>NC_135744.1:8846250-11825000 GCF_041903045.1 Epinephelus lanceolatus | reverse complement strand
TCATATAACATACTGATCTCACTGACAACAATAGTACAGCCAGAATATTTGCATCTTAAAATTATTTTTGCAGTCTGCAAATCATGTTTATGTTTTGAATTTGTGTTTTGGCCTGTTGCGCCACCCACCGCTGTCTACCAGTCACGCAGTCAGTAGAGTCTCAGCATCAGTTACAGTTACGACTGAGCTACAGCAGCACGGCAAGCAGTATTTCACAGATTTGTCCTTTAGCCGACTAATAGTCGAATCATGTTGTTTCCCCCTCATTGATTAATGAGCTCATTTGCGTCAGTTTCTGCTCCAGAGAAAGAAGCTAAAACATCCAAATAAACAAATTTAATTCTTCAGTTTGCATAATAAGATAATAATAATAAAAGTAAAAGGGTTATCATTTTATCTTTATCTTTATTCTTTTCACGTCATCAAGGTATGATGCTCTAGAAGAGCACAGACGCGCTGCCCAGCTGGGGACAGCCCTCCATTCTGAAACACCGCCGTTCCGAACCACCCCCACTCCGAAACTGATCCATATCGAGTTTCCTGCATCAAACGCTGCCACCTGCTCTCCAGCCGCAATCACACAATTCTGAAATTCGTTGTACTACAAAAGCTTGAAATGAACGTTCAACTCATTATTTTTTATTGAAAATATGTCACTGTCTTCATTTATTATGTATAATTTCGCTAGCAGCAAACACATTTAAAAGGAGACGCTTGTCCATGGTGCTGAAATTCCCACTCCTGGCCACACTCCCGGCCGCACTGGTCAGACAGACTAGTGATAATAAATAGATAAAAAATCAGAGTCTATCAAGAAAACAATCAGCGGTGAAATTTGTTTCAAGACACTTAAGGTAAAATCAGAAAGTTTGATTTGAGAGCAAATACCTCCTCCAAAGTGTTTGTTTATGCGCTCCTCCACCGTAAATCACCGTAGGCCTCGATACTGCTCTGATGGTCCTGCAGCGCACTCACTCACCTCAGCTTATTTGGATCGACCAACTGGGTGATTTATTCATGCTTAGTTCATTATTATGCCTACTGATTAAACGCACGTGTCATTTTCAGTTTTTTTATTAACAGAAATTAGGCTGATGTTTGTATCAAAATAGGCTATATATCATAAATTACTAGAAAACAAATACATTCTATGTCAAATCAAGATGTTCAGCAGCAGTGAGCACCCCCATATAGTCAGAATGGTACGGCCTTGTTTCATAACCACATTTTGCGATGATTCAACGGCGAGACTGGCAGTCGAATCAGACTTCTCTGAATCGAATCACCGAATCATTGACTATTCGGGGTCACCCCTAGATAATAATAATAATAACACTGATGATGATGATGATGATAATACTACTAATAAGAATAATATAATGATGATAATAATAATAATAATAATAACAACAATGATGATGATGATGATAATAACAATGATGATGATAATAATAACTAATAATAATAGGGAAAACCCTATTGTATGTGCGTGTGAGGGTATTTTTTCAGTTTCAGTTTTTTCAGTGTGAAGTGACTGTGGGTTCACAGTCCCTTCCTCTTCTCTGCGACCTGTCTGTCCCTTTCAGCCGTGAAGATGGCAGACTGTTGGAAGTCCCTCCAGCTCATCTTCCTCACCATGTCCTGCTCCTTGTACAGGGAAAACACTCTGGGGGGCAGTAGATGTATTTCCCCGGCACCCCGGGGAAGCTGGTGTAGATATGGGGGCTGTCAGGGCCCTGCTTTAGAGGCCGGTGGCAGAACCTGCACAGACGACCTTTTGGCAGCTGCACCTCACTCTTCCTCTTTGCCCTCTCCTCTGCCACCTTCCACCACTCAGCCGAACTCTGTTTGGCCGCCTCCAGCTCCCACTCAAAGAACGGAGATGCAGCAAAGTCCTGGAAAGACATCCGAGGGTCTGTGAGGCCCTCAGCTGCATATGTGTTAAACACCTTCGTGGAGCAGTAGAAGTATTTTTCCGTTTTTGATTGTTAAAAAAAAATGAACAGAAGAGCCATCACTGAGATATCGGGACTTTGGCTGACCGCAGAATGTCTTTGACAATCTTATCCACTGTGGCTCGGCTCAGTGACTCCTCCTGGGGGGGAGCCACAGGTGGAGGGTTGAACGTGGCAGGGGGCAAGGTCACAACAGGCACAGTGACTTCTAGGGCTGCTGAAAGTTTCCTGACTGTAACTGTCCATCACATGAATTCAGAGTGGGAGATGAAAAGCTCTGTTTTACAGGCCTGCCCCCTCTATGAGAGCCATACAATCCAGCATCTCTCTGAACCACTGACAGAAACAGTGACAGAATGGAAGTTGGCGAGGGGCAACAGCACAATCCCTGTTACTGTTGGGAAGACAGGACTGGCACTGGTCCAACTCCATCATCACTGGGCTCCTGAAATATAGAATCAAGTATAGTGATTTCTTCAATCTGTCTGTCAGTCCGTCAGTAATTTACAGAGAGTGATTAACCTGGATTACCTGAGAGTCTGTGCTCACTGCAGCAGCAGAGAAGTGATCCTCCATCTCCATGACTTCAGCAGCTTCAGTGTTGACTTGTGTCCCGTGTATGTCCCAGTCTAAAACAACCCGGACGACAGCCTGGCTCTATATACTGCAGCCCAAATCGCTCCCCTGTGTCCCTGTTTAATGTCTGTAGAGCTGCATATTTGGCTCTCCCTGTCACTCTGACAGAAGCTGTGTTGAGTTGTGTGATCAACAGGGGTCAAACACAGCTGGCAGCTCCACACCAGGCTGCGTCAGGTCCACCAGCCTCTGAAAGTTCCACCTCACCACTCCAGTCAAGGCCTGGGCCTGGAAGAGCACACAGGAAACCTGGTTCCCTGTCACCCACTTTTTTTGGTGAAGGTGGAAGCCCTCCTGCTGAGATGTGCCTCTCAGGGGAATCCAAATAGGTACAGCAGCTCCTGCGCCCTTGGTATAATTGAGCTGCAAGGTGCCACCATAACTGTATAGGATTCCCTCTGTCACCTCAGGGTCGCTCAGGCAGCCTCTCAGGATGTAGATGCGTTGGATCCTCCACACACTCAACATGGAGGCCTTGAAGAGGGGCACATCCTTGCTGTCCTTTGCCAGGTAGAAATGACGTAACACATCTTCTACCCTCTGCAGCAGTTCTCTGGACTGTGGCACCGTCATTCTACAGTGCTCTCTGATGTGCTGCTTGGTGGGATCAGCAGGAGAGATTCTGCAGAATGTGTATGCCTCCTGGAGCCTCCTGAGGTCACTCTGGTCCACCACAACGAACGCTGCAGAGAGGAACTGGCAGAAGGAACTATAAAGTGGATGGTGTTCTGACACACACTCTCTGGTAAACCGGCGCATGCAGTGAAACAAGTCTAACTTGATGGTGATGTCTTGGTTAAACTTGAGTCTTGAGGCACTGTTGTTTGCCAGGTTTCCAGAGGTTGCTTGTGCCACGATGGCCTCTGACGTCCTCCAGCATTCCCATGAGATGTGATCCTGAGCCCCAGGTTGCAGGACCTTAAAGGCAGCACAGCAGTCCCTAAAACATTGAAAAGACAAAAATATCTTACAATTTGTTACGTACAAAATGGGTCTTATTCACAATATAAAACAATTTACTGCAAGTTTTCAATCTTTTATTTTTTGGTATGTATTTGGCCTACTAACAAAATGTCAGTTACTATATAAACCATGCAAAAAAACACACACAAAAATAACATTTAAAAAAATATGTAATGTACAACAAGTTAAAATACTAAAATAATGTTTTCAATTGAAACTTATTCTTTATACCTGTCAACCCACTGGAAGTTTGCCTTCTGCACTCCTGCTGCAGTGTAGCGTTGCGACAGACCCTCATACATGGTATAAAGGGACCTATCACACTCAGACTGCAGCATCACCCAGCTCAGGATCATCCAGTTCTCGTTCATAATAGCATAGGAAAACATGGTGCCAGACGACAGCACAACCTTCCTAGCTACTTTGCGGGTGTGATCTGCCCTCAGTGCCTGTCCAAAGGTACCTTGAAGCAGCAGAGTGAGGAGCTACTCCTGGCGCTGATACTCTCGGACCAGGCAGTCGACAAGGTAGTGAGATGAAACAGACACTCCACACCAGCCATCTGCATCTGAGTATCCACCAAATGACACAGGAGTATCTGCCTGTCTGAGGAGCCCAGTGATGGTTCTCTGGCCATAGACTCCTGCTTCACCGTCCCGGACGTTCTGCACACTCAGCAGGTAGGCCAGGTGAGCTCTGTCATATTTAAGATGGAGCGCCTCCGTCAGCTGCTTGGCCATGTCCTCTGGTGATCTGCCGCTGCGTCTCATCTCGTCCATCACAGACTTGCAGATGGCCTTTTTGTGTGTCAGGAGAGCTGGCACAATGTTGCTGAAGTGCTCTGGTAGCTTCTCCAGCCATACATCCACATGAAAAATGGATGAGCTCAGGCTGAGGTGGATAACGCCACAGGGACAGCATGTTCATCAGGTGATGTACTGGACGTGACCCTGGCCACAGCCCCAACACCTCCATCTCAGTCTTCATCCAGATCTTCTGCTGCTGGGAGCAGTTCCACTGTGCAACATCCTGATCATGGCCTGGGACAGAGGCTGCAGGCTGGTGTGGGGCATCTAATGGGACAGGAGGTGCTGGACATGGCGAAGCTGTAAAACGCAACGAAAAACTACAGTATATACACAATAAGAGAAAAAGTAAGAGAACTCTGTACCAGTGACTGCTATGGTTAAAACAGTGTCACAAAAATAAATACCTTCATCAAGGACAGTGTCTTTTTGCGCTTCCATAGGGGCAATATTCTGTAATGATGAATCTGGGATGGCGAGATACAAACAGGACAGGCAAGTGAGACATACGCGTTACTAATGAAAATTAAGATATTCTGTCTCACAGCATGTAAGAAAATAAAACATTTACCTTCAGGAAGACATGGAGCTGCTGTTATCCCAGGCCAAGAAGATCAACTGTGGGAGACTGGCTTTTCATGTGCTTTTAAAAAAGTTGCAACAAAATTGTATAAAACCTTAACAGACACTGGATGTTGTATTTACTTAACATTATTTAACACATTTGATTTGTCGAAATGAAACTGATTGATATTTGAGATACACTGGTAGTATAAGAGGATGACATACTTTGTCTAAACAGATTGGGCGTCTGCTCTTCTATCCCAAGTTGTGGAGCGATGGCAAGCAGCTGAGGAGGGACTGGCAGTGGGGTCTTCACTGTAGCTGTAGGATTGAAGGAAAAAAAACAAGAAAGTTCACACAACATTCGGGATAATTTAAAGTGTGAAGTAAAGAACTAAAATAACCTTTCACAGGGGGGTCACTAGGCTCAGCAGGTCTGGAAACAGTAGCTGTAGCTGTTGGCTTTGTCCTGTGAGCTGTAAAAACAATACAGTGTAATTTTCCTCACACAGTCAAGTTTGTTTAAGCTTAACAATGTGTCTTTACCTGTTGTTTCTGTAGTAACTGCTGGTACAGACTAAAAGCATCCAGTTTTACTAAATTGTGAATTGCCATTATTTTAAATAGAAAAAACAAAAGCTTTAAAGTGTTTGCAAACAGGTAAAGCACAGAAACAACATTAATATACTATAGTACGCACATCACCTGTCAGTCAGACATGTGGCATGTTAACCTGTATCTGAGCTACATTTTTAACATGCCACATCCTTGTATGACAGACTTAAAAAAGCATGCAAAAAAACAAAGCACTTACCATCATCACTGACATGTTAATTCCTTATTTTAGTAGGAGAGTAAAAGAACACAAGCATCAGAACAGGCCGGAACTTGGCCAAAACAACAAACTAGTTACGGAACAATAATGGCAGGTGAATTCTGGTTCAAACAGAATCCTCCCTCCACACTGAGTAAAACCTGTTGATGGAGATAAAGCTGGGGCACTGGAGACTTCTGCTGGTGGCCCTGAAAGCACAGGTGATACAAGACTTTTATCATGTACAGTAACATTTTAAATGTTAATTAATACAATAGATCCACTTACTGAATTCAATGTCAAATTCAGATGGAGGCAGGTTTAACATCACTCTCTCCAGCTCCTCATCCTCCTCCATCACTAGGCGACAAATAACAATAATATTTATTGTGTTAGGTACATTTAATGTTCACATTAAATCAGTATTTGCATATTTTTGTAAACTGACCAAGAGGTCTAGATGTGTGTGTGGAAGCAGCCGATGTAGAGGAGACTTCTGCAAGCGGTGGAAAGGACTCAGCCCTCTGCTGCTGAAGGATGTACTGCTGCAGGTTGTACATCTTGCTGTTTTTCACACACTTTACTCCTACAATAAAGGCAGCTTAACCGTCCCCCCTGTTCTTGCAGATCTGCTTCCAGGTGTGCTTGGCCCTGGCTCCAAAGCCAACTATATTGTCCCCCTCTGACGACACTGGTGGTGCAGGCTTCCTGGAGAGAAGGTACTCCCTCAGGTCCTCAGTTTCCTGGAAGCTCCTGGCATAGTCCAGGAATGACAGTAGGCTGTCCTTGCTGTTCCCTTGGGGGTTGAAGGTCCCAGCTCTCTCCTCCTCTTCTACCTTATTGATCAGGTAGATGGTGTAGCCGACATCATTTCCTAAACCTGTATGGTTTCCCCTTTTACTTTCTGAACTGCAGCACATACTCCCCTATCACCTCCTGTCGGTCCAACACATCACCCATCATCAACACATTGTTTGTTTCTAGAAATGCTGTCTATGACAATTTCTCAATTATTCTTGCCTAACTGGAAATTTGGCATTAAATGTAATGCATACAAGTTATGTCTTTTCTTGTGTAAAGAAAAACACTGTCAGTCTGACCCCACGTATTGCTATACTGCCAAGGGCCAACGTTAGGACGGACTCAAGACAACAGTTTGCCAGTTGGGACATTAACAACACAACCCCATGTAGAAAGATCAAAGTATTTTGTCCGTGCTCTAGCAAACCATTACAAACTGTTCCTGCTCAAGAGCTCCATGGCTAAAGAATAAATATACCATATTTTCTATAACCAGTTTGTTTTAATATCACTCCCTCTCGACTTACGCTGTTTGTTTATTTTACTCACTTCCAAATCTCTTCTGGGGGGTATTCCATCAACGTAGCTAAGAATATCCAGACTAAGGTGTAATCTTGAAGTTTGACTAAATGCCAACTCCCAATCTAGTTGACGCTAATTCAAGCCTCACTATGGTGTAAGACAACTATCAAAAAGATGTATGCATAATTTTAACCATTCATATTCGTAATGTTAAACATTTGTATGTCAATAAAATTGTTGTACACACAATTCTGCTGTCATATACGTGAGTCTGTGAAATTGTTCGGGTTAGGATTGTTTTTATGTGAGTATGAATCTAAAAGCTGTGAGTGCAAAGTCTTGTGAATAGAACTCTAATTTCTACGACTACAAAGTCCTCACTGTGAACACGAATTCAAGTTTGGCTCAGGTTGATGGAACATAAACCGGAGTTTAGCTCGATGTATCAGGCTTAGCCAGAACCATGGTTACCATGATTACTGATGTGAGGCTAATCTTAGCCACTTTGATGGAACAGAACTCTGGCTCACATTAGCCAGACTTGGCCATTTAAGCCTGGATTTGCCTTTAGCCTACTTGATGGAATCCCCCCCTGTGCTTTTCTACATGTATTTATTTCCACATTTATATCTGTATTTATTTATTTATTTCTACATTTATTTCTGTATTTATTTATGTATTTCTACATTTATTTATTTATTTATTTCTACAAGGACAAAACATGACATAAGTATAAATACATAAATTATAAATGTAGAAATGCATAAATAAATATGTAAATAAATAAATGTGGAAATAAATAATTAAATACATGAATAAAAGAATAAATAAATATATTTACATTTTTTATTTCTGCATTTCTACATTTATTTCTGTATTTATTTATGTATTTCTACATTTATTTATGTATTTATTTATTTATATCTACATTAATTAATAATTTATTTCTGTATTTCCACATTTATTTATTTCTACATTTCTGTGTCTGTATGGTAATGAGGTGGGCGGTCCTAACAGTCTAGAGCCTGATTGGTCACATTGATGTGATCTACTAGTGCTGCCTTCACTGCTACTAGCCGCTTAGCTAGGCCGACGTCAGTAACACTGTGGAGTAATGGAAAGTTGTGTTCGGGCCATTGCCAATGATTTAAGATCATTAGCTAACAGTGTAGAGAACAATGAAGCTAAGGACTATATTGAATTTCGTCTGGGGAGAATAATGGAGGATTTATGCCAGCTTTCTGCTGATACGGATGTCGAAGTTGATCTATCAGTGCTAAACGGTCTGCAAGAAGTAGCCCGCCAGTTTCACTTAATCTCTGAGACAGAGGAAGCATCAGCTGGACGCCCTCCCTAAATTTTACCTCCAGATGAAATCCAAGCTCGGCTCCTTTTGGGGCTCACAGCTCGAGATACTGCGGATTTGTTTGGGGTGGGCGAGAGAACCATTCATAGGAGGATGGAACAATATGGTATTAGGTAATTTTAATCAAATTTTGTCTTGTCCTGTCTTGTATTTGTGTGTCAAACTTTATTTTTTATTTTTCTGTGCAAACACAACAGGTACAAACACTCGTTTATCCCTATCTCAGTTAAGCTCATTAATGAGAGGAGGTGATTGTATTGTGTACTTGTGTGTGTGTGTGTGTGTGTGTGTGTGTACACATATATATAGGTAGCATGTATCCGTATGTGTATGTTGCATTTTACTGCTGCAGATGTTTAATATTGAGCAAATTTGAACTACTTTACATACTGTTGTGTAGTGTATAGTATACAACAGGCCAGTTAGGGTTTATTCAACCTTTATTTAAGTCTTAAAGATCATTGAGGTTTCCCTCATTTACCATGATGTTGAGATACAGTTGCAAAGACAAACACAAGGTTAAAAACAAGATAATATTCATTCCAAACAATTGCACACTTCATTGAGGTGAATATGTTCTAAGTGTTGTTGTCCTGTGAGAACCGTGCATCTCTAAAAAGTCAACAAGCTGTTTTCAGCTTTGTGACGATGCATTTTCCAGCTGAGCCATGAGGGGTTTTAAATAGTTTATTCAGCTTAAGAAGTTTGGAGCATTTTCTAAACCCATTAAGAAACACTTAATCCTTCAATTTATCACAAACGTTCAAAATCAACATATTTGGAGATAATATGATTTTCACTGGAAAGGAAAGGTATGAAGAATTGTCATCTGAAAATGAAGTAAAACTCAAATAAATGTAGTGTAGTAGAAAGTACAATAGTTCCCTCTGAAATGTAGTGGAGTGGGAGTATAAAGTAGCATAAAATGGAAATATTCAAGTGAAGTATAAGTACCTCAAATTTGTACTTAAGTACAGTACTTGAGTAAATGTACTTGGTTACCATCCACCACTGGTTTTGGTTGTACTGTGGTTATATCTGTGTCATGATAACTGTTTGTTTTTTATTATCAGAGTCCACAATCTACTTACTCCATTGGACGACAGTGATCTGGATGAAAGTGTGACCCAGATTCTGCGGAACCATCCCAACTGTGGATACAAAATGATGGTTGGGCACCTGAATGCACAAGGCATCCGCATACAGCGTAAGGAATTTTAGTCATTACCTATTTATAGGATGTGGGGCCAATTTACCAACAGGTTGGGATTTGAGCTACTTGCTGATCTACTACTGACAACAGGGCTTAAGGCAAGGAAAAATTTTGTGCCTGAAATGTTTTGGGGATTTATTTCTGTGTCTGAAATGCTTTCAGGGTTTTTTTCCGGGGCCGTTACCGATTATTAGTGACCAAAGAGACCAATAACCGATATTTGGAACAGATACAGGCTTACTTTTGCAGTAAACCTTGGTGTCAAAATGCAGATTAACACAGGGTGTTTTATTTTGAAAACTTTGCAGATTTCTCTATGCTGTTTCTGTGTCTGAAGCCCTGTCTGCTCGCTGCTCGCTGATTCGTTCGCTACTCGCAGAAATAAATAGACCAGAAACGATCGCTGCAGAACGCGAGCTAGCTGTAAGCCGACACAGAGCTGTGCGGCTGGTCTGAAAACTGCTTCTGGCATCCTATGTCAGTGCCATGCCAGTATTCCGTTGCCATGCCGGAGAACTTTAAGCCCTGTGATAATGATAAGACAGAAATGTCTGTCTGTTACAGGTGGTGACATTGCCCTTAACCTGTGTCCATACATATGTTTCAGATGGCGTATTGTTGTGCATGGTGGTGTTGAGGGATTTAGTCGTCTCGTCGTGTACCTGAGTGCTGCCACTAACAATCATGCAGCAACAGTCCTGAGAAGCTTTCTAGAAGCTGTTGATGTTTATGGTGTGCCATCCCGTGTGAGGTCGGATAAAAGAGGGGAGAATGTTGACGTTGCACGCTACATGGTGGCTAACAGAGGACTTGACAGGAATTTGCATATTGCTGGAAGGACTGTCCATAATCAAAGGTAGCAATCTTTTAGTCAGACATTTATCTATATAGTAGTATTTGTAAAATATGTCAACACAAACTCTTACTTTTTTTGACTTGTCCATTACTGTTAATTAAAAGATAATTTTGATGGTGTCTTCCAAAACCGATACAAATCAGTGTATAAAAATCATGTTTTATGTTGTGGCAACGCTGTGGTTAAGGTCAGGTTGGGGTTAGGCACAAAATCCACTTGCTTAGGTTTAGGAACGATCATGGTTTGGATTAAAATGATCAGTGAAATGTCCCGACATTGATGGTTAAAATGTCCGGTTTTAGATCAGTGCTCTCCTCTCCTGCTGCTTGTGAAATGATTAGACTGTGTCTGTTACACAGAAGAACTCCAGACATAGTATTGTCTCCCATCAACCTTGATTGGTTATTAAGTAACTGAATTTGAACACAATAATTAATTTCCTACAGTTCTGGGCTTTGTTTCCCAAAAGTATTTTAAAGCTAAGATGGGTGTTAAATCCAACTTGATCCCTTCTTAAGCTCAAGATGTTTTTCCCAAAAGCATAATAATTGAGGACTTTAACATTACAGTAGATCAAGAAGTGACTCGCGTAGAAGGCTGAGAGCATCCTAACCCTCACCCTACCCCCCAGAGCTGTACTTTGTCATATTTCACAGGGGTTGTATTCTGTCATTCAAAAATTTTTTATGACTTTTTTTTAATCAGTTTGTTCCTCATGACTTGATGCCATTGTTTTTTGGTGTTTTTTTTTCTATTTATGTTTTAAGAAGTGCATTTTAAACATACCAGTGTTTTGTGGTCCTGGGAGACCCCAGTCAGTAGTTGGTTAAAATGATGGTTAAGAAGCTCTGGAACCAGCAGGAGAATCCAAACTGGTCTCAGTTTTTATTGTTTTGGAGCATTTTTAAGTCTACTTTTATCAAGAATGCTGATGATATTTAAATTACAAAGTAATCCAGGATAAACAATAATACAAATTCATGAACTGATAATTATGGATTTACCAACTGATTTGTAATTTTGTGTCATAATCCCCCTCCCCTCTCTTCTTGCATGATAGTGTGTGTAACCTATGTTGTATGCCACACCTTTACAGCAAGTTTAATACAGCAATTTTTGGCAAATGACACTGATAGGCAGTTTTCCTTTTCTTTTCCCCCTTCAGAATAGAGAGGCTCTGGAGAGATGTTTATGGGGGGGCGCTTGATCTGTTCTACACAATCTTTACCAACCTTGAGAGAGATGGCCTTCTAAATCCTGACAACGAAGTTCATCTCTATGCGCTACACTGGTGCTTTCTGCCTCATATTCAGAAGCACCTTCAGACTTTCCGGCACGGCTGGAACTGCCACCGACTGAGGACTGAGGGAAATCAGTCCCCACTTCAACTCTGGACTTGCCATGAGCATGAGGCACAGCAGGACCCCATGCAGGTTTGAATTTAATTTTTTTGTGTATGAATATCCTACGTAGTATGTCATTCTAGTCATCTTATCTGATATTATACAACTATAATATTTCAACTGTTAAGGCAGGGACAGCGTATTCTAAAATCCTGTGCTGCACATCTGGATAAGAATAAGAATAATGCTATTATTAAAGTAGCCTGATATCCAGGAGCTAAATGGAGATTTTAATTTAGATTTTTTTTTTATGTCTTGTTACAATAATGGGATTAATCAAGGATCAGAAAGTTGTGGAATAATAATAATGCCGTATTATATATTAATTTATTCTCAAGGAGAATTGTGAACAAGTTCCTCTGATACATTGAACTAAAGCTGTTATGAGAGTTGATCCACCAAATTATTTTGAAACTAGGTTCTATTTTGTCACCAGGTGAACAAATGTTAGATGGCTTTAGATAATGATATAATCGCTGATTTTGGCCAAACACACCCTTCAACTGCATCTCCTCTATTTACAGGTTGACACCGAATATGGAATTGACTGGACTGGACCATGTGGTCATCGAGAGCCAAGTATTGTGGTCCCTGAAGTTCAGCTGCTGCGCTCCCTGACTGAGCAGGAATTAGAAAGTCTACCAGAGCCCGATGGCCCTCTGTCCAATGTGTTGGATGTTTACATACAAACTGTAAGCCTATTATCAGCAATGCTCCAATAATATTTGCACAATGGCAGAACGTCCAGGTTTTTGTTTTTCACAGTCTTCTGCATTGTACAACATGCTAATAAAAGACTTGTGCATTGTTCAACATGTTCATAAAAAACAGTTCCTGCATTGTTCAACGTGTTCAGAAAACAAACTAATACCATGGTCTGGGTGACTACTCAGATCTGATTGGCCGACAGGTATGTTCAGCTCAAGTTAAACCGAACAAGATTCATCCGCTTTATCCTCCAGACAACAGAAGGAATGTGTGTATGAGTAGAGTTGTGTGGGCACAGCAAGGGGTCGCCGCCTAGACATTGGTCTTCTTCCTCCGTGTGAGTAGGGACCAAAGAGTCTTGACACTTCGGCTGGGATGAAGTGATGAGAACAGGCAATAATCAATTTTAGGAAATTAAAATAACATCAAAACAGAATAAACCACTCATCACCAGTAGAGTTGGGTCGGTTCTCGGTAATACCAATTCGGTCCGGTACTCCGTCTTGGACCGGGTTTTATTTTTTGAGACCGACCAGACCGCATACTCGGGCAGAACGTACGCGGAGCGGATGCCGTGGAGGTCCGCCCGGTAAAAGTGGACGTCCACAAGCCCTGTGCGCGCAAAGCACGACCGCGCAGACTTCGCTCCGCATACCAGTGTCACACAAAAGACTGTTCGGCATGTATTTTTCACATCGCGGGGATTTTTAACGGACATTTTTACAAGTAGTCCGCTCCGCTTATAATAAGCCCGAGTCTGTGAGCACCTGTGTCTGCCTCTTCACCAAGCGCACAGCAAGCAGGAGAGAGAGGGGGGTGGGGCGGGGACTGAGCTAGGAGGTGCGAGTGCGCATGCGCCTCTACTGTAGCCTGGAGTTTGTTTAATAGTGACGGGGAGTCGATAATGGCGGACAGTTTAGTCTCGACGAAATCAAGGAATGCGCCACTATGGCAACACTTTGGCTTTGAGCCAGACGAAGGAGGCAACCCTTGTTTGCACTGATTGAGTAAGCTGCAAAATTTATTTGTAAGGAATAAAAGAAACAACTTGTTACTGTCACTCTGTTGTCCTAAGGTCGTTTTTTATTTTAAATGAGTCAATTGCGCCCCCAAGTGGCGAAAATCCGATATTACCGACTTGATGCGTTTTTTTTTTTGTTTTTTTTTTACAAAAACCAGACCGTTTTTTTTCCCCTCATCATCAAACAGAATAAACCCCTCATCACCAGCAATAGCACATATCAGTCTACAGATCAGATCAACTGCCAGTGGTGGACAGTAACAAAGTACTTTTACTTGAGTACTGTACTTGAGTACATTTTTTAGTATCTGTAGTTTACTTAAGCATTTGTTTTTTGTGTGGAAACTTCAGACTTTCACTGCATTTCAAAATCAAATCTTAGTCTTTTGACTCCACTACATTTCTAGGAAGGTTGCTGATACTATTAGTGTACTTTTAGTCTAAGCAGAGCTTTGACTGTTTTTTCTTTTCTAAAAAGGCAATTGGCCACACACTTTGTTCCTCACAGAAGGAAACCAACCACAGTAGCTGTTCTCAACTGGGATTGATGTAAAAGCAGAACTACATCAGGCTTTGTGTAGCATAGTGCTTTTACATACAAGTCAGCGACTTCATTAAGTGATTTCACAGAGTTACAAGCTTCTGAAAATGACTTGTCAAAATAATACAGCAATTTAGTGATATTAGAAACTATACTTTGTAAATTGTACTAGTTAATAACATACTGAAGTATTTCCAAAAGCATGTACTTTTGAATGCTTAAATATTTTTAAAAGCAAGTACTTTAACTTGAGTAAAATTTTGACTGAGCAGCTTTCACCTGCAATTGAGTAATATTTGACCAGGAGTATCTATACTTTGATTTAAGTACTGGGGTTGAGTACTTTGTCCACCACTGCAGCTCAGAAACATCTTGGTCACAAATCATAAGAGATTTTAATCAAATAGCATGTAATTGTCATTATATGACAACCATGGCCAATGAGCTGTGCCATATTGTGTGACAAAAATGTCTTGAGAACACTGAATATGTAGTTTGTAATCAATCACCTAATCTACATGACCCAAAGTAGTTCAATACTGAAGATGTCACTGATACCTGAATATAGTCAAACTACCACCAACTACTGCAAACTGTAGGTGAATAATAATAATAATAATAATAAATTACATTTATATAGCACACTTGCAAGTCAAATGACTTCTCAAATGCTTCACAATCCAAGAAGATTAAAACACATAAGTTGCAGAGAAACAACCTAATAGGCAATCAATCAATCAACCAAATATGTAAAAGTACAAGACAACAAGTAAATAACTAGAGTAAGGGGCAGAGAATGGAACTCTGCCTTAACCGAAAGCAGAATGGAATAAGTAAGTCTGGAGGCTGGTTTTGAAAGTGGCAAGGGAGTCTGAGATCCTGACGGAAACAGGCAGTTTATTCCACAAGCGTGGCCCCATAGAGGAAAAGGCACGGTGTCCCATGGTAGACAGTCTGATGCGTGGAATGGTGAGGAGGTTTTGGCTGTTTGACCTAAGTGACCTGGATGTAGATTGAGGGGAGAGGAGGTCCTGGAGGTAGGCGGGGCCAGAATAGTTTATGGCCTTGTAGACTAACAGGAGAACCTTGTAGGTTATCCGCTGGTTTATAGAGTGTGCCAGTAAACCTGGAACTCCGTTAGCACTTTTAGCACTTCCGGTTCTCTCATCTAAAAGTCAATACGTTTTTTGAATGGGATTTTGGTAAAATGCCTCAAATAAGGTCTGTGGTTAACAAAAGCCTAAGCGAGTTTCAGGTTTTGTTCTACGACATAAAACACGTCAGTAAATACCCTACTTGTGAATTTTGAAGCTTTTACGTGTCGTAAAAAAGGCGGTTGCTAACAAGATGCTCAATACGACTACAAACCCTGTCGGGGACATTAAACATCATCACCCCCGAACAGTTGAGAGTGCTGGCAGTCCGCCATTACAGCTTCTTATTTAGCTTAAACAGTCCGATTTCCCCATTATACAATGTTTTTAAAATAAAGCAGCCGAAATCAGTTGAAAGCTTAGTGGCGGTGACGTCAAGAGTCATGCGACCGTGGAGTAGTCATGTAGTCTGTTAAAGCCTAATGTTAGCTTTTTACTTCTGGCGATTGCATTTAAGCTTCAAATGCGGTATGAAAAGTGTTCATATGTGAAGATTATCTCGCTGAACAAAACCTGTAAGTATCATAAACTTGTGTTAGCCACAGGGCTTATTTTCTGACATAATCCAAAACGCAATGCAAAAATCACATCCACTTTCTCTTCTGGGAACCAGTGCGATGCTAAACTTCCGGGTTTTGACGTCAGCCCTGGCACACTCTATTGGCAACCAGTGAAGGGCATGGAGAACTGGGGTGATGTGTTGAGTTTTCCAGGTTTTGGTGAGGACACGGGCAGCACTGTTCTGGACATACTGTAACCTCTGGATGGTTTTTGAGGGGATGCCTGCCAGAAGAGCATTACAATAGTTGATGCGAGAACTGACAAAGGCATGAACCAGTCTTTCAGCATCAGTTTGGGAGAGCGAGGGTCTCAGTTTTGAGATGTTTCTCAAATGGAAAAATGAGGTTTGACAAACCGTTTTTATGTGGGCATCACAGGACAGCAATGAGTCTTAACTTTACTCCCAAGTTGGTGACAGATGAAGAGAGGGGGATAGAAAGATTGTCAGTGATATGGGTTATTCCAGTCTGTTTAGTTTGATGAGGGGTGCAGATGAGGATGGCGTCGGTCTTGCTGCCATGTAAATGCAGTTACTACTCATCCAATGGTGAATGTCATCAAGGCATCTAGCAGCCCAAGTGAGAGCCAGATTAGAGTCAGGGGAGGTTTGAAGGTAGATCTGAGTGTCGTCAGCATACGAGTGGAATTTGACATCATGTCTTAGCAGTATGTTACCAAGAGGGGGCATGTAGATTAGGAAGAGCAGGGGTCCCAGAACTGAGCCCTGGGGGACACCAGAGGTGACACGTCTTGTGCTAGAGGTGAAATTTCCCAGCATCAGATATTCCTGCCTCCCTGTAAGGTAGGAGTGGAAGAAGTCAAGTCATTAGTAATTGAACTACATGTAGTTAACTACTGTTACTCCCCAAAACTGACCATATGTTCACTGCAGAAACCTACCGTCCACTGGGTGTCTGGGTGTAACATGTGATGATGTTGATGGAGCAGGAGGATGTCGTGAACTCGGAGACATGGCACCTGATGCTGCACAAAAACACAAAACGTTAGTAGGGCCCTATAAAATCTGTTTTATTTTTTCCCAAATTACATGACGTTTTTATTTTTGGGAACTCCGTTTTTGCCTTTTATGCTTATTTTAGTGTGCTATTAATGTGTACAAATAAAATATAAACAATTTAATTAGAACTATCTGTAAATTTAATGATTTTACACAACATGCCACTATTTTTCAGTCAAGCGGCCATCTGCTTGTCCCTAAAGTCAAAAAGAAGACCGTCGGTGAACATGCTTTTTCTTTCTGTGTACCAACTCTGTGGAATAGTCTTCCTCTTGACATTAGACAGTTAAAGACCCACTTGTTTACTGCTGCGTTTGAGTGATGGGTGGTTTGCTCCTCCTGTGATGTCCTGTTTTAGGTGTGTGTTGTGTTTTTATCATTGCTGTTTGTGTGTTTATTTTTGAAACTGTTGTACGTTGTCTCTATTTGTACTTGTACTTGTTTTAATTCACCTGTACAGCACTTTGATTGAAAGCGCTTTATAAATAAATGTATTATTATTATTATCATTATTATTATTATTATTAAACCAAATGCTGCATAATGCAACGCAACATTGCACTATTTCTTGCTTCAAGTAAACACAAACAAGATATTGCTTATAAGTAGGGATGCATCGATATGAACATTTTGGCCCATACCAATATCTGATATTAACATTGCTGTTATACCCAATAGCCGATGTTTACCGATCCCGGTATGATGCATATAGTACATATTTTTATGATAATCAAACTTTGTACACACTGAAAAACACATGTAAACATTGAATTTGAAAAACTATTGTCTTTCCTTATTTCCAAAACATTAGGAAAAGCCCATAAATAGCTCATATTTTTTAAAAATATGTTTGTAGCACAAATTGATTAAGTTATGAGCGAAAATTAGCATCAGGGATAGAGGACATTTTAGCTACATGCTAAGTTAGAAGTTGACATTGAGCATGTTTACATGCTCACAATAATCAGATAACTGGGAATAATCAGGTAATGGTAATAATCCGATTTGACGCGTTTACCTGCACTTCAATAATCTGATAATCAGAAAAACCTGGTTTACATGATTCAGTCCTTAAGTTGGATTTCTGCCCAAGTACATGACATAAAACTCAAACTTCCTGTTACAGTAGGTACTCATATCCTTGAAAAACCTCGAAAAGTACGCAAGTCATATATTTGCAAAATAAAGCTCTCATCATGCTGACATCTTATATTCTTACAGTACTGTTTGTTTTTATCATTAACAAATACATGTGAGAGCATTCTAATATGTAGTTTATCAATGTGGAGCCAATTTTACATACTTTGGGTAGATTCGTAGTAAAAGTACTGCAAATTGCAATATACAAGTGTATTGTATATAAACTTGTCACACAAAGTGCAAACATATAAGTAAGATAAAATAAAAGTGACAACTTAAACACTGAGAATATAAAAATATTTTATATAAAATCTTTATATGAAAGGAAACAAAAGCTGTCAGATTAACGTAGTGGAGTAGAAAATACAATATTTCCCTCTAAAATGTAGTGTAGTGGGAGTATAAAATGGCAAAACCTGAAAGAAACCAGATTAAAGGGTATACATGCACCAAATAATCTGACTACTGGGGAAAAAACTAGATGTGTTTATCTGATTTCTCATAATCAGATAATGGCTTTTATCTGATAAAGCACATCGGATTATGCTGTTTACATGACCACTTGAATAATCAGGTAACTCCAGAAATCAGATACTGATCGGTTTATTAGTGTGCATGTAAACACGCTCATTGTTGCTTTGAGATGTGCGTGACAGTGTGTACAGTTTAAACTGTTTGACAGTGAATAAACTCCTCAAGACCTAAGCCAAGTTCAGCAGCACATCACACGCACGCGCTCGGGTGTACCAGTGTGTCCCCAGCGTTAGCATCATCAAATTAACTGTCTAGTTAATAGTAGAAGTTGACTCTGTTGCTGTAGGATCAGGCAGCGATGCACACATTGCACTCACAGCTGTACTGTTAACTTCATATAGTAAGTTAATAATTAAAATGGTGCAACATATCGCTTCCAAAAAACAACTGAAGATGGACTCCAATGGCCGACATATTGGCCTACCCTATATTAGCGAGCGGGTGAATTAGACATTCGCTCATTTTTAACATGTATAACCTCAATAACTTAATGAAAACAGCCAAAGTTATTGATGTTAGACATGGTAAAAACGAGCGAGTGTCGAATATGAAACCAACTTCACTCCGCTGTAAGTCATTAGCGCAAAAAAGACGTGATCCCTAACTAATATAGTAGATGATACATCAGCTTTTCATTTAGCTAAATATCTGCTCTTCTCATCGACCCTCCAAATAAAAGTAGTAGAAACTTACTGTTTTCAAGCTGTTCGGCAACATCCCGCAGCTGGCCTCCCACTTGATGCCATTGCATGAACTCCATGAACATGAACTAGCTAGTACCTTCTTCTTCTCAGTGCTATCTGAGGAATCGTTTACTTCTGTCTGGTTAGCCCAGATAGCCAATCAGGCTTTAGACTGATGTTAGGACCGCCCACCTTATTACCATACAGACACAGAAATGTAGAAATAAATAAATGTGGAAATAAATACATGTAAAAATGTACAAATACAGAAATGAATAAATGTGGAAATAAATAAATACATTTATAAATGTAGAAATATATAAATAAATAAATAAATACATGTAGAAATGCATAAATAAATAAATAAATGTAAATATATTTATTTATTCACATATTTAATTATTTATCTCCATATTTACTTATTTACATATTTATTTTTGCATTTATACATTTATACTTATGTCATTTTCTGTCTAGGGTGCTTTCTTTCACTGTCAAACTCTGCCATGGATTTAACATGAGGAACGCACATTTTCAACATCAATGAACTAAAGGCATATTGCATTGGCCGGGAATCGAACCCGGGCCTCCCGCGTGGCAGGCGAGAATTCTACCACTGAACCACCAATGCTTGCACAATATAAATGCTATCGCCGAGCTCCAGGTTCGAGTCCTGTAGTCCACTGCAGAAAATTCAAGGCAAGAAGAAGAAAATTTTGCCCCGTGTGAGGCTCGAACTCACGACCTTCAGATTATGAGACTGACGCACTGCCTACTGCGCCAACGAGGCTTAAAAGTGTGTAGAATTGCATGTGTCAAATCTACAGCGTTTCTTATATCACATTAACAGAAATGATTGCTTGTCTATTGTACAAAAATCCCCTTGATGGCAAAGGGCCAATTCAAGACAGCACTAAGAGCTTATTTTCTGTTTCAGAAATAACAACACTATAATAGATACAAAGGAAAACGTTCTGTGGGTCCACAAAATCAGTGTCCCATTCATTGTCCATGGAGCAGCTCACATTATACTGTATTACATCACAAGTTAGAGACATACCTTTCTTGTTTCTGGCTTTGAGGGCGACTAGCTCCTGTTCACAAATATTGATTGAACTTTTCTGGGCCAGAGAAATAATATAATGGAATTCTTAATTGAAGTGTTCCCCTTTAAATTCTTTTTTCTTAATGATATTTCAGACAGTGGCAATTGCAAGCACAGGAAGTAGCATGTAGAAATACTATTGGGAATTTTGTCCAGCTTTGTAAGACTCAAAAATAAGCTTGGTGACCATAAAACACAAAGTAAAATCAAATAAAAAAGTTGTTTAATATTAAACAGATGAGCTTTTACTTGCCCTGTGGGTAAACAAACAGTCCTATAACTGAATGATTCAGCATCAAGCAAGCATGCAGCCTGATGTAGTGCTCTTGAGCATGACACAGATACACCTGTTTCATGGCAATAATTGATACAAACTTATAAAGAGAGTATTTTAAAACAAAGAACATAATGATGGTAAGAAGAGTACTGACAAAAAACGAGGCTCAGTGAAGACCACACAGATTTTCATACCAACAGAATATTTTTATAGACGTACATGTGTCTGTCCGTCAGGCTTAAAGTTAAATGACAAAAAGTAGGTCCTCTACTTATAACATGATATTGTACCAGTGCCTCATTTCTAGTTCTAATACTGTAGGTCTCATCATAACACTTGGACCTGGAAATTTGAATTACTAAATAATAAAACTCCAACAACACCCTCCACAGCTCATTTCGACACCAAACTCGCGAACCAGTCATATAGGTTAAAACCTGCAAAGAGAAAAAAACAGAGAAAGAGAGCAGTCAGGAAACAATGTTGTTTTAAGTTGTGTCTGAGTCCACGTAATGTGTCCTCACCTATTTTCTCTGATAACTTAAGATCCAGACATTTAGGAGGTTTTTACAGGGAGCTAAATTATCTGCAGAAGTCTCTTCCTCTCCAAACGGAGATTTAAAATGGTAAAAACATTGAATAAAGCAGTTTCACATTAAAAAAAGTGTTTTTCTGATGCTGTTGGTCACGGAGAGGCTGCTAACTGCGGTGGCCAACACAAAAATGCTATTGGAGCTATCTAGGGTCAGTGTTTGGTTTAAATTAAATGTATGGTTTACTATATGTCAATTCCCGCCCTTTGCCTCACATAGAGTTCCAAGTTTATCCTCAAGAAATTGTTGTGAACAGCCATCAAAACTGGGACTTCACACTGACACGTGGTTTTGTGAATATTAGTGTCATTAGGGATAAAAAAAAAATAGCCTACCTGCAGCCTTGTCGACAACTCTGAGGACAACCTCTCCGGTCCTGCCGTAAACATCAGGTAAGTTGAGCACCTTGCAGATGTAGGTACCATTAATGGTTTGAGACACCTGCTGCAGGGTGATGGAGGCGTCCTTTTTCATAACATCCCCCGACCACACTACACGGCGTCTAAAATGCCCTTCAGTTGGAAGGTACGGCTTGTGATGGTAGTAGAATATCTTAAACACACACACATAATCCACAGTCTCATTTGCACATAATATACTGCAGAGTTGAACAATAATTAACACTGAAACACAACATCATCATAAAATATCCAGTGCTACACACCATCTCCTCAGGTCTAGGATGCAGGGGTTGGAAGTACCAGGCCACTGATACGGACGTAAGTGACACAGGATAATTGGAGCTGAACCTGCACTTCAGTTCCACATCCGTCCCGTTGACTGCTTCCACCTCACCTGCAGTGTAAATTTGAATCCCACTGACCTGTCGCACCCCTGCAGATATAAAAACTGTGTTACGGAACACCAATGAATATAGGCTTATACAAAATATATGTACACATGTATGTTTATATGCATATATATGTATATATATATATATATATATATATATATATGTGATGTGTATATGTGTAATTTTTTTTAAACATTCTATCTTTATATTTTTATACTTGTATGTGTGATATGTATGTATTTCTTATCTTTATCTTTTTATATTAGTCAGTGTATGATGGCACCTTGGGGCTGGGAGAAAGCGCAATTTCATCCCGATGTTCTCTGTATGTGGAAATGACAATAAGGTTGAACATGACTCGACTTGACTTGAATATACACAGACCTACAGTGACGAGCACAACTCACATTTCATACCTCCCTCTGAGGGGTTGGCCCAGCAGTTTTGTAGGAAGTCAATATACAGACAAGAAACCATGTTGCCATCAAACAACTTGTGTCTTCTTACTTACAGTGATTAATAAACTTGTCTAAATATACACAGTGAGTCCTTAACATGTGTCATCACCTGTAAATCATGTCTTTAACTGTTCAGATTGACTGTATACCACCAGGGGATGATGGTGATCTATATGAATCAAAATCAGCATGGGAGTTTTTTGTTGCCCGCATTTTGGCCAGTGGTCTCCTATTGTCACTGGTTAATGATTGTACAGGTGTGTAGAGGGTCAAATGAACATGTCTTTGCCAAACAACAATGATCAGCCTGGGTCCATTTTTTATTTGCACAGCTATGTGTAACATAACATTTCTGCATTTAAAGCTTTAAGTGGTCGGTTACTAACTGTGCCAAACTAACACTTGTGTGGCAGACAACTTGTTTAGATTTAGAGGCAAAACTTCTATCAAGTGCCTTCTCAGGCATTAGTAAAAAGCTTCTGTCCACTTGGTTAGGTTTGAGTGAAAAGAAGTAACACCAGTGGAAGATTCACAAGAAAAGTTAAACACTGTGTTTCAAATATTGTAAACTGCCAAAGCTCAAAAGACTTAAACAAAGAGCTGCATTCAAATTCAAATGTCATTTGTCACACACTTGTACATTTAGCAGTGAAATACTTTGTTTCTGTCTCCAGTAGACACAAAATTAAAAGAAAGCAAAAGAGAAAATATGTATGTGCAATTTAGAATAATAGATTCTCATGCTGTATGTACTGAGCAAGTCTAAACAAGAAAAGCAAATCTTTCTATAACATACATTGAACTCATATACTTCTTGCTGTCATGCACTGGTTCTGTGTCTATACAATATCCCAGAGTATTAATGTTTACCTGTTATTGCATTCAGGGAAGATGTTTGTTGTGGAAGCTCACCTGACAGCAAGAATCCTCCCAGGAGAACAAAAAGCAGAGTCATCTGGTGCATAGTATTAAACATGCTGCCTTAAAGTAACTTCATTGAAAGTACACTGAAAAGTCCCAATAGCTCTTCAGTGCAGACTGGGGGAACTAAACATTGGTTGTGAAAATTTGTGTTGCTGTTCCTGCTGGGCGGAGCAACGTTAAGCCTGTGAGAACACTTCTTCATTGTTGTACTGTGCTTTCCAGGGCCTGTCTGCACATGTATCATAGGAAAACTGCTGGGACTGTTGTGGCAGTTATTGTTATCATCTCATGATGTACTACGTATGTGCTGCTCACATTGAAAAAATGTCCTCATGGACTTGCACAGCACAGATGATGATCAGGTAATGCAAGACTTATTCTGGGGTACCTGTTTATATTTTTTTTTTTAAATGTCACAGCAACATTAGATGTTACAGGATTTAGGCATTGTATACAAATATTAACAAAAGGTAAACACCAGTCAAAAAAAACAAAACAGGAAAAGACACTTCAAAAAGAAGTTAATTAAAAACCAAAACATATATTTTACAGCCTGTTTCAAATCTGAACTTTCTTAAAGAGCATTTTAAATATATGATATTACATACTTTGTAAAACAAATTTCTATTACGAGACACATGAGTCTATGAGACACAACACACATCAGCCCTAGAGACGGGTGGATTGTGAAGATTTCCAGAGCCTCTTGTTTTAGCATCAGAATGCATCTCAATCACATATCTGCAGAAGGGTGTCAGGGTTCGTTATGTTTATAACAACATCATATTAGGGGGGGTGGACATTTTTGTCACCTTTGAATATTGGAGGGGATGTGTCCTTCCCCATTATATTTACTGCTTTGCATCAAATATGCATGAACAGGCAAGAAAAAGCTTCCCAGGCATGACAAACAAAACACAGCATGACTTTATTACAAGTTATTAAACAGGTGTTATTATGCTTACTCCACTTAATGTGTATGATTAAAGGGGGCTGCTTGCATCAGACAATATGTTACCAGCCACAGAAGCTTACCTTAAAAGTGAAAAACACTGTGAAGTGATACAGCTCAAGTAGTTACAGATGTTTAGTAATTTTACTAAATTACTATGGGGTTTGTTTTTTCTCGCGGTTGGTTGGTCCACTGTGGCAGAATGAGGAACTCACCAGTCTGGGTGGAGTCTTTCATGACATGTAGATCTGGTTGTTCTGGTTTTGGTTCAGAATTACTGACAACTGCTGTAATACACAATAACATTTGATCCGTAATTTAGGGGTATTGATAAAAAGATAACCTCATAAAAAATTATTTTGGTTGTATTATGAACAGTACATTATACCCTACAGATGTCAACAGCTATAAAATAGGAAATTTATATTTCCCGTGTTCTGTACAGTACCGGAATGCAGCATTTGATCTAACGTGACCATGATGCATTGCGATCAGCTGACACAGAGGACATGAACTGAATGAAGATGGGCCACGAGTGGAAGAGAGACATCATAGTGTCATGGAGCAAAGATGTCGGCAGTGCTGTATGGTTTCTAAACTAAAAGATACTCTCCCTCTCAGAGGTATTTTCACGCATAGCTGATGTCTGACACCCACTGAAATTATCCCAAATAACTGAGGATAATTTCATTGTTCGGGAACCCGAAGTAAAACGTTTTAGGGTGTAAAGATATTCTTTTATTGCATTTTCAAAGCAACGACCCACCCATGATTCATTGCGGGACCAGCCTTAAGAGTTATTTTTGCCCTAATGTTGACTTCCAAGGGAAAAAGCACCCAGCAAGCTGCAGGTCAGCTTCAACAGCCTCCACATATTACAGAAGGTAACGGTGTTTTGTTTTATGCTACAGACGGTTAACTCATGGCCCCAAGGCGAGTCTTAGTATGGGAATGTTTGCAACCAGTAACGAATGACTGCCCGACAGGCAAATCTCAGGGTAAAATTCCCGTGATGTCCGTACCTCACTGCAGTCAGTGCAAAGACTGTATTAGTGCTGCAGTGCCCTTCTATGGCGTTACAGCTAATGGTAGCAGTTTGGCACTCTCCCCGTCAAAGACTCTCTCTGTAGTTTGCCTTCTTGACACACCTTTTGTTGTCTCGTCTAGCTCGAGTCTCAGGCGGCTAACGACTGCTAGCGAGCATCATCCTCCCGGACTACCCGCCAGCGCTGAAGCCAAGCTGGGGCTTAGGAGTGACACTGCAGCCGAGCTAGCCGAGAAGTGACAGCGGATTCCCTGCCAGGTAGTTTGTCTTGTAAATGAAGAACAAAAAAAATCTGTACATTTTTATATTAACGACGGGCGTGTCAAGATGCAGCCACAGCAGTCTCCAGTCCAGTCATTAGCAAGCTAGCTAGCTAGCTAACAAGCTAACGTCAGATAAACAGCGGGTATAATGCGATCTGCTCTGTGATCCATAAGCAGCCGCCTAGAAAACGAGAGTAGCCCATATCCGTATTAGGCCGGCCTGTCTGCTGCTGACACGTTAAGCTGCTGTGTCAGCTATGGTTTCTGATAGCTGGTGCTGATGCTTTCCTCTTTGTAAGGTACCACCTACCCGAAACAACATCAATATCAGCTTTAATGGAAAAGTAACTGTGTGCATATACAAGGAATTTCATGTTTTTTGTTACTTGTAGTGGACGTGCACAGAAATAGACATACATGTAGAAAACAAGGATAACAAACCTGAACAGGGTAAACGTATGCTTTTGCAGTATATACAGTGTGTTCATATTCATATTAACAGTAATGATATTTACATGTTCAAAAACACTGTTAAACTAAAGAGTAGCAAGGTATAGTGAAGTACAAAGGATGTTTGGTGTTACAGGGTTATTGACACTGTATGACTGATGTTAACTGGTCATCAGAGGCCTGTGAGAAAGACACTGTTATTGCGCCTGGTTGTTTTGGTAAACAGTGATCTGTTGCCTACCAGAGGGGAAGTTTGAACAGGTTGTGTCCAGGCTGTGATGGTCTGAAGTGATGCTTCCTGCCCATTCCCTGACTCTAGAGATGGATACGTTCTGAGTGAAGAGCAGGCTGGCACCAATGTTTTTTTTTTCTGCAGTCCTGACTGTCTCTTGTAGTGAACATGAAGCATTCCTCTGTTCGTACGAATCGTAATACCTCTGTACAGCTATATATTCTTTCTTTATCTGTCAATAAGTGGTGATGTTTCCCGTAGGATGAGTGGTGATGAGTTGAACCCTGCTGCAGTGGCTAAGCCAGTAGAAGATGTGCAAGGAGATGGACGGTGGATGTCACAGGTGGGTGATTTTGATTATTAGTAGGGTTGGGAATCTCTCTGTGATAGACGATTCGATACGTATCTCGATACACGGGTTACGATACGATTCAAAAACGATATATTTTTAATACAGAACATTCGATACGATTCGATACGGTGTAGGAACGTTATGATTCGATACGATTCGATACGATTCTATGGTTAACATTTGTTGATGTAGACATTAATCATATATTATAAAATAAAGATGCCAATTCTATAAAAGTGACATTCTTATAGAATTTTCAAATTTGTAAAAGACCACATCCCCAAGCATTGTTGCTGTATGGCACTGGCAAAAATAAAATAAAAAGACAAACAACAACAAAATCACACATTGTCTGTGTTTTTGTATGTATCTTATATGGACTTGAGTCTGGAATAAAGTTTATCATAACGCTGTACAATATAAACATAAAGCAGAATAAAGTAATAACATGCAATGTAGGGTCAGAATCAGACATCTCCTGTTATTAGTTGATATCATGGACTGTGATGACTAGCAGCTTATCACTGACAGCATGTCAGACTATTTCTCTGTGTTTGCTACACTCTGTTTGTCATTTATAAAAAGATAAATCACTTTTCTATAATACATCAATGATATTTCAGTGGAATAAATTACTTATTGACTTATTCATACTTCAAAAACAGCATCAATAAGTGATTAACATAGGGGGGATCAAAATAAAATAAATAAATAAAATAAAAATCAACCAGCCACCCTCCTCCCCTGACAAGTAAAGAACAGTCCCTAAAGTGCGGTGAGGTTTGTGGAAATGTGTTTCTCCTCTGACACGTCACATACCTGTGTGCTGGTGCTGCCACAGCTCGGCTGTTGAGGTATTTTTGGGCAGTCATGACACCGACGAAGACACCTTGGACCTGGAGCCGGGCTTCTCGGTCGCCGCCGCAGAGCACTATGGCCGCCATATTTGACAGGAATACGTATTTCTGTCTGTGTTTGTGACCCCGCGTTCAACCCACAACCGGCAGGATTCGCCTTTAGTTTCTGCTGCGGCTTGGCTGCTCCCTGGTTTATCCATCCAGCATTAGCTTCTGTTCCTCATCTCCACCGGTCAAGCTGGCGCTGATGTTTACATCCATTATCGTTGTCAGTAATGCCTGCTACGGAGCATGCTGCCGGCTCTCGCGTTGTTTTCGAGATGCAAACTGTTAAAGTCAGTCAACCGATTGCTAGTCTCGCAATACCCAATCCATGACTCTACAATCGATTCATCTAAGGATTCATGGCTGATTCATATCGATTGAGGAGGCTGCTACCGACGCAGCCGTATCTCTCGCTTGTCAAACCGGATATCGGTATCGGTTAATCGTTCCCAGCCCTAATTATTAGCATAGGAAACATTCACCCTTTATCCCCATGTATTATATAAAAAATACTAAATTTGTTCCTTATGTGTAATTCATTTTACCACCTAGAAGACTTACATTATTTCTCAAAATGTTTGTCTTATTCTTGGGCTCATCAATGCTTTTCGGAGACATTACCTATCATTTGGTTGTCATACTCTTAATTGAGCTTGCTTTATGTTAGGAGTCTCTTTAAATTAACTAAAAATTAACGGTTGACAAAATGCCACAGTTTCTGACTTACTTTTCCCATTCCAATATCATACATAATGTATATACTAACATAGGATCATATAGGTTATGTTTTTCATGTATATGAATGCTCAAGTTATTGACATGTACCACATGGTCGTGATATGACTCATAAAATCATATGCTCATAAACTATAACCGTTCCCAAGTCTTCTCTCAGAGCTCCACTTTATCAAGCTTGTTTAGTGGCACCTCCTGGTAGGTCTATGCAAGGTTAATCCTACAAAGCTAATAGGACTGAGACAGTCTGCTTTGCTGAGCTCTCTGTCAGATGGGGGACCAGACGTGTCGTGTGGCGTGATGAGCTTGCAGGATTTTGTCTGATTGCGAAGGCTAATGAGTATTATCCTAAGATTTAGAAAACTCATAACACAAAGGCGTTAACTAACTGAAATCCTAATGTGCAACTGATTCAGTTATTTTGTTTTCTTTGAATTAATGTAATTCTTTTTCATTTATCCATCCTGTCTTTTACAGTTATGGATCATGTGACATGCTCTGCTGTGATGAGGCTGTGTTTTTTATTTCTTATCCTTTTTTACAGCATACAAGATTTGTGCAGGAGTGTAAGGATGCTGAACCAGACGTGCTTTTTGTGGGGGACTCTATGGTACAACTAATGCAGCAGTATGAGGTGAGAAAAGATTTGCCTGCTCACAGGGCACTACCATCCTCTTGTGTTTTCTAAATCTCAATATTTTCCACACAGTACAGAAGATAGCACATCATAAATGTACTGTGCTGTAGTCATGTTTTTGTTGACTTGCTACTAGTCTTATATTGGTATGTGTGTTGATGTAATGCCTGTTTCTGGTTTCCTGTGCACAGGTCTGGAGGGAGTTATTCTCTCCTCTTCATGCGCTCAACTTTGGCATTGGTGGGGACACCACCTGTAATGTTCTGTGGAGGTTGCAGAATGGAGAGCTGGAGAACATCCGTCCAAAGGTGAAACAAGCCTGTCGAGATCTTCAGAGAGACACTTCAGGGCAAAATTATTTTAATGACCTCTCACTTACACACACTTACAAATCAGGTGCAGAACAAACTCACTGCATATACATTTTACTTATGTGCAGTGCTTTGTGCAGAACAACTTTGTGACCCCAGCAGGATAGCTGGGTTGATTTCCGGTTTTGTCAGTGTGTTATGACAGTGTACGAGCTAAAAGTGGTTGGACTTTATGCAAACCAGCTGAACCGGTATTTGTCATTATGACACGTGGCAAATAAAACAGTAGTCTACATCAGCAACCTGTGTTGAGGGTGTCACAGTGCTAAATCCAACTTGTATTAAATCAGTGATAAGCAAAATGACAATGTGATTAACATAACGTTAGGTTTGTTCATAAATGGACTGATGGAGCCACTAGTGCCTGACAGGCCGTGGCCGGGCACAGAGTGGTGCACATTGTGTTTGTTGACTAGAAAGTTCAGGTGTTTTTTGGGGTGATGAGACATGGCAGAGTTAATCTCTCAAAAAAACTAAAACTGCGCTCATTTAAGAACATCTTGGATTTGAAGCTGAAGAGGTGTCCTACCTGGCTGCGAGCAACACAGTGCGACATTTTGAGCTGAACATGTCAAGACACCCTGTTTCAATTTATTCCCACTGTTCACTTTTGAAGCACCACAGTGGATGAGAAACAGCTGATTCATGAAGTTGAAATGAGAAATTATCAGTACAGCACCTCCTTATTTCACAACAAAAACCAAAATGAGTTGGCAGCTGGCTGGAGGGGGATCACTAGGGAGCTGAATGTTTATGGTAAATTATCATTGCTAAAACCACAAGCTTTCTTTTGGCTTTATTTTATGCCATTTCCAGTAAATATCGCAATATAAAAAGTGCTTTCTGTTTTAAAAGTACCAACGTAGGAATATAGTAAGTGGTTACATCTCCTAACTAATCTGGAGCGCACAGCTGATAGGTAGGCTATGTGGTATATGACGTAATGGAAGTACATATTTAATGCATTTATCGGGTGTTGACAAAGAACATTTGCTGATGGGACACGGTATCATTTTGTTCCACTCGTGAGCAGCTGCTGAGTGTCCGACAGGGCAACACCTTGTGGTACAGTTCGGAATACCGGTCCAGTCTGATCAGACATCGGTTGGCTTGATATCAAACCGGTTTGAAAATGTTTACATGTGCCCAACCCTATTAAGTAGCTATGTTGTTAAGTTGCTTTGTGCATTTGGAAAACCTTGCAGCAACAACAGTCTGCACCACCCTAACTGTCCTTATTGACTGTGTTAACGATAAAGAGATTGGGAACAGTTTGCATCGCTTTCACATAAATCAGATATTAACCCATGAGAATTCTTTCTCTCAAAACAGCCAACAGGATTTTGAGTAGTTATTGCTGTGTATCATGCTTTGATCACCCTTATTGAGATTAAAATGTGTTCAGTAAATGTAACACAGCATCTGTCTGTGGTCTTGTCTAGGTGGTGGTGTTGTGGGTTGGAACCAACAATCATGAACACACAGCAGAGCAAGTTGCAGGAGGAGTTCTTGCTATAGCGCAGCTGCTCACCTCCCGCCTCCCCAAGGCAAAGATAGTTGTACTGGTAAGTAGTTGTGCTTTGTCTTATATTGCACCCAGTTTGTTTTTAAGGTGTGTTGTGCATTTAGTTTTCTTGTGGTCTCTTTACAAAGTCATTTTTACATTTGTATATGTTAGGATTGGTTAAGAACCTTTTAAGGTGATAATGTAGAAAAAAACATCAATATCAGTATATCATACTTTGATGTGCAACCCATTTGATGTTGGTAATCACCACAAGTCGCCAGTTTTCAAATGTGTTATTTCATCTCTCCGTTAAGGGAAATGCAGGTTCCAAGACAAATAGGCAAGTTAAAGATTAAACAAACTGTCTTTCTATCTGTGTAATTAATTTAAGATTCAGAGGTTTTATTTTTCACATGGTTATTGAATATGTGCAGTAAGCGCAGGGTGGCATACTGTTAAGGCTGTGCCAAAGGCTAATGCACAGGAAAGAATGATATTTAGAACAAGAGAACAAATGAAAATAAGGAAATAAAATGGAAAAAATATTTATTTTTCCTCTTACCTGTAGTGCTATTTATCAATCTAGATTGTTTTGGTGTGAGTTGCCGAGTGTTAGAGATATCAGCCATAAAGATGTCTGCCTTTTTTCTAATATAATGAAAATAGATGGCACTCAGCTTGTGGTGCTCAAAGTACCAAAATTACATTTGAAAAACTCAACAGCAATGTTTCTTTCCAGAAATCATGACTCGGTTACTCAAGTCAATCCACAGACCTTGTTGTGAGCAGTTTCATGTAGGAACTATTTTCTTTCTGCCAAACTACACTCTGTATCAGCGTGCATCTACATTAAAGGCATCCTCTTGGGCGATATGTGAGCTGTAACCAAGCAGCAACATCTGGGGCTGAAAAATGAAGCCAACATGGAAGTGCCAAAAACTGCAGTTCTTTAAATGACAACTTAAGGCTCGCTCCAGAAGTCACTACTACCCATAGCCCCCCATGTTAAAGTGCTCAACTTAACAACAGAAATATACATGTTGACAACCTGGGGAAAAAATGGTTTTGGTCTCTATAGTTAATTTACCCCTTCATGACAACTAAATGAGGGGTTAATTTGTATATAACTCACCAGTTTACATTTTATTAAAGCTTATAGTTGTGCTTAATAAAGGACAGGCCGCTTTGAATGACAGGCGGTCAAATCCATCCCTCACTCCTTCACAGCGCCACCCTCTTGCCCAAATATGGTCACCCCTGGCACCAAAAACCCAAGATGGTGATGGCCAAAATGACAAACTCGAGGCTTCAAAACAGGACTTCACAAAAAAAAAATAGGTGATGTCACGGTAGCTGCGTTCATTATTTTTGAAGCCTATGGCTGTAACGTTAGCGAGCTCAATGATGTTAGGTTAGCAGTAGATGCACGCTTCCTTATGTGCTGTAATACGGTTGGCAGGGTGTAGTTTAGTAGAAAGAAAATAGTTCCTACATGAAACTGCTCACTACAATGTGTGTGGATCATCTTGAGTAACTGGCTCATGATTCCTGGAAAGAGACATTGCTGTTGAGTTTTTCAATTTTTTGGGGTTCTTTGAGCACCAAAAGTCAAGTGCCATCTAGTTTTATTGTATTAGAGAGAAGGCAGACATCTCTCGGGCTAATATCTCCAACACTCGGTTACTCACACCAAAACAATCCAGATTGAAATACAGGGCTACAGGTAAGAGGAAAATTATGTTTTTGATTTGGGTCTGAACTGTCCCTTTATTAAAGTCTATACAGATCATCAAGTATTGAGTGTGTGTTTATGAGGTGGTTCAGCGAGCCTTGCAGACTATCATTGCCCCTGAGTTTCAAGGGGATATGCTAATGATAGGCCAGTAATAGTTATTAAGTCAGCTACAGAGTCAAATTGGGCTTTCTTACCCTTTTTTTTTTTTAAATGAAATAAACTCCAAAATTTACAAAATATCAAAGTTTAACTCTCACATATTGACTTTAATAAACAACTCAAAAATATTTTTGTGGTCCCTTAGGGTTTGTTGCCCCGAGGGGAGCAACCCAACCCACTGAGGGAGAAGAACGCGGCGGTTAACGGGTTCCTGCGCTCCTGGCTGCCTCGACTGGGCCAGGCTCAGTTGCTGGATGTTAGCGGGGAGTTTGTTCACTCTGATGGAGCCATCAGCCCACAGGACATGTTTGACTTCCTCCACCTGACATCAGCAGGTTACCGCACCTTGTCGAAGCCCCTCAGCGACCTGCTGCTTCAGATACTGGAGGAGACGCCAGAGGAGAGACGGGCATCACTGGTTTGAGGGCCTTTGCCATGCAGCACATTTATCCAGAGGCATGTCTCACCCGCTGCTGCTGGAGACGGGGGAGACATGTCCCTGGTATCTGGAGGAGGAAGGGCTTACTCACTGGGGGGAGAGGCACCCTGATGTGAGTGGGCCTAGGAGGGGTATGGGATCACATTCATGAGCGGAGGGTTGGGTTTCGGAGAGGTGCTGAAGAGGGAGAGAGACCTCACCACAGACATAGACACTGTGATTGCAGTAGTAACCTCTATTGCAAAAGGATTTACAAAGGTCGGACTACTCTGAATCATAGATAGATAAACTGAGATCACATGGGACTGCAGTGGCACACACCAACAGATTAATCTTGGCCTGTGGATTAAATGAGTGTTTCCCTCTGTCACCTGTGCCACAGAGATATGATACAAATCGATCCAATTTCTTCATCCATGGTTTGTTTGATGTCAGCAAAACAGTTAGCTGTGCAGCCTCTCTGTTAACACAAGAGAAGTTTAGAGCACAGTATTCTCACAGTAGGCAGTATCCAACATTGCACAGTGTTAACGTCTGATCAGTAAGCTGTAGAGCAGTGGTTCCCAACCCAAGGTATCATAAGAACAATATTAGGGATCACAAGATTATTTAAAGGAAAGGATGGAAAAAATATTTCAGTTACAGAAAAAAAATTTATCTGGTGAAATACAGAACAGTTTTACCTCTACGGGCTGCTAAAAGTCACTCCTCTGTGTGTTATTAATGCCTTTGAAAGTCCACTAGTCATAAAGGTTGGGAGCCACTGCTACAGAGGACCTACTGCTGAGATGCACACTGTAGATTGCAGTGAGCAGTATTTAAAAATAACTCTCTCTATTAGATGATTTTGCTTGAAGCATAAAGCAATGAAGTAAATGTCATATAAAATAATTGACACAAATTCACACTGATAGTTTTGTCTGTCCAGTTTATATGTGTACTATTTCATATACTCAGCAAAACAAGGAGCACTTATTCTGCTAAATGTTCACTTTTGAACTCGATGTGTAACTAATTAGATGTCTTTTTAAACTATTGATCAATATAAAACAGATCGTGTATATCTGGAGGGTTAATGACTCCTCCACAGACCACACATTCAGCTGATCACTACTTCATTCTTGTGTGACCTAAAACCACTGAACTAAATGTTCAGCTCAAACCTGATGCTGCATGCATGCTTTAAGATGAGCCACGGCTTCACTGTAGAAAATCAGCCAACGCTTCTCTATGAAATAATCAGTCAAAATCATGTATTCATACATATGTATTAGTGATGTTAGGCTGTCTGATAATCTACACAAGTCCTCCAAACACCCCCGACCCTGCTGGTTATGTGCAAAACTCCTATCACACCCAGCAAGCATTTCATTTTAATGACAAGTAGGTCACAAATGTTTTGCTAAACTAAGACCTGCCAGTCTTTTAAATCGTGCTCCTAATGACTTCTTGATTGGCTTGGGTATCTGTGGAAGGACATTTTTGATTGGAAAAAATATTTCAGTGCAGAGTCCTGCACAAGTCTGATTTTCAAGACCTACTCCCTGTCCAGAACTGCAATGTGCAATAATTCGCAGCGCTACTTGAAACCACAAATCCTGTAATAACCATGTGTTTTTCAAATAATTTGGTTAGGCAGCACATTTAAAGTCATCAGTTTGGGACATTTCATACATTTGGAACTAAGATAATATATTTTAAAATGAAGTTCAGGAAATACAATTTAAATTAATATTTTTTTGCTTCTCATAATATTGAGCAGCACATCTCTACAGTTAACATGCCTGTTAGTAACACAGCTGATCAGATCAGCTCTCGTATTCCAGCTGGCGCAAAAGACGGACCCAAAACACAAAGTCAGCAGACAGAGGAATAAAACGTTAAGACATTAAAATAAATTATTACTGTAATCATTGAGATCTGACTGACATGTTCTTTTTCCACCCAGAACTGAACCTGGAAATAGAATCAAGACAAAATGCCACCTGCTGACACGATGCAGGACTCTGTTCTAGTGTCATGATGATGTGTGCGCGCTGTTTTTCAGTAGCTTTGCAGTGCAATAGTGCACTTGATTTTATTCTTCACAAATAGTTGAGACAATGCGGTCTCTACTCTTGCTTTCACATGACATTGGTAATCACACTATGAGTTATTCCTTATAAAACCAGATTGATATGGGACATTTTTCTCTGTGTATCTATCTCACGGTTAAATATCCAAATCTTCACAGTCTGACACTTTGACTAGCACAGGCTCTCTCTCCCTCTCGCCTCCTAAATACATAGATATACAGTTTATTCCCTTAGAAGTACCTCTTTATTCTGTTTCTCCCCTCCTCTTTTATTTCTGTCCCTGTTGTATTTGTAGTCGACTCTGACCCAACCCTGCCACCCTGCACCCTGACATCTCCACATGGTATACTTACTGGATATTTTTAGGAATAAAAAGTAGCCACATGGTTAAGCTACCGATCACAGCTATACTGGATATTGTTACGCTAATTGCTAAAAAGCAATCACAGGTTATGTAAAGAAACCCATTCGTCTGTGAGCTTCTACTGTTTCCTCATGGCTCGGCGCTGCTCAAATCGTGGCTGAGAATCTCTTGTTGAGCATCATCTTATCCAACATTACTGCTGTCTTAAGCTCTGCACATTTGTGTGCTGTGTTAAATATAAATAGTGTATGTGTGTGTGCCTTAAGTGTTCATGGGGATGGTTGTGTACAGTGTGTCTGGTACTGGATTGTGTAAGTTGGGCGTGCGAGTGTCTAGAAGTGACCCCAGTTGTATATAAGACGTGAAGCTTGAGGAAATGATGTTTGAAGGGGGTTTAGGTTGTGGGAGTCTGTGTTTGATGCGATTCAGCATTTGCACTGTTTTGGCTCGTTGTCACATTATTGAGGTAAAGCATTCCAATAAAGAAAAAACAAACAAACATAAAAGCAAGGATCTAAATGTGTGTTGGGAGTAATCTTTTCTCTTTTTGGTAATTATTAAAAGCTGTGACCTGTCATGAGTGATAGTATTTAAATTTTAAAGAGAAGAAAGTATATACAAATCTCAGTTTCTGAAATCAAGGCTGTGGCCCAATCCCTTTAACCACACTCACGGACTCACAGACTTTGAGGTGCATTCCCGCTAAGTGCATGAAGACTTAGGGCTGTCCCACTGCACACATTTCTGCACTTTACCTGAGGGAATTACCCACAGATGTGTGGACTTGAGTCACATGCAGACACAAATTTGATGGCTTGAGACTCGACTAAATCAAAAAGACTTGTAACTTGACTTGGACTTAACACCAGTGACTTGTGACTTCACTCTCACTCGAGTCTTTTGACTTGAAAATATTTGATACCTTCCCCAAGCTGAGGCTGCGGCTAATGTTAACATAGTGAGCTAATGCTAAGCTAAGTAACTTTTAAAAAATGAATACAATTTTTAAAAAGTAATCATGATTTATGTAAATTTAATATATTATTACTCTGTTATCGAATTGGCATTACATTTGGTGAAGAGCACATTATGACTTGTTTAGGACTCAAAACACAAAGTTTAGGACTTGGGACAGAACTTGTTGAACTTGGGAATTAAGTGCACTATAAATTTACTTGTGACTTGCGAAACTTGACTCGGTGCCACCTCAGATTACCCACAATTCATAATGCTGTGACATTAAAACGCAGGATTACCAGGGGAAACCAGGAAGCATTTAAAAAACAAACAAACAAAAACATGGTAAACAGGCAGACTGGGACATGGGTGTTTGGCCTGGCACGTTAAATTTACACAGAACCACTACATTAACATTGGGATTTAAGATGGTCCATAAAAAACACATGAAATCAGATGAATGCAAGCATGGCTATATTATATATCTGGTTTATTCATCAACCATTTCTTTTGATTTTCCTTAGTAATGCTGTTATGGCAAAAACAAGTAATTGATTATCTGACAATAACCTCTCGTCCACTGTGTAAGGTAAATGCCTGGAAGACGTTCTAATCAGGGATTGACCCCTGAAGTGCTTTCAACATGAAAAATTAAAAAAAAAAAAACACATAAAAAGTCCCAAACCCATAATTGTACCATACATGACATGTATGGCATCATCAAGGCAAAAGGGGAACATGAAATTACGGGTTTAGCAGTCCTCTGCTAGAACATTTTGAGTGTCAAACATTTAATTTCCTGCATGCTGGTGATTTTTTATGCACTAATTTGTACTTTTCTGCCTCAGTGTAAAGTGTAAATGTCTTTAATTTTATCAAAGTTAAACTTCTCTGCTACCTTCATGTTTTTATTGGGGTGTGGAACTATTGCACATTCTAAATATTGAGGGGGATGTATCCTCTGTGTCGCCCTTTGAAATCTACACCTATGCATTAAGGTACTGTGATATGCTGCTGCACAGTGCTGTCCCATTCCTTTTTATTTTTGAACCCTTGCAGCCTCTTGCACTCAAACTTTTACCAGCTGATATCACTTAAATCCCTGAGGGTTCAGGGTTTACGGCCTCTGGGTGAGACATTGGGATTTGGCCCTAAAATTGTGATGTGCAGCACTACACATGCTCACCAGCAGAGGGAACCATTTTATCAAACAACTAAATTGAGAGCGACACTAACAAGGCTCACTGCTTGTTCCATGTCTCCTTTCTTTCAGCCGCAGAGTTCCTTAGTGCCTAATTAATTTGCTTTCACTAAGTTTATCAGTCTAATGCAATAACAGCACTTGGAGGCAGTGTCGACTCATGTTAAAACATCCTCATTAAACATTAGGCGTGCTGGAGTGTGTATATGATTGTTGGCAAGTTGTAAAATACCCACTTAACAAATCATTTGCCCACTCTCAATGTTGCTCTCATTAATTTTAACTATGACCTAAAACTGTCCCGGCGTAACTAAAATAGTTGGTCCATCTGGACGTTGTGCTGCAGACTGTCGACTGAGTGTGAAATTTGAAAGCGCTGTTAACACATTGAACACAATCCAAAACAACGTGAAGTAATTGTCTGGTATGCTGCAGTTCATGTGTCAGACACAGGAATGACTCAAGAATTAAAGCTGGTATTTTTACTAGTTTTTCCATCTTAAGAGCTGTGATGTTGTAAAAATGAAGGAGAGTAATTTCACGTAAATCTGCGTCACCTGAAATGGTAAAAGGAAAATGTTTAAAGGCACTTTCCTTTGAGACAATTAAACTTTTTATCTAAACTATGTGTATGTTTAGACTGCCAGTGATCCAAATCTAAATATGCACTTAATGTTTTTAAAGGCCTGGAAACTGACTATAGATAAATATTTGAGCGTTTAATCTATCGACACACAGTTTGAAAGTGGGAAATGATAACTTTCTAATCCCAGAGGGCATTAACAGAGACAGAGGCATCACTCGCCAGTTAGCTACACCCTGATAAAATCTATATCTGGCCTTGTGTGTTATTCCTGCTCTATTGACCTGCGTAAAACTTGGCTCTAGCTCAGTATTGACAAGCTGGGCAGTGTTGGGCATCTGTAACACAACGTCTCAAGGGCCTGCGTGAGCCGAGAAGGCAAGAGGAAAATATTTAATCTCAATAAGATACACGTTCTCACCTATCAGAGGTTACTTTATGTCTGAACCTGTGGGGTCAGGGTTTGTAATGTGCTGCCAAATGTGATGAATGGTGCAGTGGCTACAACAGGCATCTGAGACCTTTGGGCCTATATGTCATCTGCTGCAGACAGTAAAGGTGTTGTAGTGTTTCTAATAACACAGCACAGAGATTCAGTACGGATCCTTTATGAAAATGGCCTCTCATTTACCATTTCAGCAATGACCATAGACTGTAGACAATTTCCCCAGTGTACTTTTAATTTAGTTCTTTGATTTGCTGTCCACTTTGATGATAAATTGAAAAAAAAAAATCAAATTGACTTCCTTGAGTCTACATTAGTCCAGTTTCACTCATGGGGTTCAGTTTCTTTGATCACCAAGCAATGTGATGCATTTTCCTGTATGATTCCTCTCAGATGTCATGATTTCATAAATCATGAGCGATGTAAGTGCATATTTGGGCCTGTGCCATGTGCTGTGACCCTTGTGATGTTGCATTTCTTTGTCAGAAGTTACAACAAGTCACATGTTGCAACTTCACAATCTGATTATATAATATCAGAGGAAATGGAATACAGAAGCTGCTCTCATGATAAAAGCAGAAGTTTGTTTTGTTTTGTTTTGATGCTTAGCAGCAAAATAGTTATCTTACACTGGAAATCCACATCTGCTGTCACCGAGAGACAGTGGGATTTTTATTAGGTGTTATATGCCTCTGCACTTGGGAGGTTGTGGCATGAATGGATTATTATTAATTCATTGTTATGGATCCTTTTTGTAGTTTTGTGTCTCTTTGTGGTTGTTTTTCCTTTTTTATAGTTATTTTGTGTCTCTTTCTAGTTCCTTTGCATGTCCTTGCAGTCATTATGTGCCTCCTTGTGGTAATTTTGTTTCTCTTCCTGGTCAGTAGTAATGCACAGGTCAACCCACAGCCTGTGGGTCAGGCGGTTTGGGTAAGCTTGTTGTATAAGAAAATATTGCGAGTTTCACACGGGCAGGTCATGAAGTGACAAAGCAGCATTCTGATTAAGTTATAACTTTAAGAAACATTGTGCAATAATCCAACTTCCACCGTCTCTTCCCCTCTCTCCATCTCTCTCTCTGTGTTTTCCACACCACAGCAGCTTTATCATCAGAGCTGCTGCATTCAAGCTGTCTGTTATTCGGTTGTTGACCAAGAAAATCTGTTGAAGTCCAGACATATTTAAATCTCTACGGTCATAATGTTGGGTTAAAATACTTCCCTCTGCGAATATATAGGCATAACACCGTGTCAAAAGCAAGCAAGCCTCTCCCTGTCCCCACTGAATCCATTAAACATGCATTTCTGTAACATCATGTAAACACATGTAATTTTCTAAAGATGAATATCACAATAAAAATATATGAGACACAGGCACTCGCAGGAACATGTTGAATTGAGCCATTAGTTTTGTGAATAATGGCACCCTTATATTCACAATTTCTATTGTGTGTCTGCAATGCATGTTTTACTTGTGTCTGACAGAGGCAATTCCATAAGTAAGCAGCAAGAACATTATCCACCACTTCATTTTACATGACTGCGACTCCAGGATTCAGACAAAGGGCCACATCACTTTCACAGAGGAACTCCTCCTCCTCTGCACAAAGCACTTTACAGCTTCACTGCAGCAGATAACGGCTGTCATGACTGGTTGATCAGGTGATAAATAGCAGCACAGTGTGTTGAAATGAATATGCGACAGAAAACCCTGAAAGATGGTTTAAAACCCGGGCAGCACTTCCTCAAGGTGAGCTTGAAGTGCATTTAACAGCACGTTCTGAGCTTTCAGCTTGCTGTTTGCATGAAAGGTTCACCTTTCAGATCTCAATACCAACAGTTTCAGGGGAAACATCTGCTTCCTGGCTCAGATTACCCACCATTTACACCTGATACTCCTGTGACCTACCTTTTTCACTCTTTTATCATTCAATGCAGCCACAGAAAGAGCTCACAACACATGCAGTCACACCACTGCACCTTCCTCTGTGGTTCAACCATATTCATGCATATGAGTCACTCACACACACATATTCAGTCTTCACATTAACCTCAGCCTGCAGGCAGTGTTTATCGTATCTGATGTGACATCCATGTCTAACCATTCTCCAAACCTGCAGTCTCCAGCTGATTGCCTCTCTGTTTCATAAACACAGTTACTTGTCACTATTTTGGAAACCACACTTGAAAACCAACTGGAAATTTCACCTCTGGGAAAACATACTGGAAGCGATTGAGTAGTAATTACAGTACAAAAAATGACAACCAGTCCGTTTCATCATTTGCCACTGCAGCTGCCTAGAAACCTGTTTTACCTGCACTGAGGCTTGTATAACACCATCTCAACCTCACTCAAACAGTGCAGAAGAATCCCAGAGGGTCTTTCTGCTCTGCGACCAGGTCAACAAAATTCATTTACATCCATTGATTTCTACGCTGCGTCTCTCGATAACTGTCTTGGTCCTAAAGCTAATTCAGCAGGTCTCAGGTCAGGGTCAGCCTGTCCTGTTTACTTCCCCAGCCTTTCACCCAGGGCAATCATTTCTCGACTGCTGCCTTTTGTGGCGTCACTTAATGACCTTGGACTGACATCATCCAGCTGCATACAAACCAAAGCAGCCTAACATTGCTTTTGCTGTCAATAATGCCTGAATTTTTGGTGTTTAAAATGTACCTAAGATCAAAAAAGACAAGCTGCCCTTTGGCCTATTCCAGGTCCACAACCAATCCCTGTGTCTTAACCTTGCTGTTTTTCTCATATTTCACGAATAATCTCACCTGTCCTCCCCCTTCACTTTAAGGTTTCCATATGCATCTGACTTTTTAAAGGAGGTGTCAATCTTAGCCTCAGGCCTGACATCTCTACCTGACATTTCATACAAACCATACATGCCTGCAAAGAAAATTAAAATTTGATTTTCTTCTTTTTTTTTTTTTTTTTTTAAAAAAAAGGCGTTTATTGTAGATTTATTTTGAGATGATTATATTCAAACTGACAAACAATCTCTGTAGTAGTGCAATTGGTCTACGCTTGAAAATATGAAAATGAAGGAAAAGTACTGAAATCCATAGTCTTTGTACCCAAAAAGAGTGTATGAGAGGCTGTGTGAGAAAAAACTGACAAAACAGCCAGTAGGAGTCACTAATGCTGAATTCACACCAAGTCAGACGTTAACGTTACTCCTCCCATTCATTTGAATGTGGGTAGTGGCGATGGGGCAGCAAAGGATGCTGGGGAAAAAAAGAAGCGGTGGCTTGCTTGAGTTGAGACAGAATCATTTTTTGGAGAAACGCAACCTGACTTAACTCTGTGGTGGCCTATCACCTAACTGGGGATTAGACCAGAATGACGCCAGTGGTCCACAAGAACAAGCATTTCAGTCTCTTTTTATTGTTAAACATTACACTGACTAAAAGAAATGAAGTATATGTTTACAGCTTGTGTGTACTATCCTGCAAAGGAGAGCACACACTTTCTTTGTGTGTGCACATGGTGTCATTTGTGACAGAGCAGATACTAAAGTAATGTTAATCAAAAGGAATTCTATAGATCTTACAAGCCAACATAAACAAACCTACCAAAGACAAATACTCAGTCAACGAGATGAAGAAACTGGCTCTCTAAAGTTGTTCTGTACCTTTCACTCCGCCGTATAAGTGACACTCCCACACTGCCGCACAACCCTGTGGCTAATCCCCTCCGCTTGATTCGGTGTGAATGCAGCCTAATGCTGCAGCTGGCTTCCCACTCACCAACACTGCCAAGTTACAGCAAATCCTCCAAATGAAACACCAAAGTTTGTCCACACCCTCCAGAACAACTCATAGAAGCATTTTCCGATCTGACACCATTATCAGCCATTTGTCAATTGAATTTAAACATGTCATTGTGGGACACAAATGAAATGTCTGATGCTGTCGTCCTTCTTGGGAACACAGTGTCACTGGTTATGTTACTGGCCAAGCGAGACACCGCTGCCAGAGACTGAAACCATGTCTTTTTCCACTCTGTCATTCAGATGCCTTAATTAGTTCTAGTCTGCTAATCAGACTGAAAGGCCATTTCTTTGACTTGAGTCTTGAGATCTGGACCTGGCTACTTAAGTTCATCCTGTCTGGTTCATAAAGTTGGTGGAAAAATGTTAAACATTAGGAGCCCATTATGTGCCTGTTATGGTGCATACATTGGTGAAAAATGTTCTTTTCCTCTACCTCTGTTTTCAAGTGCAAGGCTGGATCCTTCCTTTTGAGACACAACTGAAAACTAATTTTGAGAACTTGACCTTCAAATAACCTTCTTGGCTGTTAATGGACTCAGCCCTCTAATGGAGCCTCCACCCCCCTAGCCTTGCTCAACAGCACAGTGGTGGCAGAAGGTGTTAGCTTCCCCAATTACATGTTCACAGACAGTCTAAGGATTCAAACTGGCACCTCTCCAGTCATAAGGCCACTTCTTCAACCTCAAGGCTAATCGTCGCCCCTGTTATGCCCCTGTATGGTAGCAAAGTACATTCCACTGCAGTGAGGCCAGTGGTGCGTTGGTGTTTCCACGCTTTCATTTTAACCCTGATGGAATGAAAAAAAATAGCTCTTGTGTCAAAACCGGCGGGCACCACGGAGCTGCTAGGAAATTAGCTGTGGAAATGTTTAAAATGTCGAGACTCTGAGATAAAGAACAAAAAAGGGGAGCACAGAGTGATATATTTGTTTTGGCTTGTTTGGGAAATGTTTTAAATGTGTTTTTCAGTCTCATTAATTTCAGCTGCCTTCCACACTGGCAGACCAGAAGGGAATTACGAGTTTATCAGTTCTACCTGGATGCTCAACCTCAAAGTCATGTGATGTCCAATTTGAGGTGGAAATGAGGAAGTTCCAAAACCTCATTCCTCAATGTAAAAGAATACAGTCTAGCTCTACTGTAGTAACTACTTTATAAAGTTACAGGCCCAGTGTGTAGAAGTTATGAGGATATATTTGCATATATGGAATATAATATTAATAACTATGTTTTTTGATTTATGTATAATCACCTTAACCTGAAAATTGTTGCGTTTATGTGACCTTATAATGCGTTCATATCTACATACAGAGCTGGTCCTCCTCCACGAAGCCTGCCATGTTGTCTCTACAGTAGCCCAGAATGGACAAACTAAACACTATCTCTAGATAGGTCAGTTTGTGTTTTTGCATTTTCGTGTCGGCCACCGTAGTTCTCCTACACGCTTGGCACATGGGAGAGGTTTCAGTTGGCTGGAATCTGCAGTCTCAATGCTAGATGCCACTAAATCCACACTGGACCTTTAAGGACTTAATTTAACTATACATGGCTGTGAAGAGATTGCTGCAAGGACAGTAACTGGACCACTTGCTCCCCTGCACTACACACTTTATATATATTTATTGATTATATATTTATAACTGCCTCTTTTGCACACTTCTGATTTTAATTTTTTTTTTTAAGACACTCGAAATACGGTAGCTGCTACAGGAATTGCTGCCAAACAAAGTTTCGTTGTATCGTGTGTACAATGGCAATAAAGCTTCTTCTTCTTCTTATATAAAACAGAGAGGGATTGTAGTTTTATTATCTCAAGTCTCAAATGACCAATTAATCATTAATAAATCCTAAAAGGTTCAGTTTGTAGGATTGAGGGGGATATATCGGCAGAGATGAAATATAACATAGTGAGTGTATTTGCTGTAGTGTGTAATCACATGGACATACAAATTGTTGTGTTTTCATTACCTTAGAATAAGCCATTTATATCTATACAGGGAGTGGGTCATTGCCATGTTGCATCAACATGTTTCTACAGCAACCAAGAACGGACAAATCAAACACTAGCTATAGATAGGGCCTTTCACATTTTCGTGTCTGCCATTGTAGCTAGAAGCCCCTCTGCGATAGGAGCATCAGAAAAACACTGAATTTGAAAAACATGATACCGCTTTATTCAGTGTTTATAGATAACTATTTTGGGGGGGAGCATTTTGCCTTTTTTGGACAGGGAAACTTTAGAGTAAAAGGGGAAAACATGCAGCAAAGAGCCGGGGGTACGAATTGAGCCCACAGCAGCAAGGACATAGTCTTTGTGCATGCAGGGTGCCCACTAGCTCACATGGTAGATTTGGCGCCCTGCTTTTTCAGTGTTTTTATTAGTTCAAGTGGTGGAGAGGTGGAAACCTCTGAGTACAGTTCAACTCCTGGTAAAAACCTCCTTAAAGTATGCATCAGAAATAAGGTGAGCACACACTGAATTATCAGAGAAGATAGGTAAGCACACAGTAGCAGGTTCTGGGTGAGCAACCTGTCTGCAACTTGCCAAAAATTGAGAAGAAATACTGATTTGTAACATGAAACTCATCTATTGAGTGATTTAAGTGGTTTTAATCACATGGTCTGTTTGTTTTGGTGACAAAGAGACCTCTGCAGATTTCAGCTCCTGGTTAAAACCTCCTAAACAATCAACACTGAAGGAATTCTAACGAGGAAAAGTTGCAGCTGGTTGCAATCTGTAGTCCCATCCGCTAGCTGCCACTAAACCACCCTAAAGCTTACACACTGCTCCTTTAACTAATCATGATTCACTTAAGTAATTTATAAATTCATCATTAGCAAGTTGCAACAATAGCTGATAAGACTGAAAAGTCAGTGATTATATTATGTATGCTAAAGGTTATTAACTCAGTTAGTCAATAAATGATGAATTGACAGTCATCAGTGCAGCAGTGCTCCTGACACAATTAGGCTCATGATAAAAGAATCACATGTCTCGCCACATCAGCTTTTATCTCCTTAGAGATGAAAAGTGATGAAACAACAGAGTAATGCATTTCTGATGATTGAGTGTCCTTGATATAATGATCCTCCAGTGATGACAAAGTGCTTCATGGCAATTAAACCAACAAAAAAGCAAATATATAAATCATTTAAAGGTCAAATATGAATACAAGTAGATGATTCTATTTAAATCTGCTCTATTTTATTGACTTAAGTAGTCTGATCTGCCTTGCACCTTATGAGATATGTGTATGTCTTGACCTAAGCATTTTGGCAGTGATGTTTGTTGTGGATACTGTTGACAAACAGAAAAAAGGAACCAGAGTTCCGGTGTAAAAATGTCTTGCAGGAACACAAAGTTGGCATGTGATGTTGATGGACCCTCGAGATAAACTTGAACAGATGTGTTGAGCAGTCTGAGATCCAAGGAGCTCACTTATGCCAAAGCACACCAGCCTTCAAGTGTTGAAATAAATGTTAGTGTTGAAATAATAAACATGTTTCGGCAATTATGATTATCTAAACTGCAGCTGAGAAAAACAGCAGCCGTCCAGCAGAGACGACAGCGACAGCATCAACAGTAGTGCTCTTTACATTGTAAAGAGCAAGTAATGTGGCTCCATCAGAGGCGAGTAGCTGCTCTAATAAGCATTCATGAGGTGTTTAATATAAGCCTGACTGCAGTGATCAAGCATCTAGAGGAGCAGTTTTCAAATGCTTTTATTGTGAAAATAATGGATTATAGAAAATAATAATGAGATAAATAAAAAGAATATGCCACTACTTGGACATAAGTATTTACCATATTGATTTTATTTGTTTAAATCTGTACTTGTTCCTTGTAAATTTACAATATACCAGTTAACCTCTCTGTGTAAAAGCTTTATACACACAGCTTCCTGTTACCAGACCAAGAATAAGAAGGAAAAGGAAAAGGAAGTCCTTTTGTTTGCCCTCCCTCTGCAATGATCACTCCTTTTTTGGAAATGCTCTGTGAATTCTTATGTCCACTGTTCTGTCTTGACCTGTTCTCCTTCTGACCCCAACCACCTCAATGTCCTGTGCTTTTTTTTTTTTAAAGTAGTACTTCTTCCTGTTGTTGCTTATAATCTTTCTTTCATCAAACCTAACTTAATTGTTTCTCTGTCCTCTCCTTCCTGCTTTTCTTCTCCCTCTTTGGCCTTTTTCTGAGTCAGTTCATGCTGAACAGCTTAGTCTGTACTCAAGCAAAAACACAGTATAAACACAATCTTGGCAGGAGACAGTGATAGTCCTCCACTGAATCCCCCTCATTGCTCTTGTTCCATCCAACCAGGCAAAGCCCAGCCAGGAAAAATCCAGGCTTTATCCCCACCCATCATCACTCCCTCCCATCAGTTTCTCTCTCCTCCCACCTTTGGGCACATTGTCTTCTTTCTACACACTTTATTGCATCTGCTTATCTCTGTGTGGAGTACAGCTCAGGTTTAAAGCAAACAAGGCCGAGTGTTGTGCTACTATAGTTACCTGCAGAAACTCTTACATGATTGTTATTGGTTGCTATGTACATTAGTTAATCCCTTTACTGTTCACCTGGTGCCACCAGGCTATTCGACCAACCACACACAGCACATTGACTCTGCACAGAGTGTGATCAATATTGTTATCAGTAGATGAGGACAAAGCCTACTATTATGTAAGTTAATCTATTCACCACACAGGAGACTTCTTAACAGGTAAATTGAACTTTATTCAAAATCATTGTCATTATATATGATGTATTAAACTCTAAAAAGAAGGGCCGACGTCTTGATGATAATGAGTTAACTCAGAGCATCTGACTACAGATTGTGTTATGGAGCAAATAAAACACACATGACTGTATTTTATGTTCTTCTTAAAACAGTTTTAAACTTGGCAATTCACTTTCTAAAATGACTTGAGTATGTGACCTTTAAATTCAAATTATCATAAACCCACAACACTCCACTTCTTACTGTCCAGGCTGCCACTTGTTTCAGTTTCTTCCAATACACAACAAATGGCACTTGAAACTTGCTTGAGATCATGTAATTACATTTAACAATTAGTTATTTTTTCCTCATTATCATTAATTTTGTTGTTGTTAATTGTTGTGTTGTAGTTGTGAGCAGGGTACCTTTTCAAAACTCTCCTTGGCGGTGCATTCAAGTACTGCCTCACATCCAAGAATTGATAGCAACATTGTCAGAAAAGCAATGCTTAGAGATGAACAAAAAGCAAACAAGGGCACTGTGAAACATAAATAATGGATATGGTTGTTTCATCCATTAAAATTTCTCAGATGTCAGATATCGTAGTGTCCTTGAATGCAGTTTTGAAAGTGCATGCTGTAATAACAATTATATAGAGGCTGAAATAAAGAGTAAAGCTACTACATGTTGATGGCATAGGTGTAGATTTTGGGGTGGGGGTTGGAAAACCTCCCCTCTATATTTAGAACTGGTGCATTTGTTCCCCCTCCCCAATTAAAACATTAAAGTGGCAGAGGACTTTTATTTTGAAAAAATTACAGACATTTACACCACACATTGGAGCATAGAAATTCACCAAAATGCATAAAATTAAGTGTTTGATGCTCAAATTTTTTCTTGCAGAGAACCTTTAAACCTCCTGTTTCCTATGTGCATATGTAAATGTGAAGGAGTACTAAATTAAAGCAAGTTACAAGTCTGCAAATTGATTGGTATAATGAACTGAAACCTCTGAAATCTAAAATCTCGCACATTTAATTTTTAGGTATTGTGTTAACACATGCAAAACAACTGGAATAATTCTTTAAGAAAAAAGTCTAATTTACAATTTACTATTCAAAATGCTGTCTAATTGTTTATTTGCACTGTTAAAGTATTGCTGTATGTATATGTGCTCAACATGAAGTACGTGTTCTCATTGGTCCCTGTTTTGGTCCAGTTTAGCCGTAAAAAACAGTCAGGTCACATTTCTCCTTATGGCCAAAGTAAGAGTCAGAGCTTCTCCATCTTCATTGGCCTTTCAGAGGGCAGAAGAAGGAGTGTCTGGGAGGAGGGTTGAATCACTGCTCTGATTCAGGGGTTGTTGATGATCTGCCTTGGTCGTCCATAGCTCGTCATTCCAGCTTGAGATGCTCCTTTATTTGTGCCCATTTGTAGGCCTATGACATTTTTGCCTTCGCTCAGCTGTTCATCTGAGAATTCTCTCCTGTTTTCTTGGGCTTTCCTGCACACATACAGATAAAACATCTCAGTCTGTAGTCTCATTCCTCAGCACTTAAATGAAACCTGCTTTGTTTTACCAATTTCTCACAGAGAGACTAGTTCACATGTGAGGGGGGCATTCAAACTCACTTATGGAACCAGCTGGGGTCTCCTTTGTAACACCCATTTTCCTTTGTGACAGCCAGACTACCCAGAGCCATCAGGGTCCTCTGGACAGCAGCCAAGTCCTTGCCTGAAGACATGCAACAATCCCACATGAACCGACCACACACCAAATACAGGGAAGAGACAGCGACCTGTGCACTCAACCACTGTCTACAACTTTATTTCCTAGACTATACTGTGGTAAATTTGCAAAACAATGAACTGTTGTCTTACCTTCAAAGAGGTCTACAGTCTGAAACATATCAGTTTTGGTGACTCCATAATCTTCAGCAGCTTTGAGGAACACAGCTATTTGTTCCATCTGCTTGAACGCCATGGTCGAGCCCTTGATGGTCTTGAGCGGCTTGTTGGATGCATACAAGCTGTTGATGAGCTCACCTAGCACCTAGGCACACAGAAAAGAAGAGGATCACTCTAATGCACACAACTTGAATTACACTGCTGTCATGTATTTACACTTATGCAAACCCCAATACTCACACATCCGTCCTTGAGCCAGTTTTGGAATCCGACCTTTCCTGGCTCAGGCTCGCTTACGCCACACTGCTTGACGATCCACTTCACCAACCTTTCCTCCAGTTCCGGGTCATATTTCTTATCAATCTTACTCTGTACCTCCCGGCTTAAACCATAGGCAGGACCTCTGTATGCCATGCTGATTCTGTTGGGAGTGAAAGTTAGTATTAGATAGGCAGATAGCTTAGCAAACTTTGCTCCTTGGCAGCGTATTGTGTCCTTTTCAATATGGATATTTGATGGATGTAACATTCACATTCTAATCCCTGCCCTGCTCACACCCACAGTCCTGGCCTGCATTCAGAACAAACAGAGTTTAGCGTACATGTGTGCAGGAAGTCTTTCTATTGTGTGCTCTGTTTTTTTAAAGAAGCTATTAATTTCAATCTTCTCAAAAGTGAGCAAATTTTGGCTGCTCTTCACTTGTTCAAGAGGCTGATTTATTGTTCAACCTTTTGTAAAGTCAAGGGGAGTTTAGGTGTTGATCTCAGGCATCTATGTTGTGCTGACGGTCAAAGAAATAGTTTAACATCTTGAGAAATACATTTGTCCACTTTCTGACGGAAAGTAAGATAAGAAGATTGATATCACTCTCATATCTGGGTGTTAAATATAAAGCTGCAGCCAGGAGCTGGCCTTGTCTGAAGGTAATTAAGTTTGCTAACCAGCACTATCTCAGCCAAGTTGCCAGAAGAAAAAGTCAGAACTGTACATTTTTGCAATCCACGAATACGCTGCATTTGCACGTCATATGTATCATATCAACATTTCTAAAGTACATAGCATATGAGCTGACTGTTATTAAGAGGTGGATGGGCCGGTGGATGACGTGTCACCTAGGCGAGGCATCTGCCAAGCTGCAGACCATTGATTGAGACCAACAATAAGCAATAACAATACTGATGTAGCTACTGATACTGATACTGATAATGTGATTTGGCAAGTCATTGTGGTGTTTCCAGCAGTTTTTTGAACATCAAATGTGGGTGTTTTGTAGCAACCAGTCTCTGTGTTTCCAGCAGTTTTTTGAGCATCAAATGTGGGTGTTTTGTAGCAATCAGTCTCTGTGTTTCCAGCAGCTTTTTGAGCATCAAATGGGGGTGTTTTGTAACAACCAGTAACTGTTTCCAGTAGTTTTTGAGCATCAAATGGGGGTGTTTTGTAGCAAACAGTCACTGTGTTTCCAGCAGCTTTTTGTGCACCAAATATGAGTGTTTTGTAGCTTTCAGTCAGTGTGTTTCCAGTGGTGATAGTGGCACAAAAAGCAAATGTTTTTTTACAGAGATGTTGCTGATTTTCTAGTGTGGATTGTGCCCCAAAAACTGAGTATTTTAAACCAAAACAATGATCTTTTTCTAACCATGACCAAGTGTTTTTTGTGTCTAAATGTAAAAGTAAAGTTTCAAAGTATCCACTGCATAATAATGTGCAAATGTAGAGTATCCATGGTTTGCAAAAATGTACAGTTCCAACATTTTTTTATGGCAAGTGGGTTGTATAGCTTGTTTGTTAAATCACTGCAAAATCCCCAGCCAACCTGTAGCCTCATAATCAACAGACAGACACATACGAGAGTGGTATCAGTCTTCTCACTTAACTCTTCACCAGAAATTATATAAGCATATTTCCCAAAATGTTGAACTATGTGATAAGGAGAGAGGTCAATGAAGAGTCAAGGACAGAAATCTCATGTGTTTCCATGTGTGTGTACTTTTCTATTACACAGCAGAGCATATTTAATTCTAATCTAATCCTTCATCATCTTTATTTATCATTATTAAATTAGACATTTATTAACTCACAAGTGTATTGAAAATCACAGATTTCAGCTTTGTATTTCCATTATCTCTATTAAACAAAAACATTGTGTACCTTGGAGGCTGAAAATGTTAAATGTCTTTAGGAATTACGACCCTGCTGTAAGTAATTACGGTTGGCCTATCTCACTTATTAATGCAGTATGAGCTTCCTGTTGGCTTCTGCAGAACCACCCTGCTCCCTGCATCCTGTTTGCTCATGCGGCTGTCACTTCCTTCCTCCCTCCCTGACAAAGGTAGCTATGTATATACAGGAGTCTAAACAAAACAACACACTGCTGCTCACCATGGGAACGGCCTTTAAGCAAAGATAAATAAATAAATAACATAAAAACCAACCTCTCCGTCGTTAAAACATAAAAGTACAAGTCGGTACATGTTAAGCACCACGCTGAAGTTATTGCTTTTGCAGATCAGATTAGCTGAGTTATGCAATTCAGTGAGGTTTCTGAAGACGGAAAGCAGATAACATAAGGAGATGTTTAGAGCCGATAGGAAAGTCCTCCACTCTTACTTTCTGCCCAAGTATATGCATACATATTTATGCTATGTATGTTCTGCAAATATATGGAAACTGTACGTTTTTTGTTACATTTTAATGAGGCTGGTTTTCATGTAGCGCTGTGTGCAAGAATCTGAGTTTTATTTTTGACTCTGGGTTTAATATGCAGCATAATCTACATAGCACACCTATTACATCTCTTGCAAAACAGAGGCTTCTCAGTCTTACACAATATGTGTTGATAGTATGACAAATTGTCCTTGTGTCTAACAGCTCCACACTGGAGCCCTTCCTGCCATACATCACACTTGTGGTTCTGTTCATTGTGTGAGCTTGCAGTGGTTGTAGGGGCATGTGGAGGAGAAGCAACTTCCTGTCCCCTAAATAACCGCAAAACCAGTTTGTAACAGCAACAAGGGTGAAGTAAATATCCAAACATCCAAACTCTTAGACAATCTCTTTCTCAATCACAACATTTCCATCTGTTTTGTCCTGACGCATCCAGGGAACATCCAGCAGCTGCAAACATCAGGACTTATGTCTGCATGTAGTGAATAATAAGGGATGAGAGAGTCTACTCTTTGGTGAAGTCTAGCTCTCTAAAAACCACTGATTTGATGCCACAAGATTGGGTCATGCTGCTGTCACTCTGCACTGAGCACATCTACCATTAGGACAGATATTTACTGTGAATGTTTTCATAAAATAGACTGCAGTCTCGCATATTTGCACAGGCTAATCAAGTAGGGTGTTTGTCCAGGTGTTTGAATGTGTGTTTTGGAGGATTATGTAGATATGCACACTTCTGAAATCAACTGGGAGCGGCCTAGTAGTTACCGGGGACATTTGGTGATCACAGAGTCACAGCTACAACACCCCACAAACACCAAGATGTGGATAAACAGCTGTTAGTGCTGCTGAGGGTACTGTGCAAAACAAGTATTATAAACTGGTCAGTGATTTGCTCATACATGCCAAAAAGGTAACTAAGGCAACACATTTTCATTTCAAATCAACATATTTCTAAATTAGTGTCTTTAGTCCTTAATTTCAAAACTCCACATCTAACTGAACTGAATGTGTTGAATGTGTTAAGGGATGCTTGCAGTTACTGCAGGGGGGCGCCAAATTATTGTTGTTGTTTTTTTCTGCAAAATTTTAAATTTGTCTGAAAATAAACATTTACATGTGTCCAAAATATTATTACCAGAGATAGATTCATATCTGCCTTCCTATCCAGAAAAAACAAACAATTTAATTTACAGTTATTGACTGTAAAAAATAATGGATGTAGTTACTGTGACATCACCCACTGGTATGTAGACTCCCATTTTGAAGTCTCAAGTTTGGCAATTTGGCTGTCACCATCTTGGTTATTTGGGGCCAGAACTGACCATATTTGGGTGAGAGGCTGTCGCTGTGGAGGATTAAGGGGTGGATCTGAAAACACTATCGGCGGATAGTCTGTCACTCAGAGCAGCCCGCTCTTTATTAGGTGTAACTTTAAGCCTTAATAAAATGTAAACCTTGGAGTTACTTACATACTGTCCCCCTGTCATAAATGGGGAAATTAACTACAGAGAAAAAAACATTTTTTTATTTCAGGCTGTTAACATTTTTATTTCTGCTGTGTAGCTGGCCATTTTAACAGCGGGGTCTATCGGGGTTGACTCGTTTTTAGAGCCAGCCTCAAGTGGCTGTTCAAGGAACCGCAGTTCTTCGCACTTCCCTGTTGGCTTAATCTTTTGACCCTGGAGGTTGACGCTTGTTGCTCATGAATCCTCCTGTCATGGAAGAGAGCTTACCTACAGTAAATCACTGTGCCTTCCACATGTATGTTAAACACTGAAACATTATGTATAAATACAGGAATCTGTCAATAATCATTATATTACTAGCTTAGTATTGTATGCACCAGAAAAATGTACGTTTATACTGTACATGACCTTAGGCCACTCTACACATTATTGTAGGCCAACCATATATGCAATTCAGTGTTAGACAATATTTGTAGTAGGGAGGCCCTGCTGCAGGGGCTTTGGCCTGACAACATTAAAGACCCCTGTTCAACAGGTTTTATAAATGAACCTTTGATCTGCTTTCTTCAGAGCTCAACATCTCACCACGTAGTTGGCCTCTGCAATGTGACTATTGTTATCTACTCAGTGTGTAAAACTAGCTCTACCACAACTATATTTGTATTTTTTTAAGTGTCGAGTAGTTCCTTATAAATGTTCTCACTGTTCAGGTCATACTTGTATCAACTCAAAAGTCAAAGCAAAGCACTTCTGACTTAATTTTTTTTTATCTCTATAATTTTTCCATTAATCTTCTGCTTTAGCTTTACACGGTGGCACTCTTCAATACCAGACTGCTACTCTGAGCAGCTCCTATGTGTCATTTGAGGGTTAAGTGTCTTACTCAGACTCCAGTTGTTACTCTTATATTCGTCATTCTCACCTCCCGCCCAAATTCTTGAGCTTTTCTATGTAACTTGCAGTTCTTGTAATTGCAACATGGCTGCATAAAACCACATCATCTGTAGTTATTTTCTGAGTCAAATAGATACCATCTCAACTCATCGCAGCTTGTGATCCATTAGCTCTGCACGAGGCTTACAGGTCATTCTGTCACCTTTGTGGATTAAGTAGTTCACACGATTGTCTTACAGTGTCCATATGCACGTTTGCCTTTATATACTCCTAGCTGCTGTTGACCGAGAGTGTTAATTCAGCTCTCTGTATTTCTACCTTATCACTGAGGATAGTGAGAGCAGCCCAAACACCACCCGAAGTCAAGGACTGTAAGTTATCTTGCAGTCTAAAGCGCTGACTTGCACATAAAACTTTACTATGGTCCGTAAATGTGACAACATATGTGACAAACACATGCAGAGTTTTACTGCCACATCCTGCACCAGCAGCGTGGTGTTCAGAGCACGTATTAAACTAGAAAATGACATATTATTAGACAGTATTGGCTACATGTTGAAGAAGGAAAGACTTGTCTGAGGCTGAACCTGGAGCTATGAGGCCTGGCATTTTTGAGCACAAGAGAAGAATGCTGAGAGCAAAGGTAGATAAGAAGCAGGATTATGTAAGACTGTAAACTTACAGACCAGTGGGTCACTCAGAAGGCATCTAGTCCACACAGAAAACTAAAATATAACTTGGTGTTTAGTCTTATTCTGTGTATGATCAAATACGAGCAAGAGGGATGGAGACAGAAAGTGAGGGTGGGGTGTGTGATACATTACACCTCATTTTTTCATGTTTCCTTCACAGAGTTAACCACAAGCTTAAAGCAACAAAGAAATCTTCTGACTGCCAGCAAGAAACCATAAAACTGAGATTGATGGAAGAGGATGAGAGAAAAGAAGAAGAATAAGTGTTTACTTACTTTGTGTAGTAGCTTTCAGGTGAATACAGGTGGGCTTGTGTTTCTGCGTTCCCGCTATTCTTCTCTCTTACAACACAGTGCAGAGTGCACCATACAGGACTGCCAACATAAATACAGCAAACACCCTTGTCTGAAATATATGACTTCACCACATTCAACAGAAAGAGAGAGAGAGAGAGATATGCCTTCACGTCCTCTTATTTCACTTATGGCCCGCCCCTTTGCTCTTTCTCTCTTTCCCCACTCAAATTGTAATTCCTTATTTAGGAGAAGGACGGGAAGGAAAAAGAGGGCATGTGACTGGAGAGTTTGGTGTGGTCACTGAAAAGAATTCTCCAAATTTCTCCCTCTACCACTAAAGAACGAGACAGGATTAGGAAGGAGGGAGGGAGGGAGGGGTGATAAAAAATCCTCGAGAACAGTGCAGTTAGAGTGAGCACAGGAAGGGAGTTACAGTAATTAGAGAGCAGTGAGGCATATGTAGGAGATTATTTATTGCCTTAATTCAAACTGGTGATGTTTGTGTCTGAAAGTGAAAGAGGCAGCTGTGGAATGTAAACCCTTCCTCTCTGCTGAGTTTCATGTGAAGACACAATAAAGAGGAGGGAGAGGGAGAGGTCATGACACATCGCAACATTTTGTTCCGGAAGTTGAAAATGTAAATTGAGACATCTGGAACTGACTCCTGTCCTCGTGTATGGTTTCAGCACATAGGCTATCTGTACATCCAGGCGGTTTCCATGACAACAAGGAGAGGCACTCTCTCCAAGGCATTCCAACCATGTCGGCCTTGTCGACATGAGCAAATCAGGACCTGGCGGGGCTCTGAGATATAATGATGACATCAGAGGTGAAAACACTATGAGGAGGGACTGAGCCCACGGTCATAAAAATATAGGTGTGAAGACACACTGGAACACGTTCATGTCAGCTATGTTTTATATCATTTCAACTGCAGGACTGAAGTCTAATATTCAACCACCAGGACATCTACAGGGTTAATGATTATCACAACCTGAAAATGGTTTCGTTGCAGTTGAACATTTCCTCTTTCCTGCACACAAACTGTAACTGCATGAAAGTTCAAAAGCAGTCAGCTGCCTTTTTACATGCGGTATTTGAGTTCAAATTATATTAGAAGTAAATCATATACTGTATAATCAGTCAAATCAATAGAACACAGAATGAGGAAGAAGAGAACCACATAGTGAAAATCTACTTTTCTTTGTAGATGTACACAGTAAATCAGAAGTAGCCTCTTAATATGGAAGATTTAAAATGCCCAGATTGAGATAAATCAAACAAAGAATTAACGTGATGCCGCCCCCTGTTGGACATCACTGAAGGGAACTACACCTACTCATCTTATACATGGTTTCCCATGTTGTTGTTTCCCATGATGTCACCATGAAAAATAAATTTAGTTATTAAAGACCAAAAGGTAACATATGTTTTCCATTTTAATTATGAAACAGTGAATGCATAAATAAAAATAAAATACACTAAAGAATTTGTATTGTATTTCAATGTCTTTCTTTGTTGGGTTTGTTTTAGTTTTGACATTTCAATTCTTCCATATTTCAGACCTTGCTCCTTTTAATCAGGAAAGGAAAGTCATTTAGAAAGTGATGATTTCTTCTGGAATTTTACTTAAAGGAGCAGTGAGAATTCATCATTTAACAGCCGAGTTATCCACAGAGGTCTCTAGTAAAGACGATGAATAAAGCAGTTTCACATTACTATTCTTTACAAATTTTTACAAATAAATTATTACAATTTTTTCTGACACTGTTCTGCTCGTCACAGATAGGCCACTAGCCTTACACCAGCTTTTGTGTGCTCTTATTTTTCTCGCCGATACCTTAAGATACAGACGTTCAGGAGGTTTTTACCTCGAATTTCCCTCAGAGGTCTCATTTTCTCTAAAACAAACGGACGCTGTGATTTATATCGCTAAAAACAATAGGTAAAGCAGTTTCGCATTAAAAATCTGTGTTTTTCTGAATCTGTTCGACATCCCAGATAAGCTGCTAACTACATGGCTGACGTGAATTGTGAGAATGCAAAAATACAAAAAAAGCTAAAACCTGAATAGCCCTAAAGCCAGTGTTTAGCTTGTCCGTTTTGGGCAACTGTAGAAACAAGGCAAACATTCAACATGGCTGACTCCGTGGATGAGGACTAGCTTCCTACGCAGATAGAAACAGCTCATTTTAAGGTAAAAAAAAACACGACAATTTTTATTTTCAGGTGCATATACACTAAAGAAAACATACTTATTATATAATATTCCTGTAATATTTCTGCTAGTAAATCCTCCTAAATCCTAAAAACTGTACCTTTAAAGGTATACAAGGCAGGAATTGTTGGTTACTGTTTGTAAACCATATCGCCAAGCGAAAGTAAAAGTGAAAGCCAACCCTAGATCCAATGCGCTTTATGTTTCACCCTTACTATATTTGCATTATGCTGCACTGTGTCCAAAATGTTCATAGCTGTCTTTTCTTTGAGTCCAAACATTTGATTTTTTTTTAAGGAAATTCCTGCATAATATACCTTTCAGGTTCATTTTTGATGAAGGGCTGCAACTTACAATTTTCACTGTCAATTATTCTAATATAATAGTGATAGTATAGTATAATACTCAGAAAGGGCCCATTTTGCACAATAACAAAAATAACTTTAAATATACTTTGGTGATAATACTGTATTTTTTAGTATTGTACATTTTGAAAGGAGAACTTTTACTTGTAATGGAGTATTTTTACACTTCAGTATCACCAATTTTATTTACATAAAGGATCAGAGCACTTCTTCCACTACTGGCAACACGCCATTTACTGTGAACTGGTTGACATGGTGGGATGGGGAGTTAGAGGGGTGTTACTTGGATACTTGGAGGACTTTTCATGTTCAACCAGATGACAGATAGCTGTCTGTGTGTGTGTGTGTGTGTGTGTGTGTGTGTGTGTGAGAGAGAGAGAGAGACAGAGAGAGAGAGAGTCAGAGAGAGAGATAACATGGGAAAAATTATCCAGCAAACCTGCAAATGGTGAAAATACACACAGATGAGAAATTCCACATGTGGTTGAGCTCTGGGCGGGGGGGGGCACACTCAAGTTTTTTTCCACTCTGACAATTTTCTTTAGCCAAAGTTGTAACAGTTTGTGCTTTCTGCTTTGCATTATTTCTTGCTGAAGCGAGACTTGTCATCTGTACTGAACGTGATGGTGTCACGCTACACCTAACATCAGCCAAATCTTCTCTTGTGTTCAAACCTTGAATCTTCCAAATGCTGAGTTTGCAGGAAGTTAGAAATACAGCTTGTTTCGCAGCTTTTCTTTCATTCCAGATGCCCACCAGCCTGTCTATGAGTCTCTACAGGTTAGTCTTGCACTACAGCAACATCTGGTGGCTCAGACAGCAGACATCCACTCATTGCTTCTTCCTCTGTGGTTTAGATTTAACTCCACTGTAAGGGTGCAAACAGCTAGAAGCAGCATTATGTTCCACACTCAACAAGCTGTGCTTTAAATTTTTTTCAACAGGAGGACAGTTTCACATATTATATGCATTGTCCTCCAGAATCACCTCATCCTGAGATTAAATTTAACAGATTTAGTTTTATTTTCAGGTACACACTGCTGGGTGTTGATGCTCGTGCTGAGAGCTGCTAATTGAAAAAGAACTGCATGGTGGACGCAACGCTATGATGTCATCGGGGTGTAAAATCTGAAGCTGTTACACAGAAAAAGAAACTTAACAGATGGAGAAGAACAACTGAACACCAAGGGGGGCTGTCAGAGGATAGTGGTGCAGGTTTTTTCTTTGTTTTTAGCCTCAGTGCTGAATAATTTAAAATACAAACCTCTTTTCTAAAAACCAAAACAATTAGGGATGCTAAATAAAATGTGTCTCACTGGTTTCTGACCTTTAGAGAGTTAAAAATACTCAAAGTAGAGTGTGCTGCCTTGGGTCAAATAAATAAGTAAATACATAAATACATGAATAAAATAAGATTTCAGCATGACGTTTTTCAGTGTGACACAGCACAGCAAATATCCAGACATGAGAGCTCTTTAGATTTCAGGGACGGCAGTGTCTGGACAATCCACGTGGTCTGTCAGTCAGTTGGTCCACCACTTTGTCTCAACAACTGCTGGATGGATTACCATAAAATTTAGTACAGCCATTAATGTCCCCCTCAATATGAATTTTATTAACTTTTCATGTAGCGCTGTAATCAGATCAGACTCTTAATTTGTACAATATTTCTGTTTATGACCAAATAGGGGAGACCGGGGCAACTGTAACAAGGGGCAGTTTTAACATCTCAAATGGCACCAATCAGAAATGAGACAGACACATAAAACTCATTATGAGTGGCGGTAATGCCCGTTGTAAAGGTGGCCAACCTCCGTTAAACTCCACGAAGAAGAAGAAGAAGAAGAAGAAGAAGAAGAAGAAGAAACTCATTATGCACATGGACCAGGAGGATCCCTCTCTGCCTGCCAAAGGACAAACTGATGTCTCATACTAGTCATGATTAATTATATATATAAGATAAAATGTTTGACTTCTAGTGTTTCAATCAATAGTGTGACTCATTGCTTGTAAAACAATCAATGAATGTCAACAAGCAGAACATAGATACAAGTTACCCACATAACATCTGTGTCCAAAAAGGTCAGAAGGTTTTTGAGTAATGACATCAACACCAAAAAACGGTACAATTGCCCCCTGTCTCCCCTACCTGCAGCCTCAGCTGCACTGTGTTTTCAACACTAATTAGCACAGTGCAATGTAATCATACCTGCTTAATCTAATGAATAATGAGCAACGTTAGCATTGTCATTGGGAACATTACCATGCTGATGTTAGCAGTTAGATCAAAGCACTAGTTACTGAGCTTAAAGAGCTGATGTGTTTTTACATGTTGTTGTGACCGAACAAAAAGATCATGTTCATAAAATTATGATCTAATATTGCTTTGCTGAAAAGACAAAATGAATAAATAAAAATGATAATAATAAAAAATAGATAGGACGTGATTTGTAAATCAAAGAGAATTTGGTTTGTCCTTCAGCTTAAAATGTCATGATGCTAATATTGTGAAAATGTGCACGTTTTGCTTTGTTGTTGATGCTTTACCTACTTTCTGATTATCAAGAGAGTAAAAACATTAAATTTAATTTTTTGGAAGCAAGCCTAGGATGCTGCTTATCCTCTTTACCCTTGTTAATGTATTGCCTTCATTCATTGTATTAGGCATGGGACTGGAGTCCTGATTATGTTTGCATATTCCTGTAAAAGCTCCTGTGGCTAAATGCCAGCTTGAAACTAAATGCTAACGTGATGTAGGTCCTTGAAACTGGGTCTCCACATGCTGCATAGTGTGTCAGCTAAAAGGGGATTATTATTATTTTAGTTTCCTTCCTACTTTTTTTAAGAACATCTCATATTTGATGTTGTTCTGCAGGCTTGTCTTGTGTGATGGAAAAGCAACCATCACGACAAATGATGAAAGGATCTTGCACACTGTCAATGTTGTATTAATAAGCAGACGATGTTTTGATCCAGTGTGCAGGATCACCTCTTTATCTAGACATTACATGCACACAGCCACAGACCATCAGTAGCAGAGAGCCGTGGGTGGGATGATGAGATATGTGGATGAATAAAGAAGTCTAGATTAAGACCGCAGGTGGTCCAGCAGTTCCTGATCCTTTAGGACAAAATACCAGTTAGACGCAGCAGGAAGCACCTGTTTAAATTTCTCATTTTATTCACAACCTTCTTTCCATTTTGAGTCTGTCAATCTGTGCTAGGTGGCCACTATATAGAATTATCTACAGTCTTTCTTGTCTTCTTAGACAAACACATGACAAATGATCACAATATTTAACCCAGTAAAACACTGTACTGTTTTAGTGGTTTAATGAATAACTTCTGTACAGTTTGATCTCAGATGTCGAGAAGAAATGCTCTCGTCATGCTGGATAACAATCTGATTATAACAGTAAGGGCTCTGCATGTATGTTTTCTTATATGAGAGCTGTAGTGTGCAGTTTGGTCCTCTTGGAGGCGCTGTGTTTCAGTGTGATCCTAACCGATAAGCAGACCATTCACGTGCCTGACACTCAGCCTGTAAACTGTGACCCCCAAATGTCCACATAAATCTTCTGCTCTCAACCTCCCCCCTCTAATAATGCTATGAGACGGGAACCAGCTGTGCAGAAAAAAGGGTCTACAGTGCAATTCACATGTTCAAGGTGGAGACAGTGTGTGTTAGTCATCCAGTTAGTAATCAGGTAATTACCCTGTTACATTCGAGCCCAAATCAGATGATTTTACTCTCCATCTTTTAGAATTGTGTCTGCATGCCGAAGTTAATGTAAAGCGTCACATTTTGAAGCTCACCTGCAGTGGCAACATCTGCATATTCTACTTGACTTTACTGAACAGAGCTGATGGTTGCCAACTATGTTTAACCTGGTGCGATTACAAAATAAGATTAGACTTCTGCTTAATTCATGTGACCTCTGTTTATTGATCCAGGAGGCTGAGGTGCACAGGTGGGGGATGGGTGTAGAGGGAGATATTGTGAGCCAAAGGTCCTTGGGCAACCCTGCGCATTGTGTATATGGACAGATTATGCTGCACAGGAGCCAGAGGTACAGCTCATTGTTTTGGAGCCTAATGTAGGGCATTCAGTTTACGCATTTCTGTCAATTGCATCCAGTTCTACATCAGTCTACTCTGCTTCAAATATAGCATTGCACTGGCTAAAATGCAAATATCTGTCTTCTTTGTGAGGTACAATATTAAAAAATATCTCTGGAGTGCTGTTTCGTAGAAGTGTCACTTTGTGTGTCTCAGAGAATGGATGCAGCAGGAGCTGTATGCTGTTAATCCATGTTATCGCTGGCCATAGGGAGGAGCTGGTCTATTAACAGAAGGTGTTAAACTTGCTTGTGGCCTCTGAATCACAACCTCAGGGGATTTGTACCTAAGATGGATGCAGATACCTCCTCAGCTCAGGTAGAGGTCTTTACAGATTCTGCTGGAAATACAGTACTGTACTGATATAATGAGACCAAGCAGAGATCACTCAGAAGCATGGATGGATTACTGAACGGTCCTGCCGCTCTGGACTTCACCTACCAAATGTCACTCAAATCTCCATGTACCGACAAAGAAGAGATTCAAAATGACCACAAAGAGATGCTAAGGATCTGCAAAGAGACATAAAATAACTACAAAGAGGGGCAAAACAATAAACAAATAGAGAAACAAAATGACCAAAAACACAACCAAAGAGACACAAAATGATCTTAAAGAGAAATAAAATAACCAAAAAGACACAAAATTACCTCAGAGAGACAAAATATGACCACAAAGACACAAAACAACTACAAAGAGATGCAAACAAAAAAAAACGAGGCAAAACCACCACAAAGTCTGTGCGCCTTGCCCTTCTGTGGAAGAGGAGGTGGGGCCTTTTGCACATCTGTGCTCAGGGGCCCATAGTCTCCAGATCCATCCATGCTCAATGGCATTACTTGCAGAGCTGTTAAACCACTGACTACAACAATTTCAGCATTACAGTAAAATTATGTTCATATGGTGATGTTTCCATGACAGCAGTTGATAGAAAAATGTACAGCCATGCAGGATTGGAAAAAATAAAGTCAGTATTAAATGACCCACGACTTCTCACATCATCGACCTTTTAAAATCACCGGCCAAAAAATTAAAGTGTCATGTAATCCAGGCTTAGGTGCTCCCAGAGCAGGATTAGGTGTACTTAAACAGGATTTATGTGTGGGGAATGGTCGTACTGTATGTGAGCATGTAGGTACATGTAGTTTCACATCATCACACATTTCACATATTTTGCTGTGGAAGGTTTTTTTGGCTTTGAAGGAGTTCCACTTTACCAACTGCCTAACGCTGCCAAATGTTTTTCTCTTGTATCTTTGTGTTTTGATGACCATTCATGAAGGCCGAAAGTGCAACGCCAGTAGTTTTAAAAAAAGATTATAACTGAATATGTTTTTGCACCACTTTTCTTTTATTTAACAACTCCCTGTGATCTTATATAGACCAAATTAGAAACATCAATCTGGAAAAGAAGCACAATACAGTCCTCAATTTGTTCCCCATGTCATGAAACTGAATTACCAGAACAACTGCATTAGAGCCAAAATTGTGCTGAGTGTGTTACTGAATTGGTTGAGGGGTTATTGGGTGTAGTTTGGAGATAAACCCCAAGTCTGTCTGACACACAGCAAGTTCCAAAAACGGAAATAATCCAGTAAGATGTCATAACAGTCATGATTGGATGTGCAAGGCTGGACACTAAAGAAATCACAGCTTAAAATAATACCATCAGACAAAACTTGCATATTGTCTGATATATCATATTTTCACGGATTACTGGGGAGAGACGAGTGAGCAGTCAAGCCAGCATCGGAAGAGTTATAAAAGGAGATAATGATGAGCTGTTGAGAGAAGATGTCTTGGTTTTTTTGTCAGAGTCCGCAAAATCGTTTGTGGTGAGAGAGAGAGGGGAGGAGTCAGGGTCAAAGACAGTTTAAGGAAGAAAAGAGGGTGAGGAAGGGCTTTCCTGCTGTACAGCAGAAGATTGGACTTTAGCTTCAGCTGCTTTGACAGCTTCAATGTTAAATTCATGTGAAATCCAGGTGGAAAAGCCAGAGCAGGCCTACATGAAAGAGGACAGAGAAGGTCAAAGGGAGGCAGGAGGGCAGACTAAAGTGTGGAGGTGGAGGAGGCAGTGGAAAGAGAGAGGAATGAGTCAGGTGGAGGCAGAGAGGACCAGATGGAGACAGAGAGAGAGGAAAGGCAGAGAAGCTGTGCCAAGCAGGGCTATCACGCGAGGAGACCAAGTCACTTGCAGAGAGCAGAATGGAGACTGACACAAATTGATGGGCCGAGACATTAAGAGGCTGGAAGTGGAGCAGGCTCCAGAGAGGAATAAGCCCACTCCAATTTCATCTTTATGAATGAGCGACGAGGCAGGGAGAGAAATATACAAGGAACATGGGAGAGGAATAATGAAATAATTCTTTCCTTATTGCTGTCTTATCATGAGGATAGTAATGAATCAGCTGTGGAGAGTATAGGTCACAGAGCAGATGAAAATTTGATGAGGAGGCAAAGGTGAATGCCTGTGAATGGATCGTCAATGTCAATCAATCTGGTAAAATCTTTACAGAGAAAGAATATATATATATTTTCTAAATTAGATTTATATACAGCATTGTCAAGGTCAGAAAAAGCCTCAAGCTGTGAGATGAACAACAAATATTGCTGCACCTGTCAGGGTTTACTGCGCATTATGTTGAAAGACTCAGTCAAAGATGAAATTTGGTTGCTCAGAATGACAAAATAACGTCCTGAAAGAGCCTATGATGGAAAAAGAAGTGATATTGTACATTTATTTCTTCCAAGCAAGCATCAGTATAGATGACTCTAAATGACCCACCTATGGCTGTTATGTACGGTGTCTGACAAGGGCAAACATGATACAACAGCCCAAAACGTTAGGAGAAACCAGCTGCAGCTTTGGAAACAATGCAACCAAGAAAAATGCAAAGCAAATATAACAACAAAAACGTGCTGCAAATTAAATAGCATGCTATAGAAAGCTAAAACAAATCCATTAACAGCAAACACACTGCAAATACAGACATCATGCAAAGTCAGAAACACACACACACACACACACACACACACACACACACACCAAAAACAAATGTAACAGAAAATGCTGCATATCCAGTCAACACAACAGAAGTTCTGCAGGTCTAAGGAGAACATCAACGCTAGTGTGATGCCAGCTACATAAATCTGTCACTCTTTTATATTACTGTAAAAAACTAAGGCTACATGTAAAAAAGAAGACGTACCTTTAAATGTCTCCTGTATACTTTGTTGGTCTTCAAAAGCAACCAAACAAACACACACTCTCGCTGTCTCTCAGGTCAAAAATCATGCTGTTCCACTTAACGCTCCCCCCTGGGGGCCTGGAGAACTTCTGTTGTGTTAAATCAGGCTGTTCTCCCAAGCCATTCTCATTCTGAAGTTGTTAAATATTGCCACCTGGTCAGACACAGACAAAAAAACAGACATCCTTTTGCAGCAATATGATACCTGGAAAGTTCCTATAGGGTGGGCAGCAGGATAGCGGGTCAAACCTCATCAGACTTTCACCCAGGAGGCTGGTGTTCACTTCCTGTTTTTATTTCTTTTCCGAAACCTAACTATAGGCTTTTGTTGCAGGATAAAATAAACGTAAATACCTGCCGTTTTACCAGTTTTGAAAAAGACTGTATGCATGTAATGAGCAGAAACTGTGAAAACATTAGTGTATTTTGAAAGACACATTCATGTAACTGGCGTGTCACAGAACATCAACAACAGACACACCCAGGGCACTTGACAAGTAATATGTAGACATGGAAGTCTACTGACCAAGTGGCATTATGTGATATATTGGGAGAGAAAATGTGTTGGTTCTCATGCACTGTTGCCATCACATTGTAACAAAAGTCAATTATATAGCAGTAATATGCGTAACAAAGCCAAATGTACAGTTGTAATATTAAGTATGATAATTACACAAAATTTGTTTCAGTTGTTATTACCTGACACCCTTAGGCCTCCACAGTCAATATGTGGAACATTTGATAGTCAGTTTCTGTACCCCTATGTTCTGCGCTTTGGAAAGCAAAGCTAAAGTGGTAAACAAACATGGCAGCACACCGGTAAGGTAAGACAACACGTTTACATGTCGTTTTCTATATGTTGTCTGACATTTATCCTAACGAGCGGTCTTTGTGGAAAAAAAGCTTGTTTAGTGGACTAACTTTGCACTTGAAGGTTGCCCGTTCTCTTACGTTTTAACAGGTCTGATGCTACTATGCTCCCTGGCTGTATCTAGGCTAACGGCTAACATGCTAACTATTATTTCTATGTCACTAATCACTTTAAACAAATTTAGGACGATAGGAGATGGGTTGAAATAAACCAAAATTTCCCTTTAAGTACATACCTTCACATTAAGTATGTGCAGGGACGGTTTTTGCTATGGGCAATGTGGGCGACTGCCCAGGGCGCAATCTATGTGAGGGCGCATGAGTAGAACCCCCAAAACTTGCCAGTTTTCTAGACTACTGCTCATTTCCACGTCAAGTTAGTGGAGTGGGCGCCCTATTATCACGTTTCAACCAGCAGCAGAAAGGAAAGGCGAATCCTGGCGGTTGTGGGTTGAACGGGGGTCACAGACAGGAATATGGTGGAGGCTCATAGTACTCTGTGGCGCAAGATAACGGCTTACCGGCGACAGAGAAGTCTGACTCCAGGTCCAGTAATTTCCTCTTTTGTTGGTGTCATGACTGCCCAGTAGTACCTAGACAACTGAGCTGTGGCGGCACACAGGTATGTGGCGTGTCAGAGGAGAGGGGGCCCAGGGCATAAAAGTAGCCAGGACCGCCTCTGAGTATGTGTGACATGACGACACCATTTGTGTTGCAATAATTTGTTACAATAATACAAACGGTTGTATGTGCATTATTGTAAGATATCATACCAACAGCATTTTTTGTGGCATTTGTTTGGGGGTTTGTGTGTTTTTGACTTTGCATTGTTTCTATATTTTCATCACCATCAAAAAGTAAATGTGAGAATTTAAAAACGTTACAGATATATTGAAAAAAATAAACAAAAACAAAATCAGAGCTACCTCATCTGACAAGGGTCCACAAACTAAAGAAAGATCAGAGTTGGGTATAACACGCTACAAAGTAACCCGTTAGAGTACTTTGATTACTTTTTGCAGTAACGAGTAACCTAACGCGTTAGTTTGCTGTTTGATTAATCAAATACTTAAGTACATTTTCAAACAAGACATCAGTTACTTCCGTTACTTTTAGAACGCTGGTCCTTCAGCTCCGAAACAGCAACGGCTGTCGTTTGGTTCTAATAACGGAGATAACGTTAAACCTATCAGTCTGAAAGAAGTCATGGAGCTTGTGGCTCGCTACGTGGTCGGAGAAATGCTGCCGTTGTCTATGGTGGAGTCTCAATAGGTGGAGTAGGACTCACTGACAGACATAAACTGTCAAGCTACTGTATCTTCCACAAGAAGTTTTGACAAATGTTTCAGAATAAAAGCCTATTTAGAAAATGGAGGGATTCTCTCAGCCGAGGTTATAAGGGGCTTTTAATTTGAAACAAGTGTTGAGTTTGAAATGACGGTGCGATATGTTAACTTTACAAAAACAACGAAGCGGATAAAAAGTAAATATATAAACACATAGAGGGATTAATAAATAACGGACCATTTATAATGTAGTTTGTTTCAAATGAAATTGGGAGCCTCTGCAGTTGTGGTGAGTAAAAGTCCCGCCGCTATTTGTTAATGTTATTACTTTATGTCCGACCGTGAGGATGTACCATTGTCTGCTAGCTTGATGCTAATGACAGTAATGTTAACTCAGAGGGTTGACAAAGTGCCTCTGCTGTTTCACACCATCATTTCCCCCTTTTACTCTGTGTGGTAACATCCCTAGAGGAAATATTAAAAATGCTGGGGTGTTGTTGTCATACAGTTGTCTACGGCAGCAGATCGTTGTGTGTTTCTACTGGTCAAAGTGACGGCTGTGATGGCAGAACAGGATCTCAGTGAAGGGCAAGTGGTCCATAACTTTAATTTTGGAGACAAAATAATGTAGGCTTAGCACCCTGTGGTTCATTGCCCAACAGGAAAGTACTCAAAAGTACTTTAAAAGTGCTTGAGTTACTTTTCTCAGGGAGTAATGTTGGAAGTACTTTTAAAGTAATTGAGTTACTTTACTCAGAGAGTAACACAGTAAAGTAACTGGTTACTTTTTTAGAAAGTAACACAGTAACATACTTTGATCACTTTTAAAGTAACCCATACCCAACACTGAGAAAGATGTAGGTGGGTGAAACACATTAAGTGTTGTCAGTCATCTGCACAGGTTGGTGTGTTTGTGGAAAGCAGGGATCTACTGATTCTGCAGTTTGGATAGTGAGTGATTGGAGTGAAGGAGCAGCTGAACATCCTTTATGATGGATCAGAGCAGAGCGAACATGTGAGTGCTTTAATCAAAGTGTGAAGTACACTGATCATCAGCAGAAAGGTTTGAGAGGCAACCTGGAAGCGACTGGCTTTATATTTTGTTCATTTCTTTCTTATTTTCGGGGGGTAAACAATTGATTGTGTGCTCTTACGTACATCTAATGATTATACAAATATTAAGTCATTATAGGTGTTTATTTGGTTTTACTTATGTTTTAATGTTTTAGGTTTTTATGCTGAGAAAAATGGGAGCTGCAGAGTAATGACTACAGTGCATTTAAGCAGGTGTCTTAAATCGATATCCCTGTGCACCTCAAGCAACAACAGAGAGTGTGTTAGAGTGTTATGGGGGGTACATACACTGCATAGGCACACATAAACAGATTTAAAAGGTTGTGGTTTTCATTACAGGCACTTCAGTGAAGAGCAGAAAATAACACGTACAGCTTAGAAAGGTCTTTACTAATCCACTGGAAGTTATTTGAGATGAAGTTGGCATATGGCTGTTAAATTGCACCAGATTACCAGTCTATATTCTTTTGGACAGCACACAGTCACCTTCTTTAGAATAGTTTGCACAGCAGTCTTCTTTGAGGAGGCATCTCGTTACAGTCTGTAAATTTGTTCTTTTTCTTATTCGCAGTGTAGCGCCCATAACAGAATTATTAAACTGAAATACGTACAGAGCTAAATTGCTAAGCAAGCATCAGCTATGCATTAATACATACAAATACAATAGGCTGGTAACCACTGAGCAACATACAACCAGTACACTGTTAACATTTGTAACCGCTATGATAATGGGAGTTTTTTAGTTGCAAAATATGAAGACACAACTCAGGGCTGAATGCAGAGGATTATGGAGCAGTTCAACTCACCAACCATGATGAGAAGAGGAAGTGACCTCACCTCACCTGGATATTTATAGCTTGGATTGGTCTGGGATTGGCTAAGTGGTTTTTGGCTTTTTAACCTGGGTTACATCAACCTAGTAACCTATTATTACTGGTATTTCATCATTACTTCATGATTACCTTATCAACATGTCTTATTTGAGAGCACCCCTTGAGTTACCTTACAAAAATAAAAAAGGAACCTTCCTGTTTTCCTAGTAACAACATAATTAAATCATGTTGTGTGTAAACTGGCTATATTTGGAACTAATTGTTTCATTAGTAATCAAGTTTCAGTTTCCTCACTCATTTGATTGGGCGTTACCAAAAACTGACCATTAACTATTAATTGGTTATTCATTAATTCCTCATTAGTTCCTTAGTAACTTCTCATTTTTTGTGTATCTCTTGTAACTTGTTACCTAATTTTGTACAACAACCCCAACCATTCCTGCGATTACATTATGGTTAACTGCCTATTTGCATGTTTAAATGCATGAGTAAGCAGGTAGGATGAACTCCTAAGTTGCATTTGAGCTGTACTTAATGGACTGTACAGAGTGCATAAATGTGGAGGTATGTGGGTGTTGAGTGATAGCTCTGTTTCTAACTATGATATGCGCGAATAGATACACCTGCATATCTGCTCTTGTAGGCAGTCCAGTGAGGCTTTCACTGACTACCAGTGCAATACAAGGCCAGTGTATGATGTGTTATCATAAGGCTTAAGGCTGAAGAGGGAGAGAGGCTGTTTAAGTTTAGATTTTTCAAACTGAGGTGCCGTACCTCTGCACCTTAAAGAAGAGCATACAGTGCATAAATTTAACATCAGTAGTTAAAATGAATGCTGCAAAAAAACAGCTTCTATATGAAATGCAAACAGTTCTACTGCATTAAATTATGTTAACTGTAACTTGATTGAGATGATTTATTCATTATTTCCTCAAGAACTGCTAAGTCAAAACATGGAATACCACAAGGATCAGTTTTGGGACCTGTTCTGTACACCCTATACATGCTACCCCTGGGACAGACAATACATCATCACATCTCTTTCCATAGCTACGCAGATGATAAACAGTTGTATCTGTCTTCTAAACCCTCTGACACCACTAAATTAGCTTCTCCTATTTGACATAAAAAGCTGAATGTCCAAAAAGTTCATAAAATGTAACTCTGTAGGGTGCCTAGTAGCTCGGTGGTTAGGATGGGTGTCCCATTTACAAAGGCTTTATACAAAGGCAAATGCACGTTCTCCCCCTTTCACGCTTAATCTGTCCCGTCAAATAAAGACAAAAGCCAAAAAAATAACCTTCACAAATTAAAAGTTATAACTCTTGAAATACAGAATTTCTCATCACTGACCCTGAACATACCTTAAAACAAATGGAGCCACTCCTCAGCCCCCTCACTCTGAACATAAAATCAGGTGCAAAAAACCTGGTTGTTATTCTGGACAGTAATTTGAACCTGAAGCAACACGTAAAGAATGCAGTCCAGTCATGTTTTTACCAGCTGAGGAATATCTCCACATGTAGGTCACTTCTGTCTTTCAGTAATGCAAAGAAAATCATCCATGCTCTTATATCCTCCTGCCTTGTTTATTGTAATGCATTATTCTGCCTAAACAATCGCATCAACTCCAAAATCATTCAAAATTCAAAATTCAGCAGCTAGACTTTTGACAAAAACACAATGATCCTTACACATCACACCTATTTCGGCTTCCCTGCATTTTCTTCCAGTCTGTTTTAGAATCCATTTTAAAGTGCTTTTAATAAAATACAAGGCTCTCAATGATCTGGCACCAGAGTACATAACAAGCGTCTTGCACTGTTCTGTTCAAACAGGCCCCTCAGGTCTGCTAGTCTGGGTCCTCTTACTGTTTCAGAGTCCAGGTTAAAAACAAAGGGTGATCGAGCCTTTTCAGTTCTTGCTTCTCGGCTCTGGAGCAGCCTCCCACTGGGCATCAAATCAGCTGACTGTTCACGTCTTTAAATCTCGTGTCAAAACGCACTTTTCCTGACAGTTGATAGACTTATTGTGTGTGTAGGTGTGTATGCATTTGAAGTTATCTGTATATATGAATGTATGCTTAAAAACATCCACTGTGTGTTGTCAATATTTGTTGGTAAAAATGGCACAAAATGTTTCAGTTTTTGTTCAGGAAGTTCATTTTTTATTTTGTTATTGTCTTGTGTTCACTGGTAAAAAAAAAAATTAAAAAAAAAATGCTTTTCTAGAGGACCCTAAGCAATTGCTTATATTTTTTTATTGGGTAGTACCAGCTCTCGAACAGTGTCATAATGTTTATTAAAAACATATTATTTATTTATACAATTTATACACTTTCATAAAGTCACTTTTTTTTTATAAAGTAATCTGAATGTGGTTGCTCTGAATTGGTTGCTGTGCTAACTGCTGTGGTAAACAGTGATGTGAAAGGAAATTTTTCATGAAGTGGTACATAGGTTTATGCAGTTTCTGCCACATTATCCACACTTTACACCAAAGTATTGTGAGTCATCAAGGGAACTAAAAAATTTTTTTAGCATATAATTACTGGCTTTATTTTCCTGATATTTATTTTATATGTGTACTGCATGTGCAGAATGAATCACAGCACAGCATGCCTCTAACTTTCCCCACAAATGGTTCTATATTTGAGTGTGCTCCGTAGGTTGATGTGCTGCTGCGGAGCAATGGTAGGAGAGATGGTGCAGTGCTGTGTCTGCCCTTCACCACTGTAGTCTCTGTGGTGCTTAACATCATTACTGTCCTCCTGTCACCACAGCAACCGGCCTGGTTACATCCTCAGAAATGCTTTTGTTTAGGCATTTATCGACTCCTCTGTACATGTGGTTGTTGGGTGCTTGTTGATGTGCATGTGTATCACACACAGCAGAGAGTCAATCATCAATACCCACATGTCAATAGGAACACAGCGTGGCCTTTAAGTGAATGAACAATGACGAAATTCATTACTCTACATGCTATCAGACAATCAGCTTTATTAACACAGCTCCCCATCACCCTTGTCGCTCTTCCTCTAGTCCCACTATGCTTTCAGTGTTCCCCAGGACATGACCACATGATGCCTGAAGGTTTAATAACACTAAAAGGTTCACTACCCCCCCCGGCATATCTCTCCTTTCTCCCTCAGTAACCTCGTTCATTATTGAAATGATCAGGTTTGCTCTAATAACTTACCTGCCCACGAGTCATGTTGATCCTGAGAAACAACAGTGTGAGAGCCAGAAACATTTTAGTTTACTGTAAAAACATGGGAGTTATTGGTGGAAATGTGCAAAACCACAATGGGAAGAGTTTTATATCATGGAACTACAGGTTTAATATTTATAATTTAACAACAACTCAGGGAGTGCACTAATGTATCTCTCAGAGATGTATCATTTCTCAGTGCTGAATAATAAATATTAAAGCAGGTTTTGAGTCTGTGCAGCTGAAAGCACTGCATTGTACTCAGTGCTCTGTGATGTATGAACCTATGTCTTATATACAGCATGAAAAGCTACTGTATATTTTATGTTACAGCAGTACCAGACTGCCACATACACCACCAGTGGTGGAAAGTAAAGACGTACATTTACGCATGTATTGTATTCAAGCACAGGTTTATACTTGATTACTTCCATTTTCTGTTTTTTTTTATTATTATTTTTGTGTGATATATTGTACTTGTACTCTAATTTATTGACTAGTAGCCAGAGTTTCTTTGCATCTCTGAAAACTGATACATTTTTATAGCATTAACTACTGAACTGTATGTAAAGTAAATGAAATTAGCTTCACATTGAACAACTAAAGCAGTACTTACATATTACTGCATCACTATTAACAAGCCAATAAAAACTGCACTGACCTCTCCTGGTTCAAATCACTCATCAAAACTCATCTTCTCAAAACGGCTTTTAATGTGTGAATGATGTTGTGTGTATTTTATAGTCGTCTATCTTTTTATCGTTTTTAACTAATGTAGATTGTCTTTGAGTACCATGAAAAGGGCTTTATAAATAAAAGGTATTACTATTAATTATGTAATAAATCTTTATATAACACTCACATGGGAGATTTTTCACTTTTGATTGAAGGTCCAGTTGGTAACATTTATTAAACTAACTTATATATAAATCTATATATATATATATATATATAGTCTGTATTTTGGTGTGAATTAAAAAAGATAAAACAAAACTGTTGCCCACTTATCAACCACAAGCCAGAAGGCCTGGAGAACGCTACTGAACAAGAAAATAGGGTTACACATCTACCTAAGTAGCATTTTGAATGCAGGACTTAAACTTGTAACAGAGCGTTTTCACGCTGTGGTATATGTGTAGTGGCTGTAGTGGTAAGGTTGCTTTAGTATGTGTAACTGTGATATTTAACACTTATCTCACAACATCCTGATGAAAGTAAAATGGCAGAATAACACAGTAATTATCACTTAAACACAGCACAGCAAAAATCTCTGTTTGCATAATAATTTATTCACATATTTTTTTCACATACTATATATTATTATTGCTGCAGTTCTGGAGCCTTTCAGGAATTCTCTTTCAATATTCCCACAGAGGGATTCTATGTTCATATCTCTTTATATTTTTCATCTTCATGCATGCTGAGTATAACATTTCACAGGAGCAGGATGCAAATAAATAAAACAGTCTCTTTTAAAGTTACATGTCATAATCTATCCATTCTATTAATGCTTCAATAACATGCCTTTTTCAAAGTCCATGGGGGGGGGAGTTCGGGACATATAGTCTCCAATAGAGGGCGAAGGCTTAACAAAGGGCACATTAATAATACATATTGTTAAAGCTGGCAATCTATGATTAATCTTCATACCCACCCAAACCCCTGTTCCCCCATCCAAGTGAAGCCCATCTACACCGCATAGGGAAAAGGCTAAGTGTAATTATTACATTTCATCTATGTACAGTAACTTTGAAATATGGCACCAAATCTGCTTGTGAAAAAAAGCTTGAGGTTACACGTTAAAATATTTGTGACTACAATACTTTTTCCTGTTTCACTGAAAAACTCTTTATATAGTTCAGCCCCTTAAGACAGCGATCACACTTTACAAAGTGGAAACACTGGCACACTTTTCTTGACTGTTTTCAGTTAGTTCTGAGAGTAAACAGCATGCCTTGCAGGCATTGGGAGCATTGTGGTGTGTGACACAGTGTTGGAAAGTAAACCTAACTCATCTTCAATGCACCATGTGTCTCACTTTGAACAAAGGCTCCCGGACAATGTCAGTCTGCCGTGTGATTGGCACCTAATGAAACAATGCATACAAAGAAGAGTGACAATTTTTAAGAAAAAAACCCCACTACTCTGACAACAAATAGTGTTCCAGTTTCTGCTGATAGTCTTAGTGCTGTTGGTTGTTACGTTGGACTTTGTATGTCTTAGAACATGTTTAAAAAAGTGCTTGTTTGTCCGCTGAGTGACCTCACTAAAAGATCATGGACAATGCAAAATAACACCTCTCTCTCAGTAGCTCAGATTAGTTTAGCATTCAATTTTCTGACTTAAGTCAGACATTGGCTTTTTTTCCCACACACATGCGTATGCATGCACACGCTTAAGCTCTTGCATATGCACACATAATTGAAAAATGAGGGGATTATTTTTGACCTACAGCAAAGGCAAATAATAAGGAACTTCAGATATTTCAACCTCAGACTATCTTTACAGTATTTTAATAACATTAGTAACTGCTCAGTTTTATCTGTTGGGTTCTTTGAAGGCACCTAGTGTCACCTAGGCAGAGCAGAACTCTCCATTGTGTAAGCTTTAGGTGTAAGCTTTGTTACAGTGAGACAGTTGCCTCTTCAGGAGGGTGATGCTTCTCTCTTGAAGTGTCAAAGACTCTACTTTGTGAACTGATGTTTCATCATGACTACACAGTCTTTCTGTGCTCCTGAATAATAATGCAGTGGTGAGTTTTGTGCCCTAATGATTGAGTGTCCTGGGCCAGGGAAAAGCTCTTCTCCAAAATGTAAGAGGTCCTCGAGCCCCCAGGCAGAGAAGCCTCTGTCAGACGTAGGCTGACTCACTAGACTGGGTCCTGCCCAGGTTTGGGGCCTGGGACAGGTGTGAAACATCCTTCTTGCGAACTTCACAGATGGACTTCCTTCGGGCCTGCACCCCTCGGATGGCCGTCTTTATCTTCCTCCAGCCAAGATGGTTGAGCTCAGCCAGGTTGAGCAGCACACATATGCCGCTTACTGCAAACATAAAGACCAGAAACACGGTCTTTTCTGTGGGACGAGACACGTAACACTCCACCTCTTTCACGCATGGGTAGCGATCACACTCAAACATCCCTGGCACGTTGAAGCCGTACAGGAAGTACTGGCCGGCCAAGAAGCCGATCTCCAGCGCGTTGCGGAACACCACCTGGATGACATAGAAACGAGAGATGCCTTCTTGCCGTCGCACTTTGGCACTCTTGTGTGTTGGAGGGAGTCCTCGGGGTCCGTTTGGGATCTCTTTGACCTCCAGGCAGTCATGATCCTCCTTACTGCTATCAGGGTGCACCAGGATGCCATTAATGTTGCGAGAGTGAAGCTTGCGAGCGTGATGGTCATGGTGGCTGCGGCCGTGATGACCGTGACCATGGTGATCCATGTAAGGATGCAGGAGAGAGTAGCTTCTGTCACGTGCTTTAGCAGATTGGTGAACAGAATATGTGATGAAGCACAGGCTCGGCGTACACACCAAGATGATCTGAAAGACCCAGTAGCGGATGTGCGATATGGGGAACGCCTTATCATAACAAGCCTGGTTGCAGCCAGGCTGCATGGTGTTACAGATGAACATGATTTGCTCATCCTCATACACCTTCTCTCCCACTATGCCTACTATTAGGATACGGAAAATCACCACCACTGTCAGCAGGATCCTGCAGAGAGACAGAAGGAGAAGGAAAGGGCGGGGGAGGAGGTAAGAAGAGAGACAGGCGATGTCAGTTAGTGAGGATCAAATGCACAGAGATTCATGAAATATCTGGGTATGATTCTGGCAATTTAAAATGACTGCAAGTCTTGGTTCAACATAATCTAACTGGTGATGTGATGCTTTCTCTGTTCATGTTCACCTTGTGCCAAAAACAATTTTAAAACAACAGAAAGACAACAGTACTCAGGCAAGTTGTTGGACTTAATGTGCCTGTAAGTGTGTGTGCGCATGGGTATGTTCATGCTTGAATGTGTGTTTGTGTCTGCACGTGTTATCACTCAGCTGCTGTGACAAACAACACCATAGGATGGTACAGTTGCGCTCTAGATAGCATGCACACATGAGCTCACTAATCATTAGAGACCAGAACAGGAGAGGTCGTCAGAAGATGAAGGTGATTTCACACTTATCTTCACTGCTCAGCTGAAATGGAACAGCACTTACATGGACATCAGTGTATATGTGTGTGTGTGTGTGTGTGTGTGTGTGTGTGTGTGTGTGTGTGTGTGACTACACATACATGCTTCAAAAGCGATTGCCATTCACCAGTCCATTGATTTATGGAATAGTTTTGAAAAAAATCATTGTTACTACTCTCCAGAATATCGTTTTTTATTATAAATCTCTTTATTGTTGCAAAGCTATTTAACAAATATTGAAGTGCTGTACAAATGACCTCTTTTTACCATTAGTGGGTTAACCAGTGTCTCAGTTGCAGAGACTTTAGGGGTGTATGTGTTTACAGAACTCAGATGTTGGCATTGTACATTTCTGCAAACCTTGGACATGTAAAATTTGTATGTTGAAACTTTCTTTATGTTTCAACTTTCAGTATTTTCCATGACAATGCTGTGGTTAAAATGTGGTTAGGTTTAGCCACAAAAAGCACTTAATTAAGGTTAGGAAATTATTCTAAAGCTTAACATACCAGGATTAGTAGTGGAAATGTCCCAGTGTGTAATTAAAAATAATTGGTTTTGTTGTCACAAACATGACTGGAAATGTCCTGAAGTCCTGTACCCAATACCCGCTTGTGTCACTACAAATGTTGTGATGTCTTGTGAAAGTGATCCCAGTTTTGTCACTACAAACACAGTTGGAAATGTCCCGACATCTAGTTAAAAAATACTATTTTTTTTCTGCCAAATACACAGTTGGAAATGTCTGTGCATCCTGTTAAAAATATCTGCTTTTGTTGTTTGTTGGCGTTGAACCGAGGTCTGCTGCTTGGCAACTGTCTATTTAGGTGTCACATCACCCCCCCCCCCCCAGCTCATATACATGTAATCTGAACTATATCAATTGTTGATATAATAGGTATTAAATGTACAAATGTAACATTGTCGTGGTTTGCAGAAACGTACAATGCCAATATTTTTCTGGCAACAGAGACATATAAAGTAAATTGTGTCAAATCTGGCAAAATGGAGGTAGCTCCTGTTCCCTGGGTCATAGTATGCGTGCTGATTATTAGCAACTTAGTGCTGAACCATAGAGATGGCATTATCTAAAAACTGTGAGGGACCTCCCATTGAGCATCATTAGTCAAATGCTGCAGTTAGAGGGAGCTGTGTCCAGGGGCTGAAGGATCTAGAGACAAGTGCGGCTGCTTTTCAAGGCCTCTGAGAGACTGGTGTGCTGTACTGTTATCTTGTGGTGTCGATCCAGCGTGAGCACTGCGGAGGAAGACTGGGGCTTTAGGGCTGCACTGTCAGCTCTTTCTAATGAGCGAGGAAAGCCTGCATATCATGGGGCTCCCTGGTATTTATGCCACAATGCAGTGGATATGCATGCTCCCTGCGTGGAGGAGCCAATTACTTAGAACACAATTGTTTCCAAGCACAAGAGGGCCACCCGAGGCGACTGGAGGGATAGAGATAGATGGGAGGTGGCCCCAGGTGGGTAAGAACAACTGGGGAAAATAACAGTTATATATGACAGTAGCCTTTAATACGGGTGATGTAACATAATATGATTCCTGTGCATTTTAAGTATAAAAATGAGACTCATGGTGTATCATTTAATTAGGCCTCAAACATGCCCACGCTCGCCTTCCATGGTCGTTTCGAAAGCATCAAATTAGTGCAAGGTGAGGACCTAGAAACATGAGGTTTCGAGGTAAATTGTGAGAAAATTTCATTTTTTTCTGGGGTAGTGACAAATTACATGTCCTTCAATGAGGTGTCTCAGGAGACAACTCGTGAAAGTAAGAGGTATAGCAGAGGAACACGTGTTAACGCGAAACAGACTTAAAATGGAGCAGTGCGCCGCTGCAGGACTGTTCCCACTCCACCTGCGAATGCATGCCTGCGTATTTTTTTTCTTTGTGTGAGCGAGACAGACATGAGGACACAGGGACAAAGAGGGAGAGTCAGCCATGTGTATGACTTGTGCAAAATGGCAAACATGTCTGGCCATCAGTGCTCGGAGCAGCTGTGCACATATACGCTACAATGACTTCCAGTATGTTTGAAAAATACAGCAGATAAAAGCTTTTCTGCACCTTTAGTCTTCCTAAACGCAGGTTGTGTATGTCATTTACATTCAGTCACTCTCTGATCCTTCGCTGGTGGTTTGATAGCAGTGGATTTGGCCAAAGGGCTGATATTGATGGTTTGCTGCACCACAAGGAGTCATTTGACGCATACTGCTCAGATAGAGACCTATGATCGACACTGCTCATTTATATGCTAATATTTGTTTAGATGATATAGGATTCTCAGTGTGAGAATCTGCGGCTCTGGATGCTGATTTAAAACAGTGTAACAGGATAGATACAGCACGTCTGTATTCACTCTCTGTTTCCAAGGTTTGCTTCTTCTCAGGCCAGTGATAATTACTACATCATAATAGCATTAACTAAATGTCACTAAGTCTGCCTGCCGATCACATCTCTGTATAGTGACACTACTTCATAGGCTTTTATCGTGAAATGTCCACTGTAGCCTTCCTCTTAAAAAATACTTAACTATAATTCAGACCAAACAGATGGATTATAATTTTTATTTGCAGATGTTGTACTAGAGTCTAGTAGTTTTCAATCCACTGGAAACAAGCTCTCCTTTATGTTCTCTGAAGACCACTGGGTTTCTCATTACCAATGGACACTGCGTCTATCTCATCTCCATATATACACACACAACTGTACTGCACTCAAGGCTTGCATATAGGCAGCCTGCAACCTCAGGACTCCAGCTTGATAAAATATATAGCTGCCAGGAACCAACAATAGAAGAAAAATACAGGGGGCCGGTAAAAATGAATGAATCCTCAATGATAATCACTAAATATGTTATAGAAAAGCTCAAGGTTCTAAAATTATTGTGTCACTATTAATACACACTCATAGAGCTGAAAAACATTGTATCCCTTGTTTTGGTGCTTTTTCATCAAACATCTATGTATGCCTGTTAATCACTGTAAATATAAAAGTTTTAAAAATGTATTTCAAAAATGTTTTATGGTCTACATACAGATAACAGGTTACTCAGCTTGTCCCTTATGTTATGTTATTTCAAATAATTCACAGATTAAAGACGGACTCAAGACGGTTAAACAGTACCTATGTATACAGTATATGGCGTTTTAGTTGAGGGCAAATGTCTCTTCTTTGTGGAATTACTGCAGGATTCATGACTTCAAACAGACCAACTGTAATGATACATTTAGACACTTCTCATCGATTTGTTAAAACCAAAATGTCCCTGTTTATCACCATGAAGTTCCTCTTAAAGGAAGGAAAGATTGTGTTGCTACTTTAACACATGAATACTGGCACCCAGTGCACCAAGTTCATTAGGAATCTATAACTCCTATTTATCCTAATTGTGTAAATGACTGTGACGGTGAGGATTAAAGACGTGCCCAGGCTGCTAACAAGAACAAAGACGCAGTTCACGGCTGCCTTTGCTTACATCTTGCAGCATACAAGTGATCACTGACTACCTGAAAGCAAAAGCCTGGTAAAAGTGACTCGGTTGTGTGCTATGTTCTTTAATGTATGGGATGCTGAGGCCTAATTGAATGCACCATCAGCTGACTGGGGACTGAGGATTTGGGGATGTGGACAATAAAGGATAAACCTTTTATATCCTCCTGAAATGCGACACATTTTGTGACTGCAGCTTTCAGTGCAGCATTGTTCACCTCAACAATAAGAATTTTCAGAGTCTCTTTTGGACTATCCTCAGATAGAAAACTATTCCGAAGTACCATACTGCAGATATTCACCTATACTTGTTTGTTGGGCAGATTTGTGTCATTAAAAATTTCAAGACATTGCAAGTATTGAGTGTTGTGCTGTGTGTGTGTGTGTGTGTGTGTGTGTGTGTGTGTGTGTGTGTGTGTGTGTGTGTGTGTATACACTCTACTGCTGGATAACAGGATAATCAGCACAGGGCAGATTGCTGCATTAGCAGAAAGCGGTGGACGAAGGTTATCTGCAAACATCAGTGTTTTAAGTCCTGCAGAGTAACGAGCCGTTAGAGCAGACTGGGACAGGACCTGCAGAATATTCAATAACCAACATAAATGATGGAAAAGATTTAAAAAAAATTTGGCATCTCAAACATAAGGGCAGAATATCCAGATAAATCCTGCTGAGTCAAAAATAAAAACATTAAAAAGTAAATACATTCCACTGTGTATCACCTGGTTCCTTTATCCAAACATTCCTTAAAGGTCCAGCGTGAAGGATTTAGTGGGATATATTGGCAAAATGGAATATAGTTTAGTAAGTATGTTTTCTTTAGTGTATAATCACCTGAAAATAGGAATTGTGTTTTCGTTACCTTAGAATGGGCCATTCATGTCTACATAGAGAGCAGGTCCTTGTCTACGAAGACTGCCATGTTGCACTGCCATGTTTCTACGGTAGCCCAGAATCTGCCTGTTGTCATTCCTAAGTCAACATATACTGCTATTTTGTCAATGATTTCGGCGTTCGACACTGATGTGAAAAGGCACCTTTCACAGTGGTATGGTATGCTGCCAGGCAGCGATGTATCATACTGCACCAAAAGGTGCATCAGTTTGAAACGCCACCAATAACGACATAATATAAGGAGCTGGACAGTCCTTATGGGGCAGGCAGGAGGGGAGGTGGATGGGTCCAACAAATGCCACATGTTTTTGTTGCCTAAACCTAACCACATGCCAGTGTATTTTGAAAAAGACTTTATGCATCTAACGAGCAGAACTTTTATTGCACATTTCCTGGGAAAACAGAAAAGTTGAAATGACACAATGCATGTGACAAGTGTGAATTGACATGTCCCAGATCGCCAACAGACACAGCATATGTAGTCCTGAAAGTCCACTGACCAAGCGATAATATTCAGTAAGTTCGGATGAGAATGTGTTGCCAGAACATACAAACCAAACACTGGCTCTAGATAGGGCCAATTGTGTCTCTGAGTTGGCCACTGTAGTTAGAAGACCCCCAGCAATGAGCAGCATTGGAAAACCACAGATTTGTTAAACATAAATTTGCTTTATTCAGTGTTTGTACCACTTCTATTCACTCTTTCCATTTGTTTTGGAGAGGAAGATGCCTCTGCGGATAATTTGGTTCGTGGTAGAAACCTCCTGAAGCCCTGGATCTTAAGTTATCAGAGACATAAGGTGTGCACACATTAACAGGTGCTGGGTGGACAGCCTAGCTTTGACATGCCAAACAGCATTGCAGTAACACTGATTTGTAACAGTGTTTTACGTTAAAAATGAGTGTTTCCCGAATGCTGTGGGGCATGGCAGGGACTGGAGCCAAACTGCCACTAGCGTTTGCTCAGCTTGTTTCTCCGATAACTTAAGACCCAGAAGTCCGATGACTAAAATCCTTCATCCCGTGAAATCATATTGTTTAAAATGACCTAGATCTAAGAAGTGTATTGTAAAAACATGGCTTTAAACTGGATAAAAAGTCAATTTATGAAAGCTTCTGGCAGACAACCATAACGGCAACCACACGACATAGGCCCTGCCCTTGTTTAAAATGACGGATCTCTCTATGTTTGAACATTATTGGATACGTCTGGGATAATGCAAGAACACAACTTAACAAATGTATAACATTGGTCTATCCATTTTTACACATATTAATGGACATAATTTACATATTATATTTTTAAATGGCCTGTAAATTATCTCCCACATCCGTCACTCATCATCTAATTTAGCCGCCTACTCTCCGCAGGACCTCCCTTCAGCTAAGACCAATCATTACATTTTTGGAGACTTTCTAAATCCCTCACAGTGTGCCAGAGATTTAATACGATTTGGAAGTAAATGAATCTAATCTGTATCCCTGGATTGGACTCACATGTGAAAGTGCTTTTCTTAGTTTCATTTCCTTGTAGCGCATCACTGACAGCTGGTATTTTCATAAAGTGCAAAGATCAACAGCTCTCACAGACAAGCTGACATTGATGTCTAGAAGGACGATGAGAGGAGGAAGTAAAGATAAGGACATGATACTTTGCTATACAAACTGATCTGTAGGCGGCTGATTGACCTGTGAGACTGTGTGTAAAGTGTAATGGTAGCTGCTCTTCAGCTGGTGTGTTGGCTGGACATGCCGGCTCTGTCTCTCCCAGAGGCTTTTACACACACAAACACACACATACGTTCATTCATACAGCAGATGCTGCCGCCAGCCTCCAGGGACGACGTTTGCCTCGAGCACAGAAGCAGTTGCACTGGGAAACACACACACTTTAGTCTTACATGCACATACACATAAATATAAATGACCCTTTACTGTATAGTCAACAAACATATGAAGTATATCTGCACATATACACTGACTCTCTCTGCAGTCTACACTGACAGTCCTCTGAAGGACTGTCTAAGTGCACTATTATCTGTAGAGAGTAAAAATATTCTTCCCGCCCGTGTGCTCTCAGTAATAAGCTCCACTGATTGCTGATGGCAGCACATAATGAATAAAGACCTCAGCAGGCATAGAAATTAGGCAGCTTAATTATCAGAGTGCAGACATTTCTTTCCTCCCGCCCCTCATCCACTGTTCCTCTCTCAAACTGTTTTAATAGTTTCAGGTCTAGCCCACGTATCAGGCAGACATGCATGACCGCCTGAGGTGCCACTTAAGTGTCGGCATGACGAATGCATTTCTATAAAGCTAAACTTGTGTGGTGGTTCACTTACTTCAGGCCTCTTTAAATACTTCGCAGCAATATTTTACTGAGAGTATGAAACATAAATGGTTTAAAAATAGGCCTCTGATATTTGTGATGTTACACAAAACTTATAAAGGTCTTTTCAAACTGTGAATTTCCAACAGACTCAACACGTGCTGAAATGTAATTATCTCACTTGGTCGTGCAGCAACTCTGAAGGAAATGTCTTGTGGCTATTTTTCATAAATAAGAATAAAGGAAGAAACAGGGCGAGTTAATCAGGGGACACTGTGCAGGTAACTGAATCAAGGCTGAGAAGAACATGAACAGGTTCTGACTTATGGTAATACCTTAAAATAAAAAAATATCAGAACTAGCTTATGCTAAAATCTCCTTTTTATTACTCTTTTTTGGCTAAAACACATGGGTAACACAATTATAAGACAAAGCTGTAGGGTATTATGTTTGAAGACATTCCACACACAACTTTTCTATCAACTCACTGCACAGCCTAACCATGCGTAGTGATGATGTCAGTATATACCAGATGCAGCCTTCCTCCATCCCATTTGTCTTTACGCCATCTAAAATTACCCTTTTATCTCAATTCAAGCTAGGGGATGCAATCATTAGGCAAAAGTATTTCTCTCTTAAGTTAAAAACCTTCAAATGAATGATATCAGCATTTCCCCTTTGATTCCTAACTAGCACATCTTGCTGATTGCATCAATATGCAATTTCAGAATATTCCATGAATCACTTTGCGGATATATTCAGCACATGGGGCAATTACAGGTTCTACATGATCAACACAAATCTAAAAATAAAAGCAGAGGATGGGTTTTACTTGAGCGCACGTATTAGACAAAATGTATCTGCATAGACTCATACTGTAAACAATGTGTGATATAATTATCCATAGATGTTAAATCTGAAGTTAATACTTTGACAGGCTTTTGACGGAGGACTCAGCTTCAACCCAGAGAAAACTGTTCTATTTTGTGGTGGGACACAGAGCAGATTAGGCTTATTTTCACTCAGCCCACTCATTTTATATCTATAACCCATTTTAGCTCACCACATCTAACGTTTTGAAAAACATGTACTATGGCCACACATTTGAAGGAATAAGTCACTCTGCATGAAGCCCTTAAAGTAAAAAAAAAAAAAAACTAACTTTTTAAAATTTAAACTTCTGTTCCATTTCAGCAGTACTGGATTTATTGTTTCAGGTGTATCTGCAGGAAAAATATTTTCGAGAAAATTAAATTGCCTCTTGTGGTTGCATTGTATTCAGGTCTACTGAGGACACGCGTCAGCTGAATCTCTGCCAGCCCTGCAATGACTCATATATATGAAAGTCAGTGGTGAGACTAGAGAAAATCCTTTTCTCTTTGATTCTGACAGACTGACAACAAAACCTGATATTTGTTTATATATACAGCCTGTTTATACAGTTGGCATTTTTCTGTAGTTAACAGGTGTATTTAAACTCTTACTGTGTCTTTACAGTGTGTTGCAAATTGCAAATAGGAAGCAAACTGGACCCAGAAATTCAAAGTGCATCATTTTTGTGGAGGCTTGGCAGATTTCTCCTGGTGCTTTTAACCTTTTACACCTCCTTATGAAAAAATTGCTATCATCCATCAGTGACAACTAATCAAACTGAGCACAGATTTGTCTGTATTTATGTTAAATTATCCTATAATGATTCAAGTAAATGGAAGGCTTTGTGGGAAATTATATATATTTCTCAGCACTTTCACAAATATGATGCAAACTCAATATGATGAAATCTGACCCAATCAACAGATCATGAAGTAAATGGAAAGTACATGCAGAATACTTGCCATTTCCTCCTTTCAGTTGTGGTCAACTGGAATTACAAGGCTAACCTCACAGTCACTTTATCATGTCTGCCAGAGTTGTTGTCATGATTTATTAACAAGTTTACAAGTCATGTGATGTAGGCTTTTAAGAGTTGTGGTCCATGTTGCCTGTGGAGTCAATCTGATGCACAATTTCATTCATAAATATAATCTGATTATGTGTCCTTGTGCAGTTTTTTTCACATATCTTAATGTACTCAGATAGCTGGCAGTTAAACCAGAAGCACATGGGACTGACATGGCCTCACCTCCTCAGTCCTAATGGTCACTGACTCGGCTCACTAGGCATTGCCCCACTTGGCCAGCTTGTGTAGAAGAGAGTCAAAGATGGAGGATTCACGGAGGTAGAAAGAAATCTGACCTGAACATGAAATGTTTATCATTGTTTTTTGAATGAAGCTTCTCACAGAGTCTATTTATAGCACAACGTCTTGTATGTCCAATATGTCAGCTGTCAATTTAAATAGTTTTTTCTGTAATTCTGAAGCACATGAATACGCAATAAGTATCTAGTTGAATGCGTTTGACAAATCACACTAACGAGCAGGTTGTGTAAATCTAATAAATATATTTTACACCAGACTGTTTCTACTGAGAATAATAAAAAGTCATTACAGTTAATGAAGTATATCTCTGCTGCAGAATTAACCATGGCAACCACAACCAACCAGTTCAGTGTTTTCCTTTCGCTACTGTTAAAGTGTACAGAGCAGACACATGCAGCTGGAAACAAGGTTGATGAGGACACTGAGTGAATCAAATCAGAATAGTATCAGGCTGTGAAACCACAGCATGAGCTTAAACATGAGGGGACCGTCAGAGTCGAGTGATGAGAGATAATTCTCTGCAGGTTATTCATGACGAACGATCCCTTTCACATTACACACAGGGGATTTTTTTGTTTTAACTGGACCCACAGTAGCTGTCATCAGATGTAAGGTAAACAGACAGATGAAGTTCTGACTAAATTATTTCTTTCTTACAGCCATGAACTCTGTGTAACAACGCCTGCTTCCCTTATGCCTTTTGCCAACTTTCTGGCAGACTATTCATGTTTCTGCCAATGTGATGCAACCTGCTGTCTGTGATAATTGTTGCTAGAAGTTTTTTCTTGGCTGCAAATTTCTGTGTTGTAAATTGAGTTTGATACTTTTAATTCCATCGTACCTTCAATTTGATTTGCCACCCACTTTGGTACGCAGTGCAAATTGTAATCAGCAATCTACTCTGGAAATTAAAAGCTCATTAACACAATATAAAGAGAAGATGACTCACGATACAAAAACACATTCAGGTTCCTCTGGATACTGCACTTCCCACATGTAATAGCTTACTGTAGTCATTTAATATCATTATGAAGATAACTTGGAAATAAAAATGCAACCTGGCCATGAACGGCAATTTAAAATACAACTAAGGAAAATGTATGGTAAATACATTTACGTCACATGCTCTTTATTTTCAAATCGACTTTTATTTAGTCTTCATTAATACATGTAAAGATGTATATTAATCAGTGCAATTGATTCTCTAATACATGGACTGAACTAAATTAGTTATTTGCCCATTACGAAAAACTTTGACCATATTATATATTAATCAGGAGGGGTGAGGAAATAATTGAAATAAAGAACATTTTGCTATGTATAGAGAATCATTACATGCCTGGTAGAGCTCATACACACACTATCAATGTGTTGCTGGAATGAATAATAGCCTGCCCTGAATGAAAGCTGAGCTCAGCTTTACTGGCAAAATCCCCCCGTCGAACAGTATAATCAATAACATTCAACATCAGGGATTGCTACACAAATAAACTAATGACAACTCTAGATGTGCAGAAAAATTGTTTAATTTGAAAGATAGTCCCACGCCTCGCCAAAGAATGATGGATTACTAATCCTGTCAAATGATGAAATATTGCTTTTGCTTTGCAACACAATGGTCTCGGGCAGTATAGATTTAATCCATGAAGCTTATTATTAATGATAAATGAAACATGTTCTCGTTCACTAGTAGATGGGATGATGCCCTCAATTAAAGCAGAGCATTCCTACATCTTAAATTATTTTGGGACAAGTAGGGTGCCCTTCTCAAAGTAGGGTACCTCCTTCTTGTGGATATCCTGACCTATTTAGGCAAAGTGGAAAGAGAGCACAAATATGTGCACAAAAGTGAACAGGAGTGAACAACTTTTAAGCAGGTCACCTGTATTTTGCTTTTAGGGCCAACAAACAAAGACGTAGATATATTTGGTTTCAAACCTTTCAAGACTGTCCATTTAAGTGATGCTTTTACCAACGGAGTTAAAGAGCAACATGGTATTTTACACACCACTTTGTCCATTACATTAAAAGGCTGCAAATCTGCATGCATTTTTAATGAATGACTTGACATCAGTTGCAACTTGCAACAAGGACCATATAACATTTATTAACATTTTATGAAGTACTCATGATGCTAAAGTGAGGAGTGATAGATGTTAAATAATAAATACTTTAACTTTGTTATACAGGAAAAAACTAATAAAAGGTAAATGGATATAGATTTTTTAATAGGGTACCTCAACCAAATTGCCAGAAGAAATGTTGGCATTGTACATTTCTGCAAACCACAGATACGTTATATTGGCACATCATTATGTAGCGGATACGTTGAATATTTCAACAACGCTGTGGTTAACGTGTAGTTAGGTTAAGGCACAAAAACCGGTTTGGGGGCCACAGTCCCTTCTAGAAAAGCAGCAATGTCTTAAACAACCGCTTTTCATGCTATTAACCTAGCACGGAAATGCAGAAATATCAGTAAAAAAAAAAAAACGCTTTTTGGCAGCATTGCCACAGGAAAAACGGCAATGGGTTGCTACAAAACACCCACGTTTGGTGCCTAAAAAGCTGCTGGAAACACAGCAACAACTCACTAAATCACAACTGGTTTTGTTGTTTGCTGGTCTCGCACAGTGGTCTGCAGTTTGGCAGGGATCTTATCTATAGGTGACATGCCATCCACCATCCCTTCCTCCTGCTGAAAAAGTCAGCTCATACTATGTCATTTAAGAAATGTTGATATGATACGTATGAAGCAGGCAAACTTTAAGTATTCAGGCTTTGCAGAAATGTACAATGCCAACATTTTGTTCTGGTGACTGGGATAGGTACATACACTAAACATGAACAAATTCTTCTCCTCTTATTAAAAGAGTTGTTTATTCACGGCCGTGTTTGCATAGATGGTGCATGTAATTTCTCTCAGGATGACACTGTCCTCATGTTTTATGAGAGTTACAGTTAGAGGATTACATTCAGATTAACGTGAAATTAAAAATACACAAAGGTCTTGTGTATTTTTAGAAATCCTCATCAATGCAGAGGACACATATTGAGTTTGTGTGTGTGTGCAGACTGTTTTCTCAGCAGCAGGGTCAGTCAGCAGCTCCAGAGGAAGGAGCTCTGACACAGATTCTCAGCACTGAACCTCTGCAGAGGGAAAACTTCTCTTCCTTCCTCTATCTCCTACTCACCTCCCTCTGTACCCTTTTTGTTCTACAGCTCACATCCTCTCCTCTCTACCCTACCATCCGACAGCCTTTATTATTTTATCTTCCTTAGATCACTCTAGTCCTCCATTATCTCTGCCTCTTTTTCACTCTGCTTGTCTTTGGCACTGACCTCACTACAGCATTGCAGCGTAGGAGAAGATGCATCAACACACTTTCTTTCTTTCTTCCTTTCTACCTGCAAGGTGTATAAGTCAAACCCAAAGGCTTCATCTTCTCATGGTAGAACACACATACAACAAACACACCTGTGTTCTGCAAAACACCTGAGCACCGCACATGAAAAAGAAAGTATATTGCATTCCATGTTTTAATATTATGTACAATATCTATATTACATATACCATTGCCTTTAAGTAAAAGTATGCATCACAGAATTATGTTAGATATAAAGCTAGACAATTTTGATTTTCACATACAGTATTAGGGCAGTTAAGGGAAAATGTATGGAACTTTATCGAAAGAAAATAAAAGCGACACCTCACATCAGCAAATACATATGATGGGATGGCCTTAGGTGCTAAACAAATGCCCTCAACCTTCAATTGTTTGAAGTGCTGTGTGGACAAATCTCATTTTGGCAGATCAGCAAAGTATAAAAGCAGTCATTTGTCGCGCTGGATTATGTGCATGAGAATGTATATAAGGTTTTTAGACATCGGTCTGTTAAGCCAGAATAATAAATAGAAAGGAAAAGCAAATGAATAACAAACATAACATTTTTGATTGCAGAAACGCAACTTGGATAAAGAACATGATTCTGTTGTAAAGCACTACACCAGATCTACCAGTAATTCTCTGTCTGATGGTGAATATTTATTGCAAACCTGATGTTATGATAAAATTATTTACTTTTAAGTATAAACTAATCATATGTGAACAAAATACAAGACACAAAAGACAACTGCAAACATTATCAAGGCTGCTGGTTATATTTTAAATAAATACACTAGTGTATCATCAGTATATCAACACAAAATACATTCATTCTGATGACAAAATCCGGCATGTATAAGTCTACAGAAAGTGTGATCATTTGTAGTTGCTGTGTAACAACATGCTGTTTTGAAAGTCAGTCAAGACATACATATGTATAAGTATTTGCAACAACTAAGCAAATATGTCCCACTACAAATCTGATTGGATAAGCCCACCAGTTAGCAGGTTACCTCTGCCCATCAAGAGCAGAAATTTAATCAGTATTCTTAATTAACACACCCAGTGAGATACATTGAGACTTTCTACAGGTTGTATCAAACTGCCAGTTATCTAATGCTGATAGCCCCAGGGTCATTATAACTGTGAATATACAGTAAAGTTGGTTTGGGTGAGAGAATGAGGTCATTGCAGCCTTGACAATGATTTCTTTCACAGTGTAATCATGATTACAGTCAGTGGTTATCCATGCAAACACTGTACATTGCCCAGTTAGAAGTCAGGCGTATGGTAATCACTATACACAGTACACACACTTTAATCTATGGATGGTTCATAATATGCAAGCCACCTGTGGTTAGTCAGAGGCACAGAAGCAACTCTCAATTTGTCTGTCTCTTGTAAAGACCGTAATTAAGCTAACCTATGCCACTGCATAGAGATGGTCCATTTCTATTTTTAACATGTCATGTATGCCTGGGCTAATTATCTGTCCTATGCCAGGGCATAGGTTAGCTTAAAACCTACAATTAAGAAACAGCTTAATTGTAGCTGGATTAGCCAGTCTAGACATCCAACAATGCTATCTGACAGAGTCTCAGGGTGGAACTACATCCTCACGTTGCAAGAAAGAAAGAGAGGGTTGCCACTCAAACAGATGACTGACATGCAACTATGTTCCAAAGTTTTGATGCAGGGGAGACTTTTCAGCCATGGGGAGACATCACTGTTCTGTTCTTTGGAACGGCATCCTTTGAACTGCAAGCGCACACACATGCAAACTCTTTCAGAGAGACTACATACAAGCTGAACATCCTACATGTGATGCCATCTAGCGGTTGCTGCATGCTGTGGCCACACCCTGTGAAGTGCGGGACTTCACAATGCACAACAGTGCAACGCTACATCACAGTTGGTTGTGTTCACAAGTGCAACAAACCACACCTGACCACACCCAACAATCCAGTTGGGTGTGGTCAGTGGTGCAACAGACTTGAACCTTTCAACCCATAGAGGTCAGTGCAACAATTTAGACTCCATCTATGATTTAGTGTGGAGTTGCTCATTAACAATCTAGGAGGCATCTTTACAGCACAAAACTGTGCTAGTGGTGAACAATTCTCCAACTTGCTGGTACATCCAATAACATCATTCTGATCATTTAAATGGTAAGTTTCATTGATTTCCTGACCATGCAGACACATGCTTAGGATTAGGAATCAAGTCTTTATCTTGTATCTAAGTAGTTTTTTTGTTGTTATTGCTAACATTGTCTAGGAATGTCTAATATCTAAAAATGCCTGTCTACAGGTAAAGAAAACAATATCCAGACCACCACTTAATGATAAATTGCTACAACCTAACCCAAGGTCTCTCTGTCCACCAAACTGCATAAAAAATACATACAAAATACATTTATTGAGATATCCTGCAAACGAACTGGCTAACAGGGACAACATTAAAATTTCCTTGACCATGGTAGAAGCAAATTAAGGGATCTACAATCTAAAATACTCACAAAATACTCTACAAAGTGACTCTGGAGACAATGTTTCCTGACTTGCATAGCAGAGTAGAAAGAGGGAACCTCTTTGGAAAGCGGCTAATGTTACAGCTAATACCCTAGGGTCAACTACAGTAGAGAGCCTTGTTGGACAAACACAGTCTGAGGGAAGCCAAAACACAAAGGGATCGTTTACAGAGCGTTTCACTGTATTCAGCACAGTAGCACATATCTGATGTCCTGTGGGCATCAAACAAACTACTAACTGGATGAGGGAATAATTGTACTGGTTCATAATAGTATTCATCTAATGTTATGTCATTTCTGGAAGTTTTGACGCAGCGGGTAATTAGTCTAGCAGGTTCTATCATGCCAGGAACAAAAACTGGTGCACAAAGGACTACTCTAAATGGGGCCAGCACTGCTCATTTACCAAATGTCTTTTAGGTATTCAGGGAATCCTTTTTAATGTTCAACCAGTGAAGTGCATGATCAACAAATTAAGCTCAGATTCAGCATGTATAAGAGGAAGCATTATATCATCAGAGTAGTTAATATGACTTTTGAAAGAGGTAGCAGACAAATTGAGAGTTGCTTCTGTGCCTCTGAAAAACTGTATGTGGCTTACAGTCATGTTATCCAAACATTAATTTTTCAGTATTCTTTACCCTGTGCTCACAGGGTATTACTGATTCAGCTGCCAGGACTGGATTTTAAAGCTGCATTAAGTAATTTTTGACCACTGGGGGGCGGAAAGACTCCAGAACAAGTTCACAACAGTAAGCAATTAGCTTATGAGGTCGTTATGGCTAACATGTTAGCAAACAGTTGCCTACTTACAAATCCAGCAGAAACAGAGCAACACGGACATCCCTTTGGTCTCCTTTTTCTGGCCACCTGTTGAATGTAATTCCAATATTCACTGGCGTTTAGCCCTCGTTTGATCTTCCAGCGTATGTGAAAAATTATCTGTCTCTTTTGGCTTGCTAAAAGCTTCTTCGCCAGTTACTTCGGCTCTCTGCCATTTCGCGTTGGGCGGTTATCATACAATTAGCTTGCTTTAGCTTCTGTGTTGGAAGCGGCTGCCCACGGTCGTATACGAGCCGACATTGTTTTGGTTTTGTCGCTCCGGAAACCAAAACAATGAGCTGAAAATGGCTGAAAGCTGTGTAGAGCGTCATAGTCAGATGCCGATTCTCAGTAATACCGGCAATACTACGATTCCCATAAAGCAAGAGGGAGTCATATAATTAATGGCACAAAATATTGCTTAATGCATCTTTAAATCAAGTCAACATGCTGTACTACAGTATATGCAGGTTTTCATTCCATCTGAGGACTAGACCAGGTGATTTCATTGATAAAGGCACTTTCGACCACAGAGGAAGAGCTTGCTGAAATGACTTGGTGTAGTGTTTGATTGGAAGGAAAATCTCCATCACACATGGTTTCCCTGATCAACAGAAGTTTTGCTATAATGCGGCTCACATCATCTCTGTCGTTCTGATGCAGTTACAGTGTCGCAGATTTTGAAGGATACAACCTAATGGTGCTTAGGGTAGTCAATAAAGGCATGAGCCAATTTTCACTCCTTTGACATACACACAGAGCATCACACACACACACACACTCACTCACTCACTCACAAAAAGCTACTGGAGCAGAGAGAAGGTTAGGCCATGCCCTTGTTGCATACTACCTGAGGTCTGGGTTAATGAGCACAGCAGTGCAGTCAAATTTGTATTCTTTTGTGGCTTTTTTTCTCTCTCTCTCTCTCTCTCTCTCTCTCTCTCTGAAAAGCAATTTTAAAATTACAAATTTATACATCCCGGTTTCACAGGCTCAACCACTTTGACTCTTCACTTTATCAAATGAGCATCACAGCATGACATTTGGATTGTGCTTAATGGGTGGAAAATTCCACTTTTGCATTTAATTTATCACACAGAGATGATGTGGAGCACATTTTTCACACAGATTTTACAGCATGTCTCCATGGCATGTCTCCACTGCTAATCAAACTAAAAGCTCATCTGTTCAACCCTCCACCACGAAACATTCTCACACCAAAAATGGGGAATGATCTAATCAGATTTTCTTTACAATGCAAATAAGCGTCTGGTGATAAAAAAAAAATCTATTGAATGAACTTGTTTTTTTTTTTTTTGTCTCAAGTTCACACAGAGTTCAGAGCCGTTTACTCCCCTTTGATTCTACCTTCCACACCTGCTTGCTCACCATCCTTTCATCTTCCGCACCTCTGCTCTCCTCTCACTCCCACTCCCCTCTCCTCCTTCTGTCCTATTGGTCTGTGGCCAACAGCATCAAGCGTTATCTATCAATAGCTAGGCTATTAGGTAGTATCAACACAGGAACCTCTCTGAATTAACCATAATGCCCAGTAAAGCCCGTTATTGATTATGTGCAGTTAGTTTATCCCTTAACTAATGATGGGTGTGGAGGATAAGGGTGAGGAGAGCAGGGAGGAGGAAAGGACGGGGGAGGCAGGGATGATTGTGGGGGACTGTAGAACAGAGGAGAGCACTGGGACAAGCCTGAGGAGGGGGGTCCATCAACTGATACATAAAGGATAACATATACTGTACATAAAAACACCCAGCTCATCAGTACAAACAAAACCAGAAACTAAAGACCTTTTACACACAGGATCCATCAGTGTCTTACCTCCCAATCATGGTAGAGTGCTGCTGGACAGCAGCCTCCAGCAGCCTCTCCAAAATGGTCCATTCTCCCATGGTGATGGAGAGGTGGCAGGGCTGTCAGACGAAACAGGGCTTGAGGAGCTGACCCCTCTTTCACCAGCGGGCTCCTACTTCTTCCCAGGACCGGCCCGTGCTCTTGGGGACCTGCCGGTCAACAGGGGTTCACCCAACCCCCGTCCCCGCACCGGCTCCCTTTTGACCTCTACACGTTGACCTGGCCGCTCGTCAGTGCGTCTTTGACTGTGTGTGTGAGAGTAAGTGTCTTCTCCTGGGCCTGTCCCGCTGCGCTTCTCCTCCTGGTGGAGGAGAGGTGTTGAGCTGATTGCCTCCCCCTCCTCTTTTCCTCAGTCTCTTGCCTTCTCCCCCTCCCCTGTGCGGTAATGCTTGTCCTCCCCCTGCCGCACCACTCTGTTCTGCGCTACAGCATATGCTATAGCTCACTGTATGACAGCCATGATCGCCCTCTCTTTTCCACTTGCCTCTCTCTCTCTGTCCCCTTGCTCTTTTCTCCTCTGCCTCCTTCTACCCGTGCCCCTGCCTTCGTCCTCCACCCTACCCCCAGGGCACTCCTTGTACTTTACCTGCACTCCCTGCCATCAGTGCTGCTCTGCGCTCGCCCTTGCATTGTGTAGGATCTTTGCCTTTGCTGCACCCTTGCTACTCTAACCTAAACACACACACACTGCATATAGCCGATCCTCCTTGGCTCACCTCAGCGAACAGCACTGTAAACACACACTTGCACTCGATGACAGCTCTGGATCCCACTCTCCCACTTCCTACTGACTGCAGATCCACACCAGCACACAAAGCCCCTGCCTGCTGAATGTCATTTTACGACTGGAGGAATGGTCGCTCCCACAGCTCCGAGCGCTACAAGGACCCATAAAAACCTGCATACACACACACACACACTCTTAGAGCCACACACACAAACACGCTGCCACCCAGCCCCTCAGTAATAAATCAGCTGCCGTGCTGCATCCAGTGAGGCTGAACCGAGGCAGTGTGCTGCAGACCTGCTGTCCTGTGTTGTCCCCCTGGCTAATTTCAGCACAGTCCAATGCCCAGAGTCATGTCTGCCGCAGAGAGCAGGGATGAAAAGCTGTCCTGTGAAGCCTATTTCTGGGCTCCATCATCTTGCATCCCCCTCTCCCCCTCCTCCTGCTCTCCTTCAACCTCCACTCTCTTCCTCCTTCCCCTCCTTGCTCACGTTTGTGTGCAGATCTCAGTCTTGCCAACTACCTCTATCTCAGCGCTCGCTCCGCATCTCTGCTTTGTGCTCTCCCTCTCTTTCTCTGTGTCTCTTTCTCGCTCATGGAATCGCTCTATCTCTGTCACACTCTGTGAGCATGCAACACCCCCCCTCCTCTTCTCATAGATCTGCTCTCTCCCTCTCTCTCCTCCTTCTCCCTCCTTCCCTCCCTCCTCTGGTAAATGTGCTTGGATTGCTACCCTGATCGCTGCTTTACTTATGCTTGCAAGAATGCCTCCCACCGCACTGCTGTGTCTGTTCCTGCCTGATGTTGCACAGAAAAAGGGATTCGAGATCTAACCGTGCCTTCTGCCCTGTCTCCACCGCAATCCTTTGTTCCAGTCTGGGAGCTCGGCGGTGTTTCCCGTACTCTTTAAACGCTCTCTTCCTCTCTTTCCTCACTCTTTGTCACACATCACCCAGCCCATACTTCTAGGAGGAGGATTACAGGGGAGCTGTGGCTCTGCTCCACCCCATCCCCCATCTATCTCCTCCCTTTCTCCATCTTACTGTATTGGGGATGACAACACACCTATTTTACCATGACCCAACCTTCATATATTTCCTCTCCTCATCTTCCCTCATTCTGTCCATTTCCCCCCATCCTCCATTACAGCCCCCATGCTCCCTCTCCCCCTCAGGAGAGATGAGCACCGTATTGTACTTTGCTGTGACATTGAAAGCTGCATTCATTAGATTTATATTAAGGTGGTGTAGCAACGGGATGGTCTCCCTCCATAGCACATAGATACAGGCAGATGTACGGAGTGACATTAACATGCTCACACACCTAGACAAAACCGTGTGTATCCTCATAAGAGACAAGAAAAGAGAGGGTACATGACAAGAAAAAGAAAAGGACCACAAGTTTTTTTTTCCTCCAAAATGTGAGTCACAGCAAGGTTTTCCCCTCTAGAAGACTGAGTCAAGTAAATGATGCAGTGGCATGACATGAGACCAGCACACTAGAATGAAGTCATGGCTTGAGGTGACAAGTTCAATTCATTTGTGCTGCAATTTCATTTAGTCACGCTTCTTTGATTTTGGACGACATGCTTTTCTGGTTGACAGTTTATTTGTTGTAGAATAAGGTGCATGCCTGTGGGGCACTTTGCATTGCTGTATTTCTGGGCAAGCGGCGAAGTGAGCAAATTCACAATCAAAGCCCTTACACAACAGCCTCTACAGTGCATTTGTGATCGATGTATCACATTGTGTGTGTGTATGAACACATGCAAAACACTTCTGTGTATGTGTGTGAGAGAGAGAGAAAGAGAAAGACTGAGTGGGAGAGCGAAAGAGGATTTTGTTAGTTCAGCATCTTCAGTGGGGGGACTTGGGGTATTTTCCTTACCAAGGACATACAGTGTAAGAGTGCTGTTGGGGAGAGCGGGGAGGGGAGGCGGGCGGTGGGTGATGGCTCTTGTTTTGCAAGGCTTGGGTCGCCGGCAGAGCAGCTGAAGCACTGGCATCAGCCGGTCGGCACTCTGAGAAGAGAGTTCAGAGCTGGATGACACATGAATGAGAGAGAGGCGCAGGTGTGTCTTCAGTGACCTAGAACAGCCAGCTCAAGCATGCATAAATACACATACTGTACTCACACACTCCAAATGCATTAACCATATAAAGTAACATCAGTGATAACGAATTCATAATAATGAAATAGAGTCTTGTTGTAGGGAAAGCCAAAATGTGGGTTTACTGTAAAATCTGACATGATTCTGCAGGAATCCATGATATTAAAATATTCAATTTCTTTCCAGTGTGAAGCATGCTCATGTAAACATATATGTATGTTTCATATATATCCTGTGGGGATAATCAATATTTAAGGGCATGTGATGTTTATAGGAGTTATGTAAGCAACATTATTTTCACAAAAAGGGAACTTAATGAAATATGCAAATCAGATGTGATTATTAATAAATGTGTAAGTATGATTATGATGAATTGTGGTTTATTACTCAAATGATTGCAGGTAGAAAAAAAGTAGACCCCAGCGTTGTCAGTGCCTCAGCACAGATCCCTACTTTTCTTTTCATTAATGTATCATGGTGGATTATTTCAGTCTCGAGAGGGAAAGTGGTTCTAATGTAGTGTTTAATAATTTTCTGTTGTAATAGAATGAAACATTCAAAACTCTTTTGGTTGGTAGGTGATTACTACTATTATGTCTAAATGGTTGATGTTACTGGAATTAGTGTTTCAGTCTTAATTTTATGAAATCTTTCAATAAAAACAAAGTCAAAGTAAATTGATTGAAATTTTGATACTGATGAATAAAAAGTTGATCATTTAATAACTATAAATGGCATAGCTCTATATATGTGGATGGATTACTGAATGGGCCTAGCGGCCAAAGTGTCCAGGGCTCCCCTGGAAGTGTCAAATTAACACACACCAACCAGGTGTATCAAAATCACCACAAGGAAATACAAAAAAACAACAAAAACCTCAGATATACACAAACCTACAAAGAGATGCAAAATTACCACAAAAACAGTGTAGCTTGCTCTTTTGTAGGAGATGTAGTGGCGCCTTTTTCATATTTGTGCCCAGGGGCCCATTGTCTTATAATCCGCCCATGGCTTTATATATAACTCATGAACACTTCACACCAGTATATTCATTTGTTTGTCTTTGGGTGAAGCAAGTGAATGAAGTCACCTTGAATGTTCCCACAGGGCCTCAGCCTTCTGGACAGCAGCTGCCAGGAGGTCATAAGCCATCAAATAAGAGCTGTAAACATTGCAGCAAGATAACAATGTTTTACAAAAGTGTCTGACATAACACACCTAACAGGTTAGACTTCCACATTCACACCTACATACTGCTACCCATAACTGTGATTTCATTTTGTTCACAAAGATAATCATGCCAGTTGGCTTGATGTTGAAAGGTTTGCCAGTAAAAACCTGGCATAGGACTGAAGCCTACATGTGCACTTTGCAGCGACACCCCTAAATAGTCTGTCCTGAAGAAAAAGAGGAGGTAGTCTTTCAACAGCAACAAGGTGTTGGCTCCATATTAACAAGGGAGGGTGTGTCAAATCTAAGATATTCCGATCTAATATTATAGTCTACAAGTGATACAAGTAGGCCTATTATACGGACATTATTTGTAGTAGAATATACAAGGTAGGATGCACTGATAGACAGACAGGCAGGCAGCTGTTATATTTATCTATCACTATAACACAGTGAAGCCCAACTGCTCTTTAGTGGTGTAATTAGCCTAATTCCAATATCAGTACTGGCAACTTATGACAACTTACGAGTGAGATCATCTTTAGGGTTGCTTCATTGGTGAGATGCTTTCTGTGCGGTGAGTCCGCCCTCTTGTGGACATACAAAGACACAGCACACTCCATTCACAGGCTGCTTGTTTTGCTTTAGCCTTTAGCAATCTACTGTGCACTATACACCCGAGTAATGAAATAAAAGTGACGTCTGATTCAATCCATGCCTATCCGTGTAAAAGTTAATGTGCGGTGCCCTGTGAAAAGGCTGCAACTTTTTATTATTATGTGTTTTATTCTTCACCGGTAGAGGGCAGCATAACGATATGTCTGACATGCCAAACAGTGTCAACTCTGAGCATGAAGAAGAGGAGTAGCCCAGGGTGTCTAGCTGTTGGTGGTCTGGACATGTCAGAGAACTGTCAGTAATGCTAACTTGGCAGCAGTAGTTAGTGAGTTATCAAACAGTGTCTGGACGCTTAAAGGAGGGATTTTAGAGCACGGAACCTCACCTGGTGGCCTGTAGAGAGGGCTGGCAAACCGTTAAAACGTTAGGAACCCCGAACCTTTGATATCTGACAACCACTGGTTAGCTAGCATTAGCTGGCTAGCTGGGGAGCTCCCGAAAAGTAACGACAGGGCTTATTTCATACAGTCATGTCTGCGGCCGGAGACTTCGGAAACCCCTTAAGAAAGTTTAAATTGGTCTTTCTCGGGGAGCAGAGTGGTAAGTCTGATGTCAATGTTTAAAGTTGTTTGGATGTGGAATCTGAATTATGCTCTGTGGGAGGTGTTGCTAACGCTTGAGTTTGGTGGCTGTGGTAGGGCGATTAACGTTTACAAGTTAGCTTAGCTTGCATTAGCTGCGCAACGATAAACTTGAGACAGTGATCATTGCGACACCGTAACTTGTTGCTAAATGTTTGTCAACGCTGGCGTCATGGAAAAGTAATTCATTTTGTTCCTGATATGTTAGGTCATGTCTGTGGAGATGTCCTGTTCGCCTGTTAGCTAACTTCCGTGGCGAGCTGTGATAACATACTATTAACGGAGGCAGTGGCAGCTAGAAAGTTAGAAGTGTCAATTAACGTTAGCTTAAGTGGTAAAATAGAGTGGTTAACATGGTGAGCAGACTTGAAGTTACATTTTTTATAATAATACTGGTTGTATTGTGTTTTAGGTTTATTTTCTACAGTAACTAGAAGTTACAGTTACATGCCAAGCTGACTAACGTTACAGGTGACATCAATCTCAGTCAAAGTCCATAGACAGTATCACTATGATTACACAGTCAGATCAGTGCGTCTTCCCTGGAGGCATTTCTGTGGAGAAAGGATACATCCATTACCAAACCGGCCCAGTAGCATTCCTATACTCCCCCTACTAATGTCCCCCCTTTCCCAGCCAAACTGAACACAAGGTATGATTGTACTGAAATAGGGGGCAGGGGAGTTATTCAGTGTAGATCCATACGTAACAATTGTGTATCTGTTTTCAAAGGTAAAGGTGTGGGGTGTTCATTATACAGTCAAACACAGAACTTCCACGACTTTCTTCTGTTTTCACAGCTGTGTGTTTAGCATGCCAACACAAAGCACACACACTGTAAGCTGAAAGTAAATTTGGGGCTTGATGCAGAATTGGGATGCACTGATTCAACCTCTTCTCTCCTGATTCTGATATCTCAACTTGGGGTGTGGTCATCTGATACCAAGTACCAGTACTCATATGATACTAGTACCATCTATATCTTAAATTTAAAAATGATGTACCTAACAGCATTAAACTTATTTAGATACTTTTTGTGCATGTTAACATGAGGCTGGGCATTGTTATGGTGCAGTTAGTGACCAGCTGAGTGGACGTAATTGTGGAGGCACTACGTTATGACATTAACAAAGAAACTGCATTTAATGTGTATCCATCACTTCTGATCTAACAATACCCAATCTGCCCAATAAGCTCAGTATTAGCACTGATACTGATCCAGCTGATCTGATTGGTGCAGCCCTAGAATAGAAACAGGAAATGGTAGTGTAGAAAAGTTGACAATTTCTCCACTGCCAGTGATTATTTTTCTAAAGGTATTGCATCCTGTAATCTAACTCTCCACTCCCATTGAGATAAGACAGACTTTGTGCTTGTCTGACAGTGTATGATCAGCTTTGGTTCCTTGTAACCGCAGTGTTGGCTTTGGCCATGTCATCATCACTCGATGCCCAGTGTAACTGATAATGTAACCCGAGCTCAGCAAAACAGTCCAAGGCTGAGCAGCCCTGTGTGGGTGCCCAGAGCAACCATATGAGTGTCTCTCTCTGTGTTATTGTGCTAAAAAATAATGTTTTACTGGTAAATATCAGCAAAGTTGAAAGAAATGTTGTCAACAATGGTACCATTTTTCACAGCAAGGCAAAACATTTGAAAAGGGCAATAAATGGGAGCCTGGTTCCCACCCCCACTTGTCTCTCGACATTCCTCAACCCTCCAACTTCTACAAATGACTGTGCACCACACCCTTTAATGGACAAGAACCTTCAGAGGGCAGCTGGAATTGCATGGCAAGCTGCTCTCAGTTTTAGTCCATTATAAGGATTCTTCATCTGTGGCTTATGGACTGTACACAATTTTGAATTTGGCACTTATGTTGCTTGTTATTTTTAACTATCTTTGCAGTATGTAATAATCTTTACTTTGATGTGGTGTGCTAACACTTGATATCATCAGCAAAGTTGTACATGATATTGTCAGTGTAGAAAACATGCACCTTTTCAGAAAAGTATTTGTAACAACAGTGTCATCCTAGCTGTTTTGGATTTGAATAAATTTACACACATTTTATTATGAGACACGTTTTCACTCCTCAGAATTATTCCTTTATTATTGGTCAGGTGTTGTATTTAGGTCATAATATTGTTTATTTTTAGTTGATTAACTGATTAATCAGTCAATTTTAATTAAATATATTTTTTTTATCATTTGTATAATTTTTTTTTAAGTTCTTTATCAAGCAAAAATGCCAAACTACAACTAGCTCCAGCCTTTCAAATGTGAGAATGCAGCTTTTCTAATAATAATAATAATACTATTAATAATAATAATAATAATGCATTTTTTATAGACACCTTTCAAGACTCCGTTAAAAAAAGAAGCAGCAATGTATCCATAGATCATAAAGACAAACAAATCAGTAATATACAGTAATAACTTAATAAAATAACTATACAGAGATCGTAGTTACAAAAGCAAGGTATAAAAACATCATCATAAATTCATCATCAGTGCAAATCTTGATGTGTGTGTCACCACTAAATCAGACTGAATATGCTAGCTTGAAAAGGTGTGTTTTCAGGCAGGATTTGAAATCGGAAAGGAGATCAATACTGTGAATTTCTTGGGAGAGAGTTCCCAAGATGGGGGGCAGTACGGTTAAAGGCTCTAGATCCCATGACAGTGAGGCAGGTGAGAAATAAAATCTTGAAATCAATACAGTATTTAAGTGTAAGCCAGTGAAGTTGCTAAGAACAGGAGGAAGTTCTAGTAATGATACGGGCAGCTTAGTTCGGGACCATTTGGAGTTTAAAAAGACACTTGAGAGGGAGACCAAAGAGGACAGAACTGCAATATAAAATACAGGATGTAACCAATGAAGGAATGAGAAAAGCAGTATTGTTTGGTGTAAGCGACAGGCAAAGATGATTAATATTATGTAGATGAAAGTATGCAGACTGAGTAACATTATTGATGTGTGCCTCAAAGGACAATATACTGTTCAGGATGACACCCAGACTCTTAATCTGAGGGGAAGGAAGGACTTTGGAGTTGTCAATACTCTGAGAAGCTATATGGTTTAGTCAGTAGATGTACCTACAAGGAGTACCTCAGTTTTATCACTCTTAAGGAACTCTGTTTGAGGAAGCTGTCGGAGAGTTTGTGTTTCATATTGTTATAAACTCAATATTTTTGTGTTTTGAAATGATTGCCAGGTAAATAATACAATTTCAAGATGTCACCTTGGGCTCTGACAAATTATTGTAGGCACTTTTCTTTATTTTTTAACATTTTATATATTGACCAATCAATCAGGAAAAAGAAATGAAAGAGAACTGATAAATTAATCAGTTAGTTAATTACTCGGTTATTCGCAGCCCTTCTTGTGATAGCCATGCATTATTTTGGTCATTTTTAATAAGAACTGATTAACCTACAAAACTGAAGTGAAAGTGTGATTTTGCACTTATAGTACTTTGTTTCTGCTTATTTTTTTAGTGGGAAAGACTTCGCTGATCACCAGGTTCATGTATGACAGCTTCGACAACACTTACCAAGTGAGACAGACACCACCACCTGATTTTAACCGTCACTGATAATGTTCATTATATTCTAAAATCAGATGTTCATGGATTGAAAAAGGTCATGCATATTTAACGATTTGTCACCTATTTTCAGGCCACAATAGGAATAGATTTCCTATCAAAAACCATGTACCTTGAAGACCGAACAGTAAGTTTTATTTTTTTGACTACAGTCCTTGATTGTTAGCTCTTCTTGTCTTTGCCTAGTTTGGGGACATTCTCTTTGTGAATGCCATGCTTTGGTTCAGATAGTGTCATGGGGCACTCAGATGTTGATTGCTTGAATAATTTCGTGTTGTTCTTTTTTCTTTAATTATTCAGTTATGTTCTTTCTAACTATCACACGCAGCATTTATACTGCCATCCAAGTGTGAGCTGGATGCTGTACCCACTGGACCGTCTTCCCTTTCTTTTTGTTTCTTCCCTCAACAAAAGTTTCCTTCCTCTCCTTCCTGCCCCTCCATCTCTTCTTTTCATTCCTATTTTGAAATTAAACACCTTACTTGATCAAGAGAGGAGGGTTGATGACAAGTGAAGGGTGATTATTTATTTATCCCCTCCCCCAAAAGGCCCAGACAGCTTGCTCTCTCTGGTGGTCATTCACTACCTGCATGCGCTACGCTCTCTCTCTCTCTGACCTCTCTCTGTCTCTTCCCATTCGTCCGACCTTATTTAGTTTTATTTTATCAATTTGCTTTTTGTCACCATAACTTACCTCATTTTCTGACCGCATTTTTTTTCTTGTTTTATTTTCATCCCTTTTGGTTTATTTTTTCTTTTCTCTTCTTTTGTTTCTCCTCCCATCCCCTTCCCCTTCCTGCCCCACAGATCAGGTTGCAGTTGTGGGACACGGCAGGGCAAGAGCGGTTTCGTAGCCTCATCCCAAGTTACATCAGAGACTCTGCTGCTGCTGTTGTAGTGTACGACATTACAAGTAGGTGGATAATAAACATGGCACATTCACCTCATTGTCTGTTATGTTTAGTTTGTTCTTTAATGTTTTGAAACAATCTGTTCAAATCCACTTGAATGTTGACTACAGGTGGTAGGGATGTCTCAGTCCGATCTGAAAGATTGGCTTCAGGGCAGATCAAGGCATATTTCCACTGATAGGGATCGGCTCAGCTATATTGAGCTAGTTATAGCCTTATCTGATCCTTTGTTACATCAGCTGTCCCACAGGGTTTTCAATGCACATCTATGCAGAGAGTGCAGCCATCATCAAGTCTGCAACTCCTTGCTGTCTGTCTCTCCTCCACTCCTCTGAGCTCAGTGTCTGCCTAAGAACGAGGGCTGAGCCCCACCCGCAGCGACACAGCTCACACAGCAAGCAACAGCTCACACAGCAAGCAACAGAATAAGACTACTGATTTATTTAATTTACCCAATTTTATTTGCACTCATTTCATTTCAGCTCAGAGAGTTCCTGGTGGTTTGTTTTTTTGTCATAAGATACATGGTGCATGCGTCACTGCAGACACTCAGGACTCCACTGCAAGTGCAACAAAAGCTCTGCAAGCAAATTGCCGATAAGAGTAATTGATTTAAGTTATCCAGGCATCCACGGAATGTACAGAAAAATAAAATAAACACCTAACAGGAAACAGTTTGTTCAGGTAACTCAGGAAAAAGGCTGCATCAATGCAACAAATACTGGAGTAATTCTCTTAAAGGGACAGAGTAGGGATAGAAAGAATTTTTATTTTACAGCCTACTTTATCATTTGAAGAAAAGGGAACAACTTGGATGCAGGGATTTTTTATTAATGCATTTCAGAGCTAAATATCATTTGGACTGATTTTAAACCTTAAAGTACTTTCAGTGTGTACTGTGCAGCTGTATTATCAGGAAAATAGAAGTGTTGGATTGGTACTCGTACTCATACTTAATAATAAATGACTGATTGGGATCGGGGGCAAAAAAACTTGATGGGGACATCCCTAAATGGTAGTAAATGTTTGTTTTGTCATTATAAAATGCAAGGACACCTTTCTTTTAATTTCAGAATCCTTATAATTCCAAATGTATACATCTGACTTGGACAAGATGTGTATGACTTGTATCTCTCCTTCCTTCCCGTCACAAACTTGCCTGGTTTTCACAGCTGAGGCTTTTCATCTCCTGAATGCTGATGCTCTGCTTCCTGTTTCCCCCTTGTCTCTCTCTTTCAGATGTCAACTCCTTCCAGCAAACCACAAAATGGATTGATGATGTGAGAACGGAGAGAGGAAGTGATGTCATTATCATGTTGGTGGGAAACAAGACAGACCTTGCAGACAAAAGGTAATCTGTTCTTCCTTCCTCCTGCCTCTGTGTAAGTGGGGCTTCACCAGTAAGAGCATACTAATGAAGTCATTGATTGAAGCTGCTGGCCTGTCGATTCTGAGCTGCTTAGGCCTTTATGAGGCAGTGCGAGTTATTTTTGCCCTTTGTGGATGTCAGAGCTCTCATTGACTTCTTATATACTATATGCCCTCTTTTTCCTTGTTTCACCCCACATTGTTTGAAGATATTGATTATTAGATCGTTAACTGATCGATCTCATGAAAGTATTGATGGTTATCAGCTATTGTGTTTGATAATATTTGATTTGAAATTGTCTGATCCACTTTATTCACCTGTTTAATTAAGTAAGTTGTGTAATGTCTTTTGCTGTGCATCTCCTAATTCCCTTATCCACCGCAGGCAAGTATCTATTGAAGAGGGTGAGCGGAAAGCCAAAGAACTAAATGTAATGTTTATTGAGACTAGTGCGAAAGCGGGCTACAATGTAAAGCAGGTAAGAGTGTGTGTGAGTCGTGCTCTGTAGTCTTGCTGCGGATGCTGCTGCCAGGGCTCTACCTGCAAAGGTCGTCTGCCAAAATCAGTGGTTAGAAATGTGGGGAGCTGGATCCTTAAGAGTCACCCTCGATTGATTTAGACCTTATAAAAGAGGCATTTTGTAAATGAATCAGCAACAAACCAGTAATTGTTCATTTTCTGTCCAAATTGAAAGCCTGTGTGGGAGTTCGGCTAACAAACTGAACAGCCAGAATTTCTACTGGACGACCTTTGGTATCAAGCACAGGTGGCAGTAGCAGCAGGAAGGGGCACGACTTGTTTATCCACTTCAACATAATCACAGTCTGTATTCTCTTTCCCTTGTCTTTTTGTCAATGTCTGTGGCAACATGTGCGTGTCCCTGTGGGTGTTTGTGTGTTTGTGCGCGGTGGCTCCTCACAGACAGATAACCACAGAGGAGGGAGAACAGAGAGCAAAAGAGATGAATGTTCTGTTTATTGAAACAAGTGCAAAGACAGGCTACAATGTCAAACAGGTAGAGCGTGTGCACCTTGTGTGTGTGTGTGTGTGTGTGTGTGTGTGTGTGTGTGTGTTCGTTCATAGCGCTCATGCTCTCTTCTGATTGGCTTCTGTTTCACACACGCATGCGTGCATAAAGGTGTGCTTTAAACATCGGCTTCTTCTGTTTGAAAGTGAGGTGTGTGGATTTGTTTTACAAGCTCTGTCCCGCCTGTTAGGAGTAATGATTTGTATTGGCCAGCCTTTGATCACACAGCTCTTGAGGTGGGTCGGGGTTTGCAAACCAATACTCCCCACTAAACTGATTAGCACCATAGCAGTATTTTGTTGCATGTGTATAAAGTCTAGTTCTACAGTATGTGATGCTTTTTATTGCGAGGTTGGGCATTTTGAGCATCATCATACATTCAACACTGTCACTTTAATTTTCATTTGAATCCATCAATCACTTTAAATCCTCCAAGCTCCATCAATGGAAGCTCTCTGTAAGGCACAAGTTACATCCTCTCTCTCTCTCTGCAGTGCAGAAGTATTACCTTGCAGTAGCTCAAAGACATGCTGCTAAATTCAAATCAAATTTGGAAAAGCTCTGGTGGCCTTCTTCCTCTGTGCGAGCTTCAAGCAAACCTTATGCTAAATCATTTAATGGGAAGATACACAGCACGCTATCTTGATTTCATCTCGTGCTTTTGTGATGCTCCGAGCATATGTCCGTGTCTGACAAAATACATCTGGTTCTCTCTCCCTCTAGCTTTTCCGTCGTGTGGCAGCCGCCCTTCCTGGCATGGACACCACACAGGACAAGAGTAGAGAGGACAGTATCCTTTGTGTGTATATCAACGTCTGTGTCCGACATGGCAGGAAAGAGTCAGGAGGTCTCTCTCTATCTCGCTTCCGCTGTGTTGTATGGGTAGTCCCTGCCAGAGGGAAAATGTAGTGCAGCAGTGTGACAGCAAGCTGTTGTTCGTTAACCCATGTGTCCGTTTACATTTATTTTACCAGTGAGGGCGCATATTGTGCTCCAACTCACTATTTAACTGTGGGTATAATGTTACAGAAATACTTACCACCTCCAGGCTGCATTTGGCATGGATTCACTGCAGTTTGATTCAGATTGCAGATAAGAGTCAAGGCCTTCGCACACCAAGGCCTTATTTTTCATCCAAAATTGTTGTGTCAATCACATTTACACACTATCATTTTCAGAAAAGGTTCAATTTTCTGCGTTCGTATCTGTCCAAAGGAGTTGTTTGACCAAGCAGCAGTGAGGAAAATGTGGCCTAATCTGGGGGACATACGCGTAACAAAAGAAAGGAACAGGGCAGAAGTGGACAGGAGGCCAGCAAGAAATAGACGTTGAAATATATGGAAGCAATGGCCTTGAATGTTTCAACAACAAAGAGAAGGAGATGTCAGCTCATCCAAAAATGCACAAAAGCAATGATGATGCTGACAGCCGAGCGCAATTTAATAGCTGCGGTGCCAAATGCAAGATGTGGGAAGAGAGTGGGGACGGTCAGGGAGGCACCTCCAGTGGAGGGAAGCAAGAAAGGAAATGTCTCTCTCTGTTTTGTCGGCTACTGCGAATTTTCACAGCGAATACAGCAACAATAGGCATGGGACTTGGTGTGCAAACGCATACAGAGAATTTGGACTTGGTGATCAAAGACCTTTAATCTCCCCTATGATTTTAGTTTTGCTGAGTATTGCCTAAAAACAAATGGTGTTCATCCCCACTGAAATTCAAGGTTTTCTGTGGTACTAGTTAAAGGTTTGTAATATTTTTAGCTTTTACAAAAACCTCCATGTAGGGTTAAATGTCACATAAAAGCAACATAAAACATGATCTTTCTCAAAAGAATTCAATTTGTTATGAAATGCAGTGTGTGGGATTTGTCCTACAAATGTGAGTTTACACCATGGCTGTTTGGTTGTTTTTGGAAATTGGATTTTTATTATTTTGTTATATATATATATATATATATATATATATATATATATATATATATATATATATATATATATATATATATACAGTACAGGCCAAAAGTTTGGACACACCTTCTCATTCAATGTGTTTTCTTTATTTTCATGACTATTTACATTGTAGATTCTCACTGAAGGCATCAAAACTATGAATAAACACATGTGGAGTTATGTACTTAACAAAAAAAGGTGAAATAACTGAAAACATGTTTTATATTCTAGTTTCTTCAAAATAGCCACCCTTTGCTCTGATTACTGCTTTGTACACTCTTGGCATTCTCTCGATGAGCTTCAAGAGGTAGTCACCTGAAATGGTTTCCACTTCACAGGTGTGCCTTATCAGGGTTAATTAGTGGAATTTCTTGCTTTATCAATGGGGTTGGGACCATCAGTTGTGTTGTGCAGAAGTCAGGTTAATACACAGCCGACAGCCCTATTGGACAACTGTTAAAATTCATATTATGGCAAGAACCAATCAGCTAACTAAAGAAAAACGAGTGGCCATCATTACTTTAAGAAATGAAGGTCAGTCAGTCTGGAAAATTGCAAAAACTTTAAATGTGTCCCCAAGTGGAGTCGCAAAAACCATCAAGCGCTACAACGAAACTGGCACACATGAGGACCGACCCAGGAAAGGAAGACCAAGAGTCACCTCTGCTTCTGAGGATAAGTTCATCCGAGTCATCAGCCTCACAAATCGCAAGTTAACAGCAGCTCAGATCAGAGACCAGATGAATGCCACACAGAGTTCTAGCAGCAGACCCATCTCTAGAACAACTGTTAAGAGGAGACTGCGCCAATCAGGCCTTCATGGTCAAATAGCTGCTAGGAAACCACTGCTAAGGAGAGGCAACAAGCAGAAGAGATTTGTTTGGGCCAAGAAACACAAGGAATGGACATTAGACCAGTGGAAATCTGTGCTTTGGTCTGATGAGTCCAAATTTGAGATCTTTGGTTCCAACCGCCGTGTCTTTGTGAGACGCAGAAAAGGTGAATGGATGGATTCCACATGCCTGGTTCCCACTGTGAAGCATGGAGGAGGAGGTGTGATGGTGTGGGGGTGTTTTGCTGGTGACACTGTTGGGGATTTATTCAAAATTGAAGGCACACTGAACCAGCATGGCTACCACAGCATCCTGCAGCGACATGCCATCCCATCCGGTTTGCGTTTAGTTGGACGATCATTTATTTTTCAACAGGACAATGACCCCAAACACACCTCCAGGCTGTGTAAGGGCTATTTGACCAAGAAGGAGAGTGATGGAGTGCTGCGGCAGATGACCTGGCCTCCACAGTCACCGGACCTGAACCCAATCGAGATGGTTTGGGGTGAGCTGGACCGCAGAGTGAAGGCAAAGGGGCCAACAAGTGCTAAACACCTCTGGGAACTCCTTCAAGACTGTTGGAAAACCATTTCAGGTGACTACCTCTTGAAGCTCATGGAGAGAATGCCAAGAGTGTGCAAAGCAGTAATCAGAGCAAAGGGTGGCTATTTTGAAGAAACTAGAATATAAAACCTGTTTTCAGTTATTTCACCTTTTTTTGTTAAGTACATAACTCCACATGTGTTCATTCATAGTTTTGATGCCTTCAGTGAGAATCTACAATGTAAATAGTCATGAAAATAAAGAAAACGCATTGAATGAGAAGGTGTGTCCAAACTTTTGGCCTGTACTGTATATATATATATAAACTATTTGTACATGTGTACAAAACTTTAATATGTAATCTCCAGTAACTTAATCCTGAAAGTGTTGGGGAGTTTATTTTTAACAACCTCTCATGTACATATTAGAGTGGCATGTTTGCTGTTTTGTGATGTTCCTTAACTCCTGAACCCCTCAGTGATTGACATTAAGCTGGAGAAGCCACCAGAGCTACCTGCCAGCGAAGGAGGCTGCTCTTGCTAATGCCAGCTTATGGCTAAATATTTCTCTTACTGGCTTTTTCTCAAACCCAGTTTGTTTGTTTTTTCTGTATCTGCACCCTTCACTGCACTCGCCGCTGTTTCCCAACCTGAAAGAGAACACTACAGTCGTTATCCTTGCCATTGCGGAAAGCTGCTCTCTCATCAGGATGCTCTGAAAGTCATAAATCACTTAAATTGAATATTTGCACTGTAACACACATACGCTGAAACACCGCTGTTTTCTGTCATTTCAAACCGACAAAACATGGTGGCAGAAGAGAAATGAGTGTCATTGCTATAGTTTGTCTCTAAAGATGACTTTTTGAATCAAACCGAAAGAAAGAAAAGGTGTGTTTAAGACATGAAGTCGAAGTATGTGTGTAAGAGTGAGAATATTCTCTAAAAGTTAAATATTGCTTCAAGCTTAATAAGCACAACGTGGGTGTTGTATGCATTTGTCAGTTAACATAATTTGTGACGTGGCAATTGATTGATCACCAAGGATTCATTCTTTATCAACAAACTGCTCTTTATTTTTTTAACTGTCAGTCTAATTTGTGGAAATGGTTGCAAAGTTGTGTTGAAGCACACCAACTAGGACATCACAGATTTGACACGTACACTGTACACCCAAGAGTGGTAGCCATGAGCTAAGTGGTGCCTGTACCAGCAGTCCCAACATGTACCAGCATGATATGGCAAGTCAATACATCGTCACACATCACCGCATGGTCTCACACCAGCACAAACACATGACACATACTACAAGAGCAACACTATCGCCGCACCATCCACATTACCGTCCTCCCCACACTTGTCCCTTGAGATGGGTTATTTTTACCTTGGTTCCATTTTCTATTTCCTTTTTATTTGAATAGATCTTTAATTATTTTTTTTCTAAAGGCTACAACTATCATAGATTAAAACTATTTCTTTGAACATAGTGTTTGAGGAGTATTTTCTCATATATTGAGTCATAATCATAAAACCGACTGTAAACATTAGACATGGAGATATACAGTATGCCTTTTGGAGTTTAATTGTAGAGGGCTTCCTTTGCTTTGGGATTATCTAGTTAAGTTTGGTATGATGTTTTATGAACACATTAAAGACTTTGTTTCTCTTGCTTGTTTTTATTTTTTTTGGCATTGATCTTTTGTTAGTGATTATTCTACATGTGTATTTAATCTACAATGACTTGTAATATTTATTTCTTTTGGATTCATGTCTCTTTTTTATGGCTGTTAATATCTTCACTTTTGCAATGAGTCCTGAATCGCTAATAAAAATATGCATCCATCTGGACCACCTTTAACTGAATCAGCAGAGAGCCTCTGCTGCTCCCTCTACCACCTCTAAATGGCAATTCGATCATATTGATAATACAGTGCAATTTTCTGTGTGAACTTATGGAGAGTCTGATTTGTATAGCATAGTACTCCTTAACGTTTCTGTCTGGAATGGTTTTAAATGAAAGAATAAAAATACACTTGTCACCTCTGATGGAATGCATCAGTGTTTTATTAACAGCTGTACAATTTGGTGTCAGTGAATTACATGGTATCTTTTGATATGTGAATTTCAAATCAAAGAGAAAATATTAGTATTGCAGAGATGTTAGCTGTAGGCCTTCAGCCTGGCTCTCAGCAGTGGCAACAAAGTGTGAACCACAGGAACAGAACAGCACTAGCAGCAACTATTATAAAGAGCAAGGCCTCAAATGTGTTGCTGTATGGAGCAGAAAGTTGCTCAGTCATGTGGACTAAATGACTGACAGTAATCAGCTCAGTCGTGCAGGAGCGATATGCTGGACCTGGACTAATAGGCTTATTTCACAGCAGACGTTTTGACTTGTCATTGCAGGAATAACACAGGTGGAGTTAATGGCTGTAATGATGGCTCCAAAATCTGCCATTCCACTGAGCCAGCATTCACAAGAACACTGCCTAGAGCTGCCACACCTAAACAGACTCCAGACATTATTCATGCCTTAATATGTGGTGTGGCACATGTAATCATGAGATTTTGATATATTAAGGGAGTTAATGGGGCAATCAGCCACCTGTATGCACCTGCAAGGCAAGATTGCAAAGCAGGCAACTGTCTCTGCATCCCTGAAGCCCAGGTTCAAAATATGTCAAGTAATTTCACATAGTTTGATTAATTGCAAACTTGAGGTACAATATAAACTGAACTGATGTAACATCATTGCCTAATCTTTGATGAAGGATGACCGTTGCAGAGGCTGTACTTAATTTTGTTTGTATTCAGCTCAGCCAGTGCATGTTACTAAATAAAAGGGAATTGTACTTACTTAATAAATCACCTTAAAACTGCAGTGACAGGGTGCATAAAGCACAGGAAGGGAGGAGCTGGATGGGTTTGAGTCCCAACAGGTTAGTCCAGCCATGACCATTGGAAACCATTGAAAAAGAAAAGGTTCACTTTGTATACTGTGGGGCAGCAATCAATCAAACTTTGTTTGTATAGCACCTTTCACACAGGTTAGTGTAGTTAGTTAGTGTAAACTGTACAGTAATTCCACTGTGACTTTACAACACCCAACAATAAGACACCAAATTATAACGTTGTTGTATTTTCCAACATGTACACAGCAGTCAAATATGTTGCCAGGTGTCTTGTAACACTAAGCAGTGTGTGTGTGTACTAGTGCCTGGCCCGGATTGGTTCAGCCATAATGGCAAGTCCCGCGAGAGTTTCCAGAGCATCTGTTACCCTGGAAACCAAGCTTAGCAACAGCTGCTGCGTCAAAGCGTGCGGATATATTCAGCTTTTCTATTATTTCTAGTTTATTTTAACCATTTATTTTCATAATGGGTCATGATTACTACGAGACGCTGGAAATAAACAGAAATGCAACAGACGCAGACATCAAAAAGGCGTAAGTTTCTGTTAAACTAGCTTACTAACTATTAGCTTACGTTAAGTTAGCCTACCCAATAGACTTTAAGACTTAAAACATGAGGCGTTTGTGTTCATTGTCACAATTTGTCCTATTTATCTAATTAGATATCGACGTCTTGCTTTGAAGTTTCACCCGAGCAGCAACAGAGGACCTGGAAGCAGCGAGAAGTTCAGTCAGCTGGGTGAAGCTTATGATGTGCTGAGCGACCGTGAGTACAGCAGGGAGGTTTGTTTTACCGTAAATACTAGATCAGTAGTGCCATTCAACTATAGGCAAATCAACTCACAAGTAAAATTGATCAAAACTTTTGAAATTGGTGTAATAACTAACTTATCTGCTCTTATGTCTCATGATAAACTAATTATTAATAAATGCTAAAAACTGTATAACATGTTTTGCTGCTATTATAAGGCTTGAATAAAGGAAAACTTGTTTTATTAACAGGTAAACTGTATCTGACCAATATGTGAATAGTAATAATGATGTAAAGTGTGCATGTACTTTATCTGTTAAGAGGCTAGAGCAGTGGTTCTCAACCTGTTTCTTTAAGGGGCACATATTTTTATTATTATATTATCTTTAATGCAAAACAATAACAACTCATTGCAGCTGATAAACTGTGCAATTGACCTAAATAGTGAAAGCAAAAACTGCAGTTAAATTTGTGCAAAATGAGCAATTTGGGTGAATTTTGAGCAGATTTTCTCTTAATATTGCATCAGAGATAAATTATCCAGATGTTTGGACTTTTCATGTGATTCTCTGCAGCAAGTTTTTTTTAAATTTCAACAATCATACATAACTAATAGGTTTCAGCAAATTTAGTGTGTTCTTTTCCCTGAAGCTTAGCTCTCTGTTTTAACTGCATACATTTCTAATGCAGGACAAGGCTGTTTCGTAGAGAGGGAAGAATCTTCACCATGCCCTTATCCTGTTCTGTTATTTTAGAGTTAAGGTTTTGCATAATAATCACAATTCTAAAAAATAACACTTTCATTTAGCATTCTCTCTAACAGAAATTAATAAAATGCTGAGATAAATGCTGTACATTAAAGCTTGAGACTCATGACCCTTAGGAACCAGTTGGCTCAAGGACAGATACATTTTTATTTGAAATCAACATCAGAATGAATCTATACAGTGGCACACTTTTTATTTTTATTTTTATTTACTGCCTGGAGATTGGCAGCATGCGTCTATAACAATCCTGTATACCTATGTTCTTTCTGACAGCTCGGAAGAAGGCAACCTATGACAAGTTTGGTGAGGAGGGTCTAAAAGGAGGTATCCCACCTGAGTTTGGCAGCAGTGGTGCTTGGTCATCTAAATATGTCTACCACGGGAACCCAGACAAAACATTCAGACAGTTTTTTGGAGGCAACAACCCATTTGCAGGTGGGAAAAACAGACCATACATTACGCTTAATGTGCATTTCATAATAATTACATTAACTTTATTTTATTTCTCTACTAGACTTCTACACAAATGATGCACCGCTTCAGTTCGGTAGCCTGCAACCAGGAGTGGTGAAGACACAAGACTCTCACATAGAGAGAGACCTTCATCTGTCCCTGGATGATCTCTTCCATGGATGCACAAAAAAGATTAAGATATCTCGCAGGGTAAGATAAACTGTATGTAGGATAACTATCTCTGATCAAACATCTTATTCATACATTCATAAATTTCTGCCTCATTTGTTGAACAGGTTATGAATGAGGATGGATACACATCCAGTATCAGAGACAAGCTCCTGACTATAGATGTGAGGCCTGGGTGGAAAGAATGCACGAGAATAACTTTCCCCAAAGAGGGAGATCAGGTAAAAAAAAAAAAAACATACATCACCATTTACTCTTGAGATTTATGACAGCAGCAGTAATACTCACTGACAAGTCATCCATATGCTGTCATTCTGTAAAAGAGATTTGCTGGTCTACTTTCCCTTCTTCCTCTGAGTGATTGCTGCCTCTATGAGAATGGTCAGAAAAGGAGCTGACAACTTGTGATTAGAAATGGTTTCTCTAGTTTGTTTAAAGGTTCAGCGTGCAGGATTTAGGGGGATGTATTGGCAGAAAAGAAAGAAAGAAAAAGGAAAGAAAGAAAGAAAGAAAGGAAGAAAGGAAGAAAGAAAAAAGAAACCATTTTTTTACTAGTCCGTTGAGGGGAAATTCAATTTTTCAAGTGGAATATGATATACTAAGTGTTTTTCTTTTACTAAATAATCACCTGAAAATGAGAATCGTTTTATCTTTATTACTTTAGAATGAGCCGTTTATGTCTACATAGGGAGCAGGTCCTCATTCGCAGAGTCTGCCATGTTGCACCATCTTGTGTCTGCAGTAGTCCACAGCAGAAAAAACAAACTCTGGCTCTATATTAGGGATGTAACGATATGGAAAATTTGATATCTCGATTATAGTGACCAAATTATCACGGTAAACGATAATATTGCGATATTTTTTTATGCGCTGTAAAATGTCCAAAAAATAGATACATTGAAATAACTTCACTAAATCTTGTAACTTCCTTATCATACTAAAATGTTAACAGCCAAAATCTTATATTAACATGAAACTTTCACATTAAAGGGGCAAGGGATTGGCACAGCAACAGAAAATTTTATTCTAAATGAACAAAATATGTAAACACATTACAGGAGCAAAGCTTATTTGTCTGGTGCATTTTAACAGTCAGCAAAACATATAAACAATTTATATATTAATTATTTATTTATTAGCACGATAGGAAAAATATATATAAAACAAAACAATGCAAGAGTAGAACAAAAGACATACAATATATAGAATAGATATCACAAATGTGCAGGAGAAACCAAAAAAACCCTAAGGGCTATGGTCATCATTACACAGAATAATTCACACATTAGAAGTGTGCATGTGAGTCAGAGGATTACCTGTATGAGAAAAGGAGTGCATGCTCTCGGTTAAACATTAACACGGCAGCGTTTTATGTTGTTTCCTTGAGCTTATGTCGAGAAAGCATAACTGGCCACACATGCGTAACACATGCTACACATTCACGCAGCATCTGCATCGCAAGACTTGAATGAGGCTGTTATTACATATCCTGATAATCCACCGCGATAATGCAATTAATTTAAACATAAACTGTAATTCTTACCGTGTAAAAATTAACTGAGATTTGCCGTTATATCTGTAATCGTTACATCCCTACTCTATATTGGGCAATTCGCATTTTCCTGTCAACCTAGTAAGCAGATTTTTAATGTTAAACTGCTTTATTTGTTGTTTTTATTTGTTTTAGTTTATTAGTTTTTAACACCTGATCCGTTTGTGTTAAGTAAAAGATCTCTGCGGATAATTTGCCTCCTGGTAAAAACTTCTTGAACAATGAATGCTGAAGGAATCATAACTGGGATTTCATGCTTGGCACGTGAGATGTTTCACTTGGTTGCAATCTTTAATCCTCACCGCTAGATGCAGCTAAATGCTACACACTGCTCCTGTGTGGTTAAGTTGTTTGGTTGAGGTTAGGATGAATTATTTTGGTTAAAAACAAGGTAAAGCTTTGGTAATTGTCGGCACTGTTCCTTTATTTCTTTCTCTCTTGCAAAATTTCTTACAAGACTGTGGGTTATGACCAGTTTGGCTTGTGTCACTGTCCCTGGTGCTGTTTTATCAAAAACACTTTGTCACCAAATAGAGCTGATTTTTTCAGCTGATGGGTCTACATTATTTACAGGACAGCAGAGGAGATACCCACACACAATGTAACTGGGCTAGAAAGCCACAAAAAGGTCCACAGGCTAAGATAAATGCAAAAACAGTCAGTTTATTAAAGACATCCATGCACAAAAAAAGGTGCTCAAAGTGCAAAAAAATAATAAAGAGTGAATAAAAACAGCAGCGTTTCTGTCCTCTGAATCAGTGTTCTGATGATAGTCAAGGATTGAAATGTACCAGATTGCTGCTGTTTTTATTCCCTTTTTTTTAGCCCAGTTACATTTGTGTGCAGGTATCTCCTCTGCCATCCTTTCTTGTTTGTCTATCTATTCTATACCTATATATACCTATACCTATATCTATTCTAAGTCAAACCGTTGTGTTGCCCTAAGCAGACAGTTTCACAGCGGCCCTAAGACTTCATTATATATAACTACAGCTTTTGGTGTGCTATAAGCTTTTGAGGAAAGTCACAAATCATGCATACTGACCAACATGTCAGTATGCATGATTTGTGATAAGAAGCACAAAACCTATTCCTAAAGCAATTGTTAGTCTGTTTTTGTGCAGGATCTGAAGTATGTACATTTTTAACGACACTACAATAGTGCAGTGTTGTGCAAATTCATGTAAGATCATCATAAACTTAAAGAACAATGAGAATAGTAACATTTGTAGGCATCTCTAATGGAGAAGGGTACATTTTTTAGCAAGTCCGAATGTATCATTTTGTATTAGATCTCTACATTCCACTCCTTTAAAAATATTCTCCAATTCATTTTAAAATTCTGTTTGATTAATAAGTGTTCATGAAACATGACTTTAAACTTGCTGAAGCTGTTGACCACAGACTGTAGGACTGGCCAGTTTTGAATCAGGTAAAGGCATCAGAAAGTAATGCAAGAATATGAACTGTAATAATATTTTTAGGAAATTCTCAAAGTGCATCTAATAACTCAGTTTCCAGTGGATCTGCTGCAGTGCCACCAGTAGGTGGCCTCAGCTGATATCTCTAAAGTGCTCACACGTACTTATATGAATAAAACCACATAGTAAGTTTTGCTTTATATGATTTGGTCAGTTTTGTTCAAAACAAAGTATGTGTACCAAGCTGTTCTTCAAGAAACTGTGCATGGCAACAACTATCACTAAGCCATGTTTTAGGGAGAGAGCCTAATCCTGCTGTATTTTACCTTTAGGGACCAAACAACATCCCTGCAGATATTGTGTTCATAGTGCGACAGAAGAGTCATCCTCTGTTTGTGAGACAACACAATGACCTGATCTACAAGGCCCGGATCACTCTGGAGATGGTGAGTCATGAATAATATTTTTTATTATTAGTCATACTTAAAGATTTGGTTGAAGTAGAATAAACACTGAACCTTTCCCACAGGCCTTGACTGGGTTCTCTGTGGATGTGGACACACTAGATGGCAGGCTACTCAGTATTCCCATCAATGACATTGTGCAGTGAGTGGAATAATACATACCTAAATATCATTCATGTATAATGTATTATCCTGTTATCCTATTAATTTGACATTCATCTGAGATACTTTAATATCTGAATGAATTATTTAAACACACAGGTAGAGATGATCATAAGAAATTCAAGCACTTTATATAAACAGTACACTTAAAGAAGGACATTTCTAGCAGGATATGTTTTGACTTTGTGCATCATTTGCATTAATTACCATTTTCCTGTCTCTGATTTGTTTGTCACAACACATCAGCCCTGCGTACAACAAAGTGGTGACTGGAGAGGGAATGCCGCTGTCCCAGGATCCCTCCCACAGAGGAAACCTTATCGTTACTTTTGACATCCAGTTTCCCGAGAAGCTCTCCGCTGAGAGCAAGCATCTCATCAAACAAGCTCTAGCTTTTAAATATTGATCACATGCTAATACATGTGTTGCTACCCTCTGACTGATGATTAATGTGGTTATGAGAGAGAGAGAGAGAGAGAGAGAGAGCAGTATCAACACAGTTTAAATAACTTTCTGAGCTGTAATATAGTCTAGGAGGTAACAAAATGTAAGGAAATTTGTAAACAGCACCAGTGTGCCACAGCATCAGCCTTCTGACAGACAATAATGGTTACAGTATAGTTGTGCAGTTGTGATTCGCTGCCATCATGGCTCGTTTCAGCTGCTCGTATGTCACAAACATCACCACATTCCAGGAGCCCAGGCGTAAGAAAGATGGCATGAACCTGAGGAGCAAAAAAAACAGAAAAACTACACCATTGTTTAAAATCTGTCTACAATTATACTGAAAGCTGTTTTCTACCTTTAGTTTACGCCCTGTTTCTCTCCTCCCCCTCCGTTGTAAAGGTTTGATTTATATCCTCATTCATCCTTTCAGTATTGTCCACACAGTCAGTGCTTACCCCTTATAAAAGGCAAGTGGTCCCTCTTTGGTCATCATGGCAGCAGCACACTTGAGGACACTGCTGTACTGGCTAAGAGCAGCGTTCATGTATCTTGTCTTGACCACATCAACTGGAGAAGCGATCACTGTTGTGCATAGCCCTGCACCGAAGGCTGATACGAAGTGGCAGGGCAGATTATCTGTGGAGTGCGGGCTGAAAGTTACTTCTCCAGAGAGAACAACACTGGGGCATTATGTCACTCCACTCCATCATATTGCAGTGCAGACATTGTTTTACCTGTCAGCGGCGTGGACCTAAGGAGTGTATCCTTGATGAAATCGTACGTCACCAGTTCAGTGCAGTTAACAATTGCATTCCGTGCAATGTTTGGAGCTGTACCTGAGTGACAAGGTGATATAAAGATTTATCATTAGAGAAAGGGCATTGTGCTTTAATACCTAAATAATCCTCTTAAACTCAAGCTACTGTACCTTTCCACAGACCATGAATGCCTTCTTCTTTTGCAATGGTCTTGTAAGCATTAACAGTGCTGCAATAGCGCCTGACACACCCAGGGGACCTGGCCTGTGCCTGGAAGCGAACTTTCACCACATCTGTAGGCTGAGCAAAAGCAACCGCCATGGCACCAGTGGTACATCCTGCAAGCAGCCGGCTGCCAATACCAACATCTGAACCAGATAGGAGGGAGTTGTCAGCCTAAATGTTGCAGGACTCCTTTAGCTATTATTGGAATACATTCAGAGATACTTACGCTCAGAGCCTTTAGTGTAAAACTGTTTTACAGAGTCGTAGAGACCAATGCGGACAGAGGCAAAGCTCATTTGCCTCTGGAGTCCTGCCACTAGTCCACTGTAAAGGCTCCTGGGCCCCTCTGTACGCACCATGGTGGTGATGGTGCCAAACACTCCACGATACTTCACTGCATACTCTTTCCCTGCAGCTACAGGAGCTCTGGCCTCTCCTTGTATCTTTGCAAGATAAAAGGTGGGGACGAGAGACTTTTACATTCAGTATGTTCACATATCTCTACATACAATATCAGCATTTGATATGTTGATGAGAAGTCAAATCACGCTTGTGTACCTGCAGTCGCACTTTGGCTGTGTCCAGGGGAAAGGTGACCAGGTCAGCTATGCAGCCTGCAGTTCCCGCTCCTACAAACTTAACAGCTGCTGATGGAGGCACGTCTGCAGGTCCAAATCCAACCATTTTCCAGAATTTTTTCAATCAGTATAAGGATTGAGAAGTGGCTTATTAATGTGCACAGGAAAAGAAGCTCCTCCAAAATCTGAAAAAGATAGACCCCAAAGAACATCCAAATGTTGTGTATTTTTTGGAACATTGCTTCAGCTGTTGGGGGTTCATTTAACACCTCCATTTAGCAAGGAGACATCCTAAAGTAGAAGCTTTAGTGATGCTTAATGAAAGACAGCTGTTCAGAACATGCTGTTCAGAGAGGGAAATGCTTGGCTCACATGGGCTTAAAATGCCTTGCAAAGTCAATAGCACAAATAACTTGTCTTATTTTACACTTCATTTTGTAGTCTGAATTTTGCTTAATGATTCTTACCTTTAATGGAGCAGTCTAGGAAAGAAACTTTAGAGATCAGGATTCTCTAAAGGTGTCCCTCTGGCTGAATTTTTTCCCAGCTATAAATTGGTGTCTTTGTTTTTCCATAGAAGATTTTTCAGAAGTTATGAGCCTTAAAATCATACTCCAAATCCTGGAAAAGACAGAAATAAGATCAAAAAAACGATAGCAGGGGAACAGTTAGAACAAAGGTAAAAGTATGCCAAAAAAAAGGTCCTAAATTTTACCGTGATTTGATTTGTGGAAGTATAAAAATGCCTGGTAAAATGCCTCTCCAAGTGACAATTGCCAAATGAATCAGTGAATGGACAGGATGCAGCAGTGTGGAGACGAGAGCCGTCGCTTTAAATACTGTCCTTGTTACATCATGGCATGGCATGTGTTACTGATGAGCCCCACCCCTAGGGCCCCACCTCTACTACATCCATATGGGCTGCCTGCTGGTCAATGAAAGACTATAAACCTGTCTGTGAGACAGATAGCCTGGGGTTGTATTTATCTGATATGTGTCTTGGAGCATGTTTTGTCTCTGTCTTCTTGACTTCACTATGAAACCTCCTCTATGCTGTGTCCTCAGACCACCAGCGTCAAAACAAACATTAAAAGGCAGACAAACAAACTCAGTGTAATCAGAGTTGAATATTTTGTAAAAATAAAATGTTGCATTGAAAAATTGGATTTATTAACTTGCTAAAAACTAATTGAAGTCAGTTATCTGTTATCTGGAGGTCTATATATAGCATTATAGTACACAAAGTACAGGCTTGCAGAGTAAATGCTGAGTCATGCTGAAAATCCAGAAACACAGAATGTTGCCCACCAAATTAGATCCGTATGTTCAGACCCTCGGCATCTCACCACAGCTTTCTGTTAAAAGGTGATTCATGACCTGAGGTGAGGAGTAAATGAAGATGGCACACAGCACAAATGAAACATTTTGAGGTTCGCCTTAACAAAAAAAAAAAAAAAAGCATTTTCAGGATGAGTATCCGTTTGGAATGATGCAGCTGCAGCTCTATCAAATCATAGTACAACATGTGAACATTAACTCTGCAAAGGTTGATTCTGATAAAGTGAAGCAGAACAATATTAGAGAGGTTTTAGTACAGAAAATTCAGTTGAGCTCTCCAAAATTGTACCATGTTTGCATGTGATTTTTGTCATTAACAATCCTATATCTTTCATTTTTTGTTTCTGTAAATCCCTACTGATGTTTAGGATATACACATACAACTGTCCGTTTAGTTTTTTTTTCCTGTATTTCCCACTCCAAACTGACCAATACATGCCTACTACATTTGAAACTATTCTGAGTTTCTGTTCTGAGCTTTGGAGGCCCGTATCTCCGTGAGGGCTTGGTCGATTCGAGTGACTGACACTTCGTTTGATTCGTTAGAGCCAATAGAATGGCGCTATACCCACCAAATGATGGGCAGCACTGTAAGCCAATCAGAGTCAGCAGAACGCGTTGTGGGGCGAGGTCAGCTGCTGTGAGTGGTCATTGTTATGCTTCCCCCGGAACCTCCGGCCGGCAAGTTTTTCCGCCCGGATTCATTTCAATGATGGACAACATTACAGTAAACGGGAATGAAGTGTGATTTGACGGCAGAATGCGCTTTTCACGGCAAAAACAACAAGGTAAGAGAGATATTATAAATATATTTTGACGAAAAGATTTCTGTTGTTCTTTGGCCTCTAGCTCTCTGATGCTTTGGGGTAGTGTGCTTTGGCGCATATGTGTGGAAACAGCAGAGTCGTGTGGTCGAGGTAGAGCCTGAAATATACAGAGTGGGTTGGGATATCAGTGCTGTATGGAGTTGGATTTGTTGTTGTTTATTTAGTTGTTGTTTGAGCTGTGTTTGGGGCATGTAAAAAGGGTTTTTACAGCCTTCTAGCCCAGGTTCTGCTGTTTAATTTGATGTGCAACATCACTATGTTCTTCGTGATCAGTGTATTGTTTCACACTGTGCTTGCAAAGTCGCTCTCAAAGTTGGGGGACTTTCGGGCTTAACAGATGGGGGAAATACACCCCTTAAGAACAAAGTCAGTTTACGGTAAAATTAAAAATGGAAATAAGCATGTGTGCAGGATGATGATGATGCCTAAATAAATAAATGGGTCGAGAAGCCAACTTTGTTGTTATGGCACAGTAATTCAAATCTGGTTAAGGGGCAGCTTGCCTCAGTAGTGACTCTGCCTGGAGCAAGAAACCCTGACTCAAACTAAAATTAATTAAAATCCCAACCCAAACCTATTATTGGGTTATCTAGAAGATTTAAGCCTTGTAGCCTGTCCTTCAGGTTAATAGTCTTTATTTTAGGGTGTCTTGTTAAAATGAACACATAGATCACTATTATCCTGTAACAAAAATTATATAATTTACCCTAAAACCTCTCTTTCTGGTGGAATAAATCTCAAGAATGCAGCAGAATAAATGTCACAATTTACTAGAGCATAGCCGTTCATTACATGTGTTGAGAGGATGCAACTTTCCCCATCTTACCAATACTGTGCTACATGTGAGGTGGGCTATATGTTTGTTACTTGGGCTATGTAGTCCATCTTTTGGTGTCTACTGTCTTTACCAAATCAGAAGGTCAGGAAGTTTATATTTTCATCAAGTATAAATGGAATTCAATATTTGATCATTTGAGAACAATTTCTTTTACTGAACCATTCTGGACAAACTTGGATCATAATCTAAATCATCAAAGTATAAGAGGTGAGGTAAACAGTCACACTCACCAAAATGCTTTAGTTGGTATACACTACTGATTTCTACCACAATGGAACTTACTGTAAATATTGAATACTTTCCCACTTAAACCTCCACTTTCTGTCAACAATTATCTTATCAGTTTCTCCATTTCAGTCACTCTATAATCTAATAACACTAAACTGTATTCCAGCTAACAAAAGTGCAGTCAATTCAATAACAGACTATGATTAATAAAGGACTTTCTTTATTCATTTTGGCATCATTTGTCACTGTGCACGACATATTTATCACTTATTGACCAGCAATAAATCATGCTATTTACAATAAACAGGACATTGATTTACCTATAAACCCTTCCACGTGCACAAACAAGGTAAACATGTTAAACAATCCACAATACAACAAGCAACAAAAGGACAATAGAAGTGGTCACTATTTAGGTCTGTGTTGCCAGACAAAAAACCCTGAACAACAAATACAATCATGTTGCAACATTATTCATTATCTCACAGTTCATCCTTGTAAACACAGAAATCCATCTTTAAAACCATGTAACAGCCAGCTGATTAAGGTTTAAGTACATATGTTGGAAAGAGATAAAACATTCAGAAACCTTCTGGAATTACAATTTCACATCCATCTTTTTCACCTGAGAAAGCATCTTTGTAATGGAGGCACCATTACAACGTCTCCTTGCACTTGAGTCCTTGTTTCGGTCTGGTATTGCAACGATGCCCTCAGAATCTGTGTTTATTCAGGAAGTTGAAGAGCTACAGCTTCCTGCCATGAGTCTTTTTTACATTCCTTTCCAACCCTGGGTCACCACTGCATCGTGGTGAAGGTTAGGCTGTTGTGTCCATGCGGCTCTGTCTGAAGAAGCAGTGTGACAAGGTGAGGTCAAAACGGTGACTCCCAGTACTGTTGTGTTCTGGTCATACCTCTTTTAATTTGTTCATACGTCACAAACATCACAATGTTCCATGACCCCAGTCGCAGGAAAGAAGGCATGAACCTAAAGGAGACAAAGGAAAGAAAAGTAAGGAAGTGTCCCAAACAGGTTGTTGTTTGGTTCAGTGTTGTGTTGGCAGGTTTTTTTTTACCCTTTATAGAAGGCTGTGGGTCCTTCCTTTCTCATCATGGTGAGAGCACAGTTGATAGCGCTCCTGTACTGGCCCTCTGTCGAATTCATGAACCGTGTTTTGACTACGTCCACGGGGGAAGCCACTACTGTTGTGCAGAAGCCTGCACCAAAGGCAGCAGTGAAGTGGCACGGTAGGTTGTCTATAGGAGAACAGAAGGTGAGTCACATCCTTTCACAATGTTGGTATTTGGCTGAGTAAGAAATTGGAATAATATCTACAATAATTTGTTTGCTTTTTCACCTCACCTGTCATTAGGTCATACTTGAGGATGAGTTCTTTGATTATGTCATAGGTCACCAGCTCTGCACAGTTTACAATGGCATTACGGGTGATGTTGGGCATACAACCTAAAAGAAAAGAGATGACAGTTGCTTCAAAACCAGTGGAGGGATTTTTTTAATGGTAACACATATTATGCACTATTAAAATGTTTGAAGTAACATGGCAGGTACCTTTCCAGAGGCCTCGCATTCCCTCATCCCTGGCAATTGTCTTGTAGGCATCTAGGGTGCTGTTGTATCTCCTCCCACCATCAGCCAGTCGTACCTGGGCTTGGAAACGCACCTTCACCACATCTGTTGGTTGTGCAAAAGCCACAGCCATGGCTCCAGTGGTGCAGCCCGCCATGAGCCGAGTAACAACCCCAGCACCTGTGCAGCATATGACGATTAGTGGAACCGAAACCACACTGTTCCTTTTAACACAATTATGCTCGGGTTATGCAACTCACTCTCAGTGCCCCGAGTGTAGAATTGCTTCATGGAGTCATAGAGGCCAATTCGGACAGAGGCAAAGCTCATCTGCCTCTGGAGTCCTGCCACCAGTCCGCTGTACAGACTCCTGGGCCCCTCTGTGCGCACCATGGTGGTGATGGTGCCGAACACCCCACGATACTTCATTTCTCTGACCCCTTCAACTTTCTGAGACTCTCCCTGAATCTGGACAATAGGTTGACATGAAATGATTGTTAGGAGACATAAAGTGGAACAAAATCTATAGTTAAAATGTGTAAAGCCTCCTGCTTCTCACTTGTAGTCTGACTTTGGCGGTATCCAGTGGAAAGGTGACAAGGTCAGCAATGCAGGCCGCCGTGCCTGCTCCGAAGAACTTAACTGTCGCAGAGGGCACCACGTCTTTGGGTTTCATGCCAACCATTTCTATACCTGGGCTGATGATATAAATGGAAAGATCTGCCCTTAATGCTATTTGACTGGGACCTACATTTACGTCAAACCACACACTCCACTGAAAGTCAATACTCAGCTCAAGACAGACACACACAGAATATATGTTAATGTGTTCTCTCTTTTATCATTTTAACTTGCTCTGATTATACCGAACTACTGAGTGAACTAAATATGTGACATTTTCATGCCAAACATTGTGGATACCTGTGTGAGGATGGAGGAAAGCTTCAAGTTTTCTCAAGAAGCACACTCGTCTTTGGAAGCGGTTCTGTTGTGGAGACACCCTGGGCCATAAACTCTGTTTGAAGTGAGTCAGCCAGCATACCACCACTCACTGCAAAAACAAGCTTTTATCACTTGTGTGTCATCACGGGAAATTAGCGCTGTTGGTTTCATGCATTTCATTAATAGTTTTATAGTTATGATAACTGAGCGACACATTATACTTCAGTTCAGAAGTACAAGAAACAACAACAATAATAATAATATTTTAAATATTTGAATAATTATCCTAGTTTTTATTGATAAATTAAAAGTAAAAATAAATAAAAATTATATTTCATATTTATAATATGTACCACTTAATATCAAGTGACATAGGCTGAAAATGCATCCTTTTAAAAACAATCAGTCATCCTCATGTAGAGGTTTACCTATGTTGTTTTCCAGGAAAGTTTTAATCCAGCACAGTGTAAAGAATATATAATCCTTCAGGCAGTTAGTCCCTTCAGTGTCCACATCTCATGCTGTGTGCTCTCTGTTGAAGAAGAAAGAGAAGCTGCTGAATTTATAGGCACCTTTTGCACATGACCGCAGGGCAGCCTGACACGCAACACACACCTGTTATGTATATCTCCTGTTTACCAGTCTATGAGACACAGACGGATATTTGAGCACTTGTTGATCTGCTCCTAATAGTGTTGTTATGGTAGCCTGGTGTGGACTAACACTATGAGGACACGAACACTGGGAATATTTTCAGGTTGATTCACACCTAATTCCACAGTAAAACTTGCTGACAATGACATAAATATATTCAAATTATAAACCCTGAGCTTGGAGTTTACATAACATTTCACACTCGGACATGTGGGGACACCAGCTCATATTACTACAATGAGGGGCATACTGCGTGTTTCTATTGGTTGATACATGCGGCCAATCAGGCAGAGAGGCCTGTCTGGATTCCCTAGATGTTTTCATGGGGTATTTGACTAGCTGACAAGAGCTCTGTGGTGGATAACTTTTGCCCTACATCCTTTTCTCAGCAGGGCCACCCCATGAGGAGGGAAAAAGCTTTCCGGGGCCCGGCCATTAGGGGGCACCCATGGACGCCAGCAATAATCAGTTTCATCCTCAATATAAGCAGTAATGCTGAATGATTAATTTTGAACCAAAATATTCACTACACCTATTAAAACAACAAAAAAAACACTGAATTTATTGTTGCTTTATTGAAATATAGCAGTGGGCAGCCGGAACGCATGTCCTGAGAAATTTACTGATTTAAATTAGGAGAGAAAGAGCATTTGCATGAGTTCATATGGGTAAGGAAGGTGTGAGGAGGGCCCATTCACTGGAGCTTAGTTATTTCTGTGGGTGGGTGTGTTTCTCAGTGTTATTGCCCCACAACAAATGCAAAACCAGTTGAGGAGTTTATGGAATCCCCTCATCCCTCCTCCCTGCAAGTAATAAAGTTACAAGATGTTCCAAGAAAAAGGACCCGCCATGCTTCTCAGCCAATCCATATGGTGAACGCGGGTGGGTGGATGCACATAGCATCTGTATGTAATCATTTAAGCCATTAGCGTCTGTTCAGGCAAACTAGCAGCACCCAAAGAGAAGAGCTCATGCTGACTGTAAAGTGTTAGAGAGGGCAGACACTTTGTCAGTGGAGTGTTGGAGTCCTCAGTGTGCATGCTGCTACACATGTGACTTTCCATAGCAGCTCCAGGTCAGAGCCCCCAGCAAGCATGCATCATGTCATGCGGTTGACTGTGCAAAACTCCTCTCCTCATATCTAAGGTTTCACCGTCTACCGCATGTGCCAAGATGTTTTTCTATTCCCAAAAGTGCACTGCTAGTTCCTTACATTGTGACATGCACACCTGTGTTTTCCCTGCATAGCCTACAGCTGCTTCATCTGTTGGTCTCAACACTGCATGTGTCTGAGTACTTCAGTAATAAGTAGTCATTACTGTGTACAGATACAATTCATTTCATATTTCATGTGACAAGTTTCCCAACATCCCTGAAGTTGTTTTTGTAAACAAGGCTGAGGAAAAGTCCTGCCTCTGCAAATGACAGCACCTTTGACGTATTTTCCTCTATTTACTGTGTTTCCAACCACTGAAGTGGCCTTAAGTTGCATGTGAACGTTAAGAGAGGACCTAATGTGGGTTGCTGGTTGTGATTTTGGCTCCACTAGCATGAGGTGGCTTTTAGATGCATATTGTAGCGTACCTGTTTTTGTTTTTTAATATTTACCATATCTACTTTTTGAATTAGTTATTTTTTAGTTATTTTAATGGTTAGTTTTATTGTTATTTTTATCATCATTGTTATTATCATTATTATTAGTAGTATTAGTAGTAGTAGTAATGTTCTTTTTGAATTAATTATACAACAGAGATGTATTAAAGGTAAACTTATCTGTGCTACATTTAAATATTTTGGTAATATAAAAGGAAAATGTAATTACACTGTGTCCACAGTGCACAGGTGACAAAGAATTTAAAGGTACTGATACATTTTGAAAATCTAGTTTGCAAGCCAAAGATGTGACATGACTGAAGTTACAATTTCGAAAAGCTCTGTTTTGTTCTCTAGGCTGGCAAATTAAATCACCTTGTTTCATGAGCCCCGCAGGTAGTGAGATGAAAGGATTACCATAGCATAGATGTCAGGTCGTCAACCAGCAATGCTTTGTCATGTCCCTTTGGTATAACATCAACGCCAAAGGCATCTTGTAGTGTCTTTATGAGACTCAGCTAACTGCGGTGTAAACCCATTCATAGTAAAGTATTGACCCTGAGAGCAACCAACGTTTAAAGAGTGAGGAAGTCCACATCAGTGGTAGAGCCAAACCAACACAGAATTTCACCCAAGAGACTAAAGTTCGCGTCCCAGGTGAAACCAAAAGTCAGTGTGGTTTAAACATAACATAACAAAACTTGTTATGTTATGTAACAAATGTACTTATTTTAACCCTAAACATGTGGTGGTTTTGTTGGTTTAATCTAAACGCAGCTGCATCACTACACTAACCCATGTCAAAGTGTGTTTCAGCTGTGAGTGACATAGATTTGCTAAAAGGTGCCCTGTGTGTCACTATCACTCATCAAGGGCCAAGAAAAAACGTCAGTTTTTGAGGACCTTGGAATGAGAACGGTTTGGTGTGTGCTGTGTGATTTTGCCCAGGAAAGTCACCACAGACACCCTGATGGTAAATGCGTTGGTTTTATATCAATGGGCCACTGGCTCAATCACCAATGTGTTACCTCAACTGGCTTAAGTTGTGACTAAACAGACATGCATTTAAATTAAAAACTTTGATATTGTTACTTTAAACCTTAAAACCAGCACCCTCAGGAATGACTCTGAAGAAGTTGTTTCTCACCATCTGCTTTCTTGACCCATCGCTAAAAACAGGTTCTTGAGAACACTTTGTGAATAACCTTTGAGCACAGTGAGGCCAGTAAACAACTCTTGATCCAGCTTCAACCAGTCCACAGTGACCTCGCCAACAGCCTTTTGAAGATGAAACTGAGCAGGCAGGCCCCCCTCACCACTCCGTCCTCCTGCAAAGTGAATACCACGAACTATGAACGTCACTGTGAAACAGCTAATCTCCATTACACTATAAATAAAGACCATTACACTATAAATAAAGTCAGACTGGGTCACTGAAAGGTTAGTGGAACACAAATATAACCTGTTTTCTTCATTCACAAAACCATTTGCTGACTTCTGTCTTAACTTAATTCCAACTAATTATTAGGTAAAGAATAAAGGAAAGGACTGACAATTCATCCCCATGGCTTTGACTGTTGTTTTTAATCTTAAACTGATTTTTTTTTTAACTTGCTACCAGTATAAGTAAAAATCCCATCCATTTGTATCATTGTCAAGCTTTTTGGGTCTTAAATCAACCTCATCAAGAGTTTTTGGAATTCATTTAGACGATCACAGCACATACAGTATGAAGAGATTTTCACTTAGACAACAAATGGCCCCACATAGCAGGAACAGCTCAGCTGTTTGCTGTTTTTTTATATTTAGGTTCTACTAGCATTGTTGGTCTCACAGCAGAGTTTTTATTTCAGTTTTCATTGGAGGAAACAAACAATGGATAAGCTCACTTTGTCTGTGGTTCCCAGACACAGTTAAGTCAATAGGCTACATTTAACCCTCGAATGTTTCAAGATCTTCTGTGGAATCCAAAAAATATTCAGATGTGACTGAAATCAAAGATTAAACAGTCAGGATGGAAGGTAATGGAGTCTGATATATACGTCCCTTTTGTCAGAACGGGTTGTTTATAAGCCAAGGCTATAGTAGGCTATGAATACAAAGCTACATCAAGAATTAAACAGCCGATAGTTAAAACACACAAAGTCACTGAAATGATACCAACATATATAAGAAAATTGGATCTACATCATTATAAAGATGTTGATATTCTAGAATTTTTTTAAAAAAATTATCAAAATAATAAACAAAAAAGAAACATTTCTCAATCAAATTTTAAAGAGGAAAAATGCAAAAAATAAAAATAAAACACTTCTTTTTGGGCTGAGGTGAATGTCAAAGTGTCCTCGAGCACATGTCCATGAAGTGGTCTGGTCACACATGATCCACCATCTAAAAGTGTTCCATGAGGTACAGGCCAAATGTTTCACATATGAATACATTGTTTAATGCACTCTGTTGGCAACAACAGGAACATCCATCTGCTCAGATGCTTAGACAGACAGGCTCTGTATTGGTTTGAGCTGAGCTGCAAAAAATAATTTTTAAATGTATAACTTGGTACCAACAATAAAAATTGTTCAAAAAGAAAGCTTAAACGGATAGTTCAGATTTTTTAAAGTGCGGGTTGTATGGTGTACTTATCCATAGACAATATATTACAAACAGAAAATGTCAGTCTGCACGCCCCCAGTTTAGAGAAGCAGGCTTGAGTCCGACAAAACGTCAGCAACAAAATGTAATTTAGCAACCTAAAAAAATAAGTCCCACCTGAAAAAAAAAAATACACATGTTTAAGTGTGTGCTATTTTGAGAATATTTTCACTGCTTTACCTTTCTGTCAGACAGAGATTTCCAACTGGAAAATTAAGCTGTTATATTACTCTCTTCAAACTCCACTAAGAAAAACAGTGATTTAACATCGCTGAACACTGGAGCAGCTGGTCTACCGCTGCCTTGATCAGTTATTTGTTTGTGTTAATGTGTGACTTTGGCATTTAAAAGGGTTAGTTTGGATTCATCAAAGTCACACAATAACACTAACAAACTAACTAATCGAAGCAGGAGTAGATGAGCAGCTCCCGTGTTCAGCAAGCTAAAATTACTGTTTTCCTCAATGGAGGCTGGTGCCTTTGACAAGAGCATTCAAGGGGAACTGAAGCTGTGATGGCTTCTGAATTGATGAATATGCTCTCAATATAGCATGCACTAAACGCATTTTTTTTTTTATTTTTTATTTGCAACTTTTTTTTTGCTGGCTACTGCCGACTCCCATCCACAGCAGTACATTGCTTAGCTTCCATGTCGGACACTAACCTACTTTTCCCAACTGTGAGCGTGCAGACTGACATCTACTGTTATTAATACACTGACTATGAATAGGTACCTTACACAACCCCACTTCAAAAAATCCCTTTAAGGTTAAAAGAGGGGAGGATTTCCCTGGTTTGAATTTTATTACACTGCAGGATAGCATGGAAGAAGGTATCCCAATTGGCCAAGAGTCTTGATAGCTTGTTTGTCTGTATATACTTTTTTTCTGTTCATAGTTAGTTCAGAAGTGTGATTGTTGCTGGTTTAGTTGAATAACACCAAGCTGAGAGGGTGTACCCTCAAAGATTTGACACTATGTTGGTGCTTACTGAGTAAGATGAGTTTCACCTGAGTCTAACCTTTGTTCGCTGAAGGCATCTTTGTCCCTTTGTACCAAGTTTAAGGAAAAAGTGTGAACATCTGTTTGTTCACCTTCACCTCTTCATGTCCTCTCTTTTGCCTCTCACTATGACATTATCAAGTCTGCAACCGTAGACGAGCAGCTGTCGCAACACTCTTTATGTAACCCAATTAACAAGTCTCTCAAATGTCTCCCATTAAATAACAGCGACACATTACAGGGCTGACACTGCAACTTTAGTGTTCATTTAGTGCATTTCTCAGTGATCATAACCACACAGTAACACCTGCATATTTTTTCTTATCATTATCATTAATTATTGAAATTACTATTCTTGAATATTCCTCAAAAGGTCACCAGCAGCAAACACCCTCATCTGCATTGTACTAACATTATTTTATGCACATACTGACAGCTATTTTCAAGGGGCTCTCCTTGTGAGAAACATGATTTTTAAAAGCAGAACTCGTAGAAATCAATGCAGCAGGGGCCAAGATATCCTGACTTTTTGCACCCCAACATGGGTCTAGCTCTAAAAACTACATTTTCTGTGATCCGACTCAATAGTGTCTTTAATGAGACCCTCTCTCCCTGGTAAATACCCACATCTTTCAAATGCAGCACCTGTAGTTTGCAACAAATGCCCTTGCTTTTTAAAAGCATAGTGTATGAATACAAGCTGAGATAACCCTGTGGACATCCTATGATATGACCAGTTATTTTTCTGACTTGTTAAAGTTCTCCCAGAGCCACAGAGAACCCTCCAAGTGTGTCCCTTTAAATAAATTGTCTCAGTTGTGTTGGTATATTGGTTGGTATAGTGCATTGCTGCCACCCTGTGTTCAATATTGTGAAACTGTGCTGTTACTTTTATGTTTATGTTACTTTTTATTAATCTCTCTATATTACAGTGGAATATTACAGCATCTGTTGAAAAATTATCTTCAGCTGGAGTAATGTGAAATATATTTTGATGTCTGTGCAGGTTTTCCTTACAAACAATCGTAACACCAGCTGACTCTTCGTTAAATAATTTGCTTTGATGTCTAACTGCAAGTAAATAACGTTGTTATTAATTTACGTAGAATATTTATAGTTTTACTTAATCGTGAGACCTGTGAGAAGTTTGGATTTTAGAAGACATAGCATGTGTTATGTGGTATCGTCAAAAGGTGGCAGCAATGCTCTGAGAGGTCTACGCCAAGCTACCAGTAAAGAAAACCGTAGAAGAAGAGTCCGACCCAAAATAATCACAGCCGCAGCAGAAGAAGAGCGCTAACAGTTAGCTTGTCGGAAAAACGTATCTCAGCGCTAGCGTTAGCTAGAATTTATCCAATGCCTGGCTAGCATCGGTGCAGGTGTCGAAGAACATCATATGCAGCGAAACAGAGGGGAGGTCGCATTAAAGAATTCCTGACAGAGACCGACCCAGCTCTCGACAACATGGAGAAACAGTTGCATTTAAACCTGTTAGCCTCCAGACCTCCTATGGCAGGTGGTTTTCAGTCCAGCTCCAAGATGAAAATGGGGTGAGTTAGTTAGCATCTTAATTGCATCCTGTCACTGTGCTGACAGGCTAACGGTACATTTGATTTGATCTGAATCACACCACTTGCTCTCTGTTACATTATGTCGTATCGTTATAGTTTAAGGACAAGTCTATTGAACCGATGACGTTAGCTAGTTAAGCTAGTTGTTGCTAGCAGAGTTTTGACCAGCAGTGGTGGATTAGCGTTATACGCCGAGTATAACATGACCATTTTTGATTTACTAAGTAGATGTAGAATACAGCCTGCGCATTATATGTATATATTATTTAGGTCAAACTTAGTTAAATGTGGAAGTCCACTGACATTAGCTTATATCAGGGTTAGAATGAGCATTCACGACACACTATAGCAGCACTGATGGACCCTGGGGGCCACCTTAGTGCCCTTATGTCCGAAAAACGCAGCAAAACTACACTCTTGGATGCTCCTAAGGTAGAAAAATAATAGAATAAGTGGCTTCTTGGATGCCCTAACAGTGGAAAACGCGATGATATGTCCTTTAGGGTGCCCTCACAGTGAAGAAAAAGTGATTGTCATTTAGAGCAGTGGTTCCTAAGCAGGGGTCCAGGGACCCACAGGGGTCTTTGAGGGAGTCCCAGGGAGTCTCCAGACAAATGATTAATATTTTATTTTTACTTTTTAATTCACTGGAGATGTGAGCCCAGTGTCACGTAAAATCATAACAGAGACTATTCTGACCGTAGGTTTCACACTTTCCACTGTTACCTCCTCAACTGTAGATTACAGCTTATTATTCTGGTTTTAATAATATCTAACAACCCAGATCTATTCAGATGGAGATACCTGTAGTAACATCTTATCAAATTGGGATTTGGGAGTTAATGTGTATCAATTTAGGGGACCTTGACACAAAAAAGTTTGAGAACCACTGCTCTAGGACTCCCTTAAATAGAGAAAATAAATAAATAAAATAAAATGACTTCTAGGGTACCCCTCAAGAAGAGGAAATCAGGATGAAGGGCCCTCTAGGGTGGTCTTGAAATTCAGAAAACACGATGCAGAACTTTGTGCATGCTGGTGCACATTTGTTTTTTCAGCCCTGCCCCTCAGACAGCCTGAGTCCACCACTGAAAAGTAGTGTCTTTGACACTTTGACAGTGTTGTATATTTGGGGTTTGAATAAAACAGCATCCAAGCCCTCTCAAGTATGTGCAAAGAATTTAAACAACACTAAAATGCAAACCCTAAAACATTGCTCTTAATAAAGTAAGCTGTGTCTGTTTTTCTGCCAGTTAAAAAGCCAGCAGCCAGAGCTTTAGAATTGTTAAATATTTATAAAACATTACAATTTATTGCTTGTGTTACATTTAGATCCCTGTGTCATAATCTGTGGGCCATTTTTTCTCTTAAATGTTCCAGCGTTTGACCTTGTGAAAAAGCTGTAGTATCAGAGAACCAGTTTATCTTCTTCATGGTAACACATTCAGAGATTTGTGTTTTTAATAATCCTGCTGCAATATGGGATTAGTTTACATTTTGCTTATCTTTTTTTTTTTTCTTTTGAAATACAGACCCGGACGGAAGAGAGATTTCTCCCCCCTGCCCTGGAGTCAGTACTTTGAAACCATAGAAGATGTTGAGGTGGAGAATGAAAATGGCAAAGATATATCCTCACCTGCTGCTTGTGTTTGTCAGGAGAAAATTAGCCATGAATTGTGACACTTCGGTGTGTCAATCACCCAGAGCATTCAAATCCAACTAGGTCATTCAGATTTAGCGACCTGTGTGCTTTCTAACTTCAACGTAGGAGAGAACATCGGAAATAACCAGTTTATAAAGTAAATCTTTTATTCATTATTATTCAGTCATGTATGCGTTTCCTTGACTACCTTGAACATCTTCAGAATTTACTGCAGTGGTGCCCATGGTCCTGTGCTGCTTCTGCTCCATGGGGGAGGCCATTCTGCGCTCTCCTGGGCAGTGTTTACTGTGAGCATGACAATTATTACACAAACTTAATAAGCTCTTAAAAATACACTGCTTAAAATGCACATTAACAAAATCTGGAACATTTATGAAGCTGTTCCTTTATTACAGTGTATATGCTGTACACTATCTGATTGAAATCATTTCTGCATGTGTCTTTGCAGGCCGTCATATGCAGCAGAATCAACTGCAGGGTGGTGGCTATGGACCTTCGAGCTCATGGTAAATATAGGTAGTCACACAGCACAACATTAGGAACTAGACATATTTTTTATAGATCAGGAAGCAGATCATGTTGGAGATTTTTTAGTTTGGTATGGTAATATTATAATTCCCCTTTGAATAATGCTTTGCAAAAATATATGCACATATAGATATCTTATGATTCTCTTGGTTTAAAAATATGCTGATCACTGCATCCCAATACTTTGTCTTATCTTAAGCATTCTGTAAAAGTGTAGTATACCCTTATTAACATTTGTTTGTTTGTTTCTAGTTTTGCTTGATATTGCAGTGATATAAATTGATGAAATAAAGTTGACACTTGATATTTTCTGCTATAGCAAAACAACTTAAGTCCTAAATCAGATTTTACTGTTTAAATTGCTTCTCCTCTGCCACAAATTGTTAAGAAGTGACATTAGTGTGTCAAATTATCTTGATCACATCCCTGCCCACCTGTGATTTGAAGCCACCTCTCCCCCTACATCATCTAGAAGGTCATTCTTTGCATATTCATGTGCTTAGATGGAACAAATGGGGAAATTTGCTCCTCTCTCATTATCTGCAGGCGACACCAAAGTGAAAAATCCTGATGATCTCTCTGCAGACACGATGGCCAAGTAAGTTTTTTTGTGTGCAGTTAAAACAGACACTGGAATTTGTGATAACCACACATGCGCTGACTTAAGCAGCTTAGCCTTGCACTCCTTGTACTCCTTGAGTACAGAGTCAGGCACACAGTCAGCTTTGATCTCTATGGCCTTCCACATTCATAAAGGCGAGGAATGTTTGGTGCATCCTTTCACAGTTCAGTCCAGGAGAGAGAGGATTATTTGAGTCTTTGGTGTTTACATTTTGACTGCTGACTGTGCTTTAAAATAAAAAAGGTTAAATTGTTAAATACATTCTTGAGGTTGCTGACTGTACACTCAGACACATGATAAAAATGTAACAAGGTTTACAGGTTTCCCTTGCTTCTTCTTTCACAAGGGATATTGGCAAAGTGGTGGAGGTGCTCTATGGAGAGAGCCCACCTCCGATCATGATTATTGGACACAGCATGGGCGGGGCCATCGCTGTTCATACAGCCGCCGCCAATCATATACCATCCCTGCTTGGCCTCTGTGTCATTGATGTTGTAGAAGGTATGTGCTTGCTAAGATAAGATATTTTTCAGTTTATGATGCTTAGTTGACCTAACAGCAGGTTGATTTTAACACATCTTTAAATAAGCAGTGAATTCATATGTTTAATATTCATAATGGAATCAAATTAAGTGAGCTCACTATAGTATCACTGCGCGTAATGATGATAAATAATTGTTGTGAATTGCATTCAGGTACAGCAATGGATGCTCTGAACAGTATGCAGAATTTCCTCAGAAGTCGGCCAAAGACCTTTAAATCCCTGGAGAATGCCATTGAGTGGAGGTAAACATCAAATAATTTACTGCTACATCTTTGACGTGTGACTGGGGCCAAATTATTGTGTAAAGGAAGAGTATAGTTTTGGCCAAATTATGCTGTGTCATAAACATTATATACATCATTATTTACATATTAAATTACATTATATACAGTGTCATAAACATTATTTACTAAACTAATTGGAGCCTTGTTGAAAGCATTTCCTTTGTGCTGGACAACTTTCAGTGTCCGTTCTTAGAGTTTCGATTTCCAAGCTTGGTTGGCATCTAGAGTGCCAAGTGTCTGAAAATGTTCTTCTCCTTTGCTTTCAGTGTGAAGAGCGGCCAGATCCGAAATACGGAGTCTGCGAGAGTGTCAATGGGAGGCCAGGTGAAAAAGTATGTTTGCTTTTTGTCTCATTTGTTTGTCCTGTGTAGTTTTGCGGGTTTTATATGTACCGTAAGTCAATGTGATCTGTTCTGACTTTTACAGATGTGAGGAATCCACCAGCAGTCCAGGTGTGTCCAATAGCATTGAAGGTATTATAGAAGAGGAGGAGGATGAAGAGGCGGAAGAAGAATCCAACAAGAAAAGGATGAAGGAAGATGACCAAGAGGTTCCATCTCTCTAACTATTTGGCTTTTAATTTGTATGTGTATGTGTTTGCGGGAGGTGGCAGTGTTCCTAAAATGTTGATTTCTTCCATACAGACAAAAAAGGAAAGCATCTTCACCTGGCGAGTGGAGCTGTCAAAGACAGAAAAATACTGGGAGGGCTGGTTCAGAGGCCTGTCTGCCCTCTTTCTCACTTGCCCTGTGCCAAAACTGCTTCTGCTTGCAGGTTAGAGCTCTCACAGTGAACGCACATTATTATTTGGTGCTCCAAATACTCAAAAAGTGTGTGGATAGGCAATTTTGATGGAATTTTAGGGCAGTCACACTAGATTGGTTGAATACAAGTCATTTCATTTTTATTCCAAACTATTTTGCCATTGACTGCACAATTTCACCCCTGACTTAATCCATTGTACAGGAGTGGACAGGCTTGACAAAGACCTTACTATTGGACAGATGCAAGGTAGGAAGCACCAACTGAGATTTTATGCATAGTTTTCCTTTTTATTTCCACGTTTGAATGTTGAATATAAACCTAAAAAATATCCATAATCTCAATGTTTAACTACAGGGAAGTTCCAGATGCAGGTCCTCCCTCAGTGTGGTCACGCTGTCCATGAGGACGCACCTGAGAAAGTAAGGGCTGATTGCCTCAACGTACACTGTAGGCCGTATGTAATTATGGGAATAAAAACCTAGTGCAAACTTAGAGGTACTGTTGTTTGTACTGTCACCTTTTAATTCAGTTAGCATGTCTAATTTTGTTCAGTCATTTGATCCAGATTCAGTCTGTTGCTATTTTTTTAATTTAGTCCTCTGTCATCTGTTGCTAGGTAGCAGACGCTCTAGCAACATTTATGGTCCGTCACAAATTCACTGAGTTTAAGGAGGGATACCTGTGGTAAGTGAAATGTATACAACATATTGGATATATGTAACATAATATTAATAATTTTACATAGTTATAGTGTAGAATTACAGGAGACTGAAATGTTTAACAAACAAAAGAGAAATTACACCAAATGGTTGAACAGTAAAATTCCAAGATAATTTCAAGAACAAAGGGCCGCAATGTGAAAGCGATTAGATCACATTACGGTCTTTTTTTGTTGTTGTTGTTTAAAATAATCCACATTTTATGACTTTTTTTGTAACAATTTTGTTATCCTCTTTCCACAGCTAATTTCCAGTTATCAGTCTAAAGATAGCCAGCAGCCATAGAAGAAATGTTTCAAGATTCATTCATTCACATCCTCATACAATTTAACAGCAAAATAGGGAAAAATAAGATAAGCAATTATTATTATTATTATTATTATTATTATTATTATTACCATTATTAAGTTGCTTTTGTTATGTAGATACTTTGCCTCTCAGCTTTGCCTTATTTTTATTTTAAAACACTGGGATTTGATTGTACTCTTCCTTTACAGTAATTTTTTTATGTTATGTTTAAAGGGATACTATGCAGGAATTATGGCTTACTGTTTGTGAACACAACATTCAAACTTGGCCCCTCCTTCCTACACTTCACTTAAAGCTACAGTACTATTTTAGGAACATGGCATTTGTTGTGATGGAGAAGCCGATACTCTAGCATGCTAACTAAGCTCACTGCTAGCACCTACCTGTCCAGTAGAAAACCGTTAAACTTGGCATCGCTCGTCATCCCCATCCTGTCCTTCAGTGCTCATCAGTGACAGTGAAAGCCAACCCCAACATTCACTCTCATTTTGTCCTCTTGACTCCTCACTCTATTCGCGTTTTTTCTTGGCACAGTGATTCTTGTCCCGACCTCACCTGCACGTTCCTGTGGGCTCGGGGTTACACCACTGCTCAAAGATTGCAGTGAATCAACGTCCACAATGCAATACAGGCAGAGGGCATATAAAAACACCACCACCCACTTCTAGTTGGTCTTGAACAAACCCAAACAGAACCTGTGATTTATTTATTTTTTTGCAGTTTCCAGCAGTGATACACAATGAAAATCTGCGGACTTACGTGGAGTGTTTTTTTTTTTTCTTCTTTCCTTATAATGTGATAGACAATATTCACTTCAAAATCTAGTAGGTATCATCCGTGGGCATGGTTATAAGTGATGATTGAGAGTATTACTTTTGTATGATTCTACATTGTTTTTTATTTTTTAAGAAAATCCTGCATAGTATCCTTTTATTTATTCTTTTTTATTTTGAGTGATTGCATCATTGTTAATGTGTTTGTAATGTTTGAATTCCAACAATGATTAAAGATGGATGCAGCAGAAATGTCACCCATGCTTGTATATTTGGAATGTGTATTAAAAGGACATCATGATCATTTTAAATGTGGTAGTTATTTAACATGACATCATGAAACGAGAGATGAGAGATGTAACTGGTGTTTAGAATAAGTGACAAATGTATGAGTATTTGTCCTCGTATTCTATGATCTCGTCACACTCTTTACTTTTGTTAAAACTAACATTTGTAACACTTAAATAGTGTAACACACTTTGTAACTCCCAACATCACAGCGGACATTACCAAGGCATAAGGTGAAGGTTTCGGTAAAGGGGCCACAGCTGACGCACCAGAGTTTGGTGTAGGCAAACATGGAAGATCTACTGGCCCTTCAGTCTTTTTTGCGGCTCCACCCTACAGTTTAGGTGTTTGTTTTACATAAAATCTTATAAAATTCTGATGTTCAGTACACATTTGGATTCCTCAACATTGAACAGTTTACACATGACCAGACAGCGGCTGCTTTTAGTTCTGCACCAGTGACTCAGGCCTGGAGGTTGAAGACTATTTACTAGATTAAGGAAATGCTCTATTACAAAATAAGGTAACTGAATTAAAGAATATAAACTTTAGTTTTTAATTTAAAAAAAGAAAAGATAATTATGCAAAATCTCAAAGGGTGGTCGAACTGGTGGATACCATTTCTTTTATGATTATTCTTCATAAAATCAAGCAATGTTATAATGAACATTTAAAAACCACGACCTAGGGGGCGTCAGTAGCGTAGTGGATATTGCCGGCGCCCCATGCACAGAGGCAATGCCTCGCTGCAGCAGTCGCAGGCTCAACTCTCAACCCTCTGCTGCATGTCAACCCCCACTCTCCCTCTCTCACCCCATTTCAATCTGTCCTGTCCATTGAAGGCAAGAAGCCCAAAAAAATAATCTTTAAAAAAAAAAAAGAAAACACGACCTGGCTCCGCTCGTTGGTTTTCACAGTTTGAGTGCTAATGTGAATATGTGAAGATAATTCTCTTTTCTATTTGTTAATGGGGTTTTTTTTCCCACAACTCTGAAACAAAAGTGAAAAACAAGGTTGTTGTTTTCTAAACTTGATGATGCCAAAGGTGACATGTTTTTCTTCCATGTACCTGATTCTCTCCTGGGAATGAAATGCAGGTTTTAATTGTTCCTCTGTGGACCAAGGCACTGAGACATATATTGCAATTATGTGTAATGTAAATATCTGAATTATTAATGACTGTCCTCCAAAGAATTACTGTCACTAAAGTCATTAGGGGATGTGAGTTTGCAAACAAAGCAGACATGTTGCACTAAACAGGAGAACTTCTTTGGGCCTAACAAATGATATCCTATACTTGATAACCATTTTCCACAAGTTCTTAAAAAATATATGGGATGAAACTGAAGCAAAAAAAGTGCAGGATTTACAAAAGGTGGACAATATAACACCTTTGAATGATCCAAGAGAATGCCACAGATTAATACCTCTGTGATACAACAATCTGTCTTTTTCTATATCATACCCTTTCCTTACACTATCAGGCCAGATAGACAGAATCACTGTTGAAACTGATTAGGCAATCCTACTACAAATGAAAATAAATCTGCCGTAAGGAAACATTAATTTAACAGAACTTCAATCTGTCAATCACACAGCTCCAGCCTTACAAACATGGAGGGGCTGTCCACTGTGCTGTGGTACAGAGGAGCTGTACAGACACGAAGATGAAAGGATAAGTAAGAGACGAGCTATGAGTTTGTTTATTCTAGTAATAAAAATAAACTCAGCTTTGCCATGCAACCTTTTTGGCTGCACTTTGATGGTCTAAGAAAAGCAGAATCCATCACTTAAAGTTCATCCGTCCAACACATTGGTCCAGGGTCAAATCCTGTCGTGACTACATGGATTGAATGAAATTTGACTTAAACCTTAACAGTACTCAGAGGATTAGGCTAAACCTAATAATTTTGGTGATAGGCTACCTTGACTTCATCTAGTGCCACTAACAGGTCCAAATTTCCACTCATACAACAGTTTATGATGACGTACCTTCAAACTTATGTCCAAACTCCTGTCTGCCTCAGAGTTTAGCACTAACAGAGCATGCTAAATGTTAGCATAGCATTGACAAATTGCATTTCAGTGTCATGTTGGGAATAAGGAAAAGTAAAGACAACAACAGTGATTCATAAACATTTCAAAAGTCATCTCCTTGGACAGATATTTTAAAAACACATCAGAGCTAGTTAACAAGGAACCTTCCGAAAATTTCCACTTCCAAGAATATCAAATCAGTGAGTTCTTCAAATGGACTGTCCTTGTAAACATTGCATGCACAACCACTTAATGTCCAGCTGAGGATGACAAAGTATAGGCTAAGGCTTTGACTGGTCAGTGTAATATTGGACTGTCGATGTAGAGCTGAGCCTGACAAGCTGTGCTAAAACAGCCACTGTGCAGAGGAGAAACCTATTTTGGTTTAGGTAACAACGTTGGCTTTTGTCGGCCACTACCCACAGTGGAAATTTACATTTCCATATACACATTTTCATCATAATATGTTTACAATTACTTTTGCATTTGACATTTCCTGCTGAACTTGCACCAGGCTGCTGGTATGGGAATGACTTTATTGCTTGCACTTTATATGCATGCAAGGTTTTGTTTGGGCACCCCTGATTAAAATTACATTTACTGTGAATAGTTAAGTAAGTAGAAGATGAACTGCTCTCCAAAAGGCATGAAGATATACATGAAACATGCTTTTCAATATTTTAAGCAAGATTAATGGATTCATTTTGTTTTGTAGAATTTTAGAGTGTAAAAAAGGAGCCTCATGAAAAGGTTTAGGCACCCAAGACATTTGAGCCCTCACACAACTTTTACTAAAATCTCAGACCTTTCTTAACTTGTTAGAGCTATGGCTGGCTCACAGCTATCATTAGGAAAGGCTAGATGATGCAAATTTAAAGTTTTATAAAAAGCATGTGTCTCCTGAAACCTTGTCCCAACAATCAGCAGCCATGGGCTCCTCTAAACAGCTGCCTCACACTCTGAAAACTAAAATAACTGATTTCCCACAAAGCAGGAGAAGACTATTGGAAGATAGGAAAGTGTTTTCAGGTGGCTCTTTCCTCAGTTAGTAATATAATTAAGAAATGGCAGTTAATGGGAAATGGAGGTCAAGTTGAGGTCTGGAAGACAAAGAAAATCTTCCAAGAGAGCTGCTCATAGGATTTCTTGAAATGCAAATCAAAACCCTCGTTTGACTGCAAAAGACCTGCAGGAAGATTTAGCAAACTCTGGAGTGGTGGTGTACTGTTCTACTGTGCAGTGACACCTGAACAATTATGACCTTCATGGAAGAGTCATCATAAGAAAAACTTTTCTGTGTCCTCACCACAAAATACAATGTTAGGAGTTTGCAAAGGAAACAAGTCCTGTGGACTGATGGAGTTAAAATAGAACTTTTAGCTTTGGGCTTGTGTTGCAGCCAGTGGCACGGGGATCATTTCACAAGTAGAGGGAAGAATGGATTCAGTTAAATTCCAGCAAATTCTGGTAACAAACACCACAACATTAGCAAAAAAAGCTGAAGATGAAGGGAGGATGGCTTCTACACAGAACAATGGTCCTAAACACACCTCAAAATCCACAATGGACTACCTCAAGAGGCACAGGCTGAAGGTTTTGCCATGGCCCTCACAGTCCCCCAACCTAAGCCTCATTAAAAATCTTTGGACAGACCTCAGAAGAACAGTGCATGAAGACAGATCAAGAATCTCACAGAACTAGAAGCCTTTTGCAAAGAGGAATGGGCAAAAAGCCCCCGAACAAAAACTGAAAGATTCTCAGCTGGATACAAAAGCTGTGGAGAGGCTGTGATACTTGACAAAGGGGGCGCATTTTTGTGCTTCATAATGTGTTGCACACTTTCAATAGGAGACAGGTCTGGACTGCAGGCAGACCAGTCTAGTACCTGCTCTCTTTCACTATGATGCCATGCTGTTGTAACACATGCAGAATATGTCTCATTGTCTTGCTGCAATAAGCAGAGACGTCCCTGAAAAAGGTGTAGTCTGGATGGCAGCATGTGTTGCTCCAAAACCTGCATGAACCTTCTGCAATCATGGTGCTTTCACAGATGTGCAAGTTACCCATGATGTTATGGGCACTAGCACTCCCTCATACCATCACAGATGCAGATTTTGATCTTTGTGATGGTAACAGTCTAGATGGTCCTTTTCTTCTTCAGCCCAGACAACACAATGTCCATGATTTCCAAAAGCAATTGGAATTGGTAGATTCTTAACTTGCATTTGTGGATGCAGCAACGAATTGTGTTTACTGACAATGGTTTTCCAAAGTGTTTGTAGTAATATCCTTTAAACAATCGGTTTTTAATGCAGTGCAGCCTGAGGGGTCAAAGGTCACAGGCATTCAGTGTTTGTTTTCAGCCTTGCCCCGTATGTGCAGAGATTTCTCTGAATCTTTTGATGATATTATGAATTGTAGATGGTGAAATCCTAAATTCCTTGCAACTGTGCGTTGAGAAACGTTCTTTAACTGTTGCACTATTTACCCACAGTTTTTCCACAAAGTGATGAGCCTTGTGCCAGTCTTGCTTCTCGATTGTGTTACTGCTTAAAATTTAAATGTGTGTATATTTACAAAAAACAATAAAGTTTATCAGGTTGTACAATAATTATCCTGTCTTTGTACTGTATGAAAGTGAATATAGGTCAAAATGGATTGCAGCTCATTTAAATACTGCAGTATAAATGAAATACAATGGTTTGAATTCATTTTAGTTTATGCAGTAGCTCTGCAGGTTGTCAGTAGTCAAACATGGCATCTTTAAAGTCCCCCTATTGACTTTCTATTGATGGGTTTTAGCAAACTGTACGCACAACTTTAACAGTGTGAAATATAAATACATTTATCCTACTGTAAATAAGGAAAACAGCAAAGTTACTGCTCTAGTAGCATGTAACTTCTCAAACTTTCCTTCAAGGAAACCATAAACAGTGCAAAGCTTTTACTGGTTGTTCAGCTGCTACAGGTGATGATGTCAAGACACACATTACTTATCAAAATGACTTAATGGGCTGGGAGCTGAGTCATCCCTCAGACTTGCCCACCAAAACCTCCCTGTCAAATGAAGTCAGACCAAACCAGTAACATGTAAGTAATGTGTCTCAGACATGCAAGAGATGTATTTTATCATACTGTTACCTCACTGATGTATATCTGAAATATTATTTATTTATTGTGATACTGTCTTGTATATTCAACCCCTGAAATCTGCTACAGACCAGTATGCTTATTTAGGATATTATTCTAAAGAATTTATTTGAACAGACTTCTGCTGATTATGGATCAGTGAGATGTGATTATGTGCAATGCCTTTACAGATGTTGCTTGAAGCTGTGGTTATGAATGACACAACAGAAGTAACCAGAGTGATCCTGTTTCAGAAACCTGTCAAAGCTGTGCTGTCGATGCTGCCATGCCTTTTCTTTCTGTATGTAAACTGTGTCATGCTGTTTGCCTTGCTGAGGAAGCCTCTCCTCCTGGAGTGCTCGCGCTACATCCTGTTTGGTCATTTGCTCTTCACTGAATCTCTGCAGATTGTAATGACTATGTTGCTCTACATCTTTGCTATGACCATGGTCAGAATGATCAGCTACGTTTGTGTTGTATTCGCACTGCTTGCATCCATCACTGTTAAAATGTCACCCCTCAACCTGGCTGTAATGTCTTTGGAGAGGTATGTCGCCATTTGCTTTCCACTGAGGCATGCCGAAATTACCACCATGAGGAGGACAAAAGTGAGCATTGCTGTTATGTGGACACTGGCCTCTGTTGACTCGTTCACTCAGCTTTTCCTATTTGTCAGTCTGGGAAACACAAGCTTCACTGTACAGGGGATCTGCCACAGACAAAGCGTCTTCCGCCTAGAGATTTATGCAACTATAAACAAGGTCCTCACCTCTGTGTTTTTTATATCAGTGGGCATTATTATCATTTACACATACATTGCTATCATGATTACTGCAAAATCAGCCTCTTCTGATGCTGGTAACGCCAGTAAGGCCCATAAAACTGTACTGTTGCATCTGTTTCAGTTATGCCTGTGTCTCGCCTCCACTCTGTTTGGTATGATAGACTACAGCAGCATGTGGACAATAAATCCTATGATGGTCCTTCACATTCACTATGCCTTCTTTATAGGTCTCATTGTTTTCCCTAAGTGTTTGAGCCCACTCATATACGGCCTGAGAGATCACACTTTCAGCCATGTCTTCATGTACTATTTCACCTTTGGCTTCAAAACCACTGTTCGGACATCTCCTAAATGTTGAATTGAAATACAATAATTATGCTGTGCTTTTTTTCTTTGCTGGGACAATCATGCTGAGCAGAAAGGACAAGTTACATCTGCAGTAAGCGAGTGTGTTTCTTTGTGTAATTTAATTAATGATGAGGTGTGTGATAAATTTAATCTGATCAGATTCAGGTCAGAATGAGAAATGTTTAATAATATTATTATGTTTAGTAAAGTACATTTATTCATGCATCAACGTAGAGCAATTGTGTTCTCAAAGAGTTGTAAAGTCTGATAATGTAAATCTATATATTTGTTGTCAAGGATGGGCTTAAAATTCACGGATCACAAAGACACACCTTTCCATCACTTCTTCTCATTTTAACAAAAGCCATCATACTGTACACAAGTCCATTTAACCCTTAATACTCCTTTTTGGTGATTTGGTTTATTTAGGCCTACTTTATAATCCAATGTAAGAAATAATAAGAAATTGTTAAATATCTAAATTCATAATCACTCTCTATGACTCATTTATACATTTTAGGCTTATGTCAAAATATAAATCATGAACAAAAATCCTTGAAGATGGTGAGGTGTTTTATGTACGAAAGAACTGACTGTTTTACACTACAGTATATTTTTTCATAAACAACAAGCTGTGTTAATATTATACATAGAGACACAATATACTGTGTATATAACTGACATGAAATAAATGATCCATGTAAAATATGATTATGTTGTTCTGTAGTATTAGTGATAGCACTATGACTGTGTTTTTGTGTCATTGTCACCTTACAATGAACAGTTTATAATAAAAAGCTTAGAATGTGTAATTGGTTGAGGTTTATGAATGTTTCCTTCACTCTATTTTTCCTCACTTCACAGGGAACGAAACAATAAAGTTCATCTGTTTGAATATAATTATCCTGTCTTTGTACTCTATTAAATTGAATATAGGTCAAGACAGATGGCAACTCACTTACATACTGCAGTATAAATGAAATAGAATGGTCTGAATTCATTTTAGTTTATGCAGTAGCTCTACACGTTGTCAGCAGTCAAACATGGCATCTTAGAAGTCTCCCTACTGACTTTCTGTTGGATTTTAACAAACTGTACGTGCAACTTTAGCAGTGTGAAATACAAATACATTTGATAATATATATTCTATCTTAATATAAATAAGGAAAACAGTAAAGTTACTGCTCTAGTAGCATGTAACTTCTCAAACATTACTTCAAGCAAACCATAAACAATGCAAAGCTTTTACTGGTTGTTCAGCTGCTACAGGTGATGATGTCAAGACACAGATCACTTATTAAAAGGACGTAATGGGCTGGGAGCTGAGTCATTAGACTTGCCCCTGTCAAATGAAGTCAGACCAAACCAGTAACATGTAAGTAATGTGTCTCAGACATACAAGAAATGTATTTGTCATGTCGTTAACCTCATCGATGTATATCTGAAATATTATTTATTTATTGTGATACTGTCTCGGTTTTTTTTTTTCAACCCTGCAAAACTGTGGCTTTGTTACAGACCAACATGCTTTTTCAAGATATTATTTGACAGAATTATTTGACAGAATATTGATTATGGATCAGTGAGATGTGATTATGTGCAATGCCTTTACAGATGTTGCTTGAAGCTGTGGTTATGAATGACACAACAGAAGTAACCAGAGTGATCCTGTTTCAGAAACCTGTCAAAGCTGTGCTGTCGATGCTGCCATGCCTTTTCTTTCTGTATGTAAACTGTGTCATGCTGTTTGCCTTGCTGAGGAAGCCTCTCCTCCTGGAGTGCTCGCGCTACATCCTGTTTGGTCATTTGCTCTTCACTGAATCTCTGCAGATTGTAATGACTATGTTGCTCTACATCTTTGCTGTGACCATGGTCAGAATGATCAGCTACGTTTGTGTTGTATTCACACTGCTTGCATCCATCACTGTTAAAATGTCACCCCTCAACCTGGCTGTGATGTCTTTGGAGAGGTATGTCGCCATTTGCTTTCCACTGAGGCATGCCGAAATTACCACCATGAGGAGGACAAAAGTGAGCATTGCTGTTATGTGGACACTGGCCTCTGTTGACTCGTTCACTCAGCTTTTCCTATTTGTCAGTCTGGAGAACACAAGCTTCACTGTACAGGGGATCTGCCACAGACAAAGCGTCTTCCGCCTAGAGATTTATGCAACTATAAACAAGGTCCTCACCTCTGTGTTTTTTATATCAGTGGGCATGATTATCATTTACACATACATTGCTATCATGATTACTGCAAAATCAGCCTCTTCTGATGCTGGTAACGCCAGTAAGGCCCATAAAACTGTGCTGTTGCATCTGTTTCAGTTATGCCTGTGTCTCACCTCTACTCTGTTTGGTATGATAGACTACAGCAGCATGTGGACCATAAATCCTATGATGGTCATTCAGATTCAGTATGCCCTCTTTATAGGTCTCATTGTTTTCCCTAAGTGTTTGAGCCCACTCATATACGGCCTGAGAGATCACACTTTCAGCCATGTCTTCAAGTACTATTTCACCTTTGGATTCAAAACCACTGTTCGGACATCTCCTAAATGTTGAATTGAAATACAATAATTATGTTGCTTATTTTCTTTGCTGGGACAATCATGCTGAGCAGAATTGCTGCAGTAAGCGAGTGTGTTTCTTTGTGTAATTTAATGAATGATGAGATGTGTGATAAATTTAATCTGATCAGATTCACGTCGGAATGAGAAATGTTTAATAATATTATTATGTTTAGTAAAGTACATTTATTCATGCATCAACATAGAGCAATTGTGTTCTCAAAGAGTTGTAAAGTCTGATAATGTAAATCTATATATTCATTGTGAAGGATGGACTCAAAATTCACAGATGGCAAAGACACAAAAGCCATCATACTGTATACAAGTCCATTTAACCCCTAATACTCCATTGTGGTGATCTGGTTTGATTGATTTTATATTCCACTATAAGAAGCGATGACAGTTTGTTAAATATCTAAATTCATCATCATTCACCTTGACTTATTTATACATTGTAGGCTTATGTCAAAATATAAATAATGATAGCACTATGACAATGTGTTTTGTGTCATTATCATCATCAACAGTTTATAATAAAACACTCAGAAATCTTTGATTGGTTCAGGGCGTCGGTGACTTAGTGGATAGAGCAGACGCCCCATGTACAAGGCTGTTGCCACAGTGGCCTGGGTTCGACTCCAGCCTGTGGCCCTTTGCTGCATGTCATTCCCTCTCTCTCTCCCCCTTTCACACTCAGCTTTCCTATCAATTAAAGGCAAAAATGCCCAAAAAATATCTTTAAAAAAAAAGAGAAATCTTTGATTGGTTGAGGTTTATTAATGTTTCATTCACTCTATTTTTCCTCAGTTCTCGGGGAACAATGTGTTTGCATCATTGTCATTTCAGTTTTAAAATGCATGCTCCTATTTTTTCAAGGGGAATATAAGGCTGAAAAAAGTAGATCTGGGGTATATAAGTCATTTAATCATGCATTCATCTTCTATGAAGGGAAATTTATGAAGAACTACGAGTTGTCATTAAACACAATACAATACACTGTCCTTTATTTGTGAATACTGATTATTAACCCTCTGCTCTTTCAATATAGTTAGCATTAACAGCTTTTTTTCCCCCACTGACAACACAATATGGCACAAGTTGACCAAAACAGATTTACACACTAATACACAGAATGTATTAGATGCATAAAAAAAAATGAATTCCATATTTAGTATGGCTTCACTAAATGATTATGTTCTCATGAGCATTTCTGAAAGATAAAATATATTTTATACCCATCAGATACATATTTTCAAATAACAAATATCAATGGAATACAGTTCATTACTTTAGCTTTGATAACAATAGCTCAGATATTTCACCTTGCACAAAACATTGACACCAAATATCATGAAATCCGGCAGCACAAATCTACATATTTAAAGAAGTTGAAAATTCAGCTGTCTTAAATATTGGAATAAAAGTCATTTAGTTACAATGTGATACTGTCAAGAGAGTGATGCTGTACAGTAGGAGAAAAAGATAAATTTTAAAGCACGATGTGAAGTCTGAATCTGCATGTAAAGAGTTCATTCTTTCAACCAGCAGAGGTCACTTTTGCTTTGTAAATAATTTGAGAGTACACTGTGGCTGTAACTGCAGCCTTTTATTTTAGTCTTCAATATGTAAGCATGTGGCATCTGCAGGAAACTTGTATGAGGCTGTGAAAATTAGAGATGCTCAGTAACTTGTAATATTATTGATGAAATTCCTGTTCCCTCCTCGTTCTCACAGTCCAGATGGACGCTTGTGTAGGAAAAAGGATAGAGACAGAAGGCAGAGAGAGCCAATTTATGTGGGTAAACAGGGAGGGAGGTGCTGACCCGCAGAATAAAAGAAGCGTCTGAGCAGGAGGTGGACTAATTTAACCGATCTTTACTTCGCCACAATCCTGAAGCCCTCTCAATACCTCTCTGGCCTTCATGAAAGAGCACTTGAAGGGTTGAAAAACATTCCAGAGAGACAAAGTACCTGGTGACAGAGAGCAGCTTTACTTTAGAGCGAGAGCAGAAGAGAGAGAGGTTGTTATCATAATTACAATATCCTTCACATCCTCAACCAAGACAACTGATTCTGTGTCTTTGCCTTAATTATGGCTAGTTTCATTAATGTCGTCTCAGTTTCACTTTGGTTGCCCTGAGGTTATTTGTCACTCTTTCCACTGTGTTAGGGTGCTTCCATAGTGTGTTCACAGGGAGTGCATCCAGAGAAGACAATTATATCTGAGATAAATACATGAACAAGTGAGATAGCTTATCTATGTCTTTGTAACTAACTGAGATGTGATTTGAAGGAAAAGCCCAAAAAGTATCCCTGACAAAAAAATTGTTTAAGCAATGTCTGTTGTGTACTTCTGGGCCACACGTGAGTAAAAAACAACTCTATCATATTTGAAAATGTTGCATCAAAGAAATTAGAGAGCAATGACACTGACAAAAGCAACTTTTTTACCAGTCTGTGGAAAATGTGAATAAATTTAATGCAATCTAGCGCAGCAGTCTGCCACAAAGATACTACAGTGAAAGACGTATTGATTGTATTTAGAATTTTGCATTTCTTGAGACTGTGTCAGAGAGGAACTGAGGTAAGTCAGTCCTATATTTTCTGTTCTGTTGCTCATTCTACACATACTGAAGATTGACTTGTACACCTCACAATATACCCTGCACACTAACACCATAACCCTGAGAACGTTGAATGAACACCTCACTGTACTTCCACAAATGTAGTAGGGGGAGACTGTTTTTTTTTTGTTTGTCTCAGCACCTATAATTCGCTGAATTTTTATGTTAGAGCTTTCAAATTTTGACACAAAATACACTTATTTGTCTCACGCAAATAGCAATGTTTCCAACTTCTCAAACTATATCACAGAATCCAATAACTGATGTCAAATACAAGGAGTTCCATCATTACAATCCGCCCCACTACCGAGATAAGTTGTAGCAGTAAGAGTGAATAATTAAAAATTGCATGATCACAAAAAATAAACAAAAAAATTGTTGTTTACTAGTACCTGTCAGATGTAATACTTCATGCTAAGAGAGTCCAAGTCTGCTGTCTCAGTCAAGTAACCATTCAAGACATCCTTTTGCTGTACATTGAAAAGTTTTGACTGCCGTGATACAGGGCAGCTGCGTTGATTTTCTTTCTCTGAGGGTTTGTCATTTATTGCAGTATCTGCTCGGTGTCACGTGGCAGATAAAGTATTATTTGGTGACAAACCTTACTGTCTTTCCCTGCCTCACCTCATCTGATGCGGACTTTAGTAAATGTGCAAACAACCCCTTATCAGTTTTTCTCAGCAACTTTCCTGGTCCTTTCATAGATAGATAGATAGATAGATAGATAGATAAGTCTCAAACTTGTGATGTCATCAGGTATAAAGTCTGGAGCTGCTCCTTAGACAATGAATGGGACCCTGATTTTATGGACCCACAGAATGTTTTTCTTCTCTTTTGTACCCAAAATGAGCTTTATTCTGTTGTAATGTTCTCAGTTCTGACACAGGAAATGTACCAATACTGCCTGGGGTGCTCCCAGTGTCATATAACATCTTTCCTAATTCATTGTCTACAGAGCAGCTCCAGCGTTTATACCCTATGATGTCACAAATTTGAGTTTTAGCACTCTATTTTTTGGAGTTGGAGGAGAGTTGTTCATGTTAACTAATAATTTTAGACTGTCCTCGACCATAGGAATAATATGCATGAATTTTGAAAATTGGCATAGTTGCCCTTAAAATCCTTAATGGTTGCAAAACATTGACTGTGTTTGTTGATTTGGCATGGTCTAGCAGTTCTTTGAGACATTAGAGAGAAATGGAAGCTCAATTTCAAAAACAAGCTGTTGGTGAAAGAAAAAGGAAATGTGAAACTAAAAGTAAAACAACAACTGATACAATAGTGGGGCGAAATTATGTCTAATGGAAAACTCTACTGCTGCACAAGGAGGGGTTGTGGAAAAGTCAGTGGGAAACTTTAAAATGTACAAATCCTAATATGACTGTGATTTTAGAAGAAACCCCTAAATTGAGTTATACAGTCTTTTAGTCTGCACTTCTCTCCCCCTTCTTATAAATTCTTTGCCACAGCATATATAGCTTTCATGTTGATGCATTGCACTCAAGGCAAAATATTCTGACTGAACTTAAGAACAATGGGAATATTCAATGCACTCATTTTACCCACTTTGAGAGATTTTTTTTTTTTTAAGACATGCTCGTGTGCACACTCACACACAAACGTTTGCACTATAGAGTTGCACATGAATGGGATGGTGGGAGAGTAATTGTATCCCTTGTGGCTCTTCAGAAGACAGCACTGAGACTCAAATTAAAGCACTGACCTGGTTAGCTTTCTGTCAGCAGGAGTGGGTGCAGTCCCTCCAACCCCCATCCAACACATGCATTACTTTGCAAAGATTATTTGTTGACTGACCATGAGCAGCAACCACATATGTCTGCATGTGACAGACCCATTCAGCCATGACTGACCAGCAAGAGCAAATGTTAAAATTCCTAACCTTAAAGTGTCACTTAGGAAATTCATTTGGGTATCACCAGTTCAACTCCACAGAAATAAATTAGACCACATAATGTTTTCTTTGAAGTTTACAAGATTTATGGGAAAAAATATATCATATGAGATAATAATAATTCAGTGATAGAATAGGATTGAAATATCACATTCCTGTGCCCCACATGATATAAATGTTGTAATTTGTCTCCAGGGACGTGTAGCCAGATGAAAGTTTTAGACCTTTTTTACTACAGACATTTTGACTTGTCTAAGAATGACAAACGAGGGTTGAGGTAACAACATTAATGGTGGCTTAGTTCAAAATGTCCCAAGAGGCCATCAATGCACCAGGGCCCTGCAACTGTCAAAACTAAATGAGATGATATGCAGCCATCATTGATGTTACATTTCCCATTATTGTTTGTTGCTATTGTGCCACCTGTAGGCAAAATGCTGTTAAAAAAATTACATTTTTGATGTAAATATGGTTTCAGGTGTGTGATGTGCACAAGCAAAAATTATGGCAAAAAATTGATCTGTAACTTTTCCACAAGGTCAGTCAAATGTGTTGTTTACCAAATTTTGGACACTAGATGAAAGTTGTAGAAGTGGTGGGTTTTTTTTTGTTTGTTTTCAAAAAAATTATAATGGTGTAAAACCTGTAGACAAAAAAGCATGGCCTATATGACTGCCCATTCATTCATTGTGTTGGACCAGTTTGTGAAATGTTGTTTAGTTTTCCGAAAGGTCATTGTGTTTTGTTAAATGTTGTGTTTTGTGAAATGTTCTGGTGGGAGCTATAGACCACTGTTCATCTAAACGATCAGACACCTAAGAAAAGTTTCTTTCCAAAATCCATCAGAGGAGATAACATCCACTGCATGTCACTGTACCAGTAAATGATACATTTTTGTAGTTCATACAGTTTATTTTTACCATGTAAATATTATCACTGTCAATATGAATATGATATATAACCAATGTAGGATATATAAAGCAGCCTTAGCTCTATATTTATTCCAGCACCTTTTGCACTCTGCACTATTGTCTTACTGTCTACAAATTTCATTGTGTTGTTGATATATATATATATATATATATATATATATATTATATTCAGCTTTGTTGTACTTGTTATCAGTATGTCTATTTTTGTGCAAGTTCATTTAGAGTATCAAAAGCCGGAGTCAAATTCTTTTTATGTGTTCATGCTTACTTGGTCAATAAAGCTGGCTCTGACTCTAAGAATAAAGTGATTTGATCAATCAATGTATGTCGGGTTATCAACAGAGATGACGTAATGTGTATATAAATGGACCATTCCTCCAGGGGGATGTTGCTGTAGGATCTCGACAAATGACCGGTTGCTTCCATTATCAGGTGAGGTCTGGGTCTCCCCGCTCCGTGCCGTGTAGATGGTACAGTCCACATGCAGCTCGGAGTTGTTGCTGAGGAGGTTCCACTGTTCAGCACATACCGTTAAATTGGCATGCAGCCTACGCTTGGGTCCTGTGGCAGGAGACTGCGCCGCTTTTGAAAATGTTACCGTCTTATCAGCGGAGTTACCTCGGGCAGCAGAGCAGGGTCGCCTTATTTCATCTTTTGTGCAGTATTACAGGTGAGTCCGGAATTTTGTGTGGTAGTTTCCATTTGTTCCACTAACGTAATCCAGAAGTTTTGTGAAAGAGCCGACTGTCTCGCGCATCATGCAGAAATCTCAGCGAACGAGTCATCCACCGCGTGCGTTAAGTGTGGATAATTTGAAGTTGCAAGTTTATCAAGTTAAGCAGGTGTCACTTTAAGACCAAATGAAACTTGGTTACAAGTTCACTTCAACGCCTCTGAGCGGTAGCTAGCCAGCGCCACCACCGCGGGTGATGGTGCGACCCGAGGCTGCCATAGAAACAGTCCATAGAAACCGCCGAGGAGCACGAGCAGTGATACTCAGTTATCTATACCGTCACCCAACCTACACTTGGGTCATTGCATTTTCAGTGGCAGCCATATTAGCTCCAGAAACATTTGCTATAAAAGTAACATGGTGCTATGTTGTATGTCACGACAGCTGCTTTTGCAAAATGTTGAGGAACTCACATGTGTGTCAGTGCAGACAATGCTACATGCCAGTACTCTCAGGTCAGCCACCATGTGTCTTCCTGCAGTGGAGCCTCAGGTCATTATGGTTTAATCAAGTGGTGGGCAATTTACTAACTCCACCCTGAAACCTGCCTGAAACCTGCCCAGCGTAGCACTGCTGCTGTATTACAAACCAGAAACATAGAAAGCCAGCCAAACTCTGCCTCCAAACTGTCCTCATATCTCTTGTCCAGGTAGTTCATTATATGTCTAACAGAAAGCAGTTAAATGCATGAATGAGTAGGTATGTCAGTGTGTAACTGAATGTGTTGCACACAGGCAATACCAGCCTCCTTTACAAAAAATCTCAAGTATTGAGATTAATGATTGAGAAAGTTGTGTAATATATATGTAGGCTATAATCAAATGCATTTTATCTAGTGCAAAGCACAAAACCCTGTTAAAGACTCCATAAATAAAGTACCTTGTTTCTGTAAATTACATTTACACTAAATTTAAACTTTGCTGTGCTTAGAGACTAGCAATAAGTTGGACAGTCTTTTACCAGTGAGTGAATCAGGACACATATATCAGACAGTTTGCGCCCTTCACCTACGCTGTTTCCCTTACCATATTACTCTTTCTTTATCCGAAGGTAGGAAAAGGAACCCTGATATTTTGCCTGAATATCTTTGTGTAATAGCTACAGTTAAATGCAACATCTCCACAATCTGCATTCAGAAACCTCAGTAGAGTTAAGTCTTACTTAATTTTAGAGTTATTTGTTTACTGCAGTTTGTTGCAGGACTTTTTGATTGTAGTACATCGCAAAGGGATTTTTATATTTCTTGTTACTCACTTTATCTCACTGATAATTTTCTAACTCAACAGTGGCTGTATTCAGCCATAAAACTGACATGTATGTAATATATAAGATAGCAAAATGGCCTTTGTACCTCAGACGTAATCACAATCAAAAGATGTGGTTATATTGCACTTAGCAGGATATTTTTGTACCCAGCTCTATACCACTGCTTTACATTGTAGTGGGTCTCTCTTGCACTTATGCCACTGGATGCAGAGTAAAGAAGCTCTGGGCTACTATACTATGACTGAACCCATGGACGGCTGTATAACTTTTTAGTTAAAGATTTGACATGGGACACATGCAGAGTGACCCAAAGACCCTCTATCACACTAGTAATGTACTTCATATTCTGTCATTTTATTACCAGGATCCTAAAGTCCATTCCTAAACAGACTTCCCTCAGAGTTCAAGTTAAGTAGCAGGGACAGGTGCCCATTTGTCAAGCTTCTGTTTAAGTCTGCTGTACATTTCAATGAGGAGTTTGACCTTGTGCCTTTTTTGAATGCAAAAAAGACGCACACACCCTCACAGCTAACAATCTCTAGACCTTAAAGGGAAGTAAACGTGCTTTTCTTGAGATATTGTGTTTTATAGCTAGATGCACTGTGTTATATTAAAGCTGCATTCGTCTTATTTCAGGCCACTAGGGGGCAACAAAAAAAACTGAAAAACAAGCGGACAGACGCATATAAAATTTTTAGCTTCCAAAGTTATGCAAGGGCCCACACACATGCCGCATTTTACGCACCCTAAAATCCATTGTTTTTAATGTAAACTGGCAAAAAAAACAGAAGTGAGAGTGATGGCGTCACAACATGCGCAATAATGGCTGTGCCCTGAGATAAACAAAGTTAAACGTTTGGAATGCAGCAATGCACAGTGCATGTCATGTGACAAGGAACAGCCAATTACAGCTGGTAGCTATCTACCCTTTCTGCTGTAACTATCAAATCTATGAAATATATGGAGATTTTTTAGTGCAGGGCTACCCAGACGTTAACCTTTCTCCCGCAGGCAACCTTTTAGTCCAAACACAAACAACACCAGGAAAAAGAACGGCTTCGAACTCAGGAAGTTTTGGTAAGAACGCTATTATATGGTGAGGGTTGCAGTCGCGATGTCAGACGCAACCTGTCTCGGCATACTTAAAAGTTGGCACAGAGTAGCAGCCAGAGCCTGACCTCAGGTCTTCGAGATGGAAAAGGACACAGCATGTGTCCTGGCCCCTAGCAAACAATTTACTGCCTACACATCCAGCACACATGAAGCAATGCCAGCACCCCCTGCTGGATGTTTTACAGGGGTTGATGAGAACAGCTCAGATTAATTAAACAATATGTACGTGCTTTCAAATATAATCAGTTTGCTAGCACAGCCTATTAAGTGAATTCTCCATAAAATCAGCACTACATGTGATCCGTTCACACTGCACAGACATTGAATTTGATGGTAAAATCAAAAATAATGCAGATTTTAGTCTGAACAAACATTTAATACACTCCTGTAAAACACCCACAAAACCAATTTTATTTGGATATTTTCACCAATTGAAAGATTTAAAATCTGACTTGTGTATTAAGTCAGGTGATATCCTCGCTCACTGGCTACCTTGTATAGGCTGATAAGTGGAATTTTCTTGACACTACATGACACCATATAGCTGATCTTGCCATTTTCATGTATGATTAGTGCTCCTACACTTTTGCATTACTGCCCCCTGCTGTTGGCTAGAAATGTGTTTTGCATAATCGCTGTGCAGATGCGCCTTTGTGCAGCTCGATCAAGCCAGTCAGAAAATATGTATGGTCAAAAAGTTGATTTAAAAGTCTGATAAGCCAGACTATCAAACAGTCATTCAGCCCTTCCCTGTCCTGGTCTGCACAGCTGGCTCTGCCACTTCCACCCTAACACCATCACCATTTATGTTCTGATTTCCACTTTTAACAAGACACGCTGCCCTCTGGCAAGACACACATATTAATACACTTGCTGCCACATAAGTGGTGCATGTGAAGGTAATATTGACTAAAGTGCGAACGAGCAGCAGAGTCTGTCCCCAGGGAGCAATGTGTCCTTGATGCCAGGATATCTATAATCTGTTTTCTACTGTGTGTGTGTGTGTGTGTGTGTGTGTGTGAGAGTATGTGAGTATGTGAGTGAATAAGACACATTGTGTTGCATTTGCAAACCAAACTGAAAGTGTCTACAGTAGCTGCTCTTTGAGGATATAAGGACTGCGAGAACTTAAAGCAGTTTCTTTTGTTTGTCTCTGAAAGCTCAAGAACAAGAGAGAAAACATTATTATTGCTATGTCAAGATAAGCTGCATATAAGATCAGATAGACTTTGTTCTCATCACTTTTTTATTCTGAGTTGGAGAAAACGAGGGCACGCTTACGTAAGGTTGTCGTCATGTCACCAATAAAAATTTAATACAGTCGCTATACCTCTTCCATTGCATATTCAGTGCAGGAAAAATACTGATTTCTTTGCTCTTACTCTGCTGTTATTCTTGCTATCTAGCCTTATCATGACAAATATAGTAAGTCATAAAATCAGTTTACTACTTGAGGAGCTCACATGGTATATATTGTACAGTAGTTGCCGTCTGGGTTCAGGTCAGGCATTTTATACGAACTATTATTTTTTGCTCAAGTAGAAGGGTACATACCATGCATCATGCTTTTATTCAGGTTTTAATGGAGAACACTTTATTTGGGATGACTTGCTAATTAACTTCAAGTGAACAATAGCAAACATTAGCTTTGGACTATCATTTTACATTCAGAGCAATTTCAGGAGGAGCCTTGAATAAAGTTAAAACTTAAATAAAGTTAAACTATGTGTTTTGCGGCACGTGGGAGTATTCAGCAAGAAAAGCCTCCATGTTGTTTAGTATGGCTGTTTAATTGGTGACTCATTAAAACAATTGATTTATCATTTAAAATAGATTCAGACTGGTTCAGCCACCACAAGATCCTCGTCTTAGTTTGTTTTGACAGCGAGACTTACTCCAGACAGCAGCCAACACAGCTCTGCAAGCAACTTAACAGCAATGATGAACTCCCAGTATTATTGTATGTTAGTAAAAACTTTGCTGTTTTGCATTGCTACAATGACTAATTTATGTGAATAAACACTTGGAAGAAAAGTGATGCAAGAGTTTGAAAACCATTTGCCAACAGAATCAGAATTTACAAAGGTTTTTTTTTATAGCCAAGTAGTTTTTTAACTCAGATTTCTTACTCAAATAATATCTAATTCATATTCTAGGATGTGGGATGCCACAGGTAACCAAGCATCCAGTTTTCCATTTGTTTCAATCTGTTATATAAAAGCAGTAGTGAGTAATTCCACCAGCGTTTTAGACTAGCTGAGCATACTGTGGATTTAACAGTGGAAATGACAGGTTATCATCGTTTAGCAAGCTTGACTTGTCTTTTGAATAAAAGGATAGGTTCACAGTTTTTCTCAAGTCTGTCTTAAAACAATAGGTGGTCATATGTACATTGAAACAGTCTTTGCTTACTATAATCTGTTCATATCAGCCATTAAAAGATGCTGTCCTTCCATGCTTCCGATAGTCATGATTTGGAACAAAATCCACAGCGGGGAATTGTTCTGTGCAAATATAAACTCCAAAGTTAATTTGCTTCAGCAGTCTTCAGCAGAGTCAGCCAAATCAAGTGGGTATCATCTGAAGTTGCAGTCTCTGAAGTATAGAATACCCTCTTTGTGTTTCCTCTGTGACACTGTGAAATTGGCCAGTGACACTGAAACGCAGAGGGAATTCTGTACAAAACAAACTTCAACTTTGACTAACTCAGACTTCAGGACTCTCATATTGTTTCAGCTGAAGTTTGTGTTGTATTTTTGCACAGAACAAGGACTGTGGATTTTGTCCCCGTCACTTCCAATAGAAGCACAGTAGGAGGGGATGTGTTATTGGCTAGTATGAACAGGAGGAATAATTACAGCAAGCAAAGTGTGTGTGTGTGTGTGTGTGTTTAAGTGTGAATTTAAACCCATGCATTGCCCTAAATAGCACGTAAATTCAGGAAGAGAGCTTCCTCAGCTGAACATCTCCCCACTGTTGCACTGGTATCTGCTGCCCTTTCTCTGTATGAGCAATACGATGACTCATTATACCTACTCTGCAAAAAATATGCTATCAAGATTTGATATCCACAATTTAACATTTGGATTATATTTTGGGTTTATTTACTGCCTCAGTCAGACCAACATATAAAAAGTGTTTAGTATAAACTATATACCATATTTACAATATGATATAATTTACACTATGTATTCCCCAATGTGACAATGAGTCATACTATAATTGGTTAAACTGTCACACCACTCAGGGCTTTTTTTTTTTTTTTTTCATTTTTGGTCATTATCTAGAATCCCTTATAACTAACCCTGTCTCACACATTCAGACTTTATTGTAACGGCAGCATTAAAATCCAAAGGCAAAAAATCGACATTTGTGCGTCATACTTTAGGGTAGGGAAAGTTCCCTCCACAGTGCTAATATTTGAGGACACGGCCTTTTAGAGGGAGATTGGCCAGAGACAGAGCTGTTTTTGGCAAAACAACAATAGAATATTTGGAGTCAGTTGCCAAGCAGCGCAGAAGGTTTTGATTTATGATGATGTCTTCCTGCTGGCAGCTTGTTGCAATTAGTGCTCTGGTTGAAGGCTTTGGCAGTCTAGCAGTGCTATATTGTCTTTTCCAAATCAGTAACGTAATTCCTCTGTTTTTTGTTTACTGGGATCCTGGTGATACATTTCCTCTCACTTGTGTTTCATACGTGACTTTGCTCTCGCCTCTCCTCACTCACAGCTCTCTTTTTCTTCTCTCAGCGATGATGTCATTGTCGTGTTTGCATATCTCTTCCCTTTTTTTTCCTCCGCCGGTCCCACTCTGTTCTCTTCATATCCCTTTGACTTTCCTCAACACGACGTTGAGCTCTCTGCTTTTGAGACACCACATTTCTGACAAGTGCAGGTGACAGAGTGCATGAGTCAGTTATATTTGGACAAAGGACATACAGACAGCCTGCTTTTAAATCTCAAATTCAGGTCAGGAGGAGGGAAAGCTATAGAGACGAAACAAATTCATCAATGGATCACTCAGTCAGCTGTGTTTTATTTGTTGAAAAGCCCAACGCCTGCTGGGGTGGTATCAAGCTTTGATTCCACTCTGATACCCACAGATGTTAGATGGTACTGAACTTTGTTTTAACGACTGATGTCACAGGTAACACCGAAAATACTCTTCACTCACTGATGCTACTATTGTATTTCTCATTTGTCACTCAGTATTAGATTGATGACTTGTCCATCCTGTCTGACATTTTTAAGTAAAAAATGTAATCCGTGCTAATGAGTAGAATAAAGCAATATATTTCTTGTCAACCAGAAAAGTAAAATATCTGCCAGTCCAGTTACAAGCAGTGTTTTTCATCATAGATTAATCTTTAGATTTTTTTTTAAATTAATCAATTGAAGCCCAAAGTGACATCTTTTAGATAGGTTCGACCACTCCAGAACCCAGACATTTCCACTTAAAAATATTATAAAACAAAGAAGAACAGCAAGTCTTAACATTTGAGAAGCTGCAACAGTAGGTCAAATAATCGGTTAGTTGATCAACGGAAAATAAACTGAAATAATTTTGATAATGAATTCATAGTTTGTCATTTTAAATCAAAAATGCCAAAAAAAAATCACTGATTCTGGGGTTTTCTTAGACTGTAAATAGAATATTTAAGATATTTTACAGACAGTGTTGGCATTTTTGCATGATTAAACAACTGCATAATTAATCAATTGTCAGAATTATTTTCAGATTTTCAATCAACTAATTGTGTCAGTTCAATTGTTCATTCAAGGGGGGCATTTTTGCACTCATCATTTAGGAGTATTGGTTTTGGTTTCAAAGCACTTAACATTTGAAAAGGATCAAAGTGTTGACAGTTAAATAAAAGACTATCTAGATTATCATTTTTAAAGGTCTCAAGATAACTAAAGATGTTAGTAACATTCCACACTAACTTTTATTTTTATGCCTCTGTGCTGGCGACCGCTTTGGCTGGAGGCATTATGTTTTCAGGTTGTCCATCTGTCTGTCCATCTGGCTCTGTCTTGTGAATGTGATATCTCAGGAACACTTTGAGGGTGTTTCTTTAAATTTGGCACAAATGTCCCCTTAGACTCGATGAGTCTAAGTTAATTTTATTTAATTTTATTTTCTATAAAGCGGCAGATCACAACAGAAGTCATTTAAGGTTACCTTTCCTATAGAACAGGTCTATACCTTGTCCTTTTATTAAACAAACTAAATACCCTTATGTTATTTATCTTATTTACACAACGCCATGTCATTTCTGCCTCTACATGGTCGCGCGTTTACAATTCTTCTCTGCTGTCTGTATCGCGCTGGGTGGAGTTTTGCCCTGATGTGTGCACACACAAACACACAAACACACACACACACACACACAGACACGTGCGCGCATATACAGGTGAGCACAATGGAGCATGGCTCAGGCCGCATTTTCCTGTGGCCGTCATACAATTTAAAGATGTATTAGCAATCATTAGTGTAATGTAAGTGCTTTTAATTGTTTTGATCAATGGTGTTGGGTCCAAACCTGTTTTCCATTGATTGATTGATGATGATGATGATGATGATGATGATATGTGGTTTAAGTCTTGTTTTTGTTTGTCTCTTTGGCAGGTGTGTGGGGCAGTCAGGTGGTGGTGCCTCAGAGGGTGAACGCTGTGCTGGGGAAGAATGTGACATTAGAGTGCCGGGTGGAGGTGGGCGCAAATCTTACTCTCACTCAGAGTTCCTGGGAGCGCCGTCTGCCTTCAGGCTCTGTCACAGTTGCCGTCTACAACCCACGGTATGGCATCTCTATCCCTCCAGAGTTTATCCATCGTTTGTATTTTCGCTCACCCTCCTCGTACGATGCCACCATTGTCCTGGAAAATGTGGGCTTTGCTGACGTCGGGATGTACACCTGTAAGGTTGCCACGTTTCCGTTAGGAAACACTCAAGCCTCCACTACTGTCAATGTACTCGGTGAGTACGTATATTTACACGCATGTGTGTTCTTCTGTGCAACAAGTCAAGTAGGTAATGTCAAGTACAGCTGAAGCAATTAGTCAGTTAATCAATTAGTTGATTGAATATTACTGGTTTTCTTAGTTTCTTAGTGGTTTTCTTCTATCCTTAGAGAAATTTACAACCTCAGTAGCCAAGTTTACAGGTTTCCCTGACATTAGCATGTAGCATCATTTAGCAGTGTAGGCTACGTAATGTAGACACTTGAAGTAGCCTGACTAGAGCAGATGATCATTTAAAGAAATCTGACACATTATAGCGTCATACGGAAGCCAGAGTAGAAAAAAACAGCAGTCAGAAACAGTGTTCAGAACGATAGAAAACCTGACATTTTTGCTCACAGGAAAACTTTGGCCACATTGTATGTGAACAGTCAGAATTGTAACGCTATATAATACTCAGAATACAAAAAGCATAATAAATCTCCTTTAATATCTTAGGTTTTGGACAGGTGGTTGGACAAAATGAGCAAAAACATTTTTTGCGATTTTCTATTTTTGTACAAAAAAAAGTATCAGTTTTTTTGACAATGGAAATAATCAGTAGTTGCATAATGGGAAGCTCTGAATATAGATGCAATACATTTGAAATTGTTAGGGCTGTATAATATGTTTGAAATCAATATCACAGTATTAATTAAAACATTTTTAAAAATCGCTATATATCAAGATATGACTAATGTATACAATAAATATTGTTCCACTGATATTACATTACACATTACGTCAGACAAAACAAACACATGTAATGCAAAAATGTCAGCAACTAATTTTGCGAGTTTTTCATTGTGGCTTGGACTCACTTATTCAGACAACAGAATTTTGTTAAAAGGATAACTCAATATTGTCATGATAGAATTCAAAAGTTGATAATAATATCATAATAATAATAGTTATATTGAATTTTTGGCCAGTCCGAAGTACAACTTGATCTCATCAACCTTGTGGCTCTGAAACTATGCCCTTCTGAACCTTAAATTGTTTTAGATTACAGAGCACAGGTGTTCTTGATATTCCATCTCCACCCTGCATGAACTCATACGGCACACTTTACGCAGTCATCTGTGGGATAAAATAGAGAATATTCCAAAGCAACTGGAGGGAGAACAATGAGTATTACAGCATCAGAAAACATCTATTTAATCATTGTCTATTAGTCCGTGCATTAAAGGACCTGTAAAGCAACAGCAGGTTCCAATCCTGTGTTTTGAATTTAGCTGAAGGGATTATTCTTTTTGTTTTCATTTGGATCACAGGTTGTCACTGCTGGCACACAAACACAGTCTGTGTGTGTGTGTGTGTGTGTGTGTGCTCACTCAATCTGCTTTGACAGAACAGATCACAGAGGTGGCTCGAGCTGCTAATAACGGGTTGGATTAGGTAGTAGTTGAATGACATAAGTGGAGAAAATGCAGAACGTGAAAACTGGTTCTGATATGAGAGAAATGCAGTGTAAATCTTTTAACTTTCTCCTCCCTTGTCTTTGCTCACTCTGAATCACAGTGGAGCCAAAAGTCTACGTGTCTGCAGGTTCATCCGCCCTGATCGATGGGGGCAATGATACTGTGGTGGCCACCTGTATCGCTGAGCGGGCCCGGCCCCCTGCTGAGGTGTCCTGGGAGTCCAACCTTTTTGGCCAGTCAGAAGTACAGCTTTTTGATGAAGCAAACGGCACGACCAGCACTCAAGTGAGCTACCTCTGGCAGCCTACACGTCACATCCAGGGCCACGCACTCACCTGTGTGGTCCGCCACCCGGCTCTGCAGAGTGACTTCAGGATCCCCTACCAGCTCAGTGTGCAGTGTGGGTGCTTTATGAGTGGCTATTTGGGGTAACATATTAACAGCTGAAAGAGGGCTTTATAGTAAACTTAATATTGATTCTGTCCTGTAAGGCTTTCATTAGGTATTTTTAAGACCTAAAGTGGGTAGATTAAAGGGAGCAGTGGAGTCTACACTATAAAATGAGGTCCAAGAGAATTCCTCCCTCTGTCAGTTTTAAGGGGGACATATAGCAGCTATTTCCTGGCTCCTTTTCTTCCCTTTCCTTATACAATTAAACACTGTTTTTAGCAGAAAGTAGAGGTGGAAAATCTTACAACAGCAGTCAGCTGATGATGCCTGGCCTTGTCAGTGTTGATGTTTGATTTATTTGATGCACTTCAACAACAATTCACTTTAGAAAACAGCTGAATTGACAGAAATGAAATCAAGGGCAGCCCACGCAGGCTCCTTACAGGTATTAATTATGGTTTAAGAAAGGCTGTCCTTGGTGTTTTCCTTGAATTTTCTTTTTTCAGAGTCTGCATTTCTTTCATTATTTTCTGTCAGTACATGTCCACGTGTGCCCCTAAACTGTCAGAAGGGAACATGTTTTCTGTCAGTAAGTCCCCATAGGTGTTGGAGGGCATACCTGTACTTTATGGGGCACAATTGGGTCTCTGCATAGCAGCTGCAAATAGAATGGTGAAAGGGGTAAAATTACCTCTTGAAAATCCTTTTTGTTTGACAGATGCATTTAACTTTTGGTCTTACTTATTGTTTTATAACAGATGGCAATTACAAAGAATGTTACGCTTATTCCATGTATGGCACAGCCAAAAAAAACACAGAACAGTAAACATTTTGTAGATGACTATGAAAATACTGTTGAAAAAATAACTTTATAATTGGCCCACACTTGGGGATTTGTTCTGATGATTTGGTTTAAAATTGTGAAAAGCATCATGTGATGAAAGTCATGACTGCTTCTCTGGATGCTATACTATGTTTGTGATTTTATAGAATATGAAACACCTTAGTGCATATTTGGAGGACACAGACTCGTATCTCGAGGCCATGACTGTCCTTAGACTCCACATAATACATATGCTGCACACAAACAAGGCAAACGGTCATCTTGCATATGTTTGCTGATGTAAAGTACAGTCTCTGCAAGAACTATAATACAATACAACACAGCAGAAATATTTTTAAAATGTGAACATTTACATTGGTATACCAGATATCTTGTTATGGTTAAACTAAATGACCCATCTGTGCAGTTGAATGCTGTTTTCTAAGGTTGGTTGTTTCTAGTGATATCTCAATGATTTGGGTTTTTTCCCCTCTCTCTCTCTCTGTAGTTGCTCCTGATATCTCTGTTGTGGGCTATGATGGAGACTGGTATGTGGGTCGGGAAAATGTTCAAATGACGTGCAAAGCTAATGCAAACCCACCAGCTAATCACTTCAGATGGATCAGGTATGTGTGTATGACATTTTCCTTTTCTCTTATCTGGGTTAAAATTGACCAACAGACCAAAAGATTTTTTTTCCCCAAAAATTTAAGATAAATTGTTTCATCTTTAGCTTGAGAAGTCAGTTCAATAAACACAAAATGTTGTTTTTACAGACTACTTGAAGATAAGCAACTGAAGACCAATGTTTTTTTATTTTTTTTAATTTATTTGTTTATTTTTAAAAATGGGACAGAACATATTAATGAACATTAACATGTTAACAATGTTAGCTTTACTTTTTTAAAAAATATATATTTTACTCATCCAAAAACGTCATTGACATTGTTTCAAGTTATTATTTATCATAAATTTAGATAAAATGTCACGTGCGTGGTTACATCATAGGATAGTTGTTTGTGGGTGTGTCTCTATGTGTCTAAGTGCTGTGTCTCCTGTGCACCATAGGTTGGACAGTGAAATGCCAGAAGGGGTGGAAATAATAAACAGCACTTTGCTCTTCCTGCGTCCCCTCCAGCGGAATGACTCTGGAGTTTACAGGTGTGAGGTTGCCAATGACATCAACCTCCGCAGTCGGGATGTGCGCATTCTGATACAAGGTGAGCAGAGAATACACACCGGAACACAGCTGACTCCTATTGCCTTCTCTTCCCTTAGGAAGCACTGTGTGTGCACACACGTCATAGAGGGTAACACTGCCTGTGACATTGTCCTTCAAGCTGAAATGTGACACTGTATCACTCTCACCCATTCTGTACATACTGACAGTCTATTAAACATTCACCTGTGGTAAAGTGTGTTGGCACTGATAATATTTGACCTTTACATTTAGTCTTAATTGCATGCTGATTAGCCTTGATTAACATCGGGTCTCCAGATGTTCAAAAGAGAAGTTCCTGGGCCAAACAGCTGCAAATATTTAAGGCCTCTTTAGTCCACAGTGCACTGCCTCTGCTCTGTCCTCTTGGCTTGGCATCTGAGTACGTCTCTCTGTTGTGTATGATGAGCATGTTCCTCTGGTTTCACAAAATCTCTCTTGTCTGTGGAAGCTCTCTTCCTGAATGAAGTTTTGATTATGATGTGATTTTCTTTTACATCTCTCGCTTCCTTTCTGTTTCTTTTATTTCTGCATGTGTCATGCAGTAAGAGGCAAAAGCCTGCAGCCTTACTGTGAGATGATGTCCCAGATTCATAAAACATTAACTAGTTCTTTTCAACTCCTATTTATTATTTATCATCCATATTTCATTTTCCTTTGAGAGGACCTGTACGGGTGTGCACAAGCTTACACATGTTGGTGTACCCTTCGTTGTATGTGTTGCTGTGAGTGTGCCCACATGTGTCAGTTCACTGCCTCTGCATGGCGTTGTAGATTCATATACTCAGAGACTACAAACCTTCGGGTTCATGTCATTTCTCAGATGTGAATCTTCTCCTCACATCTGGCCTGGCACTGAGGTTAGAGTGGCAGAGCAATTTTGCAGCACCATTAAAGCTTTTAGACTCAGATTCTTTCCATTACTGTAGCTCCCTCTGATTATGGCTTTGGCTTTTCTGTTTTGTGGGCATCACCCCTAATTCAGTTCATTTTCAGGTTGTTTTAATGGTGGCATGATGATATAGTGGCAATGCATCATTTTACTTTTCGCAAAATGTGTATTCTCATGCAATATACAAAATAATTTGGTTATTGATCTTCTAAAATTGGTAAGCATTGCCAGGAAACTGCAGGAAATTACATAGTTTGTTATTTCTCTCTTAAGTCACGTCATTAGCTCATCTCAGTGAGTCACACATCTGCTCTCTATAGTAATGATTAGGGATGTAACAATACCAGAAACTCACAATACAATATTATCACGATAAAGAGTCCACGGTACGATGCATATCACGATATTTATACAAGGGGAAAAAAAGAGAAAATTTATTGTTAAAAATAGCTATTTTATTCAAAAATAGTGCATGTACACTGTACAGCATGTTATTTTTAACTTGGAAGCGTATCATAAACAAATCAACACACAGTTGAACATGTGTTTTCATTTCCCCCCCATTACTGCTAGGCAGGCAGACATTAAAGTGCAATAACAAAGTCATGTCAATTAAAATTATAGTGACAGAATATGAAAATGGAAATATTCAGTATTTTTTAACCTACTCTGAACAAAAGTAGTGTAGTACTATTACTAGAAAGTCATCTGAATGACATCAAATTATGAGGATAGAGTAGTCTTAATATTCATCAAATATACAGAACTTAGAACAATCAGACCCTGCAACAACAACAAAATTAACAAATTAGAAATAATGTAAACTCAATAACACACAATCCCTCACGCACAGATACACAGAGAGACGCAGAGAAAGAGAGAGAGAGAGAGAGAGAGAGAGAGAGAGAGAGAGAGAGAGAGAGAGAGAGAGAGGTGGGTAGAGATGTGTGTAAAAGAAAACCAAAATAAATAAAGCCCAGCCATTTCCCTGAAAGTCATAGAAAAACTCAAAAACACACATTCACTCAGTTTGTTCACGCCAGGTTGACAATCTTGACATCAAGGAGATCCTAACACTTTCTCAGAACAGCAGATGAGGAGAGGAAAGCTCTGGTCCTGCGCTTTCATGTGATATGCGTGGCATTTCTGTGAGACCCTGCATTCGCGAGTAATCCATCCAAGAGTAATGTGTGTGCAAAGCTGTATGAAAGCTCTGTTATACATTATTTTAGTGTAACTTTATCATTTTTTTTTTCGCTGTGAAAACACTGGACTACTGACAAGTGTCGGAAAGCCACGATTCCGCTGTTTCACGTGATATGCGTGGTTTCTCGCTATGACGAACGGTCGCGGAGAAAATCCACAGAGAAAAACAATCAGTCTCCTTACTTTTATTCGCTGTTTCCTCCGGTCACGCACGGGTCAGAGTCGGAGGCTGAGAGGCTGAGCTGCACGAGTCTGCTCTCACCTGCGCGCGCAGTTGCATGCAAAGGATTATGGGGAATGTAGTCGCACAGTCATATTACCGGCTCTGTAGGAGAACGCAGCTATACAACTAACGTGGCATTCCCACGATGGTATCGAGAATTTATTTTATCGCGACACCGCGAAATTTGACATATCGTTACATGCCTAGTAATGATAATGCTTTGATTTATCTCAACATTTGCAAATAGTTTATGCTTTTCATTCAACCCTCTTGTCATTTTTGAGTCAGTTGAGTTCAGCGTAACACACATCCAGTGTGTGAGTGAACTCTGGTGGATGCAGTGCGAAAAATTGTCCAGATATACTACAAACGACAACAACGTTCATATTTTAATCCAATGACCTTTTTATTTGGTCAGATATGTCAAACATGTACAATTTTGTCACTCTCAATCTGCATATCCTGGCCCTGTCCATATGGTTGAGAAACTCGTGTTGTTATATATTTGATTAAAATTAGGATTATTTATTGAGACAGTTGCTGGAAAAAAAGCACAGAATTAATTACTTAATCGGTACAAAGCTGCACTCATTAAGTGTTCCAGGTGGCTGTGGTTGAAAACATCCCTGGCCATTGCTACAATACATTTGAAACTAACTGGGTATGGCAAAGTCACCTGTTGAGCCAAGTAGTCCTAAAATATTGCCGGCCACCAAGTCTTTGATTTCTTCACTTTATTTATGCAAGTAAAAAAAAAGCTGACAGTAAAATTGTGCTTCAATTCCTGAAACATAATTCATGGCATTATTGAACTGATGACAACATGGGGCTGATTTAGCTAGAGGAAAAATATATCTTTTGATTAAAGATTTAAAAGGATATTAAATAATTGCTTGAACCATTTCAGATCTGAAATCACTGATCAGTGGAGTTTATCTTGGGAGGATATTAGACGCTATGGTGAATTCACAATCTGAAAAACCTTGGAGGATGGGATATGCTGCAGTTTCTTGTAATTGTGCTTTGTATTTAAAGTGCTGTTCAGACCTGCTTGTGACAAACTTTCTCAGCTGTCCTTCATGTAATACGTTAATTATGCTAGCCCATTATAGCAAATAGATTTCTACTTACCAATCATTGTTTAATAATCAAAGACTGCGCCCATAAGCTCTGAGGAATTGGCGTTGCAAACCAGAGGCTGCTGCGAGCATGTGCTCCATAGTTTAGTATGTGTGGTAGTTTAGTTGATGTTTTTGTCAACCTGTCCCTACTTAGTAAAAATGCTGATGTAGTTGGCATTGACATTCTCTGCTTCTCTGTCTGTTCATCTCTCCCCTCCACCCTCTACTCCCCTCTCACCCTCCTTCCCTCCATTAGATCCTCCCACCATGCCTTCCACCATTACTGCTCCTGTCCTAACTGGCTCTGCCTCCTCCACCTTAGTGGATGATAAGGGGCATGTTCTTCTCAGCTCCCCAACACTTGAAGCCCTACCTGAGAGTAATCTTGGTTCCATAGTGGGTGGGGCTGTGGGCGGGGCCTTGTTCCTGCTGCTGCTGCTTTCTCTGGTTGGTGTGTGTTACCTACGGAAACAGCAGACCTTCCACGGGAATTACTACACCAAGCAGTACCTGGGCCCCAATGACCTCCAGAAAGCCCCCACACAGCACGAGCTCCACCCAACCAAAGCTGGCAGCTCCCAACATCAGGACCACGACCGGGAGGAGTGGGGCGACCGCCAGCTCAAACAGGAGCGTGAACGTCGTCACCATAGCAACTACAACGGGGAGGAGTATCCCTCTAATGGCTACACCAGGGCAATGAGGGAAAGCAGTCAACACAGCCAGCAGCAAAATCACCACCGTGAACACGCACAGTATTCTAGTCCACGGCAGGCCAGATGTGCCAGATACCCTCACTCACCTAAACTACAAGGAAACGGCTCCCCCTACCTGTCAGATGACTGCTACGATAGCGGGCCTGAGGGTGACTATGTCTCTCACACAGACGGGTCTGTTATCTCACGCAGGGAGTGGTACGTTTGACAAGCTACCTGGTTCTGCAGGAGCAGAGATCTGACAGAAATCACAAGGTTTCATTTATCAAATTAGGAAAAAAAACATATTATTTCTCATATTATTTCGCACATGCACACGTCTACTAATCTCAATTCTGTAGTTCCCTGTTTTGTTCAAGTGTCCTGGTCGACACTTGAGACATAATATTTCTGTTCATGATGTGGACAGACTGCACAGCCACTGTGACAGTCAACATATACATGCCTTCAGAAGTTGGCATGTCATTAGTTTGTGTGTGTAGAGACTAACTAAAGATCATGATGTATGTGCTGGCTCTGCCTTACTACATGGACTGCCAATTTATTTAGCATTACTAATGTCTTTTAGTTGATTGGAAGCCCTGGGGGCTTGGGTTTTTTTTTGTTTGTTTGTTTCTACAATATAAGCCTTCTCACGCAACGAGACACTTGCTCAGTTGTATTTGTATGTGTTGATATTGCTTACAGACGTTTGATTAAAAGACCTCTGACCTCTGAATCTGATGGTTGATATTCAAAAATGGTATAGAACCCATGACTGGGAGTAAATCCATGAAACTCAGAGTCACAGGTCCTTTTTCCAAACCTCAGTAGGACACAGCAGAGGCATATAGGCTAATTTAAAAGAGGATTTATCCCACTGAGAAATCAGAATTGATGATCTCTCTACTCAGATTCATGGTCATAAAACGTATTGCACTGCCTTTTGCAAAGCTGTATAATGGACAACCACATCATTTGTTTTCTACTAAAATGTCTACTCGTTATGTAACTTGATGGGATCATGATGGGAGACTTGAGGACTTGACCACTGGCGTCTTAGCAATGTCCTTTAAAACCAATGGCCTGGAGTGGGAACCTTAAGAGCATTTCTACTATATGTCCACAGCTCGTCGTCTCTTATCCTCAGGAGGGAGAGATGGAGGGAGGGCAAGCAGGGATTTCTGCATGAATGAAGCACAGTCCACTGTAACAACAGACTGTGTTAACCAGACAGTCAAGCCTTGATATGCAAATTTGCTACATCATTCTGCAAGTTTAGATAAGCTGGAATAGCATTTCTTCTGTTTAACATTTGTGTGATTTCTTGATTTTTTTTAAAGAAGAGTTTCAGGTTAGTTGTCTACTTCAGTAAGCCACAAACACATTCCCCTGTTATCTACCAGATGGTCATGGATGTGTTTGAGAGTTTGCACTCTGGCACCAACCCAGACCTCTTGGAAACTCAAGAGTGCTATCAGCAGGGGCATTGTTGAAAGCAGGCTACAGTATGGCAGCCACCATACGCTGGCCTCCCAGTCACAAAGTATTTTGTTACACAAAGAAGTCATTCAAGAGTGCAGCCGGTACGCCCAACCACAAATAACCACAGATGAACTAATTTCACGACTCTGAGTAATCTGTAGAAAAAGACATGACTGTGTCACAATCTGAGGCATTAATAGGCTTATTGTTGCTTATCTGTGTGTGTAGCTGTACGTTCTAATCATTTTCACCTTTTTGTTTTGTTTTATTTAGGATTTATTATTACTACCAGTATTACCACAGTTAACTAAACATTATGTAGACAAATCAGGTCTTTTGTGATGGATGTGCTGTCGCCTTTGGTTATCAAAGCCACAGCACAGTTCTTACTCGCCTGATGGAACAGACAATATTTTGTTGCACTGATCATTAAATCTTTCATTCATAACTATCATTTGAATAGCTAAAAAATAATACACCCCAGGATTTTTTCTGAAAAGGATTTCAGGCTGGATTCACAATTAAATCTGTGCTGAGACTCTCAAGGTTGCAGGACACACCAATTACTGTGACTGAACTGGAGAGAAAGTGTTTTACATGTCAGTGTCTTTGGGCTTTGGAGCCCCAGTACAGGTGTCAAACTTAGATAAAGCTACTATAGATTAAAAGATACATTTCAGTTTTTGTATGTGATCAGATGCACACAGATGAAGTCTTTTGGCACATGCACTTATTTACCAGACAGCATGGAGGAGATCCAACAGTTTCTTCTATGTACACTAGTGTTTGTGAATACATGCCAATTTTAGTAGTATGGTCACCTATACAATATTTGCTGCCAGATGCCAAATATTTGTTGAACTTGTATGTATAAATATGATGATGACAGTGTCTCACATAAGTATTGCTGACTAGCTAACAACTGATTATAAGCTTATATTAATGACTAACGTGTCACTGTTGTATACAGGGTCTTGTAGCCTGAAATAGAAGTGAAAAGATGCTTTAGGCCACTTTAATATTACAGTAACAGTTGTCAAAATGGGAATTAGTTATATATTGTTATAAACCCTCACTGATTATTTGTCAGGGTGTGAATTTTGTGCAGTGAATAGGCTGCAGTTCTTCTAGTGAGGTTTGATAATGTGCCACTTTAAGTTGCAAGCAGAGAATATGACCCCTATACTGCAGGTTATGTTGTTTGAACTGTTATTTCAAACGCTGTGCAGTACACCAGAACTAATTTATTTCTGTAGACAGAAGCCTCCTTTTCTAATGAGTACCTTAAGTTTCAGTTCACTCCGATAAATTAACATAATTCCTCAGTTACCACCAGTGAGGTACAGAAAGGTTTGATATCTGTTGACTAAAGCACTCTGAATAATCTACAGTGTGGATCACCCAGAATTACCAACAATGTTTCTGTAAAGTGAAGTTGCTGTAAAATGTCTATAATGCAAAGTTCCAATATCATGAGCTCGAGCGTTAGGGAGCGTGTCCACTGAAGCGTTTTTTCCTGAGGCCAGCGTAGTTTTTAATTCTCTGTATTTGGAGCGCTGCATATTTACACTAAGCTACAAACTGAACAAAAAATGTTCAGCTTTGAGTAAAACACTGCACTTGTCACTGTCACTTTTTACCCAGCCGTTCCATCAAAGTGGAGAAGGGACAAATATCACAAACCAACCGTCACATTTTACATTTGCTAGTGTTGAACAACAACAATGGAGGAGAAATGTGTTGATATACTGTATATTAAGTAATATGTGTCCTCTCATGAACCCACATTGACTAACAGGGTCCACCCTGTCTCTATACGTGCTTCAGCCAGAGGCAACTACTCTACTTTGCACCAGCATTTTTACTTTGTCGATATTCTGTATCATAGCAACAAGACGCAACCAAAGCGTCTCAGCTGAAAAACGCTGCGCCTCCAAAGCGCTCTCAATCGCTCCCATCTGGGCATTTCCTAAGGAGTGCCTGGCATTTGCAGCTGAAAAAAGAACACTTTGGTGGACACGGAGCCTTATTGTGTTCGAAATCTGTAAGAATCTCAAAACCTGGTTTGCTTAAACTATCTGCATTTTAGACACAGCTACATGTAAGTGAGAACATGTGTTTCAATGCAACTTGGGTGAACTGACCCTTTAATGTCCAAAATGAAGTGTACAGTTGGAAATTTGTGAACCACAGAACCTCATTTAGATTGTTAAATTTAAGGTTTTGGGGGTGTGGGCATGCTGCTGACGCCTATTCATTTTGCCTTTGTGGTCACTTTCACATGAATGCAGAGGATAACAGGAACCACAGCAACCTAACCCCTGTTTGTGTTTGCTTCTATGCACTAAGACGGAAATGCCACCAATCAATATACTATTTTTGCTTGACTCGTCAGTTTGCAGCCCCGCACCTGGATTAATGAAGTTCTTTTGTACTGTAATATTTTGTATAGAGATCGGTCATCAATATCTTTACCTTGAGAAATGTCCTTCACTTTGGGTTGAGAAATACAACTAGTGCCTTAGATACCTAGAAGAAGAAAATTCGAGTGTTTTCTTATTATTTTTTACTTATGGATGTTTTGTTGCGCTGTGAGATTTATTTGTTGCCCTTTTGTTTTCTGCATACTGTATGTTAGGAGGACTCAGTAGTGCCATATTCACTTTTCTGACAGTTAAGGACGCAGTATATTTGCAAACCTAGAGGCATTAAAACACACACAAAAAGACAAAGCTTGAATAAACTTTGATGTAAAATTAGTTAGAGCATCTCTACTTCACAGGTATCTGTCAGGGGTTTTTGTTTCTGTAGAATCACTGTTGTTCAAAGAGGTGAAGAATTACCTTCAGTCTCACATCGTTAATGAAACGCACCTTGTGGTCATGTTTGTTTTTTGTATATACAGAAGAAAAATGTAAGTTTCTGGATGAAAAAAAATATTTATGTCAGTGACAACAGTGGAGAATTATTTTGTCAATTTTTTTTGAGATACTTTAGTTCAATAAAGCACCTTAGCACCTGTGAGTTTTTTCTCTGGAGGTTTTTTTTATTGTTTTTTTTTTTTCTCGAGCTTGCCGTTACTCAGACTGCTCAGTCTCAGCCTCTTTGTGCTTCTATAAATGACATCATCTCTAGCTCCCTAATGCTGCATACCCCCCTTCCCAACCCCCCCCCCCCAACCCAGTGCGCACATGTGGGACGCTGCACATGATGTAATCCAAAATCATGTTTCCTCACTTCACCTTATCTTCATTACTCTTAAGTATCTGAGAAGGCTGTAATAATGAGTTGTTCCTCTCCACAGGTATTTCTGTAGTGAGGGGGGACCCAGCACTTCCTCTGCTCTCCCTCTGCCCTCTTCACCCGTCCTAGTTTGCTTCGTTTCAGGACAGAAAGGCCCTCGCTCTCCCCTACAGCTCGTCTCCTTTGTGAATTCACCCCCCCCCTGTGTCTTTCCCCTGTTGTCTACCAGCTGGTAAAATTAAACGCTGAGTGTTTATGTCTGGCCCAAAGTCCCCACTCACCAGCCCATTGACTGTCCCCATGGCAACAAGCTCATCTGGAGCTGCTGATGGAGGCTGTCTTTCTACAAGCTCTACCTGGCCACAGAAAGCGGAGGGAGAGGGATGCAGGGGGGGTTGGGTGTGGGGGGGCGGCGTGGAGCTGAGAGTTTAACTGTGCTGCTGTGAAAGGCAGAGCAGGAAAGAGAGAATTAGCTACTGGAATTGAAAATGGCCCATTACGCCCTGCTGCACCACAGAGAGCTCCTCTGGCTATAAGGACGTATCACACTGGTGTGACCTTGACACTGTTAAGCTTGGACTCCGGGTCCTCAACACGACACTTCACCTAAAAGTCTTTATTTCATCTGACCTCTCTGCCTTCTATAGATCTTATCATGGTCACAGCAGTCGTCGTCATTCTGACCTTGAAACAGGGCATGCTCAGTGTGAAAATACATGGTGGAGCTTACAAAAGTGAAGCAGCTCAGTAGTAGTAATGATGTCAGCCAGCAGTGCTTGAATTTGTTTGAGACACTCGTGTAAGAAGATCAGTGGGTTTGCTTTTTGCCTGCGACACAACAGTTTCCAAGGATACTTTTCACGACACACAAAGGAGTGTGCAAACGTCTCAGGCAGCGTGGAGGGATGCAGCGCTGAAGCCTGTGTAAAAAAGAGACTTTGATATTAACTCCCCAGCAGAGGTGGGATCAAATTGTCTCCATCATTGAGCTGAAAATATTGAGATAGATGTCAGAGAGGAAAATGACAGACCACCTGCTGCTCTAACCTTCCTCCCCCCTCTATTATACCAGCATCTGCTCCCTGCAGGGTCTGTCGTCTGGGCAATAGCATGACCCTTGACCCTGCTGTTAAGGTTTAGGATGGATGGGCAGGGGTGGGGGTGGGGGGGGTTTCTTGCCATCACTCGCTCCCTCACTTCCCTTCATGCCACCGAGGTGCGCTGTGTTTAATTCATGATGAGCCCGTCTGTTGCGCTGACCTCGACGAGCACCAGCATGCACTTTTCTGGGCTTCACAGTGATGATGTGTGTGTCATAAAGTGCTGAAGTAGGAGAGACAGAAAGAGCCTTGCACTGGAGCCAGATCCCAGTGCGGGGACAGTTGATCCACCACTAATCCAAGCCTCTCTAGAACGGGTGATATTTGAACCAATGAAATGTTAAAATGAGAGAAAAACATCTAAACTGAGCATGCATGAATATATTTATCATCCCAAATAACTTCTGTATGAATAGGCCTTATGAGCTACTGAAGGTGCTCCATGCATTGAGTTTTTATCCCTTGTCACATTATGAATATCTGTGAAAATGTCTGTCACCAGGCATTAAAGCAAGCAGCTTGATGACCTGCATTTTTAAAGGCTTTTTGATCAACTCAAGAGGCTCTTGTCATAGTTCAGCAGCCATCAAAGGTAATCGAACGGCTATTAGCTGCTAGAGGACAGCATGAGGGGAGAAGACGGGAGAGGGGGAGGGGAACACGAGGAGGAAGAAGTGGCTTTCAGGGGGCGAGCTCAGAACTCCCAGCTTGTTCAATCTGCATCATAATTGAACTGTTATTTAGGATTCTCATCTCAGCACGTTATTGATTTTTCTCTCCACCTCAATGTCTAAATCAGCTGGAATTGACCATTACACACTTTGCTTTTTCCCCCCACCCCTGTCACCTTTTGTCCTCCAGTTTCTTCAGTGTTCCACGGTCACAGTTTTACACATTACAGCTGATTGGCCAAAACTTGCTGCTCTGTGAGTTTAATGCATCTTAATCACAATTAATCCTAATCCTCTCAGTGGACAACATGGAGCGTATGCAGGCATATGGTCAAACAAAGCTAATTCAGCAGACTTTACAACAGCTACTAGAACTCAACACACAAAAAAAATGGAAGGACAATGTTAATACATGGATAGATGAAGGGAGGTGAACATGTAAAGTGAACGATTAGTGAGTAATGGAGTTTAAAGGTGCAGGACATTTAACTGAACTAAGTTAAAGGAACACTTCACCCACAAAATGATCACTTGTGTATCAGTTACTCATCCTGTATTACTTTGAATTTGGGAAGAAAGCTTGTTTTTCTTGGATGCCTCCATGATAAACGAAGCATCTAAAAATTAAGAAAATTCTTGATGAATTAAAGTAAATGGGGGCCATGTTTAAGAACAGCAAAACTATATCAAAACATCTGTTTACCAAGTCTCACACAACTCATTTATCCAGTCTTATGTTCAGTACTTCCCAAACAAACTGCCCTTTCCACCGGGGAACTGAACTGAAAGTGAAACCTATTTATGGTCTTTTCTAAGCCAGACTCCACAGACAAAAACAGTAATTTTAACTCACTGAAAATGGGAGCTGCTGCTCTACTGCTGCCACAGTCTGGAGTTTATTAGTGTTATTGTGTGACTGCCATGAACCTGAACTAACCCATTAAAACACATAAGTCACATAATAACACAAACCAACTAACTGATCGAGGCCACAGCAGACCAGCAGCTCCCCTGTACAGCAAGGTAAAATTACTGTTTTTCTCAATGGAGTCTGGTTGAAGAGAACATTCATAAGTCTCACTTTCAGGATAGTTTTAAGTAATAAGGTTTTCATGAAAATGTCTTTGCGACGTACTAAGCATACAAGTGAATAAGTGACACTGTACGAGTTGTGTGAGAGTTTGTAAACCTATGTTCTGATATAGCTTCACTGTTGGTAAACAAGTTCCCCCTTTTACTCCAATTCATCAAGAATTTTCTCAGTTTTTGGATTCCTTGTTCACTGTGGAGGAATGAGAGAAAAGTTTTCCTCACAAATTCAACTTAACAGCGAGTGAGTGAATCTCTATCAGACATATTAGTTACAGCTGAACATGCACATTATCCAATGCAGTTTGATGAAAATTGTACAAGCAGTAGTTTGTAGTGTTTCAAAACAGGACTGGCTAGAGGACAGTCCCTTAGGACAGAAGACACTCAGAGCACTTTGTACTCATCAGAACAAACTGTGCTCCAGTTAACAAAACGTTTACATGTTGCATGTTTAAAAATTAAAATATCAAGCCTAAGATATACATACACCCTCTCAAAACCTGGCTACAAAATTAACATTTTGACATTTTATGCTCTCTATGTAGGTTAAGTGTCAAAGTTGCACAAGCTTTTACTTTGGGCCTTACTTACTGTGGGCCTGAAACTGGTTGCACTGTGGTTTTGCGAATGGATTATACTGGCTGGGCCTGCTTATGAGTACTTATCATCAAAGACACTGTGTCCTTGTTAAACAAATGCCACATATTTTAATGCAGCCCCAAATCAACACCCCTGACTGTGTTTACACAAAACCTTATTATGAGTTTCACCTCATTTACAGCAGTGTTTGACTCTGTCCTTTGTTCCTCCTCATGTTGATGTTATTGTGATTTCGTCTCTCTCTATTCTGTCTCAGACCAGTCTCAAGCGGAGAAGTCAAACTCCATCGTTGTGGCCGGAGCTGTGATGGGCGCAGTCCTTGCTCTTTTCCTCATCGCTGTCTTCATCATCGTGATCCTCACTGCTCGCAAGGCCCCACCACCAGCTTTCTCTGACAAAGTGTAAGTCTGACAAATAATTCATGCTGCAGAACATGCTCGTCTGGTTAATTAATGACATGATACCTTCTGAGGTTGACTGAAGCCCATCAGAGGGTTCAGGGAGTTGTGCCTTGCTCCTGTGGAGAATGCTGCAGCGGTGCATGCCCTGGAGCAGGGAGGCTTCAGGACAAGGTTGAGGGGTAGCAGATAATTGCTGTCTTGGCAGCAAGCCCTTGTCCTATTTTGTTCAGTCTGTTCCTATAGTGCACACCAGCACTCATGTTAATGTAAGAGCCAAGAAGAATAACTTTGATGTTGAATTATTTACAGAAGAAGCTGGGTCACACTTTGCCTGCCAGAGTCCTGTGACAGACATTAAATGCTTTGTGTGTGTGTGTGTGTGTGTGAGAGAGAGACACATTTCAGGCTACCGACATGTATGTATGAGGACAGCTTGTCCAAGTGAGGACAAAGGCCATGTCCCCAGTTGGGAAAAAGGTTGATTTTTGCATTAGTGGTTAAACCAACATCAAAGAACCAGTGGTGACATAGGCCGACTGTTGTGTCACCTCAAGTCGCCTGTGTCTTGGCCAAAAAGTTGCACTTGAACATTCTGGAAAAACTGCAGCCAACTAGAACATACACTCTGTACCTGTGTGAGAGAAAATCACCAGCTACCAGCAGGTGGCAGTAGTCTGTATTTGTCATTCAAAAAAGGAAACCTGAACAGCGACAGGAGGGATTCGAGATGCTAGTTAGCCAGTTAACAACACAACCCGATGTTGAAAGAACAAAGGATATTTACCATGCACTAACGAACAGTAACACAAACAAAAAGGAAGTGTTTCTGCTAAAGAGCTCAATGGCTAAAAAAATCATCTTACCTAATATAACATGTTTGTTTTAATCTCAAGCATGGATATATAAAAAGAACTGGATACAGTGCTGAAGGTGGGGCCCCGTTCATTCCTATGAAAGTTGCTCAAAACTGCTTGATTTCCGTGGTATGAAATAACCCAGTTCTTCCACATCGTGGGGCCCCGAGAGCAAGCACACCAGAGACTTACAGTGACTGAGTGGCTACCTTACACTTTAGCCCTCCGCTTACTTAAATGGGGTTAAAAATGATTGAATTGTTGTTCTTCTAGGCATTCTAAATGTTATCAGACCGAATGGATCAAATCCCGACATGAGTCATTTTGCAGGGGTTGTCTCTTCCACAATATATGTATATATAAACCTTTGGGCCCAATGGCATTATGTGACAGACCCAGGCGTTGTACTTCCACTGTTTGGACACTATTTAAAATTAGCTTCACAGCCCAGCACTGCTTCTCAGGGCTTGATCTCAAGCCCTCTTGACTTAAGTCTTTTGGGGTTTTTTCCTCACTTAGATTTCTCTTCTCAAGCACTGAGCTAAACTGCTAGTCAGAGTATTTTCTCTCACTGATGGCTTTGACGCCAATTCAACATGTTGAATCTATAAAAACAGCCAAAAAGGGCAGACTTGTGCCACTGAAGCAGGGTACACAGATGTTTACTAATGGCCCAACACTAACACACTGATGACTGTTGGTTTGGTGTGTCGGGTCCATGTTGTTGGTCCGACATCCCATTAGTCCGACGGTCTGCGGTGCTGAACGGCTCCTGGCGGGCGTATTTCTACCTTGATGATGCGCCGCGACCGGCTCTGGGTCAGCTGGGAAAGGCTTGAGGCGAAGCAGGCTCACGGCTTATGTGTTTGTCACTTTCTTTTTCATTTTTTGGGGCATTTTTTAGCCTTTATTTGATAGGACAGACAAGTGTGAAAGGGGGAGAGAGAGAGGGAGTGACATGCAGCAAAGGGCCACAGGCTGGAGTTGAACCCGGGCCGCTGCGGCAACAGCCTTGTACATGGAGCGCCTGCTCTACCACTAAGCCACCGATGCCCCTTTCTTTTTCATTTTAACCCACACCATGATCTTTTCCTGACCCTAACCAAGTGGTTTTTGTGCCTAAACCTATCCAGACCTTAACCACAGGGCATCATGATGATTTCGGAACGGACTTCGGAACAATGGGTTTAATATGGTTGGAACAATGGGATGTCGAACCAATGGGCTGTCGGATCAATGGGCAGTGTGTCAGGGTCCTTGGGGTTAGGCAAGTAGTGGTTAGGCTTAGGGGTTAGGGGTTAGTCTCCAGGAATGAATTTAAGTCTAGTATTTTCCCCAAAAGTGTCTAAGTAAAAATGTCTGTGTGTTTTGATTCACTCTGCATCTATCTTACATTCAAGTCATTCAACCTAGATGTGTACTTAATCTTTCCAATACTCCTGATCAACCTACAACCCCTTACATGCAAAACATTATCATGAACCTGTGGACCATATCTGTAAGATTGCGGGTTGATCCCCCTATCTATCCCTCTTAGTGTCATTGAGCGTGCTCACACCTGGGAAACATAGTTAGATGCATCACGTGTGTCTCAAAGAAGGAAGCTCATTGCTAAATAAATGTTATTCCTGTAGCATTGAACTTGGAGTGCTAAAAATCCTCCCAAAATACAAAGTTCATGTCAATTGCAAATAAGCCAATGATGTATGAGAGTGAGGCTGAGACTTATTGGATATACAAGTTGCAGCTTATAATTGGGAAACACAAAGCAAGGAGTTGATTCATGGAATATTATTGTTGCAGCCAAAAGGATTTTCTCAGCTATGATATACATAAGGGAGTCGACTTACTAGTAATGACATTTGTTTCTTCACTCCACACATATGGTCCTTTGTAAAATGTTGCATCCTAACTTCAGTGACAAAACGTACCTCTGACTGAGTTTTGACCTGGCTGATAATGTGAAAGTGATAACAGGCCACCTTCAGACACTGCTGACGGGCACAAAACAGCATGAACTGAGGGGAAAAATACTCAGTGCATGGGTGTGGGCCCTGCATCACCACACTGACACTACAGGACGGTGTATTTACCCTCACACTGATCTGTGGTCAATGCCACGACAAACTTAGCATCTTAAGTGTGACCGTGGCTGCAAGTCCCAATGGGATGACGGGGTGGGCGGGGGGCGGGTGGACGCAAGCCTCGTCCCTCTCCTTCATCACACACACACGTGAGTGCAGGACAGCGTGTCACTGAACTGGAGTCTCTCACCGCTTCTCATCCCCAAGTATGAAAGAGAAGAGCAGCATCAAGTGATCTACAGTGTTAGAGAATCAATGCCTGTCATGACATCATTTTATGGATGGCCAAGGTCAGTTTCTAGGTTTCCGTTTAGTAGTGGAGAGGGATTTCAGTAAATGAGAAAACCACTCTGACTGTGGTTTAGAGGAACTGGCACAGTGAGGGATCTTACAGCAGCTGTCAGAAACCCTCCAATTTACTATTATATATGAAAATCAATCACCTTTACACCATGCTGCCAAATATCCTGTTGATTTAGGTATGACACCATTAGTATAGCTGGACACCACTGCTTAAAGGGACACTTGAGTATTTTATTGCACTACCTTAAATTAAGTGGACTTGAAAGAGATAGATTGTTAAAATATTGGTCAAAATTGATGCACCAGAGACTGAAATATCCTGACTTTTATTCCCTGGAGTGGGTCAAGGCTTTAAAAATACTGGATCCTACATTTCCCATAATACATTCCCATAGCGTCTTTTTTTATCCTGTAAAGGTCTCAACACCTCCAGCTTTGTTTCTCAGGCTTTCTGATATCAGTTTTTAACTTCGAAACCCATCCCAGATGACATCTAATCAGGGTTAGACAAGCAGCATTTGACCTAAAGGTGTTACTCTAAGCAGCCCCTCTCTAAATTTGATCCAGTAATTGAATTTGCACCCAGCAGAAACTTATTATTTTATGCTGCTCCTTTCTAATATCACAGTTTTCTCTTTCAGGTCTCTCTCTCTCTGTGTTCTGTAAAAATAAAATCTCTCTTCATTGCGATTTCTTTTTCTGCGTCTCTGAAGGATTGACCTTCCTCCGACACACAAGCCGCCTCCTCCCTACTCTGAGAGAGCACCTGCAGTTCCCCTGGGTGTCCACGCATCACAAGTGGCCTGGCTCTGTCAGGTAAACCCCGCTCCACTTTCATAACCACTTTAATATGTCAGTGCATTTCATCTGAATCATCAGCACCACAAAGATTATCACTTGGTGAGCTGATGATGAGTCACAACGGGAAGTAATAACACTTGCCGATGTCATTATGTGTGATTATTAAGCAGGAGGCCTAATGGCTGTACTCATTTAATATGTAGGATAGTTTAAATTTTAATTTGTGTGCTCAGCTCAACTCAAGCTTTCATAAGCCTGTACTTTTTTTTTTTAAGTCTAACTCAGAAAGAAAACTTTCCTGTTTCTCTATACCTAATCTGACTTTGTGATGCGCTGACATGAGGTATCACATGAGATGACAAAACTGTTTGTGGCATGAAAGAGCCGTCACACTGTACATCTTTTATGACTTTAACCAGCAGACTCGCAGGACAGACCACAGGCGTGAGCTGACTGACCGGCAGCACCCACCCACAAGAAGGTCAGGACCATCGGCAACACAGAGCCCCACCCAGCAGCCATCCCGTCTGCAGTGGGTGTGTCATCAGAGTGGGACAGACCGGGTGTACATCAACCACCGTGAACACTATGTGTGACAGACATCCTGAACACAGTCCACACAGCACCTGGCAGTCATTCACTCTGTCTGAGCAGCATCGAGTTTTACCAGCTTCACCTGAGGAAACAGCTGGCAGCATTAGAGGGCAACATCTGTCTTTTTACTTCACATTTTTAAATGTTATGTGTCTTAAGTAGTTCAACACTTTGGGGAATTTGCTTAGTGTCTTTCTGGTTGAGAGTTAGATGAGAAGATTGATGCCACTCTCTTGGGGGCAGACAGCTCGCCTGGCTCTGTCCAAACGTAACAAAATTTTTGTACTTCTCTCTAAAATCTGGAGTCTCTGCTGGTTGCCTGGCAACCTCACGGTAATGACAAGACACCTGGAGGTCACCGCGCCCATCCGAGAAATAATCCAGCACACAACACTCCCATATAACCACAAATTGTCTTTTTAAAATTTGGCTTATTTGATGTTTGGACAGAGCCAGGCTAGCTGTTCCCCATTTGCTTCCAGTCTTTATGCTAAGCTAAACTAACTGCCTGCTGTCTTTAGCTTTATATTTACTGTACAGACACAATCCTCTCATCTATTTCTCAACAAGAGAGCGAATAAGTGCATTTCCCAAAATGTCGAACTGTTTCTTTAAATATTTTTTCTTTCTTTTTTCTCTGTTTTGCAGATATCCTGTATTTATCTGTATTTAGAGTTTGTTATCACTTAGGATACTGATGCTTCTGAAACCACATGACCAAGAAAGCAAGACTCCATATCTGCCCCTCAATCAGCTTGTGTATTATTATATTGTACATAAGTAGATAGAAAAACAACCCAATTGCCAGAAAAAAATGTTGGGCATTGTACATTTCTGCAAACCATAGATACATTACATTTCTATATTATTGTATAGCAGATACATGTTAACTTTACATTGAAATTTTACGTTTCAACAATGCTGTAATTAACATGTGGTTAGGTTTTGGCTTAAGAACTTGGTTTTGGTGGCACAATCATGACTGGAAATGCAAGCAAACAACTGCTTTTACCAGCACTATCCCCTGTGGTCACTAAAAAACACCCACGTTTTGTGGCTACAAAGCCACTTGAAACACAGTGACGACTCATGCAGATGATGCTATCCACCATCCCCCTCAAGTCCTGATGACAAAGTCAGCTCATATTCCACATCACTTTAGAGACATTGATAAGATATGTATGAAACGTACAAATATAAAGTACCGGTGGTTTGCAGAAACATACAATTCCACTATAGTCTTCTGGCGTCTGGGCTGTAGAAATCAGCTGAGGGTCATAGTTAACCACCAAAATCCAAACTCTGTTCTCCTTTTTTCTTTTATCAGAGCGGAAACCACAAAGCATAACTCTGAGACACTATTCTCAGGCATATCACTAGACCAAACCACGCCAGATCCAAACCGCTTAGGTCCACTGAGACCAAATGTACTAACTGCAACACAGACCATGAAGGGATTAATTAAGGTGTTTCTGTCCCAGTTCTGTGATTGTGCTGTTTTAATGTTATGACACAATGCTTTTTTGGCAGCAGAAACTGTAGATTTGTAAATATGTGTAATTATGTAGAGTCGTAACCTCCTGCTAATCAGGGAAACAGTAATCTGAGACGTTATTAATGTCAGTACTTTTTATACATACTGCAAAAAAACAGACTTGTTATGTGTAAACTGAATGAAATATTCACATCATTTGTTGCGAGGAGTCAGCGGATTACGTACGTCATACTCCTGTGCCTGACTTTTATCTGGAGAACTAACTGTTTGAAGTGCCATATTGACATTTTGGGGGTATTCCCTCCAAGTATATCTTGTGCTGTAGTGTTAGCATTTCTCTAGTGTAACCAGAGAGTCATGTGCTCTTGTCTTGTTTGATTTATGTATAAAAATGCATTTTAATTTAAATGCATAATTAAATTTTCGACAGTGACATGATGCTGTGGCAACAGTAAACATCATCATCTGCTCTCACTGTGTATGAAATCTCTCCATGAAGGTGTTCAGCAACCCTCTGAAAGTAAAAACAGACTGAGAGAAGGAGGCTCTGAGTCACTACATGTGAAAACAGAGAGAAGAAGTCCTTGAAGATTTGAGAGAGACTTTGAATTGACGTGTGGAGGGTTTCTGAGGTAAATTCATCTCAAGGTCACAGTCACATTGCATCCACCATGATTCTCCCAACAGAGAGAAAAGCAGTTTTTATTACCAGGAAACATTTTGTATGAATGATGCAGGGTTTGTATGTCAGGAGCTCTCATTGTAATGATGGTTAACATGTTTGTCAGGATTCATTTATTCCTTTAGATCAGTCAGTGATGAGTGGGTTTCTCCATCCTCTGGTGAAGGGGCGTAGCTGGCACTTTCCAAGAGCAACACCTAGTGGCCAAACATGTCAGTGCAGCCCCTGGTGGTGAATGTATTACTATCACTGAATATATAAAGTAAATATGACCCTTGGCTGTTCTCTGTTGAGGAAAGACTGTATTTGATTAAAAATATAATTTAATGTGGCAGATTTAAGGGTGCAAGAGATAAAGCTACATTAATTAAGAGAAGCCTAAGGGAGGTTTATTTTTTGTAAATGGAAAATCATATTATATTTTACTAGCTGTGTACTAGTTGATGTGTGTCATGCTGGACTGCAGGTTTAATGGGAGGCATAACTCTGACTGAACATCATTTCTTTGTAGTGTTAATTTAGAAAAAAAAAATTAAATCACAATTAAAGATACATACAATATATGGTTGTAAAGACAATAAATATGCATGTATTTTCCAGCTATAGCATAAACATAAATATGCTGAAGGTGTCTTGGGTGGTAGCTCATCCATGTTATTATATTTGTCTCTCTAAAGCTACTGTTGGTAACTGCTTTAGCAAATCAAATATTTTTTATAACTGACATTAGTGCATGAGGCAGATTATTAATGCTCCTCTCTCCTCATAGTCCTCCTATGGGCATTCGCTGCTTGTGAACAGCCATCAAACTGTCAAACTCAGCAGCGTTGATCAAATATGAATCAGGATTCTGTTACTGCATTGCCTATTTCTCACCCCAAATGTTCTCAGAAACATATTTTAGTGTACTGTTTAGCTGTAAAATAAGAACATTCACTCCTGTTGGTGGGCAGTGCTTCATTTCAGCCTGATTATTTTAAACAGTACACTAAAATATGTTTCTGAGAATACCTGAGGTAAGAAATAGGCAATGCAGTAAAACAATCTTGATTCATATTTGATCAGCACTGCCTAGTTTGACAGACTGCGGCTCAGAAGCAGTGACTGTTATGACTGACAGCTGCTCTCACTGTGATTGGCCAAAGTCTCCCATCACAGGCTAGATTTTCTAAAGCCTCAAAACAGAGCCAAACAGAGGTGCAGAAATGTAGTGCTCTCTCAGACCGCTTGTATTTTCATATGCTCAAAGGTTATGGTAGGATTTGTGCCCGATGATACCAAAATTAAACTGTCTACCTGAGCTTTTCCTTTGCTTATTTAGCATTGTAAACCTCAGTGGTTGGTACTGTTTTACACAGTAGAAAATTAATGGGCCTTTTTCACTGAAGATATGTAAATAATAAGATTATTGGTGGCTGAATTCCATGTAGCTGCTTCAGTTTCAGGGTTTTGGGCATGCTGGTTCACTGTCACACCGCCATGGCTTACTGGGACACTTGAACAGAAATTAATGTTACTTTCAACACCTGTGCTTTTCCTGCTATGCCAAGTTGAAATACCTGCTGTGAAAGGGGACTTTCGCATTGTTCTTAATATAATTAACAGATGGCAAAGTGATTAACATTCGCTTTGGGGGGTGCACAGTGCCAAGCAAACTCACCTTTGTTTTTAGTAAATAACCTTTTATTGGGGAGCAACATAAAAATAGGAAACAACAATAAAAAAAAATAATAAATACCTATAGAAATAAGTAGATCTTAAACAAAAGATAAAAGTGAAAACCATAACAGAAACAAACAAAGCACAGTGTAGGTTAAGCCCTGTCATGCCTCACGTAAAGCATCTTCCTCATCATGATCACACTTTTATTTTGTTGAGCATTTTACAGTTAAGTGACAAACAAGTATAGTGAGAAAAAAGTATCACAAATATGCCAAATCCATATCAACAGCCAAAAATATCGGCAGTAAAAATTATACAAATATTTCTGTTGAGTGATATCAGCTGTTACCACAGTAAGCTGATGCAGGGGAGCATCTTTTCTTATAGTAGTAATTCAAATAGTTTTGGTTTTCTTTTTCCAGGTTTTGAGGTATCTCTCTCTCCTGCTCAGCACAATACAGGTGAATATAATTTTGTTTGTGTTGCTCATAACTTTAAAAAGGAACCTTTCCTCATAATATTATATATTCCTTTATACCTTGCTGTTTTCATGGGGACTACTTTCTACCAAAGAAACAGTCCTTATGAAGATGGTTGAAGTGTCCTGGAAAAAGTAAACTAAAACTATCAGAAAATGTGTTTTCTTTATAAATGAGGTGTTCTGGCAGTTTTATTTTGTTCATTACAGCCACCAACCTGGGCTCATGATGTGAAATGACAGTAAATAACTTCAGTTTCTTAAGACATGTCAGTATGAGTGCAGCTGCATTTTAGGTTTGAAACACCGACCACAGGGTCATCAACATTTATCTGACATGCTACCAGTAGCACACCAGCTGAACAACTGCATTGAACAGTTTACTGACTAAGGTTTGGCAGCTTAAACCCTTACAGCTGTCAGAATGAAGGTTGAATTAAGGATTAGTTCACCCAAAATGGAAACTTTTGTCATTATTTACTCACCCTCACTTCTGTTGGAGCACTGAAAAAGTTTGAGTGACAGTGGGGGACAATTTATCAACTCGTTTGGAGGGGAAAAATCAGGCAATAAATTTTGAATGTCCACATGACAAGCAGTGCAACTCTCCACGTCAGGTCATGACTGAAGTGTCCAGGCTGTTTGTGGAGGTCCATTAAAAGGAAATATTTATCATGAACTTTGTCCAGTTAACTTATGTAGTGCATTCAAGTGTTCTGCCACACTGTTGGCTCAAACACTAATACGTAAACAATGAGAAGGCTCTGTTTCCTTTAAGGTTTTTGACTTTCAGGGGGAAAAAGGAAGCCGTGCTGCATTACAGTGAAATTTGGATTTTACATTGATAGGTGTTTTGTGTAATTTTATGGTAATTTGGGGGTTATTTCTGAAAACAAAAGTGACCAAATTCTTGGTTGATTTGGAAAATGTTGACATGGAGTTGTAGCAGACACTAGCTGTATTGACATGCAAACATCACATCCTCCTTGGGAGTATTAAATTGTCATATTATGGACTGACAGAAAATATCAGAGTAAGTTCTTGAGACAAATGTTATTTTCTTGATGCTGCTCTATTATTCTACCCGTAGATGTTGACATTTCCATACAATTCCTGACACTGTACTTGAAAGAGAAAAGTACAGAATTTGACCTCTCCTTGACAAACTACCCCTCAAGCACTTTTCTCTTGCAAGCTGTTAGCGACATGTCAGGATGCTGCTTGGTTTGGTTTTGTTGGAACTGAGACAAGATGAGCCCACTGAACCATTTTTGTGTCTCAGTAACTGGCTTTTTATCTAATGTCTGATGATGATGATGATGATGATGATGATAAATATTTTACTCCTGATATTCTATCCATAGATGTAGTTTAATGTAGTGAAATGTCCTCTGAAGGCAGGCTATGGTGCAATTGGTTCACACAATTATGCAACTGAAACAGGGTGGAGGTGGTGAGTCCTCATGAAGATAGTTATGGTTATGTAGGATAGAAGACTCAAACCAAAGAGTGTTTGAAAGTTAACTTGAGAAATCAATTACAAACATTCTGGCAAACTTAAAGGGACAGTTCAACTTCAAATCAAGAAGACTTATTTTTCCTCTTACATGTAGTGTTATTTATCATTCTAGATTGTTTTGGTGTGAGTTGCCAAGTGTCGGAGATATCAGCTGTAGAAACATCTGCCTATACTGGCTGCCTATACACACTGGACCTTTAAAGCAGCTGTAATTGCTTTTTATATGATATTCTTGTATTTTAAAGGGGTTGCTCATATTGACAAAGCCAAAGAGATTATCAGTGGACTCTACAGTTTTCTTGAGCTCTACAGAACATTTTCACATCTTTCAGCTCACAGTTTTGTTTCCTGCCCACAACTGTTTTGACTAACTATTTTCAGCTGCAGCATGCAGTTGTTTTGAGTTTTAAAAAACCCATCTGGACACTACCTGCTCAGCAGGAAACACCAGGTAAATTTAGTAGCTAGCTGGTGAACATAGTGGAGCGTTGAGCAGCTCAAAGAATCGGTCATGAGCCAAACAGAGCTGAAAAATGAGTAAATATTGTACTGTTATTCATCAGGCGAACACAAAAGCTAATATTAGTACTGTGTCTCAGCTTGTTTCAGTTGCCCACGTGGCAAAAAAAAGTCAGTCACTGCAGGTTATAACTTACAGTTAAAAAATGAGAGCAGAAATAAAGTTTCTTCTTCAAATCTTATTTGTAAAGTAAAACTTGCTGCTGTTTTGTGCTGTAAGTAATTCAGTTAGTTGTTGCTGGACAGTTGAAGTTGCTCTCACTTGTTAAGAGCTGTTTTGTTGCTACACTGTGTACCTTTAATCATTGAACTGCCCCAAGAGCAGCAGGAAGTTGCTGTTTATACCTGATTAAATGAAATTAGCATGAAGAGCAGAGGACAATGCTCTCATTATTTCTGATTTAAGTCTCATAAAAAGTTAGAGGAGCTGCTGCTTAAAAAGCTTTTCCTGATAGTTCATTGTAGCAAGCATAAAACCATTCATGTTAATTAATGGCAGGTGATGTTCATGTCAGATTTATTCTGTCCAGCTAACAATTTATGATGCTACATAATGAGAGCAGCAATAATGCTTCACTGCTTCATTATAAATAATTCTGCAGCTCCACAGGAACACGGAGCTCGGTGATTATGTAAAAATAGACCTGTTATCAAAGAATAAAAAACAGTCTGTCCCTGCTTGGAGCAGATGACTGTGTGAACTGCTGCTTATATTAAACGCTGCCCACAGAAAGCATCTCAGTAAATAAAATTCTTCTCCTCATGCACTTTCACTCCTTTCTGTGAGTGAATGGCAGCTTTGTTTCAGCTGTCAGGATGGATTAAATCTTGCTCCCATAAACAATCATCATGGCGGAGATATGGAAATGAGCTGCCCCTCAAAGCGGCCCCTCAGAGGATGTACCATTCCAACATTTTCCAAATCCCAAATCCTGGGTGCTTTTAACACGCGACCAACAAATTACTTTGACTTGGCTTTCTGTTTGGGGGCAGGTGGAGTTATAACTGTAGGTTTAGGGGCTCCTGCAGGAGCAGGAGGGGGTCTCACTTTTTCATACAGACTGACGAACCTGCAACAAAACAGAGGCATCACACATGTCAATAGACAAAAGAGAACAAAAACATGTTCATATGTTATAAGCATGAGCATATGAAAAGACATTATATAACAAGCAGGTTACTTACAGGTTCTTGATTTTCTTTATAAAAGCTTTGACCGCTCTAACCACCCTCCTTATCCGCACCTGTCACCAAAATGTCAGACAGGTCAGTGCATTCAAAGCATTTTTGTATCTAAATTTTATTTCTCAGGAATCAGAGAAGTCATTTTCTTAGTAATTATATCTAATATATATCTAATATAATATCATATTACTAGTTTAGAGTTTTTCTTTTTTGCTGTTTGTGTAAGTGTTGCAATTCAGTGACAGATTTGACTGTAAAATAATGAAACTCACCTGCTGCTTTTTGTACAACATAGGAAGAGAGAAAACAGCGATCACAGCTGTTAAACAAGAACAAAGGAGAAATTATTTGTGAATTTATCTGTTAGAATTCATGGTATTCAACATGTCTCTGTGTGGATGGCTCTTTAGCGACTAGGACAGGGTGGAGATGCTCTTCAGTCTCTGTAACCTTGAGCTGGGAGACTGGGATTTATGTTGGTTTATATAAAACAGGGCCTCCCAAAGTGGGGCCCATGGGCCAGAGTTGGCCCCCTGTAAGCGCTGATTTGGCTGGCCAAATGTTTCTAGCGTGGGGAAAAAAGTGATTTAAAAAACATGATACACTCTGCTGGGTGGCACTGTGGAGCAATGGTTGGCACTGCCTCACAGTAAGAAGGTTTCAGGTTCAAACCCATGAGCCACCTGGGGCTCTTCTTTGTGGAATTTGCATGTTTTACCTGTGACAGCATGGGTTTTCTACACAAATCCTTCCACAGTCTAAAGACATGTAGTTTAGGTTAAGTGGTAACTCCTAATTGTGTACACTGCATCTTGCCAAATGTCAGCTGGGATAGGTTCCTCTGTTTACCTACAGCAGCTGACGAGGGTGTGTCGTGAGCCTGAGCCGGTGTTTGCGCTGTAGTAGTAGGTATATATAGGGCAAGTACATCTTTTTCCTCACATAATAGCCTACTGGTTTTCTGTTGGAAACAGCCGATGAAGTTTTCGTTAGCCGTTGCTATCCTGCGCACCTGCACGGCGTGGTGATGAACTGTCTTATTGATTTCTGTTGCCGTGCTGTCTTGCGGGCCTGCACGGTGGAGTGATACTGGCCAGAAAATAGTCCCAATTGATAGCAAGGTCTGACGTAATGCGGGGTTGTTTTAAAATTATTGAAATAGTCTAACAAAACACATGCATACTTTTTTGTAGCTTAAAACCTTTTGGTTACGTGTCCCCCGTACATCTTCAGAACTACTTTTTCTACTACTTCAGTAAGCTATGGGCAATTTCTCAGAGCAGGAGGCTCATTGAGAGTAGTGACACCGTCACATCAGAGCTACAGATGGTCAGCGTTTCACACAACTTCATGTCCAAAAACCTGAACTATCACTTTAAGTTTCAGGTTTGGCCCTCGAAGGGAAAAATTTTGGAAACTCTTGATATAAACCATGACCATGATCTTTTTCCTAACTTTTACCAAGTAGTTTTGGTTTGCCTAAACTTAACCCGACCTTAGTCACAGAGGTGGCATGAGAAAACACTCATGAGTCATTTTTAGATGAAGAACTCACCCGCTATGATCAGAGTCAATCCGCTGGTTTCAACTCCAACATAGGTCAGCAGATACAGGAGCAAAACAAACTGGGAGAGAACATAAAAAATGAATTGTTAAGTCGATGCAGCCCAGTCTTTCAGCCCATATGACCCCATAGGTCATTTGTTCCTACCATAGTAGGATCCATAGGAGCTTTTCCAAAACTAGCACCCTTACCAGGGTGTGGGGAGGTTTAGGAAAAGAATAATTATATGGGTTAAAATAGCCATAACATAATTTACATATATAGGCCTACAGTAGTAAACGCCACGTTATGACGTGATGTTAAGCATTTAGCAGGACGTTACATACGTACATAAGTTAAAATACGTAATTGTTGACTTTTGGTTTCACGTGGGACATTAACAGTGCTCTCCTGGGTCAGTCCTGTGTTTGACCGACCTCTCTACCCCAAGCTCCTCCCTATGGGGACTTTGTTGCTCCTTTAACTATATCATCTGACTTTCTCTCACCATAATTACTGTGGCCACTAGAGGTCACCACTGAACAACAAACATAATATGCGTCGTAATAAGCTACTCACACAAACGACCTATGGTGTCATAATGTGCAGGGGGTTGATTACACTATTAATCCCACTGAGAATCAACACCCACTCTGTGCAGCTCTGTTAAGCTCTGATTTAAAACTATAGGAAACTACTCACAACCAGTTTTATCAATCTGTTGGTGTTCATGCATAAATGCACATATTATTATTTTATCATCACACTCAGACCTTAATAGAGTCGATAACGCTTTCGATGAAAAGCAGGCGTTTGAGCTCTGTGACTGCAAATGCGATCATCAGCACCACCTCCTCCACAAGCACGACTGTCTCCTTATCTGTCAGGGAGCTGTCATAATCCAGGTATGACCTGGGGACAAAAACACATACAGGCCCTTAAGATCACAGGAGATACAAAGCAATCATGCCCTACATTTAGCCACAAGTGCAACATAATTGAAATTATCGACCCATAGAGAGCAGCACAGCAGCATTCAGTGTGGGCTTGAGGTTGGAAAAATGCACAAATAGTCTAAATTAACGTTTACAGACTCACTGGAAGGGGTGCACCCCAGGGTTCCAGCGCAGCAGCTCCAGCAATTTATAGTAAAATCGTAGGGTGAAGGTGACACACATGACACCCAGACAGATGTGGGAGATTACGGTGATGGCACTGAGCTGGAACAGACTGGCCAGACTGACCACCAGCCCTGTGAACACCACCCCAGTCTTCCTCAATTTCCGCCAATACACCAGATCTACAACTGCACAAGAAGACGCACACATGTTAGAGACAGCAAAAGAGATGAATTACAGTGAATGTGTGATTGACAGAGGTAGTTTGTAGATTATCTACTCCATTCTCAGTAAGGCCTTGATCAGTTAGATAAGGTACTCTTCATAATTCATCAGAAGCTGAAGCTGAAGCTGAAGCTTGGTTTTCTTATGTTTGTTTGTTTTGGTTTTTTTTTATTTCATTTTGGTGACATCTGCATCACCTGCCTGTAAAGCAGTTGTTTGTTTTTTTTGCTTGCTTTTTTTGGACTGTTGAACCTCAATCACAAATCACATAATCATTTCAGCCACTTGAAAGGTCCTCGTGGTGCCACTTAGATAGATGGCAGAAGGATGAAGAGAGGTTAAAGGGACAGTTCACCTCCAAATCAAAACTACATATTTTCCCTCTTACCTGTAGTGCAGTTTATCAGTCTAGATTGTTTTGGTGTGAGTTGCAGAGTGTTGGCGATTTCAGCCATAAAGATGTCTGCAATATAGTGGAACATGATGGTACTCAGCTTGTGGTGTTCAAAGTGCAAAGAAGAAAAGAAAAAACAACAAAAAAAACTCAACAGCAATGTCTCTTTGCAGAAATCATGATCCGGATACACAAGATAATTCACAGACCTTGTTGTGAGCAGTTTCATGTAGGAACTATTTTATCTCTACCGAACTACATCCGCCAACTGTGTAACTACTCATGGACAAGAGGCTCATGTTTCTGATAGAGTGAGATGTCAACATTAGTGGCGTCTTCTTTATTGCAGCTGTAATGTTAGCTAGCTCAGTGGTGCTAGATGAGCTAGCAGTAGAGCCACACTTCCTTCTATGCAGTGATACTGTTGGTGGATGTAGTTCTGTAAAAAGAAAATAGTTCCTACATGAAAATGCTAACAACAAGGTCTGTGGATTATCTTGGAAAGAGACATTGCTGTTGAGTTTTTCAAATGTACTTTTTGGCACTTTGGGCACCACAAGCTGAGTGCCATCTAGTTCCATTATATTGGAGAGAAGGAAGATCTTTGAGGTCCAGTATCTCCAACACTAGGCTACTCACCCCAAAACAAAACAACAGATAGATAAATAGTGCAACACGTAAGAGGGAAAATACAAATATTTTTATTTTGGGGTGAACTGTCCCTTTAACTAAATTGTAATGGAGATGAAAAAGAAATGGTGACTGTTAAGATGCCTGACAGTTAGCAAAGCTCCGTCAGGCACTGCATCTTTTTTACAGCTCTGTTTTTGTTGTATCTGTTACTGTGGGTGTTAAAGAGGCTCAGACTTTGTTTCACATAGTTTCATATCAGTTTTCCTAAAAAGTGACACCACTTAAAAAAAACAAGTGAGTGTATGTGATTCTAACTCCTCATTCAAATGACCCAGATCATCTTCTATCCTCTTCTGTTTATTATAAACAAACCTGCTGATGGTGCTGATGGAAATGTGACACACATCTCTCCCTCTGTACCAGAGGCTAAATGGACAGCAAGTTACAGATTTATATATTTAAAAAAAAAAAACATAGAGTTTAAACAGCAACTAAATCACTAAATACGCCAGTTACCTATATATAGATAAAACACATGTTGAACATTTGGCTGTACATTGCCAGGAAAATCAAAAATCAGCATATCTATTTATTCCTTTCTAGTAGTTCTATTCAGTACATGTGTTAAGCTTTGTTAGCATACAGTCCGTGGGACTAATTTATGAGAGTCAAGGACATCCTAAGCAGTAGCATCTTTTTGTTTGTCTCTTTCAGGAAAAAAACAATGCATCTGCATGAATGTGTTGCTTTTAATAATGCACTTTTCTGAGTGAATAATAAATAAAGGAATAATTACAGTATGAGTCATAGTACAACATTAGATATTCAAACAGCAAAACACTAAATGAGCCTCCTAAGGCCAGTGTTAATCTCAAGGTAATTATCTGATTAAAACTCAAGGATCTCACCCATAAACATGCAGGAGACACAGAGACACACACAACAACAATTTGTCTCCTAAAAGATCATTGACAAATGACTGAGTCACGCATTTGAATACACACACACACACACACACACACACACACACACACAACTACACCAGCAAACCCTTTTGAAATGTTAAATTAGATTATTTCAAGTTTTCTTATTGGTTATGGTTATTTGGATAATGGTTATTCTGACATGAAGCTGGTAAGCCAGAAACAGAGACACTCACTTAAGATTTTACACCTAAGGTATTAAAACAATTTCCAGTCATGGCATAACCATAGCCTAACTCTGATTCTAATCCTAAAAATAAAAGTAAAATACAATTTAGAAAAACAACCCTGACAAGAAAACACACATCAATCCTCTGTTCATCTATACTTAAGATACAGTTTTGACCTTTTAGAATAAACAAACAAACAGCATTCAGTCAGCGACAGAGTCTCATTTAGCTGAGTCCCATCTGTCCACTGAATGAAAGACATGCAGGACTCAGTATTTGACTGGTCATCCTGTTTGTATTCACACCTGCCCAACAGAGGGGAAAAAATAAATCATCTCTTCCTCCTCCACCTGACAGCTGGACTCTGACCAGCTCCCTGTCTGCTCTGATTCACTTTACTTAAAGCTGTCACCATTTATTTCCTTACGTTTGGTGGCCATTTCAGCGACGATCCTGCTTGCTTTTCTCTCTTCCCTGTGCTTCCACCGTTGGCTCACTCTCCAGGCTTTTTTTGGCCACCCCAGCTCTGTCAGCAATATAAGGCCTGGCTGGCCTAATTTTATCCTGTATTGGATACCCCCTGTTTGGATTCACACACACATACACACACACACACACACACTCACACACACACACAGGCTGAAATTGGGAACCCGAGACATCAGCATGTCCATGTCCCTCAGCTCTCGTGGTTCCTCAGCCAGTTCAGTTGGTGGCTGACCTGCACCCAGAGGCCCTCACAAGCAGCCATGTTAGTGAGAATCAGCCTTTAATGTAAAATTCTTTACCAGTCAGTATCAATAAGAACACAACCAATGTCAGTAGGATGCTACAATTTCCTCCAGCATTCATGACAAACTAATAGAAAAATGACTGAGGTGCATCACATTTTTAATGCAGTAAGATCCACAGACTTTTTTCTCTGCAGTGTTCATTATGAGAGAATTATAGCCCTTCTCACTATAACTCACATCTGACTGTTATTACGATTGATTCATACTCTAATTTGCTTTAAGCACTTAAAAAACAGATATTCCCATGTTGCAGGCAGATACTGGTTCATGGTTCTACTGCACATTACAGTAACATCCAGATTATTGTTACAGGTATAAATATAATACTTCATGGTACAGACAGGGTTGAGCAACCTGGGGATCCAGCAGCTTCCTGTTACCTTTACAAAAAAAAATATGGAAATGAGTGATAGTTGTTTTTTTTAGATTTTAATTATCAATTTTTGTAGGCCTGAAGTGATTCTTGCATTATCCAGTTGTGAAAATTTGCATACAAGAAAATGTTTTAACATTTCATCAACAAAAATGTGCATCATACATTCACAGCCTGGTGCCAATGGTGGTAGTAATAATAATAATAATCATAAGAATGATATCATTATGTTTTATAGCTTTGCATTTATTACAATCAAGGACGAGAGCTAATGAGAAACCAGCACAAATAAACAACTAAGCTAACAAAACTAATAAAGAATAAATGTGAAAAAGTAGAATATGTGCAAAATTGCAAATTTTGTCTTCAGCTGTGTCTGTAGGAAGATCCACCACTGAATAGGCTGTTTTCATAGGCGTTTCTAGCCCATTTTTGGGGGTGCTGAAGCACCCCTAAATTGAATCCCAGCACCCGTAAAAATTTGAGAGATTTTTTTGAATTTTTTTTTTTACTGTATGTCCCTTTTTAACAAGCTAGAAAAGTGTCAAAACCATACAGTACCTGGTTGGAACAACAAAAATCCAGCAGCACCCCCCCTTGCCTCAAAAATGGTTTGATCCACCCCATCCCTCCCACCTTTCCCCGACTCGGGCTCAGAGCAATGCGCTGCCTTCCAGAGTGGGTGATATGCAGTAGTGGTGTAAGTACCTGGCTTAAACCAGGATATGTGGCACATTTCTTAACTTCTACCACTCAATACCAACACATTATTATCATTACCAGACCTCATTTTTGCTGCATTCAATCGTAGGTCACTGTTTATGTTGTTAGGTAGGAGTTAGCTGACGTTTTTTCTAGCTAGGAAACGTTACAGGTGGTCAGTACCACTGTCCTCTGTTTGAATTGGAATGAGAGAAGCTAGCTGTTGTGTCATGTGCATGTGTTAATATTAAAGCCAAGGTGCTACTGACTAGCTAACTGACTGGATGCCCATTAACATTAGAACTCCTATTATGTGTATTTATTATTATTATTTTGTAGATTTTAGATTTAGCACTTTTCTTTTTTGAAGTATATTTTTATGTATTTGTATTATATAATACAGACAAGAAGGAAAAAGGCAGAGACAAACATTGAAAAAGTCAATTACTGTTAATGTGTTAATGTTACATGTTGTGCATTGCATTTCAAATAAAAGTCCAAAAAATAAGTCCAAGGTCCATTTTTGGTATTTTTGGTACTCACTATAGGGGGCTGGTTTACTCCAGAAACATATTACTGTTTATGTGTATGTTTAGGAGCTGCTGTATCAAAATGAGTTATCCTCCCCCAGAAATTAGGGTTACGATATGTTTCTTTTATGATTCCAATCCATTCCTCTTTTGCTGTGGCTCAGCATTTAAATAACCTTTATCAGATTTGATGGTTTAGCACAGACTTTCCCAAAAAGTGTTGTGCTTTTCTTTCACAAATGTGGGAATGAAATTGAGTTAAAATGTACAAAACAGTGAAATTTATCTTGCCTGGCTGGGCAGCTCTCTGGGTGCTCAGCACCCTAAACCCTAAACCCCTGGCTGTTTTACTTTCATTATATGGCTTAAATATGTTTTGCTGCTCCAGTTTTGGAGGGCAAAAATGGCTCTTTCAGTCGTAAAGGTTGCTGACCCCTCGTACAGACTATTATGGAGGATGTTTTTGAGTACTATACGTATACTGTTACAGCATGTCCCTCACACTGGTTTGCTAAAACTCCTCCAGATCACTACTTTTGCTTCAGCATCACGTGGCTGCTCAAACTCATGTGTAAACAGCTGTCTAGCACATTCTGCAGCTGTGAATAAAGATGTTAATCTTCTTATTTTAGCCCCTCAAAATAACACATTTTGCAGGTGTTAAGAGTGTACGATGTTCAGGTATCCCCTGAGTATCTGAAGCACACACACACTCACGGGTTTGTTTCTGTTGAGCGTGCCTTTGACAAGCTGCCTTAACACCACCATGATGAGTGAACTTGATTAAATGTGTAAAACTGTTTCTTCATCCCTTCCTGCCTGGTCCCAGTAGCAGGACTGGCAGAATGTCAGCCCCGAAATCAAAGTGTTTGGAGAATTACAGAGCAGCGGCGATGCCATCCTGGCTGACTCCACAGATTTAAGCAGTTAAAAGGGGAATGGTGCCAGACAAAGCAGCTGTTGCTCGTGTTGTGGTAACATGCATAATCATGCACAACCAAAACCTCATTTCTGCTTCTTCAAAATGAAATAAACAGTTAACACATTTAGCAATCTTTTCCCCTCTATTGAATTTTCTAATTTTCTTGTCTGTAATAGAAAACATACAAATTTGTGGGTAAAAATGTTTTTTGTTTCTTTGCTGTTTTATTTTAGAATTTGAATTAAACTACTAATCATCTTACCCCATCAAAAAGTACCACATCCCACCTATGACTGTAAATTTGCTTCATTGCCACATTTAGGTCCAGGAAACAAAGATCTGTTGCAAGTGAAAAGAGAACTTGAGTGCAGCTGAACTGATCACAAGATTTTGATTAAAGATTTCAATCCAAATCCTCCACATTTTCCTAAATAATATCAGTGATTAAAAAATCTGGGGTAAAATAATGCAGAGAATGTCCAGAGTAAATGCAAGCAAAACATCTGATTACATTTCAGACATTGCAGGTACAAAAACAGTCCGACCCCATGTCTAATCTGACTCATAATTAAAGAATTAATGCAGCTCGGATTTCTGTTTTTGACTGGTGGATGATCAGTCATGAATCCCTTAAGAGGTAGCCTACAGTACATGCACTGTTATCATTAATATGTGAAAGTGAAATATCCGTTTAAAGGGATCATCACTGTGCATATTGAAAATAAACCTTTCCCCTGCATCTCTTCCTTTCACCGTCAGTTACCACACTGTGTGCTAAATGGCTGACAGTCCTGTAATCCACAGCAGTGGCAGCCTATAATCCTAACCGATCAAAGGTTGAGATTACCAAACATGTGGGAGGAGCAGAGCTGCAGATAGGAGGACGGTAGGAGAGGGTGAGCTCAGACATGACAGTAGAGATGCAAGCTGAGCAGGGATTGGTGCACACAAATAGCCAGCCAATCATAGCAGAGACAGAGAAAATAACAAGGGGAGAGCTGGTGAAAGAGGGAAGAGCAATGAAAAAGCAAGAAAGAGGGTGAAATCACAGCAGCACAGAGGAGAGACCAAAACAAGGAGGAGAGGAAGGATGAGCGGAGGAGAGAGCGCTGATCACTGAGGTCTCCAGAGAGGAGAGGAAGGAGATGAGCAGGGAGAGGGGGGTGAGCAGCCAGTACTGAGAACATCTATCAGCTCAGGCAGCCATGCTCTGAGTCCTGGAGCAGCAGGGCTACGCAGACACTGCACAGGCCCAACATCAGGCCCCGCTCAGCCCTCCGTCCCAGCCACAAACACCAAGGCAGGGATAAAAGAAGATTCTCCTCACATCAGCTGTGCATAAGAGCCATGAGGACCGCCAGGAAGGGCAGCGTGGAGATGCCTGCATTTATGCGGCAGCTGGTGAAAGAGACAGAGAAGAGGGTCAGCTCTTTCTTCAAAGGGGGCCGTGGAGGAGCAGCAGAGGGGGAGCAACCAGGGGATGGAGAGAAGGAGGAGGTCATCCCCAGCCCCTACCTGGACCGGCCGGTCTTGGACAAGCTAACAGAGGAGGGATGTGCTCGCTGGGGCCTCACCTATGCCCTGGGAAGTATGCAGGGCTGGAGGGCCAACATGGAGGACTTCCACAACTGCGTGCCACAGCTGGGTGGAGAGCTGGCTGACTGGAGCTTCTTTGCTGTGCTCGATGGTCATGCAGGCAGCACGGTGGCACAGTACTGCTCCCAGCACCTTCTGGGTCAGGTGCTGGCCACAGGTGAATGATTTGCAATTGAAAATGGATGAGTGAATATAACACATTGAATCAGTGGTGTGGAATGTTGTTATCTTTTTTATGATTGTAATGATGCTTAGCTATGTTTAAGATATTCTGACCTTGAAACTGTTTTTTCCTGGAGAAAGGCTAGATGTGTTTTCCCTGTTATCATTTCTCACTGCATTCTGCAAATATCTATAATATTCTTTGTAATGACGCATTTTTATGGGATCCTGATCTCAGAAAACACAATGTATTCCAGCATTGTATCTATTTATGCACACAGGTGGGTTAGGACCAGAGGATGACCCTGAAAGGGTTAAAGGAGCCATCATCGAGGGTTTCCTGCAAACAGACAAGCACCTGCACTCTGTAGCACGTCGAGAGGGCTGGGAGAGGGGTGGTACCACTGTGGTGTCCACTCTCATCTCACCATATTACATCTACTTTGCCAACTGTGGTGACTCGAGGGCCATGCTGTGCCGGTCTGGCCAAGTCTGCTTCTCCACTGAGGACCACAAACCTTACAGCCCTCTGGAGAAAGAGCGTATTGAGAGTGCAGGAGGCTCTGTGTCCATCCAACGCATCAATGGCTCCCTGGCAGTGTCCCGTGCTCTGGGGGACTTCAGCTATAAGGGAGCAGAGAACCGGACGCCCACCCAGCAGATGGTGTCACCAGAGCCAGAGGTGTGTGTGGTGGAGCGCTCACCAGCAGATGAGTTCCTGGTGCTGGCCTGCGATGGAGTGTGGGACACCATTAGCAACGAAGACCTGTGCGCCTTCATCCACAATCGGCTGCGTGTCTGCACTGACCTAAGAGATGTCTGCACCCAAGTCATTGACCTCTGTCTCTATAAGGTCAGAGCCTGCTACTTAAAATCAGTGTACATGTTATCTTACCCCCCTTTAATGCATTTCTGCATTTTTCAGTAGTTTAACTGACAAATCCTTTTAACTGATTAGAAACACAAAACACAATTTCTATGTAAAACTGTGTTACATCATTTTTAATGGGCTGTGGATTTTACGTAATAACATAATCCCCTAAACTGTGACTGTGTTGGGTTGGTTTGGCTCAATCGGAAAGGGGAAAGAAAAGAGGCATAAAAAGAGCTCAGCTTTATGAGGGTAACGCAGAGAAAATTTCTATTTGATGAAGTACACACATCAAATCAGTCACGATCGGTCTTTGATATGACTTTCGCTGAGGCTTTCCAAAACTAACTCCAGTCACACCTTTTCTTATATCTAACTTTTCTATCCAACAGGTTTGATTAGAGAAGTGGAACATAAAGAACATTTTATGGGTAATAAGTATAAACTAAGGATGTGAGGTTCCACAGGGTAATGTGCTGGATCCTCTTATTTTTCTCATGTTTACAGTATAAGTAGTCTGAAGACTTGCTAGTCTTGTTATTTATTTCTACATACTGTACACAAATTACTTGCTCATTAGTAAAGGTTTACAGTGTACTTGGTGAAAATCTATGTAATATCATGGTCAGCACTATGATAAAACTGAGAAAATCCACTGGTTTAAGTTTACGTTGGTGAAATCTTCACAAATCAACACTTAAAAAGCAAACAGTTGTTTGTTTTTTTTTACTCATCCAGCAACAAAGCAACAATGGTAACACTGGCTGTGTTTTTTAGCCACCCAAAGGATATCAGTCCTACAATATTCATTGTCCTTTTAACTCTGTTTTGCTCTCCACCAACCCCTGAGAAAAACATCTGGCTCTGTAGCCAGCTGGTTTTCTTATAAGCTTACTTCTAGCTAACTGTCAGTAATTTGGTGCTGGGCAGGTAGCGTCTTAAAATACTAACACTAATGAGAGCAGTGACTATGAACCAGAAAAGTGAAGTTGCATTTTGAACAACAATGAGCAGAATGACACTAGAATGCTCTGTATACACAGGCCTGGGGAGTACATGAACAGGATACATGGCTTTACATAATTAGCTGGCCAATACAGTATATGCACCACAGAGTCCTGACAACAGCTCCGCAGATTTTCCATAGCTTTAAAATAAAAATCTAAAATTAATATTGTCTATCATGGCAAAACTACAATGTAATACAAGTGTCAAAAAATCCATTTGGGATTGGTAACAAATGATATCTATTCCATTCAAGTTACAGAAAAAAAAGATACATTTTACAGATGCATTTAATAAAAATGGGGATTATTGACATACTACCTTGCACATGCGCACACATTACAACATTTAATGAGTCTCACACACCACCACTGGTGTCCTGAAATTACAGCTAAATGTTGCCAATTTATTTTAATGGCCTCTAACATAAAGGAAATAAATGATTTCACTAGATTTAAATTTCACTTTTATCTTGTATTTAGAGCAAAAAAGGGGAATGACATCACAATACAGTGCAGGTTTTGCCTTTCCAGCTGTGAAAATGCTTTCATCATCCAAGGACTCCGCATTTAATTCAAAGAAACATTCATATTTGGTATTCAGGTAATCTAAAAGTAATGGAAAGTAATCAAGTTACATTACTTTAATATTGTGATACTTGGATTAGGTTACTGAATACATTTTTTACAGGCAATTAGCAATGTATAGGAATACATTTTTAAAGAAGCCCTCCCAACCCTTTGTATTTCTGTAAGTGAGGTTAACTCAAGGGCTGAAAGTGAACCAAGGGCTGTGATAGCACACATTCAGACTGTAGAAGCAGCTCTGACTTCTGCTAGTACTTTGGTTCAGGCTCATTTACACTGTGGCTGCTGTTCATTGTACTGTATAATAGTGTGACAAACCACCTTAAAATAGACTGCAGAGGTGTCAGAACAGGTTAGTTGGGATTATTCTGGTTTCCTATGAGGGTTACTTTCAGCCACTCTCAGTCTGAGAGTTTCAGACCATTGAACCTTGATATTCAATAACTTAGAATTGCTCATCATACCATCCTTGCACATAAAGAATAATTTCAGAACAATGAGGGGGAATAATTTTTCCTCTACAGCCAGCTCCACTCATATTATAGCGGCTAGATTTTAAGTGTGTTTAGTCAAAGACATATTTCACTGTACAGTAATTGCTGTTACTATAGAAAAAATAGATTGGCTTGTCAAGAAGACAACATTTTCAGCAGAAATTATTTGATTTGTTAAATTGTACTCATAATTAATTGATGCATATCTTCTACTTTAGTATGTAAAAAACAATTTCCCTCAATAATCTCATCCCCTGTTAAAAACCAAGGTTCACAGAACCTCAAGGCATCTCTGCCGCATGCTGTTAGGCCGTCATGTCAATCATGTCATCTCTGTTATATAACAAGGCTTTAGCTTGGGTTTGCACAATGACCTCAAAATGTCACAGCTTCTTCCACACTCCATTTACATTTTACCGCTCCACTGCATCTGTGAGGTGACTTTGAGGTGAAAATGATCTATATCTAATACTGTTCACTCAGGATGTAATAACGTTTCATATGCTGACATTTGTAAGGTCAGCCATTGTCACTCACCTCTGCTTCGCTCCACAGGGTAGCTTGGACAACATCAGCATCATCCTGCTGTGCTTCCCTGGAGCCCCCCAGCTGTCAGCTGAGGCATTACACCAGGAGGCTGAACTGGAGGACCTGCTGGAGTCCAAAGTAGCAGGTTTGTGGGTAGTAATAATAATTGACATGGGACTCTGTAGGCTATGTACTGACTTAGTAGGCACTTGGAGAGGTTATGGTTTTCAGTTGAAGTACACTGAGATGAAACTATTTTGTACTTATCCTGGTGTATGAGGACAGACAGCCTTGTCGGGACTGAATGCCTCCAACAATGTATTCTAATGCCTCTTTTTTAGAAGTTAGGGTTAAGTTCCAATTATAAGGTTATGACAATCTATATTTTTTGTTGTCAACAAATTCTGTGAAAGATCAAAATCAACAATGAATTGATCAATCTGACAATAACAAATGTTCTCCATGTAGCCAGGGCCTAATATAGGTTATTCCTCTCTGTCATATAAGCTCTATTGTTGCCCATAAACAGATCAGTAAGCAAAATATTGCACTGAGTGACAGGTGCCTTCATTACCATGTACATGGGCACTGTAGTTTATTTTGAGTCAGTCCCACACAGGCCTATATTATATGGTCCTGATGTGGCAAATACTCGTGTGTATAACTCCGCAGCTGAAATAGTCCCCAACAAATGTACTATTTACATCTGTTTGAGTACCATTTCCTAAAATCTACAGTGCCCAGCTGTTTTGGCAGATTACTTAGCCTTTTTTAAAAATGCACTGTGGGTTTTGGTCTTTTCATGTTTGACAGATTTTCTGACAATATTAACAGTGCAGCCTTAAATATAATAAATAAATATAAATAAAATAATAAACTTACCAAATGTGCTTATATGTAATTTTTTGTTTTGTTTTGTTTTAATTTTGGACAGAGATTTACAGTGAGCTGTGTGCCAGAGGGGAGGAACCTGACCTGCTGTCTGTCCTCACAGTCCTCGCATCCACTGCCATCCCTGGATTACCACCAGGTGGAGGCATACAGAGCAAGTAAGAAACACAAAATCTGTGGTAGTGTATGTGTATGTAGCCTATACTGAAAATTTACACCATGTTACTTCTCTGTGTTGCAGAAGGAACTGCATTATTTCTGCTTACTATCAACAAAGAGAGACACACAAGCCCACTCTACCAAATGTGAGTACATACTACACATTTGTCTCATTCTAACCATTAGAAGACATGTTATTTCCTTCACTGTGCACAATATATTCACCATTATTTTCTCTATTATCTGTGTGTCCAGGGCATGGGAGGGTCCTGAGGACCCTGACTTGATTTTGTCTCTAAGGATCCATGGAGGGACTGTAATTAATGTCAATATTAAAACTGTTTTCTTCATGTGTGCACTTTGACAAAAAGGGAGATGATGAACAGACAGTGTTGTTTGTTTACATCATACTTAGCAAGCAGCATCTTGTTAAAACAAATACAATGCAAAAATAGCTCTAATAAAGCCTGATACATTTTATATTTATACAAGAAGGACATTTTGTAAAACTTACTCAGAGACACTGATCCAGCAACAAACCTCTGCCTCATATTCAGTGAACAGAAGATACAGATGATAATTTCAAATGACAGTCTGTAAAACTGAATAACAACCAGCTGTGAAATTGTACATTTTCATTGGATAAAATAAGGAACATGAGTATATATGTAGAGTTGTATTTTAAAGATGTTTTAAGAACAGATATAATAAAATAATAGTTTTTAATAATTTCAGTTTGCCTTTCCTCACCAGGAAGGAAAATGTGTTAGTGCTAGCCAAAAGCTAGCATGCTGCTAGCATATGCCCTTTAATTTCAATGGGGAGTGCTAACAGTGCTAGCGGTTGGGCAGCTGATGGGAATGCACAAATTTAGCTTTTTCCCTTGTGGTCGAACGTGACGGGCAAATAAATAAACGCTAATTAAAAGTTTGACTCTACTAATTAAATCTCAACACATACACACACTTAGTTAAGAAAAAATACATTTCACACATAAACTGTAAACTCTTTTTGAAGAGATGCTTACTTCTACATTATTATTATTATTATTATTATCATCATTATTATTATTGTTATTGGCCAGATACCCTAAAATCTTTATTTACTGACCAATTCAAATAGATTTTACAAGAATAAGTTCTACTTAACATATATATTATAATAATAATAACCATTTTTCTAAACACTTTCTTCAGTACAGGGATGTGAAATGTCTTTTTTCCTATAAGTTTGATTTGTACAGTGCTGCCTTATTTATCTTTTATATAGATGATAAAACAAACAGCATCAGAAAGGGTCAGTTTCAGGATGGGTCATTTTACCTGCATCATATAATGCATTGTTATATTATTTCAGTAAGTAATTTCCTGTGTATAGAGATTATGCTATGAGTCATGATTGTTTTAAACCTAAATAAAAAGTATTTAATTGATGGCTTGCTGTATTTTTTTACCCACAATAACTCAGAACTATTTTCGTCATTGTGTTGAAATTAATCAGAGTGAAGACAATTCATCAAGTGTGACCTCTAGAGAAAAATAGATGAAGTTGTCTCTTAGGAGGAAGCTTTTCTCCTCACACTCATCATCCCAAGCACTGATGAAAACCTTTGGATGATACGCAATGACACAGAATGGATTAAAATGGGTTGTCTTGCATAGTAAAGGATCTCCTCCAGCTAGCTGAGGAGAGCCTGAATCTTGCTCTCCGCTCTGTTGATGCGATCTTGCAAATATCTGTACAGCACTTACTGACATAAGGATGTCCTCTACAGGCCACGTTTGATTAGATGTGCTCTGTTGAAAACCCTGGATCTCAGCGCGCTTCCGTGATTACTATGAATTTCAATGACATGCATTGATGAAACAAGATGGGCGACTAGCAATCAACAAATTAAAATGTCTCTTTCTTGGTGCTCGTGGGCTCCTGGAGGACGTTTGAGAAGCTCTGTTTAAATACAAATCACAAATGCTAGTTTTCCAAGAGGAGACTGTAGATATTGTGTTTATGTCTGCATGTTCACTTATACTGACTACCACCTCACATACCATATTTATTGAGGAGCTCAGGGGACATGTGCAGCACTCTTAAATCAGCAGTCCCCTCTAAGTGGTCCTTCACTGCTTCTTTCATCTGATTGCTTTTGAATGAGCCAATCACTTCAGGACATCAGACCCCTCTTCACAGTGATGTTGAGTTCTTTAAATTTTATTCTTCTTTTTGCTCTCTTTCCCAACACAAAACAAAATGTAATCAATTATTTGATGTGCAGAATCCACGCTGGAGGTCTGCTATTATCTGCATAGACTTCCACTGAAATAGCTCAGAGAGGTGCTGAACAGATGCTAATTAGAGGGAAATTATTCTATTCTTAGAATTTGGTTTTGTCATACTGAAAGGATAAATTATTGACTTGTTCTAAATCACTTGGTATTGAAATAGGCTGGACTAGGGCTCCAATATAGAGAGCCAAAAGCAATGACACAAAGAGACATCTTAGTGATGCTACCTATCAACACTGGTTTCCTGTAGGCGATTATTCATAATGGCCAAGGCCCCAACACCACCAGAGAATCCATTCTGATGGCTGTAGCTCTGCCGTGGGCCCTGATGAGCTGTTTCACTCAGTTGCTTCTGCAGCAGTGCCAGAGACACCTTATTGGACACCATGAACTCATTGACAGAGATCATCTCTCCTGACAGACGACGGCCCACATAAACTCCATCAGCCACTGCACCTGCATCCGTCTCACTGTCACAAACTGTCTCCACCGAGCCATCCCTGTAGCGGTGTTTTGCCGCAGGGCAGTGGGATGAGATGGGCTGCACGGTGTTGCGTTTTGAGCGTTTTTGTCTGAGGTGTGCAGGCGGACGCAGGCGGTTGAGATTTTTTTTCTTGAGGCAGGGGCAGCAGAGCCACTGACAGCCAGGTCTACAGCAGGAGCAGGGCTGATGGCGCCCCGAACAGACCAGCTTACCCACAATCCAAGTGAGAGTTTGCTTGATGATAATAGAAATGACATTGAAGAGAGAGTAGATACAGCACACTCCCATTAAGATGAAAAGGCAGTTCCCAAGCCGGTAGGCCTCCTGAGATTCATACTGCTGTCTCTGACTGCTCACCAGGTCCCCGAAGCCGATGGTGCTGAAGGCCACAAAACAGAAGTAGAGGGAATCCACGTAGCTCCAGTTCTCCATGGAGCTGTACAGAGTGGATGCACTGCATGCAATCACAACCGATGCCACTCCCAAGATCAGCATCACATAATAGACTGATGGTTTCCAGCCTTCCAAGCTGTCCTCCTCACCAGACGACTCCTCCCTGCTCGACACCACCCCGACTCCAACACACCTTAGCCGACGCTCATGACACCAGCGCATGATGTAAGCCAACATTGTGATGATCCTCTCAAGGAAGAGGTTAAAGAAGAGGATAGTGGCAGCGCAACCAATGAGACCATAAAAGATTAAGAATATTTTTCCAGCTATGGTTGCTGGTGTGGTCATGCCAAAGCCTGGAGAAGAGACACAAAACAGAAAAGGTTCAAAGGTCAAGGTGGGTAAACAGTACAATTTTGGAGTCAGTATCACATAAGGATAGTGTAAGAACTTCTGGATAAACATCACAGAAAAAAAAAGCTTTAAGTCTTACCAATAGTGGAGACCACCGTGCCCACAAAGTAGAAAGCTCCAGAAAAGTCCCAGCGGGGCCTCAGCGCATCCACTCTGATCCCGGCTCCGTTTGCCTCCTCGTACTGCCGCAGCAGAGTGTGCAGGGCACCCAAGTTGACCCTGTATCTCTGGGTGAAGTTGTCCAGCTGTTGTTTCCAGAGGCGACGGGCACGCACCTCAAAGGGGTATTCCAGGGCTGAGAAGATGGCTGCCCCGCACAACAAGTAGAGCAGGATGAGCCCAGCCAGCAGGCAGAAACGGGCATTGTCTTCATTCATGGGCGCCCTGGGGCAGCAACAGCCACCGGCAGTCCTCCTCTGAGCCATGAGCACAGCAGCAGCACAGATACACCACTGCACATGCACCGCCTCCACCGGTGCTGTCAGGTCAGACTCACAGCATCACCCACCACACAACATGCATGCACTGGCTATACAGAGCGCTCTTGGTTTCAACGTACAACAATACATTGGCTCTAAAATTGCACACGCATGGAGGAAGTTACTGTGCTGCTTTAGTCTTTTAGGAGGAAAATATGCATCTGAAGAGAATGTAGCCTGTAAGAAAACAATAAAAGACATATATTAGTAGTAATTACAGAGTAAATATTTTAAATCCATTTTATTTTGCCAACTTTATTTCTTTCTTTTATCAATATAGAATTGTTTCAGTTACAAAAATCTGACTGAAAACATGCTGCAATTTGATTACATCAGTATAAGAAAACACTATATTCATGACAAACATTCAGGTCTGTAGCAGTTTATATGTAACCCACTCAAAGATTAATTATTTAAAGTTTGAGGTAGCAAAAAACAAAAACAAAACGACATAGTACCTGGTCTCGTTGACAGCAGTGTCCGCTCCCTGAGCGCTGCCAGTCTGCAATGACCAGCGAGAGGAAGCCTCTTGAGTTTTTTTTGTGCAAACTGAGAGGCTGTCTGATGTTTCATCTGTCACACACTGACATCATCATCCCCTGCCCACTCCCTCTTTCTTTGAGCAAACACTGATTGGTGGAGCACTATTCCTCTTTTCCAAACCTTTATTACACCTCAATTTAACGTAAAGAGCTACAGGTGACAAAAGGTTTGCCTGATATAATTGGTCCTTTAATCACTCAGCTGTATCAATTCAGCTTGGACCAAGGAGTTTCAAGTCCTGATTGAAGTAAAGCATCAACCTTGATTCTCCTCTGCCTCCGAAACTAATGTCTTGCAATGGCCTAAATATTACAGAAATGTCACGTCTCACCAGTTCAGCAGGATAAATCTGTGCAGGAGATAAAAGCAGAGATTGCCCCTTTACCTGCACCACTACAGAGGTACCCTTGTGCAAGGCACTCAAACTCTTCTCTTGCTAGGTAGCCTGCACATCAGACTGTGGTTGTGCTGTGCAGCTTCTCGCTCCTCTCAGAGGGCTTTTTGTTGTTGCTGCAGACTGTGTGGGAGGATTTGTTGAGCATGACTTTCAGTTTCTCTGTCTGTTCATCCCTTTAATCTCGTCTGGTGCTGCAGGTAAGGGCAGGGGTTCCCTCTGCCTACCGTCTGATGGCTGAATGACAGAAGCAGGCAGGTGTGGAAGACAGAGAGCACATCTGCCTTCATCTCACCAGTCAGTCAGCCCTGCATCAGGTGTTGAACTTTAGAGTTTGATTAATATTCGGGTCTGTTCAGGTTTGCAGCACTGCATGTCTATAACGTTTGTATATTTTAGTATGTGAGTAAGTACATTAGTAAGTAAGTACTGATATCTGGAACAGGATTACTGTACAGTGTATTTAACTATAACAAATAAACAACTCCAAACATGGCACTGGCACAAAATTATTAATGTATTTCCCTTTCAAGCACTCTCAACCAATCTTTGTATGCAATCAATTAAAATATAATCTTTATTCTTTACTTACTCAAGTCAATCTGCAATTTGTCAAACTGGTTGTTTTGTTCTGTCTGATGAGTTGTATGAAGGTGAAAATGACAATCTACAATCTTGATGTTTTCAATGATCCAAAACAGTAAAAAAACATCAAATGCCATCAGCCTTCATGTCTCAGAGGAGGACAAAAACAGTCATTCATAATTAAGGAGAGTTCATTCAAATTTTAAAAAGTCCATGTCATATTGACAGTTTATAGTAGCATAAACTCTCACTGGTCTTTAAATAGACAAAAGAAGAAATATTGTGTTGTAATATTACTCATCAATTTGCTGATACACATTACAATGCATCAGATAACATTTATCTAAAATTGCAGAATTTGGATCTTAAAGGGGCAGTTCACTCCAAAATCAAAAATGCATATTTTTTTACCTGTAGTGCTATTTATAAATCAAAATTGTTTCAGTGTGAGTTGCTGAGAGATTTCTGCCTTCTCTCCAATATAATGGAACTAGATGTCACTCAGCTTGTGGTGCTCAAAGTGCCAAAAAAATACATTTGAAAAAAATCAACAGCATTGTCTCTTTCCAGAAATCATGACCCGGTTACTATAGATAATCCACAGACCTGGTTGTGAACAGTTTCATGGTGCTAGGTGAGCTAGCAATAGATGCATGCTTCCTTCTGTGCTATGAAAAGGTTGCTATGTGTGATTTAGTAGAGAGAAAATTGTTCCTACAGTTTGCAATTAGCAATTTTGTTCCATTATATCTGAGATATGGCAGATATATCTTCGGCCACTATCTCCAACATTCAGCAACTCACACCAAAACAATGTAGATAAGAGGTAAACAGTGAAAACAGCCTGTCTGCAGCTGCTAGCTGCCCTGTGAGGCTGTACTTAAGCACAACTGTGCTTTTAGCTAAATGCTAATGACACAATGATGTTTAGCAGATAAAACATTTACCATTTACACCATATTAGTTTAGCATGCTAACATTTGGTAATTTGCATTAAGCACAAAGCGCAGCTCAGGATGGTGGCAATGGTAAATGGACCGGCACTTGTATAGTGCCTTTATAGTTTTTCAACCACTCAAAGCACTTTTTATACTACGAGCCACATTCACCCATTCACACACACATTCATATATACTGGTAGCCCAGGCTACCATACAAGGTGCCACCTGCTACTCAGTTTTTAACACACACTCACGCTCTAATGGAACAGCCACCGGGAGCAAATTGGGTTTCAGTATCTTGCTGAAACAGGCATTTGAAGGTATTAAAGCCTTTGGAAACACAGCTTGAAATAGTAAAAATGCATATATTATATCAAAGTTGAGTGTCTCATTAATCATCCACAAAAGTCTGAGTGAAAATAACCATTCATAACTATTACAAAACCTGGTTTAAAAACAGCTCATTTTGCTGTTTAGACCACTTGCCAGGACAGAGTGGGCGTGGCAGATAACTGTGATTGACAACTCCCTCGTTTTGATTGACATCTCCCTGGCTCAGCAATGGCTGCCACAAATTTAATCCTGGCGTACATGTTTGAGCCCTCTGATGATTCAGAGGACGAAGCAGAAGCTGAAAATGATTCCTTTCAGGTGGTCACTGAATGGTAAGTTTCAAAATGTTTTGTGATTCATATTAATGTTACTTCGTAGAATAGTTAGCATAACTTTTACATGCAATGTTAGCTGAGATGAATGACAATGGGAGGCTAGCGCTTTGCCTTTCTTCATTGAGATACGTTTTCATTGAAAACATAAATCTGCTCCGTTTTTCTGATAATAGCCTTTTTCATTCAAACACATCCAGTCTTAATAGATTAAATGTGTCTTTACTCTGACACACACCGACCCTCAAAGCAGGAGAGACCGGTGCCGGCCAGCCGTCTCTCTGGTGTTGTGTAGAAGTATTTGCCCGCCTCGCATAATGTTCCCCTCTGGCTAAAATTGTGTTGTTTCCCGCAACATCACCTCCGCGATTGGGGATATGTTTATGCGTAGCAAAGCTAACTGCTTGGGGTTGGGGTTAAGGGTGAGGAAGGGTGCACATTACGTCCTCTCCCCGCGAGCCGACACCAGCACCAGGCCCGGGGGGCAAGCCCGGCCGCTCACAAGCCGCCTCTTCCTGCAGCTCTACGAGCTGCAAAGGCTCGGATTGTCCAGGGTCTGAAGCCGGTCAACCTGATTTGATTGCTGTTGGGAGCCCGCCGGAGGCAGAGTATAAGTATTGGACAATTTAAATTTTGACTTGGTGGTGTTGCCACTTCATTGCAATCCAATAGTCAACCTCATGGTAATTCTGGTAGAAAAGTCAAAAAGTCATTAGGGTTCACCTTCAGAGGAGCATGAATGTCTGTACAAACTTTTGGGTCAAACCCATTCAATAGTTTAAGAGAAAGTGTAGTGGTGCTGCCAGCATGACTAAAAATATGTCCCGGTTTTTTAGCCCCTCATAAGTAAAAATACAAGACTGAAGATGATATGAAAGCTAATGTGAAAATTACACTATAAACCCCTTAAAACACCACGTGCAAAGGCATAATCTTGTTGGACCACAAGGAAAAAACTATTATTGGTCTCAACTATTATATGTAGTTGGACTCAAAACTGCCACATAACTCGAAATTGGTTACTAGTCCCAAAGCATAGTGTTTTTTTAATGGTGAAATGTAATCCTAAATCCAACACATATGATTTCACAGTCTAATGTAATGATAATCACAGTTAAGCAAACAAATTAAAGAAATACAAGAAATACACCCACTCTTATGTTTTAGCACCATTTTAATGACACAGCGTGACATTATCATCTCAAACCAGAGGGGGCAGCCATATCTTTGGCTTATAATTGCTTGTGCTATCAGAAGAATCAGACGTCTCCGGCTGTGGCTGGAAACTAAGATGGTGTCTCTTACAGAGTACACTTGGTGTTAGTGGCAGTGCAGTAGAGGTGAGTGTAGGTCTATTCAGTGGTCAAACTTTACACGGCTCAGGTAAAGATGACCTTTAAATCAATGTTGTGGGCATGATGTACTGTAAAAAAGATTCTGGGAATATTTACTTGTTAACACATTTTGCATAATGTGTTGTTACTGTAATCATTCACATCTTCCATTTTTACACCCTCATAGTGTGTTTTCCAATAGAGGCAATTCCCTAAATTCTGACAACTCAACCTTTTCAGTCTATCGGCAGTCACTCACTTATGATGGTGAAGAAAGAATGAAAAGTAAACTTCCACATGTCTAGAGTAGCCTTCAGGTCAGTGGCAGCATGTTGGCGAGTATCTCAATGAGGTTGTCCAGACCCCACAGGTAGCCATCTTCTCGATTACCTTCTACCCAGGGAGTGCGGTGGTCCAAGGTGAGGTGTGTCGGCAATGCAGCTGTCTTCCCAAAGTCAATCATCCAGACTCCTGTTCTGCCTGTCCAGTCATGTACAAACAGTAAGGAACTGCCCACAACCTGCAGGGACACAGCTGTTAAGAAAAAAAGTCCCACCACTGGACAAATGTGTTATATTATCACCCTATTCCTGCTACACAAGCCAACCAAAAATGAGCACCATAGATCCCCACTACAGTGGTTCTTTCCTTCAGTACACTGTTTAACAAAACTGTCCCACATCTAACCTCATGTGATCTGAAGAAGTCTGACGCCTCCAAGACCTGCCGTAGTTGTTTCAATCGTCTCAGATAGCCCCACTGAAGGGAAAGATACAAGACTTACAATTGTGTGGAGGAAAACAAATGCGCAAGTAAATGAAAGTCAGCGAAGGTCACACTCACCATGATGTGTGTATTGGATTCGACAAAGTTGTCCAGTGCTTCCATCACCTGCTCTCTGCTTTTGGTCCTTTTGAAGTTTGTGTGACACTCTCCATTTGACTTCTGCACAGGAAACGTTCAGGTTACAGCATGAAAAATTTGCAGCTAATAAACAATAAAAAGAATTCAGTCAGTATAGCAACATTTATGGAGATTTTACTTTGGAGCTCACCCTGAATCCTTCGATACGGAATCCAAGAGTTGTTGTGGAGCTCAGTGTCTCCCTCCACTGCATGTACCTTGTTTTCAGCACCGCCTGCTGGGCTCGTTCCTGTACCGTTGGGGCCTCTGGGTCCACAGCCACCATCTTCTTGTACATGTCGTTACGAGGCTGGGGCCGCTCTCTAGCCAGCTGCAGCTCTCCCTCGAGGTATGTGCTGTAAAGGGCAGTGCTTTACTGTTATTGTGACAGGAGCATATTAACTGTATTAAAAGCCACTGACACTGTGAAAAAGTAGAGCCTCAAAGAGGAACATATTGCTTTTAACTAAGCATTTTTGATTAAGTTACTTGGCTATCTAATATTTCAATGATATCATTTTTGATATTTAGGATATATCCAAAACTATAAGGCCTCTTGGAGAATTGCTGCTGCAGTATATATCTCCTCCTTCAAATCTGCCTGAGAGAAAACTCCTTCAACTGTTCTCAGTGTCAAAAAATTGCCTCGTCTAAGCTTACCGGCTCCCCATCTTGCAGTCCATGATGGCAGGGGAGTTGAAATAGGTCAGCAAGTTATCCATCATGTTGTAATCCTGCTCGTCCCGCTGTACCACACCGTGGTAGGCTGGAACAAAGGGCTTCAAAGTGTCTTCCATCAGCCTGAGGTAGCATTGTTGCTCCCTCTCACAAAACCTCTTTAGCAGTGTGCCATAATCCCCAACATGAAAGCTCCCTGAGGACAAGGAAGGAAACGAAGACAAACCATATTTGCTCCATTACTTACATTAGGGATTTTTTTCCCCCAAATTAGACCCAGTAAATGAATGAATATTGAAACTATTCACACAAACCTGCATGACCGACCACTTGCAGCCACTGGTGAGGTTTCTTTGGAGTCATAGGGAGGACAGGTGAAGTCCCACAATTTTTGTGTGTCTTCCATGCAGAGTTCTGCATGGGAAGACAAAAAGACCTCAGTCAGTCATTCTTTAGCACACACACACACACACACACACACACACACACACACACACTCGAGGTCACACTCCTCTGCTGCCTGTGTTTTACTGCGTCTTCACAGACAAGCAGCAGACTTCAGACTCAGTCACTCGACTTTTTGCCTTATGGGTGAACAAGGTCTCCGTGGAAACAGCCCTTCGTCAAGACTGAGTGAAGAGAGGACAGGGTTGCCTCTGATCTTGTGCAACAGGTTCATTAAACATTTACAGGAAGCACTTGTTTTCTACTGAAAGCTGCTATTAAACACCAAACAGTAAGAGGCACACAGATGTTGACAATGTCGACATGATACAGATGGTTTCAAGTTCTGAGATTATGTTAAAAATACACAATTATGACAATCAATTTGTGAACTGGAGGAAAATGCATCTACTGTCAACTTTTGTATTTATCTCATTAACAGATGCCAAATATTTTCATTTGCAGTCGTGGTAATTTAGAACCACTACACTAACATTTCAAGGAATTTGTCCTTAAATACCTTAAAGACTTAAAGACTTAAATCGTATTTTATACTTCTACTCGACTGCATTCTGTTGGGTAATATTGTACTTTTTTTACTCCACTATATTTATTTGTCATGTCAAGCTATTGTGGTTACTTTTCAAATTAATCAAATACAACAAGTGATTAGTTTATGAAGTACAATGCACTGTTGGCAGTGAAACTATTAAAAGTATATAAAGCAGTTAAAGTTAGCTTCACTTTGACCAACTACTACAGTAAAATGCTGCTTACAAATTAATGCAAGAGCTATTATAATCCCATAACATACACAGACCCCATTTTTCTATAGAATGTGGCCGTTCACTTGTGACATAAAAGTATATTTAGCATCTTTATAGTACATCTGCACAAGAAATCTGACTCTGTTTTTTTGTTTTTGCTCTTAATGTACATACACAGCAATATACAGACATACAGCTACAACAAGGGCCACAAAGCTGAACAAGATAAACAGACATTTGACTGTGACTGACAAATATATATATATATATATATACACACACAAATAAATATATAAAAGTATCTTTACATCCAACTATCGATCTGTCTATCTAACTATCTGTCTGTCTGTCTCTGTCTGTCTGTCTGTCTATCTACAGTATATAATAATGACACAATGAAATTTGTAAACATTAATAAGGTAGTGAAATGGTGGAAAGTACTGCAAAATGGTGCTTGAATAAATATGGAGTTATTAATTAACAGGTTGCTTTATACATGAGGTAGGCTGATATGACAGTATATACAGTGTATACAGTGATGTCTATATTTATACTGATGGTGATGATATTAAAGAGGAACACCACCTACATTAGGAATTCAAATATCTTATTTCAGTGGCCTAGGACAGTTCAATCACTGTTTGTGAACATGAGCTACACTCACTCATAGCTAACACCAGAGGTGTAAGTGTCAAACTTGTAAAGTAACAGGGTATGAAGTCTGTAGATGCTCCATCGACAATAAATGGGGGACTGATTTGGCAGATCCGCAGAATGTTTGTTTTCTTTTCTATACCCAAATGAGCTTTAATCCATTGTAGTGTTCTCAGTCCTGAAATAGGGAATGTATCCATATACTCAGAACATGCACCTGGGTGATCTCTGTGTCATCTATAAGATCTTTCCCAATTCACTGTCTATGGAGCATCTCCAGTCCTTTTACCTTATGACAGGGTCTTCAACATTTTTCAGGCCAAGGACCATCTTAGCTGAAAGATGGTCCTTGGCCTGAAAAATGTTGAAGATGGTCCTTGGCCTGAAAAATGTTGAAGGACCATCTTTCAGCAAAGATGGTCCTTGGCCTGAAAAATGTTGAAGACCCTGTCATAAGGTAAAAGGACTGGAGATGCTCCATAGACAGACATTTTTCAGGCCAAGGACCATCTTAGCTGAAAGAGAGATGAAGCGAGGGACTCCCTAATTCATATATTGTGTAAAACTGAGTGGTACTTGAGATAATTCTCAGAATATTTTCAGGTTTTCTACCGTTTGTGCCAGCCTGTAGCTGCCTAACTCAGCAGCAGTTGTAGCATGGCTACGTGCATTAGCTTCACCTTCTGCTCTGTTGCTACTGGTTTTTAAAGTGGACAATATTTGAGAGTTCCTTTGGAGAAAAGTTACAAAACAATTCATTGTGGCTCACAAGAATATGCATACACTTGGAATGTTACCAATTATTACCAAATGTGGAAAAAAAAGGTGTCACACAGTGATTTAGCATTAGCCAGCTCATGACTGCACAAGGATTCATGGGTAACAATAAAGGGGCATGCATGGAACCATCAAGAATCTATATGGAGAGCTGCCTGGGTGAGCGAGATAATAGTATCCAGGAGAATGAGACTAGTCGGTCACTGACAGAGACACTGGAAGCTCCCAGCCAGCAAAATGGCACTGTGGGAGCCAACACATGGACATAGTTCACAAGGACGGTCCCCTATCAACATATGTGGACTTCCTTAAGACAGATGCAGGAGCAGAAAGCACTGACAAGCACAGAGGATCGAGATGACTGGAGACACTGATGGAGGGCTCGTCTGAGGAAATGTTTGCCTATCATTAAAGTTGTGTACTGTGAATTACATGGGTTTTATGAATAGGCAGATGTATCTGCGCCAATAATATGTTGCATTCATGTTAATATGTATTTAAAAACAAACTTAAATCTAAATTTAAATTATCAAGCAATAATTTGGTGGCCTCCCTGCAGTAACTCTGAGGAGCCCCTGGGGGTCGTAGACCAAATGTTGAAGTACCAGGGCCTATGACATCACAAATAGTTTTAGCACTCTAGTTTTTAGATTTGGGAGACAGCTGTTTATGTTTACCAATACTTTTGGGACTGCCATAGACCATAATAATAACATACATGACTTCTGAAAATGGGTGTAGTTCCCCTTTAACGTGCTCAACAACAGTGAGTATTTAAACTATGAAATATATAATTTAGTGGTAAATTGGCTGCTTGGTGTTATAGGGTTATTGACATGGATTGCTCGTGACACTGTGTGACTGATGTTAACTGTTAATCAGAGTTACTGCCAGTGAAAAAAAATTTTTTTATCTATAATTATCTATTGTGTGCCTATATCAATGTCTAACTTAAATCTGTCAGATTCTGTTATTGGGGATTAAATGGTGAAGCACTTAGATTGTTATATTGCTACGTATATCTACAACTTGATCCACCACTATTGATTTTCTGCATCCTCTTGCTGTAGTGTGTGTTCACGACCTGTGGAGGGCAGCGACACGCCTGAGAGGCGATGAGTCTCCGTAAAGTTGGAGCAGAAGAAGAAGCAGCAGAGCCAGAGCAAAGTGAAGAAGAAGAATTTAACGGTTCCCGGTTGTTGAACCGCTCCCGTCTCCACGGTGCCGGTGGCTTCCAAATTGTTTTGGACTGTATTGTACCAGTGGCACCAACCAAGCGGCTAGCTGCTTCATGAACTTCACCTAGCTAACGCACCGAGTAGCTATGTGTTGACACAACTCACCTCATTACGGAGCATTACTACGACCAAAGGTAACGTTAACGTATTATTGTCTGGTGTTTATTCGCACACTGAATAACATTAGTTCACATACAGATAGCTAGCTACGAGTCAGGGTTACTAACTTGCGTGACCCAGCGCGAACTAACGACAGTGTCCATGCTAGCTAACCTTAGCTAACGTTGGTCAGTAAACGTTACTAGAGCTAATATTGACAGAGAAGTATAAGATAAAGTAGCGTTATTAAGCTGTATTTCAGAAGCCCGCGACGATCAATTTAACAAAGCTAACCCTCAACCTTAACGTTATTTTTGTGAACTAGCTAAATATGATACCCCCAGCGTCTGTGTTTTCTGTGCATGGACACTAAAAGATGGGGTTAACACAGATTTTATGTCACGGTCGCTTTCACCCTGCACGGGAGAAAGTGAAGTCTAGCGCGGATCAACAGCAGCATTGTACCTTAACAAAAGAGACACGGTTAATAACTTACCTCGTAAACATGACATAAGACATTTGCAGACTCCTCGACATATGACATGACCAACCAACCAGAACTTTTTTTCAATAAAAATGATGACACCTTTTGAAATGGACTCGGTCAGCTCGCTACCGCCCCTCGCGGTGTGTTGTGATGACGGCAGACTGTGTGAGGTGAGCCAGGTGAAATAATAAAGACAGAATAGTGATGGACAGGTTTAACATAACTGTGCTAATGTAAGCGTCAGTTTGCCAGCTCACCCCCCGAAAAGTTATATCTAAAGCTAATTTTAAGATAACAGACATCTGTCCTTTTCTATTGAGGCTGTACTCCCGTGTTTTTACAATGGTTACAAGGTTTTTACAACTTGGTTGTTGTGATACTGAACAAAATTATTATCTCCAATGTCAAAGTGAATGCAAATCTGCACAAATCAATCTGTATGAAGTACAAGTAGAACAATACTGTGAGTAGAAAACAGGACATGCACATTATAGCTGATTTATTTTTAATGTGCCTTTTAGGCTGGACAGATGAAATGCTCAAATTTTTGCTTGTATTCTTTTGATGACTGATTTTTACAGACAGTATGGAATCTGTTTCCGATATTTCCAAATATGTCAAGACGTTTGATATGATGTTAATAGCTCCATCTGGCTCTGCTTGGAGGCCAGTGATCTGAATCCAAATCAGGGTTATAATCAGGCTTTAAATATGTTTTTTTAACCATACAGGAGCTTGTTAATTATCTACTAGCAATACCCCGCTGTGTTTTTGAACAGTAAAGGAGTCACATGATTCCAGTTGCTTCTTTTTCACAAGAATCATTTATTTCCCCTACACAGACCCAGAGCGATGGAGGAGGGCTCTGAGGTGATTGAGGATATTGTATTTCGAGGAGTGGAGTTCTCTGTGAAGATTGAGCTGGACAAGGGTTTGCTGATAGTAGAAATCTCTGACTCAGTGACAGCAGATCAATGGAGAGGGGATTTTGATCCAGCATGTAAGTTACATACATTTATTATAGATTACATATCACCACAGGCACCAATAGTCTAACTTGCACTATTTGTTCTGCTTTGTTTTCCAGACATTGAGGACCTCACTCGCAAAACTGGCAACTTCAAGCAGTTTCCTATTTTCTGCAGCATGTTGGAATCAGCTGTTAGAAAGGTATATTTAAAGGTGCATTCGGAGAGAGTGAAACAAAATGCAGAGGTGGCACAAATACATACAAAGTCAATAGAAAGATGTGAGCAGACAGAGATTTGCTCGAGGCTGTGTGAGCTGAGGCGAGACTCATCCATTCGAGTTCAATGTTTCCACTTGAGCGAAAAATGTACAGTTAGCCCGAGCTGTCTTATTCCCTCTCTGCTTTTCATTAATGTTTAGAGCAGGGGCCAAAAGGAGAGGGCCTGGAAGAAAACCAGAGAAACAATTGGAAGTTTGGGTCCATTTAGGAATTGGTCTCAACTGGACACTGTTTCTGCAAACATCAGCACTGTCTTTTGGCTAAAGCCAAAGTAAAATATGGACCCCAAAAACAGTCAAAAATGTGTGTAAAGGGTAAAAAACAATTTTTATAACAGTTGTATCTAAATACACCTTGAAGGGAAACGCTGGTATTTTTTAAGCTATACCCTAGTTTCTCATGTTTTTGTGTCTAAGTGAATTGGGGAACAACCATTTTTGAAACTGGTCCAGTACTGGGAGAAAGGGCTGCAGCTGACAGCAGCAAGGCAGGCTCGGGGCAGCTGTGCTCCATCTATGTCCACTAAAAGTCCTTGTTTTTGCCACTAAGAGGCTCAGATTGTTATCATGAGTGTCTGGTGATATTACAGAAAAGACCCTACAGAGAAATAAAATATCTTACACTTGTTCTGATCTGTTTTGTGTCCAGGTGTCACTAACAAGAAGCCTTGTTCTAAAATCTCACAAGGTGAACTGTTGCAGGAAGAAAACAGTGGAAATACAAGTGACAGTTGGAGAGGAGTACCGGTAATAGTTTGTTGTGTTGGAGTACAGAAAGTGTAGCTTTCAACAATGGTTTTAACAATAGGGAAAAAAGTCTGCTAGATTTCAGGACAAGACTTCTCCTTTAGCGAGACTTGGACACAAAACATACCGGAACAAGCGAAAGGTAAAAAAAATAATAATTTAAAAAAAAAAAAAATTAGTTCCTCTGTAGGGTCCTTTACTTAATGTTGTAAGACACTCGTAATAACAATCTGAGCCTGTCAGTGGCAAAAACAAGTGCTTTTAATGGACTTAAATTGACTGTGTACACCTGCCTCGAGTGGTTCCATCGCAGCCTGTTTTGCTGCTGCTGACTACAGTGCTCTCGTTCAATACTGGAGCAAATTCAAAAATTGTTTGCACAAATCACTTAGACACAAAAACAGGAGAAAATATAGAATTACCCTTTAATATGAAATTAGATTCATGAAGACAAAAATACCTAATTGTTACTATTTTTTGTTTAAATGTAAAAGAAATGGTAAAACAGTCATAAATCAGGAGGCCACCGTCATAAAAACATTTACAATTTTTACAAGTTTTTTTTTTTTTTCTGAACTTGATTGCTAGTCTGTTTTATTTCTAATGTTGCAAAGTTAACTTGAGCTCTTTCTGCAGATGAGTGACTCTGTTACACTTGACCTCTTGACCTACGCTGACCTGGAGCTGCTACGTAACAGAAAAGCTGGAGTGGTTAGTCGTCCTCGCGGCCATCAGCAGGCATCTGCTCTCACTGCCAAAAGATATCTAATCCTCATATATACTGTAGAGTTTGACAGGTTTGTGTATCTGTGGCAACATTCACAGTCACATATTAAACATAATTTTGTTTGGCTCCAGATTTAGTTTTTCAGTTATGTTTGTGGAATGAACTCCTGATTTGGTGGCTGTTTTGTATTTGTAGGATACACTACCCATTACCTCTGCCCTATGTGGGTAAGCCTGACCCGGCTGCCCTGCAGAAAGAAGTCAGAGCTCTGAGGGCTGAGCTCAGCACCATCTCCTCCCATGGACTAAACAAATCTGCAGAACTAGAAATACAGCGGCTACGAGCAGAGTAGGTTTCATTTCATTACCATCACTGAGACCAATATGAAGAGCTGTCAGACTTTTTCTTTACGGTCTCCTACTGTTTTCAAGGCTGGCTCGGGTTAAAGAGGAGAAGGAAGCCATGGCTAAGGTTCTGGAGCGACTGCAAATCGGTGGAAGTGGTTCCACATCTGGACAAGAGGACTGGAGAGCCAGAGATGTGGTGAGGACGCTGGAGGAGCAGCTTGTCAAGGAGAGGGCCAAAAGTCAGCGCTCGGCGAGCAAGAGATGCCAGGAGCAGCGACTCCTAATGGAGCAGGTGGACCTCTCCTGCTTCTCAAAGTAGTCAGCTGAAAAAGATTTATGGTATTTCCTTTGCTAATCAGCTGTTTGTTTTTTTCTCCTGTTCCGGCTAGTTGGAGGAGCTGAGAGCATCAGAGTGCGCTCTCCGTGTCCGTGTCAAGAGTCTCACCAGTGAACTGGCGTTACTACGAAGAGGGTTAGACAATCTCAGCATGTACTATATCTTTACTTTCTCTCTTTTTCATTCATTCACTGACAATATGAAGTAAAATTGTGAATTCTGATTATTATTTACATACTTACTGTGCACTCGTTGTGTGGGTCTGCAGCAGAGTGACTCCTGTGTCCGGTCGCATCAGCTCTCGAGTTGATGGGGAAATCTATCGCTCGCTCTCCCGTGAGAGGAGGTCAGGGTACGGGACAGTCAGGGCCCGCTCAGGATCCAGAGAACGAATGGAGAACAGAGGGCAAAGATTGGAGGAGAGGGGAAGAAGAGCAGACTCGTCAGGACCACGTGCTCATATACCCAGGCCGTCACCTTCTCCCACTGGTACTGGCTCTGCTCATGATGTTACAGGAGTTTGGTTGGCCTTTTTATTTACTTAATATGATGATGTTTATATCTAAATATTCCCACATACTGTCTTACAGGGTCTCGGATACAACGCTTTGATCCAACTGCTTACATCCAGGACCGACAGCGCAGACAGAAAGAGGCCGAGCTCAAAAAGTTGGTTTCCATTATTTTACCCTCGACAACACAGCACCGATATTTGATCTGCTCGGAAGTAGTTTTAACTCTGTTTTCTGTGTCAGACAGAGGAAGGCACGGAGGGACATGCTGACATCACCCATTGTCCCTGAGAGAGGGCGTTCGCGTTCCAGAGAGGCCTATCCTCAGATGACCCGCTCTGGCAGCAGAGGCAGGAGTTTATCAGTGGAGCGGAGAGGGAGCAGGAACTCCTCTGAAAGCTCGTTAGTGGATATGGATGAAATGGCCAAAACTCTGTTCAGGTGATGTGCGAAGGTGAACCTGGTTTTGTGAAATATCTGTTTAAGATTGTTATTTTAATGTGTGTTTGTCTGTGTTTACAGAGGAGGGAAACAGACTTACAATGGACCCAGTGTGGTGAGTGACATGGTAAATAATCAAACTCTCATACACTGTTGCTGCTTTATCATTTGTTTCTTGAAAGAATAAAGTTGGGGTTATTCTATATTTTTGTCACAGTACATAAATCCAATGAATAGACCAAAACCAACAATGCATTTGCCCGCCTCTCAATACTCCTTGACTTCCCAACTCCGTCTGTGGCTCACATTCTCAACCCAATTCTTAGAGACCTCTTTAGAACAAGTTGCAAATGTTTTGTTTCTTTTTTTTTTTTTTTAAATTCCGTAATTTCCTTAAACATCTGGGCACTGTATTTTTCAGCTAAACTTACTCAAAAAGGAATAAGTGATGCATGTGTTAGGGACATCTGTAGATTAATTCACATTTGATGTGAGTGCAGCAGCAGGCTGGTATAAGCTTGCCTGGGAACCAGACGAATCTGCAAGCTCATGTTTTACTTGTCTGGTCCTCCTCCGCTTTGGACAGATGTCCAGCAGTCTGAGATGACCTGGGCCAATCGCTACCTTTATCTAATATGAGGCACATTTGAGACAAAGACAGTAAAGAGGAGGGCTGTTGAGGCATTTTTGAAAACAATTCAGGTGGCTGTAGCTGATGTGGAACTTTATGTTGTTGAGGCCACTATGCATCAGTATTGAACAAACTGGACATTATATTTGCACCAAAAGGAGAACAATTAAAGCTTTTCTTGAGAAGAAAAACATGTTTGATGTACTTCTGACAGCATTTGGAAAAGTTCTATAAACCAACTCATTATACACCAGTTCATCTCTGAGTGCTGTAGTCTGTTCGAATTTTCTGTTGCCCGGGCATTTTTTTCCCCCCTTGACTTTGCACCAGGCGAATGTGGTCATTGGTCACTCAGCACTACAGCACATGTTGATAATGTCCCTTAGGGTTATCTATATGGTAACCCTAGATTTGCGAAAACTCCTGCAAGATTTTTTGTTCCATGTTTCTAATGTTCATATTAGCCCAGACTGTGATTTTAACCAGACCTCAGGCACAGCTTGGTCACACCTTAAAGCAGTGAGATAAGAATAATTTGAAGTGGCTCGCAAGAGTTTCACAAATCTTGTGTTACCATCTAGCCACACCCAATCAGAAAAATGGACTGAAAGGTTCATAACTAATAAGCATTTGCAATTGGGTCTGGCGATGTCATACAAAAGCAGGATTGATATGGTCATCAAAAATAATGAAGGAACATGTCACCCAGTACAATGATGAGGCTCACTGATGTGTTTTTAATACTTTTTGAACAATGGGGCCCTGTGGCACAGAAGAATAAGCTACATTTATAAAGCATGGTTACACAGACGGTGCTCATAACTAAGATCCATTGATTGATGGTTTTGAGCTTTTAATAGGATTTGTTGACAATAAAAAAATTGAAGAATATCACCAGGCTTATCCTGCAATGTGCAATCTCTTATCTGTTGCTAGTCTAGAGGAGGCCTTTTGACCAGGAAGCCATTATGCAGCACTCCAACACACAGAACAAAAGACAAAGGTAATAATGAAAGTCTTTCACATTGTTTAATGCAATAAAATGTATTTAATTAGAAAAAAAACATCTTATCATTTTCATTCTTAAACCCCAGACAGCTCCATAGATACAGGTGCTGAGCTGTCAGAGATTGATGCCAGGCTGCTGGCACTTCAGGAGTACATGAGGGACCTGGATACAGGACACTAACAGCTACTGTACAACCTGCTGCACAGGCCACTCCATGTTAGCTGATAACTGCACAGCTTGAAGCTCGGCCATCTTTTTTCAGACTGAGGTGTGAGTGACGGGTTCACCACACTATACCTGTCCATGTAAGAGACTAAAACTCCATCTGGAAGATCAGAATTCCAGGACTCGAGGAAACTATAGCCATCACTGTGAAGGACTACTTTTTGTGGACAGAAATTATTTTTTTTAATGTACCAAGTTTTTATTAATTAACTTAAAAGATTACTGTGTCTGAGTAGGGTTTTTTTTTTAACACCTCACCAAACCAACTAAACGAGTTACATGGACCTTCAATTGGCAGCACCTCCGTCCGTAAGAAATTCTTTTCACCCTTAATTCACTCGTCAATGCTTTTGTTCCTGTCTTTGGTCAGTTATCTGAGAGCACAACACTTGTGTTCATTAGTCGTGGAGTTCTCTCCCTTTTAAGCCAAACCACTTTTTTAAACAAAAATGTCAACGCCTGAGTCTGCATTTTCACTCTGTATGTTGTGATGTGTCTTTCCTGCTCGACTTTACTGAACATTACCCATGCATTTGAAGCATTACAGTTGATCCCATTATACAACTTTTAATTAGTTCATCCACACAGTGCATTAAAATGTAATTAAATTTTGTTCTTAAACTGAAGTTGACCTGGTTTCCCTTTAAGGTTATCGCCCAAAACTTAAGCATAAAAGATAATTATCTTGGATAACACTTGCTTAAGGTAACAAGACTCAAGATGAATTAGATGGACTTAGGATATTTGTATGTATGTGTACACAAATCCACACCACTCTGATGGTGATCGTGCATGCAAGAGTATGCACACCAGTCTTTTTTTATGATGGTGAAACTGCCAAATTTTGTATGAACTGCTGTTTGTGCACAAAGACTCTTACTGTTATTTTTCCCCAGACCAATGCCTTTTATACCACCTAAAAATATAATTTATAAGAAACCTATCCTGTGTGGGGTTTTTTTTTTCCTTACAGACATGTTGTGCACAGTTGTGTATACAGTGCTCCCCTTTGCACTACTGTCAGGTGAAGGAGAGCCTGAGGGAAACCTGGAAGGGTTTACACCACTGCAGCTGGCTTGCTTTCATTAATTAACAAAAAAAATACTTGTGGGCATGGCGCCTTCCTCTCAGGGGAACAACTCAGTGGCTGAACAGCTGCTCTGTTTCTACCAGGATAATCGGGAGGGAGACTGTGGCGGTATATGTCATGGAAGAAAGTGCATGCAGCACACACTGAAACTGTGTAGGCAGCTACACATATTCACAATAAAGCTACATATGCATTAAATATACATATGATTTCAGAGGACAGTATTATTAAACACAAAGTAAAAAAAAAAAAAAAAAAAAGAACCAATTTCTGTTATTTTGGTTATTTATTACGGAATTATAATGAGTGGTAGTAAACACATAACACATAATTGTTAAACACAATGCAGTACCAAAACATATTAAGGTGAAATATTAAGGCATGAACAGTAACCTGTGCGTCAACCAACAAACTCAAATTGTTTTTGGTATAAAGCAGCGAAACAGCTCCCTATAAAACTCTGTATAAAAGACATTTTACAGCTACAAGCGATGTGGGAGTTAAAGTGCTCAAAGTGTTCCTAAATTGTCAGTGCATGTGAACATTACCGTAGTGGATTCTTGAAATCCTAAGGATGACACTTGACTCAACTCTGCTGTCATGTTGCTTTGAGGATATGGCAGCTCTGTACACTTTGTTTTTCATATTGGTTAAACATACATTCATTTCACAGGTAGAGCAGCGATGAAGAGCAAAGGCGTCACATGATTGTCTTGTTCAAGTCTGTCCAGGCTGGGTCACAGTGGTCACGGTCACCTGCATCGCTTGAGTCCTTCTCACGTTCAGTATGGCCTCAATGCTGCGTATAAGCTATGGAGGGATGTGATGGAGACATGAGAACGAATATTTATACATACAGTTTATGTACACACATACATACGTAAAGATGACTTACTTTTTGCTGCTTTGCAAGAACATCTCGATAGAAGGCCTGTCTACGTTCCTGCTCCTTCTCATCACTCACTTTCCAAACCTGTGCTTTGTTCTTCAGCATGGCCTCAGACAGCTGAGGATACTGTAGCCGCTGTAACATAAACACACACCTGGTTACACACAGAGGGTTCAAAGAACAACTGATCTTAACTTTAACATAAGGTTGATACTGCGAGCAATTTGCATCCTGTATGATCTGCCAAATAATTTGCTGCTATGCTTTATCAACATGTAAATATATTCAAATTCTCATGTACTCATACAGTGAACTGATAGATTATTTTATTCTGCATAGCATGTCAGTCAAAAGATAACCATAGCTAATGTACCTCCTCAAAACTCAAACACTCAGGGTATGTAGAGGAACATGCTTCATACTTAAACAACTATACTACTCAAGATGTTTCTTTTCTATTTAAATCACAATTCTTACATAGTTTCAACTGAGATGGGCTATGAAGTTTACATGGTTGAGACACACCTGACTGCAGTATTATTTAATGAAAATATCAAAGAATACAAAACTTGAACAGGATTCCTGCCTTTTTGGAAACCGGGAAGTGAGACAGGAGTTATATGGCTAACCCTTTTAATGCCTGATGATTTTGGAGAAATCTGATGGTGTTGACAAAAAAATCTTGACAGACCAACATTTCTCCCAAAAATATTTTAAAACAATGATGATTATGGTAGTACATTTTCACACCAATATTATCAGCACATACTTGACTACTTTGGTACTTTGAATTAATGAATTATTAATTAAAAGGTTTTAATACTTTTTAATTATTTAAATTGAATTAAGTTGTGAATTCTTGTCTGAGAGGATAGTGTTTTTTCTGGCACAGGGCAAGTTTAAAGTTTATAAACAAAAGCAGAGCAAAATATATATATATATAGATATATATTTTTTTTTTCATACATAAAAATCCTTTAAAACATATGTTTCACCCAAGAAAGGAAATTAGTGTGTTAATAAGTTATAATTCCAAAGCTGTTTTGGTAGGATATGATTTGTCCTAATTCTCAAGAACGGGTGCAGTACATTGCTTAGCTGTGGCAGTACTTCTATCTGCTTCTCCAAACACAAGACAATCAACTTCATACAGTACTTTGTGAGATTGATGAGAGTGATTTATGTTGTGATAATCTGCAGCAGTGCTTCAACAGTGAATGGTTAAAAATCAACACTAATCTGTAAATCATCCTCTATGCAGAGGACACCTTGATGTGGTCTGATAATTTAATTCAAGAAATAAGAAAAATGTATGATTAGAAAAATAATTTATATTTCTAAAAAATACCGTCAGTGACTTTAATTTACTACTGTGAGTTGAGTTCATTACTTTTAAAACTATCCTAGAGTGTTAAATCTTTTTATTTACCACATTACTATAAGACTTTAGTGTCACTCACCGATTGCAAAATGTAGTCCTCGATAGGGTAAGAAGTCACACGGGCCATCTCTGTGAAGGCAACCGCTACATTTGCTCTGCTCTCGTTCAGCAGTTTCTGCAAAGACATGTTATATGTCACATGTGGTGTAAACACAAACATCACCAGCAGACAAGCTCTATCGATGCATACCACTAGCTCTTCATTGGTCTTCATATCCAAGGGGTTCTGGCTCGAGCTGGCTGGAGCTTTGGAAGACTGGAAGACATTAACACAGAGTAAGTACACAGAGTTATAATATGAAATACTGTCCATAAAGAATAGGACACACAGTTTTACAAGACAGAGCCCTGCTCAGAATTATCCATAGCATTTTACCTCGGCCTCGTACTCAGCCCAGGCGTCTTTGCGTTCTGCCTCACTGAGCTCCTCCTCTTGTTTATGGTCCAGCAGAGATTCATGCTCGTGGAAAGACACTATGTGGTCTTTACTGGTTTGTAATAGCTGTCCCAGGACCTTATCCTGACAAAGACATGTTTAAGGTAATTCAGTACAGCAAATTCATCATGTAAGCCTTTGTCAGACAGCTGTGTACAATATTTACATCAAATACCTTTGGCACAACAGTGGTGCTTCTTTTGCTTTTCTTAGAGATTGGGTCGTCCAGCAGGTCTGGCTCAAATGTATAAAGTTCAGTCAGTTCAGAGAGGGTGAAGTGCCTCTCAATCTGCTGCTGATCCACCACTCGAAAAGACAAAGACTGCTTGGTCACCTGACGATCATAGATCTTCTCCTCCATGGTGCCCTAAGATGTGAAAATTATGGCGATAATAAACAGCACTGACAGGTTTATAGCTTCAGTATAAATACAGCAGCCCCAGGAGACCCATGTCCATTAAATTGTTTTGTACTGACCACAAAAAAATAAAACTATCCAGTATTTCTCAAGAAAGAAAGACAATGATTCGAGGACATTCAAAACGAAATGAACACAAATTAATGCAGCAGAGGGAACTTATTCACACCTGTTCTTTGGATCAATAAAGCATTTTATGAACCTCAAATTTATCTGATTTAAGGTACACATAGTGCAGCTCAAGAAGACTTGCATTTTGTGCCCCAAACACACAATGCTACGATACATTTCTGTATGCTTGCTTGGCTTATTTTTGCACAACAGATGACAGCTGTATTCAGGGCAAATTCCTACTTAATGAATAAGCAACTATTCCTGACAGTAAGTGCACTACATACTATAAAGAGACAGATCAGCTCTTTTGAAACTAGAATGCACATCAGCTCATGTGACTTCAATTTAGACCATCTATCACATACCCCTGGTGTGCACTTTATACATCAAATGTTACAGTGATATTGTTACAACATGGTAACATCTGTTATTACTAAACACATTTTACTATAAGGTTTATCAAAACACTAATATTTTAGATATTGATAAAGACCAGTGAGCGTACCTGAGCCAAGAAGCGGTACACAAACACTTGTTTCAGCTGACCAAAGCGGTACACCCTGTATATGCTCTGTATGTCATACGAGGGATTCCATGAGGCATCAAAGATGATGACCCTGTTAGCAGCAACGAGGTTGATGCCCAGTGAGCCGGCTCTCGTTGAGATGAGAAACAATCGGCCGCTAAAATAAAGATCAATAAAATACAATCAGAAGAGAAACTTTGTCATCACACTGTAAAATTCTGTCTTGATCTTACTGCAGATGAATCAATAGACAAAGCTTGAAATAACAGTCATGTAATCTGTACCGAACATTGGCGGTGTTATTGAACTCTTCTGCCCACTTCTTCCTTAATAGAGCACTGGTGGAACCATCGAGACGATAGTAATCAACATTTTTAATCCAGCTGCCCACTGTCAGAACAACAACGCACAAAAATCAAAAGTTAAGAACCATTAAGGAGGACATCCTAATAAATTAATATTTTGTTTGCCATAAACAGAATACCTTTGGCTGACGATGGGTGTCTGGCATTGTGAAAAGCCTTGAGGAAATCCTCAATCAAGTCTAATGAGATCAAGGACTGACTGAACACAAGCCTAAAAATGCCACAAAAAAAATCGGACCAGTCAACATCTTAACATGCAGTCTTTCTGTGTTTAAATTGGCTTCACATTGGAAAAGAAACATACACTTTATCTTCCAGATCTTCAGCCATCCTGAGAATCTCAAACAAGAGCACCATCTTCCCTGAGTGCTCCAGGATTTTGGCGTCCTCTTCAGACAGCATGTTCTTGAACCAGTCCTCGTTGAAAGTCTGAGCCTTCAGGCTGATGGGTGCTTTCTCTCCTATAGAAAATATCACACAGGTCAAACTAAATTAGCGTGCAAACTACAGGATCGCAGCCTTTGTGAACAGAGAAGCTTTAATACCTTCCACTGCTGGAACGCCTCCGGTCACATCAGAAATACCTGCTGCATTGCTGTCATCGTTATTCCCTTCTTGTCCTTCATTCTGTCTTAGTCCACTACATTAGGCAAAGAATGTGTATAGCGAATATATCAATAAAATATACATCCAAAAAGGTTGATAACTGCAGTTTAGGTGAAACAGAGTGAAGCTTCAGTGAGTACTTATACCCCTCTTTATTTCTCTCCCATGTTGTTCAAAGTTATTACTCTAAAATTAGAGGAATACATAATTGAACTAATTTAACAAAGCTTTCAAAGGCACATAAAAGGTCCTAAAGCCTAACTATCTTTATAAACGACTAGATGTGCAGAAGTTTGTTTTGAGAAACAAAGGAGGTGATTATGATTTGTTAAAGCAGAATGTGATTATCATCACACAGTAGGTCTTACCTCTCCTTCACAGTGGGTTCATCATCTTTCAGCAGAGCCGCTGCTTTTTTTTTCTCCCTTGCAAAATATCCCTGTTATAAAAATCCAAGTCAGTGTTAATAAACATATTATACACTTTACGTTTGACAAGTGAGAAATAAACATGCCTTCAAGGAAATTTTTTGAACCTTGTTTTCTTTGCTGATGTAGTTGAGCTGAAGGCACCAGGGATGAGTCCAAATTTTGCCGAGCACCTGAAAGTCCTTGAACAGGTTTGCTCCAGTCTTCCCCTTTTGTCTGTTCGTCACAGAGCCCATAACTGGAAAAAAAACATATGCCTGCTTCAGACGGTCAGACATCTGTGAAACTCCAAATCTGAATGAAATCTTAGTTTTGCGGTTTCTACGCCATTACGGACTTTAACTTCCTTTTCTCACTGGCGGATGATTAAGTGAGGTGAGTGTGAGTTGGATAATTTACAGTATGCGTGAACAACACACATCTGCCATGCTTATCTTGACTAAAACTTATCATGGAGACATACTTAGCCTGGTTCCAGACCATAGACCCCGCCCACTCAACTGAGTAGGCGTGCATCTCTGGTCTAGCATACTTCAATGAATTTGCGATTTATCTCGTCCAAACGATGGACGGACCAATGAACACTGGGGGTCTAGCAATTAGCCAATCAGCGCCACGATGATGTCAAGCTGTACACCGGTGGGTAACTGGTGAGGATAGCAACAATGGTGACCGCTACAGATCCTACAGACCACATTAATGATGCTATTGAGGTATTTCGCTACTACTCGCGTTAATGGAGGACCAAATTAAGGAAGCTGCTAAACTGGATTTAACGGCGATGCAGCTGGGCGTGCACGACGACGGAGACATTTTAAACGGACAATGCTCGCTTGTTTTCGGCACCCCCAAGGCATGGATACTAATGACGTGAGATTCTGGGTGAGTCGTTGATCTCTACTGATTGGTTAGGGAAAAAATCAAATTCCCTCCCCCTTGTAAATCGCCTTCAATGGAAGCCATGTCAGACTGAAGGTTCTGGGAGATTCAGTCTGACACTCAGGCTAAGACATACTAACAGTTTCTGAAGCATTAAGCACCTCACCCGCCCCCCCTATATTTTTCAATGAGGAAATTTCAAAATAGGGGAAAAAAATAGTCTACTTGTGACAATGATAAATAATAATTTTACACTGGAACATAAAAATTTATGGCTAAACTAGAGCTCTAAAATAAATAAATAAATACCATATAATGAAAACACTCTTGACCAGTAAATGTGCAGTTTTCACAGAACAGCCCAAAAAAAAAAAAAAAAAAAAAAAACAACTTAAAGGTCCGGCACGTCTATTAGCAGAAATGGTTTATAATATATTCATAACTATGCAATCCCACCAGGATTTCTCAATGTTGCGATCACAACAATTAATGCACATTCAGCCTATCTCTGTGAATTCTGTGCAACCTTGCAATTGTGTCCAATCATCATAGGTAAATCTCATTTCAGTAGAGCTGGTTGCAGCGTACTGATTCAATCAGCCCCTCTTTGCCCCGCTCACTCCCTCTGTTTATCATGAGACTAATGCTGCTGCTACTGCTGCTTACCCAAATTTAACAGACAACTTCAGAGCACAGATTATTGTACTGAGTAACTGTTGGTGCTTTTTAACTTTACAAAGTGTCACGAATGCTGCCAAGCTGGTGAAAGCATGCAGGGCTCTCCCTCAACGGTGAAGCTGCGGAGCACGCAGTGATATCTTTCATCTGATGTTATCACTACTGCAGTGTCTGCCTCATCTGAAATGTAACTTCCTGTCCTGTTGTAGCTTCATCCTTGTGGACTTAACTGTCATCTAAATCTTCCTGACTAGTTCTGACGAAAACTTTGGACCAGAAAAGATTTTTTTTTAATATTTTATGCCAATATTGGCCCTGAAAATGCATTATATTATGATGCGCATCCTGAGTAATTGTAATCTAAAAAAAAAGAAAAGAAAAAATAATCACAACATTCATCATCATTTTTTTAGAAAAGCTTTCGTAAAATCAGGCATTTACAATGAGCAATTTGTATCTACATACGGAGCGGGTCTTCTTCCAAAGAGATCACCATGTCATTTCTACAGTTACCCAGAACCAACAACACTGGCATTAGTTAGGGCCATGTGAGTTTTCACATCGGTGGCCACATTTTTCCTACACGCTTGGCACATGAAAGAAGTTTCAGTCGGTTGCAATCTGCAGATCTTAACATTTGAAGCCACTAAATCCTACACACTAGACCTTTAAATCCTGCTAAGGGGAAATCATAGCAAACTTAAATTGGTGTGATTTCCCCTTTTCTTCTTAACATTTAGTTTCTTCTGCAGCTGTAATTACTGTAAATCTACATTTTTTACAGCACCAATGTAAAAACAGATTCTTACCAGTGACATGGTCCAGGTAGTGGCGATACAGCATACACTGCAGTGGAGTTATCCTGACTGCCAGCACATACTCGTGTTTGGGGGGCAGAAAATTGGTCAACTCTGAATAGTCTCTTCTCTAGGAAAAAGATGAACACAGTATTGTGAGAGCAAGAATATAAAATCAAACTGTATGTTTTCATATACAGTACAGGCCAAAAGTTTGGACACACCTTCTCATTCAATGCGTTTTCTTTATTTTCATGACTACTTACATTGTAGATTCTCACTGAAGGCATCAAAACTATGAATGAACACATGTGGAGTTATGTACTTAACAAAAAAAGGTGAAATAACTGAAAACATGTTTTATATTCTAGTTTCTTCAAAATAGCCACCCTTTGCTCTGATTACTGCTTTGCACACTCTTGGCATTCTCTCCATGAGCTTCAAAAGGTAGTCACCTGAAATGGTTTCCACTTCACAGGTGTGCCTTATCAGGGTTAATTAGTGGAATTTCTTGCTTTATCAATGGGGTTGGGACCATCAGTTGTGTTGTGCAGAAGTCAGGTTAATACACAGTGAAACTGGCACACATGAGGACCGACCCAGGAAAGGAAGACCAAGAGTCACCTCTGCTTCTGAGGATAAGTTCATCCGAGTCACCAGCCTCACAAATTGCAAGTTAACAGCAGCTCAGATCAGAGACCAGATGAATGCCACACAGAGTTCTAGCAGCAGACCCATCTCTAGAACAACTGTTAAGAGGAGACTGCGCCAATCAGGCCTTCATGGTCAAATAGCTGCTAGGAAATCACTGCTAAAGAGAGGCAACAAGCAGAAGAGATTTGTTTTGGCCAAGAAACACAAGGAATGGACATTAGACCAGTGGAAATCTGTGCTTTGGTCTGATGAGTCCAAATTTGAGATCTTTGGTTCCAACCGCCGTGTCTTTGTGAGACGCAGAAAAGGTGAACGGATGGATTCCACATGCCTGGTTCCCACTGTGAAGCATGGAGGAGGAGGTGTGATGGTGTGGGGGTGTTTTGCTGGTGACACTGTTGGGGATTTATTCAAAATTGAAGGCACACTGAACCAGCATGGCTACCACAGCATCCTGCAGCGACATGCCATCCCATCCGGTTTGCGTTTAGTTGGACGATCATTTATTTTTCAACAGGACAATGACCCCAAACACACCTCCAGGCTGTGTAAGGGCTATTTGACCAAGAAGGAGAGTGATGGAGTGCTGCGGCAGATGACCTGGCCTCCACAGTCACCGGACCTGAACCCAATCGAGATGGTTTGGGGTGAGCTGGACCGCAGAGTGAAGGCAAAGGGGCCAACAAGTGCTAAACACCTCTGGGAACTCCTTCAAGACTGTTGGAAAACCATTTCAGGTGACTACCTCTTGAAGCTCATGGAGAGAATGCCAAGAGTGTGCAAAGCAGTAATCAGAGCAAAGGGTGGCTATTTTGAAGAAACTAGAATATAAAACATGTTTTCAGTTATTTCACCTTTTTTTGTTAAGTACATAACTCCACATGTGTTCATTCATAGTTTTGATGCCTTCAGTGAGAATCTACAATGTAAATAGTCATGAAAATAAAGAAAACGCATTGAATGAGAAGGTGTGTCCAAACTTTTGGCCTGTACTTTATACATGTTCATATATTTACCTGCACACATCCAGCCAACATTCCATAAAGTACATGTGCTCGCCTCTTCATGATTCGGACGTCTTTTGATGTGGAGTCAGCACACTGGCCATTCTGTATGGGGTTGATGAAGCGGTTTCGGAATTCGTTCAGTGAGCCCAGTAGGTTCGTCTTGATGAAGTTGACCATGCAGTGGTCTGTGGAAACAAAATGTGGTGTATCAATATGAACAGTTTCATTTCAAAATGAAATATCTGTCAAACCATCATGCCTACACCTAATTTCTTCACTTAGATGTAACAATGACGCACGGTTTGTTATAGCACTGCTGTTTTGGTCATCAGTGACATCTGATTTTGTGTTTTTGAAATATTTAAAAAAAATGGGTAATGTATTTCAAGTAGCTTTGTTCGTACTATATACGTATATAATACAGTGGGGGAAGTATTTAACACATCAACATTTTTTCATAAAATATATCTTCAATGTAGCTTTTCACATTACACTAGACACTGGTATTAACTCAATGAAACTATACAGATAAAAAATCTCAACATTTCAATCCTTAAAAAAAGTTACGTGCACTTAAGTGGAATAACACAGGAAAAATGTATTGGTGGAAAAGCCTTTGTTTGGAATGCCAGCTTTCAAGATGCTTCCTGCTTGAAGAACTCAATCTCTTATAGTGTTCAGATGGGATGCTGGTCCATTCTTTCACACAGACAGTCTTTAAATCCAGAAGATTCCTAGGGCCAGCTGGTGAATCTTGATATTCAGCTTCTTTCACAAATGCTCAAGTCTTGTGATTGGCTGGGCCATACCAGCACCTTTATGTTCTTCCTCTGGAACCAATTAACAGTCTCCTTTGCAGTATTTTTTCTATCGTCCTGCTGGCAGGTCCACCTGCGTCTCATCCTCACCCTCCTGGTGGATGGCAACAGTCTTCACAGTAAAGTCTTAGTACAGGGCTCCATTAATCTTCCCTCTGACAATTTGGATTTTACAGGTACCATGAGAAGAGAAACAGACCCATGCCATGATGCTTCAACCTCCAAACTTCACTGTGGGTGTGGTATTTTTAAGGTTATATGCAGAGTTGTTTCTTCCTCAAACATGACACATTGAACTATTTGCAGACAGGTTAGATTTTTGTCTTGTCTGACCACACTATGTTTTCCCAGTTATCTAAAGGCTTCTCCAAATTTTGTGCAGTTAACTTAAAACAAGCTTTGGGGCAACAATATGATGCCCCAGGTTTGAAGGAGGAATGGCTCTGCATATGATCTTAAAAATACCACACCTACAGTGAAGTTTGGAAGTGGAAGCATCATAATATAAGGCTGTTTCTCTTCTCATGGTACCAGCAGAATCCAAATTACCAAAGGGAAGATTAATGGAACCAGCCAGGATTTTCTTGAGAAAACACTTTTGCCATCCACCAGGAGGTCAGGGTGAGACGCAGGTGGACCTGCCAGCAGGACGACGATCCAAAAAATACTCAGTGTGTTCAATACTTTTTTCCTGTGTTGTTTCATTTTATTGTACATCATTTTTTATGGATTAAAATGTTACAATTCCTCTATCAGTGTAGTTTTATTGAGTTATTACCAATGTCTGCCATAAATTTCATGTGAATAACTGCATTTGAAATATGTTTGATAAAAAATTGTTTACATGTTGAATGCTTATTTTCCCTCTCTACCTATAAAATATCAATATATATAAAATGTAAGAAAGGATAGTGAAATGTAAATGCATAATCAGGCTCAATGTGTTGTGACAGATGATGGTGTCATTGCACATTTCCGTACATCCTGTTTGAAATGGGGTGACTTCAGCAGTTTACTCTGTTGTCATCCATGGATTCAGCAGGAGTGATAACAAAACATCACACCTCTCATAAATCTGTCTTTGGATTAAACTTAACATCCCTTCAAACAAAGTGTGATCTCATGGTGATATTTAATATGACACAGTGATGCAGACTCACACTCAACCAGATTGTTTTGTAGTGGTGTGCCAGTCAGCAACACTCTTCGTTGGGTCTTGATGGCATTCATAGATTTGGAAATATTGGATGCTTCGTTGCGGAGGATATGTCCCTCGTCACAAACCACAAAATCTGGACCTGACAAAAAAAAAAAAAAAAAGAGAGAGAGAAAACAGCTTAAGATAAAAAAAAGTTTCAATGACTGAAGCAATGACACATAAAACATTTTAATATTATCATACCATTGCAAAATTACTGTACCTGGATCCACCAGTATGCTCTTCAACTCTTTCTTCCACTCCTCATCACTGATTTTCTGGGCGAGTGACAAGATGCGGTACATTTCATACCCCATTATCATCACACCTCCATCTCTCTGCCAGCTCTGCAGAGCCCTCAGCCGATGTGGAGGATGCTTTATTGTAGCCAGTTCTGTAACCTGTAACATATTTGTGTGTCTGAACAATAACCTCATATGGACATGTGTGTTTGTACACACTCTGCAAAGTGTGCGACATAAAGCATCTGAAGCACAAAAGGTATTGCACATTTAATTTTTTTCAGCCATACTTTGACTTTATCTTGTCCCAAGCTGCTCTGCCATTTCTTGAACTCGCTGACCCAGTTGAGGATAGTGTTCAGTGGACACACAACTAGGGCTGTTCTGAATTTCAGGTTCTCTGACAGCAGCACCGTGTGGAGGAATGTTACCACCTATAAAATCATAAAAGCATAGCTTAACATGGGTGATGTACTTACAGCAAACAAAAAGAAACATGTTATTTTCAGGATGTCTTTTGTGATTCTGTGCAACTGGCAATATCTAAAGCGACTTAAAAATGTTTGGTGTAATCGTTTGTTTAGGATAAATCAAACCAAAGAGGAATACTGGAGTTGGATATGTGTCACCTGCAGAGTCTTTCCCAGGCCCATACAGTGTGCCAGTATACAGCCTGATCCAGGAGAAGAGTTGGCCTTCTTCACAGACTCACAGCAACTGTCCCAAATAAACTGAACACCTGTTGGAGAATAAAGAGAACAAAGTAAGTTTCACCCAAACATAGTTCTCCATTGTAAAAAATATGCACCTAAGATGTGTAAATTTGAACTGTTATTGCAGACTTTGTGTTGACATCTATATCCAGACTAGACCACCTGGTGTGTTACAATTTCCTCATTGAAAATCTCATTGACTCATTTGAAGAAGGTCAAATACAGTGTGTGAAGAAGTAAAATCCAAATAATGTTGTTACTGCCCACAACATGCCTGTATAGTCCAGCAAACGATGTGGGTTTTGTTAATAATTGGCAAACTTTCTGGGGAAAACCTGGTCTTATTAGGAGAGACGGCATTCACCCCACTTTGGATGGAGCTGCTCTCATTTCTAGGAACCTGGCAAATTTTATTAGTAATTTAAATCCCTGACAACCCAGAGTTGAGACCAGGACAGAGAGTTGCAGTCCTAAACGCCTCTCTGAGCTTCTAGTTCAGTTACCCAGCCATAGTTTTCATAGTTTTATACAAACGGTGTCTGTCCCCCGACCACCTAAATTATTTAAATCTAAAATTAAACAAAGAGGAGTTGTGCATAACAACCTCATAAAAATTAAAACCTCTTCTGTGACAGAAAGACAAAACAGGAGAATTAAATGCGGACTGTTAAATATCAGGTCTCTATCGTCTAAAGCAGTGTTAGTAAACGAAGTAATATCAGATAATCATATTGATTTACTCAGTCTCACTGAAACCTGGCTGTGTCAAGATGAATATGTTAGTCTAAATGAGTCCACTCCTCCCAGTCATAATAATACCCACATTCCTCGAGGCAGCGGCCGAGGAGGGGGAGTTGCAGCCATTTTTAACTCTAGTCTGTTAATCAGCCCTAAACCTAAACTAGATTATAATTCATTTGAAAGCCTCGTTCTTAGTGTTTTACATCCGACCTGGAAAACCTCGCAGCCACTTTTATTTGTTATAGTGTACCGTGCTCCTGGCCCGTATTCTGAATTTGTATCTGAATTCTCAGAGTTTTTATCCAGTTTAGTTCTTAAATCAGATAAAGTTATTATTGTAGGCGATTTTAACATTCATGTCGACGTTGATAATGACTCCCTGGCTACCGCGTTTATCTCATTAATAGACTCCATTGGCTTCAGTCAGGGTGTACATGAACCCACTCACTGTTTTAACCATACCCTCGATCTAGTTCTGACGTATGGAATTGAAATTGATAACCTAAAAGTCTTTCCACAGAATCCCTTCCTATCAGATCATTATCTGATTACTTTTGATTTCTTTTTACTCGATTACACGCCACTCAGCAACAGTTACTATACTAGATGTTTATCAGATAGTGCTGTCACAAAATTTAAGGAAAAGATTACTTCGTCGTTAAATTCAATACCAATACCTTCAGTAACAGAGGTTTCCCGTGCCGACTTTAACCTCTCCCAAATTGATCATTTTGTTGATAGCGCCGTAGGCTCGCTGCGAAACAACGCTCGACTCTGTAGCTCCTCTTAAAAAGAAGTTAACAAAGCAAAGAAAGTTTGCTCCTTGGTATAACTCTCAAACCCGTAGGTTAAAACAAATATCGCGAAAATTTGAAAGGAATTGGCGATTAACCAAACTGGAAGAATCTCGTTTAATCTGGACAGACAGTCTCAAAACTTATAAGAGGGGCCTCCGCAATGCCAGAGCAAACTATTACTCAGCATTAATAGAAGAAAACAAGAACAACCCCAGGTTTCTTTTCAGCACTGTAGCCAGGCTGACTGAGAGTCAAAGCTCTATTGAGCCTTGTATTCCTTTAGCCCTTAGCAGTAATGATTTTATGAGCTTTTTTAATGACAAAATTCTAACTATTAGAGGCAAAATTCATGACCTCCTGCCCTCAGATGGTAGGCCTACCTATCTAACCTCAAACACAGCTGTAGAATCTAATATATATTTAGATTGCTTCTCCCCAATTTCTCTTCAAGAATTGACCGCAGTGATTTCTTCATCTAAATCATCAACGTGTCTCTTAGACCCCATCCCAACTAGGCTACTTAAGGAGGTCTTTCCTTTAGTTAACACTCATATATTAGATATGATCAATATATCCCTTTTAACAGGCTATGTACCACAGTCTTTTAAGGTAGCTGTAATTAAACCTCTCCTAAAAAAGCCCACCCTGGATCCAGAGGTGTTAGCCAACTATAGACCAATATCTAATCTTCCCTTTATGTCAAAGATCCTTGAGAAAGTAGTCGCAGACCAGCTGTGTGATTTTCTCCAGGATAATAATTTATTTGAGGAATTTCAGTCAGGATTTAGAGTGCATCATAGCACTGAGACAGCTCTAGTTAAAATTACAAATGACCTTCTGATTGCTTCAGACAAAGGACTCGTCTCTGTTCTTGTTTTATTAGATCTTAGTGCGGCGTTTGACACAATTGACCATCAAATTCTACTGCAGAGAATGGATCACTTAATTGGCCTAAAAGGTTCAGCACTAAGCTGGTTTAAATCTTATTTATCTGATCGTTTTCAATTTGTTGACGTTCGTAATGAATCATCCTTACGTACCAAAGTTTGTTTTGGAGTTCCGCAAGGTTCTGTGCTCGGACCAATCCTATTTACTCTATATATGCTTCCTTTAGGTAACATCATTAGAAATCACTCTATAAATTTCTATTGTTATGCGGATGATACACAGTTGTATTTATCGATGAAGCCAGAAGAAAGTAATCAATTAACTAAACTCCATAACTGCCTTAAAGACATAAAAAATTGGATGAGCACCAATTTCCTGATGTTAAATTCAGACAAAACTGAAGTTATTGTTCTTGGCCCCAAACAACTCAGAGACTCTTTATCTGATGACATAGTTTCTCCAGATGGCATTGCTCTGGCCTCTAGCACTACCGTAAGAAACCTCGGAGTAATATTTGATCAAGATTTGTCTTTTAATTCTCATTTAAAGCAAACCTCACGGACTGCATTTTTTCATCTGCGTAATATTGCGAAAATTAGGCCTATCCTGACCCGAAAAGATGCAGAAAAATTGGTCCACGCTTTTGTTACCTCAAGGCTGGATTACTGTAACTCTCTATTATCAGGTAGCTCTAGTAAGTCCTTAAAAACTCTCCAGCTAATTCAGAATGCAGCAGCTCGTGTACTAACAGGAACTAAGAAACGAGATCATATTTCTCCTGTTTTAGCTTCTCTGCACTGGCTCCCTGTAAAATCCAGAATTGAATTTAAAATCCTACTGTTAACTTATAAAGCTCTAAATGGTCAAGCTCCATCATATCTTAGTGAGCTCATAGTGCCATATTATCCCACCAGAACACTGCGCTCTGAGAACGCAGGGTTACTCGTGGTCCCTAAAGTCTCCAAAAGTAGATCAGGAGCCAGAGCCTTCAGCTATCAGGCTCCTCTCCTGTGGAATCATCTTCCTGTTACGGTCCGGGAGGCAGACACCGTCTCCACATTTAAGACTAGACTTAAGACTTTCCTCTTTGATAAAGCTTATAGTTAGGGCTGGCTCAGGCTTGCCCTGTACCAGCCCCTAGTTAGGCTGACTTAGGCCTAGTCTGCCGGAGGACCCCCTATAATACACCGGGCTCCCTCTCTCTCCCTCTCTCTCTCTCTCTCTCTCTCTCTCTCTCTCTCACTCTCATCCTATTACTGCATCTTGCTAACTCGGCCATTCTGGATGTCACTAACTCGGCTTCTTCTCCGGAGCCTTTGTGCTCCACTGTCTCTCAGAATAACTCATACCGCAGCGGTGCCTGGACAGTGTGACGTGTGTGGTTGTGCTGCTGCCGTGGTCCTGCCAGATGCCTCCTGCTGCTGCTGCCATCATTAGTCATTAGTCATACTTCTACTGTTATTATACACATATGACTATTGTCACACAAGTATGCTGTCTGATATTAATACATACTTTCAACATATTGTACCACAGTAGCCAGAACTATAACTATAATATTATTACTTTCATTAATGTTGTTGTAAGCTACTGTCATTACCTGCATCTCTCTCTCTCTCTCTCTCTCTCTCTCTCTGTCTCATTGTGTCATATGGATTACTGTTAATTTATTATGCTGATCTGTTCTGTACGACATCTATTGCACGTCTGTCCGTCCTGGAAGAGGGATCCCTCCTCAGTTGCTCTTCCTGAGGTTTCTACCGTTTTTTTCCCCCGTTAAAGGGGTTTTTTTTGGGGAGTTTTTCCTTATCCGCTGTGAGGGTCTTAAGGACAGAGGGATGTTGTATGCTGTAAAGCCCTGTGAGGCAAATTGTGATTTGTGATATTGGGCTTTATAAATAAAATTGAATTGAATTGAATTGAATTGAATAGTGCATAATGGATACTTCTTGGATCACAAATTGGCTTGGACAGTCATGTCTGAATCTAAATGTTCACAAGGCAAAAGGTGAAAGGATTGCTTTAGTCACTGATTTTAATTATCTAGGTATGATAATGAATCCAAATTTGAACTTTAAAAAACATGTAAGAAAAAAAAGGCAAATTCTAGACACATTGAACACTCTCTCTGGATGCAGCCAAAATATTTATGCATGCTATGATCCTTTCCAATTGTCTTACTGCATTACATGTTGGAGGCAGGCTAGTAAAACCAACAGAAGACCTCTTGATTATTTATTCAAACAAACCCTAAAAAGTAAAGACAAAAAACAATGCATATTCCCCACTGTAGAAAATTTAGATTCTTATCAAATTTGAGCCCAGTTTATAAAATACAAATGGTTTTGCTCCTCCTCCACTGTGTAACTTTGTGCATACTCGTGCAGTGAATTCTATTGGACCCTCAAGAATATCCTCTACATGAGACTGTGTTGAACCATTTCACCACACTACATTTGGACAATTGTCTTTTTCTGTAAAATCAGTGGAACACGCCGCCTGACAGTGTGAGGAAATGCAGCTCTATCAGTACTTTAAAAACCAACTTAAAAACTTAAAAAACTTCAGCTCTTTACTCAGTGACCTTGAACTCTAACTTTTGTTTTTTCAGACATGCTTTTATTTTTGACTAGCATACATTTGTGATGTGCCATTCTGAGAAGCTTTGTGTTGCGTGTCCTGTGTGTTCTTTTTTTTTTGTCTAACTTTGTATTGTCTCTGTGTATTCTGTTCTGTTTGCCTCTTGTGCTGTTTCTCTACAGTCTGGTATTCAACGGTGACATTTATGTTTTAAGCTGTACACGGTCCCTTTTAAATTAATTAAATAAATAAATAAATAACGGTACAGCCATGTCTTCCTCACTGTGAGTAAAAAGAGAGCACAAACTAACCGTCCACTTGGTGAGGCTTCAGTTTCGTCACCAGGTTCCTGTGCACCTGAACAAGAGGCATCTTGGTCTCCTCATCCTGATCCAGGACCAGCTTGGTGGTGATGGAGCACGGCACCTGAGACAGCTCATCTTCGATAACAATTATCTGGCAAAAAAGCCAAACAGTCAGCATTTTGTGTTTCCTCCCCTTGGAAAACCCCAAAACTAATAACACATCCTAAAAAAGTGCTACTGTCTGCAACACAACTTTCATGTACTGTTTACTGTCATTTGTCAGCAGGGGTAAAGCATCTTATGAGCAAGTCCTGCTGCAGAAATCAAACTGCTGTTAATATCCACTGGTCATAGACACAGTGAAGTTTAATATCTGTTTGACCTGCTGTGTATGCAGTACCTCTCTCCTGTCCTGTTGTTCTCTATTTGCCAAACGTTTGCACCTTTCCTCCTCTTCTCTGAGGGCGTTCTGAGTCTCAGCACGGAGATTGACATCTTCAATGATTTTTCGGATCTTTTTGCGTCCTTTGGGAGTGCCTTTATTGTCGCTGTCTGTATCCTCTTTATCACTCTGCTCACATACAGAAAGATCCAATGAGCAATATGACCATCAGACACCAAAGCCAACTGATACAGCAGATACAGATAAGAATGATAAACCAATTAGTTATAACATCAGCTGCTACCTTTTCACTGTTGGAATCAGACAACCAAATGCAGGGAACTTGTATCTTCCGTTCGCAACTACGAGGTGTCTCCTTCACTTTACTGGATAAACTGGAGATAAAGAGAGGAGAGAATCAGATATTAAAATCAAATAAGTACATAATAGACTGTTTTTTTGTTTTTGTTTTTTTCAGGCAGCAATATGAAGTTAAATATTCAGTGTAAAAATGTGGTTCGAAGTAAGTCTGTTTTCGTAAATAAAATTCTGGTCTGTGCTTGATATGTACCAGTTGTTTCATCATTTCTCAATTGTTAATGCTCTTGGCTTCTTTTACAGGAACCTGCACTGAGCTGCTCAGTCAGTGTAGAGTATTTCTTTGCATTTCTTGTATGAAATGTGCTCTATAAATAAAGGTTTTTAAAGGTATTTGTTCTCGACTTAGATGCTACTTTATAATTCTACTACACAACCTTCTGGTGAGAAGCATGGTACCTTTTTGCCACACAGCTCAATGAATTATATACACAAGTGATCAAATCATAGAATATTAAAGGTGCTATATAAATAGATTTTACCGTAATTACTAAACGATTATACGATGTGCAAATGTTGTTTTACTGAAACGCATTTCTATTTGATTGTATTCCTCTATAATATCCAGGTGTCTATGATGTTGGGTACACTCTCTGTATTGAGTGTGAGGGCAAACAATACTCAAATGTTGAAGTTAACCTGGTCAGTTTGCTGACTTTGTACCATACTGTGCTGCTCCTAACATTTTAGCATTTGTTATTTTCAGCAACAGTTTATAGCTTTGAAGGGTGCAATGATTCATTTTTACAGGTAAAACACAAACTGAAATTTAAAATCAGAACATTTTTATCTTTTACGGTTTTGTTTTTGATGTTATCAATGGCAGCTAAAATTAATGTACCTTTTGATTCCGGTTTCATCGGTCTCATCCTCTGACTGACTCAGCTCCTCACTCATCTCACAATCTTCTGGCTCTATCTCGTTACTGTCACCATCACTTTCACTATCAGCTTGACAGAAATCAAAATCAGATGTTAGAGCAAAGTCAGTACTTCCTGTTCAGACAGCTGCAAATATTAGGTTTCCTTACAGCTCAGCTGATTCCTGCTGGGTCTTCGCTTTTTCTCCTCCTTTCCTGCATCACTCTCTGCTGCTGCCATGTCATTTGGCACTGCCTCATCTAAGGTTAGTTTATGGCGGAGAAGATGGTGCCTACTGGGGTTGAGCTCATCAGATGTGCCGTCAGTTGATTGTGAAGTCAAGTCTCCGCCTGCAGCAGCAGATATATGCTATCATCATTATCCTTTGTATAACCCACAAAAAGAAATCTTTATATGGGAACTTTCTAGTCATGAATTTGATTGTAATGCACTAATTTTTCTATTGTTTAATGGGATAAAAACTGAAAGAGTACTTGTGCTTATAAAACACACTCAGAAAGCAAAAACTACTTACCATTTTCATCTGTTTCATTATCATCATTGCCTTGTTTGACCTCGTTGTCTTCCTCCGACACAGAATCATCCTCCTGCGTCTCCTCATCCGAAGAGATATCATCGCCCGAGGAGTAGTTGGCTTTGATTTGGGCCAATAGCATTTTCTTAGCGATTCTTTCAAAAGTAGACAAAGAGGGAAAAGGTACCTGAAGTTCATTTCATGATCACTGACATAGTCTTCAGCTGGATAATGTTGTACTTCAAGGCAAAATCACAATCAAGTGTATTAACAGCTGGAGTTCAATATTTGACAAATCATTTTAAATACTGCTTATGTGCCAAACGCTGACAAATTAACTATCAATCTGATCAGATGTTCTTAATGAGTCACCTTTGTTCGTTCAATCCACATTACGTGCCGATAATAGTCTTGACCTGATGTGCCAATATAAATCTGTGCTGGTCAAGTCAAAAACCATCAAAGTTAATTACCAAAACCCTGGAAGATATACATTTCAAATAATAGCAGAAAAAAAGAAAAATGATGCAGAGACATTTTTAAGAGTAAGAATTTATTACAACAAGTATTTTTCACAGAGAAAACAGAAAGACATATTCTTCGTTTGTTCTCCTTTGGGAAAGGGAAGAAATACTTTCAATTTAATTTCTACATGTTTTGCCCTCGAGTCTGACACATACATTTGTCAGGGGTTTTTTTCCCCATATGAAAATAAAATTAACATTGATCTCTAGTTTGTCCAATAATGACAGCTCACAGTTGACACTGCTACGGGCTTTTTGAACACAAACAGAGAGCTGACTAGAAGGTGGCATGCTCCCCTGGTACTAACCACCAATTAATTCTGTGTTAAAGACGGAGGAAAAACATGTGGGACACAAAAAAACACCATATTACTGAGAGAGTTTGTACATAAATTAAAACATTATTTCAACTATTTTTAACCACTTTATACTTCAGTGGAGCATAGTTTTAAAAAATGAGACCATTTTGCACAGTTCATGATAAACGTGTTTTAAAAGTGTAAAAAGTTTATGGTTTCAATACCATATTGTGTTCTGACCACTCAACAGTACGTGGAGTTACACTCTTAAACCCCTTTTACATCTACCTGCGTTCAATGTGCATTTCCAACACAAGGCTGATTACACATGATAACCCGGGGTCAAACAGCTGACATGGGTCCGGCTCAAGTTCGTCTCCTCTCTAGTTAACTGTCAACCAAGCAACCTGCATCGCATGCACATATATGATCCTGATCTCAAAGGGTGGTTGTCAACACAGGTCACCAGGGATAGGATAACTGTTAACTAACATTAAAGCCAAAGTCCATATTGTAAAAGATGTATTACAGTATAGCAATGCCAGATGACAGCAGCACTAAAAGGCCAGAGCCCTGGATATCATTTGACATGTTTCAGCTGGGGAAAAGGACCAACAGAAAAACACTGAAGAAAACTTGACATACTGCCACACATGGTAATCGCATGCTGTGTGGATTTCAATGAAATAACACAGTACTTCTCAAGTTTCAGCCCACTAACTATAAACAATGTAAACTTTACATTTCTGCTGACCATTTTTTCTAAAGATAAACTTGTGCTATCACTACTGCTGAAAACAGACTTTTGTTAAAAAAACAAAAACAATTTAAAAAAAAAAACGGGTTGGTGCCGATTGGAGGCTACAATATCCCAGATTTAAGCAAGTGTTGCCTAACAGCACTGCTTTCACTGATGTGCTGTCAGGAAATCCGACCTGGAAAAAAAACATGAGAAACAAACATGGATGTCATTAAAGGCAGAATGGGAATTTGGTCGCTTCTTGCATTTTAATGGTTGTTGTTTCACAGCCCACTCTCAATTCTCAGATATACAACGTTCCCATTAACATCTGAAAGCACTGACCTGTAAGGCTTTTTAACACAAATTGTTTTTTATCTGCATTACTTCCGAAAAACGCGACAGCTGGTTCACCTGTCAAGCAGGTCTTTAGTCTTTGCGAGTTTGAGTCAAGTACGCATAAATAAGAATATATTCATGGACTTTTAACAGCTACACTATGCTTTACAAAATGGTCAGCAGTAATGTATACTCTGTGTATAGAAAGTGGGGTAAAACACACTAAAACACTGGTACTGTTCCCGTGAATAACCAGGACATTGTCCCTGGAAAAGTTTTTTCAGTTGTCATTCCTCAGTGCTTTGAGCATTGATGCATTATAAGAACCGGATACAGTGTTCCATGATGGTGCCCATTCTTTCCAATTAGAGCTGCTTACTGGGCACATTTCTCTCACACTCACTCACACACACACTGAGCCTTTCTCTGGCTGAGCTGGACAACTGCCCACATACATGAATGGCAAAAAAAATGTTTCATTACTCCGACAGCACAAATGGCCAAACTGAAATAGGAAAAGTAATTTCTGAACATATGTGTTTTACAAGTGCATCTTTTGAAAAGTTATGCATAGGAAATAGTCTTTCTAGGTCAGAGTACATCACATGACCTCCATTTTCGACTGCAAAAACTCTGCACAAACCCTGTGCTGTTTTGGGCTTGGCCCTGAGCAGCAATAACAAAATTTCATTCACCTCCTTTGCACTGGGGTGTCAGAAATCTCAAACGGATATCTCAAGCCTACCTTTTAAGAGAATCTGTGTAAGAGCAGCACTGTCAGAATGATAGTAACAAAATGATAGTCTCTGAAATCTACAAATAGAAAAGTATTTTTGGTAGGGGACACCTGAAATAATCTCAGGCCTCTTATCACTACCATAGCATATTTCATATATACAAAACTAGCAGTTCCCAAGGTCCAACAGCACACTGACCAGGTGTTTCTGTATTTCAAATATTTTAACAGACAAGACCTTAAGTCAGTGCTGCACAAATGTGTAAAGGGAGTATTAGCAGCAATATGATGATACCAGTAAATATCACTGATTGACAGGAAAGCAAAACAGCTTCACCCATCAAAGCCCAGATGTTTAGAACAGCTAATATCATCTGGACTCTTGACATAGTCAGTGAAGCCAGTAATATGCTGAATGTGTCAGATACATGCTCTGACAAAATTCAATGGTACAAATGAGCACTCAAGGCATCCAGTGAGTCTCAATCTGCTGTCACATTTGCTCTGAACTACTACTATTACCAGGTGTGACTGAGGGAGTGTCACTGGCCCAGTGGGACTGTTACTTGTAGTTTTTGAAAGTGCAGTAATAAACTTTTTCAAAAGGAGATAATATCAACACCGGAGCTGGTAGTGTGCATGTGAACTGGTTTAAAAAGAAGAGAGACTGCATACCAGGAGTATTATGTCAAAATAAAAAGTATTAGTCATCATGGTAGAGCCCTGATGTTGATACTTTAAATATAACACTGCAAAACAGCATTTCACAATCAAATAAGAGCTGTCAGTTGAAATGCACACAAATTGTATTCACTGCAATTAGCTGTTAATGTTGTCTTCCTCGATTTGCATTTTATAAAACTCGACATCAGCGGAATTTTTGAACAATTAAAAAAAGTTAAGGGTGTTTTGGGTGAGGCTCTGGGTATTTATTACCACAAACATTTTCTAGGCTTACAATTTTTACAATTTGTGCCAGCTAGACAGTGAGAGTAGCCCTGTAACAAATGCATCAACACTGGCATGAAACCCAAGCCCAAAAATGTAAAATGCATCCATCAGTAAAACTCAAGTCAAGTGTGGTAGGAGAATATATTTTTTGTGGCCAAAATTAACAAGGGAACAGAAGGAAATCAAACTTTTGTGCTTAAAATAACTCAGACACTGAATAACATAAAGCTCAAGTACATTTACAGAGCCAGTACTTAAAATCGGACATCTTAAACAAAAACCTTACCATCTTATCATAATTAAGGCAAAATGAAATCGTCATACCTTAACTGTGACCCATTATGGGTAAATATTAGAGCAGAATATCAAAACGATGGTTTTCATGGTTTATGTTTTATGCATGCTAACAACTTTCGGTTGTTTTTTTTTAAAAAAAAAACAAAAAAAAAACAAAACTTAAATGTAAATGTGTGCAGATAATATGGCAGGCATCCTTCAAACTTAATACTTCTTATTACTGCTCGATTGAGGACAACAGCTCTTTGTGCATTCTATATTAACAGAAGAATAGACCAAAGTTCAAAACTTTTTTATGTTCAAATACTTTCATTGAAAACAGGTTGAGCTGTAAGGCAAATTAAGTTTCATTCATTGTTCAAATGTATGCTCAGACCTCTTCAAGTGTAAAGTGGGTCAACAGTAAATTATTCCCTTTTTGTATCAGCATAGAACATCGGGCAAATAAAACAAGTATGGAATAAGATATATTATTAATGATAAAAAATGTAGGTAAAATGTATCTCTAGCATTTACATGTATACTGGGTTGCACACTAAATAAAACAGACAAGCAGAGTATGTTGCTTATCAATCACAAGCTTGTTCTAGGCAGGTTCAGTCTCAGTGTATCATAATGTGGTCCATGTGCTTCACAGTGTACCTCTACAATGGGTATTTGATTGCTGAGGTTCTGCTGCAGCTACGTTTTGGTCGTGTTTGAATAGACTGCAACCGAGTCTTAATGACATTGGTTTTTCTATCTTTTGCACAGAGTTTGGGTTTCGAAGCTGCAGCCTTTCCTCCACACGTAGGGTGTTTTACAAACTCTACATCCAGGCTTTTAGAACCATACCTATTTTCTGCATCATCATCATCTTCTGCTGCCCACGAGGGCCCAGACTGCTCCTCATCTCCTACAAAAAAACAAAAATTAGAGACATAAGCTGCTGTGTTGTTTTGGCAGAAAAATGGCACTAGCTGCATTATACTGACATTTCAAGAGACATTTTGATTTGCCCTAACATGAAAAGCACAGGTGAAACTAGTGACATAATAACAGCCCCTAAAGTAATAACTCTATAAAATGAATGCATCCAAACTATTGTGCATCTTTAAATTCCAATATCACATCTGTCTGCTCAAAATCCTAAATAGTCGATCCCCAGATGAATGGAACTAAAGTGGCGTAATTATTTCTAACTTAATCCAACCACCCCAACACACCCCACTTCACTCTAATTTTACTTATTTACTTATTACTACGTTGTTTATTTTTTGGTTTTGTAATGTCTGTCTCTGTGCAGGTATGGGAAAGTTCATCATGTTTGTCTACTAGTTTACATCATGGAAAATAAAGCTATGGCCCCAAATTGTTTCAGAATTTTGAAAATGTTTCAATAAAAAAAAAAATCTCATTTGAAAAAAAAAAAAAACCTTTAATAGTAAAGACCTAAAGAGCCGTGAGGAACCGTGTGTGCGCTGTATGTATTATTAAGATTCTGAAATAATTGCTTACAAGTTGATTTTCATCTTGACTGGACAACATACAGCTAGCACTTTTTAGCAAAGGCTAACATTTAAAATGGTAATAGCATGTCACAATCCAGTAAATCCAGTGGGGCCTAGGAGCAAGCATTAGGGTTGGGTACCGTTCACATTTGAACCAACACTAGTACCAGTTTAGGTACCTGGAATTTGGTACAGGTACACAATGGTACCCCTTTAAGGTATTTTATTTTCTCTGCAATAACAAAAACTTCATTACTGAACAAGCTGCAGGGGTAACGTAGTACACTATAACGCAATTCTGCTTACACCTCCTGTTTGAAGTTGAGCCCAGCAGCTCCATGGAGCTCTGTTGTCTTCCGTCTTGTCTAAACCCGGTGCTCCCGGGTATCGACATGTGGCACCATTGAATTTAACATGAATCAGTACTTGGTAGTGCTGGCGTAATTCGGTCAGTACCCTTTAAAGTGACTTGCTAGCATTAGCCACTTAGCCTTCCACCAGTAATAAGGCAAACCAGCAATCTACATCTAAAAAGCACTGACAAGATATGCTGTAGATGTAGATATATAATAATAAATATAAGACTTACCCGATGATTGGTGGTATGGTGCTGCCCCCAATAAGGCCACATCTTCAGTGATTGGTTTCATCTTCTGATCACTTCCATCACTCCCAGAGTCGTCATCATCATCTTCATCTTCATCTTCGCTTGATGAGGATGACGATTCCATTGCTTTCTGACCAGATTTAGCCTTAGACTTTGCAGCCTGTATCCTAACCTGCTGTCCAGCTACACCTTCATCCTCTCTTTTGACGAGGTGTGATTTCCCTATTGGCCTCAACGTATTCAAGTGTTGTATTTTCTTCTGCGAGTCATCTTGATCATCACTAGAAGAATCTGTCCCGCTTTCCCTTCGAGCTTTGACTCTTCTGTTACTTGAATCAGACTCGGGGGAACAGTCCAGCATCTTGCGTTTGCGACGCATCTTCTCCGGTGACATTGGGGTGTTCTTAGTCAGCCAAAAGAGACATTTCTTGGCAACCTTGGCTGATGCATTTCCACCATTCTCGTCACTCTGAGGTTCATCAGAGCTATGTGTCAAAGCTGCTCGCTCAAGCAGAGCTACAGGGACTTCATCTGAATCAGAGTCATCTCTTGCTCTGCTCTCTTCTTCAGTATTTTTGGCTAGCAATGTGCTGGAGGTTTCCTCAGGGTCAGAGTCACTCTCACTGTCTGCTGCTGAAAGAGATGTTTTGCCCTTGACATCACTTTGTCGACGCAAAGGTGTTGTCTTCACGCGAGGAGATCGTCTATTGCCTTGTTCCTCTTCAAGGTGTAATGATGCACTAGAGTTGTCATTGCTCATTTTGCTGTCAGCTGTAGCACTTACAACACCTGTCTCTTCATCTTCTGGTACATCCTCTCCCTCTGACTTCTTATCATCCATCTGCATGTCCTCCTCCATCTTTGGGGCATCGGGGGATTGCCCCTGCTCCATTGGCACTGGCGTAAGTTTTACCACTAGTTTTTTTGTCATGCTGACCGAGCTTTCAGAAGGCTTCAAGCCAATCTTTTTTGCCCTTTGTCTGGCTTTACGTGGATCTGAATCCCTGGCCTCCCCAGGGCAGGCATGTGCAGTTCTCCCATCTGAGTTGCCCTTGGAGTCAGAATCATAATCTTCCAGGTGTTCAGCTGCCAATTTCTGTAAGTCCCTCAAGCATCTTTCATCAGACATATCTGGCTCTGTGTCTGCTTCTGTGACAGGTTGTGCATTCAAGTCATCACTAAAGAACTTTTCCCAAAAGCTCAAGACATCTAAGTCACTGAATTCTTCCTTAAGACTATCCTCAAGAGCTGAAAGTGATTTTCGCAAACCTTTGACTACTGACAAAAAAGAGTTCAGATACAGTTTGCGAGAAGCAGGTGTTTGTTTGTTCCTTGTCACAGTATGAATGAAATTGACAAATGTTCTGTTTAGAATGTTTGCAGAGTCCACTAAATGTTTGGCCTTTTTGGTTACATCCTTGGAAATATGCAGTGTGTTGTAGTTGAACACCACATTACCATCCATACCAGTGTGATCCCATTTATCCAAAGGAATGGTTTGTGGTAAGTGTGGCATGATGTGGTAAAGTTCAGATTTCTCCGGCTCTACTCGGTTTCTTTTACGCTGGTGATACCACAGACTCTCCATGTTCTCGAGGACACTGTCACAGGCCATCACCAGGTCAAAAAGGGGCTCCGGGCTACATACATAGCAGTACCATTTGCTTTCCAAGATACCAGACAGCTCCTTCCTTCCTAAATTTCTTAGAATACACTTCTTGCAGAAGGCATTACTACAGTAGTCGCAACAAATCAAGTTGCCTCCTTCAGCACACCATCTGCATTAGGAAAAATAAGAAATGCAGTTGATTAAAGCTCAGTAGAAAGTAAGTTACAGACAATGTTTATGCGTTGGTTAAAACATCAAATACAACAAATCCTACCTGCACTGCTCGTCCATTCCATCTCCATCTTTGCTGATGTCATCACTTAGGTAATACTTGTAGCAAGACTGGAAAAAAAAAAAATTTAATGGAAATGTTACAGACAGCTTGGACAAAAAGTGTATTAGAAACATGCAAGGAATTTTATAAACAATTACTGTGTATATTCTTGTTAACAATGATTAAATATTTCTGATCGCTCAATTGAATTATTACCTTGAAATACATAAATGTTTGTAACAAAAACATGTCTCACAAGGACTGCGGTTTGGATTGTTTTATACATACATTACACAATTTTGCAGGGTTTGGTTTAACCAGGTTCTATCAATGCACGTTTGACCATTAAATTGTCGAAGAAAATTATTACTAAAACATTGACTACAACAAGACTAAAATTAAAACTGAATTCACTGACTAAATCTTGCCCCCCCAAAAAAAGACTAAAATTTGATTTAAAACCAAGTACAATTTTCAGTAAACAACTTTAAAAGAAATGTAGACATACAACATTCTTCTTAAGTGGTTTCCATTTAAATCATCTTATAAATGCTTTATTACAGGGAAGAACAAAGGCTAAAGTGTCAAGACATTTGAATACACAAAACTGGAACAGTCCTGTTAGGTTTCATTCAGCACTCATGAAGGAGTATTTTTTGCATGTTTTAACTGTTTTATATAGTTGTATGTCTCAGATTTCTCTTAAGTCCAGAATCCAGTTAGTCTGCACTTTGACCCATTCTTTATATCAGTACTTGTCAGCATGAAACACACCCACCAAAAGCAAATGGGACTACAAAAGTAGTGATGTCATTAACAGGACAAATTATGCGCTGCTCCACAGAAAATGAGTGGAGACTTCTTAAGAGTAAAAAGGTCTGAGGCTCTTAAACATCTCCTTAGCATTACTGTCACTTTGATTTTGACTATTTCCTGTAAACTCCAGTTTTTACAACTATGTAATGGTGACAGTATATATATATATATATATATATATATATATATATATATATATATATATATATATATATATATATATATATATATACAGTACAGGCCAAAAGTTTGGACACACCTTCTCATTCAATGCGTTTTCTTTATTTTCATGACTATTTACATTGTAGATTCTCACTAAAGGCATCAAAACTATGAATGAACACATGTGGAGTTATGTACTTAACAAAAAAAGGTGAAATAACTGAAAACATGTTTTATATTCTAGTTTCTTCAAAATAGCCACCCTTTGCTCTGATTACTGCTTTGCACACTCTTGGCATTCTCTCCATGAGCTTCAAGAGGTAGTCACCTGAAATGGTTTCCACTTCACAGGTGTGCCTTATCAGGGTTAATTAGTGGAATTTCTTGCTTTATCAATGGGGTTGGGACCATCAGTTGTGTTGTGCAGAAGTCAGGTTAATACACAGCCGACAGCCCTATTGGACAACTGTTAAAATTCATATTATGGCAAGAACTAATCAGCTAACTAAAGAAAAACGAGTGGCCATCATTACTTTAAGAAATGATTGTCAGTCAGTCTGGAAAATTGCAAAAACTTTAAATATGTCCCCAAGTGGAGTCGCAAAAACCATCAAGCGCTACGATGAAACTGGCACACATGAGGACCGACCCAGGAAAGGAAGACCAAGAGTCACCTCTGCTTCTGAGGATAAGTTCATCTGAGTCACCAGCCTCAGAAATCACAAGTTAACAGCAGCTCAGATCAGAGACCAGATGAATGCCACACAGAGTTCTAGCAGCAGACCCATCTCTAGAACAACTGTTAAGAGGAGACTGCGCCAATCAGGCCTTCATGGTCAAATAGCTGCTAGGAAACCACTGCTAAGGAGAGGCAACAAGCAGAAGAGATTTGTTTGGGCCAAGAAACACAAGAAATGGACATTAGACCAGTGGAAATCTGTGCTTTGGTCTGATGAGTCCAAATTTGAGATCTTTGGTTCCAACCACCATGTCTTTGTGAGACGCAGAAAAGGTGAACGGATGGATTCCACATGCCTGGTTCCCACTGTGAAGCATGGAGGAGGAGGTGTGATGGTGTGGGGGTGTTTTGCTGGTGACACTGTTGGGGATTTATTCAAAATTGAAGGCACACTGAACCAGCATGGCTACCACAGCATCCTGCAGCGACATGCCATCCCATCCAGTTTGCGTTTAGTTGGACGATCATTTATTTTTCAACAGGACAATGACCCCAAACACACCTCCAGGCTGTGTAAGGGCTATTTAACCAAGAAGGAGAGTGATGGAGTGCTGCGGAAGATGACCTGGCCTCCACAGTCACCGTCACAGTCACACAACTGATGGTCAAAACCCCATTGATAAAGCAAGAAATTCCACTAATTAACCCTGATAAGGCACACCTGTGAAGTGGAAACCATTTCAGGTGACTACCTCTTGAAGCTCATGGAGAGAATGCCAAGAGTGTGCAAAGCTGTAATCAGAGCAAAGGGTGGCTATTTTGAAGAAACTAGAATATAAAACATGTTTTCAGTTATTTCACCTTTTTTTGTTAAGTACAGAACTCCACATGTGTTCATTCATAGTTTTGATGCCTTCAGTGAGAATCTACAATGTAAATAGTCATGAAAATAAAGAAAACGCATTGAATGAGAAGGTGTGTCCAAACTTTTGGCCTGTACTGTATATATATATATATATATATATATATATATATATATATATAGATAGATAGATAGAGGTATGTTTTCTATGGTTCCTGACTTCTGAAGAGATGTACATGTTGCTAAATACTGACTTAGGTCACAGAAAACTGTGGATTTGTTTCCGACATATGAATTAGCAGACTTACCTTGCAAATGAGTACTTTCAGAGCTGGATGACGATAGAAGGAATCTCTCTGGAAGTGGTTAACTTGTCGGCCACATGCAGTGCAACTGACAATTCCCATGTGTTCAACTCCTATGAAAGCACATCACTGTCATTAGCAACGAAATGGTTATAATAACTGCTTGATGGGTTGTTTAAAAGGGTGTGAGAATGCCCTGTTTAATCTCTATATGAATCCACCACATTTCCCATGTAAGATGTCCATGAGAGTGACCACTGGTAAGGGTACAAAAATTGCCGTAAGCAGAGTGTGAGTCAAGCACTTGGATCAGCTTTTCTTTTTTTGAAGTCGGAGTGTCACAACAAGATAATGATCAAGCTGCATTTAGAGACAAAGTGAAGTGAATTTTCAGCTTGCTTTGACCACTGGAGTGGGTTTTCAGTCTGTGTGTCCACAAGCAATCAATGGTTGAGTACCCTCAACAAGTGTCTTCGTTTTGTTTCATTTTAAGAAATGGCTGCCTGAATAATCATGAAATGACGGGCAATGTTGAGACAATATCAACCAGTAGTGACTGACCTCCACGTCTTTTTGAAAAGTCTTTCCGCAGTACGCCTGATTTCCGGCTGCGAAACTCAGGACCCCTGAAGTCATCTCTTCCATTATCAACAGGTTCAGGCCTCACCAGCACAGTGCCTGCATAGACAAAACATACCACAAATAACTCAGAGATAATCCATCTATATTAAACACATAATCATAACCTAAGCTGGGGACAGATCTAAAGACTTTTTACACCCTACAGATAGTAATAGACAAAACATCAAAATTTTAATGATGATTTGTGTCTTTTACTATGTTATATTACTAACCTAAATGTATGTTTCTGCCTTGCAGCCAGCCAGACTAAAAACGGATATTAGGTACTTAGGAGTCCAGCAAAGACAACAGACAAAACTCTTAGCATATGGTAGATGATAAGTGTTACAGCACAAGTGCAAGGCACCCCCAAAATTTCCAAGACCAATTCTTGTCTGAGGCTAATTTGTGCAGAAAAGTTTTGAGGCAAAGTTTATAAATAACTATAATTGGTAAAAGTTAAGACCTACCTTTTGGCAATCTACTGATATCAGGGTGACCATTTGCGCTGACTGGTATATCCAAGTCCACAGTTGCATCTGAGTCCCCAGACTCGTCCAGTCCAGAGTGCTTTATGACAACAGCTGGTTTTCTGTAATATCAGTGAGAAAGAAAAAAAGGTAACTCCCATAGCTAAGCAACATTTCCCACAGGTTGGCAGCCTACTTGGACAGTGACAAGGAGGCAGGGGGTCACCAGTGTTTCAGGTATCAATCAAATATAAACTTATGGCAATGACAAATCATCATTATCTTTAGGTTTTTGTTACTATTATTGTACTAAGTGTATTATTGTTTTACACTTTCACTTGGTTTGAGCACAAATGGTTTGCCTCGGTACACTGCATTCACTTCAGTTCAACAAAGAATATTTTCTGCAATGATCTGCATTAAATATTTAGGCATTAAATCTGGACTGTTTCATACCATGCCATATCTAACCTTGCAGGTTTAAATGAAATGCAAACTCACCTCCTTGAATACCTGGTATCCAGTCCTGCCTACAGTGCAAGAAACTGTTATTAGTTTATACATCACTGGAAGTAATCAATGTCAACTTCGGCATTTAAACCATCTACGTAATGTCCCAAAGGGGGACGCTCATTCAGCAACTACTGCTTTGTTTTTGCAAACAATTTCATTCTAGAAGAGTACAAGTCTAGTGAATAAAGAGTTAGGATACAGCAGTACAATTTTCTTTCAATACTGAATTAATTTGAAGCACTGAACACTTCAGGGAGTAAGCTGCCTACTACCAGGCACAACTGTCAACTTGTTTCACTCTGTTTCCATCAATCAGTCAACCCAAACTGTTCAGAGAGCAGAAAATATTCATTTTGAAAGTTGGGAGACACCCTGGGAGATTAACAAGACTATCAGACTACAAGAATGCATAAAACAACAGTGACAGGGAGCTCTTGAAGCAAATGGTTGTATTTTTAAGCAATGAGCTGTGGCTTCAAAAGAACAAGGTAAGGCTTAAGTGTGAACATAACCAGAGGTAATGGCTGTGCACTTTGTGGCTAGTGATGCAAAAATGGTGTTTTCACAGCATCACTGCCATCTGGGCATCTTTGTGAAATTAACGTTTTACTTATTTACAGCATAGGCATTAAAGCAACAGATTGGACTGAAACATAAAAATCAAACTGCATTGTACTGTGAAATGCATTGTATTTATAAATGGTGGTAATTATAAATACTAGTAAAATTCATTTACAGTTGTAAGCCTGTGTATCTACTGCACTGACAAAACCACTTTAGCCACTTAATGGACAGTGGTAGAAAAAATTAGTAAAAAATAGTCCAAACCAACTGCACCTGGGGAAAAGTCTTATCAAGCTGTGGGATTTTACAGGAAAAAATGTATTATCTACATTTCTAATGCACGTTTTGCATAGGGGGTTCGAGTATCCACTAAAGACACTTAAGTGATGGTAATGAAAAGAAGTAGAGGCTAAACAAAAAAAAAAATCTATGTACAAACCTTGATGAGATATATGACAAAATGACTATTGTCAATCAATTATTACTCATCTCATGTGCAATATCGGTATATACAACAGTGCATTATCTAAACTTGATATGTGCAATAATATAAATTCTGCCATTCAACCTTTTTATCTTGCTTTTTTTTGGGGGGTACTGTTTACGATCATCACCCTAACCCTTTGCTGTTGTAATGTTGCAAATTTCCCCGCTGTTGGACAAATAAACGTTTATCTCATCTTATAACATCAAAAATGTTCAGTTACCTCTGTTGTAACTTGGCCTGTTGAGTGTCCCCCAGAACAACTCCTGTTTGTCAGACCTGCAAACAGAGGACATGTTGAAGAATGTTTATAAACCGTATAAATATGATGAGAATGTTTCCATCACTCATGATTTGCTTAATCAAAAGCTGTACCATTAGCATCTTCCGTGGTTGGTCCACCATTGCTGTCCTCAACAGCAGAATGAGCCAAATACTCGTGCAATTTGTTGACCAATTCATTCAGCTTGTTGGGAGTGGTGCTACAGTCAAGGAAAAAAGAACAAGTAAGGGGGTCATTATGTTTTACAAAATATGATTGAGCTTTACAAAAAGGGTGATAAATGAAACCTGTCAAGACCTTCCCATTTAATAGGCTTCTCCAAATGCAGCCAAGCAATGTAGCTTCGACCTACTTTAGAGAATACAACCTAAACTAGTATCAGTATCAGTTTATATTGCAAGTGTGGTATTCCATAATGTGTTGCAGTGAACATCACAACTCATATTGTCATGTAATTGCAATATACATCAGCAACATTACGCCACTGTTTACATTGCAGAGGGGCAGTAAAAATCATTCATAAAGTGGATTGAAGCAAACACACCAACAGACTGGATATTAAGTAAGGAGGACTGTTGAATTTATACATTTAGTTGAGTTACAGACATTATTCATTTTGTACAGGGGAAAGGCAGGGCATTATCAGAATATTTACAAAAAATGTTTGTTTTTAGTTCAGAGGACGAAGACAATATAAGGCGGGCTAACTTCATTTTAAACATCAGCATGGACAGATTACTTTAAAGCGGAAGTGTACTTCAGTGGTTGGCACTGGACTGTGGAATTCTCTACAAAATAAATTAAAAGGGTTTATAAAGTTATTTCTGAGTTCAAGAAAATGCATAAGGAAAGACTAATGAGACCACTTATTACTGTTTATATGAAGCTGTCAGGTAATCTATCTCCTTAGATGATGCCGAGTGACCTTGTATAGCTCTCAACACTCTTTTACTCAGGTTATATTAAATACCGTTATTGACTGTTAAGTAACTGCAACTGAAACACTATCTGGTGGTTTGTGTAACTAGAGCTGTGTTTTGATCACTTTTTCTGAACTGGTGCATTACCATGAGCAGAGCAAATAACAAATTAATGGGATGAAATACTGTTAACTTGTGTATTGTAAGTTATGATACTTTTTTACTTTTGAGGGTAAGTTAACGTTACTTTTAATGAAAGTTGGACACTATAACAGTCGCGAAGGCAATTTTACGACGTATTACAGGACTGTTGTCTTGAACTACCTGCGGTATGACGGTATGGCTAATGTTAGGTGTATCTAACAGGGGTCATGGTTATGATTGCTTAGGTTAGTTTATCTGCAGATCACGTCAACGTCCATTAATGTGAATTTGGTTAATGTCAGGCTATCCTTATCGTAGCAATAACTACGAAGAAAAATAGCTAACGTTGTAATTAGGCTAACGATACGTGTGAGACGTCAATAAAACCAGTTTTTTCGAAATTCACATGACGTACATGCTGTGTTAGGCACGTTTGTGTTTTTTTATTATTTTAAATTCAAAATTTTAATTAGCGGCTACTAAGCTACAATTATCGTTGTCTATCAGTAGAATTGGCTGTTAGCTGCTACAGCTAACGTTAGCTAGTTGCTAAGCTAACTTAGCTCGTTGTTATAGTCTGTAGTAGATAGCCGTATTTCGCTCCGCAGTTTTTACCTCAGCGTTGCTGCAGACATATCGCTAAGCAGGTGAACAACCGAAGTCGTTCAAGTCCTTACACTATCATGGTACCAATATTCCAGAGAAAAATGCCGCTCAATTTGCGTTCATCATCACATCACCAGCAGAAGCTTCTTCTTCCTCTTTAAATCTAATGGCGATTAGCAAACAGACTTTCAGGCGCATTATAGCCACCTACTGGACTGGAGTGTGGCGCAGTAGATTGGCAGGAAACAAAACAAAGAAAAAACTAAATTCTCTCTATTATTCCTGTTATTCCTCTTAAATAATTAAATAGAAGCTTACGTACATTTCTTGTTTACTTTCCTAGTAGATTCCCTAATGTAATATTGTGCTTTTCTTCAGTTAGTCAACTCCATTCTTTGTTCATTCCATCTGATGCAGTCTACTACATGTTTGACATTTCCAGTTTCATACAGTGTGTGCATAGTTCAGTACGATGCTTCCCTTTTCTCTGGAGAGTTTAATTTCATCCTGTGTGTGCTATCCTCAGAGAGGTAATGACCATCTCTTTACTCAGGCTCCCACTCTGTAATCTACCAACACCCACATGTTTTTGAATACTGTGAAGATGTCTTCCTGTGTCACTTCAGTCCCAGTATTCCTGCCAGGTTTGTTCATACAGTCCTCTATGATAGTTTTAACCTGTGCTTCACTTAATGGTACTTGCATGTCAATTAATTGTTGTTAGAGTGATTGTGTAGCCAACATATACTTTCTCCACCCCTACATGGGCAGGAACCCAAAGGAAGGAGATATCCAATCCCCTGCGATGTAGTCTGTGCAGCACATGATAAAATTCAGACATAATATCCTGTCTGCATGATGACATAATGCTGGAAAGCGCTGACAGGCTATAAGAGGCGATTACAACACTGGGTTGGTTATTTTCTTCCACCCATTGAAATGCTAATGATATTTCAATTAATTCAGCTGTATTTACTGACAGATGATCTGCTCCCTAACAATGAGACACGAAGAATGCCACACCTATAGTCTCTGGTTCTTTTGAACCACCTGTAAATAGAAATAACTTGTGTTGGTGATGATCAATATATCTTTACACTATTGTCCACTGTTGTGCTTTTTTAGATTTCTCTTTTACTTTATGTTGCAGACTTGTATCTATGGATGGCACAATGAATCTCCACGGAGGTAGAGCTGATAATGGAACAGTGAGGCCCAGTTTTGTATGGCATAGGCCTACATTTTGTGCCTTTGTGATCCCTACCCAACTAAAACTGGAAAAGCTGGACTAATTATGTTTGCAACAATCCTGTAGAATGGCTTTTAGGGTGTGATCTATGCCCTTGCATCACAAGCAGAATGTTTCGTTAAGTGTTTTTAACACGCTTGACCTATAATGTTAATCTATCTCGCATTACTGCCGCCCACTATCCTGGAGTGTGGCTCAAATATGAGATTTGCTGTTTATATTATGTTTCTTTTTTGAAAACAGCTGTCTGTCTTACAGTTTTGACCATTGCTGATGGATAGATAGATAGATAGATAGATAGATAGATGAAAGTAATGCAGTTATGGGTCAGATAAAGGGGATGAGTGTAGGGTGAGAGTTTCCGCAATCTTTAGTCTTTGGATCTTAAGTAGTGTAAATTCTTACGTATCCTTCTACCTCAGTTTAGCACTCATCATTTCACTTTGTGTCTCATATTTCAAGCAACATATTTCGCTGATAGCTGACATTATGATTAGCTCTAACCCTCTTCTACTACTAAACATTGTATAACAGGATACATTTTCAGCATTTGGTACAAATGACTTCCCTGCAGCTCTCTATTCCTGCAACATTCTCAGAGCTTTTACTCCAGTTGGGCTTCTGATAAAAACTGCTTGTGCCCCTTGGTCCTCCTCATTAATGTCTTCCTGTAGATCCTGCTGATAGCATGCTTTAAATTTCTTCCAATTCTTAACAGGCCTCTGTCAGCAGCAAACACTGACCCTCTTGTAGCTTACACTGCAAAGACACATCATTGATGGATGTCTGGATATTAATAATTTATTAGCATACTATCCCCCAGCCACTACACTAATTTCAACTGCAAACTGATTTCAGTCTCTTTATATTCTGACTTTGTTAGTCTTTAGCTTTTCCTGCATGGGCAGATCTTTACCTGTATCTGATGTCATCTGGATGACTTTTAAGCATCATCCAGATAGAATCAGGTAAAACTAGAGGTGCCTTGATTACGTGCAGGTAATTAATCCCCAGAATTATCATTTAGAGTCATCCTACATTGGGTGAAACAAGGTCACATGTACTACTAACAGAATTTATTTTAAACTGAAAAAACAGATACACTGCACTGCCCTCATGCACATCTGTTGACCTCTTTAACAAAGGTTTGCTATGAACACAATTTTCCTAATATTTTTACAGATACAAATATCTTGCCTTTACTAGTAGACTTTGGAATATGACTCTCGCCTTCTAGAAAGTCCAACATATTGGAAAAATATTGAACTCAGCGAAGAAGATGCATCACAAAAAAAACAAAAACTTGTACAGTAGTTAATACCCATTTAATTTTTAGTTTTAAAACTGCCCTGTAATTTTGATTTTAATTGCTCTTGTATAGTTTCTATTTTTTTTCTGTTCTTATTCTATATATTTATTTTTTAGCTCATCTCTTATGTATGAAACACATCAATTTATGGTGTAAATGTCTGAGCGTGCCCCCACATCTACACCTAGTCTTTTCTGTATTCATCTGTACTTAATTATGTCCCTCTGCTGTGGCACCTGGTTGCAACATCTCATCTTCTCTTAAAAAAATAATAATAATACTATATTTACAGTGAAAATATAGGCTACGGTTATGTATTTACTCTATGTACAAATATAAACACAGGATATGTAAAAGAAAGCCCATTAGATATAAATAATATGTACAAAACCATGAACATTTTAAATTCATTTGTAAAGCCTCTTTTTCCAACTTTATTTATTTTATTCAACTGAGTATTTTAAATGACATGGATTATGCTCCACAGACCGGACATGAACGTCTGGCGGTGACGTCACCGACAGGGCGGGGCCAACATTCCAACGGCTGTCTACTTTTGTCTCTACGTGGAGGAGGTAGGACTGCAAACTGGACGCTGTCTGGAATTTCAGGCGCACCGACAGTGAGTACCAATTTCCTGGCAACTTCTAGACCAACAGCTCCTTACAGCTAGAGTTTGTCTCAGTAGTGTTTATTAAAAATAACATTAGTGTTTTAACCTCTCCTCTGTGTGGTAGCTGTTATCCTCTGGGCAGAGGGATGGGTTTGTGAGAGTAAACAGGGATAGTTTCCTCCCTGTAAAACTTGCGTGTCTCTCGCTAGCCGGCTAGCTTTAGCTACACCTTCACTGTAGCCTATTCATCCTCGCGACGCTGGATAGGTCCTATAAATGATGACATGAAATAGCCTCTTACTGCTTTAAATTGTAAACAGATAACTTTTAGTAGAAGTAGGTATTAGTTTGATTAATTCACCGTCGCTCACAGGAGGAGGCTGGAAAGGTGGAGCGTGCACTAATTTTTGAAATATTCCCGGTGCACAAGCTAAATGACCCATACATACACTCACTCACTCTCACACACACACACACACACACACACACACACACACACACACACGCACAGTCTTTACATAAGGTGAGGCTAAGTGTTAAAGGTCTTTTGAAATGCTAAGTGTGTATAACTTCAGTGCTCCTCTGATGACAGATCACGTTTTGTCCTGCTGACACTTAATATTATGCCAGCACAATCCTACTAAATGTTTGACTTGTCTATGAATAGATATACCCCTCCCTTTCGGTGCCACATTTCTTTGAAATAGTATGAGACGTTTGCAGAGTAGATTTCACTCATTGTACTTGAGTTAGTATAACTGATCCTTAAAAAGACATTGTACTTGTGAGGTATTTATGTAAAGTGGGGATTTAGCAGATGTTGTTAAAGGTTGTTGGATGTTTGAAAACTGAAATGAGACAGCCTGTTCAGTTACTCAGCATTTTTTGCGCTCATGTAAAACGGTGGTCTATGTAAACTTGTTTACTGCTCTGAGTGATTTACCAGATTTTTCCTGTAGAGCCATCTGGAGCTGCAGCACATGTGCATCTGGGATCCCAATTGTGGATCACTGTCGGGACAGTCTTGAACAACAAGACTGTATCACGTAGTATATGAAAGACTCACATTTAAACTTGATAAATATTGTGAAGTAGAACAAGAAGTGTGCTGTGAATACAAGCACTTAGAAGTGGTCTTATTACCTGCATCACTGCTGTAATTCTTGACAATATTGTTAAGTATTTCTAATTGTCCATCCATAGTTAAATCCGGTTTCACTAGGGCAGCAGCTTACTTTGGCAGAGATGTTGTAAAAGATGTTTATTTCTTTACAGCAAAAATGTTAGCTCAATTATTTATATTAGGACTTAGCAGATAAAGTATTGTTCATAGTGTCAGCAGTGGAAAAAAAGCGCTGTTTGCACATCCTTTTGTGGGGAAAAACACTATAAATCATTTTAACCGTGCCTGTCATTATCCTCATTGGTGTGGCCGGATTGCCCATGAATGTGCATGTGTGGTATGTGCGCTATGCTTTACACAAGCTGAAGTAAAAGGTGAACTTCCCTTATTCATGCTGCAGAACCACATGAGAGGTGTATGTGTTTTAAATACAGACATTACGTGTCTGATATTATCTCTGTAAAGACAAACCAGACTGTCAAGGAGGAGGAGGGAGTCTGCTTATATTTTGTTTCCGCCCTTACTCGTGCACACACCTGTGCGAATGAACAGGTTGGCCTACTTTCTGCGCTGTAGGGTTTTAAACAGGTGCCATTTCACTTGTTGTTGTTTTTTTGATGCAGTGAAAGTGATTGAGTTACTTGAAAACAACACTTGTTTTTACTTTTTTGTTGTTTGTCTTCAGCTTTATATTTTTGTAAAAAAATATTTCAGCTGCATTTGCTTTTTTTAATCTAATTTTAATTAGAAAGCAATGTCTGCCAAGGCTATACAGTCCCCTTAATTTATTAATTTATGAATAGAAAATGTTGTTTAATCTCAATCTTCATAAAAATACACAACATGATGGGTACATCCTGTGAGTGCTGGGGCTATTTTCAAGGATGAATTGTCCAGATAAATGTAAACTCCTCTATGAAAGTTCTATAGAGGACATATTTGAGTGTGAAGTACAGTGGATTACACTCACTGCTCTTTACTTTACTTTTACTACACCAACAGAAAAAAATAGTCATGAGTTTTCACAGAGACATTCTCCTCATGTCTGTCCTCTTTTTGGGAGGTCAGGGGTCAGCCACATATTGATGACCTTGGAGCAGGGAAGTGTACAATGTCTTGCTCACGGGCACACGTCATGCTTGTGTGAGGAAAGGGTGTATCACAGTAACTGTGCCTTGTGCCCTCTGATTATACAGCATTTAAAGGATAATGCTTTACAATGCTTTTGTTGAGTAATGGCAAACCCTTGTAGGTGTGGATGATTACCTGCAGCTGTAACCGCCTCACCCATCTGATTCAGTGGCTTCTAAGTAACCTGTCTAATGACATTCTTAAGTGATGGTTGTTAGGGATTCCTGTGTTAACACCTTTGCTAGCACAGGCCTCTTGTACGTGCTCCATCTTTTACTACTGCTGCATCCCTTCGTGAAAAGTAGTGAGTTATAGAGAGCAAATTGCAAAGATATGGTCAGGGATACTGTCAACAAACCATTTCCTTTGAATATTTTCATGATGATTCACCATATACTCTAGCTTTAAATGCTTTTAGAACGCCCCTAAACCCAGCCCATGGTGATATGCTTGCAGCTGCGCATGATGTCAGAGCTGTGTAAACTCCACATACAGAATTTGTTGTCATCACCTCTTCCTTACCTGTCAGCATGGCTATGCTTATCCACACGACCTGAATAGGAACTAAATGGCTGGTGTCAGAGACTGTTTGGTGTTTATGAGTCACTTTGAGTCACATCTGCGGGTGATTGTGACTGAGTAAAAATGTCCGTGTTCTTGCAGACTATGTTGGGTGTGCGCATATGAACTTGACCACACTTGGGAAGGGTGCCCAATCTATTTGTGTGCCTCACATTTCCCATGTAACTGTGTGGATGAAGCACTGGCAGGGCGGGGTGTGTCGACTCTACACATTTAACTCAGCCATCTGGGAGCAGCCCTCCGCTTTAAATTGACTGTAAGATCCATCAAAAGCGACCGTAAATGGCGTCAATGTGCTTTTTTTGGCTTGACAATTAAAGCTAGTCCTTGGAAAGAAGTGTAAGTGTGTGTGTGTGTGTGTGTGAAATCTTCTTGTAAAACAGGAGCAAGATAGATGAGAGAGCTTCTTGAATGAGTGTAGAAATGTCTTTAAAGATTACAAAACAAGTCCAGTTGCTCTTGTTTTGCTACGGCTAGATATCATGTGATCTGTATGTCTGAAAACCCACAGAGAAGTGTGTATGCCTTGCATTTGTTGTCCCTGTAGACCTTTTTCAGGAGTTATTTTGAATACCCTATAATTTCAGTTTAAAGTGCAACATCTTGCAATTTGGAAAATCTATTCCCAATATTTCTTGGTATTTACAGTATTAGTCAAAAGTAGGCAGCGTTATTCTGATGTAGTCTTTCACAGCAGCTAAATGCTGACATTTCAGTAATGTGATTGAACTCTATCAAGAGTATTGATATGCCTTTAGGCAAATATGAGCCACTCTATCGAGGAGCTTGCTGCTGCGTTCAGTTGAAGAGCGCAGGAATTTTCTCTTCTCCGAAGCACACAGTCCAGCTGTCAAAGACAGCAACTGTCTTCGGAGCCTGACGCTCTGAACTCATTTTCTAGTGTTACACGGGATTTATTGCCGTCGTTTGTGGCGGTGGTTACAAACCCCCTATTCTTCTGTACTATCAGTGATACGTCTCACATTTGTCCACTGCCATCTGTGCCCTTGCTCCATGTACTTAACCCCTCTTCTGTTTTCACTCTCCCTCTGTTGAGGGTGTGACGAGAGCTGGCAGAGGACAGAATGTTTGTCGGCCCTTATTGTAGCTGGGCTGACTTCAGCGGCCACATTTCACATCCTTTTGGAGAACAGTTAAATATAGCAACACTGGCATCGTCATTTTCCTAATCGTTTAGTCAGGAGTTTGTGCTTTCCCCGATTTAGTATTACTTTGTAGAAGAAAAACACCCTGTTCTCTGTGATTCATAGCATGGCTTTTAGAAGTATCTCTGAGACAAATGCAGCCTTAGTGTTGCTACCTAGAACCATTTTATTTTCTCACTGTTTTGAGCATTTTTAAACTGTAAATGGACAAAAATGATTCCATCTTAATAACTTTGCTGGGAAGCTTTTGGATTTTGCAGGACAAAGTGTTATTTCATCACTTTGTTTTGTTTGTAGGAATAGCATTATGTGAACTGAGTCACATTTCAGAGACCACATGGCTACTGTTGAATCATCTTTCATGAATACTATTAATAGTTTCATTCATGAAAGAGGATGTACGGTTACTGGACTTTTGTTCATTGTTCGTCTGCCTGAATGTGTGCCTGTGAGGCTGCTGTGGCCACAGGAAGACTAGATGGGCTGAAACCACTCAAAGAAATTCACCATTTCTGGCATATGTACCTTCAGTAATTATTACTGATAATCAAGTGGATTATAATCCATTTAAATGACTGGACATTCAACGATTTCCTTTTATGGTTTTACACGTGTAGCACTGTGGAAACCAGAAAAGGCCTTGCCCAGGAGTTCTGACTAATACGCTGTGAAAATCAACAATCTGTACTTTAAATCAGGAAATGGGAACACTCTTCTGTCTGGAAAAATCTGTGATCCTTAGTTCACCACCACAGTATAGACCTCATCTTTGTTTTCTGAACACTTGTGTTCGAGAGGAATGCCATCATACCAGTTTAGCCTTGGAGAGCAAGGCAGCACACCCTGCTCACCTCTGTGTAAGTGAGGCTCGATCTACCCAGACCTCATGCATTCCTTCGCCAGTACAGAATGGGAAGGAGGTACTCAGAGGAATTCCTTATTTTCAGTGATTTTCACATGGCTGCTTTGCCTCAGAGGAGTTCGGGAACACTGTGTTTATAGTCAAGCAAAATAACTGAGATTGAGTCTTGTTATATGACTTTAGTCTCTTTAAATAAGTCCCTCTGCTAGGTGAGGACACTTTTGTCTGTTAAAATTTAGACAAAATAACCCAAACAGCTGCATGATAAACCAGCATCAAGGTCTTAACATTTCAGAGGAGCAGCCCCTGCAGAAGCCTGGCAAATAATCCAGATTTTATGTTGTCACATAACACTGGATGCAGTCTCCTTTGCTTTTCATTACAGCTGGCTCAGTTTGCGTGAAAGATTGTTTTAACACTAAAATAACATTATTAAATTTGATTTGTAGAGCTGATAAAAAGACTATAAAAGCAAGAGATTCTAATAAAAGAGGTCCATTTTGGAGGATTTGGAGGACATGTTACAGAAAGCAGATTTGTCAGAAAGGGTTGTGTAAAATCATCAAAAGAGTGCAGTATAGTCTCAGCTTCTCTGCCTGTGTGTTTTTTGTTTTTTTTTTTCAGCATGGGCTCGTTGCTATACAATGGAGCAGGAAATTACTTTGATTATGGGAGAGAGTCATGCTTGGAAAAGGAAAAGAGCTAAAGAGAGAAACTAAAGAGAACAGTAGATATGATCAGCCTGGGTGGGGATCAGCGGGAACAGTGAGGAGACGGATATTTTAGGTACTACTTTAAGATTTTTTAAACCGGACAGAAGAGTGACTTCTGCTGTGCTTAGAGAGGAAAGCTCACTTCTCTTTTGGCGAAGTTGAGACCGGTCTGTGACCTGAGAAGCTGAACAGTGTGCGGTCTTGATAAGTTACAGGGTCTTATGGGAGACTGATGAAGATGGGGTTCCCCTTAGGTCCTCTGTCCTGTCATTTCAAGACCCTGTTGATGACGCCGTGCTCTTTTTCTCTCCACAGTCCCATCTTTCTTTGACTGACCACCTCAGGTCAATCACAGAAACATGACTGGAAAGCTAACAAAAGAGGATATGGAGGAGATGGAGGAGATATTTGGAAAAATTGGTGAGTAAAATCCATGTTACCATGACAGTATATTATTATATTATATATTATTAATATGTTGCAGTTGTTCCAGCCTTAGATGTACCATATGTCCTGGTGTCTAATGATTCCGTTTTATGTTGTGTAGATCTGGACAGCGATGGATATATCAATGATTATGAACTTCATGAGCTCCTTAAAGATGCCGGCCATTCCCTACCTGGATACCAGGTTCGAGAGATCATCCAGAAACTCGATCGCAACAAGGATAATAAGATCAGCTTCGAGGAGTTTCTGTCAGTACGTAAAACAGAGCTCAGAACAGTTTGTTCCGTCAAGAAGTTTTCCCTTCAGTCCAGAGCTTTTCTCACTCTGAATCGGTCTTTGTTTTCTGTTCTGCCTAAAAGCAACTCGCCCTCCTGGGTGGGGCCGCTACGCAAAGCAACTTTTAGCAGCTCCATGCACGACGGAGTTGAAAGGCCTCTACAAACCACACACACACATACACACATACATACTCAGGGAATGTGGAAGTGAGGTCAGCAAAGTGGTGTGAGTTCCAGTATTTTGTTTCAGCCGTGATGAGAGAGCAGTCATTCACTGAGGCAGCTTCTGTTAGAAGAGGGCAGCATGATTCAAGATCTCAAGATCAGGAGCATCAACTAAAACAATTTTCTGGCTTTATTTTTTTCTTTCTATGATAGTTACATTGTCCTGTTTTAGGGTACATACTCTGACCATAATAACAAGTGAATCAAATTGCATTGTGTCCGAATATCTGTGACTTCACATAAAATGTGTTTCAGTGTGGAACTTAATCTCTCAGCTAATTAAAAGTACAACAATTTAGAAAATTAAATATGATTTTAAAATAGAGTAAAAAAAACACACGACATATTGCTAGCATTACTCAAAGGCTTTTGAAAAAAAAGTGATGTGACTAAAAAGATGTCACTAATTCTACAATTATCTGTTTGCAAAAAATAAGGGTACACTTTCTACGGTGACTTCCTGAAAATAAAGCTGGAGTACGAGTACTTTTTTTTCCTCCCCCTCTAGCAGTGAGAACAATTGCGTGAACTTTGTCCACACGTGCTTGTAAGGCAAGCCGCTTCTCCCCTGTCCCCAGGGACGCTCTCGTCTCGTTAGGTCTTTTTCTTGTCTACACTCCATCAATGGCTGTGACTGGAGGCTGTGACTGGAGACTGTTTCCAGGTTGTCCATCCATATGTACGTACGCATGTGCAGACATCCCTCCCATTCTTGTGAACTCAAGAATGCCTTGAGGGAGTGTCTTCAGATTAGTTACAAATGTGCACTTGGACGCAACGGTGAACTGATCAGATTTTGGTGGTCAAAGGTCAAGGTCACTGTGACCTTGCATTTGTCTTATTCTCGTAGACACAATGTCTCAAGATGGCCTTGGGGGAGTGTCCTCGAATCTGGCACAAATGTCCACTTATGCTGTGTTCCCACCAAACACGATGAACGCGATTTAATCGCTCGTAACGCGCCGCCCGTAACGCCCGAGTTTGGACACCTGACCATTTTGTTAATTCGCGTTATCACGTCATTCGCGCGAGTAGCGGGGAAGCCGGCTGTGCTAACTGGAGCTAAGCTAGTGCTAACATTCATAGTACAACCATTCTGCAAACTAATTAAAGACACATATTTACAGAACTTACCAAGTAGACCAGTCTCCTCGGCGTCTTTCACCCAAGCCTGCTCTTTTTTGTTGCGGTCTCTGTAGAGTAGACATGTAGTATCATATAGCTCCGGGTAGCCACTGACAACCATGGCTGAGATAACCACCATCGCTGCTTTGTACCTGCTCTGGAAGTCCCAAATGCGTCGGAGTGCCAAACGCCGTCATTTTTGGGTTCACCCTATCCTGCAGAAGCACATCCAGCTCGGCGAGTTTCACCAGGAACTCCGTCTGGATGATCGCCTCTATCGCGTCCACCGCGTTCATCGCGCTGCCCGGCGCGATTTCACGTCTTTGCATTGACTTTGTATGTAATCTTGACGCGCAAATTCGCGTTTGGTGGGAACACAGCTTTAGACTCACGGATGAACTGATTTGGAATTTGGTGGTCAAAGGACTAAGATAAAGGTCACTGTGACCTCACAGATCAGGTTTTTGGCTATGACTCAAGAATTTATACATTAATAACACCAAATTTTTAAAGGATAAAAGTGATGACAGTTTATATCCAAAAGGTTAAGGGTCAACTTCACTGTGACATCATAAAGTTCTGCAAAAACCCTATTTGGCCATCACTCAACGTCATATCTCAGGAACAGAAGGGGAGACATTTTGTGATACTGAACTGGTGACACTAATCTCGGCTGCCCACCTTAAAACTGTGTTGACTGTATAGATCTTAAGTGCTGCCAGGGGGAGGATGAGCGTTAAGCATCTTTTCCTTCTCTGCCTCTTTAACTAAACTTCTGATTAGACACTGTTTAATAGACAGCATCTTCATTTAGCTTATTTCAACTTAATCAATCTGAAGTATTTTATTTCCATTTAAATTTAGGCTTTTATATAGCTATTTAAACATATGTCCAGTCGTTGTTTTATATATGGGTTTTGTTGTAAATTGTGCCTGTCCTTTGGAAAAATAATTTAAATTGTAACAACCAATGTATATTTTCACTTACCCGGTCGGGAAAGTGGGTCAGAAGTCTGCTTGCCCAAAGTCAATTTTTATTTGCCACTATGGAAATTGTTTCATTAGCTGTTATGAAATAGCACAAAGTTAATTTTGATTAAAAACAAGCCCGTCTTTCCTCCTAGTTCTCAAACCTGCAACAGACTGTTGGAGGTAGAGTTTCACCCATAACCTCTAACGCCACCCAATTAAACTCCTGTTTCCAGAATAACTGCAGTGCTCACTTGTATTCAGTACTGCGCATGGGCAACTCTCAGCAGATATGAGAAGGGAGGGAGATGACTCACTACTAAGCTACTTCCTTTCATCAGCTCTGGAAAAAACAATGTATTTTTTTTGGTTTGCATGATTAGGCAAGTGAGTTGCCAGATTTACAAGCCCAATGTGGCATTTCACTTGCCCCGGGCAATTGGGCAATTCTTATCATTGAGCCCTGAATAATTTTATCTAGAAATGTACCTGACTGATCAGTTGATTTGTGTGATTATTCAAAATATGGATTTGGCTGTTGCAGTGTGCAATGCTGTGTCCATGTGCTGGCGGGAAGGGAGGACATCTGGGACTTTCCAGTTAGGTGCTAAGCAGCATTGTGCCATTGTATTAGGGAGGCGTGTTCTCCTCCACTAGATTAAATGCATATAGAGTGAATGTGAATGTCCGCCTTACTGCCCATAGATGTGAATGTTAGATTAAAGGGATAGCTTTTTGCCAACTTGTACAATTAAATGGAAATCATCTTTCTTTGCAAGGTCATGATTGTCTTGTTGTGGCTACCTCTTTTACCTAGAGTGGCCAGAAAAATGCAAGCTGGCACACTGTGACCTGCCGCATATTTGTGGTAAAGAGTGCTGTGCTCACACTCAGGCTGAATAGCTCATTGTGGTCACACCAACACCCGTAGGGCTGAGGTCACTGATGAAGCAGCAGCGATAACTTCAGGTTCAGGAAGTATCGCACACACTACCATAGAATACGTATTGTCAAAGTCAGCTTTGTGATAAGCTACATACAGAACTCTCTATGGTCTCATTAGTTGTTGTTGAGACCCACTTAATGTTTAGAGATCATTATTTGATGTTGGGACAAGCCTGAGGGTGGTGTATGTTTGGAGGATGATATCAGCTGTAGCCCTGATGATTTACTGTTACTGTTGATAATGACATACTGGCACTCACACACTCAACACTGTAATAATTAGATGTGTAGTGAATGCACAGTCTCACTTTAAATCACTACAGTGTACTTACATGCACAACACAGCATCACTTGCTTTTATGAACCCATCAACCCAATGTTTTTCTTGACCTCTTATCTTCTCAGCTTTTTAGCTGGCAGCTTGGCTTTATTTTTTTAATGCCAGCCGGTTGTCATGGAGGCTAGCAGAAGCTCTACAGCCCAACAAGGGATGCAAGGAGAGAAGATGATCGAGGTTTTTGCACACAAGTATTGCTGCAACCAAAAAGCTTTCTCACCATTGATAAATCTATTGATCAAGCCAAAATTTTTGAAAATGAATGACAAATCATGAGTGATTTGTGGTAACAAAAATTATTTGTGAAAGATTCTACAAATCAATTCACCAGAATCATGGTGTAATAACAAAATATGCGACTGATCTGCTCTTAGTGAGCACTTTATTAGATACACCTGTACAATCTAATGCAATCTTACACAACTGCTCAACAGCTAAGTCTATTTTTTGATGTCTATAATGTTTTTAATGATGTGTGTTTGTTGATGCTGCCATTGAGGTGTTAAATTAGCATTGAGGTCAAAGTAAATGGTGGTGTTGTACTGGATTGCATTGTTTGTAGAGGTGTTTCTCATTCTGACCTCCTCATGTATGTAAATAGAGAGGACAAAAAAGTAGGAACAACAACACTACCTTTATGATCTCAGTAATAAACATAAAAATAAAACTACACATTTTTGACATTGTCAACAAAAACCTGAACATTACTTGCTTTGTAATGGTAGTATTTATAGCAGAACTTGTTTATTGAATTTCATTAGATTGGACGGGTAAATCAAATATTTTATTTAATATTTAATTTCCTTGTTTAAACTGATGTAATGCGGACACTTGTCCACAAACATGCCACGATTGAAACATATGAATGGCAGAGGGTTATTTTGCTAGTTATTATTGGCCAAAGCAATGACTTGGTTAACCACTACAACTCGATTTCTTATCTACAAATCAAAATGTACATGAATATGTCTTCATATTTCACAAACTTCAGCCTATAACAATAAGTTGGTATTTTCGAGGAATAGTGGTATTTGGTGTCTGAGCATTCTTTTGTCTCGTTTTAGATCGTCCATGAGCTGAGGGGCACTGAAGTAGCAAAAACTTTCCGCAAGGTCATCAACAGAAAAGAAGGCATCCTGGCTATCGGAGGGACGTCTGAGCTGTCAAGCGAAGGCACACAACACTCGTTCTCTGGTAGGACGTGTGTACATCGTCCCTTTCCTCTCTCCAGTCACTGCTGATGTTTGTCATAAACTGTAACCTCTGCACTCCAGCTGCAGATGCTCCATTTACCCATAAAGAAACCCATAATGGACAATGTGACCCACTTATATGACTCATAATGAGCGATACAGCTACATTATATTGTTGGTGTTTTTGCTTTTAACTGATGCCTGTGTGTGTTCATCCTGACAGAGGAGGAGCGATATGCTTTTGTAAATTGGATCAACACTGCTCTGGAAAAAGACCCCGACTGCAAACACGTCCTGCCCATGGATCCCAACACAGACTCTCTCTTCAAATCTGTCGGAGATGGTATAGTACTATGGTGAGAGTTCCTGTTTTCACCTCAAGCTAGCAGCACAACTCCCCTCTCCCTCACCTGGCTAAATAAATGTCAGATACCTGCATCCCACTGCACTTTGTTGTGATCACATTCTGCCTGAAGGAAAGACAAATATGAGCCTTTACTGGGATATCATTAAACCATAACAACACTCTGCCTCACATTGCAGAGAAGATAAACTATTAAGATATTACTACATTAATTAAGAATATACAGAAATAAATACATATTGTTCCAAATCTGAGATGGGTTTTGTTAAATCACCAGTTCAAGGTATGTAATTGTATATCATTTGAAACAAAATAAAACTTAATAACTAAAGTAGAAAATAAAGTTTAAAATAAGTTGATATAAATCAGGGTGTCTGCAGGTCGTTAAAAAAATTTTAATTTCTTAAAACATCAATTTTTTTATTAATTTTAGGCCTTAAAAGTCCGTAAATAGGCTTACATTTTAGTTTGTGAAGTATTTTTTGCCACAAAAGTGATCTATATACAGTACAGGCCAAAAGTTTGGACACACCTTCTCATTCAATGCGTTTTCTTTATTTTCATGACTATTTACATTGTAGATTCTCACTGAAGGCATCAAAACTATGAATGAACACATGTGGAGTTATGTACTTAACAAAAAAAAGGTGAAATAACTGAAAACATGTTTTATATTCTAGTTTCTTCAAAATAGCCACCCTTTGCTCTGATTACTGCTTTGCACACTCTTGGCATTCTCTCCATGAGCTTCAAGAGGTAGTCACCTGAAATGGTTTTCCAACAGTCTTGAAGGAGTTCCCAGAGGTGTTTAGCACTTGTTGGCCCCTTTGCCTTCACTCTGCGGTCCAGCTCACCCCAAACCATCTGGATTGGGTTCAGGTCCGGTGACTGTGGAGGCCAGGTCATCTGCCGCAGCACTCCATCACTCTCCTTCTTGGTCAAATAGCCCTTACACAGCCTGGAGGTGTGTTTGGGGTCATTGTCCTGTTGAAAAATAAATGATGGTCCAACTAAACGCAAACCGGATGGGATGGCATGTCGCTGCAGGATGCTGTGGTAGCCATGCTGGTTCAGTGTGCCTTCAATTTTGAATAAATCCCCAACAGTGTCACCAGCAAAACACCCCCACACCATCACACCTCCTCCTCCATGCTTCACAGTGGGAACCAGGCATGTGGAATCCATCCGTTCACCTTTTCTGCGTCTCACAAAGACACGGCGGTTGGAACCAAAGATCTCAAATTTGGACTCATCAGACCAAAGCACAGATTTCCACTGGTCTAATGTCCATTCCTTGTGTTTCTTGGCCCAAACAAATCTCTTCTGCTTGTTGCCTCTCCTTAGCAGCGGTTTCCTAGCAGCTATTTGACCATGAAGGCCTGATTGGCGCAGTCTCCTCTTAACAGTTGTTCTAGAGATGGGTCTGCTGCTAGAACTCTGTGTGGCATTCATCTGGTCTCTGATCTGAGCTGCTGTTAACTTGCGATTTCTGAGGCTGGTGACTCGGATGAACTTATCCTCAGAAGCAGAGGTGACTCTTGGTCTTCCTTTCCTGGGTCGGTCCTCATGTGTGCCAGTTTCATCGTAGCGCTTGATGGTTTTTTCGACTCCACTTGGGGACACATTTAAAGTTTTTGCAATTTTCCGGACTGACTGACCTTCATTTCTTAAAGTAATGATGGCCACTCGTTTTTCTTTAGTTAGCTGATTGGTTCTTGCCATAATATGAATTTTAACAGTTGTCCAATAGGGCTGTCGGCTGTGTATTAACCTGACTTCTGCACAACACAACTGATGGTCAAAACCCCATTGATAAAGCAAGAAATTCCACTAATTAACCCTGATAAGGCACACCTGTGAAGTGGAAACCATTTCAGGTGACTACCTCTTGAAGCTCATGGAGAGAATGCCAAGAGTGTGCAAAGCAGTAATCAGAGCAAAGGGTGGCTATTTTGAAGAAACTAGAATATAAAACATGTTTTCAGTTATTTCACCTTTTTTTGTTAAGTACATAACTCCACACGTGTTCATTCATAGTTTTGATGCCTTCAGTGAGAATCTACAATGTAAATAGTCATGAAAATAAAGAAAACGCATTGAATGAGAAGGTGTGTCCAAACTTTTGGCCTGTACTGTATATATTTTTTTATTTATCCATTCATTTTTCGAGAATAGCGTAAAGGTCAACATTTGGCCAATTGGCCAGTAGGATGAATTTTTGATAGCAAGTTGCTTAATGCCACATTGTCACAAGCATTTATCTTTTGCAAACCATAAACATTTCAGTCACTCTCTCTGCCTTATTTTACAGCGAGGTTACTGCATCAGATGTCTGATAAAATTTCATGTTTGGTTTTGTTCACAGCAAAATGGTTAACTTGTCAGTGCCAGACACAATCGATGAGAGGGCCATAAATAAGAAGAAGCTGACGCCATTTACAACACAGGTCAGATGACTTTACTGTCAGGGCTGCTGTTTCTCTTGCTTGTTATTGGAATTTCCCAACAACTGATGTTTAAACCTTGCAGGAGAATCTGAACTTGGCCCTGAACTCAGCTTCTGCTATTGGCTGCCATGTGGTGAACATTGGTGCGTTAGACTTGAAAGAGGGGAAGCCCCATTTGGTGCTGGGCCTGCTGTGGCAGATCATCAAGATCGGTCTGTTTGCTGACATCGAGCTTAGCAGAAATGAAGGTATGGGGCATTTTGATAGGTTGATAGGTCCATTACATAACATGTATTAAGCCTGTGTTCCTGTGAACCGGTTTACACCTGATATTAACAAGCATCTTCGGTCGTCTGATGACAAGCGGACAGCGCTAAATACAAGTGTAAACCACCACCAATATTCCTTGTGATCCACTCACTCAAACCACTTGCTGAGGTGGTCTGGGATTGCATGTCTTTTGTATTGTAAATGCTAATGCCATCAGCGCAGGACATAGTGGTTGTTTTGGTGACAGTGCGCTAACACTCTAACTTGCTTGTTTTATGACTAGTTGGACAAAGTGTTCCATGACCATCCATCTTTTTGCCCTGTGGAAGGAGATGCATTGAATTCTGCAGACAGCGATATTTCCATCTGCACCAACACAACCGCTAATGTGACTAGCGAGCAACTAGCGAGAGTGTGGACGTAATAACTGTGAGTGGGGCACTTAGACCTTCTACCTAATATGACTCACCCAGTAACGAAATCTGAACACAGGTCGTGGTCAGCTGGAGACGCATCATAGACAAAGATGTGAATGACCATGTGTTTTGACTGCCCAATGGTGTTCAGATCACCAAAACGCATATTAATACCAGGTGTAAACAGGCTCAATCACAAGGGTTTCCTGCTCTGTTGTCCATTATCTTAACTGATCATTAACACCCCTCGACAGCGCTGGCGGCATTGCTGAGAGACGGGGAAACCCTGGAGGACCTGATGAAGCTGTCCCCAGAGGAACTGCTGTTGCGGTGGGCAAACTTTCACCTGGAAAATGCTGGCTGGCAGAAGATCAACAACTTCAGCTCTGACATTAAGGTGGGACTACTTACTGACATTAAATCCTGTAGGTGGATATAAATACTAGGTGCAGGTAGAGAAAGAACATGACAATTTTATGAAACAATAATAGGGATCAAATGTCTTGGTTTAAAGGTTCTTTTGGTCCACAGGGTTTTACCCTTTTCCCCTTGTTTATTTTCCAGCACCTCTCTAGTTACTAAGTCCATCAACACAGGTATCTATCAGCACACTGGGCCAGACATACATGTTTGTGTTTGCACAAACTCACTCAGATATCCGCCTCCACTGTTCCAAAAATAGGATTGAATGTTTCGTGTTTCTTTCTGGGAAACATTGGCAAATTGTCAAATGTATGTGTAAGCACTGAATATATTATGTGCACATTTTGTGGTTTAAAAGGTAAAAAGTGCGTTTGTTTCTTTGGCAACAGTCCTACTGCTCAGGGAGTTCAGATAAATAATAGCAATTACTATGTCAGATGAACAGCATTTGTGTGGGTTGGAATATGTCATTACACGGTTGGGCGTTGCCAGGACCAAGCTACGGCACCTGTCTGGTTACCTTTGTTTTTTTTTTCTCATGCTATCTCTCGTTGGTGTGTTTTGTACACAGAAAAAAGAAGTTTTCTGAGATACCTCGCCTTTGTTCTGTCTGTTCTATGTAGCAATGTAACACTTTGCAATCTAATTGTCTTACAGTTATATTTAAAATTCAGTATTTGCTTGATACTTACTTAATATGCCTAATGTAGTGTTTATAAAAGGAAACTAATGTTATTACAGAACTACATGTTTGGAGGACCCATCTGAATATTTGATTTAAGTAGATGATAGACAAAAAACAAAATATAGTGTGTACAAACAGTATCAAGTTTATCTGTTCTTCTTATCTTAATGAGACAATAGCAAGACAAATATTACAATAATGTGACATTGTGGATATTAATTAGTAGAAATCTGATTGCTTTTGTTTGTATTATTTTCCAGGATTCGAGGGCCTATTTCCACCTCCTGAATCAAATCTCCCCAAAAGGCACAGAGGAAGATCAGCCACGCATAGACATTAACATGAGTGGCTTCAGTGTAAGCTCTCTGGCAGTCAGCACTCGCAGTTGAGTATCTTCACCACATGGTAACAGCTGTATGGTGTCTCTGATCGGAGCATGTGGTCTGTGTGTTGTTCAGGAGAAAGACGACGTGAACAGGGCAGAGGCCATGCTGCAGCAGGCTGACAGGCTCGGCTGTCGACAGTTTGTCACTCCAAACGATGTGGTCAGTGGAAACCCCAAACTCAACCTTGCCTTTGTGGCCAATCTGTTCAACAAATATCCAGCGCTGACCAAACCTGAGAGTGAGGACATAGACTGGGGACTGTTGGAAGGTGGGTATGGCGAGAGAGTGGGTCGTTAATTTCTAGTATTAAAACATTGTTGTTGTTTGTCACATGTTTCCCGGTATCCTTGTCTGCTACCATGTTGGAAGAGACTTGGCTGTGAAAAAAAAGGTCTAAATACTAGGGTTGGGAACGATTAACTGATACGACCGGATATCCGGTTTGACAAGCGAGAGATACGGCTACATCGGTAGCAGTCTCCTCAATCGATACGAATCAGCCATGAATCCTTAGACGAATCGATTGTAGAGTCATGGATTCAGGTATTGCGAGACTAGCAATCGGTTGACTGACTTTAACAGTTTGCATCTCGAAAACAACACGAGAGCCAGTGGCATGCTCCGTAGCAGGCATTACTGACAACGATAATGGATGTAAACATCAACGCCAGCTTGACCGGTGGAGATGAGGAACAGAAGCTAATGCTGGTTGGATAAACCAGGGAGCAGCCAAGCCGCAGCAGAAACTAAAGGCGAATCCTGCCGCTTGTGGGTTGAACGCGGGGTCACAGACACAGACAGAAATACGTATTCCTGTCAAATACGGCGGCGCATGATAACGGCTTACCGGCGACCGACAAGCCCGGCTCCAGGTCCAAGGAGTCTTCGTCGGTGTCATGACTGCCCAGAAATACCAGGCGAGCCCTGGCAGCACACAGGTATGTGACGTGTCAGAGGAGAAACACATTTCCACAAACCTCACCGCACTTTAGGGACTGTTCTTTACTTCTCAGGGGAGGAGGGTGGCTGGTTGATTTTTATTTTATTTATTTATTTTATTTTGATCCCCCCCTTATGTTAATCACTTATTCATGCTGTTTTTGAAGTATGAATAAGTCAGTAAGTAATTTATTCCATTGAAATATCATTGATGCATTATAGAAAAGTGATTTATCTTTTTATAAATGACAGAGTGTAGCAAACACAGAGAAATAGTCTGACATGCTGTCAGTGATAAGCTGCTAGTCATCACAGTCCATGATATCAACTAATAACAGGAGATGTCTGATTCTGACCCTACATTGCGTGTTATTACTTTATTCTGCTTTATGTTTATATTGTACAGCGTTATAATAAACTTTATTCCAGACTCAAGTCCATATACGATACATACAAAAACACAGACAATACCATAAAAACAACATAACAAGTAGGTTTAAAACACTTAAATTTTACTTAAAGTTCACTTCACTTAAAGTTTAAAACTTCTTCTCATTTTTATATTGATCCCATCCAACAAAATGATGTTCATTCAGCAAGACTTTTTTTTGGTCCATGTCAAAAAATAAATACATTTGACATGTGATTTTGTTGTTGTCTTTTTATTTTATTTTTGCCAGTGCCATACAGCAACAATGCTTGGGGATGTGGTCTTTTACAAATTTGAAAATACTGTAAGAATGTCACTTTTATAGAATTGGCTTCTTTATTTTATAATGTATGATTATGTCTACATCAAGAAATGTTAACCATAGAATTGTATCGAATCGTTCTGTATTAAAAATATATCGTTTTTGAATCGTATCGTAACCCGTGTATCTAGATACATATCGAATCGTCTATCACAGAGAGATTCCCAACCCTACTAAATACACGAACAACAGCCAGAGAGATTAACATTACAGCCTGAGAAGAACCAGCTCTGAACAAACAGCTGCTGTTTGTTAGCTAACTGACTAACTGGCCCTGCAGGAAATTTTATTTTTTACAATGTGACAATAAGCCACTCCTAACTTTGGCTCCTACTGGATACATTAGTTAGTATGGAGAACATATATTTATAACAAGTTAGTGACAGTTAGCTGGATACCAGATAATTTGCTTTTATAGCTAACAGAGTGACACCAGGTCTTTTTAGTTTCGGTGAGATGGACAACCTACACTGACTGTGACTTAGACCTCTGGTATGGCTGCCAGCTGTGTTGCCTCAGAGCCGGCTAAATCCCATAATCCTTTGCTGTCTAGGTGAGACACGAGAAGAGAGGACATTCAGAAACTGGATGAACTCTCTGGGAGTCAACCCACATGTCAATCATCTGTACGGGTATGTACCACAAACAAGATACTAGGACAGAGGTGATCTCACTCCTGTGCACGCTGACATGCTAACATCTGAAAAGGTTTTATAACTTATTTAATGTAAATTATTATCAAACACAACCTTGTCTTATAGAGACCTACAGGATGCCATGGTCATCTTTCAACTCTATGAGAGGATTAAAGTTGCTGTTGACTGGAACAACAAGGTCAACAAGCCGCCTTACCCCAAGCTGGGAACCAACATGAAGAAGGTAAAACAGATTCCTTTAAAATGTTCCTACACAAGGAAATAAATATGTTTTGGCTGTCTTTTGCCAACTATTTTATTTGTGCCTCTAGCTGGAGAATTGCAACTATGCAGTGGAACTGGGAAGATCAGCCAAGTTCTCCCTGGTTGGCATCGGCGGGCAGGACCTGAACGATGGCAATGCTACCCTGACTCTGGCACTGGTGTGGCAGCTGATGAGAAGGTGAAACACACCTGCATCATGATCACTTCAGAGAAATTTGGTCCTCAAGAAAAAAACACAAACAGCCTGGTGGGGCTGGGTATCAGTTCTTGTTACCTTTAGGGTATAGATCTAAATAATCCAGCACCTAGTAGTATTGAAACATCTACTGTCAAACGATACCCGCATTCAATCCCTTTACCGTCAGGGTTCTGATCCTGGACCATCCCAACTCCCCACCAGATTGGTAAACATTCTCTTGCTGCCATCTCCACAGCCGCTCTCCTCCTGGCAAGTCTACTCAGTTAGACACAAACAGTCTGGTGTGGTTACGTGGAGCACAGTGTATTTGATGAAGTTTGCTGTTCAGCATGCTGAGATGCCACCACAATATTCAGAAGTATGGCTTTACTGCACACCACTACATTCAGGTTATTGTTGAATGTCGCACTGCAACAGCATCAGCATCACTTTAAGGGTACTGCTTATAGGGTTTTATAAATGTTACCCAGCCCTATGGCCTGGCATGCCAAGCATGTGTGGTGGATTCATAACTAGATTCTCTGCTGTATCGTTTTTTTTAATGTTATTTAGAAGTTAAATCAATGCAAACAAGTGAGACAGAGAAATCTTTGTCTATTAAAACATATAAAGAACTAAAAATGACGAATGAGGGCACTTAAAAGTATTGGGTCTGGAATTGCCGAGGATTTCTAGGGGAAACAAACAAATCAAAAGGATATTTAGGTACATGAACATAGATTGATGTTTAAATCAGCTGCATCCAAATAACAATTTGTCTTTCAGTCAGTATCTCTGTGTGGCATTTTGAAACACTATAATCGACATTAACTTCACAGTTAGATTCATTGTGTTAACACTGTATGTTTACTGCAAACAATTTTCAGGGAGTGGTTAGTTGGTGACCTCCATTTCATGCCAGTGGTGTTGTTAATGTGTGTGTTCCTCCAAATTGAGACCACATTTTCATAAACTCAGATGCCAGAATGTGCGTTGACATATTTAGTAGAGCCACATATTTCATATGCTTTGGATTTGAGTGACCTTAAAAATCACAGCGATGCAGATAAACTCCATAGTTTGTAAAACAAACAAAAGCGGTCTAGAATTAAAGTTTCCTCCCTGGCATTTTATTTTTTCAAGTGTAAAATGTGTTCGGTTCATGTATAAAACAAACGTTCTGCATCTCCACTCTCTCAGATATACATTGAATGTACTGGAGGAGCTGGGTGATGGACAGAAAGTAAATGATGACATCATCGTAGGATGGGTGAACAAAACGTTGGCAGAAGCTGGAAAGTCAACAAAGATTTCAAGCTTTAAGGTAAACCCATTTTTTTCTTTGTGATTACAATTCTGTGTGCTGATTTCAATAAGACATTTTAATATGAAACTTTGACATTAGACGTGAGTTACTAAATAATCTAATGTCTTTTTTGTTTTGTTTTAGCTTGTTCTGAATTTTCAACGGCATCTCACGGTTTTAAAATGAGAAAGAAATAAGCAGTTTTACATACTCGCTGTATCAAAATGCTGTTTTTTATTACCTAAATCTGGTAGTTTAATGTAATTTTTATACAGGTAGTGTCATACAAACCTGTCAGTCTGGTAAACTTCTGTTTTCGTTTTTTCAATCTGTGTGTCGTGTGGTGATCAGGACAAAGAGATCAGCAGCAGTTTGGCAGTAGTGGAACTGATAGACGCCATCCAGCCTGGCAGCATCGACTACGATCTGATAAAGACCGGCAGCCTCTCTGAAGACGACAAGCTGGAGAACGCCAAGTAAGATTTTCGAGGACAAAAACAAAGAAAAGCAATCTTTCACTGTTATTTTGATAAGTACATGTAAACCAGTTTTATACCAACCAACCTCTCTGTCCTTAGATACGCCATCTCCATGGCGAGGAAGATCGGAGCCCGCGTCTACGCTCTGCCAGAAGACCTTGTGGAGGTCAAGCCCAAAATGGTGATGACAGTCTTTGCCTGCTTGATGGGTCGGGGGATGAACCGAGCCTAAGAGACTGGCTGGGATCTTTGTGGCACTTACATAAATACACAAGCCATTAGCATTTTGAAGAGCTGCCCAAATGAAGAAGAAGCGTTTCTTTTTTTTTTTTTTTTTTTTTTTTTTTTTTCTGAATGAGAACAACATGCTGTCAGAATCAGAAATTCACATGCACCCCCACCTCTTTCGAGGTGTTACTGAGAAATAATGTGCTCTTATTTAAAGTGAATCCACAACACTAAAATTTGTAAAGAGATGGGTTTCGTGTTACAGTGGACAACTTTGTTACTTTCAATATTCAGAACTCTTGTGTGTAAGGATGCTATCTTTTAAAGCAAACATTCATTTTTCCAGCTGCAAGGTTGTTTACATATTTTTACTCGGACTGATAAGTAAATTATATCCTTGACGAAGCTACACACATTCCTGAATACCATACTTATGAATAAATGCTTGGCAAGGCAAAAAAAAAAAGTCAGAGAGGCGGGATGTTTAGGTGGAGCACAGGTCGAAAACCACCCAAACATTGCCTCTCACTTAATGAAGTACAAGCATGTCTTAATAACTGGCACCATAAACTTCTACATATCTGTATACAGAAGCCAAACGGTCGAACTATAGTCACGACCAGCCTGGCCTGCTGTCTGTATTCTTGTACTCGTCATTTGTTTGTTTCTTGGGATTATTACTCGAGGTAAATGCTGTTATTTGGGGGTGTCTGGTCTGTGTTGTCTTGGACTTCTGTCTTTTTTTTTTTGGTTGTTTGTTTTTTTTTTTTTTGGTCTGTTACGTCGGATGAGGAGCAGGCGGACTGGACTCTCCTGGCTTCTGCTGTGCCTTCTACTCGTCTCAAAGACGACTTGTACTCACGCTTTCAGGTTTCCCCTTCTTTTGTATTCAACATTACCAAATATAAACAATAACTCATTCCAGGTAGTTTCATGATATTCTATGACAATGGCCAAATTGTATTTGGTCTCACGTTCATGTCTACTCTAAGTGCTTTACATGTAACAATAAAAATGAATTTGAAAAGTGCTCATGTGTTTTTATCTTTTTTTCTCCACACTTTCTGGAGCAGGCATCCTCCATAGAAGTGGAGTTGAGCACAAGTTAATCTGTTAATCAGCCACTGTTATCCTCACTAAACAGTTATGGTGGTCCAGCTTATTGCAAAGCTCAAATCATCACAAACTGGTTTCTTGCATGTGACAATGAATTCACTGTCCTCCAATGGCCTCCACAGTCACCAGATCTCAATCCAGTAGAGCACCTTTGGGATGTGGTGGGAGATTTGCATCATCAATGTGCAGCCAACAAATCTGCAGCAACTGTGTGATGTCATCATGTCAGTATATACTAAAAACTCAGGGGTGTTTCCAGCACCCTGTTGAATCTATGGCACCAAGAATTAAGGCAGGTCTGAAGGCAAAAGGGGGTCCAACCTAATAATAGTAGGGTATATATGTATATGTATATGTATATATATACATATACACATATATATGTATATGTGTGAGTGTGTGTGGATTTCATATGGCTTTTTTGTTTTAGTTACAATATTTATAAGACAAACTCAAATTAACAGTAAAAGAAGATTGTCCAAATATGGTGATGTAGCGAGTAAAGAAATAAGTTACAGTAAAAATAAGTTAACAGTACAAGACATTAAAAACATTGGTAGGTACACATGAGTAACAAAACATACTAGATGATAATGATAAACAAAAAAAAAAGCTCATCTCTAACAGGCTAGCAAATCAAGAAAACAGCCCAAATCCTCCTTCAGTTCATGAGGACTTTATTAAACATGTTTATATTTCTGTCACAACTTGAATATCTCCTGAAATTTAACACACATTTACCACAGACACTGGTAAATAAGACAGACAAAGAAACAATGTGTAGATTAGGGAAAAAAGCATTTTTCTGACATGTCAAGTTGTATATCTGAAAACACATTTGTAGATGCTTTATTTTATGCTTGGAAATATTTCTTCACATCTCACGGGGTAAAGTGAGTTTTTGTATTTGTTGCACAACATCAATAGTTGGATAAAAGTAAACAACAAGGTCCATGTTAGCTACTTTGGAGCAACAGCTGCCAAGTATCACTTTTAAGCGCCTGTTTTATGCCAATATAGATGAGAGGTCCTTAAAGTGAACAGAAAATATCATCCATGACAACTGAGCAAACTTCATCTGCTGCGTATTGTTATCTGTGTCTACATTTAAGACACCTGTCGATCTAATGGAAGATATGCTCCTGTAGAGAGACATCAACTTCTGTAACATCACCTTTATGATCCAAGAGTTTACCTCATTTTCTTTTTACTGCCATCTGCTTCTCCTTTCTCTTATCTTATCTTTCTGTTACTGCCCTCACACTTTTATTTTCTTCCCTCTTTTTCATTGTAAAACGCAGCACCTGTTTCACAAAGCACCTCGTAAAAATATAACATTTACTGTGTTTGTGTTTCCTCCCCCTGCTGCTTTTTGATGCATGACTGTCGAGTCCCAAGAGGAAATGCTCTATAATGCATTATAATGAGAGATCTCTGTCGACACATTTGATCTGTTATCTGTCGGCTCTTGTCTCCTGTTAACAGGCAGGATTTTCTTTACAGTCCATCAACAATTGTGCAGTACAACAGGGGATAGCAGCGGTGACAGATTGTAGTTCACTGTTCATTGGCCTGGATCTCAGTAAGATATAAAGTCCTCAGGGCTCTGCTCCCTGATGGGTTTCTCAGTAAGTCTCCAGTTTTCCAAGGATCTGATTAAAGTGGAGACTGTCAGGCTCTGTCAGAGAGCAGGCTGGTGAGGAGGCTGTCTCCTGTGGCCTTCATCATCTGGATTTTCAAGCTCCATTTGCACCAGGGAGTTTGTCTCTGTGGTGTTCAGAAGAGTGTTAGAAAGAGTTTGGATACATATAAATATATATATATATATATATATATATATATATATATATATATATATATATATATATATATATATATATATATACATATATATATATATATATATATATATATATATATAAATAAAAGAAAAAAAGAGCATCAAATTACAAAATACCTGAGACCATTATAATCTAAAAAAATATATAAATAAATAAATAATTTTAAAAAATTAAAAAGCCAGACACATCCCTGATTTTTAAATCAGTTCAATCAATTTTTATTTTATCAAGAAGATTAGTTCAAGTAGAGGAGAGAAAGAGAGGCTGATCAGACAACAACCAGTCCAAGTATTATACCCAACTAGAAACATTACTACTACTACTTATAATGATAATAATAATAATAATAATAATAATAATAATAATAATAATGATAATAAATCAATTATTGAAATGTCCCTAGTGAAGGTCAGGGCTTCACTGAACTTTTTTTTTCTAAATTCAGAGCTTCTGCTGAGGTTTTCAAATGATGCTTCGAATGATGTCATCACCCTAAAGACAAAAATATTAAAAAAAAAATAAAAAAAAATCCTCAACTTGAATAAAGTGATTTATTGGATTAAATTAGTTTATTATATCATTGTATGATTATTATCATTATTATAATTAAGTCAACTTCGTTTTATTAATAACTTGTGCTGTTAAATTGCTGATAGATCACCTTGTGTGTATTAATGGGGAGAGTTAACTTTTTTTTTTTAACTGCTGTGACTGCAGTGATCTTATTTCAATAAATGTTGACTTTTGGACTTTACAACACTTATCTGAACACTTAGCTGAGTTATCAGCCGAAACTGCAACTGTGCAGAAACACAGAATTGATGTTACAAATGAAGTACTGAATCTTCAAAATGTTTGGTAAAGGCCCAGTAAACAGTCTTGTGTTACACAAAATACTGAGCCAACAGTATGGAAGGAATATTCAGATCCTTTATTTGAGTAGTAAAGTAAAGTAAATACCCGCTGAACACTGTTAAAACACCCCATTAACAATAAAAGTCCTGCATTCGAAATCTTTCCTCAATAAAAGTACAGAAGTATTATCAGCAAAAAGTATCAAAAGAAAAGGTACTTGTTCTGCAGAAAAATGGTCCCTGTAACTGATATATTATAATATAGGCCAGTGACGTTTTAGATCATTAATATTGATGCATCAATGTGTCACTCATCAATCATCATTTATTGCCTTTTTTGTCAGGGGTCACAAACAGGTTGGGAACATCTGGTTTGCATTGGGTTGTATCTTAGAAGCAACTGTATCTGAAATCTCAAATATCATACACACGATTATATCAATATGCCACTGTACTATTAATGATGAATAAAACATTATAATGCAATGATGACAACATATAAGATAACCTTGTGAATGATCTGCTTGCTTTGTGTTGTCTCTCAGTATTCTCCTGTGTTAGAGACGTGCAGAGGGAAGTACTGCCAACAGCTTTTCCCAGCAGACTCCTCAGTCAGAAGCTGACATCTGGGCTCTTAACCATTCAAAGATTCCCCCACCCTGCATCTCCCATCCTGCCGCTCTCCTGCGTGTGCCTGGTCCAACTGAGGATCAGGTGTGGGACCACGTGTTCGTGCTCCTGAGGGGAACACACTTCAAGAGGAGCTCACAGAAAGTGTTGCAAGAACAGGACTTGTGATTGTTTTTTAAGAAGTGTTGGATGCAGTTTGACTTTTCCTCTCATAACATCCACTGTAGGCACCGAGGATGGACTGGCCGGGAGAAAGCTGCTCTGGGTGTGTCTGTGTGAAGTCACCATAAGGATTTTATTGGAATAACTAAAGGAAACATAAGGTAGGGATAGAGATATGTGTGTGTGAGGTCACTTTTTCCATGATTTTCTTTTTTTCCTTTTTTTATTATCCTGGCCAAAATGATAATGCTAATAATCCAGATTTGAAAATATGTTGAGAATACGGTTTAATGACAAATAATTAATTTTTTTTGAGGAGTGAAGATGTTGATTTAGTATTGTTTAAGAATAAAAACTATGTTTCACTGTGTGTTGCTAGTAAAACTTTTTGAAGCTCTATCTCATTATGTACTAAATAACAGTATATATCTATACTTATATGCTGGAAAATGTCTTGTCAATATATGACTTAAGTTTCATAAATAAAAAACAAGCTGAAGCTTTATTTGATATGTTTTTTAATAATGTCCTAGATAAAACTATGTAATTTGGCATAAAGTATAGGGTAAACAGTAAAAGCTCCCTTTAAACCCAAGTAAATATTTATTATTTTTTTAACTTATTACTGGCAACTATATTATCTGTATATATGTTAAATTGTTTGCTCTTACATCAGCAATTAGTAGGAATTGATGATTCTTTTTAAGAAACTTCCTATTCAATAATTGATAAATTATTCAGAAATGATGGGACCTTAAAAGAAAGAAATAGTAATACATGTAGTTTGTGTCTTTGCAGCTGAATTACCACTTTTACAGCCCTTTCAGTGAACCCCCCCCCCCCCGCAAATATGACACACACATGACACACACTGCTTTCAGTCAGCACCCTGGTTTCCTAAGTGATGCTGCTCCTGAGGGAGAGCGGCTGATTGGCTCGTGGAGCCTCAGAGCTTCAGGCCGACTGTGTGTGTGTTTTCGTTAATGATCCACCAATTAGTCACACAATGGTAACAGTAGCCTAATCACCTTGTCATGTGTCTGCGCTGCACAAAGCTGTCTCTGCCCTCACATTTTTGGATGGGGGATGCTGCTGTTTGTGAATGGGTTGTAGGTGAACCTCGGTCACGTCAGAACTGCATTTCAAACATGCAACTTCAGTATAATGTGGTTTCTCTTGTAGCTGCTTCAGTCACCACAGCAACCGGCTGCTGTGTGACGGGCCAGGTGAGGGAGTGTGGCAGACAGTCCCAGTTGTCCCCCTGTCCCCTGACTATATTCTGTCATACGCACCATAAACACTCTCACAGACTCTGTGCAAACCACGAAAACTGTCTTCTGCTGCCACACCGGAGAAAAAGTCAACATGCCCAACACTTCCACTCAAACAGAGTAGATGCCTGCAAAGGAGGCTGTAACACAAGTAGTTGTCCACAGGTCCTGCAGGTCTGAAGATGACGGGCCACGTGGCTGAGAGAGATCGGTCACCACACAATCTGTCAGTGAAGACCACCTTGGAGGAGGAGATCGAGAGAGCTGAAAGTATTCTCAGCAGGTGAGGACAGCTACTGAATTGTGTTTGTTTCAGAGGCTTGTTTGAGACAATTGAAACATGCACAAAAAAGTGAAAGACTACATGTTTGTTTTCTGGTGCTGCAGGGTACCATCTGTGTGTGATGACACATCCTCAGAGCTACAAAGAGTCGCTGCTCTCGACCCTCATGGACACAATTCCAGAAATTCTTTTCAAAGGAACGGTGCCATGTCAAGGTAACAGACCAGCTGTGGGACATCAGCCTCCTTCACACAGCTTTTAGAAACTGACTGATCAGAGAAGGTGAAACATTATTGTGCAGCTCTTTTTTATTTTTATACTACTTTTTAAAGCAAATGTTGTGTGGCTTTAAAAAAAACAACCCATGACTCAAAGATTACAGAAAGTCTTTTTAAGGTCATATGCTAGATAAAAGGACACATGGTGTACAGTCTGGACATAAAACCAGAGACATGTTTTCCTGTGTTATTCTGTCATATTTTTCTAATGTTCTCTCTATCATACAGTCTTGAGAAAAAAGTGCAATTGCTTGATGAAAACTGGGATGATAAATTGGGATCAAAGAAAAAGTTTGTTTCCCTGTTCAAATGATGTTATTCTAAGTTTCTTGTAGAAAGATTTTAAGACTAATTTGGGGATTGAACAGTTCATAAAAATTGAAATATTTTGCAGTAAAGGCAGAAATTATATCCAAAAACATAATCCTGGATAAGCAAAAAACAAAATTCTTCTTGGAGGATGTTTTTTTCCCAAACAATAAAACACGTTTCAAGTTTATTTGTTACATTTTATTGCTTTGGATAAAAGTGGTAAGTGATAATTAATATAATGTAATTTGTAAGATATAAATATGTCAAATGAATTGTGATTCCTGCTAGAATCGTTAAAAACAAATGGTACAGTAGTCAAATTAAACTGTATTGGTTTCTTAATGCCGCTCCTTGATGATGTGTATGTGTTGTGTCCCTGTCATGGTTAAAATGTTATGAAGCTTGAATGTTTCTTGTGTTTTTGCATCAGACTGGTAAGCCTGGTGGTGAGACTGAGGGAATGGGCACACAGAAGCCTGCTGGAGGAGGAGGAGCGGCCAGACTCCTTCCTGGAGCGCTTTCGTGGCCCTGAGCTAAGAACGGCCCCCAGCCGCATCAGCAACACGCAACCAGATGCCAATGGCAACAATGCCAAGGGGATCTTCAGGTATGCCTGCCTGCTTGTCAACCTGAACTATTGCTATGCTCTTTGAAGTACAACATATGCACCAGTGAAAAACGTATTATACATTTCAAAAAGGGCCTGCTCTTCTGCACAAAGTATTAAAGCGTAACTTCCGTGTTTTTCAACCTGGACCCTTTTTTTCCATGGATTTGTATCTAAGTGACTAATGGGAACAACTGCTTTAGAAGGTGTTGAATAAAAGTGCAGCAGGCAGCAGCTGCAAAAGAAAGCTGCTGAGTTACAATTCGGAACATACAAAACCTCAATTTACCTCCTCTAAAAGTGCTTGTTTTTGCCACTGACAGGCTCAGATTGTTAGTGCAAGTGTGTGACAAGTTATGCAAAAGATCCCTACAGAGACAGACCTTGTTGTTAAAGAGTAAGATCATTTTTGTTTAACCAGAAACAGCCCAGATAATAATTCCCCAAAAAGCTTTACATCATTTTACATCGTCTTTCCACAACAACAATCACAAACTCTGGTCTGGTTGAAATAAACCCTTGATTTACCCGTTAAGATGTAAAAATATAGTTGCTCTATACACACTAAAATGACCGTCTGGAGTCTGATGAGTTTGACGATAAAAATTTAAGGGCTGTTTCTGGTTAAGCAAAAGGATCTAACCCTTCAACAAAAGTCTATCTCTGTAAGGATCCTTTCCATAAGTTGATGACCTATGATAACAATCTGAGCCTGTCAGTGGCAACTGATGATACGAACGTGCACCAAGTGGTTACACTGCAGCCTGTTTTGCAGCTGCCAGATGCAGCGCTCTCAATCAGTACCTTCCAAAATTGTTGTCCAGGTCCAGGTTGAAAAATACCAAAAACTACCCTTTAAGGTTAGGGATAATTTTCCCCAGAGGTCACAACAGACCCAGCCTCATTAGGTCATAGACATGTTCTGTTTAGATAAAGGTTTGAGAAGAAAGGGCAGTGCAGCACTCAGAGGTGTTGATTCAACTCTGTGATAGTTGTAAAGCTGCAGTTTATGTTGAAGCATATGGGACTGCAATATAGTGTAAGTTGTTTCCAAGATATTTTGCTTCCATGCTCAGTTGTCAGAAGTATTGCAGAGCTATTGAACTGCATTGCTTTATATTTTGCAACTGCTTCTATTTTTCTGTATAATTTTAAGAAATTTAAGCCACACTTGTGTCTGAGTGTATTTTTTGCAATCTCTCACTGCTTTCAGGAAAAAGTGGGATTTGTTTGTGGTGTCCCCATCCGATAACGCCTACTACCGTTGGTTATTTGTCATCGCCACAGCGGTGCTCTACAACTGGTTCCTTGTCGTAGCAAGGTAATAACACTACAATGGTTATCTATTGAGGCCCTGCGCCCTCCAGAGATGGGTGATGGATGTAGTAAACAGGTGTACTGTCAACTTCTAAGGCTGGAGCAGTAAATCATTTCTCGTCTTATATTCACAGGGCATGCTTTGACAAGTTACAGGTGGGCAATTACATCTGCTGGCTTGTGTTGGACTACCTCTCTGACTGTGTGTACATAATGGACACTTGCGTCCGACTTCGCACAGGTAATCTATATCATAATACAGCTTCTGGCATCACAACACACTGTATTTCACAGCAGATGCTCTAAGCTTTAAAGGCCCCATGATTGTATTTTTTATGTGAGCGTTCAAACGCATACGCCATTTTTATGTCATTTTCAGGCCACTGACCAATGATTCGATGACCCATTTTGATTTCTAGAAACTGAAACCTGTAAACACAACACTGACTTATTATTACCCTGAGAGTGCTGCTACAAACGTTTTGCACATCCAGCAAACAGAGAATAATATTAGCATTCATTCAGAGTTTTGTGTCTGTCCAGCTGACAATTATTAGTCTAATATTCACTTAATTTTAGCTATGTTTTGTTCTCCACCAACTCCTGAAGGAAATATCTGGCTCTTTAGCTGCTGAAGCTCCGCTATGTCCACCAGCTAGTTGCTCACTTTGTCTGTCCTGTCTGCTGTTTGGTGCTGAGCTGGTAGCGTACAATATGCTTAAGAGATTTTTCACTGCTGAAAACAGGGTTATTGAGAGCATCAAACAGTAAAGTTGTGGGACAAAACCAAAACAATGAGCTGAAAGATGCTAAACTCCAGTAATAAAACTCAACAGTAATGTGATATCACTGCTCAGCTGAATTTGTGCTCTCTTCTCCTTGTCCCAGGGTTCCTGGAACAAGGTTTGCTGGTGAAGGATCATGCCAAGCTTAGAGACAGCTACGTCCGAACGTTGCAGTTCAAGCTGGATGTAGTGTCCATCCTGCCCACTGACCTGGCTTATATCTCCACCGGCATCCACACACCCCAGCTCAGGTTTAACCGTCTGCTTCGCTTCCCACGCATGTTTGAATTTTTTGACCGCACTGAGACACGCACCAACTACCCCAACATTTTCCGCATCTGCAACTTGGTGCTTTACATCCTGGTCATCATTCACTGGAACGCCTGCATCTACTATGCTATATCCAATTCTCTGGGATTTGGCTCAGACACCTGGGTGTTCCCAAACATCTCCAAACCTGAGTATTCCTCGCTGACTCGGAGTTACGTCTACTGTCTTTACTGGTCGACTCTTACTCTCACCACTATTGGGGAGATGCCTGCACCCGTGCGAGATGAAGAGTACCTATTTGTGGTCTTTGACTTTCTTGTTGGGGTGCTGATCTTTGCCACAATTGTGGGAAATGTTGGTTCCATGATTGCCAACATGAATGCCACCCGTGCTGAGTTTCAAGCCCGGATCGATGCCATTAAACACTACATGCACTTCCGCAAAGTCAGCAAAGAACTGGAGACACGTGTCATTAAATGGTTCGACTACCTCTGGACCAACAAGAAAGCCGTAGATGAGAAGGAGGTGCTAAAGAATTTGCCAAACAAACTGCGGGCTGAGATTGCTATCAACGTACACCTAGAGACCCTGAAGAAAGTACGCATTTTTCAGGACTGTGAGGCAGGCCTGCTGGTGGAGCTTGTGCTCAAACTACGCCCACAGGTCTTCAGTCCAGGGGACTACATCTGCAGAAAAGGGGACATTGGAAAGGAGATGTATATCATTAAAGAGGGGAAGCTGGCTGTAGTGGCTGATGACGGGGTCACACAGTACGCTCTCCTCACCGCTGGCAGCTGCTTCGGGGAAATCAGCATCCTCAACATAAAAGGTAGTAAAATGGGAAATCGGCGAACAGCCAACATTCGCAGCCTGGGTTACTCTGATCTCTTCTGCCTCTCTAAGGACGACTTGATGGAGGCAGTGACAGAGTATCCAGATGCTAAGACTGTGCTAGAGGAGAGGGGCCGGGAGATCCTGATGAAGGAGGGTCTGCTGGATGAGAATGCAGAGAGCGGCGGGCTGCAGAAAGAGGACACAGAGGAGAAGGTGGAGAGACTGGAGTCCTCTCTGGACATTCTTCAGACTCGCTTTGCCCGTCTGCTCAGTGAATACAAACACACTCAGCTACGGCTGAAGCAGCGTATAACTTTGCTTGAGAGGCAGCTGAATCAAACAGACTGCGGTGCAGATGCAAGTGATCACATGGGTGCAGATGCAGAGACAGTCACTGAAATAAACCCTGGGCCTGTTGCCCATACAGATGGGTCTCCACATAGAAATAATGTGCAAATGGAGAACAAAAAGAGCCCAACAAAACACTGACTGTTATATCAAGGAGATTTTAGTTTGTTATGTCCATTGTGAGAATGTTTTATCAGTTTAGCTGAGCGTAAAGAGATGTGCATGTCAATAAACATGAAAAGAAAGTGGATAACACTGCTATGCCCATGCAGTCTTTGAGTTCTTGTCTATGCCAAAAACCACTGAATTAAATGTTTGTTTAAATGGTGGCTTTAAAGTTACTCCCAGATCAAGCCAATTCAAGGTATGGAGAACACATTAATAAGACAAATCAGATACTAGAGTACATTACAAAAAAAATGCAAATGATGCTTAAATGTCACTTTTTAGATTTCAGACTAAAAAAGCAAAGGAGATTGCTGCTTGTTCTAAATTTTGGGTCACTTGTAAACACCTTGTTTTCAGTTGCATCAGTAGAGGGATTCAGTTCTCCTGACATATTATGTATTATGCTGTGGCCCTGTACACCTCTCTTGCTGCTCCTCCTGGGGAAAAAGCCCAAGGAGAGACGGTAGAAGGTGATTTGCTGAGTTCACATACACAAGCACAATTATTTTCCAGCATCCTTAGATCTGATTCTGGTGTACTATGATGGTTATCATAACAGCCTGTTGACAGTCTCCCTACTTTGGCTGTTGTGGGACATTTGAGGGGGAGTTGAAAATGATTTTGGCTCTGGTGAGGTGACTTTCTCACAATGTGTAGCTTCTATTTTTTGCGTCACTTTTTATTTGCCATAAAATTTACTTTGCCATAGTTATATAAAAATGAGTAAGCCATTTTGTGTGTTTGCATGTAGTTACTCCCATTCCCATTATACAGACTCCCTCTCTGCAGCGAGGGACTGGGGATTTTCCAGTTATTCAGCCATCTGCATTCCAGGATACAAGTGAACCACATGAGCAGTGTCGATAAGCACAGCTGGAACAATGCCTCTGCGGCAGAGCTGGCTATGATAAAGGGGCAGGAGGTAATGAGTGCACGTCCCCTGCAGCCCCTGAAGGAGTGGGTGGGATCAAGTACCATGGACAAATCTCCAGTTACCTGCTGTGGGCTGGTCAAACAGCATGAATATATATGAAGTCTCCCCATTGTATCGGATTAGAAACAAATGACAGATTCGGCTCTTGATAGGCTCAGATATCAAACCTGTGTTGTGAGTGGTACAAGATCTCAATCCTGACCTAAATATAACCTTAATATGAGATTCAGTGTGAGATATGAAATTCTCAGTAAACATGAGTGATTTGCAAATCAGAAGATATCTTTCTATGAACTAAATTTAACTTAAATGTTTTAAGTTTTTCTATCTGAACATTGTTTGAAGAGAGTACTTACACTGAAACATGTCACTGAAATATGAAATGATAGTCTTATATAATGTAGACTACAAATGTATTTTACTTTACAACTATATTCGACCCAGTTCTAATCAAGCTATCTACATGTCTTTTGACTCACAAATCACCAAACTTATTTACATATGAGTTGTGGTAAGATGGCATCAAAATTTAGTCTGTCTCAAATCATGTTTTGATATAAATAAAAAAGCAGAAGTGAGAAGGTGTGAAGCTCATGCATAGTGTTCCTTTAACAGCAGAGGTAATTAGTATCAATTTCTGTCAAATTCAAAGACAAAATGAAAATACACCAATCTCAACTGGCTGAGCGCAGCAACAGCCTAGGCTGAGTGTTTCATGAGTAATCCAGTGATACATGTCATCAGAATTTTTAAAACGTTGGATTTAGCAAGAATGTGTATGATGTTGGAGACAGATGCTTTATGTTAAAAACAAAGTGTCTGCCAGCAGTCAGTTACATCAGCTCAGTGGGATGCTGAATACATTTTCTCTATCAGCATTACCAGTAAAGACCAGTGTATTGATAAAACAAGGCTCAATGTCCAGTAATCAGCTTTTAAAAACTGTTTTCTAGCAAAACAGACTGGTGCGAGCTATCAGGACATGGGCTCACTATGAAGGCTCCGTCAGTTCTCAGTTGAATTACTGCCAGGCTCCATATTTTGTTTGAAACCTGGGTGAAAACAGGGTCTGGACAGAGCTGACACACAGTGCTTAGACTACATTAAAGGGACAGTTCACCCCAAAATCAAAATACATTTTTTTTCCTCTTAGCTGTAGTGCTTTTTATCAATCTATATTATTTTGGTGTATGTTGCCGAGTGCTGGAGATATTGGCTGTACAGATGTCTGCCTTCTCTCGACTATAATGGAACTAGATGGCACTCGGCTTGTGGTGCTCAAAGGGGCAAAGCAAAAAAAGCCATTTTCTTTCCACTGAAATACACTTGCCAGCTCTATCACTGCATAGAGGGAAGCATGCATTAACTGCTAGCTCACCTTGCACCACTGAACAAGCTGATGTTAAAGCTCAGCCGAGAAGGACACTGTTAAGGTTTACATCTCCTGCTGTCACGAGCACAAGCCTTTCATGAGTAGATGCACACGTCCTTCTGCACAGTGATACAGTTGGCAGGTGTAGTTTGGTAGAAAGAAAATAGTACCTACATGAAACTGCTCACAACAAGGTCTGTGTATTATCTTGAGTAAGCAAGTCATGATTTCTGGAAAGAGACATTGCTGTTGAGTTTTTCCAAATGTATTTTTGGCGCTTTGAGCACCACAAGCTGAGTGCTATCTAGTTCCATTATATTGGAGAGAAGGCAGACATCTCTATGGGTGATATCATCAGCACTCGGCAACTCACACCAAAACAATCTAATTTAATAAATGACAATACAAGTAGAAGGAAAAATGTGTACTTGATTTTAGGGTGAACTGTCCCTTTAACATGAAAAACTGTAACTCAAAGGCCCTGAAAATGTATTTTCTCAATCATCTTCCTTCTATGAGTAATGGAGACTCATGTGAACACCATTTTCTGAAAAAGTTAGAAGAACTTTGGTTATTTTCCTGTGACATTGCTGCATTTCTGCTCTTTCTTTGTGCTTTCTGTTGGTTTAAAGTGGGAGGGGCTTAGTTCGAAAAAGGTGATGTCAAATACCTCTGTGAACCAATCGGTTTGGTCACCATCAAATCCGAAATAAATAAATAAAATAAATAAAACACACCCAAACAGTCCAGATGAAGTGAGTTTTGGGGTGTTTTACTAATAACAAATAATACCTAAAGATGTTTATGTTTGATCATTTCTCATGTAGTCATGAATGTTAAAAGTCATTGAGAAAAACTTTAGTTTTGGAGTCACATTTTCAGGGGCTTTAAGTGCTGATTCAGACACTAACAAATGATATCTAAACTCATGTAACAAGCTTCAAGGGATAGTTCGTATCATTTGACGTAAGGTTTGTATGAGGTACTTAACCCTAGTCAGTGTATAACATAAAGCAGGGGGCAGTCAGCAGCGATAGACCAGCAGCCCCTGTGTTCGGCAGCGTTAAATTACCGTTTTCTCAATTGAGTCTGGCTTTCAAGAGAGCGATACAATGGCTTCAATTCCCAATTGGAAATCCCTGTCTGACAGCAAGGTGAAGTGGTGAAAATATTCTAAATATAGCACACACTTAAACTGATATTATTGGTGGCTAAAATACATTTTGCTCCTGCCCACTACAGCAGTACACTGCCTAGTTTCCATGTTGCTACTCCTGCCTGCCTCTCCAAACTGGTAGCGTGTGAACCAATATCTTCGGTGTGTAATAAACTACTACTGATAAATACCTCATAGAACCCCACTTCAAAAGATCTGAACTGTTTCAGCTGTCTATCGTGTTAAATTCCCTGAAATGACCTGATTGTTTGTAACATGCAGCTCCATCTGCACATACACTGCTGTCGCCGCCATGAAACTGACCTAACAGGTGCACTGTACCCCCTTCCCTACCCCACATCAAACTTTTGTCACCAATATGTCATGTGTACAGGACAACTGGTGCCAGGTGTCAAGAGGCCACATGGTCAGAGACACTGCAGTGAATTAAAGGACTAACATGAACCATCTCTGAGCAGGGTGGTTTTTACAGGAAGTTAATACGTAAGTTAATACGTACTTATATGAATATCTGTTCATTTATGTAACACAAATATTTTTGTGATTTGTAAATGCTGATCAAGTGGTGAACACTATTAAAATATAAAAAGGAGGAAAAAAAAACACATGACAAATGATATTTTTCTGAATACAACTATAATGTTCGTACTTTCAAAGTGTAACAGCTTACAAACTGCATTTGAAAATCAAACAGTATCTGCTGCTGCTTATCATGTGGAGATAACATCCCCGGATCACTGGGATTCACTGCATGGAGTGAATGAATCTACTGTATAAGACAAAGTGTGACAGCAAAGGTAGCCCCCTTCATAGTAAACACAACTATTCATTTTACTTCAATGCGTCGAGTTAGGGCAAATATTCCGACAGAATGTATCACTGTTCGAGATACTTATGATCACTGTAGAAATTAGACCAAAAGAAAATATGATTTCTCCAGTAATAACTGTGATTGAATGTGAAGATATAGAGGAGACAGTGCAGGGCTGCTCGTATGTATCGGAGCTGGAAGGCCGCAACATGCCGTCTGCGGTCTGTGGACTGATTGGCTGAGAGTATCCACTGGAACAAATGCACCGGCTAGCGCATTCGCATGTGCAGGCTGTGCTTGGGTCCATCCACCCGCTCCAACTTCTCAAAGTGTTTCCTAGCATTACGGATATTGATGAGAGTGGCTGCAGATGCTGGAAAAATGGAGACACGGGCTGTTATTATGCTGATTTGGTTTCAGAACTTCACAGTCAATGCTGAGAAATGTTCACCATCGCTACTTACGAATGGAGGGGTCCGACATGATGACCATGACATATGTGTTGGAGGTGAAGACGTCAATGAAGGCCGCAAAGTTGGAGTTCCTCACTTCCATGCTTTGGAATGAGGCTGCAAGTTTACTGGAATAAATAATAAATACAAAATTAGAATCATTCAGCAGGTGTGGAGCGAAGGTGATGTTTCTGCAGAGTGAACTCACCTACAGCTGAGTTTGAACTGTTTGATAATGTTACTGATCTTCTCAAACCTGTGAGCGTCGCGCTGCTCTTTGCACTGATAGTGGGAGATCACCTGCATTTACACAACACCGTTAAAAAAAGACTTTCATTACCAGATCCCGATTCTCAGACAGTGTCCTACCAAAGGAAGTGGTTGCTCTCACCAGAAAGGTGGCTCTCTCAAACAGAAGAACTTCATCTGCCTCTATGATCTGCGCAAAATTCCTCAGGTTCGTCTCCAGCTGCTGGACGTTGGGGATGAGCTGGTATACTATGCTAGACCAGGCCTGCAAAGACATTTAAAAATGTTTCTCACAGAGCCAACTTTGTTACCCGACATGTGAACATACAACCGGTCAAATGTCACAACCTTATACAGGGTTTCGTCCCAGATTGACGTCCTGAAGCAAGTGCAAGCAAGAGGTCTGGACAGTCTCTTCAGATCTTCTTCACGCTCCTTAAAGATCTGTAAAAACAGTGAGGTTAGTCAGTCACACGGACAATATTCAAGCAATTAGATTTTATTAAATTCACAATAGTCATTATTTTCACAAGGTATTCAGATTCAGTGGACCCCCAGGGGTCCTTGTGGGAGTTCCAGTGGGTCTCCAAAAAAAAAAAAAAAACATGAGGAAGAGTTATTTTCATTATTTAATTCACTGTAGAAGTGAGCCCAATGTGATTAAGAGTCATAAGAGTGACTGTTCTGATCACAGGTTTCACTTCCTCCAGAGGTTTCTCCTCCACTGTGGTTGACAACTATAGAATTCTTGTCTTTATCATATCTGAACCAAAATCCTTTTTTGAAAGAGGTCCATGGAGTGAAATCCTATCAAATGTGTATATATTCAGGGGTCCTTCACATGACAAAAGGTTGAGCATGATTATTAGTACTTGATTGATGAAAAGAAGAAAAGCATAAAAACTTCAAAATTAGCCAAGAAGGCTACCAGTCATCTGCCATTCCAACCAGATTTTAAATTTACCATCTCCAAGATCTTCGCTCTGCTCTCTTTAGCGGCACCTGTGATAAGTTCTGACTGCAGGGTTTTTGTTGGCACATGAAACCAGGCTGGTGAATTTATTTATATCAGATCGTTTTATGAGCCCTGCACCTGGCGATTTGAAAGGGTTACCACAGCATAGACGGTGTGTGTGTGTGTGTGTGTTTAAATATTTGCCTTGGTGAGAGGTTGTGACGGCTGTTGTTAAAGTTTTATATAAGGTTTTGTATAAAGTTTTTATATTTAAAACATGATTATGTTTATCCAACTCAGAAGTGTAAATGTAAGCAAAAATAATAATCAAGTTAATATTGTACTTGCTTTTAATTTACCGACTCTTTTTTTGTTCAAGGTAAATTTCTGTCCCTAGTATCACGACTGGCTAATTTATGCCACAGCAATGATGATTTTTAGTGTCATTTGGATGTAATAAGGATTATTCTAATGAGCAAAATAATATATTCTGAAACTGTTTAGTGTCACTTTATTCTCATGTTGGTAACAAATCTGTCTTGTGATTGTCAGTTTCAGGTAAAATGGCTTCCACAAAGCTCTACCACTAAGAGCACCAAATGTGCCAAAGACAGACAGCAGCTGCCTCAGTGTTTCTGGTGACACTGAACATGGCTGTCAAAATGTCTGTAGGCTCATGTGCTTCTGTGTGAGACACAAAAAAATGTGCACTGAAAGGAAGACCTTTGCTGATAATTAAATAAAAATTGTTATGCTTACCAAATCTCTCTGGTCCTCCTGCACCAGATCCATTTTGTGAACGAGGCAGAAGACTTTAGCATCGGGGGAGTTCTGCAGGATGGCCTCCAGACACGACTGGTAGTAGTGCATGTCTTTCTCCAGCTCACGGCTCTCAACATCGAATACATAAATCAGCACTTCTACATTTCTGAAAATGTTGTCCCTCTGGCTGGTGAAGTAGTTCTCCATGAATGTGTCCTGTCTGATGGGCGAAGAAAGCACAGAGCAACATTTCACAGAGGGTTTCAGATAAGGGGAAAAAAGACTGAATTGTCGCAGCTGGTTTAGAAGATTGCATATGATGAACAAATGAACTTTACCCTCCACAGTCCCACAGGTTTAGGACCAGATTGCCAAGAAACCGTACATGGGAGTGCTCCACGTCAACTAAATTTGACAAAGGATGACAAGATTGTTTTATAGATGAGATTAAAGAAACACTCAGCATCAAAAATGAATCATCACATTTTCTAAAGTACTCTTACTTGTAGCTCCAAGGCGGCGTGTGTCTCGAGCTATGTAATTGGCAAAGATGATTGATCTCATACTGGTCTTTCCAGACCCGCTTTTTCCCATCAGTAACACCTAAAGGACAAATGCAACAGATTCACTCACCACTTAAGTTAAAATCTTGTCTCTCCACTCCTTACAATATTCAGACTCTTAAGAAGCATTACTGAAAACACTTTATTAGAAGAGAAAGTACTACATTTATTCTTCTACTTTTGTAAAAGCACATAAGCGTTATTAGAAACATCATGTGCTTGAGGTACAGCAAAAGTACTCACTATGCAGCAGAGTGACACGTATAAATGATATTAACTCCACCAAAGAGGTTATGTTTTTGGGTTTGTTTGTCAGCAGGATAAAAGAAAAACTACAAGCCCCAACTTCATGAAACTTGGGCCAAGGAGCCAAGGAAGGAATAAGCCATTAGATTTTGGAGTGGCCTGGAAATACAAAATATGTTGTAACTTTTGTTAACATTGCTAGACAGAGCATATATGGCCTTGGTGGAGGTCTGTGGTCTCCAAGTGCTCCTTCTTGATTTATATTTGTGATTGCAGGTGCACTAACATGTAAGCATATTTTAATGTTATTTAATTGCTTTATATACTGTTGAGTAAATTAATCTTCAACAATGCATCATATTCTATTAACTGATTAATTGCTTTGTACATAAAATCTTACCATAAAATGACATTTATTAATGTAATTATTCTTTTAAATGTTCTGTAAATTGAATCTGCCTACATAATGGTCTTTAATGCTCATTCAAATAATTCTCCATACAGCCATAAATATAAATATAAAAATATATATATATATATATATATATATATATATATATATATATATATATATAAAATGCAACATCATGCTCACACAAAAGAATTTTAGCATCAGCCTTAAAAAGCCCATCATGTGTTTGATTATACAATGTTAACTCCTCCTTGGGTTGTATGTAACTAATTTGGTTGAGCAATCCTGTTGACTCCTGCATTATGTTTATTATGGGACAGATGTATATACATTTTTTTTTCCTACGTTGGGTATGATTACAGTTGTCAGAATTATTTGAAAGGATTGGAAAACAGCTACAGCTCCAAATTTAAGGAACTCTGGGTAGATACATAACTTGGAAGGTACCACCTCAGTATTGTACTTGAGTACATGTGTGATGCTACAGAGTCAATGATTAGCTCCTGCTTCACCTTTTTCTTCATTGCTGTGCTTGACATCCCCCTCAACAGACACGATGTAGAGTATTTCTCTCAGCTGCAAGTCAGATGACTTTAGTCAGTGTCTGCAGCAGCTCTCCTCTTCCTCTCTTCCTCTCCTTCAGCTGCAGAACAGACACAAATATTTTCACCTAGCTGTTAGCTCGACTGAAACTGAACACCGATACTTAACCACAGAGGACACGTTTAAACTATGTATTCACGAACAGGCCAAACACGTCACCAGTCATAAACTTATTAGACACATAAGAACATATGAACAGTTTAAAAACTTTATCAAAACTCCTTTCTCTGTTCCGGATAAACATGTATGCTAATACTCAATTTGCTAGCACGACAAACAATCCAGTTAAATGTCAGGTAGCTTAGCCGAGCTAAACGGCTAACGTTAGCTAGCTAGGTTGAATTTCAGTAGTGTATCGACAACTTACCCCGACAGGGTCGCGCGGTTACTTAAATTCAAGCAATTTCCGACTATAGTTCTAATTTGTTTGTTACGAATACAGATGTAGACATTACTTGAGAGAAGCAGGCAGTGAAGTCAAGATCAGCTGCTTCCTGTTTACGCCAAAGTCACATGATGGGAACAAATGCTGTATGCCCCGAGTTTGGTCTTACAGACACGTTGTGTTGACTCACAGGTTAAATACTGAGGCTACCTTTAGTTAAGGGCTGCAGATATTTTAAGTTTAATGTAAGAACAGCAGATAAGATTAGGGTCTTTTGGAAAAGGCTAAAAATGTCTAGCAGTAATGAAAAAAAAATTCTTCCTCATCTTTTTTTTTCAGTAATATCAAAATAGTTTTGGTGGCTACTTGCCAAATAGATTTAACTGTAAAACTACTTAAGGGAAACATTACAAACTGCAAATATACTGCATATCCTACTACAAACAGTAGTACATGTATTTATAAGAAGCCAGAGGTGTTGAAAAAGTAAGAAAGTTTGCAATTTTTAAAATGTTTTCATTTATTATTTTTATTTTTTATGTATTATATTTATTTTCTATTTTCTCATCAAGACTACTTATGCATAGGGCCCATAATTTGGTGCTACACCACCCAAACTATGAAAGACATTTGAAAAGGTTGCATTCACCATCCTGGTAAATCTGAATATTTTTCATCTCCTTTTATTTCACTCATGAATATGAAATTCACCCACTTGAATTGTGTCATTTTTTGTTCATGGGCACACTCAAATAAATTTACTTTTGAAAGTAAAAAGAACAAATGAATAACATGTAAATGCAAGCTAAATAGTTTCATTGAATGTAGCCTATTACTGTAGATTCTAATTCAATGGTTGGCAGGATAATTTATAAATCAGTTTATATAACTCATGAACAAGTAGAAAATAATTAAGATAAATACTAAACATCAACACACTTTACAACTTGTGCCTCTAACTACGTTGTCTTATTAGTCTTACAATGCGAAATGAAATGAACAACCTTTGGTAAGACCGCTTATATGAATAGGTTAAAATCTGACATCTGGAGTTTAAATATGACCTGTTAGGTCAACATTAGCAGCTTCAAGGAAAACAGCAGTAACATCTAAAAAAAAAATCACTGAGGAGAAATCATGGTGCTCTTTCTTGAAAGTGTTTGCTGCTGGGCTTAAAGCTCTGTAGTTTTCTTTTTCACCTTATACTTAATGTTCTGCTTATAAGAAAAGTGAATGAACATCCACAGTGGGCCATAAATTAATTTCTTCGTTCAAGGCTATACAGGAAGTAGTTTTATGCTGTCTGGCCTGCCTAGAAGTTGGTATGAGCATTCCGAAAACACATATTGAAAATCCAATAACAAAAACAACAACTCGTTAATGAGAGTAATTACAAATATTATTATATTCTCTAAAATCACTCGCATACCGTTTACATATCAATATTCAGCGTGTAACGTTTTGTTGCAGTTCTTCAAAGTGACCACTAGATGGCAGTAAACAGGCGTGTGCAGTCTACTGTACATGCGCAGTAATGTTTCCGACCCTGGCCCCGTCCGGTGTCAGCTGTATCCAGCTCCGTTAGTCCAAAATAACACCCACACATAAAACTACACACATTAATTACGCGTTTACATCCATGTGTGCATGGATATAAGCTGGAGAGCAAGGTAATGAAGTCCAGGCTAGCCTCTATTCCACTAGCTTCTGTAACTCAGTGCAATCTCTCTCTCAACACCTCGTTCACTGCTTTTATATTTACAGACACTACTGTGTGCAAACTGTATGCGTGTGTCTGGGTGCTGGGCAGACTGTATGGCAACATTTAAGGAGCAAAGTGTGCTGTTTGACCACCACTCTGTCAAAGTAAAGAGACCAGTGAAATAAATAATGAGCAGTTGTAAAACAACACTGCAAGATTTTCCATGTTTTCACCTACTTTATCTGTGCTGTTTACTTAGGCTAAAGAATCTCTCCAAATTCATGCACTTAATACCATGACCATGGTACACTTTAATAAACAACCTACCCAAAGGCCAGTGGCATTTTGTACAGAGAGATGTGTTTTCCGTACACAGAGAGACTTTTTAGAGTCCACAGTGATGGATTAAGTTGGATTTCATCTGCATACAGTGTGGCAGTACATCTAAAGAAGGTTTGAAATGAGGACTTCCTCTTGAAGGGAGCTATGATTACCAAGAGGCACACAGTGGCAACAGACAGAGGGCAAAGACAGAGAGCAGCTAATCTGGACCACTTGTCTACTTAAGGTTGATGGGCGAATGAAAGTCACCCAGAAATAACACACCAAAATGAGGAGAGCCACTTGACGCACACCTGAAATACTTGATGTCATCTTCTATATGATTATAATACATATTTATATTTGTGGCAAAAAGCTGACAAAATCTTCTCTTGAATGCACTTATAGTCTCAGCAGTTATTCTTCTGGTTCTCTGAGGATATTCATCAGTTGGATGGCATATATTTTCTGCAAATATTGGCACCTACATAATGCTGATTAATGAGACCCTTCATTTCCTGTTCACCACCCAAACAGCTGGAAGTGCCAATACTTCAACATAAAAACACACTGCAGTCTCCCCCAAAGATATACATCATGTCTCTGTAGTTTTGTGTATTTTTCAAGATGGATGAAATAGAAATGTATATGAAATGACTAAAATTAATTTATTGAAAAGGCAAAGAGATAAAAGTATTATAAAATTTTATTGTTTACTTACTGTTTGTAATCTCCAAACTGTAACCCCTTCCCAAATGATCAGTGAAAGTACTGAAGATGCCCAGACAGGCTAATCATCTGGTATCTTCTTAAAATATTCCTCAGAAGTAAAATGCAATAAATCTAAACATAAGTCAGTTCAACAGTAAGTGAGAAGGTCTTTCACACTCTGAAACCAAGAAGGAAAAATGCATATATATCTTCTGCACTCATGCAGGTATGAACAAAAATGAAAAAAATGAAATTCTAAAAAAAAATGAATTCTATAGTCCAAAGTCTTCATCTTTTCCACCTCAACTTTATGAAATTGGCCTATAAATACAGGGCATAATGAGAGCCACGCTCCATATTTGTAAGAAAATGTATGACGTTCTTAAGTATACATATTAAACAATAACGTTACATTAGATCTCCTGTGTGGGTAATACGTATATTTAAGAAATATACATTTTCCATAACTAGCATTTCTGTTAGTTTACAGAATCCAAAGGTTATTATACACACACAACCACCGAGGCTCATTACCCGAGAGAAAACAAACAAACAATGATACAGTAGCTCCTCGACAGAGACACACGAGATGTAAAGAGGAGAAGAGACATGATGTAAATAAAAGGTGTGTGTGTGGGAGTAATATTCAGGTAGTGTTCTGGAACTCTGCATGACAGTGCCAGTCCACTGCAGTCGTCCTTCACATTTGGTCTCGGAGTTTGGCGAGCCTTTGTGACAGTTCATCCTTCGGACAAGAGAGAGCAGAGATAAGCATTAGTGAGGAAGATGACAGTGAGAGAAGAACCAGGGTTATTAAGAGAATCTGTTCCATTAAACGTCTTGCAAATGCTGCAGTTTTAAAGTCTTTGTTTGACAAATACAGAGATTTGGGCACTTTCTGTAATCACATTTCCTGTGTCTATCACTCAGTCTTTGCGATAAACCCTTGTTTTAAAATGCTACAAACAATCTGGTTTCTGATAACTTTTTTATGTGTTGTTTTTATGTTTAATTGTAGCAAACTTTAACACCAGGTTTGCAGGTGTACCTGTTCTGCAGAGGCCACGCTGGTACCCACTGATCCAGTCTGTCCCTGAGGGAGCTCCATGTTCAGGTCCAATCTATACACGATGCACACACCAACATTCAAACCTTATTTTTATATTAACACAACATCTTTGCTCACATTGTACTGAATAATACTTTCTAAAACAATTTTCAATGATAAATGTCTATCACATTCTTTGAAATAACAACCATATTTACGTTTTAACCTTGGCCTGCACTCTAAAATGAATATCATATACCTGCATGTGTGATTTAAAATAATCTTACAAAGGATCTTGAGACAAAAAATGAAAAGATTACCCTGCTTCATCAGCCAGTTCATGCATCAGTGACTCCACTTGATTCTGAAAACACACAATAGATTTACAGTGAATGTTTGTCTTACAACACAACCAGAAAGATTTTAAGAGCAGAGCAGAGCAGAGAAATGTACCTGTGGTGTTGTGAGTGTTGTTGTGCTGCTCATGGTGTCCTCCATATGGGCTGTCTGAACATCCAGAGTTTCAAACTGGCGCTCAAATCTCTCCATGAGCCCCGAAATCTGGGAAAAAAAGAGGAATGGAGACAATGTTTTACAACTCAGGAGTTTGTTATCAACTGTTACCACGACTACACTGTTTTCGCAAAAAAAGAAATATGGAAGACAGCATCATTTTACGTGCCGACGACACTCTACCTTTTCCAGATTCATGGACTTCAGAGTGGCTTCCATGCCTTTCACCACTCCAGCCATAGACTTTGTGACCTGACAAATTAAAAAAATAATATAAAGCATAATTAAAATGACAACAACAAATCTTTTTTAGTCTAAAATGTCACTCTGTGACCCATTTTTCATGGTACCTGGTTCATCGTAACTGCAGTTTGGACCCTCGCTGCAACTGCATCTACCCGAGCGCTCATCCTGAGAAAGTTCACAGACTGGTTCTTCTGTCTGATGGCATTCTCTGCATGGATTCTTGCCACTTCCATATTCCCCTTCTGGATGGCCTACAGACAACACAAAAGTAACGTGGTTCAGTAAAATGTTCTGCATCCAAAAAAAGCCAGTGGGCTTTCATAATGTGCTGCCTTGATGACCAGCATCAGAAGTGCAACTTACTTTCTTGACTTTAGCCTTCTCCAGTTTTTCCTCTTTGTCACATTTTTTGGAATTTCTCTGAAGTTCTTTGGCAGCGAACCTTAGGTTGAAGAGCTGTTCTGTGATATCAGGTTAAAGAAGAACAAAGTCCAAACAAACACAACAAGCATGTGTACTTACCTTCCTCATAAGGTGTTGTTATATATAATTAGGGCTGCAACTAATGATTTTTGTCATTAACAATTAACCTGCAAATTATTTTCTCTATTAATCAATTAACCGTTTTGTCAATAAGCTGTCAGAAAGCAGTGACATGCCCTGTATAACTACCAGAGTCCAAGGTGACATAAATGGTATGTTTTATCTCATCAACTCCAAAAATCGAAAGCGTTTCAGTTTATTATCATGTATGATAAAGACAAGCATCAAATTCTCACATTTTTCTGCTTAAGATAATAACTAAATCGAGCATTTAAAGTAGTTAAAATAGTTGCCAATTAATTATCTGACAATACATCAATTCTAAATTCATAGTTGCAGCTCAGTTAATAGGCACATAGTCTGATATTTACAGTTACTCTTGACTGAGTAGACAGGCAGTGACACATGCAGGTTATGTAACAGGTATTTTGGAGTTTCCTATTTATTTACGGCTGTTTAATTCTGTGTTAAATTAGGAACAGTAATGACAAGATGATGTGGTGAAAACAGAGCTATTTACTTTAACATTTGGAGTATTAACTAACACCCTGACAACACAAACAACCTGTAAACCGCTAAGTGTCTGGTGTTGGGTATTTCTAGCCATTAGCAATGTAGCTGCCAAGGCCTTCAATCCAGCTCTGTCCCGTCAATGGCGACTGAAACTGATACGAAGATGGGAGGTAGTTAAATAAGGCAGCAGTCGTGTCTTTAGTAAATATCTAACCTACTTGGTCATGTTTCAGATGTCTGTCACGCCATAGGCTATATCAGTCTTGTTGTTATGTTCCGTCTTTAAGCCCTATATTGATGTTACACCAGTCTTACGTCCCTTTTCTCACCGCTGTTTTTAAAAGGATACTGTCCATGTTTGGCATCTTGAGGCGACTCTTGGTGACTCCAACAAATACACAAAAAACCCTTCACGGACAGTGAGCGAAAAAGTAGTTTTAAAAAGGTAAAACCAGTCGGTGAAACTTCAGCCTTTCGGGTTTCGGTGTTCGCTTTCTTCCGCACTTCCTGGTGTCTTACCAAAATATGAACGACGTCAGCGTCACGTGGTGACGGTATTCCATATGACGTCACGAGGAAGCTGCCCCCCTCCTCCTCATTGCAAAATGTGAATGAAAAAGAAAAAAAACTAACCGGTTACATTTAAACAACACTTTTTATATCTAAACGCAGGTTAGTATTGTTTTGTGAGTAACTACAGTCGGATAAAAGTGTATGTGGCGGTGTACCGGCGGAGTAGTGGGCGGTGAAAGCGGTTGATTGATGATTAGATTTACGGTGTGGATCACGGCGGGGAGAGAGGATGACTCACCCCGTCTGATGTGATGTTCACCCCGCAACAGCTCGGCAGTGCGGTGGCACGCAGGTAGTTCAGCCTGACATGTCGCTGTGCTCCACCAATAAAACTTTATCAAACTGTTAAGATGCGTTTGGATAGCCCTGATATTCCTGGTCTGTTTCAAACTTGAGAGGTTGTCACTTGCTGGTTAAAGAGAGAGACCAGAGCGTCGTGATTTACCGTAAATTTCGTGACGCCTGATTGCCATGGAAACAGTGCTCCTGCGCTGAGAGGAAACTGTCCGTGTTAACTTCAGCATCAACCTCTCCAACGGATAAACCTGTTGGATATCTCAGTGGGGATTTTTGCTTGTCTTGTTTTTGCTACTCTGGCTTTACTTTCCATTTTTATTTGGCGACAAACCAGGTGAGTTTTTTTTAAATGTGCGGGTGTTGTATTATTGTGTCTCATTCTGCTGAAACGCAGTTAACGTTACTGATCTTTTCCTCCAGCATATTGCCCCTAATATTAGCCTGTACCTTTGCTTGTAGTCTGCCAACTTGTGACCTGCATCTTTGTCTAGTGACGAGTATAAATGCACCATAAAATACAGATGCTGGGCTCGTTTTGAACTGAGATTTAGTTATAGTTGAAACATGCATTTTGAGTTTAAACATCAAAGAACAAAAGTGGCCTGTGCAAAATGTTGTTGGTCATAGGAGTGTTAAAAAATGTCTACCAATATGTATGCATCCAGATCACGACAACCTATAGGCTTAACATTACTGTCTGTAATGTGCTAGCTCTTATCTACTCACCAGGCTCAGTGTTTAAATATTTTATGAATTTCACCACCCAAACGCCACCTGAAGTGGTGCATTTTGTGTCGTTTCTTTGCGCACAGGGACATAATCCAGGAGAGCCAACGAGTGATGCTTCATTCAGGGGCTGTATGACTCATATAGTCTTATCTATAAAGAAGTGGCAGAGGAGCAGTCCTGCTGCAGGACCGAGCTGATGTAACCCCTGAGATTCACTAGAGGCTGCTGTGGGCCATGCTTCCCTGTGCCCCGAGTTATACTGCCACTGACTGCATTTACACTGATGACCGCTAAATACTAACACAGGCTGAGGATGTAGTGGGCTGCTCACACACTGTGCACCCAGCAGATGATCAGGCGCTGTTTACAGTGCATCACTTGACCAGGACAGCTTGAAAACTATAAAATCAACATGGTTAGCTATTTTTTTCTCTGACATAAATAATATATTTTTTAAAGTATTTACATTAAGCTTTGGCTATATTGAATGTAATTCATTAAATGCAACATTGCACTATCCTCTTTCTTTATCCAAACTATATCTAAAAAATGCCAAAATAATATAAGAATAATTACTAAAACAAATAACAGAACAATATATGCTATAGATTTAGATGATCATTTCAAATCACTGCTTAAAGGAACAGGAGTTAGGGGGATAAGATAAGATACACCTTTATTGATCCCACACTTGAGAAATTCCAGATTTAGTGGCATCTAGCAGTGCAGGTTGCAGAGTGCAACAAGCTGAAGCCTTTAGTGTTTATTGTTCAGGAGTTTTTTATCCACAGAGGTCTCTTCCTCTCCAAAACAAACAGATCAGGTGATTTACACCAGCAAAAACACTAAATATAGCAGTTTTACATTGCAAATCAGGGTTTCTTCTACGCTGTTTGGCATGTTGGACAAGACATGTGCCACTAGCCCGGCACCTGCTAATGTATGCTCACCTTTTTTCTCTGAAAATTAAGATTCAGCTTTCAGGAGGTTTTTACCGGGAGCTGAATTATCCACAGAGGTCTCCTCCTCTCCAAAAACAAACAGACTGGGTGATTTAAACCAGCAAAAACACTGATTAAAACAGTTGTACATAGAAAAAATAGTGTTTATTCTGATGCTTTTGTTATGGAGGAGCTGCTAACTATGGTGGCTGATGCAAAAACTGTATGGCCCTATGTAGAGCCAGCATTTGGTTTGTCCATCCTGGGCTCCTGTAGAAACATAGCAGTGCAACATGGCGATCCCTGTACATGAAGACCCACTCCTGATGTAGATACAAACGTCTCATTATAAAATAACAAAAACTCAACGATTCTTACTTTCATGTGATTACACTACAGAAAACATACTTATTATATTTTATTCTATTTTTGCCAATACCCCCCCCCCCCCCCCAAATCCTAGCCTGGAAATCCAGACCCAAATCTAGAAAGATTTAGGGTCTGGCTTTGAGTAATGCAAATGGCCCAACTCGAGGGGCGGCACCAAGCATGCATTTGTAAATATCACTGCACGCAATTGGATAACACTACGACCAATCAGAACAATACACGGGGTGACGTATACACTTAGCTACCAGCGGAGCTAACTGGTAGATTAGACTCTTGCCGTATCCAGTCAGCAAAACAGCAAAAACGTCCTTCTTGCAAAGGAAAGATTCGAGCGCCGTCTTCTGTACCTGTTTTAGAGAAAAAGCCAAGTCTAACTCGTTCATTGTAGCGGCCAAAGCCGTTTCAAACAACTGGTGTTCATACATAGCCATCTTGCAATGTTTACTGACTGATTCCGGACTTCGTTGTCGCAGCGTTGTCGTCATCTGTTTAGCTCGCCTCTGGCCCGCCTATATCAGATACACCGATGTGATTGGTGCAGCTCGACTCCAACGGCATGGGTAATGAGCATCATTACTGATTGCCAGAGTGACTTGCTGAGCAAATTCAAATTGTGCTGTCGCAAGAACTCTGGATTTCCAGGGTACCTAAATCCTACACAGTGGACCTTTAATACATTTGGCATATACTTGGTATCACTTTCTGATTAATGGCATTTAACCATAATTTTTTAGGTGTATAATAAGGATGTTAATAGAAATTGTAAGACCTTTCCCACAACAATACTATGTGGGTATATAATAATAATAATCTTAGGTGATATTTATTGCATCATTAATCTGATGACCTTAAAGTTGGTGCATCGTCCCACTTTCTGCCAAGCCTTAGGGAAAATGCACAGATTCAGCTACCTTTAGTATGGTGAAGCAACAGATTAAAATAAATAAATGAATAGCACAACCAGTGGCAAAAATGTAATAAAATGAATTACCTCACAGAAAAAACATTACTGAGAAGTATAATCTCTTCCTTTTAAAAAATAAAATAAAAGCACTGTAGTATACGAGATAATGGGAGTATTTATCTGTCAAAACACCCTGAGGATCCTTAACTGATCCCTGAACCCTATGTTGCCATGGTATGAGACTATGAAGGTCCTTTAAAGCCCACTAGCCATAGGCTCAGCAGTGAGTGAGTCAGTGTGCATTAATGATAATGAGCCCATTTTCCTCTTACAAATAGAATTTTGTCACATTATAACAGCAGGAATAAGCACGTCACTGTTTATTAGCAACATCATGCAGCTGGGTGTACAACCACAGCATTATACGCCCTGTTTGGTATGACAAGCTTAGATTCAGCACTCGTACCAAAGAGAGAGAGCTTATACACAGGTGCAATAGATAGACAGGTCCAGCCTGTCCTTTAAAGATCTATCAACCAGATTGTCCTTGCAGCTGTCAGCCAGTGAATGACAGACAGGTGAGTCACCTGCAACCAGTGGACGGGTGCGTGATCATGGAGGAAACAGCTAGTGACGTAGAATAGAACTGGAATGTATATGATTGAAGTCCATCTCAAAACTCATAATGCATGGGGTTGTTATTTTACAGCTCAACCAGTCACATCATCGAAGTTTGTTGTCTGCATTAGATTGGCTGAAGCAGTTATCTGTTATCATGACAACCATGCCTTAGTTAATTCTGTCATCATGGGTTTAAGAAATAAATATGTGAACACATGTTTAGTTGCATTACACAGATAAATCTGTTGCTTGTTGAATTATCTTGTGCAAGTGCACAGAGGGGAAAATTAAATTAATTACAATGCGTCACTTGTGCGTCAAGCATTCACTTTGCCTATGACTTTGCCATACCACCCAGTGGCAGCATCACTCAGTCTTCAGGGCTCACTTTGACCATATTGCTGCCCTTTATGCTAAATGTTGAAGAAAACCAGAGCAGTGATTGTATTTCAAATCTAGCTGATAAACAGTGTCACAGAGCGGAGCACATTTTAGAGAGGAATGAGGGTGAAAATATCTCTGACAAATACCCTCAGCACAGTCAGTAAATTTGTTTGACTGCGTTTGAGACTTTTAGGATCAGGAAAACAAAAACAAAAGAGCAAATGCCAAATGTGTGAAGGCCTTGACTTTTACGTTAACAAATGAATGAACATCATTGTAAATCATTGTAAAGGATAAGGATGTAGACAAGGTGCTGGGATGATACAATGCTTCAAGACAAAAAGTTTTCCTGTGCACATTGCCATTTGAAAAGGGCATATTGCACAGAGGACAAAAGGGCAAAGATGATGGATTATGTTATTCTCAGAAAATAACATGTTTTCTTCTTTGTTGTGCTACTTAAATTTTTCATTGGCCATTAATCCTCACATGAGCCACAATGTGATACATATGTCAGACCTCTGTTTCACAGGTGAGAATGATGGAGCTTCAGACGGAGAAGAGGTTCCACAACTTGAGCCTTGAGCAAATCCAAGCCCTGGACAAGGTCTTGACTGAGGTCATCCCCATCCATGGACGAGGAAATTTTCCCACTCTGCAGGTGAGAGCGAAAGACATCATTCGTGTGGTGAAGGATCGGCTGGTTGAAAGAGACATCCAGGTGAAAGATATACGGCTTAATGGCGCGACTGCCAGCCACGTCCTGGTGAGGGATAACGGCCTGGGCTATAGAGACTTAGACATCATTTTTGGAGTGGAGCTGCCCAGACAGGAAGACCTCCAGGTGATAAAGGAGGTGGTGCTGGGCAGCCTACGAGACCTCCTCCCTTGTGGAGTGAACAGACGCAAGATCACCTGCCTGACGATGAAGGAGGCGTACGTGCAAAAGATGGTGAAAGTTTTCAATGAGCATGACAGATGGAGCCTCATCTCGCTTTCTAACAATAGAGCTAAAACGGTGGGGCTCAGATTTGTCAGCTCCCTTCGAAGACAGTTTGAGTTCAGCGTGGACTCCTTCCAGATTATATTGGACCGTATGCTGGAGTCTTACTGGGAGACTGAAAGGAAACAAGGAGGAAAGTTGGCGTTGAATGCTGGGAGTTTGTCAAAAAGAGACAATGAGGATGAAAAGAAAGAGCAAGAAAATTCAAGCATCCCTCGGGATGTTAAAGCGGATGTCAAAAAAGACTCCAGTGGAGAGAGTCCATGCCAGGATGAAGCAGTTTCTTTGCTTGAGAAAGAACTTCCATGTGCAGAGGCTGAGCATGTGGATGGAAAGCATGAGGCACAGGAGGTGTTAGGACCTGAGAGCATTATCTTACAGCCGGAGGAAGTGGATGACATAGAGGACGTTCATTCAGAGGAGGACATTGTGTTTGAGCTATGTGAAGAAAATGGAGGAGAGAAAGGACAGTTTCACAGCGTTTATCCTTTAGTTTCATCCCCTAAAACTTTATTAACAGATGTCAGGGATCCGCTGATGACACATGCATGTTTAAAGCCACAGAGTGATGAAGAGCTTTCTGCGTCACAAGCTTCCCAATCAGCAGAAAAGTCAGCTCCGCAGGGAAAAGTCCACTGTGCAGAAATTACTCAGTTCAAAGTCGACTCTGTAAGCTGCAGGACTGAAAATACCTCAAAACTACAGGATCCACATCTTGAATTTTCCTTTCCTCCTCCAGCTAAGAAAACTTGCAGCGCATCACAAGACATTGTACCAGACTATTGCCCCTCACCAAAATTACAAAGGAAAATGTCAAGGAAGATGATCAGTAAGCCAGAGAAATGGTCTTTACTGACTGATTTGTCAGATCTTACCACACAGCTGTTTCCACCCATAGAAATACCCAAACCACTTCAGCCAAAGCCTCCTTTGCTGGATGGAGCTCAAGTTCATGGCTCAAATGTTCCAGCCACCAAGCCAGAGACCTTAGACACCCTTACAGCTCCCACATGCAGTCCAGCCAGTACACGTCAGGATGGCTCGCATGAACCTGCGGAACAAACTGTGAAGCCAAAACACTCAAAAAAGCCTCCTGATTCAGAGACTCAAAGCTACCCTCATGCTGCAAATGCACAGCCTCAGATCAATGAGCAAACACCTGAGCTGGCAGACACAGTCCCAGACAGGTGCGGGGCAAGCTCATGGGGTGGGGCAGTAGGGGGGCCCGCCATCACAGTCGAAGCAGAGTGCATGTATGGAGACTTTGACCAGGCGATGGACCACCTCCGCCACCGCCTCATCGCCACCCACAACCCAGAGGAGATCCGAGGAGGGGGCCTGCTAAAATACAGCGACCTGCTCGTGAGGAACTTCAGACCAGCCAGCGAGACAGAGATCAAGTCCTTGGAGCGATACATGTGCTCCCGCTTCTTCATCGACTTCCCTGACGTGAGTGAGCAGCAACGGAAGATTGAGGCCTACTTGCAATGCCATTTCATTGGCAACGAGGAGACCAGCAAGTACGACTACCTGATGACCCTGCGGCGTGTGATAGATGAGAGCACGGTGTGTTTGATGGGACACGAGAGGAGACAGACACTGAATATGATCACAGTCCTGGCTCTCAGGGTGCTAGGTGAGCAGAACGCGATCCCCAACACGGCCAATGTCACATGTTTCTATCAGCCAGCTCCGTACATGACAGAGCCAATTTACAGCAGCTACTTCATTACCCAGGCCCAGCCCCCACTCGTCTACCACCCCTACCCGTTACACGTCCACATGCAGACTGGTCTGGTGTAGTCTACAGTGACCTGCCCACAGGGAGGCATGGAGGCTGCTTTTAGCATGGTGCTCTGCAAGCAGAGGCAAAAATGGAAGTTTTAACAACAACAGGCATCCACGGGCGCAGTGTTGTTTGATGCTTTGAAACCCCTCCTGCTTATGACCTGAAAGATCATGAAAGTTCAGAACTGAAAGGGGTCTGGAGGCAAAGCATTTGACCCTTTCAAGACGAGCACTTTTGGAAAGCAAGGAAATGCTAAGAGCCCATTTTTCAGAGGGCTGGTAGAGAGGATTTCATCGAAATGGAGGGACTTTGTTGAGCTCAGCTTTGAAAGGGCTCTATATTGGTCACCGTCCCCTGTTGAGGAGAACATTGTAATACAACAGTTCTCTATGGCTTGAAGATACACTTCAACATATAAAAACATAATCTATGAAAAACCTGTTGGCAGCAACAATCTTGATTTGGTTGAAGTTTGAATAATGATAAATCCTTAACGTTTCTGTGGGGTTAAAACCTCATATAGCTGTTTTGTGAATCATCAGTCTCTGTGGAATAAATTTCAGCACGTGACTGTACCTGTGTATTCACTGTATAGAAATAGGACACCATTTATCGAGGGCATACATTAGACAAAATTTACTGTGGTATTTCCATGATATCATAAGTTCTATATTTGTGAATGTGAACACCTAATTTGAAAGGCAGAAACAAGAGATCAAAGGTTTGGTTTCATTTGGGACAAAAACTATTGGGAAGGTGAGGGGGGCCGAATTTCATGTTTCCTGCTGGAGGGTTATTTTAGCCTCCAAACACTTCATGACAAAATAAGCAACAACCAAAGTTAAAATTGGTAATACATCTTTATTCATCGTTAATTAGGGTTTAACTAAGCGATCACGTTTGATTGACAATGGCTAGGCACGTAGGCAAACAACACAACAACACAACACAACACATATGTCCCCCATGAGACCTTATTTTGGAAAAAATGTGTACGGTAGTCTATGGTGAGGCAAGTCTTTTATTTATCGCTTCTCAATTATTATATATGAAATTAAGAGATAATTTAAGTCAATAAAGTTGCAGTTTGTCGTAGGTTTGTTGTAGTACTGTTAAAAATAGTGTGAAATTCATAAGTGAACCTCATCTCTCGTCTCACACAACATACATCACCTATACTAGCTAACTAGCTAGCTGGCTAACTTAATCATGTTCCACTCATAAATGTAACGTTACCTTACCTGATGTGTTTTATACATTGAATTCTGGTCTTTTTATCAGCCAGAAAGTGAAAGACCTGTTGCTTGTGTGGGTATAATACACACAAGCATTGCACTGTCAATGAGAGAGACAGCTTCAATATCACTTACGTGACGTGGCTATTCTTTCTAATGCTGTATTCTGTGTTCCATTTGCACCAGAAAGTCACAATATCCGAGTTCCCAGTCAGAAATTTCAACTTGCCCCTTAAAGTCGAATTTCCAGCTCGAAACAGTCAGAGGAAATTCACCAACCCCAACCTCAAAATCCAAGATGGCTGCTCTGCACATCAACAGTAGTTAAAGCTGTTGAAATATACTGTTTATAAGGACTTCTGTCTTATTTGTGTCTCAAAAGACACACACACAGTCCTGTCCAACTTCTATCTATGGACACATTGCTGTGGTGTTTGTATGTGCAAAATATGACAGAGTGCATTCTTATTGACTGGTTTTGCAAACATTGGCTAACCTGGCTTGAACTGGTATTGTTAACAACATCTTGGTTTTCCAGCTTCCAACTTTCCAGGTAAACGGAACATAGCATTATACTTAAACACTTTATGACAAACTGCAACTTTCTTGACTTGTGAAATTATCTTTTAAATTGACATACATCATATAGCTTCTGTAATTCATGGCACAATATAAAGGGGATCAAAAAATTATTTGTCTTTTGCTGTTAGCTACTGCACATATTTTTTTCTGAAGAAAGGTTCCTGACCGAACTACACTACAGTCACATGACTTTACATTCCTACCACAACGAGGCTGTGAAGCCGTGTTCGGCGTGATGGTGTGCTGTAGTTTCATTTAACCACTTTTTAAGACACATAAAAGCTTCAAAATTCACAGTGGGATATTAACTGATGTGTTTTATGTTGTAGAACAAAACATGAAAGCTTGTGTTAAGCACAGACCTTGTTTCAGGCGTGTAACCAAAAACCCATTCAGAAAAACCCACTGACTTTGAGATGAGGGAACTGAGGGAAAAATGCTAATGCATTTCCAGGTTTTAGGACTCATTCCTGAAGCACTCTATAGCAATGACAAAATCAGATAAATAGACATCTTTGAAAAACTGTTCAAACTTGGGCTGAAAATAGAAGGACCCCATCTCTCACAATGAAAAGAAAATGTTTTTGGGGCCTTAAACGTTACCTTTGAACATTAAAAGTTTATTTTTGCAACTACCTACACTGCAAAATAAAGCTGAAAAATATAAATTTAGGACAAGACAAAAGAGAAATTCTGACCCCCTCTCCACCCTAATAATTTTCCTACAGCCCCTTACAATTATAACCACACTTCCTATCAGTGACAGATGTTGGTGTGTTGGGGAGTGTTCAGTCATGCTTTTGCATCGTAACATTATAGCATGGTGTTAGAAGTTATAAACTGGCAGTTGTGGCCAAATCTCCCTGAATCCCCCCCTGCATTATATCAAACAGAGAAACACCACATTTGAAAGAAAGCCTTGGCTGTCTTGTTTTTCTGCTGAAAATGCTGAGAGCATGTTAAATTCTGTTTTTCCCCATCTCCATCAGGCCGAATAGACTTCCTGTGTGTTTTACATGGTGACAGTTGTTTGTTGTAGTGGACGTAGTGAATGTTCTGTCGGGGTTTTGCCTGCCGTTGTGTTACAAAAATGTTACTGCACATTTCAATTATTCAAGCAGTCTACGAATGCAGCCAGCAGTTATTGCACTCTGTCCCTGTGTGTTTGCTCATTGTGTATGCATAGCTACAGTACATGTACTCAGTATTTAAAAAAAAGAGACAATTTAAACACAGGTTAGGATATGTGGGCTGTTCACACTAAATCTGAGACTGAAGCACAATGTAAATGCACATAGCTGTTGTTGAGTTGATGATGGTGTTTCTGACATGCTTGTGAATCTCCAACTAGATATTGAAGACATCTTAAATACTGTGTGCAGTAGTGCCCTATGTAGCTTTAAAGTGATGTATCTATCTCAAGACTTTTGGGTATGTTGTGTTATGGAACTGTTTCACCAGTAGAGAAATTAAAATATTCCTGTTATGATATCTAGTTGCTCAGATTGTTGTGTTATTGTGGTAATAAATATAACACAACCACTCTTTGTCTGGACTCATCCATTGAGTTACAGTTTCATGTTCATTAAGCTGTAGTTGGATCATCCAGTCATATGTACTGTAGGTTTCTTGGTGCCATGGAAACATTATTGGCATGCAAAGTATACAACCCTTTAACAGGCCCTGGTCAGAGATAAATAATTAAAGGGACAAATATACATATTTTCCTCTTACCTGTAGTGCTGTTTATCAGTCTAAATTGTTTTGGTGTGGGTTGCAGGGTGTAGGAGATATCAGCTGTAGTTGTCTGCCTGCTCTTGAATATCATAGAACTCGATGGCACTCAGCTTGTGGTGCTCAAAGTGCCAAAACAATACATTTGAAAACTCAACAGCAATGTCTCTTTCCAGGAATTATGACCGGTTACTCAAGATAATCCACAGAATTTATTGTGAGCAGTTTCATGTAAGAAATTTTTTTTTGGCATCAAATTACACCCACCAATTGTACCACAGCGCAGAAGGAATAGTGCATTTACTGCTAGCTTTTAGCACCACTGAGCTAGCTACATTACAAGGAAGATGCCATTGATGCTTATATCTTGCACTTTCACAAGCCCAAGCCTCTTGTTTATGAGTAGATGCACCCTTCCTTTTGCGCAGTGATACAGTTGGCAGGTATACGTAGGTAGAAAGAAAATAGTTCCTACATGAAACTGCTCAAAACAAGGTTTGTGGATTATCTTCAGTAACCAGGTCATGATTTCTTGAAAGAGACATTGCTGTTGAGTTTTCCAAATGTATTTAATTTTTTTTTCACCACAAGCCAAATGCCATCTAGTCTCAGTATATTGGAGAGAAATCAGACATCTCTACAACCAATATGTCCAACAATCTGCAACTCACACCAAAACAATTTAGACTGATAAACAACACTACAGAAACATGTATTTTTGAGTACAGGGTGATCTGTCCCTTTAAGAAGCTGGCAATTGATATGTATCTCGTAATACACATGCATGACCTAAGATGAAAAAGGTCATGCATGGTCATACTATCTCCTGTTAAGGCTTCACAAGTCTGATTTTGAAGGAGTGCTGAATCCAGTATGGTTAAAATATATTAACATTTTAATTTAATCGTACCTTAAAGTAAATTGCATTCCTGTCCAAAACAAAGTAAGTCGGTAAGGACTTGTTAAGTTAATAAGAGTTTGTTTAAAGCATTAGAGTTTTACTTGGAAATAAAAAATGTTTGCACTTTCACAGCTTCATTCATTGCAAAGCCCACATGCTTTATCAGCCTGTACGCCCACTCTCCTGCTGGTCCTCTTCAGCACTGACATACTATAAGATTACCCTGTTCTTAGGTACACCAAGGACACTTAACATTATATGAACTGGCTGCTTTTACCATGGGTGAGCTTCATTTCTTTGCTTGGGGCATTTGCAAAAAAAAACAACAACAAAACTCTACATTATTTAGAGAGTTGTCTTGTAAAGGTTGATAGGTTTGTAGTTTCTGAATGCTTCATATAGACTATACACACTATTTAGGTATTCCACTGCTGATGTCCAATTCTCTGATGAAAAACCTCAGCATCACTTATCTAATGCTGCTTTCATGCATGCATACATACAGATCATGTAATCCTGATCCTGTTTCTAATCCTGACAAATCTTTACCTGGCCATATTTTCTGACCTGACCCAGAAACCGAGCATCAGCTATTCACACTATTGTGAAAGCTCTATTCTTTAATGTCACATTCTATTATCAGCACTGAGAATTCCAATAAGTAGGTCTGATTTTTAGTAATGATTTTATACATATATAATCTGGATGTTTTTTGGTGTGACAGCACAGCTCATTTATACATTTGCTCATCTTCTACATTTGTTTTGAATAGCACTATATACACAACACTTTGCTTTGCCCCCTCAGCACCATTTAAAGTAACCTTTAGCTCTCTATGCATTGATGCATTTTAATTCCCATGATCCTCTGGCGTCTCTGCAGTTTCTAGGTGTGGTGGAGCATGGTGCGTCACAGCTCAACCTTGTTTGTTCCTCGTCTGACTCACCCCAGCTTTCAGTGCTTTAATGCAGTTGCAAATGGTACAGTCAGGTTGATGACAGTCGCATACATTCTGTACCTCTTGAATCTTTGCCGTCGGTGCATGTTTATGACCGACAACCATAGAGGCTACACATGACTCAGTCTAGTGAACAACTCTTAAAAGTTTCTGTTGTCTCAACACAGACTGAAATCATGAAGTCATCAGAGACCACTAACATCCACAAAGACAACCAAAACCATCAGTCATTTTAAGAGAAATCCAATTTTTTTTATTAAAAAAAGAAAACACATACAATCGAAACATTGTGTATAAAAGACAGTCACATAATCGTAATCCACCTACAGTAGAATGTTATCGTTGTATTTATCATCGACTAATCTGACGCTTCGAGGCGAGACTAAGAGTCATCTACTATATATGAAAATAAGATTCCAAAATATGAATCATAGTCTTTTCACACTCAAGCAGAATAATTTCAAGACGCCAGTTAATGCTGTCGCTCGGAGCACCCTAGATGCTGATTTGTGTGTTTTATCTCTGACACTCAAACTCTACAGCCCAAAAAAAAAAAGAGAAAACAAAACAACCTCCGAGGCCTCTCTCTTATGTCAGCGACCTTACGGAGGCAGAGTGATGAGGAGGTGTGTTCGGATCAGAGCACCCAGTGTTAAAATGACAATTTGTGAGCCAAGCTTTCCTGTTTCCTCCTGATGCTGCCAACCAACCAATGACTGCACAAGCTTTAAAGTAAACATTATCGGTGCAGCAACAAGGGATGCATCCAATTATATTTAATTCCACAAGAAACACGAACCAGTCGACAATGGGGAATCACTCACCAGGCAGAAAAACTACACACAGTGATTCTGACACCAACGTATCACCTGATTGTTGTATATCATGGGGAACGCAGTAACATGTGCAAACGATCTGCCAAAGATAGAAAACCCATCAGTTCATAGATGGTTAGAAACATGAGGGAAATAAATGGCACAATGTACAAAGGGTTAATCCATGGTTGCTACCTTTGCTTCAGGTCGAAAGAAAGCATGATTACGATTGCCAATCAGACGAGACCTTCAGCTGTGTCCTACACAGGTTGAATGAGGTTGAGCTAAAACCTGTTTTACTTGTTCAAACTAAAAAAGAAATATAAAAAAAAAGACTGAATGTGTGCTGGCACAGTTTAAACATTCTTACACAAAAATCATTTCTCTTTCTCTAATATCTTTATTACTCAGCTGCCACATGGAGTAGATAAATGTGCAAATATTTCCTCTTCCTCATCACTATCAACGTATGAAATAGTTAAAGGAACCTTAGTACAATACAATGGAAAAATAAATATTTCTGTGGAAGAGAGTGTCCTGGAGACCCCCTTGCGTTTGCACATGCTGGGTGGTGAAGGTGTGATGGAAGCAACCATGAATGGATGAGGGTTGGATCCATCAGGAAGTACAACAAATACAAACAGGAGACAGTGGCTTTTCTACCCCAGACAATCACATTTACCCTTAAAAAAAAAAAGAAGGAAAAAAAAAAAAAAGCACCCAATTCTAACTAAAAACAGAATCGAGGAGCCGAAAAACAGTCAACACCACCAAAAAGGGAAGCAGGAAAACACATTTAACATTCACAGGTCAAGGACGTCAAGTTCTCCCACAGGGGCTGCAGGAGCTGGGATACTACTATGGTACTATATTCTACTGACTGAAGTCACTCTGATTTCTAAGGATTGCTAGTGCCCAAACTATACTTGTCTTGACCCGAGCCACAGATAGAACTAAATCTGAATGATGTAAGCTCTGGAAACTAAGGCTTGTGGTTGTGAGGAAAGACCAGGTACCCAAAAAGTTGACATCAGTGACCTTGAGTGATACTGCACATGTCTCACGGTGGTCGTGACTGAACTAGTGACCAGAGGCGTTAAGAGTTTTGTTAAATTACTCATTGAGAAACGAGAGAACTAAAATATGAGCACCATTTTTTTGGCATCTCCGCATCCTTCTTTGGTGACCAGGAGTAGGAAAAGTTGTGGGAGGGCCGAGAGGAGGAGGAAGAGGGGTATAGTGTTTAGTACTGGATGTGAAAGACACAGAAGGAGGAGGAGCGGTGCCGTGTCTTAAAGGCTCCTCCATCGAGCAGTAAGGCCGAGGTGAGTTAGTCCAGTTGGAGAGTGTCTGTGTTGAACAGTGGCTCTGTCGACCAGGGAAGGAAACTCCTTGGCAACACATCATGAGCACCAGCTATCAGTTTGAAAGTCATAAGCAGTTTCAGATAAAAAGAAAAACTCATATATATATTATATACACTTGTACAAAAAAAAAAGAAAAAAAAATCCCTGAAGTGTTATACTCACGTTTAAGTTTTTTAAATTGAGGTTTGAAAAGGGGCGATGTGTCAGTGACCCCAGCCCATGAGGTGGCTGACACGGGCTTTCTCAGTCATGCGGCGTACCCGTCCTGAGCGGGACATGCCCAGGTTGAGAGGGTCCTCCTTCGACCCATGGCCATCATCCTCTGAGTCATCCCTGTAAAGAACTGTCCTGCGGCCCTGGTTGCGTGTGTTGACCCGTCGAGACTTGCACTGGTTGCCTCTTGGACTGCTTGTTGCTGCTGCAGCCCTTGTCTGCACCTCAGAGTTGTCCTCATCATCATCCTCCTCCTCAGGTTCCTCCTCCTCCTCGGGTTCCTCCTCTTCCTCTTCATCCTCCTCCTCTTCCTGCTCTTCTTCATCCTCTTCATGTCTTCCATCCACCGGTTGCTGCTGCTGCTGCTCCTCTTCCTCCTCCTCCTCCTCTTCTTCATCCTCCTCCTCCTCCTCCTCTTCCTCCTCCTCCTCATCTTCCTCCTCCTCTACCGGCAGCTGCACTCGTGCTCTTTTAGGTATCTGTGCTGTGTCCTCTCCTCCTTTGTGTCTCCTTTTCCCTGAGGCCGCCACCTTACCCTTAGCTGAGAGGCGTACTGACAGGCAGGGGGCTTTGCTGTAGTCGTGATCTCCCCCTTCCACGTACTTCTCCATCTCAGACTCAGAACTGTTCTCACTGTCTGACGATGACGAGGAAGAGGAGGATGATGAGGTGGAGGATGACTCCGACGAAGAGCTGTTTGATCCAGATGCCGCCTCCTCCTCATCGTCATCAGACTGTGGTGCTTGTCGCCCGTGGTGCTGTCTGGAGCCGTTACTTAGATGCAGGTTACGCTGGTGCCCTGATGCAACATAAGAGGACACGGATTCATTCCTGCACCGTAACTTTTACAGTCACATTCAAATGAAAGATGCTGATACATTTTGGTCAGAGTGCGTTGCTTTCACATACCTGACTTCTTCACTGAAGTTGCCTGGCTGCGGGTCACCCGATGTGGCCCTTGGTTTCTGCTCCCACTGCTTGTCCCTGAACTTGGGGAAGAAGGCTGGATGTCCTCCTCCTCCTCTGCTACACTACTGCTTTGCTGAGCTAAAGCAACAACAGATGGCTAATCAGGACTGTAATCATATTACTTCTCACAGTACATCCACAGCATAATGCATTACATCTGATCTTCAATAATAACATAGTTCGAGGCCTTACAGATATAACTTGTTTGCCCCAACATGCTGAATTTAAATGGGTGTCAATACAGTATCTATAAAAGAAAATCTATATAAATGTGTGAACAGATACAAACCAGCTGCTGACAGCAACAAATCCTATGAGGTAATGACTTCTTTAATGCCATTACAATTTTGGAAGAGTAAGACTTTTTGTACTCCCCTGACACTAACCCTGCTACTAACAACAGTTTGCATCAAAATCCTGCACAACACTGAACTAAAAACACATTTAAGCGATAGTTTGGAGTTTTTTTTAATTGGGATTGTATGAGGTACTTAACCATAGTTAGTGTATTACTACAATAGATGGCAGTTAGCGGGCCCAGTATGGAGAGAAGTACCAACATGGACACTAAGCAATGTACTGCTGTGGACGGGGCAGCAACAAAATGTATTTAAGCCACCTAAAAATATCACTATCAGTTAAAGTGTTCTCTCTATTTGGAGTATTTTCACTGCTTTACCTTGCTGTCAGACAGCCCTTTCTGATGGGTAGCTAAAGCTGTTATCCATGTGACTTTTAAATGGTTAGTTCCAATTCACTAAGGTCACACAATAACACTAACAAAGCAACTGACTGAGGCAGCGGTGGACCAGCAGCTCCTGTGTTCTGCAAGGTAAAAGAAGTCTGGTGGCTTTGAAGAGAGAGTAGATGGATGAAGCAGTTTGAGGGGGAAATTATTCCAAACTTAGTGTACAATTAAATGGATATTGATTTTTTTTTTAGGTGGCTAAAATATGTTTTGCCCCTGTCCACAGCTGTACATTGCTTAGGTCCCGCGGCGGTACTCCTGCCTGCTTCTCCAAACCAGTGGCTGTGTATAAAGATGGACACTACCACTCCCTTTCTCCCACTGAACAAAAATGAAGCCAAAGTATCCTGGATACAAATGCTGCCATCTTGCATCATCATCCCCATCATTTAGAGCCAAAGTCTGTGCAGTAACAATCTCAGCGCTATCGAGTTCCCGCCTATACACCCATCTCAAGCAGCGCCATTGATTGTAAGCACACCCATTGGCACACACAGCTGTCAGTCATGATGTCAAACCCTGTTTTTATAGCACCAAATAACTAGTTATAACCAAACTTATCAGAAAAATGAACATTTGAACATACATCAGTGTGACAACAACTGCCTAAAATGACAGAAACCTCTTTATTTAACCAAAATTTATTTGACATGCACTTGGAGTTTTTAGTTTGGCCCATGTCATCCACTAACACGAGGGGGTGGGGTTTACAACCAATACTGCAGCCAGCCACCAGGGGCTGATGTTTGGCTTCACTTTTAGGGAGGTGTCACAGTCTATGCTCCAAACTGGGGGTGTGCCACCTGCCTTCCTGCTTTCTACTGTATGTAATACACTGACTACGGATAAGTACCTCACACAACTCCACTTCAAAAGTTCTGATCTATCCCTTTTAGCCACAATAATACAGTCATACCTTGATGTGGTCTCTGAGAACGATTCTTCGTTGAGGTCTGGGATTTTTTTGGCTTAGACACCTTCCCTGGCTTGTGCTTCCCTTTAGGGCTGAACATATGGAAACAGAGAAAAGAAGCAACATTTCAGAATAATCAACTACATCATATAATAACGGGGTGTCTGCAACGTTCATGCTTAAATTCAAGGCTTTGAAACAGCTTTAGGCTTTTAGTTCGCAGCAGAAATTTCACAACAAGAAACCATATTTATAGTATTTCTCAAGCTGAATGTAAAACAGACCTTGAGTTCAAAGGAGCTGCAGACACCCTGTGTACACTGAAATGAAAAACTTGATTTGATAATGAGGAGTGTCGAGTGACAGGTTTGTGAATGAGGTTTGGCACCTGGGGGATGGACTAATAGGCGGTGAGCTGCCTCCGTTGTGTATTCTGTCCCTGTAACTGAGTCTCTGACGAGTCCGCCGTTCGTTCTGAACGGCAGACTTGTGGTCAGAGATGATGGAGATGATGTTTTTTTCGAAGAAGGCCGACAAGCTGAGGGTCATGGTGTAGATCTAGACACGAAACAGCAAAGTCAGAATGAATCTACTTGACTACTACTTTATCGGACTACATGCAGATATAGTTGCAGTACTTTTTCAAGTCCAGTGATGCTACTGCACCTGTGATTTCTTGTTAGGTGTGTATGCTTTGGAGTTGCTGAAAATGAGCCGCACATCTTTGGCAAACTCCATCGGGTTTTCATAATTCCCTGCAACCAGTGTCTCTGACACTGTAGCCAGATCCATAGGAGTGTCAATGATGTCTCGATAGTCCTGAGTAAGACAAGATAGAGAGTGAAAATGTTAGTGTACACAGAAGATCATTTTAATTTGACTTCTGCTTTTACTTATACACCCTTGGTATGCAATTCTAATATTATTTCAAGTTGTGTGAAGTGTTTCCTGTTGTCAGCAGTCTTATAATTGCATGTGACAGTTGCTCTAGATTATTTTACCGGATACTCAAAGAGGTCCACGGGCTGCCTGAACGGCTCTGAATCTCGCGAGGCCATCATTCGACGCATCAGCTCTTTGCACTGTCCTCGCCATAATTTCACATCCAAGACTACACCGCGCTTCTTGGGATTCTGGTCACCTCCCTGGCAGAGAGAAGATGAAATGAACTAAGACTGAAGCTGCTGCAGATGATTTTAAGTCTGAGGTGGGATTGTCGGGGAACACTGGACTCTGGTCCCTCTTACCCGATGTCCTGTAGATGTTCCTGGAGTGTCAGAGTCCACATCCAACTGCAGAGGAACACATAAAACCCAAATGACTATTTACAGCAAAAACAGCAATCTAAAGAAAAAGACACCATAATGTAAAACACTTAACACAACCCAACTCTCACCTCAACTTCTCCTCCACTGCTGGCCTCAGATTTCAGCTTGTGATAAAGATCCAAGATGTCTGTGCAGCTCTGGTCCCTGAAGGAGACAGAGGGCCAAGATATCAGACAGATGTGAAGGAGTATTCATCGCTGACTATGTTTACATGCACAAAATATTCCAATTTTTGCCCTTCCCATTCCCAAAAAGGCAGTATTCCTCATAAGCAGTTTACCTGGATTATGAAAATTAATATTCTACTACTATTCCTGTGTCTCCAGTGCCAGGATATTTCAAAAGTTTTCCACCAGTGATGAACAGCATCCCTCTTTCATTCCTTCAACCACCCTCTTGAAAAGGTCAGCATTGTGATATTTGCGCATATCCAAACATCTGATTCTGATATCTAGGTTTTTTATGACGTTTTAAAGTGAGTGTGTTTCTCCTTCTAACCCGCAATGTTGGCATGCATCTCTATCCCAGCCTTGCAAACTGGCTAGTTGGTTTGTGTAGAATGCACATCCATGACAATGCACAGAGCTGATCGTGAACAGACAAGAGGCTATGTGTCCCACACTGCGGTAAAAACCCTGAATGAGACGCATATTCAGAATGCGCTGTTCAAAGTAGGCTATTCAAATCCAAATTACATCACCATTTCTCATGTCTTATTTGGAAAATGTTTAATTCAGAAATTCAAAATATCCAAACAGAATATGTTGCTTCTATGACAAGCTGCACTGGATGCAGCCTGGATCTGCACTCTGCTTTTAATGTCATCACTCAAGACAAGCCATCATCAGTTTGAGACACACCTTTAAGCGGGTAGCCCTGTTACAATGGAAATGCAAATCCCTGGGATGCTAAGCTGATGGCCCAAGCCAAGCCAAGCCAAGCCAGCCTATGACTGTCGAAAAGGGGTATTAGTGTGCAGGTGAACATACTCACTGTTACCCCAGTGTTAATGAGGTGGCTATGATGTGAGTGTGGAGCCTTACCCAATGTAGCGCAGGAGAACGTCAGTCACCACTTTGGCAGTTGCTACAATGGGACTCTGGGGTTCGTTGAAAGTGCGGGCATTGTGTTCAATGTAGCGCACCTCCCACATTAATGCAGAGATCCGCCTGCGGCAGAGAAGAACATCCGCACTTTAAGCTCAAATGTCAACACTTTTGCATCCCGACTTTGAATTTATGGTGAAGATAAAATGTGTGAGGGTACGTGTGCTGCCTTACCTGTAAAAGCGGTTCTCCAGTCGTTTGCGGATGGTGCTGAGGTCAGTGGGGTAAGCCACCGCAGTGCAGTACAGAGGGTAGTCCCGCAGATTCACTGGTGATGCAAATAACTTGGCTACATCTGTGGACAAACAGAAATTAGATACAAAATGGCAGCCATGAAGGAGCTGAGACATTTCATCGAAACAGACTGACGGTCATCGTCCCTTCAGTGGCCTACCCAGTGTAAGAAGCTGATCGATGCCGTAGATGACTCTCTCACAGTCTTCATCTCGAGTGTGAGCCCCCCATTCTCCTTCCTGAGGCGTGTAAAGCAGAGCCTTCAGCTCCTCCTCTGCCACCTCCACGCCGTCACCCACCTGTTCAGGCAATGCAGCTGACGGAGCCACACGTGTCAGAAAATGTATTTAGTCAAAGGCTCAAAAACTGCAATGAATAGCAGATAATTGTCAGCAATACAAACATGATAAAAATACTAATAATCATCTAAAATAATTTAAGTAGCTAGAGGTTATATTTCCTAAGAAAAAAAGACATTTTAGTTTGATCTCAAGCCTAGAATGTAAAAAAAACACAGATATGTCCATGTTCAAAATGGCTTTTTTTTTATTTTCACCATTCTGCCACTGAAATAAAATGGGAGAATAAATTCAAAAAGGGAGAATGTTTTTATGGGATTGACAGCCTGAGACATTTAAAATATAAATGGACTACTTGGTTGTATAATTATGTCAAAAAGGAAACAATGCCACTTGAAAAGGACCAGCAAGTGGTTTCAAATCAAAATCAAGTTCCTTTGTGATATGAGCAGTTCTCAAATATTAATTGCTCAAGAACATATAACTGGCTACCATAACGAGCAGGCTGAAATCTCGAAATGCTAAAAATAATGAGCCCATTTGTCTGGAAAACACACGGCCATCTCTACCTTATGTAAAGGACACATTGTTTCTTCTTTTAGCAATATATTAAGTCCAGGGTGTTTTTAACCTACTGATTTCTACCTGTGCACTAACACACGAACATTTGGTTTGACAGTAGAACATGTTCACTGTGTTTTTCTAGGTATAGTATCATTCGCCTGTGTTAGGTTTGCAGTGATATACCGGTTTCAAGGTATACCGTGATATATTAGTTGGTGGTTATCATACTGTTATCATACTAGTTACATTCAAAGGGGGGACTTTTTACACATACTTCCATTAACAAAATGGTTCTCAGTTTCATTTACAGTAATAAAACTTTTGTTCAACCAAAAATAACCCTTTAAGGGTCATTCTAATTGATAATATAAATTCTGTAATACCCTGATAGTGTAAAACTGCAATATTTTCTGGGGCTGTTATCATTCCATGAAAATCTCATACCGTTACAACCCTAGTCTGTATGTGAAGTTCTTTAATATAACAAAAAATAAATAAAGAAAATAGAAGTTGTTAAATGCTTTAAACAAAACAATCATAGAATTTTACTAACTTGATGAAAACCAAACCTTTCTGAAAAATTAAATATTCTTGGAAAATAGTGCTAAAAATATGCAACTCTGATTCAACTATCTAAATTTTATTATATTAACTTTGTTGCAGTATAAAATTCTTATTGTATTTTCTTTCATAGATATTTGATAGATCTGTATCAATGTGAGGCACTCAGTGCATATAATTTCCTTATTGTAAAGCACTTTGCATTTCTTGTATAAAAGATGCTATACAAATAATATATTTACTTAAATTTCAACTCACCCTCTCAGTAAAATGTCTTTTCTGAACACCATCTCTCCCTTACCTCATGGTGATTTCTAATGAGGCCATGGAAGTGATTGGGAATTTTCATTTTTTGTTTTTGTTTTGGTACACAGGCTGATTCCTAACACTCCATTTTTTAAGATGAAGCTTTAAAATTGACTTCAATTTTACATTATAATAGTCAGTGAGAGGAAATGGATCACATTTAGATGCCATTCTGGAGTAATCTTATGACATCAATATTTTGTTCTATTTGAATGGACAGGGTACATCAAACAGGATGTATAGCCTCAAGCAATTTCTATGGTGTACTATTGTGTTCTAAACCTTAAGGAAATCTTTTGCACATTTTGTCTGTAATCTATGAAGCCTTAATTTCAAATGCACCAGTTATTAACCAGGTGGCATTCTCATGTTCACACTACTGACCTTCCTCAGGAATAGGCTCCATGTCCCAGGGACTCATTTTCTCCCGCTCACCGTTATCCCACCTGATCAAACAAGAAAAAAAACCACAAGTTATTAAACTCAACTGTGTGCAAAATTAAAATTGCTCATTTGATTTAACTTTAATGAAGCGTGACATCAGGCCAGCACAGAAGAATGTGATATTAACAGAGAGCACTGTTGATACATTATGTTGGAGTAGAGTACCCCTCCATCAGCCACAAACACTGCAGAGATACAGACGTACTTTACTGCATAGCACTGGAACAGGCTATCTGGATACTCTGGCTGAAGAGGTTCCTGAGCCTCCACACTGCCGAACCACCAAGCGTCATCAATGATGCTGCGGAACCTCATACCTGAAGAGAGCCAAGTGAGGACAGGATGAAACATAAGCAAAGGGCAGTATAATATCCACAACAACATGAGTAATAAACGCATCACTTTACAAAACTCACCTGGCTGCCAGTTGTGCTGTTTAGCCTCATTGTAAAACTGCTGCAGTACCAGAAAATCAATGACATCAGGCATGTCGTGGTACCTTGAGAGTGTAAGAATTAAAAATTAACACATTTTTAACACATGCTTCAATTACGATTTGTTATCTTGTACTGTATATACAGTATTTAAATGCTCACTTTAAGGAGAAAGACTCATTGGTCATCTTCCCTGAGACGGGGTCCAAGAAAGCCAGTTTTAGGCAGCAGAGGGTGGGAGGTCCTACTTCATATTTAATTCCAACCACCTTCACTGATTCCTGGTCCTGAGGGAGCAGAAGAAAATCCACAAAAGGTGAGACTCTGGATAAAGATGACGAGTAGAACTCCTCAAAAAGAAAAATGAGAACAAGGTCCAGTTAAAGGTACAATGTGCAGGATTTAGGGGGACTTTGTGGCATCTAGTGGTGACAACTACAGATTAAAGCCAGCTAAAACTTCTCTAGGTTAGAATTCCTTCTACTGTGAGCAGAATTATCTGCAGAGGTCTCTTCCTCTCCAAAACAAACAAACCTGGTGTTTCATCAGGTAAAACACAAATTAAAGCAGTTTCAAGTGTGAAAAGAAAAAAAATCTGTGTTTTTCTGACAGTCTCGTCACAGAAAGGCTGTTAACTACTCCGATGTCAAAATGCGAATGGCCCCTGGGGCGTCGGTGGCTTAGTGGATAAAGCAGGCGTCCCATGTACAAAGGCTGTTGCCGCAGGGGCTCAGGTTCGACTCCAGCCTGTGGCCATTTCCTGCATGTCACTCCCCCTCTCTCTACCCCCTTCACACTTGTCTGTCCTGTCAATTAAAGGCTAAAATGCCCAAAAAATATCTTAAAAAAAACAAAACAAAACAAAAATGCGAATGGCCCTATCGAGAGTCAGTGTTTGATCTGTACACCATAATGACCTCCATAGACGAGGACCTGCTCCCTGCATAGACATAAACGGCTCATTCTAAGGTATCAAAAACACAACAATTCTTATATTCAAATGCTTCTACGCTAAAGAAAACATACCTAGTATATTTTATTCCATTTCTGCCAATATACCACCCTAAATCCTACACACTGGACCTTTAAAGCTGCACACAGAGGAACATCTTTAACACGTTTAATAGAATTTGTTGTTGTAACTCATCTGAGACGAGTTCAGATAAATGGTGATTAGTGTTGAATTGAGATTCAAGACTTGAATTTCAAGACTTTTCTCTTTTTATGCCATTCTGCAACGATTGTGCAAGAAGCCAAAGACAACAGCTGTATAGCAGATGCTACAAGCCGCAGACCCAGTGCAAGCTATCATTCCATGTTAAAACTCACTTCATCAGACCATTCCAATGCTTTAATGACAAAGCTAAAGGGCTGTCCACACCAAGAACAATAAATACAACATTAAGCAGCCACACTGATGAAAGATAACATACTGTAAACAGTGCACACTCAGCTGTGACGCCCTGTAAATCTGGAGTTTACAGTCTCAAATCGCTCTGAAAATGATCCCAACAATATCATTTGGAGCTGTGGTTGTCGTTAAAGTTGTGTTTTAGACTCCTTTATCCACTTGAGTTAGAGCATTTTGGACAACTATGAATATATATTCATGTTACAGTTATTGTTCTAGGTGTGGGCGTCCCTTAAAAATCTACAGCCATTCCAGCGACACTGTGAAACTGTAGTAAAGCACAGCTGTGCTTTAGCTAAATGCTAACAATGACAATGCTATCATGGTGATGTTTAGCAGGGATGATGTTTACCATTGTGACCACCTTAATTTAGCATGTTAGCAAGCAGATGTATGGTAATTAGCACTGAGCAATGGAAGCTGATGGGAATGTCATCATTACTGCAATTGCTCATGAAACAAAATATTGGACATACTAAAATTTTGACCCCTTGGTGGCGCTAGATAAAAAGTCAAAGAATCATCAAAGTCATTACAATTCATCCTGAGAGGGACATGAACGCCCACAATTGTACCACATTTCATGGCAATCAATCAAATAGTTGTCGAGACATTTCACTCAGAGCCACATGCCAACCTCAGAAAGCTACAACAACTGACTGCGGTTTACAGACTCTCCCAACAACTTGACATGTAAGGAAGTGCACAACACTGGCTTTTAATAAAACTGTGCCTCACCCTGAGGTCAAGTCTGTTCCACGGCTGTTTCTGAGGGTTGATGCTGTACGCCTTGGCCCTGCGGACAGCCCGGACGTAGGCCTGATGGCCCTGTTTGAAGTAGATGAGCTGGAGGAGGACAGGGGAACCATGATTAAAATGCATGTGATGTGATGAATTCTTCTGTTTGATATGAGAGTGACACTCATACCTCATCTCCCATTTGAGGGACAAAAGGAGAGCGGTGAGGGATGGTCTCCATTATCCATGATGGTGGCAGCCACTCCTCCGCATCAAGTCCAGCCAGAGAGGACGTGGGCTTCTGGGATTATACAATTAAAAAAAATAAAATTAAGAAGAGAATTTCTTCTGTACTGTGAGGCCCAGACATGTTTTCACTGTGAGCACAGGAGCTGCAGGTCACATTACTTACCTGTTTGGTCTCCTTGGGCTTCTTTCTCTTCTCACTGTCCCTCTTCTTAGCCTCTTTTGTCTTTCCTTCGCCCTCTTCCTCCTCAGAGCTGCTGTAACCTTGGGGCGGTGCAGGCCTCCTGGTTGGGCGCTTTGGTGGCTGGAGGTTGATCCCGGCATCAGCTGTCCAATCAGAATATTCACTGGAGGAGTCACTGAGAATGAAAGAGGGGTGTTGTTAGTTAGGCGATTATAATTTCATGTTAAAAACACTGCTCAGTCAAAGATATTCACCTGGAGCTGCTCTCACTCTGCCACTGAGCTTCACCATCAGAGGAGGCCTCACTTTGATCCGCCTGTGCTGCTGCCTGTCAACGAAAAGACAGAAAGCACCTTTACTATTATAAATGGTAGTTACCAGACAGTGCTCCACAGCATCATGGCATGTTTTGATAAGTACAGCAGAAAGCTGGAACATACGTTTCCATCACTGTCAGAGTCTATCTGGCTATCAGAGTTACGACGGGTGCTGGAATTTCGACTCCTATTCCAAGAACGGCGGACTTGGGCTGAGCGGGTCTGATAGGCGTGGCGCTGCTGCTTTTTCTTAGTTGGCCGCAGGGAGCGCAGGCGTGAAGTCAGCAGATCGCTCTGTAAAGTGTGAAAGGAGGATGAAAAATACAGAGAGCAGAAATGGATTGGCAAAGATACTATGTCTGACATGTGCAAACAACTGTGAAGTGCAGAGTAGTGTACCTTGGGTGTGCAGGTTACTGGCTTCTTCCTCCTCTCTGCATTGTATAGAGAACATTCCATATCGCCTTTGGCTTGTCTGCACTCCTCCAACACCCTAATAAAACATAATCATATACATCACAAATGACTAAAAAGCGTATATATAAAAACAGATTGTCTGCTCAGCGCTCTGTAATGTCCTTACACCTAATAAAATTCCCTCCATCTGCCTCACCTGGATATTCCTTGTGGCACTTCATTGACCATCACTCTGCGGCTCCAGGCCAGCAGGTCCCGCTCAGTGGCCACCTGACTACGCAGGGCATTATGCTGCATCTGCCAAACCCCGTCCACCTGCCCACTTCTGCGAGGTTCAGCAGGAGGAGAGGATGCCTCCATCGCTGCTTCATCACCTTCTAAAAATAAGAAGAGATTTGTTTGTTATGACAATATGTTGGGAAATATGGCATGATTGACAATAGAAGTTAACAACACTTAAAAGGATCTGTAACATGTATTAATCATTTTGTGCTGCTAATGGGTCAACAGACTATGGTGTAACTTAAAAACTGAGACCTTCACCAACCTTCTCAATTGCCTATAACAGCCTGTGAACTGATTTCTATGTAAAGGATCCAGGCCAAATTTTCCAGGGAAAATCCAAAAAAACATTACATTGTGCGCACTCCAGAGTGTCTTACCACTCTTCAGCTCTACTATAGCGCTAAGAGTGGCTAAAGTTAGTTTACATCAACAAATGACCAGCATCCACCACAACACAGAGTCCACACATGCTGTGTTTCCATGATATGCACTTTGTAGCAGCAGCCCTCAGGTGGACCTTCACTGATACAGCCACTCTCCACCCAGCAAAGCCATTTCAGAGTGGTGTGGAGTGAGGCAGAGGGACCATGAGGTACTCTAGCTTACTCGGATAAACAGTAGATTAATCAAATTCAGTGCCCCTGGTGGTAATAAAATCCCACAGGAAGCACTGACATGTGAAATATGTTGTGATATTGTGAATTTTGCTAGCTACATTTAGCTAGCTAACCTAGATAACCTGTTGGTTGCTTCATAACATTAGCAGATAAAGCAATCTGCAAAGGCAAACTACTTAGTATTGTGGAGCAAATAGTCCAAATTAATTACAGGAACATTATAGACATAATTTTTAATCTGACTGTTTTCTATCAACACAATGCTGGTCAGTCACATTCAGTCTGATATTTGTCACCATTTTGGCCAATGCCCAGGTGCTCTCTCGTGACTACGGAGTGCGAGTGAGCAACAGGATGCTGACTGCACTTCACGTAACTAAAAATTATGCATGGATCCTTTACTTTTAAAAATCTGTTAACTATAATAGTATGCAATAGTTATGCTCACAGATTTACAATAAATCTCAGGCTTTTACCGGCCTAACTGAACATACGGGACAAATCAAGAACATAACGTAAAACCCCAAATCACGGTAAAATCTGCTGACATAGTGTAGAGTAAAACATACCCTGTGCCTCTGCAGCCTGCTCTTGTGGGTTCTGACGCTGGTCCTGCTCATTCTGCAACTGTCTGATGAGACTGTCCAATATGCTTTCTCTGTTTTCTGCCGTTTGCTGGCCAAGTACCTGCTCAACCAACTCTCCATCGCCTAAGCAGCAAAAAGGCAGATATTGTGTTAAACTGTCAGATATATTTCTTAAGTTAAAAGTCCACACATTCTGAATGGTTCAAGTAATGAAGGAGAGGGTTTTACTGTTAGCCATGTATCCTAGCTGGGGTACTAGCTGATCCTCCTTGCAGTTCTCTCTTCCTGGCACCAGGCGCTGGTAGTGAGGAGGGTGAGGATTTCCATCTACGTCCACCAGGAAGGGTGGAGGCATGAGATGTGGGGCTTGCTGCGTCTGCTCATCCAGCACATAGTTATTGGAATCGCGTATAAGAGGTCGGTAGTCCGTGTGGAAGAACATCTGGTCGGGAATCTGGAGGGAATCAAGTGTATGTTTGTGTTGATAATGAGGTTAAAAGAGGTAAAACTGCTGCTTGCAAGGCAGACGAGGACACAGAATAAGTTACAAAGGAGCTTCTTTATGGATATTAGCAAACTTCCCTATGATATTTCAGATCTCATGATTAAACAACAGTATGTGTAACCACAAATCCATCATACTGTCTAACTGTATTGATTCCAAATGTTGTTCCTTTAAAAAATAAATAAATAGAAAAAAATTGTGTTTACAGTTAAATATGTTTTGACTGTTACCTTCTCATATGGTCTGCTGCAGCCGAAGCCAAAGATGAGCAAATGGCCATGTGAGTCAGTGCAGGCAAAATGCTGCCCATCAGCTGAGAACTTGCAGTCAAAAATAGCGCCATGGCCTTGCCCTTCAATCTGGAAACAGATATTTAAATATGAATTCAATAACAGTGCAAAGACAACACTACTTATGGGTGTTTCATATTGTCGATCAGGTACCATGTTAAAGAAGTTGCGGATCTTGACTCCCTTGGTTAGGTCCCACATGTAAATGTTGCCATCATGGCCGGCAGATAGCATGATGCGGGAGTCAAATGGGTGAGCCTCCAGCACAAACACCTCATCATCATGACCCTTGAAAAGAGAGAGTACAAACAGTCAGGGCGGTCAGTTGGTCAGAAACAGCTGTTTTATTCATTTTTGTACGGTAATAGTGCCACCTTTGTCCACTCACAGATAACACATGCAGCAGCTGTCCAGTAGTCGTGCTCCACACTTTGAGCAGGTAGTTTGACACCGCTGTGATGACGGTGCTATCTGCACGGTCCCAGGCCACCATAGTCGCCATCAGCTTGGTTTTATCATCCCCATTGGCCACAGTACTCCTGAAGGAAAACATCCCATCAGACATGAAACACTAACAGTGAGACTGAAAGGCATCATGAAACTGTAATACTGTTTACTCTCTTACCCAGGCAGCCTGGCAGCAATGTCTAAAGTGACACTCTTCCACTCTTGTTGCTGGTAATGCCAGATTCTGGCTGTGCCGTCGCGACTGCCACTCACAAACCTCAGGCTGGACACATACACACATTTAACTGTCAAAGGCTCAAATACCACACATAAAAAACAGTTTAAAGTCTATGATGTCAGCAAACACACTCACCTGTCACTGTTATTGCTAAATTGGACGACGACAACTTTGTCCTACAGACAAGAAACAAGACATGTATTTAAGTTAGAGAGACCTTTGTTGTGTCTCAAATCGGATAGTTCTGTACTTAACCTTGCCATTTTGAGTGCATTTACAAATATGGCAAAATGCAATGCACTGTGAGTATCCTGATGGTGCACTCTTAAGTTGAGTTTTGATTGCTGGACACTTCTCACACTCAATGGTCATCATGTTGCCTATGTAGTGGAGGGTTTGAGTCCGTGAACATGTTTCAAACTTGTAAAAAAAAGTGGCTAAAGAGGAGACTAGTACAGTGAAGTTAAGTTAACCGTGTGTACTTTTCACTACCACAATACTGTTGTTGGACAGATGCTATGACTTTGTTTATTAGGGGTTCATTCTGTAATTATTTGATACCGCGAATGATAACATGAATTTTAATGTTAGCTTGCTAGCTAGCTATCATCCAGCATTGATGTTAGATACATACAAGTATATATTCTGGCAAGTGACAATCGTTTGTCAAATGATGGTGATAATGCTCCTCTCAGTCAGCCAAAAATATTTTTTTCTAGGATGGCAAAGGCATGACCCGACCCCCGACCCCCGACCCCCCCCCCCCCCCACCCCCCGATTGGCTTGTACTTGTTGCCTTTGTTGGTTGAGTTGGTTAGGTTTAGGATATAGGAGTGAGATTGGTTAGGGTAAAAATATCAAGGTAAGCCAGTCAGAGGCAGAGTAAGGCAGAGCAGGGCGGGTCATTCCTTTGCCATCCTAGATAACCAGAGGAGGAAAAGCTGTCAAACCTTGATATCGTCATTTCTGGCAAGTGTGCAAAGGCTGTGTTAAATTTGATACAACACTACCCTGCCAAAATTCACACACACTACACAAGTGAGTAAATAGCATACGCCCTATGTACTTCATGTAAGTGTACTCAGGGAAGTATCCAATTTGAAACACAGCACTTGTTCAAATGAAATTTAAAGAGTTAAACAGAAGGGAATAAGAGTGAAGTAGCTACTGTGTTTTGTTTCTTACTGTGTGTGCATCCATCTCAGAGACTTTCATGGGAGTTTCAGCACCAAGGTAGTAGACTCTGATCAGATGATCGGTGCCACCAGTAGCCATGAACATACCACCTATTAACAGTAAACACAGAAGGAAATGAAAGTGACAAAAAAAACACATTAAGTCTACATCAATATGTCTTTATCCATGACCTTTAGTTCTGTAGTTATTTTTATATGTTTACTGTATCAGTGGTTTGCTGCTCACAGCATTTTAGGACAAGTGTATCTAGAGAGAAGTGTAACCAGGCAGGGAAATACACTTACCACTACTGAAGGAGGAAGTGGAGACCTGAACTCCTGGACGTGACCGCTCAACAAACTTGACTGGCTGATCGCTGAGGAAAGAGGAGAAACACCAAAACTATAGTTATTTCCATGACAGAGAGCAACTTTACCAGAGCTAGAAACAGTAGAGCTGATAAAAGCTTCAACAGATGTTGCAAAAACTTACTGGAATTTCATGCTGACAGAGTGCCACTTCCAGAAACACACCATGCCGTCTGCACCAGTGGAGGCCAGGTACCGTGTTGTCCCTTTGATAGCGGGACAAAACTAAGGGCATAGAAATCCAGTGTTGGTTAGTCACAGATGAGAAGTGACCAACATTTACTACAGTAGCAAGAGAGTTGACACGGTGCAGAACAAATTTCAGAAAATCTAAGTGATATAGTTAATATAAGACTTTGGTACCTTGTTTTTTTTCAAGAAAGCCTAAAACAAAGCTTCCTATTCCCATATTTGTTTGAGTTATTCCTTTAAAAGGCATCAGTCTCACCTGTATTGATGTGATGGAGGCACCGTGGGCCTGCAGAACAGTGATGGGCGCACAGGTACGCAGGCACCACACTCTGATAGTTTTGTCACAGCTTGCTGAGGCAATGAGAGTATTTTCGTGGTTGACAGCCATGTCACAGATCTCTGCTGAGTGGCCGCGGAGTGTTGCCAGGAGCCGGCCGTCATCTGTGGCCCAGATTTTCACCAGGCAGTCATCAGAACCCTTAAACACATAAATCGGCGTGGTAGCGTGTTTTAAGCACAGTGCTTAAAAAACACAACTAGTGGCAGATGCTAAGTGACACAGCAACATCTCCCAGATGTCTTGCTTTCATTTACATGCATTTGGTGTTGCACATGAATCAGTAAATATGATATGTTGAGAAATATGTTTGTGGTTGCAAACATCCCTGAGATGGCTGATTCTGTCACCTGTCTTTCTACGCACAACCTCCTGAAATGTATGTATAAAACAGATTATGAACTAGAGTAAAAATAAAATTTTTTCATGAAATCATTTGACCACAGAACTTGCCCAATTTGCATTTAATTTTCTGCAGCATTTTAATAGTATGACCCGACAGATGGAAACACAACTAGTGAGACACTCCGGACAAAGTTTTGTTGCAATGATAAACTGAATCAGAAATCATCACTCACCGTAAATATCCGACGGCCGGTACGGTCAAAGGCTACACAGTAGACTGAAGAAAGGTGGCCAAGGATACGTTTGTGTATCTTCATGTGTTGGTAGGAGGAAGACGGCAGGGCCTGGCCAAAACGAGCTGTGCCTGTGGCCTGGCGAGCACCCATGATGGACACTTGATATAAAGACACATGGAAATTATTAGTGTAGGTAATACACTGCTAAAGCAAACTTAACTTCATTGGTCTAGGGGCTTTCGGTACTCTTAATGGGTAAAAATAATTAAAAAAAAAATCCACACACCAACATTGGGAGGATGTCCATTGCTGGCTGGAGGTTCTGGTGGACGTCCTCGATGGAGTGCAGCAACAGCTGAGCCACTGCATACTTTGTGGCTACAACCTAAATTACACAGGTAGTAAAATAAAAAAACAAAATTGTGTAAAGTTAATAACTGATTTGGAAAAAATTCTATTGACAACAACCCGATCAAACACAATAAATCTAAAAAGGAAAATAGTTTTGATATGTGGACAGTACATAAATACAGGAGGGAACAACCGCGGTGGATGGGAGGGAAATACTCACTTTTGGTGGTACGAAGCAAGGACTGTCTTCCCAGCCCCAGAAGGGTTTGAACCCCAGGAACACTAGGTGGGATCTCCTTCTCTATAAGCGGGCCTATCCGCTGACAAACACGGAGCAAATAGTCTGCAGGAATGTGCTGGTTCAAAATCACCTGTAGGACACACAGATAGCTATTACAAAATGATACAACAAATATGTAAGTAGTATGTAGTAACAAACACTAAAAACATTATCATATATGTAACATTCTTAAAACATGCTGGAACAAAAACTGAAAATACATTAAAGATACTCAAGTTTTTTTTTTTTTGAACAGATTAAATAGCCAGTGCCTTTTACAAACAGCACCACAATTAAATAATTAATAATTTAAACAGACCCATACTGGATGTATATAAAATTCAAACAGCTGTTTAGTAACACAAGAATGTAACTTCTTCAAAATATAAGATAAACCTTTGTTGATCCCCAGAGGACAAATCCAGTTATTACAGCAGCACAAGGACAAAAATAGTACAGATAAATACAGAAAGTAAAAGAATAAATAATAAGAGTAATATTACAATTAAAACGGAAATTGTATAATAAAAATAATAAACAGAATACTATACCAGGTCATATGGAGACAAAAATTGCAAGGGTAATTGATAGAGGTATGTTTAAGGTGACAGTAGCAGTGATTAATGGCAGCAGAGACAGCAAGTCTATGTTAACAGTGATAATATGATTACACAATAACACTTAGTGTTTGTAAGTAACTATAGAGATGTAATATAAATGTCATGTAGAATATGATGCCAAAATCACTAATAAAAACATATTAACATAACATAGTGTAATTATGATCATTTTTGACAGTATGAGATTTGGTATAAGGTGAAATAAAGTAATATAATATAACATACTATGTAGCGCAGCAATATAACATAGGATGGAACAGGATTAGAGTCAAATCAAAAATGACATTAAAAAAAGCTGTGTAGCATGAGTATTATGTAAAATAGTATAATACAATAAGTGTAGTATTCTAAGTGTTGCATAATATAAAATAAATATATTTTAACCTATGACAGGGTATACAAATCAACAAAAATAATTTTGGTTTCTTTTTTTCGTCGTCCTATTTATTATTGCTCATAAATTGTATTGCAGCTTGTTGAGAAGCAATCATGAGAAAGGGAGGGAGAAGGAAAGTAAAGGGGAGGGGCAGAGAAGCTCACAGCCAATCAAAATAGTCTTTTTTTGATACTTCCGGTTCGCTCGCAAAGACAACTGTGATTTCATTGGCTCCAACAGCAGACTGACAGCTCTCTGGATCTGGCTCTACCTATCACTATCTGCCCTTGTCTCTGTTCTCCACCTACTGGCCCACACAATAGCAAAGCATATATATAGTTATTTACCAACGGGCCATTACTGATATAAATGTTTAAATCGATAAAATAAACATGAACATATTACCACCGCGCTATTCTGGTGGGTCAATTTTATTAAAATAATAAACATCCACTGAGAGGCAATTGTCGATAAAATAGACGCTCCATTTGATTAAAAAGTTAATTGTGACAATTCACACTCACCCAGTCTTGGAAGGTCCGTTTGTATTTCTCTCCATCCCAACTCCATCGTTGAGGGACCAACTAAAGTTTAAAAACAAGCTGTTAGAGATAGCACTAAACGGCCAGTATCGTCCCGGGATCGGCAACACGCTCCTTTATTTGACACCAGCTAAATTTAAAAAGCTTGCCCGAAAGGCGGACAGATAGGCAGCAGTACGGATACCACACACGAGAATAAACACAGAAAGGTCCAGCTGAACCTACCTCATACTCCTCCAGCTCCTCAATCAGAATCTAACAACAGACAGACACAGTTAGCATTAGCCGCTAGCACCAGTTACTTATTTAGACGATTTCTACCCGGTATGAGTTAATATCTTGCTTATTGTGGGCTGTTACCTGTGCTGCTTTTTTACAAGGTCCAGACTGCAGAAATCTGGCAATGAGGTAATAGAGTTCTGAAACGAAAGAGAGATGTATTAGCGTGGTACCAACTAATGTTGCTATTGAGCCGAGCTAACGTTAGCTAGCTCTGGGTTGCACTCTCGGTTAGTTAGCTCGCTAGCTGACAAACAACAGCAAACTATGTAAATGCAAAATGTTTGGTCGCGGATCGAAGGGACGCTCAGCACTCACCAGCTTCGGTTTGTGAACACTGTTCTCTTGCCATCACTTGATAAGATAGGCGACATTAAGACAAACTGATGTTTTAGCTTGCTGGTTAGCCGCCGGGTAGCTAACACTAGCTAGGTGTGTGAAGCTAAAACAGGCTAGTGAATGGCCTCCTGCTTTCTCAAGTTGTTCCCTGACCACCTGGTGCTTTGTGTTAGCGCCCTCCAGTGAAACAGTGCAATACTGGACGGTTTGTTTTCTTTGTAGAAATGATTAATGTTTAAATATTCAAATTTACTTTCACTTCGACAATTTCAGACAGACTTTCCCCCCCTGTCTTGAACCGCGAGACAAAGAGGATATTTACATTTCACTGCATTTCTTTTTAACTTAAAGTTTCCATAAAACATGTTTCTATATTTATAGGTGGACAGTGTCATATGTTAGATGAAAAAAAAAAAAATTCTTTGTGTACCCTAAGGCAGACGTCTTCTTTTCGTTTTAAGCGAAGGACCCCTTACAAACCAGATAATATACCTATATGTATAGAAATATTCTATTTATTAATAGTCATACACATAATCACACATATTCACATGTACATATCCTTCATATTTATACTGTGTAACATGACTAATTTCCTACTGTGCAATATTTTACCACTTAATGTGCAATACTATTTCAAAGCTATATTTCTATATCTTTACAGTAAATATACTACACCACCTTATGTGTATTACAGTTATCCTGTGCAATTATCAATCATCAACATACAGTCTATGTATAAGTGAAAGGTGTATAAAAATTTTTATATTTTATTTTAATTTTATCTAACTTATAATATTTTTTATCCCTTTTAGCAGTCTGTCTTATCTTACCTTATCTTATCTTATATTATTAGATTACATGTTTACAACATGTTGCTTTTGTAATCATACATACCTACCTACATACATACATACATACATAAAAAATACATCATGTTGAAGTTGTTGAAATCTTTATTTGGATGCAGACTATTTACAAAAATGTGTTCTATCGACCATTTTCTATTATACAAAATCTGTATTCCTGTTTGATAATAGGGCAGCATTTGGACACCGTCACTCTAGGGACTGCTGCATCTGGGTTTAATTGTGGGAGAGGCCTCCTTGACCTACTGGTAACAAAGAAAAGGTGCAGATTATATTGTAAAGTGGTAAATCAGAAATGTCCGTGCTTAAAAGCAGGAACCAAATTAGCCCTGCAAAATTTCCAGATTTTATCTAAAAAAGTTAACTATTTAACTTAATGGACCTTCTAGATATTAGATTAATTGGATCTGGCCATATGATTCTTATAAAATGTCTCAGTTCTGAGAAACATTTTAACAGTTTTTAGCCTTGTTGGACTGGATGCATGGTTATTAAAATTTGTTTATAAGATGTAAATACGGTTACAGAAAACTTTCCTATTCTTGCACCAACAATGTATGTGTTGGTTTTAATTGCTGTCAAAGTAGAAATTTCAGATTTAGTTTTGACAACATAGGTTAATAACCAAAACAATGCTTATTATCAGCTATAGCTGACACTTAATTATGTATGTAAAGGCTCTCTAAGTCTTCCTAAGCTTGAAAAGTTTTTGTCACATACAGCAAACATCTCCTCACGATCTGCTAGCTACATGTCCTCTGAATATGCTGTGAAAAAGTTCGGTCTCTGTAGGCAGCCCAGGCTCCGCAAATGGCAACAAAAACATTGTGGTCCAGGCTGCACCAACCAGCCAGTGCGAGACCAGCGAAAGCAAGCACACACACAAACGCGGTGCCCATGTCTCATGGTCTTACGCAAGTGCGCACATGTGAACGGGGTGCCCAGAGAGGCAGTTAGAGCTACAGGCTACAATGAGGCTAAAAGGCGAGCTAGCTCCATTGTGTTTGATAACATTGTTGAACATAAACAGAAGTGAAGTGTTTTTCTTGCCATTTGCGGAGCCTGGTCTGCCTACAGAGACTGGACCTTTACACAGCATATTCAGCGAGGAGATGTTTGCTTTATGTGACAAAAACTTTTCAAGCTTAGGAAGACTTAGAGAGCCTTTACAGTACAGGCCAAAAGTTTGGACACACCTTCTCATTCAATGCGTTTTCTTTATTTTCATGACTATTTACATTGTAGATTCTCACTGAAGGCATCAAAACTATGAATGAACACATGTGGAGTTATGTACTTAACAAAAAAAGGTGAAATAACTGAAAACATGTTTTATATTCTAGTTTCTTCAAAATAGCCACCCTTTGCTCTGATTACTGCTTTGCACACTCTTGGCATTCTCTCCATGAGCTTCAAGAGGTAGTCACCTGAAATGGTTTCCACTTCACAGGTGTGCCTTATCAGGGTTAATTAGTGGAATTTCTTGCTTTATCAATGGGGTTGGGACCATCAGTTGTGTTGTGCAGAAGTCAGGTTAATACACAGCCGACAGCCCTATTGGACAACTGTTAAAATTCATATTATGGCAAGAACCAATCAGCTAACTAAAGAAAAACAAGTGGCCATCATTACTTTAAGAAATGAAGGTCAGTCAGTTCGGAAAATTGCAAAAACTTTAAATGTGTCCCCAAGTGGAGTCGCAAAAACCATCAAGCACTACAACAAAACTGGCACACATGAGGACCGACCCAGGAAAGGAAGACCAAGAGTCACCTCTGCTTCTGAGGATAAGTTCATCCGAGTCACCAGCCTCAGAAATGGCAAGTTAACAGCAGCTCAGATCAGAGACCAGATGAATGCCACACAGAGTTCTAGCAGCAGACCCATCTCTAGAACAACTGTTAAGAGGAGACTGCGCCAATCAGGCCTTCATGGTCAAATAGCTGCTAGGAAACCACTGCTAAGGAGAGGCAACAAGCAGAAGAGATTTGTTTGGGCCAAGAAACACAAGGAATGGACATTAGACCAGTGGAAATCTGTGCTTTGGTCTGATGAGTCCAAATTTGAGATCTTTGGTTCCAACCGCCGTGTCTTTGTGAGACGCAGAAAAGGTGAACGGATGGATTCCACATGCCTGGTTCCCACTGTGAAGCATGGAGGAGGAGGTGTGATGGTGTGGGGGTGTTTTGCTGGTGACACTGTTGGGGATTTATTCAAAATTGAAGGCACACTGAACCAGCATGGCTACCACAGCATCCTGCAGCGACATGCCATCCCATCCGGTTTGTGTTTAGTTGGACGATCATTTATTTTTCAGCAGGACAATGACCCCAAACACACCTCCAGGCTGTGTAAGGGCTATTTGACCAAGAAGGAGAGTGATGGAGTGCTGCGGCAGATGACCTGGCCTCCACAGTCACCGGACCTGAACCCAATCAAGATGGTTTGGGGTGAGCTGGACCGCAGAGTGAAGGCAAAGGGGCCAACAAGTGCTAAACACCTCTGGGAACTCCTTCAAGACTGTTGGAAAACCATTTCAGGTGACTACCTCTTGAAGCTCATGGAGAGAATGCCAAGAGTGTGCAAAGCAGTAATCAGAGCAAAGGGTGGCTATTTTGAAGAAACTAGAATATAAAACATGTTTTCAGTTATTTCACCTTTTTTTGTTAAGTACATAACTCCACATGTGTTCATTCATAGTTTTGATGCCTTCAGTGAGAATCTACAATGTAAATAGTCATGAAAATAAAGAAAACGCATTGAATGAGAAGGTGTGTCCAAACTTTTGGCCTGTACTGTAAGTCGCACAGAACAAGTAAAACACTTAATTGAGTTATTCTACACTATTTTTCTATCTTCCAGGCATTAATTCGCTTAAATAAAAACATGGAAATTTTAAGAACATGTCTAAAAAAACAAGATATCTAAGTTATTTAGAAAAACTGAGGGTAAATGTCAAGTGCTTTATTTTTTTTGTACTTATCCAACCCTTAAAAAAGAACAAATAAAGACTGCATGTGGTTAACACTGTGGTCCACAAAAGAAGTGCATGACTGACTTAACATCCATCATGGCCTGGTGTAACAGTGACAAGGCAGATTGATTGCTATGGGTTTGTGAGTTGTGGTTGCACACACATTTACCAGCTTACTTTGACATGGTATGATTTGGCTGTGTGTGTGTGTGTGTGTGTGTGTGTGTGTGTGTGTGTGTGTGGTTTGACCTCATGATTATGCTTGGCATATAAAGTTGAAGTTGTGACATTCCAGCTTGCGTGCTTCTTTCATATTTAACGCCAAATTCAATTCTTATGACCTTGTGTCTGAGCTATTAATGTAGTAATAGTGTCTCTGCAGAAACTCATACTGGAAAGAAATACGGTGGAGAGCAGTTACCTAAATGGTAGTTGGCCTATCCTATCACAGATGTTTTGTTAATTGAAGGCCTCAGATGTGCCAGTATAGACTCAAAAGAAATGTCTTTATTTTTAGAGCTGCCCTCCTTCACCTGTTCTCACTACTGATTGAAATATATATTTTTTAAATGAAAAGGTCCCAATGACCTTTTAATTTCAGGACACTTTAAATTAAGAAGTAACTAATTGCTTTTTTGAATGGTGAAAAATTGCATTTTTTTTATCTCAGCGTACACCTGATGCGTACACCTCAGCCTGTGAAAATAGTTGTGTAATGTATTCTGAGCTTCTGCTGAGAAGTGTATGCAGTGGTTTTGGAGAATGATGCACACCAAAATGTCAAAATATCTTGTCCTCTGCTGCACCATTTCTGTTTTTATGTGTCTGTCCTGCATGATAGAAAATATTTTCTAAATTGTTATGGGACAGTGATGTAGTTTTACATAAATCTGTATCTCTTTAATATAAGATCAGTAGAAAGTTCCAAGGGACACATTTATTGGCACTTAATATATCTATATCTAAATGATCATCCTTTTGTCAGGTGGTTGTTGAATGATTGGGCATATGAGTCAACTTTTTCAGGTTCGGCTCATGATAACATGAAAGTTAATGGAATGACTGATTGCAGCTCATTGCCAAAAACTGACATTCTTTAAATTGCTCCAGTGATGGGAAGTGACAAAGTGCTACGAGGGCGTAGGTTTTGTTCATGTGAAATGGGGGTTTGGGGGTTCTCCACCAGGAACTTTGGATCATTAAACACTTAATTCCTGCACTCTGGCAATTTTTTCTACACTAATTTGTGCCCTCTCTGCATCAAATTATGGTACAAATGTCTTCAATTTTATGCACATACACGCCTATGAAAACTACACCTGTGCATGTATATACTCAGTACTGCATTTAAGTACAGTTTTGAGTTACATTGCTTGAATATTACCATTTTATGCTATGCATTGTTCTGCTCTATATCAGAAGGAAAAATGCTTCTTTTTCCTTCACTCCATTTATGTCACAGCCAGTTAAGTTACTTTGCATGTCAAAATCTGCATGTACAAAACATGTATAAAACATAGAGTAAGGCTATATTATAGACTGAATAAGATTTTGAATGCATGGCTTTTTACTTGTAGAGCAATTTTTATATTGTGGAATCCGAACTTGACTTAGATCTGAACACTTCTTTCACCACTGAATTGCACTGATTGACATATGCTACTGTAAGGGTGTTGCCACAAGGTGTGTTGGTCTATGAAATAATGCTAAAACCTGTTGGACTGATGCATCTCACCACCACAATTGTCTTTACATTTTCAGAATTGCTTTGATCCGTCCAACTCCGTTTAGACCAACATGTGATGATCAGCTATGTAATGGCCTTTGCAACATGACTCAGAGCAGAAGGCATGACTCACACCAATCACAACACATCAGTGTACTATGCATATATGGAATACCGGTAGCCTATATAGAAATATTAGTTTTTAATATAACCATTTAACAAATACTTTTCATAATCAGGGAGTTAATAAGTGCGTTTTAACATATATCTGGAGTGCATTCAATATGCTGCATCCACAATTCATTTAAAAGGTATCTTTAAAGCCCAGCCACCGGCAGCACCACACGCGCAAACGCGCGTGCGTGCGCTCACATAACTTTATTTAGTAGTCCAGTGGGCGGGACTCTTGAGTGTGGACCAACTGTGGCTGGCTGCGGAAAACTCTTCATTCAGCCTTCATCTGTGTGTGTGGACGAGACGTGGTCTGACCAGCGCTCTGTCAAATGAGAATATAAAGTGTGAGGTGTGTGTGAGCTGGGTCCGGGTCTCCTCCTCAACAGGCGGTATCCCCAACACACACCGCCGGTGCAGTTTTAGCTCTCTAACTTTTTGGAATATAGGACGTCGGGGGTTTTCGCTCGGTTAAAGCTCCTTCTGCCACACGCTGCCGTCTGGATCCCTCTGACCTGTATCCCTCAGAACAAGGTAAGTTTCCAGCTCTGTGTTTACTACGTGCTAACGTTAACGGACCGTTAGGCTGCTTGTAACGTCGCGGTTGTTGCAACGTTAGCTAACATTACTCGAAAATTAAAAACTCTTCAGCGCTTATAAAGAATATAGACATAGTTTACGCAAGTCTTTACCTAAACTTAATTAGCTTTACAGTGTTAAAAAACATTTTTCTTGTCGTCGGTGGATAACATTTAGTCTGCTTCACATTGACGTTAGCTTATTTATGGAGGCACCGAGTGCTTTCCATGTCTTAACTAACTGAACTAATTAGCCTAACTTACACGTACGTAACACTTTTAGGTTATACACATCACTGTAACTTGACCTGTGTGTCAATGAGTGTATTTTAAGAGATTGACATTTTCTCTATAGCCGCCTTATATTGTGTAAGCACCCCTATTAATGAAGTGCTGTCTGACTTAAGCTAATGAGGTGTGTATGTGCTGATATACCTGGACACCAGCTGCTGGTCTGTGGCACAGTCAGGCACCACAGTAGGCTATATTACACCTGAAATCTCATAGGTCCACTAGGATACCTTTTATGACTTGAGGATAATGAAATGTAAGCCTAAATGTCAGTGGCATACATTTAAAAGGTCAATGCAGTGGGTGTATTTTTGTATGAATGGACAAATAGGCTACTTAGAGTGTACTTGGTGAGATTTGCTGGATTGTGTGATTGAGAGAAACACTAAATTTACAGGAGTTTGATGAGGTAAGGCTCCTTTCTCCCCCTGAATGACAAGTTATGGCAACTGTGTCACTTTGTTGATGGACCTAATGCAAAAAAAAAGCCCATGTTGTAGTTGAAAAGAGCCATTATGCAAATATCAGAGTCCAATTGTCAGTGTCCAGTTGATTGTCCTGCATCTTCATTCATGTATATTCACACTGAGGTTTGAGCCATTTTGCCGGCTTGCTGCGTCAGTGCTAAGGTCGGCCCAGCAGACATGAATAGTGATGAGGATGTGTGCTGACAGCTGAGTGGGACAGGATGGGCTGTTCCATGACTGACTGAACCAGGGTGTTCACCGCACCATATGCTCCTTTTTACATCATGCTGCTAAACATTTGGGCCAGCTTCATGACTCATGCTATCTTCCTCTCCCTTCAGCTAAGTTTTAGTCCTGTCACTAAATCCAACAACCTGTATTCACATTGTGGGCTAGTTAAATATGTGCATAACATTTTTGGTACAAAGTCTGCCCCTGTGGATACAGAGATCAGGGGTCACTTACAATCCTTATTCTTTCTGTAGCTATGTCTGCCCTCTGCTGACAGCTGTCTCAATAAGTGTTTGCACTCACTTGGGAAAATGACATGCCATAATTATAGGGTAAAAATGAAGGCTGGACAATAAACCAAATGTAGTGAACTGCAGACATTATTTATCTTTAACCAGTCCACCTACTCTTATTGCAATTTTCGCTAAATATATTGTCCTTATCCCATATAAATAAACTGAGATCAGACACAACAATCAGCACTATATAACCAGAAATCCAAGTAATCAATCAGCCCACAGCCCAGAATCTCTAAGTGATTATCACCACTGTAATTTGTCATCAAATCATAATTATTAGATTTGTTAAGCAGAGTGAGAATACATCAACTGAGTCAGTGGCTCACTATCTGTGCAGTATTTTAGCCTGTGCAGCCACAGTGGGAGTTTGAGTTTTATGTTAACTGACAAACTCAGAGGGATGGTCTGAGGGTATCAGGTTGTGAAGTTATACAGTTTATAGTGCTGTTCACCTGACACATGGACTGTAATGGGATATATGGGGGAACCCCAATGCGTTGTCCTAGTGCCACTCAGCATTCCTGACAGTTAGCATATATGTAAAGGCCTAATGTTTTATTTTTTTATTTATTTACTTTTTTAAAGATTTATTTTGGCCATTTTTGCCTTTAATTGCTAGGAAAGCTGAGTGTGAAAGGGGGAGAGAGAGAGGGAATGACATGCAGCAAAGGGCCACAGGCTGGAGTCAAACCCGGGCCGCTGCGGCAACAGCCTTGTACATGGGGCGCCTGCTCTATCCACTAAGCCACTGATGCCCCAGCCTAATGTTTCATTGGTAAAATCTAGAAAACATTGTTTAAATTGCTGCAGGAGGCAGTGATATGAATTATTACTATGGGATTCTTTTTCATAAATATGCTTTAGAATATCATATTAATGTTAAGATTTCTCATAAAATGAGATGAAAGAATGAGAGACAAGACAGCTTATCTGTCTATCAAATATAATTTAACTCACAATTTCAAGACCCATTTTCATAACTAAAATTATTATTATCTAGTAATTATGATAATTACCCAATTACAAGGACTTCAAATTTCACAATTATGAAAATCCTTTTCATAATTAGCTTGCTCCATACTCACTGTATCACAATCTATTTGACAGTTTTCTCCCTTTATTTCTTCCTCTTTGTGCAGTTTACTTTCTTAATGTCCCTTTTTTGTGTCTTCTCATGTATACTGCCCTTTAATATGCAAAGAATGTCACTTTACAGCCTTGCGTTTCACCTTTAAGAGTAAACTGAGCATAAGTCCTTATGGGCATTTCCTTTTCTGAGACATAACTGTAATCATTGTATTCTGTTTTTTTTGCGTCAGCAGTGCTGCGTCTGGGTTTTTACGTCTCTATGCTGAAACTATGCTGCGGTGAAGGTTAGTTAACTGATGACACACAGCCTAGTCTCTGATGTTACAGAGCATGTTGTGGGGAAAGTAGGTTACTGGGCCATGTCCTGCAAGCTTAAACTGAACGCTAGTCTGAATATTGCTAGAGCTGCTTAGTGTGACTGGGCATGCACAAATGGTGTAGGTCTGTGCAGCAGCGAAGGGATCATTTCTACCCTCTGTCTCTTTAAGAAAACAGAGCGGCGCTCCACATAGAATGAATGTTGAATGTTCAACCTGTGTTGATTCATCTTAAACACCCATGAGATGGAGAGAAATCTGACAACAGGTTAACTAACATCACAGGTTGCACATTACTAAGCCCTACATACATTAAACATCAGTAGTCTCATCCGTTGTGTGTGAGCAGCCTGATTTTAGTAGGTTATTATATATCCATTGTACTTACATTGACATCAATATTTTTCTCTTTAAGAAATAAAAATGAAATGCTGGTGTTGCTGAGGCTGAGCAGACATGTGGCTAAGTACTATCTTGTGTGTAAGGAAGTCCAGGAAATGAGTCTTGGAGTTTTGGAATCATGGTGCAAGAGTTCGTTCAGTATTATATGAAAACTCTCATGCTACTTTTATTACGTGAATGTCTTTGTACGTGCTTCCTGTTTGGCACCTATAGCCTATATGGGTGTGTTGTTTGTTTTTTATTACACTTGGCCATAACAATAGTTTCTCTTGGGAATACGAAACGCGATCTTGTGGCATGTCCTATCACATTGTTTTGTTTTCTTTTAATAATCAAGTGTAATCAAGTTTCATTGAGCTCAGTGTGAAATTAATGTGAAACTTTTATTTATTCAGGTTATTTCCGCAGACATACGGCATACATGAAATATCTAGCCTTGCCCATCAGAGGCAGAGCAGCGAAAACATTACATAGGTAATAAATAGAAAAAGCAGAGAGAGATGGGAAACAGGCGCTCTGACTACATTAAACAGGCATTTGAAGTATGTATTTTCCATCAGAAACAGACTAGATTCCCATGCACCTTAACAACCTGTAACACTAGTTCCTGATGTTTCAAGTGATTTAAATGCCCTCTGTCCAACACTTAAAGACTTATAGTTTGCATGTTTCCCAGAGTGTATGTCCTGGAATACTTATGTATAATTGTAATGGATGACATTAAACACAAACAGGCACTGGATGTTGAGGGAAACAGAACAATAACCCCAAACACAAATCATTTTTGTGCTTATACAAATGTGGGGTTATTTTATCACCTGCTTGTATCTCTATTTGGAGCATACCTTAAACTTCATCAGGTGTTAAATTAATGAAAAAATATAGTTTGTTTCTCTCACCATGGTCTGTGCATTGCTCTCTGCCCACTGTTGAATACTCTTATTTTGCATTTTTAGAAGCCGGTTCTTGATAATTATTGTACTCCTATTTGTGGAGAATATTTACATGATGCTTATTATTACTCTAGAGAGGAAGACTAGTGGCCAACATACAATTTGCCTGTGTGTACAATCGCTGCAATTTGGCAACAAAAGATGGTGAAACAATGATGAAAGTGTAAACAAACAACAAACTTGTATGTGCATATAGTATGACAAGACTTTTAGTTTCTGGTGAAGACAAATTGATTAAGGTTTGCCGAATGTTACTCCATAGACTTTCCCAAAAACATTTCCTGTATACAGCTGACATTAAGATAGTAGCATTTTATTGCAAGGTATCTTTGACGTCGTGGTGGTGCAATAACCACGTCGTAAAAATAGGGGTTAATGGGAAATAGGAATTAGCCAAATAATGTCTGATTACATAAATAAAACTTTGCACATCAGTTTTAACGGTTTAAGAAATTACTTAAATTGGCTATTAACGTAAGTATTGATAACTTTGGTCTGAAACAGCTTAATATAGATGTAAGGGCCCACTTAACCAGTACCCTGGAAATCCAGAGTTCTCGCGAGAGCACAATTTGAATTTGCTCAGCGAGTAACTCTGGCAATCAGTAATGATGCTCATTACTTATGCCCATGAAACCGAGCTGCACCAATCACATCGGTGTATCTGATATAGGCGGGCCAGAGACGAGCTAAACAGATGACGACAGCGCTGCGATGACGAAGTCCGGAATCAGTCAGTGAGCGTTGCAAGATGGCTACGGATGAACACCAGTTGTTTGAAATGGCTTTGGCCGCTACAATGAACGAGTTAGACTTGGCTTTTTCTCTAAAAGAGGAACAGAAGACGGCGCTCGAGTCTTTCCTTTGCAAGAAGGACGTTTTTGCTGTTTTGCCAACCAGATACGGCAAGAGTCTAATCTACCAGTTAGCTCCACTGGTAGCTAAGCGTATACGTCACCCGTATTGTTCTGATTGGTCGTAGTGTTATCCAATTGCGTGCAGTGATATTTACAAATGCATGCTGGGTGCCGCCCCTCGAGTTGGGCCATTTTCATTACTCATGGCCAGACCCTAAATCTTCCTTGATTTGGGTCTGGATTTCCAGGCTACTTAACCAGTGCAAGATTAGCAGAATTTACCGAAAACTGACCCCATTTGGTATTGACCTGGCTTTGCTGCATTCTGGTCCAGTATTTTGATGCTTATGCAAAGATATTTCAAACATCAATCTCTCACAACCCCTTTTGTATAACATTTGGATTTATAACTAAATCCTGCTTAAGTGGTCGGAGAGCATTTACCTCCTGTATTGTTAGACAGCTTATTGTTCAGTGCTGGAAGCAGCACTCCCCACTTATCTTCGCAAGATGAATAAAAGACAATGTATCTCTTGAAATGAGAGAAAACTGAGTACATATTTATGATGACAATATGATGTGTTTTTATTTAATAATGATTTGTCCGATATATTTTTCCACAAGAAAAAGTTAAATTAACTACTTACATTCTTAAAATTTAAGAAGTTTATTGAAACTGTTTCTTTCTTCCTGCTAAAAAAAAAATCCAGAATCAATAAACACGCAAATATTTTTAATTTAGAAAGTTTAACTGCCAGACACAAGATGTCTCCCACTTCACTGAAAAGTCCATTCTCTGTCTATGTGCACTGGAGGCTTCAAGTTTCCACAACACATTTGTGTAACTTTAATACTGGATCATGATCGGCTTCCAAGTTGTGATGTCACCAAATCATGTTTGTGTTCATGTCTTAGATTCACAGGGAAACTTTGCTTCTTCTATATTTTACATTTCAGTTTGTTTATTGTTGATGATCTGGTATGCACACAAAACTGATTAAAAAAAAGTAAAATATTTATTGTTTTTATATCAATCTGTATAGTCTCTGAAGCCACAGCATTTACAAAGGATATGCCACACTTTGTGGTTAGGAAATTTAATCAGTGTTCTTGTTGAATCAAACCTTTGCAATTGACAAAACCAAAAACATCATATGACACTATGCTCTGATATGTTCACTGTAGTCTGAACGTTTAAAAAGTGGATTGTCGTGCCTTGTTACACATTTTTTGAATAGTGAATAGGTGGTGAACCCCAGTCAGGAGATTTTTGTCAGAGCCTTGAGGCCCTGAGACAAGCGATGTGTCTTAAGAGATAGACATGCTAATTGTTAACATCAATCATGAGCATTCCTTCTCTCCATACTGCACTGTACTGACTGATGCCTGCCTTGGTGAACTCGGCCAGTGGAACTATGTTGCACATGACTCTTGAGACTATGACTGGTATTCATGTCACCCTCTTTAACCTTGTAACTATGACAGACAAAATGTTCAGCTCCAGTTATATAACTGCCTCTACAGACGTCATCGCCCTTGCTGCTGTTGCTGATCTCTTGCTCCAAAGCACACAGTCATTGTCCTCGGTAGCTTCAGGCTCAGATCCACTGGGGCATGATTAAGACATTTAGCTGCTTTTTTTTAATTTATTTATTTTTTAAAGTTCTCCTCTTCAGGCTGTAACACTTACCACATTATGTGAATTTGCGTCCTCTCTTTATATTTGTGGCATAAAAGTGGCATAACCAGAGAAAAACATCTGAACATAATGTGTGAAACCTTTTCAAAGACACTACAGTGCTGCACTGAGATCTCTGTAAAGCAAAATGTACGCCGGTGACCCGAAATGTTCTGAGTGGCTTTTTAGGTAGTTCTCTTCATTCAAAGATGTGAAAATGCCATCTACATAAATGAGGTTCATTAAGTATCAGGTGGAATGAATTCAGCCTCTATTAAAGTGCTACACTGTCTGCTGCACAGTCATTTTCCATTTTTCTTTTTTTTTGAGACCTGTCTATTCTATATAACTGATTCACATGACTTGAGCTCAGACTTTGGCACAAATGCATCAAAAAGTATCTTATAACATTCTTTAAAAACTGATATTTTAGGTATGTAGCTGCCTCAGTTTTGGTCTGACCATAACCTCTCTGAGATGAGCTCTGCATCATAGATTCAAAGGCCAATCAGGATATCTTGGAGGTGGAAGGCTGTGAATTTAGGGGTGCATGCTGGGTGGTTTCTGTCAGTCCAAGTGACCATTGACTTGGTAAAAGGCCAGTTGAAATGCAACAGGACAGACTGAACAGTCAGGCCTTGTTGATGCACTAGTTCGTCCAGATAACAGGTTGTGGCTTTATAAGAAGGTAGCGACCAGGTGCCAGCATCCAAAACACACAGTGGTGAAAAGAGAAGAATAAATGTGGGGTTGGCTTTTACTTTCACTTTCGCTAGTGAGTTTACAAACACAAATTGACAATCCTGCATTGCATACCATTAAAAATTGCCTGATTGCCCAGGGCAAGTAAAATGCTATGTTGTGCTAGTAAATTTTACAACTCACTTGCCTCATTAGGCAAATGGTAAAAAAGAATTTTTTTTTTTTTTTTTATCTTGTGGTCTTTTTGTTGTTGTTCTATGTGAGTGAGGCTGCAAACTGAATTGCCCTGCGGGGATAAATAAAGTTGTTTGAAGTTGAAGTTGAAGAAATGCATCTTTTTTTTTTCTGGAGCTGATGATGAAAGTAACTAAGGAGTGAGGCACCCTTCTCATCTCTGTTGAGAGTTGCACATGCACAGTACCGATTAGTCCTGGTTGTTATTTGATAACTGCTAATAAATAAAGCGTTTTGTAAAGGGGTAAGTAAAAATTTACTTCAGGCAAGTAGATTTTTGGGAAAAAAATATGACGAATCCTGAAAGTGCAGTGGAGTAAGTCAGTTTCTAAGATTTCCAACTTTATAAGGAACCAATTGAATGAGTGCAAAAGACATAAAGTAGTGCTATTATAGTACAGTATAATAGGATACAAAATAGCAGAAGAGAAAGAGAATCATTCCCTCCCCTTTTCTCATATCAACATCAACCTAAAAAAGTATTCTCCTTTGTGTACTCGCTACACTGCTGTACAGGAGAACACAAATGAAATACAGTAGTTCACAATGAGCTTGTTGCTGGATCTGACAGGACATGTCATATGATTCACCTGCATTTAACTAATGACTGTGATTAGGCCCATTGTACAGTTTTTTTCTGCAGCCGAAACCTGAGGATTAAGTATGATTAATGACATTAAATAATGTTTTTTAAGTATTTCAAATACATAAATACAAGCTCTTAAAGTATTTTTTTTTTAAATATTACATCTTTTTTTTGGTCTATTCAACAACACACAAATAACAAAATACTCAAAAGTAATTGAATTATTATTAATTAATTGAAAAACTGCCCATCTCTGCTGAGCTTTCATCTGTTTTCCTTGACAACAGGTCGCTTTAAAGAAGCGGGTGTGGCTACACTTTGTATTTCAGATGAAGAAAAAAAAGGGTTTCACAATATGAGTGTGTGTGACCTAGATGTGATTCAGATCTTTTGCTCAGGGTGTTGGCTGCATGTGCATTACAATGTGGTTTGTTTTCATGGAGTACAATGCACAACACAGCAGAAGGCCATAAACAAACACGTCAGGTCTGATGCCGAAATAAACCGAGCACTCCCAGACTGGGTTCCTCATTCCTTTGATATTCAGTACGTCATCTGAAATCTGTGATGGCAATAGGCAAAACCTGACCATGGCTTGTGACACTAAACAGGAGTGTCACACACCACTGGAAGTCTCTCTGGAAATTCTGTTCCTTGGAGGTCAAAGGACAGGGTCTCTAACAGAGCTGGAAGTGATTTAAGGGTTTGCTCAAGGACCCTTCAGCAGGGTGAATGAATCATGAGTCATTATCACAGTGAAGGACGATTTCTACACTCACTACACCAATCTGTTTCCCTGTTAGTATGAGCTGTTATCCTGAATAATGTGTGCACTCACAGAGATTGTGAATAATCCAAATTAGCTGTATTTCACCATCCTTTAATCAGGCATGAAGCATAAACTGAGCGTGTGAAAACTAGTCAGTGCGATTTTCTTTTTTTCTTTTCCAGACGACAAATGATCCAGCCTTTTATCATTAAAAATGTAGATGTTATTAACCCACTTTCAGGCATCTATTGTGATTATATGTCAACTCATTTTTTCAGTGAACAGGCCCTTAGGTAAAAAAGAGGCCATCTACAGCTGATATTTTGTCCTGTAGTTAAACTAAAATGTTAATTACCTTACAAATATATGAAAAATTAATGTGAAGCTGCCAATAATGTATGCTGTTTCAGTATGGGGAAGAAAAATAGGTACAATCCTGTGCTTTTGGTTTCTTTGGATTATAAAATTAGACAGAATTCAATATTCATTTGTTTATCTGTTTCCTCAAAGAGAATGTTTTTTTATTATAAGCTTGCTTTCCTCTCTAAAAAGAAACCTGAATTTAATGAGAGAGATTTGTGTGCTTTCAGGAGGAAGCTTTGGAAATACGGACGGCAGTGTTTCATAACAAGGAAAATGAAATGGCAATAGATAGGAATGGAGACATAAGGTCATTTTTTCCATGGACTGCTTGCAAAGGGCTATATGAGTTCACTTCAGAGTCTGTGCAGAAGAGAGAGGTTCATTGTGGTTTTACAAACACACATTGATGAATTTATAACAACAATATTTTTATTCTGGTTTTCAGCTCAAAGTGTTTCTTTCAGGGCATTGTAAAAGAATCAGCACCCTTCCACAGCCAGGAATTTTATCAAAGATGTAACCTACGATCTGAGCTTGAGACAGTGCTACAAAGAAAGAGCTGCATTGCCCTTTCCACCCGTGCCCTAGAATTGTGACCCACATATTTGCTCACACACTGCCTTAAGTAATTGCATCTTTTCCTGAGCAGCAGCACACAATAACAGGCCGGGAATAATTCGGTGATTCATTTAGAATTGTTGAAAGAATGTAATTATGAGGAAATTTGAGAGTAGCTCAACCTGGTGAAAGGATGTTTGTTTTAAAGGTCTGCTTTCTTATTGAAAGGATGCAGCCACCCACAGTGAGGCTGTGCCGTGTGGTGAATGTGTAATTACAAGGCACTTTGGATAAAGTATGCCCAAAATCACTGACAAATGTTGTTGTGTAACCATGAAAAGTAAACACAGAATGAGTGAAAGAAACCTACATAAAATTGTACTGAAAAAGGATTAAGCTCACTGTGCACTAAAAATGATAAGACAAATTCATCTGTTATTAGTTATTATTAAGTATTAAAGACAGGGTTTAGGGGATATATGAGCAGAAATTGAATATAATATTCATATCTATCATTAGTGTATAATTACCTGAAAATAAGAATCATCTTGTTTTATGACTCCGCGCCGGCAGAGGCATTATGTTTGTGTGTTGTTTGTCCACAAATGTCTACGTGGACTTATCGATGAACTTAGTAGATTTTGGTGGTCATAGGTCAAAGGTCATTTTGACCTTCTCCATCGCAATCTCATGAATGTGATATCTCTAGAAAGCCTTGAAATATATATATTTTTTAATTTGGCACAAACATCCATTAGACTCAGGCATAAACTGATTAGATTGTGGTGGTCAAAGGTCAAGGTCACTGTGAGCTTGCATCTTTCTCATTCTCATGAATGCTGTATCTCAAGAAGGCCTTGATAGAATTTCTTCAAATTTGGTGCAAACATCCCACTTTGAGTCAAGAATGAACTGATTAAAATTTTGTGGTCAAAGGTCAAAGGACAAGGTCACTGTGACCGCATAAAACAAGTTTTCGGCTATAACTTAGAAAGTCATGTGCTAATTATGACAAAATTTCACACAAATGTCTAATAAGATAAAATGATGAAGTGATGACATTTTATATCCCAAAGGTTAAAGCTTAAAGATTTGGTCAGAATTGGTGACTTTTTCTTTGGTGCCCATCCTCAAACTGTGCTGATGGCATAGATATTCTGTGTTGCAGAAGTAAAGATGTGTGTAAAGCAACCCTGTTTTTACCAAAATGTTTGTAAACTGTAATTGCAACTTGACAGGTTCGCCGAGACATACAACTGTGAGGCGATAATTCTGGTTATTACCTTATGAGCTGTTTATATCTACATACATGGAGCGGGCCCTCTTACACAGAGTTAACCATGTTGTTATACAGTGGCCCAGATCGGATAAACCAAACACTGGCTCGATACTGGGCTATTTGTGTTTTGGCATTGGCCACTGAAATTCTCCTACAAGCTTGGCACACAGGAGAAGTTTAAGCCCTGCAACCCCTACACAGTACACCTTTAATTTTGTCTATAAAGTGCCTCCAATCACATTTTAATCAGAGCCCAGAACTGATGTCTTCAGATGACCAAAGTGTCTGATTTGTAAAGATAAAATGAAAAAATACTTTATAGCTAGATTCAACAAATGTTATGTCTGTTGTTTTCGCTTGAAAGATTAACTGATCATATAAAGTCATTTTTGATTGACTGATTGATTATTTGACCTATAATGTCAGCACAAAAATATAGTTTAAGTACATCATCCAGGATGTTTACATAAGTGCAGTTATGAAGAGCATGGGGAGAGGGCATGTGTTTTTTCCTGAATGCACAGCAGGTGAGGATATGTTAAACTGCACTGTGACAGGATTGTCCGGCGGGTAAAGCTCAGTGAGCGCGAGAGTTCAGCTGTTGCCCAGGGGAGGATTAGTGTGAAGCTGCTGTTTGGTCAAAACGGACAGCGCTCGTGGGAAAACACTGCTGAGGAGGGGCATGACGATTAGTTTCTTTACTGGCCAGTGCCTCCTTTTTCCATTGTGTACTCAATGGAAGAAAATGCTGTTTCGACCGAGAATGTCCCCAAATAGTCCCATCTGTGATTTTTTTTCTCCCCCAGTTTCCCTGCTCAGCAGTTGGATAACGTTTGAAGTTGTAGTCAGTGCTCCTCCACCTACTGTATACTGAATTACAAGTGCAAAATGTCCTTGACCTGAACATTGTGTAACCAGCCAACTGTTAGAATGGACTGAAGAATGGTTATGTAGAAATGAGACACCATTTCCGGTAATAAGGAGATTTTCTGTAGTTGCTGCAGGAAGAACATCTGCTGCCAATGTGATGCTCTCAGAAGAGTTCAGGAGTGTGAGGCATTCACCCGCAATGTCAGTCTTTCCAGTTTAAGTTTTGATCATGTACTTATTTAAAATAAGGCTTTATTTGTTACCTCGTCTTCACAGGAGATTATGTACCGTGAATCAAAGTGCTTGTTTTTTGTTTTACCTATTCTGATTTTCAGACCAATCTGCTGCATTTCATCTACTTAGGATTCCTTTTATTTGTTATTTGAGACATTCTTTATATCAAATATGTTTTGATATTAAAAGAAAAACAAGGAAATATTACTTCGAAGCTGCAACAGTAAATTATCTCCGTAGCCCATCTTTCAGCCCAGTAATAAATCATGCATCACTGCTGTGTACAATGTATTGAGAAGATTTAGGCTGTTATAATGAGGAATCAAAGCATACAGCGAGAACGGTTGCCCGCCACTTTATTAATATTAATCAGACTAACAAATGGGCTTCTGAGGTGTGCATGAAAAATCTCCTGGACCAGAAGAAAATGGAAACCAGTGGCTTGATGGACATAGCTGCCTTGGTTGGGGGGGAAGTAGACACCACACATTGTTACCATGGGAACACAGAGCGAACAGCAGTGCCACAGTGTAATTAATGACAGTCAGTGCTTCAGCAGAGGGCCACGATGACATCATCAATACCAGATCACAGATGTAGCTGGAGGCAATATGGCTTAGTGTCGGTGTGATTATCAAAATAATCCAGTTTTTCCACTGAAGTAAAGACGAGCAGTCTGGACAAAGGTAAAGGGTGTGAAGCCCTGAACACTGAACATTTATTATGTAGTGAGGCCTGCTTATGAGTACTAAATGTCATCTCATCATCCAATAGCATGACCTACATAAGAGCAGAACTAATTTCTATGTAGGCGGATGGTGAATAATGCAGTAAAATGTGGGAGATCTTTATGAATCTTAGATGTCTCACACTTGTTGCTCGCTGGCGAAGCATTTCACTTGAGAACGATTCCATATCATCATTCTGGCACTGTTCGCTTTCTTATCTTTGTTTTGTGTGTACAGTGTGTAAGCTGCCATATGGCTGAGTGGATGACATGAGCCAAGATGTTTAAGATGTTTTTTGAACATCATTTAATTAAAAAAGCCTCTATTAGTTGACTTTGTCATGTTATATAACAAGTGGTAGCTGTCTCTGCATTAGTATGCCATTAAACCTTTATGACTTTAAAGGTCCAGGGTGTAGGATTTAGGCAATTTCGGGGAGTAACTCGTTACATGGAACTAGTATGTGTAATACATTCAAAATAAATGTAATTGTAATCAGTTACAATTACTGAGAAAAAATATATAATAACATTACAGTTACTAATCAAAATGTCTGTAATGTGTGTTTGTGTTACATCTGAACATATTCTTTCAGGTAAAAAGCATTTATGTACAATAAAACATTCATTCTGCTGCTTTGCGTGTTTTTTGCCATGCAAGAATGGCTTTTTTTTTTTCTTTTCTTTTTTTTTTTTTTGAAAACATCATGAAAGCCATTGGGACAAATTTGAGTGCAACGCCACCAAGGGTAGGATGGCTTACAAGGAGCTGTCTCTACATTTAGACATTCATTTGGCTGTGTGTGGGCTCACATTGCGCCCCCTCTCTCAGTCAAATCAATGAACATTGCACTGAACGACCTTTGTTTGCCACGCCTGCAACTCGCCAACCAAGCCAAGTCGGGCGTCCGACGGGTGTTGTCAGACAAGAATGCCTTTCAGTGCAGAAAATTCATAATGATATTTAACTTCTGAAATCAGACAAGGGCTCTAACATCACTGTACAATGACTTGTACAGTCACTAGTTTACCAGCGGTGAAAATGCTGTATACATGGAAATGTTCGGAGTTAAACCTTTACCTGTTATGCTTAGTTTAAAACATTTGCTAAAAAAGTAATCAAAAAATAATTACTTTAAATAAGTTACATTACTTTGATTCTTCATTCATGCATTATCGTAACCGCTTATCCTGGTACAGGGTCGCATTCACACAGTGCAATTTAGAGTTGCCAGTTAACCTAACTTTGGACTGTTGGAGTAAGCCAATCCAGAAAAAACCCACTCTGACACAAGGGGAACATGATAACTCCACACAGAAAGGCCCCAGCCGGCTGGTGGGTTCAAACCCAGAGCCTCTTGCTGTAAGGTGCCAGTGCTAACCACTGCACACCTGTGCCGTCCACGTCACTTTGATGAGGTTATTAAAATACTTACATAATTTGTAACATTTTTAACAGGGTAACTGGTAATCTGTAACCTACTACATTCTCAAAGTTGCCTTCTTAACACTGGATTAAGGGGGATATATTGGCAGGAATGGAATATAATATTCATAGCTATGTTTTCATTTGTGTATAAACACCTCAAACTACTAATCATTGTGTTGTTCTTACCTTAGAATAAGCCGTTTATATGTACATACAGAGCGGGCCTTCTTCCACAAGGTTGGCCATGTTTTTTCCACAGTTACCCAAAACAGTCAGCAACGTCAGCAACCATAGTTCTTCTACATGCTTGGCACTTGGGAGAAGTTTCAGTTGGTTGTAATCTGCAGCCTCATTGTTAGATGTCACTGAATCGTACACAAGACCTTTAAAGGTACCACATATTTACTAGGTGAGATATTTATGTAACAAAACTTTAAGTGCTTCTTTATGGTATCCATGAAGGCTAGCAGTAGGAAGTCTGTGTACTATAAAATGTTCATTTGAGAGTTTCAGAAATTATTTTGTTATTTTTTATTTATTTTATTTATATTTTGTGTTATTAAAGAACTCCTACTATCAAGAGACAATGCAAACGTGTTACAATCCCTACTACTATTGGTAAGGAAAATCTGGCATGTCAAACTCATGTTAAATGAGTTTGACATGCCAGATTTTCCTTTGCCTTTTTCATCCCCAGTGTCTTTTAGTGTATGCAATCACAGACTAGACAGGTGGGTAAATACAAGAGTGCTGTGTACAGTTTCTTGACATCATATTGCATGCTATCTGGGTGTTGAAGGTCAGAGTTTTTAGAAGGTTACCTCTCATCACCCCATGGAGCAACCATGTCCCTCTGTGGTCTAATTACAGGCTCTGTCTCTCTTTTTCCATCACTTATTTATCATCTGTCTTTTGTTTTTGTTTGTCATTTCTGTGAAGCACATTGTATTGCATCCATCTGCATCAAATGCCTTCAATTAAGTGTATTATTATTACATTTCTAGCTCTTGTAAACTTTGGTACTTTCATGTTGGCTTTTGGTTTTCAAGATCTGACAGCAATGTAAACCAAGTCAAATCCCTGTATCTGACTTTTTTTGGCATGCATTCCTACACTTGATGATCAAAGCTGTGTTCAAATGATGGTACAATTTTATAATAGTTTACTTGCTTGCTGAGTCCTACTTATTTATTTATTTATTAGATTAAACAATGCACACTTTAAAATCTGCAGATTGTGTCAGGATAGAGTCAGAGGAGACATTAAAAGGTCCAGTGTGTAGTACTTGGCAGAAATGGAATACAATATTCATAATTATGTTTTCATAAGTGTTAAATCATCTGATACTAATACTTGTGGGTAAGAGCCAGAGAAAGAGCCTGCATACAATAAGGAGCAGGTCAAACAAACCAAGTTTTCAGTTGGTTATAATCTGCAACATTACAGTGATGCCACTAAATGCATCACGCAAGACCTTTAAGAGAGCGACTTCTTGTCAGTTAGGTTCTCCCTGTCCCTATTGTCCTGCTCATGAAAAAATACTTTGCTATTTCACTGTAAAATGAATTTTGCAGTGAGTCCTGGTTTGCTCTTGTTACTGCTGTGTTTCGATAGGGTCTTATTGTTATCAAAATGCTAGGGAATATATTGTGTTGAAAGAATTTTGTTAGAACTAAAGCCTCAAGAAACTATTAGGGTCAGTTATAATCCAAGCATAATTAGATTTAAATAATTGAATAAATTAAACTAAATGGAAGAAAATTAAATGTGCCAACATGGACTTACATTATAAAAAATCAAATTTGCTTATATGTTTTAATGTAAGTAAAGAAAAATGTGGTTGCTTTTAACTCTGATTTCCTCAGCAGGACTGCCAGCAAATAAATGTTGGTTGAGGCACAGTAGGATACTTCATACAAATCTGATCTGATCTGCTACAAGAAATCCAGGAAAGTTATTAAAATTTAAATGATGACTATTATTAACTTATAATCCACATTCAGCTCAACTGCAAACACGGCATTTGATGCCATAACCACAAATGATAGTTGTTTTGCTGGAGCTCCTGTGTTGCTGCTGACAGTAGAAAATGTGTTAGTAACACATTTGACACTAGTTGCAAGCTTACTGACACATGCATGGTGGGTAATTTCATACTCTGTGTATTCACTAGGACAGCAATAACACTGCAGATAATTGAATGGAATATTCTTGTTTCCGGTCTTGGTTTACACTGGCTGACAGCATCATTTGTACAGTCTCTTTGTCTAGGTTGAGTCACCACTGCCATATACAGTAAATGATGTTTCGTTTTTGACAGTTTCCTCATTTGTGAGGAAACTGCTGTCCACCTGACTTTCATGTCATTCAGACATGAGAGAAACTGGGACAACTATTGCAATTACACGGTGGGAGCTCCACTCAGAAACAGCTGACGTTGGGAATTGAATGTACCCAATGTAGTGGGGGGCCTCAGTAGTGCCTGGTGGCCCCGCAGTGTTCGGTCTGGCTAAAGTGTAACATGCTTGAAGGTTTCAGCACATAAGCTTTGTTTCCAATAAGCATCCCGGTTCAATTTGGTTCAGTTTGTTACACATTAGAATTGTTAGTTTCCCGTTTCTATTGTCAAAAGTTGTTGATGGTACCAATAGAATACAATAGAACGTCCATTCTGCACGTTTTTTCCACACCCTCTGTTGAGGTACCTAACACACTGATCTGATACTAAAAGGTGGAACTAGAAACATTGCAGTCCACAGATTGATCCGGAGAGAATTCCAGCTTTTGCACTACAAGAACTCAGTGCACAAACCTGCTTCTGAAAATAGCTACGTGCTACCTAGTTCCATGGACGATCAGCGAGGTACAGGTGTTCCTCTGCATGGCCCGTGAAGAAGCAATACAGCCAGGGGTGGAAATCCCGGGGGGGACAGGGGGGACATGACTCCCCCTTCAGTAAAGCTGTCCCCCCCCTAGAATAATTTGAGACACAATTAATAATTTTTGAACAATGCAGTGGTATTTATTGAAAGCACAATGTAAGCAGTGCTTATTATAATCGCGCAATAATGTGCTATTTAAAGATTTAGTCCCCCCCTCCCATTCCTAGTAGTGGTATATCCCACACTCTTTTCAATGGGCGGGGCTACTTGGCAGCAGTAGCAGCGTGTGGCTGGAACCGCTGTCCACATCGCACATCGCAGGGTAAGATGTACACTCACACAGACAGTTTAACTTACACAAGTTACAACACATCCCATTTACTGTTACAACAAGCCCCAGGCCCAGGCTGATAATATAAACTGTCTGCAACATTTCTCCTGCATTGTTCAAAAGCCTACTCAATTACGAGTGCTGCTAAGCTAAAAGCTAATGATTAAGCTCAGAGTTTAGTGATAGTCAGAGAGGACAGGAGAGAAAGAAGAGGGAGAGGACAGGACAAGAGCAGTCAGTGGCGGAGCGGCTCGTAATCTATGGGTACCTGTCTGTAGACTCTCCACCTGTCAGTGAGACATGAAAGACGTGCAGTCTAACGGACGAGGAGCGGTCATTACGTGCGACTATTACGCACGGTTGTGACGGAGCGTAGCTATGGGTACTTGTCTGTAGGCTCTCCACCTGTCAGTGAGACAAACATGAAAGACGTGCAGTCTAACCGACGAGGAGCGGTCATTACGTGCGACTATTACGCACGGTTGTGAGGTGCGCAGCGGCAGATCTGACAGCACACTGTTTATAAACCAGTTTACCAGTTTAATTGCAGGAAATGTTTAGTTGTTAAGCCATTTCTCATAAGTATAGACATTCACTCTGCCTGTTGGAGAGATAGAGAGAAGATTAAAGCATCAAATTGCGGTAAAAGATGCTGTATAAAAGACAGGCTACAACTTTTTTTCCTTGTCCCCCCCCCTGGAATTATTCTCTAAAATTTCACTGTTTATTGTCCCCCCCCAACAATGAAATGGGATTTTCGCCCCTGAATACAGCGAGAGCTGGAAGGAGCAGTGATGCAGATACTACCATCTGGTGACAACCCTGCCTACATATGAGTACTGTGTGTGGTGTAAACACTAAACAGATCTGTGGTTTAGGTACATGTCTGTACGGGTAACATATAGGAGTGGGAATTGCCAGGCTCCTCGAGAGTCGATCTGATTACGATTCAGAGAGCAACAATTTGATATGAAACGATTACTGATGCATCACAAAGCATCAACATTTTTGACTTCTATACATGATTTATTTTTCTCACTGTGTGACCACTTACTTACTTTAAAAACATAGCGTACTGTATTTGTAGTGATCCATAATTAAATTAACAGAAGAATTTACTTGCCTACAGTGTGGCTTTTGTCCAGGTCCAATTCTCCTTCAACCTTATATGGAAAATGCTTCCATACCCAAGCTTTTAAATCAGCTGGATTGTATCCATATGCAACTCCAATCCAAATGTAACTAGATGTAATAAGTTACATTACTTTGATGAAGTAATTAAACAGTTAAAATACTTATTACAATTTTGACAGGGTAACTAGTACAGTGTTTTCCACAGGATTTTGGGAAAGTATGGGGGGAAAGAAAGAAAGAAAGAAAGAAAGAAAGAAAGAAAATTTTGAACATTGTAAATTGAAATTGAAATGAATTTGTATACAAAATGTACAGAAAGGTAAAATCATCAAGTTTTGAAAAAGTATTGCAATTTCATTTTGTCTTTAATATTATTATCTTATATTATCTTTGTAATATGATTATCTTATATAATGTTATTACTATCCTAAAACATTCTCCAGGTCCTCTGTAACTCTGCAGGACTTATTTCCACCCTGCCCAGCAGCAGTACCGTGGCGAACGGTCCCTAACTGCGGGGAGAACGGAGCAGGCTTTTTCCCGGTCCCTCTTCTCCACACTTTGGGCTCTAGTTTCGCAGACCAGGTGAGGCGGGGGCGCAGCGCACCTGCTCTTCGCCAACTGGGTGTGGCCAGGCGGATTTTGCAAGTTTGGCACACTCGTCTGTCCCACCTCCGTCCCTCCTACCTGCGCAAGTCGGAAAGAGGGAGGAGAGAAGGCGTGGAGTGGGTTTTACACACATCACACCAATCAAATGAGCCCCTCTCCTCGCCCTTAAATGCGTCGCACGAAGGCGTAATGAGAGTTTACTCAATTCGCCATTGCAGAAGAGAGCAGCAGCGTCAGACGGCCAAACTTCTCCCAGGAGGAACCTGATGTTTTGGTCTGGGAGGTCCAAGCTCGCAGTGTCCGAATATACGGAACTGCGAGCAGACCTCCACGGGCTGATGATGCAAAGGTAGCCTGGGAGGAGGTCACCACAATTGTAAATCAATGATGCGTTTCTCTCGTGCGCGCGCGCTCTCTCTCTTTCTCTCTCGCAGTCTCACTCTGTTTCTTTTCTTTTGACTTTTCTAAGATGACAAATGCTGAATATATACTCCCTATCTGATGCTGTGGCTGTTTGTGGTTGGCTGAGAGGGATGTGAACTCATTAGTTTGCAGCTGTTTAATCAAATCAGGTTGGGTTTCCATTATGCGTGCCAAACGTGCCAAACGGCGCCAATCCCCTTTGATCTAACATCAGATGTGACGGGACAGTCAATATAGAGATACATTTATGTGCTGATTGCAGATAGTTGCATTGAATAGTGGTTTTGTGGGTATTTATTGCATCGTTAATGTGCCTGATATTCTGGAAACTTGCCTGTGAGGTTTTGGTGACGTGTGCGCACTGTCTGCCAGTCAGCCAAACTTCGGCTTACACCGGCTGCGCTCCCCCTGCGCTGACAGTAGACTTGGTTTCAGATGGCGAGCTTTTAGCGCACCTTTGGCGAAGCCTTTTGGCACGAAACTGTCACTGCGCCAAGCTGGATCTGTCAACACCTCCCCCTGCTGCGCCGCCACACCCATCTCAGCGCACCTCGGTCTGCCAAACTACCAAACTGAGTGCGCCTCGGGTTGCGCTGCTCGAAATTAGCTCTGCGCGGGGTTCGCCACCCTGCGCTGCGCCGGGAAACTAGAGCCCTTTGACTTATTTCCACCCAGCCGACAGTGGGACTTATATTCATTGTGCCAACAGTGGCTTGGAAAACCGCCCATAACCGTGTCACATGCGGAAGAGGGAAGGCGGCTGGAGTTCCTCCAACATTTGCGGTTAGATTATCATATATTTTTATTGACAAAAATATAGGCTGCTTCAGCTGATTTTTTTTATGCGCACATGTGCCCCTAAATATTTTTTACAGTTCGCACACACATATTTTTAGTCACGTGAAACGCTCGGCAGCCTAAATCTTTTGGTCAAATTAAACTATGGCGGGCCGCCATAGTTTCGTTAATTAATGGGAAACACTATAGTAATCTATGACCTATTACATTTTAAAAGTAACCTTGCAAACACTGGTGTCCAGTGATTGCATACTGTAGTATTTCATCAAAAATAGTATTAAATTACTACATACTGTTGTATAGTAAATGGTCCACAGCCTTTTTATTTTAAAGTTAAATGTATTAATTAATTAATTTGAAAGCACTTTGCAATCTACTGCCTGTATGAGCATAGTATAATGAGGGGGAGGCGGAGTGCACTACTGTTTCGATGCCGAATTGTTCACGTCTGCATCACGATGCATCTAAGAATTAATTATTTTACCCACCACTACCCCCTCAGTGTATTACACTGAAAGTGTTTGGTGTAAACGTGGCACACTTCACAAGTAAGACATCTGGCCTCAAATTCTGTATGTATTGTGGAGCAGCCACGGTGAGCAGTGGTGAGACAGTGGAAATTTGCTACTAAAGTTAGTTACCACTGACAGTTAAGTGCTATCACCTCAGTACAAAAAGATTCAAAATGCCTTTGAGGACACATATATGTAATCATTGGATTTATGAAGAAGGTGTAAGTCACAGACTGGCTGTACTGTTGTGGCTCCAAGTCTCACAAGCTGGTTAAAATGGCATCATGCTGGTACCACATCATAAGCCAAATCAGTCATCGAAACCTGGACTACTACAACAGCTGCAGTCTGAATCAACTGCGGGAAAGTGTGACTCATTACACGAAGATGGCCATTGAAACAAGTGGTCTGCAAATGTAGCATTGCTATAACTGTGTCTTGAGCCCATGGACGTCTGGAGAGAAATTCTGGTCCTAAAATGTCAAATAACGAGGACTGGCAGAGGCAGAGGCAGCCATTTGGTTGGCTCTGATGTTGAAATCTCATACCCACAGACTGTTTTCTGTTTTAAAAAGTAATATTGTAAAAAGCTATAAAACACATCCACAGGGACCCATAAATACAGAACACCAGATAAAGATTTTTGTGTCTCCTGTGCAGCTCAGGTTGAATTGTGCACACGGTATTTAACATTACTTTATATTATATATTACAGCTTATCCTTGATATTTTATTGCATGTGCTTGAAGGGGATACAGAATATTTTAAATCTTATAAATGAAATGTTCAAAGAGCAGGCTAGCGAACACTTGCCCTCTTCATTATGTCTAATTGGGAACATGCACTTAACTTTTTCTGATGTCATAGTCTGATGTCAAAGCAGTCAATTGTCACATACACTATTGTCTCTACTCTTCACTCACATGACAACTGGCCTTGATCACAAGACCACCTATAATAAGGGAAACTCTTCTATGCAACCTAAAACGTCCAACATGAAAAGGAAAGGATGTTGTAAGATTGCAGCAAAGATGGCAGTGTCAAAGCTTAGTTACAAAATTGTCTTGTAACAGCACTAAGGCTTTGTCTAAATATCAAACAGCCTGACAGAAGTACACGTTTCTTATCGGAAGTCTGTCAGACACAACTAAGTCAATACAGGCCAGAGGGACAAATCCTTTAGTGTGATTATCATCGTGTACAAACAGCTTATCAGCTGGTGTCCTGGTGGATCAGTGTCATAAGAGTTATAGCATGAACACTGATGTTCTCGGTTTGAATCAGACTCTGGACCATTGCAGCATGTCAGCCCCCACACTCAGTGCTTTTTCGAGAGGCTGAGAGGAGTGGTTCTATGAATGGCAGTGTCAGTCTGTCGGTCGGTCAGTTGGTCAGGTGTTCCACCACTTTGTTTCAGACTGAAATATTAATGGATGGGATTGCCATGAAATGTTGGTCAGACATTCATGAACCCCAGAGAATGAATCCTAATGACTTTTCTCCCAGTGCTACCATGAGATAAGGTCCATATTTATAATTTTGAGTGAAATGTCTCGACAATTATTGAATAGATTGTCAAGGAGTTTGGCACAGACATTCAATTGCCCCTTAGGATGAACTGTAATAATGCTGATGATTCTCTGACTCATCTCCCATCAGCCTCTGCTACTTTTTTGGTTATTGCTATTCAGCAAATTTTAGCATGCTAGCACCTTTAACATGACATGTAATCATGATAAACATAATACTTGTCAACCTGTTAGCATTGTCAGCATAATCAAGCCAGTTTTATTTATATAGCCCAACATCACAATTTGTGTCAGGGGGCTTTACAGTCCGTAGCATATGACACCCTCTGCCCTTGAATCCTTGCAGCAGATAAGGAAAAACTTCCCCCAAAATTAAAAAAAGGAAAATAGAAGAAACCTCATGAAGAGCAATTAAGAGGTATTCCTCTCCTGGGCTATACAGTAGATATAGTGTGTAGAATAGAATGTAACAGCATAGGCGATCCAAATGAAAAAAATGATACAAAGAACATGAACATTAACTGTATGCAACCAATGTAAGAATGTTGCCATGCTAGAATTAACATACAGCTCAAGGCACTGCTGCACAGTGTAGCCTCACAAAGCTCTTAGCGTGGCTATAGACTCAGTGTTCCACTGTAAACTATTAAGAAAAAAAAGAAAAACTAATTACACAGCTTTAAAATGACCAGTTTCATCTATTGTGGAAATGCCCTTCTCATCATTCTTCTGTTTTCTAAGAAGCACATTAGACTTTCGAAATTCAGACTGAAAAGACTCAGGGTCACATATTTAGCATCTGTTCAAGATTGCAAATGCTTCTGTTGAGATTTTGTTATTTTCTCAGCAAAAACACAGTACCACAGTCAAGTTTGCCGTGAAAATAACAAAACAGTAATCTACCATCTAAATTCTGAAAATCAATTATCACAGCCAAATGACAGCTAAAATCAGTAGTAGGGGGTTCCTAGCTTTAGTTACTCAAAACAAAACTGTGTTAATCCACTACATGACTTTTCTCCAATTGTTGACATACTCTGTAGTCTCTGTGGTGACTGCGTAATTAGATTAAAGGTGCAGTCAGCAATTCTAATCCAATACGCGTTTTGTCAAATTAGGGGGTTGGTTAGCTGTCTGTTCTTAGCCTGGGAACCAGATGAATCTGTGAGCTCATGTTTCATTTGCTTTCCCTCCCATTCAGACAGATTTCAGCTGGCGTGGGCTGGGCTGGGCCAATCAAACTATTTATTTAATATTATACAGGTTTGACACAATGATTGACATAGGAGCGTCACCAGTCCAGATTTGAAAAGTCACATGTCACACATTTCGCTTCTCTGATTTGATGTGTTTGCAACCAGTCTGCTCCATGCAGTGCAATGCACCAGGCTCATGAAACTCAGATCAAACTGTCAAACTATTTCAGAGATACATTTTAGTGAACTGTTTAGCTGTAATTACAGCAAGTTTGTGACCAGGCTGCCATTTTCTTTGCTGCTTAAAAATGGACCAAGCACCATCCCAACTTGCATGTGTCGCTTAGCACTATGTCACATGTTTCGTTGCTCTGAATGGTTGTAAGTCTATGGAATTGCCTCCAGGGGCATTTTGGTTTGCACCTGTTGATAACACCCCATGGAAATTGAAAATAAACTGAGAGGTTCCAGACTACCTCACATTTGGATGTACTCTGATGATGCCAGGCTAGTCCAAATCTGGTGTTCATAAACAGCCCTGGCACTGTAAGTGGGAAACAAACAAAGTTGGACTGAGCCCCACAACACTATTCCAGCCAATCAGCAACAGGAGGCGTTTGCAGGACAGGGGAAAGACCATGGATGTATAAAGAGAAAGGCAGTGGGAGCAAGAGAGATGGTAAATCTGGCACATGCTAACATGCTTAACTTCACATTGAACATTAACAGTCTTTCTCCAGGATCACCAACTCCCCCTTTAACTGTGGAATGATAAACATACTCACGATTGTGACAATCAAATACAGATTACCTCCCCATTATCACCAAATAGTCTTAAAGTTTATAGATTGTCTTAAATACCCACTTTCAAATGTTTTTAGAGTTGTTAACACATGGACATATGTCTGCATCTGTGGCCATCTCTGTGATCATTTGACAGATGCAAAACATTTGGCATTGGTCCATTATGAGCCCTTGAAATTAGTCATGCAGACTGCTGACCCACATTTGGGACTTCAGCTGAGGGAAAAGGCAACAAGGAAGTTGTAAAAAACAAAAGCAAAAAAAAACATAGGATGTGGGGAAGTACTTGAGGGAAAAACAAATAGCCTTTGGCTTCTTGTTTTGCTTATGAATTGTCATCTTTTTATTGGGCCTACAGTTTCTTTTTTTTTTCCAGAATGCAATAACTGGTTTATAAACTTAAACAGGGTCAGACAGGCTAATCTGCTGTCTTGCTGGAAGAGAGGAGACACCATTTCCCCTCACCTCTTCTACATGTGATTCATACAGTAGACTGACAGGTCAATTCATGTACATTTCTCACGATGTCAGTCTCTGACTTTTGCGAGTTAACACCGGGCTTTTCTCTCTGGATAAATGTGGACATAGCCTGATAGATTATAGGCTACTTGTCATGCTTCCATGGCCAAGTGGTATTAGGCTTCACTTCAGACTGTACCATTCACACTTCTACACCCGCGTCACACACATAAATTACACATATAGATCAGTCTCCCTTACACTAGTCTAAATGACATGTAGTGGGGGGCTATTATGCATTTAGCACGTGTTAAAGATTACAATCAGCCCCCTCCTCCCGGTCACTACAGGTTTCTTTCGGTTGTGCTGCACAGCCGACTGCTTATGCTGCTGCCGTCGTTAGCCGAGTATTGAGCTACCAGCTGACCTACTTTCTCTGCTCTCAGCCACTCGGTCCTGTTTACAAGCCACTGCCAGCGGAGGATGTGGAGTACAGTGCCTGGAAAATAGACGGACACAGTCCGCAACTAGCAAAGGGACCACGGACGGGAAATTTGACCGTGTGTCGTTGGTAAATTAGGGCTGCCAAAGCCACGGGCAGCTCACCGGCGATTAATAACAGCGCGTTATTAACTTAGGCGTTGTTATGCAATTTAACGCTTTCAGTGCGCTCGCCTGGTCAGTCTGTCGCTGGTAGTTGCACTCGGCTGCTATGCTTTAGTTTCCTTTAAAAAATGACTAGATTGATAAAAGTTAAGTGTGGATCTTTTTTTCTGCTGGGGAGCCCCTTTCAAGGTACGTGAGATTTAATTAAAGCTTTGAGTTTCGCGTCACGAGCGCTGAATGTTGTCATGTTGCTGCCACTCGCTTACTCTGTTCATAACATCAAAGTTCACGAGTGGCCTCTTTGCAAATTAAAGGAGAGGGGGTTGACTGCATGATGAGCCCCTTTCGAGATTTTCTACGAGACCCAGACTGCGCAGGCTAAACATATACAGTGTTTGGTCAAACACAGGAGTCTGTATTAGCAGCGTTACACATACACAGCGCTCTTGAATGCTGCTTACATGTTTTCGGCTCACAGTCATCAAGTGCCCTGGTTACAAGGTTGAAATAACCTATTTTTCTCCATTGAACCCCTGCTGATGACATTGATGGCAAAACACTGAAAGGATTTTCGTCATTGTCTCCTCTAAGACGTCAGATAGCAAAAATGTTAAATGTCACAGGAAAAGAAATTCTTAAATAATTTCTCAGCGGGCTTAGGTCAGGCTGATGTTACCCAACCTGGCAGCTTTAAGTCTACTGGAGTTCACATTTCTCTGACTAACTCACTGTTTTCTTGTTCACAAAGCATTTTGGCTTCTTATTTGCAGCTGACGTATCCTTGCAGAGAAAGAGAGAGATTTCCTCTGTTTGACCCGGGGGTATAGTGTGGCAGAATAACTTATTTACTATAGGCTGTACTCAGAGTTAAAGGGTCATTGAGTGCACTCATGGGCCTTCCCGCTGTTTGTCATTTGTAGGTGTGTAACCAATAGAAGTATTTCCTGTTTCCTTATCACTTAAGGGAAGCTTTACCTATAGCAGACATCCCAACAGAAAACTGAAACTTTTTTAATTTAGAAACTAACCATATGTTTTTACATGTTCAGATTTTTGCCACTTTGAATTTTCATTAATGTACACACCTCTGTATATGCAAATAATACTGTATTGATGGGTTAATATGATGATATAAGCAAAGGACCTGCAGATACATTTGTGATCACATATGTGTTGGACATACTTCGTTGAGTTTATCCATTTGTAAATAGCCTGTATTTTAATATTTAACTACAATAACTGTCCTCTGGGGAATTTAATGAGTTAAGGGATATGATTTCATTTATTTACATGCAATGGAAGCTAAAGCAACCAGACCTAGATACATGTCACACCAGACATTTTCAGTTTGGCTGGAGCTAAGCTTGTACAGACCCAGTTAATGTTTACTTGACAGCTTGGTCTGTCGGCTCAAAACCAGATGCAGGTGGAAGTGGTCAGGCAGTGTAAACTTTTACACCAGCAGACAGTAGCAGTCACTACCCCATAGTCTGTGGTTGGATTAGTATCTTAAAGTAATCTAGAGGCATAAGAGCAGCAAAACACTGTGAGCCCTCTGGCCGGAATACCGTGGTATTTTTACCAGTGGCAACAACGGGGCTAGTATTGTTTTCACCTTTTGAGTCTGTTTGTGTGTGTCATTGTGGCAGAATGTGTTCCTGGTGACATCCAATGTTGAGGGAACTACCAGTGAGGCAGTTCTGAGTACTTAACCAGGGGTTATGTCTGTCTGTCTGTCTGCCTGCTTGTGGACAGACTTTATCACCACAATAGCGTCACAACCACGTGGCAACCTCTGGGGCTGAAAAATGAAGCCAACACAGAAGTGCCAAAACCTAGTTTTCTGAATGGCCGCTTGAAATTGGCTCCAGAAGCCAGTCAGTCCCCATGTTAAAATGCCCAACTTTACAGCAGAAATAAACATGTTTACTGCCTGGTGGAAAAAATCTGTTTTAGTCCGTATAGCTAATTTCAACATTCATGACAACTGTATGGGGGTGAATTTTACATAACTAATCCATTTACATTACGTGTAATTAAAGACGGGCTGCTTTGAGTCATGGGCTGTCTGTAAATAATGTCCTTAGCTTCTCAGTCAGATCCACCTCCTCGCTCCTTCACAGTGCCAACCACTTGCCCAAATACGGTCACTTCGGGGTCCAAAAAACCAAGATGGTGACGGCCATAATGTTGAACTTGAGGCTTCAAAATGGTACTCCACAAACCGATGGGTGATGTCATGGTAGCTACAGTATGTCCATAATTTTTACTGTCTATGGTCTCAATTGCTCAAGATACAGTCACGAAGTCTGAGCAATGGCGTGGTAGTAGGGGGGCAGAAAGGAGGGAAGGGGTCATTGGGACTCCCACTTTAAGCCCCTGGCCCACATTTGTTTTGAGTCGCGGATCACTGTATCGCTGATGGAATGATCCCATCGCAAGATGGTCGCTAGTTGCAGAATGTTGTCGGCTGTCAGAGCTTGCAGACTGCCTTTTCTCATTTGCAGTCTGTTCTTATTCTTGTGTGTGTGTGTATGTCTGTGTGTGTGTGTGTGTGTGAGAGAGAGAGAGAGAGAGAGAGAGAGCAGGTGAAACATTAGCATGATAAACCTGGTGAAAAAGTCCCCTCTTGATCGTATTAATCATCAGCAGCACTTAATGGGTGGATTTGATTTGAATGGATGATATTTCAGGGAGCAGATTTTTTTTTACAGAACCACTTTCAAATAAGCATAATTTATAATTCATAACTAATGGCTTTATGAGTTTTTGCTCTATAACTTATCATGGTGGGACATGGCAGAATACAGTCAACAACAATAAAATTATTATGGCGATGATAAAGATAAATTTTATTGTGAGCTTTTTACTGCTTTGCTCAATAACCTAGTAACCGTTAATGGAGCCATTATTTACATCTTACCCAGTTTGTCTTTTGCGGAAGCAGACAGGTTAGTTTGACAGACATGGTCTGTGGCATTTAAAGTGTCTGTTTTGAAACATCAAGAAATTGAAAACTGCTACAAGTGTCAGAGCTGGTGATATTGGCTGGGTTTGAACTTTTTTAGTAATAATACATAAGTTATATGAGTCACATATAATGACCATTTCTGCTTTGATAAAAACAAAGTGATGATGAGATCAATATCTATTCTATATTAATTATGTTGTGATAAGGCTTCTGGAAAATCAATTGAGAAACTGGACAGGCCTGTTTTTGGCTGATCTCTGCTTTTATCTGCTTCATGATTTTAAAATAACTGAAAGATTTGAAAGGCAAACAATGTGTTAAGCTGTCTGTGTGACAGAACTGTGTCAGATCTGAAGGTACCGCTCAGTATGCTATGCATCAAATGACAGTATGTGCATGCCATCAATATGGGAAAATCTATGCAAATTCACATGTGGCAGGAAAATCATTGCAGCTGCAGTTGTTACTAGCTGAAACTGACAGACTCGCCGGCCACGCCTCAATCACTGGTGCCAAACAGGTATTTTGTCTTTGACTGCTTGAGGGAAATTCTGCTGTCAACATCTTTCATCTGTACCCAGGCCTTCAACGTACAAGCCATTATTATCGTGAAATTACCGATGGTATCAAAAGCAAACCTGTGTGCTTTAGATGTATGATCCATCATCAACTAAGAGCTAGGTGTTGATAATCTGTGAATGAGGATCTGACAGATAACATGACTTTATTTTATTTTTTTTTATTTACAAGATGACAGACTAATATGTTCAAAGACCTGCACCATTGTGTGCATGAATCAGTAAAGAAGTAAAAGTGAAGAGGGAGCAAGGGCTTTCAAGATATCCAGAGGATTCCATCTTATCGACACAGCATGGAAAAAAATATGTTTTAAAATCTACGGTATACTAGTGATGTTTGCCTCAGGAAACCTAAGGAGTACAACATTATATGCCACAACAAGCTATAGGGTGAGGTGTGAGGCTCAGCTGTGGCAGCAGAGGCTTTTCCTCCATTAAACTTTAAAATGAAACCAACACTCTCTTAAGAAAGACACCATTATTCTTTTGTTTGTTTGTTTGTTTGTTTTGTTTGGAAGGTTATGTACAATAATGAAGTAAGTTCTTGTCAGAGTAATAATCTCCATCTCCGTTACAGCCTGTTTACATTTAGCCTTAACCATGAACTTGAACTTCAGTGTACTGGCTAGTGTCAGGAGTTCAGGTTGCTTTAAATACCCACAGGCACAAGTGTAACTGGACTCTGGTGTTTTTTAGCTGTTTAACCTCAATACGTGAAAAGAATGCAGGCTGATATGTGAGGTTTCATTTTACACAGCTTTGCGGAGTGACGTATACGGTAAAGTAAAGCTGCATAAAGTGATTCTTGATGCACCTAAAATTGCATATTTTCAGTCAAATTTCCATCTAGACAATTTATAGTATCAGTTAAATTGAATTATCAATATTTTCCCCCTTTTCTACCAAAAATATGCACTTTTTTAAACATTGAAAATCCCACTAAAATAGGCAATAAACCCCTTTCCTATTGCCAGTAGACCTAAGCTGTGAACATGGCTCTGCAGTTGACGTTTAGGCCTATGCCCTTTTGTTCCCTGGGGTGTCACATTCAATGTCGGGAATGCGCTGGAAAACAACCTTGCTCCCATTTTTTTCCCAGTGCCCACTCGTAGTATTGAAGCAAGCGATGAATACCTGATAAAATACCTAAAGAGTCATTTCACATGGGATTAAATGTCGATTGTAACCTTTCTAACTAAAGACAAAAACCAGGTATTAGTGGGTTTTAGTGGATTTTTTTGTCCAGTGGGAAACTGGGTTTTCATTTGTTTTATGTTTCTTTTTTTTCATGTTTTTTTCATGATGATTTTAGCTCCTCTATCAATATTTCAGGAACTTTATTGGATTGAGGAGGTTTCAGTCTCTGTAACACTGTAATCTGTCTAAACAGTAGTTGTTGGCAGTAAGCGAGGACATCACTGCAGTAAATGCAGAGGTTATGTCTGCTTTAGTGTTTACCTCAGTGACAGCAAATGTTTTTCTTGCTGAACATGAAAAGAATGTCATGATCAATTCAGGAAACATTAAAATCTGAATGGCCCAATTAAATAAATAGCTTGAATTTTCTACAACAATTTAGGATTGCATTCAGCTAAACATCCTTGAGTGCAACGCTTCTCCCTGCTTTCTTTTCTAATGGGTTTGTGTGTGGGTAGGAGAGGAAAGGAGGAGATGTTGGGTTTGTTAACATGAATTTAAGACTCATGGAAAGGTGTGTTTTAATTGAAATGGTTTGTGCAATTGTGCTAGTTCCTACCTTCGTGTGCATCACAGATGAATGTGAGATTATAAAGGACATGAAAAGCTCAGTGTTAACATCTAACAAAACTTCTATTCATTCAGCGAACCAAAAACAAAATGCCAGCTTGTAAAAATGTTAACTTTTCCCCAAACAATATGTCTAGGCAACTAAACTAAAGGTTAGGAAAAGATTGGGCACATTGAGACTACAGAACTATTAGAGTATGATTGAGGTTAGTTAATGTAAAACACTTTGAAATGTTTAAAATTAGGTAAAGACTATATGTATGCCTCAAGACTGCTGACATGAAGTAGGAGAAGTGGATGTGAAACTGGGCTTTGTGTGTTTAAATTAAACAGTACATCCACCCACTTAAACAGTACATCCACCCACATAACTTCCTGCATTGGAACTAAATCCTGTCAGCCAGAGTAAATAACAATTGCAAATTAATTGCATATGAACGTAATCTATTGAAGAAATCAAGGCCGCTTCACAGTCAAAGCCTTTCAGTAGTGTCTGCTTTGTGCCATGTCTGATTTCTTTACATTCAGAAGTGTATTCTGACCCATTTGATTTTGGTGTGTAACAGAGAAAATGTGAATCAACATATGAACTTGGGTTACAGAGTGTAAAGAAGCAACCAAAAAGAAATTGTAGCTTAATAATTGAATGTAGTGCCAAACAGGAATTTGGATCCTGGAAGGATTTTACTGTGTTACATAAAGCGTGAAAGTAGAGAGTTTGTGATGTGGAAAAAAATAGCAAATTAAAAAAAAAAAAAAAAACAGCGATTCTGTTATCTGTTGAATTAAAAGTAAGGGGAACATATGAGCATAACAAAAACTGTGAACAGCAGGGCCTGGTTTGAAGGTATAAAGCTGTATTTAGATTTGACATGATTTAGCCTCAGGTCAAAGAATCAGTGAGGTGCTTTTAGCTTAAAGCCACAGTTGATAGCTTTTATGATAATATATGTGTTGCATAGTCATTATATTCTGAAAGAAGTATACAAGACAGATAATCTGTGTGAAAAAGGTGTCCCTTCTTTTCCTACTGCCTCTAATGGCATTTGCTAGAATCAGACTGTTCACCAAAAACAACCAATCAAAGTTGAGCTCTAAAATGAGAAAGTTTTTGATAGTTGACCAAGCACCGCCCACTGACCAGACAAACTTTCTCATTTTACAGCTAAACAGTACACTAAAATTCTGAAAACATTTGGGATGAGAAATAGGCAATGCAGTCACAGAATCTTGATTCATATTTGATCATTGCTGCCTAATTTGACAGTAGGACTGCAGTTTCCGAGCAGTGATTGACATGATTGACTGTGACAGGTTCAGCAAATATTCTAAAAAGTTGTTGTGTTTTTTTTTTTTTTTTTTAATTTTTTTTTTTTTTAAATAAACGTTACCAGCTGTAGCTTTAACAGTAGTCAGTTTTGGCATATCAACTGATGTAGATTGTATAAGACATTAGAGGTGTTCTTAACTTTCCAAGTCCTACAGGATTTTAAATCGGATTATATCTCCTGATAGAGCAGGAATTTCAGAACTTCAGTGAAGATGCAAATCAAAGATGAAGTCCCTAGTAAACAGCGATATTAAACATATGTATTTGCCATTAAGACAATTTATATATGTGTAATGATGAAAAAGGAGGTTGCGCATCAACAGTGATGATACTCAGAGTGCTAAACCCAAAAATCCAATATAATCAAAAATGTAAAAATGGTAGCACATCTCATATTGCCAAGTTAAGGAGGCGGACATTGTACTCACATTTGACTTCTTTTAATGGCTCACATCAAAAAAACAAATGCTAACGTGCTTCGGCACATGGCCTTCTTCAGAGCGTTTTATATATGTATACTTTGGTTTATTCTTTAGAATAACATTTATTGTCTAAGGTTGATCCTTACACATTATCAGCAGTTTGCAGTATCAGATTCTTCTGTTACTCCTTTCTAAAATCCGCTGGCTGTTACTGGCTTGCTTCTTCCTCCTCTTATATGTTGCACCACTTGAGAAGTGTCTTGAGCCGCAGTGCCCTGCTTTGGCACTTGAAATGTATCTTTTTTTCCCCCCTTGCACATCCTTTCATCCATTAGCTCTACCTGCTTATCCTTCAGAAGGCTGCAGGAGGACTGGAGCCAGCTGACATTGGGCGAGAGGCGAGGCACGGGCTGGATAGGTCACCAGTTAATCACAGAGCAGACACATAGTGGAGACAGAACCATTCCTATGTTGACAGATTAACATGCAGTGCATACAGTTGTGTGATGCATAGATTGTATAAAATAATTGGCATAGCCATTTAGACGTCGCTCATAGGTTTGTGGACCAAAATTGTTTTGTGTACCAGGCTGTAAACATGTTTATTTCTGCTGTAAAGGTGAGCATTTTAACATGGTGGTCTATGAGGATTGACTTGCCTCTAGAGCCAGCCTCAAATGGCCATTTTAGGAACTGTAGTTTTTTTTGCTCTTCCTTGTTGGCTTCATTTTTCAGTCCTGGAGGTTGCAGCTTCAAGTGGAGAAGGGGGATATTGAAACCTAAGATAAAAAAATTCTACAATTAAATAACTCAGTTTCAGTATTATAATGTTTTTCTTTCACATTACAAAAGGACACAAGACTCTGTCAGCTCAGGCTAGTTTAAAGTAAAGTACAGGATGCAGCTTTTCTTAGAGAGTTGTACGTTTTATATGATAGTCAGTTATTTAGGGTTGCACCACATCACTCTGAACTTTCCATGGAAGTATTCCACCTCTGACAATGGGTCTCATTTTGATTTGAAATCATGGAAAATGCAATGATGGTAGTTTCCCCAGAGGCTTCTTGTGTACATTACCCAGTGTAACCCGGTCAAACTCAGACAAATACTGACTGCCTGAATACACATCACCTACTAACTGTAATAATAACCTGGATATAATTGATATATAATGTAAGATATTTCCAGACCACAAAACCATGAGCTAATTTAATCAAGGCTAAAGGAAAGAAGTGTGTTTAGTTTTCCTACTGGAAACATGACCATTTAAAGTGGCTGGGAGTAAAACAACTTTGTTTCTGTGACTATTTCAGTCAGTTGAAATTTGGTGACAGAGATGACGTGTGTTCTGTTAACCACATAAAAACTGTATGCAGACAATTTATTAATATCTGCAATCAAATATAGTCATATGTTGTTTCACTGCCGCTGACCAAGGCTCCAGTGTGTGAGCTCTCAGTTTGGTTTATAATAGAAGTGTCTGCTCCGTGTTGTTTAAGCTTTACACAGAGGATGTGAAGGAGGTGACTGTTCTACACTGTTTTTTATGCTGGGTTATCAAAAGAGGTTTTTGCCTCAGACGTTTTCTAGGTCAGGGGAGCTCCTCCTGTGCAACAACACTTCTTTAGTGATGAGGCACGGTACTCAGGTTTTAGCTTAGGATTGCTAATGCACTTTACATTGTATTATTAATGGTTATCCGGCAAAACACAAGACCTATTATAAAAAAAAAAGAATTTTTTGCGCAGATGGATGGAAGATCTTCCTGTATTTAATGCATGTCTCAAAGAAAATACTTGCTCATGTTATCATGAGTTTATACCGTTTTCATCCTCAACAGCTTGGCCACATACGGGATGCTGTAATCAGTTTTTTCTCTGTTTTAACAGGATTTGGCGTTTCTTTGGTGAACTCGAGGAGGTGTTGGGCAACTGGTCCACGGTAGGTTTTTCCAAAAGAGTGTTCAGACGAGGTCAGCGCGGATGGGACTTATAAGACTTCAGAAAGGGCCTGGTTGGGAAAAGGAGTGAGTATGGACAACCTTTCTGACTTCGGGGGCCCCTGTCCATCCAGCCGCAGGGAATGGGAGTGAGTAGAAAAATTTAACTTTGCAATCTTAAATGTATTTCTGTTTCATACGCAATTCTTTGTATCTACACATTTTATATGTGCAAATAATTCTTCAACATTTGAGTTATTCCTAATAAAGATGCTACATTAGTTCATATAAAGGAGGAAAGAAACCTGAGCTGAGATATGTCTGCATGTAAATGTTGTGAAACATGCATTGGAGACCCCATTTATTCAGCTTTAACAGGCTTCTCATGTGAGTCCAATTCTAACATGATGATAAGATGCTGATGTATTCAGCCTGGAATAACTTGGCTTTGAGATCCACATTTTAAACAGCTTCCTTTATGGATTGTAACCATTCATGGGTAAAAGGTTAATTATTGGTTAATCATTAAAAGTATCTAGAATACAAAATGCATGTTTTGCCTTGGTGACAGTTTTATTTAAGCAATACATTTTGGCTATTTTTGATGCACAAGTATTAAAAAAAACAAATGTGTTTTATTTATGAAACACGTTTCTTCACTATTGAATTTCTACCATCATTGCCTGAACATTGCCACTGGCTTCTTTTGGCTCGCTGATAATATAGACAGGATGTTCAAGAGGATTTAATACAGTTTTTGTAATTTTCTCCTTAAAATACCTTCTTTATCCCTCTTTTTCTATCACTATGTCATATTTCAGTGGTTGGCAAATTTGGATGAGCAGCATCAGAAAAATGTCTGTCTAAAAAATGGCCACACATACTTTTCTTTTCATAGCCGCTGAGCAGTTGTTCAGTGTGTTCCAGAGATCTATTATTATTCCTGTGAAATGAATGGCAGTAAAAAAAGGGAGCTGAACTGCTAGTAAGAAAGTCTGAAAAGATGTTTTTCAGTCAAACTATGGCAAAGTTAGTGCTGAAGAGAAATGGATGGGAATGTGGGTTGACTCTGGCTTAAGGAATAAAATGATAGGAGACAAATGGATGGGTGAAAGTGATTTCTAAGAAAAATTCAGTGAACTCTTCCACAGTTTTTAATTGTCAGTATAAAACGCACAACTGTAAAAACACATTCTACAAATTAATTTAGTAAATTTAGGCTCTGAACAATTGAAGAAATCTGTGCCATGCACATTGCTTAACCCCCCAGCTATATTTTGCAGTGCCATCTGCAAAGCACAGAACATTTCTCACAGATGTGATCAGAGCACTTACATCTGTAAAGGGTAATGAAGCATTTTAATGAATCACTTTGCGGCTTTAATAATATTGATCTAACACACTCGCACACAGAATTTGGAACACAAGCACACCTCTAAACTTTTCCTTTGCTTATTCTTTGTTATACCGGTAGTCTCCATGTTGCACTGTATATCATGACAATGAATCCCCCCTTTTTTTTCTAAAGGCATTATGCAGTACAGTTCATGTATTAATGTAGCATTGCATGACTGTTTTATGCTCTGGCCACAACAATAAACCAAATCACTGCAGACACGGACACCATATTTTCATATTATTATATGATCGTACCTCATTACCAGTACATCATTTTTTAAATTCAGTTTTATCTATACAGCCCAAAACTACAAATCCTAAATTTGTCTCAGGGGGTTTGACAATCTGCTCTGCAAACAACACTCTTTATCCTTACACCCTCAAGACAGATAAGAAAAAACTGCTCGAAAAAATTATAGAAACTTTAATAACATAGTAAATATACATCTCTAGCCAATACTACCATGTAAGTATTGTCTTATTTCAATGAATAAATAAAAGACAGGACTGTTATTACAATCTGTATATGCAATATGCACAGAGTTCTACACAGGCCTAAAACTCAAACCTGAACCAGAAGCTTTATTTTGGCTTCTTAATCTATAACTGACTGTTAGCATTCCAGGTTAATGCTACATTCTTTCTCTTCTTCTTGCCAAAAAGCAACACATGACATGTATGGATGCAGATAATTGGCACAGTTAGAGAAAGAGAGAAATTTCTCAACAGATTGAAGTAGAAAATAACCAAACCCAACCTAAGCCTGAAGCTTTACACAACAAAACACTTGGAACCCAACTCACACCCAGCAGGACCCGTCAAAGTGTCAGGGTCGGGTGGCTGAGGTCTAGTGGCACTCCTTGCGATTGCGTACGTGTGGTTATAGTAACATGCACAGATTAACTTGCTACTGGCTGTATTCAGGTTAAGTCTAATATCAGTGTGGCTGTTTTCACATACCTCAGTGCTTTATGACTTTATGGTTATGTCTTTTGCCATTAATGAGCTTGTTGCAGTATATTAAACTCCACTCGTGCTGTTGTGGCCTCAGATAGTGAATATATACTGGCAGTAATGTGTAAAAACAGTTACACTGGCTGCTGGCTAAGGCCTCCCTTTGCTCTGAAAGGTGTCTGTCTTCTGATACATAACATGTGATTTCACATAGTTCTTGTTATTATCAGACTGTGTGAGCCTGCGTGTGTGCAGATAGCATAATCCATAAAAATATACTGTATATGGAGTAGGACGTTGACATGCCACAGTGACCTGATGTAGCCAGCTGATCACTATTTGTCTCTGTTAACCTCCTGAATTTGTCTGACTCATAGAAGACATTTTAACATATCATCATGAATGCTAGCCGTAACATGTCATTTTTCTAGTATGATGAGGCAAATGTGTCTGCTGTGAAAAGATGTCTTTGTTAAAGCATCAAAGGAACTACATTTACTGTGTCCCTCCCTGTTTTTTAGCACCAACAGCTGCGTGGATGATTTGATGGATGAAGATGAGAAAGACAGGGCAAAAAGGTACTCAGTCTGGTGTTTATGTTTGTGTTTGTATGTCTGTCAGTCTGGACGTCTCTCTGACTGAACATACAGTACGTTACATGTGTATGTGTCTTCCTCTGCTCCCTCGGGAAACTTGCATCTTTGGTGTTTTTAAAAGAACTCTGAAATTTCAGTGTCACATTATGGTTAACAGTGAAGCCCATAAAAGTAGAGGTGTATTTGAGTGCGATATTAGATTAAAAAATAGACATAATTCAGGTAAAAATGCATTCACAAGTGATGATTTCTTTTGTCACCTCTTGCTCCTCCTTCCTTTCAGCTGTCATATGTAATGTAATATTCCTCACATTTTTAGAGAAAGGTAGATTCCTTCTTAATAGAAGAGCTCCGGATGTAATACTTAATATCTGGTGTCTGGCCATGGGAAAGTTTTTTTAATTAATATGTATGAAAGAAGCAATTTCTAATCTCAACAAATGAAATTTGTCCTCGATCCTCCCAAATACCTTCATTGATCCCTTTGATGAAATGTGTAGAAATGAATTCATATAAACCTCAAATGCACTAAAATGGTAGATGTTCTAAAATATTTTGGCTCTCTATAATTCCAGATTAGTTGCTATTAAAAGAGCTGTCTCAAATCACACAGCTGTCACTCACACACTGTTCAAAGAACCGCAGTTTTTGGCACTTTCCAGCCCTGGACATTGCCACATGATCACAAACTTTATCCTTTCTCTTATCTAAGCTGCATTATTCACTTATGGACACAGAGGATATACAAAACAAAAAGACAGACACAGACGTAGAGCAACGCTAGCATTCTCTTGGAGTTGTGTTTTTGCCCACCTGTTGAATGTATATCCAATATTCTCTTTTTGTTTCCACCATCTCCTGAGGAAATAATTCTGTCTGTCTGCTGTTTGTTGTGTAGCGGATTCAGGGCACAGTGGGTTTATCAGAGCTTGTTTGCTGAAAACAGCTGCTGAAAATGGTATTGATTAGAGTAAACATGTGGGTTGTGAATCCAACACAGTGAGCTGAAAGAGGCTAAAGAGTTGAACTACACTCCTTGCAACTTGATTCAGTAATACAAATAATTTGATGATGCTTTAATCGAGTGGAGAACAACGCCTTTTTGAGAAAGGAATCAAGATGAAAATAAACCAGTAGGCTGTACAGTAATTGCACTGCTGTGTTCTGTAATACATCCCCATGCTGCTGTTACCTCGTTTGTTTCTTTCTCTCTCCCTTTTTGGTCGTCTGTTGTCAACTGTTTTCATTTTTTTATCTGTCTGAAACTAAATGTGTCTCTGCAGTCTTGGCAGGCTTTTGAAAAAAGTGATGCACAGTCTGGACAGGATAAATAAACCTTAAACTACAGGTGTTTCTTTGGCTAAGCTTCCACCTGCGATTCCAATGATTTATAATTGTTCTCTTGTGTTGACTGCTGTAGGGCATCTCGTAACAAATCAGAAAAGAAAAGAAGAGACCAATTCAATGTGCTCATCAAGGAGCTTTGCACCATGCTGCAGGGTCAAGGCCATCCGCGCAAGATGGACAAGTCCACCATACTGCAGAGAACTATTGACTTCCTGCAGAAACAGAAAGGTAGTCAAATGTAACATAATCTTTACACAGCATGTGTTCTCAGTTTGAAAAATGTTAAGGGACACCTTTATATGTTCCTTCTTTATGTCCATTATTACCTAATGCACTTCTTCGCAGGCAGAAGTTTATTAGATTTAATCTTCCTCCTTGTCTTTTTCAGACATCACTGCACAGAACGAAACTTGTGATGTGAGACAGGACTGGAAGCCTTCGTTCCTCAGTAATGAGGAGTTCACTCAGCTAATGCTGGAGGTAAAGCTCAGGAGGATGTTTGTGGAGAAGCCCAAGATGATTAAGCTCTGACATTGAGTAACATTGTTAATAAAAAAGAAAGAGGAAACACTCTCCCTAAAATGCCCATGGAGAGCAGAGCAACATGGCATGATGAGAATTACATTTTCGACTGAATTATATTTTCCCTGTTGTTAAAGTTTACACCTTTTCCAAGTGGTTATCTAAAAGCAGTGTCTGTAACCTAAGAACTCCTTAAGTGTGGCAGGAGTACAGGAGGCACTTTTAGGCAAATAGAGCACAAGAAATATTTTGTAAGGCTATCACAGATGATGATGACATGTAACAACATAAGAGTGCAATTTCTCATTTTTCCCCCTTCTCACAGGCCCTAGATGGTTTCTTGGTAGCATTAACTACAGATGGAAACATCATATACGTATCTGACAGTGTGTCTTCACTCATTGGCCATTTACCGGTAAGTTAGGAAGCTGAAATAAGTTATTTTATTCACTGGCTTACACTGTAATTATCTGAGTATGTATAAAGTATAAATGCCGCTTGATTAGAAACAGACCAATCTTATGTTTAGCTATATTAATTGGCTAATATTTGACTGCATTTAACCCCAGGACAAATTGGAGGGAGGCTTTTTTATGTTTGCCTTGATGTACACATTTATTAGAGGTAGTTTGAGCACATAGAGATTACAGTTCATTGCCCTCAACTTCTTTCATGATAATGAATGAAAATGAATTTTATCAGTTACTGCATGTGCTGGCTCAGAACTGCCCTAGGCTCTGAGTTATTCGAAACTACTTCAAAAGGACAGATCACCGCAAATTCAAAAATACATATTTTCCCTCTGACCTGTAGTGCTGTTTATCAGTGCAGATTTTTTTGGTGTGAGTTGCTGAGTGTTGGAGATATTGGCCAAAGAAATGTCTGCCTCCTCTCAAATATAATGAAACTAGATGGCTTGGTGTGCTCACGGCACCAAAAATATATCTGAAAAACTCAACAGCAATGTCTCTCCAGAAATCATGACCTGGTTACTCAAGATAATCCACAGACCTTGTTGTGAGCACTTTAATGTAGGAACTATTTTCTTTCTACTGAACTATACCCACCAACGGTATCACTAGGGGAAACGTACATCTACTCAAGAACGAAAGGTTCGTGCTCATGACAGTAAACATTAATGGCGTCCTCCTCAGCTGAATTGTTATGTGAGCTAACTCAGTGATTCTAGGTGACCAGGCAGTAGATGCACGCTTTCCTTCTCCACAGTGATAAGGTTGGTGTGTGTAATTGGTAGAAAAAAATAGTTCCTACATGACACTGCTCACAACAATGTCTGTGGATTATTTTAAGTAATCAGGTCATGATTTCTGGAAACGGACATTGCTGTTGAGTTTTTCAAATTAATTTTTTTGGCACTTGGCATCTCGTGCTGTCACTAGAACAAACCTCTCTTCCATGAGTAGATGCACACATCCTTCTGCACAGTGATACAGTTGGCGGGTGTGGATCAATAGAAAGAAAATAGGTCCTATATGAAACTGCTCACAACAAGGTCTGTAGAGTATCATGTGTAAGTGTATTTTTGGCACTTTGAGCACCACAAACCTAGTGCCATCTTGTCCCCATTATATTCAAGAGAAGGCAGACATCTCCATGGCCAATATCTTCAACATTCAACAATTCACACCAAAACAATCTAGACCGATAAATAGCATTGCAGGTAAATTGAAAAATATGTATTTTTTAATTTTAGTCTGAACTGCCCCTCCAAAATACTTGCGGTCAGAAATCCTCCATTTCACCAGTAATACTACATTGTTGTACATGACATACTCCCCAAAAGACTGACCATCACTCATGTATCCTTTTGCACCAGTCAGATATGGTGGACCAAAATATCTTGAATTTCCTCCCGGAGCGGGAACACGGGGAGGTGTATAAGCTGCTATCATCCCACATGCTGATGACTGACCCCATTGCTGCTGACTTCCTTGACAGTGAGTAGCCTACCGGGCAGCCTCTCTGCACACGTCTAGCTCCTGTCTGTTTCTAACACCACATTGCGTGTTGCTGTCTCCCATATCAGGAGGTCAGAAGTTCAGTGTGTGGGAGATATACTGTTTACATAATAGTCAGTGTTGTCATTTTTCATTTATTTTCTTTTGTCTGTCATACAAAAACAAGTCTTGACCCTTGACATCAGTCTTGTCAAGTCCTTGTCTGAGCATTTTTCTGTTTCCTGAGGTTGTTTTCACAATGATAACGTCACGTAAACCTCTTTATATATAGAGAACAGGTTGCCGAATTGGGGTCTAAAGTTTATTGGATTGCTGATTAGCGTTGAACTATGATTAGCCTTTTTGCTAATAATAGGAGCTAGCTTAGTATCATAGTTAAGACTTTAAATCACTGTTATGTTAGCACAGTAATCCAAAGCAATGTAGTATGTGGGGCTCAAGACACTGACCTTAATCCTGTGTTACTATTGGGCTTTTCTGAGGAAGAGAGATGGCAAGGAGCGAGTGTCTTGGCCTATACTTGGAAGCCTAAATAGTGAACTGTCACAGAGCTATGTCTGGAGCGATCATCAGCTCTTTGGCACACTTTAAAATAGACATCCATCTTATTATCTTTCTTGAATAAAAAGGATTGTCTGGATTTTAAACAAAATTACTGCCTCACTGTGAAAATTATGCTGAATCATGTTACACAAGAAAATAATTTTTATATTCATTGGCTGAATTCACATAAAAGGCACCTTCAAGTTGTGCCCAAACTACCTCGGTCTGTCCACTTAAAATGTTTTGAGCTTCTGTGGAATAGTCACCGGCCTGCAGCTGCAAGCAAATTATGCACACTTCCATCATAAATTTGCAGGAATTTTTTAAAGTCTTGTCGAGGTCAAAGTGTTCCATTAGTAAGTTTCTCCTTCAGAGACCTCACATTGGAGAGCGACTGAAGCTTAAAATACATTTGTTATGCAGTCAAACCATAACGCTGCTTCTTTTTTTCTCCCGATGGATGAACGAAACGCATTCATGACTTAATTAAAATATCATGTAACCATTATGCCATCACCCTTTGTTGATGTGAACCCTGTTTAGCAAACATTATCTATTGTCAGATCTATTGAAGTGTGATGAATACAAGGTTTCATATGAATTTTAATCTTTTCTTTAGCATAGAAATTGCACTTTAGATCTTTTATTCTACCTCTTTCCACTCTGTAACCACTGTTTGTTAGTGTCATTCAGAAAAGACAGACATGACAAGAAGCACCTCATTAAGAAGAACTGTGTCATGAATAGGTTGTTAACCTTGAGATAAATCTGCTGTTTTTCAGGTGAGGCACATATTGAATTTTGCTGTCACCTAGCCAGAGGTAACATTGACCCAAAGGAGCCGCCTGTATATGAGTATGTCAAGTTTGTCGGAGATTTCAAGTTTCATAACAATGGTAAGGATTTTTTATTTTCTCCTTTTTCAAAAGACTTGAATGAAAAATACAAAATGTATTTCTTACCTGTAGTGCTGTTTATCAGTCTAGATTGTTTTGATGCAAGCTGCCGACTGTTGGAGATATTGGCCATGGAGTATCTGCCCTCTCTCCAATATAATGGAACTAGATGGCACTGCCAAAAAATACATTTACACAAGATACTCTACAGACCTTGTTGTGAGCAATTTCATGTAGGACCTATTTTCTTTCTACTGAACCACACGCGCCAACTGTATCACTGTGCAGAAGGAAGTGTGCATCTACTCATAGACGAGAGGTTTGTTCCAGTGACAGCACGAGGTATAAACATTAATGGCATCCTCCTCGGCTGAGCTGTAGCGTTAACTAGCTCAGTGGTGCTAGGCAGGCTAGCAGTCGATGCACGCTTCCTTCTGTGCAGTAATATGGTTGGCAGGTGTAGTTCAGTAGAAAGAAAATAGTTTCTACACAAAAATGCTCACACAAAGGTCTGTGGATTATCTTCAGTGACCAAGTCATGATTTCTGGAAAGAGGCATTGCTGTTGAGCGTGGAGTGCTGTCTAGTTCCATTACATCAGAGAGAAGGCAGACATGTCTATGGCCAACATCTCCAACACTCGGCAACTCACACCAAAACATTTATAAATAGCACGTAAAAGTAAAAATATATATTTTTGATTTGGGGGTGAACTGTCCCTTTAAGATTCAGTAAGATGTGTCACTTTAGTGCCGTTAAGGTTAATTGACCTCTTAATTTTGCATTGATTTAACAAACTAAATGGAGAAGAAAAGAAAGATATGTTTTCATGGGATAAAACTGAGATCAATATCACAACCAACTTTTTGCCTTCGTGTACCTTGTCCTGTTTCATATAGTGCCTACATCTTCTTGTAACGGGCTGGATTTGACGTTACCAAGAAGCCTGCAGTCATCGCTGGAGGAGCAGGTCTGCCTCATTGCTACTGTACGATTAGTCACTCCACAGTTTCTAAAGGTAAGACCTTGTGCCTTTGTTTCTCAGTTTGTTTGGCATCTCAAAGAAATATAGCAGGTGGTACGGAAGTCAGTGATTATCACAATGAGCTATGGTCTGAGGCATGAGGGGGATTTTGTTTGAGGGATCACACATTTTGGTCCATGTGAACTCCATCGTGTCAAGCACTCTCTGGAGATTTCATGCTGCACACTGTGTACCTTCCAACTGATTAGATCATTAGGATTCATCTGATCCCATAGGTGCTCTCTGAGTTGAAATCTGGACACTTGGCAAGTTATTGAAGTAAATTAAAGTTGCACTCCTGCAACCTTTCTGAGATCTTGTAATGTGGAGTTTATTATACTTACCTTGACCCTTTTCAAATATAAAAAGAAAGTTAGATGGAGTCAAGGAAAGTCCAAAAAAATGAAGGGTCTGACAGGTCTTTTCATTATGAATTTGTACCCATGCCTTTTGTGCAGCCTTAAAATGTGCTGGAGCTCAGAGAGCAAAAGTGCCAGAAGAACCAGATATATTGGACAGGCTTCAACTCTCCCCCTCTACTTATTCCAAAATGTAAAAGACACTGATTACACTGATTTGCCAGATGGAATGACTGTAACAGAGAAGTCTGGACCATACTGTATGACACATGGAATATTTTTTCCCTCACATTCTCAGACACAAGACAAATCCAGTGCAAATACTGGTTTTAATTTGCAGTTTTTGAGCTTACCATATTTTTCACAATTTCTCCCACAGACATCTTTCAGTTGTCATGTTCATCTGCTCACAATATATTTTAATGTTCAAGGTCACAGCTCTCAGGAAATGTTCAGAACATAAAAACAGTGTGTTTTTGACACAAACAAGTACAACAATGTGTAAACTAAATTGTCAGGCACTGTTGGCAAATGCATGACGCTAGAGCAGCTTAACTTAACTTGAGATATGGTTCATAGTACAAGCACTATACTATACCGAACAGGTAATGACAGTTGCATACAACAAAAATGATTAAATGAATACTTTACCCACAAATTGATCATTTGTGTATCAATCACTCACCACATGTGTTGAATTCGTAAAGAAGCCTATGTTTTTCTCGTTTGCCTTGACGGTGAACGAAGAATCCAAAAATTGAGGAATTCATTGATTGATTAAAGCCAAAGGGGTCTGTATTCAACAACAACAAAACTCTCATACAACGCTTGCGGTATAATGCAGTAAAATTAAAGTCTTATTCATCCAGTTGTATGCTCAGTACTTCCAAAACAGACAGACCTTTCCAACGGGGAAATAAACTGAAATTGAATGCTCTCTTCAAAACCAGACTCCATTGACAAAAACACAAATTCTACCTCGCTGAACATGTGAGTAGCTGGTCTACTGCTGCCTCGATCTGTTAGTGTGTTTGATTTATTGTGTGACTTTGTTTTTTAAAGGGTGTTTTAAAGTTTGGGGTGAGTAAGTGATACACAAATAGTCATTTGGGAAGTGAAGTATTCCTTTAAATCTCCACAACGTTATATTTAAACTGAATACATTGTACTCATGACAACTGTACCAGATTGGCTGATAGGTGTGGACAAAATTGATGAGTTGAAGACAAAACAAAACACAAGGCATAACCTCTTGTTATGGCATAACTCCCCTAACTGTTGAGGCACAAAGAAAGTATTTTAAGATTGGTAATTCCTTGCTTTGCTGTGATTGTGACTTTCTCACTCTTTTGTTTAGGATCTGTGTAATGTGGAAGATCCTTGTGATGAATTCACATCCAGACACAGCCTTGAATGGAAGTTCCTGTTTTTAGATCACAGGTAAAAGATTTGTATGATTCCTTTTGCTGTCACTTGGCAGTGTAGCTTTTAGCAAGACTTTGTTTTTCTCACGTGTTTCTTTTTTGTTTCAGAGCTTCACCAATCATAGGCTATTTACCCTTTGAGGTTCTTGGAACTTCTGGCTATGATTACTATCACGTGGATGACTTGGAGCTGATAGCTCAGTGTCATAAGCAGTGTAAGTAACTCTTGTTGCTTCTCTTTTATCATCCTCCTTCAGCACCACCAGTTCCAGGAACCCATATCTGAAGAATAGCTTGCAGGCAGGGCTGTGGTACTCAAATCCTGTCTGGAGACCACTCTTTTAAAGTACTGCACTTGTCTCTGTCTTGTGCCTTGTTGGGCTTAGAATTGTCTTGATGTCAGGCTATTTCAGTCAGCTCTGTCTGCAGTCTCTTATCCACCACTGCTGTTTTACACAAGTACAACACTTGAGCTCAGCTAATAGCGAATTGTTACAAACACATATCACAGTAACAGGCTGAAGCTGTCAATCTAGCGTCTATATGTAAGTCTGTTTCTCTTAGTTTAACATCTCTTTCAAAATTTGGCAAATTCTTGTTAACCTGCATCAGCCTTACACCAAACAACTTGTTAAGTGTTTTCACTATCGCAGCCAGATTTCCAGTGTTGGAGTAAAATCACAAGTTTAACCTCAGTTGTTGTGAACTTGCGTGATCTCAGTCGTTTGATGTAAGGTCGTCATGAAATTCAGTCCTAGCTGTCTTAAATCAATCCTCTTTTTTTATGTTGATGTTCTGACAAAATCTAACATGTTTAATATTATTTTAAGTTTATAATCTTGGCTCATGCATATAATTAAGTAATAAAGGATGTGAGCATTGTCATGAACCAATAGCTGTGCTCTCCAGCACCAAACAAGAAGCAGCAAACTGGGAGACAGTAAAAATGGATGGCAGTGTGGGGAGGTGCAAGAATATGAACAAGTCTTGGTTATCTTGTACAGTGGAACAGGAGGAGAAAGTGGTGGAGTAATGGAGTAAACAAGATTAGGTGTTTAATGTAACATGTAACTGAGCAAACAACCAGAACTTACTCTAGTGAGAAATCTTAATTTTTGAACGGTTTACCTCTTATTCCCACTGTCTCCTCCCACTTAAATAGTATAGCTATTCAGCCGAGGCTGGTAGCGAGTTGAGGCGACAAAATCCAAAGTGTAAGTTTGAATGCAAATACAGTTTATCTTTATTATTGTATGAATGGCAAATTAACAAGAATACTGTCAACATATAGCGCCTTTATCTTGTATTTCTAGAGTTATGTGTTTTTGTGGCGATGTAACAAATTGTTAATATGCCATATTTCTTAAAAGCAGTTTGGTGTAATATTTTCAACCAAGAGCAGGATGGGAAAGGTCTCAAGAGGAATCTAGTTGTAGTCTTACAAATAGTGACCCTGCAAGATCCCTAGTCTTTGCAAAATCTTAATGTGTGTGTGATGAAAAACTCACATTGTCTTTGGATGTGAGAGGGTGTCAGACTTAAGTCTTTTTAGAGTATTTTTAAAGTGTTGTCAAAGTCTACTAGTGTGTGTTAGACACTAGCTGCAGGCTGAGACAACCAGCCCCTCCTCCCTCTGCCAGTGGTGCCTGCAGGCAGTGAATCACATCAGCTGAGGGATTCCAAAACTCACTCAGTATTTTCATGTCAGTAATATTATTTATTTTATCGATGTTTTAGATTTGTTTCCGGTCAGATATTATTGAGTTTGCGTAACGTACACATATTTGTTTGTTTATTTATCTATCTATTTCTGTCCATTCCAGCTCTGTAATCACTTCATTAGCACTGGAAAGACACTATTGCGAGTGGACCTGGTCTTGGACTTGACTTGGACTTGATTAAGTTGGTCTGGATTACAGCTGTGGTTACAAGTTTCCATTCTTTCTTCTGTCCTCAGTAATGCAGTTTGGAAAGGGTAAATCCTGCTACTATCGCTTCCTGACTAAAGGTCAGCAGTGGATTTGGTTGCAGACTCACTACTACATCACTTACCACCAGTGGAACTCCAAACCTGAGTTCATCGTCTGTACCCACACTGTTGTCAGGTAAGCCTGATTGTTGCACCTTGGGGTACTCTGACGTCTGCAAAGGGAGGGATGTGTGCACTTTATCAGTGTTCTTGGATTTGGGATGTGTGTACGGCGTAGGCTTTCTTGACAAAAATGTGTTAAGATTCAGGTTAAATCAAAGAAACACTTGTCAAACATATTCTGTCTGTGTGCTGTTTTTCAGTTATGCTGAAGTGCGAGCTGAAAGGAGGAGAGCATTTGGCTTTGAAGAGCTGTCTCCACCTGAGATAGCTCCCTCGTCAGTGAAGGTAAAAGTTATGTGAGGTTTACAAGGTCAGCCTTTATTTGAGCTTCAGATGTGGCCCTCGGTTTTGAACATCCTTCTGTGTTCCAGGCTCAGGAGCTCTACTTGGACATCTGCTCCACACTGGACCCTCCGCGGGACAGAAACAGTGGTGCACGTTCGGTGTCCTCCCACAGCTCCCGGAAATCCTCCCACACAGCGATGTCAGACTCTGCATGTGAGTCATCCTCTGCTCCCTTAAGTGCTAACTCACTCAGTAGCGGGTCAATATGCACAGAAACCGGGCTCCTATATGGCTGAAGGGACTGTTGTGCCATTTAAATTTAGCTGGGAAAAATAGCATTCTTTGCTGTTGAGAAATTACAGATGCTAAGACTTTCCGAGGCAGCTAATGATGCGACTCCCGGTGTTATTCACTGCAGTAACAGTGATGAAGCTCAGCTCAGCTACATGTTTTTGAACATGTAGAATCAAATTGTTGAAGGAGAATCAACCTGACAAATCCAACAGTTGATCTGAGGAGACTGAGGTAGAATACTTCTGTAACTAAGCAGATCAGGAGTTAATAAAACACCTACCTTAATGTGGGTGACGATGCATCAATGATGAAATGTTTCCAAGGCTTACTTTAGCGTACCCTGTTTGTTTGAGCCTCCGGTCTCTCTGACTTTAGCTGCTCTTCCACCCACCGTCTAATGTACTAAGACACTTCACTTCCATCTGGATGTTTATGAATAATACGCAGTGGCAGACTCATTACAGTTGCTGTTCATAAACATAGCTGCTGCTACCTTCCCACACATAAATACACTTTCACTATTTCCAAAGACGAATTCATAAAACTGCGTCTGTCAGAAAAAAAAAACCTAGTAGATGCTTTCTTTTTTTTTGCTTCATTGTGCATCGGGTACAAAGAAAAAAAGCATCCGCTGAATGCATCACAGTTTGTGGGTTTCAGTCAGAGGCAGCATGAGGTGGCAATCAAGGGCCAGTGAATCAGCAGCATTGTTATAAAACCAGAAAGGAAGTGTATTTCATAAGTTTTTCTGCCTTTCCCTCAGAAAGGCTATAGTTACTCTGTTTAGGAAGAATTGACAATCCCCCCTGTAAAGTGGAAGCAGAGAAGTTTTTGGATTTAACTCTATATTATGGAGTAAATGTAGACTGTACAATGCAATGGCTAGAGAATAACGACACCATCTGTGTGGTGCATATGGCCACGTTCTTTTGGCAGCGTGTAGACAGCCTACTCAGCTGATTTCTTTTCTTACCCATCTTCCCACTTAACGGTGCTGCTAATGCAGAGCTGAACGACCATCTCCAGAATCACTCTCCTCCCAGCCAACGGTTTGTTCAACATCTGCCTGGTTAGCACGTGCGAACACAGCAGCAGCAGTTAAATGGTTCCGACAAACTTATATCACTGAAATGGCTCGACTATGTTGTTAACAGATAATAGGCTTTCAGTAATGTTAGCCATGTGATGCTAGCAGTTAGCCCTGTCACTGTGTGTAAGCAGGTGGACTCTCACCAACTGTCCCCACCCAGCTCTGAGCTCACTCCCACAGCAGTAGTCTTCTAGCAGAGGGCACTAAAGTGTGCATGTAGTACAACAAACCTCCCGCTGCTTAAAAACAACAATGCATTTGGTCCTTGCAAATGGAAATTATATATGTATTTATGCGCATATAGAGTGGGGAAATTATCTCTGATCACAAGTCATCACTCAAGACGCATGTGGAGACACATTCTAATGCCAGGTGGGAACAGACTGACTTTGAGCTCTCCACACAAGAGGCATGTTAATACCAGGTGGGAACAGGCTCAAAGACAGTGCCTCAACCATCGCATAGCCAGAACAGGAAGAGGATAGTGCTTTTGTTTTCTGCAGTAGGTATCGGTAGCAATCCCCAGTTACCAAAGAGTATCAGTGTAAGTTCTGTGTAGGTACTATCACCTGTAGCTGAAATGGTGGAGTGACTGTGGAAGAGAAAATGTAGTGTGTCCTGTGTCCTTGGCAGTAGTTGCTAGGCTCTGAGGAAACGGAGAGCGATCTGGTTGTCTTTGCGACAGCAGCGCCAACAGTAATACCAGTTGGGAATGCTGGGGGGAGGGCAAGTTGAAAAGTTTCCACTTTAAAGAGGACACATAACGTAAGAGAAATGCTATGTTCAGTGTATGTTCCGGTATTATTAATACAATAATGCCAGTTAAAATCAAATTGATCATGTGGCGTCAATAGAGACCTTATTGTTTTTTTGCCTCCGCACCACGGCATTATGTTTTCGGGTTGTCCGTCTGTCTGTCCCATTCTTGTGAACATGATATTTCAAGAATGCCTCGAGGAAATTTCTTCAAATTTGGCGCAAGCATCCACCTGGACTCAGCGATGAATGGATTAAATTTGGTGGTCAAAGGTCAAGGTCACTGTGACCACTGTGTCTATCTCATTCTTGTGAACGCGATATCTCAGAACAGCTTGAGGAAAATAACTTCAAATTTGACACAAACCTCCCCTTGGACTCAAGAATGATGTGTTTAGAATTTGGTGGTCTGAGGTCGAAGGTCACTCTGACCTCACAAAACATGTTTTTGCCATTACTCAAGAATACATACATAATTATGACAAATGTCACACCAATGTCTAATAGAGTAAAATGATGAAGTAATCGGGGCGTCGGTGGCTTAGTTGATAGAGCAGGCGCCCCATGTACAAGGCTGTTGCTGCAGTGGCCCAAGTTCGATTCCAGCCTGTGGCCCTTTGCTGCATGTCACTCCCTCTCTCTTTCTCCACACTTCACACTTTGCTTTCCTATCAATTAAAGGCAAAAAATGGCCAAAAAAAAAAAGATGAAGTGATGACATTTTATATCCCAAAAGCTCAAAGGTCAGCTTCACTGTGACATCATAATGTTCTGCAAAAACACTTTCTGGCCATTTTTCAACACCCTAACTCAGCAACAGAAGGGGAGACATTTGGTCAGAAACTGAAGTGGTGACACTAATCTTGGGTGGCCACCTTGGAACTGCTAATTGTTTTTACAGATGTGGATATAGACCACAAGTGCAACTTGACTGGTGCACGGAGGCATACAAACATGAGGCGGTAATTAGGTTGATAAATATTTTATGTGTATCTTAATGAAAAATAGACTTTAATGCCTAATCTTTAAATGAAAATTATTGAACATAATCAAAAATGTTATTCAAATTTTCAACTCAGTCTTCAGATTAAAGGATGTATAATAAACTATCCCACATCTAGACTTTGAATGTATCTTGCCTTTGTTGTAGTTATCAGCTGTCATTTGACAAAGATTGACAGTTAGTGATAATGATCTAACTGAACATATCCTCAGTCCACTATCACTGAACTGTGTTAAGAGATGACCTGTCTCTCTTGCAGCAGCTAACTCCTTCACAGAGGCCTGCACACCATCATGGCAGTCTGCTTCCATTGGGACAGAGAAGGCATCTGCCAGACTCCAACCCAGTAGTTCAAAGGTTAGTTTGCAACGTTTACGTGTCTCTGTCTGTCTTGTGAGCTGAAAATGGTCCGTGGGAAACAGCAGTGCAAAGCTCATGCAGTATCGTGTCACAGATTGTGCTAAATTGTAAAACTTTGTCATTTTCCCTGTAGAATTTGGCACAAAGGCAAAATTCCTTTGACCTCGTTCCCCAACTGAGCCTCCCCCTTTCTCCTACCTGCAGCAAGCACTCCGCAATGGTTAGTGTTTAGACTTCTTCTCCTGCCTGTTGCCTTCCTCTCCTCTGTTTGTGTACAATATCTTATTGTTATGACTGTTGCCGCTGTATGTGTTTATTTCATCTGTTGCTTGTGCCTACAGTGTCTCCAAGCCCAGTTATAAGATTGTGTTGTAAAATCAAGAAAGAAAGATGGTTTAAAAAGAGAAGAAGCATCAGGATTATACTTGAAATGTGTTTTTTGATGTAGCTTTTTACATATTGTTTGTATTTTTCTCAAAAGAAATCACTCAGCCATTTAATTTTTTGACTTGCAAAACCAATTTCACAGAAAAAGTGGGAAGAATCACAAGAATAAGCCATTACATGACTCATGCTAACTGATTATCTCCTCATTTGCTACGTTCACTGGAAAAGAAAAGAAAACACATAACTGAAGTACAAAAACCACCAGGCTTTTCTTATTTCTTTTTCAAACTGCTTTTTGGGATCCTGTCTTTGAAGCAACAGCAAACACAGCAGCAGCAGCAGCAGCAGCAGCAGTCGTCGTCGTCGCCCATGTATCAGCTGCAACAGCCTCAGCTCTGTGTAATGAACCAGCTGAAGGAGCAGCTGGAGGAGAGGACGCGCATCCTGCAAGCTGACATTAAGACGCAGCAGCAGGAGCTGCACGACATTAAGGAGAAGCTTCACCTCGCTAATCTCCAGGTAACCTTCCCACAAAGATAAAGGAAAGATAAAGAAACAAAACTATCACCCATGGCATGCAGTACTAAATTTCACTTTAAAAATTTTTTAAAAAAAGCAGACTTTAATCTCTACATAAACAAATATTAGGCTTTTATCTATCACCTGTTAAGGAAAACCAACATAATACTGTGAGCTTACATTACTTAAGCCCTCACAGTAATGGTGGAATGGCCCCACCAAGAGGCCAGCACAAACCAGTTCAGTCACAAGTACTCTAACCACTATGACCCCCATACAGTTAACATGCACAGAGAAGAAACTGGTGAGTGTAGAAGTGTTTGATTAATAAAGACAAGTTGTCTATTTCATTGTCTGCTGGGTGCAGAGGTGACTTGAGATGAGCTGTGATGTAAATCACAAATTTCCATGCAACAGATTAAGAGTTAGCTAATCAGAATTAAACCTGGGGCCTCACCTCATTACAGAAAGTTCCCAAGTCTGGAATCCGATCTTATCTCAGTTTAGTGTGGCATTTAGGATTTTTGGTATTACAGAAGTTTGCTAACTGCATTTAGGAAAATATCCTATCTTATCTCAGGATAGGAATTTAGTTATTATAGAGCTGTACTAAGTAAGGGATTTGCTAAGTTAGAAATCCTAAGTTAGGATGGCATAGACCCTGTCCTAAGGTTATAGTAGCTGCTAAAATGGCAGCAGCACTGTTCTTAGGTCTGTATAGCAAAGACAATAAAGATGGGGAACAGCATGAACACTGAAATATAATGATTTAAAGGCTACTCAGACTGTAGGACGATGCTTTTAATTTCAACTAAAATTTCAGATAAATAAATATGAATTCATAATTAATTTAAGAAGAAGAAGAGAAGAAACTTTCAAAATTATGGGATTTCCTTGTCTCCACTGACACAGTTAGTGCCTCCCTGTAGCTAATATTAAACGCCTGTGGGGTTGTTGTTGTTGTTTTTTGTTCACGATAGCAAGTTTCCTAGCCAGTGATAAACGAGAGCCATTGATATTATCGCATGTCTCTTTTGAGTAGCTTACGGGTGGATTGGATTTCTTAAGATAGGAGATATGAGATAAAATAGGACACAGCTGTGAGTTTAGGGATTGCTTTTGTAACACAAAGATCAGATTTTTCCTCTTTGAAACTTAAGTTAAAATAGGACAAGGCTTAGGCAATGTCAGTTTTTTTCATGACTTCCTAAAATTTCACCGGGCTATATGGTATAAGACAGTATTTGTGTGCAGCGCAAGCTTGCTGGCCAACTACTTACAGGACTGTAACGTTATCTGCAGTCGCCATGTCTGCCAGTTCAGCTGCCTGTTCCACCACTAGAGACTGACCTCTGGTGGTGTGCCATGTGCACTACATACAGTACATCCTCACTGCAACATCTCTCTATGAATTTAATAGAAAGATGAACGTGTGTAATTTTTTATGGTTTTCAGAATCATACCGTCTAGAAATACCATTGTGTACTGGCAAAAAAAAAAAATTAAAGATAAATTAAAAGCTTTCTAAGTAAATGAAGGATAGATCAGTATTTTCTGTCTGTGTGTGTGTAAGATGTTGTTACAGCAGCCTACCCACAATGACTTTGGCCAGGCCCAGCAGCAGCAGCAGCACCCCCAGCAGCAGGGCTCAGGCAGGCCGGCCCAGCAGAGTCAGTCAGGGGTGATCAGGCAGCTCTCAGGCCACCCTAAACCACCGTCCTGCGGGGCCCACAGCTCATCCCCTCACTCACTCCTGAGAGAGAACAGCTCGCCCTCAACGCAGGTACACAGCTGCACATGACAAACCCAAGTCTGAAACAACTGTCAGAAAACTGTTCGAACACAGCTGTCTAGAAAGGGAGAGGATGATACTGAGTCGGATTACCTTCAGTCATTAGCCTCTAATGATGAGTAGCCTGCTTCAGCACTCACAGCACAACAGGAGGCAGGTTATGGAGTCAGCCGTTAATGTCAGTCAATTATTGAAAGATACACACATCACAACAACAGGTGGTAGTGTCGTGTTCAGCTTCTCAGCCATATGCTGTTTGCAAGTTGTCCTTGTTTGCACTGGAGCAAAAAGTCATAGTAATGCAATCCTTAATTTCTTGATGTTTCAGGTGATGGTATTTAATAATCCCCACTTTTTAAGCTTCTGCCTCATTAGGAGGAGGAAGCGTCTACACATTTGATATTGATTTAATTTGACTGGTGGGTTCTGTAGTTTTTACATGCTGAGTGTGTTTCCTTCATTTTATCTCAGGTCCAGCAGAGGATTGCGCGGAGTGGGCAGGCGCAGTCGGTGAGTGTACCCGTGCAGACGAACACAAGTGTGACGATGCCCTTCTACAGCAACCCCATGATGTTCTCTCAGACCAACACGAGGTCTCTACAGGATGCAAACCAAAGACACACGGACAGCGAGTTCAGCCAAGATGGACAACTACGGTGAGAAACAATGGGCTCTATTTAAACAATCTGTAGTGTATGGTCTAAAGTGCATGGTGCAAGTGCATTTAGGTCCAACTCCACGCACAATCCGGGTGCAAAGGAAGACGCAAGGTCCAAAAGGCTTGTATTCAATCCCTTAATTAATCATAGGTGTGTTTTGGGTATTACATTAATTCAACCAATCAGAATGTCTCCAATTCCCTTTAAAATACAGGTGCACCCTTATTTTAACAGTCTATGGGTGCACCTGCTCCTGGCACACTGCTCTTTACGCGTTGGATTTGTAAATGCGCACGGCGTATCTCTTAATGGGGAGTTGGACAGCAGCTCTGCTCTCTGCTATGTTCACATTTTAGTTAATGTAATTACTGTTTTCCTCATTAACGCTTTATTATGTCACCTACCTGCAACCCATCCGTGCGTCCCTGTGTGTGTCAAAAGCAGATTATACACACGTCGTGACCCCACCTGTGTAGACACATCTTACTTCCTGAATAACGCTGCCTTTAGATCGCAGGGAAATACTGCACCATTCTGACTTTAGACCAGGTTTTTGTTGGTAAACGGCGCAGTCGCTTTCTGCTGCCTCAAAATAGCAGTATGACAACAATATGCCCGACCACCTCATTTCAAGACCTTAACACCCATGGGTGCACAGATGGGTCCAAGTACAATGTTGGTGCTTGCCTTGAAAATGGCAACTGCATCGGTTGGAAACCAGCGATGACAGTTGCACTGCGCTTTGCGCCACTTTGCACCAGGTGTAATATAGGGCCCATCATGTTTCACATCATGAAATGTGAAATTCAGCCACTCAGAACCAGGGGCAACACTGACAACATGGCAGACACTGTGGAAAAATACAAATATGCAGTCAGTTTTATGAACAGTGTATGCAGTCCCACACTCCTTGTATTTATGTGTTGTACCTTGATATCTGAAAATGCTCTCTGCCATCCTGCTTTGGGTTTTTTTTTTTTTTTTTCGCAGTACAGATTAAGTTCTTCTAGTAACAGATTTAATTTCCTGCAGCATGCTCCTCAACCAACCAATGCAGACTCTGGTTCCCACTAGCAGTGTCACCACACAGCCTTCCCAGTGCAACATGGGCATCTCCCAAACCATGTGAGAACTGTTTAATTACACTGCAGACACACACACACAAAAAAACTCACACGCACACACACCAGTCCGTTTGTGTGGAGTTATTTCATATTGTGCTTAAGTTCTTTGTTGTGTCCTCCAAACAGATACACCCTGGAGCAGCAGATCATCGGCCCTTCATTCTCCATGCAACAGGTCAACTGCAACGCCGTCCTTGTGCCCTCCCCGGTCTTCACGTCCCCCATAATGATCCCACACAACAATTTCATCACAAACCAGTCGCAGTCAGCCTACCACACTCAGCCTCAGGCTTCTCAGCACTCCCTGCAGCTACAGCAGCCCCACCAGTTCTTTCAGGTACCATGTCCAGCGTCTGTGTTGTGATGCAGCAGTGTGTAAACTGTTTTATTTTTCTAGACTTTCACTGCAAATAATATGTGCTGGCCTTTTGTATAGTGCTGCTCAGTGTAATTACCCACGGCTTTATATTTACGGAGTTATGAGCATTTAAGGCATAACACTGCATCTGAGTCCCCAGTTACCACAGCAACAAGCTGCTGTGTAATTCTCATAGGCTGTTAGAGATCTGTGTTATTTTCAGTCATTGTAAAAATGATTTTCTCTAGACTTGCTTGTCATCTTTGTCCAGAGTGGACTACACAAGTGTGCCACTGTTAAAAAATCTACAACAGATAAATAGTGAAACACTGTTCATAAGTAGCTTACCTAAATCCCTCGACACTCCAAAGAGAATATTGCATCAGTTTATTTAGAGTGTCACAATGTGTCGTCCCTCAGAGATCAGAGATGCTTCAAATTGATCTCTCTAACACTGCTGAAGTCATAGAGGCATAAAGGACTGTACAGAAATGATTTGGATCGGTAGGTTATAGTTTTTTGGCTAAAATTTTAAGGGAAGCAGGAGGACAACAATCAAGTCTCTGCATTAAGGCTTTATTTTCTAGCAGCTTGAAGCACCAATGTGTGAGTTCAGAGAAACAGTAGATGTGGATATTCAGGGTCAGCAGGGATTGAACATTGTTTCTCTAAAATGCACACTTTATTCTGCATTATAACAGAACTATACTAAAGTTAATGTCATATGGAATTAACCTGTAACATAATGCATCTTTAGCACGCCCCAGTGTGTTCTACCAATGGGTGAGAGGAAAATATTATGGTGCTGAGGCCCTTAGGCAGCTACAGAGCTGCTGCCTGTTGCTGTGGTAATAACTGTGTTTAGTAGCTGTAGGAGAGCAACTGGAATGCTCGGCACTGTTTATGTGTTTACCATCATTTTTGGCAATGTCACTCCTAATGTGCGATTTGGGCATTTAAAAAATGACTGCTCCAATAACATTTTAAGCTTGAAGTCAGCAGTGGTGGGTAAACAAAAGGTGCTCAAGTGAAAGTACAGTTGGTTTATATTAAACTGACTCATGTAGGAGCAGAAGCACTCACTAAAATAAGAACTTGAGTGCTTAGAATAAAAAAGTATCTTGAAAAACTACTCAAGTAGTGAGTAACTTTATAAGATGCAATTTATTACATCAATGCATTACATTCAAATGAGTCCTCAACACATAATAAAAACGAAAGCGAAGTGCACGTTATTGTCATTCAAGTGCCAGAACCAGACAAATGACAAAATACTGTATGTGCTGTTTAGCAAAACGACAAAAAAACTGTGTCATTTACTGGATCCCGAGGCCTGGATACAGTCACAGGCTGTGTGTGTGTGTGTGTGTGTGTGTGTGTGTGTGTGTGTGTGTGTGTGTGTGTGTGTGTGTGTGTGTGAATACATTCAGCGTCCAAAATAAAAACCTTCGTTCCATCTGCAGTGCTATGATTGACTCGTAGGCTCTTATCTCTTGCTGTCAGACCATCACTGTCATGCATGCGAGCTCAACTGAGTATAAAAAATATTTTAAGCTTAATGCACCAGTAAACACAGTGAAAACCCAATGTCATGGAGTAGTAAAATATATATTTTATCCCAAATGTACTCGAGTGAGAACAAGGGTGCTTTCACGCCTGTAGTTTGGTTCATTTGGTACTGACAAGCAGGCAACAATTATACTGTTGCATTTAAGTGCTGGTCTGGTTCCTGTTCACACTAACTTTTTACAAACAAACCACAAGGCGTAAACATGAAGTTACATCATCATGGCAGTTTTAACAGCTGTGTAATCAGAGAAAATACTTATGTGCATGTGTGTTACCATGGTTACACGTATGCATTAGCATAAATAGGTAATAGACCATACAGATCAATACAGATAAATTATAAGGTCATGGACAGATTTCATGATCAGCACATGGATTTACTTATAGTTTAGCTATCTGCCTTCATAAAATCCTGTGGTTAGTGTGTCTTCTTTCACACCAAATGAACGGCACCAGAGTCTGTTTGGAAACAGACCAAGACCAAGTGGTCTCAATCGGTCGTTTTGACCACACCAAGGTTTGATTGACAGCTTTCACAGCAGCCCAAACGAACCGTACTAACCAGACAAACGAAGTTCATTTTAACCAATTCAAACAGGTTGGGTATGAAACTACTCATTTGCAAGACAGCTACATGTAACAGTGTAAATGTAATGCATTACATCAAAACTTTCTGTACAGTCTGTAAGGTTAAACTCTTATGTTTCTTCAGATCAAAAGAATAGAATGAAAAGAAACAGCTTCATTTATACTGCATGCTGACTTGTCTCGTGCACCAGTCTTTGAGCATACAGCATGCTGGCATTGTTATTGCAGACCATTTCTCAGCAGGATGAAATGGCTGTGTTCATGTTTGGTATCAGAAATAAACTTCAGTCACACTGATGATGTTTCAGTCTCACTCCACTCATGTTTACCTCCCTCTTTCGGTACTGCAAAGTACAGCTTAATCTTCAGATATGGCACCTGTGTTGACACTATTTGTCATGCATCTCAGTCAAGAATTAGATTGGCAACAGTTCAAGAAATATTCATATGGTCTTTTGTGTCCACAGATGGCTCAAGGACTTGTACATGGTGGATCTACTCCAGCATTCTTACACACCACTAATGTCCCACAGCAAAGCACTGTGGGATACATCCAGCAGCAGCAGCAGCAAACACAGCAACTTCCACAAGCACAGCAGCAACAGGCACAACAGCAACAAAGGCAATACCAACATTCCCAAAACCAGACTGGCAGTGTTTCGGACTTCAGAAATATGCTGACTCGGTAGCGCTGTGGACCGTGTTAGAGCGCTGAGATCTCCCTCTGTGCTGTCGCCGTGTAGGCGGCAGCATGTCGTGGCATCCGGAAGTTGAACCTGACCTCAGGTTCTGTGGCGGAATTGCCTAAAAGTGGAAAATTACTTCTAGTGACCTTACTGTTGATGTGAAGCCGCCCGTTCAGAGGAAGCCGATCTGTGCATCACTGCTGTGAAAACCACAAGCAGAGGCTGCACCGACCTGATGTCACCGAGCCTGAGGTGCTGGGGCCTTCATCGCCGGCCCACATCACGCTCAGCTGTCGATCGGTGAAAATACTGGAACAAGTGGATTATCAAAGCTCTCGAGAAGACACCACTTTCACATGTTTCCATGTGGACATTTTTTCACCTGAGAGTTTCATTTAAAGTGGATGTTTGCACTTTGGTACCACCCTGTACCCAAAAGTAGAGTATTTGTGCCCATGAATTAATATTCTGTTTTCTTCACTAATAATGGCTTGACATTATACAGCTTGATATCCCTCCCCCAGTGACATACAATCATCATCCCTGGTCAGATTTTTAGCCCCAGTGTAACTGTTTCATCTCATAAAGGGATTTGTGTGGTGGAAACTCGACATCAGATGTCGCTCCCATATGTCCCCAAAATAATACTTGCAGGTATGTTCATGGCAAGTCAGCAGAGAGAGATTTTATTGTGAAACACACAGCGGTGAGTGCACTGTCATATCTACAGTCAAGCTCAGTATGAATTCAGATAAAACACGCTCCACTGGTTGCCGAGGGGAATATTCTCCAATTACTAGAAAGGTCTATCTAGATTTTTAAAGCCTCAATCTGGGAAGAAGGGATGCTACAACTGTCCCACCATTTCTCACTGAGAAGGACAACAAAGCTCTGAAGTCCTGCTGAAGGTGCTTCTGATGAGCTCTGCAGTGTGAGTCCTTCAACAAGCTACCAGAGGGGGAACAAATTGTGCCTTTAACCATGGTCTGCCCATGGTGCGGTTTGATGGTTGTGTCTGATTACGGCTTTAAAAATCCAGCTCAGGTCCATTTGGAATACAAAGGTATATTTTCATAGGTCATAATGTATTATTTTCCACATCAGATTTAAACAGAAGTCATTTAGATTTGTAATGGATGTATTACAGATTATATATTGGATGCTTTTCGCAACCTTTACATCAGTAAGTCCAAACTCTTTTTAAAACTTTCTGTAATGATAGGAGCTGATAAGATTCATTTAACCCTAAATCACTTCATGTTTATTTATTTACGTATATATTTGAAAAAATATGTGATATTAAGAAACTAGTTTTATACACAAAGGTTCTAATTGATTTTATGAGTTCATTTGGACATTAAAAGGTCAGCGCTGGTCTGAATGGTCTAATGCAGGAACACTCACAGTCATTTCTTATACACAATACAACAAGGTTTTGCAGAAGTGTCGGTTGGTCAGGGTGGGAAATGATTTGGGATTGATTCTGCCCACTGCCTGGATATTTTTTTTTAACAGTATTACCCTTTTTATTCTGCATTCCTCTTTATTTTGGTCTTTGTTTCGTTTGGTTTATTTGACTGTCTGAGAAGTCACTAAATGTATACTCTAACCGTGACCAAATGAGCTCATTTACAAGTAAACAAGACATCACTTTCTACTACAAATGTGATCTCATCGAAAAACAAAAAATACTCTAACAGATCACAATTTTCCTAAAAATATAGCAATCTACAAAACTTTCAAGGGGACATGGGGAGAAAAATATAAATGGGTGAAAAAAAGATTGGGAAGGCAAAGATAGGTGGGTAAAAAAAATATTGGGGAGAAAAAATGGGTAAAAAACATGAGGGAGAAAAAATAAATGGGTGAGAAAAGATTGGGGAGAAAAATGATGGGTGAAAAAATAGATGGATAAAAAGATGGGTAGAAAAATAAAAATGGTTGAAAAAAGATTGGGACGGAAAAGATAGCTGGGTAAAAAAAATGGGTGAGAGATGGGTAAAAATGGGTGAAAAAAGATAAAGGAGAAAAAATGATGGGTGAAAAAAAGAGAGAACACAAAGGTTTTGCAGGGGAACGCAAACATCTCTTGGGAGCAGGTAAAAATATTTCTTTTTGTCACCCATTTTTTCTTTTTACCCATCTGTTTTTTTCTCTCCCATGTCCACTTAGAAACCTCCAATGCATCGTTGCTTAGAATATCATACTGCTGCTGTGTTATACACAAACACTACATCTGACATTATTTCAACAGATTTTTTTTAATCATCTGGAAGTTGCTCAAGTTAATTGCAGAGTCAGTCTTGTCAGTATTTCAAGACGTTACAATCTTGTTCTTTTCATACTTTTAATACTTTCTGTATGACAATCTTTTGAGTCCATCATATTTTGAGATCTTCTGGTGAAACTTTCTGCAATATGTGCAACTGTAACTGTACTCCTATCTCAAACAGTCATTTTTAATATTAAGGTAAGCAGACGTTAAGGTATTTATCGACACGAGTTGTTCTTCAGAGACAGTGTTGTCAGATTGCAGGGCTGCCATAATGGTTAGAGGGTTTGGAGTGTGCTGGTGAAGGCAGATTAAACACACTAAAGAGCATGCATGCATCTCTCTCCTGTTAATGACAATCAGACAACTCGTAACAGTGAGCTGTACAGAAGCCTGTGCCACAGTCTGACTTCATCATTTTAAATTTGAAAAGCTTCTATCTTTTAATCCCTGGGTTACATAGTTGTTCCCAGCTCAGCAGGAAAAACAGTTTCTTGTGACTCAGTGTTTCCTTAAAGTCTCACTGTGGGAACTTGTGCAACACTTTATAAAAAGCAGCCCTTCATGCTCAGTATGACAGTTTGGTCTCAGCTGTATACATTCAAGTTAGCAAGACTGGTGCTGCTCACAGTGGACGACAACGCTCAGCATGTACGTTCAGTGCCGATTTACACTTTCCTACGTGCAATGTCAATTTGAAGAAGAAGAATGTTAATTTATACTGTTTTAAATGTTTCACAACAGATGTACGATGTATATAGAGGTGTATAATAAGCCATTGTAACATGTAAATTATATGGAAGTATTTTTTTAATGAAAATGTCCTAACATTCCTCCAACCGTTGATATCAGCAGTATCTTTTCTTAAGGTATCAGATGTGTCCTGCGGGAATGTGGTGTTAGTTTTTCCCCAAACACGATAACAGAACAGAAACTCTAGAGTAAGTGGTCATGTTTTCACAATGATTAAATGAAGAATCTGAATTTCAGACACTTTAAGTGTGTGCAGGAACAGCTCTGTGGTCTTTATAGGGTAGTTCAGCCAAAAATGACTCAAGTTAACCTGCAAAAAGTCATTGTCCTTTTTTTTTCTCAGTTTAATCGGTTACAGTTGTTTAGCTTTTAAGAAGTGCAATTGTTCATCATCATTCAAATCAGTGTGTTAGACAGCTGAGGGAAGTCTGCCTTTCCCATTATGTATTTCTATACATCCACATTCGGTATAGCAAAAGTAAAGTGATTGCCCATGTAAGTTCAGCTCAGCCAGCAACTCAGAGGTGCCATAGATGACTATATTTTATATTTTCCTTCATTTCTCAATTTTATGTCAGTCACTAAAAGAAATCTAAAGACATTTTTTATTCAGTGGCAGTTAAAGTTCCCCTTGAGGTTGTTTTCCATCTAAACACATCACCCAGAAAAGATTTCAGTCCATGTTTGTCTACAAAATAACTGTTATCATTTTGTTGTTTGCCTTGTAAAGGTGGTGGAGGGAAATCCTGCTCATCGCACTCAGCTGTGAGTGACTCATGTTGAGATAGTTCATGCATTGTGCTCCAGATGTGGGTTAAGCCCTAAATTATTTCGCTTTTGACAAATCACCCACCACACGTTTAGATGCAAGATGATTTTTAGGTTTTTTTCAGGTGTGTACTGCTTCACAGATGTTATTGTAAATAATCCATCTGCTCTGTAGGTACTGTTTTGCTTTGTCCCCAACAGTAGTTGCTGCACCTTTTTTTTTTCCCTTCAACTTTCAGAGTGCTTTTCTTCTTTGTGGGTTTTTTTTCCATTGAGTGTCATTGAAGGCGTGTGATTTGAATCACAGATAACTTGTACTTTTCTGATTTGTAAAAAAAAGTGACTGACACCTTAAATGTAAGTGTGGGCAGTCGGATCAATGCTTTCTGTGTCAGATTTGCCAGGACATGAACAAAACCGACCTGGTGCACAGCCATTTCTGCAGTTTCAGTGCAGAAACAAACATTGAATATATTGTATAATAGAATGTAAAAAAAAGTTTAGACTATATATAGTTGTTTATTTTATATGTCTAATAGATTACATATGTATGTTACATGATTTTAAAATTAAAGTAATTTTGTAACAGATAATGAAGTGTCTTATTAGAGGACGTGAGGCTTTTTTCGCGTTTCAAGTTAGTGTTGCACAGTCACTTGTATGGCTTGTTTTCTTTCTGTATTTACCATCAAAATAAGCTTTAAAAAATATTGTTAATATTGTTTTAAAAGAAAATAACAAATTAAGTTTACATTCTAAAATATCTTGATATTAATTATGTTATATTGAATTATTTATAAATCAACCTGGATATTGTGAAATATATGAAAATAAATATTTTTAAACATATGATTTGTTATTCTGAGCAAACTGTTTATGTAGAAAAGTATTTCTGTGCAGGACTGTTCCTCGACTGTGTGTTCTCGGTGCAAAGACACGCATTTTCACATCAGAGAGCCGGGCTAGTATTAATCTATGATAAAAGCTTTGACATCAGTATAAAATATTGTGCAACATGACACAAGTCATGTGTCACACAGCAGAGGGGAGCCCATGTGAACCAGTGTCACACCTCCCTGTGATCTGATTTGTAATTCATGTCAATCATCCAAAATACCATTCACCTCTCAAAATGACACGTCTGCAGCGGCAACTTGCTGGTTAGAGGAGCTAGTATGTTGTCAGCTGACATTGTAGCAAGAAGCATCTGTCTGTACATACACAATAAATTCTAATGAATGAAATATGCAATGTCAGGTATTTCAGTATTTTTATCAATCACAGAGCATTTTCCTCTTGAAAAGCATTATTTAAACAATCTTGTGACATTTCCGTACATATATAACAGGTATATTTACAAGTATCAAATTGAGGTTTGGTCCAAAACTTTTGCTTTTTCTATCTAAAATAACTTTCTAACAACATGATTAATGTATTCTGATAATAACTACAAGATGCAGTCAGAGTGCTGAGTACTCCTAAATGTACCTCCTAGTCGAGAGAAACCTCTGTGACTCTGTACACTTTGCTGATCAGGACCTCCACCTTGTCTCCACCCAGATGGCAAAGGTCCAAGATGCACACAACATGAGTATCCTCCAGCTCACCAGCAGTCGCTAGGACCTCCTCTGCAACACAAACATTGATTCTAATATCACCATGATATTTGTATCAGTGATAAAAAAACCTCCCAGGTCTGTTATAAAAACGTGTGTCATGGCGGAATAGTATGGTCTTCCCCTCCACCAGTGTGGTGGCTACCTGGCTCGGGAAGTGCTGATTCGCTGTGGCTGGCGGTGTCACTGAGCGGACAGAGGAAGCCTGACGAAAGGCACGACAGCATGGTGTTGCCGTGGGGATCCTGAGGAAGACCTACAGCCCGGGGCTCATCTGAGCTCACAACAGGAAAATATGCAGCATCAACGGCGATCTGCTTGTTTATGCCTGTCGAAAAGATTTAAAAAAAGAAGAGTGGAAACAGATTTTGGTGGTTATCAGAACTGTTCTTAGCCAATCTGACAAGACAAAAGCATAAGTCATTTTTTTAAAGATGTTTCAGGTCATTTAGCTCATCTTTTGATGTTGGTTTTCAGCCCTAACTGTAGGCAGGCTCTAAAGGCAGACCGTAGAGGTAGTGCGTTCATTCAGAGGGTTACATACAGAAGTGTTTTTAGGCCCCATGTTCACCAAAGCATTTTTTTCCAATGAGAACGCCAGGCACACCTCAGGAAACACCCAGCTGGGAGCACTTGAGACCACTTTGGAGGTGCGGCATCTTTTCAGCTGAGACACTTTGGTTGCTTTGATACGATATCCACAGAACTAAAAATGTCGGCACGAGGTAGAGTACTTGCTCTGGATGAAGGGGAGGCTGAAGAACGTAGGGAGAGAGGATGGACCTGCTGATCTATGTGGGTTCACGTGAGGAAACCTAGACACAGTATCAAATTATTTCTCCTCTATTTTTGTTTCTGTACGTGTAGAACGTGACAGTTGGGTGGGAGGGTAAAAAGCCACAGTGACTAGTGCAGTGTTTTACCCAAAGTTGAACATGTTTCAACTCTCCACACCCAGAAAAGAATAGACACTCAGCACCTCACCATACGTCATACAGACTTTAGGAAATAAATGCTTTGGAGGACACGGCCCCTGAGCATGTTAAAGCTGCAGTTTGAAGACAACACCATGTTTAACTACACAGCTTGGTGAAAATGAAATAGAGAATATAGAAAAAAAACGTTTAATAAGGCTGCTCCTCCTAGTAAAACAGTTCCATGAATTTTGGTATTTTCGAAATGTGACTCAGACCTCTGACTGTGCAACTTGGTTTCCACTGACAGCAGGTCTCAACCTCACACTGACTCACTGATGACGTGAAGGTAATACAATAAAAACATAAAGGTCAGTTAGCTGTCTACACCCATTCAGGACTAACTGAATGAGACAGCAATTTTTGTTCATTTGGGAGAGTTATTCATAAAAAAATAAAAAATAAAAAATAAAACCCAGGCCTCCATCCTCTGAATAATTCAGACAGAATATTATGAAGGGAACAAGAGGGTGTTCACGCTGTCCACACGTTGGCCAACAGAGGCTGAAATTAAATTAGCTTCTTGTGCATGACCGATCAGAGTCACTCTTACAATTCAACTTTACCTAATATTGTTACTTGGTAGTATCCCGGGCAAACCATAGGTGGGACGGTGTCAGCGCTTTGCCCCGGTGTCCACCGCGCTGGCTGAAGGTTACTCTGCTGCAGAAGGACGTTCTTTTCGTCAAACGTGAACCTCCGAGACACACTGTCCTGGTACAGACCACCATGACACAGATGTTCAGAAACTTCTTGTCGTTGCATCGGCCAACTGCTGCTTTCCCATGATGCGACATTAGAGTCTGGTGGAAACAAGCACATCGGTGTGACAGTGTATCAGAAGACGTACAGGACACTGCAGTGAGGCCGTAGCTCCAGTAACGCACCCTGATTTTCATTTAGGTGGCATTCTACATCCTGAGCCTCCTCAGATTCAGAGTGATTCTCCTCTTGTCCCTGCTCTTGCCCTTCCTCTGTGTCTTGATGTCTCCTGTAGGGAGCAGAGACAAATGAGCTCAGAATGGCTGAAGTGCGTTATTGATGAACCATCATCTGAATCTTCAGTACCTTTTTGCCGACACGCTTTCACGACTCATGGTCGACTCTGTGGCTTTTCTGAAAGACATGTTCATATTTTATATTTCATGAATGACTTAAAACTCCCCTAGATGATAAATGCTCCTGCCACCCACAAAACTACAATCAATGATTCACAAGTTAGTCAGGAGTCAAATCATACCTTGTTTGAATTCTTCTTTTCCTTCCACTCACTGAGATCCTCTCAGCAGAGGCAGATGTTAAAGTGGAGGCCAAAGTCTCTTCAGCTGCTGACGAATGAATGTGCGTATCTGGTGCAGCTTGTTCACATGCATCTGCCACCTGCTGAAAATCAGACGTATTCTACAGTTTGAATGGCCACACCTTTTGGAGAGATGCTTTGAAACAGTGTCTATTACCTCTTTCTCCACTGTTCCTCCTGTGGTCTTTGGATGTTTCATGTACCGCACTGCCGTGATCTGTCCTTGAAGTGCAAGTTTTTTATGCTCCCTATATTGCAGGGTCTCTAACTCCTTCTTCAAGTCAGCTGCAGCAACCAGAGGAGTTTGAGCTGAAGGTGGAGAAGAAAGGTTTTTAAGGAATATAAGTCTACACACTCGACAGCAAACTATTTTTACTGTGGGATGCAGGATTTCAGATGCATACTCTACTTTACAGGCAAACTGTTGTCTATAAATTGTCTTACTATGTGAAAAAAATAGCTTTTGAAAATTTAAATAAAATGTAGGAACGATTAGCTCTCTGCACCAACACATTATACAGACAGAGCAGGTTACAGTAAAAATGATCTATCTGAACTGTACGCAGCGCTGTATCTAACTAAAGGAAAATGCTGACCCAGATTTTATTTGATTCCTGCCACCCACAAGAGATCAGAGTGAATCTCATTATGGTCCAGTGTTGAAGTGGAGTTCATCATTTCATTCCCTGAAATTATAGAAATTAAAGATGGTCTATTTTTGTAGGCTACTTAGCGCATTCGGAGATAAAACTGAAGTACACAGAGAGGCCAAAACACCAAACGGCATGAGAACTACAAAAAATATTTAAATACACATCAAACAGCTTGGGCCCTAATCTTTCCTATGCAAATGCTGTTTAAATAAATTACTTACAGTGTTCATCTGGGGTCTTTTCATACATGACAACATATGGAAAAAACATTTCAACCTCGGGTAATTCTATATACACACATCTGATTTTCTTTACTCCCATCATACTTTGAAATTACGACTGGAAAGCAAATAATTTTTTCACAATGAAAAACATAGTCTTCTCAAAGCTTCTATGCTAGTGATAGAGACAGAAAAAGAAGGTGCACGAGGAAAGCACCAGTGGTTGAAGCCATCTTTGTAAAGTAGATTGATAACACTACGTAATGCCCATGTAATAAAAAAATTGTTCTGTGTTTTGAAACAGTCAATAAAATTCAGTGGAGCTGTCCATTTCATTATTTTATATACAACATTTTTAAAATTATTATTAGACCTTGAAGACTGGGTGCAGGATCCTTAGTGTAGATCATAAAAAAGTAAAGAGAAGGCCAGCACTGCAACTTAATTTTTTAAGTATTGCCACCCACACACTTTGGGGATGTTCTTTAGTGTGTATTCTGTCACTGTCACAAACAGTATACACAGGTAGGGTTTAGTTATAAGTGACTGCAACCAGCACAAGGAGTCAATCCCAGCAGGGGGAGCTACAACCTTTCATAGCACAGAATCTGATGGTGTACAACACTACAACATGAAATACCCCGGAAACAACACATAAACAATCATTTCAAAAGAAACACGCAAATCAAATCTCCTCATTCAACACACTGAGGATGAGGGTATGAGGGAAATGGAAATGTATCCAATAAGCCTCCCTTTAGAGAAGGATTCTGTCCCTGTTACCACCTCTCCGTGGTATCTTCACTGTCGCAGTGCCAATGTAATGTAGGTCACTCAAGCTGTGGTCCTGTTATAGTGCCTAGCCACAGATGATTTATCACTATGATCACATACAGAACTTTTATGTTAGCAAGTCCTGTTTTTTTACAGTTTGTTTTGTTTTCCCAACATAATACACATTACAAGGACATTTTAACAGGTAAACCACAGCTTTAATGATACATGTGATTCTGCCCCTTACCTTGATGTCAACACAAACTTTGAATGAGTGAAATGATTACCCTCGATCATACAATAGCAGTGTACACAATTATAACACAGAAAATTCCCACTGGGGATTTGAGACTGAAAATGACATGGCCTCTTAGGCAAATCTGACTTCCCTCACTAATCATGTAAGTTGGAAGACAATAAAATATCTAAGCAGTGTATGAAATGACCTTACAATGTGAGGGTCACTTAGAACATGTGCCAATCTGACTGACTTAACTATAGGAGACTGAGTGGGTTAATATTCATGTAATAAATATACAAATGTCAATTAGTTGATAGAAGAAAAAGAAAAAACATCTGTTCACATAAACATCTGCTTATAGTGATCAATGTGACCCTGACACACCTGATCGCTATAAGAGGTTTCCACTGTAAAACTATTCTGTGTCTCTCCCTCACCTGAGGCATCTGCCATCGACTGGGTGAATGTCTTTGGGGGACGAGGGTAGCAATAATGACCACCAACAGCAGTCTTCTGGAGGACAACGTTGTCCTTCAGGGTTTTGGTCCACTGGATGAAGCTCTTTACTCTGGGGTCACTCACATATGGCTGACCTTTGTGGTAGCCTGTTGTGGATGGAGATAAAATTGTGACCAATACTGTCACCACATAAGTACATCATCAGTACTGTTACAGCTGTGCTAACCTGTGATGAACGTCTGTGTCTCGCAGCTGCTTGTAAGGTAGGGCAACGAGCCTTCCACTCGACAAACTCTCATCTGAGTGCACACCAGGTAGGTCACTGTGGAAGACATGATGAAGGAATGAAGTGAAAATGTTCACAAGTGTGGCAGCCCAGCTATCACATAGGAGCCGGCACAGTTGACTTACTTGGGCATATACGACTGAAGACTTCCGGTTGGGAGGAGGAAAAAACCTCCAGGATGAAAGGAAGGTCAGTTGTTCCATCCACTGCGTGGATCCAGCGATACGTCCAGTATTTTTCTGGACCTAAAAGATGAACATGGTCGATTACCAATAACTAAATTAAAATATAAAAAGGAAATTCAACAGCTTTCTTTCAGTTTAAAAAAAATCCAGTTTAAAAGCATGAACATTTTTTTACCCTTGTTCCCTTTACTCTTGACTCTTTCAACACGACCGACAAATGTCACCAAACCAATGATGTCACACGCAGAATTGTTGGATAATTTTTCCAACTCTGACCTGTGAGAGACATAAAACTGTGATCAGTTAGTCTTATGTATTTGTACCAAATCAAAAAGGCATAGCGTGCACACCTCAAGTGCTAGATTAAGATAGGCAAATATTAAACTTTAAAATGATCAATGCCAATTCATTACCTAGTGGTGAACTGGTAGGAAACCTCAGGCAATCCCCACTGAGGCAGTACACTCTTTGGTGAGATCACAGTGATGACTGAAGTAGGTTTTCGAGGGTTCAGGCAGATTTCTTTAAAAAAAAAAAAAAAAAAAAAACCATATGAAGATATTACATTTAAGCTACAGGTATACTGTGGTTCACCAGCCCTTTCAGAGAACCCAGAAATAAATCTGAACATACCTACAGAGTTAAAGGTCTTCATTTTGTGATGGTCCATTTGTGGGCGTGACCGGTTTGAATAACTCTGCTTCAAGGTGTAGTTTTGGATGTACAACACCGTGCCTACGGTAAGTCTCTGGTAAAACTCTGGACAAAGTTCGTTCCATAGCACAAGGGACATTGTCCCACTCTGGTCAGCGACTTCAAAGTAAGCCTGAAATATGACAAAACATGAGGTGAAAAACAAGCAGACTATACTATGTCACAATATAACAGTACAATTATGTGATGAGATTCACATCTTGTGACTGAGGCTCCAAATTCTTGGGAAGTTCAAACTCACCTGGTAGGGGTAATCAATCTTGAGCCCAAACTTCCCATAATACCGTAATCTGGATTTGTGTATTATCTTCACTAGGAGAGGGAGAGGTGTCCATGTCTTTCTAAAGCATGACTCCAGACTACAAAGAAGAGTAATCTTTGACACTGTTGAAAAGAAGACATTGGGGACGACACATTGACAGAACATTTACAGACAACAGGTAACGATTCTGATCATCAATCACTAAAGTCATTTATCAAGCAATAAAGCCCGACAATCTCTAGTTTCAGCCCCACACATTTGAGGATTTGCTGCCTTCCTGTATTTTACATTATGAATGCATTAGTTTTGGGATTTTGACTGTCGGTCACACAAAACAAGCACTTTGAAGACATCAACTTGTGCTCTGAGAAACTGTGATGGGCATGTTCCAAAGCCTTGTTAAGTTTTGTTGTTAAAGTGATGATCAGCAAGTTGATAATGAAAAAAAAGTTAATGAATCATGAATTATTTCCAGATTACTATATTTACTTATTTGTCTTGTGCATAAACATATTATGATAGCTTAGATTGTCATCCTAACCATACTGTTAGAATATTTCAGGTGTATTTCAGATTTTGATATTTGCCTTTATTGGTTTTGTCCAGCCCTACAGTTCAAGAGCCAAGTAGCAAAGTCCACCTCAGTGGTGTAAATGTAAGCCATGTTAATAGATCAGTGTGTGACAGAGGGATCATCAGAGCAACATCATCTCACCGTCCAGCACTGTGTCAGAGGAGGAAGACCCTGAGGTCCAGATGTCTCCCTCTGGGTCGTCGTTGTTCCACAGAGCCAGGTAATGTTTGCGGCTCACCTGAAGGGGAACATCACTCTGCAGCACCACACTCCTCTCCATGCCATGCTTGACCAGCATGGGCAGTGAACTGACGTCCTTTATACGGGGCAGGACAGCAGAGCTCTGTGCACCGCAGCGGAGCTTTTCAATGCAGATGTAACCGTGTCCCAGTCTCCTCTCGTTGTAAACGAAAGAGCACTGTGTGATGCTGATGTCAGTCCCAGTCCTCAGGATGTTTGAGTGCACCAGGTGATTCAAAGCGGGGTGAACAAAACATTTGGCTCTCCAGACTCCGTCAGTGATGGTCACATCGTAGCTGTAGCTGTCGACCTGCTGCCCCTCGGTTTGCTCAGATAAGTACCGCTGAAGTGCGATGACAGCGACCGCCTCCTCGGTGTTTACTTTCAGACACTGTGTGGAGGATAGCCGCTCCAGCGTCCTCTGGAGGAAAGACGTTTGAGAAAAACCTGTGACCATCGAAGAGGAAGACGAGTTATCCTCCATTATGACCAGGAAAGTTAACTAGTTATCTGTCAGATAGCCAGCATGTTGCTGCTGCTGTCACCAAATTATCTCATGTTAGCTTGTTGGCTAACGTTAACTAACTTCCTCCTGCCACTGTAGCAGCAGTGTCCGACACGCCAGAGAAAGTAGTAATATCTCAATGAATATACGAGTAGACTTATCTTATAACAGCTTGTTTACCATATAAGACTTAATATTTCTCGGTGTTGGATAATTCGCCAATAAAGTTAACGTTACACTGAACGTTACAAACAGCGCGCAGCGGGTGCCGTTTGATTGCGTCACTACTAGTTGCCGTGAGCAGTGGCGGCCTCAGCTGTGTGAGGGGCAGGGGCGGTAAAAATAAAAAAGGGCACCAGCTGCATGCAGTTGGGCAACAAATTGCACCATAGAGTAGAAATAAGACAACATTAGAAAATGTATATGTAAGTTGATCGTGGTGAGTCTCCATTATTGAGGTAGGCGTGAATATTGTGTCCGGCAACACCCAAAAACACTGCTGGGCGACCAACGATAAAAGAGACTCTGCAAAAACAGTCTGTGTAGGCACCTACCCAGACCCCAGGAATGCCTCTCAGCCTTGCAGCAGATTTTCCTCAGTGGCCACTCGCGGTATTGCATTGGGAAAAAAATCCCCTGTGGCCCAAAAAGCATTTTCTCCACAGCCCACCTACCAACTGTTGACAGGACACCTCGCACTGCAAACAAGATCAATAATGAATCTTTCTGTTCTGAATTTTTGAGCTATGGTGGTTTTGTAAAACTTTCCTCAAGCAAAGAAAAGCGATTTAAAAATCTGGGACATCATCACAATGTTAGGTCTATTACTGTGTCTCAAATCGCGTACTTCCATTAGTACACTTCCATGTAGTATACTATGTGCACTATGTACTCATTGGCGTAGTGCGCAAATTTCAACAGGGTAGTGTTGTCTCTAACCAAACAAGGCCGTTGTACACTTAACGGAAATGACGACTGCAGCTGTTAGCTTGTTAGCAAACTTGTTGGCTTGTTAGCAAACTTGTTGGTTGAATTCTGAATACTATTTATTAACTAAATGGATGTATGAATGCAATTATGTGTGGCAGTCAGTGGTGAAAGAGGCATTCAGTTCTTTCACTTAAGTTAAAGCAAATACTCCACTACAAATAAAAGTACTGCATTCAAAACCATGAAAACCTACTTGCTCATAAAACGATTCCTGATTTTTCTAATCTTTATGAGAGTTAATTCTTTGGCCACTTGGGGGCAGCAAATTCAGACTGTATCAACAACAGTCAGATTATAAAGATCATATGATATACTGATATATAACAGGAGCTCTAAGAGTAAAGTCTTGGCAGTTGAAGGTAGCCCATATTGGCCAAAACCCTAACACCTAACGGTTGAGGAGGGGCCACAGTCTTTGGCTTTGCTTTGAGAAGAAAAAGTTGTATAGTTGGAAAAATCATCTGTATTAACATAAAAGGCCAACAAGCATCAATGTGATTATGTGTACAGTGCAATAATATATATTTACTGAGTTTCTATCTAAGCCTGAATTGTTGGTTTTCTTTTTCTTTTCTTTTTTTACATGTATCAGCTTTGAAGTTGTGAGAAGGCACTTTTTACAGTGCTACTGGCTTGCTGTTTTTTCACTACTTCCCGCATTCATGCTAAGCTAAGCTAAATTTGTCTGGAAGCTAACTCTGCTGAGAGTTGACATGGCTATTAATCTTCTCATCCAATGCCTCTGTGAGTGTACCGAATGCTCAGGTCATATTTCTGCAGCTGTAGTCACAGATCAGTGTGTGGACTAAAGAAACTTTTGAAAAAAAGTTTTTGAAATAAGAGCCAAACTTTATTGAAAAGCAAAACATCAGTACAAAAAAGAATCTTATATTTGGTTTTGTTATTCATTTGTGGTTATCAAAACATAATCCACTGAGCCCTCTGATATCAATCTCTAAACCTGACCAAACATACCTTAAAGCTGCCTTTAAATCCTTCACTTGCCCAAACAAAGAGCAGATACTCTACAGCTTGCCCCAGTCTCATATCTACATTGTATCTGCTCAGCATAAACTGCAGTGACAACTGGCTTGATAGGCAACTTCATGTAACGGCCAATCACCCTCACCTTCTATCTGGTATCACCTTCTATTCGGACCGAATGCAATGATTGGCTGGAGTTTTCTTAGAACCATATGAGAATGCTGTAATTATGAGTTTTTATCTCTGGTGGAATTCACTTACATTTTAGTGTGCCATCAGCTTATAGGATGGATAGCATTTTAACCTAAACAAAGAAAAGTGTAAAATTTCCAGGAAGGTAAGTGTAGCTTTAACTGACTTAAGATTGTATCCGACTCAGAATTATGTCATTTAAGTCAGATTTGGCTTTTCAACATGAATGTTCTACTTCTTGCTGTTTTTTCATGTAAAGTTTGAGAGATTGAACCGTGTCTGGCGGGCATTTAGGGTGACATCTATGCTCACGTAATATAGTAAACAAGCCAAGTTAGACCTGCGAGCTAACAATTTGGATATGTGCAACAATATTTTTTTGCTGACACTAGATATCAAACAAAAGCCAGAGATTGTATCGTATTAAGATGCTGTGAGCTGTAAATTTACCAGCTCTAAGCAGAAGGCAGAAGATAACATTATCTCCTGACCAGGCAAAGGCTCTTTTCCTCAGGGCAGCTGCCTCCATCAACCTGATCTCACAGAAATACGTGAAATGACCACGACCTCTTAACACCGCATTCCGTGGTGGCACCACCTAATGGGTTGAAATTACGTGCTGCCACCACGAAAACAATGCCACTGTAAAGTCAATTAGGGTCCTCTCCCGTGGTGGACACACGGATTCCCTGATTCAATTACGTCACGTCAACCTCGTTTTCCTCAATGATATCTTTAACATTCCTGCACAAAACGCGGAAGTGTTCTTGATATTAAAATGGCAAATATATTCCTCTGTTATAATTTCCCACCAATAATAATAATAATAATGATAACGTGATAGTTAGGCTGTTCTAGATATTTGTTATAGCCTATTCAAATATTCAATCCCAAAAACGCCGTTTCTAGAGAACTTGCTAAAGTATCTGAAATTAACCATCATGCCTACTTTTTCTTAACATATTTCATCTAGGTGCAGTGTCATTACTAGTTCAGCTTTACTAGACATTTGATATATTCAGTAGATGTATCTTTTTACGACCCTGTTTTACAACAAGCCGCAAAAAAACCTACCGTCCCAAAAACGCCGTTTTTAGAGTACTATCTAAAATAACTACGATTAGCCAATATCCTTGCTTTTTTTCTTAACATAGTCAATCTAGGTGCAGTGTAATAACTACTTCCGCTTTACTAGATATTAGATTTATTCAGTAGATCTATCTTTTTACGACCCTATTTTACAGCAAGCAGCAAACGAACCTACTGTCCCAAAAACGCCGTTTCTAGTGTATTAGCTAAAATATCGAAAATTAGCGGACATCTTTACTTTTTCTTACCATAATTCATCTAGGTGGAGTGTAATAACTAGTTCGGCTTTACTTGATATTAGATATATTCAGTAGATAGATCTTTTACAACCCTATTTAGAGCCCTACTTTGCAAATCAGAAGAACTACAACTATGTTGCTGATATGTATCAAACTGCATGGCGCGGTCCCAGGGAATTGTAGTTTTTTAAAAATCTAAGTGTTTTTCCCAGATTTGGAAGTTGTAAATACTGAATTGAGAGTACACTGTGGACTTTAAGGGGATGGTAAACACATTTGTGAAATCAGATTTTAAATATCTAATTTCTAAATGGGTGAAAATTAATTTTATCCATATTTTACCTATATCTGACAGCACCCTCAGTTGTTGACTACACTCACATGATAGCTGAGGTCAAGAGCTCTCTATAACAGTTGGTCCCATGTCTGTACCCCCTTTAGTTGCTGAGTTATAAGCCCTCAAACATGCACTGAGGTCAAGGTTCAAAGGTCAATGGCTGAAAGCAGGAGCCATGTAGAATCTTCATACTGACATATGTTACTCTCCAGGTTGAGACCTTTCCAATGATGTATTTGGTTTAGCTCTACGACAAAGTTTAGATTTTTTCTTTTTTTTTTGGACACAAGCCATGCCAGGTGTAGTTTCAGAGAGCACTTTGAAGGCCCCGTGTATAAAATGAGTTTTGTTTGTTTCTTTGCTTGTTTTTATCTTTTTTACTGTAGATAGTTACTAAAATGAGTCATCCTCAGACAATACAATACTACTAAAAAGTAAAACCAATAATAACAATAATGAAATAAGCAAAAATAATATTAAAATCATATTGAAATTTTAAAATCTATTTACAGAGTGGAATGGTAGCCTAATAGATAACTTAGATAATATTTATTATTGTTTAGACACTTTGTTATTGCTTAGATACTATTTAGCCTATTATTTTATTTACTTTTAGCATGTTCTACTTTTGAGTAATTTCTGAGAAGTTATGATAAGATAAAAAAAAAAAAAAATTACAGACTATAGGAGACAACCTCTTCAATGTCTCACGTCAATTAATTAACACTATTTGTCGGCTTTTTATAATGCCTTTTTTTTTTTTTTTTTGCTGCTGTCTCCAGTTGAGAGTGGTGATTTGCTAAATACATTCTACAATAATAATTAGATTAACATTTGGTCTATAATATTGTTGGCTATATTACGCATTTTAATTAAAAAAAACGGAAGAATAAAAGAAATAAACACCGAAATAATTACTGGAAACTTTTTTTTATTGATACTCCTCTCTCTCTCACACACACACACACACACATTGAACATGCGATTGAATGAATGAATGAATGAATGAATGAATGAACACTGGAATTGGTTCAGCCACAATCCCGCCGGCTGGCACGGTCACATTGAGATTACATTTGTTTTTTATTACTAACAAAATGTTTTATATTGACCGTATGAATGGATTCGTTTTCAAATAAATATTTGGAAACGAAAATATGCTTTGGTGTACTTTTACAGAGTTTTGCAATATGTATATAGCCTACCTGTATCAAAATGTATAATTTTCAGCAGCGGTTTGTGTGACAGCTGCCACGGTCGGAGGTATAACCAGCGGGGCAGCCGCTGGCTTGGGGTCCACTCTCCCCTGGTGGAGTGGAGGGTGGCCGGGTTGCCAGGGGCGGACGGCTCCATGTGATGGTGTTTCCTCTCTGGTTCTTCCGTGCTCAGCCTTATTTTTATCTTCTTATTTATTTATTTATTAGTGGCATTTGGATTCGGTTACGGCAGACGGATGGCAATCTGAAATGGAATGAAGCCCACAGACGGCAGACAGCAGCTACAAAACAGTAGTGGAACGCACCCCATCCGCCCACAGCACAATGCTCTTAAAGCCCCACGCTATCAAAAGCTGGCAAAATACATTTATTTTATTTTATGGCCTTGACATTAACCTGTCATATTGCTGAGTTATCAAGAACACTTCCGCGTTTTTTTGTGTGTATACAGGAATGTTAAAGATATCATTGAGGAAAACGAGGTTGACGTGACGTAATTGAATCAGGGAATCCGTGTGTCCACCACGGGAGAGGATCCTAATTGACTTTACAGTGGCATTGTTTTCTTGGTGGCAGCACGTAATTTCAACCCATTACGTGGTGCCACCACGGAATGCGGTGTTAAGAGGTCGTGGTCATTTCACGTATTTTCACTCAGACCCACCCTGGGTGTGGGTCCACAGCTGCCTGTATCGGAGGCAGATTTGCGAATCCTAGGATGGTGAAGGAATGACCCTTGCCTTAGGCAAGAGGAGTGGGATTGGTTGATTCAAGGTAAGCCAGTCAGAGGCAGAGTAAGGCGGGTCATTGCTTCTCCATCGTAGGATTCGCAAATGCATGTAGTGTAGAGCAGTGTAAAAGCTAGGAGCGCTCACTCTACAGCCACATCTGGGGACCAAAACACCCTCTGAGGAACACTGCAAACAACCTGACCAAAAAAACAAACAACCAAAAAAAAAAGAAGAGAAAAACTACTGCTCCACTTGAAGAATCTCAGTCGACTGAGGAGTCTCCGACTAATAGTTTGATTCTCTGACTTTAAGGGGGCAACCAACATAAATCTTACCAGAAAAGCTGATTAGACCCATTCATGTTAATGTCATATTCCGATGTTGCTCGAATGCCCAGAACACTGTAATGTAAACAGCCACAATAGCCTTTCAATCCTGGGTGCAAAAAGGTTGTTGGCTATGGACACCTGGGTGCTTATTGCATCTGTCAAAAAAACTTGCACAAACATATCAAGCACACAAATCATGACTAATACTTCACTTATGTTATGTAATGTTATTTAACATGGCACATGTCAAAGAGTTTACTTTCTTCATCCCATATGAGGAAACTCAGTGAGTGCGTTTGTCAATCAGTTGGCTGGATTCAGTTTCTCAGAGACCTCAGGGGCGTTGTCAGGAGCTGTAAGGTCAGAAACAAACAGTTTGTGTGAAACTGCATAGAGGCCACTCACAGTCCTAAAAAGTTCATCTGCACAATATTTGAACCACTTATAAATCTACAGTGTTAAGTCTGTAAAGGAAGATTTACTTACGAGATGGAGGGCCTTTGGCTGAAATCAAAACAGACCATCATCAACATTTCAGTCACTGTTGTAGATGCCATCTTTCATCATCTCATCCCTAGTTAATATGATCCCCGCTTCTACTCACTCAGACAGAAAAATCAAGTCATTCTACCCTTCTGTTTAGTCCTTACTACTTTTCCTATCCCTTCTCTCCTACATCATAGTGATATATTATCATGACTCACAGGCTCTGAGCCTTACAGTGCTTACTGTAGGTTGCTTCAAATTGTGGGGTGCAGGGAACTGATGCTCATTTCAAATGAATATAATCTGAATAAAAACATCAATTCAAAGACTACAATCAAATCATTAAAAAAGTCAATTGAGCAGATGATCATTTCATTTTCAGTCTCACCTTTCTTCTTTTTGTAAGCCATGAATCCAAAGGCAGCGACAAGGAAGACAGCAAGAGCAACCATTGCAGCAATGATGGGGACGGTCATGTTACTGGGCCTCTCTGTGGACCAAAAAAATATTTTACATATTTTAGGCCGATACAGATAAAGCAGGTTAGAACAGAGGTACGTCCAGTGTTTTATCTGCTGTGAACTACGTGCCAGCAACCTATGTTGGCTTAGTTAAAGGATTTAATTGGTTTATTCCAGTTTCATTGGAGGACAAAAGCTAAAGCAAACCACAGACATGCAGTCCCCATCAGCACCCTCTGGTCTCATTCTTACCCCTGTTGGTCCTGATCACTGCTTCATCCAGTCTGGTAACAATGTTGTCGTTTACACCAGAGAGATGAAACACACAGTCGTACCTCCACCAGTCTTCACGTGTGACTGATGAAAGGTCCAGGTCAACACTCATCTGGAAGGTGCCATCATGGTTGGGGAGAATCTCTCCATGTTCCACATCTTCATGAATCTCCTCTCCATCTTTCCTCCAGAACATCATGGCTCTGTCAGGGAAGAAACCTATAGCGTGGCAGCTGACTGGAGAGGAGGGCGTCTTCTGGAGGAGAAACACTGAGGGCTCTGAGGAGACAGAGAGACAATGGAGGGAGAGGGGGGAGAGATGGAGAGGGGATAGAGAAAGATGAGAAAGGAGAATACAGCTAAGGCTGATGTGAATGCCATTAGTTTTGCAGGTATTTGATCATAAACCAAAATATTGAATAAACAGCTATTTGAACACAATGATGGTCTTATCTTTCTCTCTGTCCCTCCTCTCCAGCCACATTCCCCATTACAACGTTCCTTAATTGCATTTTTTCATTCTTCCACCACATGACCTCAGACTGTCCCTCCTTTTTACAATTTCCTCATCTGCCCTTAAAGCTGCAGTAGGTAGAAAGCCTGAAGACGGTTGATTTTTGAGTCTCATCTGAGTTAGGTTTCGTTTGTCTCCGCCCTGAGCCCCTCCTACCAGAAGAGCATGCGAGTATTTTATCCTACTTGGTTCTCTTTCTCCCTCTCTGGGAGCCTCGGCTCTCCCTCACCTCGCAGCAGCCCTCCCCATCCTTCCCTCGCGGCCCCGCACATATACCCGCGAGGCTTGGCTCTCCCTCTCCACGGAGAGCCCTCGGCTCCGCTCCCACAGCTGACCCTCGCGCCCTCCGGCCGGACCCAGCCCCACCTCACCCTTCCCCTCCCTCCGGGGCTCCGGGGAACCGAGTTCTATCTTCCTTTTTTTGGGTTGTTTAGCCGTGTAGGCAGTTGCTGTGCTGGAATAGCTATTTTACTTGGTGCGCTGTTCGCCATTGCCGCTTGCTCTCCCCTTCTGCCGGCGGCACGGGAGCGCGCATATGCAGTAGAATAGCCAATAGGAACGCAGTGGTCTGAGTTGACCTTTGATTGGTTTGATGCACATCGGCACGATACTGATTCTTTAGAGGCTGAACACAGAGCCATGGTGAGGTGCAGAAACCTATTGTTTGTCTCAGACCACTTGGTTTACATTATGCTTAGAGGATATTATAAAATTTTTACTCAATTATACCAAAACAATGTTGCCTACTGGAGCTTTAATCAGCCCTTTTCCATTCACTCCCTGCCAAGTTGGTATGTACTTTTTTACCTTTGCTTTCTCGCCCCTGTATTCTGTAACCTGTTATCTATAATGTGAAACCTGAATCTGGATCTTGTAAACGTCTTGCCTGCCTGACCCTCTGCCTGACTTTGTATTTCTTGCCTGTACCTTTGGAGTTGTTTGCCTGTTTCGACTACCTCTCTAGTTCTGACCCTTGTCTGCCTGATGATTCCTGTCCCTGTCAGTAAGCTTGAATATAAATTGCCATAATATCATTGAACTGTCCCTGTATGCCTCAACTGTGTGCATCAAAATTATCTACCACCTTTTCTCTCAGAGGAATATGCCACATGCCCATACACCCATCTTATGAGCTATAAGAACATATGACAGTGCTGCATAACAACCCATTGACTACACAACCTCATCATTGTCTGTATATAGACAGAGAAGGGAACTACACTACCACTGAAAAAACTCACGACAATCAGAGACAGAATCTGAGAAGGTCATGTCAGTGGAGTAATAAAACAATGTAAGAACATCTTTGTGTCCATGAAACTACAGTACATCAGGTCATGTGACTCTACCTGTTCTCGGCAGAGAGCTGTTGCTGTAGGCCAGATACATCTTCAGCCACTCAGGGAAAGCCTGCGTGAGTTGGTATTCAGTGTTTTGAATTCTAGTTTTGTCAGCGTCCCATCTCATTTTGATGTTGAAAGCCTGTGGTTTTGGTGTGACCCATGTCAGTGTCTTCAGGTCGAATGATATTAAGTCTTCTCCATCATAACCAAACTGAGTAAAAGCATTAACCTCTCCAGTCTCGTCATCCCATTCACAACCACTATTCGTCTGGAGAATGTGGACACCTGAGAGACAGAGACAGAGTCTGCAGTTAGCAATGATGCACTGATGATGCATAGCTCCAGTGGAAAGATGATCTCATGTATACTCTGCATTGTGTGATGCACAGCTATTCTCCCAGTCTTGTGGTGTGCTCATGATTCAAGTGCGGATAATCAGCACTTTTTCTTTATATGAGTGATGAAAACTAAATTCCATTCCATGACAGCTGTAGTAATGTTCTGTAAATAACTGACAATGACAGTAAACTAAGTGGTTATGTCTTCTTGCAATCTGGTTACACTAAACTGTTTTATGTACAAAGTCACAGGGTGTAAGTTAAGATGCCGACCATGACATATAATATCCCTGGTTGGAGTCCAGCTGGGAACCTTATTGCTCTCCCTTATTTTCTGTCATCTCTTAATTACAGCTATCTCAGCCTTCACCCTTGTGCAGGTTGGTATGACCAGCATGAAATAACTCCAAATAATTAATCTGATATATATTCCAAATTAAATATCCAAATTGTACATAATTAGTCCTGTTTAATTGTTAACCTCCTGCGACCCTGCATCCTCATATGAGGACATTACATTTGGAGTTTGCTGCACCATATAATTCATTTTTGCTTAATGTAGACCTGTTGTCCTCATCTGTGGACACTTTTTTATGCCATCTATTAGTAGCAAGAGCACAATACACTAATCTATGTAAAAACAAGATGGCAGCCATCTCTGCCAAGTCACAGCCTACAGTTGATCCACACATAATTGGAAAAAGCACAAAAACTGATTGGATTTTAAGGTTGAAACTTTTTTTTGCTTTTATAACAATTGTAGTTTGAAATGGCATAAACATTTGATGAATTTTAGCAATAGTAAAAAAGTTAAAATGCTGTCAACTAGCAAGTACTTTTTAAAGGACATTGGGTCTTTATTATTGTATTAATTACGACTTGGCTTTTGCACAGCCATGTTCAGGCACTGGAAACAACAGTTTTGAGCAGTTTAAGACTTGATCAGTGTCCTCTAGCCTTAAGAGTTACAAAACATTGAACAAATGTTGCAGTGTTTGCAATTTTCTTTTTGCATTACAATATTCAGGCATTGAAATATACTGCTTTATATTTTAATTGTAACTATTAAAAATAAACCCATCAATCCCATACCCTTTTTTTCCCAAAACTACTTACTGCTCAGAGACAATGCTTTGTTTTAAAGAAAAATCTAATTGGGTCCTGCTAATCCAAAATAGCTAGAAGAAATAAAAAAATGCATACTAAGGAAAAGCTTGTGTATCAGGAGGTTAAGTGTTCTGCAGCAATACCAAAGGTTAGATGAAAAGTGGGAAGTGAGGATTCTTGAACTAACACCTGTACAGATGAACCTGGGGTCTTGATAGTTTCTTGAGGCTCTCTGGAGTGTCAGGATACAATAGGGCCGGGCAATATAGGAAAAATCAAATATCCCAATATTTTGACCAAATACCTTGATATAAATATTGTGACGAGACTGTAGGGGTTGACAGATGTTGCTTTCAGAAAATATATACACCACTAAAAATATAACAACTGGGTAAAGACAAATAATAGAATGTTAGAACAGTGTGTTAAGTTCAGAAAGTTACATCACTTTATTGTAATGCAGCCTTTAAAACCAGGAGAAGACAACACATCCAAAATCGAAGACGATATCTACACTGAACAAAAATATAAACGCAACACTTTTGTTTTTGCTCCCATTTTTCATGAGCTGAACTCAAAGATCTAAAACATTTTCTATACACACAAAAGACCATTTCTCACAAGTATTGTTCACAAATCTGTCTAAATTTGTGTTAGTGAGCACTTCTTCTTTGCCGAGATAATCCATCCCACCTCACAGATGTGGCATATCAGGATGCTGATTAGACAGCATGATTATTGCACAGGTGTGCCTTAGGCTGGCCACAATAAAAGGCCACTCTAAAATGTGCAGTTTTATCACACAGCACAATGCCACAGATGTCGCAAATTTTGAGGGAGCGTGCAATTGGCATGCTGACTGCAGGAATGTCCACCAGAGCTGTTGCCCGTGAATTGAATGTTCATTTCTCTACCATAAGCCATCTCCAAAGGTGTTTCAGACAATTTGGCAGTACATCCAACCGGCCTCACAATCGCAGACCACGTGTAACCACACCAGCCCAGGACCTCCACATCCAGCATGTTCACCTCCAAGATCGTCTGAGACCAGCCACCTGGACAGCTGCTGCAACAATCGGTTTGCATAACCAAAGAATTCCTGCACAAACTGTCAGAAACTGCCTCAGGGAAGCTCATCTGCATGCTCGTCGTCCTCATTGGGGTCTCGACCTGACTGCAGTTCGTCGTCGTAACCGACTTGAGTGGGCAAATGCTCACATTCGACGGCGTCTGGCACGTTGGAGAGGTGTTCTCTTCACGGATGAATCCCGGTTTTCACTGTTCAGGGCAGATGGCAGACAGCGTGTGTGGCGTCTTGTGGGTGAGCGGTTTGTTGATGTCAACGTTGTGGATCGAGTGGCCCATGGTGGCGGTGGGGTTATGGTATGGGCAGGCGTATGTTATGGACAACGAACACAGGTGCATTTTATTGATGGCATTTTGAATGCACAGAGATACTGTGACGAGATCCTGAGGCCCATTGCTGTTCCATTCATCCACAACCATCACCTCATGTTGCAGCATGATAATGCACGGCTCCATGTTGCAAGGATCTGTACACAATTCCTGGAAGCTGAAAACATCCCATTTCTTGCATGGCCAGCATACTCACCTGACATGTCACCCATTGAGCATGTTTAGGATGCTCTGGATCGTCGTATACGACAGCGCGTTCCAGTTCCTGCCAATATCCAGCAACTTCGCACAGCCATTGAAGAGGAGTGGACCAACATTCCACAGGACACAATCAACAACCTGATCAACTCTATGCGAAGGAGATGTGTTGCACTGCGTGAGGCAAATGGTGGTCACACCAGATACTGACTGGTTTTCTGACCCCCCCAATAAAGCAGAACTGCACATTTCAAAGTGGCCTTTTATTGTGGCCAGCCTAAGGCACACCTGTGCAATATTCATGCTGTCTAATCAGCATCTTGATATGCCACACCTGTGAGGTGGGATGGATTATCTCGGCAAAGAAGAAGTGCTCACTAACACAGATTTAGACAGATTTGTGAACAATATTGGAGGGAAATGGTCTTTTGTGTATATAGAAAATGTTTTAGATCTTTACAGCTCATGAGAAATGGGAGCAAAAACAAAAGTATTGCGTTTATATTTTTGTTCAGTGTACTTACATATCATGACATCAGTATAATTTCCAAACAGTTCTAACCAGTGAAAAACAGAATACCAAATATTTTACCTCCACTTTGGTTGAAGCGCTGTTTCAAATCATGTATCGTGGTTTTGAAGAAGTTGGGGTAATAACACTGTTGGGTGTGCCTCTCCAAGATCCGAGGATTGTCTTCATAGGCTTTTTTCATCCAGTCCTGTTTTGGTTCCACTTTCTTGTTGATGCTGTCGCAGTTAACCGCCACAATGCCATCAACCACTGCAATACCAACAAACATGAAGTCTTGCTCTCTAGAAGATGTAGTTAAGGCATATCTCAGGGTGTGTTTCACTGCAGGACAAACAAGGTTTATACACACATTATAAATATACGCACATTGTCATCACGCACATCATATATTAGTAGGATTCAGTTAAAACATACAATCTTATGGAGCTGAAGTGAAACAAAATCCTTAGAGTGTCATTGAGGTACACAGGAGCAAAATACAGAGCAAGTGGAAAGTTAAAGATTTCAAATATGATCTTACCTGCTGATGAAAACTGACAGAGAAAAAGCATCAAAAATAACTTTTTCATCTTGTCTTAATAGAGCTGGTTCAGCTGTTTGGTCTTCTGTCCAGTGTTGTTTACTCTGTTACTTATCTGCGTCAACTGAACTCTAGACTGTACCAAAGTTAGAGGGGATTCCCAGAGAGCAAAGAGAGTGAAAGCGAAAGTGTGGGATCACATGCTCATACCAGCGAGGGACTCAAGAAACTCATTAACATAAAGGTTTTGTTCAACAATGACTAGCATACCTTGGAAATTAGTGATGCTGAAATTGCACTATATTATATTTTATAACCTTCATTTCAATCGGCCATTCATAATTTCTTACCACTTCAAAGCCCCTGTAATGTGAACCTCTGAGGAGAAAAATATTGTGGAGTAGAGTGGACTACAGAGTAATGTCAAGTCAAACTATAAATGCCACCAAAGTAAATGCTAGTGTGAGGTTCAAGTGCAGGTCATAAGGACCAAAGATAGAAAGATAAAGCATCCCACATTTACTATACAGCATTTCAAATATGTTTCACAGAGCAGATCTGAATTTCTGTTTCAGGAGACAGAAACTCCTGTCAGTGTGTGCAGTGTGCGCATTTTGTAATGCACAGTTATGTCTGTGGGCTACAATTTGTAGTACAAAAATGTGTCTTTTTGAAATGAATTGATAAAGTTGTTGCATTCTGTATGTTGCATCTCTTTAAATTAACATGCTGTGCTCAATACTGCCTCTACTGTAAATACTGTGTGTAGTCTGTCTGCTTACATGATTCATGAAGTGAGAACTGCTCCAAATAATCCTGCCGACATCACAGAATTTATTTGGGTCATCCAGAAAATGAGCTTTGAAGACTTGTTTTTAAAGTGTTTAGATGTTTGATAAAGTTCAGAAACATCTTAAAGACGGCTCCTGTACTCCAAATGATCTGAGTGTATCAATTTGAAACATGTAGGCTACGTAATAACTCACCAATGTACAAATTGCACAGAGGGTCAAGTGAAGTGCCTTTAAATCCTGGAGCATCAGTCAAGCATGAAATCTGGCAAAATTAGAAATGCATTGCACATACCTGTGACTGTATTATGACTGAGATGTTAAATCAATAAAATGAAGGTTTTCGTATATTCAATGAACATTTGGATGATGATGAGTATTGGTAACAATCAGCCTGTCAGAGCGTGGTGTCATTTTTTACACAGTGATCCTCGTGATTGACAAACGAAAGGCTCCTCTGGAATAATAAGGCTGTCCTTCTGTCAGATATTATGTAATCATCTCAGTTCATACAATGTTCACACTGCTCCACTGGCTGCCCATATACTTTAGGATTCATTTTAAAATTCTTTTATTTGCTTTTAAATCCCTCAATGGTCTTGCCCCGCCCTACCTCTCTGAGCTGCTGCATACCTATTCACCTACCCGCTCACTCAGGTCAGCTGATCAGCTGCTCCTGACTGTGCCAGAAACTAAGTGCAAGCTCAGAGGGGACCGTGCTTTCACTGTGGCAGCTCCTAAAATGTGGAACAATCTGCCATTAGACAGGCGTCTTCTCTGTCTATTTTTAAATCTCTTCTTAAAACCCATCTCTTCTCCCTGGCCTTTGACACCCTGTAAGATGTTGATTTTATTTTGCTTTATTGTTTGTTTTTATTGTATAGCTGCTATTTTTTTTTTTTTTTTTTACAAATGTTTATGTTTATTTTACTTGTATTTTATGCCTTATGCAAGCTGTTTTGTCTTTTATTTATTCTTCTGTACAGCACTTTGGTACTCTGTAGTTGTTTTAAAGTGCTTTACAAATAAAGTTGGATTGGATTGGATTGCTAATGCCTTAAAGTATGCTAAAAGGCTGTAGACGCACAAATAAGTTTAAACATTATTGCCATTACAAATGTAACCAAAACAAATCTGTCTTCAGACTGAACTCATTCCTTATTCATTAATACCCATTGAGTGCACAGTTGCCCACGTACAGTTTCACATGGTGTGTGTTTGGGATACAGGTCATAGGAAATTGCAGATTAAATAGTCAACTGAACCCATTAAGAAGAGCAATGTATTCAGACAGGTTTTGTGAATATGATAGCACGATTGCTTTATTGAAAGTACAGTAGTATCATTGCCAATAGTGGGATAGTTAGTGGGCTAAAACTGTACATTAGTAGTTGAGGTAGCACGTTGAAAGGCAGACAGTTAAAGTGTTTATATGTTGTATTGACTTAAAAGTGGGGCGCACTGGTAGTTCACATGGGAAAGGTGCGGCTAGCCCTTGTTGCAGCAGCATACCATACCATGACTTAGTCATACCAAAAATTAGAACAAAAAAACCCCAACATTTGGCCACAGGGGGAGCCACAGCGATCAGTCGCATTTTAGCCATTTTTAAGCATTTTTCTGTTATAGCGCCACCCAGTTGTCAATTAGAGTTAAATTTCTTCAGTCACCTTGAGGCGTCCTGTTCTACATATCTACCAAGTTTAGTAAAATCGATATGGCGGTTCTGAGAAATTAGCTCTCAAGCGCCCCCATTTTGTTTGATGGGGTCAATAATGGAGAGGTCCCCTCAGGTTATGTGTGGTCATATGCCTACAAAGTTGCGTGGTGATCGGTGAAACCCTTGATGTTATACACCTTTATGTGATGAGCCACGCCCTCCGCAATATTTATTGCCTTATATTTGAAATTTATTTGGATAAGCCCCTTGAGATGCATCATCTTGTTTTAGATTGATTTGAAAGTTTACTTTGTAATACATGATTTATATGAGGTTTGAATGAGAGTTCAGGATCTAGCCACAGACCTAGATATTTGAAATTGTCAACTTGCAGTAGTGTGCCGTCATTAGTTAATTATACAGGATCTTACTTCAAGATTTCAGTTTTTGCCTGGTACCAAAAATCATGAAGTAAGATTTTGTTTTGTTGAGCACAAGCTTATTAATGATAACGGTTAGCGGGGTGGTATGAACCCAAGAGCAGTACGTAGGACCACAGAATCAGTTCAATCACAGCTTTTTATTTTCAGTACAGTCAGGTTCAGGGCAGACAGCAGAGAATAATCTGACTAGAGCACAGTTCACTGAGTCTTTAAGATGGCGGGAGAGTGATCTCTCTGGTGAAAACTCAAAACAGTCTCTGAAAAAGCAGGCTGGACGAGGGCTCAGTTCAGAAGCCTGCGAGACACAGACGTGCCCGTACAGAGAACACACAGGCAGACGAAGAGCAGAAAACTCACTGCAGACCGGAGATCGTGGTGGACATCCACCAGCCGGGCAGACAGAAACCAGGAGGACAAGGCAAAACTCATGGTCAAGGACAGAAGGCTGCGGTGGTTTACTGGGGATCAGAAAGAGCAGGCAGGTTGGGAACAAACAGGATCGGAACCGTAGAGTCAGGCAGGAAAATGCTGGAAAGTCTCACATGGCAAAGAACAATCTGGCAACTGGTGAGTGTGGGACTGAGGCTTTTATGCTGGCTTGATTGCTGGGGATGAGCTGCAGGTGTGGGTGATCAAGAGAGCGAGAGCAGGTGTGGGTGATCAGGAGAGTGGCTAATCAGGAGAGTGAGAGCAGGTGTGGCTGATTGGCAGGGAGAGACTGAGGTGCATTCAAGAGCAGAATGTGACATAACCACTCATGTACCAAATCAAAATCAAATTGAAGAGAGGCTTGAATTTGTGATACATCAGGCTGGGATGAATATATGATGGTGTCATCGGCATAAAGTTGAACACGGCAGTTAGTCAGAGTAGGTGGTAAATCATTTACAAAGATAGAGAACAAAAGCGGATGCTCCGTTTTAGTAAGTTTTCCAACTTTTGCCAAGAGGGAACTTTAGATATTGGTCCCTAGATTATGTTCACCGAGTTTCATGCAGATCGGTCAAACTTCCTAGGAAGAGATCGATTTTAAGCGTCTTTCAAAAAATCCAAAATGGTGGAAAATCTATATAACCGGAAGTTATGGGTTCTTGAGGCAAATTTGTTCCTCATGAGGAGAGGAATCTCTGTGCAAAGTTTCATGTCTCTATGACATACTGGGCATGAAATATGCCCATTCAAATTTTGCAATTTTAATCAGTTGCTATAGCATCCCCCTTTGGCCAATTGATATAATATTGCTTCATTCGCATCCTCGCCAAATTTCACATGGAGGTCAGTGAGGAGAAAAACGTGGAAAAGACACACACAGAGACACACCCACAGAAAGAATTTTCATTATTATATAGTAAGATATAGTAAGACAATATCAGTCAAAGATATGTGAAAAAAAAGAGTATTGAGTATTTTATACAGTTTGTGGTGCCAGCAGAGGGTGACAAGATGACTTTCTCTTTTCACTGCAAAAGAATCAAGGCGGGCTCCAAGAGCTCAAACAGGACCTCTACTGTCCAAATGAAGTTATTACAAACTGTCCTCAGTCAGAAAGAGAGTCCTTTTTCTTGTACTGTATGGTCCAAAATATGTCCAGATAATTGGGACTGGAGCTGCTGCTCTTGGTTTGGGCCAGCCTCCCTTTGTTCAAGTAAAGGACACCTTAATGCTAGCCACACTGGTATTTTAACATTGCACTAGTCTCCCAACAGTTTACTGTTTGGTGGTGGTGGCACAATCTTATTTTTCACTCCATTACTCAAATCATTAAAATGTCATTGGACAGACATTTATTCTTGGGATCTGTCACCAAGACCTGCTGATGTTACTTTCAGTGTTTACATTACATTTAGGACCCACTGGGTATTTCACCGCATAAGGCAGTTTGCAGAATGAGGTTCAGTGGGTACTGAAGAAGCCTTTAGTGCAAAGCAAACTGATAAATATAATCATTTAGATATGGGCAGTGGTGCTATAGGGATGCTGCTGATAATGCAGTGCACTGTAATTACCTCCCCTACAGTGTAGATACTGTAACGCCCTGTCAGCTCCTTGGTTTCTGAGATACCAAATGTAAATCTTTGAATTTATCTAGCAGCAGCATTAACACAACACTATTCAGGCAATTTGTAAAAGTTTAAAAAAATATAGACCATTACAGCGGAAAAAAAAAAAAAATACGGTTTTCCAAATGGATGCTAAAGAGGGCAAAACTGAGAAGACATACATAAATGTTGATAAAGAGAAATACTGTCATTAGTTCATTGAAATAATACTTTTAAAATAGTAAATCAAAAAGGCAAAAGAAAAAATAAAACATACACCTTTTAAAGGTCCAGTGTGTAGGATTTAGGGGGATACACTGGCAGAAATTATAGTTTAATATTCATAACTATGTTTTCATTAGTTTATAACTTGTGTTTTTGTTACTTTACAGTGAGCTGTTTATATGTACATATGCGGAGGGTCCTCTTCAAAGAAATCCACCATGTTGTTTCTTGTCCCAGAATGGACAAACCATACAGTGGCTGTATGTGTGCAGTTTGCGATGGTCACCATAGTTCCAGTGTAACTGTAAGGCTAATGACTTTGACACAGAAGATCTGTGGTTCCATTCCCGGTCAGGGCGGCATAACACATATCCTTAATACTGCTAGCCTGCCTCAGGATGAGTGGAATCACAAACGCAAGAGTCATACTGGCTCAGATGTTGCCTGAGTCAACAAGGTCCACGTCAGGTGTTGGGGAACCAGGGCAACCTGATGAGAAATGGAATAATGGAACAAGACAGAGATGGACTAGAGCAGAGAACATGGAACTATTGGGATACTATTATACTAGTAATCCCTGTGAGAGGGGCTACATGCAGAGGTTGTGGGATACATGGAAGCTTTGAAACCCAACATCTAGCCTGACAAAGAAACAACTCCTAGTCCAGTGTTCCAACATCCACAAATGGCAACTGCTATTGCAGCTAGAGATTGATGAGGTCGAACAAACATGCTATGGCAAGGGGGAGGCAGGACAAAAGGTCAAATCCAAGGTTGGGCACCAAGCCCCAACAAGTCCTACAACACAGATTCCCTTTACAACAAGGGTGAATGACCTGAGATTGAAATGGACAAGCTGGAAACCCAGCACCCCTGAAGAATACCAAGGCTAAGTGACAAAGTACTCTCTGAAAGTCCGCTAGATGAAGTGAATTTAGTACAACATACTATCCCCACTAGGTACATAACTGAGACCAATCAGCCAAGATCGAGGCAACACGGACAGAAGTTAGTCAACTCTCAGAGCTACAGAAAGGTGTGGGGCAACATCAAGAAGAAGGAACAGGAGAAGCTGTGAAGCAGGCTGTGACCCACAAACTGGGAGAGTGGCTCCAGCAGATTCTAGGTACAACACCTCCTAAAGTCTCTGTCCAGTAGAGCGCGGTCCTAGGAACAGCTAAGATACTTCGCAGAACCTTCAAACTCCAAGGTCTCTGGTAGAGGACCCGAGCTTGAGGAAGACACACCATCATCTCCCATGGAGGTTCTTTCTTTTTAATTCAATAAGACAATATTATTTTTTTATAGGCATCACAGTGATGCAGTGGTTAGCATTGTTGCCTCACAGCAAGAGGATCTTCTCATTCAACACCTCTGTGAGAGTACCAAATGCCCAGGTTATATTCATATTTCTGCAGCTATAGTCACAGATCAGATTGTGCACTAAAGAAGCCAAACTTTTGAGAAAAGTTTTTGAAAAATAAGCCAAACTTTATTGAAAAGCAAAACATCAGTACAAAAAAGAATAATATATCTCATTTGGTTATTCATTTGTGGTTATCAATACACAATAAAATGCACCAAAACTTGGGTGAGCATTCGACTAATGTTTTGACCTGTCATTAGGCCCTGCAGTGTGTATTAGCTGCGCCCTCATAAATCCACTGAGCCCTCTGACATCTTTCTCTAACCCTGACCTAACATACCTTATAGCTGCCTTTAATTCACTCACTTGCCCAAGCAAAGAGCAGATACTCTACACCTTGCCCCAGTCTCATATCTACATTGTATCTGCTCAGGATAACAACCACCATCACTGTCTATCTGGTTCCAGCAGTTTTACCCCTGGTTATTAAAGCCCTGTGGTATGAGAAACATCATGAGTTATGTCCTTTCCCCTGTCTTGCCAGAGAAAAGAACATGGTTTCAATAGTCCATCATAAGAGGTGATTGTGAGCACTGTATTCAGAAGCCTGTCATTCAGTAGTTGCATAAAAGCCATAAAATATTATTTAACACTGACCAAACACACTCAGTTAATGTTCCTTGAATGTGGATAGGAAACACATTATTACAATAAAGATTAACATAAAGATTGAGCTGTAAATTCACCACTTTTAAGAAGGCGTGGGGGGTCCATGGGGGACCATGGGGCTGGGTCCACAGCTGCCTGTACCGGAGGCACACTTGCAAATCTTAGAGTGGTGAAGGAATGTCCCACCCTTCTCTCCCTATGATTGGCTAGGACTTGTTGCCTTAGCTGGTTGGATTGGTTGGATTTCGGCAAGAGGAGTAGGATTGGTTAAGGCTGGGGAAAGAATGTTAGGGTAAGCCAGTCAGAGGCCAGAGCCAGAGTCTAAGGCAGGTTATTGCTTCACCATCATAGGATTCCCAAATTTATGTACCGGAGAGCAGTTTGAAACTAAGGAGCCCTCACTCTGGAGCCACATCTGGTGACTGAAACATCCCCTAAAGAACACTGCAAACAAACTGACCAAATGATTTGGATATGTGCAACAATATTTTTTTGCTGACACTAGATATCAAACAAAAGCCAGAGACTGTATCGTATTAAGATGGTGTGAGCTGTAAATTTACCAGCTCTAAGCAGAAGGCAGAAGATAACATTATCCAACATAAATCTTACCAGAAAAGCTGATTAGACCCATTCATGTTAATGTCATATTTGGATGTTGCTCGAATGCCCAGAACACTGTAATGTAAACAGCCACAATAGCCTTTCAACCCTGGGTGCAAAAACGTTGTTGGCTATGGACACCTGGGTGCTTATTGCATCTGTCAAAAAAACTAACACTTACATATCAACCACATAAATCTAATACTTCACTTATGTAATGTTATTTAACATGGCACATGTCAAAGAGTTTACTTTCTTCATCCCATATGAGGAAACTCAGTGAGTGCGTTTGTCAATCAGTTGGCTGGATTCAGTTTCTCAGAGACCTCAGGGCTGTTGTCAGGAGCTGTAAGGTCAGAAACAAACAGTTTGTGTGAAACTGCATAGAGTCCACTCACAGTCCTAAAAAGTTCATCTGCACAATATTTGAACCACTTATCAATCTACAGTGTTAAGTCTGTAAGATTTACTTACGAGATGGAGGGCCTTTGGCTGAAATCAAAACAGACCATCATCATTATTTCAGTCACTGTTGTAGATGCCATCTTTCATCATCTCATCCCTAGTTAATATGATCCCCGCTTCTACTCACTCAGACAGAAAAATCAAGTCATTCTACCCTTCTGTTTAGTCCTTACTACTTTTCCTATCCCTTCTCTCCTACATCATAGTGATATATTATCATGACTCACAGGCTCTGAGCCTTACAGTGCTTACTGTAGGTTGCTTCAAATTGTGGGGTGCAGGGAACTGATGCTCATTTCAAATGAATATAATCTGAATAAAAACATCAATTCAAAGACTACAATCAAAGCATTAAAAAAGTCAATTGAGCAGATGATCATTTCATTTTTTGTCTCACCTTTCTTCTTTTTGTAAGCCATGAATCCAAAGGCAGCGACAAGGAAGACAGCAAGAGCAACCATTGCAGCAATGATGGGGACGGTCATGTTACTGGGCCTCTCTGTGGTATTTTAGGCCGATACAGATAAAGCAGGTTAGAACAGAGGTACGTCCAGTGTTTTATCTGCTGTGAACTACGTGCCAGCAACCTATGTTGGCTTAGTTAAAGGATTTAATTGGTTTATTCCAGTTTCATTGGAGGACAAAAGCTAAAGCAAACCACAGACATGCAGTCCCCATCAGCACCCTCTGGTCTCATTCTTACCCCTGTTGGTCCTGATCACTGCTTCATCCAGTCTGGTAATGATGTTGTCGTTTACACCAGAGAGATGAAACACACAGTCGTACCTCCACCAGTCTTCACGTGTGACTGATGAAAGGTCCAGGTCAACACTCATCTGGAAGGTGCCATCATGGTTGGGGAGAATCTCTCCATGTTCCACATCTTCATGAATCTCCTCTCCATCTTTCCTCCAGAACATCATGGCTCTGTCAGGGAAGAAACCTGTAGCGTGGCAGCTGACTGGAGAGGAGGGCGTCTTCTGGAGGAGAAACACTGAGGGCTCTGAGGAGACAGAGAGACAATGGAGGGAGAGGGGGGAGAGATGGAGAGGGGATAGAGAAAGATGAGAAAGGAAAATACAGCTGAGGCTGATGTGAATGTCATTAGTTTTGCAGGTATTTGATCATAAACCAGAATATTGAATAAACAGCCATTTGAACACAATGACGGTCTTATCTTTCTCTCTGTCCCTCCTCTCCAGCCACATTCCCCATTACAAGGTTTCTTCATTGCATTTTTTCATTCTTCCACCTCATGGCCTCAGACTGTCCCTCCTTTTTACAATTTCCTTATCAGCTCTTAATCAGCCCTTTGGCATTCACTCCCTGCCAGTTTGGGAACATTGGCATGTACTTTTTTACCTTTGCTTTCTAGTCCCTGTATTCTGTAACCTGTTATCTATAGTGTGAAACCTGAATCTAGAACTTGTAAACTTCCTGCCTGCCTGACCCTCTGCCTGACTTTGTATTTCTTGCCTGTACCTTTGGAGTTGTTTGCCTGTTTCGACTACCTCTCTAGTTCTGACCCTTGTCTGCCTAATGATTCCTGTCCCTGTCAGTAAGCTTCAATATAAATTGTCACACAATCATTGAACTGTCCCTGTATGACTCAACTGTGTGGATCAAAATTGTCCACCAACTTTGTTTTTCAGGGGAATGTGCCACATGCACATACACCCATCTTATGAGCTATAAGAACATATGACAGTGCTGCATAACAACCAACAACCCATTGGCTACACAACCTCCTCATTGTCGGTATATAGACAGAGAAGGGAACTACACTACCATTAAAGAAACACACTACAATCAGTGACAGAATCTGAGAAGGTCATGTCAGTGGAGTAATAAAACAATACCGACTGTAATAACATGGTTATGTACATGAAATTACATCAGGTCATGTGACTCTACCTGTTGTCAGCAGAGAGCTGTTGATGTAGGACAAATACCTCTTCAGCCACTCAGGCAAAATCTTCATGAGGTAGTCTTCAATGCTTTGAATTCTAGTTTTGTCAGCGTCCCATCTCATTTTGATGTTGTAAGCCTGTGGTTTCGGAGCGACCCATGTCAGTGTCTTCAGGTCCAATGATATTAAGTCTTCTCCATCATAACCAAACTGAGTAAAACCAGTTATCTCTCCAGTCTCATCATCCCATTCACAACCAGTCATCCTCTGGAGAATGTGGACACCTGAGAGACAGAGACAGAGACACTACTTACATATCATATCATGACATCAATATATATATATGTGGGGCATTCTACCGATTTTGTGCAAAGTGCTGTCCCTTAACAAAAAAACAACAAAAATAATAAAATTGAGTATTCAGACATAGATATTTACAAAGATTATGTTATGACCTATTTAAACCCAGGACATTAAATGAAAAAGTGATAAGCTAAATATATACAAAATCACCATTTATAGGGTACTTTCTATTGGGAAGTAGCTGTCCCCAACCCTGACCTCTAAAATTCAATTCATGTAAATAACACTTAAAACATTTTTCATATTTTTTTTAAAAGTGTAATTTAAAACATCTTTGTGATTAAGTTTAAACAGAAGTTGAAAGATTTAGATGTATTGTGGGATTAATTTTTAAATTAAGAAACTATGCTAAAAAAAATAGTGTCCCTTGTTTTCATGTCACTACTGAAACACAAGAGTTTTAATGCACTGGTTGAGTCTGGATTTTAGCCACACCCCTGAATTTCTGAGAAGGGGGGTAGTACAGCACCCCCGTCCCAGATGGCTGAATGGTAAGTCGCTGACTCCCATCATTTTTTAAATAAATGTCTTCCAAAGTCTGAAAATCAGTGTGTAACTTTTAAAACTGTCACTACCGAACACATGTTCTCTTCAATTATGTAAAAATTTGGGGGTCTTGTGCAAAATATTATGTTTTTCTGTGTGAACAACTCTTCAAACATGTGCTTGTTAGCCATGTGACTGCTAGCATTCTTTAGTTATCCTGAAAAATAGCTAGGAATGTCACTACCGAAACAGTCACTACCGAAACCTATGGTAAAGTTTCGGTAGTGACATGATCATTTTGGTAGTGACAAAATGGAATAGTCAGTAGTTAAACCCCATAATTCTGTGGTCCAAAGTCTTGCTCTTCTCTGCTCTGCTCTACTCTACCCTGGTCTACTCTACTCTGCTTTACTCTATATATCTATTCTGCTCTACTCTGCTCTGTTCTGCTCTACTCTACTCTACTATACTCTGCTCTACTATACTCTACTTTGCTCTACTCTACTCTGCTCTACTTTGATCTACTCTGCTCTGCTCTGTTCTACTCTACTCTACTCTGCTCTACTCTGTTCTGCTCTACTCTGCTCTATTCTACTCTGCTCTACTCTACTATACTCTACTCTACTATACTCTTCTCCACTCTATTCTGCTCTGCTCTGTTCTACTCTGCTCTACCTTGCTCTACTCTGCTCTACTCTATTATATTCTGCTCTACTCTGCTCTACTATACTCTGCTCCACTCTACTTTGCTCTTCTCTGCTCTACTCTACTCTGCTCTGTTCTGCTCTGCTCTCTCAAAAATTAAAATGTTTTATTGACCACAAAACATTTGTCTTTGAATTTATAATTCCCACCATAAGGCATACATTTGAGGAAATATGATGCAACCTTAAAAACAGAATAATGGTCACTACAGAAACGGTGCAGTCACTACCGAAACACTGGGTGTTTTGTAAAAAATAAAGTATATTGAGTTATCAACTTAAGTATTATGATGCTAATCGGTTTCATTTATGTTCTGTTTCATCAATTATTAACTCTGAAATCAATCTGATCAGCGTTATGCATTTTACAAAGAAAGATTGCATTTAGATTTTGAAGAATTCTATAATTTGAACTTTGAAATTTGTTAAAATATGAATTTTTATAGATTTAATTGTGAAAACCTTCAGTCAAAATTTGTAAAAATTTAAATATTTAGACAAGGAAAGGGACAAGCGTAACAGGTTGATATATATTTTTTTGTATAATATAATACTATATGTTTCGGTAGTGACAAATTTTGGGAGAGGAAAAACATTCCAAAACAGTCTGAAAATACAAAATAAAAATTTACAGTCATTTTACTAGATATGTGACCTTTACATATGGTAAAATATATATAGGGACAAAGTTTTGGAAATAAAACATACAAAATTTCAAAATATTTTCAGCCTAACTTTGCACACATTAGGTAGAATGCCCTATATATATATATATATATATATATATATATATGCATACCTTTATTTCGGACACAAGATTGGTCCATAGATAAAAAACAAAAACAAAGAAAGTATGAAAAAAGTACAATACAATAAACAATACAAATAACAATATAATTTCCAAACGGTCCTAACCAGTGAAAAACAGAACAGCAAATATTTTACCTCCACTTTGGTTGAAGCGCTGTTTCAAACTGTAAATCGTGGCTTTGTAGAAGTCGGGCGCATACTCAAAACATCTTAGCATGTACCACTCCAAGTGCTGAGGATCATCTTCAATGAATTTTCTCATCCAGTCCTGTTTTGGTTCCACTATCTTGTTGACGCTGTCGCAGTAACCCGCCACAATGCCATCAACCACTGTAACACCGACAAAGTTGAAGTCTTGCACTCCAGAATTTGCAGTTAAGGCATACCTCAGGGTGTGTTTCACTGCAGGACAAACAAGGTTTATACACACATTATAAATAGGCTATACACACATTGTCAACACGCACATCATATGTAAGTAGGATTCAGTTAAAACATACAATCTTATGGAGTTGAGGTGAAAAAAAAAATCCCTCATGTCCTTGAGCTACACAGGAGCAAAATGCAGAGCAAGTGGAAAGTTAAAGATTTCAAATATGATCTTACCTGCAAATGAAAACTGACAGAGAAAAAGCATCAAAAATAACTTTTTCATCTTGTCTTAATAGAGCTGGTTCAGCTGCTTGGTCTTCTGTCAAGTGTTTTTTACTCTGTTACTTATCTGCGTCAACTGAATTCTAGACTGTACCAAAATTAGAGGGGATTTCCAGAGAGCAAAGAGTGAAAGAGAAAGTGTGTGCTCACATGCTCACACCAGCGAGGGACTCAAGAAACTCATTAACATGATGGTTTTGTTTCAACCATGACTAGCATACGTTGGAAATTAGTGATGCTGAAATTGCACCATATTATATTTTATAACCTTTATTTCAACCAGCGATTCATAATTTCTTTCCACTTAAAGAAAACATAGCCCCTGTAATGTGAACCTCTGAGGAGAAAAATATTGTGGAGTAGAATGGACTACAGAGTAATGTCAAGTCAAACTATAAATGCCACCAAAGTAAATGCTAGTGTGAGGTTCAAGTGCAGGTCATAAGGACCAAAGATAGAAAGACTCGGAGGGTCAAGTGAAGTGCCTTTAAATCCTGGAGCTTTGTAAATATTTAATCAGTAAAGCATGAAATTTGGCAAAATTAGAGATGCATTGCACATACCTGTTATTGTATTATGACTGAGATGTTAAATTAATAAAATGAAGGTTTTCATATATTCAACGAACATTTGGATGATGATGAGTATCGCTAAGAATCAGCCTGTCAGGGCATGGTGTCACTTTTTACACAGTGATCCTCGTGATTGACAAATGAAAGGCTCCTCTGGAGTAATAAGGCTGTCCTCCTGTCAGATATTATGTGATCATCTCAGTTCATACAATGTTCACACTGCTAATGCCTTAAAGTATGCTAAAAGGCTGTAGACGCACAAATAAGTTTAAACATTATTGCCATTACAAATGTAACCAAAGCAAATCTGTCTTCAGACTGAACTCATTCCTGATTCATTAATACCCATTGAGTGCACAGTTGCCCACGTACAGTTTCACATGGTGTGTGTTTGGGATACAGGTCATAGGAAATTGCAGATTAAATAGTCAACTGAACCCATTAAGAAGAGCAATGTATTCAGACAGGTTTTGTGAATTTGATAGCACGATTGCTTTATTGAAAGTACAGTAGTACCATTGCCAATAGTGGGATACTTAGTGGGCTAAAACTGTACATTAGTAGTTGAGGTAGCACGTTGAAAGGCAGACAGTTAAAGTGTTTATATGTTGTATTGACTTAAAGTGGGGCGCACTGGTAGTTCACATGGGAAAGGTGCGGCTAGCCCTTGTTGCAGCAGCATACCATACCATGACTTAGTCATACCAAAAATTAGAAAAAACCCCCCCCAACATTCGGCCACAGGGGGAGCCGCCGCGATCAGTCACATTTTAGCCATTTTTAAGCATTTTTCTGTTGTTATAGCGCCACCCAGTTGACAATTAGAGTTAAATTTCTCCAGTCACCTTGAGGCGTCCTGTTCTACATATCTACCAAGTTTAGTAAAAATCGATATGGCGGTTCTGCCCAGATAAGAAATTAGCTCTCTAGCGTCCCCATTTTGTTTGATGGGGTCAATAATGGAGGGGTCCCCTCAGGTTATGTGTGGTCATATGCCTACAAAGTTGCATGGTGATCGGTGAAACCCTTGAGATGTTATACACCTTTATGTGATGAGCCACGCCCTCCGCAATATTCATTGCCTTATAGAAGCTCAGTTTTAGTGAGTTTTCCAACTTTTGCCAAGAGGGAACTTTAGATATTGGTCCCTAGATTATGTTCACTGAGTTTCATGCAGATCGGTCAAACTTCCTAGGAAGAGATCGATTTTAAGTGTTTTTCAGAAAATTCAAAATGGTGGAAAATCTACATAACCGAAGTTATGGGTTCTTGAGGCAAATTGTTCCTCATGAGGAGAGGCATCTCTGTGCAAAGTTTCATGTCTCTACGACATATGGGGCATGAGATATGCCCATTCAAATTTTGCAATTTCAATCAGTTGCTATAGCGCCCTGCTTTGGCCAATTGATGTAATATTGCTTCATTGGCATCCTCCCATGACCCTAACTAAAATTTTTGTTTTCTTTCTGTCATTCTTTAGTTTTATGTCGTACCCCCAAGCACATAATAAGGCTCATGTAATGTGTGAGTATTTTATACAGTTTGTGGTGCCAGCAGAGGGTGACAAGATGACTTTCTCTTTTCACTGCAAAAGATCAAGGTGGGCTCCAAGAGCTCAAACAGGACCTCTGCTGTCCAAATGAACTTATTACAAACTGTCCTCAGTCAGAAAGAGAGTCCTTTTTCCTGTACTGTATGGTCCAAAATATGTCCAGATAATTGGGACTGGAGCTGTTGCTCTTGGTTTGGGCCAGCCCCCCTTTGTTCCAAGTAAAGGACACCTTAATGCTAGCCACACTGGTATTTTAACATTGCACTAGTCTCCCAACAGTTTACTGTTTGGTGGTGGTGGCACAATCTTATTTTTCACTCCATTACTCAAATCATTAAAGTGTCAGTGGACAGACATTTATTCTAGGGATCTGTCACCAAGACCTGCTGATGTTGCTATCAGTGTTTACATTACATTGAAGAAGCCTTTAGTGCCAAGCAAACTGATAAATATATTCATTTAGATATGGGCAGTGGTGTTATAGGGATGCTGCTGATAATGCAGTGCGCTGTAATTACCTCCCCTACAGTGTAGATACTGTAACGCCCTGTCAGCTCCTTGGTTTTTGAAATACCAAATGTAAATCTTTGAATTTATTTAGCAGCAGCATAAACACAACACTATTCAGGCAATTTGTAAAAGTTTAAAAAATATACAACATTACAGCAAGAAAAAAAAAAGTTTTTCCAAATGGATGATAAAGAGGGCAAAACTGAGAAGACACATATAAATGTTGATAAAGAGAAATACTGTCATCAGTTCATTGAAATAATACTTTTAAAATGTAAATAAAAGGCCAGTGTGTTGGATTTAGGGGGATACACTGGCAGAAATTATAGTTTAATATTCATAACTATGTTTTCATTAGTTATTAACTTGTGTTTTTGTTACTTTAGAGTGAGCTGTTTATATGTACATATGCGGAGGGTCCTCTTCAAAGAAATCCACCATGTTGTTTCTACAGTAGCCCAGAATGGACAAACCATACAGTGGCTGTATGTGTGCAGTTTGCGATGGTCACCATAGTTCCAGTGTAACTGTAAGGCTAATGACTTTGACACAGAAGATCTGTGGTTCCATTCCCACATTCCCGGTCAGGGCGGCATAACACATATCCTTAATACTGCTAGCCTACCTCAGGATGAGTGGAACCACAAACGCAAGAGTCATACTGGCTCAGATGTTGCCTGGGTCAACAAGGTCCACGTCAGGTGTTGGGGAACCAGGGCAACCTGATGAGAAATGGAATAATGGAACAAGACAGAGATGGACTAGAGCAGAGAACATGGAACTATTGGGATACTATTATACTAGTAATCCCTGTGAGAGGGGCTACATGCAGAGGTTGTGGGATACATGGAAGCTTTGAAACCCAACATCTAGCCTGACAAAGAAACAACTCCTAGTCCAGTGTTCCAACATCCACAAATGGCAACTGCTATTGCAGCTAGAGATTGATGAGGTACAACAAACATGCTATGGCAAGGGGGAGGCAGGACAAAAGGTCAAATCCAAGGTTGGGCACCAAGCCCCATCAAGTCCTACAACACAGATTCCCTTTACAGCAAGGGTGAATGACCTGAGATTGAAATGGACAAGCTGGAAACCCAGCACCAAGAATACCAAGGCTAAGTGACAAAGTACTCTCTGAAAGTCCGCTAGATGAAGTGAATTTAGTACAACATACTATCCCACTAGGTACATAACTGAGCCCAATCAGCCAAGATCGAGGCAACACGGACAGAAGTTAGTCAACTCTCAGAGCTACAGAAAGGTGTGGGGCAACATCAAGAAGGAACATGAGAAGCTCGCAAACTACCAAAGGCTGAGAAAGGAACTAAAAAAGATATGGGAAGTAAAAACAACAGTGGTGCCAGTGGTGATCGGCGCACTGGGGCTGTGACCCACAAACTGGGAGAGTGGCTCCAGCAGATTCCAGGTACAACACCTCCTAAAGTCTCTGTCCAGTAGGGTGCGGTCCTAGGAACAACTAAGACACTTCGCAGAACCTTCAAACTCCAAGGTCTCTGGTAGAGGACCCGAGCTTGAGGAAGACACACCATCATCTCCCATGGAGGTTCTTTCTTTTTAATTCAATAAGACAATGTTATTTTTTCATGGGCATCACAGTGATGCAGTGGTTAGCATTGTTGCCTCACAGCAAGAGGATCTTCTCATTCAACACCTCTGTGAGAGTACCAAATGCCCAGGTTATATTCATATTTCTGCAGCTATAGTCACAGATCAGATTGTGCACTAAAGAAGCCAAACTTTTGAGAAAAGTTTTTGAAAAAAGAGCCAAACTTTACTGAAAAGCAAGACATCAATACAAAAAAGAATAATATATATCTAATTTTGTTATTCATTTGTGGTTATCAATACACAATAAAATGCACCAAAACTTGGGTGAGCATTCCTATGAGCCCAATATTCATGTTAACTAATGTTTTGACCTGTCATTAGGCCCTGCAGTGTGTATTAGCTGCGCCCTCATAAATCCACTGAGCCCTCTGACATCTTTCTCTAACCCTGACCTAACATACCTTACAGCTGCCTTTAAATCACTCACTTGCCCAAGCAAAGAGCAGATACTCTACACCTTGCCCCAGTCTCATATCTACATTGTATCTGCTCAGGATAACCTACAGTGACAACTGGCTTGATAGGCAACTTCATGTGACGGCCATGGCTCAACCACCATCACTGTCTATCTGGTTCCAGCAGTCTTGCCCCTGGTTATTAAACCCCTGTGGTATGAGAAACATCATGAATTATATCCTTTCTCCTGTCTTACCAGAGAAAAGAACACGGTTTCAACAGTCCATCATAAGAGGTGATTGTGAGCACTGTATTCAGAAGCCTGTCATTCAGTAGTTGCTCTAAAGACATAAAATATTATTTAACATTGATCGAACACACTCAGTTATTGTTCTTTGAATGTGGATAGGAAACACATTATTACAATAAACATTAACAAAAAGATTAACATAAAGACTGTGCTGTAAATTCACCACTTTTAAGACGGCGGTTGACGATAACATTGGACAGAGCCTGACCCGGCAAAAGCTGTTTTCCTCAGGGCAGCTGCCTCCATCTCACACGGACCTACAATGGGTCTGGGTCCACAGCTGCCTGTACCGGAGGCACACTTGCAAATCCTATTGAAAAAACTAGGATGAATGTGGCGATGGTTCAGGGGAGCATCCAGTGTGGTGTGCACATTTAAACAACACAGGAACCGGCAGTCTGTTCTTGGCAATTTATTTGCAGTAACAAGGAAGAGCAGAGAGGAACAAAGGGTGGTGGATGATTTCCTGCACAGAATAAACATAGAGGATAAGTCGTAAAACATAAATTTCCACCTTCACACAGATGCTAACAATAAATCAAGGTCCATTAACTTAATTACTTCACATTTATGCATCCACAATTTACCATTATAGAAAAGTAGGGTACTTCAGGCGGCTTTCTTTGTCTGGTGGTTTTGGAGGGAAGGAGAGGAAAGGAAGGGCTGAGGTTCGAGGCGGGCTTATATCACCTCAGGAGGTGGGCGGTTCCAACAGGGTGGAGTCGAGTCTCTTGTGATTTTTAACACCTATAGTTGTGAAGGAATGTCTCGCCCTTCTTTCCCTATGATTGGCTAGGACTTGTTGCCTTAGCTGGTTGGAATGGTTGGATTTAGGCAAGAGGAGTAGGACTGGGGCCTGTATCACGAAGCGAGATCAACCTTTCCTGGGTTACCCAGACTTGTCCTGGGTTGACTAACCCTAACAATGGCAATCAGGATAATCGGTATCACAACGCTGGATATGAACTCGGTAACTCAACCCAGGGTTGCTTTATCAAGAGCCGTGAACGTGCACGCAGCGGACCAATCACAATCATGAGAGAAGCGCAGCGTCACTGAGCGTCCTCACAGAGCGCCGTATGTGAGGAAAAAAAAAGTATTTCTCGTGAGGATCAGAGATTAATTCTACTAAAATATGAGGAGGAGAAAAGCAACATTAGAGAAAAGGCCAACACCGTGGCAGCTGCAGGAGGAGGAAACATGCGTGGCAACGCATAACGGGATGAATAATGTTTAGTTTTAGTTTAGATTAGTTTATTTGCACATAATGTTAAAAACAGACAGTATAAAATTTACAAGATTAAAAAAATAAAAGTGCCGGAGAGGTTAGAAGCCACTAAAAGCTTATCAAAGAAATTCCCCTGTCAAAACATCAATGAAATCACATAATAGAGAAGAAAAAAAAACGGGTAAGGAAAGAAGAAATAGAGGAGGAGAGAGAGGGAAAAATCAAGACAAATCAAGGTAGCAAATAAAATGATGTGTAGGTTAAATTACTCATCACTGGTTCAAGTAGCTACAGTACCTGTACCTGTACATCTGACACTGATCACACCCTTGAATCCCATGAAATCAATGCTGCGCAGATGAATTGCGTGTATTACAATTATCGTCTAACATCATTGCGTCTGATAAATTGGTCTTCTTTGTCATAACGTTATATATGCTACAATAAAGCTTAAAGCTGACGCCACAATTAAATCATATCAACACCAAATTGATAGTCTGAATAAAATCATCCTGATATTGAGCTGTGTTAGAAATTAACAGCTGTGCAAAAATACACCTAGTCTCCCTCTTTAAAAAACAAAAAGGAAAATCCCTCAAACACCATGAAGTGTAGACATGACAGGCTACTTTCCACATTTCCAGCAGCAAAGCTGTCAATTAGGCCCATTATCTTTAACAGGGATCATTTCCTCCAACAAAACAAAATGTTGGCACTAATTAATGGTGCTATTAAGTGTCCGCAAATGATCAGTTTCTTTCTTATGACATTTCGACTTCTTTCCACTCCTTTTTGAACAGTCTTTTCATTGTCTGTTGTTGTTGCTTTCTTTTCTTTTTTAATGTTCAAAATAAACTTTCAAATCAAAATCAATCAAATTAATTAAACTTCCCGTCATGACTGGGCTGCATTTCTGTCAGCGGAGTCATTTTTTTCCAAACAGCTGATTGGCCAGTGGGTGGTGCTTTTTATAGGATCAGATTCAGCCCTGAACTTACCCTGCTCCAGAGCAGGATAGCCGTTCAGAGTAAGTTACCATGGTGATCTACCCCGATAAGAACTGAACCGGCTTCGTGAGACCGAAAACCCAGGGTTAACCCTGAAGTTACCTCGCTAAGACATTAATCCTGCTTCGTGATACAGGCCCCAGGTTAAGGTTGGGGAAAGAATGTTAGGGTAAGCCAGTCAGAGGCCAGAGCCGGAGAGTAAGGCAGGTTATTGCCCTCACTCTGGAGCCACATCTGGAGACTGAAACATCCCCTGAAGAACACTGCAAACAAACTGACCAAAACAAACAAACAAACAAACAAGCAAGTCTCCGACTAATAGTTTGATTCTCTGACTTTAAGGGGGCAGCCAACATAAATCTTACCAGAAAAGCTGATTTGACCCATTCATACAGCCACAATAGCCTTTCAACCCTGGGTGCAAAAACGTTGTTGGCTATGGACACCTGGGTGCTTATTGCATCTGCCAAAAAAACTGACACTTACATATCAACCACACAAATCATGACTAATACTTCACTTATGTTATGTAATGTTATTTAACATGGCACATGTCAAAGAGTTTACTTCCTTCATCCCATATGAGGCAACTCAGTGAGTGCGTTTGTCAATCAGTTGGCTGGATTCAGTTTCTCAGAGACCTCAGGGCTGTTGTCAGGAGCTGTAAGGTCAGAAACAAACAGTTTGTGTGAAACTGCATAGAGTCCACTCACAGTCCTAAAAAGTTCATCTGCACAATATTTGAACCACTTATCAATCTGCAGTGTTAAGTCTGTAAGATTTACTTACGAGATGGAGGGCCTTTGGCTGAAATCAAAACAGACCATCATCATTATTTCAGTCACTGTTGTAGATGCCATCTTTCATCATCTCATCCCTAGTTAATATGATCCCCGCTTCTACTCACTCAGACAGAAAAATCAAGTCATTCTACCCTTCTGTTTAGTCCTTACTACTTTTCCTATCCCTTCTCTCCTACATCATAGTGATATATTATCATGACTCACAGGCTCTGAGCCTTACAGTGCTTACTGTAGGTTGCTTCAAATTGTGGGGTGCAGGGAACTGATGCTCATTTCAAATGAATATAATCTGAATAAAAACATCAATTCAAAGACTACAATCAAAGCATTAAAAAAGTCAATTGAGCAGGTGATCATTTCATTTTCAGTCTCACCTTTCTTCTTTTTGTAAGCCATGAATCCAAAGGCAGCGACAAGGAAGAGAGCAAGAGCAACCATTGCAGCAATGATGGGGACGGTCATGTTACTGGGCCTCTCTGTGGACCAAAAAAATATTTTACATATTTTAGGCCGATACAGATAAAGCAGGTTAGAACAGAGGTACGTCCAGTGTTTTATCAGCGACATATGTTGGGCTTAGTTAAATGATTTCATTGGTTTATTCCAGCTTCATTGGAGGACAAAAGCTAAAGCAAACCACAGACATGCAGTCCCCATCAGCACCCTCTGGTCTCATTCTTACCCCTGTTGGTCCTGATCACTGCTTCATCCAGTCTGGTAACAATGTTGTCGTTTACACCAGAGAGATGAAACACACAGTCGTACCTCCACCAGTCTTCACGTGTGACTGATGAAAGGTCCAGGTCAACACTCATCTGGAAGGTGCCATCATGGTTGGGGAGAATCTCTCCATGTTCCACATCTTCATGAATCTCCTCTCCATCTTTCCTCCAGAACATCATGGCTCTGTCAGGGAAGAAACCTGTAGCGTGGCAGCTGACTGGAGAGGAGGGCGTCTTCTGGAGGAGAAACACTGAGGGCTCTGAGGAGACAGAGATCCAGTGGAGGGAGAGGGGGGAGAGATGGAGAGGGGATAGAGAAAGATGAGAAAGGAAAACACAGCTGAGATTGATGTGAATGTCATTAGTTTTGCAGGTATTTGATCATAAACCAGAATATTGAATAAACAGCTTTTTGAACACAGTGATGGTCTTATCTTTCTCTCTGTCCCTCCTCTCGAGCCACATTCCCCATTACAAGGTTCCTTAATTGCATTTTTCAATTCATCCTCAGACTGTCCCTCCTTTTTACAATTTCCTCATCAGCCCTTAATCAGCCCTTTTCCATTCACTCCCTGCCGGTTTGGCAAAGTTGGCATGTGCTTTGTACCTTTGCTTTCTCACCCCTGTATTCTGTAACCTGTTGTCTATGATGTGAAACCTGAATCTGGAACTTGTAAATGTCCTGCCTGTATGACCCTCTGACTGACTTTGTATTTCTTGCCTGTACCTTTGGAGTTGTTTGCCTGTTTCGACTACCTTCCTAGTTCTGACCCTTGTCTGCCTGATGATTCCTGTCCCTGTCAGTAAGCTTAAATATAAATTGTCATAAAATCATTGAACTGTCCCTGTATGACTCAACTGTCTGAATCAAAATTATCTACCACTTTTCTTTCAGGGGAATGTGCCACATGCCCATACACCCATCTTATGAGCTATAAGAACACATGACAGTGCTGCATATCAAGATATTAATATCAAGATGGCGCCTCCAGTGCGGACGCCTGTTACAGCAGCTCCTGCTCACCGCCGAGCTTTTCTTTATCTTTCTTCTTTTTAACTTTCTCACTTTGAGTTTTTTATGTTTGGCTAGCTAGCACTTTATGTTTTGCTTTGACATGGAGACGAAGACCGCTCTCTTTATAGCGGTCTTTCTCTCATTTTTCTTTGGATATGATCGTGTGCGGGGATTCGGCGCCCAGCCGTGGCTCCTTTGTTTACACCCGGGACCAGCTGTTAGCGCTGCGTCACACCGCGGTACGGCCCGAGGAGAGGCACGACATTCCTGGCGAGCTACGGAGAAGGAGACGGGGATGTCGCACCGGAGTGCAGCGCCGATACCGGAGGAGACGGTACAAACCCGTCCTCCCGTCCGTCGTTATGGGGAACGTAAAGAACCATCTTTTACGGAGTAGTCTGCTGGGGCAGCAGCGTCTCGGCTGCAGATAGGAAGAGACTGGACAAGCTGATCAAGAAGGCCAGCTCTGTCCTGGGATACTCTCTGGACTCTGTGCAGGTGGTGGGAGACAGGAGGATGACAGCCAAGCTGTCATCTCTGAGGACTAATGACTCCCATCCTCTGCAGGAGGAGATAAAAGCTCTGGAGAGCTCCTTCAGCGATAGACTGATTCACCCAAAGTGTGTGAAGGAACGCTATCGCAGGTCCTTCCTGCCTGCTGCTGTCAGGCTACATAACCAGCACTGCTCACAGTAGACTGGACCATGGACACTTTATTGACACTATGGACACTTTATGGACACCACAGCAGTCTGCTGTTTTTTGCACATACAATCACTTGCACCTTATCCACTGGTCATTTTCATTCACTGCTGCTCCTTATTATCCACTTCCTATTATTATTATTATTATTATTATTATTATTATTGTTGTTGTTGTTATTGTTATTTATCGCCGTCTCTTGTATTTTTGTACTTAGCCTAGTTATTTAAGTTTTTTTAAGTTTAAATTTGAAATCTTTAATCTGACTCTTTTCTCCTTGACTGCTGTAACACTGGAATTTCTCAATTATGGGATCAATAAAGGTGTATCTTATCTTATCTTATAACAACCAATAACCCATTGGCTACACAACCTCATCATTGTCTGTATATAGACAGAGAAGGGAACTACACTACCATTAAAGAAACACACTACAATCAGTGACAGAATCTGAGAAGGTCATGTCAGTGGAGTAATAAAACAATACCGACTGTAATAACATGGTTATGTACATGAAATTACATCAGGTCATGTGACTCTACCTGTTGTCAGCAGAGAGCTGTTGATGTAGGACAAATACCTCTTCAGCCACTCAGGCAAAATCTTCATGAGGTAGTCTTCAATGCTTTGAATTCTAGTTTTGTCAGCGTCCCATCTCATTTTGATGTTGTAAGCCTGTGGTTTCGGAGCGACCCATGTCAGTGTCTTCAGGTCCAATGATATTAAGTCTTCTCCATCATAACCAAACTGAGTAAAACCAGTTATCTCTCCAGTCTCATCATCCCATTCACAACCAGTCATCCTCTGGAGAATGTGGACACCTGAGAGACAGAGACAGAGACACTACTTACATATCATATCATGACATCAATATATATATATGTGGGGCATTCTACCGATTTTGTGCAAAGTGCTGTCCCTTAACAAAAAAACAACAAAAATAATAAAATTGAGTATTCAGACATAGATATTTACAAAGATTATGTTATGACCTATTTAAACCCAGGACATTAAATGAAAAAGTGATAAGCTAAATATATACAAAATCACCATTTATAGGGTACTTTCTATTGGGAAGTAGCTGTCCCCAACCCTGACCTCTAAAATTCAATTCATGTAAATAACACTTAAAACATTTTTCATATTTTTTTTAAAAGTGTAATTTAAAACATCTTTGTGATTAAGTTTAAACAGAAGTTGAAAGATTTAGATGTATTGTGGGATTAATTTTTAAATTAAGAAACTATGCTAAAAAAAATAGTGTCCCTTGTTTTCATGTCACTACTGAAACACAAGAGTTTTAATGCACTGGTTGAGTCTGGATTTTAGCCACACCCCTGAATTTCTGAGAAGGGGGGTAGTACAGCACCCCCGTCCCAGATGGCTGAATGGTAAGTCGCTGACTCCCATCATTTTTTAAATAAATGTCTTCCAAAGTCTGAAAATCAGTGTGTAACTTTTAAAACTGTCACTACCGAACACATGTTCTCTTCAATTATGTAAAAATTTGGGGGTCTTGTGCAAAATATTATGTTTTTCTGTGTGAACAACTCTTCAAACATGTGCTTGTTAGCCATGTGACTGCTAGCATTCTTTAGTTATCCTGAAAAATAGCTAGGAATGTCACTACCGAAACAGTCACTACCGAAACCTATGGTAAAGTTTCGGTAGTGACATGATCATTTCGGTAGTGACAAAATGGAATAGTCAGTAGTTAAACCCCATAATTCTGTGGTCCAAAGTCTTGCTCTTCTCTGCTCTGCTCTACTCTACCCTGGTCTACTCTACTCTGCTTTACTCTATATATCTATTCTGCTCTACTCTGCTCTGTTCTGCTCTACTCTACTCTACTATACTCTGCTCTACTATACTCTACTTTGCTCTACTCTACTCTGCTCTACTTTGATCTACTCTGCTCTGCTCTGTTCTACTCTACTCTACTCTGCTCTACTCTGTTCTGCTCTACTCTGCTCTATTCTACTCTGCTCTACTCTACTATACTCTACTCTACTATACTCTTCTCCACTCTATTCTGCTCTGCTCTGTTCTACTCTGCTCTACCTTGCTCTACTCTGCTCTACTCTATTATATTCTGCTCTACTCTGCTCTACTATACTCTGCTCCACTCTACTTTGCTCTTCTCTGCTCTACTCTACTCTGCTCTCTCAAAAATTAAAATGTTTTATTGACCACAAAACATTTGTCTTTGAATTTATAATTCCCACCATAAGGCATACATTTGAGGAAATATGATGCAACCTTAAAAACAGAATAATGGTCACTACAGAAACGGTGCAGTCACTACCGAAACACTGGGTGTTTTGTAAAAAATAAAGTATATTGAGTTATCAACTTAAGTATTATGATGCTAATCGGTTTCATTTATGTTCTGTTTCATCAATTATTAACTCTGAAATCAATCTGATCAGCGTTATGCATTTTACAAAGAAAGATTGCATTTAGATTTTGAAGAATTCTATAATTTGAACTTTGAAATTTGTTAAAATATGAATTTTTATAGATTTAATCGTGAAAACCTTCAGTCAAAATTTGTAAAAATTTAAATATTTAGACAAGGAAAGGGACAAGCGTAACAGGTTGATATATATTTTTTTGTATAATATAATACTATATGTTTCGGTAGTGACAAATTTTGGGAGAGGAAAAACATTCCAAAACAGTCTGAAAATACAAAATAAAAATTTACAGTCATTTTACTAGATATGTGACCTTTACATATGGTAAAATATATATAGGGACAAAGTTTTGGAAATAAAACATACAAAATTTCAAAATATTTTCAGCCTAACTTTGCACACATTAGGTAGAATGCCCTATATATATATATATATATATATATATATATATGCATACCTTTATTTCGGACACAAGATTGGTCCATAGATAAAAAACAAAAACAAAGAAAGTATGAAAAAAGTACAATACAATAAACAATACAAATAACAATATAATTTCCAAACAGTCCTAACCAGTGAAAAACAGAACAGCAAATATTTTACCTCCACTTTGGTTGAAGCGCTGTTTCAAACTGTAAATCGTGGCTTTGTAGAAGTCGGGTGCATACTCAAAACATCTTAGCGTGTGCCACTCCAAGTGCTGAGGATCATCTTCAATGAACTTTCTCATCCAGTCCTGTTTTGGTTCCACTATCTTGTTGACACTGTCGCAGTAACCCGCCACAATGCCATCAACCACTGTAACACCGACAAAGTTGAAGTCTTGCACTCCAGAATTTGCAGTTAAGGCATACCTCAGGGTGTGTTTCACTGCAGGACAAACAAGGTTTATACACACATTATAAATAGGCTATACACACATTGTCAACACGCACATCATATGTAAGTAGGATTCAGTTAAAACATACAATCTTATGGAGTTGAGGTGAAAAAAAAAATCCCTCATGTCCTTGAGCTACACAGGAGCAAAATGCAGAGCAAGTGGAAAGTTAAAGATTTCAAATATGATCTTACCTGCAAATGAAAACTGACAGAGAAAAAGCATCAAAAATAACTTTTTCATCTTGTCTTAATAGAGCTGGTTCAGCTGCTTGGTCTTCTGTTAAGTGTTGTTTACTCTGTTACTTATCTGCGTCAACTGAATTCTAGACTGTACCAAAGTTAGAGGGGATTTCCAGAGAGCAAAGAGTGAAAGAGAAAGTGTGTGCTCACATGCTCACACCAGCGAGGGACTCAAGAAACTCGGAGGGTCAAGTGAAGTGCCTTTAAATCCTGGAGCTTTGTAAATATTTAATCAGTAAAGCATGAAATTTGGCAAAATTAGAGATGCATTGCACATACCTGTTATTGTATTATGACTGAGATGTTAAATTAATAAAATGAAGGTTTTCATATATTCAATGAACATTTGGATGATGATGAGTATCGCTAAGAATCAGCCTGTCAGGGCATGGTGTCACTTTTTACACAGTGATCCTCGTGACTGACGAATGAAAGGCTCCTCTAGAGTAATAAGGCTGTCCTCCTGTCAGATATTATGTGATCATCTCAGTTCATACAATGTTCACACTGCTAATGCCTTAAAGTATGCTAAAAGGCTGTAGACGCACAAATAAGTTTAAACATTATTGCCATTACAAATGTAACCAAAGCAAATCTGTCTTCAGACTGAACTCATTCCTGATTCATTAATACCCATTGAGTGCACAGTTGCCCACGTACAGTTTCACATGGTGTGTGTTTGGGATACAGGTCATAGGAAATTGCAGATTAAATAGTCCACTGAACCCATTAAGAAGAGCAATGTATTCAGACAGGTTTTGTGAATTTGATAGCACGATTGCTTTATTGAAAGTACAGTAGTACCATTGCCAATAGTGGGATACTTAGTGGGCTAAAACTGTACATTAGTAGTTGAGGTAGCACGTTGAAAGGCAGACAGTTAAAGTGTTTATATGTTGTATTGACTTAAAGTGGGGCGCACTGGTAGTTCACATGGGAAAGGTGCGGCTAGCCCTTGTTGCAGCAGCATACCATACCATGACTTAGTCATACCAAAAATTAGAAAAAAACCCCCCCCCAACATTCGGCCACAGGGGGAGCCGCCGCGATCAGTCACATTTTAGCCATTTTTAAGCATTTTTCTGTTGTTATAGCGCCACCCAGTTGACAATTAGAGTTAAATTTCTCCAGTCACCTTGAGGCGTCCTGTTCTACATATCTACCAAGTTTAGTAAAAATCGATATGGCGGTTCTGCCCAGATAAGAAATTAGCTCTCTAGCGTCCCCATTTTGTTTGATGGGGTCAATAATGGAGGGGTCCCCTCAGGTTATGTGTGGTCATATGCCTACAAAGTTGCATGGTGATCGGTGAAACCCTTGAGATGTTATACACCTTTATGTGATGAGCCACGCCCTCCGCAATATTCATTGCCTTATAAAAGCTCAGTTTTAGTGAGTTTTCCAACTTTTGCCAAGAGGGAACTTTAGATATTGGTCCCTAGATTATGTTCACTGAGTTTCATGCAGATCGGTCAAACTTCCTAGGAAGAGATCGATTTTAAGTGTTTTTCAAAAAATTCAAAATGGTGGAAAATCTACATAACCGAAGTTATGGGTTCTTGAGGCAAATTGTTCCTCATGAGGAGAGGCATCTCTGTGCAAAGTTTCATGTCTCTACGACATATGGGGCATGAGATATGCCCATTCAAAGTTTGCAATTTCAATCAGTTGCTATAGCGCCCTGCTTTGGCCAATTGATGTAATATTGCTTCATTGGCATCCTCCCATGACCCTAACTAAAATTTTTGTTTTCTTTCTGTCATTCTTTAGTTTTATGTCGTACCCCCAAGCACATAATAAGGCTCATGTAATGTGTGAGTATTTTATACAGTTTGTGGTGCCAGCAGAGGGTGACAAGATGACTTTCTCTTTTCACTGCAAAAGATCAAGGTGGGCTCCAAGAGCTCAAACAGGACCTCTGCTGTCCAAATGAACTTATTACAAACTGTCCTCAGTCAGAAAGAGAGTCCTTTTTCCTGTACTGTATGGTCCAAAATATGTCCAGATAATTGGGACTGGAGCTGTTGCTCTTGGTTTGGGCCAGCCCCCCTTTGTTCCAAGTAAAGGACACCTTAATGCTAGCCACACTGGTATTTTAACATTGCACTAGTCTCCCAACAGTTTACTGTTTGGTGGTGGTGGCACAATCTTATTTTTCACTCCATTACTCAAATCATTAAAGTGTCAGTGGACAGACATTTATTCTAGGGATCTGTCACCAAGACCTGCTGATGTTGCTATCAGTGTTTACATTACATTGAAGAAGCCTTTAGTGCCAAGCAAACTGATAAATATATTCATTTAGATATGGGCAGTGGTGCTATAGGGATGCTGCTGATAATGCAGTGCGCTGTAATTACCTCCCCTACAGTGTAGATACTGTAACGCCCTGTCAGCTCCTTGGTTTTTGAAATACCAAATGTAAATCTTTGAATTTATTTAGCAGCAGCATAAACACAACACTATTCAGGCAATTTGTAAAAGTTTAAAAAATATACAACATTACAGCGAGAAAAAAAAAAGTTTTTCCAAATGGATGATAAAGAGGGCAAAACTGAGAAGACACATATAAATGTTGATAAAGAGAAATACTGTCATCAGTTCATTGAAATAATACTTTTAAAATGTAAATAAAAGGCCAGTGTGTTGGATTTAGGGGGATACACTGGCAGAAATTATAGTTTAATATTCATAACTATGTTTTCATTAGTTATTAACTTGTGTTTTTGTTACTTTAGAGTGAGCTGTTTATATGTACATATGCGGAGGGTCCTCTTCAAAGAAATCCACCATGTTGTTTCTACAGTAGCCCAGAATGGACAAACCATACAGTGGCTGTATGTGTGCAGTTTGCGATGGTCACCATAGTTCCAGTGTAACTGTAAGGCTAATGACTTTGACACAGAAGATCTGTGGTTCCATTCCCACATTCCCGGTCAGGGCGGCATAACACATATCCTTAATACTGCTAGCCTACCTCAGGATGAGTGGAACCACAAACGCAAGAGTCATACTGGCTCAGATGTTGCCTGGGTCAACAAGGTCCACGTCAGGTGTTGGGGAACCAGGGCAACCTGATGAGAAATGGACTAATGGAACAAGACAGAGATGGACTAGAGCAGAGAATATGGAACTATTGGGATACTACTATACTAGTAATCCCTGTGAGAGGGGCTACATGCAGAGGTTGTGGGATACATGGAAGCTTTGAAACCCAACATCTAGCCTGACAAAGAAACAACTCCTAGTCCAGTGTTCCAACATCCACAAATGGCAACTGCTATTGCAGCTAGAGATTGATGAGGTACAACAAACATGCTATGGCAAGGGGGAGGCAGGACAAAAGGTCAAATCCAAGGTTGGGCACCAAGCCCCATCAAGTCCTACAACACAGATTCCCTTTACAGCAAGGGTGAATGACCTGAGATTGAAATGGACAAGCTGGAAACCCAGCACCAAGAATACCAAGGCTAAGTGACAAAGTACTCTCTGAAAGTCCGCTAGATGAAGTGAATTTAGTACAACATACTATCCCACTAGGTACATAACTGAGCCCAATCAGCCAAGATCGAGGCAACACGGACAGAAGTTAGTCAACTCTCAGAGCTACAGAAAGGTGTGGGGCAACATCAAGAAGGAACATGAGAAGCTCGCAAACTACCAAAGGCTGAGAAAGGAGCTAGAAAAGATATGGGAAGTAAAAACAACAGTGGTGCCAGTGGTGATCGGCGCACTGGGGCTGTGACCCACAAACTGGGAGAGTGGCTCCAGCAGATTCCAGGTACAACACCTCCTAAAGTCTCTGTCCAGTAGGGTGCGGTCCTAGGAACAACTAAGACACTTCGCAGAACCTTCAAACTCCAAGGTCTCTGGTAGAGGACCCGAGCTTGAGGAAGACACACCATCATCTCCCATGGAGGTTCTTTCTTTTTAATTCAATAAGACAATGTTATTTTTTCATGGGCATCACAGTGATGCAGTGGTTAGCATTGTTGCCTCACAGCAAGAGGATCTTCTCATTCAACACCTCTGTGAGAGTACCAAATGCCCAGGTTATATTCATATTTCTGCAGCTATAGTCACAGATCAGATTGTGCACTAAAGAAGCCAAACTTTTGAGAAAAGTTTTTGAAAAAAGAGCCAAACTTTACTGAAAAGCAAGACATCAATACAAAAAAGAATAATATATATCTAATTTTGTTATTCATTTGTGGTTATCAATACACAATAAAATGCACCAAAACTTGGGTGAGCATTCCTATGAGCCCAATATTCATGTTAACTAATGTTTTGACCTGTCATTAGGCCCTGCAGTGTGTATTAGCTGCGCCCTCATAAATCCACTGAGCCCTCTGACATCTTTCTCTAACCCTGACCTAACATACCTTATAGCTGCCTTTAAATCACTCACTTGCCCAAGCAAAGAGCAGATACTCTACACCTTGCCCCAGTCTCATATCTACATTGTATCTGCTCAGGATAACCTACAGTGACAACTGGCTTGATAGGCAACTTCATGTGACGGCCATGGCTCAACCACCATCACTGTCTATCTGGTTCCAGCAGTCTTGCCCCTGGTTATTAAACCCCTGTGGTATGAGAAACATCATGAATTATATCCTTTCTCCTGTCTTACCAGAGAAAAGAACACGGTTTCAACAGTCCATCATAAGAGGTGATTGTGAGCACTGTATTCAGAAGCCTGTCATTCAGTAGTTGCTCTAAAGACATAAAATATTATTTAACATTGATCGAACACACTCAGTTATTGTTCTTTGAATGTGGATAGGAAACACATTATTACAATAAACATTAACAAAAAGATTAACATAAAGACTGTGCTGTAAATTCACCACTTTTAAGACGGCGGTTGACGATAACATTGGACAGAGCCTGACCCGGCAAAAGCTGTTTTCCTCAGGGCAGCTGCCTCCATCTCACACGGACCTACAATGGGTCTGGGTCCACAGCTGCCTGTACCGGAGGCACACTTGCAAATCCTATTGAAAAAACTAGGATGAATGTGGCGATGGTTCAGGGGAGCATCCAGTGTGGTGTGCACATTTAAACAACACAGGAACCGGCAGTCTGTTCTTGGCAATTTATTTGCAGTAACAAGGAAGAGCAGAGAGGAACAAAGGGTGGTGGATGATTTCCTGCACAGAATAAACATAGAGGATAAGTCGTAAAACATAAATTTCCACCTTCACACAGATGCTAACAATAAATCAAGGTCCATTAACTTAATTACTTCACATTTATGCATCCACAATTTACCATTATAGAAAAGTAGGGTACTTCAGGCGGCTTTCTTTGTCTGGTGGTTTTGGAGGGAAGGAGAGGAAAGGAAGGGCTGAGGTTCGAGGCGGGCTTATATCACCTCAGGAGGTGGGCGGTTCCAACAGGGTGGAGTCGAGTCTCTTGTGATTTTTAACACCTATAGTTGTGAAGGAATGTCTCGCCCTTCTTTCCCTATGATTGGCTAGGACTTGTTGCCTTAGCTGGTTGGAATGGTTGGATTTAGGCAAGAGGAGTAGGACTGGGGCCTGTATCACGAAGCGAGATCAACCTTTCCTGGGTTACCCAGACTTGTCCTGGGTTGACTAACCCTAACAATGGCAATCAGGATAATCGGTATCACAACGCTGGATATGAACTCGGTAACTCAACCCAGGGTTGCTTTATCAAGAGCCGTGAACGTGCACGCAGCGGACCAATCACAATCATGAGAGAAGCGCAGCGTCACTGAGCGTCCTCACAGAGCGCCGTATGTGAGGAAAAAAAAAGTATTTCTCGTGAGGATCAGAGATTAATTCTACTAAAATATGAGGAGGAGAAAAGCAACATTAGAGAAAAGGCCAACACCGTGGCAGCTGCAGGAGGAGGAAACATGCGTGGCAACGCATAACGGGATGAATAATGTTTAGTTTTAGTTTAGATTAGTTTATTTGCACATAATGTTAAAAACAGACAGTATAAAATTTACAAGATTAAAAAAATAAAAGTGCCGGAGAGGTTAGAAGCCACTAAAAGCTTATCAAAGAAATTCCCCTGTCAAAACATCAATGAAATCACATAATAGAGAAGAAAAAAAAACGGGTAAGGAAAGAAGAAATAGAGGAGGAGAGAGAGGGAAAAATCAAGACAAATCAAGGTAGCAAATAAAATGATGTGTAGGTTAAATTACTCATCACTGGTTCAAGTAGCTACAGTACCTGTACCTGTACATCTGACACTGATCACACCCTTGAATCCCATGAAATCAATGCTGCGCAGATGAATTGCGTGTATTACAATTATCGTCTAACATCATTGCGTCTGATAAATTGGTCTTCTTTGTCATAACGTTATATATGCTACAATAAAGCTTAAAGCTGACGCCACAATTAAATCATATCAACACCAAATTGATAGTCTGAATAAAATCATCCTGATATTGAGCTGTGTTAGAAATTAACAGCTGTGCAAAAATACACCTAGTCTCCCTCTTTAAAAAACAAAAAGGAAAATCCCTCAAACACCATGAAGTGTAGACATGACAGGCTACTTTCCACATTTCCAGCAGCAAAGCTGTCAATTAGGCCCATTATCTTTAACAGGGATCATTTCCTCCAACAAAACAAAATGTTGGCACTAATTAATGGTGCTATTAAGTGTCCGCAAATGATCAGTTTCTTTCTTATGACATTTCGACTTCTTTCCACTCCTTTTTGAACAGTCTTTTCATTGTCTGTTGTTGTTGCTTTCTTTTCTTTTTTAATGTTCAAAATAAACTTTCAAATCAAAATCAATCAAATTAATTAAACTTCCCGTCATGACTGGGCTGCATTTCTGTCAGCGGAGTCATTTTTTTCCAAACAGCTGATTGGCCAGTGGGTGGTGCTTTTTATAGGATCAGATTCAGCCCTGAACTTACCCTGCTCCAGAGCAGGATAGCCGTTCAGAGTAAGTTACCATGGTGATCTACCCCGATAAGAACTGAACCGGCTTCGTGAGACCGAAAACCCAGGGTTAACCCTGAAGTTACCTCGCTAAGACATTAATCCTGCTTCGTGATACAGGCCCCAGGTTAAGGTTGGGGAAAGAATGTTAGGGTAAGCCAGTCAGAGGCCAGAGCCGGAGAGTAAGGCAGGTTATTGCCCTCACTCTGGAGCCACATCTGGAGACTGAAACATCCCCTGAAGAACACTGCAAACAAACTGACCAAAACAAACAAACAAACAAACAAGCAAGTCTCCGACTAATAGTTTGATTCTCTGACTTTAAGGGGGCAGCCAACATAAATCTTACCAGAAAAGCTGATTTGACCCATTCATACAGCCACAATAGCCTTTCAACCCTGGGTGCAAAAACGTTGTTGGCTATGGACACCTGGGTGCTTATTGCATCTGCCAAAAAAACTGACACTTACATATCAACCACACAAATCATGACTAATACTTCACTTATGTTATGTAATGTTATTTAACATGGCACATGTCAAAGAGTTTACTTCCTTCATCCCATATGAGGCAACTCAGTGAGTGCGTTTGTCAATCAGTTGGCTGGATTCAGTTTCTCAGAGACCTCAGGGCTGTTGTCAGGAGCTGTAAGGTCAGAAACAAACAGTTTGTGTGAAACTGCATAGAGTCCACTCACAGTCCTAAAAAGTTCATCTGCACAATATTTGAACCACTTATCAATCTGCAGTGTTAAGTCTGTAAGATTTACTTACGAGATGGAGGGCCTTTGGCTGAAATCAAAACAGACCATCATCATTATTTCAGTCACTGTTGTAGATGCCATCTTTCATCATCTCATCCCTAGTTAATATGATCCCCGCTTCTACTCACTCAGACAGAAAAATCAAGTCATTCTACCCTTCTGTTTAGTCCTTACTACTTTTCCTATCCCTTCTCTCCTACATCATAGTGATATATTATCATGACTCACAGGCTCTGAGCCTTACAGTGCTTACTGTAGGTTGCTTCAAATTGTGGGGTGCAGGGAACTGATGCTCATTTCAAATGAATATAATCTGAATAAAAACATCAATTCAAAGACTACAATCAAAGCATTAAAAAAGTCAATTGAGCAGGTGATCATTTCATTTTCAGTCTCACCTTTCTTCTTTTTGTAAGCCATGAATCCAAAGGCAGCGACAAGGAAGAGAGCAAGAGCAACCATTGCAGCAATGATGGGGACGGTCATGTTACTGGGCCTCTCTGTGGACCAAAAAAATATTTTACATATTTTAGGCCGATACAGATAAAGCAGGTTAGAACAGAGGTACGTCCAGTGTTTTATCTGCTGTGAACTACGTGCCAGCAACCTATGTTGGCTTAGTTAAAGGATTTAATTGGTTTATTCCAGTTTCATTGGAGGACAAAAGCTAAAGCAAACCACAGACATGCAGTCCCCATCAGCACCCTCTGGTCTCATTCTTACCCCTGTTGGTCCTGATCACTGCTTCATCCAGTCTGGTAACAATGTTGTCGTTTACACCAGAGAGATGAAACACACAGTCGTACCTCCACCAGTCTTCACGTGTGACTGATGAAAGGTCCAGGTCAACACTCATCTGGAAGGTGCCATCATGGTTGGGGAGAATCTCTCCATGTTCCACATCTTCATGAATCTCCTCTCCATCTTTCCTCCAGAACATCATGGCTCTGTCAGGGAAGAAACCTGTAGCGTGGCAGCTGACTGGAGAGGAAGGCGTCTTCTGGAGGAGAAACACTGAGGGCTCTGAGGAGACAGAGAGACAATGGAGGGAGAGGGAGCGAGAGATGGAGAGGGGATAGAGAAAGATGAGAAAGGGAAAATACAGCTAAGGTTGATGTGAATGTCATTAGTTTTGCAGGTATTTGATCATAAACCAAAATATTGAATAAACAGCTTTTTGAACACAATGATGGTCTTATCTTTCTCTCTGTCCCTCCTCTCCAGCCACATTCCCCATTACAAGGTTCCTTAATTGCATTTTTCAATTCATCCACCTCATGGCCTCAGACTGTCCCTCCTTTTTACAATTTCCTTATCAGCGATTAATCAGCCCTTTGGCATTCACTCCCTGGCAGGTTGGCAAAGCTTTTTTACCTTTGCTTTATTTTACCTTTTGCGTTATCTATGATGTGAAACCTGAATCTGGAACTTGTAAACTTCCTGCCTGCCTGACCCTCTGCCTGACTTTGTATTTCTTGCCTGTACCTTTGGAGTTGTTTGCCTGTTTCGACTACCTCTCTAGTTCTGACCCTTGTCTGCCTAATGATTCCTGTCCCTGTCAGTACGCTTAAATATAAATTGTCACACAATCATTGAACTGTCCCTGTATGACTCAACTGTGTGCATCAAAATTGTCCACCAACTTTTTTTTTTCAGAGGAATATGCCACATGCCCATACACCCATCTTATGAGCTATAAGAACATATGACAGTGCTGCATAACAACCAACAACCCATTGGCTACACAACCTCCTCATTGTCTGTATATAGACAGAGAAGGGAACTACACTACCACTAAAGAAAGTCAGGACAATCAGGGACAGAATCTAAGAAGGTCATGTCAGTGGAGTAATAAAACAATACAGACTGTAATAACATGGTTATGTTCATGAAATTACATCAGGTCATGTGACTCTACCTGTTCTCGGCAGAGAGCTGTTGCTGTAGGCCACATACTTCTTCAGCCACTCAGGGAAAATCTTCATGATGTAGTCTTCAGTGCTTTGAATTCTAGTTTTGTCAGCGTCCCATCTCATTTTGATGTTGAAAGCCTGTTGTTTTGGAGCGACCCATGTCAGTGTCTTCAGGTCGAATGATATTAAGTCTTCTCCATCATAACCATACTGATTAAAACCATTAACCTCTCCAGTCTCGTCATCCCAATCACAACCACTATTCTTCTGGAGAATGTGGACACCTGAGAGACAGAGACAGAGTCTGCAGTGAGCAATGATGCACTGATGATGCATAGCCCCAGTGGAAAGATGATCTCAGAAATACTCTACATTGTGTGATGCACAGATATTCTCCCAGTCTTGTGGTGTGCTCATGATTCAAGTGCGGATAATCAGCACTTTTTCTTTATATGAGTGATGAAAACTAAATTCCATTCCATGACAGCTGTAGTAATGTTCTGTAAATAACTGACAATGACAGTAAACCAAGTGGTTATGTCTTCTTGCAATCTGGTTACACTAAACTGTTTTATGTACAGAGTCACAGGGTTTAAGTTAAGATGCCGACCATGAACTATAATATCCCTGGATGGAGTCCAGGTGGGGACCTTATTGCTCTCCCTTATTGTCTGTCATCTTTTAACCACGGCTATCTCTCTCTTCACCCACGTTCAGGTTGGTATGATCAGCATGAAATAACTCCAAATAATTAATCTGATATATAGCCTATTCCAAATTAAATATTGGATTGTATTAATTACGACTTGCCTTATGCACAGCCATGTTCAGGCACTGGAAACAACAGTTTTGAGCAGTTTAAGACTTGATCAGTATTTACATATCCAATGCAATATTCAGGTGTTGAAACATACTGCTTTATACTTTAATTGTGACTATTAAAAATAAACCCATCAACCGCAAAATGACATTTTTTCCAGAACTACTTACTGCTCAGAGACAATGCTTTGTTTTAAAGAAAAATCTAATTGGGTCCTGCTAATCCAAAATAGCTAGAAGAAATAAAAAATGCATACTAAGGAAAAGCTTGTGTATCAGGAGGTTAAGTGTTCTGCAGCAATACCAAAGGTTAGATGAAAAGTGGGGCGTGAGGATTCTTGAACTAACACCTGTACAGATGAACGCGGGGTCTTGACTATAGTTTCTTGAGGCTCTCTGGAGTGTCAGGATACAATAGGGCCGGGCAATATAGGAAAAAATCAAACATCACAATATTTTGACCAAATACCTTGATATAAATATTGTGACGAGACTGTAGGGGTTGACAGATGTTGCTTTCAGAAAATATATACACCACTAACAATATAACAACTAATTGGGTAAAGAAAAATAATAGAATGTTTGAACAGTGTGTTAAGTTCAGAAAGTTACATCACTTTATTGTAATGCAGCCTTTAAAACCAGAAGACGACACATCCAAAATCGAAGACGCACAGCAAAAACAGATGTGTTAAAAATGACACATGTTGTGCAGAATTTTAACACATGTAGCGAGTGTGCTCAGGGACTACACATGTTGTCATTTTTTAACACATCTGTTCTAAGAGTGCGATATCTACTCAAATATCATGACATCAATATAATTTCCAAACAGTCCTAACCAGTGAAAAACAGAATGCCAAATATTTTACCTCCACTTTGGTTGAAGCGCTGTTTCAAACTGTAAATCGTGGCTTTTAAGAAGTTGGGCTCAGTCTCTAAACACTGTCGCGTGTACCACTCCAACTGCCGAGGATTGTCTTCAATGAATTTTTTTGTCCAGTCCTGTTTTGGTTCCACTATCTTGTTGCTGCTGTCGCAGTTACCCACCACTATGCCATCAACCACTGTAACACCGACAAAGTTGAAGTCTTGCACTCCAGAATATGCAGTTAAGGCATACCTCAGGGTGTGTTTCACTGCAGGACAAACAAGGTTTATATACACATTAGAAATATACCCATATTGTCATCACGCACATCATGGGCTCTAGTTTCGCAGACCGGGCGAGGCGCTTCGCCAACTGGGTGTGGCCAGGCGGATTTTGCAAGTTTGGCACACCATGCACGCAGGCGCAGCTACTCCTCTATCCCACCTCCGTCCCTCCTACCTGCGCAAGTCGGAAAAAGGAAGGAGAGAAGGCGTGGAGTGGGTTTTACACTTAGGCCCAATCCCAAACCGGCCCCTATCCCCTCGCCCTATTCACTCCCCCTCCGTTTGCGCGGTCACACGGAGCTCCGCCATATTAAGGGCCGTCCCAAACCAATTATCGCTGAGTGCGAGTGGACTGCTCAGCCCTTAGATAGCGAGTGTGCATCAGTGCAGGCTTCTGATCATAGACATATATACATAGACGCCACACTGACTGCCGCTGCCTATCAGAGCCGACGTCCTCGCCGGCCGCCATCTTGGATGGGTCTCGCTTCGCCTCCACAGTGCATTCACTTCTATTGAGGAAGGAGCTGTATGCACAAGTAAAATAGAATAACTCACTGAATTTTCAACTGATTTTCACGAGGTTTGGTTTGTTACAAACGGCACACATGTAGTTATGATACAGGATGCTTTCGTACATTAAAAATGCGGGATTTCATGCTTTAATACTTTCTGCAGATAGCAACAGCATGTTATTTAGGTCACAACACAGTTATTTTGTTCACCTCAACCCCAGAGTGGGATATATATATATATATCATAGACTGTATAAAATAATATATATATATATAATATATAATAATATATATATATAATAATATATATATATATATATATATATACACACACACACACACATATAGGCTATATGTATATATATATACATACACAGTATTTATATACTGTATAAACATACTGTATAAACACAATATACACAATACAAAACATAGTATAGCATATTATGTATAGCGCACCTTTGTGCACATATTCACTTTTCCACCAGCTGTGCTGCAAATATCCATCCTTCTCATCCTTCTGTATCTTTTTTCAAATTATCTTGACCACAGTCCCATTTTCATAGTTATAATACCAATACCAAAATTAATTTCAGTGTTTATATAAATATTGAAAATGTTTTTTTACTACTTTTGAGGGATCACAGCAGTCAGTGTAATAAGAATAAGAAGAACTTTATTAATCCCCAAAGGAAATTTCAAAGAAGTCTGTAAAATCATCTATTTAACAAAGAATTATTAAGTCTGATGGCTGTGGGTATAAAAGAGAGTGAGTGTGTGTGAGAAATAAACTCAATCAACAATCAAGCTTTTTCTTTATTAAAATATATTAATAAATTTATTAATATGCTATATTATTAATATGCTATACTATGTTTTGTATTGTATATATTGTGTTTATACAGTATATACAGTATAGCCTATATATATATATATATATATATATATATATGTGTGTGTGTGTGTGTGTGTGTGTGTATGTATGTGTGTGTATATCTATATCTATCTATCTATCTATATATAGTATATATATAGTACGATGGATATATATATATATATATATATATATATATATATATATATCGTACTCTGGGGTTGAGGTGACTAAAATAACTGTGTTGTGACCTAAATAACATGCTGTTGCTATCTGCAGAAAGTATTAAAGCATGAAATCCCGCATTTTTTTTTTATTTTTTTAATTTTTTTTTAATTAATAATTTTAATTTGACATACAGTACAGGCCAAAAGTTTGGACACACCTTCTCATTCAATGTGTTTTCTTTATTTTCATGACTATTTACATTGTAGATTCTCACTGAAGGCATCAAAACTATGAATGAACACATGTGGAATTATGTACTTAACAAAAAAAGGTGAAATAACTGAAAACATGTTTTATATTCTAGTTTCTTCAAAATAGCCACCCTTTGCTCTGATTACTGCTTTGCACACTCTTGGCATTCTCTCCATGAGCTTCAAGAGGTAGTCACCTGAAATGGTTTTCCAACAGTCTTGAAGGAGTTCCCAGAGGTGTTTAGCACTTGTTGGCCCCTTTGCCTTCACTCTGCGGTCCAGCTCACCCCAAACCATCTCGATTGGGTTCAGGTCCGGTGACTGTGGAGGCCAGGTCATCTGCCGCAGCACTCCATCACTCTCCTTCTTGGTCAAATAGCCCTTACACAGCCTGGAGGTGTGTTTGGGGTCATTGTCCTGTTGAAAAATAAATGAGCGTCCAACTAAACGCAAACCGGATGGGATGGCATGTCGCTGCAGGATGCTGTGGTAGCCATGCTGGTTCAGTGTGCCTTCAATTTTGAATAAATCCCCAACAGTGTCACCAGCAAAACACCCCCACACCATCACACCTCCTCCTCCATGCTTCACAGTGGGAACCAGGCATGTGGAATCCATCCGTTCACCTTTTCTGCGTCTCACAAAGACACGGCGGTTGGAACCAAAGATCTCAAATTTGGACTCATCAGACCAAAGCACAGATTTCCACTGGTCTAATGTCCATTCCTTGTGTTTCTTGGCCCAAACAAATCTCTTCTGCTTGTTGCCTCTCCTTAGCAGTGGTTTCCTAGCAGCTATTTGACCATGAAGGCCTGATTGGCGCAGTCTCCTCTTAACAGTTGTTCTAGAGATGGGTCTGCTGCTAGAACTCTGTGTGGCATTCATCTGGTCTCTGATCTGAGCTGCTGTTAACTTGCCATTTCTGAGGCTGGTGACTCGGATGAACTTATCCTCAGAAGCAGAGGTGACTCTTGGTCTTCCTTTCCTGGGTCGGTCCTCATGTGTGCCAGTTTCGTTGTAGCGCTTGATGGTTTTTGCGACTCCACTTGGGGACACATTTAAAGTTTTTGCAATTTTCCGGACTGACAGACCTTCATTTCTTAAAGTAATGATGGCCACTCGTTTTTCTTTAGTTAGCTGATTGATTCTTGCCATAATATGAATTTTAACAGTTGTCCAATAGGGCTGTCGGCTGTGTATTAACCTGACTTCTGCACAACACAACTGATGGTCCCAACCCCATTGATAAAGCAAGAAATTCCACTAATTAACCCTGATAAGGCACACCTGTGAAGTGGAAACCATTTCAGGTGACTACCTCTTGAAGCTCATGGAGAGAATGCCAAGAGTGTGCAAAGCAGTAATCAGAGCAAAGGGTGGCTATTTTGAAGAAACTAGAATATAAAACATGTTTTCAGTTATTTCACCTTTTTTTGTTAAGTACATAACTCCACATGTGTTCATTCATAGTTTTGATGCCTTCATTGAGAATCTACAATGTAAATAGTCATGAAAATAAAGAAAATGCATTGAACGAGAAGGTGTGTCCAAACTTTTGGCCTGTACTGTATATATATGTATATATATATATATATATATATATATATCCCACTCTGGGGTTGAGGTGAATAAAATAACTGTGTTATGACCTAAATAACATGCTGTTGCTATCTGCAGAAAGTATTAAAGCATGAAATCCCACATTTTTAATGTACGAAAGCATCCTGTATCATAACTACATGTGTGCCGTTTGTAACAAACCAAACCTCGTGAAAATCAGTTGAAAATTCAGTGAGTTATTCTATTTTACTTGTGCATACAGCTCCTTCCTCAATAGAAGTGAATGCACTGTGGAGGCGAAGCGAGACCCATCCAAGATGGCGGCCGGCGAGGACGTCGGCTCTGATAGGCAGCGGCAGTCAATGAGCCGTCTATGTATATATGTCTATGGTTTTACAAACATCACACCAATCAAATGAGCCCCTCTCCTCGCGCTTAAATGCGCCGCGCGAAGGCGTAATGAGAGTTTACTCAATTCGCCATGGCAGAAGAGAGCAGCAGCGTCAGACGGCCAAACTTCTCTCAGGAGAAAACTGATGTTTTGGTCCGGGAGGTCCAAGCTCGCAGTGTCCGAATATACGGAACTGTGAGCAGACCTCCACGGGCTGATGATGCAAAGGTAGCCTGGGAGGAGGTCACCACAATTGTAAATCAATGATGCGTTTCTCTTGCACGCGTGTGTGCTCTCTCTTTCTCTCTCGCGGTTTCTTTTCTTTTGACTTTTCTAAGATGACAGATGCTGAATATATACTCCCTATCTGATGCTGTGGCTGTTTGTGGTTGGCTGAGAGGGATGTGAACTCATTAATTTGCAGCTGTGTTAATCAAATCAGGTTGGGTTTCCATTACGCCTGCCAAACCGTGCCAAACGGTGCCAATCCCCTTTGATCTGACATCAGATGTGACAGGACAGTCATATAGAGATAGATTTATGTGCTGATTGCAGATAGTTGCATTGAATAGTGTTTTTTGGCTATTTGTTGCATTGTTAATGTGCCTGATATTCTGGAAAACTGCCTGTGAGGTTTTGGTGACGTGTGCACACTGTCCGCCGGTCAGCCAAACTTCGGCTTACACCGGCTGCGCTCCCCCTGCGCTGACAGTGGTTTCAGCTGGCGAGCTTTTAGCGCACCTTCAGCGAAGCCTTTTGGCACGAAACTGTCACTGCTCCAAGCTGGATCTGTCAACACCTCCCCCTGCTGCGCCGTCACACCCATCAGCGCACCTCAGTCTGCCAAACTACCAAACTAAGCGCGCCTCGGGTTTCGCTGTTCGAAACGAGCTCTGCGCGGGGTTCGCCACCCTGCGCCGCGCTGGGAAACTAGAGCCCCATATGTTAGTAGGATTCAGTTAAAACATACAATCTTATGGAGTTGAGGTGAAACAAAATCACAAGAGTGTCTTTACGCAGGAGCAAAATACAGAGCAAGTGGAAAGTTAAAGATTTCAAATATGATCTTACCTGCTGATGAAAAGTGACAGAGAAAAAGCATCAAAAATAACTTTTTCATCTTGTCTTCATAGAGCTGGTTCAGCTGCTTGGTCTTCTGTCCAGTGTTGTTTACTCCGTTACTTATCTGCGTCAGCTGAACTCTAGACTGTAAGTTAGAGGGGATTTCCAGAGAGCAAAGAGAGTGAAAGCGAAAGTGTGTGCTCACATGCTCACACCAGCGAGGGACTCAAGAAACTCATTAACATGATGGTTTTGTTTCAACCATGACTAGCATACGTTGGAAATTAGTGATGCTGAAATTGCACCATATTATATTTTATAACCTTTATTTCAACCAGCCATTCATAATTTCTTACCACTTCAAAGCCCCTGTAATGTGAACCTCTGAGGAGAAAAATATTGTGGAGTAGAGTGGACTACAGAGTAATGTCAAGTCAAACTATAAATGCCACCAAAGTAAATGCTAGTGTGAGGTTCAAGTGCAGGTCATAAGGACCAAAGATAGAAAGATAAAGCATCCCACATTTACTATACAGCATCTCAAATATGTTTCACAGAGCAGATCTGAATTTCTGTTTCAGGAGACAGAAACTCCTGTCAGTGTGTACAGTGAGCGCATTTTGTAATGCACAGTTATGTCTGTGGGCTACAATTTGTAGTACAAAAATGTGTCTTTTTTTTAAATGAATTGATAAAGTTGTTGCATTCAGTATGTTGCATCTCTTTAAATTAACATGCTGTGCTCAATACTGCCTCTACTGTAAATACTGTGTGTAGCCTGTCTGCTTACATGATTCATAAAGTGAGAACTGCTTCGAATAATCCTGCCGACATCACAGAATTTATTTGGTCATCCAGAGAATGAGCTTTGAAGACTTGTTTTTAAAGTTGTTTGTTGATTGATAAAGTTCAGAAACATCTTAAAGACGGCTCCTGTACTCCAAATGATCTGAGTGTATCAATTTGAAACATGTAGGCTACGTAATAACTCACCAATGTATACAAATTGCACAGAGGGTCAAGTGAAGTGCCTTTAAATCCTGGAGCATCAGTCAAGCATGAAATTTGGCAAAATTAGAAATGCATTGCACATACCTGTGACTGTATTATGACTGAGATGTTAAATTAATAAAATGAAGGTTTTCATATATTCAATGAACATTTGGATGATGATGAGTATTGGTAACAATCAGCCTGTCAGGGCATGGTGTCACTTTTTACACAGTGATCCTTGTGATTGACCAATGAAAGGCTCCTCTGGAATAATAAGGCTGTCCTCCTGTCAGATATTATGTAATCATCTCAGTTCATACAATGTTCACACTGCTAATGCCTTAAAATATGTTAAAAGGCTGTAGACACACAAATAATTTATTGCGCACAAATAAGTTATTGCCCTTACAAATGTAACCAAAACAAATCTGTCTGGCTGAACTGATTCATTATTCATTAAAGATAATATGGAGTCAAAGGTATAATATGTAACAAAAAAAAATAAATAAATAAAAAAAAATCTAAATTTTATGTCGTACCCCCAAGCACATAATAAGGCTCATGTAATGTGTGAGTATTTTATACAGTTTGTGGTGCCAGCAGACGGTGACAAGATGACTTTCTCTTTTCACTACAAAAGAATCAAGGCGGCCTCCAAGAGCTCAAACAGGACCTCTGCTGTCCAAATGAAGTTATTACAAACTGTCCTCAGTCAGAAAGAGAGTCCTTTTTCCTGTACTGTATGGTCCAAAATATGTCCAGATAATTGGGACTGGAGCTGTTGCTCTTGGTTTGGGCCAGCCCCCCTTTGTTCCAAGTAAAGGACACCTTAATGCTAGCCACACTGGTATTTTAACATTGCACTAGTCTCCCAACAGTTCACTGTTTGGTGGTGGTGGCACAATCTTATTTTTCACTCCATTACTCAAATCATTAAAGTGTCAGTGGACAGACATTTATTCTAGGGATCTGTCACCAAGACCTGCTGATGTTGCTATCAGTGTTTACATTACATTTACAACCTATTGGGTATTTCACCGCATAAGGCAGTTTGCAGAATGAGGTTCAGTGGGTACTGAAGAAGCCTTTAGTGCCAAGCAAACGGATAAATATATTCATTTAGATATGGGCAGTGGTGCTATAGGGATGCTGCTGATAATGCAGTGCGCTGTAATTACCTCCCCTACAGTGTAGATACTGCAACGCTCTGTCAGCTCCTTGGTTTCTGAGATACCAAATGTAAATCTTTGAATTTATCTAGCAGCAGCATTAACACAACACTATTCAGACAATTTGTGAAAGTTTAAAAAATATACACCATTACAGCGAAATTACGATGGTCACCATAGTTCCAGTGTAACTGTAAGGCTAATGACTTTGATGTGGAAGATCTGTGGTTATATATTCCCAGTCAGGGCGGCATACCACATATCCTTAATACTGCTAGCCTGCCTCAGGATGAGTGGAACCACAAACGCAAGAGTCATACTGGCTCAGATGTTGCCTGGGTCAACAAGGTCCACGTCAGGTGTTGGGGAACCAGGGCAACCTGATGAGAAATGGAATAATGGAACAAGACAGAGATGGACTAGAGCAGAGAATATGGAACTATTGGAATACTACTACACTAACCCTCTGAAAGTCCGCTAGATGAAGTGAATTTAGTACAACATACTATCCCACTAGGTACATAACTGAGCCCAATCAGCCAAGATCGAGGCGACACAGACAGAAGTGAGTCAACTCTCAGAGCTACAGAAAGGTGTGGGGCAACATCAGGAGGAAGGAACAGGAGAAGCTCGCAAACTAGAGAGGCTGAGAGAGGAGCTAGAAAAGGTATGTGGTGTCTTCCTCACCTCCTTCCCCTCCCCCTGTCTGAGAGGGGGATTATAAATAAAAAAATAATAATACATATGTATATCTTTATATATTGTTTTGTTATTAAAAGTGCTCAAATGTGAACGTTTAGGATGTGGAAATGACTATATAATTTGATTATTTTATTGGTTATTATAATCATTAGATTATAATAATTATATCATCATGTTACAATAATTATTTAAATATTGCATCTTGGATGAAAAAAAAACATTTTACTGATGAATTAAAGATATAATAAAAATGAATTAATTAACTATTCAGTATTTTTCCCTGATTTCATTCATGAAATAGCAGGTCCCTGAGAATGAATCTCCTGGGACCGCCTTCTCTTCAGAAACTACAATCCCAGAATGCCTTGCAGCTTTGGCAGCATTTCTTGTCGACGTGGGAAGGGAGGGATTCGGACACAAACAAATGTGCACGGGTTTGATGTCGGGCTACGTTACCGATAACCGTGACATGTCAGGTGGATTTGATAGATAACTCCATGACCTTTCAAACATGTGGCTCAAACCGGATGAGATTCTGCTGAAAAACGCGTTTAAATTATGGGTCACCGAGAAGGATAACGAGTATTTTGTACTGCAAAGGAGACGAGGGTACGGAGAAGGTGGAGGCGGTCTGACAGGTAACGTTAGCGGTTTTGTTGTCACCTCCTCGCGTGTGTAGGACAGCCGCTGCAGCTTCGCCAAATCCAATTAAAACAAACTAGTTATTAACGGGTTAACTCGCCATACGTTTGCATAGCTAACGTGCTGCCTGCCTCGTATAGGGCGGGTGCTGCTGTGTAGCCTACCCGTCCTCTGAAAAATCTCCTCATAGCAACAGGTATAAGCCTGGTGTCACAATTACATAAGTCCGTTTAGATAGTGAACAGCTGGTTTCTTCTGTTGACACGCCAGCCTGCAAGAGTGAAGGTCTCTTTGAGTGTACGTGTCAGTGTATTAGCTTTTTTGGTGTGTTTCATGTTTGTGTCACCACAGAGTTGACAGGGAGGTTACATGGAGAGAAAGTCTCCACAGTTATTTCCATTTCCTGCAGATTTTGCTGCCCGTGGTGCCTGTGGTTACGTTACAGGATGTACATGGGCCTAAAAACTTTGAGCAATTGTTGAGTCAGATTTACACCCAAGTCACATCATCAGCTGACAAACGCACTGACAATCATTATGTTAGAGTGACTATATTACAGATTTTTACCAGTTCATTTCTGAAGGGAACGTGCAAGCACTCATATCTGGTTGTTGTGTGTCAGTCCAGTCACTGAGTTTGTGAACATTTTCACCACTCTCTCCCTGAGGCTCGAAAATATTACAGAAAACCCTTGAATTTATAATGTCACTGCAATGTCAGGGACTGCTGCTCCCCGGACAATAAATGTGTCAGCGAGTTTGTGCAGACATTGATGCTTATATGAGTTGTCACACTGTAATTTAGGTTATATCATAGCCTTGCTGAAATGAGATGCAGTATTTTTAGCATGGAGGGAAAACCACAGCAGTTGTTTTTACAGACTAGGGCTGCAGCTAGTGATTTATTTTATTCTTTTTTAATATTGATTAACCTGTCAATTATTTGCAACAGTCTACAGCCTAAAGATATTGAATTTACAATGAAAGAGGGGCAAAGTCACACATTTGAGAAGTCAACACAAGTTTTCCTTGTTGAATTACATTGTTAATTGTCAAAGTGGTTGTTAATTAATATCCTAATGATCAACTATTTCAGTCATCAGCAAATTATTCAGCCCCTGTACAAAACTCTCTATCTGTGTGTGTTTGTGTGTGTCAGGGTGATATCAAGATATTACGATATACACCAGGGTATTTAGAAATCCTGAAGTTGTGATTGTCATAACAGTCAGAAATAGACACTCCTCTTTCTATTAAACTGATGCAGAGATGCAGTGTATTGTAGCGTACAGCACACTCCACCAGAGGTCAGTCTCTTCTGATGGAACAGGCAGCTTAGTTGAGAAAGATGGCGGCTGCGAGTGGTAGGGATAACGTTACAGGACTAGTTAAAAAAAAAGGAAAAATGCCTCTGGTCCAGTTTGTGAATATTGCCATATATAACTTTAATTTCAGATGACTTCTTCTAACTACAAAAGCAATTTATTGGCCGCATGTCTGTATTCAACACATCATCTTCATTCAGCCCACTAATGTGTCAGAAACTGCAGCGGCAACAAGGGTCATCAGGTTCTCTAGCAAGTAGGGTGCTTATTTCCTATCTCTTCTTTGTTCTGTGGGCTAACTATTTAAATCTAGCAAGTAGGCTAATTGCACATTAGAAACACAGCATTGTAGACTAGACAATGACATACATGCTACAATGACTTCCATCACCAGTAGCCTTTACAATGTGCGCCCTCAGGTCCTCACCCCAAGTGAGTCTTTGATGTAGACACAACCTTGTGTTGACCTAATTGCATGACATCCTTCACTGACTTGGATATTTGAAAACCATTGTCACCTGCCAATATTGAAATGTTGCTTGTAATACCAGCAATGATTGTAGCCCACGGTTTCCAAGCACATGCCACAGTGTGACAGCCGTGAGGTCATTGATAGATAATTAATGATAATGAGTGGTGTTCTAGCTGAAGACAAAAGGCCCGATGTCCTGCTTGGCTGGTTTAATGATAGTGGAGGTTAAATACTACCTGATGGTAAATGGCATGATGCACTTGAAGCCCCCTCCAGCTCAAGAGCCTTTTATGTCTGAAGTATCTTTTATGTGTTTAAGTCTATGCTTCACTGTATGATATTGTTCTACATTGATGGGAGCATAAATTATGCAAAGTGTGTTTGATTCTTTACTCCTGGGCAGCTCAGTAGTAGAACATGTGGAGAGCAGCCTCATCAGGAGGCAGACAGGGATATAATGCTGATGCAGTGCATGAGTGTGGTTTCACTGCGACCTTGTTAATTATTCATGGAGGGCATGTCAGCGAGAAGAAGTTATAAAGGTAACAGATTTGGCTAATTTTAGTTGTGTGGCTGTGACGTGGACCTGAGGGACATTTTATGTCTACACTGTCAGTATAAGTAGCCTATAAAGGAACAGTCTGTGATTCGAGTATAAATAAAAGATTAACAGGTCTTTTGATACACAACTAACAGTAGACAGTAGTTTAATTAGCTGAAGTCATTCATATTTTCTGATGCTGTCAAATGATCATTTATCAGTAAATACAGCATCTAAACACTGCTGCGATTAGTTAACAGTCACAGGGATTTGTCAGTGGTCAAAAAATCAAACCTTTAATCAAAAGTAGGTTTTTGGTTCTTATTTTACTAAATGGTCAGTGATAGTTAAAAATATGAATGTACTGTATGTTGCAGGCCTCCTTGTAGGAACTCTGGACACTGTGTTGGACTCCACATCCAAAGTTGCTCCCTACCGCATTCTGCACCACACACCAGACTCACAAGTGTATTGGTCCATAGCATGCGGTATGTCACTGTATTTTCTTCTTATTCTGACAGACATTTCATTGGTGGTGTCAAGATGATTAGGTTTTCAAGATTATTAATTGCAAAATGTCTTTGTTTATTGCATATGAAGTCACATGTTAAAGTTGCATAAAAACAGTAACAGGTAAGGTTGTCCAGAAAAATCCAATCAGACTCACAGTGAAGCCAATATTTCCTGAATCCACACTGAAGATAAAATTTAAAATTTTAAGGGCGGTAACTAATTATTTTTATTATTGATTAATCTGCCCATTATTGTCTCTCATTAATCATTTCGTCAATATACTGTAATGATAGAAAATATTTTTTCAAACCAACAGTCCAAAAGTCCAAGTCTATTGAGTTTATATCATGTGTGACAAAGAAAGCATCAAACTCAATTTTAAGAAACCAGCAAATGTTCAGCTTTTGTGCTTAAAAAAAAGACCAAAAGGATTTTTCTGTGAACAAAATAGTCACTGATACAAATCATATCGGTCACTTACAACTCTTTTAGCTATAAAAGAAGCACTTTTTCTCCAGAGATAAATAAAACAAACGAAAAACAACTCACAAACATGATATTTGACAGTTGAGTTTTGTATGTTTTTTCCGCTCTTGACTTCCGGTCAGGTGTCACCAAAGAGGAGATTGTTCAGCACTGGGAATGGCTGCAGCAGAACATCATGAGGACTCTCTCTGTATTTGACTCCAGTGAAGACATCACCAGCTTTGTACAGGGCAAGATTAGAGTAAGAACTTATGAAAATCTTTTTTCTATTATTTTTTTTTTTTACTGGGTATTCAGTCAGAACAACCCACACAATTTATATGCCTACACGTTAATCTCTTAGCAGAGTTGCACTCGTAATGCTATAAAATACTTTATATGATAATGGTCTCTTAGTTCTTGTAAAACAGTAATCTTTTATTGTCATTTCCTTCAACCTGATGATTTGGATTCATTTTTCTGGCAAAGTAAGTGTGCGTTTTGCCACCAAGAGCAACACCTTTGTGATTACATGCAGCCTTTTTTTTTTAAATGGTCGATATAAGATATTGATTCCAGCTGCTTTAAGGAAGATGATGTCCCATTGTCACCCTCAGTGTGCAGTAACCCTCGATGTCTACTCTGTTAGGGTCTTATTGCTGAGGAAGGGAAGACATCTCTGGTTCTGGAGGAAGATCCCGAGAAGTTCCGAGAAGCACTTCTGAGGTTTGAAAAGTGGTTTGAGCTGCCTCCGGAGGAAAAGCTGGTCACATATTACTCATGCAGCTACTGGAGAGGCAAAGTTCCCTGCCAGGGCTGGCTCTACCTCAGCACCAACTTCCTGTGCTTCTATTCATATCTGCTGGGAGCTGAAGGTAAGACATCTCTGTGTTATTTGTCAAAGTGGAAACAGATAATCTAATATAGTTACATTTTGTGTAGTTTTATAGTTATTTTATTACCTTCTATAGATATATCAATATCATTATATGCCCTATAATATTTTGCAATATCGATATCGAGGTATTTGGACAGAAATAGATTTCCTTACTGCGGTTGTTTGGTTTCTGCTACTGGTGATAGTAACTGCAAAGAACTTATATTATACTCTTTGGTAACTGAGGATAGCTACCAATAGGTTCTGCCAAAAACAAAAATGCTATCCTCTTCCTGTTTTGGTTTCACAATGGTCAACACACTTCGAATCTAAATGCTGATGGCGCTGTTATTCAATAGCCATTCTCTTGTGCAGCTGACATTTACTTCATAATGAATCAGTTAAAGCAACTAAAAAAATAACTTGCCTGTTTCAAGTTTAACACGAGTTTGCCGTTTGTCTTGCTAATTATGATTTGTGGTAACAAAGACTGTGGCAGCTCCCACTTGGCTTTTGAAGGAGTTCAAGGTAATTACAGGTCTCATAATTTTAAAAAAGCCATTATAGCAGACCTCATAGTTGGGGCAGACTTGATAAGTGGATAATGGATAACACAGAATTTAATGACACCAATTGACATTTTAAGAGTTTTCACAATGATGCTCTTTCATTTTTTTGACATCAGCATTTCATAATGCCACCATGCAGTATGGTGTTACTGCAGTGCCTCTCATGTATTTAAATTTTTGACAAAATGGACTTTGTCGGACAAAAAGAAAACAGGATTGCGTAATAATAATTTTCCCCTTTGTTCAAGATCTTTGTCCTTGCAGCTGCAAGTCTTAATCACTGATTTAATTTTCATGTATTGTGATGACTCAACAGTGAAACTGATCATCTCCTGGGATGAGATATGGAGGCTGGAGAAAACCTCCAACGTTATCCTGACTGAGAGTATCCATGTCTTGGCTCATGGGGAGGACCACTACTTTTCCATGCTGCTGCACCTTAATGAAACATTTATTATCATGGAACAGCTGGCTGACTACTCCATCAAGCGCCTTTTTGATAAAGAGGCCTTCCAGAGAGAGCCGGCGCTTTCCGACCCCCTGCAAATTACCAAGAGGTACTGTCTGTCTGCTGCACTGCACAGCTTTACATGATCCTGTTAGTGCTGGCTGCCAGCTTTAAGAAGCAGGGTAAACATAAAGTCTGACTTGAGTCAGAAAGCGTTTGTTTTTCTGTTAACCTGCCTGGAAGGGCAGGTTGGTCATACATAACGCTACCAAAATCAAAGTGCTGTAGTTGTTTACTTTGACAGTTTTTTAAGTAGATGTTATTATAAATTCTAAATGCTGTAATTTAAGGTTGTAATGATACAACAGGACAAGTTAGACGCTGACCTTATACAAAAATCTACCTGTTCATACTAAGATATACAGTATATGCAATAATAAATATATTATAATTTTTCAGTGCCTTAAAGATTAGTATGTGGCTGACAGTCAAGAGAGTTTACTGTGAGATTGTGTGTGTGTGTGTGTGTGTGTGTGTGTGTGTGTTTGTGTTAGAGAGAGAGAGAGGGAGAGAGTCTAGAAGATGCTAAAAGGATCTTCTTGGAAAACTTTAACATGATGTTCTGCTCATGACACTATTTTCTGCCTCGTAATACTTACCCCACAGAGGCCTAGAAGCTCATGCAAAGAGTGAGCAGTTCCGGACGTTTTTCAGGCTTCCAAAAGAGGAAAACCTGTTAGAGGTGCACGAGAGCTTCCTGTGGGTGCCCTTCAGCCATTTTAACACACTCGGCAAGATCTGTCTGTCCGAGAACTACCTGTGTTTCGCCAGCCAAGATGGAAGCCAGTGCCATACCATCATTCCGATGCGAGAGGTAAAGTGAAACTGGATTGATTAAAAACACTGCCAGTAAATTCTCAGATAGCACCCTGCAAACTGATGACTAGCAGAAAACTTCAAAGGTGGCTGTCCTGTCTGCCAACGTTGCCTTCTTCCAGGTTGTTAATGTTGAGAGGCCTGACTCCAGCAGCAGGGCTATAACGGTGTGTGTGCGTGGCAAGAGGGCGCTGCGTTTCTCTGAGGTGCGGGACTACCAGAGGCTTGCCAACACAATCCGTAGCAGGTGTGGGATTAGTGCCAGCCCTCAGCACTCTGCATCATCAGAGGTAACATGTTTTAACTGTTGTTTTATTTATGCCCCTTTACTCTTGACTCACAGTTTGCTTTCTGACAATGAAAATTATATATATTTATGACTAAGACCATACGAGGCGAGTGCCAGTCGCTCATCAACCACTTCGAGGACAACCCAGAGGACGTAACACTGATGGTGGGACAGAAAGGCAGCAGCAAGGCTGTGAGCACCGAGGCTCTCATGACTGTTTTCCACCCCCAGGATGTTGAAAACCTTGACCCCAAAATGGTAAATATCAGAGTTCTGTTCAAATGAAATGTAGCCCTTTTTTTTCAGCAGCATTTTGTGGATAACCACCACAGTCACTTACAAAATCTGAGTGCATTACCTTGATGAATGTTGATTAATTGTGATGCACCAGAACCTTATTATGCTCTACAGAGTGGGGGTGTCTAGGTGGGTGTCTAATCAATTCAGGGTTGGACATAAATAAAGCATGAAGCATGCATCTGTTTAGAAATACAACCAGGTTTACCAGTGTTGCAGAGCATGTACATTAACACTGAGGTGTGTGCTACATGTGCATTTGATAGCTCAAGGAGAAGATGAAGGAACAGTCTTGGAACATCCATTTCTCTGAGTATGGACGTGGCACAAGCATGTTCTTCACCAGGAAGACTCGAGACTTGATCGTTCGTGGTGTCCCTGAGGCTTTGAGAGGAGAGCTGTGGATGCTTTTCTCAGGTATTTATACAGCTGACAATACTCTGACCATGGTATGTGCAGCAAGTGATATGCAGTGTCCATGATTTGCTAATGAAGCCTTACATGATTGAAAGTGTTAAGTACTCAAGTGCTCTACAACATAAATAATTAAGTGAACCATGGTTGTTGTGGGATCTGTGCAGCATGTGTTTTTGGACTGACTGTGGTTCTGGCTCTGTAGGAGCTGTGAATGACATGGCCACTCACCCCGGCTATTACACTGATCTGGTCGAACAGTCTCTGGGCACAAGCACTTTGGCTACAGACGAGATTGAGAGAGACTTGCACCGCTCTCTGCCAGACCACCCTGCCTTTCAGAGTGACACAGGAATCTCAGCTTTACGCAGAGTCCTTACTGCCTACGCATACAGAAACCCTAAAATTGGCTACTGCCAGGTACTTTCTTTTTTTTTAACAGGAAAAGCCGCAATTGACTCTGATAACAGGAGCTCTTAGAGGTTTTGAGTAAAGACAGTAATGCCTGGTACACACTACACAATATCAGCCCGATACAGCAAGGTACGGTGTCGGCATGGATCGTGAACGACAATGAGTGTCGTACACGATAATCCATCGTTTTATCTTGTGTAGTGGTCATAGTTAACGACACCACATCTGGGATACCTCATGACGTTACCAACACAAAGTCTAGCATGTTTGATTTTCTTTTTGTCGTTCATGACTGCTCCTGTCACAGCCGTCACTTTGACCAATAGGAACACAGAGCGATCTGCTGCTGTAGACACCTGTATGACAACAACACCCCAGGGTTTCTAAAAAGGGAAAAATACCAGTGTGAAACAGCAGAAGCACTTTATCAACCCGCTGAGTACTGCCATTAGCATCAAGCTAGCAAACAATGTTAACTTCTTCATAATGGAGACAGACATAAAGTAAGAAAATTAAAAAAAATAGTGGCTTTTATTTACCACAACTGCAGAGGCTACCAGCCTCATTCGAAACAGACTGCATTATAAGCATAATAACTTCGGCCGAGAGAATCCCTTCATTTTTTTTTAAAGGCTTTTATTGTGAAATATTTGCAGGAACTTGTTGTAGAGGATTCAGTGACTTGTATGTTTGTGTACGGTACTTCAGATGGAGCTCCTGCCATCCGCTGGCACTTTTTACATTACTACAACAACATTTCGGCTGGCACATGAACAGACACAGTGACTGAAATAATAGTTAAATTAATAAAAATAGGACAAGAATAACATGATGACATCACACACGTCATGAAGGACAATCGAGGATGATTGGCATGGTGTGTCATGTGTGTCGGCCGAGTCACGGCACGATTTTATGACTCCACAATCGCATAATGACTGTCGGAACGGACAGAAATATGGTGTAGTGTGTACCAGGCACAACAGTCATTAGCCAATTACTGTATGTAGTTTGTTATCACAGATAATTATTTGATGTATATGAAAAACATGCACACACAAATACATAGTTACCAGTAAGTGTTCAGTCTAGAGGTCAGCCGATTTTATAAAGGCTGTTAAAACAAAGATGGTTCGGAACAGGAAAAAGCTGATAGCCGATTTATGGGCCAATATCCCCCCCACCCTCTGTGGGAAAAATTAAAACATTTGACATTCGACTGTAATTTGTACCAGTATACTTTAGAGTGGAGTCATTTTGTGTTTTCAGAATACTACAAATACTTTCTCCATGATTCTTAAAACACAAAGAAACAAGACTAGATCAGAGCCTAGTATGTGGCTGGGCTATGTATAAAACCCTAGAGGGCTTTTAATTTGAAACAGCAAGTGGAGATAGTCACTCAGTTACAGATTTTGCTCTGGTGCAATAGTGAAAAAAATCGCAGTAGCAAAAAATTGATGTAAATACACATTAAAATGAAGAGCAGTACATTTAGACACAGCCTCACAGCAGAAGGGACCTGCTTTCTCTGGAGATGAACCCACTGATCCGCTGCTTTTTGCTCAATTTAACACAGCCCTCTTCTCTTGTGCTCCAGTAGGTGATGTATGTCCGTTAGCAGCCATTGGCCACTAACAGTGCAAAGTTCGTCTGATAGTGATAGTTTATAAACCGTTGACCTCTAGTCCAGTCAGTTTGCTCTTATGATCATCTCATCTCTTCACTTGTATTGGTAATTAAAGTGAAATTATCCTTTTGTTTTTGCTCTTTGTACCATGACCTCATCACCTCACCTGTCACAGTTAGACTTCAGCAAAAACCCTTATGGTTTTAAACCCCTGCACCCTTTGCTGTGATTGGTCATTCATGACATTGAGGAGTGAAGCAGCTCTGAAAAGCAGAGGTGATTTTTACAAAAGGCCAAGTACTTTGAAAAAATGGCTGTGACGTTTACAAAAGGCCACAACGTGATCTGAAACCATTGAAAACATAAAGGCACTGATGCTCTGAAAAATGTACCTTTTTGACACACACACCTTTATACTGTCATCCCCCCTCCAGTTAACCCTATTCTTACATCAGGACTGTCCTTTTTCCTATTCAGGCCATGAACATTCTCACTTCAGTTCTCCTGCTTTATGCGAAAGAAGAGGAGGCTTTCTGGCTTTTAGTGGCCGTCTGTGAGAGGATGTTGCCAGATTACTTTAACCGCCGAATTATTGGTGAGAGTGGAAGCATTTCTCATACTGCTGGTAATTTTAAGACTTGTGAAGTTGCACTCTGAAAAGTTGCCGATCTTTCTTCAGGTGCTCTGGTCGACCAGGCGGTGTTTGAGGATCTGATTCGAGAAAACCTCCCCCAGCTGGTGGAGCACATGACAGACTTGAGTTTCTTCTCGTCCGTGTCCTTGTCCTGGTTCCTCACTCTCTTCATCAGTGTCCTGCCCATAGAGAGCGCTGTGAACGTGGTAGACTGTTTTTTCTACGACGGCATAAAGGCTATTCTGCAGCTTGGCCTGGCAGTGCTGGACTACAACATGGAGGCGCTGATCAGCTGCCACGACGATGCAGAGGCCGTCACCATCCTCAACAAGTCAGTGTGAATACGAACAAGGCAGGACCGATGTATTTCAAACATGATTACCGTGTAAATGATTTTCTGCCTTTCTTTAATGTTATTTCAGATTCTTTGACAGTGTGACAAACAAAGACAGTCCCTTGCCTCCAACAGTGCAGCAAGCTTCAGTCAGCAATAATGATAAGGCATCTCACTTCAATGTGGATATCAGTGAGCTGATCCGAGAGGCCTACGAGGTACTGCGTTTTTCTGTGGCTGTTTCACTCCTTGTGATGTCGGTGTTGTGTTTGATTTAACTAATTGTGCTTCGTTTAGAAATATGGAAATATCCGTTCAGAGGAAGTCGAGAGTTCACGGAAAAGAAACAAACTGCATGTGATCCAGACACTGGAGGATACAACCAAACAAAATGTGGTGAGTGGCCATTGAGTTTACAGTAGTTGGTGTGCTTGAATTGTAACTGTGATGGTAAGGATGCATTAAAATGTATTTTCAGATTCGAGTGGTGTCCCAAGAAGTCAGACTCAATGCCTCACATCTTGATGAGCTTTATAACTTGTTCAAAGTAAGTCAAAGACACGATACAGTAGCTTCAGTGTCATCATACATAAATGTTAACTGTCATTATAAAAAAGGAGATGCGTCAAGTCTTTCTTTATTTTCTGTTTTCAGCGGCAGCATTTCCTCTCTTGCTACTGGACAATGAAGAGCCCGGCTCTGCTCCATCACGACCCCAGCCTGGCCTATTTGGAGCAGTACCAGTTGGGTTTCCAACAGTTCAGCATGCTCTTCTCCCTGCTGGAGCCCTGGGCTTTCTGCACCACCAAGAGCACACTCTCCCTCTGGGTCTTCCGCCTGATAGACGAGAACCAGGACGGCCTCATCAACTTTAAAGAGTTCTGCTGTGCGCTTGGTGAGTTTACTTGCTCCCTGCTCTCCACTAAGGCCCCGATCAGACAGAGCACATTTGGCAGGTTGCAAAATGTAAGGCCTGCCATACTGCATTTTGTCGACACCTGCACCGACCAGACAGAGTGCTTTTTGCAGCTTGCTGCAATTTTTTTGTTGTTGTTGCTAGGCAACCACTGAATCACCTCTCCTTAGCTTAACCACTGTTTTGCTGTGAAGTAAACTCACAGATCTGTTCCTTAAAATCTGTATAAAAAATGGACAGGCAGAGGGCAGTTGCTCTGGCTATGATTGAGGGTGAGAGTTTGTTCCCAAAAACTACGCTGACACAGGAAAACGGAGATCCGTCTGGGTACATGAGACCCTCAGAGAGAAGGAAATCATGGGTAGGGCTGTCGCAGTGATGGAATTTCCCCTTCTTTGATTAAGGGTGGCTCAACAGTGCTATATATGGCATTTCCACCATTTTTTGATGTTTCTGCACATTTCATTTATCCTAATTTTACTGCTTTGTAAATAAGCTTTATTGTGAGACAATCCTTAGCTATATAGTTGCTCCTTAAGTGACAAAGATGACATAGTGTTAAATCAAATTGAGTACGTGTGGCAATGAGGTGCAATAAGGGCGCAGCATTTTTTCTGTTGCAATGCTTTGGTTGCAGAAGTAATAATGTCAACACACAGCAAAGTACCAACTTGCTCTTGCCCTTGCTGTGGATGAAGAGAATGCTGGAGCACTTAGGGAGAGAGGATGGACCTGCTGGTCTGTGTGGATTCAATATTTAGTTCTCCCACATTGTTGTTCAGCGATGTGACGGTTGGTCTCTCTGGTATTTCCCAACCCTCCTCGAGTGGATGGCCGGATAAAAATTAACATTCATTGACATCAAATTTGGCAAACGTGCCATGCTCAGCGTAGAATATAAGCTCAGTGCCTGTTCGCACTGGCATTTATAGCATGGTGTAAATATTAGGTGCTCCCATGGGGATAAAACAAACATGAACATAGAGGTAGTGGTGGTTGCTTACTATCCCCTGTTTGGCTTGTTATTGCAACAGCCCTAATTCACGGGAAGTACCACCAACTAGTCCAGGAGCTTTGCCTGGATGATTTATAGAATGATAAAATGTCAGAAAGTACTCGAGGCTACAAGATGTTCAGATACATCTTCCAACTTGCCTAGAGCTAGCAAAATGTTTCACTCTCACTGAAAACAATTTAAAAAAGCTGCTTCAAACTACTAAAATGCTGATCGGGGCTTAATGCAGCCTTTAACCTCAGTATCCAAACTGCTATAACTTCTAATTGCTTCTCCCACAGATACTTTGTACAGTGGATCATTCACAAATAAGCTGAAATTCCTCTTCAAGCTGCACCTTCCACCAGGTGAGTGATGAACAATATATAACAATTTACCTTTTCATATATGATGACTCTAACCTCTGAGCGTTTGTGTCTCAGTCACATCTGTCTGTCTCTTGTACACTGGAACAGATTTGTACCAGTGTACCTTCAGCTTCAGCCTCTGACTCATTTCCCTCATATGTCCATAGTGCTGATGTACTCCTGCAGGTTCAAAGTGCAGCACATGTTTTCAGACTGGATCCTTCACATTGTCTATATTCTACCTAACATGACAGCAGTAACACAACAGCAGCCGCCTAAAGTAGAACACAAGGTCAGATAGACATCAGTCTTTGGTCTACAGGGCTTGAAAATGTATGAGTTGTCATTTCAATGATCCAGCCCATAACTTAGCGTTTGTCAAGTGAGCACGTTGCCTGGGGCCAGAAACTGTCCTTGAATGTGCAGCTCTTGTCTGCATGATGTGGCAGTGCGTGCTCGAAGGCTGGGGTAAGAATAGTCTATGCTGGTTGAAAGAACTTTGCCATGGCAACGATGGGTGTAAGGAGCTGTAAGGGCATTTTGCAGCGGGCTAGCTTCTCTATAAAGAAGGTCCGTGATGAGGATGGAGTGCTCAAATTACAACTGACAGCTTAGCAGCAGAAGAGCACTGAGTCACTGTTAGTGATGTGCCAGGCCTGTAAACGTCAAGCAGCACAGCTTGTTTTATGTCTCGTGGAGAGTGCACATTGCTTCAGCACCAAGGACAGGTCCCCAGTACTGAACCCTGACACACTTTAATCAACATAACCTGTGACATAGCTATAAAAGCCTGAGCACAGGAAGGTGTGTTGGCCCAGTATGCTGTCTGAAAAGTGGCCAGCATTTTTGTGATCATCTTACCTGGACAGTGAGATTTATTATGCACAGCAATGTCTGAGGCTGATATTTAAGTATGGAGTTGAATGAAATGGACCATTTGTTGTTTGCTTCTTGTGTGAAAGTAAAGAGTGCTGTTAAACCAAATCGACATCTGTGATGTCACCATGGCTGCCATCACAAGACATCTCCACACACACTACTTGTTTTGTTTACTTTTCTTTTTTTATGATGCAAAATTCCAGTCATTACCATTTTTAAGAACACAGCGTTATGCCTTGTGGGACTTCCCTCGAGCAAAGTAGGCAGAGTTGTGGTCTTACGGAAAGCGTGCAGAGCGAGCTGCAAAAATCAACCACAGTGACCTCAAACACTTTCCGATTTCATGGAGGGAAAGCCCCAAGCCCTGGAACCGGGCCAAACTCTCCATTGATCAAGGACATGTGCTATTTAGAGCTGAGAGTCTGCAGGTTTTTCAGTTCAAACATAAAGTACAGCAGCCGTATTCATTCATCGGCTGCAATCAGAGAGCAGGGGCTACACGGTGACATCAGCTGTGTGGTGACATCATCTGTGTTGTGATTGGTTGTAGACAAAAAGTCTTGTAGCTTGTGGCTACAGGTAGGAGTGATTAAATTATAACATCAGGATAGCACTTGCTATTAACAGTTGTAAATCTGGTGTATGAACATGATAGCACATTGCAAATAGACTTTTATACTCTGCAGTATCTTGTGTGCAAGTGGAAATTTAGTTTAAATGTTTATCATTAGTCATCTTGAGTACAGAGGTAATAATCTGATGAATTGTTGGCAGGGGTCACAGGTCAGAATTTGACAGAGATCCTTAGACTAAAAATGTTCAAGACCTTTGATAGGCCCATTACATTTTGAATAAAATTTTAGATTTCAGGTGCAAATGTCAGCCTGAATCTGGCAATTAAGGAAATATCACCTCAATCAATTAATGTGTTCACAAGGACATGGGTTTTTAAGTATCCCGTTTATGTGTTTTGCACATTTAAACACCATATCCTGACTATGATCATGACTCCGATAAGCTTCATAAGCGGGTTATTCACGTCCATGTAAACACACTCATTAAGGTTTGCTCGGATCCTGAGTCTCAGTAGCAGATTTCATGTCACAGACACACACACTGACCAACCTGGCAATCATTAGGCTGTGCCGCTTATACAGCATGAAGCTGTCAGGACAAATATAATGACACTGCTGGCTTGTGAGGGTAATTGTGTAATCTAGCAATGCAAACTGGCACGCATGCATGAATACACACACAGTCATTGGTGGGGGTTGGAGCACAGAATTATAGCACATCTCAGATAATAGTAGAATTGGAAATTAAAATAACACAAGCAGGAAGTATTTTGCACGGGAATGCCTTATTTTTTAAAACAATACTCAGTAATTTATTTAGTTTGTTATATGAATGTTAACAGCACATTAAAATGCTTTTAAATATAATGCAGTCCAGTACATAAGCTTTACAAAGATGTAGTCTATTTCAGGATTGTGAGAAGGGGTTACATTAGACTGTATGTAATAAACTGAACTCAGTGTATATGGACATCTATGTTTTCTTTGATCAAATTCTTTAACATATTTCATCCTCTGTCACCTCTGTGTCTTCATCTTTCCTCTCAGTGTACTCACAGTCGGTATCTTCTAGCTTTCACAGGTAGTCCTGTGCACTTAAAGGAACAAAGAATCCAGCACTTTATTCCAGTGACTGAAGACTCTTCTCACTTGAGTAGACTCACTGGTTAGCCTCTTTACTCTTTCTTTTCCTTTATAACTCAAATTTCACTTGCACCCTTTCCTCCTCAATTCTATCAGTCCGTCTTGATGCTTGCCTGATTGCCTTGAATGTTCGTGAAGCATTTCTCTGCTCAGTTTGTTCACATGGCTGCTTTTATGTTTCAGCATTTGATCTACCAGAAGATGGTGTGATAAGAAAAAGCCCTGAGAGAGGTGATATTTCATCCAAATTTATCACAAACACTCCATGATTATGACCAAAAACTGTTGATGTCTTTGTTTTGGGTGATAGTTTACAGTTTGTGGTGAAATTGACAGGTAGAGGAAAAGTGGACCTGCAGGCCTACCTGAAACAATGGCAAAATGAAATACTTAAGAAAGAGGAAACCATCAAGGACCTGCCCCGAATTAATCAGGTACATTAATCCATGTACTGTTTATTGTCTGAGGGGACCATGTTCAGGATTCAGCTTCACATTTTCACCATGAAACTCAATTTATCTGATGAAGTGCAACACATTTTTTTTCTGTCTCAGACTCAGTTCATCCAGTTCTCCAAGACCCTGTACAACATCTTTCATGGCGATCCAGAGGAGGAGTCTCTCTACCGAGCCGTGGCTCATGTGACCAGCCTTCTCCTGAGAATGGAAGAGGTGGGACGGAGGCTGCAGGAGCCGAGCAGCCCGCCTGAGTCCACAGAGTCTGCCAACACTGATGCTGCTGCTGCTGCTACTGGTGCTGCTGCTGCTGCTGCTGCTGCTGCAGCTGCAGAGTCTTCACCAGAAGAAGCTTCTGCCAGCCTGGAGAGCTCCGACACTACCAGCTCCAATACCAGTCAGGATGCAGTGTCCGACCTCACAGAGATGGAGTGGTCATTTTCATTTGAACAGGTCCTTGCTTCTCTGCTCAACGAGCCGACCATAGTCAGCTTCTTTGATCGGCCCGTCGACGTTCACACTAAACTGGGACAAGCTAAGGTTGCCCAGCTTAAGCTAAAGGCGAACAAGTGAAAAGAACACATGCTTTGCTTCTGATTCAAACCCAGAAGTCACCATTAATTTCCTTTCTCCACTCGGATAGGGCAGCGATTTTTGGGCGAGGCACACAGTGAGATTACTGCTAAGGTAATATCATAAATGAAGAGGAACGTAGATGTTAAAATCTGGGGTGCAATGTGCGTGTGTGTGGGGCTCTGATGTTCGGCAACGATGGCTGATGAAACTAAAACTAAACTAAGGCACAACATCTCTAAGACACTGTCTGACACCTTCAGTGCATTTTCATGTTAGGCCTCTTTGCAGACATACTGTAGGCTGTTGTTCCTCAAATCTGATTATGCATTTTTAAACTAGGTGATGAAATGTATTCTCTCATGTAGCCTCAGATTTTAAGTTGAAAATATTTTTCCCCATATGCCATGGATGACATACAGTATAGTTTTGTATTGTATACGGGACATGGAGTACTGTCCCCTTTATTTAGAAACATGACAGAAGAGTTTGTCCTTCACTCTGTCTCCGATGTCATGTCCGTAACAAACCACTTAGACAAGGTGACTGAGATTCCACAGGAATATTCTCCCTCTGGATATCTTAATATATTTTCTCTCAGATTACTCATCACTGCAGTAGGTAGTGAGACAAACTGTAAATGCTAATGTGTCCTGTGACTTTAATGTCTCTCGTTATTAGGCAACATTAGTGTTATTCTGTAAACGTCGACTTATTGTGAGAAACACCAGCTTTCCAGTTGAAGAGGCACAGAGTACAGTAGTAAAATGTAAGTAAGGACAAGCAGTAGCGTTGTCCCTGGAAGCCATAAATTGATTTCAGAGATTTATCTGAATGAGGATGTCAGATGCATTTTATTGAGAGCTTGGACGATTCAATTATGGTGTTAGACATTTGCAATAATACACAAGTGAGGATGCCGTACTGCCACACTTGTCTGTCTCGTTCCTCCAATAGCAGCACACACAGTAACAATATTATAGCATGACTTAAAGTTTGTCATACTGGTCTGTAAAGGTAAAATACTTTGAAATCCACAGTGCTGCTGCAGGGAAATCTGCATCTGCTTCTGAACATGTGCTGTGTGTGATCATCAGAGTGCGATTGGTCGATGTACTGTTTGCTTACGTCCGTCTTACTGTATATGTAGGATGTTATGTTCTAGTAGAAGTGCAGCATTTTGTACATAAGGATCAGTTCAATAGTCGTTTGATTATTGTATTTATCAGGCTTGTATTGATGTAAGATATGAGCTAGCGGACTGTTGTGGACACGACTTAAACCTTTTTGAAGGACATTTTGTTTTATCAAATCTCAGGGTGCAATTTGTGTAAAATAAACGGGAAAAAAGGGATATTTTTTCGACCTGGGATATATAAAGTATATATGACTGAGTTATACATAGCTTACAAATGTCTGTAACATTAAAATATAGAGCATGTGTAGCATAGTTATAGGATTTGCCACATTATGCTAGCCTTTAATAAACAGCAATTATTACTGCTCGCCTCAGAAAGCCAGATCTGACTTACAGTATTTCAGTTGTTTTGCTTCTTATCTGTGCATTTTCTGCCTCTTTGTGTTTGCTTTTATCTCAGTGAATCATTTGCACATTTGTTTGAGATTCACACGTCGTAGATATGCCTGTATCTCGGCCAGATCTCAAAGGCGTTGGATTCCAAAAGGTTGTGACCGCGTCAGCTGCAGCTCGTCATCTCCAGGGGCCAAATTCAAGAATTCACAGAGCTTTATATTTTGCTTGTCTTGGGAAAATGCTTCAGAAGCTCTTTAGGTGCAAGTGCAATTTTCTGTGTCCTACATTTTTATTATTCTGCCATTTGCTGGAAATGTTTTTTTGTTTTGTTTTTTTTCACTTAAGATTTTAGGACGAATCTGAAATGTATTTCATAGTGTAATTATTAGGTCAAGATTGTTGAAGTGAGTTGTTCACACACTTTTTGGAACTGAAAAGTCCTGTCCCTGTTTACATGGCTAATGTAAAAAAAAAAAAAGAACATAAAAATAGAGCCCATTTATCTTGATATCTTGTCACTGACTTTATTTCAGTAGTTAAAGGCATAAGGAAACAGAAGTGAGGGGGCAGAGCTTCAACAGGAGAGCTCAGCATCTCTGACCATGGTCTGGTTATTTCAGCACGACAGTTCCCTGGCAGCTTCATGCTGCATTTGTAACAATTCTGAAACTTCAAGAAATGATAACATACAAATTACAACCTCTTATCAAAGACTGCGTTGTAGTCCTTCTGCCAGGGTTCTGAGTTTTTCATTTCAGTTTATTGCTGAATCTATATCTGATTATGTGATAATATCTTCAAGGTTAGAAATCATACAAAAACAAGTTTGCTCAAGAATTTATTTGTTGATCTCCACTGGTGAATTACTATTACTATTTCTTTAGGCATAGCTTTTGGAAAATGGCACTTTAGATGACTTTTGTTGGCCCAAAATTAATGTGTGGTTTCTGCTTGGTGGGGAGAAAATGAAATGAGATGCCTTTGTGATAACAATGGAGGGAAAATCAGACTTGAAAAATCTTCATCCCCCCGGCATGCTGTCAGATTTGTCATTAAGCATCAGAGTGTGAACAGTAGGCATGCCTAATGCTCTAGCTCCTGCATTACTGTATGATTAGTCAATTCCTTATATGTACAAGTGTGGTCTACAGCTTTAAAAGTCTGTATTTTTTGATTGAACGCTTGTTTTGCAAATTAAGTGAAGCACAGACATTTCTGTTTACTTGCTTGATTATGATTTTTTTTAATCTCCATGCAGAAGTACCAGAATAAAGAGTGATGATTCTATGAATAATAACATTTGGGTTATCCTGAGTGTTACTGGAAGCACTACACACCGGCATGAATTGCAATGTGACTCATGACATGTTAATTGATGCTTATTTTTTTGTATTTTACGATTTTCCTGTTTGGGATATCTGACAGTGAGGCATGTTTTAATTTATCTATGCATATAAAATAGGGATAGTTATGTAGTGTGCTATTGTATAATAAATATAGTCATGGATGAATAATCACACTGTCATTATTGTGACATGTCCTGAGGATAAATAAGGACAAATTCAAATTTACTTTTTAAAAACATCATTTTTATGTCAACAAGGAAAGGAAGATGAGTCTATGTACAATGAGGGGCCTTTTAACCATTTCATAATCTGTCCATAGACATATATATAGTTTTCTTTTACAATATCTGAAATAGATTCTAACCTACTACAGATATGTTTACCTATATCATGAAATCAGTAACGTCCATGTTCATGCAGTAATGCTGTTTTTATACCTCCGTGCCAGCAGCAGCCGTGGCTAGAGGCATTATGTTTTTGGGTTGTCCGTTCCATTTTTGTGAACACGATATCTCAAGGAAAACTCAAGGTATTTTTTTCAGATTTGGCACAAACATTCACTTGGACTCAACGACGACTTGATTAGAATTTGGTGGTCAAAAGTCAAAGGTCACTGTGACCTCACAGAGCATGTTTTTGGCCAAAACTGAAGAATTCATACATTAATTATTTTAAAAAATCACAGAAATATCTAATAGGATAAAATTATCGAGGTCAGCTTCAATGTGAATGACCATTTGATGTCCTCCCCTCATACCCGGCCTATTGTCATCGCCGTCACTGTTCATGTCTTCTCTGTTGATTTCTTGGGCGCTTGTACCTCATCATAATGTTCAGCATCAAACACTTTTCTAGTCATTATTTAACATCATATCTCAGAAACAGAAGGGGAGACATTTGTTCCAATACTGAATTGGTGACACTAATCTTGGGTGCCCACCTGCAAACTGTGCTGATTGTATACTGTAGATCCTCTGTGCTGCCAGGGGGATGATGTGTGTGAAGCATCAACAGACATGGATGTAAACTAGTACAAGCTGACTGGGGTGCGGAGGCGTACAGTCTCAAGGTGCTAATTCTAATTTGCTTATTTAGCATCAGTTCTCAAGCCTCATTATTATTCATTTGGAGTTGTGTTTGTGTTTGCCTGGTGAATGTAAGTCCAATAACTACTCTTCTTTAGCTCTGTTTTTGTTCTCCACAACTCCTGAGGGGAATATGTAGCTCTTTAGCTGCTAAATGCTCCACTGTGTCCACCAGCTTGTTTCTAACCGTGTCTGTCTGCTGTTTCATGCTGAACAAGTTACGCTAGTTTACAGCTTATCTGGTGAAAACAGCAGCCTGTCACAGCCAAAAACTATAGAAACAGTAGTGCACCAAAATGTATTCCAATGCAGTATGATAATATTGGTAAATGGACTGCATTTATATAGCGCCTTTCTACCTTACCGGAAGTGCTTTATAATTTACCTCTTATTCACTGGAGCCTATTCTCAGCTGACACTGGGTGAGAGGCAGGGTACACCCTGGACAGGTTACCAGACTATTACAAGGCTAACACAAAGAGACAGACAACCATCCTCGCTCACATTCACGCCTACGGCCAGTTTAGAGTCACTAATTAACCTGCATGTCTTTGGACTGTGGGAGGAAGCTGGAGTACCCAGAGTAAACCCACACTTACGCGGGGGGAACATGCAAGCTCTGCACAGAAGGGCTGTTTTTTCCCAGGGTTTTTAAAAACTCTCTCTCTCTCTCTCTATTGTCTTAGCAGCTTCAGCATATGACACCCCCTTTCCTGCTCTGAGCTTATTAACTTTCACTTCCTTAATTCTCTTAGGACACTGTGCTGACCCTGCATGGTGATATCCCTTGCGTGGAGGCACTATGCTTGCTCTTCATCTTTTTTTGCAGTCCTCCCCATAACAGATTTCATTCTGACTCCCCTACATACTGCAGCAACATGCTTATATTCCTGACAGCTGCAACATGTGACAGGAGCCCTCTCATATGGCCTCATCATGTAACACACATACTCATACAGTCTCTCCCGCAATTCCAAAAGTCAAACACACCAAATTACCATCCTCCTTCTCCCCTTCCCAGAATCTTGTCAGTCTTTGTGCCTCATACACACCTGCAATATTCTGAAATAACTTCTACTGACAGCAGCACTCCACTTACCACTCCTTTCTTCCTGACTTCTGACCCAGGTGAGAAGAGAAGCAAGTCACAATGATCTCTTAATACACAAATCTTTAGGGCTCTGTCTCTCTAATGCTTTAATACACATTTAATGATTACCTTTTCTCTTCTTGTGATCCTGGCCAATCATTCATCCCCAAATTGTCCCTCTACAAACTTTCCAACCGCACATGAAACCTTGAAAATCCCTGTTTTTGCCACAGCTATCATCCCAACAAGATTCGTCACACGTCCTCATTGACTGACTGAAACAACTTGAATTACTCCTCTCTTTTTAAAATATTTAAGTCATCTTGTTTCCAATTTTGCTTTCTATTCCTCCTCCGACTCCATTTCCACAGGTGATAATTGCTCTCTGTGGGTTCATCACTACGAGCAGCCTGTTTCACATTGCCACATTATTTTCACATTGTCAGCTGATAAAAGGAAGCTGTGACGCAATTGTATCTGTCATAGTAGTTGTGAGAGGGGCTCCAAACTTCACAGACATGTCTGGGAATTCTTTGCCCCCCCCACAACAGCTGACTACCCCACCACCAACAAACAATAAATATCTACAGTTCCTGGCATGCTTCCCATCCAAATCAGGGCCTATGTAAGACTAAAAGGGTCACACCCCATATGGTGTTTCAGTCTATATTAAGAGGGAAAATTTTATCAGAAAATCCTGGCACCAGATTAAAATGGTTATGTTACAGTCAGGCTGTTCTCATGCACTGTTTATACATATACCTACAAAAAGTAATGCACCACAATTTGTATATAACCTATGTAATCAAGAGCCATTTGCGTAAAACCCACGTAACTGGGAAGACTGTGATCAAGTGACCGATGCACTGACAGGAGTAACAACGGAAGTAGTCCATCTAAGTAGGTATGTTTTGGGGGTGTATAGGTCACAAAACACAGGACTTTCACCAAGTATACTGGTGTTCCGAACCGTGTGAAACCAAGTGAACTCTGAGTTATTTTAAGGTACGTCTTCACCATGTTTCTTTTCCTAAACCTAACCTACGTAACTTTACATTAAGCCGTAATGTCATTCGTGGGGCACTAATTCGTTAGCTATCATACAAACGGTTGTTTCTGCATTGTTGTAAGATATACAAACCATTGTATAAGAATATGCTGGTTATAACACATTCTGAAGACGACAGCTTCACAGTCAGTACAGGAGATCTTTAAAAGCTTTTTATAACATAACTGCACTTGGCCTATATACACTAAACTACATGGACATCATGTGGTACTATTTACACTCTGGCTTTCCGAACCACATTTGTGGGGAACTGGCATGAAAATGCATTAGAAATTATTTTTTTGAAAACGACAAATTAAATTTTCCACATGAGAATAATTTGTAGAGTATGTGGACAGAAAGTGCAAAATGAAATATGGTGCTGGAAGCTAAGTTGTAATGTCTTGGGGAAAGAGAAGCACAAATCTTGTTTGTACAGACTGCTTCTCTCCATTAGTGGGTCATATTCTGACCTGAAAAAACAGGCTTTATGATGGACACTTAGTCTTACTCACTGGTGGCACAGCAGCTACAAATAGCCTCTTTATGGCGTGACAAAAACATGGGAGCATACAGGCCCATGGTAAATCATCATTAACAGTGACTCGTCCTAAAGCGTGCACTCTGTCTGTCTGATTTATGAGCAGCAGTGTGACGCGGTGACGGCTGGTTTCTGTGTATCACTCATACTATTCTGGCTCAGAGATTTGGTTGCATATGGTTGTGGCCCAGAGTTCACAACCTTCACCCTTGTCACCTGTTCAGTTTTCAGCCTCATCCCATCAAGAGTGACCAGGCAGCTCTGGAAGTTTGACAGCTTTTATCTCGGTTCATAATATTAATGAATGTCAATGGAAAACATTTCTCCTAAGTTCTCACAGACAAGCCTGACCTGACCAGTCTGCCACCATTTTTTTTTATCAGGATTGATTCAGTTGTACATACCATCAGCTGGTTGATCCAGAATGTAAAAATCACATTGTAACTTCAAAATGTTGCTGGCATTTTTAAATTTAAAACTTCTCAGGCAGCCTTTTAAAGTAATGGAAAATCAAATTGAAAAACTAAGGTTAGTTTTTATAAGAAACAAAGCTTCACCACACACAGCTAACAAGTACTTACACTATTTGACTGAATGAATGAAACTTTTGCTGTTGTTAATCTTGCTGCAGGGTAGAGAACAGATGATCCAATGCACTATGCACAACGAGCTTCCTGTCTTTATTTGGGCTGAATTGTAACAGCTTGTTCTTGTTGCTGATGCAAGAAAAAAAACTTTTGGTCACCTACCCCCATTACATACACAATGCTCCTACAAGTGTGCATGAGAGCTATTTATAGCAACAGTGAAGAAGTCTTTGAAGCAGAGCTCTCACTAGTGTATGATGGTATGTGTTTTGGAAATGAGTCCATCCACACCGCTCTCTGCCTGAGCGTGTCTGCTGCAGCTGCTGGAAACCAAGCAGTTAAGATGGCAGCTTCAGGGAGAAAATAGCATGGCTGCATTGATACACTGGGCAAATCGAATCATAGCAGTGATTGCACGACACAGTTTCACGAATCACACAAGCCCTCTCTTTATTATAGTACAATGCCTTTGACTTTCCATGTTGTTTGAGCAGCTTTATTTAACATGATCTCAAATCCATCTTTTCTACTGATATAAAGGAAAACCACCAAACTGAGCCATGCAATACAAGACTTGTTCTCAACTGGTCCTCAAGTAATTCTTCCCATCTAATCAGATTGAGTATGTCAGTTGTTAACAGGAGGCTCTTGTTGACAAATCACTAGCTATTCTAGAGATGTACTGATCAAGTTTTTCCTCTGTGTCTGATCCTGATACGGTTCTTTGTGTGTCTACCAATAAAAAGTCTGAACTATCACTTTGTATCTGACGTTCAAAAAATAACGGTTGCACTCTTTTTTATGTAGCAAACTCCTAATCTTTCACAAGCAACTTGATTCAAATACTGTATTTAGGTCCGGATTCTGAGATTATCTGCACAAGGCGGTAGTAGCTTAGTAGCCAGTTCACCTCCTGGACACTGCCAAAGTGCCCTTCAGCAAAGCTCCAAACTTTTAAAGGATAACTTTGGCATTTTTCAACCTGGACAATATTTCCCCCCGTAAATTGATAAAAGAGACTGATGTGAAAAACAATTGTTTCAGTACTTAGGGAGCAGGTAGCACCTGGCAGCCACACAGCAGGCTGTAATAGAAGCACACAGGGCAATTAAACATTGTCACTGTATGTCCATTAAAAGTGGTTATTTTTGCCACAGACTGGCTCAGATTGTTATTGTAAGTGTCTGAAGGGTCTCTTTACCTTTCACCTGATCCAGTCTGTTTGTTATTGCCTCCTTAAGCAGAAGTCTCGTTCTGAAATATCATGAGATATCACGAGATGTCACTTGTTGCAGGAAAACAGTGGAAACGTGTGTGTGTGTGATCTAGAGAGAATATAATATCTAAAAATATAGGGCAGCACAGTGGTGTGGTGGTTAGCACTGTCGCCTCACAGCAAGAGGGTTCCTGGTTCAATCCCAGGAGGGAGACCCTCTGTGCGGAGTTTGCATGCTCTCCCCGGGTACTCCGGCTTCCTCCCACAGTCCAAAGACATGCAGGTTGATACTAAATTGTCCATAGGTGTGAAAGCCCACTGTCAGCTGGGATAGGCTCCAGCTCCCTGTGACCCTCAAGAGGATAAGCGGTTACAAAAATGGATGATTATTTACCAGATTTCAGTCATGTGGGTGAGACTTTTTAATATGACTACCACCTGTATTTATGTGAGCCAGAGTATACGCATGAAGAGTGGATGAGGAGACAGAGAGAGGCAAAGAAGGCAGCACAGGGTGACCGGGGCTCTGCAGAATGTGAAGCCGGGAAACGGTGGAGTTACTGTGACCCTCTGCTCACAGAGGAAAAATTCTTATGTTGTGTATGTAAGAGTGGTTCATGTTTCCACATTTCCGAGCTGTGTCGGCAAAATGAGAAGCTACACTTCAAGACTATCTTTGTTGGATATGGACACGCTAAAGTTTTGGCTAGTTGTGCTACAAATGGATCCTAACAGACTAAAGAAAAGTACTGTTCCAAGAGTGGATTTACCTGCTGCAGACAAGTGGAGGCAGGTTAATGTTAACGTTATTATGTTTACATTGCATAATGTTGTGCAGGAAAGCATGGCGGGATAACAACAAAAACAATTAATAAATGAATAGGAGGTGCAAAATATCAACTGATTCAGCACTGAGTATAACAAATCAATATAGATTGATTACTCATTTTCATCAGCTGACATTCATAATAATAAGTGACTAGTCCATACCCATTGGTAGCTTTGTCACCTTCTACCTATACCAATCCTCAATGCCTATATGCAGTTTCACATTGATTGACCACGTCAGTGAGTAGAAAAATGTGGGACAGACAGAATGACTGACTGACAGAATGACACACTGACAGTTTCCGTGATTATGTGCAGCACACCATACCATGACTTAGTCATACCAAAAATTAGAAGAAAAAACAAACAAACATTCGGCCACAGGGGGAGCCACAGTGATCAGTCGCATTTTAGCCATTTTTAAGCATTTTTCTGTTGTTATAGCGCCACCCAGTTGCCAATTAGAATTAAATTTCTCCAGTCACCTTGAGGCGTCCTGTTCTACATATCTACCACATTTAGTAAAAATCGATATGGCGGTTAGGCCTAGATAAGAAATTAGCTCTCTAGCGCCCCCATTTTGTTTGATGGGGTCAATAATGGAAGGGTCCCCTCAGATTATGTGTGGTCATATGTCTACAAAGTTGCGTGGTGATGGGTGAAACCCTTGAGATGTGATGAGCCAGGCCCTCCACAATATTCATTGCCTTATAGAAGCTCAGTTTTAGTAAGTTTTCCAACTTTTGCCAAGAGGGAGCTTTAGATATTGGTCCCTAGATTATGTTCACCCAGTTTCATGCAGATCGGTCAAACTTCCTCAACTTCCTTGAGGCAAATTTGTTCCTCATGAGGAGATACATCTCTGTGCAAAGTTCCATGTCTCTACGCCATACGGGGTATGAGGTATGCCCATTCAAAGTTTGCAATTTCAATCAGTTGCTATAGCGCCCCCCTTTGGCCAAATGATGTAATATTGTTTCATTCACATCCTCCCATGACCCTCTACCACTGTACCAAATTTCACATGGATTGACCAAGTCAGTGAGGAGAAAAACATGGAACAGAGACACAGACAGACACACCCACAGACAGAGTTTTCGTCATTATATAGTAAGATATCATGTAAAAGCTACTATACTAGATGTTTATCTGATAGTGCTGTAGCAAAATTTAAGGAAATGATTCCATCAACTTTAAATTTAATACCATGTTCCACTGTAACAGAGGTTTCCGGGGCTGACTTTAAACTCTCCCAAATGTATTATCTTGTTGATACTGCTTCGGGCTCACTGTGAACAACTCTCAACTCTGTAGCACCTCTTAAAAAGAAGTTAACGAAACTCTACTGTGCTCTATTGAGCCTTGTATTCCTTTAGCCCTCAGCAGTAATGATTTTATGAGCTTTTTAAATGACAAATTTTTAACTATTACAGGCAAAATTCATGACCTCTTGTCCTCACACAGTACCAGTCTGCCTTCAAACACAGCTGTAAGACCTGATATATATTCAGATTGCTTTCTCCGATTTTCTTCAACAACTGACCTCAATGATTTCTTCATCTAAAGCATCAATGTGTCTCTTAGACCCCATCCCAACTAGGGTACTTAAAGAGGTCTTGCCTTTAGTTAGCACTTGTGTACATAGGCATAGTTTTAGGTATGGACGCTATGGACATGTCCATACCAAAGCCACAGAAACACAAATTGTCCCCACCAAAAATAATGCTAAGTGAAAACTGTAGCCTACTTCGCAAAATCACTGTTTTTTCGAATTACCATTCACAACTTGCAAAACCTTATCTGGCCTGGTTGACAGCTGCGCTCGCAAGCTATCCAATCAACAGCCTACTTTTCTTCCCTCCCTCGCTTGGAGTCAATACTTGACCAGCGTGCCTGTCAGTGTCTTGAGACAAGAGCTCTGCAGCTCAAAGTCAATGCACAATCCAGCGAGGACTGAAGTTGAAGTTACTGAAAATAGGGAATAAAATGTTGAACGACTATATTTTTCTGTACAGAGTTGTTTCAATGCTAATAGTTTAGTTTGCAGCTAGTCAGAGAGCTAGCACTAGCTACTGTAGCTAGCTATTAGCTGATAGGTCTCGTAATGTTTGCTAAGGCAGAGATAAGGTGCTGTCATGTTGTCATAACAGTTGCCTTTAGCTAGTAATAAATCTGTTTTGGTATTTAACGTTAGAAATAACTGTTGCAAACTCCTAGGTAAGGTTTAAGCAATGACTAGGTTCACTCGTCCATGAATTGCGTCTGGTAGATGTCTGGTTTGTTTATGCAATTCAATTGATGTTTGTGACTGCAGAATAACTAGTCCAACGTAATTATGTTCATATTACATAGGCTACACAGAATAGGCTGTAGGCTACACGGAAAAGAGTGTTTCTGTCTGCAAGTAGTTTGATATTGTCAATCATTTTCCTTTTATGATAGGTGGTGAGTGGATAATATTATAAAACACAGAGCCGCCTACACCTATTATACTGAATGAACACATGTGGAGTTATGTACTTAACAAAAAAAGGTGAAATAACTGAAAACATGTTTTATATTCTAGTTTCTTCAAAATAGCCACCCTTTGCTCTGATTACTGCTTTGCACACTCTTGGCATTCTCTCCATGAGCTTCAAGAGGTAGTCACCTGAAATGGTTTCCACTTCACAGGTGTGCCTTATCAGGGTTAATTAGTGGAATTTCTTGCTTTATCAATGGCGTTGGGACCATCAGTTGTGTTGTGCAGAAGTCAGGTTAATACACAGCCAACAGCCCTATTGGACAACTGTTAAAATTCATATTATGGCAAGAACCAATCAGCTAACTAAAGAAAAACGAGTGGCCATCATTACTTTAAGAAATGAAGGTCAGTCAGTCCGGAAAATTGCAAAAACTTTAAATGTGTCCCCAAGTGGAGTCGCAAAAACCATCAAGCGCTACAACGAAACTGGCACACATGAGGACCGACCCAGGAAAGGAAGACCAAGAGTCACCTCTGCTTCTGTGGATAAGTTCATCTGAGTCACCAGCCTCAGAAATCGCAAGTTAACAGCAGCTCAGATCAGAGACCAGATGAATGCCACACAGAGTTCTAGCAGCAGACCCATCTCTAGAACAACTGTTAAGAGGAGACTGCGCCAATCAGGCCTTCATGGTCAAATAGCTGCTAGGAAACCACTGCTAAGGAGAGGCAACAAGCAGAAGAGATTTGTTTGGGCCAAGAAACACAAGGAATGGACATTAGACCAGTGGAAATCTGTGCTTTGGTCTGATGAGTCCAAATTTGAGATCTTTGGTTCCAACCGCCGTATCTTTGTGAGACGGAGAAAAGGTGAACGGATGGATTCCACATGCCTGGTTCCCACTGTGAAGCATGGAGGAGGAGGTGTGATGGTGTGGGGGTGTTTTGCTGGTGACACTGTTGGGGATTTATTCAAAATTGAAGGCACACTGAACCAGCATGGCTACCACAGCATCCTGCAGCAACATGCCATCCCATCCGGTTTGCGTTTAGTTGGACGATCATTTATTTTTCAACAGGACAATGACCCCAAACACACCTCCAGGCTGTGTAAGGGCTATTTGACCAAGAAGGAGAGTGATGGAGTGCTGCGGCAGATGACCTGGCCTCCACAGTCACCGGACCTGAACCCAATCGAGATGGTTTGGGGTGAGCTGGAACGCAGAGTGAAGGCAAAGGGGCCAACAAGTGCTAAACACCTCTGGGAACTCCTTCAAGACTGTTGGAAAACCATTTCAGGTGACTACCTCTTGAAGCTCATGGAGAGAATGCCAAGAGTGTGCAAAGCAGTAATCAGAGCAAAGGGTGGCTATTTTGAAGAAACTAGAATATAAAACATGTTTTCAGTTATTTCACCTTTTTTTGTTAAGTACATAACTCCACATGTGTTCATTCATAGTTTTGATGCCTTCAGTGAGAATCTACAATGTAAATAGTCATGAAAATAAAGAAAACACATTGAATGAGAAGGTGTGTCCAAACTTTTGGCCTGTACTGTATATCATCTGTAGGCCAAATGCATCAGTTCAGGAAGCTGATTAAAGAAACAGTCATCAAGATCACCTGATCTGTAGCTCAAAACAATATGCACGCAAATTAGTGCTGAAAATTTTTTCAGGTGCCTACCAAAGCTCAAATCAAACCTACGCCCCTGCTTCTGTATTAGACATGATCAATATGTCTTTATTAGCAGGCTATGTACCACAGTCTTTTAAGGTAGCTGTAATTAAACCTCTTCTAAAAAAGCCCACCCTGGATCCAGAGGTGTTAGCCAACTATAGACTCATGTCTAATCTTCCCTTTCTTTCAAAGATCCTTGAGAAAGTAGTCGTAGACCAGCTGTGTGACGATAATAATTTATCTGAGAAATCTCAGTCAGGATTTAGATTTCCGCTCTTCATGCGTACACTCTATCACAAATAAATATGATAGAATTCAAAGGCCTGAGCCACATTGTCAAAGTCTGATATCATTCTGATATCTTCCAACATCTTATCTGGTGAAAGCATAGACTGTATAAAAATAATCGATGTAGTGAAAGTTTGTGGACTCCTATTTTAAAGCATTGAGTTTGGGCATCTTGGATTTTTAAAGCCAGAAGTGACCATATTCGGACGAGAGGGTGCTGTAGAGGAGCGAGTGGTGGATTGGACTCATAGATTGTGATGATGTCTTCCAGACAGCCTGACACTCAAAGCTCCCCCGCCCTAAGTTGTCCATAACTTTAAGCCTAATAAAACTTAAGCAGGAGAGTTATAAATTCACTGCCCATACAATTGTAATGAACTGAGAAAATTAGCTATAGAGACCAAAATTATTTTTTGTGCCAGGCTGTAAATGTTCATTTTTGCTGTAAAGCTGGGCATTTTAACATGGAGGTCAATGGGGAGTAACTTGCTTTTGGAACCAGCCTCAAGTGGCCTTCTGAGGAACTGCAATTTTTTGGCACTTCTGTGTTTCCACTCACTTAATTTTTCAGCCCAGGGGGTTGCCGCTTGGTCAAAGTGACAATTAGCTCATCCTTACAATGAGAAGCATGCCACCTGAATGTTTAGTACACTGAGCTTTGCTAATGAGAGAAAAGAGATAACAGCTTAGCATTGAAATCACATTAGAAACCACTGTCACTCGCATTGATGTGCCCTAATAAGGTTTCTTCTTTCTTCTCGGATATGCAGTGGGATGCTTGCACTGTGGCTGCTGAAAAGGGGAACAGGGCTGTAACAATAGCAGGCTGAGGTGGACAAAAACTGTAGCATACAGTGAAGAAAGGTCAAATTCTGACTGGCTTTATTACAGCATCTCATTATATCCCCCTGTCAGAGTGTATGTAAGTCTGTCTTCCCTTTGTTCTCTGCTAGATTGTCTTGTCCTTCTTGTGAGCTTTCCGGTGTTCTTCCTGGTGTATATTCAGGGATGGTTTTTGCTATGGGCAATGTGGGCGAGAGCGCCGTCCAAAAAAAACAAACAAAACTTGCCAGTTTTCCGAGACTACTGCTCATTTTCACGTCAAGTTAGTGGAGTGGGCACTGGGGCGCCCCTATTATCACATTTCAACCAGCAGCAGAAAGGAAAGGCGAATCCTGGTGGTTGTGGGTTGAACGGGGGTCACAGACAGGAATTCGGCGGAGGCTCATAGTGCTCTGCGGCGCAAGATAACAGCTTACCGGTGACAGAGAAGTCCGACTCCAGGTCCAGTAATTTCCTCTTTCGTTGGTGTCATGACTGCCCAGTAATACCTGGACAACCGAGCTGTGGCGGCACACAGGTATGTGGCGTGTCAGAGGAGAACCGAGCCGTTCACATTTCTCTCTTTGTGGCAGGTAACGGCCCACAAACCTCAACGCACTTTAGGGACTGTTCTTTACTTATGGAGGGACTGTTCTTTACTTGTCAGGGGAGGAGGGTGTTTGGTTGATTTTTATTTTGTTTTTATATTTTATTTTGATACCCCCTATGCGCGCCGAGGGATGGTTCGTTCAGGGTGTAAAACTAGCCAGGACTGCCTCTGTGTACATTCCACGTGAGATTGACCTTTTTGTATTTAGACTAGTGAGTTTTTGCCTGTTGATATGGATACCTCATGTACTCAGACTGTGTTAAAAACCCTGAACTCATGGCACTTATCCTTACTCAGAGTTTTTCAATTAAGTGGAGCTTTAAAAACAACAACTGTGAATAGACCTAGTTAATAAATCTCAACTCCCCTCTGGCGGCTCTGAAAACAGTTATAAACTTGTGTAGTTAACAGTTTGCAGTCAAAGTCATGGAGTAAGTCAATCTTTTCCTGTCTGATATGTGTAGAACTGACTCAGAGGTTTTTATTTATTTATTTAGTGAATACAAATTTCTTAAGCCAAGCAGTAGCCTCTTGATCTATATTGTGGAGGGAGACTAGACCTCCTTTTAGTCTTTGGAGAGGGTAGGCTTCAATAATATGCTCCATGGTTTGCTCCTCTCCACAAGCACACACTGGGCTCAAGCTGCTCCCCATCTGTGAAGGCTGACCAAGCAGGGACCTTGACCAGTCCTAAATCTGTTCAAGGTGCACCACTGTCTCCTTGGGAGGTTGGTGCCAGAGACTGGTTGAGTCGGGTCTGACACTGCTTGTTTGGGGTGTCTTTGGATTCCCATTCAGTCACCCAGACAGACAGGGAATCAAAGTCAGTGGGCGGGGGGTCCTTCCAAATTGGACGTCTAGATCGGAGACAAGCAGGTGGTGGGTTGAAGATGTCGGCATGGATTGGTAAATGGGGGGAGTCTTTCACTCGGAGGTGAATGGAGACCACTGTTTTTCAAGTCTACATCCACTTAAATACATCCACTTAAATTTTAAATTAGATTTAAATTTACTTAAAAACATTCATGATGAAGTGACGGCACAAACCAAACTGTGCTGACGAAAACATTTGATGTCCAAATACTTGAAACACATTAAATTCACATTTAATGAATTAACAGTGATAAAAACTCAAACATTAGTCATCTTGAGACAGATTTATTTGAATGCTATCATTGTCTAGTTCTGTGGGATGAGTAATACTTTGGTTCCCAGTTTTATTACATAATATCATCACCAACGTGCCTCCAACAAAGGTATGTTGTGGAAAAGCTGCATGTCAGTAGCAAAAGAAATACCAGCAGAGTATATCTGTGACATTTTTTTGACAGACGAGAAAAAAATGGATGTTTTTTATTCCTTGATGATCAAAAGAGATCTGATATCTGACTTAAAACATGAATACTAACAGAACACTCCTTTGCTGCACATCAGTTTAATCAAATTACACAGACATAAAGAAGTAGGTAACGACTGAATGTGTGTATATGTCAACATATCTACTTTTTGCAGAAAATCTAAATAACCATGCATTATTGCCCCAAATTTGATTGATAAAGCAAACGTTTAATGGAAAAACTTGTCCATCTTGGGGTGGAGTAATGTGTCATGTGTTACGCATGCTCCACATGCAGTAACGTGGCAATCAAATCCAAACATTTCCCATATTTAAACTGTCCAGTTTACATCTTTTTCATGCATCTCTCAGTTTAAGTAAGTAAACTGCTTGTAAACAAAGACATTCTCAACTTATTTGCATCTTTATCGCCCATAATATGAAAGTTCATCAATGTCAACATTTTTGAGTGGGTGCAAAGCAGATCTGAACATTAATTAATCTGCAAGATTGTTGATTTGATACCATGAGAGGAATTATCACATCATGATTTGAGTGAAAAATGTAGCTTCCTTTACTTATTTTTAAAGTTATAGAACATGTGGGTTCAATATGTGATGGTTGGATTACTCTTACTGAGAAAAAAAAAACAGCAGGATGGAGACAGATCACTTTCTTAAACAGCATTTTACTATTCTCCACACTTCATCAGCTTCACAACAACACCTTCTAGTTTCTGACTTACATGTGAATAAACTAACCAATCAGATGCTTGGAGGACTTTGATGTAAATGTAAAGGAAACCACAGAGGTAGATTTAGCAGATTATTGTAACTGTTTTAAAGTCACTGATGAAGCACGTAAACACGTAAACATGTAAATAATTAACTGTGTAATCATAACTCACCATTAACTCAAATACACAAATTAAGTTCACTTCCCACAGACTCATAGTTAGAGCAGGGAAAATGCATTCGAGTGTCACCATATATAAAGACGTATCTCACAACTGGAAAAATGGTCTTTTCATAAAGCTGGGCTGTCTGTGCAGTAGAAAAATGCAAATTCTTTTGAAACTGGTGCTACGTGACCAAAGAAAACAGGGGGAAAGGGTTGTGTTATTTGCTTTTGCTCAAGATGTAGAAAGCCTACAACTACCAGAACGCACTGCGCCGCACTGGACCAGTAAATGCTCCCCTTGGTGGGTGACATAATGCAAGCTTGGACTTTTTTTCCCACAGGAAACAATATGGCGGGTGGCTAGCTACAAACAATCTGGTATTAGAGTTAAACATTAAGCTAAAATATGTTTCTGAAAAGATTTGCATTAAGAAATAGGCAATGACGTAACAGAGGCCTGGTTTATATTTGATCAGCGCTGCCTAGTTTTACAGTTTGATAAAAGTTTGGTCTGAATTTGAGAAAGATACTCTTTGTGTCTATAATGGTGGGCATATGACGATGCAGAAGTATAATCTGTAGTTTGAGCAACAGGCTGGATGAAATGAAAGATGTCATCCAGTGGATTTTTGTTGGGAGAGGATCAGGGAGATCTGGGTACTGGTAAGATGGAGGGAAGTTTGCCGCAGTTTGTATACAAATACTACCTCCATTGCTATGAGACAAAGCTGGTTGAAAATCAGCAAAGTATCCCTTTACCAAGCCCTTTGAGCAACATCATGCTACTGGTTCCAACACTTTTGTTTCTGAGAAAATATGACCATAACACCCATTTATTGGTATGTCCTTTTAAAGCCTGTTTGTGGCCTCTCCCATGTTCACATATCTGTCTCTGTGCACTTTCAATTCCTGCACATTGATCTCAGCCATCATCTGTTTTGTGGTCACTAAATAGTTTTGTCCCTCATAGTCCTCCATACTGATGCAAACATTTTCACAGGCTAATGAGTGTTGAAAACACAGAAAGTCCCTAGATCTTCAGGTCATCTAGCCTGCTCTTGTTATTGCTGTGCTTGCTTGACTGACTGTTTCTACGCTGATTTTCAATGGGCAACTCAGAGACAGGGCTGGAGATTTTCCTCTCCTTTACATCATCTCCATCTGCTTTACCTTTTCTCTCTACAGCCATATTATCTCTGTTCTGCTTGTAAACCGCTTTGCTGTTGTAGGGGCTGAAGGCAGAGTTTGGCTCTGCCATGCTGTACTTTGTGTCCGTGGGGAAAGGTTCCGGCACTGCAGGATGACCAGCAAAGTAGTTATAGTTTGGGACATAGGGCATGACCGGCTCAGTTAGGGCCTTGGCATCCTTTGATCGTCTGTAACGAAGGCCCTGGTGGCACTTTTTGAAGCCTAGATGGTACATTTCCACCAGGTTAAGCAGAAGGGAGACGGAGGCCACAGCCAGCATGAAGAGGATGAAGATCGTCTTCTCAGTGGGTCGAGAGATGTAGCAGTTCACCACATTAGGGCAAGGCCAGCGATCGCAGGTGTACATCGGCTTGAGCTCAAAACCATAAAGGAAGTACTGAGCCACAATAAAGGCCACTTCAAACAAGGTTTTGAAAATAATGTTGAACACGTAGGTTCGCAGCAGTGCGCCTTTCAAACGTACATGGCCCTGGTTGTCTTTAATTGGGGCCTTCTTAGCTTTGGTGACAACTAACTGCTGGTGCTTTTCATTTTGGATGGCAATGTCCTTCTCTTTCTGTTTCTCCTTTTCCTCCATGCGGACCAGATGAAGGATGTGACCCAGGTAAATAAGAGTTGGCGTGGAGACAAAGATGATCTGCATCACCCAGAAGCGGATGTGAGAAATTGGGAAGGTCTTGTCATAGCAGACGTTCTGACAACCGGGCTGCTTGGTGTCACACGTAAAGCCGGACTGCTCATCGCCCCACACCTTCTCTGCGGCAGCTCCCAGCACCAGGATGCGGAAGATGAACAGCACTGTCAGCCAGACTTTGCCCACAACGGTGGAGTGTTCCTGGGCACTCTCCAACAGCTTCCCCAACAAGTTCCAGTCCCCCATACTGGCTCACAAATATAGACTCAGTTTTATCGACAAACACCAGGAGAAACACCTGTAAGGAGAGGGATTGTTTTTTACTTGGATGAATAAACACACAGTGATGTGGCAGACCCTGGCCTAGCAACAGGCTTGGTACACTCTGTCCTAAACACATCAGGCCCTTCCTTTTATGTGGTCTGACTGTGAAACTGTGGTTGTGAAAATGGTTTTCTGTCTTGTGTGTTTTCTAACTTAGTGAACCTTCCAAAAACAGCAACAATGGATTTTCGGGCCACTTGGGGACAATGAAAAAAGGCTGTGAAGACAAAGCTTTTGAAATTAATACTTGTCTACTTGATTTGTGAAATTGTTAGCAAACATTCAAACAGTTAGCAACATTAACATTAATTTCTAAATATTTCTGTCTGCCTGGTTTGAACAGAAGTCTAATATTCACTCTCCATTCTACACTCATGTTTTTGGTCTCCACCAACTCCTGAGTGAAATATGAATATTTAGGCCCGATCCCAGTTCCCCCTCTTGTCCCTACCACTTAGCCCTTACCCTTCCTTGTTGAGCGTATACAGTACATCTAGACGTAAGCTGTCCTGATTCTTGTTGGGAAAGAAGGGAAGGGCCAAGTGTTAGGGTCACAGCACAGTTCATACCAGGTGCTATGAGAAATCATTGGCAATGTAGCTGTGCGAGCAACAAAAGAAGACCACAAAAGTTTATTTGTATTTATAGTAGTATAATGATGTTTCAATGTATTATGGTTCTTTTCTTTATAACAAGCATAACAAAAGTGATCGCCAGAATGCCTCAGTGGTGAACTAGCTAACATTACATTTTAATTGCTGATTTCTGCACGGTCCCGCATTTCGCATTCCCCTGCGTTTGTTGACATCTGATGCCCGAAATGTAACCAATGTCCAGTAGCAAAGTTGTTGCATTTGCTACCGCTCCCCTATTTTCAGTGCAGACGGGCAGCTAATGTTGCCTGCAGAGCACCTCTAGTTGCCTGGTAATGAAGCAGTGATCTTATTTATCTGTTGACATGTTTGATCGATTAATAATGTGAAACTTATGTTGTGAACGAATCGCAAGTCTCCTGACAACTGCAACAGGCTGCCTGTAGCCCATGAGAGAAATCATCGCAGAACACGGCATATTTGCAATGTCCGGCAACACACATCGCATCTGTTTAGGTAAACGCCAGCATATCGATGATGTATGAGGGGAAGTTTTCAACCACTACCCTTGTAACTCTATGTCCAAGGGCAGGTGGCACATGAAAATGAGGGGTAGGGGTCTTAGTGGCTAACCATATTCACTGTATTCTCTTCAGCTATTTGCTAACAATGGTTTGGCTCTGGGAAAAGTAGGTTTTTAAAGCTTTTTTGTCGTTACTCCTAACAGTTGCCTGCTGTATCTGACAACGATACTGACAGAGGTAATAAATGAACCTAAACAGTAAAGTTGAGGGCTGTAAAACCAAAACTATGAGTGGAACGAGATGAAATCTTCACAGAGTTGAGAGAAACTGCAAGGTGAATGACCCCTTTCACATTTGATCCATTGTTATTAAAAGACATATTGATTCTAGTAGCTTTAAAGAGAAATTTAGAGGCAATGGGTCACAACAGGAGCCAAATAAACCTGACAACAAATACAGTGGCTAGTATATTGATGCATGCGCAACAGCTGTGTCACACACTTAAATGTGGGGACCATGGCGTACATGTACATCTCTAAATTCAGTCAAGTGCGTTAATGGTTTGTCTGATTCATCTTTAAAACATCTTTAACTGACATTCTACATATTCACATTATAGTCACATTCAATCCAATAAGCATGTAAGGACAAACAGTTTAGTTGTTGTGCAAATACATCCCTTGTATGCTTATCATTATAAATATGGTATTTGTTTTTGATGTGCCACCCCACAACCAAAGACTACTGTACTAGGGAAAACCCAGAACAGGCTTACTAATAGAAACACTGATTTATTATGAATTCACTGTTTGTACTTCCAAAGGTTGTGTCCTATTCAGTGTATGGTGATAAAAAGGACCAGGACACAGCTGACTGTGTGTGAGAGAAAGCCCTGGAGCAGGCTGGGGAGATCTTGTGACACAGTACCCAACAGTGCTCCCCAAGTCCAGAATTAGGTTTCTAGCTTAGATTTCAGGGCCTATTGGTTACAACATAGCCAAACTTTACTTTAAAAATAGTTGTACGTGTCCTTTAGAAATAGGGCTCAGCAATCAGACATAAACAGACTGCGAATCTGAACACCTGTTGGAAATACATAAAGACTGTCAGCCAGGAAATAAAGGATCACTTAAAAGATTAACACTTATCTCACAGTAGTAAATGTTGTAAATAATACTGAGCCTGGATTTCATTCATAAATCCATACTTAGACATAGATATACACTCTATACTGATACTGTAAATGGCCAAATTAACGTTAGCAATCCGATTTGTTTTTTGATTATTAAGTGAGACATTAAACACAATTATTTTGGACATACCTGCTAATGTTCATCTCCTACAGCAGCGCAGCCCAACAGTCTGTTGGTGACTGAGCCTCTTCACTTCACAGAGAGGCCATGTTCTCCTGAACCACGGAGGAAACTGCAGTGCCAAGATAAACTTCTGTCAGATAGTTTTTACTGGAGACTCTATGATCCCGCCTGCTACCCTCCCACTCTGACCTGATCAATGCCTACTGTTCAACAAGCCACCACAATTAAGCCCCTGTCTGGTCTCTGTGCGAGCACAGATGAAAACATTCCCACTTGTAGAAAAGCATCAAACCCCTCGCTTAAGAGGTGTTCCTGTTCAACTGAGTGGCAGCTCAAGAGTCCAGTGGGGATGCAGGTAGTCTTACATGTCAGTGTGATCTAAATATAATTCACGTTGATGGGAGTGGCTTTGTTGTCACTCTCATGGTGACCCTTGACTGTGTGGAGGAGCGTCAGACACTGTAGAGCCTTCCCTAAGTGCTGCAGTGAACATAACTGCATGTTAAGTGACTGATAGGCTTTAAGCACGGTGGTCATATGTACAGAGAAAGATCTACAGACTTGATCCTGTTTAGACTGTGTCATCTGGAAGTTCTTTATTCTTTGTGTCAACTAAAAGGTTAGCGAAACCCCTCATTTGCAGCATCATGTTGCTGTGTTGTAGACCATATAACAATTATGGGAAATAGGACTCCGGTTAACAGTTATTTTATTTGTTGATTATCCTTCCTATTGTTTTTATTGATTAATCCTTTTGTCAAGTAAAATGTAAAAAAATAGTGAAACATGCCCTGTGTGATTTCTTCGGGCCAAAGGTGATGCCTTCACATGGTTTGTTATATATGAACAACTGTCAAAAAATCCAAAGCTATTCATTTTACTATCATGTACGACTAAGAAAAGTGTCAAATCCTCATATTTAAAAAACATTAAAGCAGAAAATGTTTGACTTTTTTGCTGAAAAATAGTTGCCAATTCATGTTCTGCTGATTGACTAATCCATTTATCGACTGATTGTTGCAGGGTGGCAGGCTCTAGTGGAAAGTAACATTTACATTAAGTAAAGTAACAAGTACATTTACTCATGTGTTGTACTCAGAGGTATACTTTGGACAACTTTCGAACCAGGTCTGGCCTGCTTGTCTGCTGGTTATCAATGACATAAAATAACACATTTTAGGTAGTGCGCAGAGTTAACAGCAAGGCAGCTCAAGGGGAAACCAAACACTATTCATCTGCATACACTCCCCACAACACAGTGACACAGACCTGGTTGAAAATCAGCAAAGTATACCTTTAAGTACAATATTGACTTCTTCTTGTTTATATTTGAATTTTACTATATTTCGGGGGAAAATATTTCATTTATTTGGCAGCTGTTGTCACTTTTCTGATATAAATCTTTATCCAAACTCATGATCAGCTTTACACACACACACACACACACACACACACACATAATCGACACAGAGCACGCTAGTTTTTTGCATGTTTTTAGAGCTATTTTTATTGCTTTGTTTATTGTGATGGAAAAGCCATTTGGTAATGAAAATAACAATGTCAGTATTATATCACTGAAAACTTTTCTTGGAAAATGTGCTAATATTAAACAAGATGACTATTGATTTATAGAGAAGCTAAGCTGTGTGGTAGCTAACTTTACCAACACAATAACTGACTGTTTTACCATAAAAAAGATTATTATCATAACCTTTATTTAAACAGGGAAGGCCATTGAGAGCAATCTCTCTTTTACAAGGATGCCCTGATTACAGTACATACCAAAAAAAGCAAACAAAAGTTAAAGTACACGTCAACAAGTTATAAAACAATAGAAGAATCCAAAGGTTACAATATGAAAGGACATCAGCATAGGAATCAATTCACAGAAAACACATGCAGTCACACTGCTCTAGGTGGGCCAAAAGGGATTTAAATTGGTTAAAAGAGATTAGCTTATCTTATTTTACAAGCTTCTGCAGATTGTTCCACTTGTGTGGTGCATAGAATTTAAGAGCTTGTTTCCAGGTCTCAGTATTAACATCATGATTTTCTCGAACCATTAGAATCTTCATAACCAAAATAATTTCCTTATCTACTCATTTCAACAAAATGTGTTCGGCCAGGACTGAGATGCACCACAGATAACATTGCTTACACACAGTCACCACTAACACTAATCACACACAGGAATAACAGATTGGAAGAATTTGTTTTCAGTACTGCTCTGCCAATATGCTTCTCGTCAGTCTGAACTCTATAGATGGTGTGTATCGACGAGTTCCATAAAAAGAGAAGTGTCCTCATGCTCGTTCATGGCAGGTCCAGCTGTCCTGGGGTCAACCATTGTCACCCATGCACTGACCCCTTACATGGCCGAGCTATTGATAACCCAAAACTGTGCACTCTGGCCTTCAGAAGGAGAGCTTAATCAGCCTGAGACGCTTCCTCACAGGTGACAACATGGCTCTGAGGATCTCTCGTCTGAAGATGGTGACAGCGCCACTGTAAATGTGTAATTATTTTTCATTCATGTGTCTTTTTTTTCTCTCCCAGTCACAGTGCCGACAGCTGAAGAGAGTCACAGAAAGTGGCACCGCTGTGACTGCAGCTTCATTTCCTCTCGCAGATAACTGCTGCTCTCTGCTGATTTCAGATATTACATGAACTGTTTCCACTTAGTCTGGAAATCCCATCAAAATACGCCAGAACAATTTCAACCTATTATATGTTGGAACACTTCCATTGGAATCAAATTGGACAATTTAACAAGTCAAAGCCATTTCACATGAGTCATTTCAGAAAGTACAATCATTTTTCTCTGAACCTGTAAATTATATTTTAGATTTGGTGAGAAAACCTAGTAAGAATAACACAATTACACAATCTCTGTTTGATTTTATTCTACTGTGTATGGACAATATATAAACATCCAGCTTCAAAATGAATGCATTTAAATAACACGTTTAGCAATCACTAGTACTTTTCAGAAAAAATTGTTTGAAATTCAAGTTTTTTTTTATGTTGTGAGTAATTGCTTTGTTTATATCTGACTGTCTACTATCTGTATTAAACAAACACCATCATTTTATGTGTTTTCCATGTATTAGTAAAACATCTTGCTTATAACAGCTGAAGAAAAGCCATGAATCCCCCGGTCCCCCGATTTTGGCAAAAGCATGACATTTGTGTTCATATTTGATGTAAATAGTATAATATTATGAATTAAAACGCCCAAGTGTAGTATTTTCAGCACACTTCTCCGACACACTTTGATGATTTGAATTAGCGTGCATCACATTTCAGTATTTAAAGCTGGGGAAGGCAGTTGAATTTTGGTGCCACTGGGCAAAAATCCCATGATAAATTTTCAGCATGTTGTAATTTAAGTGGAGCGAGAGAAAACTAGACTTTTGCACCTCCCCCTGGCACCATTTCCAGGCTTTAGTGCTAACCCAGGATTGGAGACATTTTTGGCTAATCACTGATCATCTCAGAGAGAGAATGTTCCTACTGGCTGTTCTACAAATGTAAATGAGCGTACATGTCTCTTCAATGGTGGAGAATCCTGTAGAAAAAGCTAATATTCCAGCATTGGCAGCAACTGCCTTCAATGAAAAGTAACTCAAAAAAGGAAGATTTATCCAAAAGAGAGTCTAAAAGAGAATCTGTCAATAAACAAAACAAAAGAAATGTCAATATTGGCGAAATGTTTCAGATATGTTGATAAAAATGTTGCTAAAATGTTAGCCTTCTGCTAACGGGAGCTAATGGCTCACACCTGTGGCTTCCAAGTAGAACCTCAAACCACGGCGTGTCCTTCGCCTCACTCCCTGCTGCTACAGACCACCTCACCAGGAGGAGAGCAGCTCCGGGGACGGACCCCTAATCAGCAGCTGCAGCAGCACAAATCCAGCCAACACAAACCCCAGCTCTGGGAGACTGAACAGTCTGACTCCACACTGAATCGTGTAACAGGTTAGACTCCACGCTGCTGCTGACCACCAGGGGGTTTGCGCTGGATGAAACTGAGCCACTATAGCCACTGACCAAAGTTCCATCTACGGAGCTGCTGCCAGCTCTCCTCCTGGGAAAGCAGTGCACAGCAAGTAACCCCCCATGTTAAAATGCCCAACTTTACAGAAGAAATAAACATGTTTACAGCCTGGTACAAAAATGGCTTGGCTCTCTATACAGTAAGCTTATTTTGCCCCCAATGACAACTGTACAGGAGTGACTTCTATAGAACTCATCTCTTTACATTTTATCAAGGCTCAAAATTACTCATATTTAAGGGCAGGGCCACTTGAGTGACAGGCTGTCTGCAAGGTGTCACCACAGTCTATAAGTCAGATCCACCCCTTGCTCCTCTACAGCGCCAACCTCTCATCCAAATATGGTCACTTCTGGCTCCAAAAATCCAAGATGGTAACAACTAAGATGCCAAAGTTGAGGCTCAGCAATGGGAGTCCACAAACCCATGGGTGACGTCACTGTAGCTACGGCCATTATTTTATAAAGTCTATGGGTCTGATATACAGAGAGAGAGCGGGGCAAGGAGGGGCTGAGCAGATCAGATGTGTGCAACTACACAATGACACAAGATGGGGAATGGGAAAACTCTGGGTTTCAGTGTGATGCATGTAAATTTGCCTTTTATCTGGTGGGAGGCTTTTCCAGATTTCTGTCTACCCCAGCTTTAATATTTTCATAGCAGAACCAAGAATCTTCATCAAAATCAAAGTCCACTTTTTGAGCATCAAAGTCCATGAGAATGAGAGCCTTTAATGTGGTCAGCTGGAATATTGCTTTATACAATTAGATTTAATTGGTGTTAATTTGGCCTGTCATCAAGGTATATTATGTCTGTATACAGTTTCAAGGCAGATTATGTTGATGACTGTAGTTCCTGTGGGAATTCTTTGACACCAGTTTGACATCACCATGTCAAATTATAATGTACAGTATATTGTGTGCACTTTACTCCCATGTTAGATTAATGGCTATCTCCTGGGTCTAAGGTCACATGTATGTCCCTTTGTGCAGGTATATAATCTGTTTTGTTAGTATTAGCAGAGCTTTTGTTGGATCCAAGCCCCCAAAGTCGAGTCTCCAGCGGTGTGCAAATGCTTACTGCAGGCCTTCCCCGCCAAGAAGACCACCTCTGCAATGTTGAGCAGAATACAAACCCCTGACGCAGCCAACATGAACACGGTAAAGACAGTCTTCTCTGTGGGCCTCGACACGAAGCAGTCCACCGTGTTGGGACAGGGATACGAGTCACACTTCACCAGCCGGATCATCTTGTAACCAGGGTAGATCATATAAAACACATACATAAAGGTGACCTCGAAAACAATACGGAACAACAGGCTGATGACATACGTCCACCAGAGAGCCCCTGAGATTTTCATCTTCTGGGTTTTAATCTGCTCCAGGTCTTTGGGGTTAGACCGCCCTGACAGTTTGTAGAGCCTCTTGTCGACATGGCGGCGGTGGGCCACATGCATGGCTACCAGCAGGGCAGGGGTGGAGACCAGGATGAGCTGGAGTGCCCACAGGCGGATATGGGAGATGGGGAAGAAGTGGTCGTAGCAGACACTGTTGCAACCCGGCTGCTGGGTGTTGCAGGTGAAGCCAGACTTCTCATCGCCCCACACGCTCTCCGCTGCAACCACCAGAACCAGGATACGGAAAATGAACAGGACAGAGAGCCAGATGCGTCCGATGCCTGTGGAGTGTCTGTTCACACCACTGATGACAGCATAAAACGATGCCCAGTTCATCTTTGGTTCCGGGTCTGTTGGAGGAAACATCAAAGGATCAACAGCTGGAAGTATGTTGTGCTGAATATTGTTTACTTTCTGTCTTTTTTTTTATGATTTTCCAGTACAAAAAGACCACAATGCAACACAAGGCAAAACAAATCAATATTTAGTCATTGTGTAATAGGACACAGAATAAACTGAACAAATATCCTGGGCACATTAAAGTATAAACAGAAAAAAATCACACAAACCAATAAACAAAAAGAAAAGTACAAATAAATTACAACATGAATGCAACATTTTCATAGTAAAAATAGGAGTACTGTGTCTTTCTTTGTATAAATTACAAAAATGAAACTGAACTTCCTGTAGTAATTATCAGGCCTTGTGATTAGAGATTCAAAAGAGGTAATGTCGTAGACTAACATCAAGTTTTCAGCAAAATCTGCCATGTCTAACTCTTCCCCTGGTGGAGAACTATGCGTGAAGCGCTGATAAAGCCATTGAAAGTCCAAAAGACCTGTCTCCTAATAAACACAGCTGGGAGATTCTGGCACTGATCGTGTTGTAGTCAAGAGAACCAAGACCAGACAAGTATGAGTCCCACACTGCATGACACACTTAGAATAAATTGTGGAGCATACAAACCATAGGCATTGCACATATTTATCTGAAAGATCCAAATTCTCATTAAAATAGCAATAGAAAACAAATAAAGATTCTTACTTATTCACTTCTCGTATCAACATATACGTGTGTATTTCTAAGTGTAGTATGAGATATGTCTTGATAAAGTTTTTAAAAGGCATTGCAGAGGTATACATAATATAAATAAATTTTCCTTTGCTTTCTCTGTGCAAACAAATATAAACACTAAGGAACTAAAATCAACTTAACTAACTTTATTCAACACAGTTGAGGCAGTTTAGTGATATCTCAGTTGTGGTATGTCAGGTCTTGAAATAAAATCTCAGGTCCTCTTTGTCCAAGTCCGAGACGAGACCGAGACCTTTAAAAGGTGCTCTTAAAAGAGACCAATCTGGAGTACTAGAATACAAGCAGTGGTTTATGCAACCACTCACCAATACTCATTTACAAAAGAATGTTTCCACACTAAATGAATCAAACACTACGCTTCCAACCATTAGCAGCTACCATGATTTATATCTTGACATGTATTTACTTTAACAACTTCTTCCCAAATATACCATTACCACACAGAATATTTGTCTCATTTTTATAAAAGATTGAGACTGACTTTGCACTCGTGGACAAATGAAGCTCGCTCTTGCTTCCACTTAATACAGTACAACCTTTATGCAGCTCCTTATTAGTAGATATGCTGAAGATATTGTTTGGTTTGCTTTATACGAATCACTAACTATTATTCTCTTAATAAGGTGACATAAATGTGGCGTCAAATTGATCGTAGCAGTTACTGTGATATTTGAATGGAGAAAACATTTTTTAACACGCTATTCAAATATTTAGAGTTACTCTCATTTTAATTGCAAAGAAAAAAAACACTTGCTCATATCTTAAAATGAAGTAGTGCTGTAGTTTGGCTTATTCCTTTTGCTTATATTTGTACTTCTATTGATATTCTAAGTACGCTCAAAGCAGGTCTCATGGTCACATCAGATTTTAACAGTTTAAATAGACAATATTATGGTTAAAAGATGATTAATTAATTAGTAGATCTACAAAAAAATAATCAGCCACATTTTTGAGCCACTTTGCAAGCAAAAATACCAAACATTAGAGTTTCAGCTTCTAAATGTGAGGATGTGCTGCTTCTCTTTTCTTATGTGATAAACTTTGGGGTTAAGATCTCTTCAAATCACGGGCAAACAAACGATCTGAAGAGATCGTCTTAGCTTTGAGAATTTTTAAAAAATATTTTATCATTTAAGTGATAAGCAGAATAATTAAGCAAAAAATTGGTACATCAATCGATAATAAAAGCAGTCAGTACAGCCTCACAGGGAAGAGGTCGCAGGTTCAATTCCCAAGAGCATCTGTCCTGTCCAGCGATGACCAGAAATTCATCAGACTGAAAGATTATTAAAGAAACTACAAATATCTTGTTTGGTAGCAAAATTAAATTTGCAACTTTAGTCTGAGTGCAAATTAAGTACTTACATAATAGTTAACAAAATACCAAGACACTAGTACACTCTAAAGTGAACTTAGCTTAGAGCACTTTGGATCCTGGAATAAAAATTAATCATACTTTCAATTTTCTACTTTCTACTTATTTCTTCAGTGAATTATAATTATATGTATATTTTTCAAGATCAGAATTTATTTCAAGCTTAAAAACCCTCCATAATGTTTTTATTTTTCTCTGTGCTGATCATTATTGGTTGTCCTGAGTCCCTACTGTGCTTGAATTTCCAGTCTAGTGTAAATGTCAGAGTTGTTACCCGGCTCAGCAGGAGGTGTAAGAGGCATAGGAGGCAGCGTGGAGGACAATGTTGACCAGCTGGTTTGGCATGGATGTGAATCCAGAGAAGAAGGAAGCCTCTCTGCCCCCCTCTGCAGTTGGCAGGCCACTTAAGAGTGCAACACTGAAGTCTGGCACCATGCGTCATGTGACATGCTTTCACCAGTAGCTATGGTGTAGCATGCAAAGTGGGCATCTGCACCCTATGTACCGGTGTCTGTAGTACTTTCTAATTCTTGGCAGGGAAACAATTTGTGGTCCAATAGTATTTTTAAGGAGGGATTCTTCTAGTTTTAAACCTCTGATGATTTAGAGAATCTGAACAGTCTACTTAGACTGTACTTTGTGACTAGCAGTATAGCTATACATAAACGTGACTTGGGGACTACAACAGAGTCTGTTTTGTTTGAGTGACACTATAAGAAAGGCAACATTTTTCCGGTCACAGTTTTATCTGTAACTTTCACCTATAAGCAACAATTTCCCTAACTCTTCAGAGTCAAATTAAGACCTAACAGTAAAGCATTAAGTACCCGTAAACACAAATATAACCATCTGAACACACTGAGAACAAACTGTCTTGTCCTCATCTACATGACCTGATAACAGAGTGAGAAAAGAAGCAGACTTACCTTCAGCTGTGCTTCAGATTAAAGCTCATCCAGAAACATTTACGTTGACATTAGCAGATTTTTTTTTTCAATCTGTGACTGTGAATAAGAGTATCAGAGCACCATGACTTTGCATTGCTAATGATTTCTCTCACACTAGCCACTGCCCTGCACTGGAGAGGTCATATGCTTCTGTGCGCAATATTTGCATACAATAGCCCCATTTACAGAGACCAAACAAATGGCTTCAGAGCTCAGATCAAACGTTTTAATTTCTGCTCAGCTGAGGAATCTGTGTGGGGACCACAGTCTGTCCTCTCGTCCTCATTGTGCTGTGTTCTGCAGGGGAAGTGGAGGGAGTTTTTGACGCACTGTGGAGTAAAACATAAAGGTCTAAAACAATGAATGACCCATACAATCTTTAGATAAGAGAACAAGAGGTTATTATCATAATAATCATCTAGTTTATCTCCACAGCCTTTACATCCACATTGTTGCTGCCCGCCTAATATCAAACCACTAACTCAAACTGCTTACTCTGTACTGGATGGGACCACAGTTTGACGTATTTCTGTGGGATTAAGTGCTCTTTTTAAAAAACAAACAAACTGAATAATCTCTTTGGCTCACTGTTTTTAGTGGTGAAGTGTTCAATTATTTCTACATAACGACTATATGTTTTAAGATTAAAATCTACATATGTATTGAAGCATTTCCACAAATCCACACACACATTTTTAAAATTACTTTTTGTTTATTTTCACCTTTTAAAGGTTCCCTCATAGTACATTTTGTGCTCCTTTGCATTAAGTTCTGATTTCCATTCTAATTTTTTTTTTTAATCACCCCTGATCTGTAGGAACCGTTATGTTCCAGTCCAGTTTAGGGAAAAACTTTGCAAATACTACAGAAAAGAGACATGATACATTACTCCTTTCAACAGGCACTCTTCCCCAAAGAGCTCAGGGGAGCACTGCTGCAGCTGCTCTGTCTGGCTGTGTTGGTTGAAACTGTGACTGTCGAAACAACTACTGGGATTTGAACCTGCAGTGTATTTATCAGATGACAGATGTGCTACCAAAAAACTGAAGGGGTTCAGGTGTACTACAGCGCTCAGCCAGCATCCATGTCAGTTTACTGCACATATGAATACCTTGTACGTAGTACTATAAACTAATGTTTCACAACAGTTGAAGACCCATCTTTTCATAATGGCCTTTGTCCCACCCTAAATTGTCTAGTGCATGTTCCCTGGTATGTTTCTGTTTAAGGCCACAGTGGCCTGTATTTGCTCGATGTCTTACTTTCTTTTGTTGCTTTGTTTTATTTGTTATATTGCCTTTGTTTTTATTGATTGCATGTTTTACTGTTTGATTGCCTGATTTTATTTTGTGAATAATTTCATTTATGTAAAAGGTGCAATATCAAATAAATTATGTTATTTCATTATAATCATCTCAACTAAAGCACGGCCACAATCACAGCATTTGCCTCAGTCAGCCTCGGCAGCAGCCTTAAGAACTGATTATGATTATGCTCTACTGTATCCACTGGATTTCCAAGGAGAGTAAAGATCTCAGTAGAAATAATAAAGCTCCATGCTGTTGTAAAATGCACACGTTTTCTTTTTGGAGTGTAAAACAAGCTTCAGATGAATAAAATAGGTCTGGACACTGTTGAGAGCAGACTGTAACCTGAAGCTGTGCAAGAGAGCTGGCAGCATACGAGATGGACATGATGAACTTTGCAATGTTGATTTTAAAAATATATATTAAATATGTACAGAGTAAATAGTAGGGAGCCTAATTTTGATCCTTGTGGGACACCTTATCAAGCATGCAGATTTGATTTGAAGCTATTGGCAACAAGAGTCTGAACTCTGAAAGATGTGATCTGAACCAGCAGTAAGCAGAATTAAAAACCAAGTAGTTTAAACAAACTATTATGATCAAATGCTAGCAAAATGTCACTTTCATGACCATAAACTGTACAATAATCCAATGATAGTAGTCCTTGGATGTGAATAACATTTGGTTTGAGTCAGGTTAAGGTAAGGATATCTCCAGGAAATCAATGCAATGTCCTCAGTGTGTGTGTGTGTGTGTGTGTGTGTTCATAATCTTGTTTTATGGCACCCTAGAAACCACCATCTGCATTGTTTGATGCATTTGGCCTCTGACCAGCACTTAGAATCTGCTGCACACATATACACCTTTTCCAGTAAATTAGCTCTGGTTGTTGAACCTGTTCTGTTTGGGATTTTTAAACCTTGGTGCTATCTTTCGTACCAGCCTGCATTTCCACAAGTTTTGAGTGGAACCATTATAACCAAGGCTGTGTCATCGAAGGAGGGCGATGAACAACACACAACGGAAGTTAACAGTACCAGCAAAGTTGCAAATTGAATTTATTACCTAAGAGCTTTTGTTCTGTAAAAAAAAAGTATGGTACAACTACGAATAAGACCTCTGCATGCTCTTTTTCTTGAAGATTTCTCACTTGACTTCTACACTGTTGTCTTTCCAATCTGTAGAATATGACACGCCCACCGATGTTGTAAAGGTTCACACCTCAGGTTAAAAACAACCTGCTATTTTTTGGTTCCAGCAGTGAACCAACTTTTCTAGTTCCGAACCAATTTATTTTTGGTCGAAATGCTCTGAACAATTCAAAATGAAGTGGTAAAACCAGAAAGAAACCCGTTCCATGTTAGTGGAAAAGGGGTTATAGTGAAGGTTGTAACATGATAAAGGCAGTACTGGAATGTAAGGACATTTACTCAGGTACTGTACTTGAGTACTTTCCTGGAGAATTCCCATATTATGCTACATTATACTGCTACTCCACTACATTTTGGAGGCAAAAATTGTACTTTGTACACCACTACATTTATCTGATAACTTCATTTACTAGTAACTTTGCAGATTTATATAATACAAAATACAAATAATTAAAAGAAAACCAAATGTGATATTTTATTATAACGCACGCTATGCAGCAGAGCAATATGTAAAATTAACTTCACCTTTACCAGCTGCAGCATTTAAGTGTTGTACACATTAATACATCACTAATTATGATCCAGTAATAAAATATATATGATTCTGAAATGGGCCATTCTGCATGATGAATACATTTATTTTAGTATATTTTGTTACTAATACTTTTGTTACTTTTACTTAAGTAAAGTTTTGAATGCAGGAGTTTTGGTCATAACATACTATTTCTTCACTGTAGTATTTCTACTTTTACTGAAGTAAAATATCTGAGTACATCTTCCACCACTGGATGAAGGGCTGTATATGTGACTGTATTGTTGACTGTCAGTACTGCCTTCCTATCAGAGAGGTGTTACCAAGAGATGTAATTATGTGTAAACACTCCTACAGGATGTCGAGATGATTTATTATCTCTCATGACCTGTTCTGGAACGTCTCTAATACTCCTCATGTTGTGTTTGTTAATGACGGCCCAAGGACAAGTTTTAATCCAGGGGTGGGCAGTGTTTCTGACCTGATGGATAAAGCTTTTCTAAGTCCCTGTACAAATATCAGTGACCTATGATATTAATGTGAATTAATGATAATGCTATTTGGCAGCATTGGGAATGTCAACAAACTGACTAAAGGCTGTATTCTTGTAATGTTGTTGGTTTATTCAAATGAGGCATTTAAAATTGTGTCTGTGTGTTTGCAGGCTTACACTTGTCTTCTGCTTCAGTTGAGTCTGAATGATGACATCTGGAGGTCATTAACAGTAATTGCAACATTTGAATAGGAATTCTCTGCAGATGTGAATTCAGTGTTGGGAAAGTGACAGTGCACCAAGAGCAACTTGTTTAGTCATCATACTCCACATTCTTCAAATGCAACGCCTGAACACAGGCCTCTGCGGAGACAAACATGTCTGCAGATCTGTCACTGGGTCATAAGGTTCAAAACATCTGTCATCAGACACTGATTAATATGTAATCAAGGAAATTTTCAGTCATATCTTGATATTTCTTTGATATTTTTTAAGTGGCACTCAACTAAATCACGTGATCCTATTGTACTTTAGTACTATTGTTTTTGTGCAATGAAGTTTTACACTGATGCTTCCATTGTGTATGTTCCAAAATTTTGCAGCATTACTGTAGGAGGGACGCTTCTGTGCTTCTGTAAGCTACATCTGGTGAACCTGCCAGTGCAACAAAGACCAGATATATTACAGTACTTAATCCTGGAAAACACACCCAGTCACATGCAGGTGTGACCTGTCTCACTGTTGAATAATAACTTCTCATGATATGTTCAGGGCCCCATTCATTATTGTGTCCCTGCAGGTGTGTTTCTATCCTGAGCCGCTTTGAATGAAAATGATTTTCCTTCAACCCACAGTGCTACAGTGGCTTTGATTTAAGACCTATAAAGATATAACCTTTATTTAATTTATTCAGGGAAATCCACTGTCGGTCACAGCAGCAGTTGAGGGTTAAGGGCTTTGATCAAGAGCTGTGGTTCCCAACTGTTTTTATGTCAAGAACACCTATTTGATAATATTTCGCTTCAGGGACCTGCATCTTAAAAAGATTTTGGTTGTTAGATATGATTAAGACCAGGATAATACAGCTGTAAACTAGTTAATGAGATAACCATGGAGAAAGTTAAACTTCTGGTCAGAATAGTCACTCTTGACTCTTACTTACTCAGGGCTTACCTTTAGTGTGAATTAAATAGTAAAACTATTCCCCAGTTTTCTGGGGACCCCCTGGAACTCCCCAACCTCATTGGAGGCTGTGTGGTGGTGATTGCACCTAAATTTATCCTGTTTATGGTCATAAACCCATTCTTTGCTGTTCACAACCTTTCAGGCTTGTGATCCCTTTGAACGCAATCTACTGTCTACTAGCAACAACTACTTGTAACCAGTTCAAGCAAAAAGTATTTTCCCCTTTACTTTCTTAAATTATATTCTAAGAGTAAAAATGTACCTTTTACTGGATAATTTTCTTTCTGAATAATTTTAAGATAAAATTATCCAGTATTTCCTCCCTAACTGTGACCTCTTACATTTATCTTGCAATCGTTTATGGAGGTCCCAACCACTGCTTTAGGTGAACAATGCGCCTCAAGAAAATATGGAGAGACTGTCTTTACTTTAGCTGCTGACTATGTGCAAAATGTAGCCTGTTGTATCTCTAATATCAGAACCATATAAAGCACAATGTAATCTCCTGCTATTAATTATTTTCCTTTTATAAATAATGGTTGTATCTATATATCATATATATTTATAATGTATATATAATTACTGTGCTTGAATGATTTCTTCAGTCCCTCTTTTCCAGTTGTTATTACCCATTTATTTTGACTTATTTGTTGGTTCAGGATCCTAACAGAAGAGATTTCCGACAGCACTTGAAAGCAGCATCGTCAGCAGCAGCAGCAGCCCCTTTAAGAACCTCCTGGGTGTGGAAAAGGGGAAGTTTTAAGTGAGTCCATAGCCAGATGGTTACGTTCCGTTTAGCCTCGTATCACGCTCTTTGTGAGGATGTGAAACTCGAGAACGCGTAAGAAAAATACAAATATATTCAGTAACGTGTATATAATGATTTAATTGCGTGTGCGCACTTAATGAATTAAAAAGTGGTTTCAAGTCAAGGGAAAGGACGGACGGAGGTTTCATGAAAGTGCCAATCACTTCAGAATGGGACGCGTCCAAATGGATTCTAGCCGCTCTTCTAATCACGACACCGCAACAAGGAAAAAGTGGTAAAGAGGACCAGGATACAACTAAATTGCAGTATTAACTGCGCGCCAGACGAAGGAAAGAAGGAAGTGAACCAAAACCGTGGCTCTTCACTGTTTAGTGCACTTCATATTTGACCAGCGGCTGCCGCAGGCTCCCACGGACACCATGGTTTCTGCTCCTATGAACAGATGAGAGTGTGCAGTCGCTTCAACCGAGCAGCAATGAGCAGTGTACGGTAGACGAGCGTAGGCTGCGTGGCTCACCAGAACTAATTCAGTGCTTCTATTGTGTGAAACCCAGTTGTCCTGAAGATGGGGCATCCTCCCCTGGAGTTTAGTGACTGCTATCTGGACAGTCCGGACTTCAGAGAGACTCTCAAGTGTTATGAGCTGGAGTTGGAGAGGACGAGCAAATTCCTCAAAGAGCTGATAAAAGATGGCAACAGTGTGATCACTGCTATCAAAGGTAAGCATGCTTACAACTGTCTTTACATCAGCTTTTTGTTCGTTGCATGTGAATTTAGTGGCGTGATGACGTATGACATCAGCATCAGTGGGGCCTCTTTAAGGGCCTACAGGATCAATGTGGGTGGGGGGTGGGGGGTGCAAGTGCTCCCCTGGGTGAGGACCAAACAGCCTGCTTTGAAAGGCCATGGATCTGGTGCAGATGTGCAGGATGAGCGGCTCTGTTTGTTCCCAAACAACACAACATCTGTCTGCTTGTGTTGTCATCCCTCTGCTGCTGGTTGTAGAATGGGACCAGTGACAGCACCCAGTAAATGTGTATATGTGGGTCACTATGGCACCCATGATGGCCAACACTGTGTTTTTTGAGTGGCCAAGACACCATTCTGTCTGTCTAAATCACCAGTGACCAGCTTTTCACCTCGAAAACAGAAAGTGTCATTGTAGGTGCTGTGGCAGTACTGCAGAGTGGTGAGAGTCCTACTGTATATTCAGTCCAGATAATAGCCAGAGGTCACAAGTGCTCGTTGTTGGGGTGAGCTGCACCAAGACATATTCATGAAAGATGAGGACTCACTTAACTTCATTTTAAACACAGATCTGCAGCTCTGTGTGTTGGAGATGTGTCTGTCCTGCCCTGCACTTTGTCTGCAATAAAGGCCCCATAAAAAGGCACTGTTAAAGCAGGAATCCAAAATAAACAACTCATACAAAACACACAGTTTGTTCATGGAAAAAAGTATGTGAAATGATGTGAAGACTGAAAACTGTTCCATTACAGAAATAGGGATTTAAGGAGGGATTTAGAATATGATGTTAGCCAAGCGCCTCAGGCAAAACCCCCGACAATATTGATCTGACAGACTGTTTTGTTTTGATAATAAAACCCAGACAAAGCAGGGATAATATAGACTGCAAACTGTAGTGCTGATGAACTCTGCCAAGGGTGTCTATCATACTTTAGACTTTCCTACCAGAGAAAAAAGAAAAACACACAGTAGCAGTATTCCTGGTCTGCACTTAAATTTTTATGAGATTTGGGTTGAATTCAAAGGATAAAGAACTGTATATTGTATTCACTTCAGATGTTTTAAAAGGACTAAATGTTGTTTCCTTACAGGGTATTCTTTGGCTGTACAGAAGTTTTCCCAGACTCTCAGCACGTTTCAGTTCGACTTCATCGGTGACTCCCTGACTGATGATGAGATCAACATTGGTAAGATAATACAAACATGCTCCTTAACATAGTTTACATTTAGTGAACACTTCATACCTTCCTCCAGCAGGCTTTGCTGTTTACTTGTACCACATGGATAAATACACATTTGACCTCAGAATAAGCTGCTACCTTAAAGTTTGTGTGACCTTAGTGGAGAGAAACATTTTTGGCAGCCACTTGGGAATGCCTCACAACCTGAATGTAAAGAATCAGGAAACAAAACAGTTTGGAAAAACCTCCAGCTCAGTGACAAATGTGTTTAAAAAAAGAAAGAGCTGTAAATATTATCATCATAAAGTCTATTCTAATGCACATTTGCAATCTTTCCAACTGCGTTTCTTGCGTCAGACACTCAAGATAAGAATGTGTGATTATTTTTATTCCAGTCGTCATGTTTGCATTTTCATCCGCAGCTCAGTCGTTCCAGGAGTTTGCTGGACTTCTGCAGGAAGTGGAGCACGACAGGATGATGCTGGTGGGTTATCAACTTCCTCCTCGCTGACTCTGCATCCTATTTAAACGCTCATAAGACAATAGAAACCACATTAATATATCCTGCTGAAAGATAAAACCACTAGGAAGGAAACCTTTGGTATATTCTGTTGTGGATATCTAACTTATGTTTCTGTGTGATGCAAAATTAACACTAATTTGTGTACCGTGGACATTCTGTCTGTCTCTGTTGATTGAGATATGCTACCACAACAACACACATGCACATACCTAGATACTGAGTGTGTAAATGTGTGGCCTTGGGTGTGCTTGTTGAGAGGAATGCTAGTAATAGTTTTGCTATCACTTCCCCCCATGAGTTTCTTGTTCCCTTTTTGTAAAGGTTTCATATTACCTGCATGTTGGTCCAGTTTCATACAGTTTTTATCACTTTTGCTGATATTTCACACATTTAATTAGACAGTAAATACTAAATATTTTGTTCTCTGGTGTTCTAGCATTGTATTTTAACCCTTTAGCTTCATTTAGGTAATTTATATTGTCATTACACACTACTTCTCCCACATTTGTCCATTTTTACCAACACAACACCAATTCTCTCTTTGATCCTCTTGCACTTTAGCCATCAAGTCATGACAGTAGGAGTAGCAGTTCCTGTCGAACTGGGTTTTCTGGATTCAGATCTTATTTTCAAAATGGAGACCATCTAATAAATTGTGTTTGTGGTGGTGTGGAAGAGCAGCATTATTATTTTTCCCACACTCATACTGGAGATGTTTGTGCCTCACAGATATCCCACGTTGCCTACAAATGTACTGTGTGAAAGAGTGTGTCGTACATATGGCGATACAGTACGTACACTGTGTGTTTGTGCATGTAGAGTTGCACCACAGTAACAGCTGCTCCATGTTTGCCTGTCCAGGTCCAGAACGCCTCCGATCTGCTCATCAAGCCGTTGGAGAAGTTCAGGAAGGAGCAAATAGGAGTCACAAAAGTGAGTGTTTTCAGTGAGTCCTCCGCTGTAGTCAGGTCTCGAGTCAGCACTGAAAGCATTGTTCTGCTGTTGCTATGCATCATTGTACAACATACCTTCCTGAAGCGCTTACACAGACCAAACAGGTTGTCAGGAGCTACTTCCCCAAATCTATTTGTGCGTGAAACATGAACCTGTTTAAGATCACTAATATATAGTCTGTTCTTCCTCTTTGACAGAAACTTTAATGTGGAAAGACATTTTGTTGAAAGCAGTTTTGTAGGTTGAGAACAGCTCATGTTTTTCCAAGGTTAGGCCCCCTGTGCTGCTTCACCAACATTTTATTTTGCTTTTAAAGTCATCAGGGAACTCTGTGGGATATCACCTTGATTATTCACAGTGACATTTGAGTTTCTGTCTGGTTGTGCTCTGGTGATCATAAGAGTTTCTTTCCACTCAGTGTATTTATTAACCAGCAGCTTTGTGTAATTCTTGCTGCTGTGCTGATGCTCATTTAGTCCACAAGTGGAATTGTAATGTGCATGAAATATACAGGTCCTAGATGACTTAGACAATTACTTCATGTTAAAACCATATTGATAACAAGTCATGTTTTAATGTATGGCTTATACAACAATGTTTCTGATTGTTCCAATAACAAAATGTAACAAAACACTGCAAATGATGATGTTGATTGGGGTTCAGTCAGTTGCTGCCCAAGCAAGCGCTGTACTTAACTTCTTCAATTTAGTTTCAACCACAGGTCTGTGGCGATTCACACACTCCAAATTATTGCTTTGCTGGCATTGGTGATGCAGTTGTCTGCTGACATCTGTCTGATTAGCTGCACGTCTGTGCTCAGCTCATAAGTGGTAGCTCAAACTTAAAGTAGTGCAGTGATATTTTAGTTCTGTTTGACACAAGGTGCATAATACGTTTGACTTGTCAACTGAGCCCCCTGGGAGTTTTTAAAAGTGAAATGAGGCATTAAAAAGTGTTGTCGTTATTTTCCATTACTGTGGCAGCAGGAAGCAGGAAGCCGTTGCGGCAGCTTGATTATGGCGCGATTGACACAATTTTAAAAATAACTGACACGCTAAGTTCAAACCTCAGTCGCATTGCCATAAATGCGTTAACGCTGACAGCCCTAATAACAACAACAACAGAATAATGTCCTGGTTGAGAAAATCAGGGTTTTCTTAATGAGCGGAAAAAGGGAATTATGTCCTTTACGATGAGTGCGAGTGAAAAATGCTCAAAAGAGAAGACAACAACAGAGGAAGTGTTGGAAGGGTAAAATTTACTACAACAGCTTTTCTTTTCTGCGTACTCCCAGAGTCCTACTAGATGAACTCAAGTATGTCTGCATTGACACTGCCTGTCATGTTTCAAATGTGTCCTTTTAAACTGATTTTTAGTTGGATGTTAATGAACTATCTTTAGGTCGGTTTGGTCCTATTTGTTGTCTAAAGGCTGTAGTTAGTAACTTCTATGAAAATAACTTATTTGCTGAAGTGGTCACTACATACACACAGTATTATATGTGACAAATAGTCTATGAAAAAATGAAGACCCTCCTCCTACTTCTTCTAATCACATTTGCTAGAAACTCTGAGTTGAGGAGTCTCTAATGCAGCTGTCAATCATGTTTCTGAGATTGCATTGGCTGTTTCTCAAATGTTTTCAGAAAAGTATTTTAGTGTACTGTTTAGCTGTAAAATGAGAATGTTTGTGACCTAGTTGCCATGTTGGAAAAAGTGGACTGAAATACCAAGCACTGCCCACTGCTTGGACCATCGTCAGCTATATGTAACTCCTTGGCTCTGATTGGTTGTTTTCGTTCATGTGGTTTTGCCTTAAGAAGCGATTCAAGCAGGCAAAGGAGTATTTTTTTTGCACAGATCATGTCTCATATACTTCTGTGTGGATATAGTGACAGTTTCAGCAAAAGTTATTTTTAGAAACATTACCAACCACAGCTTTAAAACTAATAGTGTTCAGGTGTTACAGCTGGTTCCGTAAGTGGATGTACGTTTTGTCAAATAAAATTGTATTTTTCATTCTTTCAAACTAGTAGTGTCCCAGTTAAAATTGTAGACAATTTCAATTGGGAATAACTGAGTGATATTATCTTATTGCAGGTGTCAGAACATATATCAGTTGATAAGTAATTTCAGCACAAAAATGCCATAAATATGTGTATAAAAACAGTCTCCATTACTTACTCTGCCCACCACAGAGCTGTTTTTAAACTGCAAAACTGCTTGGTACTATCTACATAATTATTTAACAAAAATCCTTTTTAAAAATATTTTTGAATGTAAAAAATTTACTTTGGCTGACAATATAAAACATTTCAAGCCCTCAAATATTGGTACCAAAATAAGAATTTTGCAAGTATTAGTTTCCAAGAGTAGCTTATGATTTGAATGAAAGGATCGGATACCTAAAAGTTTCAAAACATTATCGCTATACCATACTGTATTCAAAATGATCTCATTTGTCCTGCAGGAAAAGAAAAAGAAGTTTGAGAAAGAGAGTGAAAAATATCACTCCCAGGTAGACAAACACCTGAATCTCTCCGCCAAGAAGAAAGAGAGTCAGCTTCAAGAGGTACGATAAGGATTCATCAGCTATATAGTGAAATGTAGAACTGAAAGCAACACAGAGGTCATTGTCTAATATGTCTTTACCTACTACAGGCTGATGATCTTCTTGACAGAGAGCGAGTGAACTTCTATGAATCGTCAGTGGAGTATGTGTACCAGATCCATCAGGTGCAGGACAGGAAGAAGTTTGATGTGGTGGAGCCGGTGAGTGCTGCCTGTGGTCTTTTTACTGCAACACACATGTAACTGGAGAGCGAGGAAGGAAATACACTACACTTTAAGGTCCAGTGTGTAGAACTTAGGGGGATATATTGGCAGAAATGGATTGTAATATTGTAAGTATGTTTTCTTGTGTATAGTCAGCTGAAAATAAGAATCGCTGTGTTTTCATTACCTTAGAATGAGCCGTTTATATCTACATAGGGAGTGGGTGCTTGTCTAGGAGTTCGCCATGTTGCACCACCATGTTTCTGCATTAGCCCTGAACAGACAAACCAAACATTAAAGGCGCTGTATGTAAGAATGTGGCCAAAACGGTTACTGCACTCAAATTCAAAATACTGCCGTGAGTCGTGTGTCCCCCCCCCCCCCCCCCTACAGATTCGAGGTTGCTGGACAGTGGCACGCTGGAGACTGATTTGTTTGCCCAAGGGCAGCTGCCATGGCAGGGCCGCGTCACCGCGTCCTTGATCTTTGGTTTTCCAGCGGACCTTTCGAGCAAGTCCGGCTTCTCTGCTGCTAACGCTGCTGCTGGGATACAGGGGAGGAGAAGCCGGCTGCTAATGCTGTGTAGCTACTGGGACACTGCTAATGCTGCTTGCCTTGCTGCTGTAGCTCAGTCGTAACTGTAACTGATGCTGAGACTCTACTGACTGTGTGACTGGTAGACGGCGGTGGGTGGCGCAACAGGTCAAAACACAAATTCAAAACATAAACATGATTTGCGGACCGTAAAATATTTTTTTAAATGTGAATATTCTGGCTGTACTATTGTTGTCGGTGAGATCAGTATGTTATATGAACATTATTCCTTAGTCTCTGTGACATATTAGGAGGATTTTATGACTATTTGCTTTAGATTTCTTACATATAGCTCCTTTAACTCTAGAAGGGCCATTCAGATTGCAACAGGCAACAAGCCTAAGTTTTTCAACATGAAACTGCTCTATTCAGTGTTTTAACTATGTTCATTCTGTGTTTAATCACCTGGTCCATGATTATACCGTCTGTGGTGGTCTGCAGATAATTCATCTCTTGGTAAAAATCTCCCAGACAATGAACACCTAAGGAATCCTGACTGAGAGTTTGCGCTTGGCACATGGGAGAAGTTTCAGCTGGTTGCAATCTGCAATCCTCACTGCTAGATGCCACTAAATTCTACACACTGATGATAGATGATAAATCAAAATGCCCCAAATTTTCCACCTATTCTTCTTGGCAGCGGTTCTTCTGTTTGGCTCTTTCAAAAGCAGTAACTCTTTCTTTGGTTGGACAGGTGCTGGCGTTTCTTCACAGCATTTTTACGCTCAACAACTTGACAGTGGAGATGACTCAGGACTTTATGCCTTACAAGCAAGAACTGCAGCTCAGCTTGCAGAATGTAAGTGGTGTTATCGGCAGCAAATCACTGCCATAAGTGAGATTTGATTTCCTTTAATGGGATGTCCATAAGATTTTAAAGCAGGTGTCTGGTTTTGCCGGCAGACGAGAAACCACTATGAGAGCACTAGCGAGGAGATGGAGGAGCTGATGAAGAGAATGAAACACCCATCCCAGATCAGTAAAATGCACAGTTTGCTGCCCATGGAGGGTTATCTGTACTGTCAGGAGAAGTGTACGTGTACTTGATGTTTATTCAGAAGCGTGATGCTTGTACTTGCTGGAATTCCCTCTGACAAGGCCTGACCTGTGTTTTTTCTCCCATCAGGGGCTTTGGGCGTGTCATGGGTCAAATATTATTGCAAGTATCACAAGGAGGGGAGACAGCTGGTCATGGTGCCTTGTGAACAGAAGCCTACTACTAAACAGGTGCTTCACTGAAAGGAAATATGTAATTATTACAATTCAACCCCGGACAAACATGCTCCAACATCCACAGTATCTGTAGCCAGTATATGTCATCACTCTGCTGTCATTGTCTCCATTACACGTACCAAGTTGGTTTGTCTTTCTTTCTGCAGGGCACGATGCAGCTGACACTGAAATCCTGCATCCGCCGCAAGACAGAGTCCATAGACAAGCGCTTCTGCTTTGACGTGGAAACTAATGAGAGGTTAGTGCAAACAAATCTGTGACACTGAGAGATGAGGCAACACGAAAGCCTTGTGGGATAAACAGGTCCGGGCAGCGAGGTGAACAGGTGGCTCACAAGGACAGAGTGTGGGGGCTAAATGGACTGTAGCCCAAACAATCCCTAAGCAACAGGGATGGGCTGGAAACAGATGGCAAACTCTGTGATTTTAGGAGAAGGAACATTACAAGCTCATATTTATATAAGCAGGCCATTCAGTACAAAATGCACCTGAGCCATAGGCTGTTCTGTCATATTTAGGTTTCTTGAAATCTGTGGAAATACTCGGAGTGTCAACGGGGTGTTTTTAAAGGTTTAAAAGCTGCTTGAATTATTCATTAATTGCTTAAAAAGTGTCTCTGAATGTTGAGCAACTAGTTTGTACCAGTGTGTGAACTGAACAACAGTACACTGAGGAGCTGGCCATTTGATAAACTGAAGGTGGCAGTGCAGTCTAGTGTAGAAGGTAATGTTGTCGGCTCAAGATGGTTTAAGGCGAGCCTGAGTGTTTCTGAAATCAAGGGCGAAGGTTTTGTGTCAGCATCTGGTGGGACACGTATCAAACCAAATCTGAGGGTCAGACAATTAATTTCCTGCATTCTAGTGAATTTTTATGCACCATTTTTGCCTTTTATGGTGAAAATTAATTATCCAGTTGTGCCTAATTCCATCTTCTTTCCATTTTATGGCACATTGCAGCAGTTGCTTTTGAGGTTGCATACGGCCACCACTTACTTTGCCACAGACAGTAGCCCTTTTTACACAAAGTTCACACTTTAGGACTGCTGTTAAGTCCCTCCATTGCACAGCCTTTGTCTTTTTATGCAGAACCAAAAAGGGGAGGCTTCATGCCGCCCCAGTGTTTGATTTTAGAAAGCATGCCAGCATCCTGACGGGCATGACGTGTAACGCAACAATGGCATTACATGGCAATAACAATCATTTACTGTCCCTGTTATATGGCAGCTCATCTTGTCCTCTGCTCAGAGGGTGTGGACCTCCAGGACCTATCTGTCTCACTATTTTTTAGACATTTTCAGCTGCTGTTTTTTTACCCTTGAGATAACTGCTAAGTGCTATTAGCTGCAGACTTGCTGCCTGCTTAGAGACAACTCTGTCCCTCCATTTCACGATTGTACCATTTATACAGAACGACAAGGTGAAAAAACGGTGCTACATTCCCGCCTCAGAAGAGTAAAAGTGTAAAAGAGGCTGATAACAATGGCATAACATGGCAATAACAATCATTTACTGTCTCTGATAAATGATAGCTCCTAGACCTTATCGTCTCCAACATTTTTTGCCGCTGTTTTTCGTCTCTGAGCTAGCTGCTAACTGCTTCTAGCTGCTGGCAGTGGGTTTCTCCACGGCTGTCCCTCATAGACAGATGACAATTAGGTACTGTGACTACCTCTGCTGTTGGCTTAAAGGCAATACAACTCCGTCCCCGCATTCTGTGATTGTACCTTTTATAGGGAGGTGGATAATGGCGTGATATTCCCGCATTCAACAGGCAGTGTAAAAGGGGCTACTGTTGTGTCTATGAGTTGTGTTCTAGCAGTTTCTAGAAATACAAGTCTGCTGCCACAGCCCCCTTCCCCACGAACATCATGGCTTTGACAGACACTAGGATTATATATTTAGCTGTCAATAGAAAAGTTATTTTATAAGAGTTTTAAGGTTTTCATAGTTAGTTGATTAGTGCAGTTGGCAGAAAGACTTTTACACAGTTGTCTTAGTTAACAATTGATTCAGTAGCCTACAAGCTGTAAAATTTGGCACCAGATTTTGTTTCTTCTGTAGAAGACAGATTGCAACGATGGATTTTCATCATCTCTACATGCTTGTCTTATTCATCTCCATTTGCTACCTCCATCATTAACATCAGCGTGTTACTTCAAATAAGTTTTTCTTCTTGTAGTGTCCAACCTGTTCTGCTTGACAAATGTGTAAGAGCTTAAAAAACTAATTGTTTGCAATTGTTGGATACTGTAGCACTGCATCGTGTCACTGAATAACTTAATTGCAACCTTGGCCTCTTTAATGGCATTTGTTACTGTTTCCATAGAAACACACCCGTCACTTTCCAAGCTCTTTCGGAGGGAGACAGGAAGTTGTGGATGGAGGCCATGGATGGAAAAGAGCCTGTGAGTTCATTTCTCATCTCATTTTGGGTCATTCTTCTCTGAGATATAACTTTTGTGAAAGCCGCTTTTCTGCCAAAGATATCTACAATGCAATATGGAGTCTGCTTACTGAGGGGAGACATGGCTACTGGCTATTGTGCTGACGCATAAAACTTTCCATTTCCAATCTGTTTAACAGAGTCTGTCCAACCTTGTTTTAAATCACATCTCCTTCCATGTTGGCAGGTAATTAAATCTGTAAAAACAACTTTGTTTAAGAGGAAGGAAACTACAGTTATCAAGATTAATCTCACTCGCAGCTTCCTAATTGGATTGCACCCAATTACATGTGTTCTATAGTCCCAATATCTGTCTGTTGAAGTGTGGAACAAATGAATGATTAATTAGTTAAGTTGTGTGTTGTTTTAAATGATGATATTTATTGGTTTTAAGGAAACAGTGTCATGTTTCGTTATTAAATCCATCATGTAAGACACATGGAAGCTCACATGTGACAAGTGTTAAGTCCCACAGGACGTAAGCACGGGTGATCTCATTATGGCTTCTCTATTACAGATGTGTTAGATGGTATGAAGCTTGTTAGGCACATCATGCCATCAGTGTAGATCTGAATGATGGCACCGGGTTAGTCTTAATGTCCCCTTACAGCAGGGCTGACTTCACACCATTGTTTTTTTGTTTTTTTTTTACTTGCTTTTCATCCTCAGTTATTTTAAGGTGTTAATGGAAAACTGGACTCTCTGGAAAAAAATGCCAAATGTTTGATCTGGAAAACCTTGCTGCTCCCACAGTCTGTTTCTGTATTCAGCAGTTTTTAAGCCATGAAATACCAATTTTCCTCACTAGCAATTTTCTCAGAGCTCTTTTATATTAAGGTTAAGGGTATAGGTTAAATGGTAGCTGTCGTGTGGACAAAACGAATAGACCGTCGCTGTTAGAGGATGTGAAAATAACACAAGGCACACTTCTCAGTGCCCTCTTCCTGTGCAACTTCCCTAATGACTTCTGTATATCATGAAGATTTCACAAGAGCTTTTCCATCTGCTCTGCCCAAATATTGTCAAGCAAAGATCCACTGCACTGCGCGACTGCCAGGTCTGCAGTCTGAGCTCTCAGTCCGGACAAGGATCAGCTCTATGGTGTTCTGTTAGAGTAATCTCCCCTGCCACACTGGCTCTTCAACTTTATTACAGCCTTTTGAATTGCTGCAATATAAGGTGCAGTCATATGGACACTGTGTTAACTCATCGTGCAGCACGCCGTTGCATACTCGCATGTGTTTCAACCTGTGTCTGTACACACAACTTTTGACACTTCCTCATACTCTGCTGTCTCATTGTTAATCTCTTGAGCCCAGAACTTTGCTCTGAAAGCATGCTGACTTTCTTGCACCTTTAATGTACAGTGTTAATCTGATACACTGGAAAGCAGCAACTATTGTGAAAATAGATAAATTGTAGAGTCACTTTTTAGGCAAAATTTCCAAATACTCACTAGTTCTAGCTCCTCAGTGTGAGGATTTGCTGCAGATTTTTTCACATATTAACTGAATATTTTTGGCTTTTAGACTGCTGGTGGGGAAAAAAAAGTAATTTAGCGGTGTCACCCAGGGTTCTCACTATTTTCTGATATTTTATTGACAGTACTGTTAAGCAATTGATCGAGAATTATCTGCAGAATAAAGCAATAATAAAGTAATCGTTAGTTGGAGGCTAAGTAGACACACATTGGCTATAATTTTAGAGGTTCTGTGCCAATACTAAACATCCCCAGGAGCTCTGGAAGCAAACACAGGCGGACGCCGGTCTCTACAGGCAGCCGTCCATTAGTCCATAAGTGTCTCTTTCGGAAACTTTGTCACATTTCCAAACCAAGAAGCGGTTGACATGCATGAACCTGCGTGCCAATATGACAAATGTAATCCTACACCCACAGATCACTTCAAGACCCCCCTTTGTGCACTTTCCACTGGAACCTCTAATAGGTTGAAAGAATTAAAGTGTGGCATTAAAGTGTTGGACAAAGAGAAAAATGCTCACATGTTCCTCTCCAAACTTGCCTAATATACTCTAGAAAAAGCTCAGTTTACACTGTCAGTAAGTGGTTTCTCTGATGGTAGCTTTATTATCTGTGCAGGAGGCTGTCTTCACAAACATTCTAAGAATACTTTCAGAGTTGCTCCTAGCTTAGCCTAAATAATTCTAGCAAGAAGTCCTAGCTTAAAGGGATAGTGCACCCAAAAATGAAAATTCAGCCATTATCTACTCACCCATATGCCGACAGAGGCCCTGGTGAAGTTTTAGAGTCCTCACATCCCTTGCGGAGATCGGCGGGTGGAGCAGCTAGCACACCTAATGGTAGACAGCGCCGCAGACTGACGTCCAAGAACACAAAATTGAATCCACAAAGTATCTCCATACTGCTCATCTATAGTGATCCAAGTGTGCTGCAGCCTCGACATAAAAAGTTGTTTCGAAAAACATCATATGAACTCTGTTTTTAGCCTCACTGTAGCCTGTAGCTCTGACTGCTTCTCTGTGCTCCGCGCTCATGTGTGCACGCTCAGGGTTATCAGTGATCTCTGAAGAGCAGCAGTCTCATCAGTACTGATGTCCAGATTCTCAAGTGCAGGCATTGCCAATTCCCAGTCTGAGCAGCAAAGACTTTCCTCATCCGTTGGCATTGCTTTGCATTTGAAACAACTACACCACCAGGTTTCCAGTGCTCGACTCCGGTACTCTGCGTCTGGCTGAGGGTTAGGCTCGTGAGCTGTGGTGGCTGCTTCATCCAGGAGCCTGAGTTCCATTCGTATACTCGGGCTCAAACACATACGGCTCAACAAAGAAATGCTGTTCCTCCTCAATTTCAAAGTCTTCAGACATGTTGGGCTGTCCTTTGCTAAAAGACCGTAGTGCAAATTATCTTTTAGCTAATGTGGTTACCGTTGTCTCTCCCTGCAGTGCACGTGTCACGTGATGTAAACAAGGGTGAGCAAAGCTCATGCTTTCGCTGGTCTCGCGCAGGCATGCACACGTGAGCACGGAGCACAGAGAAGCAGTCAGAGCTACAGGCTACAGTGAGGCTAAAAACAGAGTTCATATGATGTTTTTCGAAACAACTTTTTATGTTGCAGCTGCAGCACACTTGGATCACTATGGATGAGCAGTATGGAGATACTTTGTGGATTCAATTTTGTGTTCTTGGACGTTAGTCTGGGGCGCCGTCTGCCATTAGGTATGCTAGCCGCTCTACCCGCCAATCTCCGCAAGGGATGTGAGGACTCACTTCACTTCACCAGAGCCTCCGTCGGCATATGGGTGAGTAGATAATGGCTGAATTTTCATTTTTGGGTGCACTATCCCTTTAAGAGTGATTTAGGAAAATTCTCACAAAATTTTACCTTTGCTGAAGGGGTGTGGTTGACCCTGTTGCTAACATGCTAACTATTATTTCTATGTCACTAGTCACTTGAAACAAATTTAGGACGATAGGAGACGGGTTGAAATAAACCGAAATTTCCCTTTAAATATGTGATCGGTTGTACTATTGTGAGCCTACAAGGTGAAAACATCAAATGAAAATGATGTGATTTGTGTCACAATATGAGACTGTGAAATGTTGTCATTGTTAGTGTGATTACCCTGCTGATGGAAGGTAACTTGACATAGACCCAAGTCATCACTGCTGAACTGTATCTTTTTTCAGTTGCCAAAAGTCTTGTGTTGTGATCACTTTCATTCTGGCTTTATAGTGTTATTACATTGAAGTTGCACTCATTGGGTCCCCTCGGCCATTTCAAAGCACGGTTGCAGGATTTTTGTACGCAGTCATCTATATGCCAATGTCATGGTGTATTTCAGCTGGTCTCTGTAATCATGTGTAGTTGCCCCTGTTATATGTTTCTTACGGTTCATTTGTAGCATATATTGAAATACTTTTTGGCTTTTCTTTGCAGTAATCTCATTAGGTGTTTTATATTGCTTATTTTAGAGCTGTATATTTTTATTTTGTATTTTTGGTCTATGTTGTATGGCTGTAAGTTTATGTTTCCGCCAGTCTCGGCCAGGACACTTTTGAAATGGAGATTTTTAACCTCAAGGTTTTTTTCTTATAAAATAAAGGTTAAATAAAGTTTAAATAAATAAATAAAATATTGTGTTGGGTGGGAGATGTGAGTGCATCTCTAATGAGATCGCTCACAAACATTATCCCTGCACCATGTAATATATGGAGTTTCATTAGCTCACAGTCATTCAGTATTTCTCCAACCTTTTTTTCTTTCCATCATTTTATTCTCTGCTTAAGAGTCCTTAAAAGTCCTCCTGAACTCCGAACACGTTTTTACCTAAGGAACTTATGTTGTCCAGGATCTAATCTTAACTGTAAGGGGGAATTTGTACAAAACGTCATATAAACGTCTATGAGCTATCTCAGAGTTTCGTCACTAGGAGTAACTCTCTATACTAGGAAGCTTTGTGAATTTGGCCCCAGATTTGCTTTTTGAGGAATAGCTTCCATGTGATCTTATTTTTTGAATTAAAGTAACTCAGTGCCATGAAAATACCAAAACAGAACATGTTAGATTTCAGAGATTTTGAGTCATTTCCAAATGGGAGATTAAAGAAGTAGTTATTCTCTTACCAGGTCTAAATCAATATCAGGGCGTGATGGGGATATTTCACACTTAGAGTGCCCTTTGACAACAAGCACTTGTCCCTGCTGAAGAGTCCTTGAACAAGACTCTACTGTCTCCAGCTGCTCTGTTGCTGGCCCTGACCTCTGACAGCCATCAGTGGATCAGTGGGGAGGGCGACACAGTGAAAAAACTGAAAACCAAACCAGCTATTTTTGGGGAAGAAAAGATGTCCTGGCTGAGAGTTACTGGTGACTACGCCTGTAGTTATGTACTGGTTTTAATTTTACAGCTTTGCAATACTGCTCCCAAGTAAACTGAATTCTTTTCATGTGTTTGGTTGTTTATGATTTGGGAATCTGTCCTGTTTTCCACCAGTTAATACGACACACACTCTGTCCACTCATCCTTTTTTCTCTCTGTTTCATGTCATTTGAATCTACTCATAAGGTGAACTGGAACATTGTGCTAATAGTTTCATAAACTATCTGGGAAGCTATCACTGTATCTGGGATGTTTGGATTCAGCTTTGTGTTCTCCTGCCATCATCAAATGTTTCTCTCGGTTTTAAGTAAGATGTGTTCAGTAATCATGCTGACGGCCAGTTGTAGATTTTTCCATGTTTCATGTTTTTAATTTCCTTTTACATTTTTTTTTTCATTTCAGATCTATCATTCCCCAATTCACAAGCAAGCTGAAAGTAAGTCAGTCATCATAATGCTCAAAGCCTTACATTGTGATGTTATGAGATGTAGACACAGTTGTACTTTACATCTCATCTCACTGAATGCATCAGTATTCCTTTGTCTGAAAATAATTGTTTGCTTTTAAATCTGCCCATTTTTGTCTGTCTTTTACTTCTACAGTGGAGCTGAATGAGTTCGGATTCAAGTTTGTGCGAAAGTGCATCAATTATGTTGAAACAAAAGGTAAAGGGTCCTAATAGAGGTTTATCCCACCTGTGTTTAGTTCTGTTAGTTTGCCTATTTGCCCTGAAGGGGGTGTAGTTGAGTCATAGGTTACATGACAAAGAAAAAACCCCTTTATTATAATACTGTAGTCTGAGATAATAGTCTACTTCAGATTGTACGGAATTTTAATAATCACATTTTATCCTGCATTATGAATGTCTGCCTGTCTAATTTCTTTTAAGAATATTTTTTTCCACAATTATTTCTTTAACAAAAGCCATTCTCTCCATGCACACTTAACCTTGGAAGCCCCAATGACTCAAAACTATCCTGACGGAAAATGTAACCTTATAATTCTACAGTCACAATATGTTTCTCCAGTCGAGTGATTCATCTTGCAGGAACGGAGTGAAGTGCTCCGGCCATTAGCATGTCATTTGACTCATGATACAAGCATGGCACATTATTCACTCTCAAACTAAATGGTTAAATTAAGCGTTCACAATCAGCGAAGAACATCTGCATCTTAATTCAGGCTCCTGCAGCCTCTGAAGAGAAACATGTGGTACATCTCCACTGCTCTGTATTTGTCCAGATTACACTCCTGTTCTCTTTGCCTCCCCCTCTCCTCTTTCCAGGACTCACACAAGAAGGAGTGTACAGAACAGTTGGAAGCAACATCCAAGTGCAGAAGCTTTTAAATGCCTTCTTTGGTAAGGAAATAAGTCTCTGGACGTGTTGTACATCTGTCCATTCACTGTGTTTCTTAAATTGGGCTGATCGTTCTTTTTGAGTAAAACAAAGCAGGTTCTGCCACTTGATGACAAGAATGAATGACAAAGAAATATCAGCAGCCTGCTGACTCTCAGTGCCCCTGAGAGTCCTCCCACCTTAATGTGGCTGTACATTGTATTTTTATACAATGGATCAAATGGCTATGCATTAAAGACGTCGTTTATAGTGGCAAACTGGCAAAGAATTATCAGCCGACTGTGCAGGTCCCTTTAGCTCAACTTAGCTTTAAAGAGTCTTTTAACTCATTGCTTTGATTTTCAGGCTCTCAACTTCAATTTAGTTTCTCACCCTGGCTGCTGTCATAGCATTGTTTTCAGGAGCAACAGGCAGCTGTTTTCAGTAAAAGAGCTCTGAAAAGCCACAGTACACTATCTGCTCAGCTCCAAACAGCAGATGAACAAAATTAGTGATGAGCTAGCAGGTGAACATAATGCAGCAGTTAGCGACTGGAGAGCCAGATTTGTGCCTCAGGAGTATGTAGAGACCAAAAACAGAGCTACAAGAGAGCGAATATTAGACTTACATCCACCAGGTAGACACAAACACAACTCAAAATCAGTGCTAATGTTGCTCTGTATCTGCTGGGTGTATAAATAAGCAATTGTTTGGTAACAAGTTAACCAAATTAGCGTTAAAGGAGATGATATGTCAGTGATTTTATACCCGAGAGGCATCAGTCATTGCAGGCCTGAATTATATTTGTTAAATACTTTTTTTTGCAGCAGATAATTCAACTTCCCAGAGTGGGAAAAGCACATGTATAGTGCTAATGACTGCCCTGTTCTATTTAAGTGTCCCAGTAAGCCTGACTGTGTGGCAGTCATTTCATTTCATTTTATATTTATTTAAAAGGGACAATGTACAGCTCAAACATAAATGTCACCATTTGATGCACACAAACACACACACACACACGCACACGCACCCACACACACACGCACAAAGATTTATCAATACATGCATAATTTCAATACTCATTTTTACAGCATCGATCCACCCGTACTAGCTGCGCTTTCTCACTCTCTGTTATTGTTAACGTTTACTACAGTCATCTCTGCTAGGAACCAGGAATAAAAGTTATTATTGTCATGTTTTAGTCTTCTGTATTTTTTTTTTTAATAAATGTTTTAAATTGTATGCCCTTAATGTCAGTTTTCCCTCATGGTATTGGGGTCATTATTTAATGACAGCTAGCACATGTCACAACTTTATGGTAACTTTAACTAAGGTGTTAATCACAAGTGGTTACCAGTGCCGTTTACATGGGATTTAACATGATGACATTAAGTATTTTCTGCTTGTTTGTCCCGATTTGCTCCTTCATAGACCCCACAAACCCAGGAGATGTGGATCTTTACAGCAGTGACTGGGACGTTAAAACCATCACAAGTGCACTGAAGTTTTATCTGAGGTATGTTTGTGTGGGAGCGGGAGACACAAAGTTCATGTGAGGAAAATACTTTAGAACACTCTGTAGTTTCAGATCTGTGGCTGATTCTTTTACTGGTGTTTTATCTGCAAGACACATTAAATATTATGTCACATTATTATGTAGCAGTAATTATCGTATTGTTCAGTACATCTTAATGGGTCAAAAGTCTCCGTTGATATTTTGCATACTTGCTCTTTTTATAAATCCTTGATATGCAAGGATTGAGGTATTTTCCAAGAATCTATTTAGTTGTCTGTTGTGTGTATGTGCAGATCGAGACCCAGATGCACATTAAAGCAATTGGCTGTTATTAAAATAACAAATGCAGCCTTGACAGAGGTCGCGCTCTCTGAGTGCTTTCCTGTGTAATTGTGTAACAAATGAATGCTGCTTTTTGTTTTTTTTCTCGTGTTTGATGTGGTGAGTTATATTGCAGTGCAGTCTTGTTTACGAGTGTGTGTATTCATCAACAGGAGCTTGTCTGAACCTCTGATGACCTACAGTCTACACAGAGACCTCATGTGTGCTGCAAGTAAGGAAATTATCCAGCACTAAGATTAAGGAGTTTTGTATGCGTGATCACATCTCTTTGGTCTCCTTTTTACACTCTGTTCTTGGATCTCGACATACCACTAAAATGTATCCCAGACTCACTCAAAATCTAAAGGTGTGCCACAACATCCCCTTAAAAAAATGTACCTAAAGTCTTAATACTTTGATTTTGCAAAGATGATAAGAAATATTAAATTATGTATGCGTGGAACAAATTGTCTGTGTATATTTGTACACTTGTACAAGCCCTGAAGGGCCATACACATGCCACGTCTTTAATCGCCTGGAAAACACAAGGTCAGGCGCTCTATGCAACTCTTGTGCCTACTCTATGCCTGCTTTCAAGGGCTGGAATTGCTTAACAACCATAACAAGTGCCGTATCATATTCTACTTGTAGGAAATCCTGATTGCAGAGCTGCTCTTCTTCCAGACAGTTTTTCAAATGTGTATTGGGCCTAAAATATTAGACGTGAGACAAATGTAAAGCTCTGGCTCGCCCTGCACCAAACTGACCAACTTCTTCTTCGTATTTAGCACAGACTGATTTTTACAGAAGAAGGAAAAGATATCTGTCAGCTGTGACTGGTTATTCCTTGTCACATGACATGCAGTGCATGCTGCTGCGTTCCAACAGTTGAACTCTGTTTATCTCAGGGCGTAGCCGTCACACCGTGAAAAATAGGACTGATGCTTGGGTTACTGTTGTGTTTTGATTTCAGATACTGTATTGTAATCATAAATTTTCCATGTATCTTATGCACCTGTCCACCTATTTTAAGGTGGATAAGTGCTGCCTGGATAAAAACCTAGATGACTGGTACAAAAACAGCATTTGTACATTAATACTGTGCAGGCGGCAGGTTCAGCAGTTTAACAGGCATCACGAGGTCACTCTGAAAGACACTAAGAAAAACCTGAGTCCTCTTTTATTTATCTGTCCCACAATGTCATTGTAAAACTGAGAAGACAATGAGTTTAATAGCACCAGCCTCATTCTGTCAGTGTGTTACAGTAAGACAACTGGAGGCTTCAGTTTCCCTGGAATGTCTTTCGGTGGTTAAATGGGTGCTCCTTGTTATACGGCCTGAGTTTGTTTTGGAAACTTTCTTTTATTAGTGTCATGCCATTGCAGTGTATGACTGTAGCCTGTTCCATATTGTGTTTAAACATGTCATGTTAATATATAACTGAAGCATTTCTGTTATCATCACAGATATTTTCACTGCACCTGAATTTTAAGACATACCAACATTTCAGTGAAAACATTTGAAAAGCAGGGATTTCCATACCCACATACAGGGGCAGAATTTTGAATACAAATACAACACAACCATATTTTTAATTATTGTGATATTTCTTCTTCATGAAATGGATGGTTGTAACAAAAATATTTCATACAGCAAAATACAGCAAAAAGTGATGAAACTGATCAGTATATCGACTCACCCCAGAAGCAAAGAAGTGCATAGTAAAACCACCCTGGAGATAGTGGAGGGTATCTACTTAAACTCATTTAATCTTCCACCTATTGCTTGGATTTTGTTTAAAATTGCACTGATAGTGCCCCTATGTCTGCTCTACACCTCATAACAGTGTGAAAATCAAAATGTGTATTTATAATAGAACTAGACCAGGGGTAGGCAAGCTGTGGCTCCAGAGCCATGTGCAGCTCTTTAGCCCCTCTCCAGTGGCTTCCTGTGGCTTTGACAAAAAAAACAAACCCAAAATGGTTATTTTGTATTATTATTTTAACATTCTCATTTTTATTTATCATTGTTGTAGGCCTAAAGAAATTCTTACATCCTCCAACTGTAAAAATGTGTAGCTGATGCACTGTTTTAAAATTTCATTAATTTAAATGTGTGTCATACGTTGATGGCCTGGCACCTTTACGTCTAAATCTTGCAAAACCTCAACAGTGGTGGCTAGTCTTGAGTGTCCCTAGCAAGGCAAGCAGTAGATTCCAAATCCAGAAAAGTTAAGTACAGAAATTAATAGCGGGTCGACAGATGTGTTTGCTTTCACCGCCAATGCTGCAAAGTTTAAGTAACAAATAATCATAAACAGCCGATTGCAGAGGAGCAATCTTGTCTCATTTACACCTATTTTTAATGTAAATAGGGTAATTTAGACTTAAAATGCAGTGTTAGCATAGGGCTCAAATGTGTTTTGCGGTTCCAGGCAGATTTTTTTAAAATTATTTTTGGTCAAAAATGGCTCTTCTGATAGTTATGGTTGCTGACCCCTGAACTAGACCCTAGTGGATTTGAAATATAAAGTTCTAATAGTCAGAAATTTCACACAGACACTTTTTTTGAACCTTCACTTGTGGTAATATATGACGATATGTTCAGGCTGTCACACTGAATAAGAAATCTGACACAAAAACAGAAAAGGTGGTGCAAAATGACTAAACAGCATTTGATATTAATCTTGATATGTAGTAAAGGATGCAGAACCTTATGGACCTCCTTCAGACCTTATGGAGCTCAGAAATGTCACAATGTTTCAATGAGACTCTTTAAGATCCAATATAATAGATACTGTTAACATTTTTACAGATTGATGCAGATTATTATTATTTTTTTCTCAGTTATTCTCATTTTCATTCTATAAAATCTCTATGTAAACTTGTTGTATAATTTAAAGCTGTTACCTTTTTACAACATGTTCATGACGTAGGTCTACAGATACTGCAGATAAACTCTATATTTTTCATAAACTCTTTGTATCACAGAGTCTGATAACCTGGACTTCCGACTGAGTGAGATTCATTCTCTTTCCTACAAACTACCAGAGAAGAATCGGGAGATGCTGGAGATGCTTATCAAGCACTTGGTGAAGTAAGTGGCAGCAAATATCCCTGTGATTTACTGTTTTTACTGCTCCCACGGGACCTTTTGCTCTCTTTCCAAAATGATCTGAGATAATGTGTCACTTATTCAACCCATCGTGATGTTTGGTGACAGTGTGTGCAGCCACAGTGAAGAAAACCGGATGACCCCTTCAAACATGGCTGTTATCTTTGGACCCACGCTAATGAGAGCGAAGGAGGAGACAGTGGCGGCCATGTTGGACATCAAGTTCCAAAATATTGTTGTTGAGATTCTGATTGAGGACTCCAAAAAGGTTAGTTTTCAGACAATGCAGCCTTTGTCCGGTCTGAGATAAAAAAAAAAGGTAAAAGACCATCAAAGTGAGTATTTTGTAACACTTAAAGGAATAGCTTACCATTTTGGGAAATGTGCTTATTCCTTTCTTTGCCGAGAGTTTAATGATCAGGTCTTACTAAGAAAGAGAATAAGTGTATTACCCCAAATGGCAAAAATGTAATGCTTCTAATTTGATTTTGTGCAGCAGAAGCGTTTGTTTACTTTAGTCATCACCAAGTCACTAATGTTGATGAATGATTGTTCTGTGAAAAATAGCAGTCATTTGTTTTCTAGATTTTATTGTCATTTATCTCCTGCTTCCTCTCATGTATATAATTGCATTCATTCAGTTACAGGCTGTAGTAACCACTAAACCAAAGTGTTACTGTAACATTTTTTTGTGATTACAGATCTTCAGTTATATGCCAGAGGACAGCACTGCCCCACCTGTCCCTCCTCCGCGGATCACCCCGAGAAAGCGGCAACCCATCACAATCTCCAAGCGGCCACCTCGTGTTTATCCAGCTCTTAGTCACGACCACTTGCAGCACACAGAGAGTAATTATCAGCCTCTCTTGGCTTGATTGCCATCATCATCCTCAGCATTATTCCACCCTATCTGTGCTGGATGTACAGTAGATTATTTTCAGAAAGATCTGAGCCACAGCACCCCTGCAGGGTCCTTTCTTAACATTTTCTCAAGTACAGAAAAATGTGATTTACTCTAGTGTGTGTGTGTGTCCATCAAATACAATTCCAACAAATGATTACATAATCCTAAACATGGAATTTGTCAAAGAATTCTTTATTGTCTTATCCTCAAGTGTTGACAGTAAATTCCTCTGATGCTTTTTTTTAAATTTTGAGAACAAATAAACTTACGGATTCTACATTTTTTATTTCACATTAGTGTTTTTTTCCAAGGCCTGGGGCTAAATGGTGTACTTTTCTATCTGTTTAAACCCCTTATTAAATGGGTGTGTCTCCATCTTCTCATACACTGTGACGGAGAGATTTGTTGCACCAGCAGCTTTCCCTCTCTGCCTTGGTTAAATAGTGATTTACTCTTAACTTACTGCTTGGTGTAGCCAAATAACCAGCTCTTTATGGCTAGTCCAAACATTGTGTTGTGGAAACTGTGGTTGTGTCACCAATTTAATATTTAATCATTTATATTCTGTAACATTCAGTACATGTTTCTCTGTGCTTTGCATGTTTTGCACACTAAAGTGTATTTGAACTATTTCACACACAGAGGAAAACATTTACATTTGACTGATGCCAGAATTTACTGTACCAAGATAGGAAGAGCAGCAGCCCATTCTCGTTCTCAAGGTTTAGTGGTTGAGTTTACTCCAAGTACCACAACTTTGCATTAATGGTTATATTGTTTCTTTACAACAGATGGCCAGAACGACTACTCTGCCGTGGACGGGGAAGTCTCAACCAACCCTGTTCCCCTTCAGCGGACAAAACCTGTAAACTGTCCTCCACTCGTTCCAAGAGAACCTCCTCCAAGACAAGCGCTGATGCCCAGACCATCTATCCGTCAGGACAGACACTCAGACTCTGACGCTGGCAAGATAGACGATACAAGGCAAAGGCCAGATTCTTCTTCAGCAGCAAATGGGGAGTCTGGAGTCTACGTGAGCAGAGTGCCATCCTTCCAGAGCAGAAGACCACCTCCTAAAGGCACACCAGCCAACCGAGAAGGTATGATGAACTTTCTGTGTTTATATGGCTGTAACTTTTTAAATCATGCTTGTTTATCTCCAACTAAACAAAAAAAAAAAAATTAACAGTATTGGCCAGCTTTTGAGAAGTTCATCTGCTCATTTTCCCTCCGTCATGTGGCTCTGTTCAGTCCCTCAGAATTATTTTTCTGTCTTGTTGATTAGTTTTTTATTGACTCTTGTTGCGGTAGAATTAACTGTGGTGCCAGTTGTGTAGCTCTTGATGACATGGCCTGTGACGTGTTTAGGCACAGTATCCTCGCTTTACAAATTAGTCTTGGAAGCTGTTAGTCATCTGTAATTGGTTTTCCTCTGTTTTATTTATTTTTAAACAAATAAAGCCTTCTTTTTTCGCTTGTTTGTTTCAAGTTGTTACTAAGTTTGATCGCAGACACAAAGTATTTGCCAAGTTTGTTGGTTTTCTATTAAGTTATTTGCCTAAGAAAGTATGGATCTAAGCAAGCTCCAGTTCTCAGCATGTAATTGTATGGATTTTTTGTTGTTATGACAGAACATCCATATTATAGTTAATATGGATGTTATTCCTAAACTGTTAATCCATCACAGCCTCTAGTGTTTCATTTTGCTTTTTACTGTTTTATTGCAAAAACCTTTCATTCCTGTTTGTCCTCATACATTATTACATTACTTTTTTTTGTAGGAGATTCTGAAGGTCTAACCAGAACGAGGTCCACAGAGAAACATGCCATTTGCAGACCCCCTGTCAGGCCTCCCGAGCCCCCCTCCAGATTCCCTACTCCACAAAAGACCCCGAGTGCAGCCAGCAGCGAGGGCACGGCCTCATCCTAGTAAGTGCTCTTCAGATATCAAAGAGTCTGTCTATGCCTTTACGATACTGGTCAAGAGGTCCAGTAAATATTCAATAATGGATCTGCTGTTTTAATTAAAAACAGTAAGGCTCATAATTTAAACAATCTTGAAGTGGAGCCAGACATTCAAAGTAACAGAGTGTCAGAATCAGCAGCCCACAAGGCATTAGTCGCTTTGATGATCAAAACTGTCCAATCAAAGAATGGACATGTCGCCAAGAGCAGCCAAGGGGCGATTATTTTTCAGATTCTTTATTCCCAGGATTAGTAAAAATGCTACAATCAATATTATTATATTAACAATGGATTACTCGTACTGTACGTGAAAAAAGTAGCTTGAAACAGAGGTGTGGGCTCAAGTCACATGTCTTGGGCTCAAATTTGGTGACTTAGGGCTTGACTTCACAACATCAAAAAAGACTTAACTTAGACTTCAGCCTCAATGACTCATGACCTAATACCTCCCCCCAAGCTCAAAGATTAAAAATATGTTATTTAAAAGGTGTACCACAAATCAATTGATTTGCCTTTATTCCCTGAATGATCTAATAGAAACGCTGTTCCCAGCAAGTCAACACAAAATTCCTCAGATCCATTTAGTTTGAACAAATCCGACAGCGTCCGGTGAAGTTGCAGGAGAGAACCATGAAGAACTAATGTTACTTTACTGAGTGCAGGTTGGAAAAACTGATACTGAAGATAATTTTGTTTGTGTACAAAAACTACACAGTAGTCAACAAAAAATGAATTGCAGTATGCAACACATGCGAGTCAAAAACTACAGATGCAGACACAAAAACTTCCAACTTCATTCGACATTTGAAGTTGCTAAAATAGCAGTAAACTGAGGCTACTATTAATATAGTAAGCAAACTAATCTTTAGCTAACATTAGCTTAACAGCTAAGTAACTTTTTGACAAACTTGTTTCAATAAGCAAATACAGATTTTCAAAAGCATTTTTGTAAATTTTATGTATTATAAGTCTATTGTTAAAATGACATTACATTTGGTGAAGAGCACATTATGAGTAGTTTAGGACTCAAAACTAAACGTTTAGGACTTGGGACTTAACTTGGGACTCGTCAGTTTTGATTTAGGACTTGAGTGCAAAGACTCTGGCTTGTAGTGAAGAACCCACAGGGAATTGTCACTGGGTTCTGCAGTTCTTCTCAGCATTACGGAGCATTTTAGTATCTTTGAGCTCATTGTTTTGGTTTTACAGACCACAACTGTACTGTTTTGGTTTACTCTGTCACTCTCTAGTTTTTAGATGTAGCACGCAGCTGTTTTCATTGGTTAAAAATCTCCAAAAACCCACAGGACACACTACCTGACAAAAATAACATCTAGCTGGTGAGCATAGTTTAGCATTTAATAACTAAAGATTATATATTTCCCTCAGGAGGTGGTGGAGACCAAAAACAGAGCTACAAGAGAGTGAATATTGGACTTAAATAGACCAGGTGCCCATAAAATGACTCGTACTAATGTGCGAGTACTAATGTTGCTCTGTAATTGCTGCATTTGTGAATAAGCAGCTGTTCGCTAACAAGTTCAACATATCAACTTAAAGGGTGATGATATGTTGACAAAAATATTAGGGTTAAAGTTTAAGTCATTTATTTCATTCTTGGAATAACAAAGTTGTTGTCGCATGGTACTGATTTTATTGGCTTGTTATCTTGTCTCAGACAGGCAGTTATCACAAGAAAATTTGTTTGTTATCTGGAGATAACTAGCTAATTTACCTAATCTTGGGACATTTTGACTTGTCCTAACAGGAGAAGCAGAGGTGTAACTGATGACATTAACAATGGCTCTGTTCCATTAAGTGTCTCAATAAGCTGTTCCAGTGAGCCTGCACGAACAATATCAGAGAACTGGAACACTTCAATGGATTACAGTCATTACTAATGTTTTATCTTACAACTGTGCTTTTTCTGCTATAACATGCCCATAAGTCTGCCTTGATAAAGGCTTACAAAAAAAACATGGTTGCTTTTGGCTTTCATAGATAAGTACCATGCAAATTTTCTACCCAAAAATCGAGTGCAGTCTACCAAATAATATGTGCTGACTGTTGGATCACAAAGGATTTACTGAAGTGGTTCACATGTAAGATGAATCCAGTATTTCCCTACAATACCAACATGTTGCTTTTCTTCTTTTTCTGCAGTGTCGCCTCAAAAACAAAGTTTTTTGAGAATGCCTCCAAGCACATTGGCAGGTACGTCTGTTTTTTGTCTGTGCCCCATTTTGTCTTTTTCTTTAGACTCTAATCAGACATGCGTGTTTTTACAGTACAATAGGTGAAAGTTAATAAAAACACAACAGAAGATTAAAGTTAAGATCTTCCTCCTGATGACGTAACTATGGAGATGGAAAGACACATGTCGTCTTTTATGATTTGCTTGGACGGTCCAAGTTAAGGTCCTTTCTACCCTCCCTGCGCTTGCAGTGATAAAGGCTGTAAAAGAAGAATGTCTGAGTGGGAAGAGTTTGTGGGAGTTTTATCAAAGAGTTAATATTTTTTATTGTAATCACCTCTATTTGTGTTCAGTTTACATTAACTTGTGGCCTCTTCTGACGGATGAATTTGTCATTTGACCTTTGGACAGAAGAAGCACAGATTGTGACTTTAGCAATCATTATCCCACAGCTGTAATATGAATACGGTGTGATGGAAGGACTCAGATCTCTTACTGAAGTATTACTAGGAATACCATATTGTGAAAATACTCTGTTACTTAATTGGACTCATCTCACAGTGTGATTCGTAATGAATCTGCAAGATCGCTACTATCACACAGTGTTTATGGGCCTTAAGGCAGATCATGGGTGGTCTTGTGGTTGAGCTGAAGCAATAAATGGATTTGTTTAATTACCTTTTTTTCTCTTCTCATTTAGTCCACCACCCTCTCCGTCATCAACAGTGACAAATGTGAAGAAAGAGGTGAGATTTACTGTGATTGCGACAGAGCTAACATCATAAAAATACATGATAGATTGTTAAGAGTGTACCTATGTTATAAACTGAAACACGTTTTTCAGTGTCTTTTTATAAAGTTAAGACAAACTGTGTTTTGTCCTCAGAATTAAAGTTACGGGGATTCACACCACATCAGATGATCTCTGCATGTGCTGTTTGTTGGGTGCTGATCAAGCTGGAGGGAGTCACCATCAATGAACTCAGTGATCTTATCGCATAGATTGAACAAGTGGTTCTTTGTAGACCTGAATGGATGTATTTGATTCCATTTGATTTTTAATAGCATGAACGATGTTTTGAGGCAGCGCAGTAGCAAATGGACTTTTGAATGAGCTCGCAAAGTAATTGTCTCGGAGTTTGATGATTATTCCAAAGTTAGGATGGAGTGACTGTTTTCCCCTTGTTTCAGGCCAATTGACAATAATGTCAAATAATATTACAATGTTTTGTCATTTTACAGTGTTAAAAAGTTTGAATGGCAAATTTCTTTGGAGGGAACTAACTGCCATAACTGGTTATAACTGCTTACTTAGACGTCTTCTTGTCCAAATGCTTACACTTGTTTTTAGCATTGTAAAATAGATCTCCCAAAGAAGACTAATTGATTAAATAGGTTTAATCATTATTAATCTGAAGAAGTAGATTTTTAGTTAAATATTAACTTCTTTATAAAATGGACCATTTAATGGTCTGTCAAGGAGCCTAATGAAGAAATTTCATTTTAAGATAAATTATTTCCATGGAAGGTATTTTAGTTTAGGTTCATTCAAAGAAGAATATTTAGATCTAAATTTAAATCATGTATGTCAGGTCAGACATAATGAGTCATGTGGCCATAAGTCACTTTTTAAGAGGCATTACAAAGAAGTATTGCTATAAAATGTCAGCCTGTATTCCACTCAGTGTTGTTTGAGTTTAGATAATGAATGTAATGCTAGTGTTAGTTTAATTGGGAAAAATTAAAACAGTCACTAGTGACCATTCCTTTCATTCCGCTTCTGACTTTGGTGTCGCCCACTTCTTACCTAATGAAGGTAGATCAGGTTGCACAGGAGAGACCTTGAAGTTTACCTGAATTTGTTGCACCTCAAAATAATAGGGATCAAAATGCAGGTCACATAAGAATCAAAAGTGATTGTTTCAATATGTGAATATAACACTCCAGTGTTTTGTTTTATTTCATTGTTCTTAATATGGTTATGTTAATTTTACACTTGTTTTATTTTGATAACCCGACTTGAAAATTCTGGTTGTTTTCTGGTTGGATTTGTTTTCATAAAGTTAAATAAAAATGAAAAAGTTCTCAACTGCACTCAAAGCTTGAAACAGAGCTGTGTGTTGACATTGATATCTGTGTTATTGCATAATGTTGTAATTCTATTTTGCTTAGTCAGAGAGCTAATGTTTGAAATCAATCATATTACATCTATTTCACATGCATTTCATGTTGTTGTTTTTTTTTGTTGTTTTTTTTTTAATTGTGACATATTCTTTGACTAATTAATTTAGATGTGTATTATAATGTGGTGCCAAACCTCTTCATGCCATCAAAGTGAGACAAACAACTCATGTAAAAATGAGCTTATCTTTGTGTTCAGTTAGAACACTGAACTTAAGTTAACTGAAAGTAGAAGAGGGGTTTGTAGGGTGTATTGTGTCAGTACAACGACTTTAAGATCTGTTCGGCCACATTAGAGAAAACAAAATGTTTCACTCATGTTTCTGGTGACTGGCTGTCCATTCACAAGGACATTAATGATGGAGACTGGTACATCTAAAAAACAAACCTCTCATTTGGTATCAGTCTCCGTGACAGCTGGCACTTCTTATGACAAACAAATAGCCTGATGTCTTGAACTGTGAGAAAGATATGTTGTGTGGGGAAAGTTTTAACTTCTCTAACATATTTGTTGTGCTTTTAAAACATCCAATCAGAAGCATGCAGGGGAATATGATGGGGCCTGACAATGAACCCTGTGGGATCCCAAACAAAAAGAAGTAACTGTTGCTGTCATCTTTAGCTAAAAATGTTGGATTGGAAAGATGTTTATCTTTCATCTCTGCTATGACAATGTATAACAAACAAGCAGCAACCTCCAAGGCTAAAAATAAAGCCAATGCGTAAGTGCCAAAAACTGCAGTTCATCGAACGGCCACTCGAGTCTGGCATCTGGAAGTCGCAAACCAGTGGGTGATGTCACAGTGACTATGTCCATTATTATAAACAGTCTATGGTAACAAAGTGTAAGGGCTAGGCTATCAGCTCTGTAAAGCTGTAAATAGACACAATAGTGCTTTGAGCAAAATGCATGCTAACATTGATGATGATGTTGCTGGTTTTAAGCAGGTATAATGTTTACTGTATTGGCTATCTTAGTTTAGCTTGCAAGCATTCTAATTTAGTCAAATGTGAAGTATTGGGCACAGTGTCATTTTGACACGATCATAAAAAGTCGCAGGATCACTAAAGTGATTACAGTTCATCCTGAGAGGAATATGACAGTGTGTACTGAATTTTTCATGGCAACCCAGCCCAAAGCTGTTGCCACTAATGTCAACCTGCTATTGGTGCTAGAAGAAAAGTCGGAGCATCAGGCAGCAAAGGGCTATTGAGTCGAACCCGGGCCGCGGCGGCAACAGCCTTGTACATGGGGCGCCTGCTCTACCACTAAGCCACCGACGCCCCGAGCATGTCTAACTATAACAAATAATCATGATAGTGTGGTTTTGAAATTTTGAGCAGACATAAGAGAGCCATCTAACTGTGACCACAATCTTTTCTGAAACTCAATCATACTGCCTTTAATAACAATATTCATGCGTCATGTTTGCATGAGGTTTGACCATTATTTACTTTGATTCCTTTGAATATCCTGCCTCTACAGGAAATACATACAATTCAAGGAGCAAGATATTGTCATAATGCAAGTTAAGTTTAACAGTTAATACAACAACCTTTTCCACCTGAAACATACCAAATGAAAAAGAGGAACAGTTCCTACCATTATGCGCTCAGTGGTTCAGTAAATAACCTCCATTTTTTTTATAAACCTGTTTGCAGTCAGACATTGTATTTATTTTGCCATCTGCTCCTCCCGCCACATTCCAACCTTCACCACCAGTCAGAGCCTCGCCTCCTCACCTCGGCCCTCTCCCTGTACCTTGATTTCTACCACAACTACAACTACAACTACAGCCTCAGCACTGGACTTGGTGGTGAGCTGGCTCACATCAGCGACCGGTGGAAATTCCCTTGTCGATTCCGTGCCAATTCATATGACCTTGAGCTTCAGTAAATTAATATGCAGCCAAGTGCTAGACTCTCAAATAAGAGAGCGTGTACAGAAGAACAAAAGAATGTGTGTTCTCACTAAAGCGAGCGCACTGTTTACTGAACGTCCAAGCTAAATTAAACATGTATTTAGTGCTAATGTATTTCCACTACTACTTTACTTTAGGAATTTACCATCTGATATTCGTTAAACATTTTTTCTACTATTTAGTCAGTAGCACCATGCTTACCAGCTATTGAGATTTGAGCGTTGTCTTTTCCATGTTTAATTTCCCCACTTGCCCAGCTTTCATGCAGTGTACACATATTGGAATCCAAATTATTAAAATGAAGTAAGCCTCTTTATGACTCAAATCTGAGTTATTCCCAGCATTTTCATTCAAAGACGACATAACCTGCATTGGAGTTAAAATGATGACATGCCATTTGTACTACTTTGTGCCCCGTGTCTTGTATGATTGCTTGAACTTTCAAACAAACTCTTATCCCATCCAGAGTCAAAATTATTTTAATTCCCTTCAAAAGATGATTAAGCTTTACACCTTGGAAAAACACACACACATATTGAAAAACACACATCACAAAAGGTATAAATCACACAAGAGATGACTTTAAAAGTGTTGGGACACCAAAACAGACATTGAACTAATCAATATATACAGTTACTGTAGCATGTACAAAGAATCAGGTTAATATGCAGTACATTGGACACATACCAGCTATTGTCCATTGACATAATACAAACACTGTAGCCGACTGTGATTAAATTATATAAGTATTAAAAATGTACAGGGCAATTAGGTGGCTCATTGAGGTGCATGACCCACTGACACTGGTAGTGCCTTCAAATTCCCCATGTGTAATGCATAATAAAGCTAAAACAGCATAAAAAAATCACAACAGTAATTAGAACCAGCATTAATTTCAAGGATAAAGAGTAACAAAATGTTTACTACAACAAGTCTTACAATGTAGTGCATTCAGGAAATATAAGAAGGCTTGATAGATCCCTTTCAGAATTTTTGAATGTGATTAAAACTTAAGCATTTTATGCTTACTTAAAACACTGATACTCCGAATCACTGGACTGTTTTTGTTCATGCGAATACATATAATCTGGGATCTGATCACGTTTTAATTCCGTGTGGTTTCAACTTCACACTGAAGCGTTGCTTTCTCAAATGACAGCAGACACATTCATTCAAGTGTTGGCACTATAATAATTAGCTCTTTGGTGGGTTCGAGTCTCATGGATCACCTGAACTTGTCCGTAGCTACTGATTCCATTTCTCTCCCATTCCTTTTTACAGAGCAAATATTGTATAAAGATGAGATAGAGACATGAAAACAATTACCCCTGCAGATGAAGTAAACGACTAAAAATGCTCCACTGAAGTTTTTGCATGAATCAGTTACAAAAAACTGTAAAAGGGACTGATATCACTGTACACTGTACAACAAAATGGTGTCATATCTTCTGACAGATGTCCCATGCTTTGAACAGTGATGGAACTGACTACGTTTACATGCACAAAATATTCTGATTTTTGCCTTGATTTCAAAAAAGGCAATATTTCTACTAAGCTGTTTACATCGCTTATGAAAATGAATATTCTGCTAATATTCCTGTTTACATGCAGCCGTGGACACTCTGATTAACGTGTCCTAACACGTCGTTTATCATGTCAAAATATAGAAAAGTGGAACGGCTGGAGCCACTTGTCATTCTGGTTCTTTGCATCAAAATAGGACTTTTTTGAAGTCCTCTTGAAAAGGTTGGTGATGCGATATTTGTGCATATCCAAAAAACAGTTGATATCCACCTCTTTCATAATTAAAAGTAGGTGTGTTTCTTCTTCTGACCAGAAATGTGGGCTTTTTTTGGGGGGGGGGGGAGGGGGGGGGGTATGCATTTCTACACCAGCCTTGCAAACAGTTGAAGAGTTGGTTTTAGTACAAGGTCTACATGACAATGCGCAAAGCTGACCGAAAACCCCGGCTGAGATGCATTTTCCGAATGAGCTGCATACACGTCTGAAGAATGCTATTAAACCCTGAATAATATCTGCATATCCTGCATGTCTTAATTTGAAAATGTTAAATTTGTATAAAGGCCTAATTCAGAGTATCCAAAAAGAATACGCTGTTTACATGACCTGCATCAGATTCAGAATATTGTCATATTCATGCAAACGTAGCCACTGTCAGTCAGGATACAATAAACAGGAGAGATACATGGATGTCCGTGCATTGCTTTGTGCAAAGCTAAAAATGATGCATACAGTTATACAAACACATGATGCATGCATTTAAGCTCGAGAAAGGAATATGGAATTGTTAGAAAGTGTTGAATTTACAGAGTAATAAAACACTGTTGCAGAATGTACCACAGAAGTAAAGTTGAAGTTTGTGTCTGATTGTTATAAACACGTGGACCTGCTACACCTCTGGTTTATTCACTGAAAGACACTATTTCGGTGTGATTTACACTCTGCAGGAAGTAGACCACCAAGCTGTATGTACAAAGTGCCTTATGTTTCACCGCCTTGCTTTATGTTTTATAAACAAAATACAAAAACGATAATTGTATTCAGCTCCACGAATGAATACTTCTCAACAGTTTTGCTCATGTGTCTTTGATCAGTTATCTTCAAGGCATTCCATAGATTCTTCTCTTGGTTTTTATCTCTGAGGTTTAGCAGGGCCAGTCAAGGACTTCCACATTCTACATCTGAAGCCTTTCCAGTTGCAAGGATGGCTGTAAGTTTCTATTTGCTGCCCTGCTGGAACATTAACTCCCTAATCTCAGATCACTGGAACTTTAAATCAAGTTCTCATTAAGCGTTTGACTGTATTTGGTGCCATACTCTTCTCCTTGTGTCCCTACAATCTCCCAGTCCCTGCTGCTGTGACACAGCATGATGCTGCTAACACCATGTTGTCTATCATGGATGGTGTACTCCCAATATAATGCACAGCACTAACTGCGGGCAACTTATCTTCCTCTGCTTCAAGCTTGTAATTTATCACATGCCTTTGCTTTGCTTTTCGATGCTTTATCATAAATGCAAAAATAATCTGAAGGGGAGTTTGATACTTTTTATATCTAACCAGACACAGTTTGGCATGCAGAAGAGGGCATGATATCTCTGTGGCAACTTCTTCAAAGTTGCATTATTAATATTCAGTTATCATTAACTCTATAGCTGTGCAGTGGAGAAATAAAGTATCAAGACTTTTTAACAAACTGACAGTCTGATCTTTTCCAATTTCCCTCATGCCCAGTACCTGCGTTAACAAGTTCATCCTCTACACAAAGTTATGCAGGATTTTTCTGAAAAACAATGTATAGACTCATACAGAAATAAACCCTCTAAATTATCACTTATGACCCACTAGCAGCGTGAGACTGCCCTCTGCATGTGTTTACTCATTTTCTTCTATTTTCTGTGCTCAGGACATTTATAGGCGTGTACCCCCACAGCGCTCAGGTGAGGTCGAGGCTTTATGAAAAAGAGCAGCAGGAATCCAAGAGTCACACCTATATTTAGGGGCAAAACCCCAAATGAGAGTGAATCTGGGGTTGGCTTTCACTTTCACTATCACTGGCGAGTTACTTTTTACAAACAATAACTAACAATCCTGCATAGTATACCTTCGATGCTTTACAATTAGTGACATCAAGAAAATGGCTTTACACCTTTGCTGCCAATGTGATGAGAAAAGTTTCTAGGTGCAGAGTGACGATAAACATGCAGTGTGTTTTAGAGACATCTGTATTGTGCTGCATTGGCTCAGTCAACAAGGGAAATGTGCTGTTTACAGTTTAACAGTACATAACGCAGGTTTTTTCTTTCATGACCGTCACGTAGCTGAATGTAACACTATGGTGTATTTTGTAAGAACTGTATTACTATGATTTTAAATGATAACTGGATGGACATAGTCTTGCATTCATATTTTCACTGTGAGATAAAAACAAATATATTGTTGACTTCAATTGCATTCAGAACCACTTCAGTTAAATGATAAATACAACTGAGAGGGAATTTTCTGCGATCATAGTAGTTGAGAGGGATGTGAGCCCACACCATAAAACTTCAATTAAACGCCCAGTCCCTTTTACTAGCCTGGTGTGGATACACCTATTGACAAATAAATGCCTGTCTCAGTTAGACGCCTGGTCTGGTTGCCAAGCAGTTCATTTTTTTTCATAGAAGTTCTATGAAAACCAGGTTGTTGGTTACCTCAAAGGATGTGTCCAATCCTTGATTACCTTGTACGTTATTCATACTCTTTTAATCATTAAAGGTTCTCAGATCAAAAGAATCAAAAGGGTTTTTCATAAAAATTAATCCAAGCTGTGAGTATTGTTTTAACAGGATAAAGTGGTGTTGTGTTGGTACGCCAGGTGCCGTAATCCTCGAGTGCTGTAACTCACTCTCTCTCTGATGCACTGTCTGTCAAAGCGAGATCAAATTAGTCACAGTTGATATATAATCTGAAGCCTAGTTTTTACACAAGTAATATTCATACTGATTCAAAAATCATTTTGATTGTATTTCCTGATTTTTGCTGAGCAACACTTTTGTGTGAAAGGAATTAAAGGCCTGTCCCAAATATAGGCCCGTTGATTTCAGTGATTTAAGCAAATAATAGCATGGGCTATTAATTGAAGTTTTACGGTAGTTGGCTTTCCATATCAGTAACTAATACTGTGATTGACTTTAATTCATTATTTACTTTCTAATGAATGAATGAATTAATTAATTAATGAACTTTCTAATTAAGATGTCATATGTCTACACAGTAGACATTATCCTTATCTGCCCACCGGCAGCACTAACACTACTGTATATTCAAACAGCAGGAACATCTAATATTTTCAAGTTTGTGTTTTACAGGTGGCATTCTTGACTACCATCAAGGATCACTACACTGATTTTCACAGTAATGACTCAGGCATTTTTTTGTATTGCGCAATATTGACACACTTTAAAGCTAGAGCTGGTAACTTTTATGAAAATAACTTTGCTGCAATTGTCAGTATATTCTGAAAAAAGTACATGAGACAGATAATCTGTGAAGAGTTTTATGTCCTTCCTGCCTCTCTATTGCCTCTAAAGGCATCCACTAGAATCCATGGCACCTAAAACAATCAGTCAGAGCTGAGGAGTTTCTATTGCAACTGTTAGTCATGTCGGTCACTGCTCATCAACTGTCAAACTGTCATACTCAGCAGCACTGATCAAATATGAAACAAAATTTTGTTAGTGCATTGCCTATTTCTCTCCTGTAATGTTTTCATAAACACATTTTAATGCACTGTTTAGTTGTAAAATGAGAAAGTTTGTGATCCTGCTGCCATGTTGGAAGCAGTCGACTGAAGTACCAAGCCCTGCCCCCCAGCCAGACCAACTGTCTAATTTTACAGCTAAACAGTCACTAAAATATGTTTCTGAAAACATTTGAGGCGAGAAATAGGTAATGCATTAACAGAACCTTGTTTCATTTTAAGTGCTGCCTAGGTTTGACCGCAGTTCACCAGCATTGATTGACATGATTGGCAGCTGCGTTAGAGTCTCTTCAGCTCTGACTGGTTGTTTTCGTTCACATGCAGTCAGACCATGAAGAGAGCTACAAACAATGGAGCAGGAAGGATAGTGTGATTTTTTTCACTGATAATCTGTCTTATCTAGTGCTGCGTGAATATAGAGACAGTCTCGGCAAATATGGAAAAAGTTATTTTTTCTTTAAAAGTTACCAACTACAGCTTTAATTTCACACCAGGGTTTCAGGATTTTGCCGATTTGTTAGGAAGTTTAATTAAAAAAATTAAGTAAGATTTAAATTTGAAAAACAAATTCTAGATCTAAATTTCAGATTTTAAAGCACTTAAGTAGTTAAATTCCTCCAAAGTTGTATGTACTAATTCTGATTTCACAAGCAGGGACTTAGCAGATGCACCTGAAGGCATTGCTTAGAAAAACAGTTTTTTGTGAGTTGACTGGAAACAAGTTTATCTGTGTGATCTTATTCACATCTACTCTTTAGACTGTCCCGTTTATTTATCTATTTTTTAGTATTTATGAATACCTCGTCAAGTTTATGTGATCAATCAATCAATCAATCAATCAATCAATCAATCAATCAATTTTATTTATAAAGCCCAATAACACAAATCACAATTTGCCTCACAGGGCTTTACAGCATACGACATCCCTCTGTCCTTATGACCCTTGCAGCAGATAAGGAAAAACTCCCCAAAAAAACCCCTTTAACGGGGGTGATATGAAGATCACATGCAAAACTTCCAAAAAATGTTTTTTACCTGCTACTTTTATGTTGCTGTAATCATGATTTGCAAACTTACTGTGTATGTAAAGTAGCATCTCTGCTCCTGCTAGAGACACAAACTCTCTGCTCAGACACAGCAGAGCTGTCAACAGGTGATGCCTTGCAGCACTTCAGATAAAAGCTTTAACAGTTCTGAACAAACAATCTCAATTATGGCTAAAAGGAACAAAAAAACTTGAGCAACAAAATAATGATTACAGGATAGGGCTAAGAGCTATTAGACTGAAGATAGGGAAACAGTAGCTTCGTTAAAGTTTATGGAGGCAGCAAAGATGAGTCACTTTTTGATAAATAAAAAAATCCTTCTACTTGTGAAACAAAATCGGTTTCGCCAAACCTGCCAGGATCTTTGGTACATGTACTGAGATTATTTCTCCAATCATCTCTGGAAAGCTGACCTTGGTGGGGAGCGACTGAGCCTGGACAAAAAGGTCGAATGTAAACTGGTGGAGCTTCTTTACTGTCTGAAACAGATGAAACACAAATAATTGACATCATTTGAATGAACTTTACTACAAGTAGCATTTTGACAATGACTCAGGAAACATAACTCATAACATACGGCACAACCAACTAATGAAAAAATGTGAGGATTGGAGAGCTCTGAATCAGAGTAAACTCATCCATTAGTTTTTTTTTCCACTCTGCAGGACATGATAAGATTTTAAGGTGTCAGATTCTGCTTGTACAAACTTGATGCATTTTTCTGTGGGCTATTAGAGACACAGCATCCAATGTGATTTAATAGCATGCACTGCCAAGAAATGTTTTAGGCAAAGTAACAGATTTGCTCTTGCTTTAGCCTGTTTCCCCTGCATGTTCAATCTGGTCAAATGCAACCACAGATGTCTTTCACAAACTCCATATCTTTTCCTTCATGTGTTGATGTAACAACAGTTAACACATTAGAAACCGTATATCTCACCATCTGGAGAGAGTCCAGGAGTCGGGTGAGCTGGTAGAACCTCTGAGGACAATTGGTGGCCATTTGATAGTTAATGAGGCGATCGAGCTCGTTGATGTAGGTGAGACGCAGTTCATCAAAGCACCTCTGACTCTTCAGACCCTCAACGGGAACTGGTGAAAACAGGAAAACTGTTTTGACTACATGCCCAGCAGCTGTCTCTCTACTGCTCGTCAACTTCTGGGATAAAGTAAAGGAGTTTGTTTTGACTTTTTGATGCTCAGTGCACACGAAAGGACTTACGAATGCTGAAGAGGAGCAAGGCCTTCATGCAGAGGAACTCTTCCTGAGTGACCTGCAGCAGCAGGAACTCCTGTGAGAGATGTCTCATCCGCATGCAGTGCTCATACATGGTGGAAATGTGCATCCGATGTCTGCAAATATAAAAAGGTCAGGATGGGAAATGTGAAATGATGGAATTGTTATATGAAGGCAAATTGCTTTAAATCTTGGACATTTATTCTGTGATGAATAACTGCTGAAATGGAAAGAGTGTCAGAGGTTAGATTTGTATGTAATGAGGACACTGACACTGAAATGTCTGTATAACAATTCCGATTTTTTCTGTTTGATCTTAAACATCTGGAGGAAGACGTTGCAAGGCTGTATAAGCGGCTCTAAAGTCCAGTAAAACGTTTTAGTCATTCATGTTGTAACATTATAAGAGATGATTGAATATTCTATGTTCATCATGGCTGAGCAATCTTCACTTATTTCAACAAGCATGGGAGAAGATGAGTGGGAGAGAAGGCATTGTGATCAAAGTTTGCTATCTCTATTCTGTCTGATGAGTGAACAATTCTGCCTTTATTATGGATGAGGGAAGAGACAGTTTGTAACATTATTAAGGCATGAGGATAGAAATGAAATACACTTAAATAGAGCTGAATGTTCTCCATCTTTCTGGAAATGGATTCAGAGTTTCAGATATGTGGTTGTATAAATGTATAATATCCAGTGACCAGGTTATTATCCAAGTGTTCCACAGATTCTAGATAAGTTCATATAAACAAACTTGGCATGGATAATGATGGAAATGGTTTGCCATTAGGGAAGGTGCTGTTGCTGAGCTCACACCCACCTCCAAACACTGATCACTGAGCTGCTGACTTTAATGTGCCCTATAGCTGAAAATATGTGACTACATTGTAAAAAGCCACCATCAGTCTCACAGCTGCACTTCCTTGCTCAAAATTTCATCAAGTCAATGTAAAAACACTGGTGATATAAACATAGACATAAACCTCATCACCAGTCAGGTCAAAACAACAATTGACTCACCTAAACCAACCACTCTGTATGCAAAATGTAAACTTAGTTAGTATGATTATTGACTTTCCTGCCAAGAGTTCGATGAAAAGATTGACACCACTGTCACCTGGTTTCTGTGGTCCCATTCTCGTAAACAGCTTTGGCCAGCAGCTGGTTATCTTAGCTTAGCATATGGACTGGAAACAGCTAGTCTGTCTCTGTGGGGAGTCAACAAAATCTGCCAACAAGGCTTCTTTCTTTTTTGGTTTTTCCTAACATAAGACAGCCAGCATCTTACACATAACAGTCTTGTTCCTAGCACCTCCTTCTCCATGATGTCACTCACACCATTAAAAAGACAACAAGCTTTGATTGGTCAGGATGGGGATTATGTATAATCTGCCATGTCTCTCAGTCCTAATCTGACACAGTTACCCCTTTTCCACCAACACTGAACTGGTTCTGTTCATGCACGCACAAATCATTTTGAGCTGTTTGGAGTATTCTGACCAAGATTAATGTGCAAAGAACATGAAATGTTGCTTCCCAGCTGGAACCCAAAAAATAGCTTATCTTAGGTTTTCCTTCATCTGGAGTTTGGATGGAGGATGGAGTCTTGCACAAAATAGTTTTATATGTCTCTTTATCGTTACTATTTGCTCCATGCTTGTTGTTTTAGATAAAAACATCTGTAATAACAGAAAACCAGAATTGCTGCCTCCAGGTTGCCTATGCAGACCAGTCAAGTTGCAGTTACAGTTTACAGCCATGTCTGTATAAACATGAGTGCTTCACACACATCTTCCCCCGGCAGCACAGATGATTTATAAATGCGTCACAGTTTCATAATCAGTGTCACCCATTCATTATCTGACTAAATATGTCAACCATCTGTTCCTGAGTTATGGCGTTGGGTAATGGCCAGAAAAGTGTTTTTGCAGAACATTATGATGTCACAATGAAGCTGACCTTTGACTTTTTGGACATAAAATGTCATTATTTCATCAGTTTATTCTGTGAGACATTTGTGTAAAATTTTGTCGCAATAAGCATATGAATTCTTGAGTTATGGACAAAGCTGTGTTTTGTGAGGTCACAGTGACATTGACCTCAGCCAAATTGTAATCAGATCATCCTTGAGTTCCAGCGGATGTTTGTGCCAGATTTGAAGATATTCCATGAAGGTCATCCTGAGATATAGAATGAAATAGATGCAAGGTCACAGTGATCTTGACCTTTGACCACTAAAATCTGATCGGTTCATTGTTGAGTCCAAGTTGAGATTCGTGCCAAATCTGAAGAAATTCCCTCAAGATGTTGAGATATTGCATTTACAAGAATGGGACGGACATACAGACGGACAACCCACACATAATGCCTCCAGCTGTCACCAGCATGGAGGCATAAAAAAGCGTGCAGGTAATGCATTGCATTGTGGTAACTGTGATAACAGAAACCTGTTCTTTTACGTGAGAATGTCTCTTTTTTAAACAATTACAGTAAACCAGACAACTGTATGCCTGATGTGACTGTGGAGGGGTTTTCTAAAGGTGAGGTATACAAGTACACTTGTACTTTTACTTGAAAGTGAAAAAGCCCAAAAATCTTTTTGAATCTTTGATTCAGTCTCCAATTACGATAACTTTGCCGTGGTTTTTACCGCTCTTCAAGGGCTTGGCAGGAAAAGGTAAGCTCCAAATTTAGAAGATGGCAAGGGGCACTTCAGTCCATTAACACTTTATGCTCAAATTTATTTATAATAGCTTCAATTATCCACCATTATGACTAATATGGGCACCACCTGCCCTAATTTAGTCCCTAAAACCTGAGCTGCTGATCCACCACACCTTGAAAAAATCATGATATGAAACTTTTTCTTCTTTGGTTTCCAATACGTAGACTTTGACTCTTGCAAAGGTTATGGAAAATGAGATGGAAACAATTACATTTTCCCTGCAATCGTAACCTGAAACTTTCAGCTTCAATCTGTTTGAGATTCCCTCAGGTTTTCCACCTGCTCTGAGCCCACTACTTACTCACAGGTGTTTTCTGTCAGCTGTGAAAGGAAAAATACCTGCTGTGACATCACTGAATTGGGTGTGGCCACAAGTTTGAAGCAAGGAAAGTCCATGGCACTTTTCTGCTCCAAGTCAGTCAGTGTAAATTTTTAGATTTACATAATCAACATAATCTGTTCTGCTTCTTAGTCAACAATAGTGAGCTGCTTCATGGAGAGCTGTCTGAAGGTCTTTATAATAAATGCAATGCTTATGGTTTTACTTTTAATTAACTAATTAATATATATATAAATATTATATATAATATATTAATATATATAATAATATAATATAATAATTGATTAATATGCTTTAGAAATTAGAGAGACAATGTCGTTTTGCCTATAAGCAAATACAATCATTGGTTTAATGGAAATTGAAATGAAGAAAAATCCCAAAGTTAAAGTGGCATTCACTGAATTCACACCTCATCTTCGGTCTACTCATCACAGACAGTATTATACAGCCTGTAAAAACAGCTGCATAATGTCTGCTATAGCTGAGAGAGCTTTCAGAAGTCTGGTTAATAGCCATAATGATGTTGTAGTGATAATGTTATTAGGATTATCTCAGGTTTGGGCCTGGAGACTACAGATGCTTTACATACACTCTGGCAGAAAAGGTTAAATGGAAGACACTATTTAATCATGGGCAGATTATGAGATAATAGGGCCCTGGGCACAGACATGCAGAGGGCTCCACCACCACTTCTCCACAAGAGCAAGACACACAGACTTTATGGTTGTTTAGCGTCTTTTTGTTATTGTTTTACATCTCTTTGTAGTCATTTTGTGTCTCTTTGTGGTCATTTCATGTCTCTTTGTAGTTGTTTTGTGTCTCTTTGTGGTCTTTTTATGTCTCTTTGTAGTTGTTTTGTGTCTCTTTGTGGTCATTTCATGTCTTTTTGTAGTTGTTTTGTGTCTCTTTGTAGTCGTTTTAAGTCTCTTTGTACTTGCTTTGCAACTCTGTAGTCCAAAAAGTATGATTAAGTGTTTTTGGCCATTCGAGGTTAAAGTCAGGATATCTCAGCCTCTGATGGTTTGATTTTGACCTTTCCTTTTTTAGTCTAATAGGTCTGCCAACTTCATGGAAGCACATTACAAAATCTCTGGAATTACCCTTTACTTTAAATATCAAACTAGTGAGATTGTCCTGAACTAAACTGAAATTCTAGTAACAACAAACTGCAATTTTCTCCACTGCTTGGCTTATATGTAATGTGTGTTTCAGCCACGCCATCTGTTACAGTTTATTTCCACAGAAACTAGGGCCTTACTAGGGGATAAATGGATCTAACTGACTTGCAACTGTATCTGAAGTAGGTAGGAAACACTGTCCTGATGCACACGCTCTTAACATTTTCATCAGAGACCAACACTTTGAAAAAGGAAAAACACAAAAACACAGCACACACAATTATTGCTTATGCAGAGGTGTCAGAAAAAAGTTTGTATGAGCATGTACAAAAGCTGGTAAATACAGTCACCTGCAGGAAATGCGTTAGTGTAGACATAAACTAATAGCTAATAACCAATATAAGTCCACAGCTTAAACTAAAAAGTTTACTGATTGCTGCAGCAGATAACAGTAAGTAAATATGGCTGGTGTGCTCACTCCAGCAACCTTTCAGCTACTCTAACCTTTAATTTTTTTCATAAATATGACCTCTTATTGGCCATTTCCACAGAAACTACAACATACTAGTGTAGCCTGCATAGGAACAAAACATATCAAGGCACAGGTGTTACATATGCCATATACTTACAATTTACTACAATATGATGTAGGTTTACATTTTTTTTAAAAAAAGTTTGATAATCTCTAAATGTGACAGATGTATTTACCTGTTCATGCTCTTAAGACCTGAGTCTGGACATTCTCTCAGTTGTAATAAATTTTAATTTTAATCTATTACTGTGCAATTGGGTCCATTACAAATGAATGTACTTTGCAGCATGAAAGCTTGCTATGAGCACTATCTATCAACACCAATCTACAGTAGTTAAATTAGTGATGCTTTTATATATTATATTGTTTTGAAAATATATATATATTGTGTAAAAAAATCCTCTTTACTTGATACCATCAGTTTACACTAGACACTAAATATTTATATTTTTTAAAAGAAATAACATTTCAACATGATATCTTCTACTTTTACAACTCTATGACAGTATACATCAGATGGAACTAAAAAAGACAGTTAATATTCCTCACTAACACTCAGACAGACCTAACCACTGTTGTCTGTCATGAGTAATACTCAGATCTGAATCAGCCTCACCAGGGCCGTGAGAGTTTGAATGCTGGAAACTAATGTTCCTCACTTTAATCTCACAGTAACAAAAGAACACCTAAGGAGGAAATTGGATGAACATGCAACTAAAAAGCCTGCAACCATTTCTGCTTCACATTTCTAAAATTCTAGAGACGTCTTTGTGTTTGTGCATGAGTAGGAGAGAAAATAAGAGAAAGATGGAGAGAGAAAGAGATGAAGACAAAGAGAGACTGATGTCTGTATTATGTACAACAGCACCAGCTTACTCACTGCCAGTGATCTCTATAGATAATGAGGAGCGCAGCACGTTGGTCGCCTGTTGACGAAGTCATTGATTGAATTTAAGAATTTAGAGCTGTACATACTCATTGAACACAAGATCCGGGGCGAAGTAAAGCATCCTGCCATTGACGTTCTTATAGGACCTCCATCCCAGGGCAAACACCATCACCCCCATCCAAGACTGCTGAATGACAGTCATTTGGTCGTCCACATGGAGATTTCTAAAGCCTAAGGGCAAAGATTCAGCATCATAAAATATGACATAATGAAGTATATTTTGTACTATAACCGGTTCTTGTATATTTTACAGTGTTAAAACATTTACATTAAAGGTATACTATGCAGGACTGTCGATCACTGTTTGCGAACACGATTGCCAGCAAAGGTGAAAGTAAAAGCCAACCCCATATTCACTCTCATTAGGCATTTTGCCTCGCTACATTTGTTTTTTTCAGGCACTGTGTCTCTTGGATGTCTGTTGCTAACAGTCTGGAACCTGGTCACTACCTTTTTATAAAGCCCTGACCTCACCTGAGCACTGTCCCAAACACAGAAAAGAAGAGGAAACAAAGAAAATACAGGCAGAGGGCAGAGTCTTTGTAGAAACCTATACCACCCAACATCATCTTAACTATCACATTAAGTGATAGTTAAGATGGATTACTTCTGTTTGAGGCTATACTGAACATTGTTTTTTTGTTGTAAAATCCTGCATCGTAAATCTTAAAAGTGAAACTCCACCCACAATCTTCTGAGTATCAAACAGCCTATTTTAAATACACAGAGGGAACACACTGGCCTTTCTGGATCTGTTTTAATTATTCTGTTTTTTACTATACCTCTCTGGCAGAGAGTTCTTTGTCTCTATAGATGCAAAGTTCTCAAGAAACTGTAAAATACCTTGTGGGGTTCATCAAGGATCAATCTTAAGGACACTACTTTTGATTTTGAAGTTTCATGGTGTGTAGAGGGATAAGTCTAAAGGCGGGAGAAGAGACAATTCCTGCACACTCTCCTTTCTCTCGCCTAAGGCTGCTTACTACTTGTAAATATACATCTGATTCCTCCTGTTGGTGTCACTGGAGGTCTTTATGTGGCTGTGTCCTGTAGTGAAACAGGACCAATGGCGGCTCTTGTATTTAGCCTCTTTAAAAGTTATCAGATTTGTCTGAATAACAAATGATACACTGAGATTTATATCTGTTTATTTTTTTTTAAAATGGCCTTCAGAATTTTTTTTAATAACATTTTGAAGTAAGTGAAAGTGAGTAGTTTAATGTTACAAAATATTTGTTAAGGGTTTTTTTTTTTTTTTTTTTTTTTTTTGCTCTGGAAGCTCCAAGTTTACATAGGTGAGAATTATTGCCCTGAATGAGGACACAGTTGTCTCACAGTTGTGTGCAAACCTGTAAAACATAAAAAAAAAAAGCCCTATATTTAAGTATTATTGGTCAGAGTGTGAATCTGAAGGAAGGCTTTGAAAATTAAAACAAAGAACAACAAACAATCCATCACTTTGAAGGAGCTACAGGGTTTAGTGACTGAGAGGCACACGAGTCAGCAACATCAATAGCCTTGCATCACACTGGCCTGTAGGAGGGTGGCTAAAAAGAAGCTTTTTCTCACGACACAAGGTTTTGTGGTCAGATGACACCAATATAGAGCTTTTTGGATGAAATTTAAAGTGCTGTGGGGATGATTTTTCCTCAGCCGGGACTGCAACCTTGTTAGAATTGAAGGAAGAATAGATAGAGGAAAATAAAGAAAGATACTGCTTCAGTCCACTAAATAACTGAAGCTTGGGACAATGTTCACCTTTCAGCAGGATAATGACCCTGAGCACGAGGCTGCAGCAGCACATGAGTAATTACACAACAAATAGGTGAATGTTCTACAAAGGCCAATCTGATCTTAATCTCTCTGAATAAAAACAACTGGGAACAAATCTGGCAGGTAGAAAGGCAAAAATCTTGGAGCCGTCTTTAATCAAAATGAAACTTTAAGGCTGACATTTCATCAAATCTCTTTGTAAAACCTGGAAAAAAAAAGAAAACTAAAGAGTGGCCATTTCTCCCTCTGAGGGACACAAACTGATGCGTGTTTTATATGCAACAAGCTAAACTTTAAACTGTTCCAAAATGCAGGACAGACACATTTGTTGGGCTGTTGAAGCTGTTTGCCACAGGATCTGAGAGCAGTGTAGCATCTTTAAATATGAACTTAAAACCAGCTGTTTTAGCCTGATTTATGATTAGCCTGATTCATGATTTACCTTTTTGTAAAATTGTAGTTAATTATTTTGTTGTATTTATCTTTAAAGATGTTTTTCCTCCCATCTGTTTTTGGTTTTATTGTATCTATTCTACTAATTTAGAATTTCACTTTTTTTCTCATGTGCATTAGTCTCTGATTGTTTTACTGTCTTATTCCTTGTAGTTATTATCTGGTTGTACTGCAAAATTATCAAAACATTTTCAGATGTTATCCATCCAGCTTTTGTCAATCATTTAAAAAGGAGAGAAGAGTGATTTTCTGTGACTAGAGAGTAACTGAACAGCTTTTCTATTTTGAATTTCCAGGGAATAATCAAGCTATAGTGCGGTAGTCCCTCTGGTTAGCTTTTCCAGGTTTATGAGCACAATCAAACTTTTTTCCTCATTCTATATTTTTCATTTCTAACAAAAAAGAAGAAAGGCCACTGATGTCTGGAGTTAGATTAAAGAGCTGCAGCAGTGTCACAAGAAGACTTGTTGTCTGCATTGTGTCACTGGTTTGATAGCTCATATGAGATGGAATCATATTTATTATTTCTTATCATACACGGACAAATTTCCTCCAAACAGTATTCAAAGGTGCTATAATCAATATTTTTATATTAAAGATGGATCAAATAACTACTTGTACGTAAAAGGGGGTGATAAATCCACAGAGGATTATCACATTATTAGCTGACTCTGCAGGTCCCCCATGCTCAGCAGTGTGTTTTAACATCTTTAAGCTCAATGTTTTGATTTTATGGCTCACACTTATACTGTTTTGATTCACTCTCTGTTTAACCGAGGCTGTTTTCAGACAGCATCATGAACCCACGGTACAGTACCTGTCCACTACCTGACCAGCACCAAATAGCAAATGGACACAGTTAGCTGGTGAACACAGCAAAGCATTTAGCAGCCAAAGAGCCAGATATTAACTAGAATCACCACCCTGTGGTTGTATGCCTCCGCGTACCAGTCAAGTTTCTCTTACCGTTTTCATACATGCCTGTGAAAACATAGATTCTTCCTCCCGGCAGCACATAAGATCTAAACAATCAGCACAGTTTCAAGGTGGACACCCAACATTAGTGTCACCAATTCAGTATCTGACCAAATGTCTCCCCTTCTGTTCCTGAAGTATTACAATGGCTAATGGGCAAAAAAGTGTTTCATGCAGAACATTATGATGTCACAGTGAAGCTGACCTTTGACCTTTTAGATAAAAAATGTCATCACTTCATTCTTTTATCCTATTAGACATTTGTGTGAAGCTTTGTCATAATCAGCATATGATGGCCAAAAACATATTTTGTGAGCTCATACTAACCTTGACCTTTGACCCACTACAAAATTCTATTTAGTTCATTCTTCAGTCCTTCAGAGATCTGTGTCATATTAAAAGAAATTCCCTTAAGGTGTTCTTGAGATATTGCATTTACAAGAATGAGACAGACGAGGTCACAGTGACGTTGAGCTTTGACCTATCACCACCCAAAATCTAATCAGTTCATTGTTAAGTCCAAGTGAAAGTTTGTCATGAATTTGAAAAAATTCCCTCAAGCTGTTCTTGAGATATTGCGTTCATGAAAATTGATGCAAGGCCACAGCGACCTTGACCATTGACCCTTGATCACCAAAATCTATTCAGTTCTTCCTCGAGTCCAAGTAAACGTTTTAGCCAAATATGAAGAAATTCCCTCAAGGTGCTTTTCTGATATCACGTTCACAAGAATGAGACAAACAAGGTCTCAGTGATCTTGACCTTTGAACTATGACCACCAAAACGTAATCAGATTATTGTTGAGTGCAAGTAGACATTTGTGCCAAATTTGAAGAAATCCCCTCGAGGCATTCTTGAGCTATCCCATTCACAAGCATGGGACGGACAGACGGACAGACGGACAGAGGGACGGACAACCCAAAAACATAATTGCTCCAGCCGTAGCTATTGCTGGTATGGAGGCATAAAAATCAGCTCATTAGCTAGTGTCCTACCTGGCAATCCTTTCGCCCATTTGACCACTTTGACCAGTTGTCTCTCTCCCAGCTCGTTGAGGCTGGTGAGCAGAGTGGCAGCCGAGTCTGGTTGGCCGTAGTCGTGTCCTGCATTCACCACCTCAGGCTCAATGGACTCCAGGATGTTGAGGAAGACCATGGCGGAGTTGGTGTTCAGACCTAATTTAGGAGAGATGTTCTGGACAACCTCTGATGAGTCCTGAAGAGGATGATCTTCATCAGGGTTCTTCTGTTGTCCAATCTTCTTCAGTTTACGAGCTACAAACAAAAGCAAGAAATTACGAATCTGATCATTTATTATTCACTATTACTTTTTGGCTATTTTGTCACATAATCAGTAGACAAGCAAGCTTGTTCTTCAATCTCCAATCTTACAGATGTGTTCACAAATTGAATAAACGTCTAAGTGTCAGGTGTATAATCCCTTCAGTTTAGGTTTGACTGGTGAATCCATTTGATCCATTTGATTGGTAACTGATGAATCCAGCTGTGTCTGCAGCCATAGTTCTGCCTGCTTTAATTGCACATCTGGACCTATTACAAGTAAGTACAATGCTAAACAAACTGCACATACATTATTCATACTTTGGCTAGTTGTTTGTCTTTTGAACATTAGAGTAAAAACCTGTCCTAAGATTTAATGTTAGTCTACTTTCCAAATCATTTGTTAGAAATGTCTCATACTGCAGCTGCGGGTTTTAAGTAACCTTTTGAGGGAAATATCAATTTTACCCAACAATACTCGGACTGATCCACTAATAGCTTTAAAGGTATTGAATCATATTTCGTTTGAAAGAAAATTCTCTGAGCAGATGAGCCTCATCTGGTGGAAAGGCTTGTGGTCATCATGTATGAGAGCTCACTGCTGATGCAGATTTATAAATGATTTTTCCCCCTTGTTATCACAAGTTTTCTTGCAAGAAGGTTCATATCCTTGAACTATACTGTGCACTAAATCATGCATACCATGCATTACATTTACATTTCCTTATGTACTGCAAAGCATATAAGGCTTAAGAGACAACAAATTTCTTTCTCCACAAGTAGCCTGCAGTGTACAGTAAGTAGTGTTACAACCACAACAGAATAATCATCTTTTGCTAAACAGATGCCCAATACAATTGTTTCTCTCACAGACAGGTTTAAGACACCAACCTTAGACTGCACTCAGTAACTGACAGCTTTATCTCTACAAGTTATAGAGCTGCAGACAGTTAAGTTTCAGCTTAGTCTGTTATTTCAGAATGATAAAAAAAAAAAAGTTACAGACAAATACAAATGGTGACTATGTGCCAAGTGCATTGAAGAACAAACATTTCTGTTGTTCACTTATCTTTAACTTCAATTGTTTTCAAAGACGGATACACTCTTTAGAGTAATCTCATTCATATAAAGATTAATCCATTGTTGCTTTAGGACGTTAAAAAAACTCAGAACTTCAACATATGAGGTGACATAGGCTATAATTCATTTAGTGGATTATGTCAGTGTTGACTGAAAAGTAACTAAAAGTTAATTGTAATGCACCTTCCTCCAGCAGCTTCTTTGTAGAGAATGTCTAATTAAAACTTCAGCCTGACTTTGAGTGCAGTTAGATAAATATTGAATTGCCAGTTATAGACACGACTTAAGTCTCTCTCAAAAGTAGCAGGGTTAAAAGACAATTGTGGATTATATAAGAAGTTTAATTGGCAAGTCTCACATTTTCATGTCTGATCCGATGACAAATATTTCAAATAAAAATGGTTAATTAAAAATTCCTCTCCAGGATTCTCAATTGTGACACAGGCAGACATTTGATATTTGCAGAGTACAGTGTAAATAGGTTCAGTTGAGTTAACCTTAAGATCCCCATGCTTGAGTTGAAGCCAATATAAACAGGAGGTTGACATCCAACTGAGGGTATTCCAGAACAATTTTTGTTAGACTCAGAGGAACAACTAAAGGAATACTTCACCCCAAAATCACAATTTTTAAACTAATTCTTCACCCTGCATTACATTGAATTTGTTAAGAAAACTTTGTTTTTCTCACATGCCTCCACGATGAACGAAGAATCCAAAAATGGAGAACATTGTTTATGAATTTAACTTAAAGGGGACCCATGTTAACAGCAGCACAACTATATCAAAACATTCATTTCTGTTTAGTTTTGTTCAAAGTACTTTCCAGATACATGCTTTTTTTTTTTTTGCTAAAACCTTATTATATTAAACACTTCTACACAAACAGTCTCACGCACGGACAAGTAGGCTAGCATGCCTGAGCAAACACCACAGACAGTAAAAATAATGAAAATAGTCTCTGTGACAACACCACAAGGAGCTCAATGGGGGGCTCCTGGCTCAAGTAATCTAAAAATGGGAAAAAAGGTGAAACATGGGTGGACCTGAGGAGGGCAGAATGAAGTCTGGTTGCTGAAACACATCCACCTTGCTGGAAGCTACCAAGCTAGCTAAGGCTAACAAGCTAGACTGAGAAACTAGGCTGTATGCTACAATCCTAGACGGTATTGTAAGTTTAGTTTTCATTGAAGTCACACACATTAACACATCCACAATTAAAAAGTACAGTTTGTGTTAGAAAATGTTACACTGCTTTACACAATTCCTCCTGAAATGCAGCCATAATGTTTGGTCTGCAGTGTTTTCACCAGTGTGGGCCTATACAGCGCCTTGCAAAAGTATTCACCCCCCTTTGCTTTTTAACTATTTTGTTAGATTCCAACCTGTAATTTAAATGTTTTTCATCTGAAAATTTCATGTGATGGATCTGCACAAAGTTGGTGAAGTGAAATGAGAAAAATTATATATAAAAGAATAATTTAAAGAAATAAAAAAGTGAAAATTGTCATGTGCATATGTATTCACCCCCTTTGCTATGAAGCCCCTTAAAAAGCGCTGGTGCAATCTATTACCTTCACAAGTCACAGAATTAGTTAAATGAAGTCCACCTGTGTTCAATCTAAGTGTCACATGATGTGTCAGTATAAACACACCTTTTCTGAGAGGCCCCAATGGGCTGCAACTCCACTTAGCAAGAAGCATCACATCATGAAGACCAAGGAGCTCTCCAAACAAGTCAGGGACAAAGTTATAGAGAGATACAAGTCAGGACTGGGTTATAAAAAAATATCTACATCTTTGATGATCCCCCGGAGCACCATCAAATCCATAATCACCAAATGGAAACAACATGGGACCACAACAAACCTGCCAAGACAGGGCCGACCACCAAAACTCACAGACCGGGCAAAGAGGGCATTGATTAGAGAGGCAACAGAGAGACCAAAGGTAACCCTGAAGGAGCTGCAGAGTTCCACAGCAAACACTGGTGTGTCTGTCCATAGAACCACAATAAGCCGTACACTCCATAGAGCTGGGCTTTATGGAAGAGTGGCCAGAAAAAAGCTTTTACTTAGTGTTAAAAACAAGAAAGCACGTTTTGAGTTTGCCAAAAAGCATGTGGCCGACCCCCTAAATGTATGGCAGAAGGTGATCTGGTCAGATGAGATTAAAATTGAACTTTTTGGCCACAAAGGGAAATGCTATGTCTGGCAGTAACCCAACACATCCCATCACCCCAAGAACACTGTCCCCACAGTGAAACATGGTGGTGGCAGCATCATGCTGTGGGGATGTTTTGCAGCAGCAGGGACTGGGAAACTGGTCCGCATAGAGGGAAAGATGGATGGTGCTAAATACAGGGACATTCTGGAGTAAAACCTTGTTTCAGTCCGCCTGTGATTTGCGACTGGGACGGAGGTTCACCTTCCAGCAGGACAATGACCCGAAGCATACTGCTAAAGCTACGCTTGAATGGTTTAAGGAGAAGAAGTTAAATGTGTTAGAATGGCCTAGTCAAAGCCCGGACCTCAATCCAATTGAAAATCTCTGGTTTGACTTGAAGACTGCCGTTCACAAGCGGAAACCATCCAATTTGGGGGAGCTGGAGAAGTTTTGCCATGAAGAATGGGCAAAAATCCCAGTTGCAAGATGTGGCAAGCTCATAGAGACTTATGAAAAGAGACTTGCAGCTGTAATTGCTGCAAAAGGTGGCTCTACAAAGTACTGACTTCAGGGGGGTGAATAATTATGCACACTGAAGTTCTTTGTTTTTGGGCCTTTTTGTTGTTTGCTTCACAATAAAAATTTTTTTTCACATCTTCAAAGTTGTTGGCATGTTCTGTACATGAAATGATGCAAATGCTCAAACAATACATTTTAATTCCAAGTTGTGAGGTTTTAAAACGTGAAAAATTCCTAGGGGGGTGAATACTTTTGCAAGGCGCTGTATGTGACTATTAGGCCTACTTAAACCCATTTAACCCAGGTACAAGGCGGAGGAATGACAACCACATCGAGTCCAAAACATATTTGTCTTTATTACATAAATCACAATATCTAATACAAGTCCTGGGTTGAGGTTGGCTATGACAGGGCTGTACTGGGCGTCAGGGATTAAAAGTGGAGGCGCCGTCCAGTGCACCAGTGAAACAGCTGAGGCAGCAGCAGGCCGACCACTATACCTGGCCAGGAAGTGGTGGCTGCTGACTCACTCTCTTATGATATTCTCCACCTCTCTACCTACAGGAGACAACATTGTTTTATCATCCTAAATTCTTTGCTGCCTGCAGGTGTAATAGCTGTGGCTAGCATACACTCCTGTTAGCATCATTAGCACAGCTGGGCTTGCCCAAGGCTAATTCATGAGCTGCCTAATTAGCTATTAGCTATTTAATGAGCTATCTCACCAAATACAAATGGAGGCCAGACTTCTCGGATGGACTGTTGGGACAATAACTGCACAGCAAGCCATATTATTTGTCTGACATTTGCATAAAAAAACTCAATACACCAACAGCACAAACACAGCCGAGAAGTCAAGTGACTGGCCAAGAAGATGGTCAGCAGGCAGCTTGTAGCTCATGGTGGCGTCTACCTGTCACGCAAAGTGGCCATGCCCTTAATGATGTATAGCTTTAAGCTTTAATAAAATTTGAATGAGTGAGTTATAGAAAAATTCAGTAGTAGCAGTAGTAGGCTACTGAGCATATGACTGGATGAAGGAGACCGATGTTTTGGTATAGTTTTGCTATTGTTCAACCTGGACCCCTCTTATTCCAATTCACCAAGAGTTATCTCGGTTTTTGGATTCTTTGTTCACCATGGAGGCATGCAGAAAAACAGTGGGTGAGTAACTTTAATTTGATTCTTTTATTAGATATTGTTAATTGTCTGCATAAAGAGTCGGTATACGATGATGGACCAGCACACTGAGCTCTGGCATCAGTATCAAAGACTGTTTCCAGCTAAAACTGAGCCACACTGATTGAGCTGCAGATTTATTATAAGCCCATTTACACTCAGATCCACCTGCACATGTAAAATTTATTAGACAATTTCTCCTCAATATACTCAGATTTTTGGGTGCACTTTCCTCTATGTCCCTATTACCCATGTCATCACCATTATAATCACCTTCTTTATCCTAACTATCTTTTCAGGTTGCCAGGTGTGACTTGATTGCACAAAAATCACGGAGGTCAGTTTAGCACTTTTATCTCCTCTTGAAATCCCTTTTTGTAATGTGTGCCTTTGCAGATCCCACTTTACTCTCACTTTGGTGTCCAGGTTGTAGATGTCATTACATCATTAGCTCAGCAATGTAAGTTGTGGAAGAGGTCTGATAAAACCTTCCACAAAGTCTCCTGTCACTTTCTCTTCATTTTATGCTTATACTTTGAATGGCAAGGTAAGAATAATTTCTATGAAATAACCTGAATCTGGGCTGGAAATGAAAAAACAAAACAACAACAACATTTAATTATCACTTCAAATATCAAAGGCCAGAATATCTACTTGTAATCACAAATTTTAGTGTCTCTGAAAAATGCAAAACCTCCTGTTACTGAACTCCAGTGACATATTGATGAAAAGCCAGGGCCATTATCTCTTAATTATGGTTTTACTTTATTCAGCATAACACCAAACACAACCATTAACTACAACCAAGCAGCTGATATTGTATTTTTCAGCCCTGATTTATTATTATTGTTACATCAAACTATTATGCGGCACTATATGTGTTTTTACATGAGAACTAATGGTATTTAAAGTATAATTTCGACACTTTTACTGTAGATGTTTGCAATGATAAAGATGACTTTCAGTAGTATTTACTGGTTATTAAAATAATTTATAACCTCATGATTTAAGTGTTATTATGCTATTATGACCCCATATTACACCACTATTACCTTGTTAATACTGACATGCTCGTCTTTCTAATTACTTAACAAAATTTTCCCTGATATTACCTTAGACTTTAATACTTAATTTTACCAATACACTCTCAGTGCATATTATCAAGATATTACTTTGTTGTGATTCCAAAGCATTCACCCGTTTTTATCTGCATCATTATGCGTGACATGTAGGCTAATTCATAGTTCTGCCCCAGAGCTGCATAGAATAGGAGTTCAGTGATTAACAAGGACCTCAGTGTTGAGTCACTACTCCTTTGCATTTAGAGCAGGTTGAAGTTTATTTAGGAATGACTAACTGGGAGAAGGCCTGAGGACAGATGAGGACACGCTGCAGGATTCAGATTTTACAACTGGTTCAGAAAAACTTTGAGCTCACCCAAGAGACATTTCTGAGGAAAGGGATGTTTGAAATTTTAGGTGTGGAATCAAGTCACATGGCCTGGATTTGAGCCAGACTTGAGTCATAAATTTGATGACTTAAAACTCCACAAACTCAAAAAAGACTTGCAACTTGACTTGGACTTTAACCCCAGTGACTCATGGCTTCCATTGTACTTGAACCTTTCCACTCAAAAATACTTGTTATCTTCCCCCAAGCCCAAAGATTAAAAATATTTGATTTAAAAACTGTGCCACAAATTAATTAATTTCCCTTCATTTCCTGAATCAACTAGAATTAATGTTAATCTTTTTATTTCATTTAGACATAATATAAAACAACATACAACATCGCTTTGAAGAAAGAATTGTCTTACAGGAAATGTCTCACAAATTTGGGAAGAGGAAGTTGAAGACATCTTTCGAATATGAGATGAGTTAAATACACAAGAAAGGATAGAATCATACAAAGATCATTCTGTTGTGATGAATAATGCGATATATTACTTTTTTATTAAGTTCAGTTGCACTTATTTTAACAAACTTGTTTTAACAAATAACCACAATTTTGATAAACTCACAATCTTTGTAAAGCTACTATTACTCTGTTGTCAAAATGGCATTTGGTGAAGAGCGCATTATGACTTGGTTCGTGCTCAAAACTTAAAGCATAGGACTTGAGAAACTTGTCGGTCTTGACTTGGGACTTGAGATGTACTTGTGACTTGCAAAACCATGACTTGTTCCCATCTCTACATAATAAAGCCCAAATAACAACCTGGAAGCCCTGTATAACACCCCCTGTCTCCTAGAAATTATGTTATTTAAAAATTATTTTGAAACAGCAAATACGTTGCGAGGGAAGTATAACGCAGAGGGAATTACATTTATTTTAAAACATTAATGATTATCAGCAAAATGTTCACTGACAACATATAAAATAGGCAATCTTTCAGTACAGTATCCACTAGTAGTGACTGCAATAATATTTTTATAACCTTTTTATTAATATTTAATTAAAAACACAATCTCTCTCTAAACTTAACCAAAGTGCTTTTGTTGCCTAAACCTAAGAAAGGAGTCTGCACATGAACCTTGGGTTCAGATGTCAAGGTCCTGCACTTTGTACGTCTGCCATCGTCCCAAGCGCCTTCTTGCAAAGCCTATGTGACACATCAATGTAGTGTTTCGTTGCCTGAAAGAAACTTTGTCTCTGAACACAAGCCAGTTGTAGGAGACAAGGTTGCCTATAAGGACAGACCAACCTTTTTATGAATAAGTAATATATTCAAACTGAGTGTAATAATGCCTCACTTCACTGCACTGCCTTTTTTCATATGAGAAGTTGCAGAACGGCAGCTTGTGTTAATCATTAACTAATCTCTCAAGACAGATTCTGCAATTTACATTGTAGCCCTGTGTGAAAGACGACTACAGGGGGGGGGCTTTGAGTTTGAACATGCTGCGCTTTAGCCAATCACAATGGAGGGGGCGTGGCCGGGACGTGCAGGTGTCCCCAGGAAATGTGTACCTAGGAACAGCAAGCTCCGCGTCCATAGCGACCGCTCCACCAAAAACGCCATCTCATCAACGTGATTTTTTTTTTTTTCCACCGGATGTCTTAGTTACAACATGATTGAGCTAACTGGAGTAGTTTCATGTCGTATCCGACAACGGGAGGCTTTTAACAGATGACGTCCTGACGTTAGCTTTGCTAACTGTCCCTGTCAGCTGCAGCCACTGCTGCTTTCTAGACATCGTGATTTCCCATAACTGAATAAATACCACACATAGCAACACAAAACTGCTTTGCTAGCTCACTCATGTTGTAACTAAGATATCAAAGTAGCATGGGATCATGGGAGCTGTAGTCATATAACAGACACAGATCTGACGTTCCTCAGTCCGTGAAACTGAAACCGACCGTGGCAGTTTGTTTGGCAGAGCGAGCTTCAGCAGCAGAGAAATGCTCACGTTTACCGGGACAGCTTCGGTGTCAGAAGGTGCAGCAACCGTCAGTGCATAATCATGATCCATGACGAGTTAGCTTAGCCTAGCAACAGTAACATTCAATCTCTGACGTCTCATCCGGTCTGCTTCTTCTTCTTCTCCTTCATTTAATGGCAACGTAACTGACGTGCGACCTAATGACACGGTCCGTAACTTTCATATTTATCTGGGTTTGAAAAATTGTTGGAAACATTTCTGATAATCAAAGTACACAACTAAACAAAATATATAATATTGGTTTATTCGTTTTTAGACATTTTTATGTGGAAAAACTACATATTATACCTTTAATTACAAAACACAGAAACAGTAACGTTTGTTCAATCATTGTGTTTATAGACTTAACAAACATCAGATTAGTCTACACGGTGAAATAGTGACATGAAAAATGTGATATATAGCTAAACTCTGCTGGTTTTCTACCCTAAGTATTTGTAAACAACACGGCGATTCCCTGGGGGCACCGCTGGAAGTGAAGGGCGTGAGCGATCGCCGAGGCTCCTCCTTTTTTTCTTCTTTTTTTTTTACCGATGGATTTCCAGATTCATCATTAACTAACTCTTACTCACTGGTGGTGAAACAGAAGCTGAAGTTGTTTTGGGACAAAATTTGTTCTGGAAGTCTCGTGAAAGCCAGGGGTAGAGGCTGGAAACTGTAAAAGGTTTCTAGTCTGATGAAATTAATAAGAAATAAATGCATTTTAACATGAGAAGGCTATGTTCAGAGGTGCAGTGAGTTTTCTTGAGGTTGCTGAAAACCTGAACAGCTCTCATGGTTTGGCCTCACTGCTCGGCTTCTATTTGTGGATGTAATAAACATTCCAGAAATAAAATGGAATTCAAATTTTAAAAATAAAAACTTCAAGCAATTCATAATAACTATGCTTTGTAGTCTGGAACAGATGCTAAACTAAATGAACACAGAATCCAATATTACATTTCTTCTCTTCAGACTGTCGAAGCTAAGAGGAATGAAACATCTATAATGATAGTAAAAGTTTTGAATTTTACTGGTACAATACATTTGCAATTTTGTAAAAAAAAAAAAAAAAAAGAGAGAGCAAGAGAGAGAGAGAGAGAGAGAGAGAGAGAGAGAGAGAGAGAGAGATTAATCAAAATCCAATTAGTCAAATGAGAAACTTTCATTCCTTTCAGAATTTTATGACTTGAATTAAAAGTTTTTGAGTTAAAACCCTTTGGGATAATAAGTCCAAACGTATAATTTTTCTGCCTCCACTTCTACAAATGATTGTGATAAATTTTCCTGTGAAATGCCATGAGTGAATTACATGTCCAGGATGAGAAGAACATAAGTGAAAGGAGGCTCTTTTTAGCCACAACTAGAAAAGGTGTGCCTTTTTACTTACAATCGCAGCATTAGATCACATTTTCCCTCCATGGGTTTGTCAGTGACTGGTGGCAAAATTACCAGCATGTCTGCTGCTTTAATTCACATGTCTCATGTCAGCTTTGTGCTTCCAATTTTCACCGTTAACAGAATGGGAAAATGGAAGAGAGTGAAAATTGAACACAAGACTAAAATTAGTCCACTACATGTCAATCTTTACAGCCTAATATGACGAGCAGGTCTGGGTGACAGTAAGGAGAAGTGAATGGAATAGGTCTAAATTGCATGGCAGCTCAGTCAGGGGCTTGATTATCAGTAACATCCCCTATTGTGATGATGCTGCAATTGAAGAGAGCCAGCTAAGATGTGCAGTGCAGAGAGAATAAAGTACTTGGTCTTGGGGAAACCATTAATAGTTTCACTTTTAGGACTTCACTTTCTCTGTGCTTTGTTCAAACAGTATGTAGTGCACAATGTTTATTATAGTCCATACTGCACATATGTGTTTATTTTGAATGAATGTTCCTGCAGCACACATCTTTTCTAAAATTAGATGCAACTGATGATAGCAGGTATTACTAAGAAAATGTGGTTCAGAGGTTCATAACGCTACAATTAACCACAGCAATAAAACTAGAAAAGTGAAATCAGTAGAATGCAGATCTGCATTCTGGCTGCCCGAGCTGATCACGGCCTCTCTAGACAAATTCTGTAATTTCAGCAGATGGTATTTTTAATAAGTAAAACACAGACACAAATCTTGATCCATGTTATTCATAAGTGGACTTTTAACAGTATAAAAAGCCTAGTGTGTAGGATTTCGGGGGATATATTGGCAGAAATGGAATATAGGTATGTTTCCTTTAGTGTGTAAATACCTAAAAATAAGAATTGTTGTGTTTTTGTTACCTTAGAATGAGTCGATTGTATCTACCTATGGAGTGGGTCCTGGGTCTACATGGGGCCATTTGTGTTTTTGCATCAGTCACCATAGTAAGCAAACCTTCAACAGTGACAGTATTGGAAAAAATGCAGATTTTTCAACCGGAAACTGCTTTATTCAGTTTTTTACAGGTTTTAATCACCAGGTCCATTTATTATGGAGAAGACAAGATCTATGGAGGTAATTTGCCTTCTGGTAAAAACCTCCAAAACATGGAACGCTAAAGAAATTCTAACCTTGAGAAGTTTCACCTGGTTGCAATCTGTGAACCTCACTGCTAGACTGCGCTAATCTTCCTAAATCTTACACACTAGACCTTTAACTTTGTCTGTAGGCTACAGCACAAGAAAGTAGGAAATAACTAGTGTTCTTGCTGTGCGGTGCGGCAGGTGCACACTCTTTTTAAAATCTGTTAATGGGAAATGCATGCCTCATGAATTTTACACTGTGTCTTAATAGCAGGTTACCTATCAGCTGTGCGCTCAGCTGGAGATGTAACCATTCAAAAGATGGACAAGTACATGCTGTCTTTCTACATTTGTCCTTTGTACTAAACACACACACAATTTATATTGTGATATTTACTGGAAATGACATACAGTATAGCCATCAGCAAGTAGGCTGTTACGAGCGATGGCCATTTACCAGAAACTCACTGCTCCCCTGTGATTATTTGGGTTAAATGAGGAGGTATTAAGTAGATATTTCCTCATATCAAGTTCATGAATTAGCTGTTTCTCGTCCACCATAGAGCTTTCAAAGTGAGCGACAGGAATCAATAGAAACACAGCAACCAACTAAAGTTCAGATCAAATCGGCAGCACTGTGTCGTTCGCGGCCAGTTAGAACATTCCAATAGAAAACAGTGCAATCAAACTGACACTCACTCCCATCGCATTTAGGTAGGCAACAGTGTTAAGGCAAAAAAATAAAACAAATAAAGTAATCCCTTCAAGTAATCTATTTTTAAAGACAGTAACTGTATTCAGAATACCACCAATTTAAACTGCAACTGCCATAAAATTCAGTTATACATACAGTACAGGCCAAAAGTTTGGACACACCTTCTCATTCAATGCGTTTTCTTTATTTTCATGACTATTTACATTGTAGATTCTCACTGAAGGCATCAAAACTATGAATGAACACATGTGGAGTTATGTACTTAACAAAAAATGGTGAAATAACTGAAAACATGTTTTATATTCTAGTTTCTTCTAAATAGCCACCCTTTGCTCTGATTACTGCTTTGCACACTCTTGGCATTCTCTCCATGAGCTTCAAGAGGTAGTCACCTGAAATGGTTTCCACTTCACAGGTGTGCCTTATCAGGGTTAATTAGTGGAATTTCTTGCTTTATCAATGGGGTTGGGACCATCAGTTGTGTTGTGCAGAAGTCAGGTTAATACACAGCCGACAGCCCTATTGGACAACTGTTAAAATTCATATTATGGCAAGAACCAATCAGCTAACTAAAGAAAAACGAGTGGCCATCATTACTTTAAGAAATGAAGGTCAGTCAGTCCGGAAAATTGCAAAAACTTTAAATGTGTCCCCAAGTGGAGTCGCAGAAACCATCAAGCGCTACAACGAAACTGGCACACATGAGGACCGACCCAGGAAAGGAAGACCAAGAGTCACCTCTGCTTCTGAGGATAAGTTCATCCGAGTCACCAGCCTCAGAAATGGCAAGTTAACAGCAGCTCAGATCAGAGACCAGATGAATGCCACACAGAGTTCTAGCAGCAGACCCATCTCTAGAACAACTGTTAAGAGGAGACTGCGCCAATCAGGCCTTCATGGTCAAATAGCTGCTAGGAAACCACTGCTAAGGAGAGGCAACAAGCAGAAGAGATTTGTTTGGGCCAAGAAACACAAGGAATGGACATTAGACCAGTGGAAATCTGTGCTTTGGTCTGATGAGTCCAAATTTGAGATCTTTGGTTCCAACCGCCGTGTCTTTGTGAGACGCAGAAAAGGTGAACGGATGGATTCCACATGCCTGGTTCCCACTGTGAAGCATGGAGGAGGAGGTGTGATGGTGTGGGGGTGTTTTGCTGGTGACACTGTTGGGGATTTATTCAAAATTGAAGGCACACTGAACCAGCATGGCTACCACAGCATCCTGCAGCGACATGCCATCCCATCCGGTTTGCGTTTAGTTGGACGATCATTTATTTTTCAACAGGACAATGACCCCAAACACACCTCCAGGCTGTGTAAGGGCTATTTGACCAAGAAGGAGAGTGATGGAGTGCTGCGGCAGATGACCTGGCCTCCACAGTCACCGGACCTGAACCCAATCGAGATGGTTTGGGGTGAGCTGGACCGCAGAGTGAAGGCAAAGGGGCCAACAAGTGCTAAACACCTCTGGGAACTCCTTCAAGACTGTTGGAAAACCATTTCAGGTGACTACCTCTTGAAGCTCATGGAGAGAATGCCAAGAGTGTGCAAAGCAGTAATCAGAGCAAAGGGTGGCTATTTTGAAGAAACTAGAATATAAAACATGTTTTCAGTTATTTCACCTTTTTTTGTTAAGTATATAACTCCACATGTGTTCATTCATAGTTTTGATGCCTTCAGTGAGAATCTACAATGTAAATAGTCATGAAAATAAAGAAAACACATTGAATGAGAAGGTGTGTCCAAACTTTTGGCCTGTACTGTATTTTGTATTTTAAATACGTAACAAAGTTACTTGCAGTCCTTTACTTTCCAACCCTGTTCATCTTGTAACGTGCCTAACTTTAGTGGCTCATAACATATCAGGAATTAAATTAATCTGCAGATGCTCTGGTTCAAAATATGACCAAACTTTTCAATGAATGTCAGTTTTTAAGCCATGATAAATTCTAGAATGTTGCCTGTAACAGATGGTCAGGCTAGTTATTGTTTAGCGAGCTGATTTCTGGAAAAGTTGCAGCCCCGACCGGCCAGTTAAAAGAATTCAGCATGCAATGACGGTATAAAACAGTCAATAAAAAGGGTTTTTTCAACAATTGCGAATCACTGCAGCCATAAGAGGTTGTGAGCATACTGTAACACATGTTCACACAAAATATTAGGCTGATTGGTCCAGTAGTTTGGGAGATTAGCAACAGACAGACAGATACCACACTCACACACCCACACACCCACGCACACAACCAAACACATGATCCCCTCCTGGCAGAGATAATAAAATAATAGTTTCTTTTAAAAGCAGATCTTAGTACGTTATTCCATCTTACCTCCCAGACTCATTCCAGCTTCAAAACACTTCTTCAGCCGACAAGATGGACAGTTCTTTCTTCTTAGCTTATCAATAGTGCAGTCGTTTTTACTTGCGCACAGGTATTTCTGTTTTCCTGAGTGGACAGAGAAACCACAGGTTACTTGTAAGCTGTCAGATGGATGTACACAAACTGTAGACAAAAGGCAACAAATTTAGCTGTTAAATACGGCAATCACAGATTAGGATTTACCTTCTGCAGCTCTTTTGAAAAAAACCTTGCAGCTGCCACAGGTGAGAGCACCGTAATGGCAGCCAGATGCTTCGTCTGAACAGATCAGGCACATCCTCTGTGGTGGAAAGAAGAACTCCATGGGGAACATGTGCTCTCTGCCAGTCTCAAACCTGCAGCCAAACATATGAAACTTCTATAAACCATGAACAGCTACAGGAAACTCACATCTGTTGAAAACAAGGTTCTGATATTCTCTTCCTGGTATTATGTCTTAATCATATCATTATCATTTATTTTTATTAGAACCGATTGTTGATGTTCCCCAGCTTGGATGTATCAACTGGTTTCCTGCACAGTATTTTATAATCCATTGTTTTGCTCTTTCACTAGACTGTATTCTTGTGTGACTTTATTATCTGGTGAAGCTAATAGCCCATTTTTGGACAAATAAAAGTTAACCTTGAGATCATACCACAACCTGTCCATACAGTAATTGCCTTTTCCTTGTTAAAAACTGTCCAAACTGTAGCCACAGATCAGTTACTGTTCACTCCCCGGAACCGTGCTACGGCTTCTAAGAGTGCAGTGTAAGGAGGCTAGAGAGTGTGATGACAGAGAATGGTGTGGGAAAGATTTCAGCGCCAACACTGTGGCGAAGTACTGGGGGTGGGGGGCACGATGGGTGCCCTCTTTCAGCCTTGAACACAGAGAGATTGGAAAAGGCTCAGACATAACGTTGGCTCAATGACGTGCAACGTAGATACCAAGGTTTGCTGTAAAAGAGACAAGGATGAGGCTTCACTGTAGAGCCTTGTGTCCTGAATGATTTTAGGTGACATTAATAATTCTGCTAAATAATCTTATAGTATTAGTAAATATAATATCATAAAAGAATCAAGACTATCTTACATTTGATTTCAGACTGATTTCACTCATATTAAATTCTGAAACCTAAAATTAGACTTCTTTATACTTTCAACTAAAGTCTAGTCTTGGTAGTGTGAGACCACAGATCAGGGCTGTGAATACAGATGTGAATATAGATGGTTAAATATTTAAAGTTGGAGTGATGAATAGTGACAGATAATTATGTGGTCTGTAATCAAACCACAATAAATGTTAAAAATATGCATGTCAATATCCGTACGGCACTCTGAGGGCACAGATCAACAAAGGCAACAGCTAATAACCCCCCATGTAACAGATACAAAATACACTTTGGACTCATTACATTTACATGTATTACTCAGACTAAAAATTTCCTTCCTATTATCCATAATTGTGATATCCTAACCCTCCAATATTTTTAATGACTTCCTGCTGCAGCCTCTTACTTGGCTTAAATACAGTGTAAAGGGGCAACTGTCTGAGCTGACACACACCACAGAGAGCTGCTGGATCGTAAGACATGTCTAAGTTTTACTGGTGATAATCCATGTTTACTGACTTTCTGAATTTCTCTTGAATAAATCCTGATAAAATGGATGGTGACATTTTAATAGCATTAAAAGGGTAAAGGATCATCCTTTCATTTTAGAGAAAAAAAATATTGTCAGCATTGCTCAGGGTTTGTGGAGGCCTAAACAATACAACAAAAAAACTCAAGTCCAACCCAGGGGATGCAGCACACTGCTATGTGAGGTGCTATACTTTCTATACAATATACTGTATATGTACTTATCTATAAGTGTTAATTAAGATAAAGTTATTATTCAGTTAGCTAGTCACATCAAAATCAAGATCTCTTTTTCAATAGATAGTTTCATTCCAGTTTAAAGGAGAACTACGCCCATTTCTTAAAATTCATACATGTTAATCCTATGGTCAAAGATAGTCCAGAAATATTCGTAAACATGAACAATTCTCTCACAAATCTTGGCGATAGGAGCTAGAACTCAAACTTGTGATGTCATAGGGTATAACGTCTTGAGCTGCTTCATAGACAATGAATGGTGAAAGATGGTCTAGATGACACTAAGAGCACCCAGTGGAGTGTTCTGACTATAGACCAAATCATCTTGACGTCATGTTAACAACAGCAATCACTTCCAGGTAGAAAACTGGCTGTTGATTTTAGTTGCGGAGATACATAAAATCTGCCAACTTGTTTATTACTGTTGTCATTTTCAGACATAACTGTAACAACTAAAGATATAGTTAAACACAGTGGTCTGACCTATCTGTCATTTCTGTTGTACTTATTTGATGTACTTTGTTGCTTTGATATCAACTTTGATAAACCAAATCTGTTTGCACGGACGCTATATTTAAATATTTGCTGTGCAGTGCGCAATCAACACCGTGGTAGACCAGCAACTCAGTTTTCTGCTCAATAAAATGAATGTTTTCATCAATGGAGTCTGGTAACTACAATATAAGGGCTTCAATTCCCTGTTGGCAAGCACTATCTGGTAAAGAAGTGAAAATAAAATATTCTGAATATAGCATACACCTAAACAGATAGATTGTTTTTTTGGTGGGCCTTTTTAGGTGGCTAAAACAAACTAATTGAGGCAGCGTCTGCTCAGCGCCGTTTGATTTAATGGACACAACATGAGAATTTTCTGCCCGGAAGCTGTTTTAAATAAACATTGTGATTTGGTTTATATGAGTACATTTTCTGTTTCAGGGATGAGCACACCACAACAGATTAAAGTTCAATTGGGTTTAAAAAAGAAAGCAAACAAAATCAGAGTCTCATTCATTGTCTATGGAGCAGCTCCAGACTTTATACCCTGTGACATCAGAAGTTTGGGACTTACCTCTCTGGTTTCTGGCTTTGAGAGAGAGTAGCTCATGTTTACAGATATTGATGGAACTTTCCTATAAAGTGGAAATAACATATTGGAATTCTTATTTGAGGTGGTGTTTTCCTTTAAACCATGGATGGTGTCTCGTTACATACAGTTTTACTTTTGCTAGACTTTTATAATGTGAAATATCTTGTTCTCTGTCAGGGCTTGGAGCAGATTTAACATTCACTCTTCTTCTTCCCGGCTTGTGAGGTTAAAATATTTATTTTTTTTTTTTTTTTCAGTCTTAAATACTGATTTTTTTTTCCATCTTTTAAATAATCAGGTTTGATTATACTCGTACAGTAGATTTGCTTTAGTATCTTTGCTATAAATTATCATCACATTCCTTCCTACTCAAGACACATATGTATAGGTGTACTTTTTTTAACTGAAAATATTGTATTACAAAAAAAATACAAGATGCACAAAACACATATATTCACTGACCCTAAATGTTCTCTGTTTAAATACACTGATAGTGAAGAAATAGCTCCACAATTTTCTCCTTAATTACATAAAAAGATGATCCTCAGTGTTCTGATGTTTTCTACCTATAAAAGGACATTACAAATATAATTTAAGCTATTATCTATGCACAATGCTGTTTGATTAATGCAGCAGAGAAGGAGGATTATTCCCACTTCTGTGTGTGTGTTGAGCTACAAAGTGCTTTACGTGGTTGAAACAGGATTAAAACGTTTCAGCACATTCAGGACTGCAATAACATAAAATCAGACCATTAAAGTAATATGAATACCCGACAATAATATAAGATAAAAACAAGATACATTTTGAGGAAAAGATGTCACTGTTCTGCAGCCTCAGATCTTAAGGCCCCGTTCAGAGCTGAGGGGCCCTGACTGCAAAAGTTTGTTTACTCTCGTCTTGAATCAGCTCTTAGAAACAGCCAGCGGAGCTCTGCCTGAGGATCTGATTATACTACACGAGACAGTTTTGTGATTGTTGATCTGATAAATATCCACGAAGTGTTTGAAATACCTGCTGTTTCATAAAGATTTACTTCCTTCTAATATGTTTGCCTCACTTCACTCACAAATTATTTGCTGAACTATATACTGAACTATATGCATCCATTACTTTACTTTAAGTTTAACTAAGCGTGCCAGCCTGGAAACTGTGTTATACTTTTGTGTACTTGAGCTACACAATTAGAGAAACATCTGTTTTCACTAACAGCATGCAGCTCCTCCGGGGTCAGGGGACTGTGTGGTCAAGCTACTAGACATACACCAATATTATCACTGAGTAGCTGTCTCTGCTGAATTCCTCTACTGTACATCTCTCTCGCTGCAATTTGCGCTCACTGTTTATGGGTAAGTGCTCAGCTGCGTCTCCTCTGGATATAATTCACACACACACACGCACACACACACACACACAAGGTCTGCTCTTTGCTAAAGCTGCTGTAAGTCTTAAAATCTGGATGATAAAAAATAAATTTATCACTTCTGTCTGTTTGTGTGGCAATTATAATAAATGTTTAAGTACAACAGAGCACACCAAACCAATCCTATTAAAATCTCTTTAGTTAAACCATTTCCAGGAAATTCTCTGTCTAAGATTGGAATCCCCAACGTGACCTACATATGAGCGACAGTCCAGTGTGGCTGGTCAGTCAGCCAGAGTCCCAGAATTCAACCAAAACTACAATTACACATAACTGCCAAGCCATATAGACTCAACCGGCTGTGCCAGTTCACTGCCAAATGAGGCTAAAATGCAGTGGTGGAAGAAGTACTAAGATCCTTTAGTTAAGTTAAACCAGCAAATACTCTAAGTGAAAGTCCTACATTCAAAAACCTACTTAAGTAAAAGTGTGTAATTATTATCAGCAAAATTTACTTAAAGAATCCAAAGTAAAAAAACTTATATGTGGTGTTTTTGAATCAATGTTACTGCTACATTAGTGTGTATGCTGCATTTTACTGCTGTAGATGTTAAAGGCTGTGCTCATTTTAACTATTAAATGTTTTTTAAGGTAGTTTAACTTTAACTTTTAATCATGCATCATATTCTACTAGATCATCATGAGCGTCGCTGTCCTGTGAGAACCACACATGTCTAAAAAGTCAGGAGAAACAAGGAGGAACATTTTCTCAACCCATTAAAGAGCAGTTAATCCTTTGGTTTACAAAAACCACATACAGAATCCCTTAATTTGGAGATACATGGTTTTCAGTGGACAGGAAGGCTATCAAAAACTCTATTCTGAAAAGTAAGTACAGATGTCAGACACATGTGGTGGAGTAAAAAGTATAATGTTTTCTTGTGAGATGGAGTAGAAGTATAAAGCTGCAAAAAATTCAGATACTCAAGTAAAGTACAAGTGCCTTCAATTTGCATTTAACTTGAGTAAATGTACCTAGTTACATTCCACTGCGACCAAAAATAAAACTGAATTATATTTTTCTCACATGGCACCTTATACTCTGTAGTGAACTACATGATATTCCACACGTTTAGACTGAATGAAACTGCAACATAATTCATCTACTGCACTTTTTTCTGCAAATACTGAGTCACAAATTCTTCCAGTTAAGACCTAACTCCACGGCAGTGTCATGTCGGCTGCCTCAGTTGTTTTTACTTTTGCTCAGGCTGTCCCTCTGTCCCTATCTCCAACCATGTCTCACTTGACCCCAGACCACTCTGACTCTGTCACCTGACTCACCTTTGTCACTCCCCAGTTAACCCCCATGACATTAACACCGGTCCATTTCCACCTGCTTCTGGCCAGAATGGCAATGTTGTCACGCTTTTGCTTTCCTTTGCTCCTGTCTGCATTTGGGTCCTTTTCCTCGCTGCCTTGTACACACCCCGTGACTAGCAACAAGAGAAAAAGCAACAGGTGCTGCTTCATGGCAGAGGAGATATTTGATGAAAGCAGCAGATCATTGCAGCAATAGCTAAATAAAGGGGAAGCATTTTTACAGTAAGCCATGTGGTTCATTTATTTTGACTTTTTGTCTTATCTTTCTATTTTAAAAAAAATCCAAGAAAAACTGACTGTAACAAAATCCAAACAGCTGTATGATAAATAAATATAGATCACAGATTGGACTAACTCAGAGAAGGGAAATGCAAACCTGTAGAGGCATCTTTCTGGATAACTTCACTCAAGTTTTGTTTTAATCAATCAGTTAATTTTATTTGTCACATGTAATTGTATAAAGTACAATTCCAGTGAAATGTAAACATGTTCCTTCTGAGTGTAGAAGCTCTTCCTGAGCCTCTCAGTGCTGGCATGATGTATCCGGTACCTTCCTTCTGACCTCCGCAGGGAGAAAAGGCCATTATGCGGTTGGTTGGTATCTTTAATGATTCTCCTGGCCGTATTCTCGCAGCGCCTTGTGTAAACATCCTTTATGCAGGGTAGAGATATTGTATGTTCAGTTAAACAAACCACTCTTTGCAGTGCCCTGTGGTCCTGTTGGTGCTGTTTCCTTACAGTGATGTTCCCCGTCAGGACGCTCTCAATGGTGCGGGGGTACAAATTCCTCAGTATTTGAGCGGAGCATCTGAGGTGCAACAGTCTCTGCCTTGCCCTTCTCACCACAGTGTCAGTATGCAGCACCCAGACCAGGCCCTCTGTGATGTGGACACCGAGGTACTTGAAGCTGTCCAGCCTCTCCACCAAGGACCCGTTAACTACCAAGTCCACCATCATCTCCTCAGTTTTGCTGATGTTCAGGAGTAGTTTGTTGTCCTGACACTAACAGGTCAGATCCTCTTCTCCTTACAGATGGGCTTTTTTATCATCTGTGATCAGGCCTGTCACAGCTGTGTTGTCAGCAGACTCGATGATAGTTTTAAAGTCGAAAGTGTCTAAACAGTCATGTGTATACACACGCATCTTAAATGTCAAGGATGCGAAGCAGCCAAATATATTTCTACGTCTGTTTCAAAGTGCAGGCTAGCCTTGGTTTGATGAGCTTTAATTTGTAAAGAATTTACTGAAAGCAGCCTGATAATACCATAAAATATACTGTTTAGTTTGACATTTGGGTTCTCACTGGAAAAAAAATAAGGGTAAAATGTTTTTTTTTTTTCATTGTCATTTAAACATCAAAATGTGAAGACCTGACACAGCTGTCTGTAAGAAATTAAAAATCTATCTGTATCTGACATTAAGTTTGGGATACATTATGATAAAGTGTTTCATTTTGTTGCCATTACTGCCCACCAGACTGATCATCCACACTTGGCCAAAAACATCTAAATCATTTGGGAGTAACTCTACAGTTGACAGACTCTAAACACGCAGGTCTGGGGTCAGATTAAGGTCAGGCTGTGGTCACTCTGGAGACATGTTGGAATCAGAGTGTAAATTTAGTTGCACTATCTTCTACAAGTTTGAGCAAACTCACCCTACCCTGCTTCCTAAGCATGAGTTCAGACTCTTAACCACATAAGGCAAGATTATTTTTCTATCATCATTATTATTATTACAATTATTATTATTGTCCTTATTAGTCTATAATTAGGCTATATCTTACCTGGAGTCATCGTAGGTGACATCCAGCCATTCGCCGACTTCAGTCTTCACGTTGTTAGAGTTGGGATAAGGCGGCCTCAGCATCCCGCCAGGGTACCACTGCTCAGGACGCATGGCGCTCCTCTCATATGGATTAGATACGAACGCGGTGTTGGCACCTGTGCTGTGCGCAGTAGCGCACTGCCTGGAGCTCCAACACTGAGTGTTGTACCTCTCGTTAAAGGTGTACTTGCTGCTCCACAACGGCCCGGCAGATCCGACGTCCTCACATTTGACTTTGACGCTGTATTGTTCTGGCTGATAACCAGCAAACTTGTTCTCCATGGCTTCCCCGAACTCTCTCGCTTCATCTGGGGGCTCGTAGACTCCGCACGGCCGATCTGTTCCCGCGTGGCTGAACTGTGCCAAGCTGCCTGGCGCGGACGGAGCATAAGAGCAAGACACAGCTCCTGTGTCTTGATGATCTATCTCTTCTGAAGTAATGTCATCAGCCTCGCAGAGTGTAAAGTTTGGTTCATTCACGGATGAGTGAGTGGGGGTAAAATATTGCAGACGCGCAGCAGGCTCTGAACTTTTGAACATTTCAACCAGTTGCTTCCGGTCATCTCGGTCGGGGCACTTGTACCCGGTGGCAGCAGCCTGGGCTCCGGGACAGCTCAGAGGCACGGCTCCTACTCCGAACAAATACTCCCCTCGCATGTGGTCATTTGCGGCGCACGGGGGGAGAGTAGCGTCCGGGTCGCTCGTGTCATTGGACTCCATGGCCAGTCCCAGTGACACGGACACAGCTTTGCAGAGCTCCCTGGCTGTTTCTGAGATTGTGGCGCAGGCAGAAAAAGAGCGACTGTCGCCCACACGGCACTCAGCGTTTAACAATTCCTCTTGAGGAACAGCAGCTGTCTGACAGCAGTGTTTTTCCATGTCACAGGCGAACAGATTCATGTGTCCGGAGTTGTAAATGTTTGCGTCTGCATTCTCGGGTCCCTTCAGACTGCCGTTCCCCGCTGAGTTTGTGCTGAAATAGAGCCGACTTTCTTCGGTTTTTAGCGTCATGCTGGGAGCGCTCACACCGCCGACTGTCTTTATTATCTCCCCCCCTGGCCACATTCTGCTCCAAGATAACTGTCGGTTAGTTTGGCTCATTTCCCAGAAGGTGAGAGATCGAACTTAGCACGACAAAGGTCTGTGTAACTCTCACGTTGTGGTTAAAAAAAGGTTTTGGTAAAGGTTTCTAGAAGAGCTACAGGAGTCACAAACTCCTCCTAAACTGAGATCCTCAGAGTCAGAGGCGCACAAGTTGGGTTTGATGAGAAGTGAATTCAGGAGAGGACTTTTGTATCCACACTTTCCCCCACTGAAATAAAAGCAGGGCGTTGAATCATTCATTTGTCAAATTTCACATTTTGAGATGTTTTTGCGGAAAAGAGACGGATTCAGGTTTATTATTCACGTGCCATGTCTGCGCTTCACACAAACCAGCCCCATCATTTATGTAATATTTGTGTCTCCGGTAATCGCATTTTTATGGACACACCTCTGGCTTTACTCAAGGCACGAGCCTATTTCCAAATTTAGTCCTTAGCCTACACATCAGTCATTGCTGTTTCCCCCCCCAGGATAAATTAAAAAATGATATTCTAAGTAAGTGTTCGCATGCTGATAACATTTCTAAGTAAGTGGTCAGTTATTCAGATCATTCAGATAACATGTCACCACCAACGCAGTCATCGAGTACACACTGACCAGTTAAGTAAATGGGTCAAAAGGACACAGCCTACCTTTTTAAGAGGGATTCATCAAAACAAACAGATTTAATTTTACGTTCAATAATATACTGACATCTGGGGATGTTTTACAGAGCCATGCATTACAAATCAACATAAACAAAAAATGGTGCATTTGCCACTACACACTTATTTTAAGGATCATTTCTGTGCTATAATGTGGGAAGTCCCTCATTGTATTTTTACCTTAAAAATGTGTTTTGCTTTTTTGTTACTTTACTGTTTGTTTTCACATTCATCTGCTGAGGGAGTAAAGTGTTGTTCACAGCTATTTAGAGGCCAGTTGTTAACCAATATTCAACTTACTGAAGTGTGGAAGTGTAGAAACATGAAGCCACCAGTGCACACACACTGAGAATATGTATGAGCACTGTGTCAAGTGTAACCTTTGAAATGAACAACATTTGCATATTCATAGGTCGATTTTTCAATGAGGAAAAGGGAATTGAACTTTTTGTGGAAAAACCACATCAGTGGTGATCCTAGATTCTGGGGGCCCAGGCAGAGAAGCCCATCGAGGGCTTGACAGTTGTGATGACAGTTACACCTAACATCGTATATATGACAGTTACAGGCAGCTGACTGTCCTAACAGTATCTAGTTGTCATACTATGGCAAGAAGGGGGTCTCTATGGAGGTTTTGGCACAGCAGTAATGCACATGGTGCCTTTATGTGGGTTTATAGTTTTCATTGCAAAATGTGCTAATAACAGTGGCCATCAAGGGCCCATTTTCACAAAGTTTTTGGGGATGGCCCCAAACATTTGCCTGGTTTACCTCTCCTGATGGTGCCCCCCCTGATTATTACTCAGAGTATTTTTATATAACACTAAGTCATACCGTATATAGATACAGTATACATATATTTTAAAATCATGTCTGTGTAGTTATATTTCATGTTCACATACCATACACAAATTAGCCAGTAATCACTGAAACATGGCTGTGAGTGCACCGTTCCACTGTTAGAGACAGATGTGGCATCTCCAGCATTTTTTAGTAGGAGTTTATTAGCTGAAGATGTTTCTGGAAAAAAACATTTAAGAGACATCTAAATTACATTTAGAGCAGCCATTAGCTTTTGGAGCTTGTGGCGCCTCTTTTCTTTTCTCCAGCCACTGCCTGAACACATGAGGGCCGAGATTTTTCCAAGAAAGCGCAATGCTTTTGAGATTGTCTGGCTTCCCAAGTTGGAAATTTGGACAGAAAAACTACTTGCATGTTTATAAAACCAAGGTCATGGTGGTTGAGGTAACTAAAGAACGTTCCCTCATCAGTCCAGGCATCTCTTTGGTCTACTGCTTGGACAGTGTCTCGCTCAGAGCTCACGTCATCTGGATTAGTTTCATCATTCAGGTGCTGCAGTTCTGCTTTTACACGATTTATAAATGGTACAAGAATGAATTCTTCATCATCAGTGGCCTCAGGTACCCTGCATATTCATTTCCAGAGCTATTGTCATCAAAAGCCTCTAATATCAAAGAGAACACTGCTCTGCATTAAACGTGACAGCCAGGTGCTGCACCATCAGTACTGTGTGTATAATCTAACATAAACCATCTTTTTCTGATTATTCACGGGACCAAACAGGAAAACAAGAAATTCACATCCCACTCACCAGCATATAACTTACACATGTCCTGTCCTGCTCTCTGACGACCTTTTCGACATTTTGACACCAGAACATTGTTAAAAACAAATAGTTTGCGAAAAAGCAGGGAGTTGAGTGCTGAATTTTATGAAATTATTAAATTAGACAGTATGTTATAATGTCCCAGGTTGTAAAAGGTATGCATTCAAGCAAAGGCCTAGGGTTTGTCTCAGCAAATATGAAATAGAGGGTTTGGGAGTCCTGTGCCATAAAATGTTAAGCGTCAAACACTTCATTACTTACATTCTGGTGAATTTTGATGCACTTATTTCCACATTTTCTGCATCAGGTTATGGTGTAAATGGTTTTAACTTTGTCAGAGTTACATTCCAATGCACATGTTCTACATATTGAGGGGACGTGGAAATCAACACCTATGCACCATGAAACCAAACATAAATATTCTAGTTGTCTTGTGTATTCTTTCAGTCTTCCCCACAACTCAACCTGATGCATTTTGTTTCATTGAAAATGTCTGGATCTTGACTAGAACTTAAAACAATGCCCGTGATATGAATATCAGTTTATGCTGTAAAATGTGGGCTGTGGTGACAAACAGCAGCAGACCTTTCTTTTTACTACAATAGTTATTTTGAATGAAATGCTGTGATGGAGATTCTCCTCCATCTTGTTATGTGTTCCTTGTTCTGGATAAATGTTTGTGCTTGTGAAATGTAGGAGGATTCACTGGTCTGCAGCTCTTGGCAGCCATAGACGCCAGTCCAACCCAACCATGAAACAACTGAGCAGCTGGGCCAGAACCACACACAGGCATGTTGGCTGCTCGATGGTACTCTATACACAAGGGTGAGCTTAGGCGCCGTAACTTGTGTCACTTCTCTAAAGTGCTTGATACATTAGGAAAAATGCTTATTTTAAATGACAACCATATGACATGATTAACGTTGTTTGAAGAGTCTTAAGAAGCTAGAGAAGTTGAAACCCAGCACAGTGCAGTTAATATCATTTCTTTATAGAGATTAAAGAAAAATAATAAAAAAACTCTTTTTTCCTTTAGTGTAAATTTCTTAAATCTCATACTGCACAGTGGACATATCGTGAAAGCCATATGGACATTATTAATGCATCAACATTATCATCATTATCATCATATAGCCTTTGGGGACCCCTTGCACACACATGGGATTGAAACTATGAAATCAGTGAGGTGTTGCACCAGTGCCTCAGCCTTTCTACAAACTAGATATCACCTTCCTTTCTGTTTTCAATGCCCTGAAGCTGAGAACAACTCTTCAAGAACAAACAAGAAAAAAGGCCAAAAAGCTTCAAAAGGCTTCGTGTGACAGTCATTACTGCAGTCAATGCCTCAAAGCTTCTCATATCTTTTTCAGTACAAACAGGAAGAGGGTTTGAAAACTTTACAGGGGAACATCACCTAAATTACGTCTTCCAATATGTTATTTCCACAGCCTAGAAAAGTTCAATATTTGAACTTTGAAAGTTCAATATCAGAAACCAGAGAAGTAGAGAAGTCTCAAACTTGTGATGTCACAGGGTATAAAGTCTGGAGCTGCTCCATAGACAATGAATGGGAGCCTGATTTTGTGGACCTACAGAATGTTTGGTTTTGTTTGTCTGTTTGTTTGTTTGTTTGTTCTGGACCCAAATGAACTTTTTTCCATTGTTTGTCTGTATTCATATACTCGGAACAGTCCTCTGGGTGCTCTCACTGCCATCCAGAACATCTTCCCCAATTCACTATCTATGGAGCAGCTTCAGACTTTATACCCTATGACATCACAAACTTGAGTTTTAGCACTCTAGTTTTTGGATTTTGGAGAGAATTGTTAATTTTCTACTAATAATTTTGGTCCGTCTTGGGAACAACATGTATGAATTTTGAAAATGAGGATAGTTCCTCTTTAAAATCACTTCTCATCCAATTATTAACATTCCGCCAAATGATCAATAATGAGGCTAACTGCTGGGGGACAAATACTGGAAACAACTTACCGTCAATGAAGATCAGGTACCTAATAACTGGTTCGATGCTGATCAGATGGAGAACTGCCCGGACTGTGACTGTGCATTACTACTGAACACTGCTAACACAGTTAAAGGCCTACTGTGTAGGAGAAAGTGGCCTCAAGTGGTGAGGTTGCAGAACCAAAACTTCCTCTGTGTGCCAGTCTTGTGAAGAACTATGGTGGCTGAAACAAAAATGTGAAAACACAAATGGCCCTACCTAGAGCCAGTGTGTGATTTGTCCATTAAGCGCTACTGTAGAAACAACATGGTGGACTCCATGGAAGAGGACCCGCTGTGTATGTAGATATAAAAGGCTCATTTTACAGAAGTGAAAACAGAACAATTCTTATTTTCAGGTCATTATAAATTAATGAAAACATCCATCCATCCATCCATCCATCCATCCATTTTGGTAACCACTTATCCTCTTGAGGGTCCCGGGGGGCTGGAGTCTATCCCAGCTGACAGTGGCCAAGAGGCAGGGTACACCTTGGACAGGTCGCCAGACTATTGCAGGGCTAACACATAGAGACACACAACCATTCACACTCACATTCACACCTATGGGGAATTTAGAGTCACTAATTAACCTGTCCCCAACCTGTAAATCTTTGGACTGTGGGAGGAAGCCGGAGTACCCAGAGAAAACCCACACTGACAGCATGCAAACTTTCACATTCATTTTTGAAGAAAAAAAAGCCACTTGAATTCTGATTTTGAACATATATTGCACCAAAACTCATATATACATATATCATAGTGTATTTAAGCACATAGGACAGACCACCTGTAGAAGTATGAGTTCATAGTGTAGGACTACTACACAGTTTTTAATGGGTTCCAAGTTTATGAATTAACTAATGGAGCAGATGAGGGTGAATGTGTTTTGTATCACATCATTGATCCACTGGCTGTGTGATGGAGGGGTTACATTCTTTCGTTAAAATGAAATTGAGCGTCTAACTAATAGAGAGGAAAAGGCAATGACCTTCTGTAAGTGAGCAGGGAGATTGGAATCATCTGGAACTGAGAATATACCAAAAATTGGTGGTTAAAGCATAATATTACAGCCATAAGTCTTGGAAATGATGTCAAAAAAGGATGATATGGGATATAGGGTTTACGTTTGGGAATATACTTGCAAGGTAAGAGAAGTGTAGCAGATGTAGCACAGTTTAAACTGTACTAAGGTGTGTCTTAAGTACATTGCAGAGGCATGAACCCTAGAAAGGGCCATATCCCGTTCCTCATCTGACAGCAGGACCCCAAGATCATTTCAGCCCAGTGGTGACAAGAAAATGGCATTGTATGTTTCAGCAAACCACAGGTACATTTGTACATTTCATATGTATCATATCAACATCGTAAAGTGACATAGTTCTAATAACGTGCAAATGAGCTAACTTTGTCATTGTCATTCCAACAGGTAAAACAGCCGTGTCTGTAAAAAAACAACAGCTTTTTGTGCCACTATCCCCATTGGATAAACTGCAATGGCTCACTACAAAACACCCCCGTTTGGTGCCCAAAAAACAGCTGGAAACACAGCAATGACTCACTAAATCACTACCCGTTTTGTTGTTAGTTGGTCTCAAACAGTGGTCTGCAGCTTGTCAGGGACCTTACCTAAGTGACACAACATCTACCCTCCCCTCCACCTCCTGATGACAAATTCAGCTCATCTACTATGTCACTTTTAAAACACTGATATGATCCGAATGAAACATGCAAATATAACATATTCATGGTTTGCAGAAATGTACAGTGAGAATATCTTATTTAGATAACTGGGCTGAGTCAGCTGCCAAGCTACATACCACTGTTTGAGAACAAGTGGCAACCTCTGGGACTGGAAAATGAAGCCAACATGGAATTGACAAAAACTGCGGTCATTTGTGTGACCACTTGAGGCTGGCTCCAAAAGACAGTCAACCTCCATTGACCCCCATGTTATAAAGCCCAACTCTACAGCAGAATTCAACATGTTTACAGCCTGGTACAAAAAGAAGTTTTGGTCTTTATAGCTAATTTCCCCCTTCATGACAACTGTACACAGAGTGAATTTTGTTTTATAACTCTCCCATTTACATTTTATTAAGGCTTAAAGTTACACATTATTAAAGGATCTCAGTAAGATCCAACCCTCACTCCTCCACACTGCCAGCCTCTTGCTCAAATATGGTCATCTATGGCTCCAAAAAAACAAGATGGCGAAATGCGGAAATGCTAAACTCGAGTCTTCGAAATTGGAGTCCACAAACCAATGGGTTGCTTTAGCTTGTTTTTTTTCAGTCTATGTTTAAGACCAAAAAAAAATTACACCAGTTGTTTTGTAGTGAGCTGTAGCTAAGTTTCTAGAGGCGATTCTGCCAAATAAAGTGAATGTTTCTTAAGTGAAAAACATGATCTTTTCCAAATTATAATCAAATGGTTTTTAGGCCTAAACATAACCACATGAAAACCACAGTGTATTGATATGTAAAGAAATATAAAGCTTTGATATATTTGCTACATAATAATGTACAAATGTTACATATCTTCAGTTTGCAGAAACGTACAATGCCAGCATTTATTCTGGCAACTTGGTTGATAATTTCCCCATTGTTCATGAGTATGAGATGTAGAGGCTTTTTACTGTATCTGGTGATGACCTGAGCATAAATCATTGAGACTATACTCTTATTTAGAATATTGACTGTTAACAAAAAATCCAGGCAAGATAATGTTGGGATAGTTGGAAAATTAGAAAACTTTTCGCGTCCCCTTCTAGCAATTCCCTGATTTGTAAATAACAGAAAAAAATGATATTAGTCCAAATTTTCTGATTAATTGTGACAAATGACAAAAGTGTTATAATTTACAGGTTCCTAATGCTATATGTACTGCAGTCATACCATATTTAAAGACCTTTGACATAGTTGAAAAAGCTGATTGTTCACCATAGAAAAGTGAATAGAAATGTTCTGAATACCCAGCACAGGCTCTTTTTGAGCTGATTCACAAAGTGTAGTGATGAGTTGCAATTATATTTCCATTAATATTTCGAACAATGGTAAAGATGCACAGAGCAAAGCAGGGAGTGAATGTGGAACTCTACATACTGTACATCATGAAAACAGCTGGCCTGTGACTCAGAGTGCATTATCACATAGCCTGCCAAAAGACATATTTATAGCACATGTATATTTACATATGAACATCTGTCCTGCCGCATCGGTGACATGTTTGGAAGTCTGTGTTTTTCCCTGCCTGTGCTGTGTCCTTTGGTTTGATACTGATCATGATAGTGGATCTGAGGGTTGTTTTTCTCATAAGGTTGAGTACTGATCTTAACTTTTCTTTCAGGATGGCCTTCACAGAGATTTTTTTCTTATCTCCCTTATCTCACCATTTTACCCATTGCCAGCTGGGAGAAGAAGAAGACCCGATGTGGGAGGCAGCCTTCTGTCACTCTGACACAGTGGTCATTGTTGATGGGCTGTATCTACAAGAGCAGGGCCTTAGTGCTGGTGCTGTTTGTCTCTTAAAATATGCTGGCATTTGTCCTGCAGCTCTCCCTTAAAATGCCAAGGCTTCCCATCGCTGGTGGAACCCTTCAAATGGCTTGCAACACAAGACTCCATGTGGGTCAGCCATTACAAGGCCTAAGTAGTTCTTGCCATGGAAGAGCTTAGAAGATTTGAAATGTATGCATATTTGGCATTTTTTTGTCAAACAGTTCACAAACTGTTGGCCATGTGTGTCAAAGCAGCCCTAAGACTGCTCTGAAAATCACAATGTAAACCACAATTTAGGTGTGTTGCTGTTTTATGTTACTGTCTTCTCTGTGGAGCTCTTACACCAAACAAAAATACCACTGACTCCAAACTTAACCACATTGACAGACAGGCAGCTCTCTAAAACACACAACATGGGGCTTAAAATGAACTGACGCATTTAAAATAGACAAATCATAGGCAAGGAAGATTTGTTTATTAGAAACTAAAAAATGACAGTGAAAGTTATACAAGTAAGTTAAAGGAGCAGTGTGTAAGATTTAGGGGAATTTAATGGCAGCTAGTGGTGAGGACTGCAGAATGCAACCAGCTGATACTTCGCCCGGCTAGAATTCCTTCAGTGTTCAATGTTCAGGGAGTTTTTATCAGTAGCGGAAATTTCCTCAAAGGTCTCTTCCTCTCCAAAACAAACAGACCAGATGATTTAAACTGTTAAACACATTGAATTAAGCAAGGTCACGTTCTAAACCAGTGTTTCCATGGCTCTATATTATAAACAAAAGAAAACACACTTATATTATATTTCATTTCTTCCAGTATATCACACTGCAACAGAATACATTGATCAAAATGCAATCTCAAAATCTATCGACTGACAACAAGTTCACTTCATATTAGCTTTTTAAAAATGTATCTGCAGTCATATGCAGATATCTGTTTAAAGAGATTAGCTGATCTCAGGAAATCTTGGCTTGGATAGCCGCTGGCTACATCAGATCAGCCTGAAATACTGTAGTGACCCATATTTGCAGCCCTTTGCTGTTTGTTGTGCCCTCTGTCTCTCTCCCCTCATTTCATGTCTGTCTATCTATCCTGTCTGACAAAGACACAAAAGACAAAATCATTCTGGAAAATTTCACTGATAGTTTAATGGTGCAGCTATTTGCTCTTAACTATAATAGCCCTGTTGTTTTATGTGTTGTTTTCTTGCAATCTATTGAACTATTCAAGTGGAAAACATCACAAAGCATTGTTCAGCATCATTTAGATCTAGACACACATGCTTGGTGTTGAATGTCAACCCTCTTTGCCTTCTTATGTTTCCTCTTGCTCTCTGTTCAACTAACCAATGAAGCCTGTTCTTAAGTACACTGAACTTTGAGCCTTACGTATGTACGTTATTTCGCAATAAATAAAAAACCAACATGAAAACATCATGTGACTATGTGACTGAGGCTGCAAACTGAATTGCCCTGTGGGGATAAATAAAGTTGTTTGAAGATGAAGTTGAAGTTGAACATCAACTTAACCACGTGAGAACAGATACACGTCTGAGTGTGTTAGTGGACTTGGAAGTCTTGATTAAGATGTTTGATTTAATAAGAAACTTGTAAAATCTGTTTTATAGATTACATCATCAGAAAAGCAACCTGGCAACAAGGTTGCTGGCCAGTTCACTTATAAGTGAACGTTACAACATCATAAACCCTCATCCATGTGACCAAGCCTTGGCTTGTTACCAAGCAGTGCATGTAGGCCAAGGATCCCTCCTTTTGATGCACACTCACCTTGATGTTGTCCAGGACAACATTAGCCCATTAAGCCAGGGGGACATGAGTAGAGATCCTTTAGAGGCCAGGTGAGGAGGAGGTGAAAACCAGGCGGGCTTAATTAAGTTAAAATAATGACACTTTTTAATGTTGAAAACTGTACTTTGCTATTAAAAAAGAAACAATGTGCATCTCTCCAAGGTGCACATGACAGTTACATTAAAGGAAATCAGGATTAAAATGTCTGTTTATCAATATTCTATGAGCACTGGCAGAAAATGATATGCAAATGTGCATTATCTCATAGATAGATAGCTTATTTGTTCTTTTCCACTGGTGGTGTACAACTTCGACATACTGAATGCATATCACAATACGCAGGACATGCAAGAATTAGCACAAAAGAGACAAAAACATGGTTGAGCATGGATTGGCATTATCGGGTTATATTAACACTCCGGTAAAGACCTCCTCCTCAGTGAGGACTTGAAGTTCCGACTGGAAACCTTCATGCTGTTTGTGACCTTGAATTTTCACTTTCGCAGATTTCCCTGTTTTTCGGGGAAGACGATCTAATGTCTCAGCCTTGGCAATTTGCCTCTTAGAAACCTTGCTCTGCTCTCCCACACATTCCCACCTTTATCTCCACCCTCTTTCAGCCTGAGGGTGAGGGTAATATTAGGCTTCATATACTATCAGAAAAAGTAATAGTGACAGTAAGTTGTTATTGTGAACTCTTGCCAAATATTTATGCAGGGAAAGTATAATTTGCATGTCGGTTTTCTCACTGTGGAAACGGCGAGGTTTAAGCCAGAGCAAACACAAATGAGGCATTTTAATGTCGCTGCACTGGAATACTGTCATTTTATTTTACAATAGAAAGTCTTAACATTAGGAGGCAAGTTAACGAGTCAATTTCAGTGAACACAGCTTATATAATGTCTCTCTCTCTTGAAAAAATAAAGTTGCTGAATTGTGAGTTTGGTCAACTCCCATTTCAGCAGGCTTAAGCAAGGCTACAATAGGGCAAGAAAATGCAGGTGTTAAATGTTTCTGTGGGCGTTCTTATCGGGGACATTTCTGTCTGGCAGTCTTCCATGGCCTTCATAGTGCCTGTTCCTGCTGGAACAAAATTCATTCCTTCAAGAATGGACAAAAAAAAGGAATGACCTTAAAAGAGTAGTACGAAGAGAAGAGAAGAGAAGAGAAGAGAAGAGAAGAGAAGAGAAGAGAAGAGAAGAGAAGGACATCAAGGCGGCTCTGATGTTTGCCCAATATATGGTAATTTTGGATGCTGCAGGTCACATGATGTCCTTGGTTGATATACTGTATATCCATATCCATCCACTGTGATGTGTGTAATCTGGCTATTTTTTTTTATTTTTTTTTTTTTTGATGGACCAATTTCAAGTGTATATTTAAAGTAGAGTATTTAGTTTTGCTCTGTTAGAAAAAACATAAAGTTTCTTTTTTTCTCATGTATGTTGACAGGTCCGCCGTTTAGCCTGCTACATTACTAGAAATGTTTGTTTTAAAGCATTTAACATATTATTATGGATCTACTGACAGGGGCATATGTGGCACCTTTATTGCATCACAGGTGCAAACTCTGCAATCATTGATTGTACTTTATGTTCCTAAGTCCAGCACAGCATGGGACCACCTGTGTTGCAGTCAAAACACAGAAAATAATCACAAAACTTGCTATTTTTCTATTCCTAAATATTAGAGTATCCATTTTGTATTGTCAGTACCTCAGTTTTTCCTCTTTCTTGAAATTTGTTTTCCTTAATTCAGATGTTGTTTACAAATTTCAAAAAATCCTTCACAGCAGACAACACGAACTGCCTATCTACAAGCATTACACAGATTTAGTCTAAATTGTCTTTTAGTCTGTGTGATAGCAGTCAGTAATGTGCTATGTCTCAGTTTTTCTTGCACATTTTATGGAGGAATGGTGGGAAAGAAATAGACAAGAATAGGTTGTTAATTACTATAAACAGTACAGTATATGTGTTCATAAATTTCAAAGGCTCCACGATTACCTTAAAAACTCTATCACTGAATGAAATAATGCAAACTATGACTGCATTTGCTTTTAGATTTCAACCTAACTTTGAACCTAATTTGATTAATTAAATTAAATTAAATTAACCAGACACTTAACCGGTCCACTGTGGTGAAGAGGGAGCTTAGCCAGAAAGCGAAGCTCTCGATTTACCGGTCGATCTACGTTCCAACCCTCACCTATGGTCACGAGCTCTGGGTAGTGACCTAAAGAATGAGATCGCGAGTACAAGTGGCCGAAATGAGTTTCCTCCACAGGGTGGCTGGGCTCAGCCTTAGGGATAGGGTGAGGAGCTCAGACATCCGGGAGGGACTCGGAGTAGAGCCGCTGCTCCTCCACATCGAGAGGAGCCAGTTGAGGTGGTTCGGGCATCTGGTAACGATGCCTTCTGGACGCCTCCCTTGGGAGGTGTTTCGGGCGTGTCCAACCGGGAGGAGACCTTGGGGTCGCCCCAGAACACACTGGAGGGACTACATCACCCGGCTGGCCTGGGAACGCCTCGGGGTTCCCACAGAAGAGCTGACCGAAGTGGCTGGGGAGAAGACTGTCTGGGCTTCTTTGCTGAGGCTGCTGCCCCTGCGACCCGGACCCGGATAAGCGGAGGACGACGAGTATGAGTACGAATAAAATTAAATTAAATTAAATTAAATTAAATTAAATTAAATTAATTTGCTTTTAGATTTCAACCTAACTTTGAACCTAATTGATATGCTTGACTGATTAAGAAAAAGCATTCCTAAAAATACCTCTCTTTAAGCTGTGACACCTTCTTAATGAAAAGTTTGTAAGCATTGTTGCATCTATTGAGACCACAGTGACACTGAGGCAGTTTTCTGCCAGAACTTAAATACAATCTGACTTTCCTTGTACTCTTGTGGCTAATAGAGGAACTGCATCACAACAATTCACTATGTACTGATGGTATGCAGACAGTTGCAGTTGCCCAAGTCAAAGACTAAATCATCAATGATTTCAACAGGAAGTAGTGCACTTTAATGTATTATTTTTTTTAAAGGTAACTGTGATTTCAAATTTACACATAATGGATAAACATAAAATAAATCACCAGCTAAAGAGACTAAAAGCCTGACAGAATAGAAGTTAATGGAATTTTGTTTGTGGTGTTCAAAACATTAAGAAATTACACAAAACTCTGTGGGATTGAGTTATTGAGAAACTGTTTTTTTTCCAGACAGTACAATACAGACACAAAGCCTTTCAGTTCAACACCAGAAAATGATGCCAACTACACGTATCCAACTACAAGATACTGCTTCTTCAAAGACCTGTGTTATGTATTTTAGCCCATTGCAACAGCCCAGAGAGGTGGCAATAGGCTGGTGTACAAGACCAGGCAATTCCTGCAGGATTGCACAGCCTTTGCTTTAACCTCTGACCTGCACTTATTTAAACTTTAATCATGCTTAAAATGTCTCATCATTGTTCTTCCAAATCTGACATCTACAGTATTACCTATGCCTAATGCCAGGACACATATGTGTTCATGCTGAATAAAAGGCCAATCATTTTGAAAACAAGGTACACATATGTATGGACACCATACTTTTCTAATTTGTCCTTCTTATACATCTTGCTGTTTTTTTTTTCTTTTTCCATTTGCTTTAATATTTTTTTACTCATTTTCCAAACAGTGAGAGTCACCAGCCAAAATGACACATTTTGCCAAAATTGCTCCAACACTCACAAAACAGTAAAAACATGCAACAAAACTCAAATATTTCCATCAAACAACACAGCTTGTGGTCAACTGAATATATTCTGTCAACCAATTACACAGTGGACAACAGGATGTAAAATGCAGCCATCAGTGTGATTCAGTTTGACCTTACAAATTAATGCTTACTGCCTGTGCTACTTGTTGATACTTTACACTGCCATAGCATGTGCCAACAAAGGAAGCAAGCTGCATATCATAGCGTGTGTTATTCTTTTCTCCAAAGATGTTGTGCTCACTGATGATGTACCTGCAACTCTCTGCACCTGCACGTTTTACACGTTTTTGAAATACTGTAAGAGGCCAGATTCTCTTAGAAAGTCTTCTTCATTCATTTTATTACATTCATAATTAATTTGTCACATACCCTTGGCTTCTTTGATCCATGCTTGTAAACAGCAGTTCTGTGTTAACTGTTTTGAAAACACATGTGAGAATTGTGTGAAACCAACGAAAAGGTGTCAGCACATTTGCAAGAGAAGACTTCTGCTGTGCACAGAAGGTGATGATGAAGATCAAGTAGATCCCATTTTAATTAAGAGTGTCTTAGAAATTGAGAAAAATTGTGATGGGGCTTTATTGCTAACTTTGCAACCCATCCATTCTCCAAAGCACAGAGGTGGGCACTTTGTTGACCTCTCAGAGGATGGGGTCAGCGATGTTTGTATCAAAGCTGTTGCCGACCTTCACTTAGTTTACATCTGCTTCATATTTGCTCGCAGTCAGTGAAATCTTTAGTATGGAACAAACTGTAAATTAAATTTACAACCCCGAGTGTAGAGTGTTTATGTAACTGCTTTACCTGTCAAATAATTATATTGGCAGAAGTACAGTAGTCCATGCAGTGAAACTGCTCTTACAAACAATATGCCAATAAGAGCAGTTTTGTCAGTGATTTTCTGGTTTTGCTTTTTTTTCACTCATTTAAAAATCATACATCTAATATATTCTCTAATAAAGCAAATTGAGATTTTTTTTAATTCTGTGATTCTCTAACAAAGTTTTTATTACTTTTTAATCAGTAATTAGATTTTTTTTCAGACTTATTGCAAGAAATGTGGAGAGGGATAATATGAGCTAATGAAGTCTTAACACCTAAACATATCAAAAAAGGTCTAAGTCAAATATGACATTAATGAAAATGAAGTATGAGGAGGTCTACTGTTTGTAATTCAGCACATAGTTTCATACTAATAGTCCACAAAATCAACCTGAATTGCAGGACAGTCACTTTGAGCAGGCCTGGTATACAGGTTACTTGTCAGAATAATAAAATCATACTCCTTGTTGATAGATAAATACTTTCACATCTTGCACAGCAATACAAGGAACTGTACAGATGTTATGTTTTGCATCATTTGAAGTTTTACTAGCCGACAATGGAGAGTTTGTTCACGGTAACATGAATATGGCAAGCTCTTCAGTTTAGTGTTTCACTCTCCTGCACAGCTGAACACAGGTCTAACTGAGGGCCTCTTTGCAAATGTGAAGTATTTAAAATGTGTTTTTATTTTAATGAATATTAGTTTCAAAAGCATCCATTTCATCTTATAAGGGTAATTTTTAAAACACAAAATCTAGGGTTATGCCAAGTATCCCCTCCCTCAATAGAATATTTCTACATTATTGGAACTGGCTTGGTGAACCTGTTCAAATCAAAACTTTAGTTCTAGAGTTGGTCAGGTTTAGGGGTTAGGTTAGGGTTTGAAAAATCTTTACGACCAAAAGGTACAAGAAAACACCTGCCACCATTTAAGACATATTGTGGTAAGAAAAGTTTGTTTTGATTCCACAGGACTCATACAGAATATTACGAAAACAATAACTGGACAGTAACTGTATCATCTTTGCTCTGCAGGCCTCAATCCTTTAACCCGAGGCTATTGCTCTCATCCATTGGCCTGAGTAGAAACTGGCAGTGTATTCATTAGTTATGATTGACTTCAGGCAGTTATCTAAACAACTATGTTTGATTTAAGAGAGTGATAAAATTAGGTAAACCACAGGCTTATATTTAGCAGAGACTGCAATGTGTTAGCTGGGCAGTTTAAAAAGGACACTGGAAAATAAATGACTGAGAATCTGAAGTTTAATGTATTTGAGTAAAACATTTTCGAATGTTGTATCGAAATTTTCTCAACAAAACTTTGCATGTGCAGATGTACCAAATTGAAAATCCTCACTCATGCAGGTTGACAAGGGCCCTGGATATTTCCCGGGATTATTCAGTGTTGTGTAAGAGCACTAAACAAATTTTTGTTTGGTCCGCAAAAGTTCTCAAAGCAATCACACTAATTGTTGCCTGGGTCACTTTGGTGGATCGAGAAACTGAGCCAATAATGATTCATCACATTAAAAGTGATAGCAATGTGACAATATAAACTAATTACATCTATAAGTGAAAAATAAAAACAAATGTCTAACTATTGTATGGACCTACTTTTTTAAAGTTTTTACAATTTCTTTCACCTTCTGTAAGAAAAAGTTCTATTTTACTATTTACTATTTGAGCATTTCAAGGTTAAAAAGTTCTCCCTGTGGCTTGGTGAATGCACAGTATGTTGCAAAACAAGAGTTCAAATCTATGATCAAGCCTCACAGTTTTGTTTTGACAGTATCAGCTTCAGTAAAAAATGAACTCTTTCGAACAGGCAACTTCATTCCAGCTTTTCTCCATTTGACAGGTGCGGACGGGTGTCAATTTAAGGATGCAAAAAGTTTTCAAAAACCTGCACATTCAGATGATATATACTCGGAGCAGGATAGGAGAACGCGTGAAAGACATTAATTTGTCTCTGAGAAATTTAAGGATAAACTAACATTAAGTGTCTTAGAACGTCTTAGTAACAGCTTCAACAGTAACAGTTTGCCTTGGCGTTGATCCTACAGGTCTATGGGACAGTTAGAAGGATGAAGAACATTCCTCCAAAAGATATTCCCTCATCTGGTGTTTTGACGAGGATAATGGTGGAGAGTGGTGTCTTATACATCGGTCCAAAATCTCCCATAGGTGTTAAAATGGGTAGAGATCTGGTGACTGTGAAGACCATATATGATTCACATCAATTTTACACTCATCAAACCATTCAGTGACCCTTGGTGCCCTATGGATCGTAACATTGTCACCCTGGAAGAGACCATCACCATCAGAATAGAGATGTTTCATTATAGGAAAAAAACAATAACACATAACTACTCTGTATTGGTTTGCAGTGACCCTTCTCTCTAAGGGGACAGTTGCACCCAAACCATGCCAGCAAAATGCCCCCCCACAGGATAACAAACCACTGGCTACCCTGACTGTAGCAGTCAAGCATTCAGGTCTGTACTGTTCTCTTGGTCAACAGCTCACATGCATTCGCCTACTTGTTGACAATATGGTGAAGGATGACTCATCTGACCATGTCACTTTTTTCCACCTCTTTGACCAGTGCTGATGGTCTTTGTACCACTGAATTCTTAAATGTATCTCTATTATAATGAGGGGTTTATCTATAGGCAGATTGTGACACAAAGGTTCCCTGGACCTGGATGGATATTCAGGTCTTTCCTTTGATTTTGTCACCTTTGCTAAAATTGTTACTGTTACTGTAATTGTAGTCTAGCTCACCAGACCTTTCTCAAGAAAAGAAAGGTCTGGCTGTGCCAACTCTCACTTTAAGATTGGAGAAAAAAACGCCCCGGCTTTTTTTATTTCTTTCAACCAATCACAATCATTCTTGGCGGTGCCACAGCAACGGTGCACTTGCAAAAATATTGCCGGGGGAAACAGGTTTTGGTGTAACAAGCCCACAAAAATATCGCCTACAGGACGCGAACCATGGCAGAAAAATGGCCACATCCCCGCAAGATCAAACACCGCAAAAGTTAGTAAAGGACGTGTTGAAAACTCCTACACAACCGGAGGTGGTAGGGCGGGACTTCAGCGGGTGGCTCGTTCCGCCCAATGAGAGGCTGATCTATGCAGCGAAGTTCCGCCCATTCAGACTACTGTAATTGATACTGTCTCATGACCTTAAAGGGACAGTTCGCCACAGAATCAAAAACACTTTTTTTTCTCTTTCCTGTGATGCTATTTATCAATGTAGTGTTGTGTTTTCACATGTTGGAGATATCGGCTACATTCTTTTGAATATAATGAGACCATAGCATTCAGCTTGTGGTGCTCAAAGCATAGAAGTACGTAGCCTACCAAACTACACCCACCAACTGTGTCACTGCGTAGAAGGAAGCGTGCATCGACTCATGGACAAGAGGCTCAAGCTCATGACAGTGTGAGATGTAAAAATTAATGGCATCCTCCTCTGGTGAGTTGTAACATTAGCTAGCTCAGTGGTGATAGGTGACCTAAATGTAGATCCATGCTTCCTACTGAGTAGTGATACAGTTGGCGGGTTAGTGTGCATCTAGTGCTAGCTCCCCTAGCACCACTGAGCTAGCTAACAGCTCAGCTGAGGAGGACGCCATTAATATTTACATCTTGCACCGTCATGAGCACAAACCTCTTGTCCATGAGTAAATGCATGCTGTGTACTGCGTAGTGATACAGTTGGTGGGTTAAGTGTGGTAGAAAAAATAGTTCCCACATGAAACTGCTTGCAACAAGGTTTGTGGATTATCTTTAGTAACCAGGTCATGATTTCTGGAAAGAGACATTGCTGCTGAGTTTTTTGAGATGGTATTTTTTTTTTTTTTTTTTTTTTTTTTTTTTTGGAGTGTTGAGCACCATCACCTGAGTGCCACCTAGTTCCATTATATTCAAGAGAAGGCAGACATCTCCACGGCCAATAGCCTATCTCCAACACTGCAACTCACACCAAAATAATTTTCACTGATAAATAGTACTGCGAAAGAGGAAAGTCATGTTTGATTTTTTTCATTTTGGGTTGAACTGTTCCTTCAAATATCTTTAAATACAACCTTGGTATATGCAAAAGTCATACAACAGTGCTAATACACAAATGTGCTTCAAGTTTGAAAATGAATTTTTGTTTCAATCAAATGGACCGGGAGGAGTTGTGCAAAAAATCCAACAAGTATATTCCAAAATCTATTATTGTAGTATTAATTTAATGTTTCTTACCACAGCAACCCCTCTCTCTGTTGTCTTATTTATTACTTGTTTATCTTTCAAACATACCTTACTAAAAATCATCCACTCAAACAAAAATATCTTCATCAATTAAGTATCATTGCATGAGCTATGACTGAACATCATAATGATGTTCAGCCAGTCACCGAAAAAGTAATTATGTGAGCTCAATGATGTTTTTATTTGAATGACATTTTTAGTAGCAGGCAGGGAACAAGTAATCCTCCTCCAACCATGTTTCTACCTCAATTAACAAACTCTTCCCAAAGGATGCTTGGCTCCTCCAAGCACAAGTCAGAGTGACATTGAGAGTGCAACATCCACAATGAACGGGGTCACACTGAACCACAGAGTGGGAAGGCAGTGCTTAGGCAGTTTGCTTTTCTGCAACAGCAACTTATATGGCAAATTATTTGTGTTTCATTCAACCCTTGCCAAAATAAGACAATGTGAAAAAAAGATCTCCCCAGCACATTTAACACATCTTACAGGAGCATGTATAGTCCTTGGCCTGGTTGCTCTCCAGTATAAACATGAAGGATGTGAACCTGTCTCTCTAACTGTTGGTTAATGCAACACTGCAATATGTTAATAAGTTTTTGCTCCACAGACCTTTGTCTCTTTTTGATAAGTTACATTTAACTAACAGAAGAGTTACAATAACATGAGTCAACATAAGTCTAAAACTAAAACTCTGCTTCCCCTGGCTGGATATATATTTTTTGTTATTGTCAGCAATCCTGTGAAGTGACCAAAAACAACATTACTGTGAACATGGTACTGCAGTTTATTTGAGCATGGATGTATTGTTAGATCTGGATACCGCACTCCAAGATGGTGCCTACTCTGTCCAATGAGAATTGCTCACCTGGAAACAAAAAGTTTCTAGCTTCTGACCATACTTACATGGTATGCATCCCACTGAATAGTAAGTTTTTCTCGCTGGCCCTGCTTGTGAGTTCCTGCTTGGCTCGTAGACTTTACATGGTGATGATGCCGATAGGTTAAGTCTCTATATAAAACCTCCACAGCTCTAAAATTCATAATAGAAAGAGTCATTATTGACCTTGTCTGCATTTTGAGGTGTCCTGACAGCGGTATCTCATGAGCTGGGATGAAAATGTGTTGCTCATTGGTTTTACAGACGTCACTTTTATTTTGGTCTTAAGGTAAAATGCCTCCTGAGATGCAGGGGATTACTTTCTCTCCGATACTGAGAGTGGCCACTGGAAAAAAATGGAAATAAGGTGGCATTCTTGAGAGTCAGTCCTACATACTGTTCAGGTGCCATAAATACTCAGCAGGGCACCTATTGTATATTGATCCTTGCTGAAAAAAATAGTTGCTAACAAATGCACTGTTTACTTATTGCTGTGTGCTTAAAATTACAGTGACCAGTTCTTTTAGGAAATGATATATTTTTTAACAAGACTAAGAGTCTACAGCCATGCCAGCAGCTCTATGTAAAGAGATAGGCACAGCTGTTGTGTTTGTTGCACAATGTTGACCCTGGATAATATGTGTATATTAACCCAGGATAATTATAGTCATGTTGATCTTGGATAATTTGTATATGTTGATCTTGACCGTCATTGCTATGTTGATCCTGGACAGAAAAGAATAGCTAATGTCAATTCAGGACCATCACTGCCATGTTGACATAAGCAAATTATTCGGACTCAACATGGCGTTGATGGTCCTGGATCAACATTAACTAATTTTTCAGGGTCAACATGACAGTGTGGTCCCAGATCAACTTGAGCACTCTGAGGGGTATTCCAGAAAGCGGGTTTAGTGAAAACTCTGAGTATGTTAACCCTGAAATGAGGGAAACTCTGGGTTTTCAGTTCCAGAAAGAGAGGTAAATCAAACTCTGAGTCAATCACCATGGCAACTGAGTCTGTGAACCTAACCTGCTCGCTAGCAGGTTTTCTTCAATAAACCCTGAGTTTTTCTCTGTCTCCTCCCTCTTACACGCTGTTTCATTTCCTCATTCATTCAGTCCGTGTCAAAGCTTGTATCGAAGCGCATTAATTAGCGGAGATTTAACGTCCGTCACAGTCTAAATCCTGCTGGATATTAGTTTGTTACTCAGGACTGTCTTAAGTTACAGAATTTATGCACATCAATCATTTCTTTGGACATCGGTTTTTGTCTTTACATTCAAATATTACACAGCGAGAATTCATCCTCAGCTCAGAATCAAACCTCTGTCCTTTTTATATTTATTATTTTTTATAACACTGTGCACAAGGATCAGACTGTCAGTCTGTTAGAGCAGCTCCCAAATGTTTATTGCACATAATGTGTAGGTCTAATTATTTAAATTTAAAAAATCGGTATGAAGCTTTAGACACGTAGTATCAATGACTAATGATCTCTATCACTGATGTCATTGGTCGCACTGATGGAACATAATTCCTATAGCCTAATATTGGGGATTATGTGTTAATATTTCTGAGTGCAGCATTTCAGTGTCTTTAAATTTACTACATTTGTAGCTGAAATAAAGTCACTGAATGCTGTTGAGTCAAGATACAAATAGATGTCCAGCATTTTAAAATCTATTGTATTTTAACCTCAACGTCTTTTCAGGTGCAAATCACCAAACATATTATTACTGGGTCAGACTGTGAGTTTACAGTCATGTCTTTATGTCTTTGATCTATAGCCTAGCCTATATGTTTTAAATCTTCCTATTTTTCAGTTGCTGCCTCCTGTGTTTTTCCCCATCAGATTAAATCTGAACAAATATATTATTGTATATAATTAATATAATGTAGCCTAATGCATCTACAGCCTGATACACAGTCAGATTCCACCACATTATCTTCATTAAGGAAATGTAAGTCTGATAAATGATGAATAAACGGACAACACTGAATAAAACTTTTTTTATTAACTTTATAGTTAACTTATTTACACTTTCCTCGCTCTGACTCAGGCTCTTCTTTTAAAGATAAACGTGCACCGTCTGCTACACATGCATTAATATCTCTGCATCCACTGGATTAAAATGGAGGCGCTGTCTTTTATTTACCTGTTGCCATGGTGAATCGTGGAGTCAGAGCTCCATTGATGATGGCTTTTTATTGTTGGTTTAACTCAGAGTGAACATAATCAGAGTTGACTGAACTAACTCAAATCAGCTGTTCTGGAACCGGATACTCAGAGTTTCCCATCTCAGGGTAAATCAACTCAGAGTTCAGGGTTAGACTCAGAGTTTGTTGAACCTCCTACCTGGAATACCCCTCTGATCTTGAAAACAACAACAACAACAACAACAACAACAACAAAACACTTTTTAATAGACGAAAAGGGGAGGGAAAATGGAATAATCACAGTTATTTTCAAGTGAAATATGATATTGTCCTTAATCTTTGTATCTAGCCTACTGGCAAACTTATTCGTTAGCGTAGCCTACCTAGTTCGCAAGTTAACTCTCTAATATTCTATCCTATTGGCAGCCTGACTTGTTAGCATAGTTTCTCCAGTTAGTTCAGTGTTTGATGTTGATTCAGGAAGATGTCCGACATGGCAAAATCACATTGTGCTATCGGGGCAACATGACTGTTTGACCCAGATAAAGAGACACAAAGACTCAAAGCCACATGTCAACCACATGGTGGTGCTAAAGGAAAAGTCTTGAAATGATGATGCCAGAGAGTTCACCTCACTCAAATAAGGTTTAAAAGAAAATAAGTAAACTTCCCAGCATGCATTGAGGGTTAACACTTTCTAGAGACCTTTGTTACATGTAGTTTGAAGAAAACACACGATGGAAACTTGAGGGGTGGTGTTCATATACATGAATTTAAGTCACAGCTGTTTCCTCTGGTAATAATCAGGAAGCTGTAAATCATAATTAATGAGATTAATGTACATGTCAGTCACATTGATATTTGATTTTATAAACTAAGTGGGAGCAGTTTTGTGTGTTGTTTTTGTATGATCACTTGCGTAAAAATAGCAGAAGCAACTGCTGTAAAGCCTTGGTGGCAAGTGAAGAACTGAGTTTGAAGCTGTGAAAATGTCACTGCCAAAGACAGAAACTGTAACATGTGTCACTATGATAAGCAGCATCACAGAAACAGTAATAAAACATTACAATTACTTTAATGTTAAGTACCAGTATTAGCTGGTTAGGGGTATGATTATGAAAATAACAATGATGCATCCCACCAGAGAGCCCTCACATCCAACCCAACAGTGGCCTGTATTTCTCTCCATAGATGGATATTTGCAGCCTGTGCATACAGTTGATTATGTATTACACACATACCTTCCTCTGTAAAGCCTAACTAGAATTAAACAAAAAAGAGACAAACAAAAATGAGTCTATGAACACTACAGCGGGTGCAACAAGCATTATTGAGGCACATAAATTATAACAAACAAAATAAATTTGATAGCAGCGACAGCCCACAAACACACACAAAGAGACAGCACAGGTTTTTTCACCCCTCCTTCTTCTCTACTTGGTCTTTCAAAATGCATAATGTAACCAGTCCCAGTCTCTCTGTCCCGCTGCAGCCCTCAAAGCTGAGAAAGCTCTGCAGGCACAAACTGCAGAAAGGCATCAAACACCTCACTGGTGGATCCACTGTTAATTTAGCATTTAGCATTTAGCATGTCAGCTAGGCCCAGCATGCACCTGTTCACTTAACATCTTAAGTTTGTTTGGGTATTTGGTTCACATAGTGCTAATCTTTAACCTAACCCATACTGCCATCATTCTTAGTTTTCCTTCATTATTATGCACTTTTGTGTTGAAATTAGGTCACTACCTGCTCGCCCAACTGTAAGCTGAGTGCAGTGTCTCATCAGCTGCTGATTTATCCAATTCACTTATTTATCATTACTTTTTTGTGTTTTATTTTTGTTACATATTGAAATGCAGTCAAATACAGTACTTGTGATGGAAGAAGTAAAATTACAGATTTTTAGAAATACTCAAAAACTAAAACTACACAGAAAATGAGAACTCTGTTACGGTAACAAGACTAAATGTAATTTTTTTTCTTCCAACCTTGTCTATAAGACACCAAAATATACAGCTGCAGTGATAAAACCTCAGGCATGAATATAATTTCAGAATCCGCTTTGGTAACACGTTACAATAAGGTACACAAAAAAACAGTAGTTAATAAAGAACTAATGAGGAAAGAATGAGCAACTAATTACTAGTTAATGGTCAGTTCTTGGTAACCCCCAATCAAATGTTACTGATCATTAGTTATTAATACATTAATTAATAATGACTGAGGAAACATTTACCTATTAAACAGTTATTTCCGGATATAGCCAGTTTTCACATAGCATAATTTAATTGTGTTATTTGTAAGGTTGTACTCTATTTAATTTAAGCGGTGCACTTACATAAGACATGTTAGTAACATAATCATAAAGTAATGATGCATAAATACCAGTATTATATAAGGTTTATGTAACCCAGGTTAAAAAGCCAACAACCAGTTAGCCAGTCCCAGACCTCTCCAAGCTATGAATGTCCAGGTGAGGTGAGGTCACCTCCTCTTCTCATCACTTTAATCCCACTGGCTGGCGAGTTGAACTGATCTGAACACAGAGCGTTTGTCACCTCTACATTAGTTGTGTCTGCATGTTTCTTAACTAAAAATCTCCCACTACCATAGCACTTACAAATGTCAACAGTGTATTGGTTGTATGGGGTGTTACTAATTAGCCCCCGCTAGCTTAGCGTTAAGCAGCGTATTGTATTTGTATGTATTAATGAATAGCTGCTGCTAGCTTAGCGATTTAGCCCTGTATGTGTTTCAGTTTAATCATTTTGTTATGGGTGATTAAGTGAATATTATATTGTTTAGCCTTAACTAAAGGTGTCTTTAATTTGAGCATGATTGAGTTATTTTTTATTTGAGAATGTTGTAGAACAAAACTGAGATTACTATGTGTAAACTAATTAAAACTTTCCATGTCTGTGGTGTTTACACACATTGGGCTCCCAGCTTAATCTACTGTCTTCCCATTTGCTACATTGAAATTGTAATTACTGGGAGGATCCATCATGAGTCAATATTAGAAGAACAATATTAATTACAGTATTTGTCAATAAGGGTGTAACACCTCTTGAGACAGATAAAAAGGATAAGACCTTTAAACTTAAGTAATGATCCGGTACTCATTAAATAATCAGTATGATGCTGCACTTTACTTTAGGGGACATGAAAAGGGTAACTAATGGTCAGGTAATAATTAAGTAATGTTTCAGTACTCAGTAACCACTTCGGCGTGGAACAAAAAGGGTAATGTTTAACTAATTAGTAATGATTAAGTTGTTACTGCGCACTTTTTTAAGCTTTTTGTGGAACTATCAAGGTTTGTTAAATTTTAACATCAGAGTAAACATCTAGGAAAGGTGGAGATGATAAACACTAGCTTTGATCCAGACCACAAAGATGGGCAAGACCATCTCTGCATTCATCTCTGCAACTGGGGAGCAAGTGGAGTGGATGTGGAAGGACTGAACACTGGCTGTGGTTCTGGCCACATGGATATTTTTGGGATCCCAGATGTGATTTTCTTCATACTGTGGTCGAGAGGAGGTGTCAGGACCAGACTGGTGCTGAGGGGTTCAAGAATAACTTCTGATCTCCAGCCACTGGGATCCTGAATTGGGTCACTTCCCCTTTCAACCAGGCCCATATTGTTGCTAATTTGTTTATGATTGATAAATATTACTCATTGGGCTTTTTTTGTGCACAGTCTTAAGGAGCTGTCGGAATTACATTTCACTGTGATTACATGTGGCAAATAAAGACTGATGTATTGATTCTGCAGCTGGTTCAGAGTTAATCAAGTGCTCAGTGTGATAGATTCACAGATATTCATGAACTAATAATAACCTATTGATGTATCAATATAGGATCTCCAACTCTGTTCTCTAGTAACTTATCAGTATAGTCTTCCATTAGACAATCTATGACATTTGATAAGTAGGTACTTAAGAACTGAGCAACAACTAATAGTTAGTTCCTCATTAGTTCCCTCACTGGTTTCTTAATTTAACTACTTAACTACTTAACTATTTAACTGATTAACTGTGACATGTGATGGGTAGTTACTTAAGAAAGAGGAGAGATGGAGAAGAGCATCCTGCTAGCCATTGTATAGACATTGGAAATAAACTGGACAATCTCTGTGCTACATCAGTTTCCAAAAGGTATCAGGAACTGTAATATCTTTTGATTCATAGAAACTTGACATAATCCTGGACAGCAACATTCAACCAGGTGACTCTTTTTCTATATGCCAATCAGACAAAGCAGAGGACCTTGGGAGAGAAGGGGAAGCAGCATGTGCTCTGCACTGAATAGGGACGGGTGTGTCGGTGGGATTGTGAGCTGCTGCCCTGGTCCTTCTGTGGGCTATTATTGTCTGTGTTCATGAAACGCAGCCATACGGCCATGTTGTCAGGGTCAATGTAAGAAGACGGGGAAAAAAATACCATGCACAAGTTAAAGCAGCTGATGGGATCACATTTTACTGAACTGAACTGAACTGAATGTTTGTCGAGGCCTTTATGTGATCTTGAATAAAAGTGACTGTCGTGATGAGTAACACAGTCTATTTAAAAATTCTACTGAAGAAGGGAGACCAAATAAGGAACCAACACACTCATTCTTTGGCAGACCAGTGAAACAGGTCGACCCAGCAAGAGTCCCTGCAGCAAGACCTGATTCTTCAACAGGGTCAGACCATAGAGGTGTCACCTATGCAGACACCTGTACAGCTGCATTTATATGACCATACCCTCCTCCATCCACAAAAACACTCAACACTGAGAAAAACTCAACCAGAGATGGGCAAAGATACATCAAAATGTATTTTGATACAAAATACCCCTCAAATAAATGTATCAAAATAAATACAAAATACTGGTGCCAGAAAATGTGTCAAAATAAAATACATGTATTTTGTATTTTCAAATACAGCAAATACTTTTTTTCTTTTTCTTTTAGGAGCGACCTGCAGCTCTATAGGTCACTCAGTCGGTTGGTTGGTTGGTCGGTTGGTCCACAAAGCTTTTTGTGAATAACTCAAAATTTGCATACTGCAACTAGAGACCATGAGTAACTATTCCAGAAAGAATACCCACAAATCGTCCATAGGTGGCACTATACTAACCTATTTAAATCTTTATGTGAATAACTCAAAAAGTCCTTGACCAAAAATGCTAAAATTTACATGCTGCAATTAGAGACCTCAAGTAATTATGCCAGAAAGAATAACCATGATTCGTACATTAATGGCTTGATAGGTAGCAAATTTGGTCGCAGCTATTGCAAATTTGCGCTTGTTTTCTCACAGTTTGGTATAGCATTCGGGTTTGGGCTATAGGATATACACAAAGCTCTGGTGAACCCCACAAAAAGGCAGAACAGTCACAGAACTCACTACGTGTAACTAAGCAAAGCCATTTAAAGACTTGATTATGTATACATATATATATATATATATATATATATATATATATATATATACAGTACAGGCCAAAAGTTTGGACACACCTTCTCATTCAATGCGTTTTCTTTATTTTCATGACTATTTACATTGTAGATTCTCACTGAAGGCATCAAAACTATGAATGAACACATGTGGAGTTATGTACTTAACAAAAAAGGTGAAATAACTGAAAACATGTTTTATATTCTAGTTTCTTCAAAATAGCCACCCTTTGCTCTGATTACTGCTTTGCACACTCTTGGCATTCTCTCCATGAGCTTCAAGAGGTAGTCACCTGAAATGGTTTTCCAACAGTCTTGAAGGAGTTCCCAGAGGTGTTTAGCACTTGTTGGCCCCTTTGCCTTCACTCTGCGGTCCAGCTCACCCCAAACCATCTGGATTGGGTTCAGGTCCGGTGACTGTGGAGGCCAGGTCATCTGCCGCAGCACTCCATCACTCTCCTTCTTGGTCAAATAGCCCTTACACAGCCTGGAGGTGTGTTTGGGGTCATTGTCCTGTTGAAAAATAAATGATCGTCCAACTAAACGCAAACCGGATGGGATGGCATGTCGCTGCAGGATGCTGTGGTAGCCATGCTGGTTCAGTGTGCCTTCAATTTTGAATAAATCCCCAACAGTGTCACCAGCAAAACACCCCCACACCATCACACCTCCTCCTCCATGCTTCACAGTGGGAACCATCTGTTCACCTTTTCTGCGTCTCACAAAGACACGGTGGTTGGAACCAAAGATCTCAAATTTGGACTCATCAGACCAAAGCACAGTTTTCCACTGGTCTAATGTCCATTCCTTGTGTTTCTTGGCCCAAACAAATCTCTTCTGCTTGTTGCCTCTCCTTAGCAGTGGTTTCCTAGCAGCTATTTGACCATGAAGGCCTGATTGGCGCAGTCTCCTCTTAACAGTTGTTCTAGAGATGGGTCTGCTGCTAGAACTCTGTGTGGCATTCATCTGGTCTCTGGTCTGAGCTGCTGTTAACTTGCCATTTCTGAGGCTGGTGACTCGGATGAACTTATCCTCAGAAGCAGAGGTGACTCTTGGTCTTCCTTTCCTGGGTCGGTCCTCATGTGTGCCAGTTTCGTTGTAGCGCTTGATGGTTTTTGCGACTCCACTTGGGGACACATTTAAAGTTTTTGCAATTTTCCAGACTGACTGACCTTCATTTCTTAAAGTAATGATGGCCACTCGTTTTTCTTTAGTTAGCTGATTGGTTCTTGCCATAATATGAATTTTAACAGCTGTGAATTTTAACGGCTGTGTATTAACCTGACTTCTGCACAACACAACTGATGGTCCCAACCCCATTGATAAAGCAAGAAATTCCACTAATTAACCCTGATAAGGCACACCTGTGAAGTGGAAACCATTTCAGGTGACTACCTCTTGAAGCTCATGGAGAGAATGCCAAGAGTGTGCAAAGCAGTAATCAGAGCAAAGGGTGGCTATTTTGAAGAAACTAGAATATAAAACATGTTTTCAGTTATTTCACCTTTTTTTGTTAAGTACATAACTCCACATGTTCATTCATAGTTTTGATGCCTTCAGTGAGAATCTACAATGTAAATAGTCATGAAAATAAAGAAAACGCATTGAATGAGAAGGTGTGTCCAAACTTTTGGCCTGTACTGTATATATATATGTATACATATATTTATTAACCAGACTTAACAGCCCATAAAAATGTGTAGCCTATTATTTTTGTTTTTTGATTCATGGAGAAAGTATTTTGAGTATTTTAAATATAAAATTACTCCACTCAAAATGTTGTTACAAATTACATTCGCTTTTTATCTGTCTTATCAAATACAAATTACAAAATACTCAAATGTAATTGAAATATGTATTTGAAATACAAGTAATAGAAATACTGCCCATCCCTGGCAGCAGGTGAGTATCATTTGACAAATATTGCAGAGATTAGATCATGTTTTAGTTTTAAAAATACAGAAGTTGTTATAGGCCTGACTGACTTTGTTAAACCAGAGGTGGAGGAAGCATTTAGATTTTTATCAAACATGTAGACATTTGTTTAAAACATTTGAGTACAATTTTTCCAAAGATACCAAGGTTGAATTTCGGGGTCTAAAATGATTAGGCAATTAGGCTTATTTATTTGATGTGTTGGATTTCCTTCGGGGTAAGAATCACATATCTTCAAGAAAGTGAGGGAACAATACACAACGGATTAACTCAGTTTTACATTTAAATTCAGGTTTTGAGATTTTATTTTAATAGCTAGGTATACGTCAGTCTTTGACAGGGAAAATTTTGAGCATCAAACACTTAATTTTCTACATGCGGGCGACTTTTTCTGTACCAATTGTACTCAGTGAACGGTGTAAATGTATTTTATTTTGTCAAAAAAAGGTCCTCTGTTACTTTCATGCTTTACTAGGGGAGTTCTAAATATTTTGGGGGATGTCCCCTCATCCCCTCAAAATCTACACTTTGTCAATGATTTTTAGACACAAGGAGGGATACAGCTTTTTGCTGCAGTTGCCGCCAGTATTTACAAACTCTTGTTCTGCAAGTCAAGCTGTGGAGAGCGGGGTGAAAAGTTTACTGGCTAGTGGAGATGAGAAAACCAAAGGATTTGCCAGCAAGGGAGGACTCGATGCTGGAGGAGTCTCAATAACTCGTGGTGAAAATGTTAATGTCAAGAAGTAACAAATAGGAGGAGGTGAGTCCTTCAAACTGACTTAAATTTGGCTGTGATTTCTATTAAACCCAACAGAATTGCTGTGATTAGCAGATTTCACTTTAACTTTGTTGAACCAGCAAATTTCAATCCCAAGCCATCTTGTCGTTGCTAAATTGTGAGGAGACGGAGCTATGGTTCAAAATGAAACAAGCTTTTGCAGCCTATTCTTTTTCACCATTCCCTTTTATTTTACCTTATCTTTTGGAGTATAAACTGCTCCACAATAGAGGAGTGGTCTGTAGACAAGAGTCAAGGGTTACAAATACAACTTTTCAATAAAACTGTAATGTCCCATTAGCAACCAAGCTAATGTTAAGCTAACAAGCTAATAAGTTTGCAAGGTGCCCATTAGCAAGCTCCTTTTTTTCCTTTCTCCAATAAGTTTTGCTTGCCACCTTTCTCTGGTAGCATCATTTGGGGTCTGAGTCTGCACAGTAGAGATCTCTGGGGTGTTGAGTTACCATCCATAGAGACAGAATGCGTCTAAGTCAATTCAGTGCTCTCTGTTGACTTTATAATGAGTGAAGGTGCCTAATGTCCAAAAGCTGCTGTGTGATGGGATGCACTACCAACAGGGTAAAGAACCAAAAAACGGAGCTTTTAAGAGGACAAAAGTGGACACAGACATGAGGCATCAGCAGGGAACTGTGGGATCCTGATACTTAGTATACAGTGGGCAGCAAGCATTTTGCTCTTTTGGTCAGACAAACTGTAGAGGTTGAAGCTAACAAAGGCCTGGTTTTGATCTTTGTTAGCTTAAATGATGGTCTTATCTGGCGATTTAACCAAATAGTTGTAAATATCAGTTAAGTATAAGTATGTTGCTATGGGCCATGCACTGGGATCATTTCTCCAAGATAAGTAATGTAAGGAGAAGGGACATTGATATAGACCAACAATACTGAGCCAGTGTAACTTTTCCTCTCTGGTAGATATAAATTTATTTGATGTGTACACAACAGTGTTAGTTGTGTGCCCTTATTTCAAGAGTTAGTGAAAAATGCACTCCACAATTTCCACGAGCCCAAGATGATGACGTTAAAATGCCTGATTTGTCAGTCAGTCTGACATTCTAACAATGCAGCTAGGGAGCATTCTTTGTAAAAGTGGAGAAGTTGTATTTTGACACCTAATGCAGAGAGCACCCAGCTAGGAGCAGTTCATACTTAGGGTATAGAGTGTGCCAGGGCTGACGTCAAAATCCGGAAGTTTAGCATCGCACTGGTTCCCGGAAGAGAAAGTGGATGTGATTTTTGCATTGCGTTTTGGATTATGTCAGAAAATAAGCCCTGTGGCTAACACAAGTTTATGATACTTACAGGTTTTGTTCAGCGAGATAATCTTCACATATGAACACTTTTCATACCGCATTTGAAGCTTAAATGCAATCGCCAGAAGTAAAAAGCTAACATTAAGCTTTAACAGACTACATGACTACTCCACGGTCGCATGACTCTTGACGTCACCGCCACTAAGCTTTCAACTGATTTCGGCCGCTTTATTTTAAAAACATTGTATAATGGGGAAATCGGACTGTTTAAGCTAAATAAGAAGCTGTAATGGCGGACTGCCAGCACTCTCGCCTGTTCGGGGGTGATGATGTTTAATGTCCCCAACAGGGTTTGTAGTCGTATTGAGCATCTTGTTAGCAACCGCCTTTTTTACGACACGTAAAAGCTTCAAAATTCACAAGTAGGGTATTTACTGATGTGTTTTATGTCGTAGAACAAAACCTGAAACTCGCTTAGGCTTTTGTTAACCACAGACCTTATTTGAGGCATTTTACCAAAATCCCATTCAAAAAACGTATTGACTTTTAGACGAGAGAACCGGAAGTGCTAAAAGCGCTAATGGAGTTCCGGGTTTACTGGCACACTCTATAAGTTAAAACAATCGAGGAATTTAAAGAATGTATACTGTATCTTTTGACTACTGGGTACCTATTCTAATATGACAGGGTCCTGTATGACCTAATAAGCAACACAACTAAAGTTAGCTCACTTTGGACAAAGATATGTCACTGAAACTCAGTGAAACAGCAAAACTTCAAACATTAGCAACTGAAAAACTTTAAAAAAAAAAAAAAAAAAGTCACAAACATGCCTTTTTTATTACAAATGGTGATTTCTGCCAAAAGTCAAAGTGTGTGTCGCTATGATTATAAGCAGCTGTTAAACTGATCTGATTGTCCTCGGCCCACTTTTTGGTTTGTATTTTTCATATTCTCATCTTTGTCTCTCTGTGATTTTTTCAGTGGCAGGAGTGATGCAAGTTGTTGAAGGACTCTTTAGCTTGACAGCCTGCAGATCACATAAATTGAACCTCAGAGAGGAGGAACTTCACCCAACTGATGGAAAATTATTGCTTTGCTTTCTCACCAAAAAAGATAATTGATAGTTGATTTTTTTTTTGCAATTTTGATTTCCCTGACTTTAATGAAGTGAATGATATTATATTAGAACTTAAAAATTCAGCTCTGGGTCATGATGGTATTTGCTCTTCCTCAATAAAAAAGTCTTTTATTATTGAGCCTTTAACATTTATGTTTGTATTATCAATGGAAACTGGTGTTATATCTTCTGACTTAAAAATGTCTAAAGATATTCCACTATTCAAAGCAGGGGATTCAGGATCCCTTACAAACTATCAGCCAATCTCAATGCTGCCATATTTCTTTGAAGATTTTAGAAAAACTGGTGTATCAAAGGATCCTCGACTTGAACTCATACAATATTCTCTACAATCATCAGTAGGGATTTCGTAAAAATCATGCAACTTATATGGCTCTTTTGGAACTTAGTGATTTTTACTTTCATAAATGCATAGATGTGGCTGTCATGGTAATGTTTATAAATGGCTCTATAACTATGTTCTTAATAGAAAACAATGTGTTCTTGTTAATGGTCATGAGTTCACAAGAAATGTGACACGATGTCCTGAAAGGATCCATATTGGCACTGTTATTATTCCTAATTTATATTAATCATCTTGCAGCTGTATCGAATGCAATATGCAATATTCCCTTTGCTCCTTGCAGATGACACTGGCCTTTTTCTCTCTAATGGAGATTCAACAAGTCTCACAAGAGAATTAAGTCGTGATCTTGTCTATTACTCAACCTGGTTTCAAACAAATAAGTTGTTGCTAAATGTTAAAGAGTCTAATTTCATGATGTTTGCAGAGAAATAAGAGGCATGACAGTAAACATGTTCAACTTTACATTCATGTTGCAGACATAATCAAAGTTTCACTGACTTTGTTGTTTAGGTATAATGATTGATGATGACCTCTCCTGGAGAGACAGGTTTGTCTTGTCTGCAATAAGGTCACTATACAGTATCTCTTGGGATACTCAGAAAAATCTAAAGTTTGTACACAATATGTGTTTATTAACATTATATTATAGTTTAATTTCTCCCTATTTCAAATACCGCAATATTGTTTGGACCAGTACTTTTCAACTTATGCAGAAACAGTGTGTTAAATTAGTGACCTTTTTTAAGGTTGCTGTACCTAGTGCACCTCTCTTATTAAAATAGCAATTGTTGACTATTTTTGACATTAATATTCTTCAAATCTGTACATTTGTCTTAAAAGTGAAATATGAGATTACAGATTTACCTCATAGTTTTAGATATTATTTTGTTAATAACTGGGTTCCTGGATAGGGTCACTGCCCCTTCAACCACTAGGGGTGGGGGAAAAGTGATACAGCATAGTATTGTGATATTTTGCATGGCAATATAGTATCGATACAAGAAAGCCAAGTGTCAATTCTTTTAATATACAAATCATTAATATTGTGACCAAAAATCAAACTGGGGTAGAATACAAAAATAATTAAATCAGTTGGTTTTTCAGTCCATGAGATACATTTTGCTGCAATAAAAAATACTGAAACCTTATTAGATAAAACAAGTGTTGACAAAGGATTCCTTTGCAATTTGCAGTTGGAAAAAAAGTATCAAAATTGCAATTTTTGTCGCAATACTCAGCATATCGCTAAATCGCAATACTATTGTATCGTGACTTAATTATATCGTATCGTGGGACCTCTGGTGACCCATTAACCATGCACATATTGTCGCTAATTTGTTTATTACTGGTAAATGTTACTTACTGAGGTTTTCTGTTGCACAATCTGAATGAGCTGGCGGGATTACATTTTACTTGGATTACGCTGTTATTACATGTGGCAAATAAAGATTTCATTAGCTACTCTATCACATTTGATTCGTAGTTACCAAGAAATCACTATTAACCAATAGTGACTCATTCGTTCCACATAAGTTCTCTCAGTCATTATCAGTCAAGTATATATTAACGAATGATTAGCAACTGTATGACACTTGCTTGGGACTCACACAAGAACTGACCATTAACTAATAGTTAGTGACTCATAACTACTCTTTTTTTGTGTACCTTAGCATAAAGTGTTACATCAGCTTTATTGGTCAAGTACCTGACACACATCCAAGGAATTTCTCAAAATACATACACAGCAATATATCAAAGCTGAACAAAAGTAAAATATAGACATTTAACTACTATGTACAGATACAAATATATACAAAAGAGTATGAGAAACAACAGTTACATTTGTAGACAATGAATGATTAATGTAACTGGTTTATATGCATGAAGCAGGTGGATATGACATATACAATATATACAGCATGCTTAGATGTATGTTTTTAATTTCTTACCTTTATATTTTCTTATTTTCTACCCCTCTATTGCTCTACAAATATCTGCCACAAATATAAAGTTCTATTATAATCCTCTAACCAGGAGGACTTATTAAAAATGAAGGACATTTGACCTTAAGATGTAGCTCTTAAACTGCGATTTAATAAAACTGTGTTGTAATGAACGTGCCCATGGTGTGATGGGTCTGCAGAGGATTTCCCTGCCCGTTTCCTGACTCAGGACATGTACACGCCTTGGAGGGTGGGCAGGTTGGTGCTAATGATATTCTGCAGACGTCTTTGTTTGTTGCAGCCTGTTCCTGCCCCTGTTTGGAGGCTGATACAAACCAGACTGTGGCTGACGTACAGAAACAAACTCAGTGATTGCTGTGTAAAACTGGATCAACAGCTCCTGTGGCAGGTTCAGCAGGAGGAGGTGGCTGGGGGTGGCAGGTTTACCTTAGAATAGAGAACAGGTGAGATCATGAGGGGGAGGGTTGGGAACAAATGGGCCTCCTTTGTTAAAGAGGGAATTTGTCTTTATTATCATTATTACTGACTGCCGTTAATTAAAATGTAACCTATGGCTTTGATTGCATTCACAATTTACCTGCCTTCCACCTACCACCACAGCCTTCACCTCCACTTTTACCCGCCAAGGTAATGACTGTTATGGGTGTGATGGGTGCTACAGTATCACATTATATTTACTTACAGTGAATATAATTATCATTAGCTAGTCAGGTAATAGGCAAATACATCATCAGGCAGCAGTGACTTCCAGGCTTCTCTCCCAGCTTTCACCAGTAACAATCTCAACAAACTGCTAAACTTAACCATAAAAGAAAGGCAAGGTCTTCACTTACACACACACTTTTTGAATCATTCAGAGTAGAGTCTTCCTGATTGGCTGAGCCTGGAGAAAAGTGGGCCCCAGAGGCATCCTGTGCAGCCTTCATCACCTTTACATTTACTACCATCCCAACCTACTCTGACTGTCTGCTGACTGTTAGAGGGATATCCACCAAGCGCTCGCACTGAACAGCCAACATGCTCAGGTAATTATTGTTAAATGAAGATTGGTGTCATTGGGTGCTACATGTTTCTCTGAATGTCATTACTTTTTTAAAAATGGGTTGACTTATACTATGTAAAATAAATAGCTTAGATGTTTACATGTGTGTTAATATTTTATCAGCAGAGAGTTTGGAGGATGGATTTCATTTTGATAACAAAAGCTTTAATTCTTCATTCATTCTCAAAGAAAACAACATTAACTTATAGTTTATATTATATATGTTTTCTGAGATTTAACACGAGCTGCTCTTTAACTATATCCAGCTTGCTCAATACTGGGGCTATAATGAAAAACATTTTCTTCTGCGGCCTTGTAATGTTTCAACATTACCATAATTTATGCAAAACAACAAAACAATGGAAAAATTACATCAAAGCCACCTTGAAAAAAGAGAAAAATCAGTGATACTTTGTATCCAATCACAAAGCCTATTTGTGTAGAGGCAGACGAGAAAACAGAAATCCTTCTCTTCATAGTAGTATCATTCATAAAGTCCACCAACCTCCACTAGTGCTGATAATTCAATGGGAATTATAATATAGGAGCGACTTCATGGGAAATCTCTGATTACGTCATCTTTATTTCTAACTGACCCATTGAATAGTTCATCCTATGTGTTTGGTCTTAGATATTTAATGAATGAAAAAGAGAGCCAGATTAACACTTTAGACATTTTGATGGAGACACAGATATTAAAGTCGCTATTGGGGGGTTTAGTTTTAATGTTAATATTTATAAAAACCTTCGTTAGCCCTTGTCTGACTGCAGTACTGCTGCACACACACACAAAATGCTAGACAACCTATGGTCGTGATTGAATGCTACAAAACAGGAAATGTAGGTATTCAGGTATTCACTCCCCCAGAGCTATTGCCCCTCTCCATTCTAATCCTGATTTGTTTTTACATAATCTATCGTTTAAAAATATCAAAATTTGTTTTGTTTTGTGTTGCTGATAAAAGACTTTTTATGTATATTTCCTTGCTGTCAGAAACATGTGCAGAAACATGTGTTCATGGTGCTCCATTAGTTTGAGATATTTTACTCAAAACAAAAACTTCATGGTGGAACTAACTAGAGAGAAGGTCAGGGTACTACCCTCTGACTAAATGTCTGAGATAATTATTTGTGCTACATACTGTTTGTTCCACCCACTCTGAGCAGATGTGTAGCCATTTCAGTAGTTGACTGGATTCTGCCTGGAGTGATAAATTGCCCTCAGCACATTTTTTCTCTAGTCATTCCCCTCTTGCCAGGCTCAATTTCTGCTACTTTATGAAAAAAGTATCTCCCAGTTTCACAGAATGAGAGGTACTGTAATCAGAAATACTACAAGTGATAAATAATATACAATCAAATGATGTTATGTTTTAGTCTCATGAAGGCTCCAACAGATGAAATGCTATTTGTTTTTCTTTTTTCCTTTCTTACTTATCATTGAGCTGTGATCTGTATTTGCATAGAGCAATAACTACATGGGCAATAATTACAACATCTTGTAACACAACTTGGTGATTAAACAAAATTCCCTCTTTAGGATACTGCGTAAAGGGTGAAGTTGAAGGCATACAATGGCCATGTCATCAAAATTATCTGAGATATCATTAACGATTTTTATCCGTCTTTTTGAGACTGACAGAAAGACAACGGGGTTTGGTCAGTTGTTCATACACTTAATTAAAGCACCCTGTGTTAACATGCAGAGGTTCTAAGACAAGGTTAACTGTATTTACTCTTGAATCTGAAAGACCTGGTTATTCACAGAGGAACCCACACTTAACTGATGGCAATGAGCCCATGTTTTCAGCATCTCAAATTTTTGCTATTTAGAGCAAAATGCAAAGCAGATACACCATGAACTGGATGAATGTCCGTTTTTTGGATCTCATAGGTGCGGTGTGTAAGACTTAGGGGGTTTTAGCAGTGAGGACTGCAGATTGCAAAGAGCTGAAACTTCTCCTGGTTAGTATTACGGAAGTTTTCATTGTTCTGGAGGTTTTACCGGGCACCAAAATATCCACACACGTCTGAGGAGATTAAAACCGGTAAAATCACAGCATAAAGCAGTTTCACATTACAAATCAGTGTGTGCTAACCCAGCACCTGCTAATGTGTACTCACCTTTTTTCTCTGATACCTTATTATCCAGACATTCAGGAGGTTTTTAGCAGGGGCCAAATTATCTCTTAGAACAAACTGACCCAGTGATTTAAACTGGTAGAAACACTGAATAAAGCACATTCACATATTAAAAAAAAATTGGTGTTTCTCCAACACTGCTCATCGCGGAGGGGCTAACTACACCTGCCATCATGAAAACACAAGTGGTCCTTTCTAGAGCCAATGTTTGGTTTATCCGATCTGAGTTATTTCAGAAACATGGCGGTGCAACATGGCGGTCTCTCTATCACTGTAGACATAAATGGCTCATTAAGTTAATGAAAACACAACAATTCTTATTTTCAGTTGATTATACACTAAAGAAAACATACTTATATTTCATGTCTGCCAGTATACCCCCCTAAATCCTACACACTAGACCTTTAAAGCTACAGTAGGTAACTTTCATAGCAAATATGACTGTCCTCATATCCTGACAGAAGTACATGAGGCAGATAATCTGTGAATAAAACATGCTCATCTGCTTCCTCCTAGTGCTCCTAGTGGCTTTTGCAAGAATCATTAAAACAACCAATCAGAGTCGAGGAGCCTTGTCAATTATGCCAGCCACTGCTCTTGAACTGCGGTCGAAGTGTCAAACCATGCAGCGCTGATCAAATATAAATCAAGATTCTGTTACTGCATTACCTATTTGTCATCCCAAATGTTTTCAGAATTATATTTTAGTGTACTGTTTAGCTGTTAAGTTAGAAAGTTTTAATTTCTGTTTGACTGGCCCTGCCTAGTTTAACAGTTTGACCGCAGTTCATGAGCAGTGATTAAGATGATTAACAGTCTTTCAGTCCGAAGTCTCCCGTTCAGGGTAGATTTTCAAAAGACTTAAAAAAGAGCCAGGCTGAGGTGCAGAAGTCTGGTGTTCTCTCAGACCACTTGAATTACAATACGCTCAAAGTCTATTCTGGGATTGTTGCCCAGTGATGCCGAGATTAAACTGTCTACCCCAGCTTTAATTACAGCTAGGCTGATTTAACTTGAACTTGCAGTGCTCTAATATTAGTCTTTGAATTATTATGTCAGACTGAGACAAGTTAATGAGAAAACTTCTTTTTGTTATTGCAGAGTTTTAAGGAAGAAAAGTATAGGACCAGGAATCCTCATGCCGGTGGTAGCCGTCCTCATGGTTGTTTATTTCTATATCATTTGTACTGACTTCAGTACCATCCGCCGCCAATTACATGTTAGAAAGGATGGCAATCGCACAAAGCCACCCAACACAAGTACCCCCTATGTTTACTCCTGGCCAAGATGCAAACAAAATATGTCTGCTGCCAACATCACAGACTTTTCCTCACTTCCTGGTAATATACAAGACTTTCTGTACTATCGGCACTGTCGACACTTCCCTATGATACTGGATATTCCTGATAAATGTGGAGGAGCTAGTGGATCTGCAGAAGTCTTCCTTCTACTGGTCATTAAAAGCCCCCCTGCCAACCATGACCGCCGAGAGATGCTGCGCAAAACCTGGGCTAAAGAGCGGAAGCAAAATGGCGTGCGGATCCAAAGGATCTTCATCTCAGGAGTGACAAATGATGGTTTTGAGAAATGGAGACTGAACAAAGTCCTCGAGCTGGAGCAACGCGAATATAATGACATCCTCCAATGGGACTTCAATGACTCATTCTACAACCTGACTTTGAAGCAGATGCTCTTCCTGGAATGGATGGAAAGAAACTGTCCACATGTTCACTTCCTGTTTAATGGTGATGATGACGTCTTTGCCCACACGGACAACATGGTTGAGTATCTCCAAAGCCTCAAGGACAATAATGGAGACAAGCACCTCTTTACCGGCCATGTGATCCAGGGTGTTGGGCCTATTCGATTGCCTGAGAGTAAGTATTATATTCCAGTTCAGGTGGAGGAGTCAGAGGATTATCCTCCCTACTGTGGTGGTGCGGGCTACCTCTTATCTGGCTACACAGCTTTGGTCATATACAGTATGTCCCACGACATCATTTTGCTTCCCATTGATGATGTTTACATGGGGAAATGCCTGGCTAAAGCAGGACTTGGTCCTAGTTCCCACATGGGGGTGAGGACAGCAGGACTATACATCCCCACCAGTTACACAGATAGATTTGACCCTTGCTTTTATCGAGACGTTCTACTTGTTCACAGATTTGTTTCAGCGGAAATGTATGTTATGTGGCACAGAGTGAATGACCCCTTTCTGAAATGCCACAACAGAACTGTAGTTTCAGGGAAACTTTGAAATCATATAAACATCTACAGAAAGAATTATGCTTGTCTGGGATGGATTTCTCTAGTTTTCTTCAGATACAACACTACTTAAAGAAACATGCAGATTGGGAGCAGATATGTAAACGACCTTGTAATTCAGAAAGGCTCTTCCTGCTGACTATGGACAAGGTGATAAACAAGAATCTGATAATTCGCTTATACAGAGGACTTCATGAGTACATAACAGGAAACACTATGGAAACACTATGGAAACAAAACAGAAATGGGAATTGGAAGTGAACATTATTATTATTACATATGCAAGTGTGTTTGTGATTGTGTATATGTGCATATATTGTGATACAGTGACATTTGATTAAGGTTTTTATTTTTTTCTTCTGACTTTACACAACTTCTGGACTGGCATATATGTGTCTGTTTAAACATGTGGGTGATTGCATATTGGAATTAGGTATTTTGGGTGCCTGTGTCCATGTTGCCTCTGTGAACACAATATGAACAAGACAGGTCGATGCAAAGTTTACATTTGTCATGTGATACATCATATTTGTTTCTTTGCCCCTGCTTCTATTGACCTTGTACTAAGCGTCAGTTCTTGCCATCATTAGTGCTTCTGTGTGTGTATATATAAAAGTCAAGTAAAAAAACTGTATATTACAGTGTTGTCAGAACTTGTTGTCAATAATATTGAATCAGTGGCAGCTTTAGTAGCTACGGAAGCGCGTTGCATTCACTGAATAAATAAGAAAATCAACATGTCGTAATTACGAGATAAGATCAGATCAGATAATTTCAGATAAGATCTCGTAATTGCGACTTATCTCAATGCGCTTCCATAGTCTACAGATATAATGCTTTTATTCTGAAAGTACCGGCCTTGTGTTTCTCGGTGGACTCACTTTACAAATCAGCTTACGTTAACGTTGTAACAGTATCAGCGAAAGGCCTTATTGTAGTATGACATCAGGATCTCGTTATTACGAGATCTTGTTTCATAATTACGAGATAATGTGTCAGTTTTTTTATTTATTTAGTGAATGCAGTGGGCTTCTATATGTTGCTACAAAAATGTTAATTTTTTTTAAATCAAAATTTATTTCCATCCATAAATAGTGCCATTCAAGCATAGCCTACATAAGAAAAATAAATTACTTTGAATTACAGCACACTGATCAAACTTGCATTGACTGAAAATGTACCTCACCAAAAGTATGTTTAGAGTTTAAATTATTAAAGGTCCAGTATGTAAGATTTAGGGGGATTTAGCAGCATCTAGCACTGAGAATTGCAGATTGTAACCAGCTGAAACTTCTCCTGGTCAGAATTCCCTCAGTGTTTATTGTTTTGGGGATGTTTTCTCTTCCTCTCCAAACAAACAGACCAGGTGACTAAAACCGGTTAAAATGCCAAATAAAGCAGTTTTGTGTTACATGTCAGTGTTTCTTCCACAGACTGCCCACCTGCCCAGCACCTGCTCATGTGCATATTTATTTTATCTGATAACCTGATGTGCGCACACCTTTTTTCTGATCCAGACACTGCGAGCCAAATTATCAACAGAAATCTTCTCTAAATCCTCTAAAATAAATGCACCTGTGGATTTAAACCAGTAAAAATGCTAAATAAAGCAGTATCTGCAGAGGTTTCTTTCTCTCCAAAACAAATGGACCCACCAATGTAAACAGGTAAAAACACTGAATGAAGCTGTTTCAAGTTTAAAAAATAAGCGATTTCCTGACACTGCTCGACACTAAGGGGCCGCAAACTATGGTGGCCAATGCGAGAACATGAAGGGCCCTACAGAGTCAGTGTTTGGTTTGTCCATTCTGGGCTACTGTAGAAACATGGCAGTGCAACATGGTCTTCTCCCTCGACAAGGACCCACTCCCTGTGGAGATATAAACGGCTTATTCTAAGGTAACAAAAACACAGCGACTCATAATTTCAGGTGATTATACACTAAAGAAAATACACTTATATTTAGTTTCTATAAATATTTTCTGTCATTATACAGTATCAGAATTAGCAATAGAAAAGGGGCCTTAATGGCAACAGTGTTTCACGTCTGTCTCACTGAGGTCCTGACTGTGTTAATGCTCCACACAGCTGACAAAGATTACACTTTGCTATATCTGTATATATTTGTTTTTCATTTTATTAATTTCATAAATATATTGGTAATTATTTCTAAGTACCCTTTAAGATGACACAAGCAATGCTGTTTCGCAGTTGTATCAGTTTTCTGCTCCATGATGGCTCCTGCTAAAACTTCTCTCTGCAGAGCAACACTTCTTTTAGTCCCATTGTAGATCTATGATCTGAACTGGTCTCAGACCCTCTGATTGTAATTTCTCTGAATGAAAAATCTAGAGTGTGACTATAATGCCACATTAGAATATGGATTGGGAGGGTTGAGAAGTCAATATTTTATTATTTGCTGTTCATTTTGTGGCAAAATTCACCAAACCACATCACTAAAGAATTCAAATAACTCTAAGAGCAGGAGAAATTTATCAAATATCAAAATGAAAATCCAATTTTGCACTGCAAAGTGTACTTTTACTATTAACCAATACAAAGATGTGGAGATAAAACTTTAAATTCTAAAAGACATTCCTGCTGCTACAAATTTTCATTTTCTTCAATGCGTATTTTATTCCATTACAAATGTATTTCAGACTTTGGTGCATTTGAAAATGGAAAAAAGTGGCTCCGAAATTTGTGTGAAAGCAAAGAATCTTTCAAACCCAAAAAACCTTTTTTTTTTCTAAATGTCTTTCACCTCATTGTGAAGTTTAAATAATTTCTTGATCCTGCAAATATATCTCCATTTGAAGTAAGTATGATTTTGCATTCAGGCTGGGTTATCTGTTTGTTTGTGCACATTTTAGATGATTTCACTGACCGGATTTGGAGGAAAAATTTTGAAGAATGATACATCTCTGCATTGTGCTCCAGCGTTTTCAGTGAAAATGTTAGACACCACTTTTGGACATCAGTGATTCTGCTGAATGATGATATCGCACTGATTCAGACTGACACTTTTAAATTAGACTGAGTGTCGACAGGATGCTTCAGCTAGAGGTCAGATCACAGTTATCTACAATACACAACTAATGCAGTATGGATATACATTGTTTTACTGAGCGCAGCAGCAGATGAAACCACACAAAATAGATAGATGTCTTTTTCATCCCACAGTGGATCTTGCAGGACAATGGCTGGAATTTTTAAGACTACTTTTACTCCTGATTTGATTTTCTTATTGTTGTTCAAATGATTCCTTCAGCAGATTTTTATGGAAAGCAGTTTTGTATGGTTTTATTTCACATATCTATCCTCTGTGTGTTGGTATTAAGGACTGGTTGGGAACAATGTCATTTCCAGTTTTCTTGAGAATAAACTGAACCTTGAACATGAAGACTGACCGTGTGATAAATTTGCTGTAGCCTTCAGTCATGGTTTATGGAGTTCTAAATGCAAACATATTTTGTATTGTTTGTATCTCCTCCTTAATAAAATCTTCTTACAAAGCGTTCAGGTTTTTCTATGTGTGAAGCATTTATTGGATATTATGCAAGAATTTCGACACCTTATTTTCTGAAACACAGATGGGGAAATACTCAGTAATCAAGTTCTTTCTCAAGCTTCTGTATGGTGAGAAATGTACAGTATTTAATTCAGTTTTGTGTCCTTAACTCTGCTGACCTCCATCAGAGCCTCATTGTGCACATGCATTATACTAAAGTACGCTTTTGCTCCGGGTTTGTTTGCTTTGTAGTGTAATACAATACATTTGCAAAAGCCTTCATGTTGATTTACAGAGAGGAGTCACCATCAATCCCAAATTTAAACAGTTTATTTATCCCCTAATATCTAAAATTGATCCCATATGGTGGCCTGCGTTCAGTATCTGCAATCTTTGGAACCAACACAGAGCATCCCATAATTCTCAAATTACTTGTGTCGAGGCCAGTAAGAAAACATCTTAGAAATGATTTCCCCCCTCTGTATTAAGGTTTCTAAGAAATAGCAGGGAGTAACTATTACCTGACGTTTTGCTGCTGTTGTGATCTTTTTCACCTTTTAAATTAGACAAATGAGTGTCACAAATGAAGCAGACAGCATTTCAGAGTTCTTAGAGGCATTTTTAAAAATACCAATTGAGACTAATTTACTTGTTGATAAATGAATCAGTCTAAAAGTTTATCTAATCAGCACAGACTTAAGACGTAACTGCTGAGGCCTGAGATGATGATGTTCATCAGTGTTTTACTGTAATAAATGTCCACAGTTAAAGCTGTGCTGCCATGGCAGTCCCATGATGAATTCTTTACTGAAATGGGTTACTAGTTGGTAGGGGAGATGAGGGATGGTTGTAACATTCTTGACATTTCTGTCTGTATCTCTTTCTCGTTCTTTAAAGCCAATGTGTTTAAAATCTGACACAAACTAATCACATGTGTCTGTTAATAAATGGTGCAGCTGTTATCTCTGTAACACAAACAGAAAATGTATGGTTTAGTCTCAAACACAAGGTGAGAAATAATGGATGTTTTTATAAGACTTTATTATTTATAACCCACAGCAGACAACCTACAAATGTGTACCATGATCCACAAATATTTCCCTATCACAAACATGTCTTATTCGTCTGAATCTGCAGTTGAACTAGTATTTAACTGTATCAGATAAGTGTAGGGGAGTAGGAAGTGGAATATTCCCCCCTAAGATGTAATGGAGTAGAAGAATAAAGTAGCAGAACATGGACATACTCAGGTAAACTCCATCAAAATTATGCTTAAGTACAGTACTTGTGAGTAAATGTGCTTTGTTACCTTTCTAGATTCAGATTGCAGATTCAAACTAATAACACATTTACCAGCATCAGCATGTGAACACATGAATGTATCAGTAGTTTTATTTGATCTGAAATGGACCGCTCCGCATGGTAAGTACCTCTACTTTTTGTTTCTACTGTGCTCTTACCTGAGAAAAAGATCTAAGTACTTCTTCCACCACTGCAGCCCTGTGTCAAATTATTCAATTAGCTCAATGCTAACACTTAATGGGAATTACTATTAACGTGCTACCCAAAATTAGCATCACCACTGTGATAATATTATCCTTACAAATGATCCATTTTTACTGACACATGCTTAACATTACATGAAATATGTGCTCATACTGACAGGCACAACTTCCCTACGCTCTCTTGAAAATAATAGGGGCTGACTTCTGTCCTTGTGTCCAGTTGTTGTTATTGTTAAGGATGCTAGTGCTAGATAGAGGGTTGCATACTTTTTCTTTTTACTTTTAGTAAGTACTGCAGCTGCCTTTAAAAAGCATGTGCTGTTGCATGCAGTATGCACACACAGGACATACTGTTTACTCCTAACATTATGCCCATGAAGTCCAATACAAGCTTTACGATGATTATACTTCACATTTGTAGATTGTTTTTCTACAGATCTGCTGTGGTAGGACTTTGACAAAATTACACAAACAAACAGTAAGGAAACACAAATATCACATGACCTACTAACTCACAGGAAGTATCCACAAATGTACAAAACCAGTTTCATGTGTAAAAATGGATCCACAAATGCGTAAATATGATATCGTTTGTATTTGCTGCGGTGAAACGGTTTACATTTGTACAGCCTGTAACATTTTTATGTGCAATTAAAGTATGTGTTTACAGAGTAAGTTATGCACATTCGCAAATCAGTCTGTATTTTTGTGGATATGACATTACACACAACACAAATGTAAAATGACATGTTTGTGGATAGTGAAATATTTGTGGATCTTGGTACACATTTGTAAATTGTCTTTTATGGGTTACAAATAGTAAAGTCTTATAAAACTTCTACAAGAAATGTTAACCCACCCCACACTCACTGGGGTGAAATGTAACATTGTGATTATGGCGAAAACTTAAGACACTGAAAGCTTTTTATTCAACACTTATATGACTTTTTAACATTGTGTGTGCATGTGCGTCTTTTAAAGATTATTTTTATGGGCTTTTGCCTTTAATGGACAGGATAGTGTGTGAAGTGGGGACAGAGGGAGGGTGGGGGGTGACATGCAGCGGGAGGCTGCAGGCTGGAATCGAACCCACAGCTGCTGCAGCGAGGCAGGTGCCTCTGTACATGGGGCGCTGGCACTATCCACTACGCTACCGACACCCCTGTGTTTGTCTTTTATTGAGTGTTTTTGTGATCTTGCATGCATGTTGTTTGCTTACTTGGCTGTTGATGTTACCACTAACCCAGACTCTTGTAGTCATGAACTAGCTTATCCTAAAGCTAACAGCTAAAACACTGGCACTAACAACCTGCATGACAGATATCTACACAGACACTTGATTATGTGTCATATGCATATGTTCTTGTTGCACACTGTATATCACATGCTAACACACAGATATGACCTTAATTTCAGAATATTTTTGCAGTGTCTTAACTTTATCCCATGCTCCTCTATGAATAATCATTGGGCACTTTCCTGGCAAGTAGACTGTATAAATTACAAAAAAGGGGGGATGAATATATCACAATGTAGAAAATGTTCAGTCTTTACCTGTAGATGGATTTATCTCTTCTAGATATCTCTGATTTACATATGGTAGGTAATAGTAAATCCATATGTCATAGAGAAAGATTGTGTATTGTATTTCTATCTGTGAGCCTGTGGTGGGGCAGCATTGCTTTAACATACAGTTTGTTGTAGATTTAAGCTTTTCATTGCAGTAAAGAATAAATGATTTGACAAACTGAACATGTTAGTATGACTGTGTATGTGCTCAATGTTTGACTCTTGAATGTAAAACTGGCCTCATGTAAGGAGCAAATCAAAGGGTAGAGCTCTACCACCACTTACTGGCAACATTACAGCAACAAATGCAAGACGGAAGACAGCAAAGGCGACAGGAAATATTGAAGAAATATAGAGGAGCTGGGACTGTAGCGACAGTATGAAACCAAATACTATTTATGATTTTCATCAATTTCCTACACGAAGCTCATAATGTTAAATGTGCAACAGACTGACACTGTATGTCTGACAGAGAAGACAGTGACACTTTTTATGCAATTCCCAATGATGTCAGGTAGTATTGCAGGTGTGGTTTGGACTTCATCTTGCAAACAGAGGTGCAGTGACACAAATAATGACTGGAATGTACGATCTTGCAGCCTTTTTAGAGGCACATTGCTCTTGTGCAATGAAGTCAGTTGAGTACAACAGAAAGCATTCCCACAGAGGTAGAAGATGCACCAATTGTTGATGTCTGTGCTGTGTTTAATGGGGCCCTGATCTTAGAAAGATATAAAAGATCCTTTTACACTCTCCAAGTTATTCAGGTGGCTTTCAAACATTTGTTCAAAGTCCTGCTCCAGACAATGTTAATTTAAGAACACATCCAGCAGCCTTGGAGGCCGGACAAGACTCAGTTATTGTGTGGAGCACAACTTGACATTTGGACAACCTTCAGAAAAAGTTCTGGAAATCAATAAAAGCAACATATGTCTTTTGGCTGCAGAGCTTAACAATGTGATTTTGTGAGTACTCTTTCTGGAGTAAAACAAATGTCCAAAAGGCCAGAAATCAGCCAATTAATAGAACTGTTCATGGTAGTGCCTTAAAAACAACATCTTTGCCAGTCACACAAAACACTGTGCAGATAGAACACGACTGCACAGCATCCACATCATTTTGTTTATACCATGCATGCCTAACACACATGGTAGATGGAGCGCAGTCAAGAGTGCACGACTTACAGCATGTGTTAACACCAGCCTCCTCATGCAATGATGCACTGTAGTATAGTAGTATGTATGTGCTGCCCACTGACATCATGCAATTTAGTGCATTTAAAAACCTTTATGACACTAAAGCCCCATTCTGTGTGCAGAAATGTAGCCATTAAAAAGTCAAACAGGCACAAACATTAGTTTTTACACATGCAAGCGATACAGCAGGTTCCCACAGGAACAGGAAATGCAAGGCGGACCGATAAGTGTCGTCTGTTGGATGATAAGCTTCTGTCTGCAGCATTTCCAGCAGCTTTAGTATTAAGAGATCACAAATCAGCTTGTAAAAATGACACCTCATTCATCTTTATTATACACAGTTGATGCATTTTGGCAGATCATGTAATCACCCATACATTCCCCGTAAAAGATTCAGAGGACGCATGAGGCACTGTGTATTTTATTGGGCTACTCTCTCCCCCTCTGCAAGTCAAAGTCCAATATTCACAAGTGAAACTAAAAAACATATGCTCCCAAATGTTGGCAGGGAGAGGACATTTCCATCACCGCTGAACAAAACAATTTAGCAAAACGCTCCATGGGAGAAATGGGTTTACAGATATGCAGGCTTATGAAAAGCTGTTCACTGCAGACATGTAGAAATCAATATTCTTTTCCAGTACATGGAAGTGTGTGAATACACATAATATAACAAAAACATAAATACAGTATTTTTCACAACCTTATTTTTTACCTCTGTAACTTTCTGGATGCATTTTGTGTCAAAACACTTTTTTAAAAATAAAAAGCACTTTAACCACTGATAAACTTCGTTCCTTTTCTATATCCTTAAAAGTTTAACAAGAAAAGGGTTTTGAGCCCGTTGCCGTGGTGTTGCCAGTTTCGTTGGTGTGGTAGGCCACCCTGCAGAGCTGACTGGTCAGTCCGTAGAGGCACCCAGGATGGGTTACTTTTGTAGACAAGTGACACCTCACTTGGGGTATTTGACAAACTGACACTCAGAGATACAGAGTGTCCAACTCAGCTTGTCAAATACACTAAGTGGGGGGCCTGATCTCACAACATGAAAGATGGCTCTGTGGAATAAATGAACAAGACACTGGAACCACTCCAACCACACATTACCAAAAACATAAAAACATGCACATATTACCTTTTCTACATAAAAATGTTTTTTGTACAGCACATTTTATAAATCAAACATCAATTTGTTACCTGAATGTTCAGATCTGTTGATGGTGAAGCCGACGAGTCTGAGTGCAACGCTCCTCTGTCTCTCACAAGAGTTCACAATGATGACACGATGCACAAGACAATCCGTTTGACCATTGAGCTTTGACGCTGCAAAGAGGAAGTCAAAACAAGGAAGATAACTGCAAAGCTAGCTCTCAGGAAATATGTGGAAATAAAGTGTCAACATGTTATGGTTGTGAAATGCTGTCGAAGGCTTTCGTGGCTCACAGCTTTAGAGATAATAGCTTGCTGAGACATATTCAACAGTTTTATGTGTGTTCTTACCATTGTGTTCAGAACGTGCTCATGGAACTGCGTGTGCAGTTCTCATACTAAAAATCAAGGAAGTAGTAGCCTCCTTTGTGAGATTTCATTAATAGCAACTTCAGATCAGTATAGATTGTATTTTATGGTAAGATTATACTTGAGTACTGTTTTCACACTACATTATGAGATCAAGAACTGTGGTCTGTTCTTGACACGGTATCTCCATTAATGGCAACATCAGACATATTTTTCCCTAAATTTGGAGTGTCTCCCTTTATGCTATCAGCTGTCACTAGCCATCATCTGCTCCTTCCTGTTTCAGTGTCAGTGTTTAGTCAGCATTGCTAATTGATGGTCTAACTGTCAGTGTACCCCCTGGTGCAGTAAAGCCACAAGGATCAGGCCAAAGAGGAGCCCTCCCATGGTGTAGGATATTTGCTTTGACACGGAACAGCCAACAACTTTTTGTCAACTTATGTAACCAACCCAGCACTCAGTCCATGCACTTGATTCCATTATGTCTGGACTCCTAAACTTCCAAGTAACACTCTGTGAAAACTATTACTGTCACTTTTTAATTGCCACACTGCTCAACATTACACACATTTTTTTGCAACGGCCAGAATGTACTCTGCACAGAGCTGTGTAACTTCCTCATGTTCTCTGGTCAAATGCATCACAACTCACTCACTGGACTTCCCTCTGCAGCCACGATTGTACTGTATGTTAAGCTTCCTCATTACACAAAGTGACTGAGCATTACTGTTCAGGGTGGACAACAGAGTGGACTGTTGTTCTAGCACATACTGGGCTGAGTCAATGTGTGTACCAGCCTAATCAAAATGTTCTATTAGTCTCTTTGCAGCAGCATGCAGGGGAGGAAACATCAAGGCCACAGGAATACAGGAAAGAGAAAGACTGGCTGTGTTGACCCCAGGTAGTTTGGAGAAGCCAGTTGTGGAATAAAAGGTCTAAAGTGAAATTGATCTCAGATAATAATTCCCACCACAGCCATAGTGGTGAGCTCAGTATGGAAAACTACTTTGATGTAATGTTGACAGTCTTGATACTTAGATATAGTACTTAAATCTATGTTATATATTTGTTAGTATCAAAAGTGCTGAAGCTATAAAAAAACAGATCTGCAATCAGATTTTCAACCAGAGGCTGCACATATGAAACAGCAGGGAAGAATCAACTGGTCCTCAGCCTGTGGCTGTTATGTCATTATCTCCAGCAAGGAGCCCACCATGTGACTGCAGGCAACACAGAACAGCCACTAAGCGACTTAACACTGTTATTTAAGAATTCTTCTGTACCAGCACTGTGTGCTCGTTGTTACTTTAAAAAAATAAATAAATGAAAATAAAATCAAAGGTTCTATTTTGTGTGCCAATGACTTTTTTTTTCTTTTTGCCATTGTATCCATATCCTGTGATACAGCTTTACAATGATTCTTATCCAAATGCCACCATCCTCAGAACCCCGATATAGCTCTGTATGTAATAACATGTAAGTACAGTACAGTACAGTATAATACAGTACAGCATAGTATAGTATAGTATAGTGCAGTACAGTACAGTATAGTATAGTATAATACAGTACAGTACAGTATAATACAGTATGGTATGGTATGGTATAGTATAGTATAATACAGTACAGTACAGTACAGTATAGTATAGTATAGTGCAGTACAGTACAGTATAGTATAGTATAGTATAATACAGTACAGCACAGTACAGTATAATACAGTACAGTTCTGTATAATATAGTATAGTATTGTATAGTACAGTACAGTACAGTACAGTACAGTATAATGCAGTACAGTTTAGTATAATATAGTATAATATAGTACAGTACAGTACAGTACAGTACAGTATAATATAGTGTTGTAGTCAAGACCACACCAAGTGAGACCAAGACACTACCGAGACCAGAGAGTACCGAGACCGAGACAAGACCAAGACATTTAGAGGTCGAGACCGAGACAAGACCAAGACTTTTGAAGGTTGAGACTGAGAAAAGACCAAGACCATATATATCAAAGGAAAATCATAAAAAACATCAAAATGTGAGTTTTTTTATTTAAGTTTGCTTTTAACCCTATGGGCCCTAGGCGTTTTTGGGGTATTTTTTACTGCCTTTACTTTTAAGCTCATATCACAGTCATTATAAAGGCTACATACACATGCTATATCTTGTTTTTTTTCCAGGACAATCTGGGCTAACCAGATTTGCCATCATTTCATGTCCTTCTATGTGCCTGTATTTTATATTAATTTTTATATCAATGAAAAAAAACAAATCCATGTTACTAAATTCTTACATTTTTACATGTATCTCACCATAGCAAATTGGAAAATGATATATTCTGCCATATATGAAGAGGAGAGACTCTCTGGAATCTGGCAATATAAGAACCATGATGCTGGGACATTCTGTCACTTCACAGTTGTCCAAAACATGTGGTTTGTGCCAGGCGGACATGATTGCCAGTATTTTTTCATTATTGCAAGAAATTCCATTGACTCATTCACAAGTCAAAAATGTGTTTTATCTGAAAGAAACATGCAATATTTACATCTAAGATCATAGAAAAATAGTCAACCAAGTGCAGTGATGTCCTCCAAGATAATATTTGTTTTTCAGTTTCAGTTATATATTGGGGGGACATTTTGGGCATTGGTGGGGGGGGCACGTGTCCCCCTCAATGTATATGGTGACTACGGCCCTGTCATGCATGCATAATTAGGCTGCAGTTGTCTGGGTGCGCAAAGGTGAAGTGGCTGGTCTTGTCATACAAAGTTTGATGGCGTGTCAACTGGACAATATGGAAATATTTGCATCTTGAAAGCCGGACTACAAATGTGGATAGACAGGGAGAAACACACGCAAGCCTAAGACGTGGTAAGATATGATATTCCTCACTATATGAAGTGACTGATAACAAGATCTGTATAATGGATTGTAAAGAAATACGTCAGGTTTTTATTTTGTAGACAATTAATCTGGATTTATAGCATGATGGGACTGAACAATGATGTATGTGGTATCAGTGGAAAGCTCTGCTCCTGCGCTTTCATGTGATATGCGTGGCATTTCTGTGCGATGCTGCATTTGCGAGTAATCCATCCAACAGTAATGTGTGTGCAGAGCTGTATGAAAGCTCTGCTATACATAATTTTAGTGTAACTTTATCATTTTTTCCGCTGTGAAGACACTGGACTACCGACAAGTGCTTGGCCTTGTCGGAAAGCTACAATTCCGCTGTTTCACGTGATATGTGTGGCTTCTCGCTATGACGGTCTCGGAGAAAATCAATAGAGAAGAACAGGTGTGAATTTGGACGCACTATGCGTCGTTCGGGCCCATAGGGTTAAATAAATATAACAACAAAAACAATATCTGCTCTGTTGCTGCAGAGCACAATGAAACAAATCTTAGAGTTCACACATCCTCCTCTCCTCCTGCCGCCTCCATCCTCTGTGTGCAGGGGGGCGTGTCAGTCACACACTGACACCGGGCAGGTAGCAGCTGCAGCTGTAGGAAATCTTCATGCTACCAATGATTTGAAGTTATTAGCTGTTTTTGAGATGGTCTTTTTCACTCTTATCAGTAAAGCACGGACAAAAAGCATCAGTGGTGGTCTCGACCGGTCTCGTTCAAAAATGCCCTCGATTCCGAGAGGAGACCAAGACCCTCAAAAAATGGTCTGGAGGCCGGTCTCGAGACCAAGACCGATCTCGAGTACTACAACACTAGTATAATACATTACAATATAGTATAGTATAGTATAGTATAGTATAGTATAGTATAGTATAATACAGTACAGGATACTATAATACAGTATAGTATAGTTTAGTAAAGTATAGTGTAGTTTAGTATAGTACATACAGTATTGTACTGTATTGTATTGTATGATAAAGTATAGCATAGTATGTACTGTATTGTACTATATAGTATGGCATATTATGCTGCTGCAATTTTTAACCATGGTTAAATTATGCAACTACTAAACCTGAAGATCTCTCTCCCTCAATTTTTATCGCCCCTTAAAAACTTTAGAATGTAAAACACATTTCATTGAGATCAGAAACAAATGCAGTACTTAACTGCCAGTGCTGCCTACTTCAAAACATACATCATCCAAACTGCTTCAAAACCCAGACCCTCAAAGTTATCACTGGTGACTATGAAAAGAATAAAAACGACAACATTCAAATTTCTGTACAAGGCACCATCATTACTGAAACTGCAATAATTGCAAATGCTTTCAATTATTATTTTGTTACATCTGTTAGCATCTCACTTTAATTCTCCATCACATACCACTCCTGTTTCTTCTTCTACATCCCCCCAGTTCTCCTTCTCTGAGGTTCCGCAGCATGAAATGTTTAACATTTTGAGCTCCTTGAAAACCTCTTGTGCTTGTGATATTTATGGTTTAAACATGGATTTCTTAAAGACTCATGCCGACAGCCTTATGCCTCTTCTCCACCATCTGATCAATCACTGTATCAGGTTCTCTATCTTTCCCTCCAACTGGAAATAGCTCAAATCACCCCTGTTTTTAAATCTGAGGATCCAATCCTGTACCTAGTAGGGGGTACGACTTTTCAGATTACCCGGAATTCCTGAGGGGCGGGGCTGTTTGCTGAGGAACGTTGATTGGTGGAACACACCCTTGCAGCGTTCGGCACTTTGTGCCGGTGCTGAACTCCTCCACATACACACACATACACCAACGCGACACGTTATGGTGGTGAACAGCTGAGCGGCCGCGGTGGAAACGAAATGAAGATAACTTGAAAATGACTCGAGTTGACGGCAGCTACACTCGTTACTATAAGTGACATTAACCCTTAGAGAGTAAGAAGCCAATAATTTATCAATACATGTGTTCAGCAAGCATCAACATGTAAACATGTAGACAGCGATATTCAATATGCTCCGTCCACAGTCTCTCATCCACCGTCACTAACATTATGTCTTACACAAGGACAGCATGCTAGTTCAGCTGATAGCAAATTGTTACTAATAAGCTCAAATGACAGCTGTCTGTATGTAGACTAACTTAGCTTGACACTTATCTTAAAATACTTTTAAACTTAGCTGCTGGCTGAGACAAACAGCCCCAGCTCTCTACCAGCATGTAACCAGCCAAGCTGGTGGAGCCAAATACAGGACTTACGCCCAATCATCTAAGTCATCACGCTAATTTGAATACATTTTTCCGAACTTTGAGGTGCGGTGGAAACGCAGACAACACAGATTACCAGGAATTATTTTACCCAGGTAAATAAATTCCTGGTAATAAAAGTTCCTGGAAATGTTGGTGGAAAAGGGGTTAATGCTTTCTTGTCATCTATCTAACAGGCCCAAGTAGTTAAAATCAATCAGGTAACATCTCCCCCTCTAACTTGTAATATGGGAGAGTTCCACAAGGCAGCATCTTGGGCCCCCTACTTTTTCTCCTTTACATAAATGACCTTCCTAATGTGTGTAAATATACTAATTGTTTTTTTATATGCTCATGACACTGTAATTTTTCTCTCTGACCCAAACCCTGGGATCTTAAATTCAAAACCATCATCTGATCTCAACCACTTACATGACTAGCTGAAACATAATCATTTAACTATCAGTGTCAAGAAAACAGAATATAGGTATTTTCATTCCCCTCAAAAACAATATCTACATCTGGCCCTATTCAGTTTTCAAATCAAACACTAACCATCGAAACCTACAAATATCTTGGAGTATATCTTGACTCACATCTCACTTATCGACGAAGAAGTTCAACCAGAAACTGTACGTCTATAACAAGATCAGACCATATCTCACCCCTGCTGTTTCAGACACATACCTACATTCAATCATTCTCTCGAATATATCCTGCTGTCTCCCCATATGGTACCTCACCACCAAGGAAAACATTGAACCCATAGTAAGAATATACAAAAGAGCTTACACGATCCATGGTAACCTCCCTCTTTGGACTCATCACTGCATCGCACTCTCCCATTCTAATGCCCTGACTTTTCAAAACTACATAAATAATCTAGCCATTAAACTCTATTTTCAGATCCTACACAGCAACTCCAATCCTACACTTACTGCACTACTTCCAAGTCACAACACAAGACAGCAACACGTCACTGGATCAGTCTCCCATGCACTTATTCCTGTACCACCTTACAAAAACAGTTACAGTCAGAGATCATTTTGTCAGTTTTGGAATGAGATCCCACACTACATCAGAGCAATACCCTCTTTTACACATTTCAAACACGCATTTAAACACTATCTGATGGAAGGACAGACCTGTAACCATTGAATTAAATCCCATATCCCATTTTACTCACTCCATTTCAGTCCGCTACTCTGCAATGTCTATTTAGCTGCCTAAGTTTTGTTGTTTTGCCTCTGCTGATTATTTCTGTTTGTATTTTATATTGTAATGTGTTTTTGTTGCATAACAGGAACCTGCTGAATACCAGCTTTTAACTGAGTCAGGCCAGTTTTAACTGTAACACACAATGTTACTATTGATTCCTTTCCTGTATCAATAAATCAATGAAATGAAAATGAAAAAGTGCCATCTGAAGATGATAATATATCAGTCTTTGTGGGTAATGGCAGATATTTTGGTAAATAACTTTCAGTTATACTAAAGCTGCACAGCAGCATTACTTTTGTCTTAATATATAGCATTAATACACAAAAAAACATTCAGTAAATCTTATTACATAGTTATAATTAACTATAACTGTTTAACTGTAACTTAAGCAAGAGTGCAGTGGAAAATCAGATACCCTCAAATGAATCATGCCGAGGAATTATTTGACTTCTTTGGAAATAATAACGATAAATGTGCCTTCTTGCTAATAGATGGCAGTCAGCCAGCTTAGCTTAGAGGACTGGAAACACGAGGAACAGTGAAACTGGGTCTGTCCAAAGGTAACAAGATCCCCCTATCAGCATCTCTAAAGATTTGTTTGAAAAGGCACTGGCAAGCAGATTATTTTGTTATTTTGACATAAGACACAATTGAAGTGTGCAGAGGGCATTGAAAACATCTACACTGTTACAGATTAGCTATGAGTCCCCAGATTGCCCCAGTGCCCCATAATACTGTGACCCCCTCGATTGTCATGTCAAACAGTATTTTAATATTGAATACTCATACTGTTTAAAATCGGACATCTTCAAACAAAAGCAGTGTCCGCCTTTTTAGTTCCCTCCCAAACTGTACACAGCTGGCTGTTTCCGTGTCTTTTTGTGAGTCACCAGTGCTGTGAGAGGATTAAGAATTCAACTCATTAAATAAAACCCTATTTTGGAAATATTTACATTAAGATACTTGACCATTTAAGAATAAGTTCACAGTAAAAGACTTGGGAGAGGACAGTGGGACATAGTCAGAGTTTCCATCTGAGAGGCTGGAGAAGACTAAAGTGAGGGAAGCTATTTACAGAGATCCTGACTCATTCTATGGGAAACACTGGGGTATATACTGTGAGTTTTGTTCAGACAGTCACACTTGTGGCAGCTTATCTCTAAATGGCAGTTCAGAGTGTGAACCGTTTCAACACCCTCTTTAGGCCACTAAGACCACAAATATAGAGGAAGTGGAAGATGAAAAAACACCACCTCCCTTTGGTGTTGAGAAAGAGACGACCGATTTTCATCAAGTCGTTCGACACGAATTAACTGAATTTCCTATTGCATAAAATGCCGAGAATTCTTACGACTATCGTAACGTATTCGGCAAAATGTTCATACCATGAAAATAGAATTAATGATGTGTCACATTTATCTACTACAAGAAGAAAGGAGAAGTGCTGTCCACATAAGGCAAAAAATAATTATTTTTAGTACTTTCCAAATTAATTTACAAATGAAAAACAGTGAGAGTTGCTCCCAGATTCATGGGTTTTAAATTGCAAATCAAACAGAGAGTTTCTCATTTGCTTGCCTGTCAGTCACTGGGTTTACTGTGTATTTGAGTTTTGAGTCTAAACCTAAATGCTCTAAATAGGATTTCAACAATGTAACAAATATGTGACATGGGAGTCTTTCTCCAAGAGGCAATAAATCAACTCTTCAGTGCAAACTGTTTACCATTTAAAAAATATTTGCAGAACAATTTCTGACACGTATAGGGCATCTGCATGGTTGTGAATGTCTTGCACAGTGACATTTTCTTATCTGGTGATCATTTGAAATTCTATTCTGAGAACTTGATTTAGTAAAGTGGAACAAAACTAACCTCAGTCACATTTATTAAAATCTTTATGTGCCGGTAAGTTATTAGTCAGTTAACATGCCGATTATATCGATGACTACATCAACTAAATGTTCATTAATGTGAGTAAGCTGATTGTTGCCATGTCACCCTCACTGAAGACTGAGGCAATACTGCCACCATGTGGCTCATTGCAAGACTGCGACTAGAAGCACAACAGCAGACACAATGGAAACTTAGAGCTCATTAACCATGAGGCCAAAAGTGGATCTGATGAGTGTGATCGCTGTAATATAGAGCTAGTGTAAACATATTAATAAATGGCATGCATGTCAAGATAACTAACAGAATATGAAGTATAAAGGTGCATGTGAGACATGAGTAATTAAATATGTTGTATATTTAAGTTCTTGCAGAAATGGTAGGCAACAGTGGTTGTAACATCAACAGCAAGAAAATAATCAGATACGGACAAAACTGTTTAATTTGACTTTTATTCATTGGTGAAAGGAAGACTTGAAGCAGCAAGATCCGATGAAAAACCTGGGCAAGGCACTGTCTGTCAATTTACGTTATGTTTCAGCCCTTTTTTGATTCAAGACAAAATATTGAGTAGCATCTTTTAATACATTTCTTTTTCACACATGATGACTGAATTACACTTGTTTCTTAAAAAGAAGGCTGTCAATAAATGGTGCTTCAGGTAGAACATACAGTGCAGCATTATAAAAGTTATTGTCAAAGGCATGGAAATGTATCCAAAGCAGCAACGACTGCATTTTTACATTAAATGGAAGATACGAGAACTACGCGCAGCAATGGGCAAGAATACTGTATAACAAAATGCATCTTGGTACAAATGACTTTCGTTTAATAAGAGAAATCAAAATAAAATAAAACAAAATCTAAAACACATTTATTTTGAACTTGCAAAATTGTGTAAATAAATCCTTTAAACACTAATTTCTAAATATCCAAGAACAAGCAAAACCCTTCACGTCTGAGTGCCAACATGTAATCTGGAACATCGGCACAAGGAAGTCATATTCATTTTTATGCAAAATGTTTTGGCCTTGTTTTAAAAATCTCCATCCGTGCTATTTTGCCTTTTGCCTGGTATTTTGGTGTTTCATTGGTCCTATCACAGGCTTTAGGGTGTGCTTGTTCCATCAGCTTACTATCACAGCAGAGAGCTGTTCAATTAGTTTACAACAAAATAATGTTTTCAAAAAGCTGTTCCTTCTGAACAAAAACTTTTACCTTTGACAAGTACTTCTAGATTTTATAATACAAAAATATCCTCAGTGGTGTCTGGTTTCCACCTTACATAATTCTATCACTTCTGAAAAAATCCAAATTACAAAATACACAAATGTCATTAAATACACACAGTATATGAAAAATGCATGCATTGGAAATAGTGCCCATGTGGGGCAGTAAGTCTGTCTCGACTTGTTTTGCAAAGGTCAGCTTTAGTTTTCCAGTGCATGTTTAATGAAATTATTTAATTCTATGCATCAAATTCCATGAAGATTTTTTGTGGCAAGAAACTTCTCATTTGTGAAGAAAACACATGACCGAGCAAGGAAGATTCTACATCTACGGATAACTTTATTGGTGTTTGATCACCAACTTGACACGTGGCAACTACAGTGTAACTCGTTATGCTGTACTGATTATAATATTGCAAAAACATGTGTTCTGATTATCAAACAACAACTTCACTGATGAGCAGAATTAAAAATAAAAGCAGAGGAATAAACGAGGGTTAAACTCTTACAGGTAGAACAAAATAAACTTTCAATGTCCTATTTGTTTTTTAAATTCAATCCTGGATAAAATAGATGATGAAGAACAGCGAAATTTGTTCTAAAGCCTTGTAGCTGCAAACTGACTTAAAGGTATGTATGTACATGAACTTGATCTTTAATATCACGTTGTGAGTGGGGTGAAAATACTGTATGATTTTGAACACTTTAGAACACACTCAAATGATGAAGTGAGTAAATTTGCAAAAAAAAAAAAAAATATAATACTGCTCTATTAATGCTCCACATAGACAGTTACAGTGCATTTAGTTTTAAAACTATGGGCAGCGAATCATGGGAGAAATACTACTGTCTGAAAAATCCAGCTTGCTGTGGAGAACCGTCGCATGTGTACAGCAGAAATACGTCTACAGTCACAGCTTTTAATCTGAAATTTGGACTGGTTTCTAAACCTCTTATTTTGAAATCATGAAACTGAAATGTGACAGAAATATATAAAGAAAAAAAAAATGCTAACTCAATGTGTCGTGAAATGAGGCGTGAGCCCATTACTAGTATGCTACATTATAAACCCCATGTGAGGAACGAACTAATAAAATACAGTATGTCCCTTTTCAACCAGTGACTTGCCTAAATTCAAAGTTAGGAATGATAACAAATAGAGAATCCCAGATCCATATTTGTACATTTTGCTGTGCTTGTGCAACCATGTCATGTTGTGGATCTGATTTATTTGGGTACAGAAGAAACAGCTTGTGTGAGGCAGGACTGCAGTCCAGGCAGAAAGGCCCAACTGTGCGGGCTTTTGCGTTGCTGAATGCAAACATCACATGCACTCGAACTCGTCGATGCGCTGTTTGGTGTTTCCTGACCGGATCTGTCTGAGGGTCTTGTACTTGTCTCGTCCTGCTTTCATGTTCTCTGCGTGGATCATGTCGTTCACTGTTTTCTTGCTCTCGTCGCGAGCGTTCGCCAACTCGGAGCTTAGAGCCTAAAAACACAGTCATCACAGTATTAAGACACCTCAGAGCAGTATGTTATTATGAACATGTAAGACTCACTCTCATCCCTGGGTGTGCAGAATATTAAGAACTTTTTTAGTGACTGACCTACTTTAGCTTTAAATATAACAATCTGTCTCTAAATCATTTGCATTTCTTTATCTTCCTCTCCTTTATCATTGAAATGGATTTATTAAAGGAGACCTATTATGCTTTTCTGTATTTTGTGTACATATTTAATGTGGCCAAAGTTACAAATAATGATGTAAACATATGCAGAAGTATATGCTCCCTTTCAACGTTTCTACTCTGAGTACAGTATGATGTAATATTGGGCCTGATTTCTTTATATGGTCATCTGCTCCAGGTACACTACTGCAGGTATTTACAGTTTGTAGCCTACACTGTTACATGAAGCTACATGCTAACGTCAGGTTAACCTGTAACCCTGGTTGCTGATGTTGTAAATCTCTCCCCAATTTCAGATCATATTCCTGCTGGAACATGTCCAGTTGTGTTTAAAAGCTTTTATTGGTGATTTTAGACGGTTAAAAGTGCTGCTACTCTCCGTTACAGCCGTTCTCTGGCTGCAAGTGCACCTCTATCATACACATAGCTACATGCTAACGTCAGGGAAGCATAAATTCTTGGTTGCTGATGTTGTAAATTTCTCCCTGATTTTGGATCATATTCCTGCTAGAACAATTCCAGTGGTGTTTAGAGGATGGTTTTTCATGGTAAAAAGTGCAGCTGTGCTCTGTTACAGTCATTTCCCAGCTGCGATGACAGTGCAAACACAGTGAATACAGGATGAATACAAGCGTGTGAGGAAAACAGTGTTTTCTAACCATTTAAGCATGTAAACATGTTCTAGTAGAAAACTTAAATACAAGTATGAACCTGAAAAAATTTACACATTTTACATACTCATCATATTTTAGATATTTTATATCTTTAAATGTTGAACATTGTAGCATAATACACATATTTTATTTGTATATTTTTACATACTTTGTACTTCATTACTTCTTATTTCAACTTCTATAATTCTCTATGCTTACATCTGAGCGACTGTAAAGTATCAGAGTTTCCCCCTGGAGATCAATAAAGTAGTCTGATTCTGATATCAGCCTACGTCACAAGAAGTGCAAGTGTCCCTATTTCTCAGTGCTTTCGTATGACCTGTTTGCACTACAACACCTAAGCTAAAAACTGACATACTGATAGCTACATTTTACAACAAAAAGAAATGAGTAATGAGGCCTACTTGTCCATTTTTTTGTGGTGTGATTTATTTTCACACACTTTTTTACCCTAGTTAAAAAATGGATTTAAGGCAACTTAAAAAGCATGGGTGTCATGTGAGATCAAATCTCTACAGTTAGCCTTTTGATCTATCTTTCCAATAATGTATCGACAAATCAAATTAATTTTATATTTGAGATATGTGCAATCACTTACAAGTAGATGTTTCTGCAAACGTTCGTTCTTCTCAGCCTCGGTCATGCGCTCCTCTTCGCTGCGGTCCTTGTACGTGGCGGCAGCTGTGAACTCTGCGCTGGCTTCGGCACTGCTTTCGTCGTTCTCGTCGTGCTCGTTCTCTGCGTTGAGGGGCTCCTGAACGTGAGCCGCCATCACTTTGTTTTTGAGCTCTTCTTTGGTCTTCTCCAGGTCCTCCTGCACTGTGGTAGCCTGAGGAAACAAAGAGCACCAATGAGGAGACTGTGCATTATAGTTACAGGCCTCACTGCAATTTCAACCACGTCCTTGTTTAGATAATTAGAGATTTGATGGACAGAAATGTATCTAACACCCAAAAAACATGACATCAGTAGGGTTTTTGTTCCAGGGTGTTTGTTGTTTTGTTTCATACACACATTCATACTGTGGGAAACATGAGAGTTGCACCACATTATATGACAATCGGACAGATAGTTGTTGAGGCATTTTTCTAAAAGCCAAAAACATCAACCTCATGGTGGTGCTGTATCTAAAACTATCTAAAATAAACTAACTAAAATTAACTGACTCATCATTTCGGCTCTTCCCAGCTGGCTGTGCAACATCTTTTTTTTTTTTTGGCCACTAAAAATAATTTTAAACAATCTATTAAAGACACTAAAAATCCACTTTAGCCATGGGGCATTAGAGGACGCCTTGTGCTACAAAATTAACTGACCAAGAATAAAAGCTGCTGACAAAGTTAAAAAAAAAATAACGGACCAGAGTGCTTCTGCTTTGAGCCAATCATGACTAAGCCTGGAATTTCAACTGAAACTAAACTGTTTGCCAAAAATGCACAACTGTGGAAACCACCACTTAGCACAGCATTCTTTTACAAGGCAGAATATCATAATGGTGCAAAAGAGTTATGACAGGATTTCCTTTGCACAAAGACGGCTGTCACCGCCACAAACAGCATGAGTCACACTGCCCATAAAATTGAAGGGGCTGGGCTGGTGTGCATGGTTTTTACCAAAAAAGACATGAGGCGAGCTGTGAGCTTTCACCCCTCCCCCAGAAACACACAACAACAGGACCTCAGGAATGTCTGTCCTTACTGTGTCACAAGGGAGGGGCAACATAGTCAGCACAATGTTTGACCGACGGTGAGGTTTGATGATGCTCTAGTTTTTGCCATGTCCACATTGAGCTCATTTGGAGTGCTAACATTATCTGATCACACAACACAGGTGCCTTTAACTTGTATAAGCACAAAATATTTGGTGCAGTAATGCAGAATTTACTGTTCCCCTGGTTAACACATGGGCCACTGTAAAATCACTACTTTGTACTTGTTAAGAACAACATGCCACTACCTGAACCATAATATGATGGAGGCATTATTGAGAGGATGAAGAATGGAGTCAGTCTGAGAATCATCAGTGACCTGTCTGTCTCACTTCTCAACACACGATGGCTGTAATGCACAATTTTAGTTTTAACCAACTGCAAGAGAGGCAGGAAGAAGAACTGTAGCTGTGTAACTGTGTCTGTAACCACCTATTAAAGCTGGTAGAGACACAAGTCATTTGTGTATGAGAAAAAAAATTCAGGCCATCAGCTCTAAAGCTGAATGTGATACAGTTTTCTCCTTTGTACTTAAATCATTGATGACTAAAACTGTCACTGCAATCAAAGAAAGAAGACTATTTTGTTACTATAAAAACATAGTAACTCAGGGATGTCTGTGATTAGTAGACAAGTTGATTAAATGTTGCTACCCTCGCTAGTCAGCACAAATTTTTTCGGGGCTCCTACAGCTTAAGGCAAGTTAGATTTAAGACTTTTTAGGTGTTTTTTCAAGTCACTCTGAATTAAATTTAAGACAAATTTTACCATAATTAAAACTGAAGCAAGAGACGATCATGGAACAGAACTGGGATATAAGTGGCATTTGTTGGCAGGTTTTTAAGGCGATTTTGTGTTTCTCACTCTGCATGTGGGATTCCACTGTCTCCATTTCCATCCTGCCATGTTTAAAAAACGTTTTACATAAAATACACCAAGCCTTGTTTGCATTGCTTTGAACAGGTTTTAGCCATGCTGCGAAATCTTAATTAAATTTGCACCCATTGTCACCCAGGGTACCGTGACAGCTAGCTAGCTGAGTGTATTCTCTGCTCTAAGCATCCCGGCCAGAAACAAGTGTGTTGTTGGTTGGTTACCCTGATGTGACGTTAATGTGAGAGACATTAGATAAATTATTTTGAAAAAAAATATGTTGTTAATTGTTCAGAGATTTTACAAGGCAATGTCATGAAAAAAGATTCATAACATCCTACTTTCCATGATTTAGCATTTCGACTTTTTGAAATTGATTTAAGACATTTTAATACCAATTAAGGCCTTATTTTTAGATTACTGAATCCAATGCCTTTTAAGATTTTCTAAGGATCTGAGGAAAACAGGAAGTATTTGGGTCAGCATGTGAGACTAACCAGAGGCTCTGTTCATCACTGGCTCTACCTCTCTCTTTCTTTCGCACACACAGAAACACATGTGTGCTCTCAGAATCAATAGACCAGTGCAAGTCCATAGCTGTCCACGGACGTTTAATGCATTAAGTATGAGCCTTACACACACTCAACGTGGCTGAATGTCTTCTTGCTAAACTGAATGAAAGACAAGCTTAAGAAGCCTAGCATATGTGTGTGAGAATGTGAGTGCATGTGAATTTACACACAAGAGTAACTGCATGCATTTGTGTGTTAAATACAATGTAAATAAATGTAATTTGCTTACTTTTATTTAATGAACTGGTGTCATGTTTTTTATTATAATGAGCAATGTTCATAATGTGCAACTCAGATCATACCTTCTGTTGCCACTCTACTGCCTCTTCCTCCTTCTTCTTCTTGGCATCCTCCAGGAGGGAAATCTTTGAAGTCAGCTCAGCCAACTCTGTTGCCTGAAAGGACATTTTTTCACTTTTAGACTTTCTTGACATTGATATTTGAAGCATCAGTACACGCACATGTTCATCCATCAAAGCCTTTCGTTTTCTAGTTTCAATACCTATTTTTACACAAAAAGTGTTTGATAACTGACCAGGTGTTCTTGGTTCTTCATCTGGTTCTCTGACTGCTGCAGCAGTTTCATCTTGGCGTCCTCAGCACCCTTCAGCTCACTCTCCAGACGTTCAGCCTCCTCCTGAGCCGACTTCCTCTCCATCTCCAACTCCAGAGCCCTCTGTGTTTGCTCCTCCAACTCTGTGCGCACACGCACACACACACACACACACACACAGAAGCAATAAAGTTAAATGTTGTGTAAAAAAGCTGTCACCATTCATTACAGTGCAACAACAAGCTTTTTCTTGAGCACTGATGGGTCACCCACCTTGTTGGGCTTTTTTCGTCTGCTCCTCAATCTGCTTTAGTCTCTCCATTAACTCTTCCTTTTCCTTTTCAATCTTTTCCTTTTCCTTTTCTGCAACTTCTCGTTTCCTCTTTTCATTCTCCAGCAGAGCTCTAATGGAAACACAAACAAGATGTATTGGATTATACCATAGTATACAGAGTATTTAGGTTACACATCCCACATAACTATCAAACACAGTGCAGGGCTTCTGTGTTGGAATTAACATTTCTATAATTGCTGTCACAAAGAACAAACCTGACATTCCTGTTGCATGATGTATTTTAAACCAGTTAATAGAAATCAATCACAAAGTGTGGTAATTACATATTTACAGTAATAGGCTACATCAGAAGTCACATAGTGTAGTTCCTCTGACAACAGCTTATGACTCTTACCGTTCCATCTTCTTGTGATTCTTCTCCTCCCGAGCCTGAGCCTTCATCTGCTGCACTTCAATGGTGTCAGGTTTGCGGCGGCGCATGTACAGCTCATGGTTGCCCATGCAAAGAGCCAGAATTCGCTTGTTGATGCGCAGTCTTGGAGCATAGAATACAAAGTCCTAAAGAATAAAATTAGAGATTTATATTTAGGATTGATCCATAGATAGATGATTTATCAATTGTAAACGAGTTATTATTGTTAATGGTTTACATACAGGTGCTTTCTTGTCAATTGGTTTGATGACGAACTTCTTGTCATTGAAGGAAATGTTCCTAATTTCACTCCAAGGAAATCCAATTTTGGGTGTCATTCTGTTGAAGACAAAACAAAAAAAACCTTTGTCAGCTGCATCACAATAGACAGGAACTAGTAATGACAATAAACAATAATGATGCTAAACATTAAAGCTGCAATGTTTAAAGACTACTTGGTCTGGGCCATTTTTTTAAGGGGAAAAAAAAGAAAAATTCTGACTCAAGTTTCTAAAATGTGAATATTTTCTGGTTTCTCTACTCCTCTATGACAGTAACCTGAATATCTTTGGGTTGTGGACAAAACAGGACATTTGAGGATGTCACCGTGGGCTTTGGGAAATACTTTTAGACATTTTTCACAATTTTTTGACATTTTATAGACCAAACAACAATCGATTAATTGAGAAAATAATTGTTGGTTGCAGCTCTGCTGAACATGTGCATTCATAGTGATTTGACATAACTGTGAAATGACTTACTTGTCATTCTGTTCATAAATGTTGAGCCCCAAAGCATCCACTCCCAACCACAGTTCTGTGCCTTTCTTGTTCTTGATGTTGAAGTAGTTGACCCCGTACATCTCGAGATCTTGAGCGATCTTCAGATACTCCATCATGGACTCCTCTCTGTGGACAGATAACACATACTAACATAAATAACATGTTGCACAAAAGCAAGAAATGTTAAAGCTTCAAGTTAAAAGCACAGTGTTCTACAGCTAGGAGTTAAATGTATGGTAGCAAGGCTAAGAAGAAGCCTTGAGAAGAGAAAGACAATTTTTTTTTAAAAAAAATTCAAGCTTCACATCTTCAAAGTGGTGAGAGTTAGATTCTGACCCAGGACTGAAACCTCCAAAGACCACTACCATCACTAAGCTGGAGACTAAGCAACTAGAGCAAGGTAGAATCAGGTGCAACTATGGTGCAATATCTCCCAAATATGCACATTCAGTCAGTATTTTGGGCTAAGAGTGTGAAAGATCCTCTTAAAATAGTGCCTGTTGAAATACCAAGTAGACAAAGATGTTTCATGTCTTCAAATGTTTGTTTGCACATGCGTGTTGGCAGTTACCTCATCATGCTCTTGTGTTCTTCATGCCACACTTGAATCCTCTCCTCCCACTGCTCCTTGTTAAGTTTGTGCTGGTCCAGAACTCTGAAAACATAAGACATCCGAGTGTCAGAAGTCATGCTATGAAACACGTCTCATACAAACACCCTGGCCGAAAGGTGACATCTATCTGACATTAACTGCCGTGTTGAAATGTTGCTATAAAGCTGTGTTACCTCTGAGGGAGCAGCTGTTCACTGGACAGATATCCTGGTGTGTGGACTTCCTTGTTGTAGTCGGCATACTTGGCCTGCACTGCGTAGGATGCCAGGAGGACTGCTGTCTCTGGAGGGCAGTAGATGTCGTCATTTAGGATTCCCTCCTTCACCTGCAGGAAGAACAGCCGCTGTGTGGCGTCCTGGATTAACTCCTCTGTCACATCCTCGGGGAAGAACTTGGCACGGAACTTAAACAGCAGCGGGCTTTCCTTCCTCACATCCTGGGCTGTCACCTAAAATAAAGTGTGGCACGGGTGAGGGGTAGAGGTTAGACTTCTGTAAACAGACTTGAGTTCAACAGAGTAGCTCAATTTTGCCAAAGAAGAAAAAGTGCGTGAGACATTGTAGCGAAGGAAAACACCTTCTTATTGAGCTTGAGCCATGTGGAGAAACCCTTTGTATCCTGGTACTGGAGCCCAAAGTACCAAACCTCTCTCAGCCCGATGGTCTTAACAACCTGAAAATATAAAAGCAGAAGTATTATTCTTGTTCCTCCTCACCATAACATTAGCACAGTCTGTTCTATAATAGATCTATGAACAGTGAAACACAGGCAACAGGCATCATTTCTCATGCTGCTGTGTGTTTGTTGTTTGTTTCAACACTCTTACAAACATCAAACAAAAACTACATATACAAATAATTTTGAGACATTAAAGAAGTGTTTTGTTAGAAACAAGAAACTCACACTCTGTGTGTGACAAGAAACTAAATAAATAAATGTGACTGCGTGCCCATAAATCTTTTCAAAATATAGTTTCTGTTATATTTTTTTTGTTTTGTTACAAAACTATTGCAGTTATTAGTCTGCTAGTTAAACTGTAAATAAAAATAAAGCAACCTGCTGGTTACATCACCAACACATTATTGCTTCATGTAATGTTTCACAGTAATTCAAAATAAATAACTTTTAACATATTCAATTCTTCAGTGTATTACTGTTAGTGGATATCACTGGTTTCAAGTCATGAGTTTCTCATACCTGGTCAAAGAGCTGCTTTCCTGTTGTGTTTGGCTGAATGGCGAACTCCAGTTCAGCATCCATTGTAGTGACTCTTACACTAATCTGAGGAAGAGAGCACATTGGAAGAATGAGTGATCGTTAAATTTATATATATATATATATATATATATACATATACATAAATGGACACAGACAGCATTTTGGGTTAGTGTTGTCACAATAATGGAATTTCTTACTTTGATACAATATCTTAAAAAGATACCAATATTCAATACCATCTTTGATGCCACAGGGGAAAACTGACATTGAGAGTATACAATTTAAAAAAAAGATAAATATAACAAGAGTGTAACATGACAACAACAACTTTTCTTCTCTTGGTTAGTAGCAGAATGACTATAGTATACATTAACAATAAGAGAGAGCAAGAAAGCGCAGCTGGTATCGCCGTTTCGATACTGAAGAATACTGTCAAAATATTCAGACTCAATATGTTTCGATAAATACATTTTTGACAACAGTATTTCGGATGAAATGAATCTATCTCACATGTATCAGTGAGCTAAAATCAATTTCTTGGCAGAAGCAGAGCTTTATTATTATTATTGCTGGCATGATCAGGAGATAGTTCGCTTTAGTGTCTCAAAGAAATTGATATACGTTTACGTCTTTGAGCTGTTGAAATTCACTGATCAATCAATAAATTCTGATTGTTCTTTTAGCATTTAGCTCATTTTAAATGATTCTCCATCTACACACATAAAACAGTCAACACTGACATGTCATTCAGTGGAAAACACATCATCTTTCATCACTTAAACTTACAGTATTATATATAGAATTTGAAAACTCCCACTGGTGCCCCCCAGTGGCAATATATAAAAATAAAATTGACAGAAAGCCACAAAAAATAAAAATAAAAGATTATATAATGACATACTTCTACATACAGTGGTTCATCAGCTGATTTTCTATCAAGCTACTGGGAAGGTTTTGAATAAACCAGGCTGTGCAAAGGTGCAGCGACACCCCTCAGTGCACACGCTCCACAGGCCACGTCTGTCAGAGAACAAAGTAACTCTACAGTCAGATCAGGCCTACTGTGAACACTCAGTCAACCACACCATCGTGATATCATGACAAAAGATGTTTTGATGTATGCACAATTCGTTAAAGATCAGGGTCCCGCAGTGTGTACGACAAACGTGCCAATCTGGCAGTGTCTCAGTATAGAACTTATCTACAGGAAGTAACCACATCCTCTGGTGGCTGCGAGGCACTGCTGCTGAACACTGAGCTCTTCTGAGAGTCGCCTACATCCTGTCATGTATCAAGCAACCTGTCAGCTTACTGCTGAGCTATCTGCTGTAGCAGAATTTAGTGAGAACAGACTTTGTTAAGTAGGTCTATCAACCTCAGGTAACACATTTTGTCACAGCTGCTTATTTAGCCACTGAGGCCCTTCTCATTTAAGAGACTTGAAATTGTGTAAATTATATGTCATGAGCTGAATGGATATATTTAACCTTAAAGCCTCGCTCAGTGAGGTCGGCCAGAGAATACATTCATTCTGTACTGAGTAAACTGACCATGTAGGCATTTCTCATTTTCTCTGTCCTCTTAGAGATGACGAAAACAGCAGCAAGCATGTCTATTGGGAAATAACTGTGCAGGCTGAGGCCCACGCCTGCCCTGAACAACAATGGTATGCATTATTTCCCAGTTGCGGGGCTGATTAGAGTTGCGTTCTTTCCCATTCATGTCAGCAGGACCCCATTTACTGCTCAGGATACTTGCCCCTCTTCACATCCTGTTATCACCAGCAGACAGAGTTATAGTAAAACCTACAATCTGGGCCTACACCAAACTCCAACACAGATGCCTCAAGCTGTCTACACATACCACTCTTTAAACTGACAATTATGAGCTTCGATGAACATTTAATCTCATTAGTGTAGATGAGAGTTCAGTCGATGACCACCCTGCTGGGTGTAAGCGGTTTCATTTCCTGAGTCAAAATGGCTAATTCTGCATAAAAGGGAACTGCACTCGTACATTTTCTGCCTGGTTAGGGTGTGTCTCTCATGGCCAGAATTCAAAAACACTTAGCACACTATTATTAGCACACGCTCAAAAACACCCCTCTCAGGCCCATGTGTCATGTTTCCATGACCTGTTCTTCACTGCTTTTTATCACACCACAACTATTAACAACTCTTAACAAGCTATACATCTAGAGGCATGTGTGATGTATTTAATACTTAAGTTTTTCACAAGCTAGCGACTTAGTGAGTCACCTATGTAATGTGAAGCTTTCTTCAAGAATCCTCCACTTCACTGACTGCCTGAAACTTTGGGTTATCTTTAATATCTCCATTTGCTTTATCCTTACTCATACAGCTGTGTGCGACTACATCTTCTGATGTGCAGAAACCATAAAGGTCTCATCTCCTCTTGTGTTAGTATAACTGGCCTTTGATTTATCAGACCAACTCATCATTTTAAGACACATTCATATCCTAATTATGGTATTAAATCACATGAAATATAAAAGTTATATGGAATAAAAGTATATATAGTTGACTGATTATTTAAATATATTGAGTTTTCAAAGCAGAAATAATCAAGATAACTCCAATATATGTTCTCACTTACAATACATTATAGGCCATGATAATAAAATCCTTAGCACATCAAGTCAAATCACATTAACAAAGACAGAGCACAGCCATGCCAGCAGATCTGTGGGTCTGTTTGTATGCAGTGGTTCACTGAGCTAAATGAAAACGTTAGCATGTTAACAAGCTCACGGTGACAGTGCTATTTAGTTTAGCTAGTTAGCATGCTAACATTTGCTAACACTAAGAACAGCTGAGGCCGATAGGAATGCTAAACATTTACGATAATTCATAAACCCAAGTATTAAGCAAATGTACATTTTGACCCTGTGATGGCACTAGATGAAATTTTAAGGGATCACAATTCATCCCGTGGGGAACATGACTGTCCACCAGATGTCATGATGATCCATGATTGATATTTCAGTCTTGACCAACCCACCAACAGGCTGACGTTGCCATCTGCATCCACAGAGCCATGCCACCCACTAGCATGGTTGAAATCCACAAATTGCCCCAATAAGCCTTGAGGGCTTGATGTCAGTTTAATTACAACTCATGTCAGTATTCATGAAAGCTGTCACTCTGAATAATTTAACTGATGAACACAAATGGCCAATGGAGGAAGGGTAAGGGGAGACAAAACCCTCTATTATTTGTAGGAAGTGAACAAGTTTGTTTGATAATCATATGGTCATTATGCAATAATGGAGAAGTTAAACCAAAAGTAAACTGGGAAACACCTCAGGTTACCTCGTTAGGAAGAGGAAGCAAAACTACTGAAACTCACAGAACATGTGTGATTTATAGATGTACAGCCCAGAGCAGACCCAGTGATCTAAGTACAGTCTACCATAGTTATTTTTCTCCACTAAGATTCACTTTAATCAAACATTATATATGAGTTTTCGGCTACATGGCCTTCTTCAAGATTTGCAAATCTTGAAGAAGGCCATGTAGCCGAAACGTTGATTTAAATAAACTGCATATGGAGCCAGAGTGTGCGACACTTTTTTTCTTCAACTGATCTTCCTCCAGTGATCAGCACCTCAAGAGTATTTGGTGTGAGTTTTTTCTTAAAATTTGTAACGTCCCCTTTCATGACATTCAACCTTACATCCTACAGAAAGTAAATTAATAGTAAAAAAAAAAGTTCAGTGGGAACCCCTGTTGTCCCAGCATTCAGTCGTTCAGCCCTTACATTCCCACATGACCACACCAGTGCTATCTCTGTGTGCTGTTCACAACCGCAGTCCTTCCAACCAAAATCAAGACAATAAAGAACATACCGCTAAGTGGTTTTAGGAGCAAAAGGGAACAACAATGTTGACCAACAGCATCCTTACGTACGTGGACAGCAGGACGGCCCTCATGTCTGGGCACAAACCCACTTTATGCGAGCAGTCGACTAAGGTTAGCAGCAGCACATGTCAAAACAGGCCGCACATAAAGACCATCTTAAGTGTGACAAATATAACAAACGTAGCTATACACAATGGGTGCTGAATCTAAATCATACTTCTGTGTCACACAAGGTCAGCAACTAAGGTGAACATCGATTTGACAATGGATCGGCTCTGGTGACGACAGTAACCATGACACTGAGATCTACCACTACTTGGGTCACAGCTTATATGAAAGATGAACTGCACATGTCAGAGGCGACAAGAATAAGATCTGCCTGACAGACGTATGAAAATAAGGGTCAGACTCAATCCAGTCAGGTGGAACAGTCACATTTAAATGTGAATACAGGGTATGTACAGTCGGTAAGCATTTGAAATCTCAACCTTGACATTCTCAACAGCGTCCAGTTAACAGCTATTAGGTAATGCCAAGCTGAATATGAAGTGTGAAAATGTGGGAAAATGTGACGTGATGACTTATCCTGCATGAGGCACAGCACAACAGCCTTGTTATGTTATCGCTCGAAGCCAATAATACAAGGGAGATCATGTGAAAAGACTTGTGAGCAAGACAACAAACGTGTTTATATCCTCCAAAGCAATATACAAATATTGGCCTCTAATACAGTACTGAGTTTGCAGCCAACCATCAGAAAAGTATCTATGCCACAAAAAACAAATCAGTATCTTGGTGAGTAAACATAAGTACTCATCACGTCTGCTGATCAGATTAACATGAAGTCGTGTGCTGGACGCCTTGTAGCATTACACTACATAAGCCCTGTGGCTGAAGAGAATAAACTGGGCAACAGGAGGAGCGAGGACGGAGAAGAGAATAAGGTTTCTCTGTTAGCAGGGGACAGTAAACACAGGAGCAACAAGCTTTCAGAACTGTTTCCCACGACCACTCTTGTAATCAATCAAGAATGTGTTTTTAATAAAAAAAAAACAGCCATTGTGGTACAGACTGCTCTTTCATTCTCTCTAATCATCTAAATCTTTTTTGATTGACTCTCATCTCATGTTTACTGCGTATGTTCACCTGACTTCGCACTCCTGTCCTACAACATTAGTCCTGGTATCTTATCAGTCCGATGCTAATACCCCTTGCCAAATTGATTACGTTGTCTGACCTTTCAAGCACTTGTTCTGTGCTGGCTCCATTTATTCTGATGACATATTGCCTTCCTTCTGACCCCTGCGTTTGATTGCTAACTGTGCCAATCATCATGCTGCCAACTATAAGCCTCCTGTTGACCAAGTAAGGACTCTTTTATCCCTGCTGGTTTTGTCTGCCAGCTCTGCTTTTGGGTTCAAATCCTGTGTTATACTGTTACAGCCACTTAGGCACAATTATGTAGACCAAACAGGAAGACTAGGCAGCAACATGGAGATACTGAATTGCCTATCTTCTCCAATATACATCTTTATATAGCTAATAATAAATTCCACGTTTCCAGCATAGTTCAATCTACTGGTGACACTGACAGTTTCAGGGTTCCTCCAGCTGAAGGCAAGTTAGATTTAAGACTTTTTAAGACTATTAATAATGCTATTGGGAATGAAATTCAAGACCAATTTATTACTTAGGGTAAGGGACAATTTTGCCCAAATGTTTGTAGTAATATAAGAACATGATTTTTTTTCTGTCTCATGGTGGAGACAAGGGAGGAACCGAACTGGGAAATACCTGTTGGGGAGTTTTCTTGGCATTATTGTTTCTCACTCTGCACACGGGCTTCTACTGCTCTGATTCCCATCATGCCATGGTTGAAAAACGTTTTGCATATAATAAACCTAGCCTCATATGCATTGTCTTGTACCGGTTTCAGCCTTACTGCAAAATCTTGGTTAAATAACCAATTTTCATTGAATTTGCAGTTACCCATGTTGTCCAGGGTACAATGACAGCTAGCTAGCAGACAGTTGATCCTCTCCGGAAACAAAATATGAGTGTTTCTGATCTGCTATCCTGATCTGTGTAAGATGGCATTCAGTAAATTATTTATAAAAGATAGATGGTACCAGTTATTCAGAGATTTTGCAATACAACGTCAGAAAAAAAAGAAGATTCATAAAAAGACCTACCTCCCATGTCTTGACTTTTCTATGACTTTTCAAAGATTGATTTAAGGCATTTTAACTCCAGCTAAGGCCTTATTTTTTTGATTAGTGAGTACAATGTCTTTTGAAATGTTTAAGGATCTGCGGGAACGCTGAATTCAGACAGACAGTATGTAGAGGAGAGCAGCCTATTTGTTTGGTGTGTAGTAATGATTAAGGACGCAATGTTTTTCCCACAAGAAGACAACCACAGATACAAACCACAGGCACTTCTGTTTGCAGTAGGCAGTAATGCAATACTACATGACTAATGCTCACTGCAGTGCTTTGCTTATGCTATTCCTTTATTATGTACACAGTTTGTACTTTGCTGGCTTAAAATTTGTACCAAACACTGTCATTACAATGAGGGCCAAATACACTAATCTTAACTCAATCATCTCCTGTGTCATTTAAACATCTAATTGTAATTACAATGGTCGGTCATATTCAATAAAAAAACAGATTATTTAAACAGAAATAAGTTAAGATGATTTCTTTTATTCCAACAGCAGCAATAGAAACAGACAAAAAACAGACGATAACAAGCACATAAAAAGTCTAAATCATTAATGAATAATAACAAAGAACTTACTTTCAGGAGTCTGATTTTCTCACAACCTCCAAACAGAAAGCATTGAACTACCTGTTTGTGTAAAAACCCCAGACGTTTTGATTGCAGTTTGTCCACCACCTCCACCTCTACACACTGTTAATCTGCTCTGCTATGTGCACTTGCACTACAGACTCATTTAATCCCCTGCTTGCATACCGCTGGGTCTTTCCATTTACCATTTCTCCATAGCCACACTTGTTAAAAGTCTGGTGCTCGTTACAAGAAAATGGCATCTGTTGTGATTTCTACGTAGCGGGCTAAAATGGTAAGTTATGCTCAAGTTTTGTGTAAAAGATAGTAGGCCATTTCTGTATTTTTGGATGAAAAGGTGTAATACGATTAACATTATTCACCAGTTGAGAAGAATGACAAACTGGTTGAAAACAGACTGATTGTCTGCTGTACTAATCCTGAAATGGTTCTATTTTTAAAACAGCAAGTATAGGAAAATGAAAGGGGAAACTGGGGTTAGATTAAAAAAAATAAAACAAAATAGAGTGTTATGTTTTGGGCCTATATAAAATGTAATTTTGTGTAAATTGTGAGTCTTTGTGAAAAAACAAATAAGCCACACCCACACACATAACAGCAGTAGTTGAACAATTTAAATACAAAACTAATTTCAGCTAAAATGTACAATTACACTGATGAACACAGACCTATAGGTAATCCTGAACTTGTTGCACTGCTGTAATGCATCTAAAGTGGAGCATGGCATCTGAGGACCACGCTAGGGGAAAACAGGGAGGAGAACAGCTAGACCGTGATGTGAAAGTCCTTATAAGGCTGCAGGCAAGGAAATTACCAGAAGAGGAACTGATGTAAGTGCAGAAACCTTGAGTCACAACACAACTTCCTTGGGAAACTCAGGCACTGCCAGGAGGAGTCCAGCAAAGGCAGACTTTCTCAATAATTATTGCTTTTGTTAAATGTCAAAGTTGTTACAGTTAACTACAAAACCAGAAACTGGGTCACTAAAACCGTTAATGGAAAACTTCTTTTTTTGAAGCCATGAATTTTACTCCCTGAGCTGGATTGTTGTGAATGTGACTACAAATGGGGGAAACAACTTTCACTGGGTGCAGCAGAGTGAGCTCTGGATCATTTGCTGAATCAGTGTGTCCAGCTTCCTTCTTTCAAACAGCATGTCTACGGCGTCTTCACATGGCGCCGTAAGCTTTACTAAAGGAAACAGACAACTGAGTGTCGCAATAACCTGTCTGAGTTTTACCATTTCATCACTGATATCACCATCCAGGTGCAATGACTGATCCTCAGAAGGGATAACTTTACTTCTCAGCAGCATATAACCTGACGTATTTAGGCTTTGCTCCAGCCACTTCTTCTGTTGATCCCTATAGTTTAGATTTTTAATACTGGAAACACAGCTCAGGCTGCTCATTAATAAATATAAGGCCTTACTGTCTAACATATCCCACAATCCTTTTTGGTCATCATTTATTGTCCTTGTTTATTTTGAGAAAGTCTTGCTGCTTCCTCTTGACTGTCTATTTTATTCACCACAAGTTTCCTCTTTTCTTACTCTTCATTATGTACAGGCAAAAGTCCCTACAACACAGCTGCACTTTCCCTGCAGTGTCCCTGTGCTTGTGAACTGGTCGTGACTGCCAAACAGATCCTTTAGAGGTCTTCTAGGTCCCCGGCTGTTACTTCAGTAGCAGCTACATATATAACAGGCCACTACTCTGCTGTTGTTGAGTCTAACGGTGTCCCTCTGCAGAGATTTGGCATAAAGACTGACACTAAACAAAGGACTAAAAAAAACAAAACGTATAAAGAGCATTACAGTGGAAAATATACACAAGATTAATACTTGTCAGCGTACAGTACAGAACATCTGAAAGCCCCCCTCAACTGCAAATATCGTACAGCTCCCTTTCATATAATTCGTAAAATTTGAAGGCATATTTTATGAAGAGATGTGGCAATTCACTGCTAATAACTAATTCATAATTTCTAGTTATTACCTGCCTGATCGGCACAACCTGACTTACACAAAAAAGCCCTGTAAAGTTTATTCTAAAATGCTAACATGATTAGAGGAATTCCTTTTAGGAAGAGGAGGGCAGAAAAAGCTCTTAAAGTATACACCTTAAATGCCAGGATGCTTTGACATTTTTTCAGGTTGACAGCTGGAAAAAATATCGAGGAAGTGCGAGCAGAAACAATGCTGCAGGAAGAAAGCAGCTACAACCTTTGGTACCATTTGTACTAATGTTTGTAATTTGGAAGTTCAGGAGTTCACAAGTGAGTCTTAATGACATGTCAGTGGTGAAACATGTATTTTAGTAAGTTTTAACAATTAGATTCAGATGTTTAATTACTGAATGCTCTAAAAGAAGTATCATAATGGCCAAGTTACTGGCTGCTGCCCAAAATGATAGCTCTTATAATGTGGGGCAAATTATGAGTCTACAGCATGTACCCAGAGTAGAGTAAGGGCAGTCTGATGTTGTTACAGTGTCTGCACTGTGAAATCTAAATGACTGTACTTAGCATCAGCTTCATCTCATGGGACATGAGTGACTCTTTTTGTAGCCTTTTGTCAGAGTGTGCATGTGGGTATCACAGCTCCAAACTGAATGAGAAGGGCTGCACACAGATTTCAGTTCCTACATTAAATTCTCTCAGTCAACTCATGCTTTCATCTGAGGCATACAGAAGAGGTTGAGGGTTACTTAGACACCATTTTCACTTCTGTCTGCCACTGATGGAGGCATGAGCCACTGGTCTCTGCCTGCTCTGATGGTGTTTGAATAAAACAAAGAGTGAAGTCAGTGTGTGGCCGTCCTCTTTGTTCAGAGCCACACCAGCTCCAGGACAAATCCATCAAGCTTTGGGTGCTTCTTCATTTGATACCACAGCACAGACCCAAAATTTGAGCCTTTTTTCTTAACAGTGGCTATAAGGCATAATATTTCTGGGTGTCTCCCCCATGCCACCTCCCTGTTTTAAGTTTGCCTCCATTTGCTCCAGATTTGGGCAACACAGCTGGCCTGAATGACACTTGAAATCCCTCCTCGTTAGACCTGACTGAGGAGGAGGCCTTTAGGAGGACTAGCTCGTTTGCTACTACAGGCCACACAGCCGCTTCCGCTGAAAGCCGATTCAACAAATGTGATTTCAGGCTCTTCAGCTGTGGAGAGAAACTTAAAATACCGTAATAACTAATGTACTAACCGTGAACCTCTGAATGAGTGATCCGGTTAAAGGCGCTAATTTTAATGACCAAACAGGCGGGAGCGCGCACGCGCACACACCTAACGGAAAGTACCCCAGTAATCCTCGGGTGAGTCTGAGAGGATGAAAAGGATGTAAAAATACTATCATACGTACTAAAGATGCAATAATGTGTATTTTAAGGCTAATATTAAGCACCACTGTCAAACAATAAGTCCCACTGGGCATTTTACAGGTAGGCTAACGTTATAACGGGGAAAGAGAGACAGATAGAAACACGGTAGTTTTTTACATGATAGCGATAATGCAGTTTTCATCCTTACCGTCTTCGGCATCTTTCCTTTCTTTTACGTCCGGTTCAGGATTTATAAAAAAAAAGTTATTAAATCAGTCGAGCAGTTAGCGAGACCAGCAGAAAACTTTTTCCCATCAGAACAACGGCGCCAATAAAACGCCTTCCTGTCTCGAGGACACAAACGTTACTTATAGCTCGACTACCGACAACTATTTTCAACCTACGGCGCGTGAGAGTATTTTTTTCTTTGTTTCGCCTTAAAGTGAAATGAACTGGAGCCTGATTTCCTGCTAACGGTACCCCTGACTGCAAGACCACACCCAGGCCGATGACAGGACAGCAGCCAGCCAGACAGAAAAAGAGGCTACAGGCCAGCAGACTCCGCCTGCAGCAGCAGCCGCATCATCATGGCTGCACTCAGTGTGCTGCCTCTCAGGTTCCTGCTACAAGTTCAGCAGTACTTTCACTCTTAACAGACATGTTCAACACTAATCTATAGGTAAATCCTGCCCAAAATGACTACACAACAGTCATGTATAAGAATACAGACATGTAGTCTACATGTACATCACATTAATACCATAAAAGCAGGCCATTTAAGAGGTGCAATCACTGTTATAGCCCACATTTTAAACACTAAAATATCAGAGGACCAAACTTTTAAGGGTCTGTGCAGTTTGCCAGTAACTAGTATGTTGGATAATCATCATAAAATGTTATTAATCAGTGTAGAGAAGGTCTTTATGGATGAAAATGCTACCTATCAGATAAAACAAATAGGCCTACGAAATCTCTCGGCATTTGCCTCAGTACATATTTCCATTTTTTTTTTTTTAACTCAAAATCATAGTTTGGGACTTACAGCACTGTAGCTATACCATGTGGGCTCCTACATGAAAATCTTAGTGTATGTCTTCACATTGCCATATGACACATTGTGACTGTTACTTTTTAATTTATTAGAGGTAAGAAGAATAGTACAGGGAATATGATTTACACTGTGCACTTCTGTAAGTTGAATGAAAGAAGTCACAACTGTTGTATGAGTTTTCAAAGCAGATACAACTAACAGAGCCAAATCATCTGTGCCCAAACCACAGAAAAGCAAAATGTCCAGAAGTAAAGCTTTAAAAATAATGACAATGTCAATGAAAACCAACAAGTTATGTCACTGTTATTCTTAACTTGTGTTCAGCTTTTTTGCCAAAGCTGAAGTAGTAGTATTTTTTCTTACATCACACCCTTTACAATTTTTTTTTCTTTTTTAAGATTATTTTTTGGGTCTTTAGCCTTTATTATAGGACAGCTGAATAATGACAGGAAGGGAGGCAGAGAGAAGGGGGATGACATGCAGCAAAGGGCCACAAGTTGGAATTGAATCCGGACTGCTGTAGGGACTCAGCCAACGTGTGACACACACTTTACCAGGTGAGCTAGAGGCTACCCCCTTTGCACAAAATGTGACACTGTTTTGTTGAACTCTGTATATCATATATACAGGCTCTATAATGTAATGTGCTGAAGACAATCACCATTACCACACACATTATAAATGGCAAAGGCATGGATTTTGGTGGGCAGTGGGGACGCAGGGTGTGTTTCATATGTGCCCCTAGCCCCAATGCTTAAAGGAAACCCAGTTCCGGCATCGTTCCAGAAACTCCCAGCTGGACTAAGCTGTGGTGACCGGGCTGACAGTGGAGTTGTTAAAGTTGTTTTTGTGGTTTTCAACCCGTCCTATGCCCACTTATATCCTGTAGAGGGCTTAACATCATCCTGGGAACTCCACTGCCATCAGGAGTGAAGTGCCTCTTTAAAGAGCAACCCTGATCACTTGAATTTACCTCCCTTTGTTAGAGGTTCAGCTGGTCTAAGCTGTGCCACTAAATGTTTCCCTCATTATATCACAGAGTCCAGACTGCTTTATCAGACCTCAGGCCTCTTGACGTTTTTTGGTGTGCACTAAATAGAGCATGGTGACTCATCAAACCACATTTTTTCCCACTGCTCAGTAAACCAAAATATGTCTTCTCTGTCCACCAAAACAGTTTTTGTGTGTAATACTGCTTGATATATAGCATCTGTCTGTGGCCGCTCTGGATAAAACATCCTTCTCAGACCAGATTAATAAGAATGTGTGGTCAGCACTGTCAGAGTTGTCGGTCTTCTTTTCTTTGCAGCTCAAATCAGTCCACCCACACATATTTTCCTCCACAGCACCCCCTAGCTGATGATGTCTTAAAATCTGTTTTCTCTCAGCCTCTCTACAGCCCCTGCCTTATCAGTCCATTTCTTCTCCTCCTACACGTGTCTACGTCACCAAGGTATCTAGTTGATGTCTCTTTAGTCATGCATACCGGGTCTGTCCAGCATTTTTATACCTGCATGTGTATTTAATAGAGGTGTATAATTTAACATGAATTCTAAATATGGCCTCCAACAATTGTATTAAGTTTTATTTACATATTTGAATGATGCAAAAGAAAGAGTGTGTAATGCTGAATGTACACTTGCACAATGTGGAAGGAAACATTCAAAAAACCAAGAGTTACCAAGTTCTAAACATGACTGACTTGAAAACAAAGACGACATGAAGGAATCCCTGGAGACTGGCTGGTACTGTAATATTCCCAGAGAGAGCACAGCACAGAGACGTCACTGCGTTTGCATGTTGACTCATCTCTCCACTCCCAGGGCAGCATGACCTCCCACAGTCTCAACTCACTGAATGAGTTGCTCACTGCAGCCGAGTCAAAGGCAAAATGGTGCGTAGTTCTCCAAAATCAAGGTTGATGCCGATCAGACCTGTGTTAGCTGTGTTTGTCAAAAACTATTAGCTGCACAAAGAGATCAGACTCCAGTACTCTTTTATCATGGTTAGTTTTACAGTGGTCACGGTCTTAACAATCTTATATTAACAGTACACTGTGCTGTACATGATGTAAAAAAAAAACAGCTACTGAACTCTGCACTGCTTTAATTCACTAATTTAATGTTTTGATTTGTTAGAAGTCAGCTACGGACAAAAGGTCTCAGCAGCTGTGGCCTCCTTTTTACTGCATTAGTTAAATGGGATGTTTTAGTGTCTCTTTATAAAACAAATCAAGGTAATACCATGAAAGTATTTTCACAGGTCTGTGTGTGTCCTAATGACTCATGCCCTGAGCCATTACACCATTTAACCAGCAGATAGTGTACATGTGCTGTGTAACCTGTTGCACCACAGCTGCTGTACTTAGAGGGGTTGTGTGAAATGTGTGAAAACATTTAGCGTATATATATCCACAAAAATGGTACACTGCCGAAAAGGAAAACATGTCTGTGTCCCACATTAAGACAATAACTAAGTCAGCCTACTGTCACACTACTGGACACTGTCACTCACTCCAGAGATCTTTACACTTCCTGTCTCTGAGAGAATCAATTTCAAAATACTGTTGGTTTACAAAGCACTGAATGATTTAGCGCCCAAATACATTTCTGACCGTCTGGTGCACTATGAACAATCAAGACCTCTCTGGTCTTCTGTGACAGGTCTGCTTTGTGTCGCCAGAGTCAAAACTAAATATGGGGAAGCAGCATTGTTTTTAAGCTCCACATATCTGGAACAAATTCCCAGAAAACTGTAGGTCTGCTGTGACTCCAAGTTCTCTCAGACCTTTCTGTTTGTCGCTGCCTTGTATTAAATCAAATATTTATTCATGTCTTACACTGCACTGTAACTTTTATTTTTGTTTTATTACTAGTATATTTCAGCTTGTTCATATTTTCTATTCTCTTGCTCTTTTTATATTGTATTTAAATATCCTTTGTCTCAATGCAGTTGTTTTATGTAAAGCACTTTGAATTCCCCTGTTGCCTAAATGTACCATATAAATAAACTTGTCTTACCTTGTGAACATTTTGGCAAACATTTGCATCTTTCATTGATATTTGACACCATGTAAATAGCGCTACTAAGTTTGCCATTTGGTTTAGATTACTTGTTTACTTTTTTACTTTCCTTCTTTACTTTTACTTGTTTGTTGAGATCCTTTTAATGTAGTAGGGCTTTGCCAGACCTCTTCCAAACCTCTGGCATACACCATAAAATAAAAAATTAGAAATGACATTATTTGGTCTCATTGTTTCTAATCAGCCCAGTCACCAGGGGAAAAAAGCCAGCATACATTATTGCAAATAACAGATAAGTTGTGTTTGTATGTTTTCTATGTACCATATCAATGTTTCTAAAGATGTAGTTCAGATTACATGTGTATGAGCAGAGTTTCTCATCAGGAGGAGGAGATAGTGAATGGTGTAAGACTTATTTGCGAGACGCCTGCTGAGCAGCAGCCTGCTGTTCGAGATGAGCCATGTGTTTTTTAGCGTCACACTGTGATATTCTCAGAGATTTTGGGGCGACCACAACCAGGTATTTTTTTTGGCCAATGTCGGTACATTACCAGCGGTGACAGTGGCAACAACAACCAGGTTTTGTTTTAAGGCGTCATCAGCACATTTCCAGCAGTGGTTGTGGCAACGACTGTGTATCTTAAGCCAAAATATGATCTTTTCCTTAACATAACCAAGTGTTTTTTATGCCTAAACCTAACCATATGCTGTCCACAGCATGTCACAACTTAAGAGTGAAAATTTAAGCAGCATACAGTGCTGGAGGCCGAGATAAGTTAGTATACAGACATGTTCTACAAAAGGAAAGCATTTTCTTTACTTTCTTCACTTGAGACACCACAATTTCCAAATTTTAATGCATCATTTCATTCATGTTAATAACCACAGTTGCAACAGAACACTTTCAACACAGCTTTTGTAATCTTGCGTCTTTCCTGTCTCATTAAAAACAATAAAACACAGTTTGGACAGAGTTTTGCTTTATTTATGGAGAGAAACACATTTTGTCATTAAGACTTACATTTTGTTTGAGCCCACGGACCCAAATAGTCTATTTTTGTATATTTTGGTCTATAAAAGCAATGCTATCCAGTCAGAGTGGATTACAATACTGCAGATCATCACAACACAAAACACTTGCTTTATATTTCCCTTTTTGTACATTGCAGACACATCGGTCTACTTAGACAGGAGACCTATTTCAGAAATGTGACCACTGCAATTCTCAGTGTTAGAAAACAACCGTGTGATTAAAATGTTTGTGTGATTTCACCTGAGTATTACACTGTATATGCACAGTTGTGTTCAAATATATGTACCTCTTTACGTTTGTAAGCCAACCAACGATGACATGTTTAAATTATATCGTAGCAGGAACTTCAAGACGTCAAGGGGTTCACCATCATTTGACCACAACTGTTTGTGTGTGTGTTTGAACCAATCATCATAACAGGTGCGTCATGTGTGCACATCAAAAATCACTTTGGTCTTGATCTTAGCCATTAACAACTGATTCTGAACTTAATATTACATTGACAACATCACTGTGAAAATAGCACTAGTCTAATTTCCATAGGGCTGTTCATTTCAAACAACAGTATGCAAACTGGCCTCAGATACCAAAATTACAATTGGTGAATAATTCAATAGTAAAATAAATCACAATTCAACACTCTCTTTGTCAACATACAGGGTTAGTCATTAAATCAACTGCCAACACTCCCAATAAATTCCCATTTTAAAAAGGATCTGTATCGAACACAAATCTGTGTAAAAACTGACAGACTGACAGATCTGCTCTCTGCATCTCATCTACACACAGGTTTGCGTTTGCTCTTACTCTTAGTTTACATTTTGTGGAAACAAAATCCTTTATCCCCTGAAATATAGAATTCATTGCATGACAACCCATGTGTTCAATCACAATAAATTATGTTTGACAAGCCACCCAAGAATAACTTTGGCATGTTTTATTAGGCAAAATATATTCAAAAATATTGAAATTCCCATTAAAATAGCGCAAAGCGGACATGTCAATTCAGAGGAAATAGATGCACTTACCAAGGGTGCACAGGTTACAACACAGAAATTATCTTAGTATTTGAACAACTTAAGTAACTGTTACTGTTACATTTACAGATTCGCTTTCTATATATACACACACATGTGTGACTATGTACAGAGAGGACATGATGCTTACTGCTGTACACAGGGTAACTGTGCACTGTTATGTAGCACATAAATGTCCCTGTAAATTAACTACTGTACCCAGTAAGAATTAGTACATACCAATGGGCTACTCCCAGTGACACACAGTGTCACAAACATTATGGCATTGATTTTTTTTCCCCCCTTTATTTAAATAAAACTATTTTCATATTATACATTTCATATTTTGTTACATTCAAGGTATAGATACAATTTGTATCAACAAGCAAAAGTCAATTCTAGACATTTGTGGCTTAGTTGTTTGCGGCACTTTCAAAGGGAGGGTGGGGACAGTAAAACACTGGATTGGTACTTTGAAAGTCTTCTGTGGTGATAGTGAGTTTATTTTTAGCCAGGGAGTGGTCTATTGTCCAGCCAAAACACAATGTTCCAGGAAGTAGTGTTAGGAACAAGGCCAAAACTGAGATGTCTCTAATAAATATAATTTTTAAAATCAATAAAAGACAGCAACAAAATGCACGTCCCTGCATTTCTCTTCCCTCTTTGTTCTTGTGGGCAAAATGTCATGACAGAATTTGTGAAAGCAGTCTAACCTGTACAAGGTTCCCACACATTTTCATGGACAACTTTTTCTATGAGTTTTCATGGACCCATGATAAAATTTGCATGACCACTTGAAAAAAATAACTTTCAAACTCCCACGCTCTACTTTCAGAGCAGTTAAAGGGAAACTAAAGTGTGCATTGGTTTGCTGAGTGACAACTGAATGCTTTAGGTTGTCTGTCAATTGCTCCATCTCAAAAATGCAGTAGAGTTTAAACGTAGTAATGGAGCATAGGTATGGATACTCTGGCATTCATGACCCAACATGTGCCTGGTGTTATTCAAACATATCAGACTCAAACTCTATTCAAACATAATTCCAGCTAGCTGGCATGCCTGGAGGGAGAGATGGAACACTGGAGAAAATAAATGTACGTGATGGTAAACGCATATTAGAGCTTTGTTTATTATGTCAACAGCTACAGAAAATAAATTTGCCGTTTTTACATTACATGGAAGGTTATCCATGGATAAGATAACTGTGACAATATCTTGACTCTTCCATGCCTGGAAAACAAAATTTTGGCATTCCATGACTTTTCCACCATGTCCATGACTGTGGGAACCCTGCTTGCAGGATGAACAGCTACCATCAATACTATTTCAGCATTAGGGACACACATTTAACAATCACTGGGCTTTACTTGTCAATACTAATACTTGTCAAACCCACACTGTCCACAAGTGCATTTTATCTAATGACAGAAGTGCAAGCACTGTGGCACTGGGCCAGAAATAGGAACATAAAGCTTGTGAGCAAAATCAGCAGGTCAAATTAAATCATGTGCACACGTCTTTATGAAAGCATAAACTAATCAGGTTTTAAGGACAATATAACGGGATCTATCCAAGTTTAAATCGATTTGGCATTCATTTCATGGACTATAAATCCTATGTATACTGTAGCTATACAAAGTTTACTTTGTCATAAATTGTTAGAGCTACCATACATGTGTGTGTGAACATCACTCAATGCACAATTTACCTTTTACACCACAATTCAGTTCATCAGGGCAATAGATTATTTCAGTGTTCAGGTTAAAGAAAGATCTCACTATCACCAAGAAACATATTCCAGTACCATATTAATAAAGTCAAAACACTACTAATGTTAATTTTGCCTAATTTGGAGTTATTTCTTTTAGCAGTGACAGCTAGTACTTCAGTCTGTTTGCACTAAGAGCATGTTTTTCTTTTTAATCTATGACAATTCAACTATCTCAAGGGAAAAGGATGGCACGCAAACTTTTAGCCAAATGCCAGAAACAACCTTGACAGCAGCCTTGCAATCTGATTGTTTCACATGAAGAAACATTTAGGCAGTTTGTTTCACCTTCTCATGAACAGACAGCCGGCCTTAAGTGGCCTCGTCTTTTTTCATGAAAAAACAAAGTCAGCAAAGCCCAAAATCCATATGGGCAAAACACATTCAAATGTTTTTTTTTCTTTATGTCTGTTCATATACCACGGTTGTACCTAAACATTATAAAGAAATATAGATTTCTGAAGCACCACCAATGAGACAAAGTCAGGCTCACACAATTAGCCCTGTTAAAGAGTAATACCACTCAGTTTAAAAAGTATTGGACAATTTTTCTCTGTAATCACGAACATTTTCCTAAATCAAATGACAAATAAAATAAAGGTCTGTGATGTCATCAAAACATAGTCTGATGCTGCTCCGTTGACAACAGATAGGAGCCTGATTTTCTAGACTTTGTGTCTGAGCTCAGCCTCACTTTCCTTTTATTGTTTTTATGAAGATAATAAAACACCAACAAAACATACACCTCCCTAATGCATTTGTTATTTTACTTACAATTGAATCATAATACAAATCTGAAATCAAACATCAGGGGGGAGCTCCTCTCTTTCACAGGCATGTGATACTACACTAAATTTGTTTAGTCATGCAATCCAATAGTTGGCCTAGAGGGACCAATCCTGAAATTAAGTGGCATTTCCCTTTAAATGCACTCAAAGCATGATCTTGCTATTAGGGTTGGCTTTACATGTTACAACCTCTCTGCAGTTGTAAGCTGAATGTTTCATGTGGCACGTTGTCCTGAGGGCGGGAGGGAGGGAGTAGAGAAAAGGCAACGGATCATTAGAATCAGGGGGGTTAATCCTCTTGGGAGCATGAATGTGCTTAGCATTAGTTCATATTTCTTGTGAATAAGTAATAGGTTTGACCTAATGACCTGGGGGCCAAAGCAGATGTCAAGATTAGCATCCAACATTAGCACCCTTAGGCTCATGGGTAGAATTTAAAGGTCTAATAAAGATCACTGGCTCAACAACTGCCAGAAAATCTGCACTTAATGAAATTATGGGCAACTCAAACATCCATTTTTGTTTTTGGATGCATCTTTATAGACACCAGCATGACTTCACTGACTGAAGCTGCATCATGTAAAGCCATCCTATTAGCCCAATATTCTAGATCTCAAGGTGCATAATAAGGATATACCCAAAAAGTAAAAAGTTTTGCAATGCCATCTTCACGTTTCTACTGTACATAACTAACTTTAAGGTACTACATGTTACATGTAGGATTTTCACAAAATATATCACTACTAGATCAGAGTAGACTCTTGCCAGTAACCACTGGTTTTTGGCAGGGAGAGACTGAATATTAGAAAATTGAAAGCATCCTGAGAGCAATGTGCTGCAAGGCACAGCCAAAACCTTCCATGATCCTTGGAGACTGGCTTCATGTATGCGTACTGTACATCTATATTCAAGCAATTCAGCCTCCTGTAAAAAGCCATACACTAAGTTTCATCTTTGACATGCTTATATCATTCACTTCATTTTTTTTATACAATTACTGAAACTTCATACTCTAAAAGATATAACAAAAAGAGTCCAATATTTAACTCATTCCCAGGCCTGACTGTATCAGCCAGATTCTTCTCATATTATCAGACAAATATAACATCAGTTAAATATTCAGTCTGTTGCAGAAATGCTTGTGCAAACATTTAAACTGTGATGGTAAACACTGTTTCCATCTCTAATAGTAAATTTCTACGACTTGTTCCTACCTAAGTCACATCACAGTCTGGTGAAATGAATTCATGAAGTTTCACTACGTTTACATGCACATAAGAAACCAGGCCACTGCCAGAAGTCAGGTTAAGGCATCAAACTGGGCAACTCGTTTAGATGCGCTGCAATAATCCGATTTATATAAAACCACAATTTACATGCAGTTAACCATCCCTCCTCCATATTTTGAGCGTACCTAATATGTTATATAAACTTTTTAAATGATAGGACACTGCCACATTGATATATTTTTTTGATTAGAGTATTTGAACTGATGTTAACGGGTGAAGGATAGCATGTTTAACAGTGTGAATGTGTTTTAATTTAATAAATCCTTTACTGTTCATCCGTGGAACCAACTTAACTTCATTCAACAAACTAAATCATTTACATTTAGAATAGGATAATCATTAGGTTTGTTCAGCAAAGACTGGACTTTGGATGTAATTACTCTTGATGCACGGGCATACGTAACAATACTGCCTTTAATACTGCTGGATTAATGCCACAGTGATGACACATTTCCTGACCTGGGTCTCTGTCATGTACATTAGCACATGTCCCCCCCCCCCCCCAAAAAAAAAAAAAAAAAAAACTAAGAAAACATAGAAATGGCCAAATTCCATCAGAAATCTAGCTGGGTTAACCAAGTTTCTCTTCATCTTTTAACCTGATAAAGGGTTTTCATCTCACATGTAGGCAACAGGAATCAGGTTTAGAGTTTCAATAGGTAATCAATTAATGGCCTGGTTTTCAACAATTAAACTCATTACTAACTAATTTGAAAAAGAAATAATCAGTCATTTTTTAAGGAAACAAAAGTCAAAAATCTCTGATCCCAGTATCTTAAATATGAATGTGTTCTGGTTTCTTTGCTCCTCTATGACAGTAGACTGAATATCTCTGGGTTGTGGACGAAAGACATCTGAACACGTTGCCTTGGGCTTTGGGAAACACTGATCAACATCTTTTTTTTTTGTTTTTTGTTTTTTTTTTTACAATTTTCTGACATTTTATAGACCAAACAACAAATCGATTATCAATAAAATGGACAGATTAATCGACGATGGAAATAATCGATAGTTGCAGCCCTAATTAAGTCACTCAGAAAAGCAGGAAATCATCAGACTGCTTAAGTGCATGTAAAAGTAGTCTTTGAAATGAAATGAAACCTGCTCCTGAAAACACACTGCTCCACTGACAACTTGAAGAAGTCCATTAGAGCTACTGTTTGAAACAAAGATACTTTGAATATTTTCACATTGAAAAGAATCAGCACAACAAATTTGACAAATATATAAATAGGAAAATCTTGGATGTAGCATCCAATAAAATCAGAAAGGTAACTATACAGTACACTATAGGAAATTATCCAAACACAGATGTTAGTTTATACTGTAATCCAATCGATTCTGTGAACCAAAATGTAAAGTTATGTAGAATACTGACACTATATAAATTCTGTCTTTTTTTGGCATTATTTAGCAGCTTATAAATGACTTTGAAATAATGGCTTTTGTGTGATTATATGTACATAGATATGTGCACACGTATACAAGTCAAATCTCCTTTTTGGCTTGCTTTGTGCACTGTCAAATTCTACCAAAATAGTAGCTTTGTTAAGTGAGGCTGAGAAAATATATCTCTTTAGATACTGAGATAGTGCTTTACATTTGAAAATAGGAGGCTTCAATGACTAAGACGCTCATTGAAACCAATCAGACAATGACTAAAGCGTGAGGTCATTCAGATATAAGGCCATTAAATGTCATAGTTCATGCTGTGAGGTATGTAACTACCTCCCTCTTAGTGATCTTCAAATTAAATGCACAAAAAAAGTCACAAGAATTATTTACAGCAGAGGCAGACCTAAGCAAGGTTATTTATAGTTCCACTGCACCAGAAACACTTTAGATGCCTTTCATAACACATTCACAGGACCTGAACAAGATCTTCATAAAAGCTACATGGTGTACAAATGTCAGTGTACTCTTATGTCAGATTTAATAAGGCAAATGTGGGAGGCAGAGTTATTACTTCCTGTCCGGACTGCGTTGCCATGTAGCTAACCTGTTTATTGTTCCACTTAGTTCACATGGACTCAAAAGAGGACAAGGTTCAGTCTTACACTAGCTAGCTACATTAGTTCGGATTAGATTATGGTTAAAGCTGGATTCAAATTATGATGGGTAATCAGCTGACCATCCAAATTATGTAACCCCAAAGTAATCAATATTAATTAAATAAAAACAGACAGTGTGAATTAAGCATGCGAATAAAGTAGGGCTGTATTCAACCAAAGAAAATCTTGGTCGATTGAAATTCGACCTACTCTTCAACCAATCAATTGACCAATGGGGGGAAAAAATCTGCATGTTATCTCTAGATGTACTAAATAGGCCACAGTGCACTGAATGAAATCTACCTGGTGGCGCTGTGTGTATACCAAAGTGTTTTTTTTCCTGTTCACAGAGCTCAACCTTAACACTTGCCCATGGCAAGTGAACTCTGTTCAGGCAAGTGGAATGCCTCAAGTGAAAAATAAGTGTGATCTCCAATGTAATCCAAAGAAAAAAAAAAAAAAAAAAAAACCCTGCACGTTGCAAGGTTTTTCCACCTACGCTTCATGCGCGAGTCTATCTCACCACTAAGCATTTAACAGGACTGATGAGAAAAATCTGACATACTGGATACTATGGAAGTTCACTTAGGAGTTGACGATGTCATCTACAACATGACAGTACTAACATTAATTATCTCTGTAATGCTGCAAGTGTGAGAGACTCATTATCTTAATTGAAAATGAGAGATGAAAAACGTTTAACTCTGGGTAAAACGCCGAGCACCTCACTGTCACTAGCTGTCCAATCACAGTGGAGAAGGGGTGGGACAAATACCGAAAAAGACCAACACTTTGGTAGTACAGAGGAAAAACAGCGCTGTACTACGACAACTGTCATTTTCAGCTGGTAAAAGAAACTCTTTGGTGGACACAGTCATTAAAGTAATACCGACGGTTGTCTAACCAATGAGAATATGGTCAATCAAGAGCATATCGACCAACCAATCCACCATACAACCAGAAGTTTACAGCCCTAGAATTAAGTGTGTAAAATAAATATATATATGTATATATGAACGCACAATTTGTGAATAAGAAAAACAATTTTTGGAAAAAACAGAATTTAGAAAAAAAAAGTTTCTCTTAAAACATAAACTCTGAAAATAAGAATGAATTTTTATTATTTCTTAAATAATTTCACAAATTATTGTTTCATGTATATATTTTACACAATTTATTCCTAATTATTTATTTCATAATTAGTTATTTATTTATTTATCTCTTATTTAGCCTCCTTACATAATTTACAAAGATCACTTTAAACACTTTCAGAATTGATCTGAGAGACATTAAACAGTCCTGCCAAATGTGAGCAGACTTTTCTATATATATTTTCTGCAATTAATATTGTTGAACAAAGGTCCATTTAATCATGGATGTGGGGCAAAGCTGCTATTCCGCTCCTGCCCAGGTGCTATGAATGTGTTATGAACCAGCTGTGTCATAAGGGGTTACCTTAAGTCAGCTGCACCACCCTTCACAGAAAAACATAGCTTTCAAATGTGAAACATCTTACAATTCAAGATAAACTTATTAGACAAACTTCCTCTATGCTGATTACTTCTACGTCATCTTAGTGATGTAAAATCTTATTTCCCACCCGAGACATTTAAAAAAAACTCCTGAGGGCAGATGTTGCACATGCAGCAACATTTAATAAGTGCCTATCTTTGCAATCAAAATCTGTGTCTCCCTTAATCACATCACCTTTGAATGTTTAATAAGATTAACTGCTTAATGGCATGACCTCAGTTTTGTAACAATGACGGCGGCAAGTTGTTGTGGATCTGTCAAATGAGGGTTCTTCTCCATTACGGAGTGGACTACGTAAGCAGGAAAGATGTTACAAAGATTCCGATATGTTTGATACTGGTGGTCTGGGATGACATACCGCTCTTGGTGTTCAGCTGCAGATGGCATCTCCCATGGTGAGTTCCAGATTTGTTCCATTTTATCTGGCATGCTGCGGACCATCACCCGCTCACAACACGGCATCAGGCTGTTACTCAAAGGATATGAATGATATCCAAAGGACTCGTTACCACAAGGCAGAGGGTCCCAGCTTGCATGCTGCTCGCGGCACAGTGGAGGTCGCCTCTGTCTCATTGGGTTGCTATCATATAGCCTTGAATCTGATATGCTATCCATACGAGTCATGCCAAGAGACCGTGTGGGCTGTGAGGACAAAGGTGGGAGGACATTCTGAGTGAGGGGATAGTCTCCAGGACAGCTGGACCTGGCTCCCACTGCAACATGCTGGATATGTGGTGCTAGGTGAGATCCAGACTGCTTACGGGGGCCCTGCTTGGGTTCCTCAGGTCCATAACTCTGTACCCTGGTCAGTGCTTCATGACGAAACCCATGGGAGAAAGCTTGCATCCTTCCCTGTGCCGGAGACTGCTGCTGCTGCCCCTTCATGCTCTCCTCTAAGCTACTGTCCACAGAGCTTGGGTACAGATCCCCATAAGAGGAGAAGGAGTCACTATTTGAATGGCTGAGGCAGGATTCAGGGCAGTGGCTGGGATTTCTCTGATATACACCATGCTCGTGCTCCATGCTACAGAAACTGTCGACATTATGCATGCTGCTCATGCTCATAGTTGAAAAATCACTGTGCAGTGAATAATATCCATGGTCGCTAACTGAGTCATACTTTGGGAACTGTTCACTGTACGTAATAGAGGCGCCATGACTATTGGTAACTAAAATAGGGGGGTACTGTACACTAGACATGTGCTCCAAGGAACTGTGTGAGAACTGCAAAGAACCTGGCACTGGGCTGCTGGCTGATCGTGTGTTCAAGGCCCCAGCTGCGTGGCTCTTGGCAGGCTGCATGGTGGGCACACTGAGAGCAGACACAAGGGAAGGCACTGAATTTGTCTCAGACTTCCTAACAACTGACAGTGCCTCTGGAGGTTCACAGGCCACTGAGCGAATACTGGGGTCAGACTGACGTTTGGGTGCCACACGTTTGACCTCAGAGTTGCTGTCCCCCTTTACAGTTGCTGGACCAGTTCCACATTTAGCTAAAGCCCCCTCACTCATCGTCTTCACTGCAGACAATTTGGCAAAAGCCCGTAGTTCATCAGCCACTGACCGCTGTGGCTGGTTCACACGTTCTGGATGATAGTACTTGCACTTATGTCCATATGTACACTTTTTCCCTTATTTGAAGAAAGAGTAGAGCGAGTCAAGAAAAGTTTAAATTATGCAGACAAAAATGCAACATCATTCAGACATTGATCGATAAGACATTTAGGCAACTCACCATAGGGGCAAGGTTGTTTTTTGTGCTCTGGAACAACAGGACGCTTGCGAAGAAAGTTTTCTAAGCTTGGGCCATGTCTTCCCAGTGGATCATCAGGCGGCATAAACCTGTTAAAAACAGTCATTCAAAAATATTTATTAGTAAATGTCAGTTTTATTATTTCGAGGATAAAGAGTTGCTGCCAGAAAACAGAATTAATAACTGGTCTCTCTGATCTTCTAATAAGCAAAGGTCAGAAATATGATCACTTAATAATAAATGACCATGAACGCGTACCAACTTTGATATTAAAATTGTTTGTACTGTTGTGGGGTAGATATAGACCATATATTCAAAATCTATGACTAATCTCATGGGGTTCAAAGAGTCCCAGACTGCATTATTACATATTTTCACCTGACTTAAGAATAAATCATGGTTTCTTACTTGTCATTGACAAACGAGTACATCAGGAGACGCTCTTCTATGAACTTCTTCCACTCTGGCTTTTCATTTTGCAAGTCCCTGTAGTTGTCATTCGACACAATAATTCCATCAGAATCATAAGACAGCTTCACTATGAAGCGATCATCGTAGCACACCACTCTCCTTCCTTGAACTCTCCGAGATGGGGTGAAAACCAAGATCTTCTCTTTTTCCAGCTTGCGTAGTATTTCTTGATCTGAAAAAGAAGTTTCAAGTAAGGTGTAATTTTGATTAATAGCTCATCACAAGTCCATCATAAACAACCAAAATCTATCATCACAAAGTGTTTTGGATGGCAATGGCATTAAGGGTGCTCTGATCAGGATTTTTGGGTCAGATCATCGATCACTGGAAGCAGTATCAGCAGATCCCGATCACAGGTTCTATTTGAAGCCTTGCATTTATCAGGCAGCATTATTTATTTAACAATCCCTAAGAATACTGTATATTAAGTATTTAAATTAACAGATGGGAAAGTATCATGAATTGACAACTGTTTATTTACTGGCAGGCAAGACGTGCAACATATATCACTCTCTCTCTCTCTCTCAAAGCCGGGCTCAGACTACAGTTTTAAAATCCCAACCGATGCTGAAATTCGGTATCATGATGCACATAAGGAAAAACTTCATGTGCCAGAGGGAGCAATGCACCACCTTACGTGATCTCATGGGGAAGCAGATGTAAACAAAATGGAGATTGGCGTGGTGCAACAACGTGCTGTACTGTTAATAATGAAATGCAGTAAGAAAGAAGAATTGCCGCCTTGCAGTTATATGCCTCCGCAAACCACTTAAGTTGCAGTTACAGGTCACATCCATGTCTGTCCAGACTCATATGTAGCCATGACAGCTGACAATGCTTCAAATATGCATGTTGCTGCAAAGAAGCTACATATTCTTAAACATGGATGCTTCACAGACATCTTCAACCTAGCAGCAAAGAAGACCTATACAGTCAGCAGTTTCAAGATTAGTGTTACCAATTCAGTATCTGACCAAGATAGTTATGGTGTTGAATAATGGCCAGAAAAGTGTTTCTGCAGAACATTATGATATCACAGTAAAGCTGACCTTTGACCTTTTGGATATAAAATGTCATTGCTTCATCATTTTGTTCTATTAGATATTTATGTGAAATTTGGTCATAATTAGTGTATGAATCACAGAGTTGTGGCCAAAAACATGTTTTGTGAGGTCACAGTGACCTTGACCATTGACCCCCAAAATCAGTTCATACTTGAGTCCAAGTGGACATTAGTACCAAATTTGAAGAAATTCCCTCAAGGCCTTTTTGAGATATTGCGTTCACGAGAACAAGCCAGATGAAAGGTCACAGTGACTTTTTTTTTTTTTTTTTTTTTTTTTTTTTTGTTAAAGATATTTTTTGCCTTTAATCGATAGGAAAGCTAAGCGTGAAAGGAGAGAGAGAGGAAATGACATGCAGCAAAGGGCCACAGGCTGGAGTCAAACCTTGGCCGCTGCGGCAACAGCCTTGTACATGGGGAGCCTGCTCTATCCACTAAAGCCAGGTGCACAACCTAACACATTGACGGATTGACGCTGACCAGAAGTCATTCATTCCAATGGAGGTGAAAATGACGGATAGTAACGGACTAGCGCACAGCACAGCAGCGGTTCCGTTGACCATTGGACCGTGGAGGCATTGGATTTTTCCTACTCAGGCGTTGACAACATGGGAGAAACGGAGCGTTACGGTGCAGGAAGTAGGAAATAAATTGCAATCGCAGTTGTTGTAAACAAACAATATCTCATTTATTTATGCAAAAGAAAAACAAGCATAAGCTTTTGGTGTTGGGGAAATGCTCCGTTAAAACAGGAAAAATAGGTTGCGCAACCGGCGTAAGCCACCGACTCCTCAAGGTCACAGTGACTTTGACCTTTGACCACAAAAATCTAATTAGTTCATCACTGCATCCAAGTGGACGTTTGTGGCAAATTTAAAGAAATTCCCTCAAGGTGTTCTTAAAAAAAAAAAAAATCACATTCACTAGAATGGGACGGACAACACTTAAACATGTCAATGCATCAGGCCACAGCTATTGATAGTGCGGAGGCATACAAACAAAAGCAGAAGGCTTAACACATCTGAAAGAGAAAATGGGCGGGAAGACAAGGTCATCATGGGTTGTTTATTTTTCCAGCAAGAAATGGAGGTGAAACTTAAAGCTGTCTCTTTTAATATCTTTTTGATAAAGCTTATAGTTAGGGCTGGCTCAGGCTTGCCTTGTACCAGCCCCTAGTTAGGCTGACTAGGGGCTGGTACAAGGCAAGCCCCTAGTTAGGCTGACTCAGGCCTAGTCTGCCGGAGGACCCCCTGTAATACACCGGGCACCTTCTCACCTTCTCTCTCTCTCTCTCTCTCTCTTTCTCTCCTATTACTGCATCTCGCCAACTATCATTAGTCATACTTCTACTGTTATTATACACATATGATTATTGTCACATATGTATACTATCAGACATTAATATATACTTTCAACATATTGTACCACAGTAACCAGAACTATAACTATAATATTATTACTTTCATTAATGTTGTTGTAAACTCCTGTCATTACCGTCTGTCCTGCATCTCTCTCTCTGTCTCTCTTTCTGTCTCATTGTGTCATACGGATTACTGTTAATTTATTATGTTTATCTGTTCTGTACGACATCTATTGCACGTCTGTTCGTCCTGGAAGAGGGATCCCTCCTCAGTTGCTCTTCCTGAGGTTTCTACCGTTTTTTTTCCCCCGTTAAAGGGGTTTTTGGGGAGTTTTTCCTTATCCGCTGCGAGGGTCCAAAGGACAGAGGGATGTCATATGCTGTAAAGCCCTGTGAGGCAAATTGTGATTTGTGATACTGGGCTTTATAAATAAAATTGATTGATTGATTGAATATCTGTCAACAATAGTATGCTAGCTAATGTTAGCCTCAAGGACTGGGATGTTTACCACTGCTTGGCAACACCATCAGCACTGGGCCTACCATTAGCTTGTAATGCTAAGAGACACTTTTTTCAGACATCACGTTAAACTGCCAGACCGGTAAGGCCTTTTAAGTGGTGTGTGGTGAAATTGTCTCGTGTGTTTTGCGTCATCTGGTCTTCTTTTGTGATCAGCCTTTATAGAGGCCATCCATCAAACTAATTATAATAACCACCAGCCTATAACGATCAGTGGACAATCAATCAGAGAGCCTTTAAATGGTATGCATTAATTTATATTATGGTATTTAATCAATTAAGGCATGGTAAAGAGTGTGACAGCACCCCCTTCTTGCTGACCACCACCACACCACAAGGCGTCAGTCGTATACATACCGTGATATATAGTTTGACTTGATGCTCTGTTCTACAGTAGGTGCTGATACAAATTTCAACTACAACTTGCAAGCTACTAAGTAAAACTTCAAATAGCAACTGCATAACAAAGAGCTTTACTACCTGTGATGAGGGCGTCAGGCCTTGACTGTTCCTTTCTCCAGGCTGGGACGAACACAGTGATGTCTTTGTGTCCTTTCTCTAAGAACCATTCAACAGCAAGTTGGATACCACGGCAAGAGAAAACCTCTTTGTTTCCATGGCTAGAAAACAAAAACAGTCCAGTATAAGGGCTACTTTTACCTCATGCAATGGACATCCATTAGAGGCAAATGTGTCAGAGCATAGGTGCATTCTGTATGAAGCAAAGACCGATTTAAAGTGAATGATGTTTGTTAGTGTCTTACCTCATTGCCACATTTGAGCCATCAATGACAATGGGCCTGAGGTTATCAAAGCTATCCACAGACTCCTCTTCCACTGACACCTCTGGACTAACAGTCTCCTTAGCACAGGGGGGGCGTGGTACTGACGTGGCCGTACTGCTGCAAGGTTGAGTTTCAGGCTCTACTTTGTTTCCAAGCCTTACTAACTCAGCGAGGATGTCATTAATAAGTGCAGCAGCCCCCAGCTTGTTGAGCACCGTCTCCACCTGCTCTCCCGAATAGCCCAGCTTTAATGCAAATTCCATCTTAGTCTGGTACTCTTTGTCATTGGCAGGCTTGATCCCTGGTGCCACGCTGGTGTCATCCTCACGAAAATCTTGCGCAGTGCTACTCTGGGAAAAACTGGGCCGGTCGAGGCACGGAGAGCGACAGAGCTGTCGGTGCGGTTTTGCAACAGCCAAGGGCTCCCTCTTCTTACACCTGTTCACCTGAACCCTCTGGTGCTGCTGATCTTCTGGTTCACTTTCTGAGCTGCTTCCATCCTCAGAATCGTCACTGGCATGCTGGGCCTCACTTGAGTCAATGTTCTCCTCCCTGCATGGGTGTTTTTCCATTTTGAGCTTCTCCACCATCGACCATACTGTCATCACGTTAGTCTTGACACCTCAGATTTCCACCCCATGCTTCCTCACCTCCACCGCAACCAGGGACTCATACTCAATGCTGGACTTATGCGCTACAGGCTCTTTGTGAAGAGCCAAAGTAACACGTTCTCCCCTTTGTGGACAGGCAAAATCAAACTATTAAATCCTGAAACAGAGAAAAAACATAATGAGAAGATTCAATTAGTAATGTGTTCAACTTACAATGAAGCTTAAAATCATTTGGAAAGAAATCATTTGCTTCTGTTCCCATACATACACTTTATTGTGTTGGCCCACCCAAAATGATTATTTTTGTATTTCCATATTTCTTACTTTCAAAAGTCTACTTTGAAAAGCAGTTAAAAGTGTAACAAGATAGTAGAGTCCAGTAGAAATAAACATTTCGGTCCAACAGCTTATGAAGACAGGCACCTTTTAATGCACAAAGTACATCCACATTGAGCCGGTGAAATTTGTGAACACGGCCTTTTCTCTCCGTTTCAGCCCTCCATTCAGACTAAAAAAGCGTTTTTCTTCCCACAAAACAAGTTTTTCTAAACAGACCCCACAGTGTGGAAACCTTAAAACACCACCTAGTCTTTCATTGTGTATGGGATAAACAGAGCTTTTGCACAACAATGACTTAGAATAGCCCACTGGTGGTTGGAGGCTGTGTGCCACAGTGCCAGTAAAGTTAAGAGAACAATCTCCAGATGAATCTTAATTTCTCTGTGGTTGTATATTTTAAATGCCAATAAAGCTGATACAAAACAGAGCTGTTACCATTAACCTGGATCACTTTTGATTTTGCTAGACAAACTTTGCGCTAACCTGGTAATGCCTGAACAACTTTTATAACAGCAAGCACCCGGTAGCTGTCAACACTAAAGCAAGCAATGCTGATAATTGATTATTTTTCATTCGCCGAAATGAAAACAGTCCCGCAACTTCATGCGAGTATCGCACAATACACATTACAGCAACCCCAATTATTAAAGAAGAATATGCAAAGAAACACATTTCTGTGAAATAAACATCCATCTTGCCAACAGACACATAGAACCCTCTTGTGGCAGGGCGCGCTTTGAGGTTGCACAAAAAAATTTGCAACTGTGTCATGTATTTGACGCTAAATGCAATGGATGAAAGTTGTTTTGCATGAAAACAGTGTTTTAAAATTGAGACAGCTCAATGTAGACACAACTAAGAGTCTTTTGCTCCTTCACCTCCCCACCCTCTACCCCACTTGTGGTAGTCCAATACATCCTCTACTTGTGGGAAACACTGCTATCTTGGGCAAGTGACGAACTTAGGCAGACAAATGGAAAATATTAGTCACCTGCCCAAATTAAGTAAGTTACCAAAAGAGAAAAAAAAAACCCACAATAGCGCGGGAAAAGCACTGATCTGAATATGTGCATATGCATGTTTCTCTCTGTCTGACTGTGACTTGGTATTTGTGGTTCACACAAGCCAGGTTTAATCTTTTGTTCAGTTTGCATTTTGTGGTAAACCTGATTGGTTAATTGGTCCGCGATGTCTGTAGGCTACACATTTTGCATGACTGTCACTCCTGTTCTGAGTAACATGTTAAATGTCACACCTACAAACTCACTGAATCGTACAAATTTACAACCAATGATTTTCTTAAAGCTGTAAGCTATAACTAGCTTTGCCCTCGGTATGCATTGAGAAAGTTACCAACAAACCTGAACAAAATTGTGAAAATTTACCAGTGACAGGTGGTAATAGCATCAGTGTGTGAATATCATAAACATTTACTTTGGTAATTTACCACAATAAACACATACATATGAAAAGTAAATTATCACTGATCTCCTCCTACTTGCAATATGCAAAAATATAGATACTACAGACAACAAAGTCTCCACCCGACTTGCCTGTCTCTCCGGCTAACTGCTCTTTATGTGAAAACCCCAGTCTTCCTACACAAAACGTGTCAATGTGCTGCAGAACAACCCTCACCTCGCCTCTATGTGCACAAAAGCCTTACTGGTCTCTCAAGCAACATTCGAGCCAGACACACATGGGGTGAGTGCACGAGTTAACATAACCTGAGACAAAGTGTGGGCTGAACAGTGTATCCCTGCGTCTCCAGCCCTCTGACAGACAATCTGAACTGAACAGAATTCCTTAGGGAGCAAAGCTGTTTCATGATAAAGCAGAGTAGGTCTTCAGGGGAGCCTGTAGTATAAACATGCAACCCTGTCAACAGCTCCAAGTGTTTATTTTTTACATATGAATACTAGTAATCAAATAATCTTAACAACACGTGCATTAATGAACAGAAACACTAGACTACACTTTCCCCCAGTCTTGCAGAGAGTAGAGTACAGCCAGCTCCAAGCTTCAAGAGGCGCAGCCCATGATGTGCGTTGCTTAGCAACACAGCCTTGTCATCAGCTAACTCCTTTTTACCAGTCACGACTAACACAAACACAGCTCATCATCTCTCTTCAGGCAGTCAGTAAATGCAGAACACTTACAGCTACGCTACAACTCTACACTAAAACTCTTGAGGCAGCATATTTTGCAATAAAAAAAAAAATTACAGTTCATAGCAAACACTATGTCACGCTTATCAGGTAATTCACAACACTGATCATCATGAAAGACCCTGAAGGTTGATAGAAATTTTGAGGGTCAATCTATAGCTTTAAATGCATACCTTCTAATGGCAGTGTTTTGTGTAGCCTTGCAGCTTCAGTGGCGCACAGTGTCTCCCTGCCGATCACAATTTGTATGGAAGAATGGAGAATAAAGTAAGGTCTGAACATTTAAAACAATTAGCTTAAAATAGAGGGATGATGAGGCACTGTTGTGGAACTCACACAGCCCACTGCCATTTAAGACATTTTATGAGCACATCAATACATGTTTAAGGGAGCAGAGCTCTTCCAATCCTTTCCCTTCCACCTCCAGATTCACAGGCTTAGACTCAGCAAGGCCTCCAGACTCTCTCTGCACATGCACAGGCTCGTGTGGTTCTGTTTCATAGCAACAAGTGAAGCAGGTCCCCGAAGCCATCTTTTACATTTCTGACCCTACATAGTATCCAGTATAAAGCAGGGATAAACTGCACTATAGTCACTGTTGCTTCCATGTACCACTTGGCTAGTTAGCTATTTGAAATTACAAAAAATTTAAAATTAAGTGCAGCCACCACTGTATAAAAATTACCCAGCAGTTATTTAAGATGAGACAGAACAACGACAGAATGGCATGTAAGTGTTACTGTGACAACACAAAGTGTGAAAACACAGTCACTCTGCATTAAGACAGTTCTGACATGTACTTTCAGCATGCTTAGCCACTACCTTTAAGCAGACCTATCACTTCAAATCTACAAAAATGAAACATCCTTGAACAGTGGCTACTGCAACACCTAATCAGTGTGTTCTGTCCTAACAGCATGTGAAGATTATCTGGGCCTTGAAAAAACATCTTCTGAGCGTAAAAGCACAAACATAAATAAGATTGTACATTCTTAGTCATAAATATGCTTCAACAGAACCAAGGTGAAGTCAAGGAAAACTGTCATCCAGGACAATCAACCCAGAAAAACGAATATGAACTTATTTACATTGATCACATGATGGCACAATGCTCCCATCTCACTTTCGACGTATTAGACCAGTGACATCTCTACTGTTACAAGGGGAAGACTGAATGCTAACTGACGAGTTTTTGACTGCATTTTTTTGAGTATGCTTTTGGAAAGACAAGAACACAGACACCAAAATCCTCCAAATGACCCCCGTAGATGAACTGTTCAGTGTGTCAAGCTAATCCTTCTCTAAGATAGGCAGATTTTGCATTGATAAAAAGTTGTTGGTTTTTTTTATTGATATGGTCTTACTTTCAACTGCTTATGTTTCTGAATAAACCCCTAAATTATACTTCTATGTGTGCTTGGTTCATCATCTGTGAAAGGATTTTCAGCTGTTACCTTAGTGATGAGCTGTCACTCATTATGTTTACTTGCTATGGAAATGCACTGTAAAAAGTCTACCAAGAAGAAAAGTATAACAAGCAAGTGTTTTTGTTCTTTCTTTTTTTTTAAGTACAAATTTAGCAACATTATGTTCTAAAGTACTAAAGTGTTGAGGCACTAGATGATTCATCTTTGCATCTTTAAGTATTAAGATTCACAAACAGGCCAATCTCCTTTGCACCACATATACATAAAATACAAATCTATCTATTCTCTATATCGGTATAAATAAATTAATACCTGGAACACAATGATTTCACCCTTGTTAATGACTTAAGAGCTCCCCATCTCTCCTGTTCTTTAAAGTTAATTGTATGTCATAAACATTGCATTGACTTCTAACCAACTTTGCATTACTGATGAGACCTTCAACTTTCTTCCATTTATTTAGTGATTTTTAGGTGGAATTTCAACTTTTACAAGCATATGCAACAAATTATGTTTGAACATGTTCAAAGCAAAACTGAGATAATAATCCCTTTAACAGGGAAACATGAACAGTAGGCAAAAAGAAAAGTCAGGATTGAACGATTTTCTAATATTCAGCTAGTTTTGCCCAACAGCCAACTATATACATGTACAACCACATCCTAACACTGCATCGATCCCAATGACAGTGAGCATACAGGAAACATCCTGAACTGTTGAATTAACGTCATTTGTTGCACTTACTGCATTCATCAGCTAACTAGTTTATACGTCAATACAAAAAAAAACTGAAGTGCCAGATATCATTAGCAACAGCATCATGAGTTGAGAGGGATGAAATGAAGGAAGGTTAAACAGTGTGACAGTAAAAGAGACATTAAGCCAACAAGACACTTTTTCAAATACCGTTATCACATTACTGCTGCACACGGCGACACCTTTGTGAGTGAATCTGACACGAGATAACTGGTTTGACATCCTTAGGCCCCGAGTTACGGTTAGCACACGCTAGCATGCTAGTCTACCGTTACTTGGCCAGCTGGAGAGCCAACATTTTAGCTACGTAAACTAACCGGCCTTCTTCGGTTTACCTCAGTTTCTAGAGAGCCATTATACAGCTGTTATAACAAGCTAACACTAACTACCAAGCTTATCGGGAAACCCGGTTTCTATTTAGTAAACGATAGAAGAGCTACGTGGTTAGCTAGCACACGGTAATATCCAACTCAGTGGCTCCACAGGCTAACTTAAATGTCTGGTTGCTAACGGTAGTTAGCATTAGCTGCTGAGCGTGTGCTAACATTTTTGCCAGAATACTACTGTAACTTGAGATAAAGTTGACGTTCATTTAATATGTCAGAGAAAGGTGAAACCACAGCAACACGTCGTTATTCTCTACATAATCTGCACGTATATCACTGCTATCGTTGACTTCAAACAGTGCTCATCTCACCTTGTTGCTGTCATCCTCCTCGCCTGTAACAGTTATGTTTTGCTGCCATTGGCGCTGTCGCAGTTTGGTCAGGGTTGCCAGATAACGCGAGGGAAACAAGTAACCTAAGCGGTGATAAGACACCGGGGTCATACCACCGTTACAAACTTGATTTCTACCCCTCGCTACTTTATCAGACGTTTCATCCACCAAGGGCTTTTATGATGCTTTGTTTGTGGTTTGTAGGGACTTTTCCCTTTGCAAACATGCAAGGTCAGATTTGTCATTGATTCCACCTTCTTAAAACGGGAATAAATTTACCATGAAATCAAACTGGATGTGCATTCTAATAAAATGTGGTACTGACTATTTCTATTTAGGCAGACAATAAATAAACCTACTCTCTTGCATTGAGATACTACTAATTCCCATTCAGTTGGTAATCAGAATAGTACTCAAACTTACTTTATTTTTTATGATAAATTATGTATATGTTGCACATGCATACACAAGACACATGTCAGTGATTTTTAAATTGGGAGCCAGCAGCTTTGCATAGACTCCCAGCAAGACGGTTCTGGATTTGACTGAGCACTTTCATGTACATGCTCCACTCAGGTGTTCAGGTGTACTTGAAACTCTAAACTGAATGTGTCTGCCAGTGTTTAAGCGCTACAACAGGTCTGCCATGGTTTCTCTGTCTTTGGCTTCGTGTATGCTCCCCCATGACCCTGAATATGAACAAGTGAGAGAAACAAAAAATCCAAAAATGGAGGAAATTACATCTTGTCATGTTTATTTAAGTGTAAGGCAGTGTTCTACTCTGACAAAACAGTAACAGATTTTCAAGAGGACTCTCCTAATGTAACATCGGTGTAACTTAATAAAAAAAATCCAAAATGTAAAAAAAAATAATAATAACATTGCCAATTTGTAGTAACCATTCTGAATACAACATTACAGTGTACAAATAGCTGAGAATATAAATACAAATTCTTTGACATTTGTTCAATATTACACTATAAAAAACTACATCATCTGACATTTAAACCTCAGACTGATTGAACATTTAATGCACAGTAAAATGATACAAGGTGAAAATACCAGTTTATTTTTTTGACATATTTCAAAAATCCAAACAAAATCAAACCACGTTTTCATTCCTCAAGCTTACAGTGATGAAATGATGAAGTGCACCATTTCATTATTGATTTTAAAATTCACAGGTGGTCAAAGTGTTGGAAAATGAAAATAAAAACAGTAACAGCATAACAAGGCCCAATTGGCTCTCAGGTCAGAGGCAAACAAAGCAAATGTGAGACTAGTAGGTACGACTATTTTTTTTTCCTCAATTCGTTTTCCTCTGCTGTTTTTATATATTTTTGCTCTGGCTGTTTCTTTAACATCTTATGTAAAGCACTTTCATACACAGGGTAACTGCATGTGAGATGAGCTATAGCTATGCCTTGCAAAGCTATCTACAGTATGTAAATGAAAGCTGAATGGCAGCTAAAGATATGATGCAAAAACTATTAGACCATTTGTACATTTCCTATACATGCTTATCCGTTCTAGGTTGAGGGGAAGAAGAGATGGTTAGATGATTTGAGATTACCCTTAATACAATAACATCTTGATGTGTTTCAAATAAACCCTGTGAAGGTATCAAGAGGCATCTTTTATACTGTGGACTGAGCTATTTCTCTCTGTGAACTGAGATATTCTCTCATTGTCTCCTAACCCCAATCTGTCCTAACATGAAGCTTACTGTAGTAAAGAGAGGCTGTGAGAAAGCAGTAAACACAAACATGAGCCGGCACTTAAAGCATACATGTGTTTTGGGGCAATTGGCAAAGTAAGCAAGACTTGGCTAGCCCTGTTTGGCTGAGCTATGGAAACAAGGCTTATAAATACCCATGAAAAAAAGTGTGACATTACCACTGAGACCTGGACACTGAGGCTACATCTGGGTAGAAACATTCTAGTAAAATTCAATAGCTTAATGAGATGAATCTGTAAGTGTTGTCAATGCAAATTAAACAATTACTTGCTTAAACACGTTCAATACACTGACATGTATGTAGCCTGTGTGAAATAAGCAGCTGTTACTGTGCAAATGCAGAAAATCCCTTTTGACTTCCCCATGAGATGCCATGTAATTGACACAGCATGATGGCACAGCCTCCACATTTCAGAATAATTTCAAATTTCATCTCATGTCCTGTTCCTCACAGTGTATAACATTTCAAATGAATCCATTGTGCTAGTAAAAATTAAGCAACAATTACTCCCTTAGATGTAACATAAAAGCACTCATTAGCACATATACATGTGATCCTAACACCGAGAGCCTTTCAGTCAAAAGTTGCCTTGGGGAGTTTGTTACAGGTCACATCCCTGATCGGTCTCGTTTCACTGAGAACGGCCATTTCATCTTTAGACAGAGCTGCATTCACAGGACTCCCTGTATGGGATATTCCTTCCCTGCTAGCCACTGGTCTGCTTTTACCACACTGATTATAGGACTGCAAATTAGTGGCAGCCTTACAGAAGACATCCTCGTCAACATCATCTGATTCATCATCCATCGTTCCAGAATAAACAAAGGTGCTATGAGGTAAACAAGAATCTGACTGCAGAGGAAGGTGACACTGCCTGTTGTACAGCTCCGTGTTCTGTGAAATTAAATCACAAGACACTCTGTCTGACACCTTAGAGCAAAGATGCTGCAATTTGCTGTTGGGACAATCACCGCTGGATGAACTAGAGAATATTTTGTGTTTTACTTGGGTTTGACTGAGACTCTGTACTTTCTCAGTGATTTCCCCATCCGTCAGAGGAAGGCTTAAAGCCATTTCTGACCTTGTTTGCCATGATAAGGCCATAATGCTGCTACTGTCTCTAACCTCCGATGCAGACACGAGTACATTCTTTTTGTAATATGGTGAGGAATCTCTTTCAGAGTCCCTTTCACTTTGAGGACAAGAAACGATAGCAGCTCTGTTCTCTCTGTATGTATCGGGCATATTTAACTCAAGGCTTTCTGTGTCCAGAGACCTACTTCTCCTGTCTAGAGACAACGGATTAGGCATGGACTGACTGACTCTTGTAAGGCCTAGGTGCCGTGGGAGACTAGCAATTGCCCATGTATTACTGATCAGGTTCTGTTCATACAGCTCTAACATTTGATAGTCACATTCAGCAAACGCATCTTTTTGTAGGTAGCTTTCTTCAAATTCCTGATAGGGTGATGAGATGTCCTCCTCCAGTTCCATTTGAATCTGCTCGTCGTATTCACCCTCATTATGCATATCCACTACATCAAACGTGACTATGGTAGGCAAGGCCTGCATATTTGGAGTGAAGGCAGAGTTTGTCTCCAAATCATCCACATTGTTGTGCAAGTTACTCAGCATCTGAGAGTTTTTTGTGTAGTCCACAAGTGCTTGAGAGAAACACACAGTTTGCCCATCATCCAAGTCATTGTTATCGTCTGGAGACTGGGAATTGATATTTTTGTAGGGTAACGCCACAGGCTTGTTTTCCTCAAGATGCTGCTCTTTGGGCTCACAAAATGTTTCAAAATCTGGATCGGACGTGCTTCCGAACGATACGCTGCTGTGCCTTTTCTCACAATCAGCATTTATGGATTTTGTTCTTTTTTCTGTGGAAGCAGGCAAATTTCCCCTTTCATCAAATACATCTGGTTCTATATTATTCTTGTTGACTGATGCTTGTTGTTTTGAATTTAAATTACAGTTTTTATTCATGCCGATTTCCTGCTGACCAACCATATTCTGGGCCAGCTCCGAGGCTTTACTGCATGTGCTCGGCATCTCTAGGAAGTCGGGAACTTCATACAGTTCAGGGCTTATTTGCAATCGATTCATGTCTGGAGCAAAGGCGGAATCTGTCCCATCAACTGGCTTGCCTAAATACTCGCACTGTTTTGATCCAGGCAGTGTTGATTTGTTTTCATAATGTGGGCTGATGAGACTCTCATCAGGTGCAAAAAGTTCATAGAGGGCATCACCACTGTAGCTGTCCCTGGGTAATCTCTCTGCCCTCAGTCTGTCTGTTTTTTCTTGTCCGTCATCTGGCCCTGGGGTAGTTGAATCATAGTAGCCCTCATCACTGTTTGGAACTGATTCTTGATGCTCACTTTGAGGAGTCAGCACGTCAGCAATTGAGGAAGCATCCATGCCACTGGCTTGTTGTGCACTGTTACTGTTAAGTAAGTCCATATTGTGAGAACTTGTCAGGTCAGCAGTCATATCTGTGTGTTCTTGGTTGCATGTGCAGCATATTTCCTCTGACGCATTATTTCCCCAGAAGTCATGAAGACACTCTTCATCCAGATCTTCTGGTGAGGCCATTTCCTCACCGCCACCCTGATAAGTAAGAAAACAAGAGGCCCTCTTTCCCCCATTTCTGCTCCTCTCTCCAGAAACTGTGCTCTCTGTGATGCTGTCATCCTCTTGATCTGCAATAATGTCCCCACAGCCAGTGAGTGAATCAAAGCTCTTTAATGACGCAACATCTCCATAAATCAGGTTTAGCTGATCGGATGAGCCAGCAGGTGTTTCAGACTTCAATATGGGCTCAGACATCATCTGAAGTGTCAGACAAGGCTCGCTGTGTCCTCTTGAACTCTCCTTCAGTTCACCGGAAACCACAGCCATCAAATTCATTTCCTCCATCCTATCATCAAGCTCAGATTTTGGGCTGTCTTGCTCCACACTCTTCTCTGATGGCATCTCATCGGCATCAATACATTCAGGACTGATGGATACATCACATATAACATCTGCAAAATCAGGCACATCAGGTTCAGATCCCAGGCACTCTGTGACATACTGCTTGGTGTTGTCCCGGACAACAGGCACCTCTTTCTTGCAGCGTGGAGAGGACATTGCAATCATTTCAGTTTTATCCAGTCCAACATTTCTATGGTTTCTGTGATACCTAAGACTTTGAAAAAGACCCCTCAAACCCCTTTTCTGCCGGGTAAGAGTCAGTGATTTCTGGTCAGCAGTGGGGTGACTACATTCATTGTGACAGCAACTGTGAAGCTCTCCAGCAGAGTCCATCTGGCTGTGGTACTCAAAATCTCCAGCAGAGGTGTACCCACATCTCAGATTGTCATCATGACTAACCTTACTTAGCCCATCATGTGTTCTGCTTTTGTTGAGTCCTTTCTTAGAAGACCACTTGTTCTGATTTTTACTCCTTCCTCCAAAAAAACTTGGTAAAATACAGATACCTTTACGAACTCCAAAAAATGTCAGGGCAGTCCTCCTGAATTTTCCGGATTTCTGGGATTTCACGGCAGCATTCCTCGTATCTGGCTGAGGCTCTTCCGTGATGTCATCAGGGCCACATCGGGAAAGCTGTGCAGAGGCTGAAGCCGAATTCTTAGTGTCACTTGGTAGCTCGTCTACCTTACAAGAAGCCATGGCTGCCACGTTTACAAAAGTAGTCCAACGGAAGGCATAGTAGCTGAATGTTCTAAATCAGCTGATTGGATCGCTGCAGTGACTTTGTCCTCCATCTGATATGAGACCTGTACTGAGAAAGTTGAGACCAAAATCATGATCGATTAAAATTTAACATCTGTCACACTGATATGAAGCATTCACAATTAAGACTTTGAACAGTATTTCACATCATATTTTCACCTGAAGTGAATAAAACCCCTGATTTTCCTGTAGAGCTGCACAACATGCAAAAAATATCAGATTGCGATTATTTTGACAGATATTGTTTTATTAGTCACAATTTTATTGGGAATGGTGATTTTTGCATTTCATGAAATACGACAATGTGATTTTTGCTGGGTTATGTACCAATTGAGTATGTTCCCTTACACTTAAAATATGATTTGTAGACCAGGGCATCTCCACTGCACCACAATGCTTCATATATAATGATATGTTGAGACACATTTTACCTTTAACACAAAAGTTGCAGCTCTTGCGATTTGGATATTGCATTTGGCCATACTGTGATTTTGATACTGTTTCAATTAATTGTGGAGCCCTACTTTCCTGACTGCACACATTTTTTTATGCCTCTGTGTTTTTTTTCACTTGCATGTAACCTGCCCTGGTGTCTATCCGCTGTGGCCGCTGTGTGTGGTTTTTTTTTATGTATTTCTTTGTTATTTTGCTGCATTATTCTTTGACATTGGCTGTTGCTGAATTAGATCCAAGTAAGCACAATCTCTATTAAGATATGTGAGCCCTTCTTTTGTCAACAAAAGCCATATAAATAAACGCAAGAACATTTGTGCAATATCAATTGTCATGCCACTTTGGCCAGGACTCTGGTTAATAGGTAAAACAAAAATTAAAAACTGTGCCCTATCTGCAAAACTACAGAGCAGTGAAATGAGCTTAGAGGAATACTTCATCCATAAAATGATGATTTGTTAATCAATTAGTCCTACCATGTAACCTTGAATTTGTGAAGAAAACTTTTTCTTGCATGTCTTCATAGAAATGGTAACCAAATTGATTGAGGACCACTTTTAACATCAACAAAACTTTATCAAAACATCTGCTTTCAAACTCTCACACAACCGGTGCAGTATAATAGTCTCATTTATCTAGTCGTATGCTCAGTTCTTCACAAACGCATGCATTTTCACAAAAACCTTACTATCTAAAACTGAACTGAAATTGTAAACTGAAAGTATGTTCTTTGCAAAGCCAAACTACAATACTAAGGATTTTAGTGAAAATGCATGTGTTCCCAATCAATCAATAAATCAATACCTTAGCTATTCTCCATGGAGGCATGCAAAATCTAGGCAACACTGCATTAATAAGTGATTTACAAATGGTCATTTTTTTTGTGGGTGAAGTGATACTTTAAATTCCTTTACATCATCAATCTAACGCATATAGGCCTAAGCAATTTAGTGCATTGTTTTGATTGGGGTTTTTTGTCATTTAGTTTTGATTTTTCATCTTTGCATATACATAATACTCAATCTATTATCTTTGTGTGGAACATTTGTGAGCTTTTATATATATTTCTGCAAGTACGTTACCTATATATTGATTTGTGTGAGAATAAAACTAAAATAAACCAATAAAGTCAACATTACAGTCATACACATCTAAACTAACGTGCACGCCAGAGATGATAGAGACAGACTTAAGTAAAGCTATCCATTGCATTTCTGCAACAACTTAAGTGACTGATTTAATGTTAGACATAAAGTTAAACTCGTGATACTGTAACTTCTAATTTAATGTGAAAGCCCAGGTGATAACGCAACAGGCTACAGATGTTCAGGTCGCTCTGCCACCACCATTCAGACCAGCGGTGGAAGGTGGATCAAAGAAAAGTCAAATATGTACTTAAAATATTTGCCTTAGCATATAAATAATAGACACTTAAACTAACGTTGACCTCAGCCCAGCTAACAGAGCTGGTGTGAGACGGCAGTTTACATGTGCAGCCAAACTAAACGCCACATTAGCACACTGTGCCGATGGAGCTAACAGAGTCGTAGGTAAACAAACTTACCAGCTAAAGCCCAAATGTTGCAGCACGGAGCTGGTGTTGGTTTGTCGACCAGGAGACGAAGTCACCTCTCAGAGCATGGTGTCTGCTAAAGCTAACTTTAACTTTGAGTCACTGCATTTAGCGTGTGGTCGCCTCGGGCCCCGGAGTAGCTTTCACCAGACACGGTTTCATTTGTTCCCAGCCACCGTTAGCTAGCTGGGGTGCTTGCTAACAACGTTAACCCCACTCACCAGTGTTTGTCCTGCAGTTAGTGGCTGCACTGTGAGTCGGACACTTGCTAACGGTTTGTAACGTTAAATCTCACCGCAGCAACACAGTCTGGTGTAAACATGCACACCGACTACACAGGTGTTACATTAATGTGTGTAGTTTAGCCACGCATGCTGATTTTCACTGGGATGTTCACAAAAAGCCAGCGTTTAGATGCTGGATGATGATGACTTCCTCTCCCGACTTCTCAGGTAATTACCCAAATCTCCTTTCGTGACTCTCCTCTCGGCGCACGCTTGTGACGCAACACGTGTGTAACGTGTGCTTTATAACATGATAATAACAATTCACTCCTGTTATTCTAATCACTCAGAGGAAACTGAATTGGTGGGTACAAAGAGATTTGACCTTGAAAGGTAGAGTATTTTTTTATTTAAGGCTGAATGAATTTCTCAGCTCAAATATGCAGCTCTTTGTTTACATGTTGACAATAAAATCAGTGAAGCTGTTGACAAGATGCTCTTTAACTTCATCTGGAAAAGTTTAGCCTATCAAATTATATTTGTTACTGTGTTGTGATGAATAATTATGAATTTGGGTGCTTAATTTCCTGGATTTTAGCACCCCAAATAATACCTTTATAATTACCTGGGCTAAGCATTTCTTTAAAAAAAAAATCTGTAATTTCATTTCCTATTACATTTTCTTTGACTTTGGTGGCCTGAGACTTATATTAAGTTGAAATTATAATGTAGACAGACTCCCTGTGAATTTGTGTGTCTGTAAATCTGTATTCCATACACAAGTCCCTTTGGCTTGGTCTCTAATATATAAGCACAACTTCTCATTATACAGTTGTCTTATTTGGAATAATAGGGACATCTTGCTTACAACCAAAATCACTTTCTTTTTTTGATATGGTTTTAGAATCAGAGTCTGCTGGGGAGTCAATTACTCAAGTGCAGCGCGCTATTGTTCCATTCATCCATCCATTTTCGTAATCTTGGGGGTTGCAGGGGGGCTGGAGCCTATCCCAGCTGACATTGGGTGAGAGGCAGGGTTCACCCCGGACAGGTCGCCAGACTATTGCAAGACTGACACGTAGAGACAGACAACCATTCACACTCACATTCACACCTACGGCCAATTTAGAGTCATCCATTTACCTAACCCCAACCTGCATGTCTTTGGACTGTTGGAGGAAGCCGGAGTACCGGAGAAAAACCCACGCTGACATGGGGAGAACATGCAAACTCCTAGGAATGAACCAGGAACCCTCTTGCTGTGAGGCGACAGTGCTAACCACTAGACCACCATGCTGCCCCAGGGCTATAGTTCACCTGTTCTTATGTACAGTGTCCCAGTAACCTGCAGTGACTTTGCCGTAGTTTTTGATGTCATTCCAACAGGCATCTTAATAATTCTCAGGGGCATAGTTAGGCCTGCACCCAGACACATATCTTTCCCCAACCCAGCTGACCCCCAGTAAAAAAAAAAAAAAAAAAAATTCTCACTACATTCCTAAAATGACAATAGAGCCAAACCTGCCCTATTTCTCCATTTCATATGTCATGGCATATTGGAATCGGCCTGTAAATCTAGGGAAAAGGGAATGCTATCTCATAAATACCTTATCACAATGGTATCATTATGCTGATAAAGAATAATCTATTGTATACTTATATGAATATTTCCTTTCATTACCATTGCAATAATTATAGGCTAACTATTGATATTATAATTTATTTTCCTAAACTTTGTGCTGTTAATTGTTTTTGCACACTCACCTAACTCTGTGCATGTACCTATTTAATGCACATTTGTGTATGCATGTGAGTCTGTGTGTGTGTGTGTGTCTGTGTGTGTCAGCATGTGTTTACCTGTTTTATGTATTACATCATGTGTAGAGATGTGTGGGGGTGTGTATGTAGCTATTGTATATGTGTTAATGTTCTGGTGCTTGTTTGGGGGAATCAGTTAACATGCTAATGGCGAGTCTGGATTGGTGGCCAGAAGGAGGCCTAGCTAAAACTATGTGACCCCCATATGTATATATGTTCTGTGCTGTATGTTGCTATATGCTGTGTATGTCATTTGCCTTAATAATAAAAATACTCTTATCACAAATAGGGTCAAGGAGATGCCCTTCAAAATTATTCATTAATAGATGAAAAAGACATAAACACAAACTGCTCTTTCTGTGGTGAATATTCAGAACCAGTTTTCATCTATTTTGGCATTGTTCTCACAAAAAGAAAATCTGGCAAAACCCTTTTTTATATCATTTTGGGAAATGTTTGGTTGTTTGGTATTTGGTTTCTTAAAAAACATGAGAAAAGAAGACAAACAGTTTTCATAGTAAATTTCATGATGATGTGATAATGTACAAACAAAATATATATAAATTTAGCAACAAGCCTGATCTGATTGATGTGTCATCTGTGAAATAGGGGAGAACACCTTTTAGAATTTTTTTAAAATGTAAACTTTATTTATTTATCAGAGCATAAACATCAGAAAATGCCAGGGGGAGACGGATATGAGACACAAGACATAATATAATTAAATAAATAACCAAAACACAATAAATTAAAAATGAAAGGGAAAAAAATGTAAATGGATAAATGGTATCTGTGAACCATTTTTAACAGCCTTTTTGTTCAAAAAAGCAACATTTTTTCAGTATAATTTTTTTATTTTGTTTATGACAACAGAGGTGGTTTGATGATGGTTTGCTTCTGTTGAACTAGACTCATTGATGTGATATCCAGATAGAGGCAGATAAGGTAAGCCACAAAAAGAAGAGTCTCTTAAAATCAGTATCACCAAAGATTCAGTTTTCAAACCTCAGTATACAGGAAACAATGTCTGTGTCCATGACTTGAGGGAAATCAAAGTACCAAAATAAGTAAAAAAACAACTTCAATATGAAGGTCACAGAAGGAGCGAGAGAAGGAGAAAGCTCAGGATGGATTGTTTTGGTTTACGGTACATAATGTGGGAAAGAATCATATATAAAAACGTTTTATCATCAAAATATTTGTCTTCTATACACAACTATATACATACATTTACAGCAAGTCTCATGTTTTTGTACAATACGCAATATGATGCCCTTTTCAAGATTTGAGAAAACTTAATGCTACGGTAAAAATCATTGTGATACAGTGCACAATCTGGTATTATTTACAGTGTAGATCTACTGAGAGAGAACGTTTTACAGTGCAATTTTGTATTTATGCCCCGCAAGCAAGCATCAAACTGCTTACTCACTCTTGTACTCTTTTTTTCAGTGCTGTTTTTCAAAGTGCTTTTAAATTGTTTTTTGGTCCTCTTCATGTTATGTCCTCCCTGCTGGTGTTATTGCTGGTCTTCTTGAAACCAAGTGTTCCTGATTTTTTGTTCCATTTATGTTTTTGACTGTCGGACATCTGTCCACTCCATTTTGGTGTTTTGCAGCGCCTGAGTCTTCTTCTCATCCACCTGCACGTAATCCACTCGGTGCTCGTCAGACAGAAAGGGCTTCTGCTGGACATAGAGAGCGAGAGAGGAGGGGAGAGTGAGTGATATGTTTCCAAAATCAACATGGTTCTGCTTTACTTGCAGAACACTCACTCTTGTTGCGCTTAATGTATCATGCTCCTGAGTGTACTGTAGAACTCTTGATGTACAAATGTTTGGGATCATATCTTAAATCATCCATTTCTCTGTTCAAGTGAGGTGCACAACATGGCATTTTTACTCGTTGAGTGAGCACTGATTTGGTCATTTGAATTGTAATAATGCGGGTCAGTGGAGCCAATAGGTGAAGAAAAATGTAATGATATACCTCAAAATCAAAAATACATACATACATACATACTTAACTGTTGTGTTATTTATCAGTCTAGATTAATTTGGTGTGAGTTCCAGAGTGTTGGGGATATCAGCCATAGAGATGTCTGCTATCTCTCCACTATTATGGAACTAGATGGCACTCTAGCACAAAGTGCCAAAACAATGCTTAGATAAAGAGAGATTCGGCTGGCTGCTCTGTATATACAAACGTAGATCAAAATCTTGTGTCGGGTGCTCGTGGAGAAGGGGAAACAACAGGATTTAAAAAATATATTTGAAAAACTCAACAGCAATGTCTCTTTCCAGAAACCATGACCCAGTTACTCAAGATAATCCACAGACCTTGTTGTGAGCATTTTCATGTAGGAACTATTTTCTTTCTACCAAACTACACTTGTCAATGGGATCACTGTGCAGGGGGAAGTGTGCATCTACTGCTGGCTTACCTAGCACCACTGAGCTAGCTAATATTCCAGGTCAGCCAAGGAGGACGCCATTAATGAGTACAAGCCTGTCAGTCACGAGTAGATGCACACTTCCTTCTGTGTGGTGATATGGTTGGCGGGTGCAGGTTGGTAGAAAGAAAATAGTTCCTATGAAACTGCTCACAACAAGGTCTGTGGATTATCTTGAGTAACTGGGTCATGGTTTCTGGAAAGGGACAATGCTAATATGTCTCTAAAAAAAATGAAAAATGTTGGCCTCTTGAGCACCACAAGCAGAGTTCCATCTAGTTCCATTATATCATATTATTCTGTATTATATGAAAGAAGGCAGACTTCCCTACGACCGGTATCTACAACACTTGGCAACTTACAAAAAAAAAAACAATCTAGATTAGTAAATAACACAACAGGTAAGAGGAGACATGTAATGTGTATTTTTGGTTTTGGGGTGAAATGTCCCTTTAAGTAAGTCTGAAGTAAAATCTTTTACAATGCCAGAGCTTAATAAAGTGCAGTTTTAGGTGTTCTCTGTCCCCGTCAGACAGTGACTTCCTCTGTTTCCCAGAATGCCTCAGCAACATCCACCGCTAGTAGCATTCAGGTGGTGTAGGTAGGAAGTGATAGTATTTGAAAAGTAACAGCAACAATATCAGAGTCTTGTCCAGTTAAGAAAAATAAAGAAGTCTGTCTTCAGAAGCTTCAATTGGACAATGGGACAAAATACTGAGTCTGTACTTATACATGGGAGATATTATCTTTTATTTAGGGTGCCTGTTGTGCAACAGAAGGCACACTATATATTATTTGTTAGGCTTCCGCTGCATTTTTTTTGGCACACTACATGTTCCACAGTGTTGCCAATGCATTTGCAAAAAAAACATCAAAACATGTGGAATGCTCAGAAAAGGTTAGCTATGACTTTTCTCAGAGAACTGCCAAGTGGTTTCACAAAAATCACAAAAAGCTGTGATAAATTTCCCCATAGAAAATAACGGGAAACCGACATGGACAGAGTTCAAAACCAGTCCACTTTGGGACCATAATAAATTGCCATACTTTGACATAGAAACACGATTTAAGGTTTAAACAGCTCATGAGACTTGGGACTTTATTGAGCCTAATAGGCATTCTGATAACTTGCGTGGTTGTCACGAAATCATAGTATACATTTCATGATGTGTTTCAGCAGTAGCAGACACCCAGTCAAAATTTCTTGTGAAATATTCTAGTTGTTATTACTATTATTATTTAAATGACAAGCCAGTTCATTGCTGTCATCTATCTGATCAAAACCTACCTTCTGCACAGGAGAGGGGGATGCAGAATTGAAATCCAGTGACAGATAGTCAAGGTTCGATCGTCTGGCCCAGGGTTGAACCGCTCCATCAAAGTTGAGGCAGAAATGATTCCTTGACTCCTGTCAGAGAAACAAATAGATGAAGACCTCTATGACTCAAAACTGTTCCAAGATAAAAATGATCTGAAATACTTGTAATCTATTTTCATATGGGCTGCATTATCAGTAAACTGTTTATCTTTTTTTATCTCTTTATCAGATTGAAACTACTTGTGTTCAGAGTGCATTCACTTGCAGCCTGTCAGCATGTTTTTGAACAACAGAAGAGCCCAGCTCACCCCTACATGACTAATATGCCTTTCTCCAGACTTTATTCTAGGAAAATCAATTAAATATGCACCCTTTCCAGGAACAACCTTGTACATCACACTGTTTTAATATGCTCACACCCTGCAAGGTCTCCAGTGTGATTACAGTTTTCTGAGCAGAATATTTTAGAAACACACAGTCATTTTCCACACCCACATTCTTAGCTGTGTGGAGATTCAAGCACATTTTTTTTTCACTCAGAGACAGTCCTACAATTATGTCAGATTTAGTTCTTCTAGTCTTCTGTACAACAAAAACTAGTAGAGTTAAGTCCATATTGATCTCTAGGAACATGTTTAGGTTGCATACTGTAGATATTTATGTCAGCAGTGTTTTAAGGATCCATGCCCACATGATGGATTTAAACTGCTTTGCAGTGTTTAGGCAGCAGATGTGAACAAACAATGTAATCACACATAGATTTGCATTTTGTGGGGGAAAGTGCCATTTAAAAAAAAAAATTGGAGCCAGTTCTAAGTGAACAGTGGATGATTCATATGTTGATACAAGCTACATGACAAAGGGAGGTGAAGAGGTGGGCTGACTTAATGAGCCACACAGTAAAGCTATGTCATCATCAGAGCTACTTCCCATAATGTCTAGGTCTAGGACCAAGGAAAACTAAATCCATTGTCAGGTCACATTGCATTACCACAGTGGGGTATTGAAACTAACAGAAAAAAAAAACATTACTTGATGAATTGATGTCACTACTCTAAATTTATGATAAGTGCAGTCTCTGATAGAGAGGTGCTTGCATTATTATAATTAATGATCATGTCAGTCTGTGGTATACATTACATGTGCTCTGATTAAACTGTGTTTTCACTACTATCAAAGGTTACCATTGGCGTGCAGTTTGTGTCATCATCTCTCGGATTGCCCCCATTTTCAAGTCTTCTTTCAAGAGGTAAACAGTTCACTGGAAAGCTGCAATTACACAATAAAAAAGAGTCAGAAATTATGTCAGATTAGCAACCAACTAGGAATGTTTATAAATAGAAACAGAGAAGCAGGATTTTTTCCTGAGCTGGGTCAGCATATTCATAACCAAGGTACAAATTAGACTTAGGTTGTTAAAATTTTAAGGTAAAATCTGAGTTTTCATGAGATCTAAACAAAATGACAGTCACATAACCAAAACACAAGAGCTTGCAATTACACTTTGTGGACAAAGAGGCCCTTTTCTCTCACCATGATTCAGTCATTGCTCTGCTCAAAGGAAGATGAGTGGGACATTCTGTGATTGTAGAGAGGCCTCTCAAGTCAAGAGGTGGAGGTCGAGCTGCAAGAAAAGGCAAAGTTAATGGACTGGTTGTAATTCTCTAATGTGCCACGGAAAGGTCAGTTTTCAAACGATGACGCATATTAAAAATCATTGTGCAGAAAAGTCTGTGTATCTGATATCTATTTGAATCCTGTACTGACATTTCATTATCATAGCCATAAAATTGAAAATTAAACTGTCATTCTTTTCATCCATTTTATACATTTGTAAATCATGTTTTAAGTATAATAAAGACCACATAATCAAAAACATCATGAAGACCCGCAGTCACAGAGTTGATTAGCTGAGTAGATATAAAAGCTTAGTATTCCACAAAAAAAAACATAACATGAACCAGTCTGGGCAGTTATGACTCTCACCTCTCCTCAAGCGAGGCTTGAGGTGGCGGTGAATTGGAGGCGGTGCGAGATCTCCAGGTTGACACATTAGTGTGGTGAGGGACACGGAGGACTTAACGTTGTAGTTTGTATTGAGGAAAGCGAGTGTCCCGGGGCTCATGGGTATATAGCCATCAGATTCAGTGGTGGAAGCAGAGGGAGACGGGGAAGCCATGGGGACATATGACTCATCCTGGTAGCTCTGAACTCGTGTGGTATTTAAAAAAGGCTGCTGAAAGACAGAGCATCATGTGGTGAGACAAGCACACCATTTTTGTAACTAACATTTGCTAAAACCACAGTGTGCAACCTGTATGTGCTTACAGCATCTTTAAAATTATTCTTAAGGCATATGTTTTATTGTAGGAAAATGATACCACCACTCAGGGTGCTAAAGTAGAAAACTTTCCAATCCGACATTTTAATGAGTTAGATGTCTGTGCAGTAAATATGAAGCTACAGCCAGAAGCTGTTTAGCTTAGCTTAGCACAAAGACTGGAAACCCAGGGAAACAGCTAGCCTGGCTCTGTCCAACGGTACAGAATCTGCCTACCAGCACCTTTAAAGCTCACTAACATTATATACGTTTGCTTAATCTGGACAAAAATCAGAGCTTAAAAAATAAAAAGTCATGGGAGGTTATGTTTCATTCTGTGCCATTATGTACTATTTCTTTACCAGACACAGTGACTCTCAGGTATGGTAGGCTAAGCTAAACACGTCCTGGTCGCACAAGCAGATTATGAGACAATAGGTCACTGGGCGTGGGCACAGACGTGCAAGAGACTCCACCACTTCTCCTACACAGGGGCAAGACATGCAGACTTTTGAGTTGTTCAGCTTTTTTCTCTTTGTAGTTGTTATACATCTGTCTGTGGTTTAGTGCTGATTTTCTGTCACTTTGTAATTGTTTTTTGTTGGTATTTTTGTCTGCAGGCAGTTTGGCCCCTTTTTGTACAGCTTGCTCTTATTCCCATGTCGTCAAACCAAAACTCAGACCATGGTTTTCTTTCTAAACCTAACCAAGTACTTTTGTTGCCTGAACTGAAATGCGACTGTTTGACCACATTAACCACATGCTACAATGTGCTTCACCCTGAAGACAGCTGTGTGTCAAGTACACATGCTAAAAGGTGGGTATAATAGAGATGCTAAAGGGTGCCTTTAGCATAAGTATCATATGCCAAGGGGCGTGAGAAAGTGTTGGTATTTAACCACCTGGGATGAGAATATGTTATGTGGTCATTTTGCATGTCTTTCTAGTTGTGTTTTGTCTCCTTGTAGTCATTTTGTTCCTCTTTATGGTTGTTTTGCATCTTTTTATCGTCGTTTGTGTCTCTTAATTGTCATTTGATGTTTCTTTCTGGTTATTTTGTTTCATTGAGTTACATTTTGCAGGTGAAGGCTAGGGGCCCCTGACTCTTTGGGCCCCTGGGCCTGTGCTCGGTAGGCCAGTCCAGTAATCCATCCATGCTCAACTATAGCTTTAGCTCCAGAAGAAACTCCAGGAAGTTACTGTGCCTATGTTACAGATGTGATATATACAGTTTCCAGTCTTAATGGCAAGCTAAGCTAATCTAAATGTCTCCATGCAGACATGAGAGCGCTATCAATCTTCTCATCCAAGTCTCGGCAAAAAAGCAAACAGGTGTATTTCACAAAATGTCAAATTATTCCTTTAATTCCTTTAGCAAGATCAAATGTTTTAGTTTTTCTGCATTTAATAATTCTCTTACCAGATTAAGACTCTGCCTCCTGTTCCTCATCAATCTGCTTTCAGCATCTCCTAAAAAATGATGTATGATTGAAAAATTAGTTTACATTCCCCACCCTTACAATTGGATACTGTTGGCATGAATCCGCATACTGCACCATCATAATAGCACCATGATTATGATTAATTTTGTTGGGCCCTGCTTTTTCAGTTTTTGTGTCATGCATACCATGAGACTGCTTTCCTATAGAGGACATACCTGTTCTGATATGGTCCAGGCTTGACAAAGAGGTTCTCCGGAGAAGTAATGCAGTGTGGTTTGAGAAATGCTGTGCATTCGTTACCCTCGGCCTATGAGCTCCTTCATCACTGAGCTGCTCTGGCAGGTGATTAGACTTGGGTGGCAGCGGAGGAGGTGTTTGTCTGTCGCTCGTTGCCTCGAACGATGCAGGAGAATAAGGCTTGTCAAACCGAAAGACACTTGTGGCACAGTGACGTAGCGGAGAGGAAGAGGATGATGGTAAAGCCATGGAGGTGCATGGAGCGCTTAAAGGGAGGTTAGACAACCTTCCATGGAGGAAAACAGATGAACTGGGGCTGGCGTGAGAGACGGAGGATGAAGAGGAGTCGATGTAAAGAGGTGATGGGACAATGTCCCTGACAGCAGCATCATCTGACGACTTCTGCTCTAGAGAGATCTCAGAGTTTGAAAAGCTCTCATTTCTGCATATATGGGGAAAAATGAAAACACAGTATTTGTTAAACATGAACTACTGCTGTCATTTTGTGTTGTGTCAAAGGTGTTACTCATTGTACATACCTACATACACTCCCTGTCTCACACTGTGAGAGAAATAGGTAGTCCAGTGGGTGACTGGAATCTGGTTGGCTTGATACAGACACTCGGTCAGTGCTGTCAGGTGAAAGATGAAGGGAGGTCGGGGTGTGAGGAAAGCCTTCTTCTGAGCTCTCTGTCGAAAATAAGCAGAAACAGAGAGGATTCAGTTTCTGAAACGTTTCAACCACAAAGGAGTGATAAGAAAACTGCCAACATGCTGACATCAGGGGCTAGCTGAAGCATGCCACACAAAACACACACTCACATATCCTCCAGCCTGTAGTCAAATGTACTGTAAATGGAGCAGGTGGATTTGAAAAGAGGAAAGCTTTTTTTGCAGGCACCTTGAAAGTAGACATACGTGAGCCCTGTTCCCTCTTTTGTTTATATATCCTCCAATCTTTCAGTCAGATTGGCTCTCGCTCAGAAATTTGTTTCATTCCATTTCACTCAAGGCCAAGGCTGAGTCAAGGCTCTCCCTGCAGAACCGTGTGTGTGTGTGTGTGTGTGTGTGTGTGTGTGTGTGTGGGGGGGGGGCAGGGGGTCCAAAAGACTTTGCATGTTCTCATGAAACATTTGCTACCCTTAATAGATGTTTGAGTTCTCCTGTGGGTGCAGAACAACCTTTTATAGTCCTTTGCAAAAGTGAACACAGCGTTTAGTGTTTAGAATATATTTTTCGACATTATAGTCAGTTACTTGTGCGTGTATTTTCCGAGAGCATATGAGATTTACAGGAATAAGCAGGGCAGCCTATCAGCAACATTGCTCTATCTCCCTCACACAGATGATAGTGTTCTAACAGACATGTCTCTAAGTCTTCTCACGAAGTATCACTATGGCTATGCAATCACTGGAAGCAACAGAGAAGCAAAGGTCATATGTCAAGAGTAATCATAGCAAAGTAGGTGTAAAGACAGAAATAACAAGAATACAGTGGTCACAGGTCAATTCAAGGCAAAAAAAGCAGCACTTGGTGATATACTAAAGAATGACCCCACAAAAGATGATATTTCATTCTGTGTAGCCCTAAAGCGCGTTCATGGAAGTAATAGGAAAATTTCATTATTTATCTGATAATTGGAAAGGGACCTCAGCTCCCTCTTGATCTGCTGCTTTCTGGTCTAATACAGCTGCAACATTTCGAACTGTTGGAAACATCTTGTGTACACAGTCAACACTGATGTATGATAATATATGTGGTCATGTTTTGTCCTCCAGTCATTAAAGCATTGCTTGACTGGTGCAGTAATCATCAAATTCATTTCCATTTCAGTAGCACTGTGTGAAAAATAACTGTCATTAAAATATAACTATACTCTATGTTTACATTTTAAAAAATAACGCAACATTCACTTGTTGTTGTTGTTGTTGTTGTTGCTGCTGCTCCTGCTGTAGCAAGAAAACCAGATATGATTGGTATCAAATGGTTTTAACCACAACGTGACGATGTGACACTGTGTGGGTTTAGGAGCTCACTTATAGAGAAGCTTATCTGAGACACCACCTCTGTATCAAAACACACTACGCTGAAACTGCTGTTAGGTTTTAGATTTTTCAGTTGATTCAGTGTTTTTGGAGTTGATCACTGCGACCACAAGCAGGGATCACTAAGGGACAGATGATACAAGAACTCTTCAAATCTTGATTTTCCCATAAAATTTGCCCTCAGGTGTTTTTGAACGTAGAAAAACATTCAATGCTCTACCACTTTGCTTAGATAATGCAAATTACTCAAACCAAGGATACCATGGCAGTATTCCAAATTTTGCTTGAAAATGGTATATTCAGAATCTCTAGTCACTAAAATTTTAAATACTGTTCTTTAGGTTTGGCAAAGCATGCATGAGTGTGTAGTAATCAACATGTGTGGCAGATTTACACTTTCTCAGTAAAAGCTTCACTGTAGATGCACGTTATAACAATTCAGGCTGTTCTTATGCACTGTTTGTACGTTTCCCTATGGAAAATAATGCACCGAAATTTGCACATACCCCATGTGATCACGAGCCAGTAGTCTGTGTATAACCCAAGTGCTGGGATGGCGGCAAACAATGCGCTGATGAGAGTGAAGAAGGAAGTGGCCCCCTTAAGAAGGCAGATTGGGGTGCTGTATGGGTCACAAAACAAGGGACTTTCCCCAGGAGACCAGTTTTCAGAAGCGTGTCAAATTTGTGTGAACTTTGAGTCACGTTAAGGTACGTTGTTTATTTTCCTTAACCTAACCACAGTAACTTATTTGTCTAAACCTTATCTCTGTAACTAATTTGTAGGATATCATACGTACGGTTGTATGAGGATACAATGAACAATTTGAAATTCTGGGACTTTTGTGTTGAAATATTATGTGAGTTGTCTGCACCCGTATGTTTGAACACTAACTAGTCTGTGAATCACACAGGACCAAATAAACAGTTTGTTCTGACCTCATTCTAAAGTTTGATTTTCAGTCCACCACTTCCTGTTTGGGGTTAAATGACACCAATTTCTCTGGACCAGCAGGGTGAATCTATTAAAATACAGCTTATGATTGGGATGATCTGTTATATACCATCACTTTGTGATTATTAATGAGACAGGTATGTTTCAAAATTCTTGCCAAGTGCAGCTTTAACACAACTGAATAGTAATGTGTATTTACCTGCGTCCTCCAGGCTCCCAAACTGGCAGATTTGACTGATGCTACTGATCCAGCTGTTCATCTCCTCCTCAGTTTTGGCCACCAGGTAAAAAACACGAGATGAGGTCTTTACCACAAAGAGGTGCTTCCCATGGAAGTCTCGCTTTATCCTAAGCTGCCCGTTGAGCATTTCCACCTCGCACTCTTTCAGGTCGATGGTGCGGATTGGCTTTTTGGAGTTCTTGCTTTGATAGTACTCCAGCACATCAGGATTGCCGCTCATGCGACCTCTTCGAAGCACAAACCAGCGTTTCCTCCATGCCTGCAGGAGAAAAAGAGCCAATAGTTCATCATGGAGTTAATCTCAAGGTTAACTTCATCCTTTACTTTGTAATATTATTCACAGTACCACATCATGTTAAAAGTAATGTCTCCCTCTTCCCCATCACCACCATTTTATTAGTCATGACCAGTCATGGGAATTAGATCACAGCTCCTGCTCACAACAGCTAACTTTGCAACTTTAGCTCCTTTTTTTGCTTTTGATATAGTCAGTAAGCGGAACCTCAACTCGAATTTCCCAGAAGTACAGAGAAGAGGAAGTTCACTGTATTTAGCAGAAAATGTCTAACACAACGAAAGAGGTATATATACAGTACTTGGTCACTGCTTTGTACTGAGGACTTACTGAAAACTTCATACTAAAACTGTTAAAAGGTATTTATACCACCACAGATCTACTAGCGCCTGAGCCCTCAGTGGGTGCCAGTCGTCATACCAGTTGTGTGGGTGTCATATTTCATATTTAGAAATTGCAATGAATAAAACACATCATATGAATAGTAATGTTGGATGTAGAGATATCGTTTTCACACTTGGTTTTGTGGCTTTATGTTCCTTGTGAAGGTGGAGCCTCGCCTGATATTTATGTGGTGTGAACTTAAAACGCTTTTTTCCCCCCCTACATGTGGGTAATCCGCTTCTGCACAAGTCAGTTGGTAATTTATGTGTGTTTATACCAGGAAATGGTTAGACATGCCACACGTACCGCCAATAAGACTGCCAAGTTTAAGAGGAAACCGTAACTAGACAGATGGTTATTGAATATGGAAAGTTTTAGCTTTGAAAAATAAGTTGTTTTGTGTATAGGTGCTGATGAGTGAAGAAGTGGATCCCCTTTTTTTTACTTTGCTCTTTCAGAAAATAGAAACCAGGTGAGGACAGGGTTTCGCTGTTTTCATTAAAGTGAACTTCCAGTCTTGTCCTTATGTTACCTGCAGGCTAAAGCCCTTATTTCCCCCAACTGTGGATATGATGTATGTTTAATACAAGACCATGGCTAACAAAGAAATCACAAAACAAAAAAAAGCTGAAGCTTCAAGCTGAAGTTTGAAGAAAAAACAATCTTAACTCATGGTTGTGTTACTAGTTTACTACTACTGGTCTTCCTCAGCAGATGGAGTTTGCTTAGTCATTATTATTATTATTATTATTATTATTATTATTATTAATATGGAGCGTGGACTGGTGGCTGGAGAGGTGCCAGTTCACCTCCTGGGCCGAGGTGCCCTTGAGCAAGTCACCGAACCCCCCAGCCGCTCGAAACGCCTGTCATGGGCAGCCCCACTTTGACATCTCTCCACCTAGTGCATGTATAGGTCCTGTTTGTGCATGTGTGTGTTCAGACCTTTGTGTAATTGACAACAGAGTGAAAAAATTTAATTTCCCCTCGGGGATTAATAAAGTATATAAAATTAAAACAAGGAACAAGGAAGACCATGTAATGTGATGAAAAATCTGGAAAATGCTGGTAATTGGACTTTGAGTTAGGGTTTTTTTTCTTCTTTTCTTTTTGCTGTGGTGGGGCAAAAATTTAGTACAGATATAGACACTCAAGCAAAAATTTATTTTCATAAAACTCTAAAACATAAAAGACTGTCTTCACAGCAGACATCTTGACTTGTCACAGTAAGACCACATTACTAATAACATTAATAATGGCTCTGTTCTATTCAAGTGTCCCATGAAGCCATGGCAGCGTGAGGGAATGTCACAAATGACTATCACCTGCCAAGGCCATATTCATGCTGATTGTAGGCAGTGCCCGATGTGATGTCCATCACAGATGGACTAGCTAGCTCTTGTTAGCTAGCTTGCTAATAAATACAGTGAAATATGATGGTATTGGTACATTTTTCATTTTCTTACATTCCGTGCCTGTCACCCGACTTTCTGGAAGCCAGGCAGCATCTTTCTTGTTGGCTTTGCCATTAGAAGCGGATGTTTTATTTGCAACAGTACTGGCAATGAATGAAAGTAAATGGGAAGTGAATATTCGTCAGTGTTAATTTCCCTCATGTGACCGTGCCCTGACAGTGAGCCAGAATGAATAACAGGACCCTGAAAATGAAGGAGCTAAATTGAATTCAGTGGCTATTGATTATATTATTCACACCTGTGCTGATATGTTCAGGTGTTTTCAGTGAAAAAGGTCATGCACATGTATGTTATAATGTTGCCAATATCTATTCTCAAAAGCCTTAAAATGACTGTATCAACACTGCGTAGTATAATACAGTAGATGTCTATATACATCTAACTAATTTCTAAGATTTGCAATAGTTTCTCTTACAATATATTCATTTTACTGTGTGACCTTGAGGAGTGGAAATTATTCATTTTTTTCAATTCTGTGAAAATAATGAGGGTTTTGATAATAAAATATATGTCCTCAAAGGTAGCACTCAAAATACATGGCCATAATGCATGTAGGTCTCTATAAAAAAAACAAAAAAAACAAGCTCTTGTGGGTAAGGGCCAACTTCACCACACAGTGTCGTGCACTGGACGCAGCAGACAACCATTAAATGCACATTTATCGTGGCAGAAAGTGGAAATGCACCGCTGACAGAAAGCGAGACAACAAAAGAACACTTCTGTTTCTGTACAAGGTGCCAATGTCAAACCAAGAAGCTTCAGCTACATCCAGCAACTAAACAAACAACTTTGTGAACAACACTACAGCATTGGACATTGTTTTCTTTATGCTTGCTGCTGTCTGAACATTTTCATTTCATGTGAGGACACCACAGAGCGAGATAAATTTGACCATGATAATTAAAATTTTCATGCTTGACATTTGAATACTCAGATAGTCAGATAGTGAGCCTGACCTTACAACACTGATAAACATGTATTTACTTTATTCTCTGGTATCAACAGGATTTGCATAGTGTGCCATAATAAGTTTCTATTTCCCGCTCCAAACCCCATCAATGCACGCCTCCACCCACCCTTTCCCTGCACTGGTGTTGACAACTAGCCCTCCACCTCCTCTGTTCGTACAGAGGAAGTGCAAACAGCCATCATAAAGCTAGACTATTTCTGCTTGTCACTTTAGTCTGTCTGACTGCTGCTCACATTACTTCCCATGTTTCACAATGCACGCGCTCATCACACAAACACATATACACAGAGCAGAGTGAGTGGCCAGCCCAGCGTCATCACATGACTCCCAACAACCACAAAACACTGCTGTCCATGTAAGCAATAACATATACTTGCTTTAGGAATCTATGTCTGCCTGAGGTACATCTGCAGTTTGTGACATATTGTTATTGTCATAAATAATAGCTGTTGTAGCTATGAAGTGCATCCACAAGCCACAACACAAGAGTGAGGTGTTATTATACAAATGAGGAAGATGATATAAAGGAGACTGAATTACGGCTCAGTTTAACAAAAGCATACAAACCCACAGTACTGTATGTTTCTAAATCATCATTCCACACCGTGAGACACACACACACACACACACACACACACACATACACAAGGCTCTACAACACAACCTGGCATCCTACTGCTGGCAGAGGACATAAACAAGTGTCCGGTGTGTACTCCTACTCACAAATCTCTTAAGTTTCTTCTCCGGGGGAGATTTAATGAGCCAGCCTGTGCAGACCACATCCCCAGCACTCATCTTGACTGCAGAGTGTGTCGTCCGTCCTTACGGCTGCTGCTGCTGCTGCTGCTGCTGCTATGAAACTGAGAGCACTGCGAAGCATATCCTGTGTTCTGGTATTCAGCCCAGCCACTCCAAAAGGAGGAAGTCGAAAAATTGATCACACTGACAGAGAGAGAGAGAGAGAGAGAGAGAGAGAGAGAGAGAGAGAGAGAGAGAGCAGGGGAGGTAGGGTGAGAATTATATGTTTATTTTCTCATGTGCTCGGGGGCAAGTGGATGAAGCTGTTGGCATAAATACTACACATGATGAGGTTTGACAGGTTTGAGGATTAAGTTGTATTGATTCCTGTAGCATACAGGGGCTGAGTCACACATGCTGCAGAAAGATCCTATCTTGGTTTGTGTTTAATAAACATCATACTGATTTCATTTTGCTGTCATAATGTGCTTCATTTGTTTGTTTGTTTGCTTGTATAATGTGGTTTCTGAGCTCTACAGAAACCAGAAGTGGTTTGAAGTGGATTCAAACATAGACCTCCTGCAAATCTTTGACACTGAACGATAACCTGATAAGGGCTCATTTCCATGTGAGGCTTCAGGGAGGTCTCAGTGCAGATGTAACGATAATAGTAGTAGTGTCACTAGATGTTTGCTTTTCTTCTCAGCCCTTGTCAAAAGTAAAAAGCATAAATTAGGGATTAAGTTGCAATGTATTGAACAGGTTTGGAAACTTGATCTTATGTTATATTCACACTTTACTTTTGAGTAAATGTGATAAGAAAGGTTGTAAAAGCAAACTTACATACATTTAAACTCCTTATACTGTGAATAGTTTCATGCATTCCGTGATCTTTTCACATTTAAGCTATTTTATGACTTCTTAGTCACAAGCAGCCTCTACAACAATCAAGCCTCTTAAGATGATAAACTACCATGCAATTAGAATTTTGCATAGGAAGCTGATAAACTCTCAGCAGCCATATTTATGACAAATGTTATTATATTAGATAATATTAAACATAGCCATTAAGTGTAAAAAAAAACAAAACAAAAAAAAAACAGGCCCCCAAGGTGCTGACATAGTGTTTCCTGCTAAGGGTTTCCGGCTCAGTACCTCAGGGTGCATCTATAAGGAGCCTTAATCCTCCCCCTCCCCTGAGGAAACAACATGTCAGATTTATTATGGATCATACTTTTTAATGTTGTTGAAACAGCTTTTAAACAGAGATCAGTCATGTAGTCATGAATGATGGTGCTTGTCAAGTATGGTAGTTTTATTGTATCGTTATTATGTTTTGTGCTGTTTTGTATGTATACTGTCAAATATTTGACTGTCAGATTACATTGTTACTGACTATTAGTTGCATTACTTTTACATTAGTTACTGTGAGATTTTGATGGTAATTTAAAGTAAAATGACAGCTTTATAGTGTGACTTCAAAGTCAGCTGTGTCCTGACTTGGTGTCCCTGTGTGTGTGTGTGTGTGTGTGTGTGTGTGGGGGGGGGGGGGTCTGTGTTGAATGTGGGCTGGGAGGGTGGGTGGGTCGGGTTTTGTATTTTATTTTGTATTTTATTTTGTACCCCCTGATCCTTTCCTGCTTGTGTTCTGTAATGTACAGCACTTTGTGATACATTTTATGTATGAAAAGTGCTCTATAAATAAAGTGATTGATTGATTGATTGATTGATCATATTACAGCGATATAGTAGTATAACAGCCCTTTAAAAACTGTGACTTCACAGTAAAAAGTCACAGCACATTACTTTAGCAGCATGATATTATAGAAATACAGTAAAAACAGTAAAGTAATGCAACACAGTAGCCTGTAATAAACTGTAGGCCTACATCTATACATAAAATAATACTGTTAAATACTGTAAAGTAAAAGCACACTATAAAGAATGTTAAATTCAGGTAAATGCAAAAACAAAACAAACAAACAAAATCATTTGAAACATGAAGCCTATTTTGCAGTCTTTCACATACTGTATACATCTCTTTAGTTGATTCATGGTATTCAGCGTTCAACTACACTTATGACTGGATACTATATGAATCACTAGTCAACATATAGACAGCCTATCAAAATGTACAAAATTATTTAAATTAATGGTATTGAAAGATGTAATAATGTTGTTTATGATTAAAAGCAAATCAATCACTTGGTCTTTTCTCCATTTACTCCTACAGCTGCTGTTATATATCAATATGCCATATGAACTTTATGATCAGCCAGTGTGGTTGATACAGTCTGACTTTTGCTGCCCCCAAGTGGCCAAAGAATTAATTCCTGCAGGTTTTTACTCTGCTGAGTCTACAACCTTTTGGCAAACTCAAAGGCATGAGATGGTTGCAAAATATCTGACAAAAGAGCAGCCTTATGATTCCAATAGAGCCTTTCATTTGTCAGCCATGAGGTTCACTGTGTGAAAAGTGACACAGCTACCACATTTCACCAAGACTTATTTTTATTGTCCCACTCAGCAGTAACACAAGAACAGCTGTTGTGACTGGCTATCAAAGGTCACATAGTCAGCTATCCACTGGCTTACGTGGGAGATTGATGGATGCTTTTGCTGCCCCCGTGTGGCCAAAGAATAAATTCTTGCAGGTTTTTAAATTTGCTTACATCCTTATACTGTAAGGACTGAATTGACATGGTTGTATAGGTATAGGTGTATAGGTTGTCTGTCAGAGGGCAGCCTTGTTATTCCAATAGAGCCTTTCATTCATCAGCCATGAGGTTCACTGTGTGGAAACATCCAAAACTGTTTGTAGAATATGTTAAGCCCTTTAGCCTACTTTATTTCAGTCATGAGACAATAACAGATATGTCTGTTTTTTAATAAGCATTCTGCAATTGACTGCAGCACTAGAAACAGACTCAATCTAGTCTCTTCTCAGATGTCTGGAGCAATCACCAGAGGGTGACATAATGTTGTAGTTTATGCTGTTACAGCTCACATTCATATTTAAACCACTAGCCTACTTAGTGAAAACCAAATGAAGGTTTGTGAACATAACATGGACCCACGTACATTACTTATAAACACTACTGTGTGCTACATTAGTTGTTACAAGTCTAATAAAGGTCAAATATTTTTTAACTACATGCTCTATCAAATGCCCTATTATGGTAAAGATAATGAAGCTAAGCTGGCTAATTAGAATTGACTATTTTGTACAAAAAAAAACACTTTATCATTCAATGTTCTTAAATGATACAGTTTATCTTATCCAATATATATAAATAATAATAAATATATGTCTCAAATAACTTTAAGCTGTCATCAAGTCAAAGTCTCTGTTCAGGTAGTATAGGCTATAATATAATATAGGCCTAATATATATACTATAACATAACATAACATAACATGGTAGTGTTGCTGTTGCAGTAATGACAATTCTTTAAATGTGTCTTTTTATAGTAGTATGTGGGGAAAAGCGCCTTGACACAACATTTTGAAAGAAAAGTGATATCAAAATGATTAGGCTATAACAATAGGCCTACACAGTACGACACACGTGGTTTATCCCAGAAAGTATTGCCTAATAGGACATTTTAACTGTTACCGCAACTGTCAGATAAGTGACGCATTTTAATTAAAATGTGCTCAGCTCACGACATGAGACAGTTAGCGCGTGATTATCCGAAATATGGCTTAATTACCTTATATTTGACCATGATGGCAGAACTAACGTTACAGCTAACAGTTGTCAGCTAGCTGGATATGTCCACAAGATGGCGCCCTTGGATTTCCATTAAGCTGCCACCTAATCAAATGGGCTGACAGACCAATAAATTGTATTTGTCGGGAAAGAAATAACGCAGCCACTACACTAAAATAAAGTAAATGTAACGATATGCAATAAGTAGCCTATGTTAAAAAATATTTTAATATTAGGAAAATAATAATTTGTGAAATTATTGCGAAATGAAAGTGGATAAAGCAAATACTGAATAAATACAAATAAACATTAAATACAAACATTGATGACGTAACGACGTTGGGATTCCATGGTTGCTATGTGCAGCAAATAAATATTAGACGGAGAGATCAAGTTCGTCATTTCACCCCTGCACTCAAAGAGAGAAGCCACGAAAAACACAACCAGCTAGCAAGAAGATTCTTCGACGCGGACAAAGTCAAACGGACCAGCAACTGACTTCACTTCAGTTATCCACCTTCAGCATGACAAAGGTAAGAAGATTTACCGTTTAAAGTCATTTTGAAACCTGAAAAAGTTTTATAAATTAGATGTGTTCGTCAACGTGAATTAGCTTGTTTCCGAACCTTCATGCTAGCATTTCAGAGTCTACCGTTAATTTACGTTTCAGGAATTCAGTGTACAAGTTATCACACCGATGTTTAATCTTAAATAACTATAAATGCATTGAAAAGCTAAAAGTAAGTAATTAATTGAAGTCTTTTGAAAGGTTTTTATTCAAAGCCTTCACTCCCTGCACTTCCATGGTGGAATGATATTTTTAGTGTAATGTTAAGGAAGATAGTGAATGACTGTAGTTTGATTAGGACAAAATAACCGGAAAAATAACAAGCAAATTGACTGTTTATTTCTTTCCAACATGGTTTGGGTATAATATAACACTGCGGGCTGCACAATCGTGCATTTAAGGTTAGCATATCATAAATTGGCACCTTCAGAACTGTTATGGGCAGCAGGAAATAGCTAATGAATTTAACATTAACCGTCATTTTTTCTTTAGCTCGATTAATAATAAAGTAAAGCAAAAAAAAAAACATGCCTAGTTATGAAACTGTCAATAATGAAAATTACACGATTCTTTTTTTCAAGGTGCCGCTCACATTTATGTTTAATTTGACGATTTATTCTGTAACATTAGATGTTGGATTGTCCGATTTTCATATTGTCATGTTGAGTGGTATTACGTAACTTATATTTCAGTTAAGACACTGGTCCAGTTGAAGCCATCTGTTCATCTGTTCATCAATGTAGCCTATGTTAAAGATATTTTAATATTAGGGACAGAATAATTTGTTTAATTATTGCGAAATTAAAGTGAAAAAAGCAAATACTAATTGAATACAAACAAACTTTAAATACAAACATTGATGACGAAACAACGTTGGGATTTCATGGTTGCCATGTGCGGCATATAGATATTAGACGGAGAAATCAAGATAGTCATTTCACTCCTGTACTCAGAGAGAGAAGCCTCGAGAAACACAACGCAGCTAGCTAGAAAACTCTTCGAAGCCCACACACTCAATCGCTCGATTAATAATAAAGTAAAGCAAAAAACATGCATAGTTATGAAATTGTCGATAATGAAAATGACACAATTCTTTTTTCAAGGTGCCGCTCACATTTATGTTTAATTTGACGATTTATTCTGTAACATTAGATGTTGGATTGTCCGATTTTCATACTGTCATGTTGAGTGGTATTACATAACTTATGATATTTCAGTTAAGACTGGTCCAGCTGAAGCCATCTGTTCATTGGAAACTGACGTGTGAAGTGTTTGCTTTGATGGTTTTACAATAAACAAAAGTATTCTTAAACTCAGTTTGGTACAGTTGCATTACTGTGTGGCTATCATGTGACGTTAACTTTTGCAATAAGTTATATTTGAACCCTTAGAAATCAAATAAAAGCATGGTTTTCTTATATGTAAACATCTTTATAAATTAATACCTTTATTTGAAGCTAACAATTTGACTGGATTGGATTTTTAAATGTCATAATGTAACAAAGGTTAAAGAATTACTTTTTCATTCAAATGTAATCAGATACTGTTAACTGTCAGCATTTTTTAAAAATCCCAAAACTGTTAAGGAAAAAAAAAAGTTTTTCAATTAAGTGTTTAAAGTGCAATGAGATATATTTTTCAACAACAAGCAACAGTTTTAGAAAAGAGCTATCAGCAAGCAACATAGGCTGGAAAAAAGAGCTTGGTGTTTACTTGGTTGTGGTTACAAAAAATGAAAGGAACCATTTTTACCCCTAAAATGCTGCCACGTGTACTAAACTGAATTTCTTTTAACAATTCTGTGCAATGTAAGTGAGTCTAACTGAAAAATGGACTAGATAAGCAGAGAGAAAGTAGATACAGCACATAATTACTTCTTTAATTTTATGAACATTATAAAGTCAGTTCATTTAAAACTGCTCTAGCCCAACTGGATTAGTTTGATTTATCTCACGTCACTGCATAATTCTGAAAGGGTTTTAATTGAAAAAAGATTGAACTAATTGCTTGCTTTTTTCCATCTCTCCATCTCACTAACTGGAAAACAAGAAGAGGAAGAGGGAGGAGGACAGCAGCCCGGCCTCCAGTCCCCAGCCATCCACCTCTTGCTCCCAGGTAGGTTGGGAGACATTTGTGAATCGATACCAAATCGACGGCATCATGATGCATCTAACAATCAATCCCTCCCCCAACTCCTACTCACAGGTGCAGCCAGAGAGAAGCTCCTCCCCCCAGCCGTCCACCTCTGGCACACAGGTATGCTGGAAGACATTTGTGATTGATAATCATCCTCGTCCGCATCATAAAGCATTTAACAATCGACTTTTTTTCCCCCACTCCTATTCACAGGCGCAGCCAGAGAGGAGCCTCACTCCTCAGCCGTCCACCTCCGGCCATCAGGTGAACGCTGCTCTGCGAGAGAGAAGCTCCTCCCCCGAGCCGTCCACCTCTGGCACACAGGTATGCTGGAAGACATTTGTGATTGATACCGAATCATCCTCATCTGCATTGTGATGCATCTAACAGTTGTTTTTTTCCCCCACTCCTACTCACAGGTGCAGCCAGAGAGGAGCTCCACCCCCCAGCCATCCACCTCAGGCCCACAGGGTGGAGAGCAGGAGGCTCCCCAGACGGGTGTAAGTATTCCACCCTAAACAGTCTGCTGTAAATGTGTACGCACAGAGAAATGCCTTCTGTGGACGTTGGCTACAGTAATTCTTGAAAATAGTCATCACTTACTGAAGAATCCCAGTAGGCATCTGTAGAGCACATACTTTAGAAATAAGAAAGATCATGTGGATGGATTTTTTAATTTCACTGACATGTGAATAGTCTTAGTGCTTCTGTTCATGGAGTGACCTTCATGACCTACCTCAACCCAAATGACTTGCCATTCCTCGCACTGAACTAGTTTAACCTATTTCTTTCTTCTCCTCTCTGCCCATCTCGCTTACAGCCTGGAGCCAGGAGGCGGAGACAGAGGCAACCTGGAGGGAGGAGGGAGCAGGAGGGACCCAGCGGACTCCCTGGACCTAGCAGACCCCGTGTCCACCGCTTTTCTGTGCAAGTAACCCTTTCCCCTCTTGGCAGGCCCACTGTGGAGATGCCCGCTTATGTTCCCCTTGCTATCCAGGCGGAAGTGATGGCAGAGGTGTGGGGATGGTGGATCAACTCTCTATTCAATGTGGAGATGTAAGTACTCCTCACACTCTGCTCAGTTGCACTATCAGGTATAGTATACTTTGTGGCAATACCACCGCCACACACATTTCTAAATCTTTCTCTTCAGCTCTTTCTTAAAAAAAAACAAAAAAAAAACAAAAAACACACACACAAAAATAAACAACAACCAAAAAAACAACCAAAAAGAACAACAAAAAAATATTAAGTTTAAGATATTGATAAATAATGATATGTTTAGAAAATAGATAAATGTTGAGTTTAGGTTATGGATAAGTTATGTTAAGTTTAAGATATTAATAAGTATTGATACATTTAGGATATAGATAGGTGTTAAGTTAAGTTGTAAATGAGTAATGGTAAGTTTTAGATATTGATAAGCATTGATAAATTTAGATAATACATAGGTTTCAGTAAGTTTCGGATATTGATAAGCATTGATACATTTATGGTATAGTTAAGTTTAGGTTGTAAGGAAGTAATGGTAAGTTTCAGATATTAAAAGGTACTGATAAATGTAGGTAAATAAGTGTTAAGCTTATGTTTAAAAAAAAAAGTAATGGTAAGTCTCAGATATTGATAAGTATTGATAAGTTTAAGAGATAGATAGGTGTCAAGTTTATGTTTTAGATAAGAGATGGTAAGTTTCATATATTCCTAAGTATTGATACATTCATGATATAGGTAAGTTTAGGTTGTAAGTAAGTAATGGTAAGCTTCAGATACTAATAGGTACTGATAAATTTAGGTAATAAGTGTTAAGCTTATGTTTAAAATAAGTAATGGTAAGTTTCAGATATTGGTAAGCACTGAAAAATTTAAGAGATAGGTGTCAAGTTTATGTTTTAAATAAGAAATGGTAAGTTTCAGATATTAATAGGTACTGATGAATTTAGGTAATGAATATTTAGAGAGTGTAAAAGACGGAAAGGCTTCAGGAGGGTCTCAAAGAAATGTTCCATTTTTTCCATTTTTAAAGCTATGATTAGGTTATTATAATAACTCAAAAACAGGACACACTCTTCCAAAATAATTTATAATGTCTATTTTTAAAACTATTTCTCAATTTATAAAGTGAAAATAAGTTGGAAGCAATTTTAGGAGTTTATAGAGCAGTTTCACATTATTGTTGTTGTTGGTTTCTTATATTTGGATGGAACATTTCTAAAGGGTTAGGGTTAGGGTGGGTGAGACCCTCCTGAAGCTATTTACTTTTTTTACTCTTTTTGCTGTTATGTTTAGGTTAAGTAATGGAAAGTTTCAGATATTAATAATGATAAATTTTGGAGATAGATGTCAAGTTTATGTTTTAAATGAGAAATGGTAAGTTTCAGATATTGATAAGCATTGATAAATTTAGGAGATAGATAGATGTCAAGTTTATGTTTTAGATAAGAGATGGTAAGTTTCAGATATTGATAAGTATTGATACATTCATGATATAGGTAAGTTTAGGTTGTAAGTAAGTAATGGTAAGTTTCAGATATTAATAGGTACTGATAAATTTAGGTAATAAGTGTTAAGCTTATGTTTAAAATAAGTAATGGTAAGTTTCAGATATTGGTAAGCACTGAAAAATTTAGGAGATAGGTGTCAAGTTTATGTTTTAAATAAGAAATGGTAAGTTTCAGATATTAATAGGTACTGATGAATTTAGGTAATGAATATTTAGAGAGTGTAAAAGACGGAAAGGCTTCAGGAGGGTCTCAAAGAAATGTTCCATTTTTTCCATTTTTAAAGCTATGATTAGGTTATTATAATAACTCAAAAACAGGACGCACTCTTCCAAAATAATTTATAATGTCTATTTTTAAAACTATTTCTCAATTTATAAAGTGAAAATAAGTTGGAAGCAATTTTAGGAGTTTATAGAGCAGTTTCACATTATTGTTGTTGTTGGTTTCTTATATTTGGATGGAACATTTCTAAAGGGTTAGGGTTAGGGTGGGCGAGACCCTCCTGAAGCCATTTCCTTCTTTTACTCTTTCTACTGTTATGTTTGGCACGTTTAAGTAATGGCACGTTTCAGATATTGATAATGATAAATTTAAGAGATAGGTGTCAAGTTTATGTTTTAAATAAGAAATGGTAAGTTTCAGATATTGATAAGTATTGATACATTCATGATATAGGTAAGTTTAGGTTGTAAGTAAGTAATGGTAAGTTTCAGATATTAATAGGTACTGATAAATTTAGGTAATAAGTGTTAAGCTTATGTTTAAAATAAGTAATGGTAAGTTTCAGATATTGGTAAGCACTGAAAAATTTAGGAGATAGGAGTCAAGTTTATGTTTTAAATAAGAAATGGTAAGTTTCAGATATTAATAGGTACTGATGAATTTAGGTAATGAATATTTAGAGAGTGTAAAAGACGGAAAGGCTTCAGGAGGGTCTCAAAGAAATGTTCCATTTTTTCCATTTTTAAAGCTATGATTAGGTTATTATAATAACTCAAAAACAGGACATACTCTTCTAAATAATTTAGAATGTCTATTTTTAAAACTATTTCTCAATTTATGAAGTGAAAATAAGTTGGAAGCAATTTTAGGAGTTTATAGAGCAGTTTCACATTATTGTTGTTGTTGGTTTCTTATATTTGGATGGAACATTTCTAAAGGGTTAGGGTTAGGGTGGACGAGACCCTCCTGAAGCCATTTCCTTCTTTTACTCTTTTTACTGTTATGTTTAGGTTAAGTAATGGAAAGTTTCAGATATTAATAATGATAAATTTTGGAGATAGATAGATGTCAAATTTATGTTTTAAATGAGAAATGGTAAGTTTCAGATATTGATAAGCATTGATAAATTTAGGAGATAGATAGATGTCAAGTTTATGTTTTAGATAAGAGATGGTAAGTTTCAGATATTGATAAGTATTGATACATTCATGATATAGGTAAGTTTAGGTTGTAAGTAAGTAATGGTAAGTTTCAGATATTAATAGGTACTGATAAATTTAGGTAATAAGTGTTAAGCTTATGTTTAAAGTAAGTAATGGTAAGTTTCAGATATTGGTAAGCACTGATAAATTTAAGAGATAGGTGTCAAGTTTATGTTTTATATAAGAAATAGTAAGTTTCAGATATTAATAGGTACTGATGAATTTAGGTAATGAATATGTAGAGAGTGTAAAAGACGGAAAGGCTTCAGGAGGGTCTCAAAGAAATGTTCCATTTTTTCCATTTTTAAAGCTATGATTAGGTTATTATAATAACTCAAAAACAGGACACACTCTTCTAAATAATTTATAATTTCTATTTTTAAAACTATTTCTCAATTTATGAAGTGAAAATAAGTTGGAAGCAATTTTAGGAGTTTATAGAGCAGTTTCACATTATTGTTGTTGTTGGTTTCTTTTATTTGGATGGAACATTTCTAAAGGGTTAGGGTTAGGGTGGGTGAGACCCTCCTGAAGCCATTTCCTTCTTTTACTCTTTTTACTGTTATGTTTAGGTTAAGTAATGGTAAGTTTCAGATATTAATAATGATAAATTTTGGAGATAGATAGATGTCAAGTTTATGTTCTAAATGAGAAATGGTAAGTTTCGGATATTGATAAGCATTGATAAATTTAGGAGATAGATAGATGTCAAGTTTATGTTTTAGATAAGAGATGGTAAGTTTCAGATGCTGATAAGTATTGATAAATTTAGGAGATAGGTAGATGTCAAGTTTATGTTTTAGATAAGAGATGGTAAGTTTCAGATATTGATAAGTATTGATACATTCATGATATAGGTAAGTTTAGGTTGTAAGTAAGTAATGGTAAGTTTCAGCTATTAATAGGTACTGATGAATTTAGGTAATAAGTGTTAAGCTTATGTTTAAAATAAGTAATGGTAAGTTTCAGATATTGGTAAGCACTGAAAAATTTAAGAGATAGGTGTCAAGTTTATGTTTTAAATAAGAAATGGTAAGTTTCAGATATTAATAGGTACTGATGAATTTAGGTAATGAATATTTAGAGAGTGTAAAAGACGGAAAGGCTTCAGGAGGGTCTCAAAGAAATGTTCCATTTTTTCCATTTTTAAAGCTATGATTAGGTTATTAAAATGACTCCAAAACAGGACACACTCTTCTAAATAATTTATAATGTCTATTTTTAAAACTATTTCTCAGTTTATGAAGTGAAAATAAGTTGGAAGCAATCTTAGGAGTTTATAGAGCAGTTTCACATTATTGTTGTTGTTGTTGGTTTTTTATATTTGGATGGAACATTTCTAAAGGGTTAGGGTTAGGGTGGGTGAGACCCTCCTGAAGCCATTTCTTTCTTTTACTCTTTCTACTGTTATGTTTGGCACGTTTAAGTAATGGCACGTTTCAGATATTGACAATGATAAATTTAAGAGATAGGTGTCAAGATTATGTTTTAAATAAGAAATGGTAAGTTTCAGATATTAATATGTACTGTTGAATTTAGGTTATGAATATTTGGGTGGGTGAGACCCTCCTGAAGCCATTTCCTTCTTTTACTCTTTTTACTGTTATGTTTAGGTTAAGTAATGGCACGTTTCAGATATTGATAATGATAAATTTAGGAGATAGATGTCAAGTTTATGTTTTAAATGAGAAATGATAAGTTTCAGATATTGATAAGTATTGATACATTTATGATATAGATAAGTATTCGATTTAGGTTGTAAGTAAGTAATGGTAAGTTTCAGATATGAATAGGTACTGATGAATTTAGGTAATGAATATTTAGAGAGTGTAAAAGACAGAAAGGCTTCAGGAGGGTCTCAAAGAAATGTTCCATTTTTTCCATTTTTAAAGCTATGATTAGGTTATTATAATGACTAAAAACAGGACACACTCTTCCAAAATAATTTATAATGTCTATTTTTCAAACTGTTTCTCAATTTATGAAGTGAAAATAAGTTGGAAGCACTTTTAGGAGTTTATAGAGCAGTTACACATAATTGTTGGTGTTGGTTTCATATATTTGGATGGAACATTTCTAAAGGGTTAGGGTTAGGGTGGACGAGACCCTCCTGAAGCCATTTCCTTCTTTTACTCTTTTTACTGTTATGTTTAGGTTAAGTAATGGAAAGTTTCAGATATTAATAATGATAAATTTTGGAGATAGATAGATGTCAAGTTTATGTTTTAAATGAGAAATGGTAAGTCTCAGATATTGATAAGCATTGATAAATTTAGGAGATAGGTAGATGTCAAGTTTATGTTTTAGATAAGAGATGGTAAGTTTCAGATATTGATAAGTATTGATACATTCATGATATAGGTAAGTTTAGGTTGTAAGTAAGTAATGGTAAGTTTCAGATATTAATTGGTACTGATAAATTTAGGTAATAAGTGTTAAGCTTATGTTTAAAATAAGTAATGGTAAGTTTCAGATATTGGTAAGCACTGATAAATTTAAGAGATAGGTGTCAAGTTTATGTTTTAAATAAGAAATAGTAAGTTTCAGATATTAATAGGTACTGATGAATTTAGGTAATGAATATTTAGAGAGTGTAAAAGACGGAAAGGCTTCAGGAGGGTCTCAAAGAAATGTTCCGTTTTTTCCATTTTTAAAGCTATGATTAGGTTATTAAAATGACTAAAAACACGACACACTCGTCCAAAATAATTTATAATGTCTATTTTTCAAACTATTTCTCAATTTATGAAGTGAAAATAAGTTGGAAGCACTTTTAGGAGTTTATAGAGCAGTTACACATAATTGTTGGTGTTGGTTTCATATATTTGGATGGAACATTTCCAAAGGGTTTGGGTGGGTGAGACCCTCCTGAAGCATTTACCTTCTTTTACACTTTGTACTGTTACTGGGTAATGACTAGTCTTCTCTTAAAAACAGATATCTAATTCTACAGATTTATAGATAAAGGTAAAAAAAAAGTAGGGTGTTTTTAAGTCATGGTAAGTTTTACATCTCTTCATTCAAATTAAATGAATGGACTCTACATATATATTTAAAACTGTAAAAGGAGAAAGGACTTTAGGAGGGTCTTAAGGAAATCGTCCATTGAAATCCATTTTTTAATGTTGTTGATACATGAAAACAATTCCCAGAAACTTTAAACCAGTGTTTGCTAGCAAATAATTGTTTAAACAATAGTAAACATGTTTGGATATGACATTTCCGAAGGGTTAGGGTTTGGGTGGGTGAGACCCTCCTGAAGCCCTTTCCTTCGTTTACTCTTGGAACTGTTTTTAAATGAGTAATGTAAGTTTAAGATAATGATAAATATTGAAGTGGTAGGTTAAGATCATAAATAAGTAACACTAAGTTTGAGATATTGGTAACTATTGATATGTTTAGAATACAGGCAAGTGATAAGTTTAGGTTATAAATAAGTAATGGTAAGTTTAAGATATTGGTATGTGTTGATAAGTTTTGGATATATGAAAGTAATTATTAGGCTTTGAACTCTTCTTCTCTCCTCATAAAGAAAAACAAACAAACAACTTTATGTAGATGTAAGGCTTGTAGTGTTATGGCTTTTATTTCCTTCTCAGCTTTATTTTAAAGGCTTCATCCAAAATAAATTTAGAGAGTGTAAAAGACGGAAATGCTTCAGGAGGGTCTCAAAGAAATGTTCCATTTTTTCCATTTTTAAAGCTATGATTAGGTTATTATACTGACTCAAAACAGGCCATACTCTTCCAAAAATAATTTGTGTCTATTTTTAAAACTATTTCTCAGTTTATGAAGTGAAAATAAATTGGAAGCAATTTTAGGAGTTTATAGAGCAGTTTCACATTATTGTTGTTGTTGGTTTCTTTTATTTGGATGGAACATTTCTAAAGGGTTAGGGTTAGGGTGATTAAATAGTCAGCTGAACCCATTAAGAAGAGCAATGTATTCAGACAGAGTTTTTGTGAATTTGATAGTACGATTGACCAATATCTAAAGTCTCCCCTAGCTACGCTCACAACCACACAGACACACAAAGGTGAGGGGTATGGGGCAAGTTTTCACGCGCACATACACCTACACAACATGGCAATTGGTTAGCTTGTCAATTTGACATCAATGTGCATGTTTTAGCAGTGTAAATGTAATTAAGTAATTAATATGCCTACCTTTATCGGCTACAGCTCAGATGATGTCTGTTTAAGGTGGATGCATATATTAACGCACGTGCACAGTGTAACGCCGCTGCTACAGCTGATGTCCGTTTGAAGTGGATACATTTATCAACACGCGTGCACAGTAACTGGTGGGGTGAATACATACAATTCAATTAAAAGCGACTTTGTAAAAGAATATACTAATAGTGCAATTTTTGGAAAAAGTAGTTTTGCCACCTTCTACCTATGCCAATCCTCAATGCCTATGTGCAGTTTCACATAGATTGACCACGTCAGTGAATAGAAAAACGTGGGACAGACAGAATGACTGACAGAATGACACACTGACAGTTTCCGTGATTATGTACAGCACACCATACCATGACTTAATCATGCCAAAAATGAGAAAAAACAAACAAACATTCGGCCACAGGGGGAGCCACAGTGATCGGTTGCATTTTAGCCATTTTTAAGCATTTTTCTGTTGTTATAGCGCCACCCAGTTGCCAATTAGAGTTAAATTTCTCCAGTCACCTTGAGGCGTCCTGTTCTACATATCTACCAAGTTTAGTAAAAATCGATATGGCGGTTAGGCCTAAATAAGAAATTAGCTCTCTAGCGCCCCCATTTTGTTTGATGGGGTCAATATGGAGGGGTCCCCTCAGATTATGTGTGGTTATATGTCTACAAAGTTGTGTGGTGATGGGTGAAACCCTTGAGATGTGATGAGCCACGCTCTCTGCAATATTCATTGCCTTATAGAAGCTCAGTTTTACTAAGTTTTCCAACTTTTTCCAAAAGGGAACTTTAGATATTGGTCCCTAGATTATGTTTACCGAGTTTCATGCAGATCGGTCAAACTTCCTAGGAAGAGATCGATTTTAAGTGTTTTTCAAAAACTTCAAAATGGTGGAAAATCTATATAACTGCAAGTTATGGGTTGTTGAGGCAAATTTGTTCCTCATGAGGAGAGGCATCTCTGTACAAAGTTTCATGTCTCTAAGACACACGGGGCATGAGATATGCCCATTCAAAGTTTGCAATTTCAGTCTGTTGCTATAGCGCCCCCCTTTGGCCAACTGACCTATGGCTAGTCCCGCCCTCAAACGCGATGAGCCAATCACAGTGCGTATTGCCATTCCCATACACTTGGACATTCTCTGCCTGGACGTTCATTGAAATGCATTACAGAAAGTCAGGTTTGTTCGGTTTTATGAGCTTTTTTGGAGATTTGAAGTTTAAACATGGTCAAACAGTGTGCACGGGGTACATGCAACTCCAACACAAGGTATCCTGAGAGGCTGGGCGACGAGGTGTATTTTTTACACTTTAAACCACATCTCAACCGAGAAAAGTGTCTCCTTTGGATAAAGTTGTGTGGTAACGTCACACAACATCAACTCAACGTGAATAAGATTAACAATGATGTCTACATCTGTTTTAAGGTAAGTCAACATTGTGTTTGAGGCAACATATTGTCACTTTGCTGGGAAGAAATATAAAGTTATCTTTAACATCTCTAGCTAACGTTAGCTAAAGTTAGCCTAACGTTAGCTCCTAGCTGTGTTGTTCATCATGTCACCTCGTTTGCTGGGAGTTCATTAGCCTATTTTGTTCTAGTTTTGTACTTTGGTGATCGTACATCATTGTTAGCTGTTGTCCATAGGGCTCTAGTTAAGCTAACGTTAACTTCTGGAGCTTAGCTTCATTAACTTAAATGTAATCGCAGAAATAACAAAGGTTGGCAAACGTTATGCTGAATGATTCAATGTAAATACTTCAGCACTAAACTAACGGAGAAACACTTTTGGTAAAGATGGTAAAAAGGCCGTTATCCTTTTCTCATATTCTGAGCCAAAAACCTTAACTTCTGTGGCACTTTAACTTGTTGTCTTTTATGGCGACGGCAACAAGATGTGGTTCACAAGCATACACTGTGACCTGTAAATTTTGGCTGTACATTCAAATAGGAAATACAAAGGGACCCATTTAGAATGTTTATGTTGTCCAGTTTGAAACGGTCTATATACACATATACACACACACACACATATATACAAAGATATATATACATCTATAAATATACAGACATATATATATACACACATATACAGTACAGGCCAAAAGTTTGGACACACCTTCTCATTCAATGCGTTTTTTTTATTTTCATGACTATTTAGTCACCTGAAATGGTTTCCACTTCACAGGTGTGCCTTATCAGGGTTAATTAGTGGAATTTCTTGCTTTATCAATGGGGTTGGGACCATCAGTTGTGTTGTGCAGAAGTCAGATTAATACACAGCCGACAGCCCTATTGGACAACTGTTAAAATTCATATTATGGCAAGAACCAATCAGCTAACTAAAGAAAAATGAGTGGCCATCATTACTTTAAGAAATGAAGGTCAGTCAGTCCGGAAAATTGCAAAAACTTTAAATGTGTCCCCAAGTGGAGTCGCAAAAACCATCAAGCGCTACAACGAAACTGGCACACATGAGGACCAACCCAGGAAAGGAAGACCAAGAGTCACCTCTGCTTCTGAGGATAAGTTCATCCAAGTCACCAGCCTCAGAAATCGCAAGTTAACAGCAGCTCAGATCAGAGACCAGATGAATGCCTCACAGAGTTCTAGCAGCAGACCCATCTCTAGAACAACTGTTAAGAGGAGACTGCGCGAATCAGGCCTTCATGGTCAAATAGCTGCTAGGAAACCACTGCTAAGGAGAGGCAACAAGCAGAAGAGATTTGTTTGGGCCAAGAAACACAAGGAATGGACATTAGACCAGTGGAAATCTGTGCTTTGGTCTGATGAGTCCAAATTTAAGATCTTTGGTTCCAACCACCGTGTCTTTGTGAGACGCAGAAAAGGTGAACGGATGGATTCCACATGCTTGGTTCCCACTGTGAAGCATGGAGGAGGAGGTGTGATGGTGTGGGGGTGTTTTGCTGGTGACACTGTTGGGGATTTATTCAAAATTGAAGGCACACTGAACCAGCATGGCTACCACAGCATCCTGCAGCGACATGCCATCCCATCCGGTTTGCGTTTAGTTGGACGATCATTTATTTTTCAACAGGACAATGACCCCAAACACACCTCCAGGCTGTGTAAGGGCTATTTGACCAAGAAGGAGAGTGATGGAGTGCTGCGGCAGATGACCTGGCCTCCACAGTCACCGGACCTGAACCCAATCGAGAGGTGACTACCTCTTGAAGCTCATGGAGAGAATGCCAAGAGTGTGCAAAGCAGTAATCAGAGCAAAGGGTGGCTATTTTGAAGAAACTAGAATATAAAACATGTTTTCAGTTATTTCACCTTTTTTTGTTAAGTACATAACTCCACATGTGTTCATTCATAGTTTTGATGCCTTCAGTGAGAATCTACAATGTAAATAGTCATGAAAATAAAGAAAATGCTTTGAATGAGAAGGTGTGTCCAAACTTTTGGCCTGTACTGTATATGTGTGTACATGTGTATATATATGTATATATGTGTGTATGTATATATGTATATTACAGCTCTGATGAATCCCTCACCCTTGCTTAAAGAATTCTATGCTTTTTTTTCTCCTCCAATTTTTAAGCTGCACATATTGCCAGTATACCTTTATTTAATAATAAATGCTTTACTCCCTACACCACTTTCACTAACTTTGTAGAACAGTCCTGTATGCCAAATCAAGTTTTTGGAAGTCAATAAAACAAGCATAACATTTTATTTTCATTTTTGCCTATGTGTTCATCAGTCAGGGTATGTTGGATGTAAATATGATCAGTTGTGTGATGTTCTGATATAGGCTAAATCCAATTTGGCTTCTACTCAAGACATTGTACATCATCTAATTCAGCAAATCTTTTCACCATTACTTTAGAAGGGTAGAAGTTGTGCAAAATGTTAATACCAGTCTCTCCAGTCTTGTTAGAAATAAAGATGTTGAAGGGGCAAAGCCTCCTGACATTCAATGTCACACCCTTGTTGGTGAGATTTTCTTTTTAGAAGAGGTTTTCAGTGGTTGCTCAAAAAAGAAACGTACTTAAAAAATGTAAGTTTAATGAACTGTGGGGGGCAGCACTGCACGGTGGCTGTATGTAACCTGTAGAAATGTCATGAAGAAGAACCGGGTTTACGGCAGCAACAAAGAGTCTTGAAGGCAAGATCTAACAACAGCTACGACTCGATGTAACAGCGTTCAATAAAGACATTAAACATGAAATCACACAAACGTTACTTATGTCGCTGTTGACTTTAGCATTAGAAAAATGATTTGATCCGTCATAACACAAAATAACAGAAACAATGTCACGTCGTTTAAAATTTTACGGAAATCATGTTCAACATTGTTGCTGATATTTGAAGCGACGTCATCTTTCTTCCTAGGCCGTTATCACGCTTAAATTTTCTAGTGGTGACTCATCTTACGTTGCCAAAGAGTCTTTGCAATTACCCATGACTCCCCTGCTATGTATGACCTGTCTCTGGCCTTGGCGTGTAGCGCGGTGCTGCTAGTTGTCAGTGAGTGCTGGCTGTAGGACTTAATTAACGCCAACTAGCTAGTGTTCCTGTCCGACAAGTCGGCTAGTAAACTGGGAGCCGTTACAGCGGACCTGAGCCACAATGCTGAAATGTAGAACAGTATGGAAGAAGCTTGCACCACTTGCTCGATCCTCCTCCACTGTGTGCCGGCAGAATGTGAGAAGAGCAGGTAATGTTAAGTTTAGTGACTACCATTAGGTACAGTAACTTGGTGTCTCCTTGTTAGCTTGCCCCAGTTCAACACACTTTCCTTGTAGCATGGTACCGGACAGTGTCGACAGTTAGTTAAACCAGACGGGATATCTTCTGGTAGCTTCGTTCAAGTATTTTGACCTTCGTTTGGTTGTTACAAAGCTAACGTTAACTGAGCTAATTAGCATATGATAACATGCAGAACTCAATGACACTTCGATAACTAACCTCGGGTTAGCTTAAACCATATTTCACTTCACTGTTTGTAGCTCTGCCAGAAAGTATGGCTAGTGAATGAAATATAAAGTCGTGCCACTGTCACAGATGTTTCTGATACAGTGCTGGTTTGCAGTATGGTTATGACAGGTGTTGCACCATAGTTTGTTAGCCGTCAGGTATAAGCATGCTCACATAGGCCGACGTTGATTTGGATCATGGGGGTTTTTCAGCCCCTTGTGACCCTGGAAGATTAACGTTAAGGGACAACATGTCCAACAGAGTCCTGCATAGTGTGTCGGTAGGTTGGTTGAATGTACAGTGATGAAGAGAGGAAGCAGTGGGAAGTTATGAGAGGGAAGTTATTCAGGAGAGATATTGATCATAGTGAGAATTCAAGCTCTTAAACTCGACTCAAATTGCACGCCAGCGTACTGTAATTAACCTAATTAACAAGCACCAGGGTTCCTGAGCATGCATAGCACCAAAGTGGGCCTGTCCTTTCATTCTGGAGGGACCTCAAGTGAAAGCTCATGCTGACATACAGCAGGATATGCTTACAATGAAGATCTTGCTGTTAAACGTGTTTTCATTGTTAGCACCCACAGGCATATACTTAAAAATTACAATACAGCCAACAGCATTTATACAAATATTTACACAACTTTTAGAAATTGGAAAAGTGCATTCTTGTCTTGTTCTTGTCTGCGTATTTCACCTTTTTTTTAAAAAAAAAAAGGCTAACAACTCTATTCCAGTAACTATCATATTAAAGGCACAGTGCACTCCAAAATGAAAAATACATATTCTTCCTTTCACCTGTTGTTCTATTTATACTGCTATTTTTTGGTGTGCGCTGCCAAGTGTTGGAAATATGGGCCTGAGACATGTCTGTCTTTTCTTGGATGTAATGGAACTAGATGGCACTTGGCTGGTGGTTTTCAGTGCACCAAAAAATACATTTAAAAAACTCAACACATATGACAGCAATCTCTCTTTCCAGGAATCATGACTTGGCTTACTGTGATCAGTTTCATGTAGGAACTATTTTCTTGCTATCAAACTACACTCGCCAACTGTATCGCCACGTAGAAGAAAGCATGCATCTACTCATGGGTGAGAGGCTTGTGCTCATGACAGCACGAGATGTAAACATTAATGTCTTCCTCCTCAGCTCAGCTACAACGTTAGCTAGCTCAGTGGTGTCAGATGAGCTAGCAGTAAATGCATGCTTCCCTCTGTGCAGTGATATGTGGGTTGGTAGAATGAATATAGTTCCCACATGAAGCTGCTTAAGACAATGTCTATGGATCATCTTGAGTAACTGGTTTTGCTATTGAGTTTCTCACATATATTTTCTGGCATTTTGAGCACCACAAGCTGAGTGCTGTCTGGTTCCATCTTTACACCAATATCTTAAACACTCTGCAACTCACACCAAAACAATCTATCTTGATTAATAGCACTACAGGTAACAGGAAAAATATGTATTTTTGATTTTGGTGTGAACTGTCCCTTTAATGTAGCAGTCACCTTTATACTATATGGCTTCCTAGCCGGGCAGCTGCAGTCATGGCTGTGTTGTTTTTTTTGTTTTGTTTTTACTGGAGCTTATAGTGTCATGCTTGTTGCATCTCACTTCATTATTGCTGGTGTCCAGCCAATTAGCAACGTGAGATCTTATTGACTGAACAATGAATTTATAATTTGATAAAGTGGCATTGTCAGTCAGATAGCTGCAACCTTAGAAGCCTAATGAACAAAAACAAAGATTGGAGCACATCTCCAGCTATGGTTTTCTGCACTAGTTTTGGTGTTTTACCATGTTCCACCATACAGGAAAGAGATGAGTTAATCACAAAACATAACACATTTTGTTTATGAGTCCAAGTGCAGTGTATTAGTTAGAATTATGTGGCTTAAAGCTTTACTGCAACTATGATTGACCTCTGTTTGGATTGCTTTTATGACCCTGATGCAGTTTTGACCAATCAGACTTTTTGTCATATGTCAAATTGTTTTCAGGGTTGAATAATGGCAGAACACCAGCATGTGTACCTGTGGCTCACATGTCCACTGGACCTGCAGGGGGAGGTAGGGAAACCCAGCTGTACATCCTTTTGGTTGGAGCAGCCTGCGTTGGCGGTGGACTATATGTAAGTTAGCTTCTGTCATAACATCTGGTACATACACTGAAAATCACAAGAAGTCCGTCGCTGTCAGTTGGCACATCTTCATGGCTGAGAACTTTTCTTTGTTCACAGGCATACCGAACTGTCACAGGAGACCAAAAAAGATATCAGCAGCGAATTGATGAAATTGCAGCCAGACAGAATAAAACAGCCGCAGGAAAACCAGCCACACTCGTCCAGTCAGAGGCTCCTGGTGAGCAGTTTTTACTGACATAATAAAACTTACTTAATCCCATAAATAAGTCTAAATATATTCTTAACAGAGCCACAGCTTTCCACTGTGCTACTTTCTGATAAATAAAGGGTTTCACTGTTGTGGTTTCACTGATGAGTATTTTGTTGTGTTTTCAGCCGTGGAAGCTATTGAGACAGAAAGTAAGTGATTTCTCTTATTTCTGAGTAGATATTGATCTTAACATTCATAGATCAAACTCCAACTCTGTTAATAAGTGAATGAGTAGTAAAACTTAAACATATATTTATTACAATGAGCGAATAGCTTGTGCAAAAGCCACAGACATCTTAAGAACAGTGAGCCTCATTTACAGATGATTTTCTACGAATTTTCTTGAGAAAGGTCCTGAGAAAAGTCAACATCAGACATCGACGTGACATGTTCATAAATGGCACAATGGTCTGCATCTGTGTTTTTATAATGATGAATCCCCTTGTCCACGTAAATTGAAAGCCTGTGCCAGTTGAACCTACTTGGCATAGGTTAACAACTGGCAAATCCACATAAAGGGGCATGACACTGCAGGGCACTCTGCATGCATAGGAATTGAAAACAAAAGTTGAGAGTAGTCAAGAATGCCCACAAGAAAAACATAAAAAAGGATGGAACACCAGACTCTCATATTTAGTAGTTGGTAGTGGATATAAGGTAACCCAAAAAACAATGCTTGTGATGCTTCTGTTTGTTCAGTAAAGCTGTATCTGGACAAAAGTGCACAACTGATGAAGTAAAGGAAAAAAAAAACCTGAGGCCAAAAAGAAAATATTGCTCCACACAGAATAGAGACACTGACCACTGGAGGGGGCAGGCTTGTTCTCATCGCTCTCTGCAAATACATCTATATGGTCCTGAAAGATCATTTCCATCCTTAGGACATGATCTGCAACTTGTTGCAGCAGCAGTAAATATGCCACAGAATCTTTGTGTTTTCGTTACCTTAGAATGAGCCATTTGTATCTACATACATCGTCTTCCACAGAGTCTGCCATGTTGTTTCTACAGTAGCCCAGAACAGACAAAACAAACACTGGCTCTAAATAGGGCCATCTGGGGTTTATGCATCCTCACAGTGGCCACTGTAATTCTCTTTGCGTCTCACTTGTTACATGGGAGACGTTTCAGTTGGTTGCAATCTGCACCCTCACTGCTGGATGCTAGTGCTAGACACTAGACCTAAAAAACAGTCCTCATATCATAATTAAATATTATTTAGTGTGAAAGTGGGCTTGCACTCAGATGACTCTGCAGTGCATGATTTAGCTGCCTCTGCAGTAGAAAGTTAACAGCAAAGTCAAAGACTACAGAACAAACTGTAATTATGGACGGGTTAAAATGTCATACTCTAAACTCTGGTCTCTTTCTAATTAATAAGCCATCTAAATGTCACATTATTTAAAGTAGGTTTAATAGCCATCCAAATTAATAATTTCATAGCCAATGTTTGATAAGTCCCTTAATTTCTCTCTCAGCCGTTGCTGAGCCAGCACCTGAAGCAGCGCCGTCACCCGAACCTGAAGCAGCACCGTCATCAGAAGAGCCGAGCCCTCTGGCCCCTGATGCAGAAGTAGCAGCCTCCACTGAAACAACTGAAACACCCCCAGGTTGTCTGCATTCTTTTCTATACGCCTACATGCATGTATAACACGTGCCTCCTGTATAAACTGTGTGTGTGAGCCAAAAAGTAATGGGGGATTTTGTGTACCATCCCACTTTTTCTATCACATTTTGTACAGTCTTTGACAGATGTGACAGAAATGGCGACACCAACTGGTGAAGTCTGGTTACTGCAAAACAAGCAGGCTGTAAAACACACCTGTCTTTTCTCTCCTCTTTATATCCTGTTCACAATCCTCCCACACTAGTAAAATGTTAAAAATACAATTTTATGGTGATGATATGTTTTATACACGAGGCCCTCTTTACATTCTAAACTTGTCTCGTCTTTGAGTGTTGTCCATAATATCCAGAGGGTGAGAAGTTTACTACGTGGACTGTGACTTTGCCCTCTGGTTGCATGTTTAACTTTCATTCACCTTCTTGTATTTAGCGATGCACGTGTCATGCTCAGTGTCCTATGTTGGGTTTCATTTACTTTGTGTCCTCTAATCTTGTATATTAACCATTTACAGTTTCAGTACAACGTTTAGGCACTCACACGTAGTACTCACATTCATTCTAAACTGTAAATATTTCTGGTTTTGGGGGACACGGTCGTTGGAGTTCTCAGTGTTTTCTACAAATATGCCTCCTGGTGTGCTTTTGTCATATTTGTGATATAAAATGGAACCCCTCCTGTCTGACACTTTCTGAATGTGTTATACGAAGTACTCTAAAGGTTTTTTACTGTTAATGTGGTAGTGTTGTTTAAAAGTGGAAGCTGCACTTTGAAGTGGATTATATTTCTTACCTCCAGACTTTTTTCAGTCTTTGTCTAAAATTGAAAGTCTTCACAGCAGTTTCTAATTTTAACAGGACGGCTTCAAGCAGAAAACAGAAAGGTTGTTGGTGCTTGTGAACATTAGTGGGCTAAGACATGCTTTAGTAAAAGTGAGCAAAATTAGTCACACTATCATCAACACTTAAAAAGGTTACAACTCCATACTCAGCTCCTTGATTCTCTCTCTTCTGAATATAACTATTTACTGGTATAGCATGATGTACAGTATCTACATCTCTATAGAAGTTAACCACAAGATGGGTAGCTTCCACTTGCTGTTGTCAATGTGCATGCTCCGCAGAATGTTTCCAGGGTAGAGCAGAAGATGTGCATGGATCCTGATAGTCTTTCCTTTCAATAATCTCTTAAAGAATTGAAATGTAACCCATACTATGGATTGCCCCAACAGCAGATGAGCCAGTGCTAGAAGCATCTCCAGAGGAGGCAGCAGAACCACCTGCTGCTCCTGTAGTGGAGGAGGGTAAGATTTGAGAAGAAAGGACACTTGGTCTAAATAATTTACTAAATCTTTTGGAAATATTAGATTTCAGCTGAAAGTTAAAGTGCCTGTTAGACATCTGCTTTTCCATCTAACTCAAGTCAGATACATACATACTACAGCTCAGTTAAAGATGTATTTCATAGAGAGGTTATTATGTCACTTTTGCCACTATACTACCAGAACCATCACTTCCCCCTGAGCCATCCTCAGCTGAGCTTACAGAGCCCCCTGCACCTGTTGTAGAGAGTGGTAAGCACCCAGTCAGACTAATATATGAAGCCAGTGATGTACAGTATCTGAGGGTTGCTTTTTTTGTCCTAACTGCTTCATGCTCCGGTTATACTAACAGAACCTACAGCAGCAGCAGAAAGCCCCGCAGCAGAGCCAACCAAGCCTCAACCTGAAGTTGTGGCAGAGAGTGGTAAGACCATAGTCCAGCCTCGGTTGGAGCGGGGAAGCGGGCAGTCATCAATACCTTTTCCCATTTTGTCAAAGTTAATTTCAAACACCTTTCTCCTTTTTATATTTTTAGCATTTTCCTATTACAGCTTTCTTTCCTGTTCATGTCTTTTGCACAATGTTTGCCTTCTTGTAATGATAAAGGTTATTCTCACCTGCATGGAAAAATGTATTTCATTTTTTTTTATTCTGAACTGTAAATATTTCTGGCTATGGGGAACACAGTCATTGGAGTATTTTCTACAAATATGTTGCCTCCCAATGTGCCTTGTTGTCATCTGTGATATAAAATGGAACTCCATCCAGTCTGACATTTTGTGAAACTTTGTCCTGGGATGTTTTATTAACTGTTAATGTGATATAATTATTATTAATAATAATAATTGCAAGCTGCCCTTTGAAGTGGATTGTATTTCTTACCTCCAGACTTTCTGCATACTTTGTCTAAGATGCAAAACGTTTTCACAACAGTGTATAATTTAAACAAGAAGTCAGAAAACAAAGATCCTTCGTACTTGTGAACATTAGTGTGCTAAGACGTGCTTGGGTAAAAAAAATAGCACTGGCACTGTCATCAACAGTTACAGAGGTTACAGCTCTGTACTCAGCTCCTTGATGGTATAGAGCCTGTGCAACTCTGTAGAAGTTAACCACAAATTGGGCAACTTTCACTTGTTATTGTCAGTGTGCATGCTCTGCCGAATGTTCCCACGGTAGAGCTGAAGATATGCATGGATTCTAGAAGTCTTCCCCTTCAGTAGTCTCTTAAAGAGCTAACTCGTAACCCATACTATGGATTGCCCCAACAGCAGATGAGCTAGTGCTGGAAGCATCTCCAGAGGAGGCAGCAGAACCACCTGCTGCTCCTGTAGTTGAGGAGGGTAAGATTTGAGAAGAGAGGACACTGTGATCTACTTAATTTGGTCATTCTATTGGAAATATGTTCAGGTGCATTTACATTTGCTTTTCCACCTGAACTGAGTCAGATACATACCACAGCTCAGTTAAAGAGGTAAATATGTATCTTTGCCACTATACTACCAGAACCATCACCTGCCCCTGAGCCGTCCCCACCTGAGCTTACAGAGCCCCCTGCACCTGTTGCAGAGAGTGGTAAGCACTCAGTCAGACCTGTGCATGGAATTAGTGATGTACATTACCACGTCTGAGGGTTTTTATTTTGTCTTAACTGGTTCATGCTCCGGTTATACTAACAGAACCTACAGCAGCAGCAGAAAGCCCTGCAGCAGAGCCAACTGAGCCTCAACCTGAAGTTGTGGCAGAGAGTGGTAAGACCATAGTCCAGCCTCGGTTGGAGCGGGGAAGCGGGCAGTCATCGATACCTTTTCCCATTTTGTTAATGTTAATTTCAAATGCCTTTTCTCCTTTTTATATTTTAACATTTTTTCCTATTACAGCTTTTCTTCCTGCCTTCTTATGTGTTTTTCACATTGTTTAAGTTCTGGTAATGATAAAGGTTAATCTCACTCACATGAAAATTGCAATTGCTTTTTCCATTTACTCATTTAGGTGTATTTTGTTTAAGTCACGGACATTGATAAGCATCCAGGATCATGCACTGACTGTGTGTCTCTCTCCTGCTTCTGCTTTTTGCCTTTTTTTTCTCTCTCTTGCGCTCTCTTTCACTTTCTGCTCTCTCGTGCTTGCTGTTGCTTTCTTATGCAAACCCCAGAAGACTCATCACCTGCCATTCTCAAGGTCCCATCACACGCCCCCTACCTCCTTATTGGCGGAGGTACTGCCTCTTTTGCTGCTGCCCGGTCTATTCGAGCCAGAGATCCCGGTGCCAAGGTCAGTCAGGCCTCAGTTTCCACAATAAAAGCCAAGTGCAGCATCAGTTCATCATTCACCTTGTTAAACCTGAGTTTCTCAGTTTGTGTCATGTACTGTATCTGCTTTTTTAACTGTTTCTACCAGGTGTTAATTGTGACTGATGAGCCAGACCCTCCATACATGAGACCACCTCTCTCTAAGGAACTTTGGTTCTCTGACGACCCCAGTGTGACAGAAACACTGCGTTTCAAACAGTGGAATGGAAAGGAAAGGAGGTGTGTTTAAGCTTCTTACATTGTGCTTTTTTCTCTCTCAGCACTGGATCACTATAAAGAATGGTGTCTCTACAAGTCACTATACACAAAAACATGGAACAGGTTTAAAATACAAACGTTTCCCTTTAACTACCTGCTCTAAATGCTGTTCCTACTGACTTGCCCTTTTTATAGTATTCATAACAAACCACTGTTGAACAAGAATTGCATCATGTCCTGTGCTGCTTGTAATTTATTTTCTCCAGGAAAGAGCTGTTGGACACAGTGTTTTTGTAACTTGGTATCATAATAACACAAAACTGATACTGTATGAAGAATTTTCTTTACTTTTGGCTGGTTTATTTGTGACTTGCTGCCTGATTAGTGTCCAAAAAAAAATTTTAAATAAGAAAAAAAAAAAAAGATTTTAATACATTTGTGTTTATTTGCCAGTATCTACTTCCAGCCACCATCATTCTACATTAGCACAGAAGAACTGGACAGTGCAGAAAATGGTGGGGTTGCAGTTCTCAGCGGCAAAAAGGTTGGTTTATATTTGAAGTATTCATACCTTATTGCAAGATGTAACTTTACTTTCTGACTGCATTTAATAAGATATTTTTGAACAACAAATATGTGATTTATTTCATTTTAGGTGGTTCACATGGATGTGAGGGGAAACAAAGTAAAGCTGGACGATGATACTGAGATTTCATATGACAAGTGTTTGATTGCTACAGGTAGGCCTCTTTAAAATGAATTTTTTATGTGGTCTGAACCTGGTGGAAGCTAATTTATGCTGCTCTCTTCAGGCGGTGTGCCAAGAAATCTTCAGGTCATTGAGAGAGCAGGAGAGGAGGTGATGAAGAGGACAACGTTGTTCCGCAAGGTCAGTATTTCGCCACAAGGGGGCAATAGACTTGTTTGAGTTTGGGTATTTGTGGCTGCTGTGAGAGTAATAATCAGGATCTGACATTATGATTTATTCAGATGGAAATATTTATGACTCTAAATAAGTTGTTTGGAAGTGTTGGATAACAGGAAATACTCTAAACATTGATTCCAACTCTCTGGAATAGGTGGGAGCAAAATACCTAGTTTAGTCTAGAAAATAATACAAAGGAAAACTTAATTCTAAAACTTAATATCACACATTTGTCACACAACATATTTTCTGAGACATGAAATCATCTGAGTGGTGAAAACAGCAGGACATACAGATGCATTGCACCATAACTCAAACAGTATTAAGGCAAGACCTGTGTACAACTTTTACTTTTGTTTGTCCACCGTTTCCACTGATGTTACATTTAAAGTTTCTTATAATAAGAATCATTACAGTCCCTTCATAGGTGCACAGATGGGTTATTACACTCATTTAGGCCGTTTTAATGTGTTTAACAGGAGTAACAGTGCGACATATCATCACCAGAAAAAAAGAGAATAATTTGATAGAATGTTTTTTGTCCTTTATAGATCGAGGACTTCAAATCACTGGATAAAGTCTCCAGAAACATCAAGTCCATCACAATCGTTGGAGGCGGCTTCTTGGGCAGCGAGCTGGCCTGTGCCCTTGGCAGGAGATGTAAGATGTCTGGATAACAAATGATAGAATTATTAATACTTCTTATGTTTAACTGAATTAATTTCTTTCTTTGTTGTTGGATCACTCATACTCCCTCTTTTTTCCAGCAACCGAGAGTGGCCTGGAGGTGATACAGATGTTCCCTGAGAAGGGCAACATGGGAAAAGTGTTGCCTGAGTATCTGAGCAACTGGACAACAGAAAAAGTCAAGAGAGGTTAATATCCATTTTGTACTCTAGCATGTCTGAACTTTCATTATGTAGTTTCACCCCTGAGAAAAAGAACATTTTTTATCGCCTCATTTCTTCTTTGATGAAATATTCTCTCTTTGGTCCTGTAGAGGGTGTGAAGATCATTTCAGAAGCTTTGGTGAAAGCTGTGGTCTGCAAAGATGACAAGTTAGAAATCCAGCTGAAGGATGGCCGATTGGTAGGTCCAGGTTTTCACTGGAGTCCAGTGTTAATAAGGAAATGACTCATCAGTTAGTGATTATCTTGTCCTTCTCCCTGTAGGTGAAAACTGACCACATTGTTGCAGCTGTTGGCCTGGAGCCCAATGTTGACCTTGCCAAGTCAGCAGGTCTGGAGGTGGACTCTGACTTCGGTGGTTTTAGGGTCAATGCGGAGCTGCAAGCTAGATCCAATATTTGGGTGGTAAGTTAATGTTTATAAGATGATAAAAGTAATCCAGTAACAGTCATTAGGATCATGACTTGTTAAAATACTGACTGATTTTGACTGGCTTTGGAGGTTAAATAGCATGTATACTATTAAGCATGCTAGTATACATAACATGTATACTAGCATGCTATTTAGGATTTTCATTTAAAAAAAAAAAACAATGAATAGAGTCACATACAGTAGCATGAAAAGTTGAGGTACCCATGGTTAAAAATTCTCTTACTGTGAATAGTTAAGTGAGTAGAAGATGAACAGCTTTCCAAAAAGTATGATGTTGAAGATGAAACATGGTTATCAACATTTCAAGCAAGATTAGAGTATTATTTTTGTTTTGTACAATTTTAGAGTGTAAAAAAGGAGCCTCATGAAAAGGTTTAGGCACCCAAGACATTTGAGCTCTCAGACAATTTTTACTAGAGCCTCAGACCTTAATTAGCTTGTTAGGGAAATGGCTTGTTCACAGCTAATGTTTGTAAAGGCTAGATGATGCATATTTAAAGTTTTATAAAAAGCCTGTCTCCTGAAACCTTGTCCCAACAATCAGCAGCCATGGGCTCCTCTAAACAGCTGCCTCACACTCTGAAAACTAAAATAACTGATTTCCCACAAAGCAGGAGAAGACTATAGGAAGATAGCAAAGTTTTCAGGAAGCTTTTTCCTCAGTTAGAAATTTAATTAAGAAATGGCAGTTAACAGGAACTGTGGAGGTCAAGTTGAGGTCTGAATAACCAAGGAAACTTTCAGAGAGAGCTACTTGTAGGATTGTTTGAAAGGCAAATCAAAACTCTGTTTGACTGTGAAAGACCTGCAGGAACATTTCACAGACTCTGGAGTGGTGGTGCACTGCTTTACTGTGCAGTGACACCTGAACAAATATGACCTTCATGGAAGTGTCATCAGAAGAAAACCTTTCCTGTGTCCTCACCACAAAATGCAATAACTGAAGTTTGCAAAGGAACATCGAAACAAGCCTGATACTTTTTGGAAACAAATCCTGTGGACTGATGAAGATGAAGTAGAACTTTTTGGACGCATTGAGCAAAGGTGTGCAAAGCAGTGCATGCAAGAAAGCCTAATAATCTCTCAGAACTAGAGGCTTATTGCAGGAAGAATGGGTGAAAATCCCCCCAAACAAGAACTGAAAGACTCTTAGCTGGCTACAGAAAGTGTTTAGAAGCTGTGATACTTGCCAAAGGGGTGCCACTAAGCTCTGACCATGCAGGGCGCCCAAACTTTTGCTTCAGGTCCTTTCCGTTTTTGTTATTCTTAAACTGTAGTAGACTGAAATAGAAAAGTAATCTTGCTTAAAATATAAAAGAAACGTGTTGTTGTTAACATTTTGCTTTATGGAGATCAAGTCATTTTTTACATGCTTAGCTATTCACAGTAAACAAAATTATGACCATGGGTTTCCCAAACTTTTGCAAGCAACTGTACTTATTTTGCTTCGTTTATGACATTCCTGGGCACAGCACGCAGGTAAGGTTGGGACTTTATTAAAACGTAGCATCAGGTGCCAGACCATAAGCGGCACACACTTAAGTGGAAGTTATGAAAATCGAGGCAATTGCACTGTTAAAAGTACAGTATAGCAAGGTCAAAGCCAAGCGGTTGGCTTTAACTTTCACATGCTGCTTGCTGACAGTGTATAGACACTGAGGAAAGTTTCAGCTTGGAAGATTTGAGCTTTGAGATAGAAAATTCTGCCATTTTATTACCATTAACAAGGTGAAGACAACTTGAGATTCTATATAATACTGCATTTGTGCTGCATTAATACATTTTTAGATCCATAGTTAGTGTATTATCTACAGTATATGCAGTCTGCATGCTCCCAGTTTGGAGAAGCAGACAGGAGTAATCGGGCACAGAAGTTAAGAAATGCGTGGCTGTGGATGCCACGTTAGTTTGGTTCCGACATTCACAAAATGGCACAGACTAACTGATAGGAGCAGCTGTAGACCAGCAACTCCTTGTGTTCTGTGAGGTAAAATTACTGTTTCTGTTAAAGGAGTCTGGTGGCTGTGGATGGTGGCAGCAGCAAAATGTATTTTAGCCTCCTAAAAAAAAAAAAAAAAAAAATTAAATTCATGATCACTATATTTAGATTATCTTACCACTTTACTCTGCTGTCAGACAGCCCTTTCTGATAGGGAACTCAAGCAGTTATATCACCCTTTTTTCAGTCACAAGACTCTGTAGACAGAAACAATAATTTTACCTCACAGCACCAGGGAGTTGCTAGTCTGCCACTAAAACGATTGTTTAGTTTGTTTGAGTAATTGTATGACTTTCAGAACCAAACTAACATGGTGTACTCAGCAGAACATGGGTATATGTAGCAACAAAATAGTGCAGAAACCAACATCAGGTAACATGAAAAAACATTTTAGAAGGGCTTGGGAAGACATTTTGATGCTAAAATATACGCACTTTGACCAAATTTACAATTTTTGGATTTGACTACATAAGTAACACTACTGGAAAACAACAGAGTGATATAAAAAGCTTAAAAAAAAAAAGAATTAAAAAAAAAAAAAGCCGCCCTTTGTTGTACAACACTGGTCACTAGAAGTGGTAGCAGTTTTGCTGTTGATGTTAAACCCCATGTGCTTTCAAAGGCTGAGACTCATAAGTGGATTATCTTGGATTATCTTTAACTGAGTTGATAGTCCTTGTGTGATGTGACTCACTGCTGTTTTTCCAATTGGATAAACGTATTTATTTAAACATGGATACTTGTTTTAACACACACACTTAATGAATTGGTAAAATGTACTTACTAAAAAGACTGAATTTAAATAAATCCAGCAAAAAAAAAAAAAAAATACTGTGCAGGACTTTTGAGCCTTACAATGGTGTACTGAGTAAGCCAAGATGAGCTGCATACAATATTTCATAAATGTTTCAGTTGTTCAGTCTTATATTTATTATAGTGCGCCCTTCAAGCAAATTCTGGTCATGGTCCATAAACAATGCACCCATATAGACATGTAATGCAAATGTAATGTAATTAGAAATTGTAATCCCTTCTGTTTGGATTTAGGCAGGAGACGCTGCGTGTTTCTATGACATCAGACTGGGCCGCAGACGAGTGGAGCACCACGATCACGCCGTCGTGAGTGGAAGACTAGCAGGAGAGAACATGACAGGAGCCAGCAAGCCCTACTGGCATCAGTCCATGTTCTGGTGGGTATTAGGGTAGTTCCTATTTCCTGCTAGTGATGCTAACGCAAGGTTTTCATGGGTCACAAATTCAAACCGTTTTGGAAATGAGAGCTGTGGCTGCAAGCTATGAAACCAGCTTGAAGTGGAAATGAAGGGAAATATTTAAGAAAGCGAGTGCCCGTCTGAATTGTTAATTGAGCAGGTCCACACTCGATGAATACATTAAAATAAGTGGGCACTGGGGCAGCATGTACAATTCTACAAATGACTCAGATTCAGTCCTTTTAGAAGTCAGATGTACATGCATGATTGCTTTGAAGTCTTGAATACCATTAAGTTCTAAAATATTTAAAATGCCTTTAGAGGACATTAGGATAGGAGTTTTCAGCAGAGGGCTGCATTACTCAGCCAGACATTTTTTAAACCCATCATAAATTTACCAACTCTGTTAAAAACATCACTGATATGATCAGAGGGGGGCTTTACCAGATATCCGGTGAGCTGCCAAAAATTGAACTGCAGTGTTGAATGTGACTTGCACCACACACATGAATGATGTGACTGCATGTTTTTAGCAGCTGGTGGGATGTGACACACTGCTGACAACACTGGTTCATTGCAGTCTAAACAGAAACAAACTATCATGCAGATGTAGTCAGATGCTATGTGGATATTCCTATGCCAGTGTAGCGTGTCTGCAGAATCAGGCTGCTGTGATGCATCCTGGGTGATGCACACACCACCTCATGAACCAGCATTGTTCAGTTAGTTCATTTTAAGGTCATCAAGTCCATGTTTTTCATATTCAGCTTGTTGTAAACATATAAGTACATGAACTGATAAAAGTGCCAACAGATTCCCCCCAAATCTTAATGAGCCATCAGTCTGCATGTGTCTGAATGATGCCAAATTTAGTGTACAGGCTCTCTGGTAGAACGACCACAGCATGTAATTTGCTAAGGTCATTTCATTGTGACATTAATTCAGGTCATCAGCCAGCTTGAAACTCATCAGATGACAGTGGGGGGTTGTTACTGGAGTTCACAGCTAAATTTTTAACAAGTGCCCTCTCAGCCCTCTTTGTTGTGTGTATATGTCTGCGTGTGTTTAGAATAGGAGCTGTGTGAGGTACACAAACATACAGTGTTTTGGAGGCTGTTTTGACAGTAAAGTTTTAAATCTAGAAGTTGCTGTACTTCACATTGGAGGGTGAACTTCAGTGAAAGTATTTTCAACAGAAATGTGCAGGAGATTTTGTTTTTGCTTAGAGAATGTAGTTGACACTTCTTGGCACAAAATGATATTATGTCTAGCTGCAGTCTTAAAGCGACAGCTGGTAACTTTTTTGAAAGTAAGTTTTTGTCATTTGCTGAAACTGTGACTATATCCACAAAGTATTGTATGAGACAAATAATCTAGGAAAAATATTGTGTCCCTGTCGCTCCTACTGCTTCTAATGGCATTTGCCAGAATCTACCGCGGCGCACCGAAAAGAACCAATCAGAGCCAAGGAGTCTCTAACGCAACTGTCAATCGTGTCAATCACTGCAAGTTAACTGTGTCAAACTAGGCAGCACTGATGAAATTTGAGTCAAGATTCTGTCCCTGGAATAGTCGAGGGATGTACCGAGCACTGCCCACTGGCTGGAGCAAATATTCTCATTTTACAGCTGAACAGTACACTAAAATATGTTTCTGAAAACATTTGAGGTGAGAAATAGGCAATGCAGTAAAAGAATCTTAATTCATATTTAATCAGTGCTGCCTTGTTTCACAGTTTGACCACAGATCATGAAATGATTCATATGATTGACAGCTGCGTTACAGACTCCTTGACAGGATTGGAAATTAAGTTTTTTGTCCACCTTCCACAATGTACAGTGCATTACCATGGCTGGTGAGTGAAGCAAATCTAGCAGCCATTTGCATATTTTACCATCATTTGGCTGGCGGCTGGTGCTAATTTCCAGCCCTGCTCCTCAGCTTTGATTGGTTGTTGCTGCTGCACCGCAGTCTGATACCACATGCTATTAGACAAAGCAGGAGGGGAGGAGGGGCATGCTTTGATTTGTTTCCCAATCTCATATGGTTTCTAACAGGAGTGACCTGGGTCCAGATGTGGGCTACGAGGCGATTGGGATTGTTGACAGCAGCCTGCCAACAGTAGGAGTGTTTGCCAAAGCCACTGCCAAGGATACACCTAAAGCTGCTACTGAGCAGTCAGGTATTTATAAAATCGTGATCCTAATGCAGAAATAAAGAGTGAATTTGAGGACCAAGGCTCAGATTAACAGGTTTCTTATGATAATGAAAATCCTGGAAAAATTCTGAAATTAGAAAAAACTTTTCTAGGCCTTAAAAATGGTTTGTAATCAGTGGAATGTTTTGGAAAAGTTTTTAAATTTACATTGTTTTGCATGATATGTTCTTAAAAATCCCAAAACATGTTTAACAGTATGCAAAATAAGGTCCTTTTATCACTAGTGCTCTGCTGACTGACAGTTGAAACGTCACTTGTATCATGTGATACACGCAGACCAGACTGGCATTGTGATCACCAAGGCCGTGCCCCCTTTTGGGAGAGAGCAATGTGTTATCAGTAGGCAAACAGGAAATGCTGAAAAGCTGCTGTGTAGTAAGTTAGCCCAGGCTTTCACACCGAGATTTGAGACACGTAAGATCTGTGAATATTCACTGTCAGTGTGGAAAGTTGCTAAGTGATGCTGGGGACATTTACTACTGATGGAGAGCTAATGTTAGCTTGAGCTTGAGCGGGAGGCTGCTGCAGTACAGTCATACAATATGGAAGCATGACCGTCGTTTCCAACTTGATCTCAGCCAAGATCAAACAGGCTATCAACAGGTTGGTCATCTACAGAGAACATTTAGCCCTACGATACCTGGTGATTCCATCAAATATACACAATTGATTGAATCACCAGGTATTATGATCCATATAAGGAATATCCTGTTATTGATCTGCTTGGATGGGGGAAGACTGACGGAGCATGACGGTGATCAGCCTTCATTAATAAAGAGTGCTTAGATTTGGGCAAGGTTGCAATTATTAGACATGTCTATAAATCAAAAGTTTTCTTGAAAATGTATTAGTAAAAATGTGTGGGAACCCAGGATGTAATCTTCCTGTTACATGTATTGCAGGGACTGGGATCCGCTCGGAAAGTGAAACAGAGGACACTGCTACCAGCCCAGTGGCCTCCTCATCTCCTGCTCCTGCTATGGTGCAGCACCAAGATGAGTACGGAAAGGGAGTCATCTTCTACCTGAGAGACAAAGTGGTGGTGGGCATTATCCTGTGGAATGTGTTCAACAGAATGCCCATCGCAAGGAAGGTACGTCACTTTGTAAGACACATGCTTTGTGTCATCCTAAGGATTTAAAATAAATATTTAGTTATTGTAAATTGTTTGTTAATCCTAGATCATCAAGGATGGAGAGGAACATGCAGATCTGAACGAAGTGGCCAAACTGTTCAACATCCACGATGATTAAGATGGAGGCTGGCACTCACTGTGGGAGGGGAGTTACGCTTCATGTGAAGACTGAACTTTGGCAGCCATTGCCGCACTCTTGAAGACAGAACTGATCACACATACAAACAAGGAGGAATCGTGAATTATGTCATGTCGCTGAGATATTTTTCATATTTGGAATTTGTATCTGTTGCACCTGCTTTGTTTGTTTGTTTTTTTTTCTATCCCGGAGAAAACGTCTCATATTCCACCAAATGTTTTGCTCATGTTTTTTTTTTTTTTTAAATCATGCTCAAGATGTGATGTCCTGCTTCTCCCCACCAGGCTGAAGATGCTGAGCATGGATTATTGTTTTCCTCTGTGTGATCAGAGCAGCTTGTCACAAGGGAAGCTGCAATAAAAGCTATTTTTAAATCGGAGTGATCCCATTATTTTCATTTTGCTCCTATTATAGCACTGATGACAGAGAAGTTGACCCGCACTCTGAGCTTTGATGCATGTTAAAGTCCGTGTGGCTGAGTTCATCTGTCCTGAAGCATTTTAATTAATGTGTACTGTTTGGCAAACTAACTTCGGTCATACATGTCAACTGTAGTGACTGGACCTTTTCAAACTGAGTGAGGTGATGTTAAAAGATCTGACCTTGGCTGAAAGCACTGAGTACAGGCAGGCTTGTATAAAGGGCACATGACAAGTACATTTTACAGTGTGTTCAAGTACAATCTAATTGAGCAGAGTCAATGTGCGCTCCAACAAGAACAACATTAAAAATGACGCTTGGCCTACTTATCCTGTCCGGAGGTGAAAATGTTCAAGCATGCAGAAACACTGGGTTTCTTTTTTCCTCTGCTGTGGGCTTCTTGTTATTAGGATTGCATTCATGTTTTGTGTTCTCACACATTTCTTATCGTATTTGACACTGTGGGCTCCAGAGCGAAGTGTGGAACGGCCTCTCAAGTGTGAGGCAAACACGTGCAGCCATAACGTCCCATCGCTTTCTTTGACATTAATTTTACATGAGTAAATGGCTGAACAGCCTCCCCCTCTGTATGGAGGGAAAAACATGAGCTTCCACATTTATATTTGAATTTGCTTGGCTATCTGAAGATGAAATAATTAGACCAGAAACACTGGACAGCTCTGCTAAAGATAAATAACCTCTGGATGTGTACTGACACTTAAAGAACACTTGAATTAATTTGAACTTAATGTCCTTCATCCTATTTCCCCTTTGAATGCAGCAACAATCTTGTTTTTTTTACCTTTCTTTTTGTTTATTCTTTGTCTTCAACGGGATGCTGTGAATACATGTAATGCTTTTATAATTTAATACAGTTCATTCAAATGATCATCTCTCTAAAAGATCTATAAACACATTAACACTATAGGAGGCTTTAAAGTGATGGTACTGGCTTATTTTGACACACTTGTCAAATATTTATCACCACAATATGAAATACAACGTCAATGTGGAAGATATCAGTGTCATTTAAATGTCTGTGAATGATCTCATTTTAAGGACAATAATTTTCATTTATGACATTTGAAGAGTGGTAGAAATTATTTTTTGAATTCCTGTTTGTGGATTTGGATTAATAACTAAGTGCTGTGATTGCTCAGCAGTGTTTGACCAAGTGTGAAATGTGACACATTATTAAAAATATTCTTTTAAATCTGTGAATAACATAGTTTTTATTTTACTAAAAAGTTTTCTCAGCAAAAAGTAACCAACTCTGTTAATCTAATGCTGCGATGAAGAGCAACGCTGGCCACTCTGCTTTGGAAATGCTCCTGTCTCTTTAAATATTCTTGCAGTAATTCCTTCAACATGCATATGGCCATAAAAAAGAGATAAAGCTTCAAGTCATCCACACAAACACGGGCATTTTGAATTATAGAGCAGCAGCTTCCTGTATTTTACACCTGCAGGGAGGGGAGGGAGGCTCAGCTGAGTTCACAGCACACAGCCTCGGCTGCAAGAGCAACAACAAGTTCCCCGCATCTCTGCTTCTTTTTCTTTTTTCCTTTCCTTCTTTTCCAGTTCCTCCCTCCATCGCTCTTACATCTGTTGTTTCTACTAACTAAGAATGCTATTGCACATGTTGTGTATGGTGTGGGCTTCATCTGTCATTTTTCTGCAAGGCAGGTAAGAGATGATTTTTAAGTAGTAGTATATCAACATTCCTGAACTTATTATAAAGCATATCTGTAAATTGCTGTTTGTTAAGCCATTGTAATATAAATGCATGTGTGTGTCACAGTGTTGTTATGGAATTAACATGAGTTTACATTGGCAATGCATTGGGTGGTCTTTGTGCTTGTTTGACAAGGAGCATGTAAACATCACTGTTCTCTTAAAGTGAGAAGAGTCCTGCATTAAATGTGTCATTTATAATGTAAAATGCAGGATTATACTAAACAGATGGAAAAAAAAGCTTGATTTTAGGTGATAACAGGTGCTGAAGTAATTACACAGATGATTTGCATATTTAAACTGGATCTTTGAATAAAGATATTTAAAAATAATTTAATACATCTAGTCTGAATACACAGTATATGACACCTTTAAATTACAAAATGCATGTGCTGCCATCCAGTAAAAAATAAACTGATAGCCACTGTATTTTAAGTGAGATAAACCCTTCCTGGAGGAGAATTTGAGGTATTAAATATTAAGTGAAGAAAAATATCAGTACATCCAGAGTTTGTTTTCTCGTCACTTGGCAGGTCTGTGCTCTGCAAAGAGATGAAGCTCCCGAGCAGAGCAGCCAAGGCTCCCTCTCCATCTGACTTTCTAGACAAACTGATGGGACGCACATCTGGCTATGACGCCCGCATCAGGCCGAACTTCAAAGGTAACACACTGTGGCGTGCGGTGGGAGGACCTTCCTCTGTCAGGACAGGTGTGGGGGGAAAGTGCGATCTGCGTAACAATGTGGCCGGTGAAGTAGCACAAATCACTCACAGATGGGTCCGGAGTAAGAGGAGCTGCAGGCTGAGATGTTTTCACACAGAAGTCAGGTTTTTTGTCATTTGTTGAACTGTTTTTGTGCTGACCCACAGCCTTGGGTCATGATATTTTTCATTTTTTACCCTGGCATGTTACCCCACAGGCCCATTTCAGTTCAATCTTGATCTCTTGTTGTGAGTGAAGCCAGCAGATTCTCTCTGACATACTTCCCCCTCTGTCTCTGGGGTCGCATTTCATATATATTTCATACTTGCTCCACATCCTTGTCAGTGCATGCTGGGTAAATCCCGGCTGATTATCTATAAATACACTAATGTAACTAAAGGAGAATCAATAAATTATTGCCTCTCAGGAAATGAGCCCCTGAAATATTTAAAGTTTCGGTGGGCGACAGATGGACTACACTAATGGGAGGGTACTGGAAATGACAACATAATTTCATGCTGGTTATCTTGGATAAGTCTATTTATCAGGACACAGCATGGCATATTATGAAAAGAGCAAGCAGATGTTATTTTGCCAGAACGCTCTGCTCTTTACCGGCTTTAATACTTCATGCAGCCTCCTCAGAAAACATCATCAGTGGTATTGAAGAAATCAGTGTGACTGTAATCTGTGATGACAATCTGTTTCTCTCAGGTCCTCCAGTCAACGTCACGTGTAACATCTTCATCAACAGCTTCGGATCCATCACTGAAACAACTATGGTGAGAAGATTCCTTATAGTCCTCATTTGGATGATCTTTTAGTAACAAAAAAATTGACCCTATGATTTTCTGCAGATAAGCATGAACATCTGCTTTTATCATTGATTATTGAATATCAAACTTGGACTATCTAAATAGTGTTAAGAAGATATATTTTTTGACTGTCCTCGCTGTGACTTTAAGGTGTCACTAAATGAAGAACTAAGTGAAGTACAAATGTGACAACAAATAGCAATTCTGTTCCTCAGGCCAGTATTCAGTATAATTATGTTAAAGGTATCAACTTTGGTGGAGTCAGTAGTGTTAAAACATGCATGTTAGTGAAGTCAAGCAACAGTTGCACTCTACTGTATCTCTTGGCAGTGACACCCCAAGGGATTTTTCATAGGCGTGCCCAGAAATACCTAAAGTTATATCTCAATTTCAGGAATTTTATTATGCTGTTGTAGCATGTAGGCTAGCATTCGTAGCGTACTGTTGCATGCAGAATGCACACAATCGGGACATACTACTTACTCATAACACTACGCCCTGAACTTTGACGCCCTTGCTTTTATATCCGTTACATGGAGATAAAACAAATGCCACTTACGGAGTTCACCAGAGATGGAGATCAACCTGGGGTGATGATTATATTTGTGACAGTGAAATTACATCTGCAGTTCTCTGTCATTATTATTTTTTAAGTTATGTCCTTTTGTTGTTTGTAATATTCATGATTATTTTGTTCACTTAAACAATCAATACTCCTATTATTACTGTTCAACTGGTCCTCAGTTACTTGAATGTCATCAGTCATTGCAACATCTGACATCTGTCAATATGCTGTCAAACAGCTGTCAGCGAGCTGTCTGGCTGTCATCTGTGTACAGCTCAGTCGATGTGACATATTGTCGCTGCACAGAGGATTGTGGGTCAGAATAGCCAGAATAGCATGCTGGCTTGCATACTGCAAAATCGGACCAGATGTAGTAGAACATCCTGGTATTTCTGGCATACTGCATTTGACATACTATGTATCGGGACATACTAAATCTTTTTCTGGCATACTATATAGTATGATAGTATGAGTATTGGTACGCACAGATTGTCAGTGTGCAGAGTTGAAGGTCCAGTGTGTGGGACTTAGAGGCATCTTTTGCCAGAAATGATATATATAATATTTATAGCTAAGTTTTCATTAGGTCATAATCACCTGAAGCTAAGAATCGTTGTGTTTTGTTACCTTAGAATGAGCCATTTATATCTACATACAGAGCGGGTCCTCTCACAGGAGTCTGACCTGATATTTCTACAGTAGCCCAGAGACAACAAACCAAACACTGGCTCAGTTTCCATGTTTCCATCAGTTGGCCACCAACTGATGGCAGTTTCAAGGGTGTATGTGAAAGCCATAGATGTCTGGGTGACAATGTGCCTTCTTTTGTTTGCTGCACTGCTGGGGTATGCAGCCATAAAACTTTGATTTCTTATTTTACACTTAAAGGGGAATTTCGGTTTATTTCAACCTGTCTCCTATCGTCCTAAATTAGTTTCAAGTGACTAGTGACATAAAAATAATAATTAGCATGTTAACCGTTAGCCTAGATACAGCCGGGGCGCATAGTAGCGTCAGACCTGTTAAAACCTAAGTGAACAGGCAACCTTCAAGTGCAAAGTTAGTCCACTAAACAAACTTTTTTTCCACAAAGACAGCCTCATATCGTTAGGATAAATGTCAGAGAACATATAGAAAATGACATGTAAACGTGTTGTCTTACCTTACCGGTGTGGTGCCATGTTTGTTTACCATTTAGCTCTGCTTTCCAAAGCGCGGCCAAAATATCGCGAGAAGAAGCAGCGATCTCATACCATGCCTGAAATCTTGCGAGTTCATTCATTTATTTTATGAAAGATTTATAGACTAATGGCTGACTTTTTGCCAGACTTCGACTTTGTGGAGGAGGAATTTGATTTTGCAGAGTTTGATGGCCGCCCTTATTTATTTGAGCCAGAATACACTGACGAAGAGCTTCGTGAAATTGAAGAACGGAGGAGCAGAGAGAGAGAGGCGCAACAGGTAGAGGACGAGAGAGGAGGAATGGCTGCTGCAAGGCTGCGTAGCTCTGGAGATTGGTGGTGTACCTGTGAATGCTGTGCCCCAGTGCCCACAGAAGAGGAATCCCTCTGTTGCAAGGGATGGGACCGGTTGCAGCCTTATTTTCAAGGTCTGGATGTGACCGAGGACGAGACACCTCCACCTGGAGTAACGTTAGTATCCAGCTGGGCTTTATCTAGAGCTCGCCAGATATATTTCGGCCGTGCTTTGGAAAGAACTAAAAGGGTAAACAAACATGGCACCACACCGGTAAGGTAAGACAACACGTTTACATGTCGTTTTCTATATGTTCTCTGACATTTATCCTAACGATATAAGGCGGTCTTTGTGGAAAAAAAGCTTGTTTAGTGGACTAACTTTACACTTGAAGGTTGCCCGTTCACTTACGTTTTAACAGGTCTGATGCTACTATGCGCCCCGGCTGTATCTAGGCTAACGGCTAACATGCTAACTATTATTTTTATGTCACTAGTCACTTGAAACAAATTTAGGACGATAGGAGACAGGTTGAAATAAACCGAAATTTCCCTCTAATGTTGTTAATAATTTCATGTACATAGACTAAACCACTTCAGTTAACATTTTGAGTTTCACAACAATCCTGTTTCAATAGGTTAAGTATCTGTACACATGTGTTAGACTATTCATTGTTCTTCAAATACGCTATTGTCCTTTTCAACACAATTATACAACTTTAATTTAAAGGAGTACATTGATTATAAGGGGAAAAAACATTTACTCAAGTTTAATAACACCACACAGAGGCCTCTGATTAGTTTTCACTGGCTGGCCAGCGATTGTATCAGAGTGGTCGTGGCCCCGTGGCCACCCCTTGGTGGCGCCACTGTCTTTTAGCTTCTGAATTATTTTTCTTCCACTATCAGGATTTAGAAGTACACTTGTTGTTCTCTCATATAACTGCTTGCACCTCTTATAAGCTTCTTAATTACCAAAGAGGATGGCAGTAGCAGGGCAAATGAGGTTTAAACTGTAAGAACTTTAACAGGAAAGACCATAAAAGTGATGCTTAAAAACCTTTGTTTGTTTGTCTGTTGTAGGCACTTTTATAGTTGTATTATTGTTTAATATCAGTTTTATATTATTATTTGGAGTTAGAATGTGTTGTTATAATCAACATGTGCCACTGATTTTTGTCACAGTGGTGGAAGATGAACTAATTACTCTTTACAGTGCATTTTACTTTGCTAATATTTAATTAAAAATTACTACTTAGTAAAAGTAGCAATACCACTGTGTAGAAATACTCTGTTAAAATTGCCTTCAAAACTTAACTTAAGTGCAAACATCATGTGCAAACATCACTTTAATGCTGCAGCTGCAGATGGGGCTAAGTATAACTGCTTTGTATCCTGCTGGGTAGCTTAATGTATAACAATACAGTGTATCATCATTAATTTGTTGATTTTATTTTGTAATAATATAATCAACAATCATTTTAATGTGGAAAGTAACTAGTAACCAAAGCTGTTAAATGAATGTAGTGGAGTGAAAACATTTATGAGTGTATTTACAGACGTTAGCTGTTCTTAAAAAAAAAAAGCCTCAGCTACTTTAATTTGCTGCCAATGCAGGAATCCCAGCTATGTTCGTTGGACAACAGAGCTGGTTGATGCTCGTACATCAGAAGCATTAGGCTCTTTGGTGTTAATTCATCTTAAGTGTTTCTGGCTCTCCTCCCTCTGTTTGGAGAAGCCATTTGGAGCATGTTTCATGATGCTTAAACATACTGTCATTAGATTATGATTAATTGATGACTGTAAACACCATCTTGTAAGTTCATTACATAATGTCAGCTATGATTTTATCATCTCTCTGTCACCATCAAATAAGGGAAAATCCTTTATTCATGAGGTCCATGGAGAGTGTTTGGGGACAACCTTGTTTTTTTTTTTTATTTATTCTAGTTTAGAGTTAGGAAGACTCATGCTTTTTCTAAAATACCTCTTGGGAGAGCCATCAAACTTTAAATGATGAAACTTTAAGTGGAGTTTTCTGTCGTTTAGGTCACGGGCACTCAAGTCTTTTTGTCAGTGTTTATTTATTTATTTTTGCTTACAGAGAGTTTGCGTGTGCACAGTGCTCATTGCCTGCTGAGAGACGCAGCAGGTTCATTTGTTTCTTGCTTGTGACTTATTACTGTTCACAAGATCTTGGCCCTCTCACATGGTTTATTAAAATGACACAAGAATTAGATGCATAGACACATGCAGATTAAGAAAGCATCTTCTTGACTCTAAAAAACACCTCACTGCAAATAGACAAAACAAAACCGAGTACTTTACAGTCTATGAACCAAGTTAAAAAAAATGCTGCTTGTAGAACACAACAGAAACTGTTTCCAGGGACACTAAAGAGTGATGCACATGGCTGGGACACATTTGTTGTTGCTGTGTTTATTGGTTTATAAAGATATTGAAGTTGGCTATCCATTAGTGCCATTGAAAAATGAGCAAAAATGTAGTTACATTGCTTTTGTTTATTTTAACATTATGACTGCATGACTCAGATAGTATTGCAGATATCTGTTGTTAGCCTAGCGTTAGCCTTTTGCTTTTTATGAGCCTGCCAATTCAAACAATCTGATTAAATACACCAGACCCACATAAATTGCTTATGGAAAAAAAGGACTCATACTATCACATACTTTAAGAAAGCAACAATAAATACATTTTAAGTAACTTACCACTTCTTATTTAAGATGAACACAGTTTTGGCCTCCTTTTACCTTGTATGAAACAGGCTAACATTATCTTAGCTGGCTTTAATTATTTTCAGAATTGTCACCAATAGGCTACCTTTGAAGGACGGAAATAAATTGCCACTTGACGTCATGAATGATATTTTCAAATGTATACCAACCCTTTCTGTAATGAAAGAACACACATCTGTTACTTGTTTTGTTGTTTGCTTTGCTTTTCGTTAACTGATAGAAAGTGATGTGTTACACTTTGTTAGTCATGTCAGCAAAACCTACAGGTAGTTTAACTTGCTCATCCCGTATTACAGGTTCTGAAAGTACCTATTAATGTTAAAGTCAGCAAACAGAATATTAACATGTTTCACAATGAATTGTGTGTGTATATTTTTTAGATTATTTGAATTAGCATACTAATAATGAGTAAAAAGCTAATGCTAGGTTAGGTTAAGTCAAGTCATAAGTTTCCATTTCTGTGTATGCATTTGGTTGTCTTTTCTCTATTTGCAGCATGTTGAAAAATGTATGACTTTTTTTTTTGGTTTATTTGCTTGTGTTTACTATTTGCATGTGTCTTCTTAATTTGCAGTGTGTTGAGCTCTCAGGACTACTGTACTTACAAGCTTTAAACTCTCAATATGATTGTACTATGGCATAAACTATTAAATTACTACTTGTGGCTACATATTTTGTGTCAGTTACTTATAACTGTAACAATTTTAATTCCTAATTATAACTTAATTCCATACTTTAGGACTACCGGCTCAATGTATTTCTGCGACAGCAGTGGAATGACCCTCGACTGGCATATAAGGAGTATCCAGATGACTCTCTGGATCTGGACCCTTCGATGTTGGACTCCATTTGGAAACCTGACCTGTTCTTTGCAAATGAAAAGGGAGCAAACTTTCACGAGGTTACAACAGACAACAAACTGCTTCGGATATTCCAGAATGGGAACGTCCTCTACAGCATCAGGTGATCTTGTTGTTGAATAATGCAGCAGGATTTACTTCTATCAGATATTATAAATCCACTTCCATGGTTTGTCAAGTGGCCAGCTGAATATAAACTTCTATCTATGAGATGTATGAGCCACTAAGTATATGTTCCAACAACATGTTTGTTTCACTCCAGTTCAGTTCAGCTGTCATTGTGTTGTCCAGCACCCACTGTGAATAATAACTGCAGGCTAAAACAGAATCAGGTCAGTAATGTGGCACTAAAGCTGTGGTGAATTGTAGCGTAATGGTTTTCATTAGAATATATGAAAGATGAAGCAATGTTTAAAGCTCTATTAGCAATTATGTTAAGCATGAACAAAATGATCAGCTGCCTCTCTGGTTACTGAACCTTTAATGTAATAGCTAAACTTGGGAAATGAATAACTAACTAAATGACCACTTAGTGACTTTAATTATTAGTTTCACTAAATAAACAGGGCCAGAAAGTTTGAAACTGTGAAAAATAAATAAATATATTTCTATAAATTTATTATTGCCCTTCATTCACTTACTCACATATGGTTAGCCACTGTGTCTATTGGACGACACTGAATCCAGATTACTTGCTTTCCTCCTCTCTGCAGTATTGCTCATTTTGTGAGACTCTTCACTTTGTCCTTGCTGGAATAAAGAGTAGGGGTCCTTAAAAATGAGTGGCGAAAGACATCATGGCTCAACAAAAAGAGCAGCGGCAGCAACAGATACTCAGTGATTAGACGTCAGTAAAGTCCTTGCCAAGACTTCAACTGAGGAATGGGATGTTCTTTTTTCTTGACCTCTATGTCTTGTAAGGGGGGAGTACTCTTCTATTTTTGCCAATTGTGCTGCCGTGTTCTCAACCCACTTTATGTCAAGCCCTCCATACAGGCTGACATATTGTCTGTCAGCACCTGTCAGTCCTTTGTGCGGTTTGCGTGGGGTGCAGTGAGGTATAAAGATGGAGAGGAGGACAGGTGTCAGAGAGGTTAGAGCTGCTTGATGTGACCCTTAATGTAGGGTGAGTGTGCAGAAAGACTTTGAGTGAAACATAAGCAGGAGATGGCTGGTGCTGTGGGTTTAGTGCTGCTGGCTAGCTGGGGATCTACTCATGGATTGCAGTGTGAGGGTATCACCTTTTCATTGTACACACCATCCCAGTGCCATTACAGTGTTGCTGTCTCTGTTTTCCAGGCTGACCCTTACCCTTTCCTGTCCTATGGATCTGAAGAACTTCCCCATGGACAGCCAGACGTGTACGATGCAGCTCGAAAGCTGTGAGTTCATCCTTTAAAGCAGGCTTGAGAGCATTAAAGATACAGTATTTTACATTTAGTATTTTTTTTATTGCCAATGGGTGAAGATATTGTAACATAACTTAAAAAAGAGACAGCTTGTGGACTAACTTCTATGTAAAGGACTTGGGAAGATATTTTATTTCCGATATTTTCTGGGAAACCCGAAGGATGTGATGAATTTTAACCAAGAAATTCTGGCAGAAAGCCCTCAAGGCAACTTCTCCCAACAGTGTGCTGCATCTCTTTTCAGCTCTGTACAGTGCTAACAGCTTTAACGTTAGCTAAGAAATGGAGTCCGCTAATGTCAACAAATGACCAGCACCCACCACACACGTGTTTCCATTGTGTACATTTGGCAACAGCAGCCTGCAGACTTTCGTTTGGGCGTTCATTTACTGCTGAGGTTTGCGCTGGCTGGATTTGAGCTGTTACAGCCGCTGACTGAGGGTCTGTCTTTGCAGCTGCCGCCCTGTTCCTCTGGGGGATGTTATTTCTTAGCAGTGGGTGTGAAGTGCGCTAGCTAATTCTTGGCTCATTTGTAGTCTAAAAAAACATTAAATAAATCACACTCATATCATAATTTCATTGCCCCCTGTGTGAAAAAGATTCCAGAGGAAACACTGACATGTTAAATGTATTGTAATATTGTGGTGTTAGCTGGCTAATGTTAGCTAACCTTGGTTTGCTTGCCAATGTGGGCAAATTGCTAACAAGAAAATGTAGCAAAATACTGTACTGAGTGGATAAATTCAGCTAATTTATCCATACTTGTGGGGCTGCAAATTACTATTATTATTATTATATATTATTATATATTATCAGCTACAAAGCAACCAACAGCAGATCCATGTAGCATAGCTAAGTTACAGCGACCTGGGCAGCCAATGACTGTAACCAGTGCTAAGGTTAGCCAGCTAGCTGTAAAGCTACGCTGCATCAATCTGCCTATGGTTGTTTTGTAATGTCAGCTGATAGTTGGTAATTTGCAAAAAGCGAGACAGTATCATGGTGCAGATATGGTCCAAATGAAATCTTGTTAGTCACTGTTGTGGCCCATGCAGGTGTTGGCTTGCAGCTACAGGGGATGCCACAGTTCACTTAATGGCCTTAGAGAGAGGTGTCACTGAAACTTCCTGAAAGTTACACACAGAACCTTAAATATAGATTTTATCATAAACTCATTATGTGCCATATAGTACCTTCTCTCTGTCTCTTTTCTAGTTGGCTACACCATGAATGATCTCATTTTTGAATGGCTGGATGTGGGAGCGGTGCAGGTGGCTGATGATCTGACGCTCCCTCAGTTTGTGCTAAAAGAGGAGAAAGGCCTCGGCTACTGCACCAAGCACTACAACACAGGTATATGACACACGACGACCTGCCAGCCAACATCCTTGACAGATACTGTCAATCAACTTCTAATAAGACTGTCAGTTTGCACCTGTATCTCCTCCTGTGGTTAGGTAAATTCACCTGCATCGAGGTCAAATTCCACCTGGAGCGTCAGATGGGCTACTACCTGATCCAGATGTACATACCGAGTCTGCTCACCGTCATCCTGTCCTGGGTGTCCTTCTGGATCAACATGGATGCAGCTCCGGCCAGAGTGGGACTGGGGATCACTACAGTGCTCACCATGACGACGCAGAGCTCAGGCTCCAGGGCCTCCCTGCCAAAGGTCAGACAGTTTGGTTTGTGACACTCAACATTAGAAAATCAAGTTAGTCATTATTTTTTATACATTCTGGGATGATTTCAGGAGGAAAAGGTGCATTGAAGTTTTCTAATTTACAATGTTTTAATGTGTTTATTATTATTGAGAGCAGAGGTGGTAATAATTTTAAGAAAGTACAAGTTTTAAAAAGCCTATACTCATGGCATAAAGGGTGTCACTTTGTGTTGGAAAGTGGCGGGGACAAAAGGGGTCAGATGAAAAACGTTTTTTAAATGGTCATAAGTGATTTCAGGCAATGTAATGGAGGGATTGGTATGAGGTCAGAGTAGATAATTACTGCGGTTTGGCCGCTGTAATTATATCTGACCATTGAATAAGAACAGGGGGTCCAGGGGTCCTCACCCACAAAATTATGAGTGTCAAACACATGTCCTGCATTCTGGTGAAATTTTGTGCAGCAATTTATAGTTGGAATGTCTTTATTCATGTAAAGGAAAACACATAATTCAGATGGCAGATGACAGTTTAAATATAAAAATGTAATGGAATATTAAGCAAAATTTGAATTGCTTTCAAATATGTTGTCACTGCTGAGTCAACACACATGTAGGCATCATTTACTCTTCCATCCTCCAGCAGGGTTGTATGAGGAACTTGTCCATAGTCAGTGTATTACCTATAATGGATGTCAGTCAGCAGGGCCCCAGTTTGGAGAAGCAGGAAAGCAGATTGACATAAAAGCCAAACAATGAACTGCTGTGGATACAGCAATAAAACGTATTTTAGCCACTTAAAAAAGGCCCACCTAAAACAATCAGTATCAGTTTAAGTATGCACTATATTAAGAGTATTTTCACTTTTCCATCAGACAGCAATTTCTGATGGGGAACTGAAGCCATTATATTGTCCTCTTCAAAGCCAGACTCCATTGAGGAAAACAGTGATTTAATGTCCCTGAACACTGGAGCTGCTGGTCTACCGCTGCCTCAATCAGTTATTTTGGAAGGGTTATTGTGTGACTTTGCTGTTTATAGTGATTAGTTTGGATTCACCAAAGTCACACAATAACACAAACTTACTAACTGAGCAGCTGTAGACCAGCAGCTTCTATTTTAAGCAAGCCAAAATGACTGTTTTTTATCAATGGAGTCTGGTGCCTTTAGCTGTGGAACTAATGACTTCCCCATTGGAATGGGCTGTCTGACCAAAAGGTAGAGTGCCATCTACTGTAGGTAATATGCTGACTATGGACAAGTACTGCATACAACCCCACTTTTAAAATCTACACTATCTCTTTAATAGCTCATAGGTATTGTCATGTTTACAGAGAACAAATGGACAAAATGCAGTTTAATTAAATTGCCGATCGGCACATGTGTGGTTTTGGGTCATTTTGGAATCAGTTGGCTAGAAGGGCTTATTATTTTTTGTTTACCTTTGGACAGTGTACTTTTGATTTTCCATACTTGCATTGCATTGTATATTTCCTCATTGTGCAAACGCTTTCAAAAAGTCATGGGGACAAAATCAGCCAAGTGGTGGGGACATGTTGCCAGCACTCCCAGTGTCAGTGACACTTATGCATGATGTAGGTCCAGGCAGGAGTTTGAAGGCCTTTGCTATGCTCAGTGCTGGCTTTCTAATTAGGCAGGGGTACAACTTTAAATTGAGCCATTTCAGTTTTTGAACACAGGTGCATACCTATTTGTTCCAGTCAGTTCAATCCCAAATTTTATTCATGATGCACTGAGCCGTGATAGGCCGTTTAATGCCCCAGAAATTGAAATAGAAAGGACTACATGCATGGTTAGAATTGCAGTACTGAGAGAAGGATGCAGATCATTTTCCTTAAATAAAAGTAGTTATACCACAATGTGAAAAGACTTCACCACAAGAAAAAGCAAGACTATTAAAAAGCACTGATTATTCCCCAAACTGTATCAAAAGTAAAATAACTGGTGCAGTGTCCCTTTTCAGAGTATTACATTATTATTATTCCTGTGGTGTTATTAGTACAGTTGTTGCATCTTTATACGTGTTAATGCATCAATAATAATGATGCTTTGAAGAAAATGTAACATATGTTGAATCTAACTTGTAGTGGAGTATCTTTATAATCTAGTTTTGTAAAGTTTAGTTAAGTTATACTTCTTCCACCTCTGTTTAATATCAATGAAGATCCACAAAGTAATCCAACATGTAACTCTTGACATGGAGTCATAATCTCATGTCTTTCATGTCACTGGCTAACATGGCATGAACGCTAATATTTACTGAGTGACTTCCCTAATTTGATTTTCACGGTTTCGCAGGTGTCCTATGTGAAAGCCATAGACATTTGGATGGCGGTGTGTCTTCTCTTCGTGTTTGCTGCACTGCTGGAGTATGCAGCCGTTAATTTTGTTTCACGCCAGCACAAGGAGTTCTTCAGGCTGAGGAAGAAGCTCAAAGAGCAACAGCGGCAGAGAGCTGTGAGTGCAACCCACCCACTCAGCCCCTCGGGCAGCTGTCACCTGCTATTCCCTGCGCCCAGCTATGCACGAGCTACACAACTCAGCTGCATGTTGCACTCCAGCCGGGAAATGCAGACAGCACTGACCTGTAATTAATTCAAGCCATCACCTTATTCCACTGTTCTCCACATCTTGCGGCCTCATGTGGAGAAGAAAAACACTGGAGACAAAACAGGCCAACGCACCTTTTAAATATAAAATATTTCTTAAATGAAGCAGTGTGACAGCAGCTGCAGGACTCATTAATACCTTGTAATATTTATAACGCAATACACAAAACATCTGCTTGAGTCCTTTGTACTTATTCATTTGTTGGGATTATGCAACGCCATTGAAATTTGCTCTGACTTCATCTCCAAGTGGTCTCATTTCACATTAATGTCAGACCTGTATTCACTTTGTCAGAAACAGATGATGATTGCTTGTTAATGAGGATTTGAAAGACACATGCAGCATACAGGAGCTGTGTCATGACTTTTCCATCATGCAGTCTATTTGATGATTCAATATATGTGCTGCTTTTCCTCCCATCAGCAGGGAAGTGGTGACAGTAAGGTGAAAGGAAAAAACATGTCAGGCAACAATGCTCCTCATGGGAACGTAGTCCAGCAGTGCAGTGCCTGTGCCAGGGTATGTACCGTCGCCTTGTTTAGTTAAACACCAGCCAGCCAATCACTGGCATCAGTGAAGCTGTGTGATTCTCACTGAGAGCAGATGGTTATTATGTGCTGTGTCTTTTTCTTCCCAGGAGGAGGAGCTGGCACAGCAGGGTTTACTCTTCCAGAGTTATGGACTTGCCCTGGCAGCAGGGACCGCACAGGAAATGGATGCAACGCCGGTCTTCGCAGATTTACCTCCTGGTTTAGGTTTCTATGATATTCGCAGGCGCTTTGTGGATCGAGCAAAAAGGATTGATACCATTGCCCGAGCTGTTTTCCCCATGAGCTTCCTCATGTTTAATGTCCTCTACTGGCTTACCTACAAAGTTCTACGACATGAAGACCTTCTAGCCACGCTGTGATGACACAACGAACGAGGACCATAAAGACACTGGATACCTTTATTTCTGCTCTCTTCACTGAAACATTTACAGGCTGAGAGTCCTCAGCTGAGCCATGCAAGATACATTGTGACTGCATGTCCAGTGTCATTGGGACATTCCAAGGCATGGAAGAGTCCATCAGTTTCTTTACATTTTTAATACCTCCAAAGAAATGCACTTTGCCTCAGCACTGATGCTTTATACATCACACCTCAGTGTACAGTATGTGTGTATAGTCAGCATCTTTAAGGTCCAGTGTGTAACATTTAGGGGAATTTAGTGACATCTAGTGGTGAGGATTGCAGATTGCAACCAACTGAAATTTCTCCTGGTTAGAATTCCTTCAATGTTCATTGTTCAGGAGGTTTTTACCAGGAGCCAATTTATTTGCAGAGGTCTCCTCATCTCCTAAACCATCAGACCAGGTGATTTAAACCAGTAAAAACACTGAATAAAGCAGTTACACGTTACAAATCAGTGTTTTCCAATGTTGTTCGGCTCGTCAGAGACAGGCCACGAGCCCAGCATTAACGTTAGGCAATTATACATGAAAGAAAACATAATTATTATATTATATTCCACTTCTGCCAATATAACCCCTTAAATCCTCCACCCTTGCCCTTTAAGATTATTATCTCACACTTTTTTGGGGAAAAAATATCCGTATGTGCAGTTACTGTAGCTTCACTGTAGCACATTCTTAGCACGCCTGTATTTTGTTTATTGTTATTTAACTGGTGCAGTGGTCAACAGTGTCCAGAGCCACAGGTTTCATACAAAACAAATATCACTACGGGCAGGAATTACACTGTGAAACAGCAGCGACTCTGCTGTGTCTCTCACCTCAAGTGACACTTTACAGGCATCAAAATGTTTTGTTTCTATGCAGGCTGCAGAAATCTCAGATTGAATGCTATTTTGTAATGGCATGACTATTTTATCATAACGTAATATTTATCAGTTCACATTTTAGACCCTCCCATAGAAAGCCTGTCTGTAATAAAGAATGGAATAATCTGTTTATGCGTTTCAAATTTAAATTAAGGCATTTAATGCCTAAAAAACTGATGGACAAATTGTCCAGAAATTTTTAGGCATCACTATTGTACTGATATAATGGCATGGCACACACATTACTTTTATCATTATTCAGCCATGTCAGTCATCGGTTAAAGGCTTCAGTTTCGTTCTTGTATATTGGCCAAAGATTTATATTATCAAGTGTGCATGAGAACAGTTATCAAAACATATTGCTTAACTTGAGTTCTCCTGAGGCCTGCACAATGGGTGTTGTATTGGTGTTTAACAAAGCCCAGCTATGTTACACACAGAGTATTTTTTTCTTTAGAAACAAAAGTATCCCTGAAATAATTTGTTGCTCAATATGAAATAAAGAAATGGTTTAATTTGAAATACTTACTGTATTGTTGTGTAACCTTTCTTATAAACAATTATGATTTAAAATGATCTGCTCATTTTAACCCTGACTTGTAATGTCAGACAATCCAAAGGTTTACGCTTAGCCTAATTATCAGCTGTGATATTCAAATGTTCAAACTATGACGTTCTCTAAAGCCAGAACTAGATTTGTCTTGCCTCTGATACTTTTCTTTGTCAAGTTTATTCTCAGTACTCACTCTTCTTTTATGAGGCAAAAGTGCAAAATGTCACTGCAATAACTGTTTTGAAGTGATTTGCTCAGTACCTCACACTGTTTGGGTTTTTGACATATTTCAAAATTAGCATTTGTGTGTACACATGCCTGGAGACTGGGACCATCTCTTATAACCAAGTCTCATTTTAAAAATATATCTTGTTATCAAGTTAAGATGTCATATTAAAGGTAGTTGTCACATGCATACAGTCATGGGTGTATTACCGGACGGGTCTACCAGGCCCACACCCAGGGGTCCCTAAACCAGAGCCTCTGCATGAAGTCGCTGTTATTAACTTTCCATTTCTTGTCAAAAAGCTGAGTCATCATGTGAATAACAGAGCCCCAAAAGTCCTTAAAAAATAAAATATACAGCAGAAGAAGCAGGGCTGCATACATCAGCACTGTGGGGTCTGTTTGAAACATAAATGGACTTTTTCTGTTAATGGTAGCGAGGAAATGATGAGGAGGAACCTTGGTATTCCACTTTTAAAGAGTTTACAGACATAAAGGCACAAATAAAAAACAAAACACATTTGATTAAAAAAGGGATTTTTTATTAAAGACTATAAGATTTACATGTATATGGTTGCTGAAGTAGATACATACATCATTACAAAGAAACCGCCTCACATGTCGATACAGCTTTACTTTAATTTATTCTGCATCATTAAACTTCTCTTCATCAGTCACAACACTATGAATATTCAAATGTGACAAGCAGAACTTAGCTCCTACCAGAGACTCGTGAAAGTTTGCTACACTCATGGAGCACATTTGTTCTGACTGCAAAATGTATTATTGAACTTTGACTGCATCTCATGGTGCTGTGTGAACAAAGCCTGACCCTTTGTATCTGTCACCACAAGAGGGTGCTGTTGACTGTTTTATGTCCCATGTGAGCAGCGTTGCACTCTGCCACGCACAGGCCACATACTATATACATCACAGTGCAAGTGACATTGCTTTATACTCAGTGTGATGTGAATATCTATTAGTAGGAGATTATATGTATAGTATGTGATATTAGGCTAACTGGCAAAAACACACTAATTTTCTACAAATTATTAATTACTATAATTACTTAATCAAAATGTTTAATGTCTGATATATTAGTTGCTTTCTCTCTTTTATATAGGCCTATATATATATATTTCCAAATGAGGAGATTATTTGCTGGGCTTTCCTAAATGTCAACCTAAACTATGGTTATCACTCAGTATGAGTTAGTTGTTCTAATCCAGACAAAAGCCTTTTAGTGTGCATTTACTCTTTGTTTGACTTGTCAAACACAAGCAATTAAAACCAGACCCACACATGAAATCAGAGGGTGATTTCACTCACTTAGTACTGTCAGAGGACAAAAACTTTAATGGTAGCATGCTTCTGCTGGACATCTTAATTGTGGGGCAGCTGAAGGAGCAAATGATGTTGAAAGGATGGAAAGAAATGCAAAGTAATGTAGCCATTCCACATATGATATTTAATACCATAATGACATACTCTGCCCACTGCTCCACCCAAACACTGAATGAGGATAAGTGCTAAACATATATGACAAATGCATATGTCTAAAATATAAATTCATCCTCTGATATCTCTCCATGTGTCTTTGCATGTAGGTATACAGAGTTTGTTTTCATTTGTATAATGTGGTTTTTGTGATGGGATGTAAAGCTGAGCAAGCATGACACATGGCATTAAAAATATATCACACACCACGGGAAAATATGCAAGTTGAAGTATGCAAAAATCTCTAGTGGAAGACACATGTTACATATTACTTACTGGTGTGCACACGCACTTTGATTATCGTGTTAATTTGGGTGTTTTTGGCACACATATAGCCCAGAAAACAGCAACAGGAACATGTTTTCTATTCGACATGTGGTAAAATACTGACAAATTAATTACACATGTTTTAGGACAGATGTACTGAATTTTGCAATAAGTTGGTTTTCCATTTTGGGAGTGGGGTTGGTCTCCCTGGGACCCTCCACAAAAGTGTCCACTGGCTGGAGACGTGGCAGCGCCTCCGGTCATATGATTTTAGGTCACACACGAACCCCACCCCGTCATTGCCCCCCTGAAAAGAGTTTTTTTTAAATATCACTTCTCCGTTATTTTAGTGTGAAACGTCCGCCGAGATCTATAAAGTCCTGCAAAATATCCCCTGCATAACTCAGCACAAATAGTAGACACGGGATTTAGTGGCGGTGACCACCCAAAACAGTGCCATTTTTAGACGTTTACTGCTGACGTTTACAGAGGCTTCAAATAGCTTCCGTTTTACACTGGTAGTGATTGGACTGTTCTGTACTTACCCAGTGAGCTAACATATTGGTTGAACAAGTCCGACATTCTACACTTCAATGGAGGAACAGCCCAAAGATCGGGCACAAGAAAGACAATATCACCACCACGGAGAGGACAGACACTCTATTCAACATACAACTTGTCCAAAAAATGATCAGAGCCACTTCCAGCGCCAGCATCAGGAAACGCAGACGAAGAAAACAGGTTGGGCCATCCGGAAAAGTGAGCTAACGTTTGCTAGCCTTAGTCAGCTAATGTCAACGAGCCGACTAGCATTTGCTAACTAATGTTAACTCCACCGTGATTTACAGCGTAGCCCGCTAGCTATTAATTCAAACTATATGCTGCCTGTTGCCCTAAATATTTTAAGACACGTTACAGCTGGTGAGTAACGTTATCTAACAGACCATACTGATAGTTAGCCACTGTCGGGACCAGAATCCAACCATTAAGTTAGCTAGCTGGCTAGCTGACGTTGCGTGACAGTTGTCGCTGGTGGTGGTTTGACATATCGGGGATTGACCTTGTGCGCCGGTTTCACCACCCATTTTTCTTTTGCAAATGCAACTAAATCATTGTAGAAAATCCTACTAGCATGCATTGTGTTGTAAACTCATTAAGTGTTAAATGTGCACGATGATTCGCTCTCAACACAAGTCAGATCTTTGTCTTGTTCCCTTCAGCATGCTTGTGTCCAGTTTAGGAAAGCGAGCCGGCTCCACTGGAATGTTCTGAGCTGCCATTTCCTGTCGGCCATGTTAGAATATCACTGCGAGCTAATGCTAAAGTTATCCGGCTAGTTAAGATTTTTTGTACAACCACGGTACTGTGCAACAGTGACACGCCGCTGTTGTCTTTTGCTTACTCTGGATACGGGTGTCAAGTTGCTGTCTCATGGCACAACCGACTATTAACGGTGACAGGGTGTGTTAATGCCCAGCGAGTCGATGGCTAGTTGACAGTGGCTAACGCTAGCCATCTCTGACAGGCCTGTTGCATGTTGTCCAGTCAACGTAAAGCCACGCAGCAACTCGGTCATGACTAGTAGATAAAGATACAATTTGCTGCAGCTGAACAGACAGTGTAATCATCGACCTTACGTTTGCTGGCAGCTATGTTAATGCAAACAGGCGACAGCCTGCTTCTGTATAATGAGTGAAGCGAGGCTGTATGCAGCCTGTTGTGTGCTGTGCCCACTGACATGAGGGGCAGCAGCACCATTAAATTGCAAGCCCCACGTTGACACAGCCATGCCCGTGCCTGTGTGCAATGCACAGACCTATTTGTGGTACACTGCCACTCCATGTCATACATGCTGCTGTTAGCCTTCCCTTTACATCTTGCAGTAACTGGTCTTTGATGTCAGATCAGATAATGTCAAGAAAATAGCATCCAGCAGCCCAGTATGCATTTGTGAGGTATAATACATGTCCACAATTTGTTATGGTACATACAGTGAGCACCCAGCTTATCTTATGAAGTACATATTCAGGCTACACTATAAGCATAGAATAACTGTGGTGCATAACCTGTCTGACAACATGGTTTCCTCAACGTCGATTGCTGCAGTGATTTAACAGAAAATACAGTGAACACAACAAATGAGTTGTTCTCAAACTTAAGGTGCATATTTGTGGTTTTAATAGGAAACACCAGTTTAAATCTGTGAATAGAAGAGATAGAATTTTAATGCCTGAAACATTTTTTCAGGTTTTGTGACTTTATGGTCCTATATTGCTCATATTTGCAATACAAATACCACCAAACATTTGATTTTTTTTTTTAACCAAAGAGTCCTTGCGTAACTTTTATTTTCTGAAAGTGAGAGAGGTCAAATGAATTGACACAGCATTTTTGAAAATCTTTTGGTAGTTGGGGCAGTTTTCCAGTGGAAAGAATGTTTGATGTGTTGTAACATTTCAGTATAACCTGATTTTGTTTCCCCTTTCAGGCAATAAAAAAGTAAACATCAGCGAGGAGGAGGGGGAGAAGAATCCACATCTGTCTGATACTGTTGGTATGTCGTATTCCCCCAACAGCAATGGTAACAGACATGCAAGTAACACAAATGTGAAGCAGAAGTCAACGCAAAAGCTGTACACGACTGTTCCAAAAGTGAGCAGCAAAGGCTTGGACTATAAGAAGAGTATGGACCTTAAAAATGACAAGGAAAAGGCTCTGGATTTGAATCATCATGAGGGCCAGCCTTTGGATAAGAAAGACTCTCTATTGCTTCAAAATGGCGTTGTAAACTGTGGCTTAATTACAAATGGCTATTCTAGCAAGGACAATGACGGTAGCGGCTCCGAAGGTGGATATACTACTCCGAAGAAACGCAAGGCCAGATGTAACAACACCAAGAACAATGATAATGTGATAAGAGAAAAGGAGAAAGACATGCAGCAGGGCAACACTACACAAGAGCATGGGGCTTTTAATCTTGAGACAACTGAGAAGGGATTGACTTCTAGACTTGATGGCTTTAGAGCTGCCCATAAAGTAGAAGCTCAGTCAGCAGCTAGACGGGCTGTTGCATCAGAGGCTTCAATGGGTGAATCTCAGAGGAAAAACTCTGATGGCAAAACAGTTGGCACCTTTGGTAAAAAGACTGAGGAAAGGCACAAAGCCAAGCTTTCCTCACCTTCAAAAGAGGACTCGTGGACTTTGTTTAAGCCCCCTCCAGTATTTCCTGTGGACAATAGCAGTGCAAAAATTGTTCCCAAGATCAGTTATGCAAGTAAAGTAAAAGAGAACCTCAACAAAGTAGCTCAAGGTGGAGGAGAATCACTGCCTCCTCCTGTTAGACTGTCACAGGTCCCTATGTCTGCTATGAAAACTATCACCTCAGCTAGCTTTACTAATGGCCCTGTTTCTGGAAACGGAAATGGCTGCCCATCAGTGGGTACCTTCTTTGCTCCTGCTGCTAGTAGTATTCCACCAGCCCCATCTATCCCAAGTGGCGAGAATGTAGCATCACCTTTGGAAAGTAACTGTAGCTCTACAACCAGTCCTGTAGATGGAGAAGCATATGAGCTTGGAAAGTATACTCTTGTAATTTACCCTTTAAATATGCAACCTGTGCTCCCTAGTGCTCGTCACCTTGACCCACCGGCTGCTCAGACAAATCAGAAAGCCTTGGGAGATATCTTCCAGAATCAGTGGGGGCTTTCCTTCATCAATGAGCCTAACTTGGGGCCAGAAGGAGGAGGTGGCCAGGTGCCTGCAGAGGACAAGACTACTGTGGTCACACCTCAAAGCGAGTGTCAGGCTGCCGCAGCCAAGGTTACCCAGCCCTGCTTTGATGTTAGCCCATCATTCTTAGAGCCAGGCACTTTGGCTCAAGACCCTGAGAAAAGGACTTGTGCCCCTTGCAGTGTGTCTAACGCTTGTTCTCCTACTTGTGGGATGAGTGAGGAGGAGAACAAGCTGCAGCCATGTGGCCAGGAAAAGATAAAAGTTGAGGCCAAGGGTGCAGGTTCTGCTGTGTCGGCCCCCAGTAAAGACAACGGTGCTAAGCCTGCACAGGGCCAGCTAACCACTGTGTTGTTTGGCTCATCTAAACAACAGGCCCACTCTAAAGACATTGGCAGAAGGTGTAGCTGGGGGTCCTTTGATATTAAAGCTGCTGTCACTTATCACACTAAAGGTAACTATGATTATCTACTCTATTTGTCATATTTGTGTAACCATATTTGTGTAACCATTAAAGTTGTAATCCTTAAGATTTCATTCCTGGTTGGTGAAACTATTGCTAGTACGAGCATGTGCGGTTTAATACTACAGCAAACACTCCGTAAGCAGCTACTTTGTCAGAAATACAGTAGAAGAGCAACTGGTTTATGTGTTCAGAGTGCCACCATACAAACTGGCATTGTTGTAGTAGAGGCGTCAGTCAATAATAATTAGATCTGCAAACTGATTTCATGCTGTGCAAGACACAAGTAATTTTCCTCATGACAGCAGGGCACTGTGACAGTAGTTGGTCACCTTTCAGAAAGTCTGGTGTGCAACCTGTTGTCTGTAACTCTTCCTTTAATAGCTCGCTGTGGCTGCTCCCATTTAATCCATTATAGCTCTGCAAAATTAAAAATAATCTGCTGATTAAAAAAAAAAATGCCAAAAATTACAGTTTCTTGATGAATAATTGTGGTTAGCGATAATCTCTGCTACAGGTACACTGCGTCGTTTGTGAATGCCTCACAGTAAAAGCTACCGTTGACTGCTTTTAATGAGAAGCGTTAGGAAATGTTTGGTTTGGATCAGTGGTAACATAATGCAGTTTGAGTTTGACTGTGGGAGAATGAAAAGTAAACAGTGTAGCTGATTTTGATGAGATAAAATTGTATATTGTAACGCTGGATTACATGCTGCATAGTTTGGTGAATCCCTCGTGTGTGAAGACAGTAGTGTGGGAATGGTGGACTCTGCCATTTTGTTTTGCAAAAATCTTAAGGATTATAACTTAAAGCACTGTGAAGTTTCAAGAGATTTAATGTATGAAACAGTAATTAAGAAATAATGTTTAAATATTTATTTGAAATAATGTGTTGTTTTGTTTTCCTTCAACAGAAATGGAATTCATTTTCAACTTGCAAAAACAAGGTAAACTAAACTTGTTGGTCCCTTTTCTTCCCAACCTCTATTTTTAGAAATGTTTACACTGTTCAGTTTTCACAACAATAATTTGTGCTAGAAATGCTGAAAATATGAAAGTGTAAAAAAAAAAAAAAAAACCATTGGTGAAACACATCACTTTCCAACATGCGTAACCATAGGAGTCCAGGCTTGAAGTTACTTATATTCATAAATGTGCAGGACCAAGTGTATCTGTGTTTTGGTTCTGATCCAAATGGGACATAAATGTCAAAAAGCATAAAAGAACTTAATTTACAGACTACCATTCATGACCTTGATTACTTTTAGTGTTGCCTGTTCAGTTCTTGTGACACATAGTCAACATATAAACATGGAGGATCCAGACTAAGCTGTACACATGCTAAATCTAAAGACTGACATCTTATCTATATCTGTTAATGGGGTTATACTTAGTCACTATACAGTCATCATACAGTATGAGTAGATAGCCTCATTATAGTTGTATCCCACTTAGAAAGATACTAAAGCTTATTAAGGTAACTCCTCACTATAAATCACTCTACACATAAAATTTTAATCTAGTCGGGCTATATGGCAGCATGTGCACAAAGGCTGCATTAATGCCTCTAGAAAGCCTCTGCAGGACACATACCTGTATGTCACAGAGTAATATCACATAGCAGCTAATCCTTTAATGACAAATGGCCATATTTGTTTTATTACCAAACAGCAGAAACATAAGCAACCCAAGGTAATCACCAACAGAGACACTGTTCAAATGACTGTGACATACTGCTGCTGTATGGTCCTCTGATACTGCAGTCATGCCAGCTGGCAGGCAATGCAGCAGTTATTCCAAATAATCTGTTGGTTTCAACACAGACATGAGCTCAGTGATATCCGAGGCTTTGTTAGCTTAATATTCAACCACAGGATAGAATGACGTATGCCGTTATTTCTGGGCTGGGGTTTGTATGAAACTTGTGGTACAGTTTCTATGCCAACACCAAAACAGTACTTTTGAGATACATATCTTTCAACAAAACATGTTTTTGTAACAGTAGAGGCTGAAATTCTCAAGTGTTAAGTAAAGTAGCATTCAAGAACTTAGAAATAAGATATTCACAAACTGGCAAAATTTTAGGGGTGGGAATCACCAGAGGCCCCACGATACGATATAATCATGATACAATACTTTTGCGATTTTAAATGTTTTGTGATATGCTGAGTAAGCTGTAACATATAGTATTGTATATTGCAGTTACCTTTTTTTAAACTACAAATTCTGTAACCAAAGGAAAACTTTGTCAACATCTATTTTATTTAATGAGATAAGGTTTTAAAGTTTCTCACTTCAGTCATTTGTATTGCAGGAAGATGTATCTAGTCGGCTGAAAAAGCAATTGATTTTATTATTCTAGTAGTCTTTGTATTGATACAGTATTGCTACGCAAAATATGATGATACTATACTATGTTATATTGATCCCCCACCCCTTTTGGGAATTTAGTCACACATTTCCTAACATCAGTGAGACTGATCTCATGTTGAATGATCTAACCCTTTGCTCTTTTCTTCCCCCTCTGCTGTAGATCCAAAAAGAGTAGTGGTTTATGATGAGACCAAGGATGGACCTGATCAGTGAGGTAGATGGTCTACAGTACTTACCTTCTTCTCTCCTGGGTGCTGCGATTATCTACCTTGGAAATCCTAAATCCTGTTGGACAGATAAAGTGACAACTGTGAAAACATTGATAGTTTAGCATGACAGATTTTCCTTGGAATCTCCGGTGGAAAAACAGACTTCTTTGGGGGCATCAGACAAACAAACACACACACACGCACGCATACATACATACAGACATACACAAACGCACACACACACACACACACTCTGGAGGGACGTTAAAGGAGTTGATCGGTGCCTCTCCAACACGATAAATGGAACTTTGGAGCTGTGATAGTTGTTTGTCTCATGGCTCTCTAAGGATGATGTTCGGGAGTTCAACAAAGGAAGGTGTCATGGATTGCACCTCCCTAAGCCTTTATCCTGTTGAACTGCGGCAGCCGTCAGTCTGACTATGGGATGCCTCAGTCGTTTTCTTTCTTCACGCATTCAAATGAGTTCATTGTAGATATGTTAGACGTTATACATACACATCCGTGTGCAAGCTTGAATTCATCGTGGAAGAAAGGAGAACACACTTTGCAAAGAATGCCTTGAAGTTGTGGAGTTAAGATCTTTGGAGTTAAAACTGTAAAGTTAAGTGGAAGCTCGTAGGTGAGGCCCCATCCAGGAAGGGAGAACCTTGTCTTAAGTCCTTTTGGGGGGAAAAAATCAGAGCCCAGAAATAATACGCTTGCTTTCTTTCTTTTATACTGTTCGGTTTGCCCTAACATGATTAGTGTTATCTGCACTGCAGAATGACCCCAGAGCACAGGTACAGAAGTGCCCAATCTGAAGGAAAGCTACGCCCCTTCATTTCATTGTTCAATACAGGTGTGCTAAAGATTTTAAAATCAGGTCTCCGTTAAAGGTAAAATCTTTTCATCTTAAAGCTTTTCATACATTTCATGCAGATTGTTGTGAGGTCACGCAGATGTTTCTTAAATTCAGATTCATATCTAACATATGAATCCTGACTTAAGGAATTAACTGAGCGACAAATTGTTAAGCAAAAGGCATTGCTACCATTAAGGTCTTCTGCCTTCTGTGTTTTTTTGTTCAGCAGCAAGACTCAGGATGTCCATTCAGATTAGTTTGCCTGGATTTCTTTCTGTGTAAAAACTGTTCAGTTCCTCTCGTTAAAGGAACAGTGTTGCATTTTATGACTTGTTTTCCCCTGACTCAGCATTTGGTCTTTACTTTTTCTGTCTTATGGCATTGTATTTCTTGCATGTTTACTGGTGGAAATGAACAAGTCAGAGGTCACTGTTCATCGCCATACAAAGATAACGGCAACACAACAACAATTGCAATACTAATCTAGGTTCCCCCGACTAGCCACTTTGTCAAACTGTGTTGAAATGTGAAGATGAGTTGTACTTTTATGTTTTTAACTGTTAACATTTTACAAACCAGTGTGCAATAACACCGTGTGATCCATACGATGTGTGAAATGGGTTATATGGAGCTACAAAATCATCACCCCAAGATGCTGGTGTGGTTTGTTTTAAAACGTTTAAGGTGCGTTGTCAGTTTGTTGCACAAATTCTTAAGTGATTTTTTTGCTAAAGAGCTCACGCTGAAAGATCGAATTATGAAGTCTAGGGAGCCCAAATTTGCTAACTGTTAACTGGCCAGCTGTGACATCACTTTCATCACCATCTCCAAATCAGGATTGGTTTATTCAGCATAAGGAAGGAACTGTGCAGGTTTCTTTTCACTAGAAGATATGATTTGGTTAATGTGTGGATTAATAGCACTTTATGTAAACTAATTGCTTTTATCTTTTAATTACTAGAGAGATCTATATGTACTGACGAGAAATACTCCTTGAAAGAATGGCTCTGGGCTGTTACTTTTCAGTAAAAAAACAAAAAAAAACAAGTTGATAAATACAGAATTATTAAATGTATCTCAGGTAGTGTTGATAAAGCCATGACTATGTTAGATATTGTTTCTGCCAAATGGCCCCTGTCATGTAACGTTCTCAAATTGGAAATGTTGAATTGGAGTCCTATTATATAGAGTCTCATATGATGTTGTGACAAAACACCAAATAATTACTTTGGAGGAAAGCTGTCATGGCGTGCAAGGTGCTGTCATTGTCATTTTGGGCTCTAAAAATACACATTTTCCAGTTTATTTTCCCCCTTTTAAAAATAAGCACATTGCTCCATGCACTGTTTTCAGTCTTTACTAGATTGTAATCTTGCAATCTTTGATGGTTCATTTTCTTCCTCATGCGTTTATAGTGAAGCACCTCTTGATTTATTATTGCTGAACATCAGTGGTGTTTCTGTTGGGTAGCTACAATCTGGGTATGAGTTTTTCGAGTACACTTCTTTCCACTGTGTCCTGATTAGGCAGCGCCGCAGCTCGTACTCATGTGTGGAGTGGGAGAGTTGTAACTGCGGCCAGTTGTCTTGACATTTAACTTCCACGTTCTAATCTCAGTCAGCTCTCTGGTATTTAAAACGCTTTGTTTTAGGCTTCCATTGTACAGCGTGTGATGGATGAGTGTATCATCAGATGCTGCCCTCTGACTAAGAACCATTGTGTTGGATCTGGTGTATGAGGAAGCAAGGGCATTTGAGGAGATATTACCCATTAGCATTTAGACTTTTATGTTTTTACTGTGCTTGCGGAAATTGACATTTAATCTGGCATAAAGTTACACAAAACTCACAATGTAATTTCCTCTGATTGCCCATAATTCATACACAGAGCGACATAATCAGGTTTCCATGCGGCGAATGCCAAGTTCTTCAGACTGAAATCATTTTCTGCGGACAGTGATGCATCTATAGGCTTCTAAATGTAAAACAGGGTGATCAAAATGAGTAGTATGTGATGTTACTGTAGTCTTACGACCTTTTTCTTTAAAATATTTTTTTTGTCTTGCTTTTTTGAGAGGATGGTCCTGTACAGGGAAATCAGAGAATCCTCCCACCCCAAGGCTCCTCTGTTTTTAAGCACTTAAATACAGCAAAAAGGCTATGTTGAATATGCATTTATAAAGATAGAACTATTATTTAGCATTGTAGCCTGCAAACCAAAAACAGGTTCTTGAAGCTGAGTAGATGGTTAATCAGTGATGTGGGGAGGGGGGATTTGAGTGACTGACTGTTGGTGCGTTGATACAGAAAAGCCTGATCACGTGGAGTTTTATATCTCCACCCCCTCAGGATGTGCAATCACCTCAAGGATGCTGATGCAGGCTTCCAGGTTGTGAGTGACGAGTTCGGCCTCGTTGTTTTGTGGGTGTGTGCATAGTGAGTTCTTCCTATTATATGCAAGTTCCTCGTATATTTCAAAACCCCCCCCTCCCCCAACCTCCTCCTTGTTGTTTCATGTTCAGGTGCCTGTGTGAAAAAAAATTATACTTTACAGCAATTTTGATTGTTTAAAATCTGCTTCCAGCATATATCCGTGCCATTTTTTTGTTTCTTTTTTTTTTTTTTTTTTGTAACATTTGCAATGCTGTTTAAGTTTTCTTACAGCTAATCCTAATTTCTTCTTTTAAGCGACATGGACGCAGCTGAAAGCAATGAGCATTTTATGTGTTTTTGTAGTTTTTTGTTGTTTTTTTTTGTTTGTTGTTTTTTTTGTTTTTGGTTTTTTTTTAATTTTAAAAAATATTGTCATGGCTTGTGTGTTCAGAATTGTGTGACCTAAAGCCAAAATCAGTTTGAATGGGACGGACGGATGACGACCGCTAGCTGGCGTATACCCATGCCAGTCTCATTGTCAAGTTAATGTCTGAAGTAGCACATAATTGATTTGAACTGATTTAACAAGTTAATGTTTTAACATATGTTTTTAAAAACGTTTTATTTTTGAGTCATAACCTAATTTATCCATAGATGCACAAGTAGGATGAGACTAAAAGGAATAAATGATACAGAAAATAAAGATGTCTCATTTTTCATGAGTTTTAGAGGATTTAGTTACTGATAAAGACTGATGTAGACTTATTTTCCCCGCAATAGCACCAATGTTAATATATTTGAACTCTTTTCCAGCAGATTTTCTACAAATTACTTTAATTCATTTCATCAGATAGCTGTGATGGAGTGATGAGCATCAAGACACACTGCATCCCAGAGTTCTTAATATATTTTTTATTTGTAGTGATGTTGATCATGTTGTGAGGGGGAGTTGAGGTATTAACGTGCGGTTCAACAACTCTGAAATCTGCTTTCGCCAAAGGTACACTACTCAGATATTCAGCTAGTGAATGGCAAGCGCACAGACTGGGGACGTTGTTGATGATGTCATAACCAGCTCCCTGACATCGTGCTGGGTTCGGAGAAGTTTCTAGTGAAGAGAAGTCACTACTGTAGCAGCTGAATGTCACTTTGAGCGTGTTGTTAAACGGTGTGAGAGAGGAGCAATCTTCAAAAGATAAAACAAATACCGAAAGTGCTGCTTCTTCATCCAGTAATCAATCGTCTGTAATGGGAAATGCTGGACTTTGGTGTTTGTGCTCGGCTTAAAAACTGTCCCTCCTTTAAACTGTCATTGCCTCTTGTGGAAATGTTTTTAATTTAGGGGGCTTTTTTTTTTTCTTTTATTCAATGACACATGAGAGGTACAGTGTTTATGATTCCACACATGATGAATAACGTTTAAAAATAAAAAATAAAAAGGGCAACATGTCTTTACAAAGTTCAGTCATGAAAAGAGGCGATATGTTGCGCCAAGTCATCTTTTTTTGTTTCTCTGTGTCATCTCAAATGGCTGTTGTGCTTGTTGATGCATTTTTTTTTTTTAAATTTTTTTTTTTTGGAATCTGCTCCTCCTTTTGTCACTTTTACATCTCTTGCCCCCCTAAAATATGAGGCAATAGCATTTCTTTCTCAGATGTCTTACAGGTTGACATTTAAGTTAAGTGAGCAGTGTGATTATTTAATTTTTGTTTGGAATTTAACAGAAGTGTCATATTACAATGTTCTTTTTTTTAAAGCATGATAATAACCCTCAAATTCCAAACAATGTAATAGAGTCGATATAAAAAAAAAGAAAAAAACTTCCAGTGTTCACAATTTTAGTTTCCATTAAAATGTCAAATTTTCATGAAGAATTTTGTGTTTTGTGTTTGGTGTTGTGCATTTCTGCTGTCTGATGTTTGGATAAGTCATCTGTATCACATGTACATTATCACTTAGTTAGAAATCTGAAGTTAAACTTGAGACTCAAAGACAAGATCACAAACTTGTGTAAAATAGGGCTGACAGAAAAATAGTCTGCACACTAAATAATGCTCTCATCAACATATGTTTAAAGGGAAATTTAGGTTTATTTCAACCTGTCAGCGTCAGACCTGTTAAAACGTAAGTGAACGGGCATACTTCAAGTGCAAATTTAGTCCACTAAACAAGCTTTTTTTCCACAAAGACCGCCTCATATCATTAGGATAAATGTCAGAGAACATATAGAAAACGACATGTAAACGTGTTGTCTTACCTTACCGGTGTGCTGCCATGTTTGTTTACCATTTAGCTCTGCTTTCCAAAGCGCGGCTGAAATATCGCAAGAACAAGCAGCAATCTCGCACCTAGCTGTTCAGCTAGGTGCGTTTTTAAAAAACTAGTTTTAACAAATAAATACAATTTTTAAAAAGCATTTATGATTTTTGTAAATTTAATATTGGCATTACATGAATGAAGAGCGCATTATGACTTGTTCAGGACTCACAAGTCAAAGTTTAGGACTTGGGACTTTGTACTCAGACAGAACTGGTTACACTGCGTTACCATCAGAATCAGTCCACTCGGACTCAGTGGAGTGGGCAGATTCAAAGGTCTGGACTCAGGTAATATTGACTTGGGACTTGACTTCAGTGCGAAGACTTGAAACACTTGTGACTTGCTAAACAATGACTTGGTCTTACCTCTGGCCAGTAGTATATAAACTAGCTAAAATTAGCTCCACCTTGACAATAGTAAAATGCTACTTACACATTAATACATGAGAAATAATAATCCACTAATATAAACTATGAATAGACTTTTAATAGGCTACAGGACTTCCTTTACACTGCTGTATTATCACTTTAACTTAAGTAAAGGGTCTGTATACTTGTTTTTAGTCGTGCACATCCCTAAATAGATTTCTTTTAGATAAATTGTAAGTGTACTTAAAATATGATTTAATAGGCTACATTTTAAAATAATTTACACCAGTTAACACACAAAAAGTCTGGAGCTTTTAGGGCCCTCTGGAGTTCTGGGGCTCTGGGACAGTTGCCTGTTTTGCCTATTGGATTATTCAGCCCTGATGGTAATATATGATAAATATGTAACAGTAAAATCTAAAATATGAAAACAGGTGTAGCCACACTGACAAGCGATACCAACAGCAGAGAGTCTGATCATTCGCTGAGTCTCAGTGTGTGAAAATTGTGTAATTTGGGAGGTGCTGAGATATCATCCGCTTTGTTGGTTCATGATGATGTAGAATAACCAGCCTGCAGCAAAATCTCAGGGATGAGCTCAAATCAGATTCAGCTATGTGACTTTAATCAGATTTTGCAATTTATTAAAAAAAGATTAGATGTAACAAATCTTTTTGGTCACCAACACCAAACAAATTGAAGCTTTACTTGGACGAGCAGACATCTGTTTTCTTGGAAGTGCTCTTTGCTTCTGACAGCATATGTTAGGAGAAGTGCCTGCTCGCTGATAGATGTGTTCACAGTCACTTTGTTTTCAGATAAGCTGCTGGAGCAAGGACAGCGTTTGTGGAAGCCATGTGGTCATAATGAGCTTGATTGAAGAGGCCTTGGAGAGCTGCTGTACCATCAGTGAGCAGAGGTGCTGATTGTTGTTCAAAGACGCCCCCTTGTGGATCGAGGATTAGTGCACATTGACTGAGTCTTAAACTACAGAGACGCAGGTTTGATCATCTTTTGATTTCATGAGCAGATGATGTACAACTCAAGTCAGATTTAATCTGCTCTCACAAATACTACAACTCTTTAAAAATGTACTATTTCTAGATCTTTAAAGTCTTTTATTTTGACTGTAACATAGATATTTTTTAATACATGTGTAATACATATGGATCATAATGTGAGTAGTTTAATATCTATCTTATTACTAGACTTCAGTTAGGACTGTCTTCACTTTAAAAATCACTGAACCACTGAAAAAAACACAAACATGAAATATAAAATATATATTCTGGAATGTTTTTCGCCATCTGTGTAAATCTTGGAGTTGTCTGATTGCTGGGGTGATTCTGTGAGCTGTTGGCACTGCAGGTGGCGTATTTTCACCACAAACACACATTTTTTTTTCACTCTTTCCATGGAATTGAACCAGTGTTTACCACTTACCCCCTCAGTTTTACCTTGATTACTCTGTACTTCACGGAGGCCACATGGGGCTTGATGGTTAGCGCACCGGTGCTTGGAGAGATTGTCCGATGTGCTGGAAGGTCACTAAAAGGTTTGATCTTTGCTGAGGTGTTTCTGGACTTCTTCTCACTTCAGGACTGCTGCAAAAAGTATACGCACAGGGTGAACCCTTTTGGCAAAGGCAAAGACAAGGTGACAAAAAAAAGTATCTGACAAGAACTTCCACTCCATCACCAATATCAAAAGTTTTATTGATATAAACTTTTTAAAAACTGAGTGTCATTTCCTTACTATTTAATCTATTTATGGTTTATTATATTTCAATACAAGTAACTTTGTTTCCACTGTCAGTGAAATAACATCCTGTCAACCTTTAAAAGGTTCCCAATGTCTTCATTCAACACAAACAATATTTCTGTTGCTAGAAGGTGTGAAAATGAAACTCCCTCTATGACTGAGACATTTACTGAGTTGGTTCTTTCTTTTAGCGATGCACATACTCTCATTCATGCTTTTGTTTCCACTCATCTAGATTACTGTAGCTCCATTATCTGCAGGATTGCCCCAACCTCCAACAAAATACTGCAGCTAGGATTCGTACAAGAACTCGAAAATACTAAAACATTTCCTCCATTCTTGCCTCATTGCACTGGTTACCTGTGGTGTTCAGAATTGATTTTAAAATTTCATTGCTCCTTTTCAAAAAGTGGCCTTGCCCCGTCATACATCAGCGACCTTCTCACCCCTGCAGTCCCCCTGCTCGCACTCTCAGATCTGCAGACCACCTGTTGTTATCGGCCCCCGGGGTGAGGCTTGAGACAGGGGGTAGTAGGGCATTTGCCGTGAGGGCTCCACAACTGTGGAACAACTTTCCATTGGAAATCAGACAACCTCTGTGTCCTCTTCTAAAACTGTTCAAATATTTTTATAAACTGGCTTTTGATTAGAGTTTTTTTTTTGTTGTTTATTTGTTTTATGCTTATATTAATTTGCTTATTCTCAAATTTATTCATTGTTGCTTTTCTTTGTTTCCATTTTTAGCTACATTGTATTCAATCTTGTAATTGCACTTTGTATTTTGTTTTTATGTCTGTAATTCACTTTATAAACTTATTTTTGAAAAGCGCTATCTAAGTAAAGTTAATGATTATCATATTATTATTGTTGTTATTACAAATGCACCAATGAATAAGCAGCATTTACTACTACAGTTCAGTAGTTTAGTCCAGTGGTTCTAAAGCTACTTTCAGGGCCAGACTTCCTCCAAAGGGTCACAAGATGCTCAATTATAATATTTTGACTTTACTGTTGCATGTTTTTTGTTAAAATTGGAGAATTTGACCTCATTTAGCATTAAACAGCTTGAGAAGTTCAGAGGGGAAATTACTGCTGACAAATGTAATACTACCAACTCAGAGACACTGCTGTTACATAAAGGCAGGGGTGGGGCAACCTGTGGCTCCAGAGCCACGTGTGGCTCTATAGCCCCCTATCCTCGTGACATTTTAATTTCCATTTCTTGTTGTTGCACGCCTAAAGTCATTCATACATTCTCCAATTGAAAAAAATGTGTTGACATTTAGTCAACTAAAATGTGTGTCATATGTCTACAGCCTGGTGCCTTTTCTTATGTATTTTTTGAGAACCTCAACAGCAGTGGCTAGTCTTGAGTCTAGCTAAACTAGCTATGGATTTCAGACAAGGAAAAATATTGGAGATAAATAGAAAATTAAATAGTGCTTGGACAGATTTGTTTACTTTCATCACCAATGCTGCAAAGTTTAAGTCAGGAGAGACAGAAGAATGAAGTAAAGATAATATTCAATACATAGTATTAGCGCACAGATGAACAGATTAGTTGTGCTGATTAAGATTTAACATCTTTGGCGCTTGGACACCAGAGGGAGATATTTTGTGATTTTGTGACATCTGAGCAGCAGCAGGATGAATCTCACTATGGACTCCAGATACTGTTGGTGGTGGCTGCTGACTTTGAGGCTGCTGACTGCTGAGGCGTATGAGGCTGATGAATCCCTCAAGACTAGGTGGTGATGGGGAGGTGGAGGGCACACATGACGGCAGCAAGAGGTACGGCAGAGAAAGAATCGTATTTAAAATGAGGAGCAGTAAGACAGGCTGACAGAGAAGGTATGTCGCTGTGCTATGGGTTGACTGTGAATCAGCTGATGACTCAATTGACCTACCCAGACAATGACACCAAGAGATTTTAAGTGAGCATATGTGCAAGGAGTGAATGGCAGGGTGAGAAAGAAACTTACAGCCTGAGCATGAAAACTATTGTCTTCCTGACTGACCTTTTGCTAGAGCTTCATTACTAGTGTCGTTTCAACCTTATAGACTGTGTTACCATCGTTATATGACTCAAATATGTTCCGCTGCTCTGGACAGATTTTGTTTTTGGTCAAAAATGGCTCTTTTGCTAGTTAAGGTCGCTGGCCTCTGTGTAAGGGCAACCCAGTCACAGAATACATGTTGGCATTTGTACATAGGCTGTGTAGCAGATACGTTGAAACCTTACATATTTTTATGTTTGTCACCACAAACATGGCTCAAAGTGTCACTGGTCTCAAAGTGGTCTGCATTTTGGCAGCCATGTTGCCAACGTGTCACACCATCCACCATCCTCTCCTCCTCCTGATGAGAAACTCAGCTCATATACATGTAATCTGAACTACATTACTTGAGAAATGTTGATATGACACATATGAAATGTACACATGTAACATACCTGTGTTTGCATAAATGTACAATGGCAACATTTTATTCTGGTGACTGGGCTGGTAACACACAAAAAGGCTGGAAGACACTGGTTAACACTGGTTTAAATTTTAATGTGCTGTATTTTATAAGTTTTCCATGCTTTTCATGTTAAATCTTAATCTGAAATATAACCAGTAACAATACCTGTCAACATTAATGGAGTTTATGTATAAAGTAGCACCAAAGGGAAACATGCAAGTAACATATGAGTACCTCGAAATTGTACTTAAATAGAGTAGTTAAGTAAATGTGCTTTACACATGTTACCATCACTGAGAAAACTGAGGCAACTTGCACAGTAAAAAAAAACCAAAAAGTTTAGATGAAATTAATTCATGCATGAATGGGACTTTAAAACCGATCTGCTCTATGGCACTGCATGCCAACTGTTACACTGAATGACCAGTTTCTGTAAAGCTGTGTGTGATTGTGTGTTTATTAATCAGGTCCCATATTTGTGTGACATTGTTCAATAGTCCGTGGTCTTATTCCTCTGTCCTTTCTGGATTGGCTTCGTAAGTCACAACTGAGGAAACGTGATATATGACATTTCTCGGTTGTATGAGTCAAGAAGTGTTTCAAGAACGGTTTTTCTATTGAAAGCCCTCACACATTTTGATGAGTCCTTACATGCTGTTCATTCTTGACAAGGACAGAAACCAGGGGCAATGTATCATCTGAGTGCATCTCCTGTGTTCTGCGATGAATATATCAGCTCTGACCAGACAGTCCCTGACATTTAGTGATCTGTGATGATCAACATAAACCCTACATCATTAAATGTCAGACTCAAGTACTTGCCAGAGTTTGCAACTGATCTGATGTACATCATGGTTCAGAGAAGAAATACTGCAGGCCCAGTCTTAATGTTCACCCCGAGCCTTAAAACACTGAACCCTCACAGACTTTAATTAACATCTACCTCATGCTCAGCGAGAATGTAAAGTGCAGGGAGGTATAAGGGCTCAAAATGCTTTAATGGGACAGCTGCCCCCGTACATTTTGGCATGGTATGAGGAAGCTACATTTACACATATAGAATATTAGGCTATTTTTGGAAAAGGGTAATAGACAGTTTCCCTGCAGTAAATTTCATGTGCACTTAAGACATGTCCTGCTGGCCGACCTCTACACTGATTCCAGAGGACGAAACCAACTAAGGTGTCACCTTGAGTATGAGTACATTCTCCAGGTAGCAAATTAGCTACCTGGAGGACTTTGTGAATCGATTTTAAAGTAGACTATGGGCCTGTTTCCACCGAGCAGTACGGTATGGTACCATTCAGTTTGGTGTGCTTTCTTTCCATTTCCACTGTGAAAAATTGTGTATGGTACCGATGGAGCCATTCCGTACCGTCCCCATTTTTGGTCACCTCTTCTGTTGGGGTACCTAGCACACAGATCTGGTACTAAAAGGTGGAGCTGTGAACACTGCAGTCTGTTGATTGGTCAATAGTGGACGGTCACTCTGCTCAGGGCTGAGTTGTGTCTGGTTTTGAGGCTTATGTAACCACACAGTGGAGGGTTTTATCAGTAGACTGTAACTATAAAAATGAAAGGATGTTTTGAAGCAGCTGGAGTCGGTGAAAAAAATAACTTAATTTACTGGACCGACTGCCAGTGACTTTTAAGGTGGAACGTTACTCAATACATACGTTGATGATGTGAATCCATCAGCGCACCTTAAATTTCACTGTGTCAACTTTGACTATTCCTGTAGTTTTTATATGACATAGACTTTTAGTAATGAGTGGATCTTTAAGCGTTTATATATATTAATGTTGACCGGATTATATGAACTGCATATATTTTAATTCTCATTTGGAGAAAAAAAAACAGCATTGCAGAGTGTCACCCCTGTGGGCTCCGGCAATACCAAACCCCTGAGCTTGCCTGAAAAGGACAAAATGCACAAACCCGCTATTTTTAAATATCCCTTCAAAAGAGCCTCTCACTGCAGCCTGTTTTATTTTGTTCTGAAAATGTCGGCGTGCAGCCTCGTTCTGTGGACGATAAACTAGGTGCAGACTTCATCTGTGTGACCGGTAATGAGGAAATACAGTGAGTGCTGGACAGAGCAGTGAGTGACCCCGCCCACATTTAAGGGTACTGTTTGCAGTGGAAACTCTAGGGTCTAGGTACCATGTCTGAAGGTCACTTTTGGTTCCAAAGGTACCATACTGAAAGTGTTTGGTGGAAATGGGACTTAAGAGTCTATAGCCATCCTAGCAGCTCTGTGAAGCTCAGCGGTGCTCTGAGCTACTGTAAATGCTAATGCTAGCAAGAAAGCATGCTCGCAGTGCGATGCTAACATGCTGATGTTTAACAGGTTATGTACCAGCTTCACCATAGGTTTAGTCTGTTAGCATGCTAACATTTGCTCATTAGCACTAAACACAAAGTACAGCTGAGGAAAGTCATTTGTTTTACAGGTGAATATTAGATGAATTAAGAAGGCACTAAATGAAGAGTCAGGGCCCAGGATTATCCTGATCCGGCTAAAGGGTGAATTCAGGGTGGGTTTCAGGAACAAAATGTAATAGAACTTTATAATTGGTATATTTATGAACATTAATTTATATTTTGCACTTGATTTGTTTAACCAGTATAGTGATAAAATAGACAAAGTAGACATTAGAATTAGTATTAAGCCTTTCAGCACAGTTAAAAGAATAAATAAAGGATTTTGTCCCTGTGAAACAATCCCCCAAATAGCTGCCAATATCACACAATTTAAATTTTTACCCTGACATTCACACAGAAGCACACTTCTGAATTATGAGGAGATACACAAGTACCAGTTTTATGGGGTGTAATGGAAAAGTAATATAATGAGTAGTGTAACGAATTACTGTTGGCAGGGAGTAATAGGTAATGTAATATTATTACTTTTGAAAAGAGTAATGAGTGTCACTCATTACTCGTTACTCTTTTCAAAAGTAATAATATTACATTACCTATCACTGTGATATGTCACATTTTAAGAATAACAAGTCCAACAGTGCCTTGAGTTTGCTCTCCACAGCTCAGTGCGGCACAACCCTTAAATGTGCGTAACTTTAAGCCTTAATAGAATGTAATCATGATCAGGTATACAAAAATTCATCCCCATACAGTTGTCATGAACGTTGTGTTGGGGGTCTATGGGGAATGACTCACCTCTGGAGCCAGCCTCAAGTGGCCATTCAAGGATCTGCAGTTTTTTGCACCTCCACATTGGCTCCATTTTTCAGCACTGCAGGTTGCCTCTTGAGCCTAGATTGCAAAACGTGGGCTTTCCAAATCCGGAACACTCTGATCCAGATTACATCTTTTGAACAACTTGGAGCATGAAACCACCAGAGTCATTAGTATTTATTTTCTAGGAACCCTGAATATCTGTTCAAAGTTTTATGTAAATCCATTCAATATTGTTGAGATATTTCAGTCTGGACCAAAGTGGGCCAACAGATAGACTGACAGGCAGTATTTCTAAACCATTTGCATTGTCTAATTTTTCATTTCTATGCAACGATTTTGTAACTTGAGTTCATATTATTGTGAATGTTTTTCTGTAAATAGTATTGTTTTTCAAGGATACATTTTACAAAGCAAAATGTAATAATATTAAAGAAAAAAGTCGTTGCTGACTTTCTCTAGTGTAGGAAGAAAAGTTCAGCATGTCGAGAGAAAACATCCAAAAATTACACACTGGTAACTTTGGACCAACACTAAGCCATGTGGAGGAGGTATGCATACATATGGCCTTGTTATGCCCTCATTGAAATCCTCTGATTATGCACTCTACTGTCATCATTCATCACTGAAGCTGTCCTTATATTTAGACTCAGTGGTCTCAGAAACATACAGTAGCCTGTGTCCCCGGCTCTTGTCTGTCTAGTCACAAACACCACTTACTTATACTCTGCCTCTATGCATGTAATCCCACAAGGCCCATCATTCATTTCCTGTTTACTTGCACTCCTCTGTGGCCACTCTTCTTGACACTTGTTCATGAGAGAGGGGAAGATGGAGTGAGCTACAAAAGACTGGAAATCCATATACACAGGCAGACACCATGACACAGGTCACATTGTCTGTTTAGCTCTGCACTAAAGAGATACAGATTTCGATTATTGAAATCAGACACAAGGCAGTTCTGCTGGTACTGCAGCTCAAAATATATAAAACAAGTGCATGATGAGGCAGCGTGCCCAGTGGTGCATCCACATGATCTCAGCAGCAGGGCCACCAGTGTCGCCTGAAGACTGTGGCAAGTGCAGCTGGCCTGCTGATGATTTCTTTTGGGTCATCAGTAATATTCTCTCAGCAAACTGCTGCATATTGTTTGCTGCTAGGTGGAATTAAGCTTTGTGTGCTGGTGGGCTGCCGTGGTTGCAGGGGGGGGGGGGGGGGCATTTTGTGTGATATGGGCCATTGACTGCTTTTTCCATAGCTCAGGAACAATAATGAGATTTTTTTTCCCCCAGAATATCAGTGCCACCATTCAGCGCACTGATTGTGTTTATGAAATTGTGCATACATCTCTCAATGCTGGAGCAGGGGAAGGGAAAGCTATTTTCAAAACATTAGCAAATTGTTTTCTGTTATTGTGCAGAGATTGATAAGAGTATGTGTTGTCTAAACACACAGACACACACAGACATACAGGGAAAAAACATAAAAAAGCAAAAGCATGCTGCTGTGGCTTGAATTTGCCTCCTGCTCTTCACATACACACTAAAAATACTTAAAAACCATAAACTGTATCACCCTTTCTTCATGCTGCCATTAAACTCTAACTACTGTAAATCCTTGTTTGCACTAGTTTAGATCTGCTTTAAAATATATTTTGAGGATAGTGCAATGTCATTTACTATTCTCAGTTTATGTGGTTGCTGTTTTTACTAATTCACATGTATGTATCATGCATTCGATGTATCATTATATTACTGTGCTGCTTATCAAATGTTCCTGATGAGATACTAAAATGACCTTGAGCTTGACCTTGCCTCTGAAATCACTGACGTATTTCTCACAAGCAGATGCCATGTCCAATGCCTTTGAGATTTCACACAAATCACCTTCCACCTGATACAAACCTTTGCATGACAGCGTTGGCCGACAGAAATGCTTTTGTTCCTCCTCATGCGGAGAGCTCTCGTTGGTGTTTGCGGTGACTTCAGAGGCATCAAAACTGATTTTCTGAGCTTTTCATTGTGTCAAAGAAGCATGGTAATGTTTGTATCCTAACAGAAATGATGATACCATATCACAACTGGATTACACCGCACTGTGATACGGCTCTTACCTGACATTAGAGGTATCAAATTAAATATTCATGCCCCTTTGAGGCTATTTCCACGACTTGGTTCTTAGGTTTATCACAAATCCTATAAATACTATATGAATTTGGCTAATTAATAAACTGTGGGCCTTTTTTCTTCTAGTGGAGATTGGTGACATTTAGACAAGGAAGTTATTGCATTGTGACCAAAAAAATCAGCATGAGGATTTTTTTGTACTGGAGAGAATTTTGGCAGTGCTGGATTGAGCATATTCCTGCGCCCTTGGCAAGCTTCCACTGGTGCCCCCCACCACCCCTTACAAATTAGTACTATTATTATTATTATTATTATTACGCCTATTAACAGCAAGGACAGGAATCAATGAGAAATCAACACAAACAAATAACTTAGCTAACAAACAATGAAAATAAACAAAAGTATATGACGTGCAAATTTGCAAACTTTGTCTTTTGTATTTGTACTTGATGATCTGAGTGGCTTTTGCTTTTCATTTTCTCTTCTCAAATGCTCTCCACTCTGCCATTTCCCAAATGTTTGATTTTTTTGAATATGATTTCAGTAAATTAATAGATAAGGAGGAGGGGTAACCCTAACCCTAACCACTGCATTTTGACATAACCCCCTAACCCTAACCACTAACCCTAAGGTCAGAATGTATTAAGGACACATACTCTAACAACATCAGATTTCGTAGGCCTCTTGACCTGTTGGTTATAAGCATAGTCTTCCCGCCTACACACATACACATTTATTTCTCATTAATCTAACTGCTGTCAGAAAAGTTTTGGGGATGCCTCTGCACAGGGAGGACTGGAAATGTACTGACATCACACTGGGCATAAAGGTATATATTTTTTCCACAAAGTAAAGACTGCAGACTGTAAAGTGAGCTTTAAAAGCCAGAAATTTGCAGCACCCAGCCAAGTAATCATTAATCCATCAGTAATGATCCCATCAACACCATTGCCCCCTGGCATTTACTTTGTATTTTTGTATTCTGTCCTCCAGCAATAATTGACACTCTTACCTGCCTCTACAGTCTGTTGCTCACTAGTTTGCTCTAAGGCAGCTATTGATTCTGGAGCATCGGATCCATGAAGACAATGATGATGAACAATGAACAGACAGCTGCATCCTCTGTGATCTGGGCCAAAAGCGATGGCCTTTGTAAGCATGTAATGCCTCATCTGGTGGATAATATGAGAGAAAAGAGGGACACAATGTGTGAATTTTCTGAGTCAGTTAGCTCATAGCCTCTCTGGCTTTTCATGCAGTTGGCTACATACAGCTCAGTCTAAACATTGAAGCTATAATTACTTTGATTATAAAAAAAGACTGCAAGTATCTTCTCAGCTGTCTGCATTTGACACTCAAGTATTTTATAATTCCATTTTCATGATAAGGATTATGCTCTATGTGACAACATATCTTAGGTGTAGATTTTGGGGGGTGGGGCGCAGGGGACACGTCCCCCTCAATATTTAGAACATTTGCATTAGAATAGCAAACTCTTTGACACAAGTGAAGACATTTCCACCATAAATGTGTGCACAAAAAATGCCTCTGTGTGAATGTATGAATGTGACCCCCCAAGTGTTGAAACAAAATGTATGCCCCTGCATCATATACAATAAACTAAAAAGTAGGATCCATCCTTGTCTTCATCAGACCATGTGGAATGACAGTTTGCTAATAATTAAATCATATTGAGCATAATTTATGTTAGGGGGATAATGAAACATCAAAGTAATGGGATTACAGTTATCTCATCCCTTGGAGTTCTGATAAAGGAATTCAAAAATGCGTAGATACTGGTCATATAAAACCTAATCTTAATCTATTAGCATCCTCTACAACTAATTAATTGGATGTATATTCTGTCAATAGGCCACAGTCTGTTAAAAATAAAGCTTAATTTCATGTTCTTAAGATTTTTTAAGATATAATACTCATTTGGTGTTATCTATCGGATTAGGGCACCATGTTCTGGATTATCTCAAAGTGTTTGTCAGATTGACAGATTCCTCTTACATAACGAAAAGGTCATATGAGCTCAAGAACATTTTATAAAAAGAAAAAATAAAGATTGGGACACAATAAAACTGATTCTTCAGAGAAACTCAATAGCCTCACACAACACGCTCCTGTTTCTTTCTTATCTCCACCCTCTCAAAAACAGTCCAGGGACCAGTTTCACATACGAAGCTGTCCGCGTTCCTGGCTGCAGACTATTTGCCATTCCCAGAAGGTCATTTGGTTAATGCACATTTGAGTTTTCATGGACTCTTAACTAGTTTTTAATCAGCAATTATTAGTGAATTGGAAGGCTGTGCAGGCGCATGACTCTCTGCTGGCGGGAGAGTGCCCATCAATGTCACGTCAATTTCCATGCCAAAGGCTACATTAGGCCTGGAGTCTGGGAGGAAACAGCCACCTGAGTGCCTCATCTCCCCATCCACAGCAGTCTTCCCATCAACTATTGACTCTATTACACAGCTCTGTCAAAAAAATTTTCCGCTTCAAAAGAGGAGCAACCATTACATGGCTGTGCGGGGAGATAATTTAGTGATGCACATAAAATTAAGTGCATATCCATTGAACATTGCTCATTATTGCACTTGAATTCCTACAATGCCAGGCTTCTGTGAGGATCCTGGATGCTTCCCAACCTTTCATTCATTTCCCAGGTATAAACACAGCTTGATTATTTAGGCTGATGTACTATATAAATACCTGTCATTTTCATCTATATCTAACCTACCTGTAATTGGCAATTAAACATGCCAGCATCTCAGACTAGCTCTTAATTACCGTTAATAAATGCTGAGGGGCCCTGAGGTGTCCTCTCAGTGCTGGAGGATGGGGGTGGTGAGTCTGCTGCAGCACCACATCGCTGCATGAATATGCATGGCAGCCAGGTAGGTATTCTTCAGCTCTCTCCTCTGCTTTTCAGGCTGACGCACACGGAGGTGGCAGCAGACCGCCTCTTGAACCAGCACTTCTTCATTACACCTCCACGGCGGCCGCAGTGTTGTTACCATGCTGCATCCTCACAGCGGCATTCCTGCACAATGTGGCTTGTTTGTGTTTGCCAGGAGCTGTCACATTCAGCCTGTTAGCACTGGCCCATGGGAAATTTACACTGAGCCGCTGGTATGAGGTGAGGCCATCAAATGAGCCGGTGACATGCTGCACACATATTTGGTAAAGTTTGTGTGTATGTGGCCAGGTAAAAGTGCATCAACACCCTAAAATGTAGTGTTTTTGGTTAAATATCAAGCAACATAAATATTAAATGACTCCACTGGAAATATAGAAAAATGTAAGACAGGATTAGGTCACTTTAATTAGGCAGCTGCACTTAATAATTACCTCTAAGCTTATAGATAATAGAGCTCATCTATAGACGACTAAAGGTGATACATTTTTGTACTCTTGGCCCTGCTGCTCAAATATTTCATAGCACATTTTTATTTTAAAACAAACTTTGATGCCATAGATTAATGACAGCTCCCCTTTCTCTGCTGTGAGCTGACATTTAGCTCCCATAATGACTGCTGATTGTCTTGCAGTGTTCCACTGTAGACCTGAATCCTTGTATTTAAGGGCCGACTAGTGTCGAGCTCTCTGATCATAATGGCGCTTTTAATTAGCACTTAATTAAAAGGCAGGTGGACTGGAAAGGTCAACCGGTTGGGCCCGTGAGTTAAAAACACAGACGAGCTTGAGCATCAACTCTTTGATGAATCTGTCTGCTAATTACAGTGACCAGGAATGTGGACAAACTCCTGTCACATCTAAGAAAGCGGAACATTATAAAATCACAAAAGCACAGACATTTTTCAAGTGTGCTTTCTATATGTTTTTTTTTTTTTATATATCTCTACTGCTTGGGATTAAACAAAATACATAGATTCTAAAGCATACTTTCTAACTTTGTTTATTACAACTATTTAAAAATTGTAATATAACAAAAAAAAGTGGAATACTGGGCATCCAAAAGTGTTTTTTTTTTGTTTTGTTTTTTTTTGTTTAAAATGCTATATGCACATACCTTCTGACTGGGCTCCACACTGGGATCTCAGACAAAGCAAAAAAAAAAAAAAAAAAAAAAAAAAAATCAAAAGCAGCCTCTGTAAAAGTGAAACAATATTCCAGACTGTCAGTTAGATTATCATTCTACTCATTACACAAACACAATGACTGCAGCGTGAACTAAACTTCTCACGCCTCGGCTCTGAAAAACAGAGCTGGGAACAGTATTGATTTCAGTCAGTATTATAGATCACCTTGTCTGAATGAGTGATGAAGCTGTCGGACTGTTGGTCTCACCTGACAAGCACCCGCATTAAAAATCCTGATCCCTGAATTTCAATGCAGCAGTAACATTATGTTTAACAATCACAGTCTATCACAGTCAATGTGTAGAAAAAAGATCTTTTCAATGTGCTCTAGAGCACTCATTACATAATTATAGTTATACTTAGCTATGTCTATGATTGCCACTTTAAGATATACAGTGCACATTAGAGTCACTTTAGTGGGAATGGAACAATCCAATCAGAAAGCAGCGTTTAAGAACAGGCGTGATTTTAGGAAAAAAGTCAGTGTTCATGTCAGATAGCAAGAATTCTTCTTCTTCTTTTTTTTTTAGAATTTCTGTGGTTCACTTTTTTGGTTCACCCCACAAAATGAATCAGATTTTTGTGTTTGGCATCTGAAATGAAATTCTTCATCACAAGCCAAAGCAGGACTAATCACATCAGAGGTAAACCCTAACACTTCATGTGTGTGTCTCTGCTATTGTAAGGCTCTAAAAGGCCCGTCATGCTGCAGCCCTGTTTGCTCATCTCCTCATCACATCCTCAGCCGTTTACACGCTGAGCCTCAGCTAATATTGATACTCTCCATGTGATACTGCTGATGAAAAATAAAGCACTGGTGGACGCTGAGCTTATTCCTCCCGAAAGCGCTGCATCTTCCCAAGTGCTGGGAGAGACCACTGAGGGGCAGCAGAATTACACGCCTGCACTTGTTTGTTCACTGCTTCCATCCCAAATGCACCGTGGTGCTCAGACTCTATTAATGCTGCTGACTTATGAGTGACCTGGAAGGATCCTGGCGCCGATATGCTGAGTGTGTGGTCGAGTGAAAATGTGGAATGAAAAAGGAAAAAACCCTGTTGTCTGAAATAAACACAAAGTACACACAACAGTCTGTCCTACGCAGCCAAGTATCCAGTTATGGGATGTCAGCAGATGCTCTACAGTATGGGGAGTGAATGTCTCTTTGATGTGATGGTTTGCCACATAATTACTTATGATATTGAAATGCTGAGGTAAATATTATTAGGGTTTTTTTTTTTGCACCATTTGCAAATATATTACCAAAAATAAAAATGCAATGAAACAGTGAAAACAAGTAATATAACAATTCAGTTTATTTTATTTATTTTCCAGACAGACACATCAATTTCTGGACCACAGTAGAGGATGGAAACCTTTCACAGACATTTTTTGTCAATATTATTATTTGAAAATACAAATATAAAATTAGACTTTCCACATTTGATATGTGAGAGACCCCCATCCATTATTATTATTATTATTATTACTATTATTTTTTATTTTTTGTATATTTTACAACAGGGCTTGAGCAAGCCATATGATAACCTGAAAGATGCTTTCAGATGTCAGTCAAGTCTGTCTGTCTCTCGCCATAAAAAGTCGGTTAACATAAAAAAAAGGGGCAAGTGTTAGGAATGGGCAGACAGCAGTGAAGAGAGCTCTGTGCTCAGCCTGCAGAAACATGGAAGCACAGCAGAGCCTCACACTGCCGTCCATGCAGTCTGAAGAGCTTCCAGGCTCCCCTCTAGGCCATGCGGTCTGCTCCAAACTCGACAACACGCCAGGGGTGAACTCTCGTGTTGGTGAACATAAGCTAATAATGGCTATATGAACCTGGGTGTAGCTGTGTGAGGAGTATTCTGTATACAGTTGAGGTCTCCAGTCTAACATTGTTCAGTTTAAATGCGTGGGAATTGCACATATATATTCATCTATACACATATATATTGCAATTGCATGTATATATTTAGTAATGAGCATGGGTGAGATGGCAATGGTTTTGGACTGAAGGGGAAATTCACCCTAAAACACGACAGTACAGTTGAACTTGTGCTATTTCTGTCACCTTGAAGAGTTCAGTCTAGATTTGTGAACATGAACCGATCTGTGTTTTATCCTGAAACAAGAGAGGCGACACTAGAAACGGTGGTGTCGGTGAGAGTCACTTTGTGGTCACTGTGACAGTATCCAGTATCTCTCAGAGATAAGGGCACATTGTCTGGTTTAAAACCATTAGCACCACTATGAATAAGCCTCTTCTGGGTATAAATGCTCAAGAACGTTCAATGAGCCTTCAAAGTCAGTGTAATTAATCGGAAATAGAGCAGAGCCCGAACAGTCCTCATGTGATGTCCCGGCTTTGGGGAGACAGTTGTTCATATCCATAAAACAGATTTGAATCCAAGACGACAGAAATCTCAGAAGCGCGTGTGGTTTCAGGGTGGGATTTTCCCACAGTGGATGGGATAAATTGTTTGGCCATTGCCTAGCACTTGCCTCGAGATTCAAGTTTAAATGGATACGGTAGTACACTACAAATGTCAACAACTTCCAGGTTGACTTTTTTTCTTTTTTGATTATTTTTTTTTCTTAAACCAAGACCCCTCCCCTCTCCCCAAATGGATAAGCTAGTCTACTAAGATGTGTAACATTCATCAGCTGTAAACTGCTGTCAGTTTGAGATAAAATGTAATTACAGCAACAGAGCCATGCTACCTTAAAGTCCAAGCTACAGGATCACAAAACAATAGAAGAGTCCATTTCTTTTTAAAGATTGTGTGAGGGAAAATCAGCCATTTCAAGTTGTTGTTTTTTTTTCAATCTAAAAGGGGTTCATTATAATCTAAGAGCCACCAGGTGCTGCAACAGTAAGAAACAAAATAATGTATCTCACACTTGTTGCATTGTTATTTGTTTTTCAGAGGAAACGGCAGCAAAATTGGAATCAACTACAGCTCCTGATGAGCCTCTTGTGTTGGTCTGTAGGTGGTTTAGAGTTACAGTTTATTATGTGATAAAATATTCAGATAAACAAAAGGGACAATGCTGCAAATGAACATGAAGAACACTTTCTTTTTATCCTGTCTAATAACTGGTACACTTAAGATGGTAAATGATTTATTCTTATTATAATATTTACTGTTTTTCTAATGTTGAGACATTTGTAAGACTATAATGTGCAAATGAGTCGAACAGAAGCATTAATACTTTGAAACATCATCTATAATTTTCCTTTGTGTGTCAAATATTATATTTTTCCTGTATCATCCAATATGATTATCATTTTACAATAAAGTTTAATATAATTAGACTTGCTTAACACATGGGACATTGTGTTTTGGGATAATTTCTCTTTGCCTGTTTTTAAATAACACAATATTCTTTATTCTTTTTGGATTCATTGGAATAATTTGTCTTTTAGTGCCACTTACAAAGCTGCCATTACTGTACATACTGTATGTAATTTGACAGTTTATACTGGAGGAGAAGAACAAATAGACACTAATGGTATTTATTAATGAAACAGTATTCAATTTTAAGACCCCATGAGGTGAAATAAATGAAATAACGGGTATAAAAGCTAAATTGTGTTTATTTGAAATTATACTCCAAAAATAACTCAGTCTGCGGTCGGAGTGTGAACACAGCTTGAGGCTTTTTAATAGCTTTGTTTTTGCTTGAAACGCAGCTGCTCGTGTAAATCTAACAGGTCTGAATCGTGGACATTCTTTGAAATGTCTTTTTTTTCCCTTGTTAAACTTTGAGCATTTGAACTCAAATTTTAATTATAATTTTCTGCTCTGAGAACGACGAGTCGCAGATATTTAGGGTGCTAGTCCAACGTCAGGGTGTGAATTTAACTGTTTATTTATCAGCCCTGATACACAGCATCCCTTAACAGCTGCTGCTAATCCTTTAGCTCCACAGGTTTTCTGTTTGATGGGCTTTCCTTTTACAGAAATGCCTCTATAATGTCAATATGTGTGAACAACATTAATTAAAACAAAAACTAATTCCCAGATCTAAGATTCAAATTATGTGATTTTTTAAGAAATATGAGATCATAAACAGTGTATTCTAAAAATGCCAAAGGCTTCTGGGATATTTCCGAGGAGTACAAGCATTAAAAGATATAACAGGCTATTTAAACTGCACTATGATCTGTATTATGACTAATGTGGTAATCATTGGTATGTTTCTTAAAAAAATATGATTTTTTTTTTTTTACATAAAATCTTTGTCCATAATTATAGCTTGTGTCCCTCTTAAAAAATAATTAAAAAAAAAAAAAAAAAAAAAAAAAAAGTTTTGCATATCTAGCGTTAGCATTTAAGGTAGTATGGCACACCCCTTTTAAAACATTCAAGGGTGGGGATCCAAATAATGCCTTGTGTACAATTCCATCTTACAGCAACTGTTTCTCTATTGTTCATCCATGAGAGCTTTGGTTAGCTGAAACCATGTGAGAGTGGCAAAAACCAAACCAAACCACAAAAAAAATAAAAAATAAAATAAAACATACAGGGAATAAATTACAATGAACCTCTATCAAAATAATTGTCTGCAAATATCAGAATAACATGATCATTTAGAGAAAGGTCTATCTTGACTGGTCCTAAATCCACTATTCACTACAAGTATTATATAATGAGTCCTATATAACATCTACTTTGTAATTACAGGAGATAGAAAAAGAGCGCGAGAGGGAGAGGGATAAATATGAGAGAAAGGAGAGGTAGAGCAAAGGGAGAACAACAAAGACCACTACACTGGTATCAAAGACAGCACTCTGTTTACAAGTTAACTGTGATTTCTTTACACACTAATGAAATACATGAATGATCAACAAAAGAAGTAGGATCTCTGAGGATGGGGAATGGAAAGAGAGAAAGCAATGGATGCACAGTACATTTTAATAGTATATTACAATTATTAATATATAAACCACAAAGTATCAATAAAACTCTGATTAAACTTGAAATCAGCAAAGAAGCATCTTTCTTTTTTTATAGTTTTGTATTTCTTATTTTCTTTTACATTTGAACATTACAAGGGTTTTTTTTCCTCTTTACTCTTTAAATTATTACTTGATCACACCTCCATATCATTTACTTTAGAAGTATCCAGCATATTTCTTTACCTGGTTGTTTTGAAATCAAAGAAATGAGACAAGAAGTGGGTAAAAACGAAAACAACAAGTACACCTGCAGCAGGTAAAGTATTTCAGAAAAACACACCATTCATTCCATTAATGACTTTAAAAACCGGACTGGAGCATATTATTATTATCATTATTATTAAATGTTCGTCATGAGTAAAATCATCAACCACACATACTGTGTAAAACCTGGTGCAGCGACAGAGAGTGAATAATTCAGTGTCATCTTTTAACCCTGTATAAATATCCTTAGATGAGACATGGGTCTAATATATAAAGAGATCCACACTGCAACATATCAGTTACTACTTCCCAAGCTGTTAACTCACCTCAAAACTCTGAAGTGTTTGTCTAGTCGAGAATACGTTAACCCCAAAATCCTTCATACTATCCCAAAGCACAGGGCCGTTTTTTTTTCTTTTAAAAAGCCGACATATACATGTGCAAATAGGAAAAATGGCCTGTACTTCACTACTCACAGTGCAATGATTACTCGCTTTGTTACCTTTCAGTGTTTTCATTTATTTTGCCACTAGAATAAATTAAAACCTGCCAATGATTCCACAATAGAACTCACAAAGGCTGAGGTATGGTATCAAAATGTTTACTTTCCTAATTCATTCATAAAAGAACTGATTCAGAGAACAAGCATTACATAAAAGGCTCTAGCACAGAGCCCAGATATTGTGTTCCGAAAAAAACGAGTCAGGAACAAGCAGGATGAAACAAACAATAACATACAACTAACAAGTTCCTCTCAAGAGTATAAAAGTGTCAGGATGCACAGAGCACTGTAAAATGCCTGGTTCAAGTTCTAATCTTCACATCTAAGTACAGTGTGCTTTGGATTAAATCTCTTTTTTTTATCTCTCTTTCTTTGAAATGTTCTCTCTCTCTCTTTAAAATGATACTGATATCTTAACAGTTAGACAAAAGATACCAATCAGGCTCTTTTTTTTTATTTCTTTAAAACTGTGTTGACTTAACTCACCATTTTTGTAAATTTGCTGGTATGACACTTGTAAAATTATTCAGCTTCAGTATTTACAGAGCAAGTGTGTTCTGTTTGTCTCCGGGGTTGTTTATACCGTCTTCCAGCAGAAAAAAGTATAATAATAACTGTTTACAGCTTTTTCTTCTATTCACACGCTATAACATGTTCTTTTGACACACCATCACAAAAATATGCTATTCTCTCACTGAGTTGGTTATATGCAGTGACTGGAATAATATGTACAGCTACATTTCTTTTTCTCAAGTTTGAATTCACAATGTAGTTATATGAAATTTGTTATAGCATATATATATATTTCTAAACAACAAAAACAACACTTATAAAAAAGGACCATAAAAATATTGGAGTCCTCTTTGTATTGCCCAAAAATAGGTAATTATGGTTAACAATGAGACATCACAAGAAATAAAACAGCTACTAAGATTTATTACTTAGATACCCTCTTTAAATTTTCCTTAAAATTTAATTTTTTTTTCTCCGAGTCTCTCCACGCTGAGCTTCTTCTTCTTTTTTTTTTTCGCGGAAAGACTGAATGGAACATCCAATCATTTCTCCTTTACACTACAAAGATGAAGACATGACTTGCAGATATTCTTGGCTATGACCCCCATACTTCAAACAAACAAACAAACAAAAAAAAATCCATTTACACAAATATACTAGAAGATCAAATAAAAGGACACAAAATTAAGGTTAAAACTAAAATGACGGCTCTAAAAACTAATCAAAAACAAAAGCTAACAGAGGAAGGAGATTGGTGAATGAAATCGACGTGAAACATCATACCAAACCAGGTTGTAAAGTTATAGGAGGTTTGGATTATAGTACAGCAGTTGTTATTTTTCTGAGATGACTAACGTTTTTCTTTTCTTCTTCATGTGGTTCCGACTTTCGTTCTTTTTGCTTGGGTGACGCTGTAGTGCTTGAAGTTGGATAGCGTCACCTGCACACAAAGCCAATTAGAAACTTCGTCCTGTCTTTCCTGGGCCACCAGATATACTCTGCTGGATGATAAAGAAAAAATAGGCAAAGGAGCAGCATTAGAAAACATAAATACTGTCAAATACACCGTGACATTTAATGACAGATATCTGTGGTCATTAATACGACCTCCAAATAAAATACTTGTGTGAGGCACGATAGCATGAAACAAATGTGACGGCAATTACCACAAACAGCAGCAGGTCAAAACTTGCTGCAGGCGTAACGTATGTATACATAATTACAGTAAAGTAAACCCTGTTTAACAACTTGGTGCATGTACAGTACAGGCCAAAAGTTTGGACACACCTTCTCATTCAATGCGTTTTCTTTACTTTCATGACTATTTACATTGTAGATTCTCACTGAAGGCATCAAAACTATGAATGAACACATGTGGAGTTATGTACTTAACAAAAAAAGGTGAAATAACTGAAAACATGTTTTATATTCTAGTTTCTTCAAAATAGCCACCCTTTGCTCTGATTACTGCTTTGCACACTCTTGGCATTCTCTCCATGAGCTTCAAGAGGTAGTCACCTGAAATGGTTTTCCAACAGTCTTGAAGGAGTTCCCAGAGGTGTTTAGCACTTGTTGGCCCCTTTGCCTTCACTCTGCGGTCCAGCTCACCCCAAACCATCTCGATTGGGTTCAGGTCCGGTGACTGTGGAGGCCAGGTCATCTGCCGCAGCACTCCATCACTCTCCTTCTTGGTCAAATAGCCCTTACACAGCCTGGAGGTGTGTTTGGGGTCATTGTCCTGTTGAAAAATAAATGATCGTCCAACTAAACGCAAACCGGATGGGATGGCATGTCGCTGCAGGATGCTGTGGTAGCCATGCTGGTTCAGTGTGCCTTCAATTTTGAATAAATCCCCAACAGTGTCACCAGCAAAACACCCCCACACCATCACACCTCCTCCTCCATGCTTCACAGTGGGAACCAGGCATGTGGAATCCATCCGTTCACCTTTTCTGCGTCTCACAAAGACACGGCGGTTGGAACCAAAGATCTCAAATTTGGACTCATCAGACCAAAGCACAGATTTCCACTGGTCTAATGTCCATTCCTTGTGTTTCTTGGCCCAAACAAATCTCTTCTGCTTGTTGCCTCTCCTTAGCAGTGGTTTCCTAGCAGCTATTTGACCATGAAGGCCTGATTGGTGCAGTCTCCTCTTAACAGTTGTTCTAGAGATGGGTCTGCTGCTAGAACTCTGTGTGGCATTCATCTGGTCTCTGATCTGAGCTGCTGTTAACTTGCGATTTGTGAGGCTGGTGACTCGGATGAACTTATCCTCAGAAGCAGAGGTGACTCTTGGTCTTCCTTTCCTGGGTCGGTCCTCATGTGTGCCAGTTTCGTTGTAGCGCTTGATGGTTTTTGCGACTCCACTTGGGGACACATTTAAAGTTTTTACAATTTTCCGGACTGACTGACCTTCATTTCTTAAAGTAATGATGGCCACTGGTTTTTCTTTAGTTAGCTGATTGGTTCTTGCCATAATATGAATTTTAACAGTTGTCCAATAGGGCTGTCGGCTGTGTATTAACCTGACTTCTGCACAACACAACTGATGGTCCCAACCCCATTGATAAAGCAAGAAATTCCACTAATTAACCCTGATAAGGCACACCTGTGAAGTGGAAACCATTTCAGGTGACTACCTCTTGAAGCTCATGGAGAGAATGCCAAGAGTGTGCAAAGCAGTAATCAGAGCAAAGGGTGGCTATTTTGAAGAAACTAGAATATAAAACATGTTTTCAGTTATTTCACCTTTTTTTGTTAAGTACATAACTCCACATGTGTTCATTCATAGTTTTGATGCCTTCAGTGAGAATCTACAATGTAAATAGTCATGAAAATAAAGAAAACGCATTGAATGAGAAGGTGTGTCCAAACTTTTGGCCTGTACTGTATGTTCACAATTAGAAAAGTCTATACTTCTCAGTTACAGCATTTCTTAACTTAGCAATCATGTTCATGCATATGCCGCTACCGCCGAGACTTGTAATAGCTGTAATGCTTAGCTGGGTAGATTGTTAAGTGGGAAATAACCCATTAAACAATCATTTAAACACACATGTTCACACAGGGGCGTAGGTTTCATTTAAACATTGTGGGGGGACACATATGACAGAAGGGATCTTTGCATCAATTTAAGGTGTAAATGTCTTTAATTCTGTCAAAATGAAAGACCTCTGCTACTTTCATGTTTCTACTGGGGGGGACAAATTCACATGTTCTAAATGTTGAGGGGGGCTTGTCATCTGGCCCCTGAAATCTACGCCTGTGTGTGCACAAATGAGTTCAACACACACCACACATCACATCTACAAAACACACTAGCTGGAAGCAGACGACAAGCTCAAGACATTTTGAATGGGTTTGTATAGATGACAGTGGTTCTACTGAACATGTGAGGGACATGTTGACAATAAAGATGAATTACAGAGACAAAATAAACATGATGAAACTGAAATGTTTGGTTCCTCGTGGACATTTACTGCTTAGTTAATATTTAATGATTCAAGGCCATTGACTTGTTAGTAAAAAGTTTTGGATTTATTTTAGTGTCATAGCGGTGAAGAGGTGTGATCAGAGTTCTGTCCTTGGAAAATATGTGCAAGACTTTTTTAAAATGGAAACATTTCAAAATGTTAAAAAGAAGGAAAAAAAAGAAAGAAAAATGGCAGAACCGGTGGTAGATGGGTGTGTGTGACTGAAGTATAAACTTTTCCCACGGCAAGCCGCACAAACAAACAGATCATGATTGAATTTGTTTAAATCGATGATAATCTTTCCTGCCGTCGTCTCGCAGACCGCCTCGCCAACAGAGGCCCTCTGATTTATGAAGACATAAACCTTCCGTCACACTCGCACTTTACTACCAGCTCTGTCATTTGGAGGGAGGTGAATAAACAAAGAATGACGTGATGAACATGTATTAGAGAGAGAAATGCACAGTAAATAAAATGCAATACCTCTGATGAGATGGCAACCGGCCACCTGTTCAATGGTATCCATTTGTAAAAGCTGTCGCAATCAACGGGCCCTAAAAGTGTACAGTTAGTGCTGTTGTCAGTATGCATTTCAAGGGAAGAAAAAGTGAGTATCATATCATGACTGTGAACGTTTTGATTCAGTTTGATCATGTTCAGCAGCAGAGCAGGAGACTATCGTCATATACATTATACAAGTTCATTGTATATTCTTGTAATGGAGAAACACTGCAAAATGACTACAGGAAGTAGGACTCATTTAATGGTAGAAGATGTTAAGAAGAGTTAGAAATATTATTAATACTAATAATGAAGTATATACAGTGTTAAATCATCCAAGATACAGTAACTTTGTTTTATTTTCTACGCCAGCATCGTTCTCAGGTTACATAGTGAAAAAAAGAGGAAACAATATGTGGGGGAGATAATAAAACACACACAATCCCCATTCATGCTGACATACACAGCTGATTGAATCTGAAAGCATGTGGAGAATAGGATCACAAACACCCCTCAGTAAGATCACTGTGTTTTTGTGTATTGAATGGACTTCATTATGTAGCTCACTTATCAGGATACTGTGAATTTTGCTGCTGACAGGTCTGCAGAAATCCTTGGATTGAATAGAGAAGCACTTTCACCAGCCATTATCTGTCTTTATCACTTCAATCAACTAATTGCACTCTAATTGTCTTGCATAAAAAAAATCCAGTTAAGTTCATTACTGCTTCTTCACAGTGGCTGTTTTGATACTGGCTAAAGGGATTAATAAACTCGCTGGAGCGTGAGACTGAGCGACAAATCAGCGACTCTGAAGTCAACCATGAGGTTGTGACACATGATGATCTTACGTGTATTCAGTTCAATAGCATCCTCAGTAGGAAAAAAAAAAAAAAAAAGGAATTATAAAGCACATTTTAGTTCTGAATCATTTCCCATTTTAATGTTCTGAAGAGAGAGATCATCTCGCCGAGAGCAGAGAGTTGCAGGGCCGCGGCATCACCTCTCCGCTTTATTGCACTCTGTTTGATTCACTGGGTAATTCTGAAGTGGTGATTTAGTGCGTGGTATCACAGGCACAATTTGACATTCTGCGAGGGAATCACAAAACCTGGCCTCTATTATATGGGTAAAATACAGTACATTCTCCACTGATCTCTTCTATAAATCTGCCCTTTTTAGACTGTTTTAAGGTAAATATGATAAACATTTCTATCCAGGGTTTAATGTATTTGATGCATTCAAAGACATGTTTTTACACTCTCTATCTCAGCATGCTTACAAACTGTTGCAACAAATGGAAAATAATGGAAACAAATCGGCTCATTTCCATTTGTAAACTATCTGCTGGTAAATCTGCTTTGAAAATGAGCCAGCCTGGTCTTTCATAACAAATATTTTGCTTCCTACACTGAGACCAACAGATTATTGCAGATAGCCAGTGGAGCTAAAACAATTAATAAGAGAGGCTTTGCTTAGGAAGCAAAAAGCCAATAAAGTGTATTTTTTCTGTTAAGCTCTGTTTCTGTTTGGATATCATAAATCAATTACACAAACTTACTGAAATTAAAATGAGCCATTTTATCTTTTCATGAGCGATTTGCACATTTGATCCCAGTGACACTATCCCATACCGACAACACTGCTGCTATGTAAGTCTCACATTCACTCCATCCTCACTAAGCCGTTACCCTTCTTGCAGGAGATTTATCAGTTTGTGCAGTGGGACTGTTTCTGTGGCAAAACCACAAAGCAAGTCACAATTTACCACAAAAGCACAACCATAAATACCATGATGAAAACTCCTGATAAACATGCCTTAAACTCAACTTGAAAAGTACAAGAATAACTGCTAGAATTCCACAAAATGGAGTATTCTTGTACTTTCTGGTTGCCGCAGAAGTAAATTCAATAATGATGTGGACTATAAAGTCTGGAAAGAGTGTCTTCACCCTGTAGTCTTGCAGCGCTTTCTCGCAGTACTAATGGGCTTGTTGTTATTCCACCTCAGTTAAGCCACGCATTAATTAGCTTCTTTCAGAAAGCAGGTGTTATTTTCATAAAGTATACTGTGTCACTCAGTTCAGTCATGTAAAACAGTGCAAACATGCCCCCAACAAGCCTGGTGGTGAGTGGCGGAGCTTGGCCTCGCCGCACCTTGCTAGGGGCCATAAAATTCACATGGTTAAATTTCAGATTAATTATTCAGTGAGGTCCAGGGTGGACCAGCACACGAGCAAAGTAAACAGATCACTGATTGAGTCTTCTTTTGGGGAGTCTAAGCCTCATCCCTTCGTTGACAACAAGGTCCTGAACATGAGATAGAATCTGAGCTTCTGGCTTAATCATTTGATTTGACTGAATTTAGACACTAACATTTGAATATTTGGGTTACACATTACGCAGTGTTTACCTGCTGTTCGACAGGTAACTTAGCAATACTGAAACATTTATAAGATAACTAGATGATGTTGCACTTAAGTCAGACTTGCCAACCATGAGACCTCAAAAACAGGAAGGACATCAAAACCAGTTTCAGGACTTTGTTTTCTGCATTCTGTTGACTTTTAATTATCATTTTTATGTTTTTTTGCCTTTATTAGATAGGACAGGTTGAGCATGAAAGGGGGGAGAGAGAGAGGGGATGACCCAGTTGGGGTAGAGCCCATGGCTGCAGGGACGTGGCCTTTGTACATGGAGTGCCCACTGTACCAGGTGAGCTACTGGATGCCCCCATTCTGTTGACTTACAAAGAATAAAAAAGACAGGTACACTGAATCAGCATTTTTTTGTTTAATACATTGAATTTGGTTTAGTGTTTACTTCATGACCCTGACACTCCAGCCTAGTTCCAGGAGAAGGGAGTGAGGCCAGGCTGTAGGCTTAGCCCAGGCCAGGCACCCAAGGCCAGCTGTCCTCCCTGGACCTCCACACCCCTGGGTCCTGCATGCCTAAGCAGGGGGAATGAGAGGCTCACAGTCTCTAGAACACAGCTGGGTACCCTGTCTCGGTGGAGGAGGGCAAGCTGGGTTCCCACTGGCCACTGAGGCAGCCCTTAAACCCCCGCTAGAGCGTTCCATCTGACTTATGCACAAGTAACGTGGTCAGCAAAGAAACAAAGTGTCCACTGGCCACACCTGGCTCACGCGGGCTCGATGGGCGCCCTTTTCCAGAGGGTTGGAGAAGCAGGAAGAGGGGGGGTCTTAGGGCTTATACAAGCAGTAAATTGCCAGAAACAAGATGTGATAACGAAAAGGAAAAAAGGTGTGAAAATCTATCATAATTTGGGAGGAAACCAGCAAAGGCCAGTAAAAATGGCGAGGGTTGGCAAGTTTGACTTCAGTCGCTGTTGGTAACACTGAGATAGGATGAATGATATAAAAACATGTCTTCACAGAAGAAGTTATCAATATTCACAAATACTGTACATTCATAAAAAAACTCATGTTTTTATCATTGCATAAAACTACATTTTAATGTGTTATAAATGACTTATTAAACGTTAATATACTGCTTATAAATGCTAAATAAGGTAGCCTCTTTATGTCAAGCTTGGTTGAAGTTACACCTCAGACATTTTATAGGCGTTGAGATGATCTCTCCAGGGCTTGGGGTTATAATAAAAGAGGAAACTACATTGTAAATTACATCTCCCCATTTTTATTGAGTGCCACTATCTTGCCAGGTTGTGTCTTCACCGTCACTGGGGCCTTCCAAGCATTTTTGCACTGGCTTCGTTTTTGATTGCAGTGAAAGCAAGAGGCGGGATTATTAACGAGTTGCTGAAACTAAACTGACACACACAGGACAAGACAGAGTACATTCACATAGTCGGACTGAGAACACCTCTTTGTTAGTGTCACCTCTACTAGCCCTGCTATGAGTTGACATGGCAATTGGCAGCTAACTGATCAGCAAGAGGAAAAGTGCAGCAGCACCTGGCTGAGCAACTACACCTGGACAAGGACACCGGGAGAGGCAAAACCTGCTTGGAAGCATTGTCCCTGTGTCGGCGCAACTCAAGCTCTGGGACAGATGGGCTTCTAAAAATAAAGAAAATTTGTTCTGGGAAGGTGACACAGAGTCTGGAGTGAGGTGATTTGTGCAACAGCTAAGGGGAATAAACATTTGCATTTGACACAGATAACTTTGAGAGCTAAGACAGGGTTTACCCTGATGTACAAAGTGCTTATGGGACCTCTGAACCTCAATGACAGTGGGTGGCTCTCTGCTAAGGAATAACCCAAACTCTTAGACTGTACTGACTGGTTGCTTTGCACTCAAATGAATTTAAGGTATTTGCTATAAGGCAGGTGGTGGTTATTTTGATCTAGTTAGTTGAAGAGTCCTATAATTAGTAAGCTCTGCTCCTTGTGATAAAAAGCCTCGTGTTACAGAACATCACAATCAGCGTGCATTGGCTTAGTGTCTAATTTTAGTGGTGGTATTCTGACACAGAGCTGAGCTCAAGGTGCGGTCAGACACGACAGGCGGTCTGCATGTGAGTACTCACTGTGATGCTGGGGCCAAACCCAGAGCCAGGCTGAGGACTAGCAGCACTGATGTAGTTGCCCACAGCTGAATCCTGGCTGCTAGGTCCGTACAGGTCAGCCACGGGCCCTGGACTGTTAGCACCAGGGAAACCTCCGGGCCTTGACGGGTTGGTGCCTGCATACAAACACAACAGGGAGCAGAGCAGATCAGAAACACCCAACAACAATCGGTATGCTTCTTAACTTGCTATGACTCAAAAGGAAACGTTTAAATCAAAAGAACACATTACTGGATTCATGTTTGTCTCCAAGGACTTGCTTATAGCTCATATTACAGATAGTTACTGCTTATTAATTTAATTTGATGGTGCAGGATTTAGGTTTGACATGATTTTTGAAAAACTGAGAGTGAATCCAGTATGATATTCTGAGTATAATCTACATGCTGTGTGTATTATGCATAGGAGTGACATTCACTTTGTATAATCATGCACAACACAAAACAAGCACACTGCTAGAAATACTTCCACCATGCTAATAAACTAGTAAGGTTGCAGTGTCAATGTTGCCATGCATAATGTGAAGGAGTACTTGTAAAACAACATTCACTGCTGAATAAGAAGAGTAACACAGGATTATTATATTACAGATTTCAGATTTTACTGGAGCATTTTGAACCCAGACATTTGAAATATGCTACTTTATGCTTTCCTATATGACCTGTGATTCATAGCAAGCGGCTAAAAATATTCTCCATAATTCCAGCTCTCCAGTCTGCTGCTGTAACTGCTGGTGAGGAATAAGGCAAAATAGGTATGTGAGACAAGAGAAGGAGGCATAAGGGGGAAATATAAAAGCTTGACCCCAGTTCATCTGCAGGTCCAAACTCAGGGGGGATAAAAAAGAAATACTGTACATGACTTACCACCTTTGCCCTGTGAGTAAGAGCAACTCAGACTAATAAAATGTCTTTTGAAAATCTAGATGCCTACTAAAGGCCAATAACACTGGCAACACAGGGAAAAAAACAGTCTGGGAGAAAGAAAAATGCAGTGATCTCTTAACAGCAATCTCCTCTGCTGTCAGCTTCACATAACCCTCCATCTCACCCTCATTCAAAGACAGACTGTGAGAAAAAAAAAAAAAAAAAAAAAACTGTATTAAAAAGAAAAATCTTCCGACCACAGAAAAATGCTCGATCTTGTGTATATATGAGCTTATGATGCCTGAGAGGAAGCCTGTGTAATACAAGAAAAAAAATAGTGCAGTAAATCCAATGTGTTGACAGTGTACAAACTGGATCATTGTCACCATGTTAAACATATCACTGCTTCATCTATCAAAGCTGTATTAGACAGGTTAGGTCCATTAGAAGCACCTGGAAACATACTCTAGATATCCATGTAAAGCACTCTAGAAAAATGAAGCCATCTCACTAAAGACACATCTATTGGAGTTGACACCGCTGTTTAACTTTAAGGACTTCTAACAGTGTGCAGCTAGTGCTCTTATCTTGTCTGCACAGCCCCCAGTAGGCTGGCTTATTATATAATTAAGGATTTTATTCCTATGACTGGTGATTTTTATTAAGAGTGTGTCTCACCCCGCTCCCTGTGAAGCTGACTTTTTAAATGTAGGGGCTGCACTGGCTCTGCATTTGACTTTGGAAGCAAAAAAATCTCAAGTGCAACATGGGTCAGATTGTTGTTCAAAAAAAGAGTCAGCTGTAACAGGAATGATGGCGCTTAGTCTTTCTCATGCTTCAGTTTTTGGTACTTGTGGCGCAGGTACATCTGACTGAAAAGACTGGAGAGAAAATCATTTGATGCTCACAGTGACTTCTGTGTATGAAGTACTTTCAAAGGAAAATGGGAATACCTGAGTGAGAGAATGTCTAACTCTATACAGAACACCGTGTGCTACGTTCCCTGTCCGTGTCTTCCAAGTTGTATTTGCTTCATTTTTTATTTCACTTAACTGTTGTACTGAAGTACAGATGTAGGCAGTGTGCACAAGAAGAGCATTTATTAATGAGATTTGCCTTCAAACTGCATTTATCCTGCTCTCCCTTTCAGGCTCGCAATCTGTGCGGCACAATCTTCATCTTCAGACTTTGAGAGGAGCGGGGCTGCTCACCATAGCATTTGCACAGTAATGACACGATAAATGAAATACGGATAATCTATGACCTATGGCTGGTAATCATCATCATAAAGCACCTAATGTACGCAAAAATCAATTAGACTTCCTGAAAATTATTCATTTCTGCTCTTATCTACTTTAAACAAACATCCAAATACACAGCGCTGTTGAGATTCCATTTACTATAATGTGCTCTCTGATTTTCATATCATCAGCTACAAATATAAAGTCTATTTCACAGACAACAAGCAGATAAATTGTGTTGACTCACTCTGGATTTGAACGTGTCCTGTCAGGTGAGGAAAACCTGTGCTTTACCAACCAAGCAAAACTCAAACAAAACAAGGACACACCAACACAGTCTAAGAAAGTGACTTACAGTAGCTGCTGCTAAGGACACTGAGGTGATATGTACCCTTTCTACTCTTACGTCGACTATAAAGTACAGTAAATTAGCATGCTACAACCAGGCCTCAAAATCAACAGAGATAATGGCGCATAATTGGTGTGTGTATTTGCAGTGATGTAAAGCAGCAGTAATCTTCCCCCTGCGATGCAGCTGTGTATGATATACAACACTTCACACTGCTTAACAGATCTATAGGAAGCTGAGGGTATGGTGGATAATGTCTCTAGTGCTATCACACTTGTACAAGTGTTGCCGCAATGATACTAAAACTGCAGGCCTGCAAGAAACCCTTCAAAAAAATCACATCTGTGCGGTTGCTTCTATGTGTGGTCTTTGCCATTTGCTGAGCTGAAGTTTGTACAGACTGTCTGTAGGAAATGCCAACATCTGCCTGGGGCAGCGGGCCAACACTTTAACCATTAGGGCAAGAGCTGGCCCCTCACTTACACACTCACTGTTTTGGTCCAGAAGGGTGAAAGGACAGCCTCTTTTGTTTTGTATATTTTTGCTATGGTGAAGTGGAGGTGGAGACATATTAGTGCAGGCACCAGACTGAAGAGGCCAGCAGGGCCACGTGAGTCTCCAGAGACAGCAAACCTAACCGCTGTGTGTAGGTCAACACTGTCACCTACAACAAGCAACGACAGCCACATCACATGAAGGCACTCTGCTAAACTAGACCTCCTTCACTCACAGCTGCTTTACATGAAATAAACATTGGTGGTACGTCATGCCAGTGCAAACATCATGAGCATATCATTATCAGAAAAAAAACAAAACAGATACACATACATATGCACTGTAGTATTCCAAAAAGTTCTTAATTCTGAAGACTTCTGTCCGCTCTCAAAGAAATAGCATGAATTTATAATGCATTTTATGCATTGCATGCAGGTATTGAAATGTCAATGTGCGGTATATTTTAGTGGAATCTCTTCCCTGGCTTTTTAAAGCTGTGATTACATAAGGTAGTTAAGAGAGCATCAGAAGAAGCACACAACATGAAAATGTGCTTGTGTTGTAGAGTAATGGCTGCATTATGCAAAAATGTTGTCTTTTAAGTGTTTTACATCGTACAGCATTTCCACTGATTTCCTAGTCAGACTTTTACACACTAATAACACGAGCAATCATTCTTACACTTAAAATACTTAAAGGGCTCAGCTAAAAAAAAAAGAAAAAAAAAAAAAAAAAAGAGACTCTCACTCCCACACTCAACTCGTTCCTTTGCAGCTCAAAATTCACATAAACTTGAGCTGTTAGAGAGGCCAGTGTACTCTCCGACATCATCAGTAGTTATTTTGTTCACATGCAAATGAAGGATTACATTCTGTATGTGTCTGCCCCTTATGTGCAAGCAGGGACTGGAACATAACACAGAGAAACAGAAAATCTACATTAAAAATTGAAAGAAAGGAGGAGGAACATGCAATGCTATTTTGTCAGCAAGATGTGTTTTTATAGTTTTTTTTCTAGAAGGGGGGATTTTTTTCTTTTCTTAACAAAAGCAAGAGAAAATGTATATAAAAAAATAAGATTAGATCATCTGCATGGAATAATGTCATGAATCAAACTGAAAAGTCCAAAAAGTGGATGAGATAGATGCGCATATACAAACCTGGGTTCTTAAATTGATCCGGGCTGTGTAGGTGCTGGAGGGGGGAGTTGCAGGCGGAGGTGGCATGCTCACTGTGCAGCATCTGAGCCGCTTGGGGCCCCAGGGAGCCATAGTCAGCAAAGGAGCAGGGCCCCCCCCTCTGGTCACTGGGCGCAGAGTAAAACCCATAATCGGGGAGGCCTGGGAGATACAGTATAGGGTGGGGAGGGGGAGGGGAGGGGACTCCATCATTGTGGAAAACAACTTTTTTCATTGTCAAAGTCAATGTCCAGATTGTTAAGCATAGCTTGCTGGTGTGTTACACCATTTCTTTTTTTTAAAAAAAAATACATCCTTGAGTTTTGTCTGCTTTAATTGCCCCCCCCTGCCCTCCCTCCCCAGCAGCTCCTACCATGTGGCCAGGCCCCCTTGGCATATGGTCCGTGTTTGATACGCTCAGCTGTATCATATACATTAGCTGTACAAATATGGATACATACTATCTCTCCCTGAAAGGATACAATTACTGTGAGACCCCCTCAGTTATGCTGTGGTTACATGGAATCAGGCAGATGGTAGACGGCAAACTGGAAATGATTTTAGTGGACGAGGGCAGACGGTAAAATTAGGTGAGGCCAACAGAGAATACCGGCAACAGTAATGCTAGACGGCATTGCTGTTTTAAGTTAAAATATTTTAACCTTTTGCTGAATTTACAACCAGATGTTACGTAGCTCCTTCACACAAAGAGAAAGCATGGGCGATTGCAGGACATTACAAGAACAATTAAATAAAATAGTGAATACAAAATAATTTGTTAACAATTCAACACCCCGCCATCACAACATATTGTCATGCGTGTTTTGTTTTACTGTCCTGCCATTTCGTTGGACAGTGCCGTCTATCATCTGCCTGATTCCATGTGAACCCAGCATTACTCTAACACCTTGACTAGATTCAAATGGACCAATAACAATAAATACAAAATAAACAGTAAGGCCACAGCTTTGATATTCTGGATTTTGCACAATTGACCTGTGCCCTCCATATTTTCTTCCAATCATTAAGGAGTGAGATAAAACTGAAGACTCATTAAAACACAGGTCAATACATTTCTCATTTCAAACTCTTCGTCGACACACCTGAAGGAAGCTTTTGTCATTTAGATGAAAAGAAACATTGTGTGCACCAATCAATAATTAATTTAAAGCTTTTTTTTAACCAGTAGCAACAGATGATAAGGTTTTTTATGTGAATGAGATACAGACATTCATGTTTATTGATGATAGGCATTCTGAAGTGCACTAAGTACTCTAAGCACGTCTCAGATTGGCCTCTTCCAATGATTCTCTCTTTGACACAGATGGTGGATTATCAACAGTTTAGAAAATGTCTTTGAGCAATAAGTCGTGCTGGCATTTATTGCTTGTCCTCTTAATCTGAGACAAGCTGCTCATATAAAGAGTGCAATTAAAAGAAACTGCTCCTTCTCACACCTCTTTGATAACAGAGTTAATCTACTCAGGAGGGACTGAGATTGGTGACACCGGCTTTTCCATGCTGGGTTTCCCCTGCTGTGTGTTTGTTTTTTTATTTGGGTCCTGGAGCGAATAGCCATTCAAAGCCACTTCACCTCTACCCATTCAGAGTGAGACAGTCCACTTCTGCCAAATGGAATGTAAGCACCAGCCATGTTTCTCTCCGCCAATGCTTTTTAGCACTCTGATCTCACCACTTGTGGGCTGTCTGCCCACTCATCAAATTATAGGCTCCAAATACGGCAGGCTTCCCACGTACGTCACATAATGCCTGACACATTGAACAAAGCTCAAGAACCAATCATTCCATTTACTTCACTTAGACAAATGTCACAGAACATTGATTGGCCTTGCTAATGAGGAAAACTGGATCAATGGAATAATTATAACAGGGAAAAAACATTTGACAATAGCCCAAAACGTGTTATTGGGAATTCATAAAGAAGCTATTCCAAATATGTCACCAGTTTGGAACAGTGCAGAGACTGAAACCAAACAGGCATTACTTTCCATTTTATAATACTTTCACTATGCTTCATTAATAAATATACAGTATATTACATATATATACGTAAACATCAGCTTAGTAAAAGTGAAGCTGCAGGTGGATATAAGTGACCTTTTCACACATGAAAAGAGAGGATGTGGTGACAGATAATCCTAATACTGATAACAATGGTTGTTACATTTTCATTATCATTGTTATTTAGTAAGTAAATTGTAAGCAAGTTACCCACATTAAGCTGGGCAGACACTGTGTTGTCTTTAATCCTGTATCTTATGTTAACACATTACATGTTTTAATTGGCCTTTCTGCTCAGCCAGATCTGAGATTTTTATACTCGCACTGTACGGATCAATTGACTGGTCACAAGGTGGGCGCCTACACCGAATGTAAACACAGAACCCTCGGTGTTCACTGACAGTTTCAATAAAGTTTAATTATTGATGACTTTGCCCTTAACAATGTTTGCAAAAAGAGAGAAAGGCAATATTACTCTGTACTATTCTTTTGTAAATGAAAGCACAAGACAAGACAAAACAAGAGCTGCAGATGTCTGAAGGATGCAGACATAAATGGTCAGTTCTGCAGCAAAGTTTAGTTTTATTTCACAACAGACTACAGTTTTGGCCACAACATGCAAACTACTACTCCATTAATATCAGATCAAGTCCAGTTTGTAAGAGATCTTTTGACAGCAGCGATATGGAGATTTAGGCCGTAGAGCTGCTCACACTGCAAGGACAGCTGACAACAGATCTTGCAAAAATTCAGCCTGATTAAAAAATTAGTCAGGAGCGACCAGTTCTGGGGTAGAATTGGACTGAACCGGAACGAATCGAGACAGTGTATGTCCAGCTTTGCAAAAAGTCCAAATCTCATAAAGGGTCATTTAAACCAATATCAAATTCCCAAGGACAATCAACATCATGCTAATGCCGTTTACTCTTCAAATCTTTCGACAACCACATAGTCTCACATAGACAGACCTTTCTCCACGGCAACATACAGCCCTAGATTATGGTATGGGGGCACACATAATCATTCTGGTGAAGGGGGTCTAACGCCCTGGGATGTTTGTATTTCTCAAAATGAATCACAATCATCTTGGGCGACGCCAAGCCCAGGATGCAGTAATGGTGCCCTTACAGAAGGCTAGAATGCAGCAAGCTAGCTAAGACAGCCAGGCCAATGGTGGGCCTTTACCAACAGTTACATCCAGTGAGTCAGTCTAACTACCACATATCAGTGCTGTTCTCATCCACTGTTCGTACATACATCTAAAATAGTAATGCATTATAATTCAGATATAACTCACATAATCATGAGCCAGGAGGCTGTGATCATGTGAGTATGCACTAGGGTTGGGTAATTAATTATATATATATATTTTTTATAATTTTATATACTTTATTAATCCCCCAGATTCCCCCACTCCGTTGTCATTAACACACAGGTCCAAAATACACACACATGCACAAACAGGACCTATACATACACAAAGTAGAGAGATGTCAGAGTGAGGGGGGTGCCTTGGTCAGGCGCCCCAAGCAGTTGGGGGGTTGAGTGCACCCCCCCAACTGCTCCTGGAGCATGCCGTAGCTGGGAGTGGCAGTGCCCAGGATGTGAACTGGCACCTCTCCAGCCACCAAGCCACGTTCCGCATTTGGTCCGGATTGGGACTTGAACCGGCGACCCTCCGGTTCCCAACCCAAGTCCCTATGGACTGAGCTACTGCCGCCACTGTTTACATTTGAACTGATACTGCTACTAGTTCTGGTATGCTTTTGCCTCTTGTCTGAAGTTGAACCCAGTGGCACCGTGGGTTTTGAGGCACTTCAGCCTCTTGTTTAAACCCAGCATTCTTACTCAAATGTGCTCACAAGTACCGAACTCTGGCACCGATGTACTGTACGTGAACTGATGCTCAGTACCCAACCCTTCTATGCACTGAAGGCTGTCCTTCCTCATATGAAAGCAAAGGAAGTCAGGTGGTAGTATAAAGAGCAAACAAAGTCTGCGTAGGGAGCCAATGGGGCTGGACGGACGGATCAAACAAACACTGGACTTTGACCCAAGAGACAGTGGTCCATGTCCTGTGTGAAACTAAAAGTCAACACTGAGTTATTTAAAGTCACTTACAAAAGTAACATCTCGTCACATCACATCCTGTTGCATCACAGTACATGTGACGACCCCCAACCACAATTCTTTTCCTAAACCCAATATGACCAGCAGGGGTGCTAATTTTGTAAGACATCATACGAAGCGCTGTATGAAGATACGCTGCAGTGTGCAGTGCTAGGTGTTAGTGAGTGGTGATGTATAATAAAAATATGAACTGCATACTTTGTAGTATTTCTTCTGCTGAGGTGAACTCAAGAGACCTTCCTACATAACATTTGCCAGGTAATGAAATCTGAGACTTTTCCCAGACACTGCATGCCGTAGCATTGTCTGCAGGTGCGGCAGGCTCAGGTAAGAAACTGGCTTTGTCTGCCGGACAGAGGCAGCTGGACGAGAGTACTACTCAGACACTCATGCACAAACATGCGGGCACACATTCTCAAAGCCATATATTTTCATCAGTGGCTATCTGATCTGTTATGCAGGATGAGACTGGGCAGAGTGTGCCCACAGCTGCATTAGTATCACCGATCATATCACTGTGCCTCAGACCTTCCCACTATTAATATTCACACAATCTATCCAGAACAATGGGCCTTTCTTGGACTCCTTTTTTTTCCACTGGCCACTAATTGGATGTAATTACTCATCTACAAAACAAATGAGCGTGCTGAGGTTGCCTTGGAGACTAGATCAGGGGACCCAGCAGTGCGAATCGTTCGCAGGGCTTCATTTATACTGGTAATTATCTCCCCTACCCCCACCCTCTTTCCCTTCTGCCCTCAGTGACCAAAGCTGGCTGCGAGGCGACGGAGAGGGGAGTGTCTTGCAGTCATCTGTTACTGACATCATCGGGGTGGCTCTCTTTAAGTGGATAAATGCCCTGCTCTCGTTCCCACTTTGCCAGGTGACTGCCTTTAAGGAGGAATCACAAACCTTGAAAGTACTGCTGCTCTTTTTCTCGCGAGTTGGAAAATAAAACTAATCACGCTGATGATAAAATATAGCGTCACGCTCCCGGGCCTGTTGGGACTTCAGAATGTGAAAAATATTTTCATAAGTTCGCCAGTGTTCTGCACCAAGTTATCCTCATTTGAAATCCCGGAGAAACTCAACATATTAACTAACACATACACACTTTTAAAGGCCCAATCCGTGATCCAAATGTCAACTTAACAGCAGCCTCACCGGTATAATTAAAAACTCTGCTGGAACTTGCTATTACCTGAAAGTTGATTAACAGGTCTCTTAGTACAGGGATTTACACAAAACAACAACAAAGTCTGTATTTGTGATATTCTGATACTGTTAAAGGTTTGCTGAAAGCTGTTAAAAATGTATTTATCAGCTATATATTGACTTTGAATATTTATAAATATACCTGTCATTCCCACCGTCCACAAACAGGGAATACTGGGAATTAGGGAATATAAAAATCTATTAACATAAGTTATTTTCATTTCTGCAAGGAATAATTTTTCATGCAGTCGCTCCTCCCTTTCCCCCGCGGCACCACTGAGTTTCCTTGGTGGCCATCAAACCACATCACTCTACAGAAGATGTCAATAAACCTGACATGCTGCTTCTCAAATTAGCTTTGAATTTTGGAGCTACCATAATTAGCTTTTCCATTTTCACCAATGTCATTTAAAAATAGCGTGAAAGAAACTAACAGCTCTTTTGCTGTCTAGCCTTGCTTTCACTTTCCATTTGAAATAATCTTTTCTGAATGAATGGCTGAGTAATTAACAGCACTAGACACCCTTTTCAGAGAGCACAGACATTTCATAAATAATACATATTTAATGTCTTGTCATTTTGTGTTCAGAGAAGCTTGGCTAATTAATTTTAACAGATGATTTCTTCTTGCATTTACTCACCCATACTCAGGCCTCTGTTATTTTTTTAACTTTTCATTTTATGCCTGCTTTTCCCTTTTCTTGCTCTTCTTTCCAGTAATGGACAAACTCAACAGAGCTACTGATTTATATTCACCTTCAACTACAGGTGGGGAACGACTGTGGAAAATTACACAGGAAGAGGAAATGTGAGCACTGGATTGTGGGTATAACAGTGTGCAACAGTTTAGTAAATCAGTGCACACTTATTTGCAAATGATTTCAATGCAGATTTCAACCTGTGTGGGCTCTGGCCTAGTTGGGAGTGAAAAAGGGCACTCAGTTATCGACAGTCGGCACAGATTATCCTATCGTGAGCAGGCTCAGAGCTGACAGGCATGGCCTTTTGGCTGAACACATTTTTTCCAAACATGTCTGGTCAGGCTTATGTGGTCTAAATCTAAGACTTACTATGTCTGAAATCTGAGAGTGATAATGGCTAACTCTAATAGAAAGAGTGTAGGGTTTCTTTTTCAAAATTGGGGGGGGGGGGGGGGCATATATTAAAGGAGGGATGTAGGACGTCCTCCATCAGAGAATTCTGAGCATCAAACACTTAATTTCCTGCATTCTGTTGAATTTTTCAGGCACCCAATCCTGCCTTTTCTGGATTAATTTATGGTGTAACTGTCTTAAATTTCTTACAAAATTTCATTTGGTGGCATTAATCTCATAAAGCTGTATAAAATGCTGTCATGCATTACTCAAAAAAATTTATGCAATTTTCCTCTGCATGTTACAAAAATAAAAACAAAAGTTTTAATGTTTGCAAAAATGTCCCTTCAAAATAAATGTGCAAATGAAAGAGATATTCCTGTCCTGATTAGGACGGATACAGCACATACTGTATTTCATTACTGCATCTACACGACTACAAAATGCTTTGCTCCCTTCAGTAAGTTTTCTTTGGAGAGTGTGTTACGTGTGCAGCCCCTGGAGGGCAGAGTGGTGATGTCCCTAAAGGCCTGTGCCTGTAACCTCAGAGCATCTGCTACCCACAGCTGTGAGAGCCACTGCTTCGTGGCGGAGGCGCAAAGGGACACTTTGCCCTCCCCGATGTGTCACATCTTTCCCTGGGCCTCAGACAAAAACCCAAGCAGGATGGGCTTGGCATGCCTGCTCATGTTATTTTGCACCAAATACATGTAAAGCGCCTCTGGCCTCGGAGCTGAGCTCGACAGATTAGCATCTGGGACAAATGGACCTGAGCTCACCAAGAGCCAGATTGATTAAGACCAGTGCACACAGCCAATCCCGGTCTCCTCTCAGGCACTGCTGAAGATCACAGAGCTTGTTGGGAGGAAATTGATAGTGATCTTAATTTGGAAATGTCTGTCACATGAGTTTCCTTCTTTTCGTTGGCAAAGAAAAAAGAGGTGGGAGAAGAAGTGAGATGAGCAAAAGAGAGAAAAGAACAAAGCAGAGCAACTAACTCGAGAGCAATGGGCTTTTAAAAATGTGAACACCATCCTGAGTCCCAATAAAACTGGCAGACATCTCTGCAATCTAATTTCTGCCCACAGCCACCTCTATTTCAGTTTTGAACACCTGAGTCAAGTCAGACATACTGTACATAGCAAGTACCCAGACCTCTAAAAGCAGCTGAATGGGGCTTTGTGTACACTGCAGGTAGAGCCGAGATCTGAGACTGACATTTGAGCTTTGCAGAAAGCTCAGAGGGACTCAGGAAAACACTCAACCAGAGTAGACTGGGACCTGTGAAGTTCCCTGGACTGTCAGAACCATCTGCATCACTTGCATTTTTCTCTGTTTTTATCTGACAATCCTATAGCACAGAAGATTTCAAATACGTCTACTTTAAAATGAAGAGAACCGAATGATAACTAGCCTTCTTTTACACAATGAATAAAGAAAGTGCTGTTGTTGTTGACGTAAATGTATAATATTAGAGTTATGTTCATGTATCAACTACCTGACACTCATTTAAAACGGCAACAGAGGCACATTTACGCAGGTTCATCCTTCATATCAACAGCAGAGGTGGATTATACTTGTCCAAAATGCAGCCCAGGTGCTGGCGCATGCATTAGTCATCTCCAAATTAGCAATTTCCTCCTCGCTGCTTTACTATGCAGATGTTCAGCCTCTCCAACTGATATAAAGCGACTGCCCTTTGCATCCATCAGTGGCACCCCCTGGTAGTTCAAATCAGGTTCAAATCCGCGATACCAGCTCATAAAGCCACGTATGGGCCAGCAGCCCTCTACCTGCAGGCGATGGTAAACTCTGTGCAGTAGCCAGATCTCTCTGATCTGCTTCTTGCCTGGAGCCAGAGTCTCTCAAACGTCCTCACAAACACGTGTCAAGGGCTAGTCCTTGTTTTTTGCTCTTTAGTGGTGCAACATGCTCCTGGTGGTAGAGATCAGGGCAGCAAAATACCTCGCCATCTTCAAATACAGACTGAAAACACACCGCTTCAAAAAGTAGCTGGACTGACACCACCTCAGATTCAGCTTTTACTAAATAAAACATATTGCCTGGCCTGTTACAACCACAGCTCAGCGTTTCAACTGAGATAGCTGGTCCTTTTTCTGGTGTTAAAATGGAAAACTCAAAACTTACATTGTATTTTATGGGAATTAAACTATTGTATTTGTTGGTAAGAAAAGTATGACAAGCTCTTGTTAGTATCTAAATATTCATCTACAAGAGAACTTCTGTAATTGACCACAAGAGAAGTGGAAATTTGCTAAAAATAACCAATAAGATATTCTCTGGTACCTTAAAGAAAATTTTAACACAAATGTATGATATATAGCATCTTAGCAAAGTTTGAAAGATGTTGCAGAGTCCACATCTTCAGTAACTTTTCTTGTTATGGTACACAACTACAGCTGCGTCTGGGGTATAGTTTGCTGCAAGTGGCAGGCCACAGTGAGAAGTCCAAAATACACCTTGTCATCAGCAGTGGTCTGTCATAGAGAGGGAAGTCAGCATGCTGTCATTTTGTCTGTTGAGCTTTGGGAGTAGGGTGAAAGTGCCCTCTGTCAGGGACGGAAAATGTCTCACAACACTCTCTGTGTGTATCACTGACAAACAAGCCTCACAGCCCAGCAGAGGCAATATCGGCACTAAAAAGGCTTCTTGTACAGAAAATGTATCTGTATAATAATTATGGCATAAACACAATTTTACTTGGGATTTAGTAAGGGATGTTTAACAAGGTTTATATATATATATATATATATATATTTAACTCCTGAATGCCACTTTAAGGGAATGCCACTTTAAGGGACACCCCACCACCCATGCATCCCACCTGCTGGGTCAAAGCAGACACAGTATATAATATGTGGTGCTCTATGGGAACTGTAGGTGGAGTCAAAGCACAAAGAATCCACACTTACATCACACATAAGGCTTTTTTTAACGACAAAAACCCTTGTCTGCACAAAATTAGAAAATTTAGTATAAAAAATAAAAAATAAACCACTAGGATTGCAATTCCTGGGCTGATTTTGGGCTGAGGGTGCTGCAAATTAAATCGTAAGATAGGACGGAGATGCAGCAACATCCCCAGACGATACACAGGGAGGAAGGTCAAGCTTAAACAATCTGTGCCCTCTGTTCTGTCTGTGTCTGCATAGAGAGACAAGAGTGCTGATTGTATTAATCCATGTAGTAGTATGGTATTAGCATCATCACAAACGCTTAACAAATCATCAATACATCATTTCTCACGCTGTCAAAAAGTTACAAACCACAGAATGAAGGATTGCACTTATTATATCATCAAGATGCGCTAGGGAAGCTCTTCTCTAAAGAACAGAACAGTTAATAAATAGTGACGATATGCACAGACACAGCTGATTTAGGTAACAAACTACAGATATTTTAATCACATTCATATTCCACATTTTCTTGCTGTTATTTTGATAATCGTCCTGATTTGCAGACAGATTCTGCCATACACTGAGGGAGCAGGGAGATTTCACTGAGCGATGTTTTGCTGCCTCATGACTGTTTAAGCACTCTAAAACAGGCCCATGATGTCACTGTTACCACTCTCACCCTCCCCCCTCCCCTTACCCCCTGTTCATAGTCATTTACTTGTCTCCCTTCCATTTGCAGCTGTCAGAATTAAACTGTACATAATGGTTGCCATCACGTCTCTTGCTTCCTGGCTGCTGCTAACCCCAAATCAACATTCCTGCTTCTTAGTGATGTTCATTGCAATTGTTGGGCAAATTGTTTGTTTTGAAAATGCAAAAATCAAATAGCCCCGATGTGAAAGAAAGAGCACCTGATTGGCTTCCAGTGTTCCCTCTGCTGATTTGAATATAGTGCAAATGAGGACAGGTGGGGGAATGTGTCTGTATGTGTGTGCACGTGTAGGTATATGCATTCACCGCAGCCGCTTGTATGTAGCTGCCTGTGTTACTTCAGGTATCACAGCACATGATATTAACAACTGGCTACTAGCTTTCTATCTACTGCACACACCAGACAACATCTAAGTTACAATTAAAACAGATTTTTACCAACAAGCTTCTAATAGTATGTCTGATTAGGGAAGACACTCTCCCCTAAAGCCTGGAGGCTGTGTGTTCAGTCAGGGGAGCTATTATTGACAGCTATTGAATGATCTACAGTTGTAAGGGTGGAAAAAGCAGGATGTCTAAATTGAAGCCAACAAGACAATCAATGCCTGTGTTTAAGACGGAAAGACGCTTGCATCTTGTTTTTGGAACAAATCTCTTGGGAGATATTCGTCTGTATGTGAATAAGGTGTTTGCTGTAATTATGCTGTAACAGCCCAGTCACCAGAGGAAAATGTTGGCACCATATTTTTCTGCAAACTACTAACACTTCCATTTGTACATTTCATATGTATCGTATCAACGCTTCTGAAGTGGCTGTGGAGGGGATGGTGGATGGTGTGACACGAAGGTGAGACGCCTGCCAAGCTGCCGACCACTGTTCGAGACCAACAATCAACAAAACCGGTTGTGATCTAGCAAGTCATGGCAGTGTTTCCTGCTGCTTTTCAGGGAAAAGCGGTTGCTTTTTAACTAAGACATTGCTGCATTTCCTGTCGAGATAGTGCCCCCCAAACTGGGTATTTTAAGCCAAAACCAAGTGCTTGTTGTGCCTAAAGCTACTCACACATAAACCTCAGCACTGTAGAAACAAGTTTCAACAAATCTGCTAGGTAATAACATGCAAATGTAACATATCCGTGGTTTGCAGATATGCACAATGCCAACATCTTTTCTGGCCATTGGGTTATGCTTTAATGGAGCGGTTGTTTTGGAAGTAAATGTCTGAGGCACTGACTGAGCAACCACATGGCAAACGATCATTGGTAAAGTCACCAAGGTTCAAGGCGCTTTGACTCTGAAATGGTCAGGTCGTACCAGATAGATAGAAAGGTACATGAAAAAGTAAAGAAGAGAGAGAGAAAGGAAGAAAAACATGACTGACTGTATTGTCAGGTGGTTGACTTCTACTGGCTACTCACTACTTGCTCGCCTTCTACTCACTTACTGCTATTTTAAGGGACAATCCATCTTTGTACTTAATCCCAGAGATACTTGAGTTTTCACGGTAACTAGGTAACATACCATAGAATATATTTCTCTTGTCAAATGTTTAGACAGAGTGTAAATGTATTGCCTAGTTTTCAAACATTTTTGAAAAATTATTTACAGAAACCGCTGTGACCTACTTTTAGATTGTATCTCACTCATAAACTAAATGGCATAATATGTCTGACCATATCTTTTTAATGACTGATTGATAAAAGAGGTGAAGGGCGTTTGTGTTCAAGGTAAAGGAAACTGTCTATGGACCGTGTGAGGAGGAGATGTCTCTTGCCTGCCACAGCTTCATTCTGAACTATTGCTGCCAGCCAGAGCACCGTGTTGGACTGTTGCAGCGTTCAGCCTGAAATCTACTCGCAGCTTTTAGTTCATCAGTCTGTCTGTGTTCTCCCTCTTTCCCTTGCTCATGCTCCAGGTGGACTTGTGGATATGAACTATGTTGCATGTGTGTTTTATTTTGAATTATCAGGTGAAGCGGGCATTACTTGTAGACCATTAGCCTCCAAGTCACTGGAGTCAAGACTCAGGCCGGCATTGTTTGATTTTTGGTTGAAGCGCAATATATTTCAGTTGCAGTGAGTGTGTTTGTGTGTGTGGACCACAGGAATCGAAGGGTTATTTTTGGGGGAAATTTTGTGAAAATTGAAAAAGGTTTAAGTTCTAAGAAAACACACTCAAGTGCTTTCGTTTCAAGTTGGGGTTCTTTCTTAGATATTTTCTCTTATTTTTGCACAACAGGTTAAAATATTTGTGTTAACTTTAAACTTTGTCAGAAACAGAAATCTGTGTTTGAACTTGATTTCCTAACACTGTAGAGTTGATTCAGTCCCTCTCTGACTTTAGTAGGAGTACTCTGTCTTATCATATTGGATGGTGCCTCTTTTGTTTGGTCTGCATCCTCCTGTATGTCAGAGTAACCAACAAGTGTCTTTCCTGCAGATAAACAAAGACTTTGGAAAATGCAGAGCTGCTCTCTTTGCATCTACGTTTATGTCACAGCTAAATGGGTACAGATCAAACTCCAAGGGGGAGCAGTGGGTTAGCATAGTGAGTAAATGGCCCCAATTCATCTGAAGTGTAAGTGTGAAAGTTCTGACAGGGTTAAATCATATATCATACAGTTTGTTGTTAACAAAATGATTACAAATAAAACTTTCTCTTCACTGACACTGTTGGAACATTTCAGCCTGTAGCTGATCAGACGATGCTTTACTCCAGAGAGACTAAAGGAATGAAGCATTATCTTAATTAAATCACCTAACATATCTTGAATTTATCAACAAATGTGCCAGAGTATAGTTATAATAACTGTGGTCTATTATTGTGTCTCGTAAGGAACAGCAGACAGCAGCTGCTGAATGAGCAGCATCATCGCCTGGTCTTGATAATGTGACTGGTGCTTTCTGCATTCTGCTCTCTCCCCTGCCTGACATACAGCCTCAGTCTGAACTATCCATCCAAACTTTTCAGACTTCTGAAGTGTTTCAAAGACTCTTTGAGAGACTTGAAACAGTGAGGGTACAACCAACCTGCACGTACAGCAGCTTGGCTTACATTATGTTACATAATGGCTGTGAATCTTGTTTACTCAAATATGTATGTTCATTGTGTGTGTGTGAGTGTTGCAGTATGGGGGTGTAGTGTGGAGCTTCACTGCTTTTAATGTTGTGGGGAATTTTTTTGAAGTTCATGGTTTAATGGACTGTGTTCATAAATGAGATGTTAAGCTGCACTTTAAAACAGTCTGTGTCTTTTTAGTGGTTTGTCATTTTGGAAACTGTGATTGCTGGATACTTTCTTGAGACACTCAGTACATGTGTCAGTGCTGTGAACTGTGCATACAGATTAGTTAAGTATGTTCCAGAACGAGTGTTGTGTGGGAGCTGTGAAGGTTTTTAAATTCACTTTTTTTTCCAACTAAATGGCTTAGAGGGTAGGTATTTTGGAAACTGATATTTAACACACTGCAGGGTCAAGCTGTAATTTTTGTGGAGGGAACTTTTTTTCCACCAACATTTCCAGGAATTTATTTACCCGGGTAAAATAATTCCTGGTAATCTGTGTGGTTTGCGTTTCCACCACACCTCAAAGTTCCGGAAAATTTATTCAAATCAGCGTGATGACATAGATGATTCAGCGTGTGCCCTGTATTTGGCTCCGCCAGCTTGGCTGGTTACACGTCGGTGTGGGGAGAGGAGGGGCTGTGTTTCTGTGCCAGCAGCTAAGTTAAAAAGTATTTTAAGATAAGTGTCAAGCTAAGTTAGTCTACATACAGACAGCTGTCATTTGAGCTTATTAGTAACAATTTGCTATCAGCTGAACTAGCATGCTGTCCTTGTGTAAGACATAACGTTAGTGACGGTGGATGAGAGACTGTGGACGGAGCATATTGAATATCGCTGTCTACATGTTTACATGTTGATGCCTGCTGAACACATGTATTGATAAATTATCGGCTTCTCACGCTCTAAGGGTTAATGTCACTTATAGTAACGATTGTAGAAGAATTCCAGGTAATCTGAAAAGTCCTACCCCCCTACTAGGTACTTTTTTCAGGGAAAGTTTGGGGTTGAGGGAAAGTTTTTTCCCTGGGTAATTTCAGTGGAAACGTGCAGAGGCTTCCTGCGGTGGAAAAGGGGCTATTGAAAGTGTCACTGTTTTACCTTTTTTTTTTTTTTAAAGCTAGTTTACATGTTTAAGTTTAAATATACTCTGTTGCTGAGATACAGGAAGTTGGTGATACTAACACAAATTATTTAATGCACTTGATTATTACATATAAATGATGTTTGTTCTTCAGTTTTATTTATTAAAATGTGAACTGTGTTAATATTAAAGGTATACTATGCAAGTTTTTTTCTAAAAAACAATGTATAGACTTATACAGGAGTAATCCCTCTCAATCATCACTTCTGACCCACAAGTATGTGATGGTATATTCATCTGCAGAGACTCTGCCCTCTGCCTGTATTTTATTATTTTCTTCTTATTACGCAGAGGTTGAAATGTTTCTGACACAGGTCAATATGTGCCAACACACATCCAAGAGGAAGCTACAAAATTCGTGGACACAAAACGCGACACCTAGGGGACAAACCTTGTTCCAAAAAAAGAGTGAAACCTGGGTTGGCTTTCACTTTCACTGGCAATATTGTTTACAAACAACTGTCAATTCCTGTATAGTATACCTTTAACTAATTATTTAGTGTAGATTTTATACAAAACACAAATAGAGTTGTAAATAAGGTTGAAAATGTTTTATATAGTTTGTGCAACTCAATTTTCATGGCAATTCTCTTAAATTTTTGAATGAAATCAATCAATCAATCTTAGTTTTTTCTACATAAGCTCTACAAATTTTTAGTGTTACAGTTACTGTATATCATTGAGTTTTCCCTGATACTTCACTTAACTTGGAAAATATTGCTTCTGTTTTTGAGTCTGATCAGAGCAACTGTTTTTACAATGTATGAAGCATGTATATATATATAGGGATCTTGGATATAATCTCTACTGTATGTGTGTACAGTGCTGTCAGTCTAAACTGGTTGGAGTGTGTGCAAGGGGGCTCAGGGGACTATGTCTATGGGGAGAAGCAGAGCAGGAGAAGTTGGAGAGAGCAGCAGCCACACAGAACATGGACAGAGCGTTTACCTGGCCCTGTGCTCTGTGGGTACGCCAAGTAGCCGCCTCTTCCACGGGCCCCCCTACCTGAGCCACGCGCTGCTGCTACTGCCGCTGCTGCCACCGGTCCGTACGCTGTCGCTGGGAAGCCTGCAGGCACACACACACATACATACACACACGCATCACTTCCTGCACATGGATGAGTACGTCCCAGAGCTACAGGAGAATGTTGATACCAGCACTGAGCTACAGGATAAAACTATAGCTGTCAGAGACGGGGGCTCATGTCAGGGAGACATCTATCAGCAGACTCTTACTGAACCCACTGTGATATTCAAAACCCTGCAGACCCACTGATCCATACACAGAAAGATAGCCATGAGCAACTCACCGGATATCACATTAGAATTTAAATAAACTATGTCCCCAGTGTACTTGTCATGATCATCATGAGGCAAATATCAAATTATAGCAGACTGCACAGAACAAAGACATTTGTGATTTTATGATTTAAAGGTCTAGTGTGTAGGATTTAGGGAGATATATTGGCAGAAATGCTTGTTTTCTTTAATGTATTATCAGCTGAAAATAAGAATCACTGTGTTTTTGTTCCCTAGACTGAGCCGTTTATATCTACATAGGGAGTGGGCTCTTGTTCACAGAGATGGTCATATTGTACCTCCATGTTTCTATACTAGCCCAGAATGGACAAACCAAACACTAGCTCTAGATAGGGCAATTTGCATGCTGGCAACTATAGTTAGCAGCCCCTCTGTGACAAGCAGAAAAACAAAGATTGTTGAATGTTAAACTGCTTTATTTGCCGTTTTTACTGGTTTAAATCACCTGGTCCGTTGTGAATAACACAGATCCCGGTAAAAACCTAGCAAATGTCTGGATCTTAAGTTATCAGAAAAAAAGGTGAGCATACATCAGCAGATGCTTGGCTGGTAGCTTGTGTGCCAAACAGCGCAGGAGAAACACTGATTTATAACATGAAACTGCTTTGATCAGTTATTTTACTGGTTTGAATCACCAGGTGTGTTTGTTTTAAAGAGGAAGAGACTTCTGTAGGTAAAAACTTCCTGAACAATAAACACAAAAAAGAATTCTAGGCGGGAGAAGTTTCAGCTGAGTGCAATTTGCAATCCTCACCTCTAGATGCCACTAAATCCCCCTAAATCAAACACACTGGGGCTTCAAAACGTCTTTAACAGTAACTTTAAAATATTCAAGTGATCGTATTGAATATTTACTAAGATGTAAATTAATATCCTATAAATTTTCCTTTGCAAATTTCTATCTGATAGCAAACTGTTATTCATCTATAAAACTGTGAGTAAACTGACTTAAGCAATTCACTAGGTCCCTGATTATATTAGTGAAAGCATTTGGCTCTGGGGGGAGTTTATGTCACATGCTTTGGATGAAAGATTACAGCCACTTCTGAGCTGCATAGACATGGGCATAATAGCCCTACCTCTGGGGACCGTCCCTGCATTTTGTTTGGGAGTGCTCCCAATTACTGTGAGTTTTAGTGGAATCAGAATCATCGACTGTAATACATGAGGCAAAGTATTCCCCCTTTTTTTTTGTTAGGCTCTTCAGGTAGAAGATATACAGTGGAAAAATAATCCCCACAATCAGATGGAGACATCTGTTGAATGATTTGTCATTCAGAAGAGACCTCAATCTGTTAGCTTATGTGAAGACTGAACAAGTCTGTTGTGCTTGTTTCTACTTATGTAAATATTTAGAGTACTCCAATGCTGAAATTTGGGAAGCTTTAAAAGCATAAATCTGTCCAAATTGTCAGTTTATGATACACTAATAACTGAAAGGCCTTAATACCATGCAAATATAAATCCACTTCTTTAGGCTCTGATTATTCCAACAAATATCAGCCTAATAATCAGTCTGTAATTAAGCCAACGCAGTATCTGTGAATTGTAATTACATTGTTGGCCTTAATGAACACAGTAGCTAGAGGTGGCTGACAGAGGCTAGTCCATGCCCAGGGCCCGGGCTCCTCTCTCAGCACAGGAATGGCATGTCATTAGTAGTGGTGATGAGATTCCTCACTCTGGGCTCAACACCGTCTATGCCTAATCAGCCTCCTAAAATTATCTCCACAGGAAATGCTTTCCTCACTAGCAAAAAAATGATCTCCAAATTCCCTCAATTGGAGTCTTTCTTGATTTCTCTTTTAGCTGAGTGTGTGTGCATGTGTGTGTTTCCTCCTATGTTTTGGCCATATTCTGGAGACTGTGGTTTAGACAAAATGGCACAGGACACCACAGAGGATTATTTTTTTTGAATGCTGTGGAGGTGAGAGGAGCACCAGCGGGTGACCTATTTTCCGAGTCAGCCTTGTACTGCTATTCCACGAAGAGGGGGCTCACACAAAGGACTGATGAGAGGGAGGGAGGGGGAGGAGGTGACAGGGCAGGGTCAGATGAGCCGCAGCCGAAGAGAAAAACACATAGCTTTTCATCAGCCGGCTGAGAAGAAGGTAATTCACAACTCTGTCGACACAATATGACCACGAATGTGTGTGTTGGGTGTGAGGTGCCATCATGTTGCGACTGGCAGGCAGGTGAAGAAGAGAAAGAAATGGCACCCCCCCCACCCCCACCCCACTATCTAACAGCTCAGGAGAGAATCAGAGACCGGGGCGGCATGGCGACAGGGGAAAGAAATACAAAAAAGACGACAAAAGGCAACAAAAATCAGCCGCATTTATGCTACTGCTGCCGCAACACACCAGGACCTGATTCCTTCAGCTCAAATGATATTCTCCGCCTCTTTTCACAAAAACACAAATCAACTCTGATACTATGCTAATGATGCCCATGCACCCCTGCATTTCCACTTACAGTGTCCCCATGGTTGCTGTGCGGAACACTGTTTCATGCAGCACTCCCCACCTCTTTTTCCTTCTCTCTCTCTCTCTCTCTCCTTTCCTAAGTGCTGAATCTATCTTCCCCTCACTGCCATTGTCATGACACCCCCAATAGACCCACTGGCTTGGAAGTTAGTTGCGGGCAAAGTTGTGGTGAGAGATTAACTTTGCAGGATTAGGTGGGTTAATTAATAGATGGCTGCTGCTCATTGTTTTGTGCTCACGCTGTAAGAAGCCACCCAAGAGAAGCGCTGCAGCATTAAATCAATTTCATGGCCCTTTTATTACTGAGGAGATAAAGCCAATATTTAGCTTTCAATTCTTCACAATTATTGGGCCCCTGCTTTGCCACTTGAGTGGCTGCGCTTGGCTGGGGACAAGGACACATCTGTTTATGAGCTGTGGAGGCCCGGGGGCCTTGGTGTCCGGACTCCGGGGAACTGTCCTCAGCTTTCTCTCCTCAAGCCTGTGGCAAAGAAATTCAGCCTTCTTCAGGAGTGCACACAGAAAGGAAGAAAGATTAGACCTTTAGAAAGATGAGGACTGTCGAGAATCTCATCATATATTTTACCCTCTTCAAGCAAAAAGAAATACATTTTCTCAATACAAGAGAAGAGGTTCATATATTCACAACAACAACTGTTGCAAATATCTCCAGAAATTTTCGAGCCTTAGGTGTTCGCCCGAGAGATGGGAGATGGGAGACGTGACTTACTTAACTAACATTAATAAAAGACTCAATATGAATTTGACTTGGTATTCATGACACGAAAGGACTCAACTTTTGTTTAATCAAATATTTGCACTCTACCCCATATTGAGATGTTAAATTTTGTTCTTGAAACATGATTGGTTAATTTCAAGTGCAATGCACGCAAACCTGGAAACCTGCTAGGATTTGGCAGACCAGCTGTGGCCAATGCAAGAAGCAGCTGTCATAGAGGAGGATAGTCCAAAAATATTAAATTTGGATTCAAGAATTATGTTTTCAATGATGGCAGGAGGAAGAGAACGTTGGTTTGCAAGGTCTATAGCTCAAACATCAGTGACACAACCACCACAACATCCAACTTCAACCACAAAGCCCACAAAGGAAGGTACATGAATGTGTCTTTTTAGCTAGCTTATTGGCAGGACAAAAGTTAGCTAGCTAACTTAAACAGACTGCATGTTTTTGTTAATGCTGAAACTAGCACTTAACTTTTCATGACCACTGTCTTTTTACTGATTAAAATGTGGAAAACTGGGGTACATCATTAGACTTTAATATGACTTGCGTCTTTCTTAAATTATAGCAATGACTTGACTTCCTGATTCTCAACACAGACACTTGGAACTTGCTTGAGATTAAGATGAAGACTTAGGACCTCTCTCCCTACTAAAAAACTTTCACTTAATTTGTAGTCTATGTCGTCGCAGCTTTGACATAAACTTGCATTTTTTATCCATCCAAGACCACTGTTTGCAAATACTGACCAACATTCAGAACTACTGTATGTCTCCATATCCTTCCTTCCCTTAAATAAACTTTCAGCTAAGGTAACTTGCCAAACAGAATGATGTGTCCAATTCATGGCATTATCAGTTCTGTACTGAAGGAGCACAATGTGCATTCATAGCATATGAGTCTCTATTTTCATGACAGTGCATAGCACATACTGCCGCTTTATGCCTGTAAAGTAGCATTTTTCTTGGGTGCACACCAGCTCTTTTCTACCTGCACCTGTATTTTGTGAGTCTCTGTGAACTTCACTGTACTGAAGTAGGAGGAGAGACGCAGTAGGGGCAGTGTCACGGTGATCAAACAGCACAGTGCAATTTTTGTGTCAAGGTTCCCTGGTATTTTTGTTTGCACCGACTGCCTGTGCAGGCCAGGTCAAAAGCTTTGTTTTCTCTATTATAAAACTGTCAAAGCACTTTGCTGAATATCGTACTGCTTTTAAAGGAGAGAAAAAGAGGTGATGCAATTGGTCATATTAATTCTAGCCCCCATCATGACCGGTGATGATGTACTCCTCCTAATGTCAACATGTTTTCAAGTTGCTCTGCGGTTGCGTCGCACGCTTTTAACAACAAAATTGCCAAAAGTCAGTCACCATGCCCTGAGATACAAGGCCCCATATTGCCTGCATTTGCACTGTTAGCTGCTCTTTAGAGTATGTGTGCGTCATCTAGTTTAGATGGAAGGAAGGTGAATCATATGTCATATGATCTTAACTTGTGCTAATAGGCTCCTACAATTCTAAACATTAGATCTGATTATTCTCCCGATGCACTATTTCTAACACTTTTCAGCAGATCTTTATGGCATGCTGCCTTTCTGGCCACTTTCTGATCCTATTACTCAGAAAACGTCACAATGAAAAGTTGTTGCATTATGCATCAATAAGGTCCTATTTATGTCCTACCAGTCTGACAACAGCTTGACTGATGTTAATGTAATCTGTACTGTTCTTTGGCCCAAAACTGCCAGCAGCAGCTCCCCCGTCATTGACAAAGGAGCTCCATCAGTCACAGAGCACTCCACTCATTTCTGCTATAAGAAGAACTGTCAGCTCTCTAATGCACAGGAGGAGCCCAGGGACAGCTGATACTCTACGGACGGCCCTATGGATGAAGTAGCCTATGCCCGCATTTAATATCTCTTTGAAACTAAAAACTAATAGGACTTCATGTAGCACAGTACTGAGATTTAGAGAAGGACTTACACAGTGTGAATAATGTGCAGCATCAAAGTTTTTCTTTACCAAGATTTTAGTTTAACATTACACCAAACTGTCATTAAAAAAAAAAAAAAAAAATAGCTAATGAGAAGGACATTCCATGCTTATTAAATTGGAGTGCAATTAACCAGGGTTAGCTTGCTGGCTAACAGAGTTTCATGCTACGCTGGTTCAAAAAGTAGCTTTATGAACAAGGCTTTCAGCCTGAAGCTAGTCGGTTTTGGGGGCAGACAGGAGGAGTGAGACAGATGAACAGTAAAGAGCAGAGATGAGTGAGACAGATGAACAGAGAAGGACAGCAGCTACATCAGTAGAAGAAGAAGACAAAGAGATGAAAGGACAAAGGGAATAAGGAATTGAGGAAGAAATAATGCCAGGACACAAGTGTCTAATTCATCCTCATGGAATTCTGTAAGGTGTTTTGAGCACAGAATTATTTTACGAAATGAGATTTTATTACATTCTGGTAAAACATAATAGCCACACCTACAATAAAGCACTATTATTCTACACCACTAAATCAGTGGTAATCTTACAAATGAAAATATTTATTCTGAAAACAAAACTAAGGGTAGAAAAGTGATTTACATTTCTTACATTGGATAATACAGAGATACTGTGGTGTTAAAATACTCACCTAAAATTCAGGCATTAATTTCAAAACTATGTAAATATGAAGTAACAGTAAAAACAACACACAAACATACAAAAAAACTAGAATAACCACTTGGTGGTTGCATTCTTCTGCCAACCAGTCAAGATACAGGTTGCACCAGTGTCTGTCCATCATCATACGTAGCCACTATGGTTGACAATGCTTCAAATATGGATTTTGCTGCAAAAAAAAAGCTACCAATTCCAAAACATGGATGCTTCACACACAGCTATAATCTGACAGCACATAAGATTTATACAATCAGCACAGTTACAAGTTAGACACTCGAGATTAGTGTCAAATATCTGACCAAATGTCTCCCCTATCTGTTCATGAGATATGGCGTTAAATAATGAACAGGAAAGTGTTTTTGCAGGACATTATAATGTCACAGTGAAGTTGACCTTTTGGATATAAAATGTCATTACTTCATCATTTTATCCAAAAAGACATTTGTGGAAAATTTTGTCATAATTTGAGTAGGAATTCTTGGGTTATGGCCAAAAATGTGTTTTGTGAGGTCACAGTGACCTCTGACTACCAAAATCCAATCAGTTCATCCTTGAGTTTAAGTGGATGTTTGTGCCAAGTTTGAAGAAATTCCCTCAAGGCCTTCTTGAAATATTGGGTTCAAGTGAACAGAACTGGCATACAAACGGACAATAAGCAAATATAATGCCTTCAGCTACAGTTGTCACCGGCCTGCAGGGATAACAAAATTAAAGTATTTGTTTCCTCTCAGAGTGTTAAATTATTGTTAAGTTGTGGTTTCATTTTCTACAATAGCACGCCAAGCAGAATGACACTAGCTGCAGTGATGCATAATAATTTTGCAAGTAAGGCCTTCCATGTAATTTGTTAAGTTTCTAATACAGTCTACTACAATGAAAGTACGGTAAGTGATTTTTTTTTTAAACTGACAGTCAGTAGCTACTTGCTAATTGCTAATTATCTTTAGATTTTTCTATTTTGAATTTACTTCATATGAGTGTTGACAAATCACTCATATAGGTGTCATTGCTGACTGCAACTCAATGTAGAAAATATGAGAAAAATATAAGAAATCCTACAGGAGATGCATGTTTTTCCTGTCACTGTATGACAGTAAGAAGGACAAGCCAGCGGAAATAAGTCTGTTGATAAGTCATAGCAGAGGCAGCCAAGCACACTGCCGCCCTCTCACAGGAGGAGGGAGGCATTCTGTCAGAGATGGAAAACTGACTCCACTTCACATTTTGCTTCATCAATAACCTTTGATAAGATGCGGAGAAACACATACAGACAAATAAACAAAACAAAAGAAAATATATATATATATATATTTATATATATATCAAAGTTACAAAAGAGACAGGCACCTAGCAAGACATCTTTTCATCTCCAGACTGACAAGTGTCCCATTGTTGTCATCCTTCAGCGCTACTTTGTTGTTGTTGAAAGCATCTCTGGGTTGTTGTTATCAAAGGCATAAATCACAGAGCTGCAGAGAGCCAGGTGGCTTTCATATGAACTGCTGCACACATGCTCATGTCTCACCTCTCCTCTGATCAACGGAGACCTACAGTACACACAGAGATTTCCCCCCACATAAAATACAGAGACTGCTGTCTGGGAATGAGCCAGAGAGAGAGAGAGAGAGAGAGAGAGAGAGAGAGAGAGAGAGAGAGAGAGAGAGAGAGAGAGAGAGAAAAAGCATTTACATGCACACCAATAATTCAATTATAACCAGACTAATGCAATACGCATATTATTGCAACTCTCATGTAAACACCTTAACCGGGTTATCTTACTCGCATTAAGGTCCTAATCAGAGTAAGCATAACTTGATTAACAGAGCTGAGTTGCTTGTCAATCATTCAAATTAATCTTGCCATGTGTACGTCTGCTTTCTTTTGGTGTTTGGATTCTGTGCACGCGCCACAAAGGTCACACAGTGAATAGGATGCCAACTGGTATGTTTGATACAAAATGGCAGAGATAGTGGAAAAATTAAACAAATAACAAAAAGAAATTTAAGTGTAAAATGGCAAGTCAAGAGCTAACACAAAGATGCTCTATAAATCCATCCATACTAATCTGTATGTCCTTTGTCAATAATTCTACATGTCCAATTAAACATCAACCTGAGAGTTACACAGCTCATTTAAACTTGGGGTACGGAGGAAATCAGGTTGCCTTACTTTAACCAAGCAGCATCTGCTGAAGCTAAAAAAATGCAGCCAACGCAGAAGTGCCAAAAACTGCAGTTCCTCAAATGGCCACTTGAGGCTGGCTCCAAAGGCGAGTCAATCCCCATAGACCGCCATGTTACAGTGCCCAACTTGTTTATAGCCTGGTAAAAAGAACAGTTTTGGTCTCTTTAGCTAATTCTCCCCTTTATAACAACTGTACAGGTAATAAACTTTTACATTGCTGGCCTGTTTAAATATTATTAAGGCTCAAAGTATAGATTTAGCCGTAGCTGTTGCTATTTCAGTGTGTTTTCAGGTTATGAAAGTTAACGTTAATTGTAACAATTGGTACCCTAAAAAAAGTCATGTTCACCATTTGGTTGCACTAAAAGACTCACTCAGGAATCAGGTGTTCTGTTTTTCCAGAAAATACATTTTGTTTTAATGGTTTTAAGCAAAAGGAAATTAGCATTAGCACTATCACAGTTAACCATAAATGCAAAAGCACCAGGTTAACTAAGTTAGCAGCTAGCAAATGAGTTCTCTCAGGTGACACTTTGCTATTTTCAAAATCCCAAACTTGAGGCTTGAAACAAATGGGTGACTCGCGATGGCTACGTCCATTAATCTTTAGGCTGTCTATGACTTAACTACACTCTTGAAGGGCTACTCTGCTGATATTACACATCAAGTCCACTTTACTCATCTAGCCTGATGATGTTATCAAGATTATCTCGGCTTGAGCTTGGAAACTAAAGACTTAGAACAGTAAGCATGTGTTACGGACGGGAGGTGTGGAGTCTGAAAGACATGGGCATTTACCTGAGAGGGAGGGTCTAATAAAAGACAAATTGCACTATGGAAATTGTAGGATCTGGTCTTTTTTGGAGCTACGCCCCTACTAGGGACTAAAAGTCAGGATATCATGGCTTGTGATGAATCAATTTTGACCAGTCTTCTTTTGAATCTGTCTCTCATGAGTCCACCAAATTCATGAAAGTGCAAAACTGCTGAATACCTTTAATTTGGGTAATTCTTAATGCAAATATAACAGACTAAGAAAGAGTGTGGAAGTGTTGCAGCTACATAATAATAACACTGAAATAATAATGAAACACACTGAAAATATCACAGAAACATCAAAGCTTATGACCATTAGGGTCATTTTAATAATGGAGTTACATGCCGTAGAAGTAATACAAATAAAGCAACTTTGAAAAGAACTACTGTAAAATACTGAGGCTGCTACAGATAAAACTACACTTCAATATGATATCCCAGTATCATGAGACACTGATGCTTAGAAGTGGGTTGACATGTCGGTTAGCACAACAGCTGCTCATGTCAACGACTCAACTGCATTTAACAGCTGACCACATGACATGATGTATGTCTTCATACCAGGAGCCATGCAGTGGTTTGCCATTTGATACACCAGGTACATTCATGGTTAATACAGTAGAGGGTGGGGGCGCCGGTGGCTTAGTGGTAGAGCAGGCGCCCCATGTACAAGGCTGTTGCCACAGCGGCCTGGGTTCGACTCCAGCCTGTGGCCCTTTGCTGCATGTCACTCCCCCTCTGTCTTCCCCCTTCATGCTTGTCTGTCCTATACATTAAAGGCTAAAAAGCCCCAAAAAATATCTTAAAAAAAAAAAAAAAAAAAAAATACAGTAGAGGGCCAATATACTGGCTCTACAACAGCAAGACTCCTAAACCTCTACAGTGTGATAAAAATAGTCAATTTTCTGTTGCTTACTGATATAATCACACATGACTTCACTACTGTATGTATACATATGTTGGTCAGTGTGTATGCGTTTGTTCCTGTGTGTGTCCCTTTGCCTAAGCTGTGGCTCTTTTGTGCCAAAGGTAATGGTTTTTGTATGTAATGAAACCATTTGGCACACTGATCCTTTGCCATTAAGACTTTGTGGCTTCTGACTGGGGAGAGAAAAAGTCAATTACAGAAGTGGAGTGAGCCCAGAGCTCAGCAAAGCCTGGCTTTATGGTAGTAATTGCACACGTATCTTATACCTTTGAACAACATGATGAGGCCAGGAAGGAGATATACACGGAACAAAAATCCACCACGCTGCAGGGGAACTACTCTGCCCATTTACAAGACATAGTCATGAACTAAAATTAGTTTGACACCCTCAGTCGCATCATACTGTTCACTGTAACCATTACAGTGTATTCTGAATCCATGCACCACACAAACATGGGTGCTGAGGAGAGCAGTGTGTCTTGTAAAGCTGCCATACCGCAGATGGTAAACATATAATGTGTTTCCTGTGGAGAAATCCACAGGAAGGTCAGAGGTGAGCTGAGGCTGATAGAGACCAGCTTCACTGGAGCTAGTAGGGACTGAGTGATTTGCTCAAGGACACTTCAGCAGGGTGGATTCTTGCTGGAGAGGGGTCTCGACCCAGAGCCCTTCAGCTGAAGAGCAGTCTCCACACTCACTATGTTGTTTGTCAAAACTAGCATAATGAATTGCAGATTGCTTTACCAGCTTCTATATTATATAATGTATACTAGCTAGATAGACATCTTTAACTCTAAATGAATCAATAGTAAATCAGAATTAATAGAAATACTTAGTATTTTATAATAATGTTGCTCACAATACCCTCAACTTGGAAATAACTCCAGCTTCCAAAACTGCAAACTTGGCACACACATCACACAGCTGTACACTGTGTGTGAGTGACTGTGATGTGGTGTAGAGAGCTCAGGAAGAGCTCAGTGTCTTTTACTTCAATTCTCAGTGACAAGAGCACTGCTTCTTTGTAGCTGAAGTGCATGGCAGCATAGCATCAAAGAGGACAAACTAGGCTCTTTATTGAAGTGCAGCCGCACTTTCGACCTCTTCTTTGTACTCCTTCCCATGCACTTCAGCAAAAAGGAAACGGCTCCTATGCTGCAGAACTGATCTAAACACATTCTGCTTCCACACAAGCCCCAGTATACCTCTAAATCACTCACACTCACTCACACACGCACGCACGCACACACACACGGAAGCATGCATGCACGCACACACGCACACAGTGGTTAAAGAAAAAGGAATGAAGAGCGAAACAATAAGGTGTGGAGAAAAAAATGCATTTCAAAAAGTGAAGGGGAATCTGCCAGAACAGATAAGGCATAAACACTAAAATCCATTCGGTCCTGGAAAACAGTGACACTGGTTTGCCGATGGGACAGGGTCTTGGTTCACAACCCTCATATTCAAGGCAGTTCATGATGGTGACTTAAATACAGAGAGACAGACAGGGAGGACACAGATGTCTGACCTTGCAGTGGTGCTTATGTAATGGTCTGCTTCAGTGCATTTAACTGCAGTGCTCCTTTCCAACCTGGGATCAGTGAAGGCAACATGTCTCTGCAGTCCAATCTCCTCTGACATCAATTCTAACACTCAGAGAGTATGAAAAGGTCCTGTGAGCTCTGAGTGAATCAGTTGTTATGGCCCTGCCTGTGTGGTCCCCATGGAGCCAATCATACTAATTAAACTAGACTACTTAAGCCTCCTCTCATTAGTGTCCAAGTAAACAGCCTTAATTTTTTATGCATTTTAATGCCCATCTCCCAGTTCTGAGGGTGGTAGTGGAGGGGACAGATGAGTGATGAAGGGGGGTAATTTCAGGTTTTCTCAAACGAAAAGTGAGTGCATTAAGTGTCATTTCACCATTCAAGTTAAATATGTGTTTGTGGATTTGCACTGATCGGGGTGAACTTGCTTCTGCAGGAACTACTAATGCCGAGTGAAAATAAAATACAGTGTATTAATGTTAGTCATAATAAGAAGCGGCTTTGCCGACGCTATTTCATGAATATGATTTTATAGCCAAGTTCAAATACTTGCAGACTCCATTATATTTTAGCTGGCTCTATGCACTGCAGTTACACAATCTACCACTGCTCCATATAGCAGGGGCAAGTAGGGTAACATGTGGCACGGCCCAAAAATAGCACTGCAACACTGGCTTCCACTTGATTACTGGAGCTGTAAACAATGTTTCCACATACAGAAGAAGTAAGCACAGGGCTGTGCACTATGATCATGAATATACACTATGTATGCATGTTGATATACATGTATGCATGTTTCCATGCACTGGGAAAGAGTGGATGAGAGGAACTGGAGGGCTATTAGCACAGTCAGCAGGAGGGAGGAACGGAGGAATAGAGGGAAAGGAGGGGGCAGCTGGGTAGACACCTAGCAAGTACCCAACTTGCTGGGCCTGGAGCTCTCGAACAGTGGGTGGGATCAAAACAACAGGCAGCAGACACAGAGCATGGTCTCACAGACACACATATTGTACTCCTCTGCCCACTCTCATGTCTGTGCTCCTTTTCTGTCCTCCTGCTGGTCTCCAGCAGTGTCCGAAGGTGGCAGCCATGTATGAGGCAGGGCAGCTCAAGTTTCATTTCTAGACCAGCAGCTCAACGGTCATAATGAGACATAATGAGCTTTAGCGTTGCCACTCTGCCTCTTACAGCAGCTCATCTTCCCCACCACAGGAACCTAGACAGTGGGTCTCCATGGCAGACTGTTTGCCTGCTTCAGTATGGGAGGATGTGTCTGCTGTCCTAGGGTGAGTTAAGACCTGGGCAAATGAGGTGAGCCTTCTCTTCCACTTTCAGGAAATAGCCAGCCTTTCAGCGTTGCCTGTGTCAGAGTGCAGTAGCTGTTTTTTGCAGAGACAGGTGCACACGCACCCGAGGAGGCACACGTGGATGTGCATGTGACCTGACGTGTATGCATGTGAGCATGCAGACAGGCCAGGACACACTGCATCTAAACAAAAAAATAAAATCATAACAGCAAAGCATAAATTAACAAAACCACTTGTCCTCCTGTACGGCGCTGAGGGGCATGTTGGTGAAGTGCTGCTACACTTGTTGAATCCATACAGTCCCTCTATGCCATGTCCGGCTAGTCTATAGTGTCCGTCTGACACTAAAGCAAATGCACATAAACCATATTTTAGGTCCGTTAATGGAGAGCAGAGCTGATCTGAGAGCAGTCGAGCTCTATGACTGCACACACAGAAGTAGACAGGGCGTGACATACAGTGCTGTCCACTGACGTCAGAGCAGCACACTCACTACTGTCACAGGCAACAGAGTCATGGCCCGGGGAGCTCAGAGAGTCTGCATGTGCAAATGTGTGTGAGTGTGCAGTCAGCATTACTGTGGAGACAGTGAGTCAGAGAGGCAGACAGGCAAGCAGAGACAGGCCCCTGGTAAAGTCCCTCCACCTCCTTTGCCTTCATACGCAGCCTTGAAGAGTCTTTGATTGTGTCAGTTTTATGCCTGTGTGTGTGTGTCTATCCATGTGTGTGAGAGAAAGATGCGTTGTGCATGGTCGTTGGAGTGTGCGAGGTCACGACGCTCCTCGTCAGGCCCTATTTTAAGGCCTGCGACTCATGGAGTGCCCCGGCCTCCACAGACCCATTGGGCTAATGATCAGCCTTGGCAATTAAAGTCAATCTGTGAGTCAGTGTGGCATCAGGAGGGCCATCTGCTTCCAGCCCTGTAGCACTCACTCTGGCCTGTGGGACCACTTGCTGGGGTCACAGCTCACCCAGCTTGTAGAGAGATGGTCACAGGATCTAAGGAACAATCTGCTGTGTAACTCCAGTTCAGTAGAGACCTGTTCTACAGATAGCACCGCTGTGTGTGCTGCCGTCATGTCTCAAGAGTGCAGTAAAAACACAAACAGTGGGATCTGTCTTATGGAGGACAATGTTGCATGCACCCATGGCACAGGTAAGCTCCTCATCAGCCTCAGGCCAGTGATTTTTTCCACCTGCTCCAGTATTGCAGCCAAGAAGTGGGGTACTTATTGTACTGAAATGGAAAATATAAGATGTCTGAATACTTAAGAGAGCTTCAGATCTGCTGATAATGACTGCACATGGTGTCCCAAACTACATCATCATCCATACAGGAAGTAATGAACTATAGCCAGAAAGAAGAGAGTTTCATTGGACAGAAAGTTTGAAACAGCATCTTCCACACTTTTAATTAGTGGGATACTCAGGTCAACTTTGATACAATTTATGTGGATCCACGAGACTGCAACAGTTCTGAAGCAAACCAGTTTGCGCATCTGCATCTGGAGACAACAGTGCTGAAATGAACATAGCGGAGTTCTTGAAGTCACACTTTAGCTGCATGTAAATACATTTTTAGTTTGTCTTTGATTTCAACATTGTGATGAAGTGCTGCAGAAAGACTTTGATGCCTGAGGGCCTTTACTATGAAAAAGAGCGAGAGGAGTTTGCTTTAACACCATGTTGACAAAGGGAAAGATTTTCTCGAAGGTTCTTTTTTGTGTTCGCTTCCGCTCATCAGCAGAGCTTTGTCCTATATGTCCTTATTATACACATCACCACACACCCACCATGCCTTTTCATCCTTGACCCCAAACCTTGCATAAGCTACCTTTGCTTCAAAAAGTTCATATCTCTATATAGTCCACGTCAACACCTTTCCATCTCCCAACAGCAGACGGTTGCAAAACCCTGGGAGGCTAACTGGTGGTTCAAGCCAATGCCCTGGATGTGACCTCTGGTGCATTTATCATATGCTTGGCTGGCTCTGCCCCAGTTTATAGGGGCATGCAGCCCCCAGGAACAGTCACTATTATACCAGTTGCACAGGTCAGCAGCTTTCTTTCCCTATAGCCCACATCCTGAGAGGACAGCTGCTTCCTATATCTTTATATTCCCCTCCTACAGGAATAAGGGGCAAAAGGCCAGCGGCCTTCATTTCACTGTTACTTACAGTAGCAGAGAGCAACATGCACCTTTTATAGGTTTAACCCTAACCCATGCAACATCTGTCACTCTGTGCTGGACAATTCATACTGTAACAATGGTTGCCAAGTAAAAAAACAACAACCAAAAAACAAAACAAAAAAAGAATTACCGCCTTGCAGTTCTTTGCTTCCACCAAACAGTCGCACTGCAGTTACAATTCACATCCACATCTCTCCAGACTTACATGTAGCCATGGCAGTTGGCAATGCTTCAAATATAGACATTGCTACAAAGAAGCTACATATTCTCTCACACAGCTACATGTTCACGCACATCTTCAACCCAACAGCACAGAAGATCTATACGACACAGTTTCATGTTGGACAGGCATAGTGTCACCATGTCAGTATCTCACCAAATGTCTCCCCTTCTGTGTCTGAGATATGGCATTGAATAATGGCCAAAAATCTGTTTTTGCAGAACATTATGATGTCACAGTGAAGTTGACCTTTGACCATCATGTCATCATTTTGTTCTATTAGACATTTGTGTGAAATTTTGTCATAATTAACATTTGAATTCTTGAGTTATGGCCAAAAACATATTTTGTGAGGTTTAAGTGACCTTGATCTTTGACCACCAAAAACTAATCAGTTCATCCTTGAGTCCAAGTGGATGTTTATGCAAAATTTGAAAAAAAAAAAAAAAATCCCCCCCAGGCCATCTTGAGATATCATGTTCATAAGAATGACATACACACAAGGTCACAATGAGCTTGACCTCTGACTACAAAAATATTCTCAGTTCCTCCTCAGTCCAAGTGGACGTTAATGTCAAATTTAAAGAAATTCCCTTGAGGTGTTCCATGAGAATGAGATGGATGAGGTCAAAGTGACCTTGTGCTTTGAACTTTAACCACCAAAATCTAACCAGGTCATTGTTGAGTCCAAGTGGGTGTTTGTGCTAAATTTAAGGAAATTCCCTCAAAGCGTTCTTGAGATATCATGTTCCCAAGACGGATAGATTGACTAACAACACAAAAAAAATAATGCCTCTGCTTTCGCCAGCACAGGGGCATAAAAAGCTTCATCTATTACTTTTTAGTTGCATGGACTTACAATTCCCAAATGGACTAATCATTTTAATCATTTGCTGGTTGAAACTATTCTGACAGCTTAATGTTTTCTGCTCATTAATGTTTCTTTTCAGAGGACTGTCCTAGTTCTCTAACATCTGACAAAGACCTTGTGAGTTTTATTTATATTTCAGAAACTGAGGAACCCAAAGATGTAACTTGTTTCCATATTGCTTTGCTTCAGTGGAGGTACTCCTGCCTGCCTCTCAAAACTGGGGGTGTGCCGACCGCCATCTACTGTGGACGATACACTGACTATGGATGAGTCCCTCGTACAAGCCCACTTCAAAAGATCCAAACTTTCCCTCAGTAACTTGAATCAGGACAACTCAACAAGGGCAGATATGTGGGTGGTTATGGCAGCCAAACCCCTCATCTTCTGCGTATGGGTTGGTCTTGTAGCCAACCAGGCCACCCTGCAGGTTTTCATACTCACTCATAACCACCTGCTGGGCTAGGCCCTGTTTACATCCACACAGAAAAAGAAATCTACTCCACACTGATTTAAGGCTTTTGAAATGGCATTTTCTGTCACTTAGATGTGATGGAGTGTGCTGTTGTTTCTAAGGCATGGTTGGTTGGTGGAGTTGCAGATACAGGGGGATGGAGGCTACCGTGGCGCTATCCCACACTTCATATCTGACGGGGAAACAGATCTGACACAGATGAAGCGTGTGACAAGAAAAGGATATGCCAACAAGACAAGAAAAACAGATGGAAAAACCAATCCACCAACTCCAACAAACTTACCCAAACACCACACAAGCATTGGTTATTTGAATGTGTTGTGAGAAAGACATACAAGATCCAATTCTTTTTTTTTAAAGGACACTGTTAAGGTAACTGGTAAGTCTTGTGTTCTCACTGCACCCTTGCTACACTTACCACTGCCCTCTCCCCTCCTTAATCATCCTTTCTCTCCGTTCTTTTACTACTTAAGAGGCTGACTCACTGGACCTGAATTGCTGTTTGTCTGTCATGACATCTGGAGTAGCTGGATGACTGAGTGTTATGTCTTTCTCTCACTCAGTCTGTGTCTCTCCCCTGATGGGACCCCACTGACATCTTCATCCGTGGTTTTTCAGTGTAGCATAATGACCTCCTACTAGCAGCCCTAATGGAGCCATAATGGTCATTTATGCCAGGGGAGGCTCTGAGGGCACGGCTGTGGAGGCAGCGAGTCGCACAGGAAGACGGGCGAGCGGAGAGAAGCTCCTGGTTAAGTCCCTCCACCTCTGCCTCTTCCCTTCATACACATTTCAGTCTTTGTATAAATACAGCTTTTCTGTGTGTGTTGAGTGTGTGTGTGTGTGTTCAACTGTGCATTCATGTGCGTGCAATGAAAGGAACCGATACAAGACTGGTTAACAACAGACAGCATAATATGAATGTATCAGGGGTGTTTCCCTGCTTTTGATGTTCGCTTCTATAGCTTATTCACATGCATAATGCACATATGCACACTACATTTTCTTTTTTAATTACATTTCTGCTCATACAGATGAGCTTCCTATTCATGCATACATCATACACACAATGGAGTACACCACCACTCTCAAACCTCTCTTCTATATTTGCTACCACCACTGGCAGAAACTATACTGTACATAAATTACAGCACATAAACTTAACTTGCACTTATTGCTATTTTCTTTCTAGCCATTTGCATTTTAATATGCACGGTAAACACAAGGACCATCCTCTGTATACAGTTTTAGCCTAGGGTAATCTTTAAAAAAGAGTGCTCTCTGTTAGAGAGCAGTTCAACGTACTGTAAGGCTGTGATCAAATAAAATACTCCTTTAAATGTGGCTTTAAACACCTTAATCATGTGAGGTCCTCCAAACTAGACACCTCATGCTTTAAATGCAGCACATCTTGGGTTGTTCCCCTGGGGGCTGCAAGTTGAATAATACAATAGCACATTTATCAGCTAGCTAATGCTAATTAGACCGTTGCATGGAAACGAGAATAATGTACAATAATGTTCCTCATGTCCCGTCAGCTCCTGGTTTCTCTGTTTCTAGTGATACTTACACAGCTGTGTTTTGGGTTTAAAGCTACAGTAGGTAACGTTTATTAAAATAACTTTTTGTCCTATTTGCTGAAACTGTCACTATATCCTGACAGAAGAATATTAGACCGATAATTTGTGAAATGATCAGGTTCCTCTGGCTCCTTCTAGTGCTCCTAAAGGCACTGCAATAATCCACTGTTTTTTGTTCCTGAACAAAAACAACCAATCAGAGCCAGCAGGAGTTACTAACACATGTCTATCACTGCTCATGCACACACTGTTCTGCCAGCAACAGCGTTCATGGTAAAGACAAGTAAACAGAGGAAGACAGACAATGAAAAGCTTTCACTTTCACTCCTCCTGGCTCTGATTGGTTGTTTCATTCAGGCACAGTGGATTCTTGCTAATGCCATTAGGAGCACTAGGAGGAGAAAGAGGAATCTGATTTTTTTCCACAGATTATCTGTCTCATGTACGGTCAGGATATAATGACAGTTTAAGCAAATATGACAAAAAGTTATTTTTTATTATAGTTACCTACTGCAGCTTTAAGTCTGAACAAATAACATCCTATCTAATCCATTAGTTATCTTCATTTAAAATGTTAAGAAAAGATATGATCATCTTACTCTAGGTTTGATCTCCTCAGGCAGTTTTATTAACCTCTACTCAGATGGGATTGGAAAAAAACAGACATGGCATGAATTCATGGACAGTGTGAAATAAATGTAGCTTCTCTCAAAATGGAAAAATGACAAAAAGGATCTTAATTTCAACAAAACTTTTCCTTCTCTGAACCTATCTGAAAATCAGTGCCGTCCCACTGTTCGTAACTGTAGTATCTAGGGAACGGTGCGCTCTTTAATGTCTGATAGACTCAAAGTGAAGTCCTTTTGTACCTCATTTTGATTCAAAGATACTTTCAATTTTAGTCTGCTCTTTGTAGCCGGATAAATGTTAGCTCTGAAGTCTGATCATTTAAGTCAAGTTCTGTAATGCTGATGTGTGCTGTATTTGCATACTTTGATTTCTGTCTCAGCTGCCATCCAGGATGAGCAGAGCACTGTATGACACTGTTTATAATGGAATGGTTACTTTCAGGTTTTTTTGAGCTAATACGGACATTTCTAATAAGCAGTTGCAATTTTAATAAAACTCACTGAGGGTGTACGGCAGGGACACTTACTCGCTTTGCCAGGGGGCCACTTTTTTAATAAACAGACATTAATAATATTTATCAGTATATAAAATAAATACATTGCCTGTTTTTAACCTTTTTTTTTTTTAATAAACAAGCTCTATTTTGATGCTGTTGTATGCACTCTGGCACTGTATTACATTAAAAAAAAAAGAAAAATATTCCAATGTAAACTCATTTATCTTCAGTGTGAATTCAAAAATGACTGTCAGGCCACCCGGCACCTTACGTTGGGCCAGACTTGGCCCACAGACTGCAAGTTGAGTATCACTGCTGGTGTACTGTTTTTTCTACAATACTGAGAGGTTAGGAACATTATTTGTCATTTTATTTACATTTATAATGAAAAATGTAAAAAAAAAAAAAAAAGTAAAATGAAAATATTTACATTATATTTTTGATTGAGGAATGCCACTTTAAATTTGTCATATTAACAACACACCCTCAGTGAGACACACACTGATTCTACTGCCTGTGTGTTCAGCTGTATGTTCATAGGCAGCTGTATGTGGGCTCCACAGCAGAAAATGAACTGAAGCTACATGACTGACATGTCAACTACCTACCTTAGCTCAGCCTAAGTGATACTGATACCTACATTTACAGATATGTACTACCCCGACATTACTCTAAAGCTATCTGACAGTTTTATACAGGACACCTGCCAATTTTGTCATCTCACTATAACAGTGTATTTATTACTGCATCCAGTTGATGATAGTAACAGAGCAGCAGCTGTTAAAGGGTTGGTTCACTTTAACTGCAAACAAAGATATTTTCTCACCTCCATAGCATTGGGGGTGGCAGCACAATTCTCAGAGGCTGATATCTTTAAACCTAAGCAAATAAAATCTCACGTATTTCTATGGCTGAATACCAGAAGATATACAGCACATAGAAGAATATGATTTGATTGTAATTTTGGTGAATCTACCGTTTAAGTAGACTGGGAATGCAGGATGGCTTGAGCATGCTGCTAACTATTTTGTTCCCCTTTTCAGTAATGCAAATATATCAATCAGCTTGATTAACACTCCTCTAGGAAACGGGGTTTATCGCAGTGCCAAACATCACCTTTTTTTCCATCTTTTTGGAAGCATGTCCTGGGTGTGTGCAAAAGATTTCTGGGAAAAGCAAAGATAATGCTCAATTCAGAGGGAGTGACTGGAAATATGAAGATTCAGCAGCAACTCAAGTGTGAAAGTGTCAGAAATATTAGCATTATTTTCTTTTAAAATCACATGACGACAGCAGTGCAATAACACCAGTCTGAGGGACTGGTGTTATTCAAGAGTAAAGGCAGTAACAGCCTCAGCACAACTCCATAGGTCTTCATCTTTTACAGGATGTTAACATCCACATGGAAATGCAACATGACAACACTCACATATCACATTTCACATGTCACATTTGCATACATACATTACAGTCCCCACTGATTTTATTTGACACTGACAATACCACTGCTTGCCGTCAAGGTTCTGATTGCATAACAGCCCATTCTGAGAAAATGTTCTGACATTTTTTCATCACAATAGGATCAGACAGACAATGACTGTCACAGGTCATTGTGCATCACTCTGTTACGAGTCACTCGTTAGAGACGGGCTCTACTAACAAACAAATCACTGTAAAGCTGAAAGAAATGTGTTCCTTAAACATAGTAAACTATTAACTAATTGTATCCACTGATACAAAGAAAAGCTCTGATGAATGAAAAAAAAAGACTTCTTGTTCTTGTGATGTTGCAAATCATTTGTTACACCTCCTTACCATTTGTAATTCTGAGGTAATGGAAAACATTGCTGCCTTCTTGATTGTCACTACACATGCAGGATGCAAGCATAATGCTGAAACCATGCTGCCACGAGGTAAACAGTGTGTGATTACAGCAGTGAATATAAAGTACAGCTTGGAATTTAAAAGCTGAGCAAAAATCAGAGAAGGCATCTTTATGAAACACTTCAGTTCTCTTTCTGTTATCACTGTGAATACATTCTGTAATAGCTAAAAAAATAAAAAGTGCCTAAAATATGTGCAAAGATTATTTCTATACACAGAATTTCTATCCTTGAAGTGCAACCAAAAATTTGAAGATTTAGTAAATTTTATATTTCGTGAGGACCTTGTAATATTAACCTTGCAGCTGATTTTCCAATCTTGAAATTTTAAGCAAAATGCTGCTTGAATTTCTGCTGTGCAATTAAAGGTACCCTGAGGCTTTTTCTTTGCAACCAAACATGGTTTTGTTTCTTATAAAACTGAAGTGTGTGCAGGCTTGTTGTTACTCTACTGCAACAAACATTTTCAAAGCCTTCCGTGCATTTTTTGATGTTGCAAAATCTGCATTTTTAACATCATCAGTTTTTCCTGTTTTACTGGCACATTAACTGCAACTGCATTACTGCTCTCTGCTGTCTGCAGATGTGTCATGTATCTATCATGCCACCTCCATAGTTGTGGCATACATGTGCATCCATATAAATGTTCAGTCTTCAATGTTACTCAGCTAAAATATATTACAACACTTATCTATGTCAGAGAAACATTTCTTTTTTTAATGGCAGTTTTTCCAGAAAAAAGAACGTATATATTTTGCGGTGTTCCACAAGGGAGTTGCTTGGGTCCACTTTTATTTTCAATTTTAATAAATGATGCTGATGTAAATATGATTGCAGGCGACTCAACGTTTTTCTGTGCTTCATCAACTTTAGTGGAGCTGAGAGAAAATCTACTTGTAGACTTCAATGCATTACTCAATGGAAGAGAATTAACAAATAAGTATTGAACATTGTCAAAACTAAATGTACTGGATTTGGTCATAGGAATGTTCTTGCTAATGCCACTACACCCAATTTCGTCCATAAATGGGACATCAGTTGAGCACCCAAACTACTGGGTGTTAAATTAGATAATTAGCTTTCATGGATTGAATAAATTGATAACATTGTTTCCATGATGGGAAAGGGCATTAAAACTGGAGATCCAAACAACGAATAAAGAATAAAGACAGTGTTCAGTGTGCTTTCATTTTACTCCACAATTTATGAGTAGCAGTTATTTTCTCCCCCACAAAAAAATCTTACAGTAACTACTAGGTTAAACACACATAAATACCACTGTCTGAGTGTGCCCTTTAGGGAAATGCTATAAAATGTAATTGCTTGCATGGATAACTTTTCGACAGATAGAGGATGACCTGATTTACATCACAATGTGTGAAGGTCTCTAAGCACAAATAGTAATAATGTCTGTGCTGGAATCATTTTGTAAGCAACTCTTGGCATACAAATACAGACACATAGAAACATACTGTATGAGATCGATATCAAAGGCACTTTGTGATCAATGTTGGAATTAATTGGGAGTGTCACAGGGACCAGAGTGCTAAGTTGTCAGATACTGTTTAATAGCTGTTGAGCTGGTGTCTGCTTTGCATCTAACTGGCTGCACCAAAAGGCTGTCTTTTTTTTTAAACTATGGTTGTGTATATATCACATTTTTTAGGGTTTGTTTTCTACACTTGAACTCTGTTTCAGCTGCAGGGATGTCAGCTTTGGTTTCTCTTTTTCTGTGTATGTCTTATTGAGTTTTCTTACTTAATTCACTGTTTCATCACTGATCAATGTTTTATCACTGTTTTATCTTGACAATTGGACAATTGCCTTACCACTTTTTCCTGTTAACAGTGGACCCCTGAGGTTTACTGGGTGTAAAAAAGCCTTGAAATGCTGCCCACAATTTACGCCTCTTGGATCCAGCCTGCCTGGTCTCAGCTGCATTTATTTATAGGAGTGTTTCAGCGGGGTTGTGTACAGTGAGGGAAAAAAAGGCTTTGATCTTAAATTGAGGATGCTTTCCACATCTTAGTAAGGAAGGACACCAGTCAATATTTGGCCCGAGGTTATTTAATTTGGACAAGGAGTTTGATTCATACATTAAAAATTCCAATTACCCTGTCAAGAGTTGAGCGAGCCCAGAGGAGGCTGTTTTAATCATACAGCTTTATCAAACTCTTTAAATTGAGTTTAACATGGACAGGATCATACATTCTGCCTCGGGGAAGGTGACATCCCTTAATTTGTCCTAAACAGTAAACATTTTAAAAATCCATGTTTAACTAGAATTACTTATACGGAATAAATATTGAACACTCCTTTTCCTTTCAGTCTCTTCTCTCTCTTTCTGTTAGATCCAAGATCATAAACTTTTTAGGATGCTTTTACAGAATATGAAGAATGGATAAAAACACATTCTTAATGTCATGTTAGATGAATGCTGCACACAAAACAACCATGTACACTGTCAATCAGTTATCAAAAGAAAGGCTCATTGTACTCTTAAATTATTCCATTTTCTTAAAAAAAAAAAAAAAAAAGGAACAGACAAAAATGGCTTAATTCCCACATTTGTATGCTACTCATGTTCCCCCACATTGATGAGAAGGTGCTATTCCATTTCTTCTGTCAAATAATGTTGTGGTCAGGTATAAATCTAGCATGTGTCTGAACTGCAGGTGGTCACAGCTGGACCTCCTGTCTTACCATTCCTGAATCTATTTCACAAAGATATTACAGAGATCTGAGCTGCTGTCAGATATTTCCCATTCCGTCTTATCAGTGGAAGGAATGATGTCTGGCACGGCAAACAAAGTATGTGCAAAGTCCTTAAATAAAGCATGAAATTGATGGGATGCCTGTCTAAGTGAGGCACCGCGGAGCCACGGGCCCTCTTGCAGCAGACAGGTACAGCTGCTCACCTCCAGACTGCACGCCTCCCATTTGGACTCCCATTAAAGTGCCCGGCGCTCTGAGTCAACACTTTTAATGCAGAAAATGACTTCATTCATTTTCCATTACAAGAACCACGTTTTTTAAAATCTGCCTACACAAAGCGCTGCTTATTTTTCTGCTTCTCCACAGATGAATTTGCATACATTGGGCCGCTGAAGACGAAGAACTTCCCCCCATTTTAGACATTTGGTCATGGCAGTGTTCGAGGACGGGATAAAAAGGAGTAAGCAATTTACTTCACTATACGTCAGCTTTCAAAAGCTACTTGAGAAATCCGGACACGTAACATACTTATCATCCTGCAGATTATTTGGTGACTGACTTGTATGTTGATGAGCGCTCGTGTATGTGCGTGCATGTGTGTTCGTGTGTGTGCATGTATGTCTGAATGTGTTGGAAAGTGCGTGGCAGAAATCAGCTGCAACAATGATATTTTTAAAAAAGCCTTTAACTCACCAGGGAACTGGTAGCTGTAGCTGGGTGCGAATCCAGTGTATCCGCGGCCATACGTTGCCACAATATTAGGGTAACCTTTGACAAAGCAGAAAGAGATTAAAAAGAGATGAGAACTATTATATATAAATGTGATACACACACACAGACAAACATTGGAATATGACTACTTACAAATCCACTTTGAGAGAGAAGCAAATCTTAAAAGACTCCATTTTAAACTCTTGGGGATTCAGACTACTGAAGTGTTCTCATTTTTCAAGCAAATTTTAATGTTATTTGATACCCTGAAAAAAAAACTACAATAATCCACGTTAAATATGAGCCTGAAATAGTTAGGATTAAGTGTTACATTTCAGAACAGTACTTTCCATATACAAAGTGTTTATTATGTGTCAATCCTGCTTTGTTTGGGAGAAAAAAACTGTAATAAATAAGAAGTGATTTATTCTTATGCTTCAAGCCTAATAAAGAGGCGGCATGTATTTATAGCTCATAATGTTGATGGTAGATTGTCAACTGAAAAACATTCGCTGTGTGTGCAGTTTGACACCAAGCACCACCCTCAATCAATGGTCAACTGTCACAATTACATTAACATCTAATCTTGATCGCGCAGCTCTGGTTGCTTTTTCCTACAGGACATATTTTACACAATCTCTCCTTAAAGCAAGTTATCCTTCATGGATCAATAACCCGTTTAATCATATTAGATTTTAACACACTTAGGTACCTCGACAGGAGCCTCTGAACAGCTAATACAAAGTTTTTCTTCCTTCTTTTATGTAAGTGATCCCAATCATTAACTGGGGTTAGATTTTCATTGGGGTTGGGTATCAAGAACTGGTGCAGACTTTGCTGGTTCTTAACAGGTTGGATTGCAAAGCATTAATAACTTCCTGAACAAACAGCACTCCCCTGGTTCTTAACTGTCTCATTCATTTTCATTTTTTAATTCAATCACAAGTTCTCAGGCACTTTTATAGCTCAGTGTAATAACACATTATAGCAGGTGCCTTGAAATGACGTTGGCGTCTGTTTCTGTGCATCTCTAGCATAGCAGAGAGCTTTATGTGTTATTCTGGCTGATGGTTAAAAAGATACTGTGGGCATGGAAGTGATAGCTGCTCCTCATTTACACCTCCAGCGTGGCATTCATTTGTGTGTTGCTTTATTGTTTTAATATTTTACATAAGGTTTAACCAGCAATTGAAACTAACGTGTCATCTATGGTTAACTATCTCAAGAGTTACCAAGGCAACCAGTGTCATATGGAAATCATAAGCATGTGCTAAATGTGTTTAATCAACCAGACTGCTTACACAGGAACTACCTCTGAGAACAGCAACATTGAGGTGAGAGTTTTGCGCACCTTGTTTTTACCTGCAACACTGTTCAAATTAGCAAGAGCTTAGCTTCCTCAAATGAAACCTGACTCTATATTACTGCTCTAATTTAATTTTAATTGGATTGGATTTGTTTTTTTCCAAATATTAAAATGTGTCTGAAAAACATATTAACATGAATCCAACATATTAAAAAAGATGAATCGTCCTATTCATAATTCCCATTTAATTTACATTATAACATTGATGACAGGCCAATTATCACCCATAAGTCATGGTGCATCATGTGAGCTAGCTAACATTCCAAGAGTGTGGACAGCCTTATGAGCCACAATAGACTGTATTGTGACTTTTAAAGCAAGAGACACATCGTCAACCTTAAAAATCACCGGCGAAGCTTAAGTACCTAGCCATGCCACAACTGCTGCTGAGTTAGCAGCTACAGGCTAGCACAAACAAGATAGGACTCAAAAATGTAAGTAGTAGGGGGGTCCCTGTTCTGTCAGTCTTTCAGCTAAGAGGTCCTTAGCCTGAGAAATGTTGAAGACCCCTTATATAGGAAATACATAAAATCTAATTCAAATCTAATGTCCTGTCATCTGTGTTTTAAATTGTGTGCGCACAAGTTTTTCCATATTGCAATTTTGCATTTTTGTTGTGTACTGTAGATTTGGTGCCAGTTCCTGCATTTTCAAAGTCTGTGCAGTGTTGACAGTGCACTCAGTTTAGCAGCCTCTCTCTCATCATTCCTGCCATGCATTAAAGCTGAGTTATCAACTCTGTCCATCAGCATGCAGTGACAACTATACTGCCCTTCCTGATCACACACCTTTGTACAGCAGGTTTCTCCTTCAATGGAAGCTACTAAGCTAAGATCTCAGATATTTTTTTTTTAAACATTTTGTACACTTTGTATTAAAATGGGCTGCAGATGATTCAAATATAATCCATACATTTCATGTCATGTTCGAGGGCTGCACAAAATGTTTCTCAGGGCCACCACTGGCCCACGGCCTGCAGTTTGGGTAACTATGGAATACATCAAAAGCACCAGAAAATATTTATTAATCAAATTAGGCAAATTACAGTAGTGGTGGAACCTTTTCTTTTCATTTCCATACAGATTGGACCTTTTAACGTGATGTATTTCCTGTATGAAAGGTGACATATACATTACAATAATAACCAGTAAAATCAGTATTTCAATGAGAGATGCTTCACACAGTATGAGTACATACATCTGTGATAAACCAGTATTTGAAGCCCAGGATTAGTTGGTCAGGGTTACTATGTATACAGTTATGGTAAAATGTACCCACAGCCACTGAATTATAAAAGTTGATGTGACTAGAAAATGTGACTACAAACTGCCATCTGTAAACCAAAGTCAAAGTCTGTGTGAGGGTACAGGCTTGTTTAGAAGTTATACAGTCCCTGGATGGATGAGGAGTTACAATGAGGCCAGAAGAGGACCCAGTGTCACTAGAAAAATTTAAGAGTAGCAGATGTATTGTTCATCTGCTGTCATGATTCTTATTACAACCACAGACCCACCAGTTAATTAGCTGGACAGTTTTCAGACAGAAGCAGCTGTGGGCAACATATTGAGAAACGGGGTGTGAGGGAGCAGGCAGCTAGGAAGTGGGATGCAGACAAAACAAGACATTTGAGAAGAGTGGGTGGGCGAGCAAGTGAGCCTGCAAGAGTCAGTGAGAATTTGAACACCATCAAAGGTAATGTAAACATAATTAACCCTCTAATTATGGTATATGTCTCAGTCTTTATCCGTTTTCCTCAAGCTATTATCACCTTCAACCATAAGTCTGGACTAAATTACCTAATAAGAGGAAGTCCTTTAGGCCAGGAATGAATAACTGGAGCCAACCTTGATAACTCTTCCTCACTGTGTGTAAATTACACCTCAGAAACTGACCTTGGAAACCTCTTTCAGGCTTTTGCGTCGTCGGTTCTTGTTAGATACAGTATGTACCAGCCTGATAAATTTGCTGTAGTCGCAGCTGAATGTTTAGATTGTAAATTTTGGGCTGCTCCTATAGAGAATGCAGACTAATAGAGCTTATATTAAAGCGATAGTTCAGGTCTTTTGAAGCAGGTTTGTAAGAGGTACTTGTGCATAGTCAGTGTATTACATATTGTAGATGTCTGTTGTAACACACCCAGTTTAGATAAACAGGCTGGCGTACCAACAAGGAAGACAAGCCATGTACTACTATGAATGGGGTGCAGCATCAAAACGTATTTAAGCCACCTGAACTAGAATTACTGCCTAGGGGTTGGATGCCCCTATGCAACAGCCACGTTACAGCTACAATTTGCATCCATGTCTGTGAAAACATAGATGCTTCACACATATCTTCCCCCCAGCAGCAAAACAATTAGCACAGTGTTAAGGTGGGCAGGCAAAAATTGTGTCAACAATTCAGTATCTGACCAAACGTCTCCCCTTCTGTTCCTGAGTTATGGCCATGAATATGGCCAGAAAAGTGTTTTTGCAGAATATTTTGATGTCAGAGGGATGCTGATCTTTAATCTTATAAAAATAAAATGTCATAACTTACTCATTTTATCCTATCAGACATTTGTGTGAAATTTTGTCATAATTTGTGTATGAATTGTTGAGTTTTTGCCCAAAACATGTTGAAGTAACACTGACCTTGACCGTTGACCAACAAATTCCAAATCAGTTCAGTGTTGAGACCATAAAGACCTTTGTGCCAAATTTGAGAAAATTCCCTCAGGACACTCTTGAGATTGCATTCATGAGAATGGGATGGACTAGGGCACAGTGACCTTGACCTTTGACCACCAAATTCTGAACAGTTTAACGCTGAGTCTTAGTCGATGTTTGTGCCAAATTTGAAGAGAAGAAGTGTACCTGAGATATCATGTTCACAAGAATGAAACGGACGTGGTCACAGTGACCTTGACCTTTGACCTAAGACCACCAAAATCTAATCAGTTCATTGTTAAATCCCAGTAGATGTATCTGCCAAACATCCACTTGGATGTTTATATTGCATTCACAAGAAAGGGAGGTACATTCATCTACATACATACGTGCAGACATAAACATGAACGGATGGAGAGAAAACCTCAAAACATTAAGGCTCTGGCCACAGCTATTGCCGGCGCCGAGGCATAAAAATCAATATCAGTTTATGTGTATGCTATATTAAAAGAATTTTTACCACTTTACCTTGCCCTCAGACAGCTCGTTCTGACAGGAGAGCTGTCGTTAAAGCCACCAGACTCCACTGACATTAATTTAAGCTTGCTGAACATGGGAGCTGAAGGTCCACTGCTGCCTCGATCAGTTAGTTAGTTTGTGTTACTGTGTGACTTTAGTGAATCCAGACTAACCCTTTTTATTGCCAAGGTCACACAATAACACAAACAAAATAACTAACAGAGGCAATGGTAGACCAGCAGCCCCTGTGTTCAGCGATGTTAAATCACTATTTTTCTCAGTGGAGTCTGGCTTTGACGTGAGCAATAATCTGGCTTCAGTTCCCTGTTGGAAATTACTGTCTGACAGCAAGTTAAAGCAGTGAATATATTCTAAGTATAGTGTAACGTAAATTAGTATTAAGGTTTTCTTTTTTGGTGGGACTTTTTTTTTAGATTACTGACCCCCCCACTACAAGAGATTCCTTTGCTTCTATGTCAGACTCCTGTTTCTCCAAATTAGGGCCGTGCCAACTGACATCTACTGTAGGTAACACTGGCTATGGATAAGTACCTCAAATAGCCCCACTTCAAAGCATCCAAACTATCCCTTTGAATACAACTAGATGACATATTTCTAAATAATAACTGTATAGAACATTTAGTGTACGGAGCTAGACATTTAAACATTTTGTCCAGAGGCGGCCTGTATACACTTGTATGCATGTGTCTGCGGCACGAAGGCTTCAAAACATATTTTGCATGGATGCATATTTGTGTGTGTGAGGATGTGCGTGAGTGTATGTAGGCTATGTGCATGTGTGTGTGTGTGTGTGTGGATGTGGGTGTGAGCATGTGTGTGGATGCTCTGTTCTGTATGCCTCAGAGCCTGTGCCAGCTGGAATCAGAAAGGTTGACCTTGGTCATAAATATCTAATCAGTGTTTGCTGTCCATGAAAAAGTTCAATTTATTCCTGACCCAATGGGAAAATGCCTCTCCCAGACCCTCTCCCCGTCTCTCGCAGACAAAAAGAAATGCAAGTCAGAGAGGCAGCGAGAGGAACCTTAACCTGGTATGGATAAAGTAGGACGGAGGCTCCGGCAGAAAAAAAAAAAAAAAAAAAATCCTCCATCAGCTGCTGATGAGAAGTCATCACCAGGAAGTTACAGATGGATAGCTTTCACACAACCCCTCTTTGTTTGTTTGGTCTGAAAAGAACTGTGATATAATACAATGAAAAGCTATCACCCACTGCAAAATATTGGATATTATGTGTTTGATACTGTCTTACTGTCAAACAGAATAAATGCCAAACTGAAATTGTTGGCTTAGATACCACGGCTCCTCATACTTCCTTATTTCAACATTTTCTGAAATGGCAAAACCACTTCCCTTGTCTGATGTACCGCATTACAATGGGTTTCACATTACTAACCGGAGAATTTGCAGCAAGATGCGTGCACCGAGTATATGAGGAGAGGGCTATAAAGAGGAATATGAAAGTGTCGGGAAAGTAGATTAAGATACATGCTAAGTTAAGCTACTATCTCATAAAACCCTTAGTATGTGCATACCAACAAGAGAGTGGGAGGAAAGAAGAAAGAAAGAAGAGAACCCACTGTGTTTCCTACCATTTCACTAAATGAAGCCTGCCACTGGGTCTGGCCTGGTGGCGGCCTCTTAGTGCTCTTATTTGCCTTATTAATATGCATGCTAATGTACCTATTTTATGGCTCAACAGTTCTGATTCACTTTAAAATCAATTATCCATCTGGTACACCCATACCTCGCCCAGGCTCAAATGTGTATTAATTTCAGCAAACATACATCGGGCACAACACAATAAAGATAAATGCCTCGATTAGAGGCGGTAAACAAAGGAGCTAGGGATGGCTTTAATGAGATTTGGCACAAAAGGAGCTTACACTTTCTTAAATAATGAGCCTAGGGTCCCCTTTTTCTAAATGCAAATTATATAAAGGAATGTTTCGCTGTCCTTGTTCCAATTTCATTTAGATAAGAGTGTCTCCAAACAAGTTGGCTGTTAATATTCTCACATGAGCACATCACTGCCTTTCCGCCTGCCGTCTCCCAATGGAGGGGAAGAGTGCTGTCCTCTTCACAGACACATTAGTCTGTAATAAGTTCTGAAAAGTTCACTGTGCTTGTTAAATACTTCTAACAGATGAGATGGAACTGAACGACTTAGATAGAGCTGACAGAAGCACTTGGCCAATCTTATCTACACTTTTAGTACAAACAGATCTATAATCAGTCGCATAGCAAGGTCAACCCTGGAATAACCCTGACAGTTTATGCAACTGTATAAATATAGATGGATAGTGAATATATGGACACAAACATGGATAGATAGCACAGGTAATTGTTTTACTGTCCCTTAATTGTAATCACAGCTCTGGTTTGTGACCATTTTTTCAAAGAAAATGCAAAACAAGCAACATCTTACTGCATCGACCTTCAAAGCCACTTTAAACGTTGCGTTACCTGGTACAGATAAAAATGCATGACTGTGGTTCTGCACCTGCTATGAGAGGGAAGGGGAGGGGGATACTTGCACGGTAAAATGAGTCTCTTACAATCAGCTGCATGTCTCTTTTGCTTTTGAAGAAAAAAAATAAATCTTTTATGTGAGGGCAAATCCATTTGGTCGGGTCGCACATACAAATTATATGCATAGGAAATGTGAACGACAGACACACAGACAGACAGATGGACGGATAGGTAGATAGTGAGACAGATAAATAGGTAGACAGAGAGACAGTGGGTGGGTGGGGAGGAAGGGAGGGGAGAGGAGAGAGTGCAATAGTGTTAAATAAAAAGGGCCACAGGCATGGGCTGGATGGTAATGAAGAGGGGTGGGCCAGCAGCTGAGGTCCCTGTAGATGAGATCTCTCCCTGACATGTGTGTCCCCTTCATTACCCATTAAGGGGGGCACAGTGATGAATCCTTAATATGACATTACACCAATTTTCCTCTTCATTTAGCCTGCTAATGTGCTGGTCTGCTCCTATATGCCCAGGGGCTGCCTGTACCAGACTCGACCAGAAATAGACCACAGTGGCCACTGGTGGCACACCTTGAAGCAGCCTAATTAGGGGCAGCGCCCACCTAATGGGGCTATCTAGACGAGAGTTTGCATAAGTTGGTTTTTTTTAGAGGGTAGAAATTGATGACTGAATGGCGGGCGTGTCTGACACCTCGTCTGAACCCCACACAAACGTTATGTCTTACATTTTTTTGGTTTTATTTGCATCCTAGTCAAAAATTTGTCTTATCAGTTAAAAAAACCAAGATATTTATATCTGATTTTGTGCCTGATGGGCCTTGTCAACATGATTTAAAATTAAAATGTCATACAAAGTATATGTGTGTATATACATATATATATATATATATATATATATATATATATATATATATATATATATATATATGTGTGTGTGTGTGTGTGTGTGTGTGTGTATGGGGTCACGTTAACCGTTTTTTTTACAACAGTGACCGGAAAATCTGAAGGCCGTCGGTCATTTTGACCGGTTGGAATTACCACCCCTGCCCACTTGGCGGCAGAGTGCACAGTACTGCAGAGAAAAAGTCATTCATCTGCTTCATGTAGCGTTGTTGACATAACACCCTGGACACACCGGACGCGGAACCGAAGCACGGCGCCCAGCAGTGGAGGCAGTTTTCAGTCAGCACCCATGTTAACCTATCTGACTGTCCACACAGGCCGCTGAGCAGAGCGGAGCGCCCGTGGAGTAGAGGCAGCGCTTCAGTTCGGCGTTTGGTCTATTTTTCACGGGAGCCGCGGGTGCTTCTGTCAAGCTGGATCGAGTGGATCGTACCAAACAGGAAGTCGGACACAGAAAAGACGAGAGAATCTGGCCAATTTTCAAAATAAAATAACAACCGCACGCACTGGGGAACGTGAGGAGAAAATACCGTGTTTATAATTTAAAATGACACAACAGTGCATAACCGAACACATTTTTCAATACCCTAATCACTTCATTACAATTTTAATTTTGTGTCACCGAGCCTACAGGCATAACTACATAACGCCCTGGACACACCGGACGCGTTAGTGACGCGTTAGTGCCGTCCGGTGTGTCCAGGGCGAAGCCTAATGGCACGGGTGTGTGGATGTCTGTTCATCTTTTTGTTCATGTCCTTATTAATGCACACTTTATAACTTGCTTGTTGGATTTATTAAAAACGAATGAATGAAAACTAAATGTCTTTAAATATCTTTATTATCATTTAAAAACAAAAATTAAAATGACCGGTAAAAATAGATTATGACCGGATTTTTATGACCCTGTCGGTCAAAATGACCGGCGACGAAAAAGTCTAGCGCAATGTCTATATATATATATATATACAGTACAGGCCAAAAGTTTGGACACACCTTCTCATTCAATGCGGTTTCTTTATTTTCATGACTATTTACATTGTAGATTCTCACTGAAGGCATCAAAACTATGAATGAACACGTGGAGTTATGTACTTAACAAAAAAAGGTGAAATAACTGAAAACATGTTTTATATTCTAGTTTCTTCAAAATAGCCACCCTTTGCTCTGATTACTGCTTTGCACACTCTTGGCATTCTCTCCATGAGCTTCAAGAGGTAGTCACCTGAAATGGTTTCCACTTCACAGGTGTGCCTTATCAGGGTTAATTAGTGGAATTTCTTGCTTTATCAATGGGGTTGGGACCATCAGTTGTGTTGTGCAGAAGTCAGGTTAATACACAGCCGACAGCCCTATTGGACAACTGTTAAAATTCATATTATGGCAAGAACCAATCAGCTAACTAAAGAAAAACCAGTGGCCATCATTACTTTAAGAAATGAAGGTCAGTCAGTCCGGAAAATTGCAAAAACTTTAAATGTGTCCCCAAGTGGAGTCGAAAAAACCATCAAGCGCTACGATGAAACTGGCACACATGAGGACCGACCCAGGAAAGGAAGACCAAGAGTCACCTCTGCTTCTGAGGATAAGTTCATCCGAGTCACCAGCCTCAGAAATCGCAAGTTAACAGCAGCTCAGATCAGAGACCAGATGAATGCCACACAGAGTTCTAGCAGCAGACCCATCTCTAGAACAACTGTTAAGAGAAGACTGCGCCAATCAGGCCTTCATGGTCAAATAGCTGCTAGGAAACCACTGCTAAGGAGAGGCAACAAGCAGAAGAGATTTGTTTGGGCCAAGAAACACAAGGAATGGACATTAGACCAGTGGAAATCTGTGCTTTGGTCTGATGAGTCCAAATTTGAGATCTTTGGTTCCAACCGCCGTGTCTTTGTGAGACGCAGAAAAGGTGAACGGATGGATTCCACATGCCTGGTTCCCACTGTGAAGCATGGAGGAGGAGGTGTGATGGTGTGGGGGTGTTTTGCTGGTGACACTGTTGGGGATTTATTCAAAATTGAAGGCACACTGAACCAGCATGGCTACCACAGCATCCTGCAGCAACATGCCATCCCATCCGGTTTGCGTTTAGTTGGATGATCATTTATTTTTCAACAGGACAATGACCCCAAACACACCTCCAGGCTGTGTAAGGGCTATTTGACCAAGAAGGAGAGTGATGGAGTGCTGCGGCAGATGACCTGGCCTCCACAGTCACCGGACCTGAACCCAATCGAGATGGTTTGGGGTGAGCTGGACCGCAGAGTGAAGGCAAAGGGGCCAACAAGTGCTAAACACCTCTGGGAACTCCTTCAAGACTGTTGGAAAACCATTTCAGGTGACTACCTCTTGAAGCTCATGGAGAGAATGCCAAGAGTGTGCAAAGCAGTAATCAGAGCAAAGGGTGGCTATTTTGAAGAAACTAGAATATAAAACATGTTTTCAGTTATTTCACCTTTTTTTGTTAAGTACATAACTCCACATGTGTTCATTCATAGTTTTGATGCCTTCAGTGAGAATCTACAATGTAAATAGTCATGAAAATAAAGAAACCGCATTGAATGAGAAGGTGTGTCCAAACTTTTGGCCTGTACTGTATATATATATATATATATATATATATATATATATATATGTAGACAACACATTCTCACTCCCAAATCGTCAAATATGGCAGCTTTGTCGGTGGCCCTACGCTTTAAACTATGACGCTCTAGGTACCCCTCTAGCATCAGTTTTGGATGTGTCCCTTTTCTGTATCAATCTGTGCTTGTTACATGCTACAGTGTCTTTCAAAATAAACTTCCATCTTCACACAAAACAAAGGTTTGCCACCAAAACTACTTTAGGCAACAAAACTACTTGGTTAGGTTTAAAAAACACAATCATGGTTTGGGTTGAAACAACTACATTTGTTACTGAATGACTGTGTCATGTGATGTAGGCCAGTAACTTTGTTACGTGGCTAAAAAAAAACTCAAGTTGACTTGGTTTCACACATGACATGAACACGGATCTCCTGGCTGAAAGTTTATAGTGTGTTTGACCCTTCAAACCCTTCCCGCCCTTTTTGAACTTTCTCTTTCTTTCTACTATGTCTACTTGCTGCGGACAGAATACACTGGAGTTAGCTGAAAGCCCAAAAGACTTTTCTGTCTGTAACAGAAGTCAAGGGTCACTGACCAGGCTGCCATATTTAACACCATGGGAGAATGGGTTGATATAGATCGCTTGTTTGGGTATTTGCATATGTGCGTGTGTGTGTTATTGTGTAAGTGGATGTGTGTGTGACTCACTCAGCATGCCCATCCCCAGCATGAAGGCATCCATGGTGTAGGGCAGACCCCTGGCTCGCCCTCGTGTACCTGGTGGGAACATCACCTCCTTGGGCTGGGCTTTCTTACATTCTACCTATGTAGACAGACAAACACACACACACACACATATTCACATGCGCGCACACACACACACACACGCACGCACACACACACACACACACACACACACACACACACACACACACAGAGGCAAAGCATTAGACTGTGTAGGTACACAACCAGACAGATCTGACAGGGCTGTCTCAGCTCTTTAAGGTGGTTTTCTATTTGACTTGCACAGCGCTAGATGTTTTCCATAGAGAAAAACAAGACTGAGTCAATCTGAGCACCTCACATTTTAGAGGAAGGTCTCTAAGGAAAACTTACAATCATGCTCCTCCTGCATTAAAGCAAAGGTTATTGCTCCAGTGAGCATGTGCCCAATGCCTCAGGGAAATACAAGCTTAATACTTTCCAAGTGTTTCTGAGACATCAAGGTAGGAGAAGCTCTGTTCTGCAATGCCATTACCGCAGTCCCACTGTGTGGCAGTATGTCGTTTCTTTGTGAAAGGCAGCTCTTTGTTTAATCCAAACAGAATAATCTCAAAAGCAATAATCTCCCTTGACAAAATCTCTATTTTTCATTTAACTTGAGTTTTGCCAGGGCACTGTGTTTAAAATCTCAAGTTTGTTTTGTTTTTTTAAAAGTGTTTGAAAACTGAATATTTTTTTGTGTTCAGTGGTTTTATTTGTGCACTGTGAATCTGTGTGTCTGCTGGGCTGAAGTCCCCAGTGCCCCACAGTCCAATTCCACCCGCAGCACCCACCTCTCTCCTGCATTTCTTTCTCTCACTCCAGCTCTCACACATACAGGTTTGCTCATTTCCCATCTTGCAAGACTGACATCTCCTCCTCCTACATAACACATATCAAATGAGGGATGTGACAGGGACAGATGAGGAGAAGGAGGAAGATGAGAGTCCTATTTACCACGTATCTATCCTATCTCGATGAATTATAGAGAAGCACGATCGGCTGACAAGGGGTGGCATGGTCTTGTGTCTGTTGGTTGTTCTTTGGTAGGCTGAGTCTGTTCACCATGCTGCACAATCTATTTGCTCCACTGCCTGCTTGGCATCAGCCTGTCCATCTGTTTGTCTGTTTGCCTCCTGGCTCTCGGCTGCTTCTCCCTACTGCCTCCACTTAAGCAGGGCTTTCTCGGCTGCTGCGATTCACATGTCATCCTGGCCTGCTGCACAAGACAGGCTACTGCGCCAGTGCTGTGTACACCTCAACCAAGGTACAGCCCCGGCATCCATACAAATAGGCTCACAACTCTGACAGGCCAGCAGTGCACATTACTATTCACACACATTCACACATGCACAATAGCACACACAACGTGCCATTGCAAGTTGAAATAAAACTTCACGTCTGTACAAAGTTGCTGTGCTAAATGAATAGTATAACAAGCTCTGTATATCCAGCAGAGAGCTAGAAATGTAAAGAGGGAACACTAATGAAAAAGGTTTCTATCACAGAGGGAAAGTTGCTGCGTTGCAGAGCTGTGATTTGTTGCTGTTAGCAGCCCTTTCATTTGAAGCAGACCAACTAAAGTACACAGTTCCCTCAGCCACTTTGTAGCTGTCACAGCTACTCTGCCCTCCTTGCTTGCCTGGAATGGTTTGACATTGTGCTGAAGAGAGCACAGGCGCTCTTATCGTCAGGGAATGACCCCCGGCGTGGAAGCAGGAACTGGGTGGGACAAATGGATCGGTTAGAAATCTCAGTACACTGCTGAGATTTTCACATGTTCACATAGCTGGGTGACAAATACAGTCTAGTTAAGAGACAGTGTCTGCTCAGCGTCCTCCAGCAGCCACAGCCACATCCAACGAGTTGGACGCTCAGGTGGCCTGCTGGGAGTAAGACAGGCCCGGGTGTGAGTCATGCCTACATGCTCTCAGATGCCGATCTTTGATATTCAGAGAGAGGGCTCCTTGTCATGGATTTAAAAAACCAGCCAGGAGCCAGGAACTGTGGTGGTGTGAGTGTGTGGGTGTTCACCTGCTTCAAACACACAGGAGTGTGTGAGGGAGGGAGGCAGGAGCTTTCAAGAGTGAACTAAGTCAAAGAGAGGAGAACAGAGAGGACAGCAAGACAATTCTGAGCCTGACTGTGAAGCATTGCAAAGGTTCAGCAGACGAGAATGCACAGAGGTTTACTGACTAAACCTTTTGCTGCACGAACTGAAAGAAAACATTACAGTTATTAACATTAAATGTATTAATTTCTGTGTTACTTGTGCAGGACTCAATGTTATAAAGGCAGCACAATGTTGTGTTGGGAAAAGTATCATGATCCACCATTTAGATGGGGTGAACGGAGGTATTAGAGCATCTTTCTGCCCTGTAGAGAAATGAGGCACCCCCTTTAACCTGCGTTGCCTTCACTGCCAGGAAAGGTACATTGTTTTGTGTGAAAATAGGAGCTCTGAGAGCCTCACACACACACACACACACACACACACACACACTGTTTGCAAGACAGCTGACTGTTGAAGTGAATTCCTGCCACAGTGTTGACAAGGTATATTTACCTCAACCTGCGTGTTCCCTACACATATCGAGAGGTTTCTGCTGCACTGACATACTGCAGTTGATAGCTTATCTTTGAGATATGTGTCACTCTGTAACCAACGATAAAGTCAGTGAGGAAGGAAAACATAAGCCAAACAGTGGAGCCTATACACTCTCAAAAAGTTAAATCTTTTCAGTAACTTATTTGAAATACTGTTTGCAGCATGGCTAAATTACTCCACCTGGGAACTCTTTACTGTATTCGTTTGAGCGATTGGAGCACTCATTCAGACTCCATCACGGCACATACGGCTGTTCAAAAAAGTAGGCCTTGGATCTCGTCCAAGCAACCTGCAGCCCAGTTTGTCAGCAGTAAAAAGTAATCCAAGGCAACAACAGGAAATGACCCCTAAATGCTGTGTGCTATAAGGAGACAGATGTTGACATATAGCAGCCTGTGGATACTCATGCTTGGAATCTCTGGCATGATAAGATAAAACAGGCCAGTTGCCTGAAGAAAATGTTGACATTGTACGTTTTGGTAAACAACGGATAGGTTACATTTGCATACGCAGGATATCAGCGTTTCTAAAATTATGTATATGAGCGCATTCTGTCATCGAGAGGTGGAGGGAATGTAGGATAGTGTGTCATCTAAGTGAGATGGCTGCCAAGCTGTAGACCACTGTTCGAGACCAACAAACAATACCACCCGTGGTTTTGGCGACCATTTGTGATGCTCCCCAGCAGTGTTTGTGATTTTGAACCTGGGTGTTTTTTACAGACACATAGCAGTGTTTCCCGACGGCATTTGAGCCATGCAACCTGGGCATTTTTCGCTGACACTTTACGAGATTTCCTGGTGGCATTTGAGCCACTGACCCTGGGTGTTTTTCACAAACCCCTCCCTGCTTTCCCAGTGGCTTTTGTGCCACCCTATGTGCGTGTTTTAAGCCAAAACCTGATCTTTTCCTAACCATAACCGAGTCGTTTTTGTGCTTAAACCTAACCACACCTTTACCACAGAGAATCATAGCGTTTCAACATATCTAAATTAAAGTTAAAAGTTTAGATTACAAGTTTAGTTGTATGCCCTTGATTTATAACTTCAATTTAATTTGTGCATTTCAGAGCGCTAGGACAAAAATGTTAAATGGCTAAACAAATTAAAAAGATGTAAATTTACTCTAAATCGCATACCTTGCTCGACTTATTTCCAGCCCGTTACTGGTTAAGCTTTCAAATTCAAGGTGAAACAAATAAACAATAAAACAAATCAGTGTCAAATTCCGTATAAACTTCATCATAAAAACACAAACATTTCTGTGCCATTGCAGAATATTTCATTTTGTTCCACCACTGGCTTGTTCTGGTTATGAAATCAGGACTTTTTGAAGTTATTATTCCTTCAGAAATAACTCTATCTACCAATAACAGAGCTTGATATTGAAATTATGAGGTGCACATGCTGTATGCACACAAACATACGGCAATATACAAAGACCTCACAAGATCACACGATTGTGTAGTAAACCAGCTGACTGATGAAGAAAAAAAACAAACAACTGCCTCTGTTTTCATGTACAGACCCTGTGATTCAAAGCAGGGAAACACTCTGGTTATGACCTTTTCAATACATCTCCTATACATATTAACCTTGTAGGTATAACAGGAAGGTGTGGGCGGGATGGACTGGCAATGGCTGTCCTTCAGGGACGAGTGTTGTGGGTGTGGTGTGTGTGTGTGTGTGTGTGTGTGTGTAGAGGGGGAGGTGAACAGCTACTATTAGCTTCACTACTGAATGGATTCCATCAGTAGACTGGCAGACTGAAGAAAGGAAACAGTGTGATTCATTTACTCCAGCGCCCACTCCCAGCTGAACAGTCAAAACACATAGACTGCATAGTTAGGAAATGTCACGGCTCTGAATTCACAATATCAGGCATGGTGGTGTGGATTATTCACTTAAAGAAAAGTCCCCTCACAACCATTTAACAACTGGTTGAGTTAAAGTACTGACTGACGGATAACTATGTTAAAATAATGTGTTTTTTGAAGCTAAATTCTTTGGCACTTTTTATGCGAACAAAAAGGTCTTACAGAAGAGCAGGAGACATGCACTCTAAAACGCTAAGAATGGCAGGTGCGTGCATGCATGCTTGACAGGATGATGTGGAGGGATTCAGCTGCAGTGCATTTAGTCATAGTTTTGTGAGTGTTTGGACTTGAACTACTGAATCTACTGAGCAGAAATGGGATTTTGCTGCAGGAGCCCTTTGAGAAGTTTCTACACACAATTTGATACTTTCCTCTCCTTTGAAAACTTGTCACTGAAGGAATCCATTGTAATTCCTGTGATTTCCAGATTACCAGGGGCCATATTCACAAAGGATCTTATCTTATCACAAGAAGTCCTCCTAAATGGTGCCGAAAGCTCCTAACTAAGAGTTTCCTTTTAAGAGTAGCTCTTTTACTAAGTAACTGAGCGAACTCTCCAGCTGCCACTTGCTATTAATGACATCATGTTTCATAGATGAACTTACTCATTATGTCTACAGTAATTGGTTGGTAGGCAGGCAGGCAGACATTTACATTTTAGATGTTTCACAAACTGTCATGGATTTTATACATGAAACAAATAAAATATTGATGTGATATTCAATCTTTCACAATGCTGTCCAACATATAGCACCAATTAAATCCAGCTATGGCCACAAAAACAGCTCTATTTAGTTGTAGTACACTTATTTACTTACAAGTACTTCCTGCAATGCAAACTGATTTTATCTGGAGCCACAGTAGCGCAAAGTTGTGCAAACTATACCCTGTGTTACTGGACTGTTTTGACTTGTTGGTGGGCAGATTGGATTTTTTTTCCGCCAAAACAAAGTATGCTTTTAAAGGTCCAGTGTGTATGTTTTAGTGGCATCTAGTGGTGAAGTTGCAGACTGCAACCAAATGAAACCTTTCCTGTGTGCCAGGCATGTAGGAGAACTATGGTGGCTGACACAAAAAAGTAAAAATGCAAAAATGCAAAAATAGGAATGGCCATTTCTAGAGCCAGTGTTTGGTTTGTCTGTTCTGGGCTAATGTAGAAACAAGTGATTCCATGGAGGAGGCCCTGCTCCAAATATAGATATAAACAGCTCATTCAAAGGTAACGAAAACACTGTAATTAGTTTCATGTGGCTTTACAATACTGAAAACATAGTTATAAATATTGTATTTAATATCTCCCAGTATATCCCCCTAAATCCTACACACTGGACCTTTAAAAGTTTTTTGTCATTGTATGATTAAAAAATTTTGTGAGCTGCATTTCCCGCAGCAACTGACTGATTAAAAGCAGTCCTCTGGCCTACCTCTAATATCTCTCACACTTAAGAGCTAAAATACTTTGTGAATTATTCACAGAATATTAACCCTGAACCTCTGTTCTCGCTTATAGTCCAGCTACAGATATTTCAAGCCTCTTGCAGATTAATAACTGGTACTCAAAGAATAAATTTCGGTTCAAGTGTCACTTTAAGACCCCTGTGAACCAGACAAAAAAAAATTGTAAGTCATCTATTTTATAAAATAGGGTATTTACGGCAGACCTTCCATTCTGAAATGCTTGAATCCATGGTCAATAAAAGAACAGGGACAACTGAGTCATGGTTAATGTATTATAATGGTAAGGAGTTTTGGGTAAAGCAAAATGATGCCTTCAATGGCTAGCAATCTCACAGGAGTCATTACGATAGCTTTGCATGGTTATGTAAAAGCTACAGAATATGAGGTCATTTTAAGGACCTGGTGCTCCCTGTGGTGCCAAAACTGTTTGGTTGACATGTTTCTATATTCCAAGATGATATTGTCCCCACACACACACTGAGAGACACATTCAAAAGTAATGCCATGATCATCAAGCTGACGTCAAATGGCTTCCATCACCTCCTCAATCAGCAGATCTGAACATCATGTGTCTTTTATGGGACGTCATGTAGTGCAGAGTGCGAAGTGGATTTCCACCTCCTTCATCCCTCAAAGCTTTCCTTCTTCAATGAAGGATAAACATCCAATTACTTACAGTCCAGAACCTGGAAGGCAGCACTCCATGAGGGAATAAAACTCCTCCGAAGGGTGGTCCTACTTCCTTATTAGGCACTTGATGTTCAAACACTGTTAAAGATTTAACTTAAAAAAAATATTTTCAAAGACATTTTAACACCCAGAGACTTCAGTTTCTCTCTGCAGAAATCTCCTTAAAATAGTGATAGCTAGTTTATTCTTTGGCTAAAACCAATTGTGTCCCATAGGGGTTTATACAACATAAGACCTAGGTGAACACCACACACACACACACACACACACACACACACACACACACACATGCTTGACTTCATAGCCTCTGGTTTGAGAGCTTTAAACTTTAATGTTCATCTGCAGTGCAACTGATTGTTTTGTAGGTTTGACACACAAAAGCAGAACTGGTACAGCTGGCACTCACAAACCCAGACGGTGGGCCTGATTTAAAGTAATTAGGTCTGGTTAGCTGATCACACACAACCCACTGCTTGGAGACAGCGCTTACAGGCTACAAGCTACTAATATTATCAACCCTTTATCACAGCTAAACGTATATTATCTACCATCTCATAAACATAAAATTGGCTCTTTGGCAGCATTATGTTTGACCTATTCAAGGAAATCATTTCCCTATGTATCAAACAGTACCTTCACCCAGTTTAACAATCAGGCTTGCCCTGATAACTGGAGGTGACTAAATGCTTTTACCATATACTTTGTTTAAAATACTTTTTTTTCTTTTTTTTTTTACATAAGCCAGAGGTCTCTTTAGTTTGTATGATTGCTAAACCTTGACACTTATTGCTTTTTTTCCCACCAACAACATGACTGTCATGCAGCTGGTGGAAATTTCATAACACCAAAATCAGGAGCTTCACACTCATGGTGTTAAAGTAATAAAAATAGCTGCTTGTGTCAATGTCCATATAAAAGACAACTCCAAATATGCTGACTTCCCTGAGGATTTGACAATTATAGGGACTGGATCGGGCAGCACTGTGATGCAGTGGTTGGCACTGTCGCCTCTCAGAAAGACGGTTCTGGGTTTGAACCCACCAGCCAGCTGGGGCCCTTCTGTATGGAGTTTGTATGTTCTCCCAGTGTTAGCGTGAGTTTTCTCCAGCTTCTTCCAAAAGTCCAAAGACGTAGGATAGGGTAACTGGTGACTTAAAAGTGGGCATATAAAGTTGTCAGTCTCTGTGTCAGCCCCTGTGATAGTCTTGCATAGCCAGACCCATCTCCACAGCACTGTGTCAGCGCTAGAGAAAGGAATCACAGATAATTTTTCTGTTATAGGGGAACAAAGGCTCTGGTTTGTTTTTGTTTCTTTAAACCAATCACAGTCGTCTAAGGCAGCATTAAGCCCAGGACACAGTGATGATGCTCTTACAAAATAGTGTTGGGGTGAACTTGTTTTGGTGGAACATTTGCACCTGGGGAGGCGAACACTGTCATTAAAATGGCCCTGTGTAATAAAACACCACAAAAGCAGTTGTATGTTGCAAAACAGTTGTATGTCTTTGTAATATCAAAGATGCTTGTGTGGGTGGAACGGATTGGCACACTGGTGAAGTCACTGTAACTGGTGCATGCCGCTGCCATAGTTAAAAGATGTAGTAAATTTATTCAGACTGACGGATCAACATTGAGCAAGAGAGTCCTGCAAAATGGAGCCTGGGCTTTTCGGAAGGGGCGCTCAGAAGTTGTTGTATGCGTTGTAGATCTTTACAACAATTATTCTAAAGTACAAAAAATGCATGCCTTTTTGCATGATCAAAATCTTTTTCAAAACGTGCCATTTTCAGCGTGTAAGTTGTTAGCTTGGAGGTCGTGTTTGTTGTCTAGCTGAAGGAAGGGAGAATGTCATCCAAAATCCAGGGTGTATCCCACTTCTCACCCTATGTAAGCTGGGATAGGCTACAGCCTATCTATTTGGGCTGTGGCAAATGTAGACTGCAGTTGTTTTTTACCTGAATATACTAACTAGTGACTACAGCCTCAGTATCTTTGGTACAGTATTTGTGAGTCCTTGGGTAAGTTCATTAGTGCCTGAGTGGAACTCAGAAAATATCTGCAACATTTCACTGTTCTGAAAGGAGAGCTAGAAGAGTCTAAGCAGACTATAATACAGTAGTTTCAACACTTAACAAAATGAGTTTAGAATTTGTCTCAAAAAGAAATGAGATCATGCAAAAAACCCCACCTATAATTAAAAAGAGAAGAAATTTTTCATTTTCTACAGTAGCCTTCTTTATCCTGTTGGTTGTCACTCACCTGTGTAATCTGAGAATAACTGCACGTAAAGAAACTATAGGAGTCAGTATATCAGGTTTTTAAAATGTCTTTTCTTTTTCCTTTTATTATCTAATCATATCCTTGCAAGAGAGCATTAATTAACTGTTAAATTAAAGACTTAATTATGAATCCTGTTCTGTGTCTTTTTTATTTTACATATAGAAGTTACCCTGTATGCAGGAAGACGGTTAAGAAAAGTTCTATGGAAAATGACAGAAATGAAAGGAACTCACTATATAGTGCTGTTGTAAAGAAAAATGCTGCACGCATAATAATATTACATGATGCTATTTTCTTTCTTAAATCTGCTTATATCAATACACTGTGCAGAGTATATGTGTATCTATACAGGCTGATGTATGAATGCCTATCTGTATTAGTATTTCCTCAGCGGCTCAGAGAGTCGGAGCTTATTCTGCTCCTCAGCGCAGTAATTGGTTGGTCATGTCAGGAAGACACAGTGAGAAATTGACGACTAACAGAAAATTCCTCCCTCCTGTTGTGTTCGTTCGCTACTGTTGAATATTAAAAATGACACATTAAAGAACATTACCTTGAAGCACTTGACTAAAACCAATGTGAGTCCATTTTAATGGCACACTGCTCGCTCATCAGAGCCAATACTTGATAGGTATTATTATGAATTAGCTGCGCATGCATAACGGCAGGGTGGGGAGTGATAGAGGGACTCCTGTCTCAGGAAATGGAATTCGCGACCTTTCCTTAGTTGTATTAAGGTGGCTGTCTTACTACATTATCATATAGACATTCATATACGTGGAAACCAGGGGGTGTGATAAAGGGACAAACATCTTATGCTTATTGATTTTTACTCCAAAATATTTTCTGGGTTTAACACAAGCATAGCTGTAGCTGAAGAATGGTTCCACAATTACGTGGACCCTGCAGCATAATCCATACTTTTATCCCAATCCTGCATTTGCTAAAACATCTGCAGAGGTGAGTGCAACTTGTGGGGCAGGTTAAGAGCTTCTTGCTAAGCAGCACCCTATTTTTAATTATAAATGAGGCCGAACTCACAGTGACAGAGAGGAATTGCTCCTGAGAGTGAGGCCTCGGTGGCACATGAACACAGGGTGATTGACCAAGTCACTTAAAGGTCCAGTCACTCACATCTGAGTGGGCACCGACCCACTACACTGCCAGAGCCCTTGAGAGATCGGGCAAGAAGAAGGTGGGGTGCCCTGTACATCCACAACCCTCCCAAGTGGGGTGGAATTTCTGTCCGCATCAATTATTCAAGAACCATCTTAGATAACACTCGCGGGGAGGATGGATGAGGTCTATTTCTGTATGGTACTTCATAAGGATGAAGACAGGAGGCATTTTTTATTTTGTGTGCTGGTACTTCAGACACCGGATAACCAGTACTCTCCTCTGTGCGACTGAGGTAAAACCTGAAGTGCCTTTGAAAAATGCTTTTAACACACCACATTCTTCCCTCTTTGCCGACATTCCAAGACGTCAGCGCTTTGTAGAAGAGGGACACGCGGATTTCCTGCATCCAAGGAAATTTAATGTACAGTAGGTGTTGCCAAGAGGGACCCTTATAGGTGACAAAAGCCTCAGAAAACTGGCCCTCGCCCTGTCCTTTCACACTGTACCCCCTCAATAATCCTCATATTTTCTGCTAAGGGACTCCCAGATGGGTCACATGGTTTCCATATGTGTCGTTTTCTTTTATGAGCAACTACACACAGGCTAGGAATGCTCTTTTTGCAGTCATCTAGCTTTTCCTGTATTTTCTAAAAACACTGTGTGAAGTACATGTCACAATGCATGTGGTCATAAGTGCAAGAGACTTGAAGCTTCTGGCCAAAAGGAGCTCCTTCAGTAGCAAGGGTTTACTAAATATTGATAACAATAACAGTAACTGTCATGACTGTGTGTATACTGACTGTGAGGTGATGCATCAGAGACAGCTTTGATGTTGCTGGCAAGATACAAGCGCAGAGGGTAAAAAAAATATAAATAACCTACAATTTCTTAACTCTTTCTATAAATTCCTTTCCATAAACGTCTCTGTTATAATACTAACTGCAGTTGCAGTGCATGAATGGGTGGCAGAAAGAGAATGAATGGAAGGCAAGTGGTGTTATTTATCTTAAATAATGTCTCAAGGCAGAAACCCCCGACAAAGTGCTTCTTTTAAAAAAAGTACTTTAACAGGAATTAATGTTACTGTATCTCTATGCAAAGCGGTACACATAAGCAACTTAACAGGTGCTGGTGCTGCAGGTTTGGAGCATACATGCTTCTCATGAAGGAAACAGCTTAATACATTCCCACATGCTTATCAACACAACTTTATAAATGTTCCAATAATGCAGAAAAGTAATTCAAAAAAACCTTCTAAGCGACATCTCCTTCTCTGGATTGAAGTGTACTCGCGGTGGATGGAAATGCCAAAGATTCTCTGGGCTATATAATAACATCATTGTGACACATGAAGGTTCCACCTGAGCGGATGTTTTTAGCAACTGGACCAGCAGTGGATGCTCTGTGCACACTCACAACTCACAGCTGAACTTGTACATGCAGACGCCAGGTGCTTATTTCTCAGGTAAAAACAGTACATATATATAATATAATAAAGTATGCTGTCAGGACACTAGGGAAGCCTTTTGTATGTTATGCTTCTAGATAACAGGTAAGTGCTGATTAATGCCGTTAAAAAGACAACAATTATTAGCTATGTTTTAAGTGCTAGATGGATCCTGCATACTTTCTCTCATCTAATCTATATTCTCTAACAAGGCCTGTGAGTTGCACACAATTATTAGCAATGTTTGATCTTTTGTGTTTGACTACTGAAAATTTTCCTTATTCCTTCCTTATCCGTATTTCCTTCAGAATTCTGATCATTTGCTTGTGTCTTTTTAATTCCTGTTTCAAATACCGTGTTTAATGAATGTTGTGCTGTAAAAATAGCCAATGTGTTTAAAGCAGCTACAAGGAGTTTTTAACTGGCTTCGAAATAATCTCAGTTTAATAGTGATGTCTCTATATGACCAACATAAGCAAACAAGACCATCAATGAGCAAAGTAGCTGTTGCTATATTATTACTTTTACTGCCTTTTCCTAGGTCCAATGCCCCGCCAAAATCTGACAAAACTATTCAAGGACCTATGCTTACATGAGCAGTATGTTAGCCAGTTAAAAGGCAGCAGGAGAAGACTTTTATTTGGGGAATTTTATTGTTGTTAGTAATTGTTGTAGGGTTGCTCAATTGCCCAGGGCAAGTAAAATGCCACGTCCAGCCAGTAAAGTAGTGGTTAAACACAAACACATCGTATTTTTTTTTTTTTTTTGGAGCTGATGATAGAAGTAGCTAAGGAGTAAGCCATCTCGCTTACTTCTTGTATCTGTTGAGAGCTGCACATGTGCAGTACCAACTGGGCAATCTCAAGGAAATGGCAGCAGGTAAGGACAAAGTTTATGAGGTGAAGCGTGGGCATTTCAATTACGCCGGTATCAAGAGTTTAGCTGGGTGGCGTTAAAGATGTGGGTTTGCCGCAAGTCTGAGAGCAAGGTGGAAAAATGGGGTTGTTTTTTTAACAGATAAATAAATTACTTAATAATTTACTTAAAAATGAATATACATTTTTTTCAACACTCCTATCCAAAACAAAAGCACACACTAGCCAGATAAAGGACAAGGGGTCGGGGGGGGTGGAGGGGCTGCTGTTTGAAACAGTACCACCTTTGTCCACAGGGGCGGCTAAAATCAGCATAAAATGAAAGTTGTAGTTGCTTCAAAGCGGGGGGCAGGGGGGCATTTTATGAATCAATAACGATTACTACATCATTTAACAAACTCTCTGTTAAGCAAATTTGCATCCCTAATTAGCACTTGTGTTTACAATCCAATTATTATCTAATTATACTTCTTACAAATGGGCTGTGAGTTGGACTTAAATGAGGCTCATTTTTCTGCATGGTAAAAGTTGGAGAGGGACACGGAAAATTACAACCTTGATGAAGAAATGCACTCCAGACGTTTGATATCAGATTTGTTGGTAACAAACGTTTTATTAGCTATTTTTGTACCATAACAAATTGTGCAGAAATAGGTTGTAAATAGTGTTTGAAAAGAAGGACTGACAGCACTGGCATCCATTGTTTTGCCTTGTGTGCATAAATAGACCCTCTGGCATGTGCATTCATGCTTCATGTTGATGTGTGATATTCGTGTGTTCACAGAGCGCTGTGCCTACATGTCAAAGGATCTGAGACATTTTGATTGTGACTGAATATCTTTCATACGGTTATTTCTGTCACACTCTGGCTTTTTTCGCCGTTGCAGTCCTGAGCATCGTCTGTGATGCAGAGCAGAGACGCAGAGGGATGTATACTGGGGTCATGTGTGACCTGGGCTGGTCCCTGGTGAACATGGTTCTACTACGCTGGTCCTGTCAGTCAGATAGCCAGTCAGTCAGTTTCAGGAAGAGGCTGGGAGAGAGTGAAGACACACACTGAGAGAGAAGGGGGCCCCGACTGAACGGCAGTAAGACAAGTATTCCCTCCAGTCAATCACTATCCACAAAGCCGCTCAAATGATGCAGGTTCTCTCAAGAGGCCTGCAGGGCGGAACTGGGTGAAGGAGGACCTAATGTCACAGTCGCTACACTAAAGTCGGTTCCTGTCAATTATCATAAGGGACAAGATGACTTGGAAAACTGTGACTGAACTCTGTAGGGTGCTCAGAGATGACCATATTACTGGTGTAAATAAAACAAGCATCACTGGGACTCTGTGGAAGGTGTTAATCCCTGACTAATGAACTCTGCCTCTGCCAGTAGCTTCCCTGTTGCTTCCCTGGACATCTCCACCTGTGTGTGTGTGTGTGTGTGTGCGTGTGTGTGGTAGGGGATTCAGAAAGAGAGGGACAGGCTCCACTCTCCCGTCCCTCAGCCTGACAGGCAGAACTCAGCCACACAATTTCACGGTTTGTGGGCAGTACACACCACTGCTTTCCCATCCCTGAGACCCACAGACCCACAGAGTGTGTGTGTATGAGTGTGTGTTAGTCTGTGCATATGAACACACACACACACACACACACACACACACACACACACACACACCTCCTCCGCTATTAATACTAAGGGAAAGAAGAAATCAAATATTAATCCTTCAACACCCACCTGGAATTGAAAAAAAAATGAGTGGACTTACCATTTTGTTATTGATTTCATGAAAATGAATTTCACAGACTTTCTCTACGATGTCTTCACTCTCAAAAGTTATGAAACCAAATCCTATGCAGAGGGAGACAGAGGAGGGAGGGGGAGAGAAAGAGGGAGAGAATGGGTTAGCGGAGAGCCTTAACAAAACTTCAGGAACTAAAAGAAAAATGCACCACAGGATGGAATATTATCATGAGCCAGATCCAGAAACTATGCGAGTACATCTGTGGAGATTGGCTTGGGCATGGAAAAGAACAAGTGAACAAGACAGACATTGTCCTCTTTAAATCAGGAATATGATGAAATCTGCCACATTATTAAGGGCACTCGAGGACCTCTTCTACAAAGAGAAGATGGAAAAACAGCACAAAGCTCATTTAATGAGATTCAGGGAGCTAGGGCCCAGCATCTGAATTTCATTAAATGCATTTTGTGTTCTTTTTATTGAAATCTCACTGTATAACAAGCCCTCGTTTTTATGTTAATGCAGGCCTTAGAATGAATGCGTCGTTGACAGTGGGATTTTCATGCCATATTTATAGGATAAAAGCTTAACCCCTCTTTTAACACAAAGACAGAGAGACAAGATGGTTTCAGACTTTTGAACACAAGTGGATTGCAATGCTCTCCTCTGTGTTTTGATGGCGATGCACAAAGCAATCTAGCGTCTGTATAGCCGGGGTTGAAAGGAAAACTGATATTCTATCACTTCTGCAAAAGAGGAAACTGCACAAAAGAGAAACAGTTAGTGAATAAGGCAGCAAGTGGGACTGAAAGGAGATGAGTTTCTTTTCAAAAATGGCAAACACCCCGTGATGAAATAAAAATCACCTCGGATTGAGCTTAAACTGCCGTCACTGCAGACAACATCCCATCTGACTAACACACACTCAACAGACGTCACCGTCAATTTAATGTCAAGGAACATCAGAGGATAGAGTAAAAATAGTCACCCACTGAATGTGAAAAGGTAATGATACACTAATGGGAGACAACAGTTCAAATATTACCTGTTGACTGAGCTGAATGGTGAATATTGTCCTATTCATACAAGTCAAGACAAATTCATGTGTTCAGGCATCAGCTCACAGTCATCATCCACTTCACAGGACAAAACTCAAGGTCAAAGACTCGAGGGAGAGCTTTTCAGAGCCTGGTACGCTGCACATGTGCACATATTCACACACCATCACAGATTTTGTTGTGCTGTTTATACCAGGGCAGCAGCTAATGATCATTGTCACCATCAGTTCATCTGAAGATTATTTTTTCTTATTTAATCCATCAATTGTTTGGTCTATAAAATGCCAGAAAATAGCGGAAAATGCCCGTCACAGTTTCCTTCAGTCTAAGGTGACATGTTCAAATGTCTTGTTAGTCCAACCAAAGCAATTCAGTTTACAATTAGGTACAACAGTGAGAAGCAGAAAATATGAGACAAGGTGAAACCAAAGAATGTCTGCTGCATTTGCTTGAAAAAAAATATGGAGCAATCTTTCAAAATGATTATTTTTCTGTTTATGAACAAATCAATTTAACAACTAACTATCTCATATCTTCTATTTCTATCACGGGGTGGAAGAAGTATCCAGGTCTTTTACTTAAATAAAAGTAGCAGTAGTACAGTGTAAAACTACTATGTTACAAGTAAAAGTAAAAGTACAAAAGTATTAGAATCAAAATATACTTGAAGTATGAAAAGCTAAAGTATTTATTATGCAGAATGCCCCATTTTATATATATATATATATATATATATATATATATATATTACAAGACTGGGTTATGAGTATTGCTATATTAATGTGTAAACATCACTTTAAAGGTTCTGTGCATATGATTTAGTGGCATCTAGCGGTGAGGTTGTAGAAACTGAAACTTCTCCTGTGTGACAAATATGTAGAGAACTACAGTGGCCATCACAAAATCCTATCTAGAGCCGGTGTTTGAATTGTTCGTTCTGGGCTACTGTAGAAACAACATGGTAGACTCCGTGGAGAAGGACCCACTCTGTATGTAGATAAATACGGCTCATTCTAAGGTAGGGAAAACAAAACAATTCTTAGTTTAAGGTGATTATTAACTAATGAAAACATAGTTATGAATATTACATTCCATTCCTGCCAATATATCCCCCTAAATCCTACACACTGGGCATTTAATATTGCAGCTGGTGAAGGTAGATGTAATTTTAACTACTTTATGGATACTACTTTGTGAATGTACTTTGTGTCATTGTTGATTATGTAGGACTGTTTTATGGCAGTACTTTTTTTGGAATCTTTTGGAATCTATGTTAATAATATATCAAATGTCTTTTTACTTTTAAGGTATACTTTATTCACTGGGTAAGCCAATTCCTATTTGGTTAGTTTATATATTCACAGTTTACAACATTGATCATATCATACTGATGTCACAATGTAAAAATCACATATATCACTTACACCCAACCACGCATTTAATCTATATCACCCACCCCTTCTGTATGTGCTGATAAATATTAAGCACCTTCAGAGTCTTCATATTCACATACTGTAAGACAAGTGGCAAAATGAAGTGTACTATGATAGATTAGTATCCTAAGTGGCTTATTCTATAAATTCATCAGTTCATCCAGAAAGATTTCTTTATTACGAGCTACTGTCTACTAGCCATCCATAAACACTGCCATCTATAGTTTTGTCCTAGTGTCTGTGTCTGTCTGGTAGGGCTGTAAAAAAAATCTTTTTTTAACATTTGAAGCTTCCACTGAGGTTTTCCAATGAAGCTTTGAACGTCTGTTAGATTCCGTCACCCTAAAAAAAAAAAAAAAAAAAAAAAAAAAGAAATTCCTCAAAGAAAATCCTTAATTTCCAAGTGGTCCAAACAGTTAAATGAGTTAAGTTTTTTTTTTTTTTTATTACATCTACATTTGTTAATGAATAAGTATAATTTATGGTGCTCTTGGATTGCTGCTAGACCACCTTGTTAATACAGGTGTGTGCCTCTCTTTGTGTGCGGCAAGCAGGAGAGTTTTTGAACAGTTTTTTGATCGTAGTTAAAACTGTTGATTTTGAAAGGCTAAACACTAACAAATATGAATTTAAGCACAATACCTGGTTAAATAAAGACATGATGGGAACTGCGGAAATGATTCCATCTATCCTCTTTCAACACGTTTTTGACTTTTGAACTAACTATAACACTCTGGAGTTATGGGAAATGTTTGGATCACAAGAGCTGTAAACAATCCTAATTTATAAGTAGCTAATATTAGTGTAGCCTGATCTTTATCTGCAGCTGTGCAGAAATACCGGGATTCAACTAGATAAAGACATGTAAAAAAAGAGAGAAAAGTAAACCTACACAGGATTCGAATGTTGATTTTGAATGTCAAGATTAGGAATAAAGCTTCGAAGCTTCAAACTATTCGGTACAGCCCTAATCACTGTCAAATTTCTTTCCTGCTCCTCCTCCAGCTCCTCCTCCATAAATAACAAAAGATTCTCCCCAACCCCACTCCTGCTACAGTTACAAGCTAGAACATATCAAAACAGCATTGTCAAAAGATGGGTTGGAAACCTAATGTGTGAGCTGATTAAACACGGACAACAGGGAGACAGAATATCAATTTCCACTGAGACATCTCAACACCGAGCTGTGGCCACACACACACACACACACACACACACACACACGCGCGCGCGCGCACGCGTGTGAGAAGGGGGGAGACAAGGGACCGGTGATGACGACAGGCAGAACAGAGGAGGTGGCTGCACCCTTTTCTCCTGCTCACCCCACCTTCATGCCAGCGCAAGGAGCACTTTTGACAACCAACAAATCAACCGCCAGGAGTAATTTGTCACGGAGGAGTGTAGGTAGAGGGAGTGGAGTCTGGGGGGAACGAGGGCGGAGAGGGAAAGAGAAAAAGGTGTAGATGAAAAGAGAGGGGGGGTGGGGAGAAAGACAGAAAAAGTGACAAGGAAAGAGGTTAACACACATGGCCCCTGTCGCCACACTCCTTCCTCCTGCTACAGGCAGCTCCTCCATCAACTGACAGGACATTTTCCACTGCACCATTATACCCACTGGGGTCAGGGCCAAGCCTACCACAGCTACAACCAGCAGGGCCCTTCCACCCATGACTGGATCTGTTTAAATGAACAAAAAGACATTTTGCCGTAGTGTACACTACTATTGGAATGTGTCCTGGACACATACACACACAAAAAAACACAACAAACATCCCTATTTTTCTCTCTCATTGGCTCAGCACACGCCTTCTTGGTCAGTCCCCTGTGGACTGTCTGAACTTCTGGCCCCACCATTACGGTGCAGTCCTTTGCTCTACTATCCTATTTTACAGACCTTACAGACAATTACAGGCCACAAAATAGCACCAACAGAAGCATTCCTCTCTCTCCCATCCTCCTTCTGCAGGGTGTCAGCAGAGCGAGATTGTCCTCATGCATCCCGGCCCTTTTCTTCAAACTATCCACACATGGCAGGAGGCTGACCTCAACGAGACTATTAAAGACTGTCAGCACTGACAGACACAAGGAGAGAGGTGTCAACACGCTCACACTGAACAACCTTCCCACACACAGCTTAAACAATACCCTGTAAATGGAAACACATGGATTTTTTGGTAGCAAGGCTGATAATAGGTGTTGTGTGGCTACTGGCTGAGGCCTCTTGGCTGCACTTGCTCACACTTATTAGCCAGGACTGGGCTCGGCCTCATCTCATCGCTCCACAGAATCGGCAGGGAGCCTACTTTCACGGCCTTTTACCACCTTCATCATACTCGGTCTTTATTTCACACTCATTCCAGGTTTCTCTGCCTCTGTTGCTCAAACGCTTTCCACCCCCCCCTTTGCTCCCCCCCGGCCCAACCCAACCTGGAAAAAAAAGCTGATTCTGCCAGACGCAGATAATGGAGGAAGTTGCAAATTGATGCAGCAAAAATGACTTGAAAAGTGGCGTTGCAGCTTTAAATTAAGTTTTAAAATTAATAGGCTTCTTGTATGCATTAACCACCAATGTAAAGTGTTTAAATGCTTTCCTTTTGAAGGCCTTCACGTCCTCCACATCCACACCACAGATATTTTCTAAAATATGTACCTACACTAAACATTCTTTCCTTTCAGAGGTGTCTGTCATAAAATACAAGCTAGTAGAAGCAGAGCTGGCTGTAGGAGGGGTATTATTACCAGCAGTACTTTTAGTTATTGCTGTAAAGATCTTGTGAGAACATGAGGCAGAGTTAAGGGTGATATAAATTTACAGCTGCAGGTAGCAGGCATCCCCCAACTCCCTAATGACTGCAGCTAAGTACACTGCAATAAATAGATGAGAGCACATGTAAAACACATACGTATTATCTGTGATATACGAAGCATAGACCCGGAGCTTATTATCCACACTTTTCTAGGTCAATGTTGAGCATGAACTGAATTTACAGGGAGTTTTTTTTTTTTTTAAAGGAAATGTTACCCCAGCTATTTGATGCAAATAATCCTATGTGCTCTATTTTATGTCTGAAATGTAGAAATAACTGTCATCTTATGTGATTGTGCCCTAAACCTGTAACCATTAGACTGTCAGTCCAAAGCAAGATTAAGAAAATATGGTACTGAGACTAGAAAACAATTACAGACATATAGAATCACTTTGTATGCCGAACGCCTCACAATATTAAATAAATGGTTAGATGAGGAGCCCCCTGACGTTTTAGCATTGTATGAAAAACATATATCCAATTTGCCATTGAGAAAACCATCCTATGTGTTAAAAGGTGCACTTGAAAAGTTTTTAAGGGACTGATCCCTAATAGCAGTATATCTTGAAGAGGAATGGTTTTGGGCCGAGGTCTTCAACAAGGGGTCCGCTACCCTTAGGGGTTCCTCACAGATACTGCAGAGGGGTCGCCAAATTACTGCTTGACATTCAAAGTTTTAATTTGTTTTTTTTGTTTGTTTGTTTTTTTTAAATTAAATGTGTCTGAAATATACATAATATAAATTTAATTTTTTTTTTTTTTTTTTTTTTTTTTTGCAGCAAAGAGCCGTGGGCTGGAATCGAACCCGTGGCTGCTGCAGCAAGGACACTGCCTTTTTACATACAGAGCTACTGGGTGCTTGAAATGTGTCTGAAAACACACATTAACATAAATCCAACATGTTATTAGCGAACATCAATTGTCCTAATTAGTTAACTAACATTCAAGTACTATTGAAACATATTGGCAGATTAATTACATTATCATTCCAAGTGTACAGACATTCTTGTGAGCCATGATGGCTTGTTTTGAAACTTTTTGAGCAAGAGACTCTGATACATAGTCCACCTCAGAAACCACCAGTGAAAGAGCAGAGGGTGAGGCTAACACACCTTGCTGTGCTACAACCACTGCTGACATTGCTGCTTAGCTGCAGGCAGGTGCAGACCCAAAAATATTGAGAGAATTATCTCAAGTGCAACTCAGTTTTACACAGTATATGTAGTAGGGGGTCCCTGCTCCTTCTCTTTTTCAGCTAAGGGGTCCTTTGGCCTGAAAAAATGTTGAAGACCCCTGGTTTAGAGTAATAGGTTTTGGGGTTACAAATATCACAGAATAATTATATTCAAACCACATCTAGTTGTGACTACTGCTTTTGCTGATTTTTCTTGTTTTATGGATTTGATTATATCTTGTTTTAACAGTCTTGTATTGTATAATTGTATTATTGTTGAAATAAGAAAAAAATATTGAAAGAGAAAAGGAAATGTCTTATTAAGAGTATAAATGAACACAAGTTATGGCAGAAAATGCCTTACACATCCCAGCATATACAACTACAACTGTAATGCTAGTTATGGGCAATAAATAAACGTTCAGCGTTATTATTTGAGTTACTGTAGCCTCTTAATCATCCAAAACCCATAAATATGTATATGTAATGCTTAGACAATAGGGGCTGGATATTGCTCCTGATTAAAACTGCATCTAATGAGAGGAGCCTGCTACTGAGCTGTTCGGACTGCCGGCCCCGTCAACACTGAGCAAGGAAGTGGGGCAACCTGGAGGAAGTGTCAGACGTGTCCTCTGGGACGCAGCAGGAAGGAAATGGAGCCCTCCCCCCCCCCCCCCCCCCCCCCCCCCCATTGGGCACTGCACATGCACAAAAACAAAATACACACACACATGCACACAAACACACGCACACACATATGTACTGTACATGTGTGCTTGGCTGCTATAGGTCATTGGTGCAACCCCACCTGCAGCAGCAACTGCCTCCCGTTACCTCCCCTACTGAAGTGGTTATCCTGCTCTAATTATGCATGGTCCAACCTTCATCTGTCCAATCAGGAGAGGGTCTAGAGAAAGCTCCTGCACTGCCTGTCTGCCTGCGTGCCCCAGCCTCCAAGCCCCATCTTCTTGTAATGCAGAGAAGCAGACAGAGGCAGTCCGAACACCCACGGCACAGTTAGAGGCCTTTGATCAGTATTTCCGACTGCTATTACTAGAGACCCAGAGCCCCGGGCGTTAATCCCCTGTTTAATACAGTTAACGGCATGAACTCTCTAACAGCGCAGGGCATATATAGCAGGGGAAAGAGAACAGAGGAAGAGCAAAATTAGGAAAGTACTTGCTTCGCTCAAAAACTGTGCTTGAAAATGCTGAAAATGATCTGGAGCATTAGACATGTTTTGTTAAAACAAATACTACACTGAGAATCAGTATGGACATACTAACACTAATAAGTATTCAGAGGGTTGACAGTTAAAAGCAAAACTAAGTTTAGAAATCTAATTTGATTCAAACTCAGCACAGTGTTTATGTGGTTTGGTTCATCTCGGCTGACCTTTCAATGTTCTCACAATGTTTTAAACAGTCATGAACAACTCTATCAGCTATGTCTGAGTTTTTGTATTCCACATGTACTCAATTAACCTAACGTTTGCATGATCATATTTATATAATATCACTGCAGAAGCAGTGTCCAGCGGTACATATTCAAGGATCGACCTATCAGCTCTTACACCGACTGTAAAGGCACCTCCACCTTCAACTTATGAGGTGACACTGAATAAACAAAAATGCAGGTTTTGCTTATTATTTGTTAATATAATGACAAACCCACAGAGAGGGATAGACAGACGGACACAGTGAGATAAATAAATAAATGTGGCTGCTTTGATGCATGTGAAAGGAAAAGTGAAGATGGACGATGTAAAATGAATCACTGAGGTGTACAGTCGTGAGCCATGAGCACTGTTTCAGTGATTCAGAAGACTGAGATGAGATGTTGTTGGTTTTGCTCACACACAACATAAATATGTTCTTTTTTTATGCATTTCTCTTCCTTGTTATGTGTTCAGGGATATGGTTGGGTCAGAGCTGGAAATGGTTCCAAATTTATAATGAGAGCTTTGATACGAAACATGCTCTTCCATACATATGGTAACGCATGTGTTTAAAATATGGCAGACCACCATTTTGATGTGCAAAGCAGAGCTAATGAGAGAGAGTGAAGGTGAGCATATGAGCCATGGACAGATGGCAATGTGTTGTAGGGAAACGCTAAAATATAATGAAATATCTTGTTAATGACTACAGGTTTTTTCTTCTTCTTTTTTCTTTTCAACATATTTCTGATACTTTCCTTGCTTAATATTATGCCAAAAAAGTAAATAAATAAAAACAATACCTATAACTTTTTTTTATCAATCTGCATGTTTCTGCAAACGTTATATTACGTTTGCATGCGATTATGTAGTAAATACACTGAAACTTCACATCTCAACAACGCTCTGATGGTGTGTTATAGGTTAAGACACAAAAAACCACTTGGGTATGGTTGGAAAAAGATCATGTTTTGGCTTAAAATATGGTTTTGTGGACACAATCCCAGCAAGAAAAGCAGTGATGTCTGGGTTAAAAACAACCACTTTTCGTGGCACTATCCCCACTAATGGGTCACTACAAAAACCCTTGTTTGTTGCCCCAAAAGATGCTGAAAACACAGCAACGACTAGCTTAATCACAAGCGGTTTTGTTGTTGGTCTCGCACAGTGGTCTGCAGTTTGCCAGTCATCTCACGTAGGTGACACACCATCCCCTCAACCTCAAGATGGCGAAGTCAGCTCACATACTGCGTCACTTTAGAAACATTCATATGATCCATGGTTTGTAAATTGCAAACATTTTCTTCTGGTGACTAGGCTAATAAACACCATTAGTACAATAGTAGCAAAGACATTATCACTGATAAACAGATCCTGTACATTCTATGGCTAAATCTGAACCAGTGAGAAACTTAAGTATCATGCTTTAGTAGCAAAAATTAATCCACAAATAAATACATCAACAAACTCTATGGATCACTGAAAGCATGTATTTTAAGAGGAGACCCAAAGGATATGCATGTGTGATATAATTCTCCAGGTAAGTAACGATACAAATCATGGATTGAGGCCATATTGTATCATGCTAATGAATACCGCCTTGAGCATTTTATCTACTATGTAATAAGTGTCTGACTCATCTGCTGAAGCCCTGTTAGCCTTAATATTAATCAAATGAGCCATCAGCCTGGGCTAGCTGTGTCTCAACACTGTAATGTAGTGTTACAGGCAGAGCGCTCGACAGATGTTGTTGTAAAAGGAACTATTTCTAATGAGAAGTGGACAGGTTTAGTATGTTGAGCAGAATATATTTCATCTGGTACAATAAAACACTTTGTGTAGGTGTGCGAATCCAATAGCCCCCTTGGGACTTCACCAACGCTAATCTTTCTTTGGACTTGATCTGCACAGTGTGCAGTGTGTCAGCCCTCAATTTGACCAAAACATAAAGGTGATGATTATGTGTAGGTGGCTGAATGAGCCAGCATCAGGTGGTAGAGGAGCTGTCTTAAAATTGGGCCACAGTTACCACACAGCGTTTTAGTTTGTTAGCAGCCGCTCAAAAGCTTTTAAAAGGTGGAACTTATTAAACAGGACAACATTTTTAAAGGACATCTCATTACTGATTGCTGAGAAATGTCACAAAGGAGCTTTTAATAACAGGATGAAATAAAGTGTCAGGCCAGAGAACAATTAGTCAGAAACTGTGTGATTATAAATTGATGTAATTTGATTTCAGTGTTTTGTTTTCTTCACGCTTGGCCTTCATCATTTTACGGTGTCCCAATAAGTTTGTACTTATCAGATCAGAGCCACTTGTTTGGACATTGTTTCAGAAATTCTGGTCAGTCAGTTACATTTCTGAATTCATCTCGAATTCTGCAAACTGAAGATAGAAAATAGGACCTCTAACAAACACTGAAAAACATGTTATGGAACCAAAAATAAAATTAATAAAATTCTACTTTACTAAGGAACAATGCAACATACTACTCTCAACATAGTGGCAACATTTGCATCTACCCACTCACTGTAAGACCAGGATGTGAGCCTTGCAAAACTGTACGGAGGGATCTACTGTATGCTTTTATTAAATGTTTAACATACAATATGCCTGCTTTGTCTGCATTTTCTGCAGAGCAATTGGGCTCAGCATGCTTGCTGAGGGAACTAGTTTGTCTGTGCCTCTATGTAGGTCAGCTTTCAGAGTTGGCCATCAATTTCTACTGTCCTACTTAAAGAGACACCCCGTCTCCATACAAACACACACAAACACAAACACACACATTTGTAGCATTTGTATTACATATGACGACTGTAACCTGGACTTGTGCCATGTCACTCATTTGATTTGTGCTTCAATTAGAGACATTTATTTGAACCTTCAACAATGCTTGTCCATCATCACTAACCAACTGTTAACTTTAACACACGTTGGTCGACACGAATCTGAGTTGTCGATACATGCCCAGTTGTAGTGTGGTCAGTGATAACAGGCATATCAAAAGCTGCAGAAGTGGTGTACTCGTTAAATGAGTGCAGCTCTCTCTACCTCTTCTGTATACTTTCAAAAACTCTCTACCTCAAGAAAAAAACCCTCATTAGTGCCAAACTATAGCCATAAATGTGAATTCCTCTCCTTCTATATGATCACAAGGCTGCTCTATAGCAACAATCGAATGGAAGTAATTATCCGTGGAGGTGACTAACTACCCCTTTACTCACTAGCACCCAGACAGCAGGCTAAAAGAAGTAAGCCATGAAGAGCTAAAGAGAGCACAAGGAGTCAGAGATCTAAGAGAAAAGAGAGAATTCTCTTTTAATAAATATGGAAAATATCATTTGAATTATTTTGAAACTACACACTTGTAGAATTATAGAGATATAGGCAACAAGGTCTGCACTGAAATAAAAAAGAAGCGTGGCAAACTGCAAAGGGGAGTAAGTGATTAAAGCAGAGAAAATGTGATAGGGACGTTTAGCTCTTTTACCCGAAGGTGAGCTGCCAGAGAGCCGAGCGTGTTCACAAGTGCCTATCTGTGTCATCAGATGGAGGAAAATCACCCTGTGGGTCAAACCTGACAAAGACCCTCTGTCCATTTGTAAAGGAGCCGCAGCTCAGGACTTGACCTGATGACTGAGCAGCCTCCTTAAAAGGCGCCAGTGTCTCTATGAGGCAAAAAGGTGAGAAAACAAACTCTACAGGCCTCATTTTAGACCTTTCATCAGCTCCATCATCATTATATGAGCTCCGTGTGTATTTTTCTGAATACCATTCTCCTTGTCCCTGATCTGCAACATGAAAATGTAGTGGGAGAAGTGGCAGTAAAGTTCAAGGATCTTTTATTATTCTTTACATAAAAAAAAAAAAAAAAATCTATAATCTTTACATAATGATTATTAGTATTATTATTAATGGTAAATGGTAAATGGACCTGCACTTGTATAGCGTCTTTCTAGTCATCCGACCACTCAAAGCGCTTTTTACACTACGAATCACATTCACCCATTCACACACACATTCATGCACTGGTGGCTGAGGCTACAATACAAGGTGCCACCCGATACTCAGTTTTAACACACTCACACACCAATGGAAGCATCATCGGGAGCAATTAGGGGTTCAGTATCTTGCTCAAGGATACTTCGACATGCAGACTGGAGGAGCCGGGGATCAAACCGCTGATCTTGCAATTGGTGGGCGACCCGCTCTACCTCTGAGCCACAATCATTCAAGGGAGCTTGTTTCAATTGTAAATTATTATTGATTAAGATGATTCCCTAACTACTGATTTTTTGGACATTTAAATGGACGTTTAAACTTAGACTAGTCAACTAGTCCAACCGTAAGAAATCACTAAGAAAACAGTCAAAATTGAGCACAATTTAATCTATAAGGTTAAACATTGTCCAAAAAAACTACTGTGTATAACAGCCGTTCGAAATCATTATTTACACAATACCGCTGAAATTAGTGGCTCTTTGCACACTATCCTATCAAACATGACAACTTACTAAATAAAAACTAAAAAATAACATTTATTGAAAACATTATTCAAAAAAACTGCTTGATCATTACAATGGCATTTTCGTTGGGTGAATGCAGTTGTATTGAATAATCAGAATTCTAATAAGAAGTTTACGCGAGTAGTATTTTTGGTGCTGACTATTGAGGCTAGCAATGTTTAATCGACTAGTCAACTAATCACACATATTCCTGTTATTAATGTAAAAGTATCAGTACAACATTGAACAATTGTTCATACAAGTACAAATAATAAGTATAGAAATAGAAGCAAAATGTACTTAAATATCAAAAGGTTTTGCAAAGAATTGTTTCAGAGTATCAAATTATTATTATTTATGCATGCCATGCGTAAAGCAGCATTTAATGTTGTATTTTAATTTATGGGTTTATTGTATGTATAATTTTTCTGTTTATTTTTGGGACCCAAATGTTTATTTGCAATAAAATAACTAACTAGCTGGTTTAACCTTGTCCAACATCATAAGAGACAAAATCAGACAAGTCAGAGCAGACAACATATGAAGGGCATTCTGCCAACGGTACAAACACAAACACACTTACACATATTCTAAGACATAAGTGTAGCACAGGAGCTCGCCTAGACACTAAATTAATAACAATGTATTAATACAATTAAGCATGAAAGTGGCCAGGAGTACTTAGTAAAAGATACTGAGTAAGTAGTGACATCAGCTATTACATTAATATAGAGAAATAAGGAGTCAAATATTTCTCTCTGAAATGTGCTGTATAAGTACAGGTATAGAGTTAAAGAAATTTGCTCACCAATATGCTCTTTTTGGAGCAGAAAATTATACCATGCTCTGGAGAAGACAGTTTACACATTCCTGGTTATTTGGTGAACCATTTTCATCATACATCACTGTGACTGGCACTGTTGTTTAAAATCGATTTGACGAGTAGCATCTCTGGCTGAGAGGTTAATGATTAATCACAATATAATCAGTTTCACATTCCACTTCACCAAGTGATAAAGCCTTGAGCACATTTATGAACAAAATGCACACATGACCTAACACTTTGCCAAAGGTACTGGGACTGAAACTGGAGCTCAATGTGGTTTTTACGCTGGTGAAAATATGTTCATGAATTCAATGTAGCCCGGAAATGTCAAATAATGGTCCCTGAGATTTTGAATCTGACAGGGAGGTTGGGCTCTAGAAACACATGTTGGTAATGCAGGGCTTGTCACTTTACAGCAAAAATACAGTAACTATTTTTGCAGTCTGTGGCAATTAGGTCATGAGAATACTTGAGCTGGTTCCCAATAAGCTCAGTCCATTTGGGAGAGGAAAAACTGCTCTCTCGTTCTCTCTCTCTGTAACCTTCTTCCTCTCTCTCTCTTCCTCTCTCTCTCTAGCGTGTGGATGATGATTGGGTTAGCTGCACCCAGTGGATCCACCCCACAACATTAAAGCAACATCATCATCCAGTAACATTCAAGGAACAGCACAGAGGTTGCTGTTTCCATGGAATTGTGGAGTGCACTGACACACCAATTATATTTAAACCTGAAAAATAGACTGTACTTCAGCTGGCTTTAGAGTACTTGTAATTTGCATTTTGTTAATTATTAATCAACAAGGTTCTTGCATTTCACACAGCACTTTTGAACATCTACAACTCCCGCCATTCTCCAAAGTCCCATCCCCACCTCCTGCAACTCCACCTCCCTCCAAAGGCCTACTCCCCCCTCCTCCATTACGTCCTCATTACGTCTATGATTGACCTTGGTGTTGGCAAGGTAACGTTAGATACACGGAAGAGGAGAGTGAGTGTAATGTTACAACCAAGACAGTCAAACGCAACCCCAGAGTTTTAAAACTCAACCGGAGTCAGTGATGACTGATGAGTTTTAGAATAAGGTTACAGTGCTAACGTTAGATAGTAGCATTAATGTTGCTAGTAAGTGGTAACTAGGGCTGAACGATATATCGTTATCGTATCTATACCGAGATATGAACATTATATTAATATCCCAAAAGGCAACGATATTGACGATATAATTTCCCCATGAGTTTCCCCAGCTTGACCTGCATGTACAGCTCAGCTAATCACAAACATTCTTTTTACGCTTGCCCTAAATGTACAGCTACGGCCAGCCAATCACAAACCTCATTTCCTGCTTGCCTTGGATCGACAACAAAGCCAGCCAATCACAAACATCCCCTTGAGCGAGGGAGACGTGCTGCTGCTAGCAACTTGCTAGTACACACAACACATTTGCGACTAAAAATAGTTTTGTTCAAGCAAAATAAATCATTCAGCACGCTGTGTGAGTACAGATTTCAACCAGCAGCAGAAACGAAAGGCGAAATTTACCGGTTGTGGGTTGAACGGGGGTCACAGACAGGAATACGGCGGAGCGCTATGGCCGCTGCAAAATAACATGGTTTACCGGCGTTTCGCCGTATGCGAAGAGCCTGGTGACGCGAGGCTAGCGGCGACCAAGAAGCCCGGCTCCAGGTGACTAAGTTGGTGTCATGACTGCCCAGTAGTACCTTAACAGCCGAGCCGTAGCGGCACACAGGTATGTGACGTGTCAGAGGAGAAACGAGCCGTTAACATTTCCACAAACCTCACCGCACTTTAGGGACTGTTCTTTACTTATGAAGGGACTGTTCCTTACTTGTCAGGGGAGGAAGGTGGCTGGTTGATTTTTATTTTATTTTTTTTATTTTATTTTGATCCCCCCTATGTTAATCACTGATTGATGCTGTTTTTGAAGTATGAATAAGTCAATAAGTAATTTATTCCATTGAAATATCATTGATGTATTATAGAAAAGTGATTTATCTTTTTAGAAATGACAAAAGGCACATCTGCCTCATTTTGGCCGTGGTATCCTGATACTACTCAGAACCATGATACTTTCACTGGTATTGTACCGTGGGTCCCAATTTTGGTACCGTGACAACACTACCGAGGACTGTATGAACAGTGCCTTGCATCAAAAGACACGGCAGGGACATCTGGGTCCTCCTGTGTCAAGCCCAAGCAAGGTCGGATTGCCGATGCATTCAGTAGCATAATGCCATACCAATCGACGTCCAGCAGGCACAAAGACATTACAAATGCTATAACGTACCATATTGCTACACATGATTCCTGTGTATTCAGTCACTAAAGAGGGCTTCCAGAAAATGGTTCGGACTTGTTTTTTTTTTTTTTAATTTTTATAAAGAATGCTTTCACTGAACCCATAGTCATATCGTATCGTATCAGTATCGAGATATCTGGCATAAATATCGAGATATGAAATTTTCTCCATATCGTTCAGCCCCAGTGGTAACGCACAAGGAAGATAACGTTAATGTTTCAGAGGCTACGCTACAGTAGGCTAACGTTAGCCATTAGCAACAGGATGCTGTGTTGTAATTTATAACATTATAGTATGTCACATTAGAGGCTAACTAAAAATACCTGTCTAGCAGAAACTCTGCGACCATCTCGTGGTGGTCCGCATTTGTCATCCATTGTTACGGAGAAAAGTTTATATCCACAAGCGTCCCTGTTACTAGCCTATCTGTTGCCTCAGACAGACAGGATGTTCGGCCAATCATTGCATTCGGTCGGAGTTTTCTTAGAACCATATGAGAATGGTACAATTATGAGTTTTTATCTCTGGTGGAATGCGTTTACATTTTAGTGTGCCATCAGCTTACTGAAAGCAATTTAACCTTAACAAAGAAAAGTGTAAGTGTCGCTTTAAAGAAAAGTGTAAGTGTTGCTTTAAATGGGTTTTCTGAACAGACTACTACTGTATATTTTCAGACGCATGTTACCTTTTCAGAAAAATCCCCCCCACACACGCACACTTTTTGGCCACTACAAAAATTGTTCTCTCTGGTACACCTTCAGTGGACTTGCACGACCCTGCACAGTGCAGAAAACTGAAGAGCAGCAAAATCAACCTACAGACTGACATGCTTAACCGGTTAGAAATAAAAATTCTCAGCTGTTAAGCGATTAAGAGTTAACTGTAGACATCCCTATAGCCTGCGGTACATGCTGGTAGCTGCTGCTGAAATTTAGTTTGACAGTGTTGTAAAAAAAAAAAAAAAAAAGTTACTGTGAACCTGAGCTAATCGATGAAGAGACCTCTATCCATGATAAGGTGATGGAAAAATTAATGTCTCTCTTCTGGCGTAATCCAATTCTGCTGGCTAATATCCATAACACAAACACACATTGCCACACACATACAGACAAACAGATACAATGGCCATGCGAGGAAACCACACATAACCACTGAGAGAGTGGAAGAGCAGCCACTGTGCTTTAGCCACTGTTATCCCTCCATCTCTTCATGAAGCCACTGTACTTGCCTCAAGACATATTGTATTTGCGTGGACTAAGACAGCAGCACATCTCACATGCTGAACGCACACAGTGTAAGTAGCTGCAGATGAAGAGGCCAGAGGCAAATACAAGCGAGGTTAGGTAAACACTGCTGAGGGTAAGACAACGAGCCGGCAAGACAAGTGGTTAGAATATGAGTTACAAAATGGTGAAAAACCAACCTGAACATAATTGCTCACACTGATAGAATTTCTTTAGTACAAATGGAGTATGGGTGTAATGAGATCCAAAGGTTTGAACCACATGGGGATTCTTCATTCAAGAATGTCTTTTGTGCCAAGCAATAGGCCGAGCTTAATAGATGTCTCAATTTCTATCACATACAGTAACAACCAATGCAGGGGGGAGGTGGTGGGAGGTGGGGGCAGGAGCCTTTGCAAAAGGCTTTGAGGCAGTGTGATGAATTTCTTTTGAGGTGTGAAGCATCGTGGGACTTGGAATGAATGAAACAGATATGCACCTTTTGTGTTTTCTGACCTATTGATATAGATATCAATTTCATTAAACTTAATTAGCATTTCTCATTCCTGACGAAAGTGGAGAATCAGAAAAGGGGAATAATACGGAGCGAGTGAATGCAGAGACATGGAAAAGCAGATCGCTCACAAGTTTGTGCATGAGGAACAGTTTTTTTGGTCTGAATAGAAAACCTGGCAGGATGTTGTGGATGCCAACACCTCCCACCAGAGCCTCTACAGGGGAATTCACTCAGGGACTAAAAGCATTTAATCAAAATAATCCTCTGCAAACAACAAGGCTTTAAAGCACTGAATTACGTGCAAGGGGGTTGCAAAGTAAAATTGATTTAAGCGAATTAGGCCTCTCATCGCCTGTATGGCCAGATTGTTATTAGTATTTAAGCATGGGGTATATTTAAAGGCGTGACACAGTAGCAGTTCATCTGAAATGAAGAACACTGATGATGCCACTTTGCAGAGGCCCATTACCATTTAGTAGAGATTGCTTTCATTGAGTGAGCCAAATGCTTAGAGGCGGAACTGCCACTTGTGTTTACTTTACAGATGCTTTTATGGTCTTACGGTGAAGAAGAGTACTGTTCTCGCAGAAAGCCTTTCCCATTCTCCACATGTGCACACTCACAGACACACATACGCCAGAGCTCAGATCATGACATCATGGACCCATCGAGCGATGTGCGATGATGTCATTCTGATACTACTGACCCTTGCAATCAAGGCAGGCTTCGCTGCTTCATGAACAACCTCTCTTTCATCATACCTCTCTCTCTCTCACACACATTCACACACACTGGCACAAAATTAGAGCTGTGGGGTGCTCAAAGTATAGCAGCGTAGTTCAATTGCAGACAGAATCTGCTTACAACATCCAGGCTTCGTTTAATTGCTTACTTGCACTATAATTGGGTATATAATCAAACGATAAACTGAACACAGCGCAGCGTCTTCATAACTTCAGAATATCCTTTCATCAATGCCTTTGGGCAGTGATTAGCATAGATGAGAAAGCTCCACAGACGGCCATAACCGTTGCTTATTTATGTCTTTGTTGAAGTCATTCATCTCAATGATTTGTGTTCATCTTTAATGTCAGCTCTTCCAAAGGAACACCTGAGCAAGGGTAAAGAAAGGTCATGATCTCATATTAACATAGACGCGAGGGCTGATCCTAAGAAGTCAAAACAAATCTACTGTCTCTTAAAGCTTTGAGGGGCTGCGGAGATGTTCTACCTGCAGATGAGGTTTAGGAGACCTGGACCATCCACACTCCAGCCTCTTTGCTTCAGCTCTGCTGCTGCACACAACACAATAGAGCCTTGGCTGCTTCTTGGCTTGGTTTCTCTCATTTATAGGGACAATTTACCCAAAAAACAAAAATGCATATTCTTCCTCTTAGCCATTGTGCTGTTTATCAGTCTAGATTGTTTTGGTGTGAGCTGCTGAGTGTTCAAGATATCTGCTGTAGAGATGTCTGCCTTTTCTCAAATATAATGGAACTAGATGGTAGGGCTGTGCACTGAAAGTTGAAGATTCAAATCAATAGCCTGAGATTCCTCAGATGACTGAGTTTCCCTTAAATTGAGCAGTCAGGTTTTTTTCTTTAGGCAGTGTACTTCTGGGGATGTTATGGTCCCCAGATTTAACTGCAGAGTTAGCACTCTTCACTTTCACTCTGTTCCGTTCTCCAGACCAGGCAGCTGCCGACCCAGACCTTCTAACTGTATTACTGCACAGAAGGAAGCGTGCATCTACTCATGGATGAGACTAGAGCCTTCCTTCTGTGCAGTGATGGGGTTGGCAGATGCAGTTCGGTACAAAGACAATATTCCCTACATGAAATTGCGCACAACAAAGTCTGTGGAATATCTTGAGTAACTGGATCACAATTTCTGGAAAGAGACATTGCTGTTGGGTTTTCCAAATGTATTTTTTGCTCATTTGAGCACCACAACCGGAGCACCGTCTAGTTCCATTATATTGCAGAGAAAGCAGACATCTCTATGACCGATACCTCTAACACTCTGCAAGTCATAGCAAAACAATCTACACTGATAAACAGTACTGCAGGTAAGAGGAACATATGTAATTTTAATTTCATGTGATCTGTCCCTTTAAACAGCCATCTAACATTTTAACACTACATACATTAAGAGAACTGATATTTATTGATTGAAAATCATGGACATCTCTGTGGAAATGGCATCGACCTTGGTCACTCCAATTTGATAGTGTCCACAATGGGAGATGTCAGACAAATAGAACATCTGCTGACCAAATGACTTGGCAACAACACAAAAAGCACAATATAAACGCCATAGAATGTTTTTCACCGTAGGTGTGGTCCTCGATTATCAACAGTATTTCGACACTCGCTCACTTAAGCCCTTGGTCAACCACACACGTTAAGCCACAATCTGGCTACACTCATGGAACTGAAAAGACTTTGCATCTCTGTTTAGTTTCTCTCTTCCCCCTCTCTGAAATTTCCTTTTAACTCAGCCTCTTTGCAGAAGGGGAGCTCATTTCAATCTCAAAGCTGACATCTGTGGAAGCAATGCAAGCTCTAAATGAGTGGATTTAATCCTGTGCAACAACGCTAGAGCACAGGAAGTATTCACGCAAGAAGCCGGGAGAGAGGGAGCAGGCTACACAAGAAAGAAAACGGAGAAGGGGGAAGAGTGGAAAGGCAACAAAAAAAGAGACAGGGAGAGAGAAAGGATTTTGTGACCTCGGCTCATATCTTTCCATCTGCAGCAGGGCAACTGTTAGCTCATCCAGGAGTAGAGAGGACAGAAGAGAGAAGGGACAGAAGAGAAGCTTTACCAGATAGGAGTTAGACATGATTATTCATGCAGTGAAACAGCTGAGGTATTGGAGAGGGCTTCAAAGCAGAGTATGGCTCCACGTCCTGCATGGCCTTCTCCTCTGGCTAGGCTTTCCGTATTTGGCCTTTGAGTAAGGGGCTGATCAATCCCCCAGCATGTTGCCAGGCTCTGGACCCCCCATTACCAAGAGGCTGCTCTTTGAACAAACCCTGCCAGGGGTCACTCTCCCTGCGCTTCATCATCTTAAAGGTCAGACACAACAAATGGCATGGAAGACAGTTCTGTCCCTGGCCGTAAACACCGTAGCTGACCGCTAAGAGTGACTGCAGTCAGGACAGCTTGCAAACTGGGCTGCCGTTGTCAGAGCTAACCGGACAATTGGTCAAGTTCTATCCAAAAATCGCATAGGCAAATTTACAGGCTGGTATTTAAACAATGTCTGGGTCTCGTATGCCGGCCGTGGGTGCAGTCTGCACAAACAGATGAAGGCCAAAGAAATACAACAACACTACTTATGCTGCAGGCTGGTGACTGTCATGGTAGCATTCTTTACATGACATTTGTGGCATGAAATTCTCTCTTTGACAGAAATATTTACCAGACTTACTAATTCATTTGGCTTCACAGTTATTTTTCCATGCTAAGCTAAGGCTGAAGAAATCCAACACTTACTGCTGCTGCTTCACAATAAAAGCCTTGACAGCAAAAATCACCAACTGATACTTAACACAGCAATGGGAGTAGATTGGACAATGGAGGGGCTTCTTTCAAAAAATTTTGTGAAACACATACTTATCAAGCAGGGGAAATTAGAAATAAAGCCTGTCTCCTCTCATAACAGCCTGTCCTCTCTGCATTTGAGCTAAATCAGCCACCATTTGAACATTTATGATACATAATTAACGGAGGCCTGGTCACTGTTTTGTAACTCTGGTGCATCATGACTCTTTTATTGCCACTTCACACCTAAAATTAAATGTTGTATAAATTAATCAATTTCTCTGCTCTCTCCACACACATGTAGTGGGTTTTCAGCCACCTTCTTTTGGAGGGGAAATTGAGTGAAATTTAAATGAGAAATGGCAAATCTTTTTATGTCATTATTTATGGAAAAATAAAATCTATTTCAATCAGATAACATCACATATCATCTTTATTGATACGCCAAGCAAAGAAGATAGTATAATATTTCATTCTGGTGTTTTTTAATTTGGTATTTTTGTGCAAATTCAAACTAGGGGGAAAACAGCAGGAGGACAATGTAATTAATAAGACTGACCCTCAGTACGATGAGGACAGATACAAAGACAGGCAAAACCAGTCACTAGATATTACTGACATTATGAGACTATTAGATTTTTACACATTGCTCCATGCACCCACACATATTATGCACTAATAAAATACTTTATGAAAGAAACTTCCGAAACAAAATATGCATAAAGAAAGCAAGCTGCGGTGAAAGAGATAAAATCACTCTTCATCTGGACTTGCACCTGCACCTTTTCAGTGAAGACTGTTTGCTTAAAATGACAGGCTTTTCAATTTGATGAAATGATTGTGCACACCTGATCTCTGCCACTCAAAGCAGAGATCAGGTGTGCACCGAGTCATTTACATACTTAAGCCATGAAGTCATTTCTTTGAAAAACAAGATGCATCAAATAGGCCTTCAATGTGGTTTAAAAAAGAAAAACACTTGAAATCTGCCACAGTGAATTCTGTGATATTCGTAACTAAGGGATAAGTGACTGATATACAATGATGTATGCTTGTTAATATATACAATATCAACAGAAGATGTTGTTTGTTACAGATTGAGTTTATGAGTATCTGAATATGTATTGTCTCATATGAAAAAAAGGTTGATTTAAAAAGCAATATGTTCACGATATGTTGTGACCTAGGGACGATACGGTGGTGTGGTGGTTAGCAAGAGGGTTCCTGGTTGGATCCCAGGAGGGAGCCCTTCTGTGCCAAGTTTGCATGTTCTCCCCGTGTCAGTGTGGGTTTTCTCTGGGTACCCCAGCTTCCTCCCACAGTGCAAAGACATGCAGGTTGGGGATAGGTTAACTGGCGACTCTAAATTATCCGTAGGTGTGAATGTGAGTTTGAATGGTTGTCTGTCTCTATGTGTCAGCCCTGTGATAGTCAGGCGACCTGTCCAGGGTGTACCCTGCCTCTCACCCAATGTCAGCTGGGATAGGCTCCAGCCCCCCCATGAACCTCAAGAGGTTAAGCGGTTACGAAAATGGATGGATGGATGGATGGATGGATGGATGTTGTGACACGCAGATGGCTAATGCTGGTCTTCCATTAGATGACTTTTCAAGTGATTTCACTGTTGCAAACAAACTCCCAATGTTGGAATTAAATCATGAGAGTTTTACCCGAGTTGTTGTGCGCACTCGTGATCTTGATGGTGTTAGGTGGTCATAAAACTCAGTCCAAGCTGTCTGTAGTCAGTGTTTTTCTCTTGCTGACATTCCCGCAAAATCAAATATATTTGTGATTATCGGAAGTTTTTAGTCTTAACTCAGGAATCAGCAGCCTGGGTAGAAGGTAAACAGGGAGGGGACTCTGGAAAGGCGCAGTCTTTGTTCTTGTATGAATGAAAAGGAGAAACTGGTGGAGTTGTGGAATGAAGAAATGTCTGTGTTAAATTTGGCCAGTATCTTATCTCCCAACTGGCTCATTTTAGAGAGCAATCATGATCTCCTTCCACTAAAATAGTACAGCTAACCAATGGAGGCTGGTGGCGAGTTTAGGTGAAAAACAATCCAAAATGTAAAGTTTGAACCCAGGCTGCTGCAGCAACAGCCTTGTACATGGGGCGCATGCTCTATCCACTAAGCCACTGATGCCCCAAAAATACAGTTTATCTTTATTGATTACATTGATGCCAAATTGACAAAAATACTGTCAAGATAAGACCTATTTATTTTGTTTTCATTTTAAAGGGAATTTCGTGTCATATTTTCCACCTGGAGCAGGATGGGAAAAACCTCAAAACAATCTAGTTGTAGTCTTGCAACCATCCTGACCTCGCAAGATCTCTAGTCATTGTAAAATCTCTTATTGTGTGACTAAAAACTCACATTGTGTTTCAATTTGAGAGGGGGTCAGACTTTAGTCTTTTAAAAGCACTTTCAAAATCTTTTCAAGGTTTTCCACTGTATGGTAGGCTCAGAGTGACATATTGTAGCTTTGGTTTAAGTACACATTTTCAAGAGGAGGTCTAATCAGTCAAAGTAATTGAACACACCTGTGTGGGTGTACAGGAATGTGCTGGGACTTAAAGGGTCCTGCACACTGACACAGGTGTTTTCACTTATTCTGACTGATTAGACCTCTAATAAGGCTGAAGGTATGCGGAGCTAAGCAGGAAATAATATGAGGTCACAAACTACTTGTGCTAATAAGAAACCTACAGGAAATGTGTATGTTGCACTAACAGGTGCAATACAACTGACTGGATGCTTAATGAGATGCCAATCAAAGTCTAGCACAATAACATAAAATGCAGGTGGACCATGAGTGCTTTCCCACAGTGTACGTTTTGACTTGTCATAACAAGTAAAGCACAGGTGTAAAAATAACATTAATGAAGGCTCGCATCTCAGTAAACCATGATGTAACTGGAATGCAGCCATTATTAATATTATTAATTGCACCTGTGCTTGTCCTGCTGTGACACACTGAAATATCTGCTGTGAAAAAGATCTATTGAGGGGGTGAATGTATGTCACTTTTCCATGTGATAGCCCACTCACCATATGTTAGTGGCAAAATTATCCAGCAGGTGTGTGCTGAGCGGATATCAGAAGAAAAACACAAATGTTAAAAAGGTAAAAGCCATTGTTGGGTGGTCTGAAATACTGTCAGAAAGTGTTGTGTATATGTGTACATGTAACTTCAGTATATACAGGCTAAACAAAACCTGAAAGCATATAGGTGCCTGGTCCTATTTTAAAGCAGGATTTGTCAGCTTAATTAAAACACAAGGACATCAAAGACTCTTCTGTTTTTTTTGTCGACAGGTTTTTAAAAGTATCTGGATTTTATTACATGTTTCATTGCACAATGTGCTCGGTTGATTCAACTTACACAGCTTCCTTTTGCATCGTATTCTTTTTAGTCTTTGGCAGCCTGTGACAACCTGTATAATCATTTGCAAAACAAATGCACACCATTTCAGTGTTTGTTAACCTGGAACTGGCTCCAGGTTATGGAACGCAAAAGCTAGGTGCAATCAAACATATAATAGAGAAACACCAGACTATACCTCTCTTACTGATGCAAGAAAAAAAGACGGTGCACAACTGATGAAAATATTGCCATTTCATTGCTACAAAGAGCCTCCATGTGACATCATAAAAATACTCGCTTTGTGTAAAATACCATAAAATCCTCTGGTTCATCAGCTGCCAAGGATGAAAATCTATTGGCAGTGTGCTGCATGAGCTTTGACAAGTTTGGCCATCTAGAAGAGATGTGTGGTGATTATCTGGATAGGGCTGCTCTGTCTGTCTGGCTGCCCCAATAAAGCCATGATGCCAGAATATTCGCCTCTGGCTCCCAGGTCTGAAATGGCCTCTAAAACTGACTTTTGTAACTGCTGCTGCACAGTAGTGACATTAGACAACTTCTAGCACACACTCCATAAATTATTTAAACCATCCTTGTAAAAAAGAAGAAAAAAAAACAGCCTGGGTTTCCACATTTTCAAGTAAGATGGAATCTACAATAATCTTGGTGGGGATGGTGGTGGCATGTGTTTGTGTTTCTCAGTGTCTGTGGGAGTGTGTGCCTGTGAAATGGGCATGCATACAAGTGAACGAGACATATCAAGATATGTAATATGACATAATGTCTCCCCTGCTCGAACCCCCAGCTGCTCGCCCACATGCCACAGATCCTGCACCATGTCTAAACAGATGCTCTATCAATAATGCTTGCTTCAGTGCCACACACCTCCCTGGTGGCCAAATTGGGAAGAGGAGAGTGGATGTGAGAGAGGGAGAGAGAGAGAGAGAGAGAGAGAGAGAGAGGGAATGAGTGAATGAGTCAGTGTTTGGAGGGAGGACAAGAGGGAAGGAGAATGGGCAAGAAACCAGAAGCTAGAGTGACTACTGGGAGATGGATTGGCCACGCCAGAAGAAGCCAAAAGACCAGTGAACCTGGGGATGAAGTGTTCTCCTTGTCCCATCTGCTCCAACAAAGGGCAGGAGAAAGAAAATTCTGTGTCATTTTGGGTCTACTTGTTTAAGTCATCTAAGGTTGTTGGGGATGTGCTAATGTTTCAGCTGCACATCGGTATCAGCCGATATTCTCGTTGCTGACTGCCATTGGCTGCTGCCAAATAAGATAACGGGATGCTGTCGGGACGGAAGAATGCAGTGAACTCACTATCTATGGGTCTGGGGATGCAACCCATTGTTTTCCTGATAATGCCACATTGTGGACAACAAATCCATGTTGACATTGGCAGGAGTAGAGCTAGGTAACTTTAGCTGTTAGCTGCTGATGGAGGTTCCATTCATTGAGTTACATTATGATGCGTTTAAGCTCTCTTAAGTAAAAATGAGTATTGGGTAAATTAAAGGTAAATTATAATTTTCTACTAATTTTCTATGTTCAAATGTTTTCTTGTAAAATGCAGTTTTTGGCGAGAAACTTGAATAAATAAAGTTTGTTGGAGAAGTCTGTTGATGTTTTTGCAGCCAAAAAAAAATATTAGAGTAGAATATATTTATTAAAAATACCTTTTTTAAAGGATTTCTTAGTCTCTGTGGCACAAAAGGGGGAATAGATAATGACAAAAGCAAAATAAACAACAGCACAACAACAAAAACAATACAGGCCAAATTCTTGATTTAATCATTGGTAATCACCCATAATTTCACAATTGGTACATCCTTAATTAATTCAATCCTGCCTCATTGTGAACAGGGATCCTCAGGCACATACAAAGATGAACAGTAGGAACACAGGTAAATAGAAAGGAAAACAAGAGAAATGAAAATAAAACGTTGGACTGTTCCTCTTCAACCCATTCAGTAATCCAGATATTTTGCTGTATCCTGTGTTTTACAATATCACAAGTAAACCTTGAGTAGTATCAAGTGGAGGGGATTCAGATTCAGTCCTTTATAACTCTAGTGCTGGTTTCCATTACTCACACTCATCCTAAAATCGAAGGTGAAGCTATCTGATAAAAAGGCTGCTCCCTCTCCAAACACACAAACCAATTTTAAGTCCCACTGGCTTTGACGTTTAGATGGATTAATATCCCTTTATATGTGCTTTTCATAAATGAATACTTCAGTGCTGTGAACACTACTTTGGACTTTCACACTGTACATGTGAACAAAGGCTGCTCAATGAGTTTACTTTAATCTGACCTCTGAAAAGTGAAGGCGGCATGTGGTGGTCAGCAGTCTCGTGCAGCTGTTCGGTTTTCACCAAACAAGCAACATTTCCTTTCCTTTTTTTGGTGCTTTGATATCGCCTTTGATAATGTTACAGTTTTCTTTTTTCATATTAGAAAAAAATCAAGAGACTCAAGCTTTAAAAGATTGTAATCAACTTTTCCTCAATAAACTGATTAATTTTTTCCCTTGCCAGCGGAACTATTCATGTTCATGGCATGAAACTGTACTGATAGGAAAACAGGAAGGCAATGAAATCTAATTGTTCAGATTTGGATAACTCTCCCCAACCAACAAGCCGTGAATAACACAGGAATAGTATTGCAAAAGCAGATGGAATGGTAAACAACAATAATGAATATTATTTTCCTTTCACGTGTGAAAAAAACACAGACATGAGTCCTTCTGGGGCTGGCGGAGATGGGGTCCTGAATGAATTCTGTAGGTAGGAACAACATTTTAACATACCCATCAGGCATCTCCACTCATGTGTGCGTGTTTGCACACCATCAACCAAACCGTGCCACATTAGGTGTACGTATTAGTTCTTGCATGAGCAACAAAACACATCAATGCTCCTCCTGCACCACCCCTGTTGTCATCATCCATCATAATCTAGCCCTGCCTTCCACTAGCTGTCAAAACTGCTCTGGACAATTCACTTAGACAGTGTCAGCTGAACTGTAATATTTTACCAGCCACTATAATGAGGACTGGCCTCCAGACTCACGGAAACAAACACATGGCTCCCCGCTCACGCCTTGGTGGTTGTATCCATGACTTTGCCACAGTCATTCCAATTTTCCTGTTGCTGGAGGCAATACTACTATCCTAGCATGGTCAGCCTTTGCCAGCTGGGAACCCAACCTGTCAGCCCATGCAATATTGTCCTTTGTCTGAGCTCTAACATTATCTCTAACCTGAGGAAAGAATAATCCTTTTGTGGTTATCTCTAGCTTTCATTAGATAGGTTATACCCGTAGTCCAAGACACAAAAGTTACAACCAGGCCCGCAATAATTAAGTCTGTTGCTTTTGGGCAGCAACTGATGTTTATGTTTAATTTTTACCAGCTGTGACAACATCGTGATGGCTGGTATTGTTTTCACCTCATGAGTCTGTGTGTGTGGGTGTGGGTGTGCATGATCAAAGCAAAATCTGGTCCAGGGTGACACCAACTGTAGCAGGGACTTCTACGGAAGCAGTTTTGAGTATTTTGCCAGGTGTTGATAGTATGTCTGTCTGTCTGGGGACAGTTTTTGTAAATGTGGTAGGGTCCCAATCATGAAAGATGCAGTCACAAAGCTCTACAGGTGTGTTGTTGATCTCAAAATGATGGGTCTATTCTGAGTAAGGAGGTCTGATGTAGGGAGGTAGGAAGCAGGCAAGGGGCCATTGGCCACCCCACTATAAGCCCCCAGCTCACAAAACTTTACAGATATGTAATTGAGATCATAATGAAAGCTGAGCTCGAAGATGGGTGTGATTCAAACTAGGGGGCTAAAGGTAGAGGGTAGGAAAGTAGGGAAGAGGCTGTTGCCCTCCACTTTATGCCCCTGGCTGATATTTGATTTAAGTCGTGGGTTGCTGTATGGTGGCTGGAGTGATCCCATCGTGAGATGATCTCTTCTTGATTAATTTGTTTATTTAAGATGTGTTAAAAAAAAAAAAAAACACGAAAAACGCCCACCACAAGGTCCAACAGCCATACATGACACTGTGAAATTGCTTATTTTGTCCGAAAAGTGGACGAAAACCCCAAACTATTCAATCTACAATACTAAACAAAGAAAGGCAGCAAAATCTCATTTTTGTCTCGAACCAGCAAATATTTGACATTTTAGCTAAAAATTAAATACAAACAAATCGATTTTCAAACTCATCAGTAATTTTCTGTCAACTGACAAATGAGCACTGCTTTGCTCCTTCACTAAAGCCATCCCATAGAAATTTAAATCTCAATAACAGCGTAATTTACCGTATAATAGGTGTATAACATTGCTGTATCCACTCAGGCATAAAGTAAGTTCTCCCATAACAGCGTATGTGGGAGTGCTGGTGTGTGTGTTTGTCAGCACGTCTGTGTGTCCTCAGTAAGTGCCACATCAACAACATTAACTTGGAGGACAAAGGAGGGCATGGAAACACAGCGAGCCACACACGTCAAGAAAGTAACAGAAAATAGATGGAGTAGCAACACACACTATTTTAATTATCCTCTTGTCTAACCTGCCCTCCAATTACAAATAGGGATGTATAATAATCCATCTATTGATGCATGAAAGACAGGACAATAACACAGAAGCTGAACACGAGCAGGATAAGAAGTGGTTTAAAAAATGAGCTCAGGGAGGCTCAAACTGAGGTTAAGCTAACTAAAATAAATGGAATATCTCTGTTCAAATTCAATAAGATACACCATCATTTTTTAATACTTAGGTGTGTACTTGCATATTGCTACGGACTATAAAATAGTTTAGAGACAGTGTTTATCACCGTCAGACGCTTCCAGATAAAATACATGATTACATTTATGATAGTGCAGTTAAACGATAAAGACACTGCAGTGTACGCTGTATTCCACTGAGAGATAGGCATAATGAATATGCTCTGGCTAATTTATGCCCGGCTAATTTGTCTACATTTGGTAAATCTTTTTAAGATTGATTTTCTCAGCAAATACAAACTCAGCTCAACATTAAGTAAACAGCAGCGAGGAGGTTTGCTTTCATATTCTGCTACTTTAAATCCAACGTTCTGCGACAGTTCTCTTTCCATATAGTGTGTCATTTCAGGCAGACTTAATGTGTGGGGATTAACAGGCTGCGCTGCAGACACCTGCCATTTGTCTTCCTCCTGCTCATGAGAATGCTACTTTCACCTGAGTACCACATGATTTTGTGTTTTATTAGAAGTGGCACTATGAAAGATGCCCATATAAAACACAATGTAAAAACTGCCATATACTAAAATTAATAGGGTCTGGTGGGGAAAAAGGGGGAAAGTAAATAGCCAATTTTGCAAATAGCATTTTGGACATCACACACAGCCCCCCTCACACACACACACACACACACACAATTTTGGAGGTCTCTAACAGGTGTCTTGCATAGCTCTCTTTTTACATGACATGTTGCTTGTCTGTGCCAATCCTATACTGTATACATTCAGCCCCTTCTGCTGTGACAACAGCTTACAGAAAGCAAAAGTGCAGCATGAACGCATTCTCCTGCAGAAAGTGAGTGATTGAGAGCTAGCACGTAATATCCACTGGTCAGACAAGCTCCAGACGCACCGAGGACAGTTTTGGGCTGACTGCAGCAATGGTTACATCTCAGTGCCCAAGTTCTCCTGTCAAAATTCTTGGTTTGCATTGTTTGTTTAGATACAAGTAGGGCTCCCCCCTGAAAGTATATGATTTGAATCACCAATCGGAGACCCCTCAGTCAACTGAGATTCTTCAAGGCGAGCAATTGTTTTTTGGAGGGTTGTCAGTGTGCAGTGTACTTCCAGGGACATTTTGGTCCCCAAAAGTAGGTGCAGAGTCAGCGCTCCTTGCTTTCACACTGCTCTATTGGGTAAAATCATTACACTAAATCAAGTCATTTTGTCTGCTTGGTGAAGATGACTGCGACTGGTAGCGGCAGCTGCAGACCTGGACCAAGGGTGAGTCTGTGATGGCGAGTGAGATGAACGCAGCTGCCCAGAGGAAGAGAGGCTTTGCCCGGTGAAGCTCTGAGATAATGTTATCTTTAGCCTTCTGCTTAGAAGTAGTGAATTTATAGCTCACAGCAACTCAGTATGACACAGTTTTCTGGCTTTTGTTTGATATTTAGTGTCAGCAAAAAAATGATGTTGCATATTTCTAACTTGTTGATAGCATAGTTAGGGCGCATTAGCTTGAAACCCTGTTCAGAAATCTAGCAGTTCAATATGGTGTTGATTGATAAAAAGGACACATAATTCAATTTTCGTATTGAACAATCAAATTCAATTTAACTGATAAAACTTCTGAGTTAGGTTCAGCTAGGTTATTATTTAAATAAAGACAATACCAGTACCCTTAAAGTAATACAGATATCAATATAGTACTTAATTTGATACCTTATTTCTTCGTCCTTAATCTATACCCATCCTGTGAGTGGAACTGTGTGTAGTACAGCCAAACTTTTTAACGTTTTAGTCTCCGTCAAATACTCCATAATTAACTCCACCACACCACAGACTGTGTGGGTTGCAGCTGCTTGTGGTGACTGGCTGTGAACCATAGAAACTGTCATTTTTTCCAGCTCTGGGTAAAAAAGGATTGAATGCAGGTATCGTTTGACAGGAGACATTTTGATATTACCTGGCACTGGGTTAGTACAGATACCCAGCCCTGGGTACAGCCCTGGAAACCAGAATCCATGCCTGTGCATGCTCTTCCATCCAAATAATCTTTTCCTCCTGGCTCAGATTCAGTTGTCTGCAGGCCTACTTGCTGCATGTCCATGTGTCCAGTTAAATCATCAATAAAATCTCAACTGCTCATTCTGGTTTAAGACAACTATGGATTACCCCAGGACTATAAATTCACTCTGTTATCCTGGGTCTGATGACTGTTACACTGCGCTTGCAAATAGGGATGGGTATCTACTGTGATACTGACCTTATTAAGCAGATAGGTTACTGGCCACAATGTGACTGATTTACATTCAATATGGTTTCTTTGTCACTGTCATGATAAAATTTAGGGTTTCCACTATCAGTTACAGTCATTCAGTCGCAGCAGGCTGCCAACTCAGTTTTTACTACCACAGAAATCCCTGGCCACATCTTACCATCATCCATGTGGTATATATACTACATAAAAATGACTCCATGCAGTGAGGAATACAGTATAAATGTGGGGGGGAAGAGAATGTTGGTATCTGATCTGTACTCTGTATTGGCAGATATCCTGTGTTAGATTGGTGCATCCTTACTCATAACTCATAACCTGCCTTTCCTGGATCTGGATCTACCCTCTTTAACTCCGCATTGACAACTTTGTGTAGCCTCTGACTACAGATATGATCCGCCACAAAGACTGAGTGATTATATTTAATCATCGTCTCTTGACTGCTTAACTATTCCCTTCTTGTGTCAGTTGATATGCGAGTTCACACACACCCATCCGCATGTGAATACAAAGACATGCGGTGAGCGGTGAATGTTTGGGGCAGAAGAAGACAGCGGAAGACTTAGTGGTCCTTCTCCATCCCTGCAGGCAGTAAAGCAGGCTGCATGGCAGCCCTGTCTCCCAAGACAAGTTAATAAGATGGAGCAGTCCCCGGGGGCAACAGCCGGAGAGCATTATCACTTTGAAAGCAGCCAGAAAAACTGACACATACAAGGAAAGAACTCCCAAAAAGAAGCTATTAATTACCCCCTCTCACTAGCCACTGCTGCAGAAAAAGTTAATTTGACAATTTGGAAGACAGGGATTGTTTCAAAATAAGGGATTTTCCCTTCCACTTGGTCCAACGAATCTTCTGCAATTATTTTTTTGTGCGGCTCAACTCGTATGTACTTCTTAATTTGCATTTTTTTCCCCCCACTATATCTCTGTCTCTCCTTCTCACACATGTATGACGAGGCAACCCTCTCAAGTGTGAAACCACAAGGAGGTGTGGGGCAACACAGCACATATCAGCACATGTGAACCACCCAAAGACCACTTCTACAGACATGTGGTGTGATGAATAAATCATGCTGCATAAAACCAAAGGGGAGAGAAGTTCCTCTCCTGAGGGCCCACATTCACTTAGAGCTGCTTGACTCAAAACACAAGTATCTCCCTGCCATCTAAATGAGCCACACATGGCCGTGCGGAAGCAAATAAGAGAAAAACTGTCACCTCACTGAAGAAACATTGATCATTACACAATTTGTTCCCTTTTATTACAGCCATTGTAATTAAAAATAATTGAGTAGTGGGGTGGGCAGGTGCTCCCATCAACAATTTTTTTTCACCAATTAGCACTACAATAATATTGCCCTGGATATTGCAGATGATATTATTAGCATTTTGATGGAACACAAGTGCCTGCATGCCTGCACGCCAGAGAACTGTTCTCAAGTGGAATCTTTCACTGAGATCCACCGGGGAAGAGTCACTTCTGGTTCAACAAAAACAGGCTCAGAGACAAGAGAGAGAAGGCGTTATATTACAGCACTGCATAAAGTGTTGTGAAGAGCCATGTTAAAGATTCAAAGAAAGACCACCAGCGGTGCATGCAGAGCAGAACTAGGCCAGTTTCAGCTGACCACAAGTGTAATCCACATCAGATACCATAAAAAAGATACATTAAATTGGATTTTTAAGCTGAGCAGTTATGGTCACAACATTTACCAAAAAACAAAAAAAAACAAAAAAAAACAAAAAAAAAGTGGGGAGCTGAACATAAATAAATTCGCTCCACACAAATCTGTATTTTAACATCAGCGGTAAGACCTGTATGTTCTCATATAGCCAGCTCGTCTGTTGTCAGAGGCCTAACAAATTGGTTCTCCGGCCACTTGGGAGCATGTGTGCAGCGTGTGATGCTTTACCCCGCACAGAAGAATCAGAATCAAATTTGAAGCATTGAATTTCTGTGATACATCTCACCAATTTCCTCTAAAGCATCCAAGCTGGATCTGAGCGTCTCTCTGTGACAAGGATTATCTCACGAATGCCAGAGGGGAAAGATAACTGACAATTATTCTGGGTTAAAATGACTTTTTTTCCCATGCTTGCTGGCTATGCAAAGTGAGCGTAGATGCTAATTTGCAGTCTTGACCAGTGGTATCTAAGCTCCATGACATTATAAAGGACCTCACATAATGATTGGGCTGTTATTAGTCATTCTGCAAGTTGAAATATCAACGTTTTCAGACAATACAGAACTAGTTCAGAGGTGATCTATGAAATCTATGCGTTCTGTGAATGGGTAATCCTACTGGTGTCCCTTTTTTTGTTGGTCAGCTACTCATGCCTAGCATGCATTCTTGCTTTCAATTAAACATGGCTTAATGATAAAAATATCATCCTTCTAAGTCTGATACATAAAATCAACTGAGAGGTACATGGAGCAAAAGAAGATGGTGATTTACAAAAGGCCATCTGTCAGTACTAGTTTATGCATGTGACCATGATTATTTACAGTAAGACTAGTCTGATGTTAAGGGCTTGATATCTTCACAGGACACACAAAGACAAACATACTGCACTCTACTGATTTGTGTTATTTTGTGCCATTTTTAAATGAGCAGTATGTAGAATTCAGTGGCATCTAACCATATGCCTAGCGTGAACTTCAGGTTAGGATTCCTGCTGTGCTCAGTGTTCAGGAGGTTTTTACCGGGAGCTGAATTATCAGCACGTCTCTCTTCCTTGCTGATTTAAACCAGTAAAAACACTGAACAAAGCAGTTTAATGTCAATCGGTGTTTTTTCGACACTGTTCAGCTCGTTGCAGAGGAGCCGCTAGCCCAGCACCTGCTAATGTGTGCTCACAATTTTCCTCTGATAACTAAAGATCCAGACGTTCAGGAGGTTTTCACTGGAAGCTGAATTATCTGCAGGGGTGACTTCCTCTCCAAAATAAATGGATCCGGTGATTTAGACAGGTAAAATGCTGAATAAAGCAGTTTTCATGTTAAATGTCAGTGTTTTTCGGGTGCTATTTGGCCTGTTCAGAGGCGCTGCTAAACACGGTCGCCAATACAAAAATGTGAAAACATGAATGGCCCTATCAAGAGCCAGCGTTTGGTTTGTCCATTTTGGGCTACCATAGAAACATGGGCCTGCAACATGGCGGACTCCATAAACTAAGACCCACTCCCTATGTGGATATAAACAGCTCATTCTAAGGTAACAAAAAAAAACCAAAAAACCTTAGTTTTGGGTGGTGATACACGAAAGAAAACAAACTTATGACATTAAATTCCATTTCTGCCAATATATCCTTTAATTTTCTGATTTAGCAAAAATACATCACCTGACATTCATGCCAATATGGCGTTTCACAATTGCACAGATTCACCTGTGTGAAGAGGTAGACGGAGAAAGGGAGAGAGAAAAGGGGAGAAATGAAGCGGGGGAGTGTCAGAGACAAAGACAGAGAGACGGACACAGAGAGGGAGACTGAGACAGAGAGATCAGAGAGCTGGGGACAGAAGAACAGCGAACGATAAATGAATTCCCAAGAGAAAAGGAGGGACACGGAGAAATTACAGAACAAAAGGAGAAGACAGAAATGACATTTCTTAAGGGACTGCTGTGTGGCATTTGTAGGAAGAAAAATGAAATGTGAGGACCAGAGAGAGATGGAAGGCGGGAGAGGGCACGGGGAGAATGGAATGAGTAAGAGCGAGAAACAAAAGAGAAAGTGTGTGAGAGGTAAGACTAATTTATGAGAAATGAGGCAGGAGTCGGTGAGGCTGGCTGCTGCTGTCTGATGGATTGGGTGGGGGTGGGGGTGGAGGTGGGAGTGGGGTTTTTGCAGGTTGGTGGACAGAGAAGAACCTGTGATATGGATCCTTTGAGGCGGCATTTCAAGAAAAAGTGAACTCTCCAGAAATGGGACATGAAAATAAAACAAAAAAAAAAAAAACATCACTTCACTTTGGAAGAGAATCTCCCTGGCAGGTAGGCAGAGCAGACAGAGGCAAAGGTGAGAAAGAGACTGGGTAGGAAACAAAGAGAGAGAGAAGCACAAGGGAATCAGCAAAAAGGGGGAAAAAAATGTGTGAAGTGACAGAGGCGAGAAAGAGTTAGCGAGGAAAAGATGACGGAGATAAAGTGAGATGAGAGACAGCTGCCTTTGATGCGACTGCTCTTCAACTGTGGCAGTTTGGAAAGAGGGGTGCGCACGTGTGGATGTATGTCCGCGTGCATATGCACATGCATGCGCGTGTGCAACCCTCTGAGTGTACGCAAGTATCTGTTATAATGAAGTTCACATAAGCGTGAAAGGCGGGATTGATGATAAGGCAGCTGCTCATTTGTAGTGAGTAAGGAGTCGGTTCCCACATGCTCCAAGTACACAAACACAGAGAGACACAATCGCTCACACACAGGCAGACGGAAAAGCTGCCTCTGGAGGTATCGAGAAACACTCGGGGCCTACAAAATATTCAAGGCTCTCCTCTAGACAGAATCCCCTCCCAAAGCTTGCTGACAGAGGAGCGCAGTGAACCTCCTCTTTCAAACAGCGCACCGTCTTTATTCACCCTAGTCTTACAGCATGCTCATACTGTATCAAAGCCAGGACACACGCTGCTGTGTGAAGTGCCATCAATGTACACGGCGACGCACACCTTCTCCTCCCTTACACACGCCCGCGTTCTCTTTATGTCTCTCTTTCTATCTTTCTCGCACACACAACTTTGAGAGAACAGAGCGGGGAGCAGAGAGGGGCTGGCAGCAGCGATGAAAGACTGATGAAGGTGCAGCGGTAAAACACACTGTAGACGTCATCTATCTACTGATGGAGGGAACACATCACACAGACACGCTGTCTTTTAAGTTCAGTCTCTCTCAGCATGAGCCCAATAAAGATCAGGCCCAAAAGCACACATTTACAAGACCATGTGGTTTATACATGAATAAACACAAATACATACAAACAACACATAGTAACTAGGGCTGCAAAGGTTGTTTGTTTATGCTGAAACACCATGGTTCAGAGGGTCACAGTTTGGTCACACAGCCACATGTAGAATATATGGTATGTGGCCTGATACATGTAATGCAGAACCAAACCTCTTGGGTCAGAATTCAGCCCAGAAACTTTTAGCTGTACACCGTTAGCAACATAAGCTGAGGCTAGCACAACGAGTGAAGTAGCACACAAGTCAGTCAGTCAGTCACTCTATGACAAGCACAAATTAAATGCCGGACGACCTGCTGCGGGTTCCTGGCCCGCTTCAACAGCAACTGAGAAAGAGTTGTGTATAATGGCCAAAATACATTGAAGCATGAACGCAGCGTAACACTTCTGCTGCTTCATGCCTGCAGCAGAGTGCGTTCAATATAATCAACAAAAGCTTATACTTCGACAACAGAAGCCACACACGACTACATGTCCCTCCAACAGGTAAAAACTACAAAGAACTGTGTAGTAAATGAGTAGAATCTGTTTAAGATGATAAATAAAAAGCTCACTGTAACAGAGGCAATGCGATGCAACAGTGACCTGTTTACACTGAACATTAAAATAAGTTAAACAAATCAATGTATCCTGAAGTCAAAACGATCCAGTTTATTTTTTTCTGCACGAGTAAAAATAGCCTATGCTTCCAAACCCTACATTACCAACTGCATTATCACTTGGCGAATCAGTATGCACATAGTGAAACTGGCAGCAACCACACGCTACAAAGACAGAGACTGTGTAGCAGGTAAAAAAAAAAACAACACTCCACCCACACGACGCGTCACATTCATGCCCCATCTACTTGCTTCACTATTGTAAGGTTTGTGAATGGAAACATACTGAACTGCTAAGGCACACTTGACGTCATCACCCAGATGTTCCAATCACCAGGATGAGTCTAAAACAATTTGGAGCCCAACTCATTATCCCCGCTGCTACAAACTGCATTTAGACGCAAAAGCAAAGCAGGCTGAAACATAAAATGAATAAACTGGCATTTTCATTGGTTTATAGTCAAGGTGTAGCACTCCTCCAAATGCACAAGTTTTTTTTTAAATTATTCTATAAAGTATCTCAAATTCCATAGCATGGCAAGAGTTGCTTTTCAGTATTAAGGCCTATTGCTGCCTATTGCTTTTTGGGACAGTGTGTGTTCAGTGTGTGTGCACAGTGTTAAACAGAAATGTTTGAAATATTTCTTGTTTTTATCATAAGAATAGTTTACCAATGTTGCCTGTGGACGAAAAGGTCTTAGTCCCCAGCAGGAGGTTTTTGTCTGTCTTTGACACTTGCACTAATGCCTTTTCAAAATAAATCACAAGAAATGTATCCTTACGCTTTTCTTCCTTTTCCCGCTGTGCCGAACCTGCACCGAACCATGACTCCTAAACCAAACCGAACCGTGACTTCTGTAGACTGTTATACCCCTTATAGTAACCCTTTCTCTCCAATTACACAGCCAATTCCATGGAGGCAAATTGCAAACAAAGGCAACTGAGCAAAGGGTTTATTAATCATATCATCATCCCACATGCATTACTATGTAACCTCATGAACTACTGATGGGCTGCCGTGTCAAGGGTCTCTTACAGCTGTGCGGTTTTGCTGGGGAGAGCTGCATTAGCCAAAAAAATAAGCCAAATGATGTCAGGTGTCGGCCCTAACCCCTATAATTTCACAAATTCAGATTTATTGCAGATCGTTATGCATTATGCCCCTGCGTATCTACAGAGATGTGCTGTTTGCCTGTTTGTTTCAGTATAAATGTGTGTAGTAGCCAATGTCATATAAAGAGGGTGGCTGGCTGAGGGCCTGTTCTCTGTGGGACTCTACAGTGGGGCAAGCGACATATTACAGGGAATGGGCCCCTAGGCAGCCACCCATTTTATATCGCATTGTACTACACACACATGCACGCACACACCGACACACACTCAAACACACAGACACACGCTCCCTTGCATAAATAAAAACACAGCACACCTACACAGAAGCGCACAGTTAAACACAGAAAGACCGACTTGGAACCTGTCAAGTGCGAACAAACTGATGACAAGACGGCGACAGATGGATTCACTGAGGAGAGACGAGCTACGCATTCAACTCAATTAGCAACGTGCTGCTGCATGACGCCGATGGGATATGGAATCTTACCATGACTGGCAACCTGTCAATCGAGCAACAGAGCCGCAAAACAAGCATCATGCAAGACGCAATGAATTAAATTTAATAAACCAATAAATAAATTAATTTATGAATAAATGGTATAAACCCATGGAGTGGCAGCTCTGCATCGAAAAACAGGGCATAATGTGACCAGGGAGCCTAAATATCCCGAGGCGCACACACACAAAGAAGAAACTGGCAGCGGGGAAAGAAGAGGAGGAGGAGGAGGAGGAGGAGGAGGAGGCAGTGGGGAGAGACAGAAAGGAGAGAGAAGAGAAAGAACAATGGCTGCTCCCCTCTTTCTCTCTTGCTCACTCTCTCTTCACGAGCTCTGTTCATACATTATCCTGCCATGGTACCTAATGAGCCAGGCATCTCCACCCTGACACTTACGCTTGGCTAGGCAACCCTTATTACAGTGTGGAGGCTCTCTCTCTCCCTGTCTCACACACACACACACACACACACACACATACAAAACACTTAGAACTGACCATCACAGGTCATCACAGCCGCTGTGTAATGGGGTTGCATAAAAACATTACTTGTCACTTGTGATGTAAAGGAGCTCGCCATATTCAAATGCATCTTTATTGTCTGTCGGAATACATCATCATATAATGGTTTACGTGTGTTTGTGTGTCAGTTGCAGAGATGTCAAGTTCCTAGTTTTTACGAATACATGAGGCAGCCTGAAGGCTGCTGGTGAATATGGGGACAGACACCATGTGCCCCTTCTGAGTCCTTGGTTATTACCCATGCTTCATTGTTTATGACGGCAAACAAAATTGCTCTTTTTGCTGTTTTTTTTTTTTTTTTTTTTTCTTTTTCAGATACACACTTAAAAAAAAAAAAAGGCAAGTCTATCTTGTCTGGCAACATACCAGTCAGTGCCAGGATGCACCCTGCAGTGCTATGATTGTTTTGGCTGCTTCTGTATAAAAAGCCCTTCCACTTCAAAAAGAACCTCCCACAACTGTTTAAGTGGTAAAGCAGCAGGGCTGTGGGAGGCCAATCAGCTGCAAGTACAGTAGGGGCTACACGGTAAAAGTTGGTCAAACAAACATCAAACGCCACGACAGCATGCCAGTATAGAGTGGAGGCGGGAGGAGGATTGCTTTGAACTGGGGGATGACTGGCATGTTGGTTAGAGCCCCACTCCAGTGTATTTTGGCATTTTAATGATAATTCATATTTTCTGAGTCATTTCCTGACAAAGTTGATTAGCCACAGTGATGGCAAAATAGTTTTTGATAAATAACAATTTTGTGCTCAACGTTTAAAAGGGAAGACTGTTGCTAAAATGGGGAGATGACGTATATAGATGCAACAGGCCATACGTCATCTCCAAGCTTGCACAGGTGTACTGTTATACCTCTGCGTCTGAGCAGCAAATCGATAAACCTTGTCATGAGCTAGCACGTCATGTCATGAGCACAAACCCACATTGAGCTATGACTCTGAGTAACTTGTTCATGAGCACCAAGCGGCAACCTCCAGAGATGAAAAATTATGCAACGTAGAAATGCCAAAAACTGCAGTTCCTTGAATGACCACTTGAGGCTGACTCTAAAAGTAAGTCAATCGCCGTATACCCCCATTTTAAAATGACCGAATTTACAGCAGCAATTGATACCTCGAGAGATATTCCAGTTGGTTGCGATCTACAACTGCTGGATGCCACTAAATCCTCCACACCAGAACTTTACAATTATACATATTTAAGGGCTTGGTCACCCTGAGTGACAGGCTGTCTTCTAAGCATATGAATCAGAACTACCCCTCACTCCCCATTAGCTCCACCCACCTGTCCAAATATAGTCACTTCTGGACCCAAAAATCCAAGATGGCGTCAGCCGAAACGGCAAACTCAAGGCTTCAAAATGGTAGTCTACAAACCAATAGGTGACGCCACGGTGGCAATATCCATTATTTTTTATATATTCTATGATGAGCATTCACCCGCGGAGTGAGAGCTGCTGCTCAGCGACACTCCTCTTCAGTGAGCTAACGCAGCAGCACAAAGCACACCCAGTGAGCCAATGAACAATACTGATTCAAATTGAAATCGCAAAATGTACCTTTGTGATGAATATTTTGCTTGTGTTTACATGATCGTGATATGTAAGAGTTGTAAATCATTTTTTTTTTATTATTAAATAAAGCTAAGAGAACTTGTGGAAAATTGGAAGTCTCTCCAAATTCAGCAGCTGGCTCAAGTGTAAATGGTCTGATGACCCTCGGTTCATTGCGGTCCTTGTCTCCAGAGAAAAATCCTTCACCTCATACATTATATATATTAAGTGACTGCTATCAACATCCATGCTAATATCCATGCTATCGCTATCTTTGCTGATGAAGCTGACCTTGACACATACGCCAGAAAGGCAATCTGGTTGCCATTGCAATGGATTATATATGACCATCAACAACACCGCCATTCTCTGTTTGAGAAAAAAACTTTAAGGGGAAAACAGGAAGTAACCCTGGCTGGAGTGAGGCTATAAACCCTTAGAATGACATAAGACACTCAGTTTGACCCTCAGAGCACAAAGAATCTAAAAAAAAGTGTGAAAGAAACCAGAGATTGTTCTTTGATTGTTCCTTTTAATCTAAGATTAGATGCCTGGACTGGAGGTGATGTAATCTAATTCAATCTTTCTGTGAGAAGTGATTGCTGCAGCTCAGCAGCTGATTGTGATATACAGCCCTGTGAGGTGGTGTATTTCTGACCACCATTACGCTTAGATGGACAGTAAAAACACTAACTTCAAAGCAGTTGGGCTGAGACTTGATAGTTTTATGTTGTCCTCTTTAATCGGAACTTGGTAGCTTATATTGAAGTTATGTTGAAGCTGCGTCCCTGAAAAAAAAACAATGCATGTATGATGCTATCATATTAAAACTCAAAGACATATCGCTGAAAAAAACAGCCTCAACTGTGTTTTCTTAAAAAGGAGCAGGAGGAATAATTGATTTTTTGTGACTGGGTTTAAATGACATCTATGAATGTAAATTAATCTCCTTTGTCTCTTAAAGTCTATTAATCAGAGGCTATTCATCAGAGCACAGTACAGAGGTATACTGTAAGCATATTATGATTTATGTATATCAGCATCAGGAACAGTTAACAAAAACTGTTTCATGTTATACAGCTGTTGAAAATTTTGATGTAAATCTATCTATAAACTGTAAGCCAACTTTTTTACTGCAGTTTTTACATTTTTAATTTACTTTTCACCTAAACAAGAGTACGGATATTTCTCTTATTTAATGAAGTATATTCCAACAAAAACTGCATCACAACCACTTTACCATATCTATAAATTCAGTAGCAACCAGTCTTGAAATTTACTCTTCCCAAGTGTAAACTGTGTGTAGCACAGATGTTTCTGCGGTGCATCTGTGGGCATGGAGGCTATCAAAAACATGTCCTTGTGATCAGCATGTTTTAAAAATCTTACAAAGACAAGAAGCAACATATTTTACTAACGCTGCACAGCAGACACTTAGATAATTCCCTCATGTGCTGTGCTCAGCTGTAAGATGCCTGGGTAGGCACCAATCAGGCTGTAAAAATACAGGGGACAATGCAGAGGGAAGCTTCCCCTGTCTGTCTCCGTAACACTCTCATGCACATTAGCTGCAAAAACAATATTCCTGCAGTTATATGAACCTCTTCCTATGTCATTGTTAAACCTCTTGACTTTGACACTTTGTAATAGCTGCATATTATCCAGATTAAGGTGAGCTTGTCTGTACATTCAAACAAACTCGCGCACCTATGTGTGTCTCACACAAGCGATGTGTGTGCATTGTGTCTGAGCATGTGTGCGTACTTGTGTGTGAGTGGATGTAAACTCAATATTCCAGGTCACGGTGGCTGCAATCTCACAGGAGGTTTAACCTTGGCAAATCCACTATTAGGTGTTCTGAGAATGATGATGTGAGCAGTAGATCCTCCCTGATGGTTTCACTTTCTAAGAGCATCCAGCAGGTCACAAATAGAGAAGCTGTGGGGGTATTACAAGGTCAAAGGTTGGCTAACTCTCAATATGATGACAATTCCAAGCTGGCATTTTCATTTCCTGAAGAGACTGATTCCCCATGGCAGCAGCTGAGGCCAAAGATGTTTGCTTATTTTTGTTCAAATAAGTTCTTCTCTGCTTTTAAGAGAGAATAGATACTGCAAATATGCAGTGCGGACTCGCTGTGTGCATAACAAACTTTACATTCACATACTGTATACTGCATATCCAAGAAAAATTCTAATCAATATGGCTTTCAAATGCATACACACACGCAAATCAGACCTTGCCTATCATACACAAATGTGCCTTTCTGCACATTTTCTTTTTGTCCCTTTCATTTTGTCCTTCAAACGTCTTCAGAGGTGCGGCCGTGCAGCCAACCAGTGGGAGTAGCTGATGTTTTTAATGGCACATGGTTTGTCTCCTGGTGGTGAGATAAACATGGGGAAGAGATTAAAACCCCAGGCTTTCTTCCACAATCTCCTGCCTTCATCCTCCTTCCCCTTGCAGTGTCCATGCAGGGCCGGCACAGCAGACTCTAATTCAAAACCAAACCCGTCCGGTCTATGAGGCACGCGAGAGCCTAAAAACACACACGACTACAGCAACATTCGTAGAGGGGCAGATGTCAGCAGGGGCAGGAGAGAACAGACAGGTGACAAGAAGAGGAGGATTCTCTTCTGTTTAATCACCTACCTGTCAAGCATTGGGCTCACCGCACAACACTAGCAGGAATGTGCACAGCTACGACTGTAACGCTGGTGTTGATTTTGAAGTGAGTCTGTCGGGGTCACTGATGTCGGGATGCAGATCACAACAAACACCCTGAAGAGGAAAAAAGCAGGGCCAGAGGCCAGGCTCCCCGCTTCATGCTACGCCTCCCTAGTGAGGCGCAGGTTGGCCACAAAGCTGGCTCGTCTAAGAGCTGATGAGCTGGAGCAGTTATTAAGAGTGGCTAAACATATCATTTCCTTTGTCACTGTGATTAGGCCAAGGCGAGGGGGCCCTCAGGTGGAGGTAGACCCAGAGTGTATGATTAGCTCTGCCATTTAAATGACATTCACACTAATCGCTAATATCAGGTCTGTCAGGGTGAGAGAATACAATAAGGGAATATGTCAGCTCACATTGGAAAGCTGAAGCAATGCAAGAAAAAAAAAGGTGCGGGAATATCTGATTCCACTTGATGTGAATGCTGTGTCAATCAGTTAAGTCAGGCGGATTGTTTTACTCTGCATCAGTGCTGCTGTACAGTAGTCACAGAGCACAGAGGAGCTGCGATCTGTAAACACTGCAGCTCCTGTGGAACCAATGGGGGATTCAGTTGTTTAAAAAGGGATTGGCAGTGAGGGGAAATTAACCATCAAAGAAGAGCTGGCCCTTGGAAAAGTGCTGGTGAAGTTCTGCTCAAATAGGTTTTTTATCCTCTTGTAAAAACAGCACCGGCCATTTGCTTACAGAGCTATTTGGATGAGAAATTAAAGAACTGGTTAACTTTTCTTCTGCTGGTGGAAATTCATCTGAAGTCGCGCCATCTTTAAAACTCAAATGACCCTGCTCCCTCTCTTGCCTGAACAAAAGAAGGCATTATCAAACCTCACTCTCAGCAGTGCTAGATCCATTTGGTAAACAGCCTGTGTCCTACAGTAGTAATCAGAGGGTATTTTTGAGGGATTTGCAGGCTGGCCAGGAGGCATCCGCTGGAGTGATCTCTAATTGCTAGAAGCGGAGGCCTAGACTGCCTGGCGCTCTTTTGAAGCCATCGGCAGCAGCTTCCAGCCAGAGGAGCCAGCAGGGGGAGGCTTCCCACTGAGGCACTCCTTTTTCTTTATTTCCTTCTCTTTCTCTCCCTCACCATGCCGTCATTCTACTTTTCATGCTTTTTCTTGTGCTCGGTCCCCCTTCTTTCCATTCTCTTCTTCTCCTTCCCATTTCTTCTCCGACTGTACTTGTTCCCTTTCTCCGCTCCCTTTCCTCCCCCACCTCCCCTCCTCTCCTACTCAGTCAATGAGCCAGCAATCACTTTGCAGACAGACATCCTCTGCTCAGTCGGCCATGTTCAATCCCTAGCACCGGTGGCTGATGAGGCATTGTGGTGACGTCAAACACCGGGGCTTTTCAGGGAGCAACAGTTAACCTGTGGAGGCGCAGCTCTGCTTCCCAGGTTACAGGACTCATACTGGCAGTCTTTGTATAAAATAATGAATGTAATATGCCAAAGAGATGAAAGATAATGAGGCCAATTATTTTTTTCTTCTCACCCAGCGAGGCAGGAGAGGCGAATTTATGTCAAATAGTTGGTGTATAATGACACCTAATACCTCTCAAGCCTTTGTTACTGTATGAGCTTGTGTATCCTGGGGCAAAGACTTTTGCTCTATAGTTTTTTAAAAATTGTGACAAACACGTGAAACAGCACAACCACTAAATAATAATATGATATTGTTAGAAAGTTGGAGTGCATATTCATAGGCTTGGGAATGTTGTTTGCATTGCTTACAGGGGCTGTAAAATTCATCTATGAAATGAACAAAGACACACGGATTGGAAAAAAAAAAAAAAGCTGCACGCCGTCATCCACACACACAGTCTCACAGAGACACAACCAGTTTTTGGTTGTTTGGAAGGCAGCTCGCTCAGTGTGGCATTGACTCCTCAGTGCCAATTCCACACTGGGAGCTGCACTTGCTAGCTTTGCTGCCAATCCAGGTAAAGAGATTACAGACACACACAATGCAGTCTTCTGTTCGTCTGCCAAGAAGAAAACCAGCCCTTTAAGCCCATAGGAAAAAAACGGCTATACACAAATTCACACAGCCTCGGCCCCGTCCTCGCACAAAAAAACCAAGAATCCCCTTCTTCTCCAGGAACACGGCTTCTAATATGGGCCTCGCTCATTTGGCTCTCTCACACAAAGCAGCCTTGTGACTAAAACAATTCAGCCTTCACTTCTTTATCCCGGTCCCCAACACTGTTGCGCATTACTATTACTTGCATCATTCAAATAAAGAAGGAATTTGGCTTACGATCAGTCACACAGTCATTATAAAGCTACACTAATGGGTGCTGTCTGCTTACAAACTATTGTAAAACAATATGAAAGAAAGTTACACTAGGATTTCATCATCTTTCTTAATGGTGTAATTAAAAAGGTGGAGGAGAACTCAAGTGTCACCCGAAATAGATATAGGTGCCACCTTCAATATTTTAACTCACAGTAATTAGCTAAAAACTTGTTAGAAGCTAAATACTTGATGGAAACTGCAGGGATGACACTGATTTATAGCAGTACAGATTTTTGCAGAGCATGAATCAAACAATCACTGTGGCACACAGTTTTGACCCAATTAATCAGCTACTTCTAATCGTAAGAGTGTAATTCAGCTTTGGGATTGCAATGCACTAATTTGCATTGTATGTACTTATCTTTTTTGGATTTGTGTGGATGACACGTGATGCCAAGAAGCCGCTTGTGAATAATCAAATCAGAGGGAGTGTGTATCTATACTTTACATTTCCTCTTGAAAAATTCCTGTGTGGATTATGTGTGTGAAATTATGCTACAGATAGATGTGTTGATGAAGAGAGTGGTAATGTGGTGGAGAAGGAGGGCTAATTATGGCGTGGCGGAGTAGCACTTAATGAAGGATGCAAGTAGCAAGACAAAGAATTCATCTATCATCTACTGTACCTTTAAGTTACAAATTAAGCCCTGATTCTTTGGCGGGTAACGATGGTTGCCATTCTGACACTCTTTCATCATAGTCTCCATCCCCTCCTCTAAGAGATGCCATTTGTCTCACCTCAGAAACACTCTGCTTGGCACTACCAATTGTGTTTGACAGTAAAATCACATTTTGGATCATAAATCAATTGTCAGCGTGCAGGACGGCAACAGATGACAGAATGATTTTGACTCAGGGCTATTCCAAAAGCTTTTATTTCCCACCCGTGTAGCTCGTCCTGTCATCCAGGGGTGGCATGTGGAGTCGTGTTGAGGGTGACGGGAACGACGACTGGTATGTATGGTCCATGACTGATGTGTTCATGGCCTTGTGTCAGGACGTGGCCGGGGTTTTTGAGCACACACATTGTAAAGTGGACCTCCTGCATTGTTGGCTGGACAGCAGAGGTGAGGTCAGCCCTATAGGCGCAAAACTGAGTGAGTGAGTGAGTGAGTGACTGACTGAGTGAGTGAGTGAAGTTACATCATTGGCTGGAGTGACTGATGACATGAGTGGTGGTGTTTCCCCACTGGCTGCTGCTCTTCCATAATGAACAGGCACTGACAGAACGGTGGACGTTGTCAGTCCTCAGTCCTGTATTACTGAATTCCTCATTGTCTGTAACTAGTTTAGCATGAAAGTACAGTGGAATTAGCATGCTAGCTTGCTAACTAGCCGGCCGCTACATGACTAGAAATTAACAACTTAATGCTTCATCAGCACACTCTTGTCACAGCATAGAAAAGCATATTGCTATCATCAGATGACTAACAACTTTGCTCTGCTCATTTTCTGTAACCACTGTAATGTTAACATAACAGCATGGTGAAAGTAGCTAGTAGCTAACTGCAGGTGAAATGTTAATTTGGATGGAGAAAAGCGAGGATCACCTCATCAATTTGTTTAATATATACAGCCGTGTCTGTATGACAGAAGCTTTAACATTATTTAAACGTTATTTACTATTACATGTGACAATGTTGAAACAGGTGCCGTCAGTATTTGAGGAGAAGGTAGAAGTAAGACACTAAAACTGAAGTGTACATACATGTTTAAATGTCAGAATGGGTGCAGACACAATAACAAAAGCCTCCTCTTGGTATTCATATATATAGGTAATCTTACAAACTATCATTATTGGCAAAACTTGCCTCCAATAGTGGCTGATGGCTTCGCCAGTCATATAAGGACGTACATCCCCAACCAGAGCTCAAGAGGGGAGGGTTGTGTTAAGTTGAGCAAAAAACGAGCCGATTAATGGTTACATCTCCAGAGGAAGCAGGTCCCTTCTGCTGTGTGACTGTGTCTAAGTGTACTGTTCACTGTTTAACATGTATTTACCTGGGGTTTTGATTGGACCCATAGGCTGGGCCAGTTCTGGAAGCTAATGTCAAGGCGAACGAAAGTCCATAACTGGGTGACTGATGGCCACTTGTGGTTTCAAATTAAAAGTCCGTATTTAAAATTAAATCCCTAGGTTTTGACCTAGTGTTGTTGAATAAAGCACCCAGTACTAACAGAATAACTAAAAAAATACAAATAGGCACACTCCTGATTTTCTCTTTTCTGTCACAAAATGAGTGTCAGGAAAGGAAGGGAACCTTGAAGGGAGGCGGTGTGATGGGGACACTGCAGTAGAACATGGAACAATAGGCGCCCTCTGGCATCAACCTCTGGACAGCCCAAGCTGCTCACCAAAGACACTGAACTCACCCACAATGAACTGCTGCAGAGGGAAGGGAGGCTTTAGAGAGTTCAATTTCCAACACAATTGGCTGTATTCTACTCCTTTAAATGCCAAGGAGATGGTGTGCAGCGTGCGCCTTTGTGAGGAGCTTTGCTTACAGCGAGTGTCCTCTAGCAGGAGAGACAGAGAGAGAAAGACGAGAGAAATGGAGAGATGGCGAAGACAGGCAGGGCGGTGGGGAGATGGTGTGGGGACAGAAATAGTGAGACTGTGTAAATGAAAAGGAAGAAAGGATAAGACTGAATGACTGGGCGAGATAGAGAGTAGGAAAAAAAAGAGTACAGAGAAAACGAGAAGGGTAGAGAATGTCTCCTCTGGCTGTCGTTTCGCCAGCCTCGCAGGGACTGTCTGAAGGACAATGCTGCTACTAGTGGAGTGTGACGTTTGTCCTCTATCCAATTCACCACAGCCCCAAAGAAAACACACTTACAATCAAGTGTCGATCATGCATCTCATACACAATAAACTCTTCCAAACAAAATACAATGCATTATAGTAATATACAATACAGCCGCTATGTTAAAAAAAAAAAGCTTAATGGGAAAAATAAAAAGGCTCTGAGATAACATTCAAATGAGGTGATGTGAAGTCATTGTGTGCCACAGCAGGCCTAACAAGAGATCACATTTAACTGCTGAGAATTTTACCTCAGATACCCATTGCTTTCTTTTTTACTTTGCACACACCTCCATAATATACTCTTCTCTACAGTGTATTTAATTTGCTCCTAGAAAGTATTATTTAACCTATCACAAGCTTATGTAAACATAAAAATGCGTACTGACCTCAAGGACATTTCTTTCTTCTTAGTTTGCGACAGCAAAAATATAGTCACGAAATGTCTTTTCACAACAAACACAAAAAAGCAGTGTGAATAAACCGCATGGAAATTACATTTTTTTTAACCCATCTAACTCTATGAGCCTATCCACACTGAATTCAAAACTTTCATTTTCTGCCCTGCACCTGGACAGGTTGCCAGACTATCGCAGGGCTAACATATAGAGACAGACAACCATTCACGCTCACATTCACACCAAAGGACAATTTAGAGTCACCTAACCTGCATGTCTTTGGACTGTGGGAGGAAGCCGGAGTACCTGGAGAAAACCCACGCTGGCACGGGGAGGACATGCAAACTCCGCACAGAAGGGCTACCCCACCCTGGGTTCGAACCAGGAACCCTCTTGCTGTTAGGCAACAGCGCTAAGCACTGCATCACCGTGCCAAATAAAGATTATAAAGACAAATTAAAACCGACAAAAGAGGGGTAGACATTCTTTGCTGTCAAGGTAACGTAGGTCATACCCAGTCATTTCCATGTGCATTAGCTGACATTATGCTGCAGACATTATACGTATCAGAAATACATGTAGCCTAGTCGTTGTGAGAGGTATGTTATATAACTTGACCATCTAGGATGAGCAATAATATCAAAACAATTATTATTATCATTAGAATTATTGCTGTTGTTGTTGTTGCCAATACCAGCAATGGAAGCATATTAGCTCACTATCTTTCCTTGAGGAATCCACTGCGCCCTGGAGCCTTGGTATTATAAGATGACCATTATAAACTGACCATTAAGCCTGTATGTATCACAAACACATAGCCCCCATATGATAAACAAATCTGGACTCCGTTCAATCCAGCCATAAATGATGAAAACCGGTGCAATAAAGCTCAGCATTTATACTCGTTACAATAAGATGACGCCACCCATAGGAAATGCAACCACACTGTAACTTCTACTCAGTACACTCAGAATAACGAGCCCGCTCCAGTGTGTAGAGCTGAATGTGGGTATACTTTCGTAAAAACAATGATGATTGTGTGACACTGTGAAACTCGTATTTTCGGTGGAATGCACGGGACAAGAATATTTGTGTCGAACTTGGTGTAAAAGCTTTGTATGCAAAAAGTCGTCAACGAATAATGCATAGTTTAACGTTTTTTGTTTGGGTCCAGTGTGAAAAGGCCTGAACGCCCCCCCCCCCTTTTTAGGCTGCCATTGTGCTTTAGGGTTTGGGTTCAGAGCAGATTTAAAATTTGGTTGAAATGGTAATGCAAATGTAAACTGGACACCACAGCTGTGTTGCAGGTATGACAGCATTCCAGATTAACAAGAAAAAAGTAGAAAAATGGAATTAGTTGTTAGAAATATGTTCTTTCCTGCAGTGCTTTGCAAAGCATTACAGACACTAAGTGAACTGTTCTTTGCAACTACGGAACAGGCACCATGGTTTTTAGAAGAACTGCAGTGTGTAACATTTGGATGTTAAATAAAGAATGTGTTATTCTTATCTATTGCAGTGCAGCAGACAAATCCAGAATTATTTTTTCATGAATCAATCTGTAAGATAAAAATGAACACAGGTGGGGAATTGATTTGGACTGCGGGCTGCCAGATGCCCATTTCAGGATCTGTAGGCAGCGGTAAGGTGGGCCCAGGCACTGGTTTCACTGATAATATATTCAATGTCCTTTCCTTTGTGGTCACGGTGCAGCTGAGCCATTAATATTACACAATCACACCAATGGCACTGATCAATTATTCAATTTTTCTTATGGCTCTGTAATATTCTATGCAATTCATCTGGAGGACCTGTTGTGTTTTTAAGATGAAAGCAGCAAATATCCACTGTTTCAAATTCAAACTGGAACAAAATATTAAAATGCTAGTTAGAAGAAACAGCAACAGCAGAAAGCACTGCACCTGCCTCCTGCCTCAGTGTCACACTCAATATAAATACGTCCACTGTCATCAGAAAAATTGCCAAGGAGGCTGTTTCTCCATCATTGTCTTCATTTGAAGGGCATTTTGCTGCCCAAAGGCAAACGCCTAACACACTCCCCGAGCGTGGCGCCCATCCCCTTTCACAGAGGGGCTGGCGGTGCAGCAGACAGGAGAGGGAGAAATAAGAGAGAGAGAGAAAAAAGCCTTCGTCTCAAAGCAGACCTCACACTGGGTTCTGTCACTACAGATCAAAATCCCCTCAAAGCCATAGATCACTTCCACTACAGTTCACATGTTCCACACTTAGAAACTGTTTACCAGACTCAAAGAGTTCGTCGCCACAGCGTACACACACACAAACACACACACAGAGTGCACACACAGGATACAGTAGGAAAAGGCACAGAGTTTGCACAAAAAACAATACAGCCTTCGATCTGTGCCAACTGCACTTAAACATTTATACAGGTTGAGGGGATGAGTCGCTCACAGCAAACAAATGTTTACATCTATATGGCAAAACAGCGCTCAGCCCAGTTCAGTGAGACGGTGCGGTGCCAGCTCTGCCTACAAGTGAGCTGACTGGTGTGACAAACAGAGAAGTGTCTGCTCCTTTCTCTCGTGGAAATACCTGTCAGTGCCTGTCGACTACTCACGCACACGAAATATATATGCACATACACAGCCGGGGACAGTCTGTCTCCTAAAAGTTCCTTTAACATACCTATGTGAGGATTCATAGCCAATAACAGCCGTCACGCCGAGTTCTGGATAAGTGACAGCCCTGTATGGCGGTTAAGTCAGGCCTGTGAGCATGCAGCTTGGCTAAAATACACGCCGCTGCATTGTGGCGCAGAGGAGGAAACCTGTCTTTGGAAAGTCCTCTGTATGAGAGAGAAACGTCCCCTCATCCCAGATAAGGAGCCGATGAGAGATAGCGATAAAGTCAGTGCTTCTCCTGGGCCTTATCTGATGCTGTTATCTGACTGCACAGCACCCACCATCTCGCAATCTTTACACCCTTTAAGCACCTCTCTGAAACACTCACACCAGCATCATCACAGACACACACACACGCTCAAACATTCTAAACACCGTACCAGCTTATTGATTACTTTGACACGCTCCCATTGTTGAGCAGATGGTACACCTAATATCATGTAAGATTGGAACTGTTCTGTGTTATCTCATGGGGAAAGGACATAAAATGACTATTTTCTCACCTTTCAGAAAGACAGAGCAAAAAATTTTTCAAAAAAAGGGAGAAAGGAGAGCAGACGTTGTGCACTTACCTCTATGTCTGTTAGTAGTCTTATCAAACATAAGCATGGCATCATCAACCTGGAAGACATAAGAAAAGCACTGACATTAGCTTAATCTTTTCAGCAAGTACCTCACGTCACCTTCTCCCCATTGAATCACATCTCATTCTTCTCACTGTAGTTATTCTTAGAATATATATCCTCACTGCTTCACACGTATTTCTTTCTAAGCACCTCTCTCCTACATAATCACTCTGCGGTCACAGGATTATCGTCAGGTTACCGTTTCCCTTTATGACTGTAGCACCTAATTTTGATAATATAGGTATTTTAGCAGTGTTTTTTACTCATTGTCTGCATTAGATGTGCCAAAGATGGGAGTTAAAAGTAGCAATAGGAGAGAAAATTAGCAATAATGACAAGCAGTGGGGAAAAACGAGAACTGTGTGGACAAAATGTTTATTTTGATGAACACCAATGTCCGGTCTTGGGAAGAGTGACAGATAGACACATTACACTAAGCGAGCGTGAGACAAATGGGATCCTTCCCTCATCTCACAGCCGCAGCGGCAGCAGCATCTACCATAATATCATCCCTCATCATGTCCAATAAAGCCACACACAGACAGACAGCATTTTTTTTCTCCACACATCCCTGAAAAACGGATCTCTAGACACACTGTGCTTTCTATAACTCTGAAGAAATGCTTAAAAAACAGAGTGAGGCATGCTCATTTAGCCTGTGATTTTGTCTTGGGAGAGGAAAAAAAACAAAAAGGAAAAAAAAAAACAGAGGGGAAGACAGCAGCAACAGACAGAAACAAAGAGGGAACACTCTGCACCATTCACTCTCTGGTTATGGTCTCTAGGTAAAGTGTAACGGTGTACCGAGGAGGCTTGATGCTATGTGGGGGGGGGGGGGGGGGGGGAATGTGCGCACAAGCATGCGTCTGGTTTTTCTTTTTTTTTTTTTTTTCACGGGAGGGTGACAAAGCTTCGGGAGGAGATGGGAAGAGACAAGAATAGGGGTCTCACTCAAGCCGAACTGTCTGATTGGATAAAGAGAAGTGCCTGGCAGCCAGGCAGACTAGCGCTGGCACACTGTTCATGCCACCCTCTTGCCACACATTTGGCACACAAGACGTTGGCACAGCTTGTAGGGCCCCGTTACTCACTGCACGGCTCACGGGCCGCATGCGGCTCACAGGCACTTTATTTGCACCTCCCCAATATATTTACAAATTGCCAAATATAGCTAGTAGCAGTCATATAGATTTTAAGTAACATATATTCGAGGTATACTTAGATTTAACCTCTTCCAGTCCCCAAGGTTTGCAGTGGGTTGGTTTAAAGCTGGAGTGAAAACACTGGCTTCATCTGAAAGTAGAAGACCTAGGGCATGCATTGGTATCAACCATGTCAACCATGTCAACCATGCCAACATGCTAGCTCCATGCACTTTAGGGCAAAAACCATGCTGTTTTCCTCATGCAGTACAAATATGTTTTTTTTTTGCCTATTCTAAAAATGGTGTATTTGAATATTTCTGCATACTAGAGTCCCTAAACAGTCTTGGAATTGCACAAATTGGGTACGACTGAAAAGCTGAGACTCTTGTGGGTTCAGTGAGCTGAATGTTATTAATTTTTTTGAAGCCCCCTTAGTAGTCATTTCATTGTAGTAGGACCTTTTTTATATAAACAGACATCAGTGTATAAAATGACCTCTTGTGACCTCTAAGATAATCACAGCCTCATGAAACCTTACAGTCATAAACCAAAGACATTGGGCATTCAGAGGATGTAAGGATTTCTTAGGTATATTGACAATAGGGGAGTTTTTCAGCAGTTTCCAGAACAGAATTGTCAAAAATATTAGATACAAAATCCCAGCATGGATTTCTCTACAGTGTTCATCAAGGTCTTGGAGTCTTAATGTGGTGTTATGGAGGGATTTTTGACCAATGGTATTAATTCTCAAGTGATGCAACAACTTGTCAGACATACTTGAGCATGGAAATGGCCGTCATATGCATCGATCATAATGTTCTAAGCCCATATACACTCTAAATTTTAAAAGATTGAATGGGCGCCAAACCAAAACACAATGTTTACAAAAGCTTGACATACAGTGCTGAGCTGCGAAATAAATCCTAAGGTTCCCTGCTTTCAGATGATGTATACCACTTCCTTGTGGCATATACTGTTCACCTTCTATCTCCCTGTAAAGATCCTTCTAACCCTTCTAAAAAGACAAAAATGGATCTATGGCAGGGAGAAGGGGAATAGAAGAGGTTTCATTTCAGTCACCCACTGCAGACAGTGTTGTTACTCCTTGCAAAAGTACACAGAAGTCAGCACCTGAAGTGGGTGGAGAATCAGTGCCTTCAGGTGGATGCTAACATAGGGGTGGGGCTTATAAAATGCTACACTGGCTACGGTTACATGATAGCTTCTCATTCGGAATGAAATAAATCTGAATGAAATCATTCGGAATTTAAGTTTTTCCAGGTAGTTTACATGGGAAATATTCATTCCGAATGAGGGTTTACATGGGAGATCAGTTCAATCGCCTTTATTCAGGTCTGCGCAAGGTTTGGGGCAGGGAAGGTTTCTGATTGGATAGGAGGTGGGGCGGATGTTACGTGTTTACATTTACCGGAAGAAAACACTGTAGTCCTCGCTCCGGATAACAAGATGCTTGACGATGCCGTTCTTAGTGCCTTTTTCGGGCGTGTTTTGCTTATATTCTTGAAGCAGCAGTACGACAACAACCTTGTTCTGCTAATGCTTCGTCTGTTGAGGAGGAGAAGAGAGGTAGAAGGTCGAACAAGGGAGATAGAAGACCGTGCTGTGGCGAACGGAAACCGGTGAGTGCAACAAGTCCGACTGCTCTATCTCAGCCTGTTGCTATGCAGCCCGTTACTATGCGCGCTATATACATCATCGCGCCAGAAGGGCAAGGAAACGAGCATGCGCAGAAAGACCGGAATGAACTTAAAGAGGAATGAGTGTATACATGCACACAAAATTCTTTCATTCGGAATGACAAACGGAATAAACCACCCCCTTTAATCGGATTTAATTTTCAATCGGAATGACCGTTTTTCAATCGGAATGACCATTTACATGACCACTTTTAATCGGAATGGCCTTTTATTCCGATTAAAAGTGGAATTAAACTGTGCATGTAAACGTACTGACTGAGTTGCAGAGAAAATGTTTGCATCAGGACAGTTGGAAGAAATTCCACCATTAATAACATGAATGCACAATTAAACTAAAACAACACCTACTAAAGCCCAAATCAGCAGGAAAAGGTAAGCAGGCGGTCTATGTGAAGTTTAACAGTAAAAACAGAAATTAACTGTTAATGGTGAGTATAAATTCACTAGCGTTCCCGTGGTGATACTATAGCTTGCACTTCTGGACAACCACTAGCAAAGTCATTACTTTTCCCAAACTGTTTCCTCTGCTGACAGAACACGTGAAAACAACACACGCAGCAAGAACAATGAAGTTTGCCGTTTCTCTGACAAATGTGCTATGTGATGATTGCATGGTGGGAAAAACATATAAAAGTAGTACACAAATAAACAGGTGTCAACCAATATCACCTGCAGCAACAGTTTTATAAACCGACATTTATAATGTCAAGTAACCTAACCTCTTGTCTCATGCCAGGGGATATAATGAAAATCGCATTAAAGTGAGAGGAAGTGGGATAACTGGAATTTGTAGTGCAGTGGGTTGTGATTTCATTGCCTGAGTTTGAAGAACACAGAGTAACTTCTGGATTGTTTTTTCCTGCAGTACAGTAATGCCATTGTTACACAAAGTACCTAGCCAGATAATTACACTGTGAGAAAATAAATTTGAGAAAACTTTTTTCTTTTCCCTGGAATTCTGCTCCTAACACCAGAAACAGTTTATAAATGTCTCCATGTCTGACAGTGTGAAAGCTCCGCTGCAGAGCAGAAGATGGACTGGCATGTTTACCAACTATGGTAAACGTTTAATTTGACAAGTGTGGCTGACAGCCTGTGATCATTTACATGGGAGACAGAAATTTATACCATTTGACTTCTGTCATCTAATATCAGTAAGACTGAAACAGCCAAAAGAGTCGTGACAGCACGCATCAGTAGACAAAATGGCCAGCGAAGAATATTCTGTTCTCTTAAACACTCAAAGAAATGGAGGCCTTCTTGAAATACAACTGTTACAGTATGACAGGGATTGATTGGTAACAATTTTGTGAAGCCTACTCTGTGATTTAGAAGTGAGATGAAACTCATCAAAATGTAAAATGATTCCAGATGTAATGGACACAACAGAACACGGCATTAAGATTTCTGTGCCAAGTTTGTTCTGTTCGGTAGCTCAATATAATCAGTTAATTTGTTGATGCTATTAGAGTTGGGTTGATATCCAACTATAGTTTGCTATAGTCCGGTCTGGTGTTGGAGCTAACAAACAGGCCCAACCGGCATTTGGCACTGTGACACATTCTGGCAAATTAAAAAGTAGTTTACATCAGTAACCTGTGCTTATGACATCACAGCGCTAAATGCAACTCGTACTGCATCAGTAATAAGCAATATGTGATTAACATAATATTATGTTTGTTTATAGACTGAATGAAGGTGTCGCAAGTGTCTGACAGGCTGTGACATGAGGCCGGCACTATGAAGGAGATCAGATTTCAGTAGAGGAGGGAGAGGGGAAGAGAAGTTCATGTTGTGTTTGTTTACTAGAAAGTTGTTGTTTGGAGTGACAAGACAAGACATGACAGTTAGTCTCTCAAAAAAACAAAAACCTAGCTAATATGGCAACATTTTAGATTTTAAGATGAAGAAAGAGGTGTCCTAACCTGCCGGCAGTGACGCGGTGTGCCATTTTGAGCTTTTGTTGGAAGCCCTGTTTCTATTTTCTTCTGCCACTCGCTTTGAAAGTGCAGCAATCAACGGGGAACAGCTGATTTATGAAGTTGAAATGAGGAACTATCTACACAATTTTACCTCATTTCTTTAGAAAAACCAAAATAAGGTGCAGCTGGCTGGAGAGAAATTGACAGCAGGCTTGGGTACCATCCACACCTGAACCAATACCATTCCGGTTTCTGTAATTCAGAGCTCTGTGGCTGGCTTCCAGGCTTCAGCACGCTTCAAGGCACTTAGATGTCTTGTCTAAACCCAGACATGCTCTCAGGTACTGAAATTTGACACTGATGGATTTAACGTGAATTGGTACTCTGTAATGCTGATGTAAATTGGTCAGTACTCTTAAAAGTACCAAGTTCGGAACCCAAGACTAATTGAGAGGTAGCTGGAGTAGCCTTATCAAGGTACATGACCATTTCTAACAACAACCTACTTGCTATTGGCTATACTGATTGTCATTTCCAGTACATATCACAACATAACATAGGAAGAGAGTGAGCAGACTACTCACTCTCCTTCTAAGTGGTCTCCAGACTGATCACAAACTGCAATCTGGTTTGTTTACATGACGTAACAGAGGTGCACATTTAACAAATTCATTGTGGATGAAGAGCGCCGATGTTACACAATGCGACACAATGGTTGGACACTCATTTACTGTTGGGACACTGTGTCATAATGTTTACCTCGGGAGCAGCTGCTGAGTCAAGTGCAACTACATCTAGTGGTTAAATCTTGTATACTGATCCGATCCTGTACTTGGCTTAATAACAAACATTAATATCAACTAGGCCCAGTCCTGGTTTCTATCTGCAAATCTGGCTTGAATTAAAAGAAACAAGCCACAGTATCATCAACCGTCAACCGCCAGCCCTTCATGCAAGATGACATTCAAATATCTGCGCCCTGATATTGATAGTATTGCTACTGTAAAGCCATTTACTGCCTGAGAGCAGAAAGACTGTTACTTTGTAAAATGAAGTGAGGTCTATTAAAGGATGTGTATTATATAAATGTGTGAATTGTGTTGTTGTGACATTATTAGAGGAGGACCATCCTGTCAGCGAGACCCATACAACAAAGAACACAGATTCACAGTAAAGCACTGATGGGCACTTTAACAAAGAATGTGCACATCATGTGAGAGTCACACTCCAGCAGGTCATACAATACAGTCTCCCCTCTCTCCTTCACTCTCAGTCTCTCTCTCTCTCTCTCTGCCACTTGCAGAGTCTATAGAACCATCTCCCGTGCTTCAGGGCTTTTCAATGTAGTTATTCAAGCAGAACACAACTGTGTGCCTCCATCTGATAGAAGGTTAAGGACCTCTTCACTGCTCACAAAAAAGCCCGCCACACAGAGGTGAGGCCGGGCTCACCTCAGGGAAGAAATCTTTCTCTGTCCTCCTCCTCCTTCTCTTTCACTCTTCCTTTTCTCCTGGCTCGGTGAAAAGAAAGGTTCAAAGGATAATGGCTGTCTTATCACTATGTAAAAGGGGAATGGGAACTCCAGCGAAGTGCCTGGCCTTTTGTGACAATGAAGAAAAGAGCAAAAGTCTATTTCACTGTGGTATATGCACTGGAACAGTCCATGACCACTTAAAAAAGAGAAGACTGCTGGAAGACAGTTGGGGGGCGAGAAGGCCGGGGCAGCTCTTTAACTAAACCCGCAGCAAACACATCTGAACCAAATAACCTCCTCTTTAAAGAAGGGCTGACAGCGGTATATTAGGTATGCGAATTGTTGGCCTACCCTCAATTTCACTTTTATTCACATTTCAGAAGGTGCTGATTCAATTCTAGTTTCCTTTTTTGTTTCAATCCCACTCTTAAAATCCCCTAAGATTATATGTCCACTAAATAATTGTGTAATAATACTCTATATTTAATCTTGCTTCTCTACAAGGTGAGAAAATGACTGTCGAAAACAAGAAAAACATAATTTTGTTGGGATCTTGCTTTCATACTGGTCACAGTCCTTAAATGAAATAATCATTTTCCATGTTTAAATGTGTAATAATGCCAGCCTACACATTGCTGTCAAGGGTGCTGTAAGAGTCTTGACAGTAGCAGTAGTACTAACAGTGGCATTGGCAGTAGAAGTGGTAGTGGCAGTACCAATTTAAACTTTTTAGTGCTGGCAGGCAGCGAATGCAGTGGAAGTGGGTGGGTTGGTAAGTGAGCTAAAGAGTTTGAGTGGAATGAGATGAATGAGTGTGTTTTAGACAGACCATTGCATCATGTTGTTTAATTTCTTGGACTTGTTATGGTGTTTATTCATGCAAAGAAATCTCCAGAGATCATCAGAGAGAGTGGTGGCTTACACTCTTAAGATGTTGTCCCTTTTGATATCTAGTCAAGCAATTAATCAATGCTAAATTTGCTAAAAGAGTTAGCAGACTAGCTGCAGCCTGTAATGTTGGTGCTGCAACTAGATGCCTTTACAGCTTATTTATAGACCAGTAGTGTTTCTGCAGTATGCGATGCAACTTTGGAAGGTTTACAGACCGCACTGAACTTTGAAAACTACTACTCTGGACTGTGGCTGCACGATTATGGCCAAAATGATTATGATCATGATTATTTTTATCAACACCAAGATTTTACGGACAAAATATTTGTCACTGCTTTTACTCGCGTTGTGTTTACTCACGTTTACTCATGTTGTGCTATATTCCTGCTAATAGACAAATCTCTGCATCAAAATAAGACTTAAAATAAGGTTCTTTTTCACCTGAATTCAGTGCATCTCCTTGAAGCAAAAAGAAAGATTAAATCCAAAATATTTGCAAACTTAAAATAAATCTGCCAATAGACAGTGCGACCAAATGAAACAGTGCTTATTGGAAACGTAACACTGGTCAAATTAAATGCAATGGCAATGGCTGTTTCAGTTTGACTTAGACAGCTGTAAGGATGCCGCGCTGTATAGCGTTACTGTTATGGATGTTTGAGTTAATGCTGGAGAAGAAGATAGATTTAGTGAGGTGATGTGTCTTTTAAGGTGGTTGGACAAGTTGTGTTGCTTTGCAGCACAGACACAGGTCTCATGCACTATTCATATGACTTGTTCCTAAATCTAGAATACTTCCAAACAATGAATGATGATCTGTTTCGATGGACTAGCTCTTCGCCTTCAGCTCCAGACATTTGGTTGTCATTTTGCCCTTCTACAGCAGCGACATTCAGGAAAGTTTCTCACAGGCTGTTACTGCCGGTTGCATGTGCAGCAGCATGACAGCTCTCTGCAAGTGGAGGCTGGGTGTTAGTTTAGAAGGAGCTTCATTTGATATGTAGCAGAGTTTTCTTTAAAAAAAAAAAAAAAAAGAAGGATGCCCTCTTTGTTTCTCATGTTTGTTTGCGAAATGTAGCATCAATTCCATTAGTTTGCTGCTATGTCACCATTGAAGGTACCTGAGCTAATGAGCTGCATTTTAAGAAAATACTTTTTACTGTAGGAGTGTAACAATTTGTTTGATTTAAGTCATTTGTATATTGAGCACAATGATGCAGCCCAGTGAATGACTCATTAGGTAAACTCAAGGCTGTTTGTGGTGTACAATATGACACATCTGAACGTAATGCAGCTCAGTGGAATATGCCTGATGACCCCAGATAAACGTTGTGACTCTGCATAAACCTCAGCCCATATTACCGCCTATGTTCTTGTGCCACAAGCCATATCTTACCTGATTTATTTAATCACAGAGAGTTAGAGAGCTAGAGAGTTTGAGCTTTACAGGTAATGCTGATAGATTCAAGAGAAAAAAGTGCCTGTGGTCAGTCAACTTGGGAACAACATGACAGTGAAGCTCTATATCACTCTGATCTAACACCCTGGAAAAAGAAAGACTTCTCCTGTTCCTGTCACATACTATGAGACCTAACTCTGTACCAGGTGCAACGTCTTTGTCTGTATCAATCCATATGTTTGAACAACCGCAGAAAAATACATGATAATTTGAAAAAAAGGGTTGCTAAATGATGAATTATGTATCAAAGGACAAAGGCATCAATAAAGGCTAATGTGCTCTGTTTTTGGACAGGAAAACAGCGGAGGTGCCAGGTGACAGCGAGAGATTTAAGAGCTCTGGAAATGAATTATGACAGCGATTTAGAAAGGTGTCAAATGCACATTTACATTCAGCTCATGGCTGAAGGCTAGCACAGGAGCTTTCCTGCAATTTGGGGGTGACACTGATATAGATCATATCTGATGCCAAAGGAACGGAGACCTGAGACACAGATAGTGACCTGGGACTGGTTGTGCCCATTCTTTTGTCAAGGCTCTGGGCTCTGTTCTTGTGCTGGCACCCCTGGAGGGGTTTTGTGCTGGTTGTATTGAGTGCACAGAGGTTTCTCTCCTGCCTTAATTCATTACACTTGCTGTTAACTTCACTTTTACCCGAGTGAAAAGAATCACACTGTCTGTGTGTAGTTATGAAGCAATTTTAGTGCCAGTTTTGGCATTAAGGATCACTGGGATTGGTGCTTTTACTGCCAACACCAAGGTACAGTCTGTGCTATTTGCATGGGTTCAACAGGTGATGCTTAAAAGATCAGATCACTCTGAAAAGCTTAAAAGCTACTTTTGTCAATATGTGGCTAATTCAGCTTCAATAAATCCTGTTATAAATACCTCAAGTACAAAAAATAGCTTTCATTTTTATTTCCAACTATGACTGTGGCACTGCATGAATTATTTTCACATATAACTATGCAAAATGGCACACCAATTGCCCTGTGTTGTGAGATATCTACATGCCTGGCATGGCAATAGCTGGTCATTATCATTAATCAATGATAATCATTCAATTGATCAAAAAAAGGACGTGTGGTGTAGGGCTGCCACTAACGATTATTTTCATTGTCGACTAATCTGTCGATTATTTCTTCCATTAGTTGACTAATCATTTCATCGAAAAATGTGTTAAAATGTTGAAAAATGTTGGTCTGTCTCGCCCAAACCCCAAAATTACGTCATCTAATGTCTTGTTTCATACTCACGCCAAAGGGTTTTAGTTCACTGTCACGGGAGAGTGTGTAAAGCTGCCAATATCTGAACGTAAGAAGCTGCAGTAAGAGTATTTTGGGGTACTTTTATAGTACTTTTCTATGAAAAATGACTCAAACCGATTAGTCGACTACTAAAATAGTCACAGATTATTTTAATAGTCGATTAGTCATCGATTAGTCGACTAATCGTGGCAGCCCTAGTGTGGTGTAAATTGTTGCATCAGTAGGTGGTGCTTGTGGAGGTTGCTGAGTGGTGGCAAATGGGAGTAGAAGCATCATAGTTCTAAGTGAAGGCATTTGTTATTATAATTCAAATCTATTAAATCTAATGCCTGATCTTGAATACCTGATTTACTATGATTTAGCCATCAGTTTTAAAGCTCTGCTTTTATGTAAAAAATGCATGTTGTGTTGTGTGATTTTGTTTTACATTTATTTATTTATTTATTTATATATTTATTAATTTTAATGATGTGAACTGATCGAATGTGATCAATAATTGATTTGCAAAATTGTTTGGAAATTGCATTCCTACCATGGTGGCACAGAAAGGCTTAGTCCAGCTAAAGTCAAAATATCGTAATTGTCAGTGTCAGTTTAGCTAAAGTTTTTGCTTTACATAAATATACCAATAACTCCAATCACAGTGTCCGCACAGAATCCTACTTGTCAAGGTTGGACAATTAAACTAAAAATCAAGAAGCACAATTGTTCACGCTGATTAACACTATGCTCATTACATTGTCCAGTCAATAGACTCATTAGACCATTGATTCTCAACCAGGGGTCCGTGGAACCCCAGGTGTCCTTGAGGGAGTTCCAGGGGGTCTCAAGAGACATGCGGATTATTTTATTTTCACTGTTTAATTCTCCATACAAATGAGCCCAGTGTGATTAAGAGCCATGAGAGCGACTATTCACTCCACAGTTATCTCCCTATACGGTAGTTGACAACTGTAGAATCCTGGTCTTAATCATATTTAACAACCAAACTATTTTCACATGGAGTTCCCTGAAGCAACATCTGATCTTGGGGTCCATGACCTATTGTGTATTACTTTAGGTGTCTTGACATGAAAAGGTTGAGAACCACTTAATTTTACTTCCCCGTCAAAATGTGGCATCAATATGATTAATATATGCAGTAACTAGACACATGTAAATTGTCTGGGATTTTGCCAGCAGGCAATGCCAAATATGTAGATGGACTAACGTAGAGAAAATGTGCAGTAGGAGGAGTTTCTATGAGACTTCCTTCACTTCAAAAGTATAACACATATTTACAAAATAACTTGTGGAATCTCGCATCAGATGGATTTATTACAAACACTTATTAGGGCTCTTTGACTATAAATGAGAATAATTAAAAAACACACCTCAATATTGGCAGGGACATCAGATAACTAGGGTTTCTACTGGCACAGCCCAAACCTCAGGAGTCACAATGAATACAGACCCACTTTGAACCACTTCTGTCCTGATATACTCAGTCAAATCACATATTGAGTAGAGAGACCACTGTTTAACTGGAGGACCCAGTTTTAAGCCCCCTTGTTGGCAAGCATCCGTTTTCCTTAAGAGTCCCTGAGGAAGAGACTGAATCCCTGGCGTCTTAAGGCCAGTAGTCTGTAGCTGAACCTGCCCCATGGCCTCACTGTGGAGGGGGTAAAAAAATCCCTACAGGGATCAATGAAGTATCACATTATTATTTTCATCATTACCATTAGGAGAGATATGGGTCACGGTCAAGGAGAAAACTCAGCTGGCACTGCCCCTTCATCAACGCTCCCTTTGCAGTGTAGAGCATCTAATATTCTATTACAATGATGGCAATTAACAGAGAAATGATAGCGACCCAGTGACAATGGACAAATTTGTGACAACCCTTTCAATTGTTCTTTTGTAGAGGAAATCTATATCATTGTCTGGGAACGTTGAGCTGCAATGTGCTGCATCCACGCTTGAGCGCTTTTACAAGTGGTGGTTTAACGAGGAGCAGAGGGCAAAATTTTAGCTCCCCATAAGCTCTTGCAATTACACAAGGGGGCAAAAGGGACACTGTTCTTAAGCGTGAGCCTAGATGGACGATTTTTTTCAGGTCCCCAGCAGAGGCCAAGCCAGCTATGTTTAATCTGGACTGCAACCTCTCTCTTTCCCCAAAAGGAATAATGGATGAGTGGCAACCCTCAGCAGAAGTGATATAAATGCACGGCAAGAGCGCAAACTTAAAACACACACACACACACACACACACAAAGACAGAAAAATCACAGAGATCTGGGGTGAAAAGGTGTTTATCTGCTGTCTACTCCATCTACCCCATTCTTCTTTATTTTACTTTCAGTAAAAGTGTTTTATAGATTCTCCTAGCAAAACTGGACTCTTCACCTCTGTTGTAACTTATACTTTTCTACCAATGACAATTTACATGCATGATTATGGCCAAAATGGTAAGTACACTTATTCTGATCAATATAAAGATCACAATTATTTATCACTAAAGGCAAAAAGTATATATTTTGCCCCGCCGCAACAAGAGCACCACAAAAACATGATTTTTCTGATTTTTCAATGTAAAACTGCTTTATTCAGTGTTTTAACTAGTTTAAATCACCCTAATCCTAACCTTTGTTGATTATTCAGCTATTGGTAAAAACCTCCTGAACGTCTGGAACTTAAGTTATCAGAAAAAATAGGTGGACAGACAGCAGGTCCTAGGCTAGCAGCCCGTCACCAACATGCCAAAAAGCATCGAAGAAACACTGATTTGTAACATGAAACTGATTCTTCAGTGTTTTTACCAGTTTAAATCACCAGGTCTATTTGTCTTGAAAAGGAGGGGACCTCTGCATATTTGGCTCCCAGTAAAAACCTCTTAGGAGTCTGGATCAGAAATAAGGTGAGCACACACTGAGTTATCAGAAAAAATAGGCGAGCACACACAAGCAGGTAGTGGGCTAATGGTTGGTCTCCAATATGCCAAACGCTGTCTTAGACACACTGATATGTGATGTGAAACTGCTTTATGCAGTGTTTTCATCTCTGTTAAAAATTTGGCTCCTGGTAAAAACACCCCGAACAATCAGCACTGAAGGAATTCTAATCAGGAGAAGTTTCAGCCGGTTGCATTTTGCAATCCTCAACACTAGATGCCACTAACTCCCCCTAAAACTTACACACTGCTCCTTTAAAATGAGGCTCTTGTTAACTTGTATTCAGTGCATTTTGTGGAAGCAAAATATGACACTGGATAACGAAGGGGACTGAGTGAAGTAACATTAGCTGTCTTGGCCTTCTTGCATTCATCATACTGCGGTTAGTGGTGTTTTTTCAGGTGGTTGGACAAGTTAGTTGTAATGCCTTGCGTCACAGACACAAAACTGATGCACTCTAAATCTGACAAACTTCCAAACGTTGGATGATCATCTGTATAGAGGGACTAGTTCTTCACCTTCTGCTTCCAACCTTCTGCTCTCTGTTGCATATTACTCTTCAACTCTGGACTCTGGTAGCCATAATATTCAGTAAAATTTTTCACAGGCCGCCGCTGCGTGCATGACAGCTGCCATAGCTGTTAGTTTAAGATGCACTTGATTTGATATGCAGCAGAGTTTTTTTATGAGTGGAGCACGCAATTTAATCATCAATATCGCAGTCAACCCCCTGCATTTAATTATGGGAGCCAAACTACTGATCGAGATTAATATTTGATTAATTGTGCAGCATAATACTGATTTAAATACATTCTTTTATTATATTTTTGGACAATTGATAGTATAACAGAAGAAACACAAGGAGGCATCAGGACGCCCCAGCAATGCAACCTTTTAACTGCCAATGGACAATCACATATTTGAGAAATGACTGAAAATCTTAACTGTCATATCGTACATCATATACGATTACAGTATGAATAAAGCCCTGTAAGGCAACATGAAGGGAATGAGCTTTGAGGGTTCATGTCCACAATTCATCTATATTTTATACCTAATTACCGAAAAATGGGAGCGACAGAAAAACGTGATTCAAGTGTTTTTCAGCCGTCATCTGACAGAAATTCTTGTGTATGTAATTATTAATGATATACACCATGGGCTGAATGTCAACACTTATTCCAGTAACTTTCCTTCATGTTGACATTAACAAAATGGCTTGAGAGGAACACTTGAGGAAGACAATTCCTCAAATCTGTCAGGATTACATATTTATGAGGTCCCCTGCTCAGCATGCAAGGAGGTCGCTATGGTGATACAAACTGATGTATATTCTAACAATGAACTTTGTGTGTCAAAGAATGCCTCAGAGCATTGTTGGAATGGTTAGTACAGATCTCTACCATGGCGCTCTGTGCAGCTTTCAGATCAGCAAATACACAATTAAAAAGGCAGTCATGCTGCGGCCACTCTAATCAATGTACTGTTACAAAGAAATGTAATGAAAGGATGATGGAGTGATGCCTTCAGGAGGCTGCTATATTGTTAGGGCAGACCGTAACACTGTTGTGGCAAAGCAATATTTTATTAGCACATCTCGAGCCATGCCCAGGCCAGCCTCAAAACAAAAAAGCTGCTAAAAATGAATCCAAACTTTACAGTCTTTCATTGTAAACAAGCCATATTTATTACATGTACTATTTTATGTCTGCTGTATTCTTCAGCAATGTCAAAAATGCATTAAACAAATGTAATACCATCAGCCATGGAGTCTTGTTTACGTTAATGTTTTCTTACTTTGAGGTAAGCAGGTGTGAATTAATGCACAAGCTGGCTTGGCTGAAGGCTAGAGGCCCCTCGCGTGCAAGGGCCCTGGATTGGCCAGATTATTGGCAATGATTTAAATTTACTTTGGAAAAGAAAAAAAATGTAGACTCCTTTTGGCTCTTGGTAAACATCGCCCGGTGAGCCTGTCCGCATGATGTCAGGTTCATTAGGTCAATTTGGTTTTCAAATTGTACCTCTCAAAGACAGCTTTGCGGCAAAATTTCAGAAAGTAGATATGATAGGGATGCCCAAAAACAAAAAGTAAAACAGCTGAAAGAACACCGTGACCAGGGTCTACAAAAGAAAATGCCAAAATTGAAGGCCACCACATCTTTATCTAGTTGACAACTACAAAGTGATGGCATGGTGGTGCAGTGATTAGCATTGTCCCCTCACAGCGAGAATGGTTTGAACCTGGGTTGGGGGAACCCTTCTGTGTGGAGTCTGCATGTTCTCCACATGTTGGCGTCAGTTTTTCTCCGGGTACTTCGGCTTCCTCCCACAGTCCAAAGACATGCAGGTTAGGTTACCCTGCCTCTCACCCAATGTCAGCTGAGGATAGGCTCAAGCCCCCCTATGACGCCCAACAGGGTAAGCAGTTAAGGGCCTTACCTTTAGCTGCAGCTAGCTCTAGCTCAACGTGACCATTCCTGCCCATCTAACCCATAAAATGAGAAAAAGTCAGAAACAGAGGAACCATCCAAAACACCAGAGTGTTGTTACATCTTGGATTAGCCATGGGCCTTGTAATAATAACATGCTTTAACACATGGCAATAAATTACTTTTTCATGGTAAGGCATGATGAGTGGGGGGGGGGGGGGGGGGGGGGGGGGGGGGGCACTAAGAGTAGCCTAGGGGCCCATGATGACCACCTCAATCTGCAAGTGGAGGTAAGATTACAATTAAGGTAAATTCTGTCTGGTTCCATCCTCCAAATCAGCCATCTGTGTTACACAGGATATTGTATAATTGAAATAAAGAAGCCTAGAGCTCTCAGCATTACAGCCCCTTAAGCACAGTACTGCAGCTAGGCTCAGATGTGATCTGATGCTAGTTTAAAACTGCCACTTTGACCCTTTTACACAAAACAGGAAACCATTTATAAGGTTTTTCCTTCCTATATGAATGGGACTTCAGTATGTTGTGGGGTCTGGTCTTGCGTTTGGCCTCACAGAGGCATGTCCACACAGTTGAGCTCAGTATGCTTGAGGAAGTAGGCCTTGGCCTCGTCCATCAATCCACCTGTCTTCCTTTGCCAAGCTGCAGGGAACTACCCATTATGGAGTCATTTTATTAATAGGGCCCCTTTCCTCTCCGCCACACTCTTGCAGAGTGCCTCCTCATTCTGTCAGAATGGAGTATGCCTGCAAGCCACCTCCATGAAACTGCTGCACCAGGGCCCTCCCTCATTCTCCCATGTGAAAGCTCAGGCTGGGAAATATTGTGCTTTCAAGCTAAAATAGTATTTGGAGAGGTGAGCAATCCCTAAGCCCTAGAGCAAACAGTTTAACATTGAGGACTTATTTAAAATGATGTCCTTCCTCCTGGTAAGCCAATCAGATTTCTCTTTTAGCACACACACACACACACACACACACACACACACATACATGAAACAGCTTTTACATCATCTGCCCCTTCTTCCCTCCTCCTTCCTAATGTAAATATAGCTGCAAGCAGCATTGACTGGAGGACAGAAAAGGGTCAGAGGATACTATGAAATGTCTGGGGAGACTGTGTGAAAACATGATGCCGAGGGTGAGGGAGATGTCTGGGAAGAGGTTTGTTTAAATGGGCAAATGAGCTGAACGCGTGAGGAAGTTGCAGAGGACGAAAAGGATTAAACTGGAATAGCCTTTGTGAGGTTAGGTACACAATCTTTATTAGAGACACTGCCCTTTTAATATACAATAAGGTCATTCTTTTCTAATAATTCCCATATGCCATTTATAATCTAGTTGGCTTTATTCCACGTTAATATTTAATTGCTTATTTGGAATTTAAGTACTCTTACACCCTTTATGCTGTCTCTGTCTTCTAGTCTTATGTGTAAGCTTTCTTGGTACCAGTACCAGTGTTTAAACCCTTTGCAAGAACCCACATATTCCAATCATGTTGAGATATAAAGCAGAAGACTCATTCATACCTATAATGAACTTTTTTTTACATAGAATCAAATGTTTGTTTAACTGTTACTTCCTGCTCGCTCAGCATATGGATAACTCAGTATTTATGAGGGTTCTAACTTTTTATTCTTGTCAAAATCTACATGCAGAAACTAAGTGTTGTGGGTGAGTCGGTGGTATGCTTCAGTGGTTCATAGAAAAACTGTCTTAGAAAGTTTTCAGCTTGTTCGCTGGCCCGCTCATCCATCCATCTATCCATCCAAAAGTCTACATTTAATTGTCTGCATGGTACTGGGTAGAAGGACTAACAATAACAATGCAACATCAGATTTAATATTACATGTTAAGACCCCCTCTGGTTAAAATCAAATCTTTTCCTTGATAAGGGCCACTGTGTAGGGTTTAGGGCACCTATCAGCAAAATGGTGTAGAGTATTTATAAGTATTTATTCATTAGAGAATATAACCTGAAACTAAGAATTGTTGTGTTTTCGTTACCTTACAATGAGCCAATTACATCTACATACATATATGTTGTTCTCCAGTAGCCCAGAACAGACACAGCATACACTGGCTCTAGATGGGGCCATTTGTGTTTTCGACATTTTCACGTCAACCATCACAGTTCTCCTGTACCCTTGGCACAAAACATTCAGTTGGTTGTAACTTGCAACCTCACTGCTAAGTGCCACTTAATCCTGCATACTAAGCCTTTATCATGTCCATATAATGTTTTTTTATACATTACAAGACATAGCATGAGCAAAATAAGCAGTCAACACTATGGCTGAGCATTTTTGCCTTGGAACTGCAGTGAACCAGTGACAGTCTCAAAAACAAGGATACAAGGGTACCCTTCATCCAACACATAAAAGGGTATGTGGTGGATGAAATGTTGCCTATCTTCACTACTGACTTTCTGTTTATCAGAAAGGTCCTTGGCAAAATACTAGTCAAAGGTAACAGAAGACCCCCAGGTAAAATAAATCACTTGCAAGCAATCTAACCTCAGCTGTGCTTACCAGAGATTACCCTGACATTCACACATAGGTGCACATGCAAAGTCTGAATTTTGAGGAGAAAGGACACAATTATCAATTTTGTGGGATGTAACGAAAAAGTAATATAGTAGTGTAACAAATTACTGTTGACAGGGAGCGTTAAGTAAAGTAATAATATTGCTTTTCAGAAGTGTAAGCACTTCTGAAAAGCAATGGGCCCCGGATAAGCAGGTGAAAATGGATGGATGGATGGAAAAGTGTAAAGAATAATGAGTGATAAATTACATTTTTGAGGAATGAACCCAACACTGTTTAAGATTAACAGTGAGTCACAGAATTGACTATATTATTTCAGTATTTATCATTATCAATACATAATAACTATGATAATTAAAAACTATTAATAGTAATATTATTATTAAGCACTACTACTGTTGCTTACAATAATCAGGGATTTTGTTTTTATATATTTCAGGGACTTGGGTTTTGACAAAAAGATCCTGCACATTGCTGTTGCTCAGCATCACAATTTACTGGCTATACTAACGTTTCAGTCCCTCTAGACCTTCATCAAGAGTAGTCTTGACAAAGGTCCAGAGGTACTGAAACATTAGTGCAATCAATAAATTGTGATATATAAGCAATAAATTGTGATGCAGAGCAACAACAGTATGCAGGATCTTCTTTTCAAGACTCGTGATATTTTTGAGCACAACTGCATCTGAGCTAGTTGGATGTGCGAATATCTCCCTTAAAACAAATGGGGGGACATTGATTTTGTGATGGATAGCCCCATCATACCTAGTAATTTTGAGGAGTTGCCTGCTTGTAATGCCTAGGCAACAGGGGAAACCGATGCAGCCTCAGCAAAACATGGATTATTTCGGTCACACAACAGCAGGAATGAACAAAAATGTTCAGATTCAATCAGCTTATTAATGAAATGGGAAGTCTCTGCAAAGCATAGCAAAATACAGACACGGGGTTGTGAAATACTGGTTTAACTTTGATTATTTTTCGTCAGAGTCAAGGAATGACCATAGATTAACCCAGTCTGAAAGAGCATGTCATTCTCTGTGATGGCAATAGCTTCTTTGCTCTTTCCCCAAACCTGAATCTGAGAGATGGCCTTGAATTGGAGAGGTCGATTTCAGCTCTCTTTGTTGGTGTTGAGCACACTCAGGAATGCAAAGGGCAACTGCTGCACCTTCGCAACTGCCCGAGCTGTTGACACAGCTAGTAATGCCTTTGAATAACCATCTACAAAATAAAATTAAATAACAGACTTTCTGTATTCATGAACCAGTGAAGGCGTTCAATGACAGTATGCTCTAATGTTCACAGGTCCGATGAACATAAATCTCTCTTAGGAGACAAGGTGTGTATTATGCACTTTGATATCAATAGGTGAACAAGAGGGATAAAATGAGCCGCTAGCTTGAGTTGAATAGCATTCATTTCACTCACAATGGCCACCGTCCCTAATACCTGCAGTGTTTTACTTAGATTAGGCTTAAGCTTTTTTTAAAGGCCATTTCAATAATTTGACATTTCTCCCCAGAATGGGAGAGAATGAGTACCGATAAAAACTTTTTTTTTCCTCCTCCTTTTCATGCAAAACACTTTCATCTGTCATTTCGTGATAGCCCGTCTCTCTTTGTCAGCATAAATACGGGAGCCCCTATTTGAATATGGTTACACATCCCTCTATTTATTAAAGCTTGGATTAACATGACAGGAAGTTTTGTCTGGGGGCTCTTTAAGATGGCTCAGAGAGGCAATCTGGTGACAGTAATAGGATCCAGCTAATATACTTGACTGATGCTCCTTTCCCAGTGTTATAAAGCAGAACAATGGGAGTGGGGTTCTGGGAGTGAATACATTGTGTTTTGTAATAGTGTGTGTGTGTGTGTGTGTGTGTGTGTGTGTGTGTCTGGGCGGACAAGGGTGCGCTAATCAGCCAGAATACCATCACTTAGCAAATATAAGGGCTGAAGAAATAAAAATACTAAAGGTCACAGAGCAATTCCATCAGGACAACTATGCTACAATTAACTGAATAGACAAAGGCTCTGACGTTAGTGAGAGCTATAATAATGTTTTACTCCAGTGTCTGGAACTTTGTAGAGGTTTGTTAAAGGTTGGCTTTAAAAAATAAACACAAATTATTTTCATTACTTCTCTTCTTTCACCAGTGAAGTCCTTGTTGAGTTGTTATTTTTTTTTGCTTTGATGTAAGGTGTTCAGACTGGTACCACCAATTATGGGCATTTGTGCTCTGTGTATTGAGGCCATTTTACTGTAGATATTTTTACTGTTTTGTTGTTGTTTGTTTGAATAATGATGTTGTCGTAACACCTACAACATATCTGTGAGAAAAAAATATTGTATTATTATAACATTATAAAAACTAATAAGTACTGAACCATGAGCTGAGAATATTCGAGATCTTCAAGGGTCCAAAATTATGGACACGAAACCTAATGGGCCCATGAATTTGTTACAAGATCCAACTGAAGCTGATAACTTTTTTAAAAATGTAAATACCCAACTTGGTTTTGCCTGAGATATTACAGACCTGACCTGGTGCATGTCCAAGAGGAGAAAGACCCAAGACCCAGGAAGGGTATCCATCTCTTCTCTTCTGTGGTAACAGAATTGGACTCGACCCATACTTGATTGACCATGATAAAATGTGGACCCAAACCCATATAGGTCAGGTCCCAGGTCATAGGGCCCAGGGAGACCCCTGAATAGACCTGTCACAATAATTACATGATACTCTATCATACAATAAATGGGCATGGCCTAGACCATCGTGTTGACCGCCATACTGTATTGTCTGTTGTGTTTACCTGTGTGATTGTTTACATAAGATGTCTTCAACATTTTAGCCAATACAATGCCAGAATAAACCACAGGGTTTATTTATGTGGCCATTATAAGACTTGACCACAGCAACTCTTTCTTTCTTCTCTTCATTTCCACCTCCTTGGGTGAGTCTGAAGACACTTCAAAAACAGCACAATGTAGCTAACCAGTAGCCTGCGGCTGCACTTTTGGAGTGGAGGAGGCACAGTCCTAATAGTCTTTAGCTTGCCTGCTTCTGGCAACAAGCTAAAAAGTCCGTTATTTGTAGTTTTACCCTCCAACAACTTCATCCTCCACTCTGTAAATCCGCTGTCTGGCTTCCAGGCCATGCTAAGCTTGTCTGTTACTAGCAAGAGGCCTTACCTGGTTTGGTTTATATTGGCCAAAATTTGAATTAGGTCTCAAACTGAGTAATTCTGGGCTCCTATAAAGGTAAACCTACTATTTCATATATAATTTCTTGTGTATGATTGATGATTTAATATATGTTTTTTTATTCCAACTGACATTGTCTAAATATTCTTAGAAATTTTAAGTGAATTGCTATGTGAAAGGGTGTACTTGCATAATTATGCTGTTATATTATCAGTATATATCAGTGGTCTCAAAATGAAAATATCGTTTCTTGCATTTATTTCTGGGACAATATATCATTCAAGAAGTAGTTATTGTGACAGGCCTACCTGTGGAGACCTCTATAGTCTATCACTCCTTCAGTGCCAATAGTGCGTATCTGCTTATCTTTTTGTTGTCTGTTTGTTATTGTCATTTATTGAATGGCCTTGTGATTTTTCTTTGGCAAGCTCTCAACAGGCCTCACTATGATCCATGTTTTTTTGCTGACGTTTTCCTGTGGTTAGATCTATTGCTGTCAATATGAGTATGCTGAGAGGGACTTGCTTATAGACATTTCCATATGTCAGAGAGTTGCTATGGATGGACAGTGTGTGCGGGTACGTAAGTGTGCGTGTAAGCTGGGTTAGCGGATCAAACACACATCTGTTTGTGAGATAGAGGGGAATCTGTGCTTCTCCCCCAAACCTCTCAATACTAATTAACGATCCACTGATAGTGGCCAAATGCCAACTGTCATTAGCGCCCGACACAACACAAGTACACAGATGTAGACGCGCACACACACTCAAACACAGATGCTATGCGGTCACCCACACCAGACCACCACGAGCCATCTGCGGATAAGATACATAAACACAATGTTCTCTAGTTCAAGTCACTAAGTGAGGTAAAAATCAACCTGTATGAAGCAACATAAAAAAACATCACTAATCATACTATATGTAATCAGATCTCTATATTAGAGTTCATTGTAAGCGATGCCTGTTAAACAGACAGCTGGCACTTACGCTGTATGCTTAAAGACATGAATGACAACCTCAATTCTCGAGTAGCTGTGGACCTTTGACTCCTTCACTGATAGTGCCATTTGCGTGCTCTCAAGCAGTGTGCTCGGTAAAAGCATCTGACAGCTATCTTTGATTTTATTTAGCGAGGATTTCAGCTATGCCTCTATCTAAAAGGATATGCCACCCACTCTCTGTCTCTTTTCGCCGTTTCTCCCTGCCTGTATCCGTCACTCTCTGCCTCGGTGACAGGGTCAGATAGAGAGAGCAAAGTGGTGAGAGGTATGACACTGTGAGCAGATGAGGGGTCTCCCCGTATGGAGGCCCCCAGCGTGACACCCATCACAGCTACCCAGACAGACGCCAGTTGGTCTGAATAATGCCACCCACAGTGGCTCCAGCAGGGAGTCCAGAAGCCACTGGACCACCAGGAAAAAATTGATATTTCAGTCCTACTGCTGATGATCAAACTGAGGCGTCACTGACATCCATTAAAACAAAACATTTAAGGATTATATAGAGCACATACCATACTGACGATCACATCTGCTTTGTACATTTCTATGATGTGACATTTGGGTACCTGTGCCTACACATGACAACAGCTAAGGGGAATGAATCAACCTGAAATTCTTCCTTGAAAACCACAGTGGAGCCTCGTCTTGTCTCGTCTCTGCTCCTCTCTCCCTGTGCAGCCTGCCTGCCGCCATCTCACGACAGCATCTCTCCATCTCTCACAGCCCTCTGATCTCTGTGTCAACAGGCAACACCAGCAGCTCACACTAACTCAGCATGCATCAGCCCATCTGCAAGGCAAACCAGCTACAAATGCATTTAGCATAGACTTTGGGTACGATTAATGGCATGGTTAGCGAAGACTGTAAGTGCTGATGTCTTTATACCTGACAAGGTACTACTTGAAAGATGCCTTCCCTAGCAATAAAGACAGCTAGTGAACCTTTCTGCAGATATTCTCCATGAGGCTGGGAATTTACGAGCAGCAGGTAGGAGATCAAAGCCGCTGTTGACAAACTCTGCAAACACAAAGATTTATTCAACTCATCAAGAATTGTCGCAATGTTTTCTCAGCGGCTTCCTATCTCGGTGTGTACCTATACTGATGGGGGTTTATTAGTTGTCAGTGGGCCAGGTGGGAGGCTGCGCGCTTGTCCAGCTCAGGTCCAAACTCATACAGAGGTTGTGATGACAGGATCCAAAGCACTCTGTGGTTACTCAGTGGAATTCAAATGCCAATCCCCCTGCACAGCACCATCTCCCCTCTCTCTCTCTTTCTCTCTCTCTCTCGTTTGTCATCTCCCCCTTTCTCTTCACTCCCCTCTCCCCCAGTGTTTGTCAGGGTTGGTGATTAGCTGTCACCCTCTGCAGAAGCAGATAACACCCCATACAGCCTGTTTCCCCTCTGGGAGCATGCACACACGTAAAACAGGAAAATACACAAACAAATACACAAGTGTGTGCACACACATGCAAACTAAAGACACTTAAAAGCTCTGACAAATGCAAAAAAAGAAAATTCATGGCATTTTTGCATGCACTTAGCAGGACTTGAGTCATAGTCATCCATATAAGCTCTGGGGTAACTTTGGGTATCATTCAGATTTGATCAGCTTTGGTTTAGATTGATTGGGTGTGTGTGTGTGTGTGTGTGGAATCGATACAACATAGTATCCCAATATTATGCTTAGCAATACTGTATCAATACACCGACACCAAGTACAGTTTTTATTACATAAATGATCAGTGTTGTAAATACGAATTAAACTTTTGATGACCTACAACAATACTGAAATCAATTGCTTTTTCAGTACACTAGTTTCATTTTGCTGCAGTAACAATGATTGAAAACTGACCGTAACTGACAGACTGAAAACTGGTGATTCCCAACCCTATCAGCCATAAACAGTTGTGTCACAACTTGTCACTAGCATTAGCTGATTTGGGGGCAATATGACTAGGCATTCTTTAACTACGCTGCAGATGAACCAACGTCTTTCCTCGCAGGAAATAACTTTTGTGCATCCACATGTCTGTGACACTCTACTGCAGACCATTTTGCACTATATATCCACCCTTTGGTCACTCTCTTGAGCACTTGCTCATGTCAACCTTGTTTTAACCCAGTCCCACTGCTATAAAGAATGTTGGCATATAACATTTCTACAAACGACAGATCCTTCACATTTGCACTTTATCATGTAGCAGGTATGCTGTGGTTAGTGTGTGGTTAGGTTTGGGCACAAAAACCACTCATGTTTTAGCTAAAAATACCCCATTTGGGGGCCACAATCCCAGCGGGAAAAGCAGGGATGTCTAGCTATTTGTGCCAAAACAGCCATGAGTGGCTGCAAAACATGTTTGGTGCCTAAAAAGGTGTTGGGAACACCGCCATGACTTGTTAAGTCACAACATTATTTTTGTTGGTCTAAAACAGTGGTCTGCAGTGGTTCTGTGTAGGCAACACAACATCCACCATCCGCTCTACCTCCCGATGACAAAGTCAGCTTTTATAAAACATCACTTTACAAATGTTGATATGATACGTATAAAACTCACAAATATAATGTATTCATCGTTTGCAGAAATGTACAATGCCAACATTTTCATGTGGCGACAGGTCGGTCTAACTAAAGTTCTGCACTAATGCTGAAACTTGCATGAGGAGTATCAGTTCCAGACTTTGCCTTTGGTAATCAATAACTACAGTCCTGTTTTTTTAACATACCTGGAGTTCCTATGGATGTGGAATCGGTCCCAAATGAGAAATGCTTTTTGATACCCAAACCTAGTGGTTACCCAGTTTATAGTTATAGCATGTCTAAGTGAGTAATTATGTGTGCAAAATTCCAAAGTGTCACAGTGTCAGGGAGCAAAGCCTCAAAGATAAAATGCCCCTCACTCTATACCCACTTCATTATTGCGTGCTCTTTTCATTGCACTCTGATCTACTTGTGTCAGAGTGTACTTTGACTAAAAGCTAAAAGCCAAGTGGCTCATTAGCAGCTCTCATGAATCTTTCCAATTCCAGCTAGCAGTGAGACTACTTTCACAACTTCAATTCTGGAGATACAAACAAAGACATAGAGTCTTCTAAAAGTTGCATAGTGGCAGTGAGTAGGTGTATCGATACGTTCTCCACTTTCATATTGTAACACATAGATCAAGCGTATAGCCAAATACTGGTGTACACTTTTTCCTGTGCACCTAAAACCAGGGGAAATGCCGACTGCTCACATCGAATGCAAACATGACCTAAAATATCCAACATAAGCTTTTCAGGAACAAACACAAAGCAAAGACCTGCATGGTTGAAATGAACTAAACACTGAAAAAACATGCATAAAAAAGTCCTTCCTTGAATGCTTAGAGAGCACTTTCATGAACACAGCACAAGCTGCCTCCCCATTCATCTCCTTCCCACATTTTATACACAACCTCATCTCACACATAAGTCACTTGAATTTTTGAGGAATCATCAAAAGAGACAGCGTAACCAGGACACATAAGAAGTGCCAAAAAAGAAATCAAAAATGTGCTGAGTCTGACAGACCACTATGCATCTAGTATTAACAAATGGATAGAGCTTGGATGACTAAGGGCTGCTATTTTTGAACCAAATGTGCAGAGCCAGACAGTATTCCTTCCATGTTACTCCAGGTAACCAGTGCCCTTTCCATCTTGGCGACAGGTGCTGCATTAGTTAGACAGGGTGTGCAGTGACATAATGAGAATTAATTTTTTCTTTATTAATGGAAATGAGTGGATGCATCAAAGTACATTATTGTCCACATGCAACTAAAAAGTGTGGAGGAGCACATTTATAACACTCACAACTTGAAACAAATTAGTTTATACGCCGTGTCATCCAATCTCTTCTAAAGGCAAAAGTTCAAAATGGCCACACTCGATTATAGAACAACGTCATAGCCTCTCCTGCCTCACACTGTCTACCTGACCTCTCTCAAAGAGCTCTGGGGATAAGGACACACACTTTTGGGCAGTCATTCTTCCGAGACATTCATTGTGTTGTACTGGCCATACAAAAGTGATGCAAGTAGGTGTGTAAAGAAAGCCGAAAAAAAGAGCCTGAAAAAGAAATCATAACTTGCTTTAACACCTCCACACACCTGGCCAACCACTGTGTAAAGAGTGAGTGATTGTCGCATTGTCTGTTTCAGAAAGTTACCAAAAAAAAAAAAAAAAATCACTGGCCACAGACCCCCAGTTTTCAGTGTCAGAAAAGGAGGAGGGAGGGGATGTTTGAAGCACACTAAGGCACTAAGGCAGTGTTAAAACACAGCCCACTAATTCATAAGAATGAAGCCAGCACATCAGCGAAGCAGGGGTGCAGATAAAAATACATACACACACATATATATCTATATATATGTATATGTATATATTAGGGTTGGGAACAATTAACCGAAACGACCGGATATCCGGTTTGACAAGCGAGAGATACGGCTGCGTCGGTAGCAGCCTCCTCAATCGATACGAATCAGTCATGAATCCTTAGATGAATCGATTGTAGAGTCATGGATTCAGGTATCGCGAGACTAGCAATCGGTTGACTGACTTTAACAGTTTGCATCTCGAAAACAACGCAAGAGCCGGCGGCATGCTCCGTAGCAGGCATTACTGATAACGATAATGGATGTAATCATCAGCGCCAGCTTGACCGGTGGAGATGAGGAACAGAAGCTAATGCTGGTTGGATAAACCAGGGAGCAGCCAAGCCGCAGCAGAAGCTAAAGGCAAATCCTGCCGGTTGTGGGTGGAACGGGGGTCACAAACACAGACAGAAATACATATTCCTGTCAAATATGGCGGCTATAGTGCTCTGCGGCGGCGACCGAGAAGCCCGGCTCCAGGTCCAAGGTGTCTTCGTCGGTGTCATGACTGCCCAGAAATACCTGAACAGCCGAGCTGTGGCAGCACCAGTACACAGGTATGTGACGTGTCAGAGGAGAAACGAGCCGTTCACATTTCCACAAACCTCACCGCACTTTAGGGACTGTTCTTTACTTGTCAGGGGAGGAGGGTGGCTGGTTGATTTTTATTTTATTTATTTATTTTATTTTGATCCCCCCTTATGTTAATCACTTATTGATGCTGTTTTTGAAGTATGAATAAGTCAATAAGTAATTTATTCCATTGAAATATCATTGATGTATTATAGAAAAGTGATTTATCTTAAATGACAGAGTGTAGCAAACACAGAGAAATAGTCTGACATGCTGTCAGTGATAAGCTGCTAGTCATCACAGTCCATGATATCAACTAATAACAGGAGATGTCTGATTCTGACCCTACATTGCATGTTATTATTTTATTCTGCTTTATGTTTATATTGTACAGTACAGTTGTACTGTACAGTTATAATAAACTTTATTCCAGACTCAAGTCCATATAAGATACATACAAAAACACAGACAATGTGTGATTTTGTTGTTATTTGTCTTTTTATTTTATTTTTGCCAGTGCCATACAGCAACAATGCTTGGGGATGTGGTCTTTTACAAATTTGAAAATACTGTAAGAATGTCACTTTTATAGAATTGGCTTCTTTATTTTATAATATATGATTAATGTCTACATCAACAAATGTTAACCATAGAATCGTATCAAATCATATCGAATCGTAACGTTCCTACACCGTATCGAATCATATCGAATCATTCTGTATTAAAAATATATCGTTTTGAATCGTATCGTAACCCGTGTATCTAGATATGTATCGAATCGTCTATCACAGAGATTCCCAACCCTATATACATACATACATACATACATATATATATATATATACACACACACACACACACACACATATATATATATATATATGTGTGTGTGTGTGTGTGTGTGTGTGTGTGTGTATAAAATGCCTGTATGTATGTCTCCATGCACCAGTCAAGTTTCTCTTACAGTTTACATCCATGTCTGTGAAAACATAGATGCTTTGCACACATTTTACCCCCTACAGCACATAAGATCTATATAATTAGCACAGTTTCAAGGTGGGCAACAAAGATTAATGTCACCAATTAAGTATCTGATCAAAAGTCACACTGACTTTGACCTTTGACCTTCGAAAACAAAATTCTAATCTGTTTATTTTTCAGACCAAGTGGAGAAATCCCCTTAAGGTGTTCTTGAGATATCACATTCACAAGAATGAGACAGACAAGGTCACAGTGACCTTGACTTTTGACAATGAAAATACTATCAGTTTATTATTTGGCCCAAGTGGACAATTGTGCCAAATCTGAAGGAATTCCCTCAAACTGTTCTTGAGATATTGAACTCACGAGAATGGGAAGAATGCAAGGTCACAGTGACCTTGAGCTTTGACCCCTGACCACCAAAATCTAACCAGTTCATCCTTGAGTCCGTTTGTGCCAACTCTGAAGAAATATTCGTAAGGCGTCCTTGAGATACAATGTTCACAAGAATGAGACAAAATCACAGTGACCTTGACCTTGACCTTTGTCCTGTGACCACCATAAACTAATCAGTTCATTGTTGAGTCCAAGTAGACTTTTGTGCCAATTTTGAAGAAATCCCCTTGAGGGGTCCTTTAGATATCCCTTTCACAAGAATGGGATGTAGAGACAGACGGATGGACGGACAACCCGACAACAGAATTCCTCCTATCGCTGGCACAGAGGCATAAAAAAAAAGAAAAAAATGAACCTAGGAATGTACCAATTTATCATCCAAACATCACTATTTGCTGATATCTGTCTCATTGACTGCCACTGAAGATACGGATGGCACTGGTCAATGTTTTTCTGTTGTGTCACATCAATTTGGCGCAAGCTAAAAGGCAGAGTTTGAGACCAATGGCATCCTGTTGTTCAAAGGACAATAGAAATAGGAACAAACAGAAATCTTTCCCTGCACACTTTTAGGATCAAAGGACACAGTAAACTCACTGTTGACGCATCAGGGGACACACCCTATTTTTTCCTTGATAATACTACATTATAAACTACAAATCTGAGTTGACAACAGCAGGAGGAGAGCTGGTTAATGCTGGCTGTCAGCAGCCAATGTCCAAAACTAACAGCTGGTGAAGGTTGCACTGAGTTGCATTATGATGTGTTCAAGCTCTTTGGTAAAAATGAGAATTGCGCAAAGGTGAGTGATAACATTATCATGTTATATCCAAATGTAATTTCTGTAAATGTTTTATTTTGGTGAGAGACTTGTATTTCACAATCAGTGCATCCCTAGTTAAACCTCTTCTAACATTGCTGAACAACAACATGACCTCGTTCAGCAAGGCGTTGCCTTGGTTAATATAGTACGGGCAAGCACAAACTGCTTGCACTGTTTTAACACTGAACGCCCACTCAGAATGGTAGGAGAAAGTCCCCTCTATGGATATTTACATAAAATTACATGTATATAGATATAGCTCACAATGATTTAATTAGTGGTTACTAAATTGTCAGTTTTTAAATCTCAATACTTTTTCATTGAAAAATTCTGAATAATGTTGTCTTTACAAAAAGTGTGCATGAGGTATTTAAAGGAAATTCAGACTAAGAAAGACTCAAAAAGAAAAACCAATGGTCCAATGTCCCCCCATGCCGCTGGGAAGGGCAAAGAAGACATGGTTTTTCAATAAACCTGTACGCCAGTAACAACTGTCATTGGGTACAAAGAGCAGACAATGTCTAAAAAGAACCTGCTCAGATCTGCACTGACTTTCCAAGGACTGCAACAGGCCTGAGGTGTCTCAAGAGTTTGATATCATTTCAGACGAGCAATGGAGCTTCAAGCTGATGCAAGCATAACTTGCAGCCAGATCCATTCAAATCCCTCCCTATGACACCTCTACTGAACCCAGCAGCATGCTTTTCATTATTTAATAGGAAACACACTCTGATTTGACACCAAAGCAAAGGTAACCCTGGCACAGAATATAATTTAACATCAGGTGTATATTTTGTTTGATTAAGAGGTTGGGCTGCAGTGCCTATGTCCAGTTCACAGTACAGCTTTCCATTCCCATCAAACAAACAATAACACCGGTTTAACTTCGAATGAAAATAGCAGGATAGAATCAGCTTGCCCTCTCCTCCTGGTATCATCTCTGCTGTCACAACACAAAGAAGGATTGAAATGTAGCAGATAAATATACGGCGTAGCTTTATCTGCTGCCCCTAAGCAGCTTTACTCAAAGGAAAGCTTAAACAATGTTGGCTAATCATAACGTTTTAAGAGTCAACGTTCCATCTTGAAATTGTCAAGAACAAGAGGTGATTTCTTAGGAAGATGACAACCCTGTTACGGGTGCACAATAGAAATGTAGGGTAACCGAGGAGCAAAAGGCTGAAGCAGCGATGAAACAGAGAGGAGACAGAGAGAGAGAGAGCACACAGAGCACAATAAAGACAGCAAGACAAACACAGACAAAGCAAGATGTATGAGATCGTGCCCCTGCCTCTGTGTACATAATGGCGAAACGTGCTGGAGCAGAGAAAGACCAACACATTGAGATAAGCCCCTGTGCTCAGGCTTCCTTTTAAGGGTGATTTGGCAGCTCGGCCTCATGTCTGTTGGCAGGCGGCAACGTATGCCCCCAATCATCTGCTGATCGTTGAATTATGGCGTGGCTTTTTTTTTTTTTTTTAAATTTCCATTCAACACTATTGGGTGATTTGCTGAGGTGCTTGGAACACATTCGACAGGAACAAACAACTTTACAATTACCACTGACATATAGCTGGCTGGTTTTACAGGCAGGTATTCAGCTTTATTGGCCCAGCTAATCAAACTCAACTCATTTAACAATCCAGTTCTTTTCTCATTAAAGCCGTATTATGTATTGTTTTCACGATAACATTTAGCAGTAATCAGTGCCGTCTCGACATCAAATATGCCCTGAAGAGAGTCCTGAATTTTCTGCATTCCTGCCGGTGTGGTCAGGCACTGCTTCTTCTGAGCATATACTGGAAGTGATGCATTTACTGTTCCATATTAGGTAACTACGTCAATGAAATTACTTTACCGTCAGCAGGCTTTATTTATAGTAGATGCACTGTATGGCAGAAGCAGCTCCACAGGAGTGTCTCCACCAGGCTGCTAGAACAAAACACCATGTCTTTTTAGTGCCAGGTCTTCTCAATTTTTTTAGCAAGACAGCCAATTCATGCTTTTCTTTGCATATCTAAATTTAAGGTGTCTCTCTAAATGTCAGGTACTATTTTTCTTAATCTTTTTTTTTAATTAATTAATTTCTATTGAGGCTCTCGCCATTGTTACATATACTTCCAGTTCCAAATATACACAGAACCACTTTTTCCATACTTTTTGAACTACCTTAACAAAACACAAAAATAGCAGGAGTCACAACTTTACAAACACAATACCAAAAAACAGCCACCAGGCAAAATACTTGCATTAAAATATTAGAATGTACTGTATTCAATTGCACTATTAATAATTAGATAGAACAAAGTCCTTTCCAGAGGGGTCCATCGTGCTCAAGACTTGTTGCCGTATCTTAATAGATTCCTTAATATTGACTAAGTTTACATGCGCACCAATATTTCACTATTAGTCCAACTATGGCAATATTCTGAGTTTGATATGGGCAATGTAAACAGATATTCCAAAATAGGCCTTTTCCGAACATAACATTTTCTGATGAAGACATGGGATATGCTGATATTATGCAGGTTTTAAAAACTTTCTTCAGACATGTATAAAGCACACTGAAGGGTTTTACCACAGTTTGTGACACACAGCCAGCCTCTTGCCTGTTTACGGTCGGTTTTGTGTGTTGTCATGGCTACATTATACACAAACCAACTTGCCAACAGTTTCTAAGGCAACGGTGGAGATGCATACCCAAAAGAAAAGCCCACATTTCTGGTTGGACGATGAAACACACCTAAATAAAACATTATGAAAGGCTTGTATATCAACTTTTTTTTTATGGAAATGTGCAAATATCTCAACACTGACCTTTTCAAGAAGGTGGCTGATGGAATGAAAGAGGGAGGGTGAGTTTGCACGGTCAAACAAGTTAGCCACCAGTAAGAAACTTTGAAAGCAACTCCAGCCTTTCCACTTTTGATGTGATAAACGACATGTTAGGGCACATTTAATTGGCTGCATGTAAACATAAATATTAGTGAAATAATCATTTTCATTAGCCATGTCAACAGCTTAGTAGGACAATCCTTAGAAGGATTGTCTTTTTAGAATAAGGGGAAAAAAATGCAATATTTTGTGCATATGAACGTAGTAATTTAATGGAGGGTGTAGGTCAGCTTTTCTAGAGCGAATATTCTCACAGTCTCCTTATACCAATTGTCTCCTGTAGGGATATCCTCAGAAATCCAAAATTGATTATACAAAAAGTCGTTTATGCTAAATGTAATATAATTAACATTATGGTTGCTCCTTGCACTGTCTGAAAATCTTTTTTTATTAGATGACGATACAAATGTGTCACACAAATGCCTACGGACATCAACATTAAGTGATGCTTTCTGTCCAAAGTTCTGAGGGCACCTGCCATCAATGCTCCACCATAACAATATGTAAGTAAGGAATACAGACTCAAGGGACAGGAATGAAGTGTGACTGTGACCAGACAGGAAAATAATCTACGTAATCCAGATCGAAGCCCTAAAGGCTTTTATAGATCGACAACATAGATTTTCTCTCTGTCTCAATTTCTACCTGGCTTAGGTTTAATTCAACTCAATTAAATCAACTCGTGAGCCCAGGAGTTCGCAGAGAAAGCAATCATTCATCTTTGTGGCGAGCCACTTCATCCGAGCAAAAAAAAAAAAAAAAAAAAAAAAAAAAAACAGCCCCTACTCTGCTTTTTCTCCGTAGACACCATTAGGGCCACTCAATATAGTTTCAGCTATGCCAGCTCTGTTATAATTACTGCAGTTGACATCTAACAAACAGCTCTTTATGGATGTCCTGGCCACACTATTACTTTAACAAATCTGGTCATTTCGTCGTAGGTGGCTGCCAGTGTCTGTTGTGTGTGTGATAAGTAATACATTTTTCCCTTCCCACCAATAAATGAGATGGTTAGGTAGCTTTTACATTTAGAAAAAAAAATAAGTTGAAATGCTTATCTTTCAACATGCAATATGAAAGCTGAAAAAAAAAAAGTTATCCCTGATACAGAAACACACCTTGAGGTAAATCTGTTATCTACACTGCACACCACAGCTTTAATGTGAGACAATCAACGCAACAATCAACACAACCAAAACAGCTATAAGGGATTGTCCTTGAGTGACTGGCTGCGACTGCCACAGAAACCTCTCTCTCATCATGACTATATCAGGCAGCTGCTTACACGGACACCCATTCAACAGATACATATTTCATGAGCTATGGTAAACACACTGCTCTCACCAATGCCAATCTAGCATTGAATAATACATTCATAGTGGATCGGCTAATGAATTGAGAGCTTGCCCGAGTGAAAAGAAGAAAGCAAATAACCAATACTCAAAGTAGAAATAGAATTAATGAGCGGTTGTGAATACTCAAACACTCGCTTGTGAATGCTGCTCAAAAAAAAAAAAAAAAAAAAGCGGGGACCATTTCTGTCCACCTAACCTTTGTCTCTGGTCAAAGTTCCACATTAATGAATGCGAGAGAGGTTTCATAGTTTTCTCTATGATTGTGCATTTCACAGATGTGTAAATGATGTGACGTGAGATGCTGTGAGTGAAGCTTTGATCTGCTATTCCACAAGCCAGGTTCTACAACAAAAGGCGAGGAAATCCTGAGCTCAGACAAGCCTTGTGTAATCTAGTAGAACCTCTCTCTATGTCTGATCCTCCTCCGCTCTGCTGGCCGTCTCGGCAATCAATCCAGCTGCCCACACTTAGACGTGCCTCATTGGCAAGAACATAGACCACGACTGGAACCTCCCTTTTCCTTTAACATGTGGTGTAAAATATACACTGAACATTTAAAAGCCTATTTACCTGTGAATGTAGCACATAGATAAGTGAGTGAAGTGAAAATCTCTGTTAACCCAAGACTATTTACAACCACGCACTCTAGGGAAATATATTATTCTGTTGTCATGTTTTGAATATTTTTATGTTTAAAAACTTAATTTGCACTCAGTGTAAATGTTGCCAAAAACACATAATTTATTATTCAAAGAAAAGCAACAAAAATACTGTACAAAGTCCATTGATTCCTAAACTCTATTAAATAAGCCATTATGCAAATACAGTGTCAAAACAACAGGAAGAAAACAATCAATAGGGCAAACTTTGTGTTTATGGTGTAATTCAATTATTATTCTGACTGAATGTGTTATGTACCTGTAGGCTGTATAGTCCAACAAACTGAACGTGAATGAAATTAACTGGATCCCAGAGTGAGATGTTCTTGACAATGTACAACACAGAACTCAAGACTCAACGAAGTACCAAAAAAAATACACAACACTGAGTCAGATTTTCATATCAATAGTTTCTTGAGTTGAAGAATCAGCACCCAACTGAGACTGCTTGGCACTTGATCTCCACATGGGGCCCAGTGATGCCTACACACCTGGAAGGGGATCCTCGGGAAGTTGCCTACAACTTTGCAACTTTAATAGAGACTGTGTGTTCTTCTCAGTCGTCCCATTTTCTTAACTGATATAAAATTCTGTTCTTTCTTTTTTTTAGATTTCTTAACTTGTTGGGAAAGAAGTATAAATTATTTTTTCTATAAAATATAAATGCAATAAAGGTAGCTTTTAATTATCTGATGACACTTTGCTTGAAGTGAAAACAGACAAATCCCCTGGTGTTTTCAAATATATATACTATGTATACTTGCTGGTGTTGCTGTCGCACCGACAACCGGATCACTTTATGTTTTTCCTCAGAGTAGCAACTACCAACAACACAGGACAAAAGCATGTGTTTATTCATTAATGCAGTCTATAATGGAGACATAAAAATTAGAGAGGCTGCCAGCCTGACTAGCCTTCTTTTCGCGGGAGACTTTGTAAACGGTGGCAGACAGAATTGCATAGTAAATGTTCTAGGGAGCCAATCTTAAAGCTGATGGTGTCAAAATTTTATAGCCATTACACTTGACTTCATAATCATACATTTGAGTTTTGAGGGAAATTATCTTTATCATTTCTGACAACGAGTATGCAATACTAAGGAAATGACATCTGACATTATCATTACATATTTTGGATTATCGTATAAATCATCTTGGTCCTCTAAGCCTGGTGGCTTAGTGGGTAGAGCAGATGTCCCATATACAAAAGCTTTCCTTTCTGCAGCAGCCGCAGGTTCGATTCCAGCCTTCAATCCTTCACTGCATGTCATCCCCTATCTCTCCCCCTTTCATGCTTAGATTGTCCTATCTCATAAAGGCAAAAAGCCAAAAGAATATTTTGAAGTTTACAGGTTATAGGCACTCCTCTGCATTTCCCTATCTAAAAAACACTACACTGGCTACGGTTACATGATGGCTTCTCATTCAGAATGAAATAAATCTGAATGAAATCATTCAGAATTTAAGTTTTTCCAGGTAGTTTACATGGGAAATATTCATTCTGAATGAGGGTTTGCACGGGAGATCAGTTTAATCGCCTTTATTCAGGTTTGCGCAAGGTTTGGGGCAGGAAAGGTTTCTGATTGGATAGGAGGTGGGGCGGATGTTACGTGTTTACTTTTACCGGAAAAAAACACTGTAGTCCTCGCTCCAGATAACAAGATGCTTGACGACGCCGTTCTTAGTGCCTTTTTCGGGCTTGTTTTGCTTATATTCGTGAAGCAGCAGTACGACAACAACCTTGTTCTGCTAATGCTTCTTCTGTTTAGGAGGAGAAGAGAGGTAGAAGGTCAAAGAAGGGAGATAGAAGACCGTGCTTTGGCGTATGGAAACTGGTGAATGCAACAAGTCCGACTGCTCTATCTCAGCCCTTTCCTATGCGCGCTATATACGTCATCGCGCCAGAAGGGCAAGGAAACGAGCATGCGCAGAAAGACCGGAATGAACTTAAAGAGGAATGAGCGTTTACGTGCACACAAAATTCTTTCATTCGGAATGACAAACGGAATAAACCACCCCCTTTAATTGGATTTAATTTTCAATCGGAATGACCATTTACATGACCACTTTTAATTGGAATGGCCTTTCATTCCGAATGAAAGTGGAATTAAACTGTGCATGTAAACATACTGACTTTCACAGAAGCATGTGCAGCATAGTTTCTGCTGCAAATGCATCTAACCTGACTACTCCACCCAGTGGTGGAAGTAGTAGTGAGATATTTTACTTCACTAAAAGCAGCAATACCACAGAGTAGAATTACTCTATTACAAGCAAAAGTCCTGTGTTCAAAATGTTACTTAAGTAAAAGTACAGTAGTATTACAATCAAAAAGATACTTAAAGGGATAGTGCGCCCAAAAATGAAAATTCAGCCATTATCTACTCACCCATATGCCAAGGGTGGCTCTGGTGAAGTTTTAGAATCCTCACAACACTTACGGAGATCCGAGGGGGAAGTGGGTAGCAGCACAACTGCACACCAAATGGCTGACGGCGACCCAGATTAAAACATCCAAGAACAGAGAATTGAAACCATAAAATATCTCCATACTGCTCGTCCGTTGTGATCCAAGTGTCCTGTAGCCTGTAGCTCTAACTGCCTCTCTGTACACTGTGCTCACGTGTGTGCCCACATGGTCCAGTTTTAATCTGGGTCACCATCAGCCATTAGGTTTACAGTTGTGCTGCTACCCACTTGTCCCCCGGATCTCTGTAAGTGTTGTGAGGACTCTAGAACTTCACCAGAGCCTCCCTCGGCATATGGGTGAGTAGATAATGGCTGAATTTTCATTTTTGGGTGCACTATCCCTTTAAGTTACCAAAAGTTAAAGTACTCATTATGCAGAATGGTCCATTTCAGAATAATGTATATTATATGACAGGATTATCATTACTGGTGCATTAATGTGTGCATCACTTTAATGTTATAATAATGCTGTCAAATAAATATAAAGTAAGAAAGGATGATTTTTTTTCCCTCTGACATGTAGTGGAGTAAAAACATATATTAGCATATACAGTAATAAAGATACTCAACTAAAGTAAAGTAAAGTAAATCTGTCTTTAAATTCTTAGTAACCTTCCACCAATGACTTTGCAAGATCCTCCTAGAGAAAGGGCGGAGGGAAGTATTTCAGGGACTGAACAATTTTGTAGGTCTTCACCCACCCTTGTCAAGAGCACAGTAACCCTATGGAGAGGGGCATACGTTAGAGGTGAGAGGTGGAAGTCACATGTCCATCAGCTGCACAAACACCTTCATTACGGTGGAGGAAATGAAAACCTACAAGTGTACTGTGGTGTGTTTCGGGGAAAAGCCGGAGCAGTTTAAACAAAAGAACAGGAGCTCTGGTCAGCCGGCGGAGCGACAGCGTGGCAAGTCTCTGTAGGTGTTAATTAGGAGAGTGAAAGGAAAATGTCTGTCAGATCACAGATCGTGCTGTGAAAAATACCTTCCCCCGCTGTGATCTATCGATTGCCATTAAATGTTCCAGCTGCCACTCCATAAAATATTAATATCTAAATTTGACAGCTATATCGTGAATTTCTTAGTTTTATTATCTAAATAACAATTTACTGAAAGGTCATCATTAAACACAGGAAGCAAAAGCATTTACAGCAAGTAAGGAAACCCTGTGTTTCAGGTTGTGGTCGCATGTCTCTCTCGAGCTCGGCTTCGTTTTAACTCACACTGCACCACAATCTGTGACAGCTAATTCTATCACTCCAGTTTGAGAGGACAGACACTCATCCCAACGGGCTCGAGGGAGGGAAAGGAGGGGTGGACTTCAGCAATCATTCACTGGTCACTAAGCATATAGTAGTATTTAGACAGCTTTAGCATAATGCCACAGCTTAATGCGTGTTGGCTAATTTGCCAACAGGCTTGATGTGAACAATCTCTCTGCATGTTCTGGTTGGGCGCATGGCCTGATGGGATGGCACACCATTAGCCCAGTCAGACTGCAGGGCCCCGCTGTTAACATTACAATGTGTAGTGGAGCATAACAAAGTGAAGGAGGGCTTCATCTTGCCATATTTGTGCGCTTTCCCAGCACGTTATGGTCAATGTGATGATAACACAGATACAAAGCAATGCATATTAGTAAAAAAAATGCCTTGCAATTAGAGCTATGGGGTATTAGTATTTTCATAACACCCCTATTATATATTCACATTCTCTATCAGGGTTGGTAATCACTTGTCTCAAACAGTTTAATTACAGCTTGGCAATGACTACTTAACGTGATTAGATGTTATACCTTATTGTTGCGTGTGGCATATTACATCAATTATATTAAGAGTTATTATTTTCATGAGGGTGCAGTGCTTGCATTTGATACAGGATGCAGTGAGGGGCTGAGTGACAGCGACTTCTTAAAGACTTAATTTTACAAATAAAGTAATCAATATAAGCTACTGCACATCACGTCTCACCACACAGTGAGCTGTAAGGTCTTTTGCATAATTGCAATAAAAAAGTGTATTGGCCTGACTGATTGAATTCAGTCTTGGTAATTGCAGCATAAACAATGTAGTTGACTGTCACAGCTCCTGTGCCACTATGCTGTCAACAATCCAGATATTTTTTTTTTCTAGTGTCTACTATATCATGCAGATCCACAGCCTGCCGTGTAATGAGTATAATTACATGGTGTGCATGTGTTACCTGTGGGGTAAGGCATACACACATACGCTCTCACACACATGTGGAACACAACACATATTTTTCCATCCCTACAACCTGTCACTCAAAATCAGCCTCGATGGAAAAGACGCCCGGCTTCTCCATGCCTCTCAGTCGCCGCCATCCACGGAAAATTCCCCTCTCTTCCTCCTCCAAAATGAAAAAATAAAAAACCCCACAGATTCCAACATTAAACCTGCATCATTTCTAATAGCCACCTAAATCCCTGTTGATGCTGCTGTCCATCAATACGACCACCCGTACTCTCAGCCCAGCCCCCACCCTTTGATCGACATCAACTTCGCAGCTGCCCGCCGAGCGCCTCCCTCCATTCTCAATCTTTCTTTCTCGCCCCAGTTACTCTTCCTCTCTACCAGGAGAACCTCTGCATGCTTCCAGGCAAAGTCAATGTCTATCTCATGTCTCCCTTGTGCTACCCATATCCAGTACACTGCTCCCATTCCTCACTGTTGTGTCTCGCACACATCTAAGGCATATCCGAGTTGTAAATAGAGTGGAGCTTAAATGACAACAGCCGTGCTTTTCTGGGGATTTAGGGAGGAAAAAAGGAGCTGATTTGTGCGAAAGACTGCTGGCGAAGATAAAATGTTAGGCTTTGGATCTAAATTCCACATGAATGCCTTTCCCTTTAGTGTGCATTATGATGGCAATGGACCATATCATAGTATTTGTTTTGCTTTAGAGCTGTCCCCTGTGATTTATGTTCCCCGAGTGCAAATATTTCATGTCACTATACAAGCAATGTTTCTGTCATGGAGAACTTAGGGGGTATTCAGGGGCTGAATATGAGAGATTTGTGTACACGTGTGCCTGTGTGTGCATGTGTGGGTTGGTGGTGAGGCACTTGTGGCAGTGCCAGTGTGTGACCGCAGGCCCCCCTGGCTAGGGAGCAGCGCCTGGAAAGGTTACCCAGCAGAGCGGCTTTTGTATGGTAATGTGACCTCCAGCTCCCTAAGGAGTCCCAACACCTGCCCAGCACCCCCCACCAGCTTCACATCCCCAACATGTTAACTGTTTTCCCTGATAGGAACATAACTGCTGCTCTGCTTTTGCTTTGTGATGTTATTATTTATAGGATATTACATTGCGGCAATGGTACCGTTTTAAATGTCTTTCTCTGGCTTGGAAGACATGTGAGAAGATACTTAACTGAAATATGACAAGAAGTTATTTGAATACAATTTATGTTCAATGTCAGTGCAGGAGGTTATTATTACTTTAATGGATTACCTTACTGTAACACCCACTATATCATTAACAGGGCTTACGTTCTCCTTCACTGTGCTGGAATTCCATCTTCACGCCATTTTAGATTCGATAACAGAGATGTGTAGATATTTATATCTATGGAAAATATTCTCATATAGGCTTTTTCTTTTGTTTTTCGGCTTGTATGTATGTATCCAGCCATAGGGTGCTCTACATTTTTATTTATAAAGTAGACCAATGAAAAAATGGGCAGCAAAGTGTCAGCTCTGTGATGCATGCAGCTGCACTATGTTGAAAAAGCACTGCAAGTAATTTTCATTTTTGTCATCATATCATCATCAAAATCTTTTGGACTAATTTGGCAAATGTTCGACAACAGTGTTATGTTGCATATGTTGTTTAAAGACCAATCCAAAATGGTGGACCATGCTATGGAAAGTTTTAAAAAATACTGGAAATTCTTTATGGCTTTGAATGTTGCACTTAGATACCAATACCAGACTATGGTTTCTGACAGAGGAAATGGTGAGTTACTTTGGATCATAGGGCATTTTTCTGCTATGTGAGTCTTTTAAGTTAAATTTGGTATTATTGTCTTTCTGGAGCAAGTCGTGTTCCAAGCACCACAGCTGTCAATCGATTACACCTAGTGTGTAGCCTGCAGCTAGCTAGGCTATGTTTTTAGCATCTGGTGGCAACTTAACGTTTGCAGTAAGCATTATAAAGTCAACCGAAAGGGCTACATTTTCTGTATACACCATACAGATGTTTAGGGGCTTAATGAATAAATGAATTAATTATCTTTATTTGCCATTAGATCTATTTTTGGCATATATTTTATTAATAGGTTAATGTAAAACCAATACATAGTCTAGATAAGACATGAAATTAAAAGCATCTTTCCCCTTGAAATGACCTTGTTTATGTTCATTGAATAAAAGTGCATTTATGTTTCTAGTAAAACAATTAACCATCATTGTGGCAATTCTTGATAACCCTTCAAGTGAAGGTGCCAATAATTAAATAACAAATAATAAATAAAGTCTAATAATTCTTAATTACAGAAGTTCTGATCAGTCAGGAATAGGCGTGCTTTTAAATATTAAAAGCTATTTACACACTGTGTGGGCTGACATGCACAAGAAGCCTAATTCTCCTTTAAAATGATTCCCTGCATGTTACAATCAGGAGGGCAAACTCATTATAATGTGCAATAATTAAGATCAGTGTATATGATGGAACAGTGGCATTAGAATGTGCCAGAAGCCAAATTTGCGTTTTTCCAACTGAAATGTTTCTCAAAGGGGGACATGCCCCTGCCCCCTCCCCAAGCTACTTCATGCCCCTGTGGAAAGCCAAAGTAGGCTATCTCCAATATCTTTCATTGGTGTGTTCCTTGTGCTCGTAAATAGTAATTTCTTCTTTTCATGAACCCCCCTTCTCTCCATTTTTCACCTAACCCCGAAGACATTTCAGGCACATTTTCCTTGCTTTAAGCCCTGCATTAATATTAACAGAGCGGTTAGCATGGATTTGATGCTTCAGGTTTGGACACAATAGCTGAGAAAAACTGTGTAGCGATATGCATGCAGACAGGCCAACACCCCCCTAAACCTACAGACAACTGGCTGAGCATAGAGAGAGGGGCTCTAAAGCAATTATAGCAAATTAAATGAATGCCCCCAAGTTAAATAGTGTTAATAGTGTTCAGGGAGACAAATTTGAGATGCAACTCACAGTGTGATGGCAAGATCTACTTGGATTGCTGAGTAGCAAACAGTAGCTTTAATTATATTCAAACCCTTTTAACAGAGAATCAATTCATAGCATGCTGTGACAGGTTGTTTGCTTCGGAAATGGACTGAAAAGCAGTGTGCATCTGACTCATTTTTTGGTGACACCTAAGTTAGCTTGTCTTATGTTATAGAGAATAAACTGAGAGATGAATAAGTGATACGTGAGAATTGTTTTGTCCTGGATGTAATGGAAAACAATGAAACAACTGGCAACTCGTGACACCTTCAGAGTTCTGCTCTGTGATTCAAGATGACAGTGATGAAAATGAAGAATAACATACGCTGTCAGGCATGAGATGATAAAAAGATATCACCCAAAGGATGAAACCTTGCACACAGGTTCCACTGCATGTACAAGGCATGTCTATATTCTGTAATGCATTCACTGAAAACTCCATACGTCATATTAGAGCTCATTGCACGGTATTTCAAACCCAAATCAGACATGCTTTCAGAATACTGACTCTGCTCCACACTCAGACACCCACTGTGGTTCATATCCTCTCTCCAAGACCGGTAGATCCTAACAAAAGCCCACTCTATCCTTCCATTCAAGGTCTCAGAGCTGCTAACCCCGGGCTGGTGCCTACACTTGCGTAAGATGCCCGACCACTGACCTCTATCCCCGAGGCAGCCCACCTACTGAACTTGTTTCTCCATCTTCTGCCTGCTGAACAGCATCACTAACCCTCCCCTCTCATTGCACTCACTCTGGACTTATATATGCATTAGCTTTGCACTGGCTATGGTTTCCCCCTCATTAAATGCATACTTAGGCATTGTCATGAAATATGACTTGAAGCCACATCTATGTGTGTCATGTAAAAACCCATTCCCCTACAACACTTTTGTCTATTTATTTATCCATTAAAAAACTTAATTATGAATGAATGCCACATTGAATTATTCATGTGCACCCCAGTGCTGCAAATAAATAGCTGGTACACCTCTGCCTCCTCCCCTTCAGTGTTCCTTCGACCCTTTTAGTAGCACCATGCACTACTGTAGGTTATTGGTCTTTCTCCCTCTGGAGGGTTCTCGCGCACTTAGTCCTTATTAAAATCCCTATGGCATATAAACACACACACAGTGACACATGCGTGCGCACACACACACACACACACGCACACACACACATACACACACAGGCCAAGGACCGTCTGCTGGTACAAACCATTTATTAAAGCTCCTGTGAAGGTCCTGGCAGTCAGCCAGAGGGAGACATGACTTTGGATCCCATTCATGTCCACATCAGCAGAGTAAAATGTTTCTAGGTGTTGATCCATGACAGCCATTATTGCTGCAATCCAGTTTTATCACTGTCAAATTCTACAAAAGGGAAAATAAGCCCTTTTTTCTGGACTTTAACAGATTGTCAATACAGTTCAACCAATATCCAAACAGTTGCTGAGGGAGTTTATTTGCTTTTGAAGAAACATTTTGAATAGGGAGGAGAGAAGCCAAACCATTGTCATCATATCTCTACAGGGCCACAACCTCCTTTAAATTGTATAATATAATGGAAAAAAAATTAACCTTCAAATAGACTTTATCCAAAACACATTACATAATTACTTTCCAATCCACAATGCTTGGAGTAATGTTGAAAAAGTTTTTCCACAAATACAAAAGAGAAAAACATAATTTCATATGTAACATTGTTTGCCAAGTGGTGCTAAGGAATACTACAGGAGCTGTTAGGGCAAAGTTAGTCTGAGTGGGCGGAGGTTTGCTGCAGAGATCAGCCTCTCATTGGGCGGAACGAGCCACCCGCTGAAGTCCCGCCCAACCACCTCCGGTTGTGTAGCAGTTTTCAACTGTTTTCAACACATCCTTTACTAACTTTTGCGGGGTTTGATCTTGCGGGGATGTAGCCATTTTTCTGCCATGGTTCGCGTCCTGTAGGTGATATTTTTGTGGGCGTGTTACACCAAAACCTGTTTCCCCCCGGCAATATTTTTGCAAGCGCACCGTTGCTGTGGCACCGCCCAGAACGATTGTGATTGGTTGAAAGAAGTACAAGCAGCTGGGGCGTTTTTTTCTCCAATCTCAAAGTGAGAGTTGGCCCAGCCAGACCTTTCTTTTCTTGAGAAAGGTCTGGTGAGCGAGACTAGGGCAAAGTTAACATGTTATCAAGGGTTTCTAAAGGTATCAAAGCTAATTCATGGTTTGGACCACTGAGTAACTTTCCTTAACTCAAAGCTTAGCAGAGTTAAGTGTGGATTTAACCGAGAGAAAGACAAAGAAAGGGAAAGACAAAGCAAAGAGGAAGTGAGACAGATTATGTAACAGTAGTGTTGAAGAGATTTCTGCACCAAATTACTGCTGGACTATAATTAGTATTAATATTACCATTTATCATCTTCCAGTGGAATTCTGTTATGTTCATATGTGATCCCATTGTGTTGAGTTGTTAAGACATATTTGTCTTAAGAACACAGCTGACTGCAGTGAACGCTTCATATTATTCACTCTTCCTTTAATTTATATTGTAAATTGCAATCTCGATATTATGCATAACAATTCATTCAAAACATACTGTATCAGTGTTTCCCACAGAATTAGATTTTATGTGTGCTGTAGCTGGGGAATAGCCACAATATTTGGCGGCAATGTTGATATTCTATCAGGCTACAACAAATAAATCAATGTGTAGGAAGCCCTGTGTCTATCTACTGTACTGATCCCCTTACCTATGGCTGTATATTGAAGACACTTCACAACCTTTGCCATTAATGTGCATTCATACATCGTTTAATGTCCGTAAGAGATGCACCAGGATTTCAACCAACTCCAACATAAACTCACCTACATCATTATCAGACGCTCAGAGCAACAGGAATAGCATGAAACGCGAGAAAGTCCTCTGAGGGTGGTTAGGACTGGAGATGGAAGGTCCAACAAGCACAGGACTTTGACCCAAGAGACTGGTGTTCATGTCCCATGTCAAACTAAAGGTCAATGTTGAGTTTTCAGTCAGATGAGTCATTAGTCACATGACTCATCTCACATGACCAACATCAACCATGACCTTTTCCTAATCCTAATCCAGAAGTTTGTTGCCTAAACCACCGACCCCCTGCATCCAGATTCAACGCAAAAGTAGGGATGAGATCACTCAAAAAAATATTTACATAAAAATCATCACAGTAGTATTGTCAAAATATCAATTTATCCCTACATATTGATTCTGAATAATTGAAACGATATCCATACTCATTTTCAGCAGTATCGATACACTGGTACCAGCTGCGCTTTCTCGCTGTCTCTTACTGCTAACGTTAACTACAGTCGTGCTGCTGTTAGTCTCGCCACCAGACAATCAGAGATCTCCAGCTTCTGATAGTCTGGGAACACTCCTTTCTAAAGTGTGTTTAACACACCGGCGAAAACGGCCGGCAACAAAGCAATGCCTCTTGCATTTTTGAAAAGGACACGCCTTCCCGGAAATGTGCGCTCCCCCTTTTCTCGTCTGCAAGGAAACAAACACACAGAGAGCTTGAAAATGGATGCCGAGAGATTTAACTCCGTTTTATCAAACGTGTGCTCAGTCCACAAGATTGTGGAAATGAAGGACTTACAGTGACTTGAGCCATTTTGTACCGCTACATGTGTTTCTAGTCGGACTATGTTTACGAGCACAAGAGTTCAGCGAGCCACCAAAGGACCGCCCTGCGGATTTACTATTGGTTCTGCAACATAGGGAGTTTTTTTAAACTCTGAAATTGTATCTGCCCATCTAAACACAAAATCAGAGAGAAAGTCATCAGTCTTTAGTTAAGCAAAGCGTCTAAAGACTGACTTGTGAGTCTATGCTGCTGTTCTCTCCTACTAACCAAGAGAGGAAAAGTGATCATGTTAATAGCCTTGATATATTTATCTTTCAACAAAGAGTTTAAATTTTATGCCTCCAATTTCAAGTTTTCCTAGTGGTTTAAAAAATGGTATCAAAAATCAACATTTTTCAAGGTGTTGTTAAGGTCAGACATTCCAGTACTGACAACATTACACCACAGTGTGTCAGAAATTACTTGGTGCATCTGCCATCAACACACACAAACAGCTAATTTTGACACCAAAATGACCTCAATAAGAACTGAATTGCCCCAAATAGCTAAACAGCACTCAGAAGCAGTCCCATCAAACTAACCACCTTCAGTTCCTTCAGCTCTCTGCACTCTGAAAAGATGCAAACTTGCTCACTGCCCACATTCCATGCAGAAAAAGAGCAAAGTGGTCTGAAGTCTGCTGTGTCATCACCATACATTATTACCACGGGTGACATCAGGTAATACCATCAATTTATTCTTCATTCACTGACAGGCATATATCGTATTTAATTCAAAATTGCAGAGAGGGAGTGATTGTGCAGCCCAGGGGTGCCGTAATCATTAAGGGGCATGAAACTATACAATCCTAATTTACAACTTCTTCATCACCTCCATTCTGTGTAGAGGGAATGATCTACAACAAGGTGGTCTGTTTCAGCGGTCAGAGGAGGTCTAATGCATTTGGTGGAGGCTGATAACAGTGCTTCACTTTCACACCGTGCACTCGGAGGGAATTACAGGGCTGCGGAGAGGAGAATGTCTGAGTGCTTTAGTTAAAACCAGGGGTAAATGCTATCTCGTGCTTACATACTCCCTGATCCATGCACACTGAGGCTGCCTGATCGTTTCAGAGCTCGGCCCATTTACATTTTCACTTGACACGGTCACTCTTACTGTATATTCTGCTTTACAGAAATCGATTGCACAGCCAAAGGCCTCTCCTTTTCTACAGAGCACTGGTCTCCAGCCAAGCCTTACCTGGATAGAGAGATATGAGGATGAAAGGATTGGGTGCACTGAGACCATAGCCGTGGGGGAGAGATTTTAGCGCGGGGTTGAACATGTTCACGTAATGCTTTACAGGGGATGGGTATGGAACCTCTCTGGGGAGGAGCACGGCAGCAAATAATGTGTGAGTATCTATTAGCTTTTTGGTAACTGCCGCCTGCCATCTGAGAGGCTGTACGAGCCCTCAATGGCTAATCTATCAGTCGAACATAAGGGGCCTGCCACACAGCTCTCTCTCTATTGCCCCAGCTGAGACATGTCTGATTTCTCCTCATTAGGAGTGCTGTTCTTTTAACATGCCTACCCAGCAAGTCCAACATTAGACCCACAAAGGACACCCTGACCAGTCGCCCTGTCACTTTCTTGCCCACTAACTACTTCCACGCAGGAGGAGAGAAACTGAGCCAGCGCTTCCCTGCGTCAGCGTGGCACAGGCTCAGCCAGCCACTGTTCATCACCCTCACAGTGAAGGCTAAATATGAACACACATATGAATATATGAATAACTGAACAAGTGGTTATTGTTATTCACCTGCACGCACTCTGCCGAGCCTGCAAAGTCTTTTGTTTGGAGCCCGTAGTTCTGCTGAGCATGGGCTTTCTGACAGAATGTCTGAAGTGGGGCAGAGGGGAGTGGGAGCACAGGTGTTACTGAGTGGCTCTTTTACAGAGAAAGAATGACCTGTGTCTGCAAATGCCCCCTCTGTCTGTCTTCGGAGCTTCCTGCTATGCCCCCGTGCCCTCTTTCTGCAGTGGCTACCATGCTGGCATAAAGACCTGCCATTTGCCCAGATGGTGGACAGCAGGGGCCCCCCCACACTTCCTATGTCAGTGAAGTGCTGCCCCCCTGAGTGTGTCTGAGATGCAGCTTTGGCCCATATGCCCAACTGAAAAAATGACTAGAGTAGAGAGATGGGCTTCTGTACTGCCCGAGACAACAGACATATAAAAACATCTGACCTTCTTGCAGCCTTCCTATTGTAGCCTTGTCTTTGTTATTTTATCTCAAAACAATGTCATCTCAACAGAATCCACAACAGTAACAACTGATTTGAAGGATCCACAACAAGTAACTTCAGCATAAATCTTGAGGATATATTCATTCAAACACCTGCGACTGGTTTAAAACTGGCATGGTGATACTGGTATGAAGGGATCACCAATATGTTAATGATTTGGCTTAGTAAACTGAAGCAAGAAAAGCTATTAAAACAAGACATCAGTTTATCCTTCTACCACAATGTTTCTCTGTTTCTCCCCATCAGCCACATTCTTCTTTATATCGTGAAGGTTGTGATCACATGACCATATGCTGACAGTACTAAAGAAGAAAGTAGTATTGAGAGTGAAACTTTGCTTCAGGGGGTAGGTTGGGTTGATGGATGGGTCAAACAGACACAGGACTTTTCCCCAGGACACCGGTGTTCTATGTCCTGTGCGAAACCAACTGAACTTCGGGTTATTCTGAGGTACATCATCACATTACAGTAAGTACGTAACATGACAATGCCCAGCTACATTTCCTTTGCAACACTTAACCTATGTAACTTTACGTTAAGTACCTAATGCGACAATGCCTGACCGTGTTTCTTTTCCTAAACCTAATCTACATAACTTTACTTTTCTAAACCTAACCTATGTAACATCAAAGAAAGTATCTCACTTTATTTTAAATAAGTAACATGACAACACCCAAGCATGTCTCTTTTCCTAAACCTAATCTATGCAACTTTACGGAAAGTACATAACTTTATGTTAAATATGTAACTCAATGACGCCCAACCACGATTCTTCCTGAACCTAACCTAATTGGTAAGGACGGGCTAATTTGTGGGGTGTTAATTTATTAACTATCATACGAAATGTTGTGAGGATATGTTGGGCATTTACGTAAAAATGTAAGACAACATGTTTATGTGCAGTCTTGGGCACTGTGTTAAAATTATTTGTTATGAAATTCAGTTTTATTCAGTTGGTCAAAACAAAGAATAGCACTATGAGACTGAGACTCTACTGAAAGCCCAAACAATGAACCACCATGGCTCAAAATAGAATCCACTGTTTACATGCATTAGTAAATATGGAGTGAATACAGTGCATACCATTTTTGTGCCTGTCATTTCACTTATTTTGTGTAAGTACTTAGCTTGGCTAGCAGTGCTGTCTATTGAGTATGGGATGAAAGCTGGGAAAAGTGGCTTTGTGCCTACTGCTACACATCAGGCTCTTCAAGTTCATAATGTCATAGTGACACCAGGAGACAGGTAGTGCCAGGGGTGATGCCCAGGAGTGAAGGGAAGGTCAGCGAGGCTTCACAACCGAACTGGTGCTGATGCCACAGCATGTATGGCTCAAGTGCTTGGCAGTGCATCTTAACAACAAAATGTGACATTTTCAGAAGCTGTCAAATTGTGGTCTAAAAAGCGGTCTTGACTGGGGACCGGGCCAGAGCACCGCTGCAGGGCTTTCAATCTGCCCATAATGGGAAAGATGGAAGAAGATAAGATTCCAATTCAGCCATTTCTGCACGGCCCAATGTGATCACACTGCAATCCGACAGGGCATTTGGGGAGTTGAGAGAATTCTTAAAGAGACAGAATATCTTTAAGTATGGCTTGATACTCACACAAATTCCATCACTGCTCCTAATTGTTCAGCTCACTCAAAGTAAGTGATATAATCTGGTGGTGTTACCGATTCTGTTCTCTATCACAATCATACAGTCTAGATGACAATGTCACTGCACGGGGAATATTACACCACAGTGACAAAGAAGGAGACAGGCACATGTTCACACCATAGAAACAGATTATATATTTATATACTGTACTGCTGTATTATTTTCGAAAATAAAAATGAGTTTCTTAATGCTGATTTAATGTTGTGTACATGAATAATGTCATTCTTCTTCCCACAAGCTAATCACATTACTGTTGTAGATGCAACATTCTTGTTTGTGCCAATTCAGTTTTATATAATTTGCGCAAATATAACCAGAGATATAAGTGATTTCAAACACTGCAACAATTAGAGCACAATTACATGGGCAGAGAAAACTACTTGCAACATGTTAACATACACAGTACTTGGATGAAACAATTAAAACTTTTATGTTAATAGACTTAACGTATTCAGTATTACACATTTGTGATTCCACCCTGTCAGTGTTAACTAACATGAGGAGAATTGCCAAGTTACTATGGAACCATGGCGTTCTCACATTAATGCACTCTGATTAATGTTGTTTTTAGAAATGTGCACACCTGTGGAGAAATAAATCCAATTGCACAAGAGTAACAGCCTCTATGGTCAAAGCAACAACATGTGGCTCAGATTAAAACAGATGATCATTTATTCAGTACAACCATAATCATATGAACACAAGCAACACTCTGAAGAAGAGCGCGTTTTTCTGCATCAGGTCAGGTAAGTGAGTTAAGCTTATTTCAAGGTTCTGTTCCAGATAAAACCCAGAACATCTGGGTAGGAATGCGGATGTTGGATAAAAAAATATATTAAAGTAACATAAAAAAAATAATAATAATCTAATTACATTTTAACATTTTTATCCTCTGCTGACTTTGGAATTTGTGGGTCTCATGTCTACGGGATGGCTTGGGTTGCAGAATGAATTGTGATAGTTGTGATAGTTACAGGGTGGGAGTGGGTCTACAATTTAAAAAAAAAAAAAAGAGCAGCATGCTGTGTCTTTTTTCAATGTGTCTGGGTAACCAACGAATCCCCTGCCCTTAACCTATCCGATCGGATAATACGAGAAAAAGGCAAAAGACTTTGGGCGCTGTGAGCTGCTTTGAGTTGAAGTTTTTCCAACTGGAGGCGTTCAGGGCCATCTGCAAAAATGCAAGAAGCATAGAGCGGAAAAATGCAGGGCGCACAGCAATGCGATAGCAGCAAGCAAAAAGCTTCATTCTCACTGAAAACAATACAAAAAGCCGCCCCAGGCTGCTACAGTGCATTGTCTGATCAGGGCCTAAGGCAGCACAGCCTGAAAACTGTAGCTCCTGCTATAATATTGTCATGACCATGCATGTAACATGGAAATATCTCTTCTGTGTCCCTGAAGAGATGAACATAAGTAAAAAATATATGACTATAGTGGCATGGTGTGGGCTGCATAAAGATAAATGCATAAAGATACACACCAGCTACACTGAGCAGATAAAAGAAGAGTGTTCGTCTTGACTTGAAGCAACACTGCTGAACAAAACGACTGCAAAGATGTGAGGGCCAATTCAGATTTTTAATTAGCCACTCAAAGAATAAGCAATTACATATATTTGTTGTCTTTGTACTATTAATAACACACACAAAAAAAACTTTGCATTGGCACTCTGCCAAACCACACCATCAGGGTATCATGCCTCTCAACTCCCCATGCACATATACACGCTGTCTAAACCCCCATCAACTATTTTTAATTAATCTTCAGGATTCATTTTGTCACCCCAGCTTGTCTTTATAAATGGGTGCCGAGAATGGGCCTCAAATACAAAGAAAAAAGAGAGGGGGGAAGAAAAAGATTTCTTGTTTCTTTTAGCCAATCTAAATTCTCACATTTTTCTAACAAAAAGCTCATGAGTCGCTGAAACAATACCCTCTTATCTGCAGGAATTGGGTGAAATTTCCGCTCTGTCTCTCTTTTATTAGGCCATATTCAACCTGTCGCAATTGAGAACACAGCCTGCACAGCTGCTTTGTGCTGCGAGGAGATAGTGCTACTGGTTGCTGTTGGTTTTGGACTCGCCCTTTTTACCTTTACCCATCAAGTCTAGTTTACAAACACCAACAAGCCATTGTTTCATCACTCACTGTGGCATTTCTGTGGCGGTGTTAGCTTAACACGGCCCGCTGTTTATTGCTGCTTGGACAGAGTAAGACAGTTAAGACAGCAGTGTCCAGTCGCCTGGCAGTATAGTACACATCAGTGCAAAAGTCTGATGAGCGCTGCCCAAACATTTAGCGAGGAGAGAACAAAAGGAGGAGGAGAGGATAAATAGCTATTTGTATGTTGTAGAAGGCTTTTGTTGACAGTCAGCATCAAAGGATTTTCCTTCTATGTCCTCTCAGCCCTTGTCAAATTGTCATCGAACCTTCCTGAAAATCAAAGAAACCTTCCACGCACTCGCTGTGACATCAACTCTTTCTCTTTGTCTCTCTCAATAACACAGACTCACATGCACATTTCATCTTGAAAGAAAAAAAATGCCTGTCTGCTATTTGGGGGCTCTCCAAAGACATGCCACTGAACAAACTGAACTACATTCAGCCTCCCGCACATCTTCTCTCTAACAGACTTTATTCTCTGTTAATGCTATGGGGAAAAGTAGAGAGGTAAGATTCTGAAAAGAGACAGCCAAAGACCTGAAAGTGAAGGATGATGAGAATGTGATTGTAAAAAAAATGATCTTGGTGATCCCATTACTGAGCTATTAAGTTGTGACAATCTAATCTGAGGTCCCAACATAAACCAGGACCAAGATGTCCAAGCTGCCTGGCCCTTACTTACAGTGTGTAGCTCACAGTCTCATTTTTCTCTAACGAGCGCTCCACCAGTGGTTAAGTAATGACGTGAAGGCTGAGTTTGAAATGTGAGCTCAAAGAAGGAAATGCATGTTCCTCTAATCTCTTTCAGATAGGGCTGGAAAAAGCCTGCTCAATGTTGCATTCGGCTGCTTTGTGTTTTGAGTGAAGGATCAGACTAGAACTTCTGACAGTAGAAATATGCTGCTTTCTGAAGTGAAGAGCGTTTTGAACAAAAAACACATCAACAAGCTTAAACTTTATCTGCAAACAGATTTGTGTCAAGAAAGGTTACGTACTCTTAATTTGGTGAATTTCTGGGGTCAGTGTAAATGATTCAAAGCCATTTCTTTTCCAGCTTTTTTTTGAAAGCAAGGCAGAGTGGACCCAGTGGTAATACAAAGGATGTTGGGTCTGGCAGTTAAAAGTTATTAACTGGTGTGAAGCATATGTGTGAGTAGGCCTGTCACAATAACTACTTTTGTTAGATGGTTTCTTTTCCCACAAACGATTGTGATAAACATATCATTGTCATTTTTATACTATTCCATGTCACTGACAGACCAATGAACTTTAAATTATAATTTTTATTCTAAAGAATAATTCTTAATTATTCAATAATAATCAGACGTTGGAATTGAATGATTAAAATTAATCTTTAGCTCCTTTTTTTAAAAAGTAATTAATATCTAAAAGTCAAAAAGAGAAAAAAACAAAACAACTAATACACAAGCTTAGCGAAGCTCTGGGACCACCACAGTTAGCTCCATATTTTGGCCAGTGTGCTGCAGTCAGCTCCTAGGGAAGGACAGCTTGGAAGCTGGGTGGTTTGTTGTGTGATTTACAGAGTGGAAGATGAAGTTGTCGAAGGGTAAAACTACGATGGACTTATTGGCCTGTCGCCAGGGATTGGCAAGATAACAACCTTCAGGACTGTGCCTTTTCAACTCCAAAAGTGCAGCTACAGGCTACTGGCAAGCTACACTGTCATCTTTGAAGTGTTTTATTTTTCTTAGGACTCGTGCAAGAAGGCAGGGGTGGAGATTCAAAAATATGGAAGTCCAAGTCTAACAAGGGTCGGCAAAACCCTGTTGTTTATTGTAGCATCATGTTGGCTTAAATGCTGTTGACTTACTTATGGAAACAAACACGCATGTCAACATCAAGGTTAGCAAAGTGATCAAGGTCATGTCCACATATCGTATGATAAGTCCATGGCAAGACTCAGTTTTTGTGACTCACCAGCACCAAGTGGAGTCAGGTGTGCAAAGTGTATGACGTACAAACAGTGGAAAGGTTTTGTTAGGTACTTTGGTGACCAGAGGTGCAGAGTGCACCTGTGATGCATTGGAAACTGGCAGGGATTAACACGAATAATCTGTCAGTGGTAAGGAAAGAGGCTGGCATCAATCACAGGCAATAAAACCAGTTTAACTAATTGGGTTATTCAGAAGAGTCTACTGTCCATGTCATACAGATGCAGATGGTTGATGAACACTCATGTTTTTTTAGACAATTATCTATAAATGTATCATACAGTAGAGTGGCAGAATACTTCCATCATGATAGAACATTTCCATTATGTTGCCAAATGCACAAGCATTTTTCAATTATGATGGCTCAGGCTGCAGATCTGACTATGTTTACTTGGTCACAATAACACCTCTCTTGCTATTATTCTAAGCAAGGCATTGGTCTTTCAATGCCATTTATGTAATTGTACAAATCTGCATTTCAGCATAACAATCTTTGTTTACAAGACTGAGGTATTTATTCAAACAACTAAAAAGGATTATAGATTTTTTTTTTCTTTGCGAAGTAACTTTTCCCTGTTCTGCCGCTATCAAATTTAATCAAAACAATTACAGACTTGACTCTGCCCTGCCACATTAAATAGTGTTAGCTGCAGCCACAGGCCTTTCTCGATTTCAATTAAAAAAGCAGCGCCCTCAAAAAAACTGTTTGTAAAAAATGAACTGCTTCAGGTGCTACTTTTGGGAAGCTACAGCACTACACCCCTGGCATCTCTGTGTTCTGGGTGAGGATATGAAGGGAGGAGCCGTGAGGGAACTTTGACATGTCCTGGAGATCTTTTATGGAGCTGCGTGAGCTGGTGTGTTCAGTGCATCAGTGCATCCAGAATGTCAATGTCCATGCTTGGGTACCCCTGATTAGATTGTTTAAAGTTATTACTGAGTTGCAGCCTACAGTGGAGACCACAGATGCATTCAGAAAGTATGTGTGCATGCTGCCAATAAAATAGTGTTACCCACTCAAGTTTTACAGAGTACCTACAGTGAAAACAGTGTTCATACATCATATTCATATATAATATTGGTAGGTCACCATGAAAGCACTGAATAAAGATTGTTTCTTGTTATTCAGACAGTAATACACTGAAGTTGGAGGCTGACTGAGGAAACATCAGTAATACACTGATGTTTCCTCAGTCAGCCTCCAACTTGTAAACGCTAGGGCTGGAAGGTGAGCTAACCATCCTCCTTCTGCCAACATCAGGTGAGACTGAAGGTCGGATTTAATGTCTGTTGAATATCCAACTTAAAACAAATTTTGCTGGCCTGACCGCAGTGTTTTATGGTGCTGCTGTTGCTCTGTGCTGCTCTGTCTTGTCTGTCTGTGTGCTGTCAGTGTTCTCTTTTCGCACTGTGACGTTATCAGTTATTAATTTGTTTTTTATTGCGTGATGAATTTCTACAAAGTGGACTTGAGACATCAGAGAGTGTGAAAAGTTTCAGTCGATTTACAGCCAACGTGTGAGTTGGCAGCTGTACCAAGTTACATGCCCCTGTGCATGTGGGGCTAAGAATAACGTGCACGTCAAATTTTACGAGCACTACTGTGCTTATGCTCGTAGTATTTCGAGCCCTGTCTGGTTAAGCATTAAGGTCTTTGCACACCGAGTTGAGTTTTTTTTTCCGTCTAAATTTGTTGTCTAAAAATAAATACAACCTCACATTGTGTCAATCACGTTAACGCACTGACTCTGAAACTTTCATCTATTATTAAAGTTTAAGTTAAAGAAAATGTGGCAGCAGGACACATCTGCAACAAAAGAGAGGAACGGGTCGCACAATATCCTTTCATAACTCAGATGGCATACTTTCAACAGGTCAGATAGTAATATTCAGGTGGACCGTACACGGACAGAGAGGCTCAGCCCCTTCAGCCGCGGTGCCAAATTCAAGACGTCAGCAGAGAGTGGAGACAGACAGGGAGGTAACTCCAGTGGAGAGAAGCTAGGAAGCAAATGTGTCTTAACATTTTGTCTCCTATTTCAAATTTTTGCAACAAATAGAGCAATAAGAACGCATCGTAGCCAGTGTGCAAAGTTTCTGTGCATAAAATTTTGTTTTAGATGACAGATAAAAAAAAATGCATATGAAAAAGAAAACGGACTCAGTGTGAAAAGGCCTTGAGGCCTAAACCCCAAGTAGTGTAGATATTCTGCCTCGAGTAGGTTCCGGTGAATCTGGCCAATACTGCGGCTTACGCCCAACAGCACTAACCTGCTCCAATATATAGTCTGATCCTGCTAATATACTGTATATACTGTAGATCTATATCATCTTAAAGAGATTCCTTATGTTTTGAGTACAAACACCTAAGGAATATTGTACTGTAATAAATCAAAAGGAACAAATCTGAGTTTAATGAAAAATTCAATCAACCTTAAGAACTGCTAAAATGCCAGCTTAATATGTCACTGGGGAGAAAACAGCAGTGATGCATTCTGAGGCTCAACTCAGCGAGTAGAGTGTTTCCCTGTGCTTCATGCCTCAGCAAAGACATTTAACGCACAGGAACCATAAACAGGACCTTTAACTCAAAGCCGTCACAAGGTTCATAGACAATCTTCAGCATTATAGCTCTGACACACTAAAGATGCCAATGTGCTGAACGACCTTTGATGCATCTCTGTCGCATTTTGTGGATTTGTGCACATTTGTGAGAGTTGCTCTAACAACCATGGCTTAAATCTGATATTTTCATCCATAGCATGGGGATGACTTGGACGCTAGAAAGCATGTGTCAGGTATTCCGGGAGAGTTGTTTCTGAGGTCATCAAATATGATACACTAGCTTAAGGCAACTGCACCCACTCTTTCAAGTGAAGATGGAGAGGAGACAACATACAGCGCCTGTCTCCCAGTCTGACAGCCTTCCTTTAGCAGTCTCCTTTTTCTCTTACACCCTCGTACACAAGCATATAAATATACAATGGGAGCTGTTACGATCCCACACAGACGCAAACATCAATGAACGCACTCACTCTGTCAGTCTGTTTCAGAAGTGAAATTATTCCATCTCTCAGGGGTCCTGTTAAGCTCTTACAAAGCCTCAGTGCGTACAGCAGGTAGATTGATTGTGACTTATTAACTGTGAGTGAGCCTAACAGAGTGCATTAAAACAAAAGGAAATGTGATATCCCCAACCATCAAGTGCTTGTTAGAGCTTTAATCAAAGCCCTTCCAAATCTGCATATGGAGTCCTGGTAATGAATTCCAAATGACGTCTTTAAAAACAAGAGGAGACCACACCACAGTGCCGTGTTACACAAGAGGACCCAGAAGATATTTTACAAAGATTGAGCTTGCGAACAGCAGAATAAGAAATTGTTCTCAATAATTATGGCTCTGCCTTTCATTGTCATCTAAATCATATTTCTCAAAGGACTGTGGCACACATGAAGAATCGCTAAAACTCTCTTCCTAAATGAGTCTAATGACTATCATTATCACAAACAAAAATACCTATAACTAATTCATACTCAAGTGGCAAAACAGCACCTGACCTCATTTGATCAGGGATACGTGCTGCTTTTGACCATTTGCTGTTAAATAGCAGCCTTCCAGCCAGCAGTGAGCAGCAGTATTGATGACAGCACTTCTGTTTAAGCTGTGTGAATGTGACTGAGAAGTGTAAATCACATTCATCATACACTCTGAGAAATAAGGGTTCCAAAAGAGTTTTACCTAAAGCCCTATGGTTGTACCCAGAACTATATAACCCCTTTTTAAAGAAAGGGCTTTTTGTAAGACTAAGGGTTCCATAAAGAACCTTTTTCATCCAAAGAAACCTTTTTGACACAGAGTTCTTCAAGAATTGTTGAAATCAAGGGCGTTAAAAGATCCTCATCCTGAAATATTCAAATGTTTAATCATGATTCGAACGGTATTTTTAAATGTAGATGTGTCTAGAATCCCCTAAATCAATTAATTCTACTTGTGTTCTGCCATAGTTTATGTCTTTGCCATCATTTCATGTCATACAATACCACATATTCTGCCAAAAAAATTTTTATGGGTGCCAGGTACTTGGTTTTCAACCCTCCTGCATCACTGAAATAGCAAAGGCTGTAGTTATAGCAAGTTCACAAAATCTCCATCTCATAAAAACATCATTGTAAACCATGTGGACTGCCCTGGATCACATCAGCCCTGGTCCTTTAGAAGCCTCACAAAGCTCAAGGCTGCCTGACATGATTTCATTAGCCCCAGGCTAACCTGTTAAACTACAACCATGATTAGTGAGAGAGAAATCTATGGGTAATGTAGTCAATTACTACTATTGGAGCCCTCCTGGGTGGGTTCTAGATAAAATCCTTGAAATATAAAAAGGTTCTTGCAAAAACCTCCATGGCAGATTCTTATTACCACCCTTAGAGGGTGAAGAGGTTCTGGAAAGATCCCCCAAAGAGGGTTCTGGCTGGAGCCTTTCACACATGGTTCTGGATATCACCCTCTATGATGAGTTTTAGGTAAAACCCTCTGAAAGGTTTCCAAGAGGAACCTTCTTTTATAGGGTCAAGCCAAAGAATCCTATATGGTTCTAGCAAGGACTTTAATTTCTAAAGGTGTAATATATTCCACATGTTGGGCCCAGTGACAAGTAAAAATGACAGAAAAACAAAAGCGACAAATAAATGCAAAATCTGACCCATAGCTGCACATTTAACACTAACATCTTTTTATCAGAATTCAAGCCTCCACGATTTATCAAGTTTTAAAAAACACAGCTCTGCATTTAAAGGGTTTGTTATTGTATCAAATCACAGGTATATTATCTAACCAGTCACAAGTGTTTATCTGGGGCACTTTGACAAAATTATCTTCATGTCGTTGATTTCAATGGCTGCAACATTATTTAAAAAAAATACTGTTTTCATTTGCTAGACTAGTGAAGACTGTTCACAGCAAGGTCTGTGGATCATCCAGAGCAACCAGGGACACTGTTAAGTGAGAGATGTTGCTTTTGATTTTTTGAATGTAATTTTTCAGTGCTGTGAGCACCAAAAACACAGTTCCATTTACCTCCAATGTACTGAGGTAAGGGGCAGAGATGTAGAGATAGCTATCTTGAAATAAGGGCATAAACCCAAAACTATCTGCATGACTAGATACCACCAGGGATAGATGAGTAACAATGTTTTTTTGTAATATGGGAGCATACACCCATGAATTCAGTCCATTTTAGTCATATCTATAAAGCCTATATGGTTCGTATATTATACCTGAACAAGTGTGATTATTATTTTAGCTTTAATCGTGCAATCTGAGCAAAAGATCTACATTTACTAAGTTATAAAGCAGATGGGATAGGCTGGTAATTTCTTGAGCAAACACAAGAAGGGGAAAAATAACAGGAACAAGCTAAGCTATTCACAACAAAGTTAATCAGGCTTGCCTGAAAACAACCAAAGCTTCAGTGGATGTCTAATTGGATTAAACCAAAACAGAGGATATGTTTTGTGTGCAGTTGTTGTGATGGCTTGACCTCTAATGGCAGTCCTTTTTCTAATTTCTTCAGCTCCTCAATCAGACTAAGACTAATGACTCTTGGCACATCTGACACATGGTGGCCAGGCAGTTTTCTAGAGAGTGACTTATAAGTTAAAACTCAGGGAGAATTGGTCAAGGTCATTCAAAGAGGCGAAGCAGCTCCAGCAGCGTAAAACTCACACAAATCACAGACTGTCTGGCTTGCCGCTCTCTCCTCCAGGGGACATTTAACCCACTCCTGCGATGACCTTTCCAGGCAAGAAGTGCCGTCACTGCAGAGGTTTATGTGGCGACGTACCTGCCAGGACAGCTGATGACACATTTCAAACAGGACGTGCAAGCACCTTGGTGCTGTTGAGGAGAGTTAAAAGTAGAGGAGAGTGAAAACGGCTTACAGCTCCCTTAGGCTGATGCTAATCTCATCCATACCGCTGTACATCTCTACTGTAACATAGCATACAGTTCCAGGCCAACTAAGCTGTAATCAGCCGTAACACTCCATTAAAAAAGCAAACTTTGGAGGAATTAAATATCAGTTATTGGTAATCTAATATTAAATATACTAAATATTATTAGTGAGGGTTATTTACTGAATTTATTGTAAGTCCGCCTCAAATTAAATACTGTGTTTTTAATGTTTATTTTCCCCTAAACTGTCTGGCCTTGACTGTACTGACTTGTATCTGTGCAAAGTTTTTCACAAGAGATGTGTTTTCACATTCCTCTACTGGAGAGGGCAATCTCTGCATTTCCCTAAAATCAATCAATCAAAAACACACACTGGGCAAGCTAGATTAGGTGCTATTTCGATGAGGTGACTACTACAAAAGTCAATCACTGTCAAATACAAGAAACACATACTGACTGGGTAACTGACTGTGACACAACACCGGCAAAAGAACCTGATACCTCCTGCGCAGAGCGGACTTGTAAATACAGAGATCATAGTTAGCATTAGCATGGTCAGCAGACAAAGTAGAGTGTGAAGTTTTGGGTTGTAAACTGGACCCTGAAGCTTTCTTCCAGCTTTCTTGTACCAAAAACGCCATCATAGCAGATGATGTATGCTTGTAAGTTGTATTGCAACAGTGAGAGCATTAATATGTCAGCAAATCACTATTTGCTATGTAAAGATATAGTGGAGTAATGGCATCCTGAGCTCATGCTACCTGTGTGTGTGCTGTAATCCAAGCTCCTTTGTGGTTTGTTGTCGTCGGCCAGTCCAGCCACTGGCTAGCTCATTGCCGCCAATTGATATTGCGCTTATAGGCGGTTACTGCTGATATCTGGACAGCATTCTTGCAAAAGTGTGACGCCCACCCTCTGGTTAACTCCCACTGTTAGCTTTGTCATCAGTATCATTGTTGTTAGCACTGTCCATGCAATAAGCATCCTTAGCTGCTAGCCGCCGGCTTAGCCACCACTATGTTGAGAACTGTGTCCAGAGAACTCATACGCTAACCCACAAGCTAACACACAGCATGAACAAACTGACTACACCTCCCATTCTGATACGTCTGCTAGCCACTCAGAGTCAGGCTGAGGCTCTAACATATATGGCTGAATCTCTGCGATCGTACTCTCATGCCAACAGTAGCCATCTTTATGCACACTGTTCTTTTACCATTCCACCTAGTGCAAGCAGTACTGCAGACAGCGGAGAGCAAAATCTACTGCAAACAATCTGGTGGGCGGGGCACAAGGCCAGATCCAGAATTGCTCAATAAGGGAGAAAGAGTAGATCTGTTCCAGTCCCTTTTCAGAGGTTTTTTTTTTTTTTTTTTTGTAACTATACTTAAGTGGGGAAAACCATGTTAAACAATACATCAGCAATATTTTTTACATATTATATCTTACATATACAACATGGCTGGAGAGGGACTTAAAGGTTGAGCTGCAAAAATGTATTAAAAACAAGGTGACAGGAAATGTGCTGTCTCTAAAGCAGAACCCCTCCTGAGCCAATCAGGAACAAATATGTCTTTTGTTTTGAGTGCCAATTATAGCGCACCATCAGGCCAATCATTGAATTCTTTACAACGCCGTGGCAAGATGCACAATGTTGCCATGCTGCGTGAAATTAACTGAGCAAATGGACGGAGACCGATCCATAGTCCTGTTATCATGGGGTCATAACTAGTGTGGCCATGATTGTTCTATTGTGTCTCTCATTTCACTATTTTTACACACGCATTACTGTCAAATTGACTGAGCTGACACGACCTCTGGAAAAATGCCTCTATATTTACTGTGAGTGTGGCAGAGTGTTTCAGGATCAATTAAGTGTGTGTGTGTGTGTGTGTGTGTGAGTGTGTGTGTGTGTGTTTGTAGGTCACTCTCTTAAGCACTGCCTATCATCTGAGAGGCTGTGAGCCATCAATGACTAATGTGTCAGTCTGTCACAGTCAAGGACCTACCATATGGCGCCAGTGGCCCCCCCATTTAAACTAATGGGTGGGCTGGGAGAAACAACACAGCTAACTAACCACACTCACTAAGCCAAAGTGTTTGTGGTTGGGATGCAAATGTTAAGTAGTTTTTTTTTTATTAGCAATTAATAATTGCAGTGAAAGCTTATAAAAATACATGTTTTCGAGCACAACCTTAGTAAATAGTGTACTTAAATCATTATTTGAATAAACACCAGCAAATTAAAATCAGCATGGAGCTTACATTGATAATATATTCTTGATTGATCAACAGTCTTAAGGATGATTAAGTGATCATCAATGAATCATTAATATAGCTAGTTTGTAGTCTCAGTGCATACTACGAGCAAGGCAATGTGATGTGCCAATTAGAGCAGGCTCAGACTGTTGAGGGTGGCCCAGAGGCAAAGCAGAGCTGTGGCCACCTCTCCCAGGAAGCCCTCCAATTACCACCCAGCAGGTGCAGTGTCTGGTTGACTCATGAGAACCCATGACGCACATGAGGAACCTCATAGATTTGAGGCACTCTATCTGTCTTTCTGGCAGTCTGGAGTCCCCGCCCCCTCCCCTCCTCTGCCTTTGTGACTTTTAATCTAATATTTTTCATCACCTCTCTTTATCTTCCTTCCTCGATTTGTTTCTTCTAAATTGAAAGTAATTCCGAAGATATCGACCGAGTGAAATCGAGGTAAAGGAGAGGGTTTTTTTTTCTTTACTGTGTTGCCTTTCAAACCCAGCATCTTCTTTGTATGGGAGTCAGAGGCGTGCTGATGTGACCTAACCTTGCCACCACATGGCGACTACTGTGCCAACCCTACTTGCATTCCTGCTGATGAGACGCTGGCCATGACAGTCCATCAGCGTCTCTCTCTGTTAGGAGGCGCTCCAGTGCTCTTTTGTTTTCCCCACTTAAATCTCCCCAAAGTCACTTTGAAAGACTGTATTTAATAATCAGCTAGTAAGGAGATGGGTCATAGGTCAAGCTGGTTAATGTCGTAATATAGCTATCAGTGGCAGATTAGCTCACTGTCGCCTCAAAACACACTGCCATCATCTACATTATGTAGCTGGAGCACAGGCTAAGACAAAGTGAAGTCACGCCTGGCTAATAATGTTAGTTATCTACAGCAGAGGTGTTATCAATTGTTTTTGAAACAATTTTTTTCACAACCACAACCAGTGGCAGCTATTTAGATTTAGTCTTTAGATAAAAATGCCTAGTTTTGGTCACATTTTAGTTATTTTTATCCTTGATAGTTTTAATCTATTTTCAGTCGTTTATAGTTTTTGTTGGCTAGTGAAACATTCCAGTGCAGACGGTTTGCTGCCGTTTCCCGAACCATTGCCACTCCCAATTTCATACAGCTCATTCGGCATTAGAAGATAGTTGCAAGTATTGCCATCCTTGGCTTCCTAGTTTAAAACATTTTTCTAATGCATTTTATAAAATAATTTATCACTCTGCTCTGCTCTCCTCTCCTCGCATTTTAAATGTCCAATAGCAATAGGGGCAGCAGTAGCTCAGTCCATAGGGACTTGGGTTGGGAACCGGAGGGTTGCCTGTTCGAGTCCCCGTCCAGACCAAAATATGGAGCGTGGACTGGTGGCTGGAGAGGTGCCAGTTCACCTCCTGGGCACTGCCGAGGTGCCCCTGAGCAAGGCACCGAACCCCCCAACCGCTCGGAGCGCCTGTCATGGGCAGACCACTCTGACATCTCTCCACTTCGTGCATGTATAGGTACAGTTTGTGCATGTGTGTGTTCGGACCTGTGTGTAATTGACAACAGAGTGAAAAATTGAATTTCATAAAGTATATAAAATAAATAAAAATAACATTTTAGTCTTGTCTCCTTTTGTCAATGAAAACCAAAGATTCATTTTGAAGATCTATTTTTAGCTCATCAACACGCCATCCTTATCACGGGACAAAGGTCATTGACGAACATTTCTCGACAATAGTTTTCATGAACAAAATTACCACTGACCCCCACAAAAACTTACCTTTATTGAATTTTTTTTCTTGTTAAAACAGAGAATATGCAATATCAGGGTCACTACACTTATCAGAAACTTCAATTTAATGCATCTTAAGACCTTTTCAATATTGTTTTTCACCAAATTTCGAACAGCTTTTTGGACCAATCATCTTTTTTTTATTCGAGCACTGCAGGTAAGTATAAGGTAAGTAGTAAGTACGTGGTCTCATGTAGAGGCAGGTTTAGGTAGCAATATGGTTATTAGATTGAGTTAGGTCAATCTATATTTTGCCAACAGTGGAGTGTCAGTACAAAGTATTGAGTTCAGTGGTAGGTTTAAAAATCTGTAACTGAAGAGCTTGACTCATTATGAAAAAAAAAAGAAAGAAATTAATAGGTGAATAAATGAAATGAAATGAAATGAAATATGTTCATAGCAGTAATGACCTCATAAATTCAAATACAAGATTATTTAAAGGCTCTGTATGTAAGAATGTGGCCAAAACGGTTACTGCACTCAAATTCAAAATACTGCCACGAGTCGTGTCCGCCCCCCCTCCCCTACAGATTTGAGGTTGCTGGACAGCGGCATGCTGGAGACTGATTTGTTTGCCCACGGGCGGCTGCCGTGGCAGGGCTGCATTGCTGCGTCCTTGATCTTCGGTTTTCCAGCGGACCGTTCGAGCAAGTCCGGCTTCTCTGCTGCTAACACTGCTGCTGGGATACAGCTCATGAGGAGCTGGCTGCTAATGCTATGTACCGGGACACTGCTAATGCTGCTTGCCGTGTTGCTGTAGCTCAGTCGTAACTGTAACTGATGCTGAGACTCTACTGACTGCGTGACTAGTAGACAGCGGTGGGTGGCGCAACAGGTCAAAACACAAATTCAAAACATAAACATGATTTGCAGACTGTAAAAATGTTTTGTAAATGCGAATATTCTGGCTGTACTATTGTTGTCGGTGAGATCAGTATGTTATATGAACATTATTCCTTAGTCTCTGTGACATATTGGGATGATTTTACGACTATTTGCTTTAGATTTCTTACATATAGCTCCTTCAATGACTTTCAAGGCCCAATATTTGTAAAATTAAATTTAAGACATTTTCAGATTTGTTAAGGACCTGTAGACATCCTGAATATAGAATATGTTTATTTATCTTTACCTGTTGAGCGTTTGCAGCTTTATACATGGTTTAACTTAAGTTGGAAACAGCTGATTCTGAGTCAGTATGAGTACATGCTTTGGCATCTTACACATACATCAGCTCTCGTGCTTATAGTCATGTTTTCCATACATCATATCATACATGTGTAGATTGATGCATGCTTAACTGGCGATATAGACGGAAGTGCAGCACTGTAGGTCCAAACCTGGCTTTTAGTGATAACAAGCGGAAATGAAAAGGACATTTCTTCATGAATCCCCAGTAGTTATTTGGTGGAAAACAGCTCCAACTTAAACCCTCCTACTGTGTCAGTCAATTGAATTTATGTGAGCATGATATTACCATGGTGAATCACTGTGTCCCCTGTGCGTGGTCCACACCTTCTAAAAGATTAGCAGTGACGCTAGAAGCCATGTCCAACCCACTCCCCAGGACTTCCCTTCGCCAATGGAACCTGTGTCTCATGAAACTGTTGCACTGACAGGGCCTTGGCCCCGTTCAAACCTTGCAGAAGCAAGTGTGTCAGCCATGCAAAATGGAGAACAGATGTGGTATATGGGCAGAGTAATATAGTCTTAGGCTGCCTCCGCTGCACCTGATGATATGGAGCCAATAGGGGCATTTGTCAAATGCAATCAGGTGTGATGGAGGGAAGAGATAGAGCAGGGATAGAGAAAGAGGGAGGGGGTGGGGGACTGAACAGCTTGAGCCCTGCCAAACTCTCCTCTGAGCATCAGCTGTGGGGGGACAAAGACCAAAACATGTGCCCACCCCTACGCGAGGACAGCTCTGTTCTGGAAGGAGAGCATCGCTTACCACAAAGCTTAATCACACGGGAGAGAATTTGAAAATCGCCATACTCTGTATTTACAAGAGGATATTTAAACAGTGGATGATTTACAGTGTACACGGAAATGTTAGCCTCAAAAAAAAAAAGGTGCACCTCAAATGCACAAATTTTCTAAAATGCCATGAGGTTAGATTTTAATCAAAGGTAAGAGACACCCAGCTCTTCATTTCTGTGTGAACTATGGAGCCATCTCCTTTCTGCTGCTCTTTTCTAAGCCTATAAAAAGGTCCACAAGGTCAGAATAAAGGCCAGTTCAGTCCCCTGAGTAGGGCACTTGAATGGAAAGTCTGAATCTGATTTACAGTTTGGCCACATGTGCAAGCTGCCAATGACTGGGCAGCCAGCCAGACAGAGTGGGAGAGTAGAGGAGTGTCTGTGAGGCTGCAGGTAGTAATGAATGCTGGCGCTATCTCAGAATTCTGTGTACGAAAATAGTTTTTATACATACATATTGACACAGTCATTAATAACACCAAACAATAATAAGTGGTACACGGCATATAAAGCAATGGATTGTAAGAGATCAGAACTACATCAAAACCTTGTACAAGAGATTTTGTTTGACTTCAGGAACTAACTGGAAATTTGATCCCTGTCATTGATTACGTTTACATGCACACTACTATTGCACTTTTATTCCTATAATATGATAATATTCCGAATTTGATATGGGGTATGTAAACAGCGTATTCTGTTTGGATATCCCGAATTAGGCCGTTTTCCGGAACATAGCATTTTCTGATAAAGACACGTGGGATATGCTGTTATTATTTGGGTTTTAGCAACCTTTTTTTTTGTGGACATGGACATACAGCACATTTGGAAAATGAGTCCCAATTGGGGTTTTACAGCAGTTTGCAACACACTGCCTCTTGCCTGTCTCGGTCAGCTCTGTGCGTTGTCATGGATATGTTTTACACAAACCAACTAGCCAACAGTTTGCAAAGCTGGGGTAGAGATTTCTGGTCAGAAGGAGAAACATACCTACTTTTACATATCATGAAAGACTTGGTTATCAACAGATTTTTGGATATGTGCAAATATCGCAACACTGACCTTTTACAGATGGTGGTTGAAGGAATGAAAGAGGGAGGGAACTTTTTGGAAATTTTTGAAAAAATCCTACTCTGATTCAAAGAAGCAAAATGGCACAAGCCGCTCTAGCTATTCCACTTTTCCTTATTTTGATGTGATAAATGACATGTCAGGACATCATATCGGAATAAGCACAGCTGCATGTAAACGGGAATATTAGTGGAATATTCATTTTTATTAGCCATGTAAACAGCTTCTAAGGAATATTGTCTTTCTTGGAATAAGGGCAAATGTGAAATATTTTGTGCATGCAAACATTGTCACTGACACACGCTGAACTCCATTCATACTGACAAGTTTCCCTCCTTTATGTAAATGGAAAATTGCATCTCTTTTGCATGTTTTGAACCCTTAAACCAGATGGCAATGTGGCAATTAAGTTAAATGATTCCTAATTAAAAGGGGAACACCATTGGAGGAAAATTTGCACTAAACCAAATCCTTTTTTATTCTTTTTTTTTTTCCAATTTGGGAAAGCAAAACATCAAACCAATATACGAACATCATTCTGATGTATGTGTCATTTTGTTAATTCAAATCTGTTGCACCGTGGGATGGAGCTCATGCTGTGGAAATACCACTCACTCTCCGAAACACATGAGCTGCCATCATATGTTCATCTGCATTTTAGATTACTTATTGCCTAAAAGAAGAAAGACAATTGCCCGAAAGAAAAGCAAAAGGTTAGAGTCACAGAGATGGTAATGTGCCATATAAAGAGATAAAGAGACATCAGCTTGTGTAAACTGGCTACATAATGTCAAGGTACGGATACTGTTATTAATATTGAAAATTTCTAAATCCAAACATTTAATATTGAATTTCACGAGTATATCTGGGTTATACATTTTGTGTAATCTTAAGAAAATGAGGGATCCTAATAAGACTGCAATTTTAACTCTCAAATATCAGTATCAGTGCCTCAAAATCCAGTCCTGCCTGGGAACTACTGTGATGTGTGCTGTTCATGCCTGCGTGCAGATACATTGTGTTGAAACGCATTTAGCGATTTTAAAAGGCTATATAATACAGATCATAATGTAGCAGCTTGTAAATAACACAATATGCTGTGTGGGTGTCGGTAATGTGGTCATCTCTCCAGTGTGTTCGGGCATTTCAGCTCAAACATGGGCATTTTAGGTGTGTACAAACACTCACTGGCATCACCACAACCTACAGCAGCACACAGATGTAGCTTGGTTGGCTGGACAAAGACAATCAGGGAACACTGCCACGTCTGGACTATGCATTGGAGCAAGCTTAAATAACTGGTGTGCTGTAACCAGTGCTCCTGAGACTGGAAAAAAAAACACTTTACATGCTTTAAATGGAACTATGGCAGCAAAGAAACTGGGTAAAATCACTGCATATTAACACACAGTGACTGCAAAAATGTGATAACAATATGTTTGGAGAGTGAATTCAGCCTGGCAAATGAAAATCCTGCTTCCTTCATTTTCTTCTTTTCATTGAAATTCCATATTTTATCTGAAGATGGACATCATAAACCCACATTCTGAAACACGGCATTCACTTTGTGATCATGGCTGCAGGTGGCTAACTTTTTTTTCTGGAATAAATGAATGAAAACAGCGTGTGTCTTTTAGAAAATTTATTTTTCAGTGAAGCTGAGTGTGTGTTCTAGGTGCCTGTTAAGATGCACTGTGGTGTCACTTCTATTCGCATACACATTTTTGCATTAAAAAAGGTTTGAGCCAAAATAGACACAGCACAAGCAGATGGTCAAAAGGACTTCCTGTGTGTTTGTCCACACAACAGCACACTCAGGTCAAATACCTGCACACACATAATATTTGCCCAGATCCCCATGCCAATTTCAAGCATGTCAAAAACAAATCAATCAAACAGATGCATTACAAAAATGTTAGATTAATATTTTTGCATATGGTCACTGAGGGAAGGCCAGTAAGGAACACGGCTGTAATGTCAGCTCCTATTTCCTGTTAGCCCTACTTTTTTCATCCAAAGTAACCTTTTAACATATCCCCCCATTCACACAGCGAGTTGGCAGCTGGAAGACTTGCTGGCAGATGCTTCGATGCAATCAAGCCGTCACTTGAGCATGATACCGCCTGTCCATTTTGTGTTCACCTCGTATCACATTCAAATGAAATTCAAAGCTGTTTCAAATGTAATTCTGGCTTTCTCCCCTCCCCCCCAGCATGGTACCAGCAGCTAACACAAACCACTTACACTTTGACACAGCTGAAGGTTGAAAGATGTGCTTCCAAGTTAAACAAATTGCCTGCAAACTTTTTTTGAGGGCATGTGATTGTCCTTCTGTGCTACCACTAGGTACAAAAGGGAAAACCACAGAGAAAATGTTAAGTGGCACTAATTTGGTCGAGCCAATTCAATGAATTTAATGAAATACAGTTTCTGCTTGGACAATACTCCCACCAGTTGGTCTGAGTGTCAGTGAGAGGGAACATTAACATATCCCTGTCTATCATAAACACATCCAATACAGCTGGCGTCACCTAAACCACTAGAGGGAGAAATTCGCTGTGATTTACCACAAAAGGGAGTCAGGGATTCAATGTATGAAGAAAGGTTAATTTTTCAATCACAATTTAAATGTATATTCAGTCTTGTACTGACACACGCCTTTTCAGTCGACATAATTTTATTTTAGCGGGTAATTCATCTTTAAAAGGGATGAGTGCTCCTTGGTGGCTTTTACAATGTGTGTTCAACTGGAAGAGACGGATGCTGGGCTGGCAGTGGGCTTATCAAAAACAAGTTGAGGCAACCCTCCAGGAGGCGAGACGGAAAGAAGGATAAAATCCATGCTTCTGCTCAACTAACCATCAAACCTAATTACCTGTGGATAGGACTTATGGGCCACATGTTGGGTTCAAAGTTTCCTGATCAGGAAGTGGCTTGGGAGGGAGCTTTGGTGTATGTGTGCGCATACGTGTGTGTGAGTCTGGTCAATGTGTCCGTGACAAAAAGATTAGGCGGAGAGACGAGACTTGGTGCCAGATCTTGGCTCTGTGCCATTAGTTCAATCAAGCAGATTTATTTAGCTTTTAGACAATTCGACCAGAACCCTGAGATACCACTTCAGAAAATAAGCCGAAGATTATTCATGGCATGTCAGCTAAGATAGGGATCTGTTGTCACTCCCCAGCATCGTATGCACATCCGTTCATTGACTACATTATTCCTGTCTTCAGAGTAGGCGCACTGTTTTGAAAGCGCATGGACACAAACGCAATAGTGCATAAAAATGAGAGTAAATCAAACATAGAGGTCAGCAGAACAAAGGAAATAATAATGAGTGCCATGTAGACACACATGTATAAATAAGCCTAAACATGAAACATAATTACAAGATGTGACACTCTTATCCCCTCCCACAAACACCTCCTCTCAGTACTGAGAATCACTGATGAGCGCTGGTGACATGACATTACATTTATTTTATCTTCAAATCCTCTGCATGATTTTATATTCCACCAGTTTTCTGAAAAATCATCTGTGTAAACCTAGATTTTTTTTTTTGAAGATGTAAAATAAGAAGGATACAGTTAACATTTATATCATGATCTACCTTATCTTCATCTCTTCATCTCCATCAGTATCTTTTTCTTCCCCCCTCTCCCCGTGTAGAAACGCAAACAGGGTTATTTACACAAAAACCGCTTCACAACTCCAGCATCTACCATTGATTAAAACTGATGTGCTGATACAAGGTGGAACAAAACAACAAAAATCCAATACTGTGTGGATTTCTTATTTTCATCTACAAAGTTCTTGTCAGGGATTTAAGTTCTAAAGGAATAATTCACCTGCAAAATGACTATTTTTATCTCAGTTACTAAACACGTTACTTTGAATTTATGGAGAAAACTTTATTCTCCCATGCCTCCACAGTGAACGAAGAATCCAAAAAACGGAGATAATTCTTGATAAATAGGAGTAAAAGGAGGCCATTTTTAACATTAGCAAAAATATATCAAAAGATGTCAGTCAACAGTCTCACAGTAGCGTACCTGGGCACTTAGGGTGCAGCTACTCCTACAGTAGGTGGAAGTGTTGTACATTGTAATATTTTAGCCAAATACCTACATTTGGGAAGTACTAAGCATAAAAGTGTATAAACGAAACTTGGTGGAGTTGTTAAATGCCGACTCTGATTATTGCCATTCATGAAGAATATTCACCATTTTTGGATTCTCCATTCACTGCGAAGGCATGCAAGAAAAACAAGCGTTTCTTCACAAAGTCAAAGTAACAGGCGGTGAGTAATTGATACACAGATCGTTGATTGGTGGGTGAAGCATTCCTCCAACATGGTTACTATCATTATATTATTATTATTAGTCTTTTTTTTATTATTATCATTATTATTATTATCATTATTATTATTATTATTATTATTATTATTATTATTATTATTATTATTATTATTACATGATTAATTTTTTATTTTATTTTTCTATAAATCTTGTTTCCACCTGTGAAGTTTGTCTACTTTACTGCAACTAAGATGCTTGGGACAGATGTGGATATCTAAAACATTTATGTGAAGAAAAACAAAAAGCACCTGTGCCTTAAATGTAGAAGACCAGTAACATAAAATTTGGCATTACACTGTTAATCATGGTTGTTCTTTTTTTTTCTGCTCCAGGTAGATCCTTGAAAGCGCCCCTGTAAGTTGCTGACTGCCACACAGTTACCTCAAGTAAAAAAAGAGCTTTTGTTAATATCAGGATGGCGACATATGTTGCCTTCAATCATCGTAAAAAAGGCTTTTGAAAGAAACAGCGAGAGGGTTTTTACTTCGCTATTCAGTACTCGCTGGCAATTGTTTAAACAGTTCATGATCAGAATGGACCAGAATTCAGCCCAGTATTTTGCTTATACAGTACATAAGGCCTGTTTTTATTTTGGATATGATACTCCTGGAGAGAGAGAGAGAGAGAGAAAAAAAAAGGATAGAAAAAGAAAAAGCTGCAGACCAAAAGTATAAGCTGGAATGAGATGGTAATGTTAAATGTTTTATCCACCTTTCCACTTTTTGAGTAGGTGAGTACTTTGATTAGCTCTATTAACTAAGCACACATGCAAATAGGTGGATAAGTGGATTCATTTTAAACTCTAACCAATAATGTCAGGCACATAATCAGCGGTCAATTTACATCTAAGTAAACATTCTTTGCAATACTATACAAACAATGTGATTGTAGTTTCTAGGGCTCTCCTTCTCTGCTAAGTAAGTGACAACTCAGTCATTTTACTGTATGTCTGTCACCGTTATAAACTGACTGAGGGTTACCAGAGGACACACTGAGATAACTTAAGTGATCCCCTTCTTCTCTAGTGCCACCATGAGATGGATAGTTTTGTTTGGGGGTTAAAAAATCTTGACAACCAACAAATGGATTGCAACTAAATTTGGCACAGATAATTCCCAGATGATGAGTCCTACTGACTTTTGTGATCCCCTGACTTTGTATCCAGCACCACTAGGTCACAACTTCAATTTGTCCAAAACAGCATGTTAACATTGTAAACATGTTAGCATGCTGACATCAGCATTTAGCTCAAAGCACCTCAGCAAGGTCTCTCCGAACTGCAGCATGGCTCTTCATCTGACTGTCTAACTGAGAGAAAGAGGAGGGGAAAAATAGCCAGCAACCTATCTTTAAAAGGAGCTGTAGTAGAGATAAGACACTAGAACAGGTTAGAAACAAAACTGGAACCACTGCGTTCACGTCTTTTGCTGAAACTACATTTTTCATTGCAATTACCCCATTTTGTTTGGCCTACTTACTCTGCCCCAGCTAAATATTACAGGATGTAATGAGACTGTCACTACCAATGTTGGATTTTACAGTTGTATCGGAATGAAATCTAACAAGCAATTTCTAACAACTATATCATTTAAGTTAGTGGATGACTTCAGGCCTTAAATCTAGATAATCTAACACCCTAACAGACCTGAGGATATCCAAGACACACATAGACACACAGGAGTGAGCAGTAAGTGTTTCAGATAAGTGAAGCCTTTGAGACTTCATTACCCCCCTCGCATCAAACCCCAGCACATTGTGTACATTTCCATGTAAGAACATTTACACGGTGATTTCAAGAAGGCTATGCGATGCGTGGGAGGCACTCATAGCATGAGCTGGAGCTGCCTGTGGACCTGGTCACACTGCAGTACTGTAGGAGGCTGGAGAAGCACAGGCAACAGGCTACGTGAAGTCATGTTTCAGCACTAATGCTGAATTCCCATTGTGCTATATTAAAAAAAGACATGCTGTGAGTATCTTGGGATGCAAATCATTGCTAACACTGATGGCCAGGTATGCTTTCCTCGCTTTATTTTAATGTAAGTGGTAATTTTCAAAGTTCCATTTCATAAAAGGCAGGTATATGAAGGAATGAAACTTATATATGAATGCAGGGAACTTACTCTGAAACCAACATCTGACAGTATGTTTGTCTTTTTAAATGTTTATCTAGACAGAAAATTGGCAGTCAGTGGAAAAGCACTTTTTGTTTTATTTTACTGCTTTTCTCTAAATACGTTTATGGATTCATTTTGCAAGATCTACTATTGGAGATGGCAAAGGCTGTCAACATTGGAAAAAAGGGATATTGAAGTTTCTGTTTACTATATACCTCTAAAATGTGAATAAAGCATTGCAGTCACAGTTTATACTCAAGCATTCTTTTGCCATCACCTTGCTGTTTAGGCATTTGGGATAAATCCATCCAGAGGACCACACAAATACCTTTGACAAACGCCTCAAGATCCGTAAAGCTGTGTGTATCAGCTCAGATGTACAGTGAGCATTCCACGTTGTCATCATTTGAGCTGTACAGTGTCAACTGCCTGTTCTCCAGGTGGTGCTGAGTCATGGTTCATGCTCACTGGTTTCCTGGAACTCGACAGTGGGAGGGGGGGAGTGGGTGGGGGAGCACTGACAACCCTCTGTTAAGAAAAATGTCTGATGAGGATGAAAAGGGTTATTTGGGTTGAAAAGCAGTTTTGCATCCTCTTTAAAAGCCCATCCGATGAGAGCTGAAATTTGACACCATCATTTTGTTTCTCATTTGGCTGTGACATGCAGAGACACGAGGTCTGTCACTCAGAGGCTGGCGTCGGCTTCTGTGGACCTCCACTCAGATATGCCTCGTCTCTGCTACATTTAAAACATGTGCTTGAGCCACAGCAAGGAAATATATATTCTATCTATCCATCCATCTTCTAAGAAATAAGAATCTAGGGATCTATGCATGTCATGTTAATATTTTAAAATGATTAAGAAGCTACTTAACCCTATCATTCCCAGCCCGCTGTTAAAGTAAGGCTTTTTAAAGGTTCCTTGTGGATTTAAGACGTCTTGTAGAAGTGTGAATGACATGCACTACAACAGCATGTTCATTGAACATGTTCATATTTTTGGTGAATGGTGAAGTGAACGCATCAGTTTGCAACTTATGAACTTGAACATGAGCATCGTTAACTGTTAGTGACAGTTAATGATGCCCATTTTATGGGACCTAACGATTTATGGCACCCAGCATGGCAACATAACACAGATGACACAGATACAGTACCAATACTGCTGATGCCAGTTCATAAGGATATTTGAATGACGTTTATGATAAAAAAATTAAAAAAAATCAATAAGTTGCAGACTGAAAACTGAAAGAAAAAAAAAGCCCCTCACATTTGTGTGTGCGCGCTGGTAAAATTACAAGTCTGAACGTCAGCCACATCAACAACAAATCTGAATTGGCACTTTGAGTTGAACCATCCAACGAGCCTTGGGAATTATCTGTGAGTAATGATCACAAGATTTTATTACTTAAAAAAAAAAAAAAAAAAAAAAAAACATTAGACACGAACATAAACTTGAACTGAACTTTGAGCGAGCTGAAGTGAAGTGTGAATTCCACTGACATACAGATGGCAGTAATGTGTCCACAATCTGCTGTGATGTTCCACTAAAGACAGGGAAGTGGAAGACCGCAAGCAAATAAACATGGGTGTTACAAAAATGGGTTTAAACCTTTAAAAATTGGCTTTGCAAATATTTTATGAGGAAGGAAATGCTCTTGAAACGTTTGTTAGACCTCAAGGCCTCACACAATGCATTTTGGTAATTAACACTGAATGTAAACATAACTTCTGTCCGTTTACAAGAAAACTCCACAGAGCCCATTTAATTTCATGCTCTCGCAGAGATTCGAGCCGACGACGTGCTGAAATGCAGTTTTGTCAAAGCATTCCTCTTGACCTCCCTTGCAATAATGCTCGGCCAGGCTCCCACCCTTCAAACCCTTTATTCCGTGCCAATCTTTAGAACACACATACTGGACATATCAATACATCCATCCATCTGGGAAATAACCCTCCTTTGAATCTCGATTCCTATCGAAGTCCCCCCACGTGGCTTTCCCCAAGGAGCAGATTGCAGTTTGCGAGGCTGAGGTGAAAGCGTGAAGGTGGAGGCGTCCACCTCCACACCGGTTTGATGGTGAGACTGCTGCAAATTACTCATGACACTTCCTCTGATGACATTTTTCAACCTCTTCCCTGGTGAATGGCATCTGTAAGCCCCCCCCCACCCCACACACACACACACACACACACACATACACACACACACACACACCACCTCCATCCATCCACCACCATCACCCTACCCCAACACAGACATTAATTCCACCCTCTATTCGTGTCACAATAGCACAGCAGAGATTGCTGCCTCCTGCCTTCACCTGATTGACCCTTTGAGCAGGTGCTGGATCTGATCCAATCACAGTCAATCTTCTTTAAACATTTCATTCTTTAAGCAGAACAGGGGCTCAAAATTCCATCATTCAATGACCCGATCAGTCGCCGATAACACAATCAAGCCAATCCCGGCTTATCCCAAGGGAGCCATTTCAGGAGGGACAGCTGGGAGATGAGACTACAGACCTACAGAAAGGTGTCAATCTCCCCTGATCCACAGCTCTCTTTGTGAGCCGCCTATGCTGCGCAGCATCTAGTTGTTGGAGGAGGCCGTCTGATAGGTATTTCTAAGGATCAGCAATAGTCAAAAATCTATTTAATCTTTTGTAAAAGGTCTGATCCTTTGCGTAAAAATTCAGTAACCTGCAATAAAGACATTCGCATTAACACACACACACACACACACACACACACACACACACATTCATACTCTCTTTTATACAAAGACAGACACGCACACACAAAAAAATGACGTGAATAGCACAGCTCAATTCTTCAGTGGCTATTTAAAAGCTACTCTATTGGAAATGTTGCTGGGCCAGTGGGCAAATAAAGGTCAAGGGGGATATGAAATAGTTTGTCTAACTGGCCCTTTCCCCCCCGTGTGTCCCTGCAGCGCCGCAGCCGTATCCACATTCATAGCCAATTCATTTATATTGCTCTGCCCTTCTCACTGCTAGTCTCAGTCACTAACTACAAGTGACTGCAATGAGATTGAAGCCTCTGGCTAAATCTCCACTGCAAGGCACATGCTCCATCATTGCTGCTCTGATCACTCCTTATAATCACTGGAACCAGACTATATCCTCAACTGATTGGGTGAGTCGCAGCAGAGAGGAAACAATCACAGAATGTCAGCGGATGATGGACACCGAAACGTTGGAGTAGTAGTGGTCACTGTGAGCTGCCATGTAAATGGCATGCAAATGTGCACCTGCATGAGCCGAGGGAGTGGAATGAAGGACTGTGGCCTTTTGATTAGGTTCTTCTCGCTCATATAGAGTGTATTTTTTCTGCATTAATCATCCATGTTTGCTGTTTTAGCCAAAGAACATGACGCAATCGTATTAGAGCTTTGCTTCTCTCACTTCAATACAAGCCGAAGTGCATTTCATGTGTCCCTTCACAGTTTCCAGTTTAAGTCCTGTGTATGTGTTTCCACTGTAAGACCTTAACTGTGTTGTCATCCGAGGTAAAATTTAATTCTGCAATCAAATAGATAACACATGAACCCAGCTATCAATGCCACATCAATGACTACTGGTGATTCATAATCTCTGCACAGTGATTTAGATTCACTCTGTGCTCATACTAACAGCAGCTCAAGTTTCTCATGAGACAATGTGACTTTATAATAAAAAGGCATAAGTCTGAAAAGCGCATTCACTGTTGTCATCTATAAACCAGATTTTACAAGAATATGTCCCACTGATTGTGAGTAGGGTTACTTTGGAATACCTGAAAATCTCCAGTGTTATGCCTTAGCACTTGGACAGGTATGCAAAATGAATTCATACAGTCTTTACAGATGGTCACACAGTTATTTTTCTGCCATTTGCAGAATCTAAGGGCACACAAAATGTCAGCCGTGGCATTAGATTACCAAAGCCCCAGAACGAATTTCATGCACTAACCAAGGAATCTTTTTTTCTGATGCTTTTATAATTTCCTCTCATCTGCTTCCTCTCAGTGACAGTATGAGAGAGGTATGCAGACGCTTGCCTGGCCAGAGGTGAAACACGACAGGGACAGTGTGCTGCTGCTGCTGCTGTAGGCTGGCCTCTTCTTTGTATTCTGACAACGCTCTCTGTCCACCAGCTCACTCCTGTCGATATTTTTCCAATGTCCTCCAACAAGTGTCATCTCTCTTTTTTTCTACTTTGAGACCATTGTCTCATCTTAGGACTCTGGGCTCTGTTTTACCTTGTCTAAGTAGTGACCTTTGTGTGTCTACCTTTATCCCTCCTGAGCCCGGTGGCAGTGAACTGGTTAAGCTCCTCCTCCCATTCAGCTCCTCCTCCAGGAACTGGCTCTGGACCAGTGGAGCATGAGAACGAGGACAGCCTAGACATAAAGGGGCGATTGTGGCGGCCCAGTGACATGGAAGCATGTAGCTCTGATTCAACTAAAAGTCAGCTTCAGGCTTGCACAGCAAAGCCCAGCCAATGGACAGGAGGGCAGAGACAGAAGTCAGTGAGCAGGAGTTGTTTCAGCTTAGCACCAATGAGGGCACTATGAGTTGCACTCAAAAGCTGATTACAATAAACCAATGAGGAAGCATTAGCCACCCTGGCTAATTATGCCTTTAACTGTCTTTTCATGCCTGGGCAGGGCTCTCCTGGTACGTCACATCCAAATTTGTAAGGTGTCAACACACCAACTCCCATCTTTAATCAAGTGCTTGCCTCAGTGGAACATGTTGGAGTGGTAGGTGTTTGGTAACAGGTGTTTGATTTGTTGGAAAATAAGAGGGCAGCATACAAAAAAACAGAATGCTCAAGAGATCAACATAATGTGCAAGACACTGAATGTTTCCACAAAGCACTGCTGTAGCCTGCTGGATATAAGTCATTTTACCTTATTAAAAATGAACCTTGCATGAAAACGTTGTTATTTAAGTCTCAACAAGTGAAACTTTTACACATTAAAATACCTAAAACTACGAGACCTGTGTTATATATTTTTTTCTCTAAGTTATTACATTATCACAAACATTTCCAACTATGTTCAAACCCAGAGAAATTGGTATTTTAATCAAGGACACAATCTGTGTCATTTGGTCACCGTCTTCCGTGAGTGGCGTCATATCCCTTTTGCCTATGGGTCAAGTTTGTGGTCGTCTGTGTTTGCCACATTTTTACGATGCACTTTTTAAGATCTTGGTCGTTTTTAACTATATGTCGTAACCGGATGAAAGAATTTTAGTCATCGAATTTCTGGATCTTAAGCTAGCTGGGAAACAAGCTGAGCAAACGTTAGCAGCAAGCAGCTCAGCTCTAGCCCCTGCTGTGCTGAACAGCGTTGGATAAACACTGATTTTTAAAATGAAACTGCTTTATTCAATGTTTTTACCGGTTTAAATCACTGGGTCCATTTGTTTAAGAGAAGAGGAGACCTCTGCGGATGATTCGGCACCCAGTGGAAAACTCCTGATCATCTGAATCCTGCTTTATCAGAGAAAAACTTGAGCATACATCAGCGAGGAGTCGAACGGCTTCAGAGAAACACTGGTTTTTAACGTAAAATTACTTAATTAAGTGTTTTCCCAGTTTAAATCACAGGGTTTATTTGTTTTGGAGAGGGAGAGACCTCTGCAGATAATTTGGCTCCTTGTCAAAACCTCCCAAAATTCTCAGTCTTAAGTTATCACAGAGCAAACATTAGCAGGAGCTGGGCTAGCAGCCTGTCTCAAACCAGCCGAACATTGTTTGAGAAACACAGATTTTTAACATGAAACTGCTTTATTCAGTGTTTCACTGATTATAATGGCCCAGTTTGTTTGTTTTGGAGAGGAGGAGGCTTCTGTGGATGATTCGGCTCCTGGTAAATACCTCCTGAACAATGAACACTAAAGGAATCCTAAATGAGAGAAAGTGACAGCAGTGACAGCATTGCTCCATCTCTTGTTATTTTTTTCAGTTAGGAAAATTACATATTGTATGTTTAACTGGTTTTGCAGGTGTGTAGATCTTCAGACTCGTACAAAAGAAATACTATGCAAGACACTGAATCCCCACAGGCACATCTGCTGTTCTTTTGCTGCACCTGACCTTTGACCTTAGAGCAAGCACAGTCTCTAAAGGAGTCAAATTAGATAAAAATTATAAAAACCTAATGCATAATAACATCATAAAAAAAACAGTGCTGTCACCTCTAGGCAGATATTTTGGGGGTGTTTCTGCTTGTTATGCAAACCAAAGAGAAAGGCAAAGGCAGGGAGGTAACTGTATTAAAAAATACTTAGAAATGATACTGCACACAAAACAAAATTATCAGATAAAAATGGAAACAAAACAGCAACTAGCAAGGCCTGCATATGAGGAAAAACCAAAAATGGGATCTCTGAGGGCTAACATTGTCTTTCCTTACAATTTATAAGTTTGCACAATAGCACATAATAGCACACACAGCACACTGATTCATTTGACTTTATTGCACGACAGAAATAGCAGCAGCCTCCAGTTAAGAGTCCTTGAATATAAAGGGAGGCCAGGCTGTGCTGATAAGATTGTCTCATTTGGCTTGCAGGGCTAAGGTGCAGTGTGCTGCCTGAGAAAAAAAAAAAAAAGGAAGGCAGGATGTGGCTACTATTAGGCAGGTAATGGGATCCATCTGAGATGCATTAGAATCAGTCAAACAGAACCACACTTCAGTTCCGTTCAAATGACTGTCACAATCACTTCAAATGCACACCTTCAGCGTGTACTGTAGGCGACGAGCAAAAAAAAAAAAAAAAAAAAAAAAAAAAGAAAGAAAGAAAGTGGCTGTGGCTGTGGAGGAGCTCTTCTGAAGTCGTGCCAAGCTCGGGCATGTGCTCTTTCCTAATGGTGACGGCTGGGAGAGTGGCAGTGAGACTGATGTGCATGAGAGCTGTCAGCCTCTCCCCATAACAAATGCCACCTCTCCTCCTGACAGAATGGAGACAGAAGGGAGGGACCGAGGCGGGAGGAGAGGGGAGGTGTGGAGGTTACAGACAGAACCTGTGACCCAATTGTGGCCACACCAGCTGTTTCCCCTCCACTGCCTCCCAACCACCGCCATCTCTGTGGACCACATCCTGCTAATTGGCCTATACTGCCTCACACACACACACACACACACACACACACACACACACACACAAACACACTGCTTGCAAAATAATATCAGTGAAATGGCTTGTTCCCAGTGAGGAAGAACATTTGCTGGTGCCTTAAGCTGTAGTTGCGTGATGATTGATAAGTCACAACATACTTCCCAGAAATATAAATGACTAGCTGCCCTGCGACCAACGCTGGCTAATGCCTGCCTTGACATGCGCATAGGCAGACAGACAGACAGAAAGAAAGACTGATGACTGACTGACAGACTGACACACATACTGCCACCAAGATTCTATGGAGGGGAAACTGAATTAATTGGTTTTCCCTTCTGTGGATAAGTCCTCAGAGTGGTGTGTACGTGGCGATAATGGTAGGTTGCAGTGACAGGCAGGTTATTTAATAAATCCCGGGATGTGTAAGGCAGAAAGGAAGGACACACACAAAACAGAGGGAGAATGATACTTCTTTTTGCTCTGTATCTTGTCTGCCATAGCCCACAATATCTACTCTGATTTTCCCTTCTTGCTGAAGACACTCAAACCTGCTCGAACACACACGCACAGCCCTAAGCATGCACCCACATAAATACACTTAATCGCTGACACACTCAGCCACTGCAGACACATCCAAGCATGCACAAGTAGGCTATAAAAGCACACACAGAAACATGCACAAGATCTTGCTCAATCAGTCTGATTTGTTTGTTTCCTCCTAAGCATTTGACGATTCCTCAAGGAGGAAAAAAACTTTGTATAATCAAGTCAATTATGTCATTCAATCAAGTCGAAAATCATTTCGAGCCCTTTCTCAGATCCATTGATTGCGAAGTCGTGCTGAATATTTGCTCGCTGCATTCTATTGTGCAAATAAGCCATCTTTATTTGGAACGGCAGACCAGGCCATGGTGAGGTCTTTAATGCCACTTCCACAGATAAAGAGCAAAACAAAGTCCTTCACCTTGCTCGCTTTCAGTCAAGAAAAGAATGCAGGGCTTTATAGGGGAGAGCTGGTTGCATGTTGTCTCTGGACAAAAAAATAACAGTTTCTATTAATTTACAACAGCTCTTTTGTCTCCTTCAGGACATGGTACATTATGTGCCCGTGAAAAATCCATCCTCGGTGAAATTGTTTAAACTCAAGGTCAAGCGCTGGTGTTACAGGGACTGTATCAGCTGAAGGTGACCTTGACTGATGTGGAATATGACATGAGGGAAATGGATCTGCGCTCAGTGTGGGGACATTATCTGTGAAATGCTGCTACTGTATCAAACCGTGTTTGTGTGCGCACATGTGCACACGCTTGAGAGTGAGCGCGCCTGTCTGTGTGTGCATGTCCTTGTGCGAAAGAGTGCGCATATATGCCTCACTCTGCTGGGGGTATTGGTCATGAGAACAGCATGCAGAAACTGCTGCAGCAGACAGGAACAAACAGCTGAATGTGAGCCTCTGCTGAATGAGCTGGGGGTGTTTCTGTCTTTCACACCACACCAGAATAATGTTGCCACAATATCAAAACCTTAATTTTGATTTCCCTTATATTTACAGATACTTTTTGGGGTTGGGGGATGGGGGGTGCAGTGGGTGTTTGGTCATGGCAGCTGGTTGTCATTGCTTGTTTGCTCTGTGAGTAAAATGCATGTTGTTGACCAGGCATGGTGGGCTGTGTGAAGCCATTGCCATATCTTCAGTTGTTTGCTTGTCACAACAGAGATTTATTTGTCAGGAAAGGAGCCAAACTGGTGCCGCTGGCTTCTTTTAAGGCTCAAATTCCTGACTGCTTTATAGACTGGAGTGCTGGCCATGTGGTATAAGCCACAGTGACTATCAGTACGTTTACATGGGCACATATAACCCATTTATGTGGCATATCTCGGTTATGATCAGATTGGAGATATGGTGTTTACATGCACACAGAGGAACTGAGATATTCATATTTCCCATATGCATTTCCACTGTGACTTTACAAAAAACATAGCAGCAATGGGAGATCAGGGCAACAGATAGATAATATTACACTTAACGTTACATTTACTACCTCTTGACAACTTAACCGCCTCTTCTCTGCTCCGATCGCCAGCAGCTGTCTGCTCTGAGCGCCGAGCACCGACTCTCTTTTGACCACACACACACACACACACACACACACACACAACATACTGAGCTTAAGTTATTCCTGAAAGGAGCTAACATTATGGTACCAGCCTGTCACTGTCACTACAGTACCACCACTTAGGACAGAGGAGCAGTACAGCGAGATACTAGGGGTGTAAATAAAATCGTCACTATGATACAATAGTATTTTGATTCTTTGGACAACGATATGACTTGTGCTGATATCACAAAGTCCATTATGTTCCTGGAGCTAGAACGCTAGAGCTGTTTGAATGTTTACGAAGAAGATGTGCTTGGACAAGCAAATGTGCCATGGGATTTTCTAAATCAAGGTGTATCTAAAAGATGACGATACGTATCAATATTTTCACTTTGCATTGATGATACTGCATCATTGATCATTTAATCGATACAATGATCCAGACTGATGGAAATTTACACCCCTATAAGATACACAGCCCTTTCATTACTGAAAGACAAAACTCAGTTTCTACATTACTCCAGAAGAGAGACGCTTTTGCTGCTGCTATTGTTTGTGTTTCTATTACACATCTTTGCTGAAGTTGGAATATATAGCCAAGATAAGGTGTCTACATACAACAGCAGAGTACTCCAGCTAACAAATTTGACATTCTCTTCAACAGGATAAGGGCTATCTGGATTTCTGAAAGCGGGATATGGTGTTTATATGCTCACACACATAAACGAGATGCTCCAAAAACCCAATCATAAGCAGGGTATTCTTGTCCATATAAACACACTCGCTGTCGGAGTGACAGGGGTCGCTATACACTGATCGTGTAATTATCATTAATGATGATATAAATTTTATTTGTAACATCTAACAACAAACATTTTGGTTATAGTGACAACACTATGCAGGGTAATAGTAAAATAAAACAGTCTTACCTTCCCAAACTGTTCAAAATACTGCTTCACATCTTCCACTACTGTATTAGCTGACAAGCCACCCACAAATATTTTCTTTGTTCTTGTGACCATCTGGAAGGAAAAGGGGCGAGAGGAGAGGATTAGTGATGAGGCTTCAAATGAGTTGCACAACACCTTCACACAGCTTCAGACACACTGAGTGAGCATAACCTGTGACGGGGAGGATATAAATGAGTGAGGACACATTGTTGCTAAACAGGAATAAACGGATTCACACAATTGAATTTCAAAATAACACTGGTAATATAGCAAGGTCACAAATGCTGAAGGTATAGGCAGGACAAAAGAAAAAACCTCTTGGCTGAGCAAAGCAGTTCTGTGCATTCCCCCTCACAAAGGACATTTCAAATTGAAGCTCTAATCAAAACAGACTGTCACAGAATTAAAGACCTCCATTTCATCCATAAAAGTTTCTGTTTATCTTTGCAAAACTTGAAAAAAAAAACCAACAACAACAGAAATAATTTATGGACTTTCAAAAAAACAATTAATGAGTGCTGGAAGATGGAATCAGAGTGCATTAAAGCCTCATTTAGTTTCAAACAGCAAGAATATTAAGGATTATTACCCACGGCATCAAAAAAGGGCACGAACATCTGCTGCAGAGAGCACATGCTAAATTTAGGAGGACAATTTCTCAGCAAAAATACAGTAACACGTCAAAGCCAGTGTAAAATCTGCGAGGAGACTATTTCTTTTTTGCACATGATTAAAAATTAACCCGTGAACTTATGAATTGGTAACAACACTCTTATCCTGAAGTCAGACCTCTGAAACATCTTGTCAGCATGGGTGTTCATTTTTACATGCCAACCAGACACACTACATTTAACATATCAATAAGACCATGTATTATCCAGACAAATTAAACAATAATGATATTTGTTTTATTTATAGGTCCTGCTTTCTTTTTTTAAAAGAACGACAGAAAAAATGTAAAGACATATAACACTGAGGCTCAAGCACTTTGTGTCTCTCTGGTACATATAGCCTTATTATTATGGTTATAGCTTTGGCCTGATCAGTCATTGCAGTGAGAGGCTGCTCTGACACTGTGGCGAGGAGGACTTTCACCTGAGCCTCTTTCAGCTGACCTCTGGTAATAGATATACAAAGGTGATTGCACTGCAAATGATTTATCATGTCTGATGTGGACATAACGTTTCCGAGCTTGAGGCAATATCACTTGTGTCTGATCCACTGCTAGTTACAACAATATGGGAGACTGAATGACTGAAGCTCTTGATTAGTACAGTAACGTTCCAACTGAGTCTGGATTGGCCTACAGAGAAAGGACAAGTGAACGGTAGGTTATTGTGACTCCAGGAACACATTTTCCAAGATATATAATCTTTAATGTGTCCTATAAGTACCAGATCCATGCCACATATTGAGAATTTACTAATATTATGTGGCATGTAATGATTTTTAATGCACTGCTCTGTAATTTTAATTGCAAACAAATACATAAAAAAAATAAGAAAAAGCAGCAGAGAGAGTCATGGCTCTGATCTCCCTTGGCTTGCCAGAATCAAACCAAAACAAATGGTCAGGGCAGGATAAACATACTCCAGAGACGCACAGCAAACTATCAAGAAGGTTGAAAGAGTCTGCCTTGATCAAAATGCTGACCGAAACACTTTCGATCTATGAAAGAGGCTTAACACTGATGAAAAAAAGAAGCAACATTCAGCTCGAGCTGAAGTAACCATCTGTCAAGAGCTTTCCAGGTGCACACAGTCTCACAGGCGCATAGCCTGCACATATGCACACAGCCTCCCACACATGGGCCCTCTCTTATCCTTTTTTTTTTTTTGCTTCTGTGATTTTTCATGTTTTTTTAAATCATATTTTGTTGTTTTACAGAAAAATGAAGCCAACCTTTGTAAAAAAAAAAAAAAAAAAAAGAAAGAAAGAAAGAAAGAAAAAGAAAAAAAACTAAATGAAGATTTTTAAATATTTCAGTGGCCTCCATTTATAACTCCAATTTAAAAGTGAAGAAGAAAATAACAAAAACAAGCTCTGCACATAATATATACTTCAGGGATAGAGGTGCTGGCGACTGAAATAAAAACATAAAAAAAAAAAAAAGTAAGGATGCACCGAAATGAAAATTTGTGGCCGAAGCTGAAGCCGAATAAAATTAAACGCTTGGCCGAATACCGAATACCGAATACTGAATACTGAATACTGTTGTTTAGTTTTTCATTAGTTTTTGCAGATGAACCCCCTCCAGATCAGTGTTGTCATGGTACCAAAATTGGGACCCACGGTACGATACCAGTGAAAGTATCACGGTTCTGAGTAGTATCACAATACCACAGCAAAAATGAGGCAGATGTGCCTTTTGTCATTTACAAAAAGATAAATCACTCTTCTATAATACATCAATGATATTTCAATGGAATAAATTATTTATTCATACTTCAAAAACAGCATCAATAAGTGATTAACATAGGGGGGATCAAAATAAAATAAATTAATAAAATAAAAATCAACCAGCCACCCTCCGCCCCTGACAAGTAAAGAACAGTCCCTCCATAAGTAAAGAACAGTCCCTAAAGTGCGGTGAGGTTTGTGGACCGTTACCTGCCACACAAGAGTAATGTGATCGGCCCGTTTCTCCTCTGACATGTCACATAACTGTGTGCCGCCACGGCTTGGCTGTCCAGATACTTTTGGGCAGTCATGACGCCAAGAAGAGGACATTATTGGAGCCAGAATTCTCCGTCGCTGGTAAGCCTTATCTTGCGCCGCAGAGTACTATGGCTGCCGTATTGCTGCTGCTGGTTGAAATCTGTACTCGCACAGCGTGTTGAATGATTTATTTCGCTCGCACAAAACTATTCTTAGTCGCAAATGCGAGTGCGTTGACGGACGGAGTAAAATATCGCCACACTGCCGACATTTTACTCCGTCCGTCATCGCTCACTGTTTGATTGCGTTATCAAAACACACCGCTATTATTCAGCCTTGCTTTTCACTTATTCCACCGAATACCGAATGTGTGTTTATTTGCAATATTCGGCCAAAAATATTCGGTTACCGAATATTCGGTGCATCCCTAAAAAAAAGTAACCACAACAGTTTGTTTTACAGATCATACACTCAACCCATAAAAACTTAAGTATGGATCTTTTACTGCATTGCTATGAGCAACACATTTTGCACAGCACTGACAATGAGCAATAGGCCAAAGGCTTCAATATGCAACCACAGGTTGTGTGGTAATTAGCATACAGGTGTGCAAAATGGATTTAACCATTTAAGATGATCAGTATAGGTGCAAATGGCGTTACAAACAATATACAAAAATACAACTAAGCAACACACAGTGGAAGTCCCTCTGAATGAATTATCAGATAATCCTCACCATCCTGACATGCTAACATAATCATGTTGCCACGGTAACTGTGCCATGCTAACGTGATAAACTCCACGCATGTCAACAGGCTAATGTTAGCATGTTGGGTTGCTAAGAAGGAGATATGTTACATGCTAAATGTTAGCCAAATTACACATGCTAGCATGCATTTTAGCATTCAGCAAAGCCGTAGCCATGAAGTCAACATTAGGTGCCAAATCTGCGGGGTGGCCTGGGGGTCCCTGCGATGATATTATAGATACTTAAGTGACGATACAGAATTATTGTTATTTTTTGTGATACACTGAGTATTTTGATTACATAATTGTGCTTTATTATCTTTTTCAACTGCAAATTATGTCCCCAAAGGAAAACCTAGCAAAGATCTATTTTCAGCGTCTCTTCAGTCATTTTTATTGCAGCATAACATTGTGGACATAAAAAGCAAATTATTTTATTATTCTAGTAGAGTAAGAAAAGTTAAATTCGACATGCAATATTATTAATTTGTATTATAAAAAATATGATACTTGGCATTAGTGTATTGATGCAATGTTGCCATGCAAAATATCATGATACTATGCTTTAGTGATTTGTTCCCCACTCAAACTATGCAGCATACTAGACAAATATGCAATAAATGACAGGTACTACTGTCTACATAAATGACAAATGCATCACATTCTAGTTTTTTCACTTTTAAAACATCTGAAAGAAAGAAAAAAACGAGCGCTTGGCGAGTCTCTCACTGATGAGTCGACTTTTCAGGGGCAGCCCAATATATATTTATATATACACATGCATAATTACTGCCCTGCCTCATAGCACAGCTGATGAAGAAAACAAACTCTGGTTTTTGTTATGATGTTTTTCTTTAAGCCCTACTGGTGGTAAGGATCTAAGTATAACTCATCAACAACTTCATCCAACAATTTTATTTCCTGCTGTGTAATGAGCATTACAGGCTCTCAGTGAGGCTTATGGAAGATTATGTTGTTTTCTTTCCCCCCTTCTTCACAATGTCTGACAGATACTGGTGGACATGCAAAATATCAACTGACCGGTTTAGGGTTATACGCTGGCCAAGACCCAGCAGCTGCATCATCCTCCACCCCACCTCCTCCTCCCAACATCATGCCTCAGGCCTCAGAGGTTATCAGCCTTGGATGCTGCCGCCGGCAACCCCAAGCCAGACAGCTGCTGATAAACTGGCTGTGCGAGTATTTATCAACATCACTCACTTTTATCATTGCCAATCTAGGTTTAAAAAAAAATAAACAAGTCAATGTTCATCTCTGCTTGCCTCTCTACATCAGCTGTTTGTCCTGCTTCCCTTCTGGGGCCACCCAGTCCCCGGTCATTTTTCGGCCTTGTTCCATCAGGCTACAACCAGTCAAGTTTTCAGCCTTGTCTTTATACTCTGACATGTCTGCCCAATAGCTGATGGGATTGCTCAAGTCCTGGTACAACACAATTGCTTTCTCTATTTTTCTCTCTCCATGGTGACAACGGACAGGCTGCATGGCTTTATATTGTGTCCCCCTATGCTTATAGCTATACCAGGTAGTGCAGGTTATTAATGTTTGTCTCATCTTTATGGATGTTTAATGCATTTTAACAAACACAAAAAGTAGCAGCTATTTCTTGACTACTCAAAAGAACTGCTGGTATATTTCTCCATGTAAATACACAGTAAGTGCAGTAACTAAATAACCAAGTTCATTGGATGGAATGACTTTGAAATTGCATTTAATTTGACACAGATCATTTTACATTTTAACGAATGCATTTCCTTTTTAACCAAATCACAAACAATAATAACTGCTAGGGAACAGAAAATCCCCTTCACTGCATCTACGGCAACATTAGTTGTGATCATTCGGGTCTGGCTGGCGTAGTATTTTAAAAGTCTTTTTCAACAACATTTCAATTCAAGCTGACAGATTTAAAAAATGGACCACTCTTCAACCCAGTTTTTCCTTTAACCCAATTTCAAACATTCAGTTATTTTTGCACATCCCTAAGAGACAGTAAGGAGAGTTGTGACTGTGCACGACTGAGTGTGTGTGTGCCTACACGTGAGTGTGTCTCTAATTTCTTGCGTGTGCGAGGCTGTGCTTGCAAAGGGCTGCAACAATTACTGCCCTAGTGCATTACCATGGTAATAGAAGGCATGCTGCAGATACATACAGAGAGGCAGACAAAAATGTAAAAAGCTTCTGGGGCGCTCTTATCGACACCTGTTAGCAGTTTCTAACAATGACAGACAGAACAAAATGACAAACCATATAACTCTAACAATAGCGTGACCTTTTCAATGAGGTCATCAAGAAGAAGCTGCAGAAGCTATCTCATGATGCCTGTCACTTACATAATGAAGGCCAGCTCTAAACCTTCTTCATATTTCCAGGAGTGAGGAAGAGAGTTTAATTTTGTGACTTTTAGGACAGTCATAATGGCTTCTTAATTTTACAGAAAGCACAACTCACACTGACAAACCCTTGTAGCTTCAGTGCATCACATTCTGTTAGTTAGCAAATGGAACATTCAAGCCCAAAATAGCTTTTCCTTCGACTCTAAATCACTGCTACATAGTCCACATTGCAGAGCTTTAGCAATGTGTTAAGAACGTTTGCTATTTTCAGTCCACATAAAAAAACAACAGCCTATTCAGGTCACGTAAATACTGTCCAGAGAGTGCTTAAAACTGACTGCTTTGTCCATACACCTCAACAACAATATCCTACTTCTAGCCTGCAGCATACACACACGGTGAGACACTGTTAGCAGTTGCTGACATCACACTTGAGTAGCCAAGAAGGATATGGAGGCTAACAGAGTGACAACACAAACCTGACACCTAGTGAAGCCCCTGAGCTATTTAAATCATGCATATCCATCAAAGCAAAATCAAACAAGCACTTACATTGCATGAAAAATACTTTATTTCTTTCATCAAAGAGAGAATTACTGCTCTGCTCTTACACCCTGCAGTGTTTTCTGGTGTGACCAAACGACCTGCGAATGGCAAAAGTCTGTCTCTATATGTGCTGGAGTGCAGGCAACATGTTGCAGCCTCATTAAGGTATAAAAATTGAGGTATGTGCAGTCTAATGCCTCAGTCTAATGTTCATGTTGAATATTCAGATTTTTCCTTGATGACTTTTAGACTGTGGCAATCTGTCTAATCATTCTGGTATATGGTCTGCAGGGGGGCAAAGTGTTTATCAGTGGAATTCTAGACAGAGTCAGCCAGATGGGTAAAAGTGTTGGTAATAGCTGAGTACGGACAAACATTTGACCTTGTAAACTTAAACCTTTAAGTCTCCCAGTAACTTAAGAGGTTACTTTTTTTGGCAAGCTTTCAGAGTAATCCAATTGCCAGAAAAATATGTTGAAGCTGTACTTTTCTAAAAACCATAAGTTATATTTGTACATTATAGTGTCGCAGATTTATCGGAAGTTTATGTTTGAACAATGCTTTTTGTTAATGTGCAGTTCAGGCACAAAAACAACTGGATTATGGTTAGGAAAAGATCCATTTTTTGGCTTAAAATATTCAGTTTCGGGGTATTATTCCAGCAGGAAAAGCGGGGGTGTCTCAGTAAAAACTAACCACTTTTGGTGCCACTATCCTGGCAGAAAAAGCAGCGATGTCTCAATACATGACAACCATATACAGCACCACTATCATGGCGGAAATATGGAGATGTCTCAGTAAAAAACAACCACTTTTCGAGCCACCATCACAGCAGGACATGAGGTCATATCTTGGGGAAAAAAATGCTTTTAGTGCCACTATCATGGCAGAAAAATAGTGATATCTCAGTAAAAAACAACTGCTTTTTGTGTCTCTATCCAGGCAGGAAAAGCAGCAAAATGTCGGTTAAAAAAAACAACCTCTTTTGGTGCCACTATCCCGAGAGAAAAAGCAGCAATGGCTTGGTAAAAAACAACCAGTTTTCGTTATTCTATCCTGGCAAGAAAAGCAGCAATGTCTCGGTAAAAAACAACCACTTTTCATGCCACTATCCCGGCAGAAAAAACAACGATGTCTTCATTTAAAACAGACACTTTCATACCTAAAAAGCCGCTAGAAAGACAGCAGTGACTGACCAAATCAAAATCATTTTTGCTGGCTGATGGGCTCCAACACTTATCTGTAGCTAGGTGACACGCCATCCACCATCCTCTCCACCTACTGCTGATTACTTTTAAAACACTGATATGATTGCATGAAACCTGGAAATGTTACATCTTTGTGGTTTGCCAACGCCAACATTTTCTTTTGGCAACTGAGCTTTTCATAGATAGAACCTAAAACAAAGACTGCACGCAAAAAAAGCACACAATTTTTTTGCAAAACACACAACAGCAGTTTGGCTAGCATCCCTCTGACTCACTAAGCAACAGAGCAAACTTGGGACACATCTTTTTAGGCCATGGCAGGCTGATAATTATCAGACACTCAAGACCAGGCTGTTTTACTTTGATGACTCTGATCTACTGTCTGATTTGCATGTGTGCGTATGCTCAGTGAGTGTGAGTGTGAGTGTGTGTGTGTGTGTGTGTGTGTATAACGCCTTTCCTCTTCTCCTCACTAAGCGTAAACAATGCACCTCATTGCAAAGCCTTTATAATACTGTGCTCCTGGTTTAAGTGTGCCATAAAAGTAGGGGGCTGCTGCGAGTGTTGAGGAAGTTGAAAAAGATAAGCCTGTAGCTAATATTGCAGCATGCAATATCATTATTATTATTATTATTTGTGGAAAGTTTTAAGACTTCTACCTGTGGCAGCAAACAAAATTCAAAGAGCTCTCTGTGTTGCACCTCCAAAAAGCTATTAGTGTTTTGAACTTGCTTGCAGAACAGAGAACGCAAAGAGAGAGAGTGAATGTTATTAAGTCCCCAAGTGGGATATGAGAGGAAGATGAATATAGTGTGAAACAATATAAAACATAGGAGAAAAGCAGAGTGTAAGACAAAAAAAAATGTGTAACTTATTTATGTAAATGTTGAAATATTTACACACACTTCAGCTTAGATGCTTTAAGTATGTTGTCTTTTCAAGTCCATTCAAAAAGGCATGGCAATGATAGACAGATGGTGACACAGACATTTAATGGTTTTACTGGAAAAGTTGTAAGCTGACACCATTTTTGCTGAGAAGAGGGGAGGGACGAAAATGCTTATTATTAGATTACGGATCAATGGCGTTACTCTTTTTGTCTGCTTTCTTTCTAACGTCAAACTTGGATGTCCTTGTGTTCTTTAATGTTGGGGTGTTTAAATAAACTACCCCTTAATGGTGAGGGCTGTTTTCACACACTAAAATGGTCATTATCAATTTCAAAAACATGAATCTAATGGATAAACTGCTGCTTGCAAATATTCTAATATTTTGTGGACTATTTACTGAGCATATTGCATATAAAGCTCTGGAGAGCAAAATTTCGCACCTTCTCGTTTTTTTAATTTAGCAGCATATTTATTCAGGCTGCAGATGTAAACGAGCTCAGCCTCCATTCACCTGATTTGCATGAAGTGCCTGTTTTGATGCGTGTTGCACATGTCTGGAAAGCAGTGGAGCGCAAAAATAAAAGGTTTCTCCTGCTGAACTTTGATGGGTTGAAGCAAAGACACTTTTGGAACGGCAAGTGTGTATTCATCCTACAAAAAGGAGGCGTTCCAGGAAGAAATATTAGCTTAACAGCTAAATGTCATCATCCTTGCAAAAAAAAAAAAACATTGATGGAATGAGTTATAAAAAAAATCAATTTATAGTAAAACTTTTATTTTAAATTATAGTCGTGACTGGCTGCTTTAATCATAGCACACTGAGCTGAAGCTTCTGTGAGCCTTTAAAAGTCAGTTAAACATATTCAAGCGGGAGGTCACAGAAGGAAGCTATGTGAAAAAATAATCTTCTGTGTTGTAGCGATAGATGGAGAGATGTAGTGAACTATCTTCATAATGCATCTTTTAATTTTAATCTCTTTCATTCAATGCTTGACCTGGCTTTAGTTTTTGTGCGTTCAATAAAACAGTGCCGCAAATCCTACAGCTGCTTTTCCTAGACGTAAAATTTCAAACACTGTTTCTTTTGGTGCAGTTTCCAGTCTGCGGTGGTGAATCAGGCATGGTGGCCTTTTGTACGAATTTCCTTTTCCTCCTCCCATAGTTGGTACATAACGACAAACGCAATTTGACTGTTCATCCTTAGTGTCATTAAAGGAAAATCAAGGACCACTTTTGCAATGCTGACACACTGAAACACTTGACTATTTGAAATCATTACTGAGGTATTTGTTAATATTTAACCATAGAAGAAGATCATCAAACACTAAATGCAAAGTTTCAGCTACGAGCTCGGATCTAGTGACCTTTGGCCTCGTGGGTTCATGTCTGAAATGTCGGGTAAACTCAATGCTACATCCAAACTAAATCATGGACATGCGAGTTTGGATGAGTTGCTGATCAGGTGGCTTCAATTGTCTAATGTCAACAATTAGGTCAAACATGAAAAACACGTTATCAATCCTCTTGGCGAGGGCTGCTTCAACCACAGGTGCTTTGTCCGTGTGCATTTGTTTTCCATCTCCATCATTAGCAGCCATGATTGGTTCTCGTTGCTTGAGTAGACTACACAAGGTTGCCTGAGGAACACTAAATGTTGCTGCTGCAACTTGTTGGCTCGTTCTTCACAATTTGTCTTAAGCTTTGACGTGTTTCATTAAGAAAACATGATTCTTTTTCCCCCTTGTCATGATTTCAGTTTGCACTTGGCTGCAGCCTCAGGTAGCCTGCCTAAAGCAGATGGGTTAAAGCAAGGCAAAGTATCATGTGAAGTAAAATTAAAAATATATATATCTTTTAAATGATAATAACAGAATTGCGGCAGTTCCCAAAACAAACACTGTAATGGGACTATGGGTTTAGAAAGTACTTGTACAGGAATGACTCTGTCTGTGCTTTTTGATGCATGCACGTGGCTGATCACTGCAACTGTGGTCACTATGAGCGTATTCCACGTATTTTTGAATATGCGACTACATGAAGACGTAACTAAAAGTAACTGAAATTGAACATCTTTAAAACTATAAATTGCAAATAAAATCGAACAATCACAAATCAAAATTCTCTAACTATCACCTATGAATATGCTGCTTTTTGTAAAATGTTTCTACAGGACACCATTTATATTGACATTTTTAAATAATATATCAACGTTACGAAAATGATGTATAAATAAGAACACAGCTTCAGAAAGGCTTACACTGCTATTGTTCTTACCTCCACTCTCTCTTTTAATCTCAGCAGAGCTTCCAAACCTTTTCATTCTGTCATATTCCTCATTAACTGACTCTGCCTTACTGCAAATTTGGTGTTAGTGGATCTTTCAGTCACCACCCTCCCTTCTCCAACACACACACATAGCACATGCACGCCAGTTCTCAGGCAGGTCGCTAAGATCACACATCCAGCTATGATTACAAGGTGTAAGCCTTTATCATGGCCCCCACCTCTCACACATACGGGCTCACAAACAGCTGTAAACACAGAGCCCCAGACAGGGAGGAAGCAGACGGGGGATTTCGATGTCATTTCTCATACCTAAAAATAATGGGACAGATAGAAAAAAGCCATCGCACTTTGTTGTATAAGCCACAATTGTTATCGCTCTAGCAAGGGGATATAATTACTGGCATTCAGATCCCGTCTGTGGCCTCGTTCATAAGCAACCAGAAAGCACCAGAAAGCATCTGTCAATGCAATGTAGTATGATCAAAGGCCTAGACGTTGTGCAGGCACGATGGGCACACACACATCCACACACACACACACACACACACACACACACACACACACACACACACACACAGGGAAAACATGGCCAGTCCAGGTAAACACTGCCTCTGCTCATTTGCATCACTAGAGCTGACTCACAAAGAGAAAACACAGCCAATAAACAACAAACAACAGCACAATCACTTTTGCTTCGGAGGGCGTTCTGCACAAGATAGAAAACAGGAGCAAAGCACAAGATAGTAAAGCGGGATTAGATCATCAGTGAGAGAAAGCGGGGAAGGCTGAGCGATAAGCAGCAGTGCCATCTTTGTCCAGCTACAAGTTGAGGACGAGGGGGCACCGCCTGGTCCAGTTCCAGCTCCCCTACATGCCCTTTTAAAAAGTGGTCCAATCTCAGCTCTAGTGCGCATAAATAGATCTGTAATTGCTTATTACAATACAATTAGGGCAAAGGAGATGAGAGAAGGAAAGATGCTTAGTGCAAATGTGGAGTGACAGGCCCAAGCACCCAGACCCAGGATTACAGTGGCCATTTGCACAAGGACAGAAAATGAGCGCGATAAGAGAGAGAGACAAAGAGGGAGGAAGAGAAAGAGAGGGAGAGACAGGAAGAGGGAGTTGGGGGGTGGGGAAGGGCTGTCAAGCACAGGGCAGAAGCTAATGACAACTCTGGCTTCAACTTGCAAAGACGTCTTTGAAGCCCGGCTCTGATCAGAGCTGTGATTGCCACTGCTGCAGGGCCACCACTCCTATATTAACCTACACTAACAGCTATTCAGTGAAAGTCACAGGCCCTTTTCAAAAACTGACTTCTGCTAGAGCTGGCCATCTGTGGAATGGCCCTGCGAGACGGCCAAGATGTGAGTAAGGGACATGCATGTAGGGGACACTGTTTGCATATGGCCCTGCTATAACAGTGACAGTCAGGCTGAACATGGGGCCGGTTAGAGCTGATTAGCTGCACTTCCCTCCTCAACCCACTACAGTTATGAAGATTGATAGAAGCAGCTTAGAGCTGATTATAGGGCCCTGGAGATGCATGGGCCCATACCCAAACAGCACATTCACACTGCATTCACAATGAGCACAGCATGCGATTGCTAGGCACAGGCCGGGCATTAAGCAAACGTTACAGCAATAAGAGGCAAATAAGAGAAATGGACAATGCCAGGAGTGCTCTTAAGAGCTTTTTTGGAAATATGAATATTATGCTAAGTAGATGCTTGCTTGTGGCCAAATCTGGGACATTTGAGCAAGCACGTTATGAACATTTAACAAATTTGCAAGACAATATATTGCGAACACGACTGGGTATCTAAAACTCACTCCAGGGTTATGAGACACAGCACGCCTTCATGTAGCCGTGGAGGTCTATTTAGCATGCAGAACACTGAAATTAATCTCATTTTGACTTGAGCCAGTCGTGCTTTGAAATACAAAACAAAAATATCCAAAAAAAAAATCCATAATAATCTTTAATAATACAAATATCTTGGTCTTGCTTATGTCCCACAAAAGTAGTTCATTTTAAGGGAGTTCTTGTACAGGAAAAAATTGACTGACAGACCTCCCAGTTCACTGTATTCTAGTTTAATGTCACAGAAATGTGATCGGGTAACAAAATTGCTGTCACTTTGTCGGAAAAGCTCATTTTCAGATTCATACTCAGTCTTAATGTTTCTACTAGAACATGTTTACATGCTGCAATTGTCAAAAAAACACTGTTTTCCTCAAACTGTGCTGCTACACCTGTATTCACCATCTGTCTGAGACGCTCTGTTTAGCGCCTGTCTCTTTAAGGCCCCCTCCCAAAAAAGCCCAGTCTGCTCTGATTGGTCAGTGTTTCTGGGTCTTCCATTTCCCAGCATTTCTGTACTATCATTGCAGCTGGGGAATGACCGTAATGGAGAATAGCTGCACTTTTTACTGTGGAAAAATGCCAATAAAAGCTTCTGAACACAACGGCGCATGTTCCAGCAGGAATGTGATTGGAAATCAGACAGAAATTAATAACATCAGCAACCCTTGATGTTAGCATGTAGCTTCACTTAGCAGCGTAGGCTACATGCAGTAGTGTGTCTGGAGCAGATGACCATATAAAGAAATCCAGCACACTATGACATCATACTGTAGCCAGAAAAGGAAAAAAAAAGTGGCGGAAACTTGAAGTTTTTGCTCACACAAATTACTTTCACATATATTATTTGAAACTTTGTCCATGTCTAATGAACAGACTTTATTGTAACACTATATATGTAGCCTACAACACAAAATATGAAAAACCGTAATAGGCTCCCTTTAGGTTTCTTTCCCTTTTATAATGAACATCACTGTTGAACTGTTTCAAAAACAAAATGTTTTTTTTCTAGAATTACTAAAAAGTCTTGAGTAAATGCACCCTGTGGAGTTTTTGACCACTAGTATTGCTATGGAGCAATGCCGTTTTCACACTATTCCGCTGTTCACCAGTTGGTGGCACTAATGTGAAAAGAGGTGTAGCAAGGTGCCACATAGGCCAAAAAGAAGAAGAATATTAGCCAGTAAACAAGGATGTGGGATTTTTATGTGGAAGGAAAGCACTGAACTTTTGTTTGTTTACAAGAAACTCATTAGGCTCAATCGTAAAGACACTCATAAAGACATAACTTGAACTCAGCTCCATAATATCTTTTTTTCACTTTGAGTTCCAGTTACGTTTTAAATCATAAAAACCTTTTTTATTAAATGTGTAATAATGAGGACAGAACATGGGGAAAATATGTGGACCTCTATGAATCCTTTAAACCCTCTGCAGAGGGCTGAGCAGTTTTCAGCTCACTGACATAGTTTGATCCTCCCCTCAGTCCAGCATAGCACACAGAAGAGACAGAGTCAGGACCCTGCAGTCACTTTTAGCAGCTATATTTGGGACTGGGCTCTGTTCTTTACACTATCGCACCTCCCAGTCTACTTTAGGCCTCTGCTGCCCTCTCTCTGTCTCTGAACTTTCACCAGGTTGCGGGTCCTGCAGTTTTGTTGTATGAGTTAAACCGAGTTCATTTCATTTATATTTCACGTACAGTGTGTCAGTAATCCTTACAGACGTGACCTGGGCCAAGCCTTCCAAAAAGACGAGTGGAAGGTAGATTTAAAGAATGCATTGCAAAAACAGTTTCAGTGTATCGTATAAAGAAAGCCTTAGAGAGAAACATCAAAAAGAGGAACACAGGCAGAGTGTTTTAAAAAATCATCAGCACCATCGAATGTGTTCATTCCAAAGTACAAAATGTGAAAACCTACAAATTGAACAATTATTATCATAAAGCAGCTTTTGACACCTGACAACAGAGAGTACTAGAAAACATTTCAACACACATGAAACAGCGAGCGACTGTGACCGTGCAACAGAAACATTCTCTCTATAGTAAATAATCTCTCTGCCTCAGCTGTTTGAGTGGCAGCCTTTTCAATAAGTTGATGTTCTCTTGCATGACCCTTAACACTGATAACAAATGTTAATTTCTGTACCAAGACCCCAGTCTTGGTACTGACAGTAAGTACTAGAGGGGAAAATAAATGGGATTTTGTGACAGGCCCTCCAACTACACCTTACTCCCCCCTGCCCCCCCCCCCCCCCTCTTCTCCCTATCACATGCATTGTAGGACAATAACACAGCTAATCATCCAAATCACCATCTTTGGAAATGTGGTCCTGTGACTGACATGATAAGAAAAGGAGGAGGAGATAAACAGCAGAAGGTTAGGCCACATAAAAGCAGGAATATCCTAGTTTCTGGTAGGTGGGCAGGTAACCTTGACGTGCATCCTCTCTGTTGTCCAGCTCCATTTCCCTCTTTAATCCTCACTGTCATGAATCTATATTTTTAGTGCTGAACAAACCAAGCAAAATTATATTAGCAATTATTTTGCCAAAAACTGTGATCATAGTTTTTTTTTATGTGTATATAAAGACTTTTCAAATCTTACTCTTACTTGTAGGATAAATAAAGTCCTTCCCTTTCCGCTGATTAAATCCTGCATCCATCTAACATTATGGTAAGACAGCTACATATGTTTTAACGTCCATATTGATTACATGGAGAGACTAGAGAATGACCAATGACATCATAACAACATATTAGTACAGCACAGACACACAGCTCAGTATCTGCCTGACATTATAAACTTCTCTCTCTCTCTCTCTCTTGATCATTGAATTCCTTATGAATCACCTGTTTTCAGCAGCGTCACAACAGGTTGCCATGGAAGCAACAACCTAACCATAAACCATAACCATTAAGACTCTCTTAATAACCTAAATAAATAGTTAAGTCTTGAATACAGGATAATTCGAGGGAAATTTAACGAAGTCTTAAGCTGGAGGATTAGTCAATTAATTTAGTAGTCGAATGACAGAAAGTGAATTGTGCTGCGTTCACATGGAATCAGGCATACGGTCATTTCAGTGGACGAGGCAGGACGGTAAAATTGGGTGAAGCCAGAAGAGAATACTGGCAATGGTAACGGTTGAAAGCACTGCTGTTTTAAGTCGAAATAACTTTTTGCCATCCTCTGCGGAGGAATTTACAACCAGATGTTACGTAGCTTCTTCACACAAGGTGGAAACATGTGATCTGGATGATAACTAGACGTCGCTTCAAATAACATAAAATAGTAACTGACCAATCATTTTCTTACATACTTTATTCTTTATTACAGTATCACCATTGCAACATTTATTTTCCCATCTTGCCATTCACTCAGACTGTGCTGTGCCGTCCAGAATGTGATTTCCGTCTGCCTGATTCCATGTGAACGCAACACCAATAACAATTTTAACAATCCAGTCACTCTTCAAGCTGAAATGCAACATCCACTGCTACAAGAATCTTTAATGCATTTCTCTGTTTAATATCCTTAAAGTTAAAATCTTTGTGTTTTGGACTGTAGGTCGGACTAAACAGGCTATTTTAATACGTTGCCTTGGGCTCTGGAGAAAATTGTGAGGGGCATTTTTCACAATTCTCCCTCATTTTAGGGACAAAAGGATTAATTGATTGATTGATGAATTGATTAATTGCGAAAATAACTGGCAAATTAATCAATGATGAAAATAATCGTTAGTCACAGCCCTAATTAATTATGCAACCATGTAAATGGTTTAAGCAGACTTTAACTCACACAGGCAGCAGCAGCTTTGTTGTCTAAATATAAATGCAGCCACATATGACTAACTGAATGCAACCTTGTTAATCATTTATAAGTAAAACAAACTCCAGGCAACTGCCAAGATGATGGAAACACAATTCATTCTACTACAAAGTTAATTATGCGCTTCATTGTGTTCCAAAAATAAACTGTTAAGTGGGCATCATTATGCATGGCTACCAAGGTCATCAGGCATTCAGTATCTTCAGAGACACGAATTCAACTTGCCGTTAGCGGAGTCTTGGGTGTTACACATTTCACTGTTCACCTCTAGGACAAGAATGTCAGTTTTCCTGACGGAGGAAGCCGCTCAGGACTCTCGCGCCATGGTGCCGTCTGCACTTAGTGTCACATGCAACGCAGTGAGCTGCTGTGGCTGAGGTGACTTTCATCTTTCTCATTTTAATGGGCAATCACAGTCAGTCCCTTCTGTTTATTATTTCACTTTTTATCTATTGGCCATTTGGGTTATCTGTTTATATTCACATGTACACTGAATCACACACAGTTATTTCATACAACACTATAGTTATTACGCAAAAAATCTGGAAATGTCACTTCCTCTATGAATCCAAATATTTACATATTTGGTTTATCTTTGACACTGAGAGCCATGAACCACAGTTACAGGATATAAACACAGACACAGACACACAGCCTTTAGCAAAGTAAAACACGTTGACATGATTTAGTTAACTCAATAAAAACTTACAGCATACTGTGATAATCTGGACACCTTGTATAATCATATGTCGTATTTACTGTATAATAATTCTTTACTAAATCTTTGGCTGGTAATTACTAAAGTAATACATAAAATACTGTGGCTTTAAGAAAAGTGGGCCTGCTCTGACACCACCCGCCATTCACAACAACCCTGAACCTCTGTTTCAATGTGCCCTTTATGTATGCACTTTATACATAATGGCAATTATGCCTAAGAAAAGCTCCAAGAAATAGGTGTTTTCATAACAAATTAATAACCATGATTTCTCAGGCTGAAGGTTATAAAACAAGATCATTATCTTTCACATTAAAAAAATACATTCCCTTTATTTACTGTCTCGTACTCTGCTAGCTACCTTAAACTAGCAGCAGCACTTTCAGGACTGCATGTCATTGTTGTGCTGTCAATGCATTTCTGACAGTGTTTTCAGTCACCCCAGACAATGGTTGTGGTCCACTTAATTGATGTAATTAATGTTCATCATGTTGAGTGTTTGCTGAACGACTTCTAAACCCAGAGCCTCTCGGCTCCTCTCAGGAGGGGAATTGGGCGAGCATGAAGCACTCGAGTTTTTTGTCATGCTTCACAGGAACCTAGAAATGAGTGGAATAATTCTCAGCTCTTAAGCATGCTCAGAAGAGCTCAGCAGCAGGGCTCAACTAAGTCATTCTCCATGGCGTGGATCGCTCCCAGGCAATCCTGACCAGCCAGCGTCCGGTTACCTGGACACACATCCACTCGCCCCACAATACGCAATCATTTAGTGGCAGGTGATGCATGGTAGAGCAAGCACAATGATACTGACTAGATGTCATGTAAGAGGGGACTGTTTACACTCTGTCGCACTGTGGCAGTCTGTGTGTGGCGACGCTGCGATGCCTTGTACTGTCCTTGATGCACCTCGTGCTGTCTGGAGGTGATTGGAGTAAAGCAGGAGAGGAGGAGATATAGCAGAGCTGAGAGGAGGAGAAGGAAGCAAAATCTTACTTTGTGTGGTGGAAGATATTTTGTTCTCTCATCTCTAGAATTATATAAACTGCTTGTGGCGAGTGGAGGCCTCAGCTGCGGTGAAAATAGGCCTCACTCCCTAACAATCTACTCCACATCTCCAAATCTTCCATCTCTGCCCCTGAGCGGTGGCAGAAACAAACAAAAACCTCCTGCTCTCCACTCTTTGTCTGTATTTCATTTCCTCTGAGGAAGAGGGCTCTCTTAAAATATTCAACCACTTTAAAGTGGCATGTCACACTGACCAGGCTATTTTCTTTGATGAGCTCTAGTCCTAATCCTTCAATGATACATCTTCTTCCAACTCCATCACTCGAGTGAGGTACCCTACAGAATAGTTATTGGTTGAAGAATCTGTGGGGGGAAAAAAGGGAATTGCCGGGTTTCCAAGCAGCTCTTACACATCAGGCGTATAAATGAAGCTGTGTGACACTATGGTCAAATGGATTTCTGCACACACACCCTTAACATGCTGCTGGGCCACAATCTGAGCCCCCCCAGCCTTGGCTCAGCCCACCTGCCCCACCTACGGTGTAATTCACTCTCCAGCTAAAGCCGGGTAGTAGGTCTGACCCTGACAGCTCTGGCCGTCACTTACTGCTGACCTCCAGCAAGGTGCCAATGAAACATGTCCATTGAGTGGTGAGCCGAACAAACTGCCTCACCTGGCTCCTGCTGACAGCTCAGCATTTTAAAGAGCGGTAACGGATCAACACCGGTTGATAGCCGCACAGCCATGCCGCCTTGCCTCCAGCCAGAGAAATGCACTGCAGCAAAAGCCTACACTTAGAAGATGAGGGGGGGGGGGGGGTTAATTCTGACACTTCAAATATTAAACCAATGAAAATATTAATTTCAATGCAATAAACAAAAAAAAAAGAGTAATTATCCAATAATAATGCAAATACGGTGAGCGTAGAAGGTGTTTGCTTGTTGTGCTGAGCCCTAATCGTTTTTGACAGTGGCGGTCCTAGACTCTGGGGGGGAGAGAAGCAAATCAAGGCCCCCTAACACCCCCTGGTGTCGTTTTTCCACCTCTTTTTTTGTTTCTGGTTTTCTGGTATTTGTCATTTTATTGTGCTGACGGTTACACCTAATGTCTGTTTGACAGTAACAGGTAGCTAGCTGACTGTCCTTGCTAAGAGTCCAGATGTCATACAGTCCCTGGTAGGGACCCCACTCAAGGTTTTTGGAGGCAGTGGACTGCCCTGTATAGTGCCTTTATGGGAGGTTTATGTGGCTTGTATTTATCATTGCATAATTTGCGCATGAGTGGCCATCATGGGGCCCCTTTGCAAAAAAAATGTTGGGAACCCCAAACAGTTGCCTGGTTTGTCACTCCTGATGGTGTGCCCCTGCTTTTTAACATTATCAGCCCAGTCTCATTCCGAACTCATCAAACACTGCCCCTTTATCAGTTATTTCAGTGTCAGACACCAATGCAAAAATGCACTTTTCGTGGCAGTATGATAGCCGCTGGGTGGCGTCTGATTATATCTCTGCCAGACTGCATCAATTTGAAATGTTGACGGTAACAACGTAATATAAGAAGCTAGAAAGCTAGACCCTATGGGCAGGTGGGAAGGGAGGTGGATGGGTCCAACAAGCCCTGGACTTTCACCTGGGAGCCCGATGTTCTCTTCCCATGTGAGTGATGAGCCAAACCATGATGTTTTTCCTAAACCTAACCTCATGCTTTTGTTGAACAAGGAAATTAAGAGAAATATGAGTTGTTTTACTAACATTGTAAGTTTATTTTAAAAAAGACTGTATGCATCTAATGAGCAGAAACTGTACATTCCCTGTAAAAATGGAAGTGTATTTTTAAAATATACTGTGCATATAATAAGCTTAAATAGACACTATGTCCCACACCCTCCACAACAGATACAGGAGATTTCCATACATAGACATGAAAATCCCAAAGCAGAGATATTTAATGAGTTGGGATGAGTACTCATTGGATTTTATATGACATCTTAGAAAAATGTCATTTGTAATCAATAATTTAACTGTTACTTTCTCGTAACCATGCAAACTACATTTGTAGTTGCAAATGGTGCATAATGTTTCCATTTCAAATTGAGCTTTTGTTTAATTGAGACATTTTACAGCAAGGAAACATAATAAGACTTGAGCAATGTTTGCTCATGACAACAAGTCACCAATCTGATAATCCTTGAGCCTATCCATTTATTCTGGCTAGCATATTAGCTAACAATGGTCTCCTTACAGACACAGGGTTACATTGACATCCCTAACGCCTCCATTTTCTGTCCATCTGTCCAATTTAGGTCCAAAATTTACTGGCGTTTAAGTCAAATAGTGGCTCTCCTTTCACTCTCTTACTTCTAGGCCCTTGTCACACCAAGCATGTGCTATAAACTGGGAGCGGCCACCCATGGTTTTTCAGGAGCCCAGCATTAACAAGCCTTTCACATAACCAGAAATCTCATTTCAAAATATTGCAAAATAGAGCTTTGAATAGGTGAAGTGACTTTGTGATAAAATATTCAGAAGAAGAAAAAAGGCTGTTTCAATCATGTGAAAAAATACTGTTTTCATGTGTGAGAATAATAAAAAGAAGTTTATCCTGACATTTAAAAAAATGAAAAATAAAAGATATGATGTACAAAAAATTGCACTTGTTTGGGTGAGAAATCAAACTTTCTTGATCCACTTTGTAGGTGTAGTTTTTAATTTTAGAAATAAGCAGGCTTCAGTTAATAATATTAAAAAAATTGGAGCAAAGTGTTTAGTTTTTGCAAGAAGCAGACAGATTGCCTCCTCTGAGTGTTTCAGTCATTAAAATGATAGCAGCCACAGTGCATTTTTTTCAACAGAGCCGAGATCCAGTAATATTTAAACAAATGAGAATAAAGTTCCAATTTTACAGGGTCATAAAAGCTTATTAGAGCGTTAGCACAGCGTCCCTCTGATCTTTCGCTCTTTCGCTACCTTTGCTTCTCCAATTCAGTGAGAAAAATTAGCCTTTTTGTCCTGCAAATATTTTGACCTTTATAAAATGGAGCCAGTGCGACTGCAATACTTCCAAAGATCCAACTATTCTTATTTCTGAATACACTGTTTCTTTGTCGCCACTTTCTCTCCCTGTCTGCGCCCTCTCAGCTGTGCAGTGCATCGTCATTTACATAAACGCACGTGATTGAACACAACGCAGCAACCGGAGGACCCAGGCGGACTAATAACAGTCCATTCTGCATCTGACAGCTCACTCTCCGTCAGGTGAAACTCTGGCTGTGGTCGAGTGTCTGACTCGGCTTGTACCCACAAAACAGCAACACCGACGTCAACAATTCCGAGCGTGAGAAATAGGAGGTGCGGGGAGAGTGTGTCAGATTAGAGTCCATTGCATGAGTCTCACGCTCACTGCGGGAGATTTGGCCTAAGGCCATGTTCCAGATTTGGGGGAGTTCCAGGTGTTAGTCAGCACAGTTATCCAGCTTATCAATCCTGCTTCATGAGTCAGGCCTTTGCTCTTGCTTCTGTCACAGCGAGCAAAACAAATTCAAATACAATCACAGTTAACTAATACCCCGACACAAAAAGCACCACAATGAGCTAAAAATGGAAACTGGCTAGTAAATTGCAATATTAGTAACCCTGCAGGTAGTGAGAATGGACAAGACTTTTCACACACACACACACACGCACACACACACGCACGCACGCAAGCACACGCGCACACACACAGCAGTTCAGGGGAATGTCAGCCAGTGTTTTTAGGCTCTAATAAATCAGTGATTTGATGTTCTGTGTGGTTAAATCATCTTTAAAAATAAGCTCATGACTCTTTCACAACTTCAAACTGACTCACTTACAGCATTCATTTCCAAAGGAGTCTATTTAATGAATTTCATTTCCTTGTGCATAAAAAATGTGATAATAGATGGGAAATTCATTACAGAGCATTATATTACTGTCAGGTAGCAGTGGCAGGAGATGTATGCTACTGTTAACCAATTCATTTTGAAACTGAAATTTTGTACTTCACAATGCTAATGCCAGTATATCAAGAAATTATAATATAGAAATATATACACTATACATAGTGCATACATATGTAGGCTAATTCATTTTCTTTAATTAATTTGTCATTATCTCCCAGTGTCCTTCCAAACCTCCTACAATGACAAAACCTTTATATAAGCCTATAATAATAATAATAATAAAATAATAATAATATCTGCAAAGGAACCTCTATGTCAACAAGACTACTCAACCATGTTGAAAACAAATGAACTCTTAACAAACTATTACCACAAAAGTTAACACACACACAGACATAAGGACTCCTTTTCAGAAAATTGCAATTGTTGCCATTTCTAGCAATTTCTTTATCCATCAATTAACTTGCTGTGTCCTGACTTCATACCAAAAGTTAGGTCAGGTTGTTTCATTCATAGAAATTGTCTCAAAACTAAACAAAACTTTTCTGAAAGGTTCTCCATGGAGTTTACGACCTCTAGCAGCGCTATGGGGATGTTTCTCTATGAGTGGATCCCCGTTTTGTTTATCGTGTCCATGCTTGCATGGGGAACGCACGGGGGGGGGGGGGGGGGGGGGGGGTTGGCACAGGGATGCATAAACATAACTTTTGTTTGTTTACAAGAAAACTCCACTGGGCCCCTTTAATGCACTCTTGTTTTTGAAAGCAGAAATCTCTGGAGCATGTGCATTGTGACTTATAGGGTAATCAGACTTTTCTGATCCCAAGACACACACACACACAGGGCAACCCCATTCTAATGTAATGCTGGGCTCAATTTAAGTCTTACTATAAATTCTTCAGCACACAACATTTGTTGTTCTTTAATTAAATTAGATGGTAGATCTAGAGCTAACAACAATTGCTAATCACTTTGCTCTAAGCTAAAGTTAGCCTAAGGCTTAATTTGATCTAGAAGAGAAGGGGTCAAAATAACACAGTGTTTGTTCAAGGCCCTGGATAAGTTTTGCCCTTGGATTTAATATGTGAAATGTGAAAAATGGCTAAAGAATCTGAATGTAGTGCAAGGCAGTGAGTAAATCATGTCAACAGCATGTCTCATGAGTCATATCATGCTGTTCTAAGCTATCTTACATGTGGTTCATCTTAAGCCTTTGCCATATATAGTCACATGGTTAACATTACAATTACAAGAGAGCTAAAAGCTTCATAAATGTGAGGTAACATTTGTGAAAGATTGAGTATGCCTCCAATATATCACCCTTGTCGCAGGGCACATGCCAGCTCATCATGCACTAATACAACATATCAAGCGTGTGTATGGTACAAACACGCACATACAAACAGTCCCACACAACAGTCACTTCTTGTCTGTCTGCACAGTAGCCAACCGTAGGCAGCACAAGAGCTGCAGAAAACAGGCTTAGACACACAGTTCTACATGAAAACCCTTCTTTTCCATGAGCTGATCCTTCTTTGTTCTGCATAAATGCCAATTACATAATTCTCTCTGGCATGCAAATCAGATTAGATGAGGCCATGGCAGATCACCTATACCGCTCGGTCTAGTGCTGCTGCCAAATCCACAAGAATAGAATATTTTGGGACACCACATTTCTGTGCATTTAACAATTTAATCAGCTTTTTATTCAACAAGCATAGCCTATATATCATTCTTAATGTAAAAAAAAAATCATAGTTATAACATTAATGATTTTCACAAAGTCACTATGTCTTTCAGGTACATGGAGGCTACTATTTGTGATGCAGGAGGACATATTTGGCATACACATGGTGGTATTTGATTAAACGCAATTTGAAATTTTGATAGTGAAATATCAAGGGTATTATCAAATGCTAGAGATGTCCAGGAGTATACATGACGTACTATATCAGGGGGATATTTGTATGCTGAGAAGAGACACTGACATTCAGCTTGTGGGCACTGATACCCAGAATCACGCTGGGAAAGGGAACCAATGCAAATTAGCAAATCGAAGGAAAGTGACACTATGCTGTTGGCTGTAGGAAACCATCAGAAAAATGTTGCGGCAGTGCACAATGCAGTCAAGAAAAGCACAAAAGGCCTCTCACTATGCCTTTCTGTGTTTGCGTGTGCAGGGGCGCATGTGTGCACTTCCTTGTGTGCGTGCGTGTGTGTGCATGTGTGTTTGTCTGTTTGTTTCAGCCCAGGGAACTAAAGAGCAGAACAAACCACAAGTTGCCTGACAGCACAAGACCCTACCCAAAGTGAACTTTGAGTACGCAGGGACAGCTGGTGGAGGAGAGTGGAAAAAAGAGACAAAAATGGAAAGCAGAAATAAGGCTGTTGCAACTGCAATGCATTACTCATGACTTTGGGAAGAGCTTGTGTCAGAAATCTCTTACTATACCACACAGAACATACTTTGATTGTATTTATTCATTTATGGATGGACCTATATATGTATGCATTGTACAATAAGTGACAGGCGGAGAGTGGGCATCCACTATGCGAAAGCACCTATTCACCACGGATGTGTGTGTGAGAGACAGGACACTATAAGACCCACCAATGAAAATCAGGCACTAAGAAGGTGTCGATTTATGGGGGTAACATCAGTATTGACCAATATTCACCTCGTTGACATTTATCGACAGAAGTGGATGATGTTTTGTTTTTTTTCTTTTGTGTGTGTGTGTGTGTGTCACGTCAATATAGCACAGGCTAAAAAGCAGGGCTCGAGACTAACAGCGTCCTGTTGTCCCACGGATAATAGAAAAAGTGTTTGGGACAAACAGAGATCTTCCCAGGACGTCTTGTGGACAAAAGGATGCAGTAAAGTCACTATGCGTGTCAGGGGATGCACTCTATTGTCTCCGTGGTAATGTTACACTGTGAACAACTAATCTGTGTTAAAATCAGCAGGTGGAGAGCTAGCAAACGTTAGCTGTTAGCAGCCGGAGGCCAGAACTGAGAGTTCATGGAGGTTGCACTGAATTACATAATGATGCATTCAAGCTCTGTTTAGTAAAAATGTGCATTGGGTGAAGGGAAATTACAATGTTCTCATGATGTATTCAAATGCAATCTTGTAAAATGTAGTTCTTGGTGGGGAACTTGAATAAATACAATTGTTTGAAGGATATAAGAGAGGGAATCATGTTATATTATATAGAGTAAAAACTAAACAGGCTTTTGAAGAAGTTATTTTCAAAAACATTTTATATTAAAAAAAAAAGTTATATTCAAGGTTGTTTCATAAATGTGTTTAACTGAATTTGTGCTCACTGATGATAGTGTAATAAAAGACTGAATGACTTTAAATCTGCAGAGTTGTTTTTTTAAAACAAAGATGTCTTTGTTTCCCTGGCACAAAATGGCAAATACATAACAACATTAATAAGATAAACAACAACAACAGCATCAGTATCAGCCCAGAACTGGTGCATCCCTACAAGTGACATAAAATAATGTCAGGCTACAGGCTACCTATCAGAATGTGGGATTCATGGTACATGTTCTGAAAATAGAATATGTTGATTTTTTTTTTTTTTTTTTTTTTACAAATAACACTTTTTACAGTGTAGTTAGGCTGCAGGCACATTTCAGTAAGTATCCAAGCATACATGCTCTAAGTGCACAGGCCAGGCAGCAATATACGTACGTTACATTTTGCATTAATAGATGCAATCCCAGTCCCACATCCCTCCAGGCTCCCTATTGTTAATGGTTTTATGAAGCACACAAGACCAGTGACATTAACTTGATATTCAGCTTCCATCTTAGCACATAAGAATGCTAAAAATATAGAGTGAGAAGAAATGACTGTCAACAGTTCCCTGTTGTAGATAAAGAGAACAGCGCTTGCTTTCTTAATGTTGTAATCCATCACAATCTGTATGATTTTTTTTTTTCTATTCGAACCACTAAATAGAATTGGGATAGAAAAGCAATTCCCTTTAGACTATAAGATTTTACATTTTGAGCACATGAGCACCCTCAGATTTTCTCCTATATCAGCTGAAAAATGCACCCAATTTTTGTGAGTGTTTAAAATGTGCTCGATGCAAGTCAGATGAAATTCAATTTGCCATCTTGAACATCCAGAGACACACAGCTATATACTGCCAGTTGTGAGCACATCTGGGTTGTGCACATAACGTAAACATCCTTTACGCAGTAGCCAGAGGACATACAAAAAAAAAAAAGAAAAGAAAAAGCACTGCACAATAATAGGTTTGATGCCTCTGTCCCCCTGTGCTAAACTATCAAACAGAGCAATGTGTCCCTGCTGCAGGCCTGGCCTCCGGGTCTTGGGGACAGACATAGAAAGATACAGATCTATAACCTGCAGTATCGGGTCTAATTGATGCAGGTCTACCATGCAGGGAAAAATCGACATGACAGGCATCAGCCACGTGTGACATGCTTTATCGGTTTGTTTGGGTCTCCTGGCTTGGAGGAGTTACATGGAAAGTGATGTCAGTGCACATGCATCATGCACAGCTCATTTATACCATTTTTTTTGTCATTTCTTTGTTTAACAGTGTATGAAATTGTCGCGGAACTTGTGGAGCGCAATGAAGGCGGAGCTCTTTAAAATGACAGTAGAGATTGTGCGACCGAATCCTGCTTGAACAGCGGAGCCCCGGCAGTGTGAATCTGAAATGTCTGCTTGGGATGCCCTCCACAGATCAGCAATGAAATGTGTTAAAATTTGCGAGGAACATCTGAAACACAGATGTCTAGCGGATGTTTCCCATAACACTTCCTCCTCCTCTGACATGGTGAGCTGTCTCTCTTCTATTCATATGCTAATGCTCAATCAGGCTGTCCAATCCGGAAGCATTTCCAACCACTTTTTTTTTCCGCAAGCAATCAATTAACCTTGGAGAGAGATAAAAGCTTAAAGAGTCACATAAGAGACGGGCTAGAGCAAATGGTGATATGAACTGAAAAAAAGGAGGAAAAAAAAAAAAACTACCAAGATGGGAAAGAGGCAGTTGGGGAATAGCTGGATAATGTAGGTATAAACACACAAGTCTGTGCCTAGGAAGGCTCGACTGAAGCTCATTCTCATCTAAGCTGAGTTTCCCCCCACTGCAGGAGGGACTTCCAACACCTTCAGCTGCAATATAAATGTTAATAGAGTTCAGGGAAAGAAAACGAGGTGTAAACAAACAAATGTGGTATTCCATGCTTTGGGGCAGCAGGAGGGCCCTGCCATTGAGCAGTACGTCTGCGCGCGTGTGCATGTGTGTGTTTGCATGTGCTGCGGGAATGAGGAGAGAAGAGGGAATAAAGATGGGGCTTCTCACACACTCAGTATGAGCGAGGCTGTAGTGGACCTCCAGCGGTGGAGCCCTCCCAAACCCTTCCTAAAAACTCCAGAGAGAGACTCCGCCGTAAGACAGCCCAGATCATTTCTCGACATCCTAAAAAAAGGCAGCTTTGAGGTTGAGAGCAAATAGAAATCCGTCACTACTGCCACCGGAAACACACTGAGCATCCAAAACCAAAACAAAAGTAGGTCTCGTTCTATATTGAGCGTAGTTTAAATATCAAAGTATGTGAAAGATACAGTATCATATGAGGCTCTCCTCTGTACTGCTAACAGTCATTTACAGTGCACAAAAGCAGGGCAGTGAGACAGAGGGAGAGATGAAGGGTAGGTGGGTGGTAAACACTCACATCCTCATTCTAAGCAGACAGGCAGCCACAGCTCTCCGTCCTGACTTGTTCAAAGGGTTGGCAACCTTCAGACCAATTAGACATCACAGGGCAGCCTGCACAGCACCCGGCTTTCATATAAACGGCTCTCCATGAATTTTTAATCAGCTATAATTTAAGGATTTAAATAAAGATCAAATTCTTCCGGCTGCACTGCGAAGAGGTGTCTGCCTGTGTATGTGTGCGTGTCTGCATTTTTATGCAATCAAATGGAAGTGAGTGCGCATGAATGTGTTCATCTGTCTTCACCCCCCCACCACCACCACCCATCCTTAATGTTTCCTCTTCTTCCTCTCTCACTCCCCTCTCTCCCCAATCCCACCTGCCACTGTTATGAGCAGAAGCCCGGCAGGTTCTCTAACCCAGAGCAGAAAATTTCCTGACTGACTGGTTGACTGGTTGACTGGTTGGCTGGCTGAGTGGCAGCATGTGAAGAGCAGGAGACAGATCTGCAGGGAATCACTGACAGATGTAATTAATGAGGTCATACTTGGAGTTGGCAGTCCCCTTCATATCCAATTCCTGCCGATCACAACTGAACACACCTGCAGCTCTAACAGCAAGGGGAAAAAAAAAGACAATACACCTCCACAGTGAGGGAAACACAGACTTGGGCAGTCTTTTTTTTTTTTAGCAGACATTGTCCCTTCTGAATCTGAGATAAGACTTTACATGGCACAAATCCCAAAACATTATCTAAGCTGCAGTGACAGAGTAAAATGTACCAGTGGCTGAACTTTATTTGGATTTTATTTTGCAATATTTCTATTGAACAAACATTTGAAAGGATGTTTTTGTTTTTTTGCATTTTTGACTTTCAACATTACAGAAAGTCAGCAATTGCAACTGAGAACAGATTTTTTACCTCATATTTAAAGATTGTAAAGGCTGGTCTTCTGTATCCCTGTTGTTTTTTAAATTTTCTACTTCCATGTTTTCTCCTGTTTCTGCCTCACTCTGATTCTTAGGTGTTACAGGTGCAGGCAAAGTAATCAGGCAGCCTAGAGTTGTAATCTCTCTTGTAATATGCTACCTAATATCTTTTATTGTAAGGAATATGCTGAGGTTCCTATTTTTGCTTTCCCTATTTTGTTTTACTTTTTGATTTTATAAACCTGGGTCTGTGCACATCAACAATGCTTGCCTCAAAAATAAATAAATAAATAAAAATAAAATTGGCAAAGCAATCACCATAAATGCCAACTGAAAACACTTTTTAAGAATGCAAACAAAAACACATAAACGTGGGTTACTTGGAAAGTCAAATTGGGCATTTTTTCCTCCTTACTATGTTTGGGAACATTTTCCACAATAACTGAGAGCGTGACATTTAATGAAACAGTAATAGAAACACAAATCAAGAACAAAGCCGTTCAGTGCAATGTAGGTACTGCCATAGACCGTGGTGCTGCTGCAGTACACAGCACCAACAGCAGCCGTACGGTTAATTATGCTGAATGTCAATGAGTATTCCTCCATTTCCTCCTAGACCATATTATACCATCTCCTGGCCTGGTTTCTATCTTTACGGTGGAGAGTATTTATTACCTGTAAACAAGTGGGAAAACAGGCCTTCTCACGTTTCACTGGGGCTCCCTCACTCATCACTAATATGTGAAAATATGTATTCAGGTCAAAGATTTCAGGCCTCCCCTCGAGACCCTGTCGGTCTTCAGCCCTCCTTAGTGCAAACACGCAAACAAACACATGTACTAAAAGGGCACACGTTGCCTAGCAAATACAGTATACTCAACGGAGGATACAGAAATACATGCACACACAGAGCACGACCCACAGGTATGGTCATTGTTTGCATGAGCATGTGCGTGCATTTACGAGCACACTTACATTTCCCCCTCTTTCTGCACATGGGGCTGACCAGCCAGTACAGCTTCAATGGTACACTTACTCACCCTGAAAACAAAGGAGAGCCTTGGCAATGCTCTTGTTATCCATCACCTCTTCAATCTTGCATAAATAACTCTTAATAAATAGCATCATCGTGTCAGAGAGCTTTCAGCTGCATGGCCTCCCCTGCAGCTCCAACCTATTTTTTTTCTCTTCGCTCTGCACTTTTATCCTTACTTGTTTTGCATTTTTGCCTCGCTTAGCATAAAGGGATACAAAATATTTTGAAAACAGGGTTCTGGTGACTCTTCAAGGATGCAAGATGCAATTTCCCAGGACGGTTTAGGTACACTCATCCCTTTGGAGGGAATGGCAAGCTGTGGTGAATTTAAAACCATTCTGACTGACCATCTTTGCCCTACAGCGAGGTATTACCGACCCGATTAGAGTGGTCTATTTTAGGATGGCGACAGCCTCATCTACAAGGCACAGTCAATCACTGAATGGCTGGAGGAGCATGAGAACAATGTAAACCCCATACAAAGACAGTCTCAATGGACATGTCTGAATTCAAATTAATGCTTACCACAGATTAGACTGGTAAGTTATTGCATAGAGGCCTGTCACAATAACTGCTTTTGTTGGATGATTTATTGTCCCTCAAATAATTGTGATGCATGATATCATTGTCAAGCTAAGCGAAGCTCCAGGTACACCACAAGCACCTTTATAATCCGACCAGTGTGCTGCGGTTGGCTCCCCAGGATGGAAGGCCTGGGAGCCATGAGGTTTTCCGATGCATTTTTGGTGTGGAAGATGAAGTTGTTGGAGGGTAAATCTGCAAATGAGAGACTTTTAAGATCATTGTCGAGGTTGGCACGCTAACGACTATCAGAAGTCTGCCCCTTTCACTACAAAAGTGCAGCTGCAGGCTACCAGTAAGCTACGCTGTGTCGTCTTTGAAGTGTTATTTTATTTTTCTTTGGACTTACACAAGTAGGATGGGGTGGACAGAAAAAACGAAAGGATAAATGTTGCGCCCAAGCATTTTAATGGTCAGGAAAGCCCTTCTGTTTATTCTGGTATCATGTTGGCTAAAATGTTGGTGTTCATTTTTATGTAAACAAACACATGTAACACAACAGGCACAATTGAGGTCAGCAAAATGATTGATGTCATGTCCATATATTGTAAGTCAATAATGCAGTTATTGTGACAGGCCTAATCACATACATAAACATAGCCTAGTCTGACTTTTAATAATTCTATTTTACATTATTCAATTGTTATATTCTTATTTTAGTTTTTTTTTTATTTCAATTGCATTAACACACTTGATTACATAGAGTAGATCTCATTGTTGCATAATCAGTAAGGAGAAATCTGATAAATGCCTTTTGTCTTTATCCAAATATTCCTTTTAAGGTTTTGAAGGTGATTTTTGATCACATGGGAACCAAAAGTCAGAAATCACAGCAGCTAACCGTAACATTAACTACCCTAACCTTATTCCAATAGCAGGGCCTCATATTCGTCTGCCAAGCAGCCTGGTCGTCATTAAATATCCAAATTAAATCATCCATCGCCTCATCTTTTGTTGCACCAGTATCACTACTAGGACCTCACACTACCTTACGTCAAAAACTTTGAGCTATCCCTATTCTTCTGCTTCAATGGATGTGGTAATTGTGAGCTTGTTTCCAGTGTTTGTGTAACAAAAGGCCTCAGGTGCTGTAGCTTGTTTTGGCCCTTTTTGGTGTGTAGCAGAGTGCAGCGCTCCAAACACACTGGAAGCACTACAAAAAGCTCTACAGTGCAGTAATTAAGTAATAGCATTTCAACATAATTACTAATAATTGTTAGAAGTAAGCAGAATTATCCTCTAAAAGCACTAAAGATGAGTGCAAGGTAGTTCGACCCCATTCAATATTGCTTATTTTGTCTTCTCTCCTTATGTTTCGCCCTCTCTGTCTTTTTGATGATGAAACACTCACCGGCCACAGTAACACATTTCACGTGTTATCATTGTTTTAACAAGGCTTGGGCCTGGCATTCATGTTTCCTGCTTTTTTACTTTCATTTTTCACAGTCCACCTCAAAGAGCAGTGTCATGTTTTATCTGACCATCTCACACAGAGCCTAGAGAGCCTATCTCTTTTATCTGACCACCTCTAACACCCTCTCTTTTTCTCTGTCTTTTTTGCAACTAAACACACACACACACACACACACACACACACACACACACACACACACACACACACACACACACAACCCTGCCATGAGGGGGTAGGATTTAAAAAAAAAAAAAAAAGGTTATTTCTCCCTAATAGCCTAAGGAGAGCTTGCTGTGTCTTTTAGTGGAAATAAGGTTATTAATAAGGTTATGGTGCCCTTCTAGGAAAAGGTTGCCTTGAGATGTCATGGCAACAGCCTTCAGAGAAAAAACAAAATCAATCAGCACTTAGGGTAGATGAGATCGAATGACATCAGAAAGGACTATACAAAGAGTTTAAATAATGACATGTGGCTGAAATGGTGGAGACAACCTCAGCTTCACCTGCACAAGCACACGGCTCCCTCCCTCCAGGCTTTCCCCTTTCCTCCTATACCCTTTTATGGAGCTATTTCTTTCACTGAGAAAGACACTGGTTAAGCCCTCTTGACTATACCCAAGTTATTTATAGACGGAGAGGTTCCACAACAGATAACCGTTGTCCAAAGTAGGAAGAAGAAAGGATGATAACTGGTCATTTAAACCCAAAGTGGCAGTACAACTGTGACTACAACACAACAGACTGACTTAGTGCCTTGGCCCTTTTGTTCACAAGACCCTTTAATGTTGCAAAATAGACAATGACACTATATTAAGTGCTCAACAATGGGGTTTCTAAAGTACGATGAATCCCACAGGGTCTACTAGAGTTAGAGGCTGTTAAGGAATCTGTCCATTGCTCTGTGATGAATGATGTGGTACCTAGCGTACTTTAGCAATGATAGCTTATAGCTCCATTAGCCTGTAACTACAGAGAAAGGGTCAGAGAAAACGGTGAACTCCTTGGCAACATACAGAGCATGGGCTGGCTGCAGTGGCCAGAAAGATTCATTAATCTAAGATGATGAGTCTTGGTCAGTGTAATTAGGCCTCCTGACACAGAGAGCCTCACTAGAGTTGTGTTTAAGCCCTTTATGGCAAAAAAGGAATCGTCCCAGACGTGCTAGCAGCGGTTAGCTTTGAAACAAATAGAGCAATGAAGCCTTGATATTATTGTTTACAAGCATGTCTGTGGATTTTCCTTAGGTGCTGCACTGGGTCTGTGGGAGTTAATCATTCATTGGTAGCGGGTGGCTTTAAGACACAAATTCAACTCTTGCTGGCACCCGAGCTACCAGCATCACCCACACTTTCTATATATAACTCTTTTTCCATGGTGAGGCCATTTGTGGAGCAGAGTTCACAAGGACACTAGCCAGAGGAGATTTCTACTCTAACATTGTTAGCTAGACCTAAGGAAACATTACAGTCAACACCCTCTTTCATAAAAAATAACACTGTTATCAACACTTTATACACTTTTGTGGCCACATGACCAGAGTCAGTGGACATTTGTTACAGGGCAAGTCTGCTAAACCACAACATCAAGTAGATCCACATACAAAATAAAAGTCTAAGGGATAGAAAAATCAGCCAAAAAGCTTTGGAGAGCAAATAGATTGTCTTCTTACTCATTAAAGGTACATAAGGTGATGTTTGACCACCAGGAGGCAAAAAGACTCCAAGCTAAATTACAGCAACACAGCCCTGATTTATTACACACACTCAAGTTCATAAGGCTGAAAAGCAAACAATTGCCCACTTAAACATCCTGTAATAACAGAGCAAAATGAGCATCCCAGTGGAATCCTTTATTTAAGCCATCTGACAAATGTATCATGCAGTCTAAAAGTGGTACAACAGGCCAATCTGTTTTCTCTGTTTTCTTTCTACTTCAGCACACTGGATTTGAGATGGAACAATGACTTGCAAAAGACCAGACTAAAGACAGCATGTATATGTGCATACATGCATATATAGAGACATTTGTAGCTGAAAAACATTATGGACTACATGCCAAAGCATCAATCATTGATTTTAAAACAAGCAATGAGAAACTCGCACACCTTTGGGAATAATAGTCCCATTAAAAAAAGTTTTTCTACCATGGTATTAACTTTTTACGTAGAGATGGACTTTTTTAGCCTCTTGTCGTTTTTGTGGGATTGTCATAAGTTGTTCTCTGTCCTGCCACTTTTCTATTTTGATTAATTTCGATTGATATGAGCCTGTAACTCTATGAACCTATATTTACGGGAGGGAAGTGTGATCATGTGAAATTAAGACCAATTCAACTGCTTAGCCTGCTGTTAACTTTACACATCTACTTTGTTTTTTGTAAATTAATATGGATAAATCTAGGGTTTTGGGGCAGGCCTTTTAGTACTGTACACTTGGGTTATGTCATATATTAACCGTTACTGTCAAAAAATGTTTTTTTTATACTGTCAAAAGGTTTTTGAATGTGCATCATGTTATATGCTCGACTGGTAGAGGAAATCTTGAGTGGGTGTTTTTTTCTCAGACACAGCTGTGGACTATCATGCAATTATGGGCTGTATTTAAGCACTGTGTCACTTTATGACTGTTAAATGTGTCTGGAGAAAGGACCTTGTGACTGAAACGGTAGGGCTGCAACTAATGATTCTTTTTATTGTCGAATTATCTGTCCATTGGTTCCTTGATTAATCAGTTGGTTATTTGCTTTATAAAATGTCGAAAAATGGTGAAAAGTGTTGATCAGTGTTTCCTGCAGCTCAAGAGGACATCCTCAAATACCTTGTTTTGTCCACAACCCAAAGATTTAGCGCCTGTTTTTACAGTTACGTATATTTCTGAAATCGGCTCACAAAGACGTCAGCTGTGCCCAATATTACTTGGTCCACAGCGTCCGCGGTTTTATCACTAGCGCCAAGAGGAAAACAAATCACTGTGCATGCACAGAACGTTCTTCTATGGTGTTTGACATATGGCGTAGTGCCACCTACTGGCCTGGCATGCTAATTGCAGCAAAAAGATGCCATTTTTGCGTTTTCGTGTAAACAGGGATATTGTTTTCACAACTGACCGTGTAAACCCGGAATTTTTTTATATGGGATAAATAAAAATCTGTTTTTATTTGTATCAGTATCCGTGTAAACAAGGCCTTATAGAGGAGTAATTAAACTAGAAAATATTCACGATTCAGAGGCTGGAATCAAAGAATTTTGACTATTTTTTTTGGTTCAAAAATTTCTCAAACAAGTTACCAAATTACTTGGCAGCTAATCTAACAGTTGACAACTAGTCAATTAATTAATTAATTGTTGCAGCTCTGCGAAACATAGACACTTTTTAAAAATAAAACAATGTTAAGGTTATAAGCATCCGGGAATTCCCTTTTCCCTTTGAAATTTGAACTCCAATTTAAAGCAAACACACAATGTGCTGCTTTGTACTGTGAAGCAGGAGACAGAGTCAGAAAACACTATTATTGTTTCTTCTGTGTTGTGTTGCTGTGATTATTTTTCATCATTAACAGAAACAGAACAACTCCTGTACCAAACAGAACGTCCTATACCCAGCAGTTCAGGAGAAACACTGTTAAATAAACGGTGACAAGTTGTGGTACATTTCTAAATGAAAACTTTGTCCACTTAGCCACTCAAAACATCTTGACTTAGCCGGAGAATGAGCTGCTCCATATTTGCATGCTGATGGAAGTAAAGCTTTCGATCATGTTTCAGTAAAACAGAATACATTTATCTGTGCACGTCCTCTTTGGTAGGAATGGCTGATTAATCTGAAAGCATCAACAAATACAGAACCTTGCTGATGACACTTACGTGAGAGCTGCTCTCACAGCCCTCTTAATAACCGCTGCCAGCCGTGCCCTGTGTAGCACAGCGAGCCACAGCCGAGTGCACCAATAGGGGACCCATTCCTTAAAGAACAATTAACAGGGCCATTTTAAAAAATCATCCAGCCCACACACTCAATTAACACAACCCACTTTTGCACTTTCCCCTCTATTGTGTCCTAGAATAGCCCAGTTGAATTGAAAGCTGTGTTGGTGATGACTGCATCACGGTAGGCCCTTGTGCTATTCCCATAGCAGCCACTCTGTTTGTCTGTAGCTTTAAAGGAAAGATTTAACAGCTTTAGGGATCACCTATCAAATGTGTGTCTTTTAGGGGTCTAAACGTGATGTAATTACTGTCTGTTTTTTTATTCCAGGACAAGACAGTCTAAATACATCTGTTTAACAAATGAAGTTGAACAGAAGAGAAAGACTGAAGCTGGGAGATAAGAGAGCAGCTCTTGTGCAAATATGTATTTGAAACAGAGAAAGAAAGAGCAGTCTGGGTTTGCAGTTGCTTTCATTGCCCTTGATGCTGAGTAACTTAAAAGCTCTGAGTCAATATTTATGGTCATCAAAAAATCATCTAAAAGTCCTGTGCTGACTAATAAAATGCTCGCTGTTCTACATATTGTTAAATACTGTGTCAGAATTGAATGGCAATCAGTTCAGTGTACAATGAATCTACTACAAAAATGCTTCCCCAGTAGTCTGTAAAATGCAAACACAATGTCCTAAAAATAACTCTTATCTTGCAGCAGTCATTATCATTGGGAACACTTCAGAAAACAGCAGCCCCAGTTGTGTGTAAATAAACAGTGAAAAGCAGAGGAAGAGGAAAAAGATAACATGCAGCAGGAATTCTATCAAGAGGCAGGGTGGGATGACTCATGAAAATAAGTGACTTTGAGTTTATGTGGGGAAGGACAATAAGGAGCTTTGAAGCTCTGAGATTACAGAGAGGTAGCTGATGGAGCAAACTAGGGAGGCTGCAATGTAGCACATACTGTGCACCGGCTCTGGTACTCACTCTTCTGGAAATACATGTAGGGCACGGCTTCATCAACCCCCCGGAGGGTTGCAGCCATTACATTAACACAGCTCACCTAGCGGGCAGAGGGACAGGCCGGTGCCTTTGTTGCAGTGCAAGTTCATCCTCGTCCCAAGCCAATACCCTCCATTCATTGGCCATTTATCATCATGAAATGACTGGATATGTTCCTCCATGGATTAAATCATCAGATAAAATACAGTAACTGTAATTGCCGCAACTTCTTAAAAAGTGTAGGATGTAATTAAGCATACTTCAAAGAACATAGACTTGAATCTCAAACTGCTCATTAACTGTTCGCTTATATGGATGCTCAAAAGAACACTGAGAACAATCGAGATCACTGGATGATCAGTTGAGGGAGGAAAACGTCTGTTTCACACACAGCACCAGTTTATAGACCACTATGCAACAAGATGTTTGTAGAAGGGAAGAACCCTGGAGAATCTTAACAGCTTCACAGCTGCTTAAAGCCCCCTGTGGCTGAAGTGATTAAATGTCTATTTTAAATTGAAAATTCTGGTCTGTCTGCGTGAAAACAAAATAACACTCTATACCAATATAATCAAAAACTGCCTGGACAAGTCCTGATCCTGTGCCTAATCAGGACATCCAAAACACCAACCCGGTCTCACTCGGAACTCGTCCAATACCAACGCTTGGTCTGTGGCCCTCGGTGTACAATACAGAGGCACCTTTTAGCAGCAGTATGAGATGCCCCGAACGATGGAGTCTTTTTGATGTTCCAAGCAACTGGTGTAGTGTAAGAAGCAATAAAGTCTGCACAGAGCAGATGGAGGTGGAGGTGGATGGGTCAAACAAACTCTGGACTTTCACCTAGGAGACTGCTATCCATGTCCCATGTGAAACCAAATGTCAATTAAGTTAATTTATTAACAACGTAGTGTGCTAGTATGTATGTATAGCATATTGTGACATTGTGTGAAAGTTAAAGGTTAAATTACGTGAGTGACAAATGTATTTGTTTTAAGCCAATACCTTTCTTTTTGAACCTAAACATATTATTTTCTTGCCTAAAACTGTTCCAAGTTTATTTTGAAAACAGACTGTATGCATTTAATGAGCAGAAACATTTCCTGTTAAAACAGAAGTTTATTTTGAAAAGACACTTAAAACTTAAGAACTTAAGAATACACTTTGTAGGCAGGGACTTCTCTGCACTGCAGCACCACAATGCTTAACTTGACTGATATTTTACCTTAAAAAATATTGTGCCTCCTGTGATTTCGGTATCGCAATAGTCCATATTGTGATTGTCCTGTGATTTCGATAAATTCCAATTAACTGTTCAGCCCTATGCTGGAAGGGTGCCTAGAGCGTCATAGTTTGACGTTTAGGGCAAGGGTCCATATTTGATGAGTTAGGAGTGAAAATGTGTTGCTAATGCATATCAGCACATATATTCACATACATCCCAATGCAAATGATTGAGGTTATCTGTAGACTTATCTGTGCAATGTAAAATTTCATGTGCATGCCTAGTAAATCAGTCCATTCATCTCTTCAGTCGTTGCCCCTTGAAAGCGGCAGCAGTGAATCCTCTCATCTATTTTTCCTTGGTGACAGTGACAAAACATGGCCAAAGATGGCTGTCTGGAAACAGTGCTTGGATCTGTCCTTCCTTCCCTGGTTTAGTCACCACCATCAACCCGTTCTGTTTTTATTAAGCTTTAACCATGCAAACATGGAACAATGGAAGTAATTAAACATACTGTAACCCTAGCTCTATGACAACAGGCCACTTAACCTTTATAGGAAGAGATGAAAGGCCTGAGGACATGCAAATTTCACAAAACATGAAAATGAGTGGATAAGCCTGGTATAGAGCCTATAGTCTAGTAAGGTCTGCCTCACAGAACTAGAGTTACACTATAAACCCATCATACCATACATACCGTCATTCAGTCCCTGTGATGCTTTTTATAGTTCTGCTGGAATGGTTGTTTTTCACTGCTGCCATCAACCTGTGTGAGCACTGCATATAAATGACTATTCTCCGCACATAATTATTACTATACAAACTACTCGAGAAACCAGAAGTACCTAAAACGTCTTTACAAGAAATGTGCAATCAAAGAGATCACCCTTTCTGAGTAATCTGTAACACTACCTACCAACCACTCATTAGAGCCCTCCAAGTCCTGTTTCTGCTACGCAAAAGGAATTTCTAAGTTCACTGCAGTCAAAAACCTTTCAAAATTATCATGCAGGCAGATTATATGTTTGCAGTGCAAGAAGTCAGCATCAATCTTATTTATATCCCACCTGCCATCAAGGAAGAAAACCATGTCTATACATGATTGAAAATGATTGCTGGCTTTTTTTTTAACCCCAATCAGCGGTGAAGTGGTGTAACTTAGCTGGCCGTGTGGACTATATTTAAAGAGTAACTAAACCCCAGAGTTTTGGCTGAAGTGTCTCTACCCTGAAAATTCAACAGATGCCTCTTGAATGTGAAAAAAAGAATCAACATGGGCAGGGCTGAGAGGAGGGGCAAGACATACCCAAGTACTCCTTTTAGCCACCTCCCACAGTCGTCGCTGGCTCCCCAGCCCCATCTCCCACACACAAAACAAAACTAAACACACACAGACATACCAATTAGCTAAGTTATCTAGGTTATCTAGCTATGAGCAACAACTCAAGTAGCAGCACAAACACTGTTGCTGCATTAATGTCATATGAAGTAGAAGACTTTTCGCCTCCGGAGTCTCATAATGACCAAGCCCACAGCAGTCCAGAGCCGTACTAGTTTGAACCGCTGGCACAGGCAGCCAGATCTGAGACAGCGGGGGTGAGGACACGGAGGATGGGGAATGTCTCTGAATGGTACACATAGCCCCCTTCAGGATTTGAATGTTGTAGCCACTTTTCTTACAGAATTAATTAACATTTTAAACAAATAGCCCTGTATTTGCACAGCACAATCTAAGAACTCAATCACTATACCTCGCAATTCCCTCAATACACTCTTCACTTATAGCCCTCTCCACGGTCTGCAGAGTTGGGACACGTTGGTTTTTCGGCAAGAGAGGGCAAGGAGGAGGGGCTGGTGATGATAGCTGCCACCACATAAGTAACCTGCCACCATATCAGCCAATAGCAAAATTCAATTGCAATAGCTGGGTTTCAGCCAGTAGAGGGCAGTTGCTGTGCATATTTATGTAGAGTAGAATTCAAAAACTTCACAAAAAAACGCCAAGATTTGGGCCTGAATCCATTAACAACACTACCAAACACCTATACACATCGGTTTTCAGCTGACAAAAGAGGATTAAGGTTTAGTTATTCTTTAATGTCTGAAAATGACCCTGAGATCCTGAGATTCAGTTGATGTTTTTCTTTTTTTTTCTTTTTTTATGAGCAGGAACCCTTTAACAAGCTTGTTTTATGTATGGCCAAAGAAAACAGTTAACATTTACACACTAGTGCACACACAGGCTCACATATGAACACACACTGAAAAAAAAAAGCAACCAAGTGAGAGACGTTAGCTGTACTGTTGGCCCCAGTACGAGGACTGTCCCAGTCAGGGTCAGCAGTGAGTGCTCGTGATGAGAAGGGCAGAAAGGGAACTCTAGACCACGGGTTCAAATAACAAACTCACACCGCAGGTGGTGTTCAGCTGCAGTGCACCCCAAGGCTCTGTACAGCTTGCATGAGGGCATCTGTCATGTAAATGAATCAACTAATGAAAAGGAAAGAGACCAGTACAGAACAGACCACGTTGAGATGGCAGGCTGAGAACCTGTAAAAAAATGAGTTTAAACATAGGGCCTGGGTTGAAATATCAACATAGCTCCATAAAGATGCACAATTTTTAAGTGGTGGGTCAAAAAATGCTTATTGATGTTGTCTGTGTCAATAAAAGACAAGTCCTGAGCAGTAAAGCAAGAAACCAAGCCATAAAGTCGGGTCTCATTGTGGTTACATCATTACTGGGTATCATATCATCATCTGACATCACTTGAATGCTGAGATTTCACCTTGGGAGCTCAACAAATCAAACTTGATAAACATATTCCTTTGACAATTCTGCTGATGGCAGTGGGAGAGAGACTGTATCAGAGTAATATTCTCATAAAATGACTAGTTGTTATTTTGAAGGTCTAAAAAGTTCACAAACAAACAAAGGATCATATTGCTACAGAGAAAGAAATTTGGACAAACTGTTAACATTTATAGTGGCTAATAAGAAGAGGGGGAACTACAACTTCTAAGCAAGTACAAAGCAATTTTACTATCCCTTCAGGGAAATTCTGCCCACCATGTGTGATAAAACCAGGACACTCCAGATAATACAATAAAAAAGCAATTTACATTCACCCTCACTCATACTCAAATGTCACCCGAACACTCATTACGGCATGCCTTGGGTCTATATTTTGACATGCATGCAGACAGATGTGCACTCTTTTGTGTTTGTTAACATTGGAGTTTGAAATGTATTGTCAAAAAGCCTACATTTCATATAATATGTAATGACTGGTAATATTGGATGTCTAAACACAAAGAAACTTGAGGGAACATGAAACAGTGGAGTTATAACACAATTACAGCTGTAACCACTCCAGAGAGAACAAGTTATTATCTACGGTGTAACTATATAACTTTACTTTACACCACCAAGCCAAGGCAGAGGCAGGCTCTGGAGAAACTCACTACAGTGGGAATTTTTATGTCAGATTTAAATGATAGGACTCAGATTGAAAATCGGTAAAATGGCCCTTTAAGTACTGCCGAACCATTTGTTTACTTCCTCATTCTACCTCCAAATTAGGGCGTTAAACAGTGTTGGGACAAAAAATCAATATGGTGTTATATTACAATATTTCCTCTTGCCTAATGTTATCGATGCACTTGCACCACGTATCAATATTTTTATCAAACTAAGAGTGCCATAATTGGATTTTCTCGCATCAAGCCTGCTACTGTTTGGGTTTACAGCATCACTACCTCATGACTCCTCCTTGTGGTGCTTATCAGATTGATGATGGAAGGGTGCAATGAAGCTTGCAGCTGAGGGAAAAAACTAGAAATGGCTTAGCGTGGGGGGAAAAATCAGGCCCAACAAGACATATCGGATTAATGCCAAGTTCGTGACCTCAAGTTTGGAACTGCACATCTCTTTGAGTCTTAGAACTGAACAAGATTTGCCCTGGATGTTGCATCAAAGCCCATGGCACATGTTCTTGTACTGTAGGTATGCATAGACAAGAAAACACTGCAATTCTAAACAGTCTTAAACTTGCTCTGACAAACAAAACTTCAAGCCAGGATTTTAGGCCTTGTTGTGCCATACTGATTAAATTTTGAGATCAGACTTAGGATTTGCTGGCTCAGCAGATGTGAGGGCTAGTGCCAAAAGTTGGCATTTCTTATCTTGTAGTCTTTTGCTTCACAATTAAGTTGCAGTCTAGTCGAGGCCTCCAAGTCTGGAAATCTCATTTTTACCCATTATCTATAGCTCATCTCTAGTGTATGTGTACAATAGAGAGAAAAGAAATCTGCTAAAGTCTGTCATATGGTTTGAAATGCTTTTCATTTTCAAAGTCTATTAAATCTAATAAACCAATAAATAAATAAATAATAAATAAATAAAATGGCAATTTCCTGGAGAAACAGCTGTGGATGTATATTAAAAGAAAACTGATATCATCTTGACAGGCAAATTTCCTCTCCAACCACATTCAAAATGAGGCATCTCCATAGAAAAATAAGTTGCAAAATTATTAAAGATTTTAAATCCCAGGTCGGTCGTTTCCTTGAAACGCCTGGCTCAACACATCATCTTGACAGCGTAGTCTATCTAGTGTGAGATGACTCTCAATTTGTGCCTCATGTGTGTATAAAAGATCAATAAGGAGAGAAAAACATTCGTGCAAGTTTGTCTTGAAACTGAAACACATTTAGTCTCAACCTCAAATACATTTCTTTTTCTTAACTGCGAGCACAGAGAATGTTTGATGTGCATTCAAAGTAGGTTTTATTAGTATTGACTATCAACACAGTAAAAAAGAAGTAAACATTCGCCCCACTGTTTCAGACGTCAGACATTATACTGTAGGAATCATCTAGACTTTTGCATTTGGCGTGTGATTACAGCAATCAGCTCTGTCGTATATTTTCCAGTAATCAAACACTGTATAATGTACGCATTTACTACAATATATGTATATTGTGCACAGAGCTCTAGGTGACCCTACACGCTTGTATGCTCATGCAACATAGCAGAAACACTCCAAGTGAGCTAATAATTTTGCTCCTGTTTATATTCAAACAATGTGAAGAGCTGCAACCAGACAGACTGGCTCAGTAAACAAAGACAACAGCACATTTTCTCATTACCAGGGTGCGTGAGGGAGGCCAAGGCATAGAAATTAGCGAGCAAAACTGAAAGGAAAGCAAGCCGACCAGGTTATCTCCAGTGTTTGGCACCCACTGATTTTAATTTCAATATTACCGTACAAACAACAAGAGAGGAGTGGATTATACGATAAACGTGCACTTCACCCTCCCCACTAGCCGCAGGTAGTGCTGTATGTGTTTAGCTCACCTTTCTTTACTCTGTTTTATGGTAAAAGAATAAATCAATACTCAATCGCTCTGCAATTGTTAGAGGCAGGGTATGTGGGGCAGGGCCTCAGGACAGAATAACGGCAATCCCTGTGGTCACACCTGCTTATCCTCACATGCCCCCCCCAGGGGAAACCCACAAACCCTTCCCTAGATGTTGTCAGTACACTATTTAAAACCACAGTTTCAATATCTGTTCTGTCACACACACACAAATTGTTTCTTTTCTCCCGCTGTCTTGTTTTAATTGCAATAACATAACACATATAACGTACTGTATGTCCACTTCTACGTAATCTCAGAAAACCCAACTCCCAAGTCTGTTTTCACTTAACACTGTGACCAATATCCTGCGCGTCCCAGCATAGCATTGTTGTATACAGTAAGACCATACCTGCCTGAGGTTAACTGCTAAGCACTGCACAAGGAGTATGGGAATAATATGCACTCTTCTTAGATCATGCTCAGAGCAAGCAACAGGATTCCACTTTTCACCCCTCACTGTTTCAATATTGCCCCACAGACACAGAAGCAAATAAGCCTCTTTGGCTCAGCTTCCACCGTGGTGGGGAGATTTTTAATAGCCAGACAGAGTGAAAAGAGAATCCAGCAAGTTTAAAACAATAATTGCTTCGACTATGAATACAGTGTGGCAGCATCTGGTAGTAGCCTGTATTTATTTTTCAATCCAACTCCTGTGTTTAATCTTATGAAAAGCAAAGGAATAAAAATTGCTCAGAGAATCTGCTTAATATCTAGGAAAAAAATAAGAATGGTAACTAAGCTTGAGTTGAGAGATGAGAGAAACCCTAATGGCAAGTTAAACATAGCCGATGATGAATCCTTGTTGTGCAGTTACGCGCTTGTTATGAACAATACGGCACAATTTTCAGTTCCCATTTTTGTCAATGTGCCATTAACAGTTTTCCTTTCAATGCATGTCAAAGTGTTTGAGAGGAGCCAGTTTAAAGTCATATCAGATCTTCTTAGATAAGCCAAGCTGACATTTATCCCCATCACATATCACACTATAAACTGCAGCTGAGTGAAAGTGCGGTGTGCAGAGCACAGTGCTATTACACAGGCAGACACCCACCGCATCATTTATCCTGCCCATAAATCAGCCCTCTGCTCTACTGCACTACCTGCTCCTCTTGTCCCAGCAGATCTCACTGACGTATCATTATATCTCATATATACCTCCACTAAAATAACCTCTACTGAGCCTCAGAGCTTAGGATGTGTGAAGAGGAGAAGCTGTACCCTCTCTCTGTCTGTCTGCTTGGATGATGCTTTGCATTAGAGCATCAATTAGACCTGTGATCTACGCTTGTTGTTTTACTGCCTACTATTTTGTCTCTGTCTTGTGGTTGGGATGAGTAATGTTTGGGGTTGTATAACACACCATCTCTTCATAGCAAGTCTAATCTTGTGTCTACAATATATCACTGCAGGTGAGAGTGTCTATGAAATGAGGACATGCCGTAATAATGAGGATTATTGAAGGGCTGAGCTGACACTGGGTCCTGCATCAGGCTCCAGATTGTCTTTGCTGCTTAACTTATGTAGCACTCATCCATGAATCTGAATTCCAAACAACCCACTTATGTCCCCTGTCTTTACTAAGGGTGGGAGAAAAAAGCAGATTCTTAGATGCACTGTAATTCTCTTCAAAGATTATTTCTCGATGCAGAAAAGTCAGTCATTGGAAATTCAAAACCCAATTCTCAACATTATGATCACCTCTTGGTTACTTTTTAAGATGGGCTTCTTCCTGAGTTTTAGTGAGAATGTCTGAGCGTGAGCAACCGGCCTTTTTAAACAGAGATTCCGCAATACTGCTGTAAAAAAATGCTGCCCCATACGCTCCAGAAGCAAGAGAGGTGTGTCATGTAACACAACAACTTTGGCATCTGGTTTCATTTTAAACAGACGTCAATTCAGCTCTGTTACTGCCTCCACTGCTGGCTTAACGGTAGAACAACAATGTTCAAGGCGAAATAATGGCGCAACATTCCATCTTAAACAGGCTGTACAGGGGTGACCTCTAGCTCACTTGGTGATGTGTGCACCCCCTGTGGGCTGAGTCCTTGCAGCAGCCCAGATTCAAATCCAACCCTATGTCACACATAGAACTAATCTACTGTCTGTCTGTTTGCTTTTGTGTATGCGTGTCTACTCATCTTTATCGCTCCCAGTTTAGACCCAGTTGACAAATATGTGAAATAAGTACGTAATTCAAATATTACAATCATGAATAGCGGTGATACTAGGCTATTTCTTAAACAACAGAATAGGCCAGACCCCTAAACTATCGGCACTGCAGCAATAGTTTAAGCTCGCTGGAAAGCCGTTGGACCTCCGGTTTCGCAGGGCTTCCGCCTGAATCTGGCATTCTCACCCAAACATACTCTTAGGTTCAGAAATTTGGCACTGATTAATTCAATGTGAATCAGTACTGAGTGGTACCAATGTTATTTGGTCCATACCCCTATAAGAACAGAGGTCGGTACTCAACTCTAGTAATTAACAAAAGATAATGGACATAAATTCATCTGTTTATTTAAATTATGAATCATTACAAATATGTCATCTTTTAAAGTAGCAAGTAGTCACTCAGCAAGAACAAAATGTGTAGAAACAAAATAAAAATTTAGATGCATCATAATGCATTGATAATCCCTCTGAAGTGGAACTGAATTGAATGGTAAGGTGCATGAAGATCCCCAGTCTTTACAGGACATATATATTTAAAGCTGGGCACCATCCTCTCTGATCCCCCTTGGCTGCACACTGGGGACAAACCCAAGCCTAAATCTTGTATTAATTACTTATTTGGCAGTAGATAAGCACAAAAACACTGAACACTATGTATTCCCTTTACACTTTTCCAATTTGTAATTTAATTTAAGGACTGCTCTTATGAGTATGCAATACCTGCCAACATTTGTGTTTTAAATGTTAGTATTAACGTATTAACCGTGACATGTTGATGACAACTGGAGTATTTATCTGCAAGTGTTTCCAATTGTTTGACATATATTCTATAAAATCTAAAACATTTCCATTAACTTTCTTGTATTGTGCCAGACATGAATAGCAGAGAAGAAGAGCAGCAAGGCCTGCCAGACATGTGTAGGAGAGAGAGTAAGAGTTGAGTTTTTTTGATGGAGGAACTGGAACATAAGGACAGCGGGACATTTTTTTAAATGTACAGAAATGAGTGAATGCTTAATCTGCCAAATGGAGATGACAGTGAAGAACAGAAGCTGTAAGGGTTAACATCTGTGGGGATTAGAGATGCTGCTCATCAGGCAAGCAAGGGGGGCTGAGTAATGCCTGGGTCCCCTATCAGCGGGGGCTGAATCAAGGCTCTGTGGAGAAAGGCAGCAAAGCAGTGCAGCACCACTCAGGCCTGTCTAGAGCAGACTCGCTGTGTACCCCTTCACTTAGCCAGCACTCAACTTCTGATTCAAGTGACAATGCCAGAGAGAGAGAGAGAGAGAGAGAGAGAGAGAGAGAGAGTGTGAAGAAGCAGTAGAGAAGGTAAGAAGTTGTCAGCACTAGAGTGAAAGAGAAAGAAAACAGACATTTTTAGTGGAGGTGAGAAAAAAAACAAGGACCAATTTATTTTCCCAACTGTGAAAGCTAAAATGAAGAAATATATGGCTAACACCTACAAATATGAGGGAAAGTTTAAGAAAACTCACAGATTTCACTTAAATTCAGCATAAAAAGAGCACTTATTTCTACTCAACTCCCGTCCACATATTCGCTTTATCTCCCCTTGACTGCCCATGCCTCCCCCATTATTTCTTCACTCTCCCTCGCCCGGTGTCTCTTCCTGTCTCCACTTTGAAGAGCAGCGGTGTGTTTGTTTGAGAGGCTCTTGCATCACACCTGTTTGTTTAAGCTGCAAATGACGCTGGAGACAAAGCGTGCCTGTCTCTGTAGACTGCCCAGATATAGCCTGTGGTTGCCAACAACACAGGACTCCCTCTACCTCTCACCCTTTTCTTCATTCTCACTCACCCCTCTCCGTCGTTTTCTCCCTCGCACTCTAACAGGGTGGAATACAGAACATTGAGCCTCGGTAATAATTCCTACAAGCACAGCAGAGCGCTAAATACTCCCAGAGCACTGCAGCTTAGTCCCATGGATAATACGAGGTAAAAACACTAAGTGCAGATGCACTCTGGCTTGTTTAACTTCGACTTATCACCCCAATAATACCAGCAGCCTATCACGAGTAATAACAGACCAGTGAAAAAAAAATCAAGGCAATCGCTTCTAGGCAATGTATTATCATCTATAAATAAAGTATAGGGTGAAAATGCATAGCAATAATCAGCTGTGAAAATTATTTACCTCGTGCCATTTAGGATCACCTGCACTTCAGTCTTAGCCAGCACCTTTAGATCCATACCTATTACCTACATACAATATGATAAGCAGCTGAGATGTGGAATTTATTTACCACAGCATTATCAAAAGAAAATGCCGAGCACTTCTGATTTTACACTCACAATAGGATACGGATCAAAGCCCTGCTATCAGCAGTCAACATTATTCTCTCAAACAGACCTGAGAGGAATCACTCCGTAACCTCTGCTGTGTGCATGCTTTTTTTTTTTTTTTTTCAGATGCATCATACATAAACAAAAGTCAGACTCACTCACACAAGCAAACACACAAACACAAACACACACACAGATTATCAAAGCTGCAGAACATGAACACACAAAGGGAAAAGACTGTTCTTTTATTTGCCCTGTGGAACAACTGTGTGGTCAAAAGGAGGGGTCAAAGGTTAAGGACATAAATATACCGTCAAGGATAATATTCCTGCTTGTTTTGGCTCCTGAACAAGCCACCATGTCTTTGTTGACAGACCTTAAAGTAAAAGCAGGGGCAAGCTGCTATTTTCAAAGACAAAAAAAAGCCCAGTGTAATTTTGTACCAGAATTCTATTTTTTTTTCTTTTTTTTTAAATATTTCTTTTTAAATTTTTGATTTCAAAAATGGATGGCTTTGAGATGAGTGGATGTGACCAATTTACTTTAGTTTTTATTGTTTAAAATGTTTAGTTTAGTTTCTATTAGTTTCAGTGTAAGATTTATTTGTTTTTTGTCATTATGATATGGGGGGTATGTGTCAGGGGCAAGATTTAAGACGTTCAGAATAGATATTACAATTCACTGACTGACAGTTATGTAGACGTCCCAGTCTCAATAAACAAACTGCACCAATGCCTCCTCATGCTTTGTTTTGACAAATTTGACCAGATTCACAAAGACTGAAACTAAAGACATTTTCTGTATATTTTTATGTTATTTGATTTAGTTTTGTAATACATAATATAATTTCAGTTAGTTCTACCTTTAATAACCTTGCTTTGTAAAAGGAACATCTGTCACCTGAGGCCTGGGAGAACTCAGGTTTGCCGAAATGGAAAATAATTATTTGCAGAAATCTACCTAATAACATGTCTTTATTTATTTTTTGTTGCTTTTATTTATTATTTTCTTTCTTACTTGGTATTCTTTTGTTTTTGCTTGTTTCTTTTTCTGTCTGTCTTCTGTCTTTCTGTTGCCATGTGTGCCCCTCAGCTTTGTGTCTACCTGACAAGAGTGGAATTGAAGTCAGATGTGTACCCCTGGGGGACCTCTCTTTCTTCTTTGCTCGGGTGAAATTTCCTCCAAAATATTTTGTCATTTGCCTCCACTGATGGACAATTTCATAGTGAAAACCAGGAGGGTCTCTTGTGTTGATTTAGTGCAGGGGGTGACCTACACTCTGAGGCAGTAAATACCAGTCTTCACTTTAAAGCCTAAATCCTGATTCATTTTCAGCAGGTTGTTGAGAGCATGTGCGTCCATTTCTTAAGGGTGTGGTAGCTGATGGCAAATGCCATATTTGCTCTGCTCCCATTAATATTCAGCTACAACATTTGCTCTTATACAGGTAGCCAACACAAGTGTATGCAACTGTTCCCATGCTGCTTGACATTTAGTGACTGGGCAGGTCGATACATTAAAACAGCACATTATAAGATTTATCTCTGTGCTGAACAAGGCGGGAGTAACTAAAGTTTATTGGCACACAAAAATGGTGGAATCCAATTTTATTAAGCTGACTAGGTTTTAATTACTACTCCTAGTAAAGAAAACTCCTTGAATCGAAACACACACAAGCCTGCTCTCAAACATCCTTGTCACCATCTCCACATGTGCCTCCACAAATCAGACAAAAACTACACCCGTGTGCCTTCTCTCAGCTCTCCATGATCCTCCTCATTCTCTCCATGACTTCCAGATGTGAGTCAGTCCCTTCAGACATCAGGCTACATTATTAAAGCTTACTTGAAATTGAGAAAAAAGACACAACAGTCAGTTTTTCCCCTGAAAGAGGTTTGTGTGAATGGCACAATCTTATCTACATTACTAAATCCAGTTAATATAAATATGACACTGATAGATTCAATCCCCCGCCCCAACACTACGTGCCTTCAAGCAGGAAAAGGCACTCTGGGGAGAGTGCTGCCCATGGTTTCAATTCCTCCAATCTTGTTATCACTTCAGGCACAAAATGGAAAGACAGGTAGACGGCCCCAACTCTGACCACCACCTGCCATCCACAGGCCAGACCCCCCGTCTCCACCATCCCCTCAAAGCTGTGGTGAAAGAACTTTGCCCCCTCCTCTCCTCCTCACATCACGAGAGCCCCCCCTCCATCTGTGAGCCTCAGGGAGAGGATACCTGCAACCAAAGGCCAGTAACATGGCAACCGAGTCAAAAGGCCTTCATGCCTATTGCACGGCAGGGTGCTGGCATTTACTTCCCCCCTCCATCCGCCCCCCTGTTTCATCCTCGAGGCCCCTAGCTCCACCCAGGAGCCTAAAAGAAATCCACTGTCCTTGCTTTCTCAGCTGCCTCCCTCTCCCCGAGTTAGGAAAACAATATTCCACAAAAGAGAGAAAGAGAACTTCCTGTCCTTTTGTCCGTTGTGCAGGCCAAAGGTGCTGTTTATTGCACTCCACTGCGTGGTTCCTGCTTCTACACACATGGACTCTTTTTGATGGAGAAAAATGAAAACCCCTATTCGCTGCATATTAACTTGGCTCTACACAGGGAAATGTACAGTGAGAAAATAAGATGTTGCCGTTCAGAGATCCTTCACATTTTTAAGACAAAAGGCGGTGAAAATGTTTGTGCAGACGTAGTTTACATGTAGGTCATGGGGGATGTTTGATTCTCTGTGTATTTCCATAAGGCCTTTTTTTCACAGTCACAGCAGAACACATTGTGTCAGAGCAGGTCTTTGACCAGCTGCCTGTTGCTTCACAGTATGGGGGCAAGATTTCCTCCAAGGTTTTAAATGGGTCACATTCTGACTCAAGATGCTGGAAGATACGATTACACAACACTGACTATTTGTCTATTATTGCAATTATGATTTTATCTCATTTTCAGGAAATAAAATTGGTGCATCGTGCTTTTGCACCTGTACACACTGTACTGTATAACTACACACTCGCAGAGATGCACTGCTCAAATTAGTCAGAGGTCCTGTTTTTACTGCTAACGTCTTAGACCTACTGTTATCTAATTAAAACTCTACAAGAAATATTAAAGTGTGTATGGACTATGCCATTATTTAGTAAAATACAATGGCAAACCATATAAGATGAATAAAAGACCTGACAATAATATTCAAAGCATTAAAGCCCTGTAACCTTCAGGGGTTAATTTAGGTTGAACTAGCTCCATGAAGTTGTTAGGTGGAGCTATCTTCAGTCATTACTTATCTACTGTCATCACAGATCGTCTTCAGTTTTTACATAATAATATGGCTTTGCATGTTAGTCCCTTTTCTTAGGTACATTTTCCTCCTGCCTGCAATGACTGACAGCCACCACCCTTCGCTGTTTTAAGCACATGACACACACGATGGAGTCGTGCCAATCAAAAAGACAGTGTCAATCACGCAGAGCTAAGCAAAACTAGAAATCAATCGGCCAATCTTTGCCTTTAAAGGTTGTACGATAACAAAACTGAAACGAAAAAAGTGGCGTTTCTCCACGTATTACAAGGCTGTACTTATCACTTACATATCACACATTTTGTGAGTTTTAGTTAGCTTTTAATACTAGACTATAATCAAAGTAATTGTGCCAAAACAATTTCTTAAATATGATGAAAAATGTTCAATTTGGCTTTTAAAAAGTGATATACTGTGAATATTTGTCACTTAAAATCAAGCTGCAACCTCCGGTGATGACCAGTGAAGCCAATGCTGAAGTGCCAAAAACTGCAGTTCGTTGAATGGCCACTTGAGGCAGGCCCCAAAAGCGAGTCAATCTCCATAGACAGCCATGTTAAAATGCTCAACTCTACAGCAGAAATAAACATGTTTACAGCCTGGTACAAAAAGCGGTTTTGGTCTCTATAACTAATTTCCCCTTTCATAACTGTACGGGGGTTGAATTTTTTTATAACTCATCCGTTTAAATTTTATTAAGGCTTTTATTAAGTTGCGCATAATTAAGGGTGTGGTCACTTTGAGTGAAAGGTGACGCCATCACGAGTTGCTAACTAGCCGCTGGCTGTCTGCTAGGTGTCATCTCAGCTAATTTGCAAGTCACTGAACCTGACCTCTCAGCCATGTTTGTGCCTTTTGGATATTTTGTTTCTTGAGGGAGCTGGTACCAAAGGGGAGCATGAGCGGGAGCAGCCAACAACACAAGGCTAGCCAAAGTAGCGTAGTTTGTTAGCCTATCTTGTTAGCCTTAGCTAACTTAGCAGCTTTGAGCAAGGTGGGCGTGTTTAAGCAACCAGGCTTCATTTGGCCCGCCTCTTTGCCCATTTTTGATTGGCCAGAGTTGGGCAGGCTCAGGCACTGCCAAGATGGCGACGGCCAGAACCACCTACTTTGCGCTTCAAACCAGCTCCTCAGAAACGCATATTGAGATCCAAAACTTCAAATAACATAGTATATGAAAACATAATATTTTATACAGGATCTGTTGACCATTTGCATGTAGACAATGAAGCCCAGTTATACAGAGTTTAATTCATCAAGATATCTGAGATCAAGTTGACTGAGACTATCCAAGTGTGTCACAAAGGACGTTTTCTGAATAATGAAATAAATGTCTGTGAACTACATGATTTTGTAAAGCTTATTAAGTCATAATAATACTAGATAAAGCTGCATTTGACACAAAGACTACTGCACCTCCTTTCCACATAACAAATCCCAATTTAAAGAGAGATTTAAAACCAAATTACCTCAAAATGAAAGATAATCATGATGATTCACTTTTAAAGAATCAAAACAATATTTAAACAGTGCCAACAGTATCACACAGATCGTTATTTTTTTTTTTTTAATTTTCTTTCCCACTGGAGCTGCCTGCATCTTTTGCATTGTGTGAGTTTGAGAGGACTAAATTACAACACGTCAATATCAATGAACTGCATGATTATTAAGTATGGAAATACAAGACTGTGATATATGATTATCTCTGTTTAATTAGTGCAACACAGGATGGCAGGAATGCAAATCAAACACAACAACATCTTGATACCATTTAAAGAGAAACTTGGGCTCACTGCACTAAAATCATGCATCCACTCTGAATTTACATATTCAATGTAATCAATGATGATGATGACGCATCAAAGCCTCAGTGTTAAGACACCTGTTGCAGTAGTGCAGTATTGTGATGTACACTTCTTTTCATGTTGATGATATACTTTTCTTGCTTTACATCAGGCCTACTGGGGATTCCTGCACTGCACAATGTAGCACAGTATCTTCAGAAGAGGAGACGTGTTGTGCTTATAATCTTGCTTAGGGAGGTGCTAACCCCACCATCTTGTGGAGTTCTCAGTGACAGAGGGAGAAGGACTTGCCCAGAGTGAAGGAGCCAGTGGCAAGCTCATCGATCAAAGACTGGGAAATGTCAGACGCCAAGTACAAGGCAGAGTTTTTATGCGAGCCTCACGTCTGCTAAGCTATACCTCAGAGGCAATTACTATGAAAACCAATGCTCTCTGTCACTTGTACAGTTAAGACAGAGTTAGAGAGCAAATCCAGCCATCAAGCCCCTCTATGAGATATTCATTACAGACACCTTTAATATGTACATTTTTAATTATCATGATGCCTACAGAAATCACTTGACATTGTATTATAAACTAATTTCATTCCAAGCTGATTTATTGTGAGGGGTATTAAATGCATATTAGCTCTTGGACTTGCAGGTATTTGATTGGCAAACACTCAGTAACGAGGGCAAATAATGGAATCAGGTATTACCAAGAATCTGTTATCTAGCACAGTAGAAATTAACACATTATGAGAGTCAAGAGTCGGGGATATCTGTGCTATATTTCCAGAGAAAATGTTCTAATTGTAACACTTCTTGCAATTATTTTCCCTTTTCAACGTCGTTTTCTGCCTGAAATGAGCCAATTCCAAATCAATGAGCAGAGGTCAAACTAAATCAGTCAACAACCTCGAAAATGGTCTTCCTTGTTCTATGAATTTTAAGAGAATTCATTATAATCCTTGTTGTTATTTGAGGCAGGGCTTATTCTTTGACTGTGGATTTGAGTTGCAACAATTTGTTAATTTATCAATCTTATCAATCAACCCAAAATTCAGTGGGAGCTATTTCAGCCCATCCCACTGTAGTTTCATGAGTACCATATCTGGGACGTCGGTAGTGTAGTGGATAGTGCCGGCGCCCCACGTACAGAGGCATTGCCTCACAGCAGCGGTCGCAGGTTCGAGTCCGGCCTGCGACCCTTTGCTGTGCGGCAGTCCCCACTCTCTCTCACCATTTCACACACTGTCCTATCCATTAAAGGCAAAAGCCCACAAAAATAATCTTTAAAAAAAAAATAAGTACCATATCAAAGTTTCTAAAGTGACGTAAAATAAAATCTGACTTTGTAATCAGCCTAGCTGTTTTTCACCACCCTGACCCTGCAGCGGCTTTTGTCCTACTAAATGTGGGTGTCAAAAGCCAAAACATCACCTGACCACAACCGAGTGGTACTTGTATCTAACCACACCTTTACCACACCATTGTTGAGAAATGTTTCAAAGTATCCAGTACACAATAGTGTACAAATTAAACGTTTCTGTGGTTTGCAGAAACGTACAATGCGATCATGTTTTCTAGCTACTGGGTTGACTATCTTAATTATCAATAAATCATTTCAGATATTTCTCAAACAAAAATGCGAAACATTTTATAATTCCAGCTCCTCAAATGTGAAGATTTTCTGTCTTTCTTTGTATGATAGTCAACTATATATATATATTTGGGTTTTTTTTTTACTACGCTATGACAATTTACTAATGAAGTCCATAATTAATCGGCAGATTGAGTGAAAATAAATCCTAGTTGCAGCCTTACTGCGGATTACTCCCAGCAAACTCCACCAAACAAAGGCAAATTTAAAACGTTATTACCAAGAGTGAATGTATAACACTACTGCAACAGCACCCATTTCTGGCAAGATTTATTGACATCCTAATAATAGAGATCTGAATCCATGAAACAAACCTTGTGAGTCTCAGAAGTATGATGCAGTCATAGATGTTATAGACTGCTGATAATAAGCAAAAATACATTGATATCTGTAAAGATCTTTTTTTAAATTCATCTGGTTAATGTGCTTTTCTGTGAAATATCTGCCTGGCCTTACTTTCTCAGGGACTGACACTGTTTACCTAAAGGCACCTTAAATGTTCCAGAATCTAGCAAATAATTGCAGTGCGAATCCAAATGGCAAACTAATTACTCTCTCCCCTTCTGAAAAATGTACGGTAATGTAGTCGAGGGCCACTGCAGGATGCCACTTTACTGCACAGGGAGGAAATATTCCACCCTTCATATTCAACATAAACAAGAGGCTGTAGAGGAGAGGATAAAGGAGAAATATTACTGGCAACAGGCTGATAAGAAGTTATAAAAGCAGCGAGAAAGAGTAAGAAAGGACAGAGGAAGATGAGAATGAGAGAGACAGAGGAGCTAGTCTTCTGCTTAAGCCATTACCTAGCTCCTTGAGACATTACAGTAAGGAATGTGTGTATTGTTCAGTGAATCGATCCATCAGTATGCTGTATTAAAACAAGGAAGAGAAACTGCATTCTAATTACAAACTATTTTGCCGCAAACACAAGTTTTATAAAATATACTAATAAATCTACAGGAAGGCATATTTTGACAGTTTGCAAACGCTGTGCTCATCACAGCACCCACCACATGTAATAAGCAATATCAATGACTTTAAATTGAGCATGAGAGAAAAACTATCTAGGAAGTTTTTTAATGCACTTTAAGTGATTGTCACACAAACAGTGGGTGTGTGTTTTCTGTTTAATTGAGCTTGCCATAAGAAGTTCAGCTCCACTGTTTAATACTTTGATCCCCACTAAATATCTGATATAAGAGCCGAGTAAAGATCAGAAAGCTTACAATCTCTGTAAGCTTTCACATGCACTTCTGATAGAGAGACAAACAATCTAGCATAAAACTCACCAGCTTGCTGTATGGACGCACTGAATCACTTTGATTCACTAACTCTGTGTTTGTTTCAACATTAAACAACAAAATCAAACAAATGTGTGCAGTTGGCCAAATACTGTGTAGCTGCTAAATACTTTCTCTTCTGTTCCTTTCAAAAAAAAAAAAGACAGATTTTTAAACATGCTGACATACTGTATATTGATGATAGAATGACATTACCACAGTAATGATACAATATTTATCATGATAGTAAAAAACACAGAGAAACTGTGACTTAACTAGAATTCTGGCCTCATGGTATGTCTCCGCGAACTAGTCAAGTTACTGTTACAGTTTACATTCACGTCTGTGAAAACATGAATGCTTCACACACATCTTCACCCCAGCAGCACAGACAATCTATACAATCAGCACAGTTTCAGGATCTGTGTCACCAGTTCATCCTGTATCCTGTGATAAACGGTGTATGAATTCTTGAGTTATGGCCAAAAACATGTTTTGTGGGGTCACAGTGATCTTGACCTTTGACCGCCAAATTCTAATTGGTTCATCCTTGACTCAAAGTGGACGTTTGTGCCAAATCTTAAGAAATTCCCTCAAGCTGTTCTTGAGATATCGCGTTCACGAGAATGAGACGGCTGAAAGGTCACAGTAACCTTGACCTTTGACCATCAAAATCTAATCAGTTCATCCTTGAGTCGAAGCGAATGCTTGTGCCAAATTTGAAGAAATTCCCGCGAGGCTTTCTTTAGATATTGTGGTCACGAAAATAGGATGGACAGATGGGCGGACAACCTAAACACATGATGTCTCCAGCCAGAGCTATCACCAGCGCAGAGGCAAAAAGAATGTCCTTCTTACATAAAAAGTCGGATGTGTTTTCACCATTTTCCCTCTAAGTTTGAGTCTTCTGACTAGTATTGACAGCGCCCTCTGCTGCTCAAATAAGAACAATACAATAAGGGCTTGACATTAAGGTTTTTTTTTAAAAATACTGTATATATAATTATCATTATCTATTAACTCACACAACATACAAATATCAGGTGAGAAATACATGCCCGGGACAATTGTAACTTGTACATTGTTAAATTGCCAGGCACATGGCCAGTTTTAGGAGGTTGGAGGGACATTTTAAGACAAAAATAAGACTATCTCTCGTTATTGCATTCTGCGGTGCGTTCATGTTCAGAGCTGCCACGTAGTCAGAAACACAACCTGTGATTACTCGACAAGTCAAGACCACAGCCTCTAAATAGTTGACAAGTCAGAAACACAGCCTCTGATTGGTTGACAGACTTAACAGGCATCATGGACAGCTACCAGATGGCCAACAACAGTAAGTGTTGTCAAAACCAGAAAATTGATAAATAATCACAGAGGACATTCAATGTTAGATTTATTTCATAAAGTCTCCAAAAAGAGACCAAAGTTCAAGGCTGGACTACAAAGCTTCTGACAGAGATACAACCACACAGACACTGCACAACGGTTGTTAGCTTCAGGACAAAAAGGAATCTCCCATGAAGAATTCCAGAGATATTTAAGGTTAGTTACATTATGTCGTGTACAACATCATCGACCACTCTCAGCAGTCCTGTTCAACACTTTACTTCTGCTGTAAAGTTGGGTATTTTAACATAGAGATCTAAGGGGATTGACTCGTTTTTAAGTGGCCATTCAAGGAACTGCAGGTTTTGTGACTTCAATATTGGCTTCATTTTTCAGCCACCGAAGTCGCCACTTGATGTGCATCCATCATCATCACTATCGGAAAAGTTTAACTGTCTTACAGTGTGGGGGTGCTTCAAAAATTACTGAGCTTTTTTCATGTGTCCATGTCTACTTTCAGTTGCTTTGTTGCCTTTTTTGTGTGCTAATGTGTTAGCCTGCGGCCAAGCTTGTAAGGTGCAGCTGAAACCACTCCAGGCTGGACACACATAATTTCTGTCCTCGACAGTGGGTGCCATATTGTAATCAAACAATATAAGAATTTAGGAAATAAGGGGAGTGTAATGAAGGCCGCACTCAATGACAGCACATTTGCAGCTGTAATTTAAATGGCAAAGATATTCTATTAGAACCTCAACAAGCCCCTAATTTTATGAAGCACAACCCCAGTGCGCTGAATGATGTAATTTGAATATCCTGTCAGTTTAAATGTGGTCTTCTGGGACAATAATGTGGCCACTGACATTTAATTGGAGGACAGAGAAAGTTATGGAAGCGACAGAGAGACAAAAGAGAGAAGGGAATTTCTGTGACGACCTCACGTTTTTCAAAGAGATAAATAAAAGATGATAAACATGGATGAGAGAGGCCATTTTGTCTGTGGTCCTCTCTCTTTCTAGTTCGGGTGGCTTTGAGAAATATGTCTCTAAATTTAGCATCAGATTTATCAAGCCCAGGCAATCCAGGGAAAAGAGGGACTTGGGAATAGAGACAGCAAAAGAAAGAGACAAGGTTGAAAGGTATCTAAAAGACAGGTGCAGCAGACAAAAAGATTGAGGGTAGTGGAGGGGGGGGGGGGGGGGGGGGGGGGGGGGGGGGGGGGGGCATTGTCTGTGAGATCCTGTCCATCACTTGCCACTTTTAGAATGAAAATACATCTCCACTAATATCCGCCCCACACACACACACACACACACACACACACACTAGAAAACACAAGGAGAAAGAGATGTGAATTTCAATTAAGCAGGTAAGGAAATTAAACTAGTGTTACAGTTATAAAGTCAACCAAGCAGATAAAGACTCCAATACTGCAAAGAGGATGGATAGATGAGACAGACGGACAGAAAGACTCACACACATACACAAACACAAATATGACACACCTAACTGACAGAGAATAGAATGAAGGTCAAAAGAGGTCACATTTAAACCTCCTCTGCTCTTAATTTTCTAAATTTCCACTTTAAGTCTACTAACTGTCCACTCTGTGGAGTGAAATGGGAGGCCTCATTAAGTGGTGCCACATATAACTACCGATAATGTTAATGAACTCTTTGCCACTATTTACTTTTAATGCATTCATAGATGCTCGTGTTTGCTGTTTTTAATCACCAGTGGAGGTCCTGTCTACTTTATGCAAATTAAGTGCTTCTGACGACGTGACTTGCCACTTCAAATCTCTGCACTCTCATGAACAAACTTTTAGACTAGCCGACTAAGTTTAAAGATGATTCAGATCTACTTCTTTCTTGCTTGAATTGTTTCCAGAAAAGACACTGTTAAAGGAAAAGTTCACCCCAAAATCATAAATGCATATTTTTACATTAACCTGTGTTGCTATTTATCAGCCAAGATTTTTTGGGGTTTGAGTTGCTGAGTGTCGTAATTATTGGCTATAGAGATGTCTGCATTCTCTTGAATATAATGAAAGTAGGTGACATTCGGCTTGTGGTGCTCAAAGCGAAAAAAAAAAATACATTTAAAAAACTCAACAGCAATGTCTCTTTTCAAAAATCATGACCCAGTTACTCAAGATGATCCACACACTTTGCTGTGGGCAATTTCATATGGGAACTTTTTTTCTGTCCACTGAACTAGGACGTGTGCATCTACTGCTAGCTTACCTAGCAACAATGAGCTAGCTGACATTAAAGCTCAGTGGAGGAGGACGCCAATAACGTTTACATCTCACGCTGTCACGAGCATGGGCCTCTGATCCATGAGTAGATGCACACTTCCATCCGCGCGGTGATATGACTAGTGGGTGTAGTTTGGCAGAAATAAAATAGTTCCTTCCTAATAGCTCACATAAAGATCTGCGGATTATCTTGAGTAACCCAGTCATGATTTCTGGAAAAAGTCATTACTGTTGAGTTCTTCAAATGTATTTTTTTGGTGCTTTGAGCACCACAAGCTGACTCAAGATAATCCACAGACCTAGTTGTAAGCAGTTTCATGTAGGAACCATTTTCTTTCTACTGAACTACACCCGTCCACCGCATCACTGCACAGAAGGAAGCGTGCATCTACTCATGGATGAGAGGCTCATGCTCGTGACAGCATAAGATGTATACATTAATGGCGTTCTCCTTGGCCTAGCTGCAACGTTCTTGCAGAAGATGCACGCTTCCTTTTGGGCAGTGATTCAGTTGCCAGGTGTAGTTTGGTAGAAAGAGAATAGTTCCTACATGAAACTGCTCATGACAAGGTTTGTGGATTATTTTAAGTAACTGGGTCATGATTTCTGGAAAGAGACACTGCTGTTGAGTTTTTCAGATATATGTCTGTCGAGTGCCATCTAGTTCCATTACATTTGAGAGAAGGCAGACAAGTCTATGGCCGATATCGCCAAAACTCTGCTACTCACACCAAAACAATCTACATTGATAAACAGTACTACAGGTAAGAGGAAAAATATGTATTTTAGGTTTGAGGGCGAACTGTCGCTTTAGGGTCAATAAAGAGAATGTTTCTGGACAAGGCACCACATTTGTCCAATTTCAGTACCAGAGCCAAAAGAATTAGGTTTAGAGACTACCTGCTGCCTTTCAAATGCTACCTACAGGTCAACATTTAATAGTGTAGAGTACTGCATCAAAAATTAAGTGTTTTAACTGCTCTGGCTCGTCTCTCTGGCCTGCTCTTCACTGTGGCTGTCCATTTGCAAAGACTGGAATCTTGTCATTCACCATTCTGTTTTACTGGTTAATACCAGCCCATCCCTTCTCCTTTTTTTTGTCCTCTTCTTTCTGGTGTCAGATAACCACAGTGAAATTGTCCTCGTTGGATGCGAGATTTACATGGGATGCAAATTCTCAAAGAGCAAAGAGATCCACAGTAGCACTGTACACACCTGACTGCCAGGTCTCTTTCTGTCCCACATTTTGTCAGCATACATCACTCCATGCCACAGAAACAGCTACAGTTTAATGTTTAAAAAGATGACTGCTCATGGTACGTGTTGGCATACAAATCCAATATTCATTCACTGGATGAAGTCCAAATGAATGCTACACACCTTGTCTATTGAGATTTATCTGAGGTTGGCAATGATTCATTTACCAATGCACACATCTGCTCAATATTACATGAGATATTAACTAGTTCCATACGAAGAATTTATCTGAGTGGAGAGTCATCATGCACCTGTATTTCCTAATGACATATGTAAAGGCTTCACCCCTTAGTTAATTAGTCAACTAAGTGGTTGTTACAGCCTCATTTCACTGAGGTATTTTTATGCACTTACTTGATATTTTCTATGTTGTGTAAGTACTTTACTAGAAATTCTCTCTGGGGTCAAAAGGCACTGGGAATATTCATTTCACAGATTATTTAATTGTGTGTAATAAATCAAACAATTAATGTAACAGACTATTATCAATTCAGTGGAGTCTCACCGTATTTCACACAGTCTACGTATGGATTAATATGTTGTAAATGCCTCTATTCATTTGACAAAAGTTAATGAGGAAAGAAGGTGAAAATAATTTGGAGCAATATAAATGCAAAGCGAACAGAAGGTCAAAGTTGGACTAATTAAAAGTGCTATAAAATTGTCTAGTGCTATAAAATTGCCGCATGTAGCTATCAATTAGAAATCACAAAATGGTCTTAGGCGGTAGCAGCAAGGAAATGAATCTGTCAACACTTTTCATTATTGTATGATAATACGGTAGAAAATTAAGTCACAAAATAACTCTTACAAGCTGGACTTGACCTGCTCATGCATTACCTCTGTTTGATTATTTCACATACTCCACTACATTGCAGTAGCAACACAGACAAAGGAGGCTTTTTCTGCTGTGTGGGGTTGTTTTTGCATTTTCCGAGTGTCGTAAGGGGTCTTCTTTTAATGAATCGAGGTAAAAGCACAGGCAGTGGTGTAAATTCATGGTACTACCACATGTAGAGCATTTAGGTGCGAGAACACATTTGTGGTAATTTCGAGACCAAAGTTGCTGCCGCAGCGGTGGCACACCTGCGGTGCAGTCGCAAAAGAGGTTGGATTAGAAGGAATAAATTACCAGTAGATGTGGTAGGGGCCAGTGTCAATCATAGTCAATTAAATTATGTCCCTTCGTTCCCGTTAAAAGCAATGAGCTCCCCACCATGGGGCAAAGACAGTTTCACCATAAATTAAAGTCCAAACCTTCTGATCAGAGGAAAACTGTTGATGTCTACAAATGTGCAGAGTTGTAAGTGGCAAGACATTGAAAATGTGCTGCTAAGACATATGATGTCCAATATAAAGATGAATTAATTGTACTGGAATTATTGAAATCTCACAATTGGCACAATAAATCAAATCTATGAACAGCCAAGCTGACATTAATGCTGAGTAATTTCCAAGAATGGATAATGTCCAGTAATTACTTCAGTTACGTGTTGGCTTTAATTAACCAGAGAGCATTTCAGTCACATCTGAAACAGTAGTAAATATTTCCTCCTGTTAAAAAATAGTGGCTAGTGTTTCTGATCACTGGAGTGGGTGGTTGAGTCAGACTCAGAGAAACTAAGTTGTATGACAAGGTCTCAGAAAGAATCAGAACAGTGTCAACAATTGATGTAAGTGTGGAGGTTATGGATTATTACATTACTGATTGGTATTCTGTGGAGATAATTCGCACTTTCACACATGTAGTGCAAACAGTATTTGGCCAAGGCTTTACTTCTAAAATAATGTATAAAGACACACTGTCTGTCTATAATAACCACTCTTATTGCATTAATTAAACATAAATTACATGCCTGTTGTGCACTTACTCTTGTTAGTTTTGCCACTGCAGCAGCTCTATGCCGTTTAATTTTTCTTTTTTTTTTTTGCCACAAAATTGACTGCTTTTGTTACAAGGTCCATTTTGTTATTTGCAGCCGAAGCACTCAAATATAACAAGTCGTGTTCGTGACTTCTAAGCTCGGAGCCACAGGAGTATATAAGGCACACTTGGAAACAACATCACTCTGGAGACAGTTACATTAAGCATGAAAAGCTTTCATTTTGACTGTTATATCTGCCTGTAAAAATCACTATTTGAAAATTGTTCACCCATATACAATAACACCTATAATTTAGCTAGAGGTCAAAACGGTTCAGATAATCATACATAAAATTATCTTTTTATAATGTGCCCCTGCTCCCCTTCATTTTGTAATGTGTGTGATCATCATGGTCTCAGTCTGTGCAGGCATGCCGCAGATTTGGTCTATCATTTTGGTGCAAACTCACAATTAAATGACTATCTAAACACACTCACATGCATGCATACACACATTTTACTACTTACAAACACCTTGTTTATCTATGTTACATACCACTCGTTTACAAAGATATATTTTCTATCTGGATTCCTTTCTTGAACTGAATTAAATGCAAAATTGAATTGAAATTGAAATGAGGACGAGCACATAAACAGACAAATACAAATTATGGGGGGGCCTACATGCAAACACAACACAAATTTATCCAGATGATAAAATATGATGTGGCTGACATTGCCTCCAATGAAAAATTATTGGCATGAGCCAACATGTCAGCAGCATAATCGTGAATGATGTGCGGAAGAGAAAGGTCACAGCTGAGGACCGAGGCATTATGTAGAGGAACAGCTAAGCTCTTTAGCGCCCTGACTTAGATGCAGTAATTCGGTATTGAAGACTTGGTACACATTCGTGCCGTATGTTTTTTAATCGTACAATGTGACACGTTGCAACGGAAGCAGCGTGTCGCTGTACAAAAAAAAAACATGCCATTTTATTCCACCTCCATTTAAAAATGTGTGTATTATTACGGAAGTGAATGACAGACCCCACAGCCTGTGACTGCAGGAAAAAAGCAGGTGAGGTTCTCCAGTATAAATGTGGAGCAGCACACCTGACTGTCTGTACTCCTGCATATCCTTCTTGCTGTGCTTTGTTATAGCTCAACCCTCAGATTCTATCTAGTTCCTCCTATTACCAACAATACCACGCAGATTTTCTGCCACTGGGGCCGTTTGGGAGCTATTAAGCAGTGCCTGGGCAAAGTACATGCATAACAGTAGCCTTTCAGTGGCTCCCACATCAGGTGGAAATCGGAGAAATACAGTATGAGGACAGGAATGGGCTGAATGGTGGGCCTGTGATTCTTATCACAAGCAATTTGGCCTCCTGCATTACAACTACTTTGCATCTGTTGCATTGTTTTATGTTAATACTTTGGAAACACTTATATCCTGTCGACCTTTTTATCTTTTATCAAGACTCATCTGTTAACAAATAGCCGATAATTTGGGCACATTTTAATTAAACAACAAAGAATCAATGTTCTAAATGCTTTCTGCTAATTACATAATATTTAGGCATCAAAGTGACAACAGATACACCACAGTCACCTTCTAGTGAAGATATTTTGGGGTGTTACACAAAGAAAACACATCACACAGCTGCTGAGAGTGACAAGTAAAATAATAGCGCAAGTTCTGAAATATGTAATTACAGCATAGAATATGTTTCCGTTTGCTGCCTGGCATTTCTTGTCTATCCAGTCATTTTTGGTTATTATTAGAGTTTTGGTCTATTGACTGTGTGAAAGCGGTGACTAAACCAAACATTAGACTGGTTTTGGTGACCCGAGGCCAATAAAAGTGACAGCGCCACAGTAAGTACAGCAAAGTAGTCACATGATCCACATGATTTCAATTAATTAAAAGGATGTCATTTTGCATCCACCATGGAGACGGTGACATGTTGAAGACAAGCAGTTGAACCAGAAAAAGGCAACAAAAAGCTACTGGCCATCACTATTAATCACACTACCATCAATGGCACAACTAATAACCTGACAGGCTTGTCTTACAGAAGGAATATCATTCTTAATCTGAGAGGCTGGTGCCCCCAAAAAGAAAAGAAAAAAAACAACAACAGGACAGCACATAAAAACTACAGAGCATGAACTGTCACACAACGTCAAAGTGAGAAAGAGCAATCTGGCCTGCGAGATTCCAGTATCTTACTCTACAATGACAACTGGATCCAATCATGGCAGAACACTTCAGTTAGCCAGCCTGGCAATCCTCCAATCAGACAGACACATCCAACACAATATCATTAGACTTTAGCTTTACTTTTACAATTACAAACAAACTACAGATACTATATGTTGAAAACCCCACTTTTGGAGCTGACGGAGTCAAAGAAACCTACAGAGCAACCGAGAGATTTACAAATTGTAACACATCTAACTAAATGACCATCTGTCCCAACCATTGGCCAACCTGTCTGTCAAGGTCAAACTTGTTAAAGTACATTTACACATTTACACCTGATATTAATGTGTTTTTACTGTCCACACTGGGATCAGATTAGAGGGAGCTTGAATCTTTATATAACTCACCTGTTTAAATGTTATTAAGGCTTAAAATTATGCATAATTAAGGGTGTTGCCGCTTTGACTTACCATTAGTTGACAAGTCCATGCTGTAACCCCAGATTCACATAGTATTGGTTTAGCTGTAACGTTGGCTGTCACTGTTTCAGTGTTTTCAGTCAATAAAGGTTCATTGTAGCGTTTTGGTCGCTTAAAAAAGTAGTGTTCAGGATGTGGTTCAGTTATACTAAAAGAGCCTCTAAGAAATCCAGTAAGTAGATTGTGTCTTAATGGTTTTAAGCTTGTTTTTCACTTGTGAAAAATTAGAACTGGCACTATCGTAGTTCAACATATTTGTAAATGCACTTTGCTTGCTAAGCTAGCAGCTAGCGTTCGAGTTATCTCTTCCTTCTCGTCTAAATATGGTCACTCCTGGCAGACGCGTCACGTCAATAGAAACCAAGGGGGCACGTGCCCCCTCAGATTTGAGGGATGATTTTTTTTTTTTTTTCAACCAATTTTATTTTACTTACTTTACCTTACTTATTATTTTACCATCTAGCTATGATCAGTGGTCATATTGAGTGAAATGTATTCTAAATAATCTCCTTCATCTCAGGCCCATTTAGTGGCCATAACTTGCATAAAATGCATAAATGGTAATTTACGCATTATTTATTAGGATTTAGGGGAGATTTCCTGTTAGTAGTGATCACACACAGCAACAGAGCAACCATCTTGATAATAAACGATCTTTGGCCGATCATGTGACCGCTCACAGCTTTCCCATTGGATTTTAGCCACCCAGGTCTCCCATTGGACAGCCGATCTTACCGGCTTGACATCTAGGCTTCCGGGTAAGCTATAAACACACCGGTGGGATCGATGTAAAGGCTGAAGTGTCCTGCTTTCATTAAAAAAAAGAATTACGTCGCTCTTATTTTACGTTCCGGAAATAGACGCAAAAGAGTACGACTAGTTTAAAATGGCAAAGTGTAGATGCGTTAAGTGTGTGTGTGTGTGTGTGTGTGTGTGTCTGGACGGGGGGGTCGGATTTGAGTTTGGGCCCTATCCAACCTCAAGGCGTTGTGCAGCAGGGGCCCAAAATAAGTGATTTGAGGGCATCCCCCCAAAAAATTTGTGCGTGCGCATAGTGCACAAACCCAATCCACTGTGCCCCCTCACATTTTGGGGTTGCATGACGCCCCTGACTCCTGGTTCCAAAAAAAAAAAAAAAAAAACAAGATGGTGATGGCCAAAGTGCCACACTCGAGGCTTCGAAACGGGAGTCCACAAACCAGTGGGCGACATCACAGTGGCTACATCTAGTACTTTATCCAGTTTATGGTTTTGACTTTTTCGACCAGTGCCTCAAATATCTGTAAGCTTTCTTGCATCTTACTTGGTAGCCACTTAGCTTGCTAACTGGCTAATGGCTCCTACCTCACTGGTTCTGAACACTTGCATGTGATTACATATGTCCAGCCATGTAGTTGTCATTTGTGGACTGAAAATGCAATGGCATTTATACGTGTGTTCAATGTGGTCACAATGCGTCCGTGACCATCTTTGGCGGTTTGGCCAATCAGATCACCATTCTACCTCGGTGCAGTTTGGGTGCATTAACACTTGTACTTTAGTGTCAAGCACAATCCGACTACCCAGTTTACCCAGATAAATCCAGTTACCCGGAACACATTTTAATGCAGGTGTAAAGGGGGTCTATGTGAGAATATAAAGTAGTGTTTCTGTGCTTTCTTTTGCATAAATATGGCAACATTTATGCAATATTACACTAAAACTAGATTTTTTTTATATGCTGGTTCAGTACCCCACGACTGTTTTGTAGTATGTGAACTCTTACTGTCAAAACCGCAGATAGTATTGTATGTAATATGCCTAAAATTGACAATTGTTATATTAGACAAAAGACATAAAAAAAGTATTTTATCCACAAGACATAGAAATTGTATTTTGGAAGATATATTGTATAGTTCTTTTGATTTTTTTTATAGGTGGTACTAGCACTATATATACAGTGTAAAGCTGTATGTCTATAATTCCAGACATCTTGACACACCTGAGCCTCTCTTGCTACAGAGAGCATATTTCACTCTCTGTTGTACAAATCCCAGACTGCATGTTTGAAAGCAGAAACACAGAGTCGAAGGTGGTGAGAAATAATAGGAAATCAAAACTGGACAGCAAGGTGATGTGTCTGACTACACAGTGGAACCCATCATCCTGATTAAACTGGACATCTCTTTTTAATTATTTCCAGTATTACATTTAAAAGCGATCTCAAAAAGATGACTGTAAAAACAAAACATTTGAAACGCATTGATCACTGGCCAAAGCGACTCCCTGAACGGATGGCTTCCTTATTTTTCACATCTGATGGGTGGAGACTGAAGGAGATAGGAAAAATGTGCTCACATCATGAGAAAGCTCAACGACTGGCTAATCCACCTGTCACGTAATCACAAGGCGCTAATACAGAACAGTGCTACAGCTGCGGAAGGCCCAAGGTCAGAGTCACTGTTGGTTTGTGCTGACCAAAGCCACTTTTATTGTCAGTTACATTATTCTGGTGAGAGACCACTGGATAACCACTAAAATGTTGTGACTTATACCTGCAGTCAAACTTTCTTTTTTTTCCTTACAGTAACATACACAAAAGACGTTTAAAACCTAGTGAAATGAAAAATACATGATCTCAGATTTCATCCTGTATCCCTGTGTTAATTAATCATTTATCTTGTTATATTCCAAATACATGTTAAAAAAAAAGTCAGTATCAAAGTATTTTTACATCAAAACACCTATCTGTTTTCTTCCTGTAAAACCAGGGAAAACTGTTTTAAATGTTTGATCACTCATTCTGCACTCAGGGGCATTCGCAGAAGTTCATCCAGTCAGATGAGACTTTGGTTAACTAGCTAGCCACACTGGTCATATATAACTGCATTTCATCATTCCACCATTTCACCATGAAACCTTTGCTTTCATTTTCAAAACAATGTGACAGAGGTCTAATTCATTCTTCTCTTCCTCATTCTCCTCCTGATCAAACAGTGAGGGAGGTGTGTGTGAATCCAACAGTCCGCTCAGCAGCAAACCGTAGAGTCGTATCACACTAAACTCTCAACCCGCCCCCTTTTTAGTGGTCCAATCAAATGTGAAGGATTTGATTTAAATTCCTCTTGCAACTGTACACCACTCAAATATTCTGTTTCACTGTGAAATGTCACAGTACGGAAACTAAAAATACTTTAACTTCCATTTCTCTGGGACTTGGTTAGACACTGGTTGTAATTTACTACTAATATATTTGAGGAAAAATATGAATATGCTATTTTTCCTGTAAATGAAACGCCTTTTCTTGGGTCCTTTCTAAATAACTGCAGGTCTGCTGTTTTCCAGTGACTGAAAGAAACAGAGACAGAAAGTCAAAACCATATGTTTTTCTTTAATGGATAGCAATTTATTTTATTTTTGATTCTTTCTGTAAGGTTCATGAGTAAAGCCAAATAAGTCTGACATAACACAGCCCAATGATGCATTTCTTCAGGTCTACCTTGTACACATTGAACTTGTGTGTGTGTGTGGGTGGGTGTGTGTGGGTGCTTGTGTTGTTTGCATCTCTGTGTGTACATGTGTGTGCATACGCAGAGAGGCTTTGATAAGAGGTCTTGAGAGGTATAGTGGAGGACCATGCCCTCCTCTCCTCTGCTCTCCTCTCCTCTCTATCCTGGCTAGCAGGCTGTCCTCATTACTGTCAGTCAGCATCAGGTTTAGCAGTGCCAGGCTCCTGCACAGCCCTCTGTCCTCTCTGCCCTGCCAGCACTAGCCTGCCTGACTGCTGCCATTGGTAAGCATTGTAAGAACCCCTCAATCCCCTAGAAAACCTAATTACTCTCCACCCGCAACCAAGGAGACCGGAGCAGAAAAAGAGGGAGGCCGAGGGAAGAAGAATCACACACATGTGCACTCCATTTATAAGCGCTCCGGCAATTATTCAAACAAAGGAAATGTGTGTTCATATTATATCTGCAGTAAAAAAAAAATAATTACACTAGCATTCACATTTACACATCATTTATCTTTCCATTGAAGCATAAATATCGAAGGAAAGCCTGAAAAAAGCACACAAGATACATTTAGAAAGTGTGGAACACACAAAAAGACATGCACAAATCAAACTGTGCATCGCTTTGACTACCCGTTAACTGGGTCACTCAGTTGGTGATTGTGTCTGACCACCAAACAAACAGTCATTCATATGTCTGTGCTCTGGCCCCATTTTCATCTGGAGCAGTTCCACTGAGGCCGCTGAAAGCAAAGGAGCTGACGGGTCAGGGATTTAAACCCATCTCCAGCTTCGGCACAGTAGCCATTACCACAGGGGGGAAAAACAACTCCTTGTGTCACCCTCCATCTAAAGGAGGGTTTATTTATGTTGGCTGCACATCTGTTTTTTTCAGGGGTGAGGGGAGAGTGACAGTGAAGAATTCCCATCAACTCGCTTGTCACTTTTCCGTCGTCTTCCGTCTGACTCTTGGTTTCAGTGAAACGTCGATGCATTTAGTGTCACTTGTAAAAACCCATTTCAAAAGTGCATTTATTTCGAGAAATACAGCAAATATCTTTTCAGTTGGACATCTCAGTCGCTCACCAGGGTAAGACCTGCTCTGTATGCCTTGAAATGCGACGTCGGGTTCGGATAATAGCCTCCACAGCATAACATTCTTTCTCTTTCTTTCACCCTGTGTGCTATCTGCACAGTAGAAATTCCTTGAAATATGAAATATCTAATAAGAAATAATCTTCTTTTTCATAATAAATATTTGGGAGGGCTCATTGTCATAAACTGTAAAGCTGAACAAAGATATTGATATGGCATTCTGTTCTACATTAAAGACTTTTGTCCTTGAATATTCTTTCACACTCGTGCAGCTGTGCAGTTCTGAGTTGGAACGGGGGAAGCTGGTGCTTTTAATAAACTCACAGGGACATTCAAAGGGGCTGGCAGCTACAGAGGTTTCATTTTCCCAGCAGTGAGCTGTGTCATTTAAAATAAGGATCATTTTGAGAAGGGGAATATCATAATGCTAAATCTAGATCAAATAACTGAGCAAGGTGTAAGACTGGATTTGCAAGGCCTTGTAATCCTAAAAGACTAAAAAGAAGCAAAGAAAAGAGCACAGAGATGGAAAGAGAGAGGGAGTCAGATGAAGTAAAATAGGACAATGAAAGAGGAGAACAGGTTCAAGTTTGTTTTAAATTTGTTTTAAAAAAACTACACACCTGTGGCCCAGTATGCATACATGAGGTCTTATGTGTGTCTGAGTGATGTTTACGTCACATAGTACAAAGGCACAGGGGATGAGAATGTGTATTTACTTTATTTAGCATTATTATTAGACTTCATTAAAACTTAAGACTTGAAATCTCCGGAACCACAATACACCTGAGAGTCTGCTTTGCGGGCAAGAACATAAAGCACACACTGTCCCTGTGAGAGGAGTGGGACGCAGACAAGTGGACGAGGTGGGGGCACTGGTCATTTGCCTTTCACAGAAAATAAAGAGTAAGAGGGAAGAAGAAAAAGAAAAAATCAACTGATGAAATAGATGGTGACATGTAGAGTCAGAGAGTGAAAACAAAAGCCCTTTTTACTAGAGCTTAGATTGGGCCCAAAAAATTCAGCCCGACCCGGCCCGAGCCCGTGCACGTTATGTCCGGGACCGGCCCGGCCTGTCCAATTAACTTTAATTATGGGCCCGAGCCCGATTTAAACCCGACATTTTTCAATAAGTTGGCAGTTATAATTAACACTAAGGATACACCGAGCGCGTTAGTGCCGTGGAAGTCCTGCGAGTGTACTCAGCGCATTTCTCCTGCGCTCTTGACGCCGGTTAAACATCGACTCCAATCGTCTGTTCCCGTCAGTACTCGTTTTTTCACTTCAACAGGTCATTTTAAACATGGGTAAGTCCATATTTTCATCGTTTTTTATAACGTAATAAGTTAATGACAATTTGTCATTGCATGTCCATGTACTGAGCGTGTTGGATAAACACTGAATGAATAGGGCATATTTTTTGGAGGCATGGAAAGCCGCTGTCCCTCCCACTTATCTCTACCACCCCCCCCCCCCTCTCTTTCTGTATGTGTGAATTGCAACCCCCAACCTGTAGCCATTTCTCTCTCTCTCATATCTGACACTCTATCTCTCTCTCTCTCTCTCTCTCTCTCTCTCTCTCTCATATCTGACCGGGCCCAGAGGGGTGGGGGGTCCTGGCCCGACCCGGCTTGGGCCCGCAGGCCAGCTCGGGCTCGGGCAGAGAATCTAAGCTCTACTTTTTACATGGAGATCCCGCAATACTGCCGCAACAACGACTCTCCATTTCGCTGGTTTTGCTTTTATAAGGCCGCCCCAGTATGTGATTTTAGATCGCATGCCAGTGTTCTGGAAGCAAAGAAGGCCTGACGGGCCTGACGGGCCTGACATGTGACAGCAGCATCGGAGTCTAGCGTCACTTATAACAAATGGGACAGCAGCACTTTCTAAACAATAACAATGGCACTAAATGGTAATAACAATCACTTACTTTCCCTGTAATATGGCAGCTGATCTGAGCCTTTGCTCAGCGGTAAGGAGCTCCCAGACTTCATTGTTTGTCCGCAATTTGCAGACATTATACGTTGCTGTTCTTCTTAGTTAGCTGCTAACTGCTTCTAGCTGCTTTTTCCGGGTGGTGGGTCAAACACAAAACACGTTGTTGAAACGTCGCACCCATTCTGTCCTGCCGGCTTACCCTTTTTACACAGACATGGATTTGGTTCTGTTAGTACCTCCACTGGTGGCTTTAAGGCAGAACAACTCTGTCCCCCCATTCCATGTTTGTAGGTTTTACACCGAGCAGCAAGATGGATTAACATCGCAACATTTCCACCTTGAACAGGCAGTGTTAAAGAGGCTTAAGACAAAAAGGCAAAGAGAAAGAGAGGGCTCTGGCAGCCATGTTTCCACTACATGGTACAGATCTCCTTGACTTGATGAACTTTTCTGTAAGCAGGTACTTTTCCTTTTATTTTCCATGGCAGATAATACCTCCTCAGTGTGGGTGGGATTCTTAGCTGATCTGATTCTTAGTATTGCAATTTAAACTGCAGTGACATCTTCAGCGCAACACAAACACAGACATAATGGGGGATATCGAAGGGATCTTGTTCTTGATTCTCGGTATGTGGCTGTTTGTCACAGCAAAGAGACAATTTTTTTTATCAGAAAAGGGCAGCAAAAAGAAACACAGCTGAGACAAACAGAAGAGTTTGGGAAATCCTACATTCGAGTGTAGAGGACAAGATGACTGCTTGTTCCACAAAGACGACATGACTGGGTAAGCTAACCTGAGAGCTAACACTAGCTTGCTAGCAATGTGTTTAGGGTTACAGTCACTATATTAATAAAGTGTTAGAAGGTATTTAATTAACTGTAGCTATCACTTTTAGATTTTAAAATATGTATGCTGTGTATGGATATTTTAGAACTTTCACCAACTGCAAAATTGGAGCAGTTGATCGTCCATTCAAACAAGTGACTGAGTTGGGATATCATTGCTCCCACCTTCATAAACAGAAGGTGGAGAACTTCAAAATATACGAGGAAACATGACAAACTGCTTCAAGCAATAAAAAGACTGCACACAAACTTTGGCGGGTGTGTACCTCTAAAGAAGAAACTGGCCATCACACTGTGGAAGATTGCAACTGACTGAGTACAGAAGCATCGGTCATCTTTTCGGAGTGCACAAAACAACTGTGTGCTGGTGTGTGCAAGAATTCTGCACTGCTGCAGAGGCGTTGTTTGTACCGGAACTAATTTGTTTCCCAGACCAGGAGAAGTTTGAAGAAACGGCTGCATACATTGAGAACAGGTGGAGGCCTCCGCAGTGTATTGGTTCTTATTGATGGATCACACATGCCCATGTTGGCACCACAGGAGTACCGCTGCGACTACTTCAACCGTAAAGGCTGGCACTCCATCATCCTTCGATGTGTTGTGGATAAAAAGGGACTTTTTTGGAACATGTTTGCAGGACTGCCTTGGAGCTTGCATCATGCTTGGGTTTTGAGACCGTCCACATTGCGGGAGTTGGCCAGCCATGGCAACCACTTCCCAGCTCACACCAGGAACATCAGTGGGGTGAATGCTGGCTACTACATCCTAGGAGACGCTGCCTATCCCTTGCAGAACTGGCTCTTAAAACCATTCCCTGACACTGGTTGGCTTACAGCAGAACAGGAGATCTACAACAAGAAAGTGTGCAGAGCATGGGTAGTGGACGAACAGCAGGCCACAAACAGGGAAGCCACAGTCACAGCTGTCACAGGCTGGAGTAAGATTTGGGGCAGTGCTTAGATGGTATTTTTGACTGATAGCCCAGAATTACCTCAACCAGTGTACTAGCACAGCTCGTCTTCCTCCTCACTGACATTAACGCAAGCAGTTTAATACGAGAAGTTTCAGGAAAGAAAACTGTCATTGCAAACAAAATAAACAGAATGTTGTCACAGCTGCTTCTGTGCAGTACACATCTATTTGTGCACAGATAGAGTCTTTCTTTCTGCATCCTAAAGACTGCCAGAGACACAGTGACAACCTGCTCGGGATGGCTTACACGGCAAATCCCTTTATGAGGTGCAAGGAAAGGGTTACGCCCATTGCTCTGTAAATGGATGCTGCTCCTTCCTTTCATTTCCATAACAAGCCATCAGAACTCATCTCCCACTGAAGTGGCCACAGTCCCACTGGCAATTAAAATCATGCTGGGACATGCCATGGTTGTGTGCGACTCCACAGTGGGAAACAAAAGCAGCGGCAGCAGCGGTAATGACGCCAACAGTTGAGTGGTAAATCTTGAGCAATGTCGGTGGAAACCGTCGCTTTGATTTCTCCAGGAAACTGAGAGCAAGCCTCGTTTACATCTTTCAGTATGAACCTTACTGGAAAATATCAAACAAGGAAACAGCATCATCTCATCTCTGTCTTCTTTACCACTTTCTATACACAGCCACAATACTAAAAAGGCATGTGGGTTTTTTTTTAAACAGTATCACAACAGCTCAAAGCTCAATAGAAAGGAAAAACTAAGGACTGGGCATATAAAACAACACTTGAATCATTTTGGTGTAAAAAGTAGAATATTTTTTTATGTATAACAGAATCCAGCTGGAGGTAAAGGTTGGGTTCAAACATCTTTGACTGCTGAGGCCTCATATTAGCTTCAACTAATCCAATTTTACTTAGAACAATGACAGCATATTTTGCCCTATATTCATTTCACTGTAGTCATGCAAGAAGGGTTCCTTTATGGACAGTAAAAACAGAAGAATTATTGCAATGACCAAGGACTCTTTCAACATCCTATACCTGTGACATGTGGGAATTGCATTCAGATAGACTTAAGAATATATTAACTTTGTTTTTAAAAATCAAGATTTGACCAAACTACAGAAACTGTACTTCACTAGTTTTAGCTTTACGACGCTTCGCCTATAGAAATTAACAGAAATTATTACATTTTTATGAAAAATAATATTTGGTTTCTTGAGATTCAGGGAATAAAAAGAAATCACACAGTAACTGCCACATAATTGGTGAGGCAGATTCTTAAACCAGGGATGCATTAATAGTGATGTTCTGGGCCAATATTGAAACCAATGGGTTTTTTTTTTTTTTAATCATTGTTTATTTTGTCTTTGTTGTCATTTATTCCGCTTTAATTCCAGGGAAATAAGGAAATCTTCATCATGAAAAAAAAAACTTAACTGTTTTAAAGTCATTCAGTCCTTCATTACACTTGAATGAGCACAGATTCACACACATTTATTTAATTTAATTTAAATAACCTTCTTTCACACGAAAAACATTTAAAAACAAAACTGCTTCAAAAGCCTTTTCAATCCTCTCTAATATTCATTTTATATTGCTGGAAACACATCAACAAATTGTTCCTTCACACAACTGTATTTATTCAGGTTTCTCTTGAAAAACTATGTATTACAAGATTACATTTGAACACATCAGAAGAGCACTATAATTTACCTTTGCACAATAGTCATTTCTGATGAACAGAGCTTTAACGCATCATAAAGTAACTCAATGCAACTTCCATCAGCAGATAGTTCCGTCCACCAGCTGCCTGCTAACTAGCTCTCTTCCTGCCTTTGTCGACAAAGAACTGTTGTTCACAATTAAGTATCATCAGAGAAAAAAAATAGGATGCATCCCCTGATGTGTCCATAGTGAGTTTACTGTATTCTTTTGTCCCAGCAGCGTTCCAGGAAAGATCTGTTCCTCCCAAACACGTTTTCTATTGTCCCTGGGACGACGAGACGACGAAACACTGTTAGTCTCAAGCGCTGCTCCTAAGCCTGCGCATAATTGATGTGACACAATGGAAAAACACCGGCCACTGCCATAGGTGAATGCCATCTTATTTGCCCAAATAACAAGGTGAGTATCGACCGTCACGAATGTGCAACCGATTAATTGGTGCATCTCTAGTTTAAACCAGCATCGAATATCTACATTGATAGAGATGAGATGCATAAGGACCAATCTCAGAAAAAAAGAAATGCCTCTGAGCTTTAACGCTTATACGAAGCCACATCCCCTAACCAATATCCTGGGATCCAACATGTCATGTCATGCTATCATAGCAAAACTAGAATTTTAAGACTTAATATTTCGAGTTTTGTCACATGGTGCATCTCAATATCAGCAAAACCAATGAGCTAGTGTTGGACTGCCAGAGAAACAGGCAACCCCCTGTCCTGCTTGTCATCCATGGAAAGGAAGCAAAGAGGGTTGACCTTTGACCTTTTAGAAATTGAGTATCATCATCATCATCATCATTTTATCCTATTAGACCTTTGTGTGTCATAATTAGCAAAGGAATTCTTGAGTTATGGCCCGAAATGTGGTTTGTGAGGTCACAGTGACTTTTGACCCCCAAATTTTAATCAGTTATTCCTTCAGTCACAGTGGATGTTTGTATCAAATTTAAAGAACTCCAGGAGTTCATGAGAATGGGATAGACGGACGGACAACCCGAAAACATAATGCCTCTGGCCATGGCTGTCGCCTGCGTGGAGGCATAAAAATGAGGTGATGAAAATATTTTGTTTATCATATCTGTATTCATATCCATATTTTCAGAAATAAGTTCAACCATAATCATTATATCATCTTTATTGCAAGAATGCCATTAAATTAAATATTTTTTTCTGTATGCTGAAATCCTGGAATTCTAAAGCTACTTTTAGCTGCCTGTCTAATAAAACCATTGCTAACCCCAACCAAGCTGAACAGGCTAGGAGGAGACAAGGTATATATGAATGTGCATAATGCGCCTTGCATCACATCATTGTTTAATCCTTTTATTTCTCACCTGTCAATCATCAACAGAAGAAACCTAATCCATGAATATCTGTGGACTCGTCTGCATTGATACCTTTGACACGGCTTCTAAGCACAGCTATTTCAATTACAAAATGTTCACTTTAAGTCTTTTAAGTCTTAGGAGAAGCTTTAATTTCGTGACAAAATTCATAAGAAATGTGCATGTGCCAGTTTGCTTTTCTTTAGCATGTTTTCTTTGAGGGACCTGGACCTATAGGACCTGCAGTTATCCTCTCAGAAGATGGCCAAAGACAAGGGGCAAAGCAGATGTAATCCGAACACAGTGACTGATTTGTCACAATTATATTTTATCATGACAATAACCTACAATTCAGGCACAATAATGGCATAATAAATATAAATGTTTCACTTAAAAATTCTAAAGAATTGTAGGTACCTATACAGAACCTCTGAGCACGGTGACATTTAAATGAAATGATTGCCGGCTGTCTTTTTCAATATAGCCTAATGATTATTTGTTGCCAAACTTCTCCCTGTCTGTTTCTGACCGTCTCTTTATAATGGAAATGTCCATGCTTTGGGGCAGTGTCAGTTATGCCGGCTGATACAAGTTGTTTTTCCTGTGATCCTGTCATCCCGGTGCAAACACCTTCAGTTGTTTACAGTGAAATGTCCTCTGTGTTCACCTTCACTTCCTGTCTGTTTTCAGCATTACTCTACGTGCTGTACATACTGTATAGTTTTACCATACTGCAGCATTCAGCAGCGGGAGGTCATTGGCAGGGTTACTTGTGAGGTCATTGTTAGCCGTGAGAAAATTAACGCTGATTGGTCTCGTCACGATTTGCTCCCCAAAGCCCGTGCCACCGAGGCACCTGCCAAGGCGAGCTTCTTTAAACAAGAACGAAGCCTATTCAACAGCTGCATAAGCAGCCGGGCGGGCAGACAGTGGAGGGGAAAGAGGGACAAAAGAAAGCAAATGCAAAACAGAGAGGACTTTCTAAATGGGAACCTCAGAATGGGACTTCTTTTAAAGGTCTTAAATCAATTGAACATAAAGTACAAACCCATGCAATGTTAATCTATCTGGCTTAATCCCATTGCTTTAAGATCCTTTATAATCCACATTCAATACAACCATTTTTTCTTCTCTAACAAGCTTGCCCTATAGCCATTTTATAAATCATTGGTACAAGGCTTTTGCAGGGCCACAAATTCTGTTATGGTGTCATTATTACACTGAGTTATGAACCACGCAAGGTAGAATGACAAATATGTTTAAAACCTGTAACAGCTCAAAAATATTGTATTTCCCTCTCTGAGTCACTGCTACAAAAAAAAAAAAAAAAAAAAAGAGTATAACACTGTTTAAAAAAAAGATTAACAATAACCACGACAGCAAGAGGAGTTTCTTGTTCACTTAAAAACTGGAAGCATCATCAACCATCTGAGCTGTTTTATTGCACCTTCGGCTTTCACAAGCAAGGCTCCGAACAGACGAAGTTAAAGTGATACACTTGGCGTGTAAGGAAACGTGGAGAAACACTGGTAGTTTCTCAACCATATGCCGATATCCTTAAGTCACCATGTGCTCTGGCTTTGAAAGCCTGCACTGCCAATTCCTCATTTGAAACCTGACCAACTCTTTAACAATGCCTCTCTCTGATCCAGTGGGAAGGAGAAAATCTATTATCGATTTCCACCTGGTTTAGGTGGAAAATCCCTGATAGCGATGTTGAATAGCGCTACACTGTACTCTGCTATAGCCTTCACACTAAAGCTGGGGGGATGGTGTGAGAGGGCATGTCACCAAAGCTCTCGACTATACGCCACAGCACCATCTGCACACGCTGAATATTTAATCGTCAATAGAACTGCTCGAGACCAGTAATCAAGAAAAGGAAAAAGATAATACGCATCATGAGCTCGTACAACACTTCCTCCGTGATTGGCTTATCTTTTAAATCACCCATTGTTTCAATGCTAATTGTGACCATTTCGACATGCATGCACCACAATTAAAGATATTTCTTAATCACTTGTGCCATTCAATCCCACTCAACTCAACAGACTTATAATTCACCCCAGTAAATGTCATTCATCACTGTCAATGAGAAGTCACCAATCATTTCTTACTATTATCAGACTACTGACTAAAAAATAAAACTCTGTAATTACTCTCTACACTTTAACAGCCAACATAAGACAGGGGGATCTTGATTCCACTTTCTTAGATGTCCTCCTTTCCACACCTGAATGACACCAATCGCTAACATTCTCTGCAGCCAGAGCCCGCCTCCTGTCAGTCACAACCACGTCATGCCAACAAATGAGTCACCAATGTAAATGGTTTCACACTTATGCTCTGCATTAACACACAATAAAGCTTGATTCATGCTATTGCAGACTAAAATTGGCATGGGATTATTTTGACATAGTGAGACATTAAAAACAACTATAATGAGGGATGAAATGCAGATAGAAGCATAAAGGCACAGGAAAGAAATGATTTGGATATAAAACAATGAGGTGATACAAAAAAAACCCAACATAACCTCAATCATGCTGAATGTTTCCTTTAAGTCTAATATGTCCAACTTTAATAGCTTTGGTGAAATAGTATAGACAAGGTGAGAACAACAGAGCCACACTAGGTATTTCTCTACAATAACAAACAGACATCCACTGCCTCTTTGTATCTGCTGTGTGAGCACACAAAATTAGGTAAGCTAGTGACATGAGACATAATCATTTTCTTTGAGCGGGGTTAGTGAACAATTTATTCTTACCTTAGGCTGGGCGCGACGTGGAAAGGCAACCTTAGGATCAATCTGAGAATGAGAAAAGAATAGCAAAATTGTTGTTAAAAGAAAATCTGTCATATTCTAAGAGTAAAAAGCAATGAACAGGTGTTGGAAACATGTCTAACACTGTAAGCCCAGAAAAGAGACCCCAGAGTGCAAGCTTTCACATGGTAACATTTCTAAATCCTCTGTGGTCAGGAATAAATACTAGGATTTTAATAGCAGTTATACATATTCAAAACTTAATGTATTAAAATGTGATATTTTCACAATGATTGCAATTTATCTGAGCCATTAAGATTTAAGAAAAGCTGCATAATCAGCCTGTGGCTATACAGACAGTCTGCTTTGAATTTGAGGAGCATTTTTTTGACACTAACGCTGCATTCAAGAGCTGTCAAAATTATTGCAATTACAAATTAAGTGCACATGAATGGCCCAACAAAGTGGTGATAAGAACGTAGGAAGGAGAATTTTTTAGGAGCACAAAGGCTTTACTACATAAAACCTGACTTTTGTCATTTTTCCTCCAGGGCCCCCGCCTCTGGTTAAGGTCAGGGTGAGTTATTTTTTACTTAAGTATAGCTATGTGTAGCTTAGCATCCTTGTACCCAAATAGCAGCAGTACCAACACCAACCAATAATTTTATTCAGCATTATTAAATCAATTTGTTCCCACTGACCATTATTTGTAAGCTATCATTAAATGCACCATGCAATGACAGAACCTTATTAGTCAGTACATTAATTCCTACTCTGCAAAAGCCAATAATTAGACTGGTGCAGCGATTTGGCCCAATAACTGCTTTGATTACAAGTTGGGTAGGTCTGTCAGGATTGTCACTGGGCAGCAGGGCTTTAGGTTAAAAGAAAATACATTCCACTTCAAAGATTTATACTAGCACTGACTAATGGCAGAACAAAATTTGTCACTATGGGGAGACACCTCAGGTGAATAGGGTAAAATTTTTCACTAATCATTAAACTTCCCTGACTGATTACTTACATTAAGACAATTCTTTTTTGCATTACAAGTTTTCTGACATTTTTTATCTTTGATTATGCAAATAAGGCCTTACCTAATTAAACATGCACTAATTTGCATACATTTCCACAGCAGAAATCTGAATATTGGATAAAGCTAGGTAAAATTCTTATTTCATTTTGTTGGCATACTAGAGTCAAAGGTTTTTGCTGAGGGGATTTTGGATATCTGTTTTTATCTCTCCAGAAAATTAATCAGAAAATACTGTCAACAGCCATAAAAATGTTTTGCCATGTTTTAAGGAACAATATGTTCTACAAATTAGGCTATAAATTATATATTAACAAACCCCTCTGTGAAAACCTTCAGAATATAGATAGAAATAAAACTGGAAAGTACAGTGTATGTACGTGCTACTGAAGTGGAGATTTCCAGCTCAAAGTATGAGAAAAAAAACAATTGAATAAATGGCCTTTAAGTACAGTGGACTATACTTATATAAAGACTTTTTTGCATTAGTTTTCTGAAATTGTATGTTATTATATGCAAATGATGCATTATCTAATTAAATATGTGCTTTCTGCATAGATTCCAGAGCAGTAATGTAAACTAAAGAAACACCTAAATGTGTATTTTCAGTGTTTTCCCACCACTAGTCTAAAAAAAAGACAAGCTATGGAAGCAAAATGGCTCAAAACCTCTAAATTGGCCAGACCATGAAAAACTATATTTTCACCTGAGGTGTCTCCGCTTATGAGGGTTTGATAAGACCTGGCCAATATCACTGACCTCATTACCTACTGTATCCAATTTTCTACAATCGATGGAGTTCAATGACACAGTCCAGGCACAATATTCATTGCATTTGGCAATGGACTTTAAAAAAGCACATAGTAATTACTGCTGATTACGGGCCAAAATATTGGAGCTACCAAATATTATTTTCCACTGCTGTCCACTGATATATACCAAAAAAAGAACCACAACTGCCTCAAAGACAAAAAAGAAAGGAAAAGTTAGTGTTGAGGCCAGCCACGCCACCATTCTGCTGGTCATGGTCGCAGCAGAGACTCACTTTTATTTTAGGCAGGAATGGCTGATTGAATATGACAGGGAGAAAATGAGAGTCTGAGGCCGCTGACGCCTCCAGATATTGCCAAATAACCAGGAGGATGCGTCAGATCAGCCTGTTTCTCCATCTTGCGCTTGTTATCTCATTAGCTACATTTTCCTCGTTAATTTCACTGGTATGAAGGTATGTGGTGGGGGGTCTCATCGACCTTGCACTCACAATGAGGGGGAGCTATCTCAAACAGCAATGTCATCCTAAATTGTCCTTGCCTGGATACCAATGAAAATTTAAGAAACGAGATAAAAATGTGCTTTTTGACATGGTATTAACAGAATGTGTTTAACAGAGAATCATTTTTATGTTCCATATTTTGCGGTGTTACAGTGAAAAATCTGCAATTAGTGTGCCAATTCTCAGCATTCATAAGAGCTACTCCTTGAGCACAGATGGATATATTTAAGAAAAAGATATCTCTTCCTGCTGAGAAAAACAATGGAAAGAAAGTGAATTAAAGAACGCGAGAACAAAAAGACACCATCTGCACAGATCAATTAAGCCAATGAGACTGACTACGATTTAATGTGTTTGAAGGGAAACCATGATGTGCAATGTCATTGTCATCTTTTCTGTCAGTCTCAGTTATTACTGTTATCTTTCTAAATCAAGTCAAAATGAGAAATGAATTCAATAACACCTGGGTATGGCAACCTTGCTTGTAATGAATTTCATTTAAAGATTTGTTTTAGCACTTAGCCCCCGGCATAACCAATTCAAACTCAATTATTTTGTGCACCCTATTTGAGCAAAGACAACACATTATGCTTTGAATACCAAAGTCCTACATACTTGGTAATGTATCGTACTTTTTAAGCCTATACAATACACATCAAACCTCATTTCAACACTGCGTAAACTAATTGTTTTTCGGTCCTGCTGAGAATTTCTATTCACTACGAAGCTTCCTGTTCACCATGCATAAGAGAGCACTTAAACACAGCAGCAGTGGAGGTCATATAGCTTTCTGTCTGTTGAAAATACTACAATTATCAAAAAGAGGCAATTATATGCACAGAATTGTGTTCAAAATGAGGCTATGAAACTGCCGATTGTTTAAATCACACTCAGAGCAATGCAACCAAATTAGGCAAGGAGGACTTACTAACCAATCCTTCTGAGAAATCCTGTAGCAGCACCTTTTTAGGTCACAACTTATGATGAATGACTCCTTTGAGAAATCTGAACACGAGGCGGGGAGATGTAGCAATTGTTTCCCTTTGCTTTACATATTCATGTGCATGTGATTTTTATGTACAAAGTGCCTTCATACGTAACGCCAAGAAATAAAATATGCACTGCCCTTCTCGCTGGATAACTGTGCCTTTGAACCAGAGACTGTGTTGTCTCTGTTTCACCTGATACTTCCTTCCTGAAACATTTTTGTTATGTAACACACATACCATCAGGGTTTAGGATCAGTCAACCGGACCTGGGTAGTGCACTTGTTTCAGTACCACACACAGTACTTGCAAATGTTATTCCTCTCAAGTCTGTTTCATCTATCAATACCTTACATTTTTTAACACTAATTACAAAAAACTAGTGATTAACTGTGCATGTTTTGGTCCATCTTTTTTTTTTCCAAGACAGTACTTTTCTTTTCTTTTCTTCTTTTCTTGGGGGAAAAGAAACACTCTTGTCCTTGCTGTGCTATGGCTTTCAGTGTAATTTTCACATTCTCCACCTACATCATCTTAACGCAACAAGTTTAGGCATACTCTCTTGGTGGTTACTCTTTTAAAAATGGTTTCTAGGAAAAAATCACAAGCTGATGTCAAAGTAGAGAAGGCAATTTTTAGGGAATATGTACAAAAAAGCACATTAAAACGCATAAATTAAGAACACATTACTCTGGAGACGAAAGCTAGACCTCCCATCCAGCTGTAGTTATCATCTAGTAGCAGTAAAAGTACTTTATAAATCCCCCTCTTGGAAATGTCTTTATCGTGGAAACATCACAAGCTGCGCATACAAACCAAACAGAACATAGATATTTAGAAACCTGACTTGGAGCTGAATGAACAGTCTGCTCTGAATATGAATGTACTCCACCTTTGAACATTACGTTTTATTGGTTGCCAGATTAGCTGCTAAAACGAGGGAAACCAGCACTATTAAGCAGGTAAACACCTGGAATTTACTTTGTGTGTACTGTTTAATACAGTGGAAGTATGAAGGTCGTTTGGGGTTGTAAAATTCATTAAGGAACAAAGAAAAAAAAACTTTACAAGGACTGACTTGATTTATGTACACCAACAGTGTCCACTGTTGTCTTTGTTATAAGCATGGTATTCTACATGTTGCAAAGTAGAGGCAGTACTTAAACACATCTGGGGGATAAGACCAAAATGGCTGTGTTTGACAGTATAATGTAGAACTGCAAAGATTAGTCATTTAGTAATTCCAAAGCAAATTAATCTGCAACTATTTTAACGATTATATAATTGTTGCGGTAAATTTTAAATAAACTACAATTATCGTCTTGCAGTTGTATGCCTCCACAAACCAGTCAAGTTGACGTTACAGTTTATATCCATGAATGCCCAGACTCATATGTAGCCATAACAGCTGGCAATGCTTCTAATATGGATGTTGCTATAAAGACGATACATATTCTAAAACATGGATGCTTCACACACACGTTCAACCCGACAGCACAGAAGATCTTTACAATCACCATAATTTCAATTTGTGCCAAATTTGAAGACATTTCTTCATGGTGTTTGTGAGATATTGATATATTGAGATATTGTGTTAATGAGATGAACAAGGTCACAGTGACCTTTGACCACAAAAATCTAATCAGTTCATCCAGAGGTCCAAGTGGACATTTGTGCCAAATTTAAGGATATTCCTTCAAAGCATTCTTGAGATATCCCGTTCACGAGAACGTGACGTATGTGCGTTAGGGGTTGTCTGTCCGTATGTACATATGTGCCCTAACGTAAAAAATGCCTCTAGCCATGGCTCATCGGCACTGAGGTGTAAAAATCCAAACAAACTACCTCTTGTTAAGCTCCTCCAAAGTGAAACCTTAACGCTTTTCCATGTTGATCAGACAAAACAAGACATTTGAGGACTTCACCTTGGGCTCCAGACAACTGCAACAGGTGTTTTTTTTATTTATTTAACTATTATTTTTACTTTTTTAAGTTATATAGGTCAAACTATTAATCGATTCATTTATTGCTTGAAAGAATAATCCACAAATTAAAAAATGAAAACAATTGCAGTTGCAGCCCAAGTAAAAAGTGTTCAAATGCAAACTGCAATCAAAATGCTGAAAAACAGCCACTCAGGAGTTGACCTTGCACTTGTTTTTAATGAATGAGCCACAACAAAACCATACTTTTATACTCCTGCCAGACCCAATTTACACATGACAAATTCCACATCATTATGTGTGTTTACATGCACACTGGTATCCTGGTTATGTTCAGGATTTTGGAGTATTCCGGCTATGTTTTGTACACCCTTTCTTGGTTTCAGAAACCTGGATAAAAACATGCTACCTGGATTACTCCGATAGAAACCAGGATACTGTGGCATGTAAACACTTTTTCCAGGTTTCTGAACATTCTTTGTCTGTACAGAGCATAGTGACTAAGATAGCGAGACATCAAGACACAGCTGCACACAGGCAATCAGAAACCTGGATATTGTTAGAATCCTGTATACAGGGATGTAAATAACCAGGTACCTCAAGTTACATGGAGACCTCATATCCCTAATAAGAACAAAACTGGGATACTAATGCAACTGTAAATGCACTCAGTGTTCTTTGTAAGAAGAGAATTATTCTTACGAGTAATAAGGGTATGATTATTACAGGCATTTGTTATATACAACTATACTGTAGGCCATATACTTCGGGGTCCTTTTTTCTTAAAATTACTGTAACCATCTAATGGCACCCGTACTTGTTATGTACAATTGACTGGCAGCCTCTAATGCGATGTCATTTTCAAAGGGCTCTGCAATTATGGTATGTGTGCCGTTTGCAATGTGGGTATCTCAGGTAGCATCTAGGCAAGTTTACACAGTTCAGTTCATGCGGTGAACAAGAGCATGACTAGTGGCATGCTAAAGATGTCGTATCTCACACAGCTGTAGTCAGTGTCAAGAGCTTTGTCCTCAGTCTAAAGCAAAACGGGCCTCTCCAGAGTATTGGTAAGTATTTGCTCACCTTATAGCCTCTTTACATCACCCTGACAGGACTTGTTCAAATTAATAATTTCAGTACACCTTTCTTACATGATGAAACATGATCTCACGCAGGACAAAAGTGGATATCCTCAAGACATCATACAGCCTGATATGTCAATATAATAAATGAGAACAGATGAAGAGGAACCCCCCCCCCCCCTTCAAACCCCAGCCCGCCATCTTTTATCTTCCACAGCCTTTTACTACAGGGTCTCTGTGGGCTGCTTCTGCATGCGACTGTGGGAGATCAGGGCAGAGAAACAGCCTATATCTTAAGTTCACATCTTATAAAAGGATTTCATATATTAATGCGGCTCCTGGGTAAACTCTCTTCCTCTCTCTTAAGACATATCTACACTAGCATGATGATGTGGTGTTTAAGCTAAAAGGAAAAGGCTTATCAAAGCTTGCAGCTTTTCCCAACTTAAGTGTGCGAGCAGGTCCACAGGTGTGCCCGTGTGATACCAACGGACTAGACAAGAAATTAAAACATAAAATGTCTAATATCTGTGCTGTCAATCTTTTACTGATTTTTTTTTTTTTTTTTTTTTTTGCAGTGGAATAACACCTCGAAAAGGCAGTTTGTTATGCTCATCAAATCAATAATGAGAATGCTACCAAATCTCACGCTCAACGAGGAAATTGGACATCTTTTTTTTTTTTTTCTAAAAATAAATATGCAACACCGTTATGAGTATGATCCAGATTCAGTGGTATTACACAAGATATTACATTACTGCCTTGACAAACATCTGATGTTCTGTATGTACCGACAAGAGACAGATACAGCATGAACTAATAACGCCTTCAGCCATAATTAACTGCAGAAGACAGAGCACCTGCTATACTTAAACAAGAGCAAGTCAGAGTTGAGCTCACTGATTTGACTTTACTTCCAAATCCTATCTGATGAATTTAGATGTGCCCAGAGCAGCTGCTCATCCATGCTTTTTCTTCTCCTTTCCTCTTGGCTTGTTTCCTGCCTCTCTTAAAAACATCAAAACGGTGTGTATGGGCTGACCTGGTCATTCAGTAACACAGAATATGTTTACCTTACAGTGTAGATGTTTATGAGTTTTACAGGTTACAAGAAATTAGGACTGAAACTGTATCTATGCTGTTTAAATGCAGATGAATGGTGTCACACAGTCATGATAAATTCATATCTTGCATTCAAACATGACCTTTGCTAGGTCCCTGATGAATATTTTATCTAATTTTATTTTATTTTGTTTTATATAACCACTTTACATAAAACAATAAAAGATGCCAACCTGGAATCAATCTGCTGCCTTGTTAAGCTCTCAACTGTTACGTCTCAAATGCAAAATCATGTACTATGATCTCTCCTGTTCATACCGGGCCGCCTCGAAACATCTTCAGGAACAGATGCTGTGAGTTGCATATTTCTTAACTGAACAAAGCATCATGAAAAATGGTAAATATGTTCTGAATTACCAGCATGTGTGTTTTGAAGCCCCGGGCTGCGCTTCTCCATATGTCTCATTCACATTCATCCTCGTCTGAGTGTTTTCATAACCGGACAAAAGGCAGAGCACACGGTTACAAAAAAAAAAAAAAACCCAATACAAAAAAAGAAAAGAGGAAGACTGTGATGGTTTGCCTGTCGTCGCATATCCTGGCATTGTTGTGAATGTTACATTGATTCTACAGCTCTATTAATCTAAACAACAGGGAAATGTTAGGCTTAAATCAGTGGCACCCCCGAGAGGGGCCCCAATTGCTGCCCCGCTGGCCCCCTTGATAAAAAATAATTGGAGGCTGACATTACTATCTTTAAGGGTTCTGTTGCACATGCATTTTTAAGCTATGCCATGTCACCATGTTATACGAGCTTGACTGAAAGGGGGCAAAAAAGGCTTCAAATTTCTGCTAAACTTTAGCGAGGGAAAAATTGGCATGGGGATTTTCAAAGGGGTCCCTTGAACGTTCACCTCAAGATATATGAGTGGTATTCTGGTACTGGTCTATGCACATCATATAATTACTAATATTAACTGTAAAATGACGTGCACAGTATATCAGTATTAGATTTCTTAACTCTCATACTGACATATTTTTTAACTAGTCTATGTACTACAAAAGCACAAAAGAATTCCTGAAATTCAGTTATGGCTTTTGGTTTTGGTGCCACCCCAAGACTTTGAGTGGCCCCATTTGGCCACCCCTATTAAAAACTTCCGGGGCTGCCAATGGCTAAAATGATGTTCCATACTGAAATTCTCTGTGAGGCATCAGTGCAATCAAAGCAAGAATTGCCCCTTTTCATTTGCTTTTTAACTAATATTATTTAACAATAATTACTATACTGTGTGTTTGTGGTTGTCAGAAAGCCTCATTAATTTTATTCACATACCCAACTATATCTGTATGAGATAAACAAGTAAAAAAAAATGCAAATTAGGCATGATTTCCACTTCCCCTGTACGAATAATATAACTCAACCTGTTCACAGTCACAGCACCTCCAGCCACTCACTCCCTCCAAGGTTACTAAGGACATAAACATTGGTACGAATTCATTCAAGCACCACAAAAAAGTAGGAGGCTTATATCAAACCAACATCTGCAAACACATCAAGAACCATCCACATTTGCTGGACCGCTTCATTCTACCCATTCGTGCTGAGCAACTTTATAAAGAGATATGATAGATCCTAATGCAATGCGATCTTGATAGTGTGAGCGTTAAGATATACAACAGCACAGCAGATACAACCCAATGACTAATAGTGAGGAAAAAAACACAGACAGCTGCCTCAGGTTTGTAATCTTCTATTGCACGCCAACGGATAAACAACAGCACATTAGCAGCTAGGAAATATCAATTTCTTCATGTATTTGACTCAAGATCTTTGGCGTGTCAATTACACTGTCAAACACTCATCCGATTACAAAAATGTCAAGCAAAAAAACACATAGCTTCACTTTGTTATTTATTATGAGGAAGCCATTAGTTATATTATTACGGGACTATTAGTATCATCAATATATTTCTAGTTTGAGGGTATGGAGCCAAATACATGGCCAGGGAAACGAAGCAAATAAATCATGCACAAAACAAATTGTTTCATTAACATCAGACAGGAATGCAAAACTAATTTGGCTCTGTATCTTTTTAAATATAGACTGTGTAAAAGTCACCGTCCAATATGATTATGTTAATGGTCATTAAAATCCATTTATTTGAGGCAGCCTGGTGGCCCAGGGGTTTAAGACGCCGACCATGTAATCACAACGTCCCCTGATCGAGTCTGGCCAGGCCGCTCTCTCCCTTCATTTCCTGTCAGCTCTCTACTGTATGCTATCTAACAAAGGCAAAAAGAAATACCTTAACAAATCTGGAATGAAAATCCACTTCCACACAACATATAGATTTTTTTTAGGAGAGAGACTACCTGACAGAGGTAATGATAAATATAATAAAAAGGAAAGGTTTCACAACAAGCCCCAAGTGACATGCCAATTAGGTAAGGACAGATGTGCAACAAGTTTGGAGAACTTTGCTGCGCTTGTGCACTAAAGCCACAATTCAGAGAAAATGATGATTGGATGTCAGACCTTAAAATGTCACTGCTCTGTTCTCAGGGTGAGGCACTGTCAGATCTGAAGTGCATGACATAAGTCTGCCAAATATGACCTATAGCCTACAATAAGTGTGATATAATACAACTGTTTATGTACACATCTGTCGCCGCAAAACTGTGTGTATCTTTTGGAGATAAAACAGAGGTGGCTCATCTCAAAATGGTAATTTGACATTAGAGATTTTGCATGCCACTTAATATGCTTCACAGCAGCAAGAAAACCCTGTGTTTTAACTCCAGCATAATACATAAGAAAATAGGTCAAGCATATTCTACATTCTGATAACAGCAGTATGTATAAGCTGCAGGGGAAAGTTTAGTAACTTTAATATAAGAAAAAAGTACCAAAGACCTTTTCCTTATGGGTGAAAAAAACTATTTTGCAATCAATAAGTCAGTTGCAACACAGAAGTAGCAGCAGCAGATTGAGACTGTGCTGCTATGAGCATGAGGTCATCAAGTTAAATCCAATGAATATCTTAATAGAATCATTTTAAACGTACAAGGAATTCAGCGGTTTCCTGCTGCCAATACTCTCAAAGTGCCCTCGGGCAAGGCATTGAACCAACGACTGCTCCATTTATCGGGCATCAGTAAAAGACTGGGGCTGCACAGGACAAGTCCCAGGTGTAAGTATATTTTTATGTGCAACCCTCCCTCACGCATATCCCTCCGACCTTTGCTGTATATATATTTATATGCTGTCAAGCTGTCACAAAGTTGTTCATCCAAAATGTCAAGCTTGAAGTTGTCAAACTGCTCCAGATTCTGCATCAAAGTATGTCTGTATCATTGCCCCTTCAAACAGCCCCCTAACCTGCTACTACATATTCTCCTCTATAGATATTTGCAACGCCATCAGTCGGACTTATTGGTCATTTCACTGCCAAGAACTTTGTCTTCTCTCTATATTCACCGAATCACAACAGAGAGGCCGCTGAATGTCCTCATCGCTCTTATTCCCATAACACACAGGAGCACTAAAGCACAACTAAAGCATAACGTTTGAGTTAGACTGACCCACCTGAGATTTAAAATTACATAAGAGGATGGATCTGATAGGTTGAGGGGAAGAGAAAACTAATTATCTACTGTATGCCTGCCATCTTTTTGCCCCATAATGCATTTTGACTTAGTGTTATCAATAATTCTAGAAAGGTATGCGTGTCTTTTTTATATAATGGTAAATAACTCATTTTTAGACCAGTAGAAATACTAAACCCATAAGCCCATTTGGAGAAGTAAAGCCTCCATCACTGAGCTGCTCTGAAAACTGGCCAGAAAACTCAGAGCTCTCTAATAATAAAAAAAAGAGCAGCCGCATTAGTAGAAACTTTGCAGTTGAAAAACTGGAGGGAAATAAGGTAAGGTAAAAAAAAAAAAAAAAAGAGAGAGAGAGAGAGAGAGAACAAGTTCTGTGCTAATCACACATGAGCTCAAGAATATACAATGGACCACAAATCTTAAACTTACTTGCCATATCCTGTACAAATTTAGAGATTTCAGAGTATCTCTAAGCACAATCTATTTGTCTTTCAAAATCCTTCAAAATATTCCTCCATCTAGAGTTGCCTTCAGCCGAGGAAGCACTATGTTTCCTCAACGTGCACTATTCCATTTCCAAAGCTATGCTGGCATATCTGGATATTACCACCTAGCGAGCAGAAATCCCAGACAAATACAATTTCAGCTGAACCCTGTCTAATCCATCACTACAGACATCTCTCAAAAATGACTAGCATCTTTAATTATTCATCCACTGACAAATTTCAAAGGGCAAGTAGAATCCACAATAGTTCAAAGTTTTTCAGAAATGAGCACATGGGTGTACGTGTGTGTCTGTGGATCAATTGCCTTATTTATGCAAGTCAATTCAGACTATTATTTCAAACTAAACATGCATTTATAATGGTCATGAATTTCTGTTACTCTGCTATATTTATATAATTAAATTATTTAACATAACAGTAACTACTTAGTTTGCATGACAGCTTTGTTGTTTCAAAAGTTAACTCTTCTTTTGTTTAGTGTACTCACAGTACTGTACAGGACTTTGATTTTGACATCAGGGCATATGTGTTGTTTCAAACCTATTTCTCACACTTGCAGTATCAGTGCATCAGGCGTGATACATTGCAATATCTGCCGGGTCAAACAGTAGCGAGGCAACGCGCCTGAGACAGCACGCCCTTCAGTGGAACATGAGATATGTGCACACTGCACATGTGGCTGCAGCGAAGAAGGGGGCGTGTCCGCCTCATTCATCCACAGAAGTGAAAGTGAACACATATAATATTCAGCCTGGAGTTGTGTTTTATTGCTAAGCTTAGTGTTGAAGGGACCATCATGCATTTAGCCTTTATGCATGACCTTGATCCACACAGCCTGTTAACCTAAGAGGTGTTTACCCACAAGGCCTTGAGGCAGTAAAAAGTCACACAGTTATGACAGGGGGGTCTCCACTGGCAGAGCAGTGCAAACAGTCAACAAGGAAGAAACACTTATGTAAGTGTAGATCAAATTAACTCACCGTCTTTGAGTCTAATTCGTGGTGTTGTTGAGCTAAGACTTTATCTACACTGGCAGCATCTGTAAACGTAACAAACCCAAATCCTCTGCAAAACAAAGACAGAGACAAAAAAACAACAATATTAAAATGTATACACACAAAATAACCTGTTTTTTTGCAAATACAAATTTAAAAAATATAAATATTGTGACTCGCCATGATAAAACACATAACAGCAGGCTTAATATTCATATGACCTTAATATTGTTGCAATATTTCTGTGTAAATGTATTAAAAAATCCACATTATGGACGTCCTGTGGCAGATTGGAAACAGAAACTGGGGACACTTCTGATCATTATTTGCTATGTTACAATGTGAGACGACACTACACCAACATTGTGCTGCAGTCACAAAGTCAATGTCAAATTGCATTCGGCTGCAGCTTTACAGCAGTGAGCATTTAAGCTTATCTGGCTTGCTGTGAAACCACACGCAGGCGCGCGCACACAGAGACACACACGAACACATGCGCGCGCGGACACAGAAACACACATACACGCTGGATTAACACTAAACACGGACAAAGTAAGCGATATCGTCACATGCACTGCAAAGGAAAAGTAGGAAAGCCCTGTATTTACCTTGAGCGTTTTGTCGTGGGGTCTCTCATCACCATACATTCTCTTATTTCTCCGAATTTACTAAAATAGTCTCTAAGGCTGTCTGTGAATAGAGAAAATATGTCGGGTCATTTGACAGAAACATATGGGCATGCTGTTGTCACTGTATTACAAAAAACACCCCGCGATGCGCATAGGGGTCGAATAGAGGACTTCAGATGGACGGAGATCAAAAATAACATCGTGCGCACACACTAGTGAGATATCCCATACAGTACACTACTGCACAGTGCACATTCGCACATACACCGCCAGCAGCTACAACGAGCACTCAGTCACAGCGACAAAACAACAAGAAATACTGGATACGGTGTAAAAGAGAATAACAGTCTCACCTGGTGAGGTTTGCCAGCTGAGGCCACCGATAAACATTTTACTGTAAGGGGAAAACACAACAGAAGTGAGTCCAGATGTCAGTTCGGCCATTTTGACGACTAACTACTTCTAAAAGCGACCTTAAAGGATAAAGGAAGACTATGAAAACACATTCGCGCTTGGTAATTATAGTCTATCTACATAAAAGGGGGAGGCCACTCTTGCTACAAAAGCTGAGGTCTTTAAACTGAATCTGGAAACAGACCCGTGCACGGTTTAAGTGCGTACTGTGGGGACGAATCCAGCACGGCAGTCGAAGTCCTCTCCAAGATGTTGTAACATGAAAAAAATCGTACCTTAGGATTAAATTTAGAAAGATTCTTACCCCGGGTCATGTTGTGAATCATTTAGGCTTCCGGATGTGGCTTGACTCCCGTCTCCTTCCATATCTATTTCAAACTATAGGCTGGGACTACAGTAACAGTGACAGACACACACAGATACGGCAGGAGATATGCAAAGCCCCGCTATGAGAATATTACTGAGCCGGGAATGAAAGCGTCACACGTGGGATCAGCTCAGCCCCCTGCTCCCTCCTCCCTCTCTCAGCATGCTCTACCTTGGCCCACAGGGGGCGGAGCCTGCCTCTGTCACCTAACCAATCCAATTGACGTCAATTCAGGCAATCTGCAAACCAATCCTCCGATTTGTCATTTAATTAAGCTCTAAGCCACTAGAGGTGAAAGTGGCTTATTGCTCTTCTAAATCAGTGGACACATAACATTAAAGAAAAAAATCTTTGTTCAAGAAATGTTATTCTTAATTAGCAACGTTTGCGTATCATTATTCAACCGACAAGTAAACCTTTGCAGGGCAGCAGCGTGATTACTTTTACTAATTGCAATAATATTCCTCCGCCGTACAATATAGTCCCTCAGAAAGAAGCTATAAAAGTGGGGCAAGTCTTATTTGCATGTTAATATTTGAATTATTCTGATTGCTATGGCTCACAAGTGTTTTATTGATAATATTGATAATGACAGAAATAATAATGCAATGGATAGATATAGCACTTTTCTGGATACTCAAAGATGCTTTACAGAGAACAACTACAACAAATCAAAGACAAGAGATAAGCAGATTCTTATTCAGCTTAAACTTGCATACAATGTAAAACTAAATGTAAGATATTATATGTGCAGCATCACTCAACTGGCATGTTTTATGAAAAAAAATATTGAGGGAAAACATGCTTGATTGTTATGGCTCACAAGGAGATAAGCAGAGTTTTATTCAGCTAAAAGTTGTATACAATGTAAAGCAAATTTTAAAATATTATATTATACTATATTATGTTATAATGTGCAGCATCAGTCAACTGGCATCTTGTTTTATTAAAGAAAATAGTGAACGAATGCATGCTGGTGAACAACAAATGATAGCTTACAGTAACTACTGAATGTAGTAATCACTTGAAATACCATATATTTTTTTAAGGTGACTAACAATGTCATTGTAAAGTAATGTATCACACATTTGTCCAATAAGACGTGATTTTTGGTTAGTGCATTTAAATTCCAACTGCCATATGTGCACATATAATGGGCCTCCCACCTTCAAACATGTACATTCATGCTATAATGCCAAGTCTACCGATGAGCAATGTTATAATGTACAGCTCAGAATACAAAGATCAGATATTGAAATGTATCCAAAAGGTGTCCAACTGTAGGCAGTAAGGTGGCCTCATTATTAGAAAAAGTGTCCTGACTGAGCTATTAAATCTGTGTTCCAGCAGGTTCAGATCCTGTGATCCTGAGCTGAGCAAAATACCGAATCTCTGTTGCTGACCCTTTCACCCTTTATGAAAGCCAACAAAGAATTATCCTATGGGGATCAATAAAGTATAGTATCCATACATGCAGTGGTGTAATTATGCATCTTTTCAAGTAGATGACCTGTAATGAGCTGCCAGCCCTGCCCCTGTGGAGATATACTACCTCTGCCCCTCATGACCCCAAAAAAGAAGAGAAAAAATCAGGATGAGAATATTAATGACTACATGAACATGTGTGACATTTGCAGTTGGAAAATTATGTTTTTGATACACATTATTTGCACAGTATGCTATCAATAGAATATAAGAAAAAATCTCATGTATTGTGTTTTAAATGATGTATTATACATGTGTTTGTGCCACATAACTGTTCACAGACAATAAATTCTTTATAAATGCAGTTTTTAATAATCTTAGGGTGAGAATAATTACAACAAAACATCCCAAGCTCTGCATGAAACGTGACTAGTGATCCTATTTCATTTTCCACATTCAGTGAAGTTTTGTGAATAGGCCCGCCTGTGCTGACTGTTCAGGGCACCACCAGAGGGAATTTCTTATCTAGCCAGGCAGCATGTTTTTGAAACAATGACTTAGATAAAACCCAAATAACAAGACTTTTGACAGTTTAACAGCTAAAACTCTGTCATTAGTTAGGGGACACTCCACATTGCAGCTGTCTGTATCTCTGAAACGAAGGCAGAGAGGCAAATGGTGGCAATTCCTCGTAGCGCAGGACTGTCAAAGAAAATGGAAATATGACACCTTGAGTGAAATACTATTACTTATTCTACCTCCTGTGCACTATTGTTCTGTCCCATGCCATTTTGGTGATACATTAAAGATTATCTTAGTGTTGCATTTTCTATAAGTTGTCAAATGTGTGACAGGGGCCTACAGCATAGGCTGAATATGTGAATGTGAGAAAATTGCATCCACTCATGCAGCTGCAGAAAGACACACAGAGAGAGAGAGAGAGAGAGAGAGAGAGAAGAGTGAGAGAGGTTATAAATTGATGCGGAATATGAGCTCTGAGGAACAACAGGCTTTAAAGCGATCACAAGGTGTGCAAAAATCATAGTGGATTTAACACATGAAGAGCAACTTCTGTTTTATGCTCAAATAAATCAGGGGTCCCAGGTTTCACAGTGTGGTTGTGAATTATTCTGCCTTTTGAACATTGTTATCACGGCCTTTCTATTCACTGTGGTTGTTCCATGAAGAGAGCAAAGTCAAACATGACAGAAAGGGTACATTTGGTGTGACATTTTACAATATCTGATCAAGGGTTGTGGACCAAGTTTAAACCCAGAACAGTCTGATGCCAAAGACATGCCCAGTTCTATTTAAAAGATTTGCACTGGAGTCAAGAAGCATATCATATTTCAGCAAAGATCTAGACAACAACAGTTCAAGGTTTGGGTCTCTAGATCTTTTTGTACACTGATTGAAGGAGAAAAATGTATAGATTTTTAAATAAAGCTGTGTTTTCCTTTAATCTGAGCAGCCACCACTGCCAAATGAAAGTGCCCAAAATGTTTATCCTTTTTAAAGCAAGTTTAGGCGCCCTGACAGCTATGCTTTCAGAGCAGCTGAGCGTTTAGTATCAAGTGAGGAGGAAAGAGAAAGGGTTATGTTTTTCCTACAAAGTGTGTACAAACACATTTCCTTAAGACTGATGCCGATCACACGGTAACATCATCATGGCTTGGAAGCATTTAAAAAGGTGACAGCTGCTGAAGATGTCCTGATTAATGAGGGGATGAAGAATTCCAAGAAACAGACACCTTTTTATATCCCGCACGCTTTGAACTCATCTATCATAATTGGGCATTCACTTTCGAATCCAGGAAAAAACGCAAAGATTTCTAAAATCATATAGTTGTATCAGTGCAGCCTGTATTCAGTTCTGAAAGATGAACCCGCCTCTCAATAGAGAGGAAACTCAGCATGCAAAAAAGCTTGTAACTAACCGAGCCTTTTGCATGAAAACTGGAGGATTTGGGGATCGAGAGAGAAGTAAAATTGATAGTGTGTGAAAGAGCTGAGGGGAAAAAGAAAGTGAGAGAAGCAATAGACTCGCTGACAGTGTTATGAGATGCTGTTTTTGAGAAGAGGCATCCTGTTTCCTGTTGCAGTAATCATTTTACACCCTCAGAATCCTCACTTGACCTTGGAGAAATTGTTTTTGGATGGTGTCTAACCCCTTTCTCTCTGCACAGATTCCTACATATAATCTGTGCATGAATCATAAAATATATTTTTAACCTTTAAATGACTGGAGATATAAATATGGGGGATGATAAATGACTTCTAATACTGATATTTTAAAGTGAAACTTAAAGGCTAAGGGGATTTTACATTTGTATATATTTGCATAACTCTCACAGAGCCTCACCACGTGTGTTAAGCATGCACTGTCATGAACAAGACTCCAAAATATATTAATCCAGCGCTAAAAGAGAGCTCAGAGTAAATACCTTCTATCACTTACAAGAATTTGTTATGGATATTATTCAGACACTCTTGAGATGTTGTTAATCTGATCCTTCGGATTTTGCGAATGATTTCATATTGATCACTGTGGATTGAGTGATCTCTGCTTTCCTCAGGAGGGCCTATTACAGGGAAATTCAGAATCCAGAGGAAAGCTGTGAGAAGGCTGCACATGCGAACAAATTGTCTCCCTCTAGTGTCCTCTCCTTTCAGCTTCTTCTTCTTCTTCTTTGCTGAGCTAAAGCACCACTCAGACTGCAGGGAGGGTGAGCCAGACCGAAACATGCATAATTGACAGTCCTATTTCAGGAATTAGCCACCCACCAAACTGCAGCCTACCTGTCCTTTCATCTTGCCTGGAATAACTTAGCACCTTTAAAAAGTACCTTTCAGCCTTATAGGATGATTTAATTGGAAACTGATGAATCACACTTATGTTTTCATCATTGATTTCTATGTTTTCCAAAGGGTGTTTGTGTAAAAATGTTGTCGACTGATCGTGAGGATCACTGGGACTGTGTACAATTGTTAGCACACAGAGGAAGTGTTTGAAGTCAGATCAGTAGGAAGGATGTTCTGGTGATGAGTGATTTCTCTTCCCCATTATGCCCTCTGTAACTACGCAGATGAGTTAATTAAGCTGTGCCAGAGGCTATGCACTAGCATTCCAGGTAGATGGGCCACTGTGATATTCAGACATCCACATTATTAAAAAAATGAAACTGTAATATTGACTTTTAAAATATCTAAAATGCATGAGGCTCCTCTAAGCCTGCAAATTATCCTTGCAAATTTTGAACAATGCAATATTCCCTTGTACCAAGCGCCAAAAAGCACCTCAAGGTACCACAAAACAGCTTGTAGTACCAAAGAGGATCACAGAACAGAACAGTTTCTCAGAATTACTCTGTACATTTCTGTTTTAACAATATAGGCTGAGCAAGTTGATCTGCATTTTTGACCTCAGTATTAAAAGACCATTTGCATGTGGGGCTCTTTAGACCAATCAGGTCCCAACACAAGTGGATGATGACGACATCATTTACCTGCTCCACTGGGCTGGGAGATAAGCTCATGCCCCTGCTGCTCCCTGGAATGTTCTGGCGGCTGTTCTGTGCGACACCAGAGAGAGCTGTGTGTTACAGATGATGACGAGTGGCATTAAAGCACCACGAGGAGCCATCCTATCACCTGTACAGTCAGCAGCGGGGAGAAAGATGTGCACGCTGGCCTTTTGGAGAGCTTTGTCAAGACGGAGGAAGTGGTACACCCCTCCCTAAACAGAGACCCAGTCATGTGAGTTATATCAATCTTTATGCATTGGTTCAACATTTTAAAGTCAACATTATTTCTAAAGTGAGCTCCCAGATCTTTTTTTTTCCCCATTCTCTGTCAAAGTGCATTAAAGCTCATTTCATTGAAATCCTCCTCAGGACAGCTGTGCACAATGCTCTCTGGTTTATCATGTAAATTCACAGTACACGCTCAAGATTTCCTCTTTATAGCGGTGTTAAGACACATGCACGCGCACAGCTGCATTTGTGTTGCTACACGGACAAACTGATACACAATAATGTATGGATTTTATACAGTACAGTTTTATTCACTTTTGCGAGCGCATATGCTATGCCCCAGACATTTCTTTTAAATCTTCCAGAGGCTAAGAATGGTACAGTAAGCAGGCCTCTCTGGACACACCGGTTAAGTGGTGCTTTCTGTCTTCTGGCCCATTCTTTGCTTTCTACCAGGCCTTTTCTCTCTCCTTTCATTTTTACTTTATTTTTTTCCCCCTAACTGGCTGCCACTATATATTCTCTCAGTTGCCAACCACTTCCTATTCTGCAACCACTGACCTTAACACTGACCTTGCCTTGTCTGTGCCATTGAGACGAGAGCGGGAGATACCATATCCCCCCGCTGCTATGCTGCAGGGTTTGAATATTTTTGCCTGTCTCATCAGTCTTCCGGCTGCTGGAGTACGCCTTGTTATTTCTTCCAGATTCCTACACGTTTGGCTTTTCAGCTGATCAGTGCCCCAGACTGGAAAACATCGCTCTTGGCTCAAAGAGACGGTGAGTCTCGGCATATAGACCCTAGCTGTCAATACAGATTAGGTTTATCAGATAAACTTTATCTGCGTCCTTTGGTTGGGTACCAGCCTAATTCTGGGGCCACGATTGATATTGTGACGCAGGCTCTAAGGAGGTCGAAATTGGCAGACATTGTTTTAGCCATGAGCATGCTGCAGTGGCCTTTTCAGGGCATGTCACTGTGCATCAGCATGTGTGTGAGCTCTGGTCTTTCATGATGGTCTACAATTTTTAGATGCATTTGTATTTAAAATCTGAACATTAGTTGCATATTTGGAGTGTTGAATTATCAAGTCCTGTCACTGCAGAGCAGAAAACACTTATGTGCCTTCAAAACAATAGTGAGATTTTTTTTTTAGGATCCTGGAGAATAGTCTCTGTCAGGGGCAACGTGTGTCCTGCTGAAGGACACAGTCTCTCCAAGCATTGTCTCTGCCTGTAATGTTTTGGTATAAACATACATTTCTGTCTCACGACCACAAGAGGGCACTTAGAGCACATGGAATCATAACAGGAGCTGATGTCATTAGTGTGTCTTTGTCTGCGTGTGTGTTCATGGAGGTGGTTCGAAGTGACACGTCTCTTGTGTTCGTTTTAGGAGTGGTGAGGCTTGAATAACACCCAGGCTCACTACCTACAGTGGCCTCATAGCCTCTCACACTGAAGGGAAAGGCTGCTGTAAGGGGGGCAGCTTAAATGCTTGGCTGTTTTCTGGACTCCCTGTTATTTCTGTGTATAGTCTGAGAAAAAAACGTTTATTTCCAGCTTTGAGCCAGCTTTGTAAGCAGTGCTTTTCTAAAACTGAAAAAAGGGGAGTTTTTCAGCAAAGCACAAGCGAACAAAGATGTATAAAGAAAAAAAAAACTCAACAAAAAAACCTCTTAACACACTCAAATAGATTGCCTGTAATAAGACTGTAATACAACATATGTTCCTGAAGCCTGTCTATACGCCATTGTCTGAACACAGTAATATATATATAGCTGATGGGGGGGCTTAAATGTATGAGATCACAAGAGGGCAGAGGGGTTGCCGGGTACAAAGAAGCACACTGAGGGTGAGTCTTATTGAGTGTGGCTGAAAGAAAGAAGGCAGCTCACTCAAAACGAGCCCGGGTGGAGAGATGAAGAGGGGAGGCATGGCAGCAGTAAATGATGCTAGCCTTCTACACCTTGTCAGTTATTAGGAGAAGCCAGAAGAGAAATCTGACATTATTTTGTGTTGTCTACAGAGAAAATAATTGGCTAGCAGGCCAGCTCTCACTGGCACCTACAATACTTTGAAGAGATGTTCTAAAGTTGTGCAGCTAAAAGGGAGGCATAGTGCTAAAAAACAGATCATGTATTTGTTAGGGATTATGTATGAAAGCCGCAATATGGCAACTGAACCAAAAACAAGTGATAAGTTGGTAGTTATGTTTCTCGTTCTCAGCTTGACAATTAAAAACAACATAAACCAGAATGACTTTTAAGTAATTCTCTGCCTTTCCTTTCCAACAAATATCTGTTTGTGAACAAACAGGAATCATAAAACGATCTCATTAAAACACAAATGATGCAAAATGAATCCAGAATCCCAGCTGCACTTCAGCCTTATGTCCCATAAACTAGGTCTCCAGTGGAAAAACCTGCTAGTTGGCTGGTTAATAGTGCTTTATATTGACGTAAATGTATTTATTTGGCAGACTTGTTGGATTAAACTCATTTAAGATGCAAGCTAAAGGAGAAACTGAGGGTAGAAATGAAACTTTCTTTGAGCAGCCTTGAAACGTGCTTCTAAATACACCGCACACCAACCACAAGTTCCTTTCTGCTTTGGCTTCTGTTTCTGAGCTATAAATACACCAGATCTATTCAGCAGGTGTTTGAGTTTCAGAAGGAAGGCAGATGTGCAGATAAAATGATCGTGTTATTTTTTCTCACTCTATCTGACTCCTATTATATTGTGTTTATTCAGTAAGTCTTAAGAATTATGTCAATTTATACAGTTGTGCTGTATTATTCTGTGTCAGTAAGAATTGTTGTACAAGGGAATGTATTTTCATTTAAATGTCCATTCATCCATTTTTTTCAGGTAGCTATTCAGGTGTGGTACAAAGCCCAACTGGCATTACAGACGTGGGTGTGCGTGGTGACAGTGACTCCATGTTGCTCTGAACCACAGGGTCACCTGCTCACAAGGCTGGCACCTCCCTGTGCCACACAGTGTCAGGAGGAGGAGCTGGTTTTGCTCTCACAGATGTTCCTGCATGTGAAATTTTCTCAGTTCTCTTTATGACATCAATAAAATCAAACAGAGATAGGCTCATCTCTGCTCCACAATGTATTCTGCACATTTTTTTCCACTGATCTTTTAAAAACCAGACTGAGACATGACGTTTCTGAACGATTGCTCAATGACCTACAGATAAGACTGTGTTTGCTCTGGGTAGTTTCCAGGTGTGACTTACTGTGAAGCAAGGTCTGTCTGGAATATAAGTGCTTTTGTGCTCAGTGAACCTTCCCTCAATGAATAAACTTACATACAAATCTGTGCTTGCTAATTAAATCTGAATAAGTCACTGTTTAATGAGTTTTGTTTTTTTTTCTTAATAATCTTGTTTATTTTTTTTAGCACTGAACAACTTCAGTCCCCATGAGGGTTGACACCTATGTTAAAGACCCATGGGAAATGTAGTTGTTGAATAGTGTCTGCCCTCTCCCATGAGACGCTATCAGTGAAAACAGCTTGAAATTAAAAACATCAGTCAAGCAGTTTGGAATGAAGAAAAAAGTGGTGTAAAAAACGGTTGAGGCAAAATTCAAACACTCATCAAAAGGTGTAAATATCTCAGCAGTTTTATTCATCTTTACAGAAATCACCTGGAGATGTGATTCCCTGCCACTGTATTTTCTTAAGTTTATCAAATGCAGCTTGCTGTGATGCATTTCCTACTATTTTGGCACCTTTTAGTACCATATGCAAATGTATTTCTAAAATGTAAAAACCCAAAGGATGGCACTCCTACCATGGTTATCTATGCTTGATGCAATCGAGATTGGAATATCTTAACATTTCATATAAATAAGCTGAGAATGTCTGTGCTCTGTGGCAATATAGCAGTAGGTTAGCATTCCTGGAACGTTCAATCACCATGCAGATCATTTTCACGAGCGTCACTGAATCATGAAGGACACTTAAGTTTGAGATGTGATCAAAATACAGAAGCAGTACTCGGCACTCAGGGTTTGTTAAAGATAGTGATGCAACATTGTCCGTTTGTTTTCCCTCCACTCCACAGAGTCTTTGCTGTTCCCTGTTATGCACATGTTATGTACACATGTACCAGTTTTTTACACTGTGCTCAGAAAAATTGCTCCTCTAGCGAGTGATATGGTTTGTTACATGAAAAAAAAGCAGGCAGGTATCAGGGACATCTATTCAAAAAGGTCAAAATAAGTAAATGGCAACTTTGAGTGTCATATCTTTTTAAAAGCCAGTGCAATCAAATGAAATAAAAAGATATGACCACAATATGGCCAAGGCAACGTCAGCCAATAGTTGTACAAACATGGGAAAAATAAAAGATACTAAATCATTTTAGGTCATATGTGTACTCCACAGCACTGAATTGGGTAGACTGTAGTTCCAGATGAGTACAGGCCACATTCAGTTACATAATAAACTGGTACCTGAATGTATAGTGCCATCATGTGCTTAGCTATATTCATTACAATGTGTCTTCATTTGAGTGAAGGCTTGTAAAAAGTGTTGTTAAAAAAGGTAATTTATTGTTGTTGTTTTCTGCCCAATTATTATAAAAGTAGGATCCTACCATACTCTATAATGTCTTTGTATTGTAAATGGCCTTTTGCTGAGAAAGCTGGTGATATACAAACATGACAGTACTACAACAGTCAATAGTCTTGTGTGCTGTATTTGTTTGTGCTGTAAATTCATTTGAAGATTTAAAGGGATAGTTCAGATCTTTTGAAGTGGGGTTGTATGAGGTGCTTATCCATAGTAAGAGTATTACATTAGCTGGTGGTCGACTTATACCCAGTTTGGAGAAGCAGGCAGGAGCACTGCCACAAAAGCTAAGCAATGTACTGCTGTGGACAGGGTCAGCAACAAAACATATTATAGCCACTTAAAAGAAGTCCCCCAATATCATTTTAAGTGTATACTATATGGAGAGTATTTTCACCTCTTTATCTTTACCGTGTACAACTTCACTTCCCTATCTACGCTCTTGATAAGTCCATTGAGAAAAACAGTATTTGTAGCTTGCTGAGCATGGTAGCTGCTGGTCTACCGCTGCCTTGATCAATTAGTTTGTTTGTGTCATTGTGTGACTTTGGCAAGGGTAGACCAGCAGCTCCAGTGTTCAGAGATGTTGAATTACTGTTTTTATCGATGGAATCTGGCTTTCCAGAGAACGATACAACAACTTCATTTCCCTGTCGGAAATCTCTGTCTGACAGCAAGGTAAAGCTATTAAGATATTCTATAATAGTGTACACTGATGCTGATTTTTTTTAGGTGGCATAAATAGATTTTGCTGCAGCCCCATCAACAGCAGTACATTGCTTCGCTTTGCTGTATGTAATACACTGACTATGGATAAGTACCTCACACAACACCACTTCAAAAGATTAAAGCTATCCCTTGAACACTAAAAACAGGGTCAGTGTTTTTCACATGTCTTTCATAGGACTTGTTGCAGAATGAGAGACAGTAGCACCAGGTTGTGTAGGAAAGGCAGAAAGGAGCAGGTAGCAAGAGTCGGACTGATGTTGCTGATGCCACTAGGAAGGGACTGATTCTTCCTCCTCACACTCCTGGTGCGAAGAGTGGTTGTCTTCTTTGTTTGGATGGAGGGGCTCTCTGTTGTAAAGAATCGGTCTGTGGCCAGGGTCATGTCAGCCCCAATGGGTGTTTCGGTAATGAAGCTTGCGTCAGAAAAAGAGGATGTGTCAGTGGTGTGGAGTGAGCCAGTGGGTGAGTCTTCCTTTGTGCCAGAGATGAGATGGGAATCAGTATGGAGCATGTGCTCTGCGCCAGCTGGGCTAGCAGTTCCAGAGAAGTGATTAATAGTTAGGTGTGTGCCTGTGCTTCTGGGTCGCTGGGTGGAGATGCCAATGGGTGTGACTGTGAAGAGGTGGTGCTGTGTGTTGGAGGTCTCTATGGGGGTGTGCACAGTGCTTTGCAGAGCAGAAACAGACAGGTACCACCACCCAGTGACACTGGCCTCAGGGGGCATGGAGCTCAGGTCCTGGGCACTCGCTGCTAAGGGGGGCAGGTTGTAGGAGGCAAAGTGCCACCCTCCAGTCCTGCCAGGGCGCACCCCTCCACAGACAGGCTGGGTGTGGCAAGGGCAGCCCAGGACACGGGCAGGGGTACGCTGACTCCAGGAGAGTAAGTAGGTGATGTCGTCGTAAAGGTGACAGTCCCATGGGTTGTCACCTAGAGTGATAACTCTAAGTGATATCAGCTTGTCAAACACTCCAAAGGGCAGCATAGGAAAGCGGTTAGCATGCAGATAGAAGTGAGTGAGTCTGACAAGCCGGTCCAGAGAGCCCGGCAGCACCTTCACAAGCAGGTTGTGGGACAGGTCTATATGCTCCAGGTGCACAGGCATGTTAGTAGGCAATGTCCAGAAGTGATTGTTGCTTAAGTTGAGCGTGCACAGATTGATCAGCGTATTGTTGATGAAGATGGCCCGCTCCAGCTTGTTGTTGGAGAGGTCAAGCAGTCGCAGATTCCACTGGTGGACTGTATCGTTCTTGTCCAGCAGCTGGAGGCGGTTGGAGGCGGCGTAAAGCTGCCAGAGGGAACGAGGCAAGCCGGTGGGCAGGTGGCTCAGGCGGTTGTGAGACAAATCGAGGAAGCGGAGATGGGTGTACGCGGTGAGCCGCCCGTCCAGGTTGTGAAATCGGTTGTGGGACAAGTTAAGGGAGCGCAAGTTGTGCTGCAGACCATCGGGCAGCTGTCTCAGTCCCCTCCAGGAGCAGTCGACCTCTCTGTGGCTACGGCTGCACGAGCACATGGAGGGGCACACGGCTAGGACGTGCAACCCCAGCAACAACACGAGCAGGAGTTCCAGAAGGGCCTCATTAGGGGAGAGCTTCAGCAGCACATGCCAGCTAAAAGAAAGATGGGGTGACGGGACAGGAGAATGTTAGAGTTTGTCTTACACAGCATCCTCTATACCTCCAGGAGGAAGTGATGCCTGCAGAGTGTTTGGATTATACAGGGAGCACACTGTACATTTGCAATCTGTAGGAGAAGTATAACTGCAGAGGGCTGTGCTGAATAAAACTTGTTTTGTGGTTTCTTTAAAGCTCCACCCCCTGCCAGAATCCCTTTCTTTCTCTCACACACACACACCTCTTAGGCACATGCATACTGAATACACACACACACACACACACACACACAGGCTGCTCAGTGTTTGCTGCACATCACTGCATTGCTTGCAGATACTCACATTCACATCACATGCCAAACTGACTCCCCTAACCATGCAGGGATGTTTATAGGGATGCTGTAACCTCTTGAGAAATGCTTATACTGCATAAATGCATTATCAGTAACAGGTTGAAATGCATCCTTTTTTATAACTAATAAACATTCAACCTGATCTGCAAGAGGCTATTTCTAGTCTATTCAAGAACACCATTCATCACAAAGGATGAGAAATCCCTGTAGTCATTTTCTCTGGCATCAGTTTGCGTGTTCAGTCATCAGTGGTTGTCAGAGCAGTCAGTCCCATGCTCTCAGAGGAGGAGAACTAGCTCAATAGATGGGTTGTATTAATGACTCCACAGAGAACTCATGCATCAGCTGGTGCAAAGGCAGGCAAAGACACAGCGAGGAGCTACACACTGCTGAAACTGCAGTACACTGTGTGTTAGCCAGGGTGTGGCAGAATGTGTGTGTAAAAGGAGTCTATAAATGTGTCCATAACTCACCTTCTCATCTTATCATTCCAGTCACTTTTCTCTGCTCCTTTCTGCCGTCCAGCCCCTTCTTCCCTCTCCTGCTTTCAAGCCCGGGACAAGCTGCTGTTCTGCTAAAGGTGATTTTTTTTCCCTCTGCCTGAATTCCCCTCACAGAATTTGACCCTTGCTCACTTGTCCAGTGCAGTTTTTTTGGAGGTTGCCCTCACTGCCTCGCAGCTTTGGTCCTTTTTGTTCTCTCTGAAGAGCTGAGAGTTTGATATTGCCTGTATGGATCTTTGAGTATGCGAGATCAGGCACTGCAGACTCTGGATTTACTCTGTGCAGTGGAAGTGAGCGGGGAGGGGTGGGGTGTTGGTGGTGGGGGAAGTATTAGGAAGGGGGGGTAAGGAGGAGAAATGGAGCGCATAACGGAAAGGTCCCCGCATACAAGGCTGCTACAAAGAAAACTCCTCAGTCCCTTATCTGGCAGCTTTCAGGATTTACCTCTGCATTTAAAGCGACAACTATTGTTGTGGTTAGATTAATTGACTGATTTGACTCCTGTTTGTACTCGAAATAAATTAGACTGTTATCAGTTATCACCTAAATCATTATTATCCCACTCTAAAGCATCCCTTTACAAAGTAACAGTGTGCTGTAATTGGTTATTATTTTCCCTGTGTAAATTTAGACACTGCCACAAAAACCCTTCAAGATTTATTGCAGGGGACTCCAGTCCACTGCAGCTTCCCACCTGTCATCAGCAATCCAGGCAATGCTCCATTCTGCACTGCATTGCTGTATTTCCACCACACATCATTACCTTCGATTCAAGGGGACAGTTCTACAGTGTTATAGACGGCGATCAGGGTTTAAAGGTCCAGCGTGTAGGATTTAGGGGGATACTTTGGCAGAAATTGAATATACTCTAATTAGTATATTTCTGTGGTGTATAATCACCTTCAAATAGGGAGCAGGTCCTCGTCGATGGAGTCCGCCATGTTGCACCACCATGTTTCTACAGTAGCCCAGAACAAGCAAACCAAACACTAGCTCTCAATCTGGCCATTCACGTTTTCGTGTCAGTCGCTGTAGCTAGCAGCCTCTCCGTGATGAGCAGCATTGGAAAACACAGATTTTAGTTTTTGTTACGTGAAACTGCTTTATTCAGTGTTTTTACTATTAACAGAGAACAAAAGGTGAGCACATATCAGCAGGTGCTGGGCTAGTGGCCCATCTCTGACAAGCCAAACATCATTGGAGAAACACTGACTTGTAACATGAAACTGTTTTATTCAGTGTTTTTACTGGCTTAAATCAACTAGTCCATTTGTTTTTGAGAGGAAGAGACCTCTGTAGATAATTCAGCTCCTGGTGAAATCCTCCTCAACATCTGAATCTTAACTTATCAGAGAAAAAAGGCGAGCACACATTAGCAGGTGCCGGGCTACCAGTCACTCTCTGATGAGCGGAACAACGATGCTTTATTTATTGTTTTTTACCAGTTTTAAACGCCCGGTCCATTTGTTACTGAGAGGAAGAGACCTCTGCTAATAATTAGACTCTAACCCCCCCCGAGCAATAAACATTGGAGGAATTCTAGCTGCGAGAAGTTTCAGCAATCTGAATCTGCAGTCCTCACCACTAGATGCCACTAATCCCCCTAAATCTTACACACTTAACCTTTTAAGCAAAAGAGGCCCAAGAACAGAGCCTTGAGGAACTCCTTGTCACATCATTTTTGTATGGTCAAATATGTAATTACCAATCAACACAAAGTTGTTCCTGTTCTTCAAATATGATTCAAACCAAATTAGAACTTTGTCAGAAAGTCCAACCTAGTTTTCCATTCTGTATATTAATACATTGTGGTTATCAGAGAAAAAAGGGGAGCACACATTAGCAGGTGCAGGGTTAGCAGCCCATCTGTAATTAGATTTGTAACATGTAACTGATTCATTCATTTTTTATTTTTTATTTATTTTTATTTTTTTTACCAGTTTTATACACCTGGGCCATTTGTTTTGGAGAGGAAGAGACACTGAAGGAATCCTGTCCTTGCTTGCTTCATGCTTGGTATATGGGAGAAGTTTTAACTGGTTGCAGTCTGCAATCCTCGCTGCTAAATGTCACTAAATCCTACACACTGCTCCTTTTAAATGTGACAAATGAAACAAAAATAATGTTGCATCTGTAGATTCATGATTTATGTAACCACAGCAACTGACAGTCATTGTTTCTTTGTATTCGTTTGTCTTTGTTCAGGTGTCATAAACTAAACAAAGTACCTCTTTTGCAGTGCGTTTGTTACTTCCTCACTCACTTCTCTTCTACTTTCCTCTCTTGCCTGCCTGATAGCTACCTGCACCAAGATACAGTTTCCTGTCATTGCCCCTTACAACAAGCCCTCACTTCTACTGTCAGTCAGTATACAACATGCCATGCCAGATTGAGCCATCTTGGCACATAGCAGCACAGAAACGAAAATCATCCAGATTTCTCTTTTACCTTATTCACTTTCAGTACCTCATGTGCAATCAGGAAATATTTTTCATTTACTTTCACTGGCTTTTACCACATCCCACCTCTAAACTTGCACATCACCCAGAGCTACCAGAGTGTTTTCATCTTCATGCTATTAGAGCTGAAGCTGGAGTTAAAGCAGGGGGGCTGCATTGAGAAGGGACAAACTATTCAGACTTTTAATGAAGGTAGCACATCCATCATGACGTAACAAGTAAGTAGATGAACAAATATCTGCACAAGACGGCGGAAACAACCGCATATTGGGTTTTTGAAAAGCTTTTTTGTTTGGCTTTGTCAGCTCTGGCTGAGGTGAAAGAGAGTGTTCTTTCTGAGTTGAGTGGCACTGCCCAGAGGAGGCACATTCTCTGTTTGCTAATCAAGCAGACCTCTCTCTGTCTCTCTCTCTCTCCCTCTCTCTCTCTCTCTCTCACACACACACACACACACACACACTCACAAAAACCCCTGCCCATACACACACAGCCACAACTAAAGAGGAGCTGCATAATAATAAATTCAAGACTGAAGTTACAGGTGTTTTATTCATCTGGTTGTTGCATATGTCACGCGTGGTATACATGTATGTACATCTCAAAAAGTAAAATCAGTAAGCCACAAATGGACCTGAGCAAAAGTGTATTATAATATCAATATATTTCAGTATTCAAAAAACACAAATAACAGACAACCAATTGTTTCAACCAGAAATGCTAAGTACTCAGTTTGAAAGATTTATCAGCAGAAGCAGTCGTTCAACTCATTGTTAAGTAAAAAAGCTGCTAAAAAAAGTATCTTTTATTTACCGTAAAGGGTTTGTAAAACTATAGGGAAGTAAAGGCAGGTGCACAGGAAACTCTTTGCAATGCACACACAGCTCTACACCGCATCCTTTGGTTCCTCAGTGCCTGTGGAGGAGGAGGCTGCTTCAGCTTTAGTCGGCTGGGAATCAGTGGCCTCCTCTTGTGGCTTTGAGGAGGATGCATCTTCAGCAACGGTTGCAGGTGTAGTTGAAGCTTCCTCACTCTTGGCAGTGTCTCCCGCCTCCTTCTTGTTGTCCTCTCCAGTTTGTCCTTCCTCGTTTACCTTCCCCCCATCTTCCTTGGTGGTGCCATTACCCACCTCCTCCACTGTTTGACTGATGTCCGTCATTAACACGGTGGTCTCTTTGGCTTCTGTCTCTGGCGTGCTTTGGTTCTTCTTGGCAGTTCCCACCCAATAGTTGGTGGTGCTGATCTGGTCAGCATTGCTGCTCAGCATCTTGATGTGTTTCTTCAACTGACACATTTTGCACATCAACACCAAAGTAGAAATCAGCAGAATAACACATAGTAAGATCAGTCCGCCGGCCACCATGAACACTGGAAGGCATTCCTTACTGTAAAAGATGAAGAAGCTTGGAGTGGGGGTGGAAGGGGTGGTGGGATGTGGGGTAGGTGAAGGTGAAGATGAAGTGATATGACTCTTAGTGACTGCTACAGCTGGCGTAGTGGCAACCTCAGGCATGTGGCTGGCAACACTGGTGGAGCCAGTTAGGGATTGTGTTTGAGAAGCTGGAGCAGTGGAGTCTGCTTTTGAAATGTTGTCTTGTGTATCTGAGGCAGGATTCTGAGTACTCAAAAAAACAAAAGGAGTTAGGGTAGCTTGAGCTCCACACAATAGTGGACCCAGGATGTGTATGCAGTATGCCAGGAAGAGGAGACCATTCATGTTGGTATCTGAGAAGACACGGGACAACAGTTTAATTTAAAATGAGTTTTGGAATACAAATGTAACACAGTAAGGAAAAGTACAAAGAAGCCCAGACACAATAGCTCTTTACTATATCATCTATGGGACAGCCATTATCAAACCAGAATGGTGTTTTAGCCCAGTTCTTACAAGTCAGTAATGGTGGAAAGTAATGACATATGTTCACTCAATCACTGTACTTATGTACAATTTTGAGGCACTTATCGTGAATTCAAAATTAACCCCAACTTTCCTAACTGTAGCATTTGAGTGATGCTTAGCAATTAATGTACCACAATTATAATTCATTAATATAACATGTATGATTTTGAAATAGGCCGTTCTGCATAATGAGTAATGTTACTTTTGGTACTTTCAGTATAGTTTGATGCTAATACTTCATACTTTTACTTAGTACATAAAATTCTGAATGCTGGACTTTTCCTTGTACAGAGTAAGTCTACACTGTGGTATTGCTACTGATCTGAGTACTTTATGCAAATCACATATACTTTTGATCACTTGTTACATTTGTTCAAAGCATGACATAATTTCTTAGATTTTTTGAATGGAGTTTTTTTTTTTTGCTCTACACAGCCATGGGCATTATGAAAATAATCTTGCAAAGATTTAAAAGTTAATCAGTCACAGTGAGCACTTAATTGCCATTGATTAGGTATGATTAAGTAAAGTATAGTGGCCTGAAGATCTGACTCGCTACTGAACTCTCTTGCGTCACAAGCTATGTTTTTGGAAAATCAAGGCCAATCAAGTAGAAATTGTTTTTGGCCATCAGACTAGGAAATGTTAACAAAACTAACACTGAGCTGAACATGCTGTTCAGTGTGACGCATTATCTCCACCGAAGTCAAGCAGGGTCATGTCATTACCGCTTAAAAAATAATATATTTCCTTAATATCTGACAAATCTGAAGCAGAAAATGGTTTGCAACAATGTACTATAATATATATATAATCTGAAACATTGGTATGATCTTTTAACATGATTTGATGAAATGCATTGGTTAAGGTGCCTGCTTTGTATAAAACATTTCTCTACAGTTTCCCCTGCAGTGAGTGATTCTTTTCAGATGTATCACTCACGTGTTTTAGTTGTATCATATTTCTTGCACTGTTTGAGAATGTATTTGTGAATACATGATTGTGAAAGACTCTAAATGCTAAAGTAATGTTAAATCCTAAAACAGGTCATTGTAAATTACATAAGGTGCAAAACTCTCTTTAAGGTTGTCAAAAATATCAAAAATATCACATTTTTATCATCAGAATTTAACAAAAACCACGAAACAACACTAACTATTAATATACTATTCCATCTTTAGAAAGTTCTCACCAGCTCTATCTTACAAATTACCTTCACATAAGTATTCTTTGTTCCTCTTTTTCACAGAATTCAAAATTAAAGTATCTATTAATGCAATCTGTCACTTACATTGTTGGTGATCTTGATATAGTTCCAAAGGAATAAGGTTTTGTATAAATTAATATGTATGCAGTGTGCTACCAGTAAGGTGAGATGTGTGAAAGAACGACTGACAATGTCAAATGACAGTAATCCAAATCAATGGCACACTCATCTGGCTGTCTTGCTCTTACTTCTCCATTTGGACTATAATAAGAAAAGGAAGTGGTTTTGGTGTTCTGTATGATGCTGTATAGCTGGTCACGCAGACATCTGTGGGGTGGCAGTCTACAAAAAGTATGCAGGCATGCTAAATGCTCACAGAGCAGCTCACTTGCAGTAAAATAGTTCTAACTCACTGATCATGAACTATTTTATTTCAGTTAATTAGCCATTTTGGCTGCAGTTCTGTAAGTAAAACTAACATCTACAAAATCTCATAACAGCACCCTGAATACACCCCACAATCTGCCTGACACCAAAGTTAGAAATTGCATGATTTTGACACAAGTGGTAAAGCTGCAGTTTGCACAGTTTTCTCTGGGCCTGTGACCGGTCTCACTGTTTGGAAGCTGATGAGTCATTTTATCTCTTGCATACTTTATAATAATTTTGTCTTCCTTCTCAGCCACTCACCCCACAGAAGACTTAAGGTGATATAAATGGAATAAACATGTATACATCTGTCTTCTTCATTGTCATCTACTTATTTTCATCCAAGCCACATGTGCTCAAAGGCGACTTTAATTATAGTCCATCTTTGATGTCATGTACCAGTAATACAAGGCCTTTTGACACTACAGCAGACACCACATGTAGTGGAAAATGTTCTAGCACAACTCACACACATGAAGGTCAGACAAAAATACACCCTTTTTAACATCTGTTCAGTGAGCAAAATAAAAAAAATAAATCAATTTGCATCGAGTATTTCTCTTACAAAGTTCCCCTTCTTGTTTCCTCTGTAACGGTACCTTTGTGTTTCCTGTGTGATTTGTAGTCATTTCTGCTGTGAGTGTCTGCACCTGCATGTGTAACTTGAATGTTTAGAGTGAAATGCTTGCTTTTGAAAGTTGCCTCATCCCTGCAGATGACACTATAGCAACATTCAAGACAGGAGCCAAAGGGCAGAGGCAAGGTTACAAGCATGCAAGACTGTCATAAGTAGTGTTATGAGTTACTGTGGCTGGCAAGTTGATATTCTGTTGTAATACACCACATAAATTCCTTATTTTACAGCACATTGCCATTCATAATGAGCTCTCTTTGACCACAGTGAACATTAAGTATTTGTTAGATTAGTTTCTGTTTTTGGTTTTACAAAAAAAGTAGTTAAGCGGCTGTTTTTTATAGTTGGAGAGGAAAACGTTTCTGAAATTTTTCACTGCACTTAGAAATATAAAATTACCCACATAGATAATACTGATTGCTGATTTAATAAGATAAGACAGAAATCAGGCTAAATATATTTGAGAGGAAGTGAGAATAGAAGAAATGCAGATGACTTAATCTTTAAAGCCTCACACATCTTCCCGTGAGTGACGGAAAGTCCCATCTGTCGGTAACAACTATAGCAAAGGCATAGCAACTTCATTTGTACAAGCTATTTAAAGTGCCATATATAAGACAGAAAGAAATGAAGAAAAGATATAAAAGCAAAGCAAGACAATATAAAAAGACATACATGAATAGGATTTTAAAAGGAGTAAAAAAACAAGATCAAAATAAGATAACATAGAATAAGACAAATCAAACAGCAGAATAAAAATCACAGTACAGCACTTAATAATAAATAGCAACAGTGGATTACAAAAGTATTTTGGTCATTGACCATTCTGTGTTCTAAAACTCAACAGCACTATAATAAAAGAAATAATTTGAAACACAGGAAGCCAGTGTAAAGATCTGAGAAACTGTGATCTGATCTACTCTTCTGGTCTTAGTGAGGACTCTAGCAGCAGTGTCCTGAAATGGCTGCAGCTGTCTGATTGGCTATTTAGAGGGACCTGTAAAGACAGCTTTACAGTGGTCAAACCTACTCATGATAAACATGTGGGCATTTTTTTCTAAATTCTTCTGAGACAGAAGTCATTTAATACTTGATACATTCTTAAGGCTGATTTTGACTACACTAAGATTAGTGATTAGAGGGTAGCAGCTACTGACTTTTAATCATTGTTCTTTGGATCCAAAGGCACATACTCAATGCTTGTGTGGGATCAGAGTCATCTGCACCATGATGGTTAACATTTTTGGAGCATGCAGCTGTTGAACAGGAGATGCCCCAGAACAGAGCCCTGGGGAACTCCAAATCACATATTTTTTGTATTTTTAGAGATATACTTACCAGTATCTTAAAATAGAAATCAAACTAGTTTGGCATCGTTACAGAACATATAACACAGTTTTTCATTCACTCTGGTGATACATTTTACTACATAATATATTTTAGTAATACAGGCCCAGGCCTCACAAAAGTGTGAGATGTCTAGATTATTCTTTCCTGAGGGTGGCTTAACTGCAGGGCAGGACTTTGTTCAGGGCATATAGGAAAAAGCCTGAGTGTAGAAGACTGTTTGCACAATATCTGGTACTAGACAGTTAAAAACATTTTTGATAAAGACTGTAGGTAGAATATCAAGACAGTAGAAGGATTTTAGATGTTGCCAATTTTTAAAGTTTTTATAGCCAATAGGATCAAATTGCATTGTGCTTACTGATTTGGTTTTCAGTGGATGCAAGGACAAGACAGACCCTATTCCTGATACATGTATGGAGTTACTGTGAGCTTGTCTTATTTTCTGAATTTTGTTGGCAAAGAATGAGACAAATTCATTGCATGGCTTAGTGGATACAAGTTCAGGACTACTGACACAGAAGGGTTTTCTACAAAAGGCATGTGCATTATTATTGCTTGGCAATGAAGACAGAGAAGGACTGCCTCAGTTGAAAATCATATGTGTGAAGTCTTTATTTATAGATGTCATAACGCACCTGAAGATGTGTTTTTTGCCACATGAACTCAGCTTTTCCACACTGTCTTTTATCAGTTTTTACCAGTGTGTCATTTCTCCTGTTGCTTTTTTCATACTAGGGCCTACCTTTACCTTAGTGGGGGCGATGGCATCAATAATGTTCATAATTTTAGAACTCAAGTCCAGAGTGTGGCCCTCATTGTGTGTGGGCTCCGCCACATGCTGAGTCAGTCCAAAACACAACACCGTTTTTTAGTGCTGCTGTCCTGGGGGCTGTCACCATGAATATTAAAATCAGCAACAATAACTATTCAGTAAAAGTCAGTGCAGTTGATAGACAGCAGGTCAGCAAAGTCATTAAAACAGTTTGCACTATATTTAGATGGCCTGAAGATCGACTGAAGAGCAATATGTTCAAAAGAAGCTAATTTCCATGTCAGCAAAGACATCTCTTGAGGCGTTTATGATATTGGGCTGTATAAATAAAATGGACTTGACTTGACATCTGCTCTGGATAGAATTATTAAACAAAATGAAAATGCTTTCTCTATTTATTTACTTCACTTTATTTCTCAGGCACAGTGCCTATTCATAAACATCACTAGGACTGGCATCCTAAAATCACGAAACGAGTTTAAAAACTTTAATCATGATATAAAGCATATCAATAAAACACAGACAGACATAAGAAGCAGAACACAGACATGGGCAGCAATAAAAGAAGATTAAATTACAGTTTAACAAAGCATAAACAAACAATTACAGAACATCCTCGATTACATAACAGCGTCGCAAAAACAGACATAAGAAAAGATCACAACAGGACAACAGCAACACTAAGGTGAGTGCACTCTAGCTTTGCTTATAAAACTTAAACTGGGACTCAATAACAACTGTTAATTTGATTAAGCCAAGTTCAGTTAAAAACCTAAATTCAAGATTGTGCTTGATGATTAAATTGTTAATTAACATGATGTGCCTGCCAAAGCCCTGCTGTTTCATAAAGCTAAATTTAGTGTGTTAAAAGCATCCTTTGCCAATTCATTTTTTTTCTTTTGGTGAAGGCTGAGAAAAGACTGTGGCTGACAGAGAACTGATAGATTTGCAGATTGCAGATAGTTGAGTGCATCTTGCTCACTCTACTACTCATCAAAACAGAAATAGGAACATGATGTGCAGAAGAAGAGCTGGCTTTAGGGCGCTGGTGTGATCCAGTGTATGAGGCAGTATGTTCATGCCCAATAGGAGAGAGAAGAGGGGGTAGAGGAAGTGAGGTAGGGACCCTGTCTGTCCTAGTCATCCTCTCTCCTGTCTGCACTGATGCCAGGCAGATTTGCTTGGTGTTGACTTGAATAGCTGTGATTGTGATGTGGCAGTGCAGCTGAAGTGACATCAACTAAAACATCACATTCAGTTACTTAATTTCTGACTGAATTTGTTGAGATATTCCTAAGAGGGGAGATGGGGTCACCTAAGCAGGATGCCTGCCAAGATGCAAATCACTGCAGACTTCTGTTGGAGACCAACAAACAACCATTGCTGTGTGTTGGGACTGTTTTTTAGCAAGTCATTCCTGTGTTACCTGGGCTTTTCAGCCACCAAACGTGGATCTTTGTGGAGCATTTTAGCCACCAAATATTTGTTAAATGTTTTTTAGTGAATCTGCCACTGTTTTCCAGAAGGGATAATGCCATGACATCTGCCATTTTTTTTATCAAGATATTGTTGCATTTCTTGCCGGGATAGTGGCATGAAAAGCAGTTGTTTTTTATTGAAACACTGCTGCTTTTCCAGCAGAGAATGTGCCCCCAAAACTGGTTATTTTAAGCCAAAACATGATCTTTTCATGACTATAACCGAGTGGTTTTTGTGCCTGAACCTAACCCCACGTTAACCATAGTGTTGTTAAAATAAAAAGTTTCAACATATCTGCTATAGAACAATGTACGAATGTAACTTATCCGTGGTTTGCAGAAATGTACAATGCCAACATTTTCATCTGGCAACCAGGTTAAGCACAGAGCTTGGGAAGATTGGTGTTACCGAATGTTCTCAGGGACACAGGTGACATGGCTATGAGCGGGAGCTGAATTTAATGCTAGCGATAACCAGCACTTTCATTTTCATCAATGAATCCCAGAGTAAAGGAAAGAGGAATTAGGAAAATGATCCACAAGCTGTCAGCATGCTGACACTGAGGCTGTTATGTTTTGTCTCTGTCACTATGTGGCTGTTGTATGTCAGAGTGCATCATGTTAGGCCTGGCCAATGGGTGGAGGCCATCTGCCTTGAAAAGATGCCTGCGTCCCCAGAACAGATTGAAGTTATCAATATAATTGATCCCTTTCAGACCGCAGGTTTTGCTGAGCCATATGTTGAGCCCTAGAAGTCTGCTAAAGTTGTTGATCTCACTGTTGACCGTTGGCAGTGGTCCACTAATAATAAACTGGGCCTCCAGTTTGTCCAGACAATTTAACAGCTTAACAAATTCATTTTTCAGCACGTTTGATTGCTCTCTGTAGACATCACTGGCCCCCTCATGGAGAGTAATTTAAGCCATTTGGGATGTTTATTTAGATTCTTGCTTTATGTGAGACTTTTTTTTGCCCTTTTCTGTTGCCTGGCACTCATAATACTCCCATGTCCAAACTTATAGTCATCTCCACTCATTAATATTTATTACTGGTTTAAACTTTTTTTTTTTTTCAGTTGTGGTCTGTGTTTCTGCCCACCTTTGGCTGCCCGTCAAAATTCCAGGGTCGAAGCTGGCTGAATAAATCTTGCCCTCTGTGGGAGTACAGTCTTGCATTTATCTTTAGGTTTTGCACCCAGATTTTCCCAGCAGGTAGAAATCCCATCACAGCACATGACTGATTTTGTCTCAGTGAGTCCTGGGAAAGTCAGGGTGTCATTTAGAGACAGCTGTCCAGTGAAATCTTGTCGAGTTGAATTCTGATGAACTAAATCGCCAGCAGAAGACATTGGCAGAGTGTCGTGGAGTTCAGAGGACTTCTCCAGCTCGAATATCCTTGTCTGGAGTGCTGCAATCTTCTGTAACAATTTATGACAGTCTGTGCACTTCATTGATTCTGATGAGCCGAGAGAAACACTGCAGTCCAGGGCACAATTCTGTCAACCACTAAGTTACTGTTTGGCTCGTGTTAACATTGTGGGCTGCAGAGGGCAGTTTGAAGTAGATAATCTCAACTCAGAGTTGTCATAAATTGTCTTCCCAAGGACAGATTTGCCATAGGAAACCTCATTAAAGGTCCAGTGTGCAGGATTTAGGGGGATGTATAGGCAGAAATGGAACATAATACAGTAAGTATGATTTCTATAGTGTAAAATCACTGGAACATAGGAGTTGTTGTGTTTTCATTAGATTAGAATGAGCCCTTTATATCAACATAGAGTGTGTGTCTACAGAGTCCAGCATGACGCACTACTATGTTAATGCAGGAGCCCAGAAAGGATAAAACAAACACTGGCTCTAGATAGGTCCATTTGCATTTTCGCATTGGCCACCATAGTCACTAGCCTCTTCGCGATGAGAGCTTCAGCCAAACATGATTTTTGAAAATGTAAAACTCCTTTTTACCGGTTTAAATCACAGGGTCTATTCGTGTTGTCGAGGAGGAGACCTTTGCGGGTAATTTGCCCTCTGGTTAAAAACTCCTGAACATCTGTATCAGAAATGAAAATAGGTGAGCACACATTAGCAGGTTCTATAGTGGCCCATCTGCGATGTGCCAAACAGCATTGGAGAAACCTGGATTTGTAACATGAAACTGCTTTATTCAGTGTTTTTACCAGTTTCAATCACCTGCTCTGTTTGTTTTGGAGAAGACAAAACCCCTGCGGATAATTCGGCTCCCGATTAAAACCTCCTGAACCATGAACAGTTTCAGTTGGTTGCAATCTGCAGTCCTCACTGCTAGATACCACTAAATCCCCCTAAATTGTGAACGCTGTTCCTCTATTAAATGTGTTTGAGAAGAAAAGAAGTGCATCGGCCCTGCACGTCAATATTCCTTACTGTTAAATCATCAGGTCCAGAATTGGGTAACAGCCCCAAAAAAAACAGAAGCAAACAAATCGCTAATTGTCATTTGCTTTGATCGCTGTGCAGAGAAGAAAGAATATCTGTGTCTGGCCTCCCATTGAAGGAAACAGTTCCCCCCTCACCAAATGCTGGTCATGTGATCTAGTACCAGTTGGAGTCAGAGAGCTTTTGGTTGCAGTGCATCATCAGCCAGGAAACAAGGTCCTTTCTTTTTAGTTGGACTGATACCAGTATGCAGAAATCAATCCATCATTCTTAGAAGTCAAAGCCACACTTCAGATGCATCCTCACTGATAACAAGTCTCGAGGACCAGATGCAAGCAGTATTTATCATTCAACTGACAGCTCCCAAGGCCTTATATTATAAACTTTTGATAGTCATCACTTAAGACTGCATAAGCACAAATGTGAAAAAAACAAGGCCTAAGTTTTATTTATGAAGCTGATAAAAGCACTGCCTATGCCAACTATCCATACTGCTCTGCTATAGAATACGACTGGATAAATATGGCTCAAGTAAATTTCCAAGCCAGATTTGGATAATGTTGATGCAAGCAGTCTTACTTAACCACAGTACTGGTATGTTACTTTTTAACCAGATAATATGCTGTCATACAGAGATGACCTCCTGAATGCACTCTGAGTCACTTTTTCCCATTAATGCTGGAGCAGATTCAGACATTTTAGCTGACAAACTCACAGGCTCAAGTGGTTTCCAGATTTAGCTCTTTTTTTTTTTTTTTACATAGGCTGATTCAGCTGTTCTGGGTTAAAGAATGACTCCTGTTTCACACCTGAACATTGCATAATACTCAAAGCATACAATGCCACAAAAAGATATATAACCAAACTTGATGTAAAATGTGCACTGCTGTAATAAAACAGCACAGCTCAGAACACAAAGGCTGAAGATGACTGGTACTTTGTGTTGGCTCTTTATGCCATCTAGAGGCAAACTGAGATTTTGAACACTGCACAGCTGCTGCAAGCTTATTCATGACCTTCTACTCAAATGAGCTTCATTACTGACCTTGGAAACAGTAATTTTACAAGTTTTACAGTATGCAGGGGCTAAGTGGGACCACTAAGCATATGAAATCCACCTGGTGTGCTCCTATGAGCCTGATGTGTGCTCTTCTTCCTACACATTTTAGAGTGGAACTTTTTCCCAAGACAACAACCAGCCTATCCTCACTCATCTAGCCTCAACACTAATGATCTTTCTAACCTGCCTCATTGATTGGTTTGAAAACGCAGAATTGTTGTTGTCAATAAACATATGCTTTGAATCCAAATCATGTGCCGACCATCTTTGTCCCCAGTCAAACAAATTTGACTGATTAATGCTTGTCTGCATTTTCTCATTTATATATCTATATTTTTTAAATACAAAACTCATGATTCTTTAATTTTTCATTTGTTTTTGGCTGATTCTTCAGCTATTATACTACTTATGTTCCTGTCAGAAATAAGAAAAACAGGAATATATATACAAGAATACACAGAAATTAAATGATAGATCACTTGTTATTTTTATTAGATAAAAAGTGGCCTTTTATGTGTGTTTCTTTGCTATATTTAGCAGTGCCTTAACCAGATTCTCGACATTCAACCCCGCTTAATTTTGAACTGAATGATCTAATATTCACTTTAAATATTAATAACACATGATTAAAAATTTAATTTGATGAGAATGTACATCTATGGTGCCCACAAAGGAGGTCATGGCCTCCATAATACAATTGCTGCCCTCCCACCACTGGGCCCCCTGGTAAAAATAATTGGGGGGCAATATTACCCTTTGAAGCTATTTTGTGAAACTAGACAAACTAAGGCATCCATTGGTACCAGTCATGTTGGCATAGCTTGTTGGGAAGGGGGCTAAATGAGGCTCCAAATTTAAGCTAAATTTTAGTGAGAGAACAACTGGCACGGCTATTTTCAAAGGGGTCCATTGAACTCTCAGCTCAATATATCTGAATAAAAAAGGGTTCTCTGAGTACCCACAAGTCTCCCCTAAATTTCCTCCTTCAAAATAAAGCTGTATATTAGTCTTTTTGGGGACCAGACAACCAGCCTTTTGGCATTGGTGAGCTAACATATGATGAGACCCCCCCCCCCAAAAAAAGTGCCAATTTGTTTAACTATGTTTGATTTTTTAATAGTTTGGAAATGGAAGGTTCTATCTAGCAGTTATATATCAAGAAAACTAGACAAAAAAACTAAGTTATCAAAAGAGAAAATAAGTTCTACTGTATACTGCCAGGATGGACATAATTGCGCTATAACAATATAATAATTGCATCCACTCTACTGTTACATGACAAGCCTCATTTTATTGTCTTTCATGGATGAAAACAGAAACTGCGTGTACAGAATGGTAGTCACATGCAATACAAAAATATGAATTTTTACAATAACATAAAAAAACATGTATTGGCCCGTTCTAAAAAATTGTACAGCTTTTATACAGTTATTTTTATACATGAAAAAAATATAAATATATATACATCTGTAATAGCCATAGCAGTACCTATTCAAAAATGTTGTGATGTATTTTACATAGAAAAATGTTTATACAAATATTAGAAGAATCATGTTCATTTGCTATACATTAAATAATGTATGTACATTACATACCATTGGATTTGCAACACGACGTTTACTGCGGTCAAAACCAACCCTACGTGTTCAGACACGGTACGCTCACTCAGTCACACGTGCACCCACACACAACACATAAATACAAGCACGCCAACTGAAGCCAGCAATCACAAACAGTATACACAAGCGCGCACAAGAGGTAATGTCTTAGGAAGATATAGGACACTTTTGCGCCAGGTTCCTGATTTATATTTTTTGTTTTTGCGCAGAGAATGAAATTGCTCGACTTCTTGAAAGAAGGATCTTTCTAAATAACTCTTATAAGGTGCACTTTACACTTCAATGGATGGACATTATTATTAAAAAGTCTTTTATCATAAATAGCCAGCATTATTCTATTCCCCATGTGGATTGTGAATGATGAAGGGAATATTTCACCTGTGTCTTTTCGTTTCAGCTGCTGTTTAGCGTACAGAAGTCTTCATCAGTGCCCTGTTTTCAGATGCATCCAATAAACAGTGAATTTACCAGGTTATACTCCAAAAAAAGACAACATACAAGTGAGCATATCACACTCTCAGAGCCTCTGAGACCCTCCTGAAGAAAAAGAAAAACAAAAACACTGCAAATATGACTATTCAAACTAAACAACAACAACAAAAAGAGTTCATGATTATTTTTTTCCTGTTGACAAAGTGCATATTGTGTCTAGACATGGGCCATCTCACCACATGCCATCACACAACCGTTCAAAACTGAGAGAGAGGAGCAGAGAGGCAGTTGGTTTGAGAACATCGCTCAGCCTGCAAACGTGTGTAAACCCCCTCAGGGAAAACACAGATAAATGAAGTGGTCCATTTGGTAGCAGGGTCCATTTTATGTCCAGCAGTGTTTTTTTATTTGTGTGTGTTTCAGAGAGAAAAAGAGCCGTGTGGTTGGTCAGGGCCCCGGCGAGAACAACCACATCACAGCAGCACAGAGAAGGTGAGCAGGCCCGAGGACGGGGCGACCGTCAGCGGGCGCAGACCACAGCACACCAGTCAGTCTCAGCACAGACACCACAAGCCAGTTATTCACAATGCTCAGAGTCCCGGACGACATCACAGAACAAAAAAAAAAAGGAAGGCAAAGAGATACTGGACGAAAGGAGGGAAAGCGTGAAGGACGACAGCTGTGTCCCCTCCCCTCCCCCTCCCGCCACACCTCGCTCCACCGATCCTCTCTTCCCAACAAGAAACCCCAACGGTTAGACATGGAAGATCAGACTGTGGATTAGTGGAAGCAGTGTCTGTTTCAGGCAGAGGCAATGCTTTGATCAATCCTGTAAGAGTTAAGGATACAGGAGCATGCAAGGCAGACCCAGGCTTTGTTTTGCATTGCTTATGTTTCAGAGTGACTGCTACAACCTACATTGGAAAAGAGAATAAGAAAAGAGAGAAAAGAGCAAAGAAAAAGACAGACGTTAGACGGTTAGTGAAAGTGCAACAGCTTAACAGTGAAGAAAGCATAAATTTGAAAAGCAGCAAGATATTACATACAAGTAGATGAGTTAAAGGACAACAGGTCAGGCTGTGTGAATCCAATCAAAGAACTGTTTTAAGACTCATTATGTCATGACCATGCAGACCTCTTAGTCATATGTGCTGTTTCCTTTTTGAGGAAACTTTGCTTGCACCTCCTCCATTATCCAGCTAAACAAAACTGGCATTTTAACTATACAGGATTCGTAGTGAAGCCCCTCAAAATAAAATGATTGCTTGTAGTCTTAGAGCAGACAGAAAAGAGGAATGTGAAAAAGCAAATCATGAATAAGACGCAGGAAACAAGTGGGAAACATGGTGTAAAAGTTGTGATGAAGTCATGTCAGTGACTGCATAGAGGGTGTTTGGCAACAGGAAGTGGAAAAGCTGGTCTGGGTAAAAATAGGATGAAATCCAGTGTGGTGCAGAAATGTGCAGGATTACCACATACTTGTGGAGATGACATCATGGGAGAAAGTTATGACTTTTTAGCTCTAAATATTCCCTCAACTTAAGTTTTTTGTGTGTGTTTAACTGAATTTTTACTTGGTTGTTTCACAGTTTGGACAGTTACTCTTGGCTTTAGATGATGACATGCCACAAAATGACCCATATTTATAACTAGATGAGAATCAGAGAGGTGTAAGTGACATTTAACTTTACAGGACAGCCAAAACAAAAAAATGATCATGCTTTTTCCTGACTTTGTTTATTGAGTCTTCAATATACTTAAAATCAACATTTTGACATTATTTTTTAAAAATATTTTAAGTAAGTGAGTCTTTTGGTTTATGATGAATAAATCTGGATTGGTTTAGAAGTACCTCTTTGGCAATAGACAGCATTTATTATGAGCTTTCATTTGATATATATAACTCATTTCTGCCCAAAATGTTACTTATGCCCCTCTGAGTCCCACTTCTGGACAGTGAGAACAAAGAAATGAGTTAGCTGAGTGATTGCACAGTTAACCTCATCCATCTGCTGTTTCTTGCTAAATTACAGTAGTTTCACACACGTAAGAGGACAGAAATGAATACAAACACAATTTATAACTTTAAATCTGTCTGGATCTGTCTTATACATCTTAACTTGTCCTGCCAGCCTTGTTTAAGGAACTGAAAATTGCCATGACAACAAATTTCCCAACCACACTGCGCGACAGTCTGTGATGTTTCTCTTGACATGTATGAGACAGTGACAGTCGTTCCTTGTGATACTTTTTTCTGTCCAAAATGCGCCGTTTTCATCGTGAGACAATTGTCAAGAATGTTGTGTGACAATTAATAAATTAAACTTTACAATTCACATTTACATAACACATAAACCACAAACTTCACATTTCATTAAAGAGCAAGCAACAGCAGAGCTGAGAGGAGCGATGCCGTGGTGCAGTGACAGACCGTATTTGGGTCATGTGTGATGATGAACAGTTTATGAGATCCTTCAAACCTATTTATGTTACTTTCAAAATATATCTACCAAATACATCCATGAATCTTCTTTATAAGTAAGACTATATAACGCCAAACCTAACCCCTGAAGGCTGCAGTCTCACTTTATTTGGAGTCAGCGACTAATAGGATCATCACTGACAGGCCATTGTACCACAAGGAACCAGGTGACGAGAACTAAGGGATCTTTTTTTTCTGTTTTCACACGTCCAGTGTCTTGACATTGTCCTTCATTTCTGGATACCTACTCTGCAGACTTCCAGAAATGTCCGGGGTGGGAGAGCCTGCGGTTGAGCTTGGGCAGCTTCTCCAGCATGTCGGCCAGCTGGGTGAAGGTCGGCCTCTCTCTCAGGTCGTACGCCCAGCAGGCGGACAGGATCTCCTGAGAAGACAAAACCCTTTGAGTCAAAGCACGGAACGTGTGTCCACTGTACAGAGGACTATAAATGATGATTGACCTAAAAAAGTTTCACATCTACATGTCACTCTTTTATAAGCAGAACAAATATATATTTTTCTGAATGACTGACACTCACAGTGACCTCCTTGCCGAGGCTGATCTCCGCCAAGACCTTCTTTATGCCCTCTCCGCTCCCCACCTGCCAGATGGTAGCTTCCACATGCTGGTTGGTGATTGGCCAGTCCCTTGCTTGAAGCTCATACCAAATGGTGCTTAAAGAGGCAGAGAATAAGTATGATTATTCTGTCAAATGATAAACTAAGTATGCTCCTCAGTCAGAAACAGGTGTGGCTGAACAGTAGGTCCCCAAGCTTAAACTAAGATGAGTGGGCAGAACTCACCCAAAGGCGTACACATCTGCTGCGGTGGAAAAAGGAAGGCGGTCCTCATTGTTACCTGGGCTCATCCTGCGCACAATCTCTGGTGCGAGATAACAAATCCAGCCATGTGGAAGTTTTAGTTTGTTCTCACGCCTGGATTAAAAAAAAAAAAAAAAAGGTACACATTTGTCAGTAACAAATCAAATGGAGTGGAAAATCTGAGTGGATAGATGCATTAACTAGAGTGGAAAATGCATTAACTAAATGTAGTCCATCTCCAACTCCTGTGCACAAAAGCTATTCATGAAGCCATACACAAAGGGAGGACAACATTAGCAGGCTGTGTGTTCAAAATGTTCTTCAAAAAACAGGAGTGTGCTGCAAAGTATTTTACAATCAGGAGACTTCAATATGGGCAAAAAATACTGTCTGACAGGGGAGATGCCTGCAGGACTGGAGCCACTGTGGACCTCAGCAATTATTACAAATCACTGGCCCTCCCCAGGTAATAGCAGTGTGGTGTGAAACAGCACTTTGGCTGTTTTTAAGGCGTCTCGAGTGGCGTCACTTACCTTCCCTCCTGAACAACTCCAGAGATGCCAAACAGCCCGAAGTCTGTGATTATGACTTTATTGGTGTCATGAAAAACATTCTTTGACTTCAAGTCTTTGTGAACAATGCCTTTAGCGTGCAGATAGCCCATTCCCTGCATCAGGAGACAAAGTGACAGTTATGGACTATTTGTCTTTTTGCTGTGGTGTTAACTTTTCATACACATAGCCTAAAGAATTAGCCTGGACAGGCAAAATACTAATTATTCATATTCAGGTTGCACAAAGAAATATATTCCAAAATAGAAACATATCTAATAAACAATGTCATATTTAATTTCTCTGACCTATTTATAATACAGATATCTTGTTTCTTATAATGAAAATATTTTTTTTGGCATGTAACTTCAGGGCTGGAAAACACAACATGTCAGTGCTTAATGGGAAACTCAACCTGGACCTTATTTTCCCATGTTAGAATAGGGTTATGTGCAACAGGGTTGGTGCAATATAATAGGGCTATGTGCAATATAATGAAATGTGCAATACAATGAAATTTCAATTTTCATCCTCTTTTCAATTTCTATGGTCACTCCTGATCTAGTTCCTCAGTCACTCCTGATGTATTCGAATGTTTTCTACAGTTTACTATTTACTATGTGTATATCTGTACTGTTTCTCCATGTTTCTACTGTATCTCGTGTGCTATTTATGCATTTTGTTTTTACGTTACTAATGTAACAACAACCTGCCTAGGGACGACAGATGGAAATTAGCCATGGGCTACAATCTGGCATATTTACATGTACTACTGTACTATGTTCATTAATATGTACTGTCCCTACCTTAAATAAATAAATTGTAATTGTAATGTTTTTGTATCTAAGTGACTTGTAGGAACAACAATTTTCTAATTCAATGAAAGGAACCTGGTCTGTCTTTGTCTTGAATACATGTATATGTATATGAGTATATGTCTATATGTGTACTTGCATGTATGCATGTATGTAAATATACATAAATGTGTGCAGTATCCAACCTGTTTGCCATATGTTCATACTGTCTTTTTAGTTTGCTTGGTTTTTAACTACTTCATATTTGATTTTTTTGTTGTTTGTTTGTTTGTTTTTGTTTTTATGCTTCTGCTCCGGTGACTGCCTTGGCCGGAAGCATTATGTTTTCAGGTTGTTTGTATGTCTGTCCATCTGTCCCATTCTCGTGAACGTAATATTTCCAGAAGGCCTTGAGGAAATTTCTTCAAATTTGGCGCAAATATTCACTTTAACTAAACAATGAAGTGATTAGATTTTGGTGATCAAACTCTGCCATGACATCAGAAATCTTTCAGATAGGAATAAGATACATTTTTTGTTCTCCAACGTAACAAACTATTACTGGTACTCCTCCTTCCAACTCGCACTTATGTTTCCACCATTTATTTCCTGCAACAAGTCATCTCTCGTGAGTTTTCAGAAAGAGACTTATTCTTCAGCGAGTTGGACACAAATCAGACCAGGATAAGTGAAAGGTACAGAAAACTCTTTCATTTCTCTGTCGGGTCATTTCCGTAATGTTGTGAGACACTTATTATAACAATCTGTGACAAAAAAGGTTAAATGAAGAGGTGCACCAGCCTCAGGTGGTTACATTGTAGCCTGTTTTGGTGCTGCTGGCTGCAGCCCTTTCTCTCAGCATTGTACTACTTTCAAAAACTGTTGTTCCCAAAAGTCACAAACAGGGTCCAGGTTGAAAAATACTGGAGTTCTCATTTAGATCATTACAAATGCATCAATGAATAGAAGAAAGAAGAAAGATAAATTACCTTTACAATCTCCTGAGCAATTTGTCTTGTCTTATTAATATCCAAAGTGTTTTTAGTGTCTCTTACAACTGAATACAGCGTCCTCCCTTTACAGAAACTGTGGATGCGGAGAGAGACAAGAAAAGATTCAGTTGAAGATGAAAGCATGCATTTGAATGAGAATCATTTCAGAGGTGAGTTTGATGCGTCTGCTCTCACCTGGTGATGATGGCTAGATGGGGTGGAGCCATGCAGGCCCCCATAAAGAGGACCACATTCTCGTGCCTGGTTTGTCTGTAGTTCATCACCTCCTTTTTAAAGAGCTTCAGGTGATCCTGATTGTTCCCGTCAATCTCAAGAAGTCGGATAGCGACCTCGCCGTGCCACCGACCCTTGTGCACTTTGCCCCAGCGGCCCTGCAAGGACAAACAGCTTCAGCAGAAGTGCCTTTTCTGAGTATTATATGTACACTATTAACGTGAGAGTCCGATTCCTCACCTTTCCTATGAGTTCTCCGAGGTCCAGCTGCTCAAAGGGGATGTCCCACTCCTGCAGGTACACACTGGTCTGACTCGCCTTGCGGGAGATGGGGCCTTTCCACTGGTTTCCCCGAGAGCTGGGCAGGTCATCCAGCTCATCACACTCACCATCTGAGCCTACGTTCATCCTGATGTCCTCCCCATCATCCTCGTCTTCCCCTTCATTCTCATCATCTTCCTCTTCTTCCTCATTATCATCCTCTGCATCGGGGTCTTCATCTTCAACCTCAATTTCCTCCTCCCCTTCCTGTAAGAAGGTGGTGTTTTGTTAATCTACTCTGCATATAAAATGGATAAAACATTAAGTCTACCCTAAAACAGTTGAGTGAAAATTGTTTACTTACAAAACTGTATATTAGGGAGCTGGAGCTCCCTACTGGATGGTTACATATTTAGTTTTATGGTGGATGAGTCAATATATTTGGTAAATGTGAGCCAGCATTGACTTCTAAGTATTGTTTTCCCTTTGTATCCAGCTTATCGTTGCTGTCTCAGTTTTAAAACAGTGATATTTACATGTCAGCAAGACTCTCATAGTTAAATTAATAACACCACAGCTAAAGCATCATCACAGCCAAACAAGTCGACCTGGTTCCATAAACAAATGTCAGAGGAGCTATTGTTTTCAGCTAATGTCAGGCAATCCACACTGAAATTATTTACAAGAAACCTGCAATCTGGGTATTTTAATGACATGAAAAAATGCTATCATTATATCACTAAAAATGACCTCATATGTGCCAGAATTCATAGAACACATCTACTGCAGTCCAGTACAGTTTGAGAGAAATGAGCTTAACCAATGACCAGTATAATCACATTACATTTGTCTGGAATGAAGTGATGTAACACCTTACTGTTCCTAAATACAGTAATCACAATACAGTTTCTAATCAAAACATATGTTGTTACTCATGTTACACAAATTATTCAATTATCTGCTTAATGAGCAGATAGAGAGAAATCATCAAATGCACGGACAACAGCGTCGCTGTCCAGTACGCCCGTAGACAGGCCCCTAAGCCTGGGCAGTCTGTGCTGACTGAAAAAGGATGTTCACAAAAAGATTAGTGTCCTATCTGTGATGCAATAAAATATATTTGTTCTCTAATAAATGTAAAATGATTTCAGTATATTTCACTGCCTTTTAAGAGTTTTAAGCATAATTTGATGAATATCAGGATAATAAAGTGAATTGCAATTATTTTGACCAGGATAATCATGAAATTAAACTTTCACTTATCCCATGCTTGATCTGAGTTGTCTGAGTCTCTCAGTCAATCAGCTAATTTTATTTCTTTTCCCATCCCTGTGCTACCTTGAATGGATATTAGTCGATGATCATCAGTCCCCAAAAGCTGAACAGAATGTGATGCAAAGATACAGAAATATGACTCAGAACAACATTACACTGACAATACAACCTGAACTAAGTCATGTTGCACATTACCTCTTCATCTTCATCCTCTACCAGCTCAGCATGAATGTCATCCGCCGACTGCTCGATCTCACTGCTGTGATACAGAGAATTGATATCAGAGGCGTAAAATTCAAGAAAAACTGAACAATTCAGCTACTGAGTGAACTCATAAATGTCTTACACAGAGTCTTGGAGAACATCAGGGTGCAAATGAGCAGGACTGGATACATCTGTAAAGAAAATGAAGACAATTTAACAAGAAATAAGATAAGAAAAAAAAGTCTATTTCTCTTATGTCTGGCCCCCTTTCCCCTTCGGAAAGCCTCATGGCACACTGCATAAATGAAATTTCTACTCATGCAATTCCCCACTACCACCAGCAGATGGTGTTACAGGCCGTTAAGTGACAACATGCAATCCTTGTGCTGGCACACACTGGTGAAAGATAGCAACAGTAACTGTTACTGCTCCCACCCTAAAAGCAAACATGCAGAGGACGGAGAGAGCTACGGGGAATCTAAGGTTTGAAGAGTGGAATGATGGGAGAATGACAGTGCAGCTTGACACTTTCAGACCGTCAACTCACCGGGGAAGATAAACTGCTGTCTGTGCTGAAAGTAACAGGCAGCTTTTGCAAAAAAGAGAAAGGGAAAGACCAGCGAGCATGGCAGGGAAGGAGACTCTTGGTTAGAGAAGCTTTGAGGTGACAGATCTTGTAAAAAGCACAGTTGTTCCTCAGTGTTAATGTCAGATATGGAGAGAGAAGGGAAGAGAAGCATGTTTGTGTCACATTAATACTGTTAAACTGGAATTATTCAGGGAAAAAATGTGTAACAAGGAGAAATTCAGAGTACAATGCTAACATGCACATTTCATTTGGGTTTGTTTGTGTTTATCAGGTTATCTATAGTTGTGTTTCTGTACCCAGGCATCTGTGACGCTTACCTGGGAAGTTGAAGCGGCTGTCCCGGTGGCCTTTTGGCGAGGGGTTGGGTGGTGGGGTGGCGCTGGGGGGGTTGCTCTGCTGGAAGGGTGCAGGGGAGGAAGGTGTGGACGAGGTGGTGGAGGACGGATTGCTGCTGGAGTCCAGCTGGTTCAGCACAGGAGGATGATCCTAGTTGGGCAGAGACAGATGCAAACGACACAAATCAGAATTAATGTCTAAGACGACTTCGACAGCTTCAACACTTTGTTTTACTCTCATTTTACACTGTAGCAGTCTGTGTGATTTCAAGGAAAGTCTGTTGCGTTGCGCTATGGCAGAAATACGGATTGCTACGGACGGTATAAAATGTGGAGAGCTTCACTAATCTTTACAATGTTTTGAAAGGGCAGATGGTGAAAAGACTGAAAAGCCAATGGCAAAATCACTTGCAGAATTATTTGTCACTTCCCTCTAAAACAAACACATGCAGAATTGGATCAGAGAGAGAGATCATCTGTGCAACAGGAACCGATGGGGATTATTGCAAATGTGGTCTTAATTTTCATACAAATGCTTAAGTGCCAGAGACAAAACTCAAGTCTTGCACTTCAGTGACATCCCACACAGTGGCTATCTTGGTGTCATCTTTTGTAAATTCACTATAAATCAACGCTGTTTTTAAGTTCTACATAAAGTGACTGTGTGTGCTATAATTCAGGACTCCGTATTTTACCTTTTTCGTAATGGCCTTCGGTAGTGTGCCAAACTGCGGTGCTTCTGGCGGCCGGTCCACAGGGTTGTTTATATCAGAAGGAACAGACTCGGTCCTCCGAATTTTGGCAACTAGAAGAGAAATTGGAAATGTTAACGATGTATATGCACAACTCATTGAGTCGATCAACCGTAGATTGAGGATGAAACAAAGCTTACTTGGTAGAAATGAGATTCTGCAGGATGGGGCCTCCTTGGTGCATTTGTTGTGGCACTTTAACCTGAACAGATATTTGGCAGAATATCAGCATGTGGTATCTCTTCTAGTCCGGCTCCTGAACTGAATCCTGTCAGAGCTACTGTGTTTCCTCCTAACATGCTACTGTTCTACTGTCTTGGTCAATAACAAAACACTTAAAGTCGACAAAGTGCTTAACTCACCGACAGTGTTTGCACTTCACCCCAAACATCATGTTCTTCTGGCACACCTGACACGTCTGGGACAGCCAGGACTTGGTTGAAAACCTACATGAACACAAGAAAAGGTATCAAACCTGCAGTATTAAATTATGTATTATTTTATTAAAAACAATTCTAGCTTGTTAGCTTTATCATGACATAAGCTTAGGACAGAACATATCGTGTGTAAGAGAAAGATGTACCTGTGTGTGACTGCTAGGCCGATGTCCCTCCTCACTGCTTGTGGGGAGCTGCGATGCACTGCTACGTTATCTAGCCAAGAAGAAAGAGATGGAAGGACGGAAAGATCAAGGGGAGGATTGGGTTATGTCGAGAAAGACTGGTATCTATGACATATCTAATGACGTGACCCCAGTGCAGGCCTGCTGTCGGGGAAAGGGGTCAAAGATGACAATGGTGATTGATATTTAAATAAATTTTACCTTGTCATTTGATACCTTAACCCCACAGTTATTGTGAAAATGGTGCGGTTCAGTTTCGACCACACCAGGTACTACAGGCAAGCTGAATGTTGCAAAGGCAAGGAGCTGGGCAGACTAGCAGATAAAATCAGCTGTAGCAGGGTCAGTTTTAAAGCTAGTATGTATCACATGTAACTAGATGACATTATTTTGTTGGGAATAGGCTAAATAATGCTCCAAAGTGAGGCTACATTTTTGCGAGGAAAGAGCTGCATTGCCATTTTTCAAAAATGTTAGTGGAATATTTCTGCACACTGGGGTCCCTTAACAGTCCTGGAATTGCATAAATGAACACATAATAAACACTGGATTTGGAAATTGTCACAGATGAAAGAGTAAATGTATTTTTCCACTCATGACTTGATCTTATGATTTAAGGCCTTGCAGTAATTCTTTAATGAGAGTTACTTTTTCCCTAATCATTCATTGGAGGGCATTTTCCTCTGGTTTTGTTTTAAAGTGAAAGGAGGATTAAAACTGTCACAGTCTTATTTTATAGAAAACATTTCTCTATTTTGAAATATAACTTACTAGACCTTTTGTGCTTCCTGATCATATGAAGTATATGTACATATGCGAAACAGAGCATGACCTGGGTGGGTCTATAACACTGGATTTGGAAATGGTTGTAAGAGACTCCATCTGTCACTGTTAGGCTAATACCCAGGAACTCATTTGAAGTTGCACGTGTTAGTATTAGAGCTGTGGGTGGGTGGGTGTTGGTGTTTACGGTATCAGCTAACAATTATTCATTATCGATTAATGTGTCAATTATTTTCTCAATTAATCAATTAGTTGTTTGGCCTATGAAATGTCAGAAAATGGTTAAAGATCTTAATCAGTGTTTCCCAAAGCTCAAGATTACATCCTCTAGTGCCTTGTTTTGTCCATAACCCAAAATTATGAGACCTTTGTTACAGGTCGCGTGGTGATGCTGAAATGGGTGTGGATGAGGAGCCCAATTTGGAAAATTTTGTCCCTGTCCATAATTTCTAATGGCGGCCTGCCCCAGTAGTAAATCACATTAAAAATGAGCATTCAACATTTTAGATTTTGTCATTAGAACAGGATCAGGAATGATTGAGGAAATGTTCAGTCACATTCAAACCCAAACACATGAATACATTTGAAATAAAGATGAGGATTAGTACATTTTTTAGAACCAATTTAACAAACTATGCTTATTTCGTCCAGAAATCCTTTCTATTTTTGACTGGTCATATTGGATAATCATAAGACTATTTTTGGCACGTCAAACATGCATATTCACCAAATCAGCAAAATAAAAGAATATATACACGATGAGCATGACTCACTCTTAATGGTGCTGTGCTCCTCCATGAGGGTGGGCGTGCCAGGCAGGTTGTAGGATGCTGTGGTGGCAGCTGGGAGGACTCCAGGAGTGCGCGCAGACATGACAGGGTAACGGGAAGGTGAGTCCTCACATCCATTCCCGTTAACTTGCATATTCAGTAACAGCTTATTCTTTTTAACACACCTGGAGAGGAGGAAAGTTAAAGAAATGTGAGCATCAGTGGGTCCAGTTCACTGGCAACAAACTAAGACTGGATGTTACAGCGGATCTGCAGCATCGCTGGAACACCAGACTGTTCGGGACAGGTTATGTAAGGGCTAGAGAGAGGCACGTTGGAGTACCTAAATAGCACTGGCACGGGATAGACAGGGTGACATGCTTAACACCCAGACTGAAGTCACAAGGACTGAAGCGCCGAGCAGTGCCAGCTCTGTGGTTTACACACACACACACGCACATGAGTAATCCTCGTTAGAAAAAGAATCTGTTTGTTTTAATCTTGAGTTCTGTTCAATCAGCAATCAGACCTGTGACCTGTTTTCAGATTGCTGTTGTTATATACCACAAAGTGTACAAAGCCAGGATAAACTAGCAGGATTGTGTGTGTGTGTGTGTGCATTAGATGCATTGGATCTATGTCAGCCATATTTACTTCTGCCGTTGCCCAGTTTTTTTCCCCACTAAAGCTTTCCATAAACAGACAGGATATTATGGATAAACATGTGGCTTGTTTGTGTATGTGCATCCAATCACAATAGAGAGAGAGAGAGAAAAAAATGAGGGAGAGAGAGAAAGAGATTGTGTGTCTTGCCACCTCTGAGCATTAGTCCTAGGAAATACTTCCTGTTTTGACATGAGTCATAATCTCTGGGAATCTGTGAGGGGATTAGCTCCACTCATACAGCCGGAGCAAAGGAGCAACAGGCAGGATGTGAAAGGATGTAGAAAGAGGGTGAGTGAGGGAATGTGAGCGTATCTGCCTCTGTCCTGACACAAAGTAAGACTGAGGTGAGAACGAGACACTGGACTGATGTTTTTTAGGAGAATTGTACCAACAGCTGCTGTCATCAGTGGTTGATAAGAAACATGAGGCTGTAACAGTAACCCAATTACTGTAATACCACCATGATCATGCTTGTTCAAGTAGGCTACAGCACCCACTCCTGCTATGTGTTGACTTTGCAGCAAAACCCCTTCCCTCAATTTGTCATGCCTTTTTTTTCTACCTTCAAACCTTCCTGACAATTCACTGGGGTATACTGTATATAATGGAATTTTTATGAAAAAACAAAACAAAACAATGAATAATGAACAGACAGGAAACAAATGAGCACCCTTTTTTCATAGATTCTTGCTGGATGACCAAAGGACATGTGGACACATCAACAGAGCTGAGATGATATAGCAGTGGTGGCTGCAGACTGGCAGTTGAATAAAATCATGTGGCTATTAAACTACTTTTGTGGTTGGATAAAGTCATCTCAAGATAAAATTATTTGTGGCAATATTTTCAAGATTCCATCTCTAGTCCTATTTATTTGGTTAGCAAGGAGACCTATGAAGCATTTCTTTTTACAAGTCCTGTAACATTATCCTCACCACTCTCAGTTAGCGTTGATCTCAGCACAGCTGTTTCACCTGTAAACACTGACCTCTGGTGGCACGTGCTGTGCGCTACAATACATCACGTTAAAACAGCATCTCCGTATCAGTTTAATGGGCAGAGAAGTGTCTGGTTTTTTTGGACGGTATTGAAAATCAGAACTTTGGGATTTCTATATACCCCAGTATACCCTCATACCTTGAAGATGCCCAAGCCTATTGGCTAATACAGTGTTTGAAGTCATCTTACCAAATGTCAAGGCAAATCGCAAGCATTCAATAAATAGATAATGGTATGAAACAGTTCCTACAATTCCATCGATCCCTAAAAGTGCCATCAGTGCATTTTATGAGGATCAATTAATCACTTCACTCGTACAAAAACTAGTTGTAGTGGAGAATCATATTACTTCATCTTTTAGTAATGGAATGGCAGAGCTGCAGTAGAGTCTAAACAAAAAAAAACTGCTAAGATAAAATGAGATTTGGGAAAGTAAACAGTTTTTCGATTTGTTAACATCTTGGCAGGACATCTGTGTTAGCATCCACAGATCCTTAGATTAGGAGACATGTCAATTTAGAAGAGCCTTGACAGACGTTTCTGTTTAGTCTATAGAGCTCACCATTGTCGTTATAGTTCCTCAGTGGTTCTGGCACACTGCTTGACAACTCTTGACAACAGTGTTAGTCCTGCGCATGGCACTGATTGGCTAACTGAGTGGCACCACGGAGTTCATAGGTTATTTTTATTTTAACTGAGAAACTGCTGTTTCATGTCACAACGCCAGATGAATCAATCAGAGTTCAATGGAGTGGGCAGATTCAAAGGTCTGGACCTAGGCAATTACTAGGCATTAGCTTGGGTCCATCTTTGCTTCCTGTTAGCTGATGTAATTTAAATACACTGCAAAGCATTCCAACAGGAAATACAAAGGGACCTATTTAGAATACAAGTTCATAACAGTTCATATAAAATTTGGATTTATCAGACCCATTATTAGTAAAGAGTAAGTAGTAAAGCACCTTAAGAAATCAAGGTGCAAACAGTAATGAGACCCCAGGCTGAAGAAAATGCCTGCATAATATGGTTAAAGAACTGCAAAGACAATGCTAGTTAACTATACGTTACAGTAGCTCTCCTCTCCCAGCACTTTCCCCAACACTCCCCAATTCCCGTAAACCTGTGCTAACAAGGCCAACGGCGGAAATGTGTTACAATTAGAATTTGATCTGAGGATTTCAATTTAGTTCTAATCTGACCTAGTTAGAGAAAGCTCTTGTAAAAGGTGATTTTTGTAACAGTATATTACACCAAACATCTTTCTGAGCACCTACTTATTGGTGGGCGGGTCCTCGATGCGGTTGCCCAGCTGGGACTCGTGGCTTTTGCTGCGTGTCAGGGTGATGTTGGGAAGTAGATGCAGCACTTTGCGGGACGGAGGTGGAGGAGTGCAGGGGGGCTTCAGTCGGTGACGCCTCTTTGAGGGTGGAGTTATGGGTGGGGTGGATGTGTGTCCGTGGAGCCGTGCTGCGCGAGCTAAGGACATTGGGAATGGATCTGTGAAAGGGCTTTCACTGTGGCCATATGATGCCAGCGCCTCAGGCGTGGGTGCTGCCGACACCGAACCAGAGCGGGGATGAGGGAAGGTGGCGCAGGGGGTGGATGGGGTGGACTGGATGGCGGATGGGCGGGCGAGAGGTGAGGGACTGTGAGGGCGGAGTGGAGTCCCCAGGCTGGTTAGCTGGTCTGCAGTCAACAGAGAGCCACTGTCCCTCCTTGTGGGCTCAGACAGCCAGGGGCCGCCATCCTCTCTCAGTTCACCTCCTGGACAAGCAGAAAAACACCATCAGCAGAAAGTCCAAGAAGAATACAATGTGATGCATTCGATCTTTGAGGCTCCCATGGAGGAAACACATACCTGATTCAGTGGCACTCTTCAGACAGGAGAGGGCAGCACTGAGCCTAGCACATTCTTCTGAACTGGACCCTAGTCTTCGCATTGTATCCCTCACCTGAGCACCTGTCATCTGCAGTAAGGCATCCAGGGACAACTTTGCTTCAACTGCCTGTAGACAAGCAATAACAAGAAAAAGAGGGGGTGAGCGCTCCATGAGCATACAAGACTGAGCACAAACACAAGCAATATACATGATGTACCAGTGGGAAGCTCTGCAACAAGAAAGCAATCAGCAGGTACACCACTGAGAGAATAACAGTTATAGAATAAACTAATAATAATCAGGCTGTTGGTGATTATTTGCTAAATCTTCAGAAACAAGACGCACATTAGCTTCTCCTGTACCTAAAACTTAATAATGTGGACATAATAAAACTGATGACATCTGTATCAAATGGAAAAGCAAAGACAATCTGCTTGAAATCATTTATATAACATCATTAAAAACTTCAGTTGTAAATCTTGTAACACTGCAGTGGTCTCAACACCATGATGGCTGCCAGGCTGAGAGTCAGCATTAAAAAGGGCAGCATGTTACAGTATTAAATAGGTCATACAACCACTGACTTGCACTGTTCCTGGAAATTGGTGGTAATCCTGTACGTTTGGGACATTTATCATACTGCGTCTTCCACTTATCTGGATGTGCAGATTATTCAGTACCACAGACGTGGTTTCATGCCTGTATTTGTAGATAGTGGTAAAAACTTTAGACAGGATTTGTGCACAAAATCTGCAGTGGTCAAGGCCACCTTGTTTGTGCTTGGTTTTGAATGTTAGACTCAGACAAGTTTTGGGTCAAGGCAGAGCCTGAACTAATATTTAATCAGTGTCTATGCAAATCCTTTTATTCTACTGTTTGAGAGTCAGTTGTGTTCATTCAGAGACACTCAGGATTTCCTAAACAACACATCTATGCAATGGATGAAGTAAAGCACAGTCTTAGATAGAGTGATGATTGTACAGAACCCAAGGAAACTTTGACAGCAACTAACAGGAAGACAACAGACATCACACAACATAACATTATGCAAGTGGAGGATTGCATTAGTAAAGCAAAAAAGTCAGAGTGGGAGGCAGACTGTGTAGCACTGGCAGGCTAGAAATGAAGAAAAATAACACTCGGATAAGACACAGATACATGGTTAATACACTGCAACCTGGTTTGATTTGCAATCACATTTCCCTCTAAACTTAGAAGGTACAGGTCCACAATAATGTGACACCTTGCGACAAACTGACAACTTGTCATATTAGACATTATAATGTGAATCAACTCTTTTATCAAACAATAAAGAGACAGCAAAATGCAATGTAATGGATGAGGTTTTCTAAATTAGCAGACAGTAAAACAGTGCTCAAAATTAACTATGAGATAAGATTAATAAAACATGTCTTGGTCCTTGTTAGTTACAGATACCTTGGCGGCAAATTGCCATTTAGTTAAATAGTGGTTTGAACATCAGACAAGGGCCTTTGCTTATATGCTGCTAATATATCAATTCTTAAAGGAATACTTTGACCCTCAGATGATCATTTTTATAACAATTACACATCCCATGTTATGTTGAATTTGTGAAGAAAAATTTGTTTTTCTTGCATGTGAATCCAAAAACGGAAAAAAAAATCCTTGATGAGCGGTAAAAGGGATCTGCGTTTAACAACAGTAAAACTAGTGTATAACATCTGTTCGCAAACTGCCACACAACTCGTGCAGTATAATCCAAGTCTCATTTATCCACTTGTATACTCAATACTTCCCATATGGACATCCCTTTCCGATGGGGAAGTGCACTAAAAGTGACATTTAACAATGCTCTCTTCAAAGCCAGACTCCATTGAGAAAAACAGTAATTTTACCTCCCTGAACACAGGAGCTACTGGTCGACCACTGCCTCAGTTGATAGTTTGTGTTTTTGTGTGACCTTGCTGGATCCGAACTAACCCTTTAAAACACCAAAGTCACACAGTAACTCAAACAAAGTAACTGATCGAGGCAGTAGCAGACCAGCAGCTCCTGTATTCAGAGAGGTAAAATCACTGTTTTTCCTCAATGGAGTCTGGCTTTCAGTTCCCGCTAAGACAGGGCTGTTTGCTGGTGGTAAAGACCCCTTTTACTTCAGTCCATTAAGATTTTTCTCCATTTTTGGATTCTTAATTTTTTTCTTTTTCTTCATTCAAGCTAGTTCCATTTATTCTTATCTCTGTTTCCTCTCATTTACACTGGTAATACAGTGTACACCACAATCAGAATGAAAAAGAATAACTGAGGAGCAGGTGGTTAAAGACAGAAAATGAAGCTGACTGGATAAAGACCTGCAAGCCTGAGGTATTTACTGTTCGTTGAACGTTCAGTTACTGAGACAGTGGGCAAAATGACAGCACAAACTGTTTCTAGCTCACAGAAGGAAATGGGAGATAGTCCAGTAAGTTTAGGATGTTTTTCTGACATGGGAAGTACGCAATCACTTATCAGTCAGGTTAAACCCTTGCACTGAGAGGGCAAACACTGATCAGAAAACTAGGGCAACCTCCCACACTCCTGTGTACACTGTAAGCAAAAAGGAAGCGCACACACACACAGACACACAGACACACAGACACACACACACACACACACACACACACACACACACGGGTGAGTGATGTGATATTCAAAAGTGGCTGTGGGCCCTCCGCTCCCCTCCCACCTACTCACTCATAATAACATTACAATTTTAGCACCATGAACAGCACAGCTTGCATACATGATTGCTGTACTGCGGCCTCCTTGATACAATGTTATTGGTCAGATTTGCCATTTATGTGTGCACAGCAATTAACATCACATGGTCATGAAGTCTACACATTAAGTCAAGTGGGTTAACTGGGTTAAATGGTTACACTGGTGGTTAAATGGGCTGCTTACTGGCTGGCATTTTAGAAGTCCCAGAATATAACACTAATGTGTAGTGTGCAAAGACATGTGCATAGAACTAAAAATGAAAGTACCTCAGAAGGGTGTCATACAAACAGAGAAATGAGAAATTTAAATTTTACGGTATTTGCCGCAACACCTGTATTCACCCTGTGTCTGAAACGCCCCATTTTAGCGCCTGTAAGCCCCCCTCCCAAAAAAGCCCAGTTTGCTTTGTATTTGTGCTCGCAGTGTTTCTACAACCAAATTGCAGCTGGAGGAATGACCGTAATGGAATATAAAGGCATGTTCTACCGTGAAAAATCACATATTAAAGCTTCAAAACCAAAATCTCGTTCATTGGAATATGATCCAAAATCGGGGAGAAATTAGCAACTTCTGCAACCAAGATTACATGTTTCCCAGACGTTAGCATATAGCTACATGTAACAGTGTACTTGCAGCCGAGCACTTTCTACCATGAAAAATCACCAATAAAAGCTCTTAAACCAAAATCTTCATAACTGGACATGTTCCAGAAGTAATATGATCTGACATCAGGTATAAATTAACAACATAGTAGGGCTGGACGATTATGGCAAAAATAATAATCACGATTATTTTGATTGATATTGAAATCACGATTAATAAACACGATTATTCATTGATTTCAAAACTCCACCAAAACTCAACTTTAATTATAACTTAAAAGAACAGCCAGAAATAAATTAGTAACAAGTAAACAAGTAAAAAAAATAATAATAATAATAGTAAATTAAAATAATAAGAGCAATAAACACAATAAATAAATACTAGGGCTGACCCAAGTTCGATAGCACGGGATTTGATTGTGAAAAAAAATCGAATATTCAGCCTTTTTTCCCTCCCGTTTTTTTTTGGGGGGGGGGGGACCTTGAACGCAACACCATCTCTAATGCGTGTGGCGCATTAATCGTTTTTCTTCGACTATAATGTTTTTATGATTGTGAGAAGCCAAAATCGAAATCATGATTTCGATTAATCGTCCAGCCCTACAACATAGTCAACCAAGATTACAAGTTTCCCAGATGTTAGCATGTAGCTAAATGTAGCATGTACTTGTGACCAGGGTATTGACTGTAATGGAGTATCGCTGCACTTTCTACTGTTAAAAATCACCAATTAAAGCTTCAAAGCCAAAATCCTCACAAGGGGATACATTACAGCAGGAATTTGATCCGAAATCAGGGAGAAATTAACAACATCAGCAACCAAGACTAAATGTGTTTTTTTCTGGCGTAAGCATGAAGCTGCATGTAGCAGTGTAGGCTTCTCATTACCCTTGCGGTAGCATTCCTGGAGCAGATGACCATATAAAGAAAGCTATCATGAGCTGATGTCGAGCTTGTCTCAAAAGTAGATTTAAAAAAAAGCTGTTGGAAACAGAGCATTCAGAACAGTCTGAAGCCTGAAGTCTGAGGTTTTTGGTCAAAGGCATTACTTTTACATACACTTACCTCATTATCTGATACCTTGGTCAGGTTAAATATGAACATTTAACATATAACATTACAGAAAAATAAGTAACGTATAATAGGTCCCCTTTAAGGATGATTCATGGCAATACTCAAAATGCTTTGGCAATGTTTTTGTAGTGAGTTAATCAAGATACAGCAAGGCTGCTTAGCAAAGCCACAGACAACATTGATTAGTTCACAGAAGGAAGGAGGCATGTAAGAAGCTTGCCAACATGGCATCCACATGCTTGTGTAAGATTATGTAATACCTCACTTTCAGTTGCAGCATGGAGGCAGAGAGGTTGGATTCCAGGTAGAAAAAAAACACTACATACAATCATTGTTAGTTTTTTTTTGGATCAACTATTACATAATCCGGCCCTCATAGTATAGAGTGAGGAGATGCACTGTAGAAATCTCAATCTAATAATGTTTGATCTAAATAGGTCATCAACACGCCATGACGGCTCTACATCTTTTGGGAAATCCCAGTTTGTATACAACACATACAGATGAGCGATTTCACTATGCTATCACAAAACTCAAGTTCTTTGAAAGGGAAGGTGGTGACGTCTAAACTGGAAAGCAAACAGAGCACTGAACATGACAGATATGACTAAACCTTCAACAGAAGACAAATAATCAGATATGGAACACGGCAATAAAACAAAACAAAAAGCACGCACAAGCTTGGGAGATATTAAAGAATAACAAGTGTGGAAACGTTAAAAATAAGCAGGTTACAGTTAGGTCATAAAACAAAGACAAACAGACAAGAACAATGCAAACATACAGTAGATGAGAGGGATTAAAGGAGTTCACAGCCGTGCAGGAAGGGCAGCTGGTGGAAGGAGAGGAAATTGCAAGAAAATCAAACAAATCGTGGTGGAATGAGAATTGCACAACACTTGTGAGATCAGGAAAGTATGCATTTGATGCATTTGTGTCAGGTGTGCAGAAGCAGCTAGCTGCCGGGTGCTGGTGTAAGGAGAGGTGCTGATCCAGAAGACATCGTCACTGAACAGTTAACAGCGCCTTAACTGCTAACACTGTAGCTTCCTTATGCAAAGGCCTGAGCATAATGCAATGCAGTTAATATCTTTAATAGGGGATCTCAAACTAGCTGTGATCTCATAAGTCACAACAAGATAAATAAAAACCATAGTAATAAGAGAACTGCGCACAGCGATGGGAGTAGTTTTACATGACCAAAAGTAACCTCTAGGTAAGCAGCAAATAGTGAAAAAGTTTTGATTTCTAGTATGTTTATAATTATAAATCAGATGTATAGATGATGTAAAAGTGTCTCTGTTAGGGCCCTCATTCCTCCATGAAGAGGACAGAGGTCAGAAGAGGTGGTGGGCAGTCTGGGTCCTGCTCAGAGACAAACACATGTGAAAGATATTACTGAACTCAGGCTCTCAAGCCTTGTCCACATGAACACATGTATATTGGCCTTTTGTCCACACCAAACTAAGTTTTAGGTCAATTAAAAAGGATTGTTTGTAAAACTCAATCTAGGTTAAAGATTTTCAGAAACTCTGTTCTCATTGTTGATGTGTGGGTTAAAAAAAAAAGAGTTTTTGGCTTGTGACGTCAAAGTTTGCAATGTTATCTCCTTTTTGAGGTGTCACAAATGAGGCAACATTTCGTGCAATGGCGGACATGACTATAATAGTGCTGGCTCTAATCTAATCTAACGGGGTTTTTTACATGTTCACACATAAATGTATAATTACTCTTCCACTATAGAGAGCAACTGAGTTCTCAGAATGTGCTATGGAGGTCACTGTTCAAGGTAGCCTTCTGGTAATAGTCTTTTTCAGGCTTCTAATTGGCCAGCATTTTCATCTTCTTTTTTGCTTGGCTTTAGGGTTACGATTATATCACTACCTGTTGGTTTGGTATGCTCTTGACGGTACTTCAATTGTGTTATGCGTTTTTATTTGGATGTTTTTTAACAATGCTTGTGTGGACAGGATTTTTTTTTCCTTTTAAGCAAAGGAGGGGAAACCCTGCTTTTAAAAATACCCGAGTCTGTGTGGACCATAGGCCTCAATCTGAAGGTCAGCTCTGACAAGGCCATCAAAGGGCAACACTGCCACCATGGTACACTTTGATGTCCGCAGGCTCTCGCATTGGTTGGTTTTTATATATAAATCTATTCTTGGCCTGGTTCCCTCTTATCTTTCTACATACATGTGCAGAAACCAAAATCAATATGGCCTTCACTCTCATAATATTCCTTAAATAAAGGATACATATGATGCTGCTATTGGTTTCATTCATCACATCATTTTCATAGACTCGAAACTGAGCTGTCACTTTCTAGCCTAATACAACAATTGACACCAGATGATGTTTTATTATTTGCTGATCTGCTTCAAATTACTTAACAGCTGTGCTTCTGTCATCTGTGGAAAAGATTTTCATCCTTATGTAGAAAATACAGGAGAGCCATTATAACACAAGCAGTTTTAATAGACCTACCAGTACATTTGGAAACTGCAGCTAAGGTTGGATGCAAAATGAAAAATAAAAATCAAACATACCTTACATATTTGCAAATATGCAAATTTCAATAAATATTTTCCTGAAGAAATGTGAGACTTTAACAAATATATGTACAGTACAGGTCAAAAGTTTGGACACACCTTCTCATTCAATGCGTTTTCTTTATTTTCATGACTATTTACATTGTAGATTCTCACTGAAGGCATCAAAACTATGAATGAACACATGTGGAGTTATGTACTTAACAAAAAAAGGTGAAATAACTGAAAACATGTTTTATATTCTAGTTTCTTCAAAATAGCCACCCTTTGCTCTGATTACTGCTTTGCACACTCTTGGCATTCTCTCCATGAGCTTCAAGAGGTAGTCACCTGAAATGGTTTCCACTTCACAGGTGTGCCTTATCAGGGTTAATTAGTGGAATTTCTTGCTTTATCAATGGGGTTGGGACCATCAGTTGTGTTGTCCAGAAGTCAGGTTAATACACAGCCGACAGCCCTATTGGACAACTGTTAAAATTCATATTATGGCAAGAACCAATCAGCTAACTAAAGAAAAACGAGTGGCCATCATTACTTTAAGAAATGAAGGTCAGTCAGTCCGGAAAATTGCAAAAACTTTAAATGTGTCCCCAAGTGGAGTCGCAAAAACCATCAAGCGCTACAACGAAACTGGCACATATGAGGACCGACCCAGGAAAGGAAGACCAAGAGTCACCTCTGCTTCTGAGGATAAGTTCATCCGAGTCACCAGCCTCAGAAATCGCAAGTTAACAGCAGCTCAGATCAGAGACCAGATGAATGCCACATAGAGTTCTAGCAGCAGACCCATCTCTAGAACAACTGTTAAGAGGAGACTGCGCGAATCAGGCCTTCATGGTCAAATAGCTGCTAGGAAACCACTGCTAAGGAGAGGCAACAAGCAGAAGAGATTTGTTTGGGCCAAGAAACACAAGGAATGGACATTAGACCAGTGGAAATCTGTGCTTTGGTCTGATGAGTCCAAATTTGAGATCTTTGGTTCCAACCGCTGTGTCTTTGTGAGACGCAGAAAAGGTGAACGGATGGATTCCACATGCCTGGTTCCCACTGTGAAGCATGGAGGAGGAGGTGTGATGGTGTGGGGGTGTTTTGCTGGTGACACTGTTGGGGATTTATTCAAAATTGAAGGCACACTGAACCAGCATGGCTACCACAGCATCCTGCAGCGACATGCCATCCCATCCGGTTTGCGTTTAGTTGGACCATCATTTATTTTTCAACAGGACAATGACCCCAAACACACCTCCAGGCTGTGTAAGGGCTATTTGACCAAGAAGGAGAGTGATGGAGTGCTGCGGCAGATGACCTGGCCTCCACAGTCACCGGACCTGAACCCAATCGAGATGGTTTGGGGTGAGCTGGACCGCAGAGTGAAGGCAAAGGGGCCAACAAGTGCTAAACACCTATGGGAACTCCTTCAAGACTGTTGGAAAACCATTTCAGGTGACTACCTCTTGAAGCTCATGGAGAGAATGCCAAGAGTGTGCAAAGCAGTAATCAGAGCAAAGGGTGGCTATTTTGAAGAAACTAGAATATAAAACATGTTTTCAGTTATTTCACCTTTTTTTGTTAAGTACATAACTCCACATGTGTTCATTCATAGTTTTGATGCCTTCAGTGAGAATCTACAATGTAAACAGTCATGAAAATAAAGAAAACGCATTGAATGAGAAGGTGTGTCCAAACTTTTGGCCTGTACTGTATGTCGAAACTAATGGCAGTAAGCTAGATTTTTGTTATGCAACCAAGATCAGTTTGTCAACAGGACAAGTTCATCCTGTCTGAGTGACAGCGAGCAGTCGCTGTCTTCGCCATATTGGTCTCATTAAACATGTTGCTTTGAAAAAAAAAACCTACAAAAAAAAGTTTTTTCTCAGTATTAATCAGTTCAAGTTCAGTGTTTGCAGCTTCAATATCATGATCATAAAAATGACAGCACTTCTCTTTTAGAAAGACATTTGGCTGGTCACTGGTCAAGTATTCCTCATCCACATGTGAGCGGAGTCTGAGTACACACACTGAATCCACATAAATGTGACACAATCAGTCACCCAGGCCAGAGAAGACAGAGAGAGAGGGACACTGATGTTCACGCAGAACAACGTAACCTACCTCGATGAGCTCTGGTCGCAGGTTGATGGTGCGTAGCCAGTCTCGTAAGTGCGGGTAGCTGTCCAGGGCCTCGGGCCTCTCTGTCTCTGGCACTTTCTGCTTGCACTGCAGCTGTTTACAGATGTATTTCATCAACTTCACCTGCAGGGAGCAATAGAGAACACAGCACAGATGGGAGGGGCAGGTTAGAGGGGGAGACTCACAGCGTGCTTGGCTACAGCTAAAGGAGCAGGCCTTCACTGTCACACCTCTGTGTTGGCAGTGGAATTTTTTGTTGAGATGACACAGAAATTATGCGGTATGTGCCATTTATTGTGTCTGCAACACCACACATAACAAATAGCTCTTTGGAGCAGTAACACAGTCACTACTGACTACTGTTGCTTCTACAAAAGTGACCTTAGATAAGGCCAAATCCATCTTACTGTACATTCATCACCTCTGCAATCAACAGATGTCTCTTCAATACAATTAAGGTTAACCTGATGCATAAATTACTCCATACTCACACTGTTTTTCCATTCTGAACTCAATGTACCTGCAGTAACGATTCCAGTGTTTGTTTAACCCGATTTCCCCGTGCCCCCAGTGCACAAGGCAGTTAATTAGATATAAACAGCTATTATCATACAGAGGAACAATGAGCTGGTCATCTAATGAGAGCATCTGTGGTGCTGGCACAGCAAACAAGTGTATTTGGAACAAGGAAGCTGCTCAGTGACATAACGACGGAAGAAAGTGCCATATGACCAGTCAATTCTCCTGTTAGTTTCAGAGGTACTGTGCTCTCTTTTCATCTGCAGCTCTTACAAAACATGGTACAGTACTGCACCTTTAGTCACAATCAGCCATATATGTATTTATGTATGACATAAAATGCAGCAAAAGAGGACACAATTCATGAGCCGGTTGAGGACAAAGCTACAAGGAAATCTTCCTTCTCACCAGAGAGCGTCCCCAGTGGCTCCACACTCTGGTGGCGCTGCTGATGAAGCAGGGGAGTGAATGAAGAGGAGAAGAGAGAGGAAGATGCATGCCTGCCAAGATCACTCAGGATAGTGGCTTACTGATGCATAACCCCCCCTACACACAATCTTTCTATTGAGCCTTGCATCTGCTAATCAGCACATTAATGACTAAAGCCCTGGTGAAGGCCTTTGCTGTAGCGTCTCATGATGCATCAGTTACCAGAACATCCCAAACCCTGCTGTGCTCGAAAGCCAGACCTGTCATCATCTCAAAAACACTCATATTCAGCAACACAATAAAGCTGCGAGACTTTACCCCAAGCCAATGTCAAGTGCAGTGGTCCTGTGAGTAAGTATCACAATGAACACCACGGTATTGGTTTGCAGCGGCCCGCGTTGTGCAGCCTGGCACGGCCGTATAGTGTGTCTCCTTATCTCGCCGTCTATCTGTAAGAGTCCATTACAGCAGGCAGCACCTTCAGATGAGCCGGGCGACACCAGCTAGCTCTCGACCCTGCCACGCACCTCTCGAGTGCTTGAGCAACAATGGGGAGCGCACGTCTTTCTCTGCTCATTCAGCTTTCTCCGTGACACATCTACTCACCGAGCAGACAGAAACTCACACAGCCACGCCGCTCTCAGAAAGTGTGGCCTTGGGATGTAAAAAGGCTGCTTCGTGGCAGCTAACAAAAGCATCTCCAGTGAGGGCCAGGGAGATGAAAGAGGATGGAAAGGATGTAAATGCTCTCCGTGTCGACTCCACTGCAGCTTTTCAGCTCTGCAATTACTCATCTATTATCAGCTGCACTGAGAGCACTATAAAATAATTAAACAGCATGCATTATTGAATGTAAACCAATAAAAAGTGACATTTTCAAAGCTTATAAGCAAGGAGCATAACATCACAGGCGTAGAGATCAGGGTGGAGGAAGGCAGGGGACATGTCCCCCTCAATATTTAGTACTAGGACATTTGTCACCGCCAACAAAAACATTAAGGTAGCAGAAGACTTTTATTTTGAAGTTTTTAAAGACAATTGCAACATAAACTGGTGCATAAAACCACGAGGGAAATTACGTGTTTGAAGATCAAAATTAGTCAAAACATGTCAATGCCTTGTCAAAACATGCCAATGCCTACACAATCTCTCCTCACAAGGTACTAAAAACAACACTTGCTTATAAAAAGTTAAACAATGAAGTGGTGTAACATTCCAAATATCTTTTCTTGAACCTCCTTCTAGTTGCATGCATTTGACCTTTGAGCACAGTCAATAAGAACTTGGCAGCTTGCTCCCCCCTTCAGCATTCTTGTTTATACACATTTGCGGCTGGAAACACAAATAAGCATGAAGACACATGCAAACATACAAGTAGACAAGCATGTATACCAAGTAGATGGGAGGCTAAACAATGTGAAGCTGTGCTATATTTTATATCCAATCTGTTACAAACCTATATTGTGTATTACAGAGCCTCACAGATTATTCAGATGTCTCATCAAGTGTCTGAATGTACTGTTTCTGGAGATGTGGACTAGCATGGCCAGCAAGTAAGAGGCCTTTACTCAATGTAGCTAATGAGCTAGCCTCCCGCTTTACCCCCCTATACACTAGTGCAGTCCTGTGACGTCAGGTTACCTAGCAACCCCTCTTCTGAGTCGTCAGCAACATTTCAGTGGGATTTTCCCATACATGTGAAACACAGAGCTCAGACACAAAACATCTCAACACACAGATGTCATCGTGGTGATAATTGTGGTAGCAACAAAAAAACATTTTTATCTCCGGTCACACAGAACATTCACTTTATCTACTGCCACCCTAAATTAATAAGGTGGATACAGTTACACAAGTCCCCAAATCCCTAACTGATATCAGTAATGTGCATATTTGTGTTGAGAGCACATTCAGGCATATCAACAAACCAAGAGATAATGACAGCCCCCCCTTGCATATTATTTTTGGTGCAGAGTGGAGAAAGCAGCATTTAACGTGTGGCCTGGAGGTGGGAGGAGGAGAAATGGCGTCAGAGCCCACCTGTCAGCACGGCTAAACAACACCATGGCAACGGCCTAATGCCGTGAGGAGATGAGTGACAGCCAGTGTGTCAGCCGCTGGAGAGGGGAGAGGAGTCCCAGCAGCAGCCTTGCCTGACACAGCAGACTCAGGGAGCAGATCCCACTGCTCCAATTGTTTTCTCCAGGCTCTTGCTGACACAGCCACTTTGGTGCACCTGCCGAGGATAGCACGGCCTGTCTGAGAACTGAGTGACGACGCTCGATCCCAGAAAATTATATTCACACAGGAAGGCCAGGTCATTTCTCTCCGACTGAAAATGCTCACGTTTCTTGTTGCCAGAACAGGCTCACTGAAGCATTTCTATGCCTTGTGTCATAATAGCTACCAACCATTAAAGGCCCGTGCAAAATACAGTCTTAACAGTATAATCTATGAGCCGAATGCAATCGGAGAAAACCACAATACAATATTATCACTATTAGCAACAAGGTGACCTGAGAGCAGTGGTCCTTTTGTTACTTTTTGGTTGTAGCCTGAATGCTGCTCTGTCTTTACATGTAGCAACTCTAGCCAGTATCACAGTCAATGTGGAATGTGACAGCGCAGCCCTGTCGCCTGAGATAAATGTTGCCATTGTACATTTCTGCAAACAGTGGATACATTACATTTGTACATTTCATACATATTATATCAATGCTTCTAAAGTGATGTAGTGTATGAGCTGACTTTGTCACCAGGAGGTGGAGGGGATGGTGCATGGTGTGTCACTTAGGTGAGATGCCTACTAAGCTGCATCCACATCATTTCTATTTGACTTTTTATGCACCAAGCATGGATGTCTTCTCGCAACCCACCCCTGTTTTTCCTGCAGGGGAAAGGCCAGGAAAATCAGTTGTTTTTTAACAAGACAAAGCTGCCTTTCCTGCTGGTATAGTAGAATAAAAAGTGGTTGACATACAAACAACAAAACAGGTTGTGATTAAGCAAGTCACTGTTGTGTTTCCAGCAGCTTTCTAGGCACCAAATGCAGGTGCTTTGTAGCGAATGTCACTGTTTTTCTAGCTGCTTTTTGGGCACCAAAGATGTGTGTTTTGCAGCAAACTGTCAGTGATTTTCCTGTGGCTTTTTAGGCACCAAATATAGGTGTTTTGTAGCGGGCTATCATTGAATTTCCAGCTGCTTTTTAGGTACTAAACATGAGTTTTTGTAGCTACCCATCAATGTTTTTCAAGCAGGCATAATGCCACAAAAAGCGGTTGAATTTTGCAGAGATATTGCTGTGTTTCCTGCCAGTATAGTGACACATTAAGTGTTTGTTTTTTTACAGACAGAATGCTGCATTTCCAGCAGGGATTGTGCCCCCCTTACCTGGTATTTTATGCCAAAACTGTTGTTTTTGTGCCTAAACCCAACCATGTTAACAACAACACTGTTGACACATAAGTTTCATTGTAACTTGCCAATGTAACATGTCCATGGTGTGCAGAAATGTACAATGCCAACATTTTTTTCTGGCAATTGAGTTGGACAGTAGCAACAGTAGCACTGGAGCTGGGCAAATTTAAGGGCACATTTTAAACAGGATTATGCATCTAAATAAACCATGGTGAGTAGATGCTTTAAGGCTGATGCACAGTTTTATCTACACAATGAAAAAGATTAAAAATGTCCAAAGACAAAAACACAATGAAGCCAGGCAGACCTAGTTACACAGAGGCCAGGTCACATGGATTTCTGGTGGGGGGCTGTTCGTACATGGTTGACAGATCCTGACAATGGCCTGCTGCCCCTCCTCCATCATTGTTACCACCAGTGCAAGTTGACCCCTACGCTAGGCTGGGCTGGAGGGGGGGGTGAGGAGGTGACAGAATGGCCTCCAACTCTCTGTGGTAAGGCTGTACAAGGTTAGTGTATGTCCCTGCCTACAACCTACACACATACACACAAGAAGACCACTGGCCTTGTTTAGGCTTACACTGTAATATATCTGACAAAATATGTGGTCAGTGGAGCCATTTTATAGGTCACAAAACACATAAAAAAAAGTACAAAAATTTAATGGAGCCGTTGATAATTGTGGATGATAAACTACTTCTGTGAAAACTGACAATATGTGAAAAGTTAAGGATATACATTTTCCCCCAAAAGGACACATTTCAAGTAAACTGCTGATATACATTGCCGCAATTTTAACTATTTACAACTCCACATGCCGTGCTAACTTCCTTTTGATTTGGAGGAACCAAATACCCCCCCTTTCTACATAAGAAGTACAGCAGACCTCAAAATTACAGGATGTAATGCAACTCATCTTGAGTCAGTTTAAGAATAGATTAAGGCCTGCCCACACTGCTCAACCATCCTGATTTCCACATCCAGTCCATATTGACAACACCGCAAAAAAGGAAACAGAGACTGGGTCTGCATTGCTACAGTCACTAGAGTTGTGTTTCCTCTCTTGCCTCATGTGAACGACATTCTCCATTGTCTTCTCCTAGGCCTCCGACAGACACAGACACACACACACACGCACGCACACACACACACACACACACACACACACACACACACACACACACACACACACACAGCGGTTGTCATGTCATAAGAAGAAGCCCAGCGGATTGGCTTTGATTCTCCCCTCCCCTTTCCTCTCTGCTCTCCCCTCTTGCACAGGCTCTTTGCGCGTCATTTGATTTTCTTATTTAACAACCAACCCTGAAAATGCGTAGGAAGAAAGATGTCTAAATATAGATGCAGCCACAACAGCTCGCACCACGAGCGCACAGCAAAAACTCTCTCCAACACCATGAGGAGACAAAACAGAGTGACGCTTGGCTGTTTGCTGATCATTACTGAGAGCGGTGATTAAAAAGATAAGACGGTGAATTGCTTTTGTATAAAGATTTACAGCAGTGAACAAATATCCAGCACACTTGTTTCATTTCAGGGTTATGTAAAATGCAGCACGTAAGCAAAACATTCGGGTTCTGTTGACAGGATGTTTCTGAGTTCATGTTTCCAAAGTGTCTGGAACATGTTTTTGGACAAACAAGCTGCTAAGGCAGTGCCCAGTGGATATGATAAAGCAAAAGTCAGGAATACATAAAGAGCTACAGTAAAAGTAATACAGAGGCAGCATGAGAGGCAGGCTGAGTGGGATTAACATGTGAAAAGTGAAGTACCAGTTAGCACTCCATTTGAGAGGCCAGTATCATTATCCTCTCACTGGCAAGGCAGAAAAAACACACAGTTCAAGTGGAATTATAAAGCTCTCTCAATGAGAGTATAAAGTGAGTTCAAGCCTCTCTTGATGGCCCTTCAGTGCGATATGGGAGCGATGCCCGTTTGCACCTCGAGTGTGACAACTACTTTGACCTCACACGGTTCTCTCAAAAATCATCACATGAATTAAAGGTGCTTAAAGCTTCAGTAGTGATGACATCTATCATGTCTGGCTGCTACTGAATGTTTTCAATGTGATCACCTGGTCAATGATGTGGGAAGCCAGTGTGCCTGCCAGAATTGGAAGATTGTGGAGCTATAATACGCCTCCCACATCAATGGGTCAAGGATCAGAGACAACAGAGATGAGTTTTTCCGGATGTCTTGTGCATGTCTGAACTCCAGCACCTGACATATTGGCTGAAATTTGGAATTATATTTGTATCAGGGCCTACAGAGTCAGTCTGACTCTGTGATTAGCTCCAGAATGTGCTGACAATTTAAGGCATGTGGCAAATGAATCTGCGAGGAGGGCCGAAGCAAGAAGTGAAAGTGCACACTTATAGCAAGATGTGGTTTCAAAATGGTATGCCAGTAAAGACATAGGAAGTAAGACTGCTGATCAAGACAGCGCCCCATGGCCCGCTAGCTCCACTTAAAAGCCTGGTGAAAGACATCCAGACATTTGACTCTGTATTTGACTGTTATGTAGACGCCCGATTAGCATTCACCAGCTTTTCAATCAGTTCAAACTCCTTTGTTCTGATTTAAAAAACGAACCAGAAGAAAAGCTAAAAAGAGCTTGAATGTATTGTTTTAATGTAGGATACATATTTGAGGAATAAACTGTTGAGCTGCCTTATTCATAAAGGTTGCACTGACAAATTCTTTTTTCTCTTGTCCCCTCACAGGGGGCTCAAAGGTTAAAGACATGTACATAACAGCAACTAGGAAGCTCGTAGACTCGACCACATTTCTATAGTGTTTAAAATGTCTTGAGTTTTAAAAACGGACAATAAATATGACAGTAGACAGCAACTGTACTGTCACTTAAAGGGATACTTTGATTTTCAACTGGCTTTGTATCATGACAATGTGAGTTGTATGTGTGAAAGAACTCTGGTAAACTTCATGCCATTTTGTCAGCGCCCAGATATCTCTGTCCATTTCCTTGCTCAAATCTGCCTGATGACGTGATTTTTGGCTCTGGGTCTGTTGCTTGAACTACAAAAAGTACTTCTGCTCCACAGACATGAAGAGTATAAAGTGGATTGTGAAAGAGAGCCGCCCCTCTTTCGCTCTCTCAAACTCTGATCAAACGGTAAAACTAGGCATCAAATATTAACTGAGACTCTGTTACTGTCTTGCCAGTTTCTCACCTAATATGTTTTAGTTATATATTTTAGTATTTGTGAACAGGAAGTGGATGCCATACTGTATCGTGTATTGTAAACTGAAAAAAAAACTGAACTCAAACAGCAAAACTAAGCAGTGCTGAGCAAATATAAACCAAGGTTCTGCTGCCACGTTGCCTGATTCTCGCCTCAGTCTTCAGAAACATATTTTGACTTATTGTTTACTGTCACCTACCAGCATACGCATTTATGGGTCTGGTGTGGCAAAGTGCATTCTGGTAGCTGTAGGTTTTCTACCTCTTGAGCAAAAGTGAATGCCACAGCCCCCTTTTTGTCAACATGTAGCACCAATTTCAAAAGTATTTGCTTCTCTTTACTGCATAGACAGCCTAGTTTTATGAAAAGACCATCTTTTTAGCAGTAAAATACTTCTTTTAGTAGAGTCTGAATCAATGCAAAGCAAGAGGAACTACTCATTCATCCGCTCACCCTGTATCTACGCCATACAGGAATAAGAAAGTGAGAAAGAATAACGCGACAGTAAAAGATCTTACAATTCAAAATTAACAAAACCGTTAAAATGGAGCATCACCTGCAGCTACAGTGAAGGGAAGATTTTAGCCTCACACAGCTGAGTAGAGACACCACAAAAATAATAAACCATGATATGACGTACACATGACACCAAAAATGTAAGTGGAACTGATAAAGGTCTGTCTGACAAAGTAAAAAAACCCTGTAACACTTCTTAAAATGAATCAACAACTCTGCTAATGCATAATCAGACCAACAGCAACTGATTAGATCAAGAGAAGTTTCTGAAAGTTTTGACTTGAGCTGTGACGAAAGACTTTTCTACTCATATGTTCTCAGACAAGTTGATGACATTTTTAGTCACATCCTATCTTTACTTTGGACATTTGGACAGACAAATAGCTTTATGCACAAGCTACATATGTGCTGTGTGATGTGAGGCAAGGCTGATTATCAGAAACAGCTTGTCCGTTAGACAAAAGTACAGTTATAATCAGTGAAAATAAGACTTAAAAATGTCATAAATATACCTTTAAGATCTACATTTAGCTGTGCTGTAAACCAGAAAGCATCTACCATACCTGTTTCCAGTGAGCAGTCTGAGGCTCTTATTGTCTCCACTGCAGGAAGTGGTAGCTTTCAAATCAAAGATTTCTAGTTGTTCTGATCCTCAAAATGCAGAAGGGAGGGACGCTAAACTTTGCTAAACCACAAACCAGCTAAGCTAACTTGAAGCAACCAGACCCACTGTTTCCACTTCTGACTTTCAGGGATACCCCCCTCACAACGGCCTCTAGCTACAGGAAAGTGACCTCAGAGCAGTTTTAATAGCCTTCAAGAAACATGTGAGAGCGGCATGGTGTGCCCATTGTCATGTAGAACAATGCCGGTTCAAAAATTCACCCATAAGACAGTGTAGCGCAGGAAGTACTCTGCCAGATCACATCCTGTTCCACGCAGTGACGACAGGGTACGCATGACAACGGATGAAGAAGAGTTGAAGTACGTAGAGCACAACAGGCCGTGAACTTCACACTTCTTTGTGCAAACTACTCAAGCAGACTATGTTCTTCTCACCAGACATGTTTTTTCACTCACACTCACTGCACTAAAGCAGTGGGGGGCTAAAACGGACAACACACAAACTGATCTGATCTGGTTTCTATTTCAGTTTAATACTTTGAATGTTTCATTTAATACTGGGCTTCTTTACTTAAGCCTGTGAAAATTTGTTCCCACACAGTAGCTTGCCAACTTGCACCTCGTGCCTGCCAGCCAGCGAAGAATCTACCAAATTATTTTGTGGACATTATGAAAATGGATAAAAAGCTGCGCCTGAAAACATGAGATTGCTTTGTCATCTTGTTCTATTTCTTTTTCCTGCAGACTTTGATACTACCATCACAAATAGATCTTTTGCGCTGCTACCTGGCCTGCTGGGGCAAACAATGTGACAGTAACAAGACTGCAAATACACTGTAACTCTATGTTGCTTCTTGACCATTGTGAAGGTCACTTGAAAACCAGTTCAGCCAGGCTATTGCGTCTCTTGTGTGACTGAAACTAAACGCTCAGAGCTTTCTGGAACATTAGTTTTTAGGGGCAACGGCACAATTGTTCGTGGGGTGTTCAGTTATACAGAAATAAAACAGACATGGATAATTGATAGCCTGGAGCCAATCAGGAGTGGATATTCCTTTTATCCAAGGTATAACGCTTAAATAAACCATGAGCAAGAAAACCCATTTACCATCTATCATGTCTCTAGAATGTCAGTATGTCTGGAGCCTATACCAAAGATATATTGCTCTACTTGTGGGCATTTACCTTGTACTATTCCACTGATTTCCACTACTCCACGTCTAATTAAAATGTCCTGTATCCGCCTTTATACCCCATGCCAAGCCCCTCTTCCCATCAGCCTCCTCAGCAGAAGCAGGGCCTGTTGCCCCCTCATGGCATTGTTACTAACAACATGAAGCTGTACTTTCCATGACATGACTCCTTCAGTCATCTTGCAGCTGAGAATATTACAAAAACAATAAGTGACTGTAAACATCCCACGGGTGGAAACATGCAGGCCTGAGATAAAACTGACCCTTATAAAAATGACTATAACAGCGTCACAATAAAATTCACATGATGAGAAAGGATTTTTTTTTTTTTTTTTTTAAAAAAGATAAATAAGTCCCACTTTATATAACAAAAACATTTTGAATCTGGATTTTATAATTTAACATGCAAGGATGGTTGTAAGGCTAGAGACAGAAAATACTGAGTGCATCCTTCGCATGCTACCAGGCATGACTTCTCCATCACACTGCCTACTATAGTAGGATACACTGAGGCCCTACAAAGCCATGGCTCTTGCGCAAAGCAATGTCAAGTCATCCCAACACGACTGGACCGAATCCGCATCCAGATGCAGGAAAGCAGCGCGTACATCAACCCTGCCTGCTTAGGGGGAGACAGATAAAAAAACACATGGAACACGTCGTACATTTCATTTTGCGTGCCTATTGTGGGCTGCACATACAAAATCCTGTGCAGGGAACAGAGCATAAATTATAGCAGCATCAGATTATTGAATGTGTGCCATTAGGCCAGGCTGGATTCAGCTGCACAGCACGGTGATGTGAACTATCCGAGGGGCTCCTGACAAATATTTCCACCTAGAGAAAGAGGTCACACAAATAACTGTCACATCTCAAGTGTTTGGGGATCTTCTGCAGAAATAATGAAGGCAAAATCATATTTGAGTCATCTAGCCCTCAATGCATCGACCCAGCAGTGTACTGGAAGCGACAAAATGTGCTCAGCTCTCTGACACTCAGATAGGGCGCCTCGCTTGCAGCCAATATTCAGCCTATATGAGGCGGACATAGTGTTAGGGCTTCATGACTCCGCAATTTGACTACACTGTTCTCTATCGCAGGACGGGGCTGTGACAGATCTGAAAAGCTCGTTACCTCTAAAGTGCGTATTTCTTGCTGTGTGAGGTCGTTGGACGCGGCGCATTTGGTCCGGAGCCCCTGTAAACTGGAGATGGAGATTTCAATCATATTCTGGATGAGTTCGCATTGATGTAGTGCGGCCATCGCTGCGCCACCGCCGCCGCTATCCCTCTCCGGCTGCTCATCACTCTCGACCATCTTCCCACCTTTAGCAGACACACTATCCATTCCTCAGCATTGGGCACGGCTGGAAGGGCTGGAGTCAAAACTGTTAAGCTACAATAAGACACATGCAGCAGTCCAGCGACGCAGCGACCTATTGTGGAAGTTAGCTGACAGCAAATGTCCCCAGCTCCCAATGTGGAAAAGTCAGGATGCAAAACGAAATGTATTTTTTTGAAACAAAGCGAGATGCTCGACGGTAAACTCCGAAGTCCAGCAGTACTCGACTTGTATTTTCAGTCCGTGTAGGCTACCGACGACAGGCTACTCTCTTCCACCGACAGCTCTGGCAGAGGCTTTCACCGTCTGTCAGCTGTTGGGAACATCATGGGGCGCGGTGCAGCCTGGGAAATGAAGTCATAGCCTGCAGGTCACAAAAACCGCACTCAACGCTACATCCCGTTAACCTCCCCCACCCTCTCGCGCGTGTTCTCACACGCACACAAGTGAATTGTATGTACAATTACCTTTAATAACTTTTTAAAGTAAAGTTAAATTATTACAGCAAAGTGTGTGGCACCATTATCTAAAGCAAAAACAGAAAAAGCACTGTTGTAGATAGTAACATGAATTATGGCTGCATTCCATTTAGGTGCTTTGTTTAGGGACCTGATATTTATCAAAGCAGGTGTTTTGACTTTTCATCATAGGAGAAGCACAGGTGTGGATAATAGGCTAGTACCAATGATGGCTTAATTCCATTTAGCTGCCTCAGTTTTAGGGTCCTGGGCTGCACAGTGGTGTAGTGGTTAGAACCGTCGCCTCACAGCAAAGGGGTTTGAAACCTCTTGTTCGGGCCTGGGGGCCAGCATTACGCCTCCCACAGTCCAAAGACATGCAAGTTAGGTTAACAGCCTACTTACTTACTTAGGCCTTTGTATTCCTTTCGGAACATAGGCCATTGATGAATTGTTTCCACCCTCATCTGTCTTGGGCCTTCCTCTCCAGCTGTTTCCACGTCAGTCCCTTCTTCTTGAATTCTTGCTCTGTGCTCCTTCTCCAGGTGTTTTTGGGTCTTCCTCTGCCTCGCTTGCCTTGTGGGTTCCAAGTCAGTGCCTGTTTGGTTATTGCTGTGTTGTTTCTTCTCAGTGTGTGTGTCCAATCCAGCTCCACTTCCTCCTTATCAGCTGTACCTCTACTGTATCTTGTTTGGTGCGTTCCCACAGGTTGATGTTGCTGATTTTGTTTGGCCAGAAGATTATTATTGAATGATCATTATTATTATTATTATTATTATTATCATCATATTATTGATGATGTTGGTGGTGGTCCTCCAGGTTTCAGATCCATACAGCAGTACGGTCTTGACGTTGGAGTTAAAGATTTTGAGCTTGGTCTTCAGTGACTTCAAGTTTTCACTCTTCCAGATTTTATTTCAAATATTGAATGTTGATCTAGCTTTCCCTATTCTTGACTTCACGTCCTCCTCTGTCCCACCGTCCATAGCAATTACACTTCCCAGGTATGTGAATTTATCGACCTCTTCCAGTGCCTGGCCCCCGATGGTTATGGGATTTATGCTTCTGTTGTTTATCCGCATGATTTTGGTTTTTGGTCCATTTATGTTGAGCCCAAGTCCGACTGCAGTTGTCTCTAGAAGCTGGGACTTCTCTTACATCTGCTGGCGTGCATGTGAGAGTAGTGCGATATCATCCGCAAAGTCGAGGTCCTCAAAATGTCCTGTCAGACTCCACTGGATGCCAGTCTTTCTATTGTAGGTTGTTTGTTTCATGATCCAGTCGATGCATATAGGAGGAAGAGGAAAATGGAGAGCAGGCAGCCTTGTTTCATCCCAGTGAGCACCTTGAATGTTTCTAGTGCACATCCCTGGTGGAGTACTCGGCATTGCATGTCCTGATACATGTTCTTGATGATGTTTATGTACTTCAGGGGGATTCCATGGTGTTTCATGAGTTTCCATAGCAGCTCACGGTCTACACTGTCAAAAGCCTTTTCAAAGTCTATGAATTGACATAGACAGGTGTGTGCCAAGTTAGGTTAATGATTGTAAATTGCCCGTGGGTGTGAATATGAGCATGAATAGGTGTCTCAGCACTGTGATCGTCTGGCGACCTGTCCAGGTTGTACCCCGCCTCCTGCCCAAAGCCAGCTGGGGATAGACTCCAGTGCACCTGGGACTCTGAACTGGATAGGTGGCTATAAACAATGAATGAATGAATGAATGAATGAGTTTCAGGGTCCTGGTGATGTGAATGCTGGCTCACTAAGCCTTTTTACACCTGGTATTAACATATGTTTCGGTGATCTGAACACAAGCGTGCACACCTGTGTCTATTGTCTCCAGCTGATGACTTGTTTTCAGGTTTCATAACTGCCCACATCACTTAGTCTAGAAAGCCAAATGGCTCTGTCAGGTATCGCGATAGACCTGCATTGACACATGCATGGTAATATTGTGTTAATAGTCCAGTGCTTCTTAAATCATTTCCATTTCTTCCCATTTTCACTTTGTCTCCATTCCTCAATGCCAAGTGGTTGGCTTTTCACTGGCTGTTATGTGTGATTGCTCTTTTTGTACGATTTTGTATAGTTATAGTTCCATACTTTACTTCCCCCTTTACACTTGTATTTTGACTGCATTTGCTGAAAAGTGACAACACACAAGTTGAAGATAAATGTGACTGACAGCATCATCACTGTTTTGTTTTGTTTTTAAAATTTTCTGTAGATGCCGCAATGATATTGTTATCGTGAAACCTTTTGGCCATGGTTATTGTGTTGTGGAAGTCTGATATTGTCCCAGCCATGGTTATTACCTCTACACTCTCTAGTTGCTCTCTAGCATGCTTGCTAGCCACATTAGCAGTTGTGTTAGTACAGCTGGAGTTATTGCTGTCAGTAGAATTCAACACATCTCCTTCCATAGGGCAAGTTGTAAACTCATCAGGTTTTACAGCGTTAATGAGCTGTCACCAAAGCAACCACCATGTCCCGCATTACTGGCGTAGTCCTTGTCAGGGGCACATCAGGACGTATTAGTGTTTACAGTACAAAAAATATGCGATCAAATGCGTCTCGGACCACCTCAGCAAGTGGTTTGAGTGATCAGATGACAGTGCATCTTGGTGGTCATTTACACTTGTATTTAGCTTTGTCCATTTGTGATCAGATCACCTGAAATGTTAATAGCAGTTAGGTAAACAGGGTCATTGCCACAGTAGCTTACTGGGACACTTTTTGTACTGGGAGTACAAAAGAGCCATCGTTAATGTAATTCGAAACACTTGTGCTTTTCCTGCTGCAACAAGTCAAAAAAATAGCAACATAATCAACAGGCCACAGGCTCTTTATGTATTTATCAAAGGTACAATGTGTGATCAGAGTCCAGCCCCCTTCCCATCCCACAAATCCGAGTCCACATAGTTGACATTCCACTTGCATGTAGTTGAGTGTACATGGTCTGCATTCAAATGCAGACTGTGCACTTTTCACAATGATGTCATGTTTGGTGTTGAAAGGATGCAGTGTGCCTTTTGAGTATTGGGCCTTAAATAGTACATATTTTAGATTCGTATTTGGTGCCCAAAATCTTGCTCCTGTGAAGTCTCAAGAGTTACTACAAACGAGGTGGTCAAATTAAAACCAGTCACTTAATCCTCCCACTCACACTCTTATTATTTCAAAACCAAAAGAAATGCAGCCAGAGCAAGAGCATGCAGCCAAAAAATTAAGAAATAACAGTATGTTTTAAATCCCAGTGATGGGACTTACTGCAACTTCAAGAGCAGTGTGCATAGTTTGTCCGTATATGAGGACATATCATATGTATGGGGGTGGGAGGAGTGTGCAGGTTTCCACGACCATGAAGCAACAGTACACATGGCTCATTGCTGCAATGAGGGTGTGATGTTCCTTCCTTTAATATACCCTGATTATACAATGAAATGTGAGTCACTTCTCATGGAGCCCTGTGTTCCTCCTCTCCATCTGTCTATCTGTCTCTTCTCGTCTTCTGATTCCAGAGGAAACTGTACTGTATCTTACACCGGCCAGACATGACCAATACATACAGCAGCCTTGCATGGTAATATACAGGGATCAGAACGAACAACCGATCAAAGGAAGTAGGACCCTCGCTCAGAGTGTTCTGGTGTACCGCTGAGTCAACCTCCAAATCAGCTGAAACCAGAAATGTAAACTCTGAAATACCGCTGAAATCTGACACTGATTCAACACGAAATTGCAAATCCCTGTAACACCATTGCAACGATGGAATAATCAGACACAAAGCCAAGTTCCAATCCTAAACTATTTGTTGTTGTTGGTCCAGTACTTTGTAAATTCAGTCCTGCAGTATTAACAGCACAGATTTGATCGTGACATGCCAGCAGAGCACCCTGCCAATTTCAGCTCCTCTTTGCCTTTAAAATCAACTTACTAAGTGGAAACAGTGGGATTGCAGCAAAGGAAGACTTTAAACAGATATTTAATATTGGTTGTACATGTTCACCTTTTAGAGAGCAGTTGTACAAATACCAAAAAAGGTGAGGTATATCAGTGTTGTTTCATTTTGTTCAGTATGATGCCAGCTAATGCTCAAAACAGAATGTTGCTACACACTCTAAACACAGAGCTATGACTGTTAATAAATAAAAACTGGCAATTTAGAGGAAAAATTCATTTAAAACCTCTCTCATGCTATATGTCTGGCCTATCATCTATTGCATAACTGCCCCATAAGCAAATGATTATCTTTGTGCCAACCGTTCAGTTGACAGATTAAAAAAATGTGAGCACAACAGAAGCATCTCTGATAAAAAACATTTCAGTGCCTCACCGTGTGTTCCTCCTCCCCCTCTGTGCTCTCTCTTTTAGCTTCAGTTCTTTCCAAGAGTTCATGTTCCTCTTACATGATACTTGAGGATTACTGACCTTTGTTCAGTTATAAATAATGTGCAACATGCAGGGCAATCCAAAAAGTACCTGCAATATATTCCAAAAAATTTACATGAGCAGTGTTCAGATAGGCACTTGACAGCTTGCTGACACGTCTCACTCAGCTGAGGATAACATGATCCTTTCCCAGCCTGACGGTCCCTTAAGCCGTTTAAACTGTCGTACTATTGGACGGCCAAGGCACCATGCGTAGCATGGGGCTCACGGCTTCAGATTAAATTAGATTGTGGACTGTCTGATTCCATCTTCTTTGCGGGCCAGGATTTCCACAAGCCAACCCTTCAGGTCTAGAGCCTTTGCCCTGTGCAGTCTGCAAAAACAACTGACTTGGCTCATTGCACCATTTGGATACATAATCTTATGCAAGTCTATTTTATAATTCAAATAAATACAACAATTAGAAATGTTTGTATCTTGGTGTGTATGTGAACGTGATGTGACATGCTGCATATTTATCACATGTTGTGAAATGGAAATGTGTATTTGTTTCAGATTTACGAATATAATGAAAAGTAACACTCAGTTTACATATCCATTATACTGCAGAGTTATGGATAAGTGGGGATAAATCAGGGCCAAATATTTTATCAATATATATAAAAAAAAGGAAACTGAAAAAAGGTATGAGTATTTTTGATTAGACGTGTCTTAAAATTATTTCTTTTTTTTTTTTCAATAGTGCCTCTTTTCTGAATCAGCTAATATCTGCTGCATTCACAGACAATTAGGGAAAGAAATGTGTTTGCATTTCTTGATAAATAGTGTGTGTGCTAGAAAAGTAGCCTAAGAAATTGTGTTCATGTCCGGGCTGGTGTGTATGCTGCTCAAAATAAAATTTTGGTCTTAAGTGAGAATCAAATTTTATTATTTTTAGACTGATATTATTTACCATATTAAGATTTTACTAAGTGTGATTACTTACTCTCCTGCATTATTTAAGAGGGCTCCAGGGGTCACCAGTGCCAGTTAGGAGAGGCCAGCAGACGCAGTAACCTATACAACCTCCATATTTAGGAGGTGTTTGATGACAAGTTGATAAAAAGACACGAGGCCTGTCCCACAGGTGTGGATTCGAGTCACATGACTTAGACTTGAGTCAAAAAGTTGATGACATTTGTTGACTTTGACTTCAACACCAATGATTCATGATTTTACTCCGACTTGAGCCTTTTGACTCGAAAATACCTACCCCCAAACCCAAAGATTAAAATTTATGTTAGGCCTATTTAAAAAAAAGTGTGCCGCGAATCAAATAATTTCCCTTCATTTGCTGAATCAAATTAACGCAATGTATTCCCAGCGAGTCAATGCTTTTGTTTGAACCAATCTGACAATAGCCAATCAAGTTGCAGGAGAGAACCAACTGGAAAAAAAATTATACTGTAGACAATTTTGTTTGCGTACAAAAACTAAGCAGTGGTCAACAAAAAATAAATTGCAGTATGCAAAATGTACATGTTGAAAATAACATACGAGGACGCAACAATTTCCAGCTTCTTTCGACATTTGAAGTTGCATAAACACTGGTGAGTCGATGCTGACATTAACATAGCAAGCTAAATGGTTAGCTTAACAGCAAAGTAACTTTTCAACAAACTTGTTTATACAACAAATAAATGCATATTTTGAAAAGCTTTAATGATTTTTCCAAATGAATATATTATTACTCTGTTAAAATGACATTACATTTGTTAAGAGCACATTATGACCTGTTAAGGACCAGAAGTCAGTATTCCAGGACTATGGACATGACTTGCGCCTTGACAGTCTTGACTTGGGACTTGTCTCAGGACTTTCCTGACTTGAGTTGGGTCTTGAGTGCAAAGACTTGAGAGTTACAACACAATGATTTGGTCCAACCTCTAGCTTATCCTAACACTCACACTGCTATACAACATGAAAAACTACATGATGGACTCAGCATGAAGACAATAACATATGCGCTTATTCTTCGTCTTTTGTGTGATTCTAATAAATAGATTTATATTTATTATCGCTGTGAAATACAAGAATTCTGGTGAGTTTAAACAGCAAATAATAAAACACTGAATTGACAAATCAGAATTATTTTAAGTACGTAACATTTTTTAGAAACGTATCATTTTTGCCTTGATTCTGAGCTTTTTGAGTAATAGAGTGTGTGCTATGAAAGTAGCATCATAGTGTCCATGTCTGAGCCTGCATTCTCTGCTTTTGAAAAACTAAAACAATGAATATGAATTATATACAAACATTTTAAAGGACCCCAATAGATGAGTATCACCGAAATAGCTATACTTTGGATACAATTAATAATGGGAAGTCTTATGACAACGTGCTTTTTATTTTTACATTTTTTTAAATGTATTTTCTGGCTGCTAAAACATATCACCCCTGAGTCATGCTATTGGCTGATTCAATGCCTGGGGAAGGGAATTTTGGGTAGACATGACTGTAGTACTTGCTGCTAAAGCTACTTTTAAAATGTTTTTAAGTCCTACTTTTTACTCTTTTTTGACTCATAAATCAAAGTTTGGGACCACTGCAAAGACAATATCTGCTGTCCTTTTTACACCCACACCCACCAACTAAATGTAGTTTGCAGAAGATTCTGTGTCAACATTCCCGCTTCCTACATGTCATAAGGGCGCCAAATAGTCACTGGTTGAGCAAGGTCCCCATTCAACATGTCATGCAATCACTCTGGATGCCATACCTCAGTCTAAAGCAACAGGCCTTCAGCTGTCTGCAGTGAATACAAGTTTGCTCTCACAAGACATGTTTGCTTACAGTTTTGTTCATGACCAGAGCAGGAATTAAGATTTAAATGTCAGCTGGTGTTTTGGTGTGGAGTCAGATGTGTGTTGTTATTTAATCATAGCATTTAACAGAGCACCATCATACTGGTATCACAGTATACTGGTATCACACTGTGAGTATACTTGGTTATTTGTTTTGTTACTTGTCTGCACATTAAAACATAAATGTGTGTCCATTTCATCAATACAAGTGTTTTTAATGAGAGATATTCAGCCCAATCCCATCTCGTCATGAGTGAATTCCTTTCCTGTTGGGTTTCCCAGTTCCATTGCATCAAAGTTCTTAAAATCAAAGATACTGTGGAGAACTCCATTGCTCTTATTTTGAAATATCACTATTTTATTCAATTTTTAAGCCCTTTAGAAAATCTAGAATATAGACTTATGTTCATTGACTATTTGATACGATTATATTAATCTGAAAACAGGAAGTAAGACCGAGCAGGCCTCCTGTGAACTTCACTTGAACTCTCCACCCTACAGAGTTGCCAAGTTAATGTTGTTTTTCTCTTTTTTTCCCTTTAAGGGACAGGGCACTCTTCTAACCTTTACTATATTTACTGCATACATACAGCTGGAGAACAGAGATGGAGATAGCATAGCTGGGGCACATAAGGGAAACTATTGCCGGGATTCAGTTCTTTAGCAGCAGGAGCCATGCCGCAGCCAAAACTGTTAGACACCAGTAGATTATATTTCAGAGCCAAAAAAAAGCTGGCATTGCAGAAGATCTTTAAATGAATGGAACCTGTTTGTTCCCTTGTCTGTTCTTACTGACGTAACTGATGTAACATTGCAATGCATGTGTTGAAATCTATCTAAGAGAAACAATTGCCTTTGCACATTTAACACAAGAGGAAATTGTTTCACCCGAGACATATAGGTGGTCAACACTATGAAATGTCCACCACTGGATACACTTACCTTGGGTGTCTTTGTCTTAGGTGGTCCCACCATTCCCCATGAAATAGAATAAATGTGATCCAGGCAGAATAGAATTTAAATTTTGCCATTGGGTCAGTAAAGTGGTTGCTATCATACAAATGTAAATCTATGTGCCCAGTTGGATTATTCCTTATAATGGAAACACTGGAAAGATAAAACTAAAGAGGACTCAAATGGCACCTCACAGTGAAATATGTACAGACATCACCATCTGCTGGACAACTGTGTACTGCAAAAACATTAAGTCTCGCATTCAGTTTTCAGGACCTTCAGTGGGATGAGATGTTACCATTTGTTTCTCTGAAATTCAAGACAGATTAAGGCAGATTAGAATCTATACTTTAGAAAATGGGTTTTGATTCTATGAAACTCTTTAAACAGGTTGATTTGAATTGGAAATCTAGGACAAAGGCATTATTAAAACCTGCTGTACAAAATGGAATATCTTTGTGTCACATGAACCTCCAGTGGACATTAAAGACTTCAGCAGAACACATGTTGGGCTGATAGTTTATGGTTGAAACTCAGTGAACATGCAGCTGTAAGCAAGCTGCATGACCACAGTGACTCTGACTGTGGTATGATAGTGTGTGTCAGATGTGGGGGCCTCGCCATCTCAGAAGCAGCTGCCCTCGAGGGAATTTCATGATCGAGAATGTTTTCAATTGACAGTTGACAAGGGGGCAGTTCTGTGGGTGAAAACAAACTGTCAGCGAGCGCCAAAGAGTGAGCAGACTTGTTCAAGCTAACAGCAAGCATGAGCACAGAGCAACAGCTGGTCTGGTTTGAGTGTATGACCTTGGGTGCAGTTAGTTTTTTTTTTTTACCTGAGTTATTATCCCAGTCTGGCTCTGCATTGAGCTTAACTATTTTGTTAAAGAGAAACACAACTTAAATGAAGAATTCCAATGTGTTATTTCCATGGCCTGGGAAAGTTCAGTCAACATTTGCGAACATGAACTACTCTCTCTTCAAGACAGAAACCAGAGAAGTAAGCCCCTAGCTTGTGATGTCATAGGGTATAAAATCTGGAGCTGCTCTATAGACAATGAATGGAAACCTGCTTTTGTAGACCCACAGAATATTTGTTTTCATCTAGTGTAGTTTTCTCATGCTGTGTTCACACAGTGAGCAACACCACAAGACTGCCCAGTCACCTCTGTTGCTAAAGCGCTCGTTAATGTAGTGACGTCATCATGGGCTTGTGTGTGTCTGGTGCAACTTGCAACAATCCTCGACTGATCGTCATCTAGTTTGTATTTGGTCACAGAGACTGAGCTCCTTTTCAACATGACATTTCACTGCCACATTACATCTCTGTGTGCACTGTGTAATGTACACAAAGCTAGCATAGTGTCAGCTAACTAAGCTAAATAACAGTACCACAGCTAGAAACAAAACTGGTTGATGCTTCATCGTGACATTAGAACACTAAAAAAGCTGAGGTCTGCTCAACTTTGATTTGTAGTGTGTCACGGCCATCAAGCAACAAGTGTCGGGGGTCAGTCAGAGACTTCTATTACAAATGACTGGTAGCCTGTTGGTTTGTCACTTGTAGTGCAAACACAGCATCCCTTCTGAAACACAAAATGTATCCATAAACTCAGAACATTCTCTGGGTTCTCTCTCCGTCATCTGTAACATTTCCCCCAATTCATCATCTATGAGGCAGCTCCAGACTTTATAAATATTGACATCACAATTTTGAGTTTTAGCACTCTAGTTTTTTGGTTTGAGAGAGTTGCTTATGTTTACTAATAATTTGAACTGTCTTAGGAGTTACATTAATGAATTTTGAAAATGGGCGTACTTCCCCTTTAAGAACTGAACTTGATGTCTTTCTAAATATAATTTAAACTGATAATAGATTAAGACTTGCCTAGAGATTCTCTGGTATCATACACCCCTTTACAAAGCACTAGGAAGTTCTTTAACTCTTCTTGGTCACTTACAACAACCAGTGGTCAAAGAAGTATTCAGATTACTCAGTTAAGTAAAAGTAAAACACATAATTACAAGTTAAAGTACTGCATTCAAAATCATCAAAATACATATTATCAGAAAAATGTATTTGGAGCATCAAAAGTGAAAGCACTAGTTCTGCAGAAAAATATGCCATGTGACTGATATATTGTTCTAAACGTAATATAATTTGGTTGTTAAGCCTGATGCATCAGTGAGTAAGTAGCATTTTGCGCTGCTCAAGGTGGAGCTAGTTTTAACTACTTTAAGTATAGTTACATTTAGTCCCTTGGTTTCAAACTTAAAGGTCAGGCCCCCTCCTAAGGGTCACAAGATGAATCTGGGTCATGAGAGGATTAATGAAGTAGATAAGAAAAACAAAAGGTTCAACCACATTTTTTTTTAAATATTCCCCACTCTGTTTTTGTTAAATAATGGATAATTCTACCTCTTTCAGCTTTGAACAATTATTTAAGTTTAACCATTTGATAATTTCAAAGGGGACACGTCTCTTAGGTTGAGCGGCAAACAATACAAAACATGACAAGGGGCCCCAGTTAGACATTTGCACAGATTATGAGACAATGGGTTGTGCTTCCTGCAGTTGGGACCACGAGCATTGCCCAGTCGACCAGCGTCTATGGGAATGTCACTGGAAGACATCGCCTGGCTGCTTCTTGGCCTCCCATCTCTGCTTTTGCACTTCCATATCTCAGGGATGTGACGCCTGGTTGTACGTCTCAATCAGCCCTCGGTGCAGGCTGTGGGACCCCCAGACGGGTGGTACAAAGTTGAAACTGTGTGCTAATTTAAATACACACTGTTGGTGAATTCAAGGGAGTGCGACATCTGAGTTTTAAGAATCAGCTGCTTAAGGTTTAATGCAGGAAATGCCAAAATGAACCTGACGCTAAGTTGTGAGTGTCCTGAATGCACCACATTACCAATAGCAAATTATCTTGCTGCATGAAAGTGAAACTATCAATGACTAAAACTAGCGATGTATTTTGGAAAATGGCTGGGAATATGTTAACACAATGTGCAAATGACAGGCAAAAACTTATTTGACAGATACCACCGCTTTAAAACACTCATGTTGGCCTTGAGCTTGTGCTCCTCTTAGTACAGTCCAGTTTTTTGGTTGGGTTTTATAAAATTAAAAAAACTGTAGCATTAAAGAGTGTATAGTGTTCCCAGCTATGGGTTGGCATTGTTGAGTGTGCACACCTGCCAAGTTGCGTTCAATAGTAAGTGATTGTTGACAAAAGAGATAAATAATATTAAACTCCTACGTATTTGAAACTGTGATGCTTTCTTAGTACCCAATATTGCTAAATACATATAAACACATTTCATAGTTTTCTTTTATTTAGACAACCCAAATAAAAGGCACATAACATTGCGCATGTTTATGTAATAATTTGACAAACATACATTTAAAAAAAATGTAGGAATGTTTGACCTTTCTGCTAATCAGAAAGCCTAGCCTCTCATATATACAAAATTACCATTGTTAATGTTCTAATACAAAAGATTTATAAAAAAGGTTATCTTATTTTTCACATCTATTGTAACTACCATATCCTTGAAACTAAAATAGTTTTGTACAAAGATATACATTCAACTGCTTTCACAAGGGTCCTGGAATTTCCAATTATTATTATTTTTTTTCCCTAAAAAATAAAGAGATGTTCAATTCCACCAGAAATGTTCAGTTTATCACATTATTATTGTATCAAATTTGGCAAACAGGCTATCATAGTGTATCTACGTAAATGCATAAGAACAAAGAAAAAAAAGCTACACTAATATTTTTTGTTTCAAACAAAACTTGGGAAAAATGACAAACATGCATATTGCATTTTTCAGTATAAACTGAATCAACTCAAAGAGCTGCAACACTGTTGAGATCACATGGCATTCATTAAAAATAGTTAATGTTCAACAGCTACAGTGTTTGGGGTCATGCAACATCAATCTTGTCCCATTATTTTAATGGACACAAACTTGCATTTTTATCAAACTCATCCAGATCTCGGCCACATGACTGTGCAGCCTGAGCTGAATATGACTTCAAAAAAGGTACAGCATGTATGCCATTGCACAGTAAATGATTATTAAAATGGACGGCTATGTTTAAAATGAATAATTCTTGGACTTCTTGTCCCTGATGGAACATCACAATGCCAAATGATATAGGAAGGGTAAAAAGCAACATGGAGAGATCCAAAATCATGATACATGGTAGATATACTCAATTTAAAAGGAACCAAGTTCATGTGTAATGGGCTTTTATGCGTGTTTCCTGAGTGAAGGGTCCTTAGTATCATCTTGGGGCGATCACAGATAAATGATTTAAAAATGAAAAAAACAAACAAACAAAAAAAAAAACAGTGTACAGAAGAGTCAGACAAAACTAATTCGTCACCATTATGATGACAGTAACAGCCTGAAAAAGCTTCACTACAAGGCCAGGCCTTTCCATGTTCAGCCACTAGATGGCCCTCAAGTGCAGGCTGGCTAACCAAAACACTTAAGACTCCAATTTGATCTTTGATAATACTGCTGCGCACCTGTATGTAGGATATGCTTTCAGTGCAAGACTCATTCCATTCTGACTTCATGGAAAAAAATAACACTACAAATAGGCAAATAAAAACATACCTTTGTGTTTCCATACCGATAGAAAACAAAGTACAAATATTTCATTGTCAAGCGGACAGCGTCGAGGCATCCACTCGAATGACAAAAGCATAAAAATTAAAATGCTGACATGAAAATACATTACTATGTCAACTGTACAAGTTAGTCACTGTACCTCAAGAGCATACCTACTATCTGAGAAGAAAAAGAAAAGCTATAGCACTGTGAAAAAATATTCTTCCATGCAAATGGAAGCAGCTGTCCCTTTTACTAGACTCATTTCCTATAACATTAAATAGTGATTAGCAGGCTATAATTATAAAAAAACAAACAAACAAAGTAACACCCAGAGGCTTTGGGAGAGAACGTGTAAAACATCAAAAACAGCAATTTATTGTTATTGCTTCAGTCCATTCCTCATCTCCCTTTAACAAAAGCACAGGTGTGTTTTTCCTACGGAGTCCTCAAAGGTGCTTGAGGAATCCTCTCCTCTCCTTTGTCGTTATACAAATCACAGTTTCATCATTCTAACTGACTACTCTAAGTCTTACGGCTGTCCTGATTTCAAGATAAACCCTACTCGATTTCTACTCAAGTGTTCTGCATCTCATGTTCGTCACTTAAACGTATGTTGGGACGCAGCTGTGACTTGGGGAGCTCCTACCGGCCGCACAGCTCATGTAAATATTCACTTCAGGGTAAGTAAACATGGTTGAGGGGGAGAAAGAGCTGGGCTTGAGGTGCAAATAATGAGGACAGGAGTCTCTTGTTTCACTTCATTTTCCCTTTCTTTCTGACCAGTTCGATGCTCTCTCTCCCTCCTTTTTTTTTTTTTTTTACCAGGGCGGGGAAGAAGGCAAGACTTGGGACAGAAAAGGCATGCTATCCACTGGCCTCATGGCGATGTTGAGCGGGCCAGCCATATTCATAGGCATGGGGGTCGTTATTGCGACTGGGTGGGCGATATTCATGGGTGCCGTGGCGGGGATGTTGACGGAGGCAATGTTGACTGGCCCAGTGATGGTGACTGGGTGCTGGAGGCTGATTGGAGATGTGATGTTGACCGTGTTGGTGCTAATGTTCATTTGTGCGGCTATGGTGACGGGGTTGTTGGAGTGGCCCCGGTTCATCGCTGAGGTGATGGGGGCCGAGATGGTCACAGGTGTAGCTGAGGAAGAATTGCAGACTCCGTTACCCTCTGGGAAAACACAGGAAAAGAGTACTTAAAATAGTTGTTCACTGGTCTGAGATAAAAGGATAGCTAAATGGAGAACACCATCATTACTGCTTGTGCAATCTAATGCATCATAAGATTTTAACAGTACCAAACCATTACACATTGTGATCTAAAAACCAGGACTGCACAGGGTTTCCACGCATTTTACCAGAGAATTTTCAAAACATTTTCATAACATTCTACCCCATTTCCATAACTTCATTTAAGTAGTTCAAAATGAATAAACCTATATATTGATACAGCCATACATTATTAAACACTCACTTCCCAGGTAATTGTGCATAAGCAAACTGCTAGTGTTTGTTAACTTTCCTCGCTCATTAGACATTCCAGCTGCCAACTAGACTGCATGCGCCAAGAGATCAGACTGGTGCGTATGGGTACTTTGCAAAACACAGGGTGTCTACAGGTGCCAGACACCTACATTTATTCCTTTTTAAGACCTTTTCAGATATGTTTAACCAGATTTAAGACCGATTTTTCTTTGTCAAGCATTGCAGGTAAGTATAAAGGTAAGGGGAATATGTTTGATCCCATGCCAAGGTAGGTTTCATGTAGGAATAGTTATTATAGTGAGTTAGGTTATCTAGATTTTGCCAACAGGTGAGTTCAAGTATAAAGTAAAGAATAAGGTTATGTGGTAGGTTTAAAAATTTAGAATATCAGAAATGTGAACTTTCAAGCAGAAGAGCTTGACTCCTGTTGGCAAAAATAAATACATAAATAAATAAAAGGTGGATAACTTCCAGGCCTGATATTTATAAAACTGACTTTAAGACTTTTTTGGGACCTGCAGACACCCTGGCAAAATCATCAGGGCCGTGCCACTTTTTGGGCGATAGAACACCAATGATCCTATAGCCATTTAAACAATTTGATGTGTCTTTGGATTATAATTTTGAAAATTTTGTATGTATTTATTTCTTCTTAGGCAAATGTTTGCTTTATGTATATGTCTTATAATTGTTTTGTGACCTTGCCTGAACTTGAGCGTCTGTGATGTCTTAAAGCTATACTATGCAGGACTTGTAGTCACTGTGTGTAAACATGCTTGCCAGCTAAAGTGAAAGTAAAACCCAACCCCAGATTCACTGTTGTTTGGCGTTCCGCCTCATGCGGGTACACGTCTATAAACATCCTGAGCATAATAAGAAAATACAGGCAGAGGGCAGAGTCTCTGCAGAAACATATGCCACCACACACTGAGAGGGATTACTTCTGTATGAGTCTGTGTGCAATTTTTTATTTTTATTTTTTTTTAAAAGGAAAATCCTGCAGTGTATCTTAAATAAAAGATGGTTGATCCCAATCATGTCCCTTTCGTCTTCTGCCATCCTAGTAGGTTAATGACACAACACAGCGGCGAGATATTACTTTTTCTGACATCTATACAAGTATGGATGTCCCGATCATGATGTGATTCACTTAAATATGTACATTTGATTAAACAGCTTTTTGGCATTTTCTTTCTTTCTCTCCTTCTGTGACAGCGTGTTCCTTAATGTTAGACATGTTGTGGCAATTTTAGGAACATATAAACACATAAACAAAGGACAACATTATGTTAATTCAGAAAACATTCCAAGCCTGGAAAACAGTTTTCCTAATTTCATGACTTTTCCCAGGAATTTCATGACCATGGTTACTCACATTAGAGGACTGTGATGGGACTCAACATATGAGGCCTGACTAACCGTCTGTTTCATGACTACTACTGCAGTAATGTGACTCACAAAGGCTAGTTGTCAACTGAAGAGAAACCACAATGAGGCAGAGATGTTCAAGCAAAATATTATATATTAAAAAAAAAAGTAGAAAAAGGTTGTAAAAAAAGAAGATAATGGAGCCTGATTTATAGACTTATAAATTTATGGTTTGCGGTTTCGACAAGACATGACTGAATGTTTATGATAAAAGATTTTCAGGAATTTTCTCTTAACCGCTGAACACAGCTGTGATAAACTGTTGTGACATTAGGAGTATGTGCGTCTGACAGGCGTGACGTACCTTTGTTACAGGAGTTAAAGTTGGTCTGCCCATGAGTCTTCAAATGGCTGGTGATGTAGGCTGCACTCAGCATCTTCCCGCAGATGCTACAGGTGACCTTGCCTTCGTGCCTGATCATGTGGGAACGGAGTCTGTCTTTGGTGGCGAAAGCAGAGGTACAGGCCTGCGGCCGCAAGGCAGGCAGGGGTCAAAGGTCAGTGAGGTTCCGCAACAACAACTTTGTAAATAACAACAATAACAATGCTGAGGCTCACAGTAATGACTCTTACCGTTACTTGACATTTGAACGGTCTTTCTGAAGAATGCACATGCTTCACGTGGCAGCTCAAGTGGTCTGGCCTAGATTTAAAAAAAAAAAACAAAAACAAAAACAACACATTTAATAATTGGACCTCGATGCAGTGAGCTCCATGAGTTGTGGATGAGTAACGCAGTATGGTGTTTTGATTCCATACTCTCCTTAAAGCACAGAACATCAAGCTGACAGAAAACAACGGAACAACAGCTAATTCAGATTCTTACATTATAATGATTCAAAGACAAAGACAAAGCAACCCTTAATTTTTAAGAAAAGACTTTGCTGTCTGCTTAAGATGTCTAATTATTGTAATAACAATGCAGGTCTTTCCTAATGACAAAAGAAGTAGTTACATGAGAAGTAGTAGTTAAGTAGTAGTAGTTACATGAGTGCATTATTCACTGCCAAGGAGCACCACATGTAAGTGCACAAGCACAAGTAAAAAGCCTGATGAACAACTTTTGCATGCGCAGAGCTGTGGAAGCATATGTGCGTGCTCTCTTAGCTGTCATAATGAGGGGATGGGCACAAAAAAAAAATCCCTTAAATTTCAGTCAATGGCGGTTAATTCTCCATGATCGATCGTGCGTGAATCAGTTTGACCTAGTTTAAAACTGCACAAACAACAAAGATGGTAAATTTGTCAACTTTCCGCTTGTTCTCATAATAAATTGTCAATGTAGCATTACACTACACTACTTCTGTTTATTTTTCTTAAGCCTTAGCATTATTTACAGAAATATGAAGAGAATTTTATTGACAATTTCCAGAAATTTGGTTGGTAGTTTCCTAAATCCCAGACCGAACTGCACAATGTCTCCCTCTGAGGATCTGGAATTCGCTATGTAGGCCACAAAGTTAATTCAGCTTCATTAATGCAATGGGTGGGGTTGAATTATTGTATTTCTGACAACAGTCAACAGCTGTGACAAAGTATTAAATGCATGTTTTCAGTTATTGAAAAAATGTGAGGAATCAGCTTGAACAGCTATGGTTGGTCCATGATGAAAGACCTTTAAGAGTGTCAATACAAGAAACAAAACACAGCTTTTTTTGCACAGAACTTGCTTTCTCTTTAAACTTTGCAACAAGTTGATAATTCTAGCACTTGTTTATGTCTTTTCAAAAATTGTCATCAATATATAACATGTACCATATACACATTTAAATAACAAATAGCTGAAAAACAACCCTGACAGATGACATTCAGTTAAATATATTTTTAGATTTATATATAAAAATGTGTCTGGCGTCCCAAATTAAGGCTCGATACAAAAATTACTGTTAAACTAAGGGTTAAAAATATCAAAAAACAATAATAAACATTCACATTCCTCAGTGTTCCACTGTATAATTTACTGTTCACTGCATATCAGTCGTTACAAGAAAACAGTTCTTTGCCTCTTGACCTTTACAGTGAAACTCCAGCATTCACAAATTCTTCTTGGCACTGATCCTCCTCTGTCAGCTTGTTAGTTCTAGTGAAGCTGTGAGCTGAATCATGTTAGAAGTGCCATAATGGAGTGAGTAAGGGTTACAGCATTGGCAGCTGCTCCCAAACCGGAAAGTTTCATGCTGCTGGATTTTTTTTCTTAAATACAAATGAGAGGAGTCAAGTGGAATCTTCTCAGTGGTGCCATGAACCGGAATCAGGTTTTTGTTCTCCTTTCTTTCATTTTTTTTGTCCTACTGACAAGGAGAGCAGACTCCAGACAGTGCCTGCCTACATATCTGGCTGAGTGGCAGTGACTCAGTGCCCTGTTATTCAGTCCCCATTCTCACTTTCCAGTATGCTGATGAATCCCTACCCCACGTCACCGTGTTGGAGGCATGCCTGAAACTGCCCTACACGGCACAGTGCTAATGTTACAGCTTGGCAAAGGTGCACTGCTGATGTTTTTGTTGAAGTTGTGTTGCAGCACAGAGCTCCTCTGGTGTTATCAATATCCTCTGCTCACTCCATGCTGATTTACATACACAACCAGATATTTTTGGTTCGGTTAACAGACAGTGAAATCTACTTTGTGTTGATAAATCGAAATACGAAGGCACCATGAGAACTTCTTAAACAAAATATTTATTCCCTACATAGTAAATGTGTTGACCCGAACATTATTGCATGGTTCACTGAATTCCCAGGGGAAAGAGTGTCTGTGACATGCTGGCGGGAACCGCAAAGTGACAAGTGACGCCTCCCCCTCCCTTGATACTCTACCACTGGTGCTCTCCCATGTGCGACTGTTTAAACATGTGGTTGAAATGGCGTGGGGGTCAATACAAGTACAAATCTAAACTGCTGAGCACACTGATAAATATGAAAACACAGCCACTGGGAGGCCTCATGGACAGTAGATGGCCATACAATCATCCCTTTATATGAAATCATGGTGCCAGTGAATAATCCAAACACTGCTGGCTGAATCACTCACATACAAGTCATGGGTTGCTACAAGCAATAGGGTCACTGTTGAGTGAACTTTTGGGAAAGCAAAAAATAATGTACCACCTGGCGATTGCATTCTTTGTTACAATGAATCCTCTCACTGCCAAAGACAGTCTAATGAACAACTGCAAACATGAAAGGTGGTAATTTTAGAGTATATAAGGTTACACTTTAATCTAGCAAGCATGTTTTTCTTACTTGCAAAACCCAATTTTTAGACTGAGGGTACATTTTCAGGATTTTTATCATCCTGCTCAGGACTCAATGATAAGAACTGCCCAGTTGCCAAGGGCAAGTAAAATGCCACGTCAGGCTAGTAAATCTAGCAACTCCCTCGCCCGATCAGAGCTGATTATGAAAGTAGCTAAGGAGTGAACCATCTCGCTTCCTTCTCATCTCTGTTAAGAGTTGCATATGCGCAGTACCTATTGGGCACTCGCAGGAAAATGGCGGTCAATTATCCTGGAAACAGGAGTACAGCTGGGTGGTATTCAGGGTGCAAAATCATTTTTTTGTCCAGTGGCCAAACAGAGTGCTGCAGGGATGATGTTTTTCTGTAGGCCAACGCAGAGGTTAGTGTCGCCCTGGTTCGCTTATCAAAAAGCCTATAGGATTTCCCCATTGGATTTTGGATTATTGCAGAAAATAAGCTCTGTGGCAAACAAAAGTTTGTGATACTTACATGTTTTGTTCAACAAGATAATCTTAACAAACGAACACCACTCTTATGATTTTTGAAGCGTAAATGCAATCGCTATAACAACATGGCTGTAAAACTGTGTTCTACATGATGACATTCTGTGGTCTCATTTAGCCACTTATTGCCTTTTTAAGACACTAACTGGCTTCAAAATTCACAAGTTGGCTATTTACTGATGTGTATTGTGTCGTAAAACAAAATGTGAGGTCTTGTGTTAGCCACAGACCTTATTTCAGACATCGAACAAATAGTATTCAAAAAAACCCATTGGCTTCAAGACAAGGGAACTGGTAGTGGTAAAATGCTAACTCATTTCCGGGTTTTAGGACTCAGATTTTACCAGCAACTCAATAGATAGCCATTGTTTTTTTTTTGGCTGGTGACTGATGCAAATCTACCAGCCACTTGCCAGTTTTACTAGGAATTGTCTAGTGGATAGTGCCAATTTTGTACCCTGATGGCAATTAAGGATGTAGGCATAACTCCTACTATGAAATGCACCAGCTGACAGCATCTTTCTTAAATGAAAAAAATAAACATAACAATTAACTTGAGGCTAAGTTGGTATTTGACAACCACTAATAAATAAAACAATTGGTATAGGGGCAAGTACAAACTGACTTCGGGCAAATAGATTTCTGACCCACTGACCCAAAACACTAACATTGAATGCTGATGCTGTTTTTGTATTCCATGCAGACAAGTCAAGACTTTTCTCTTTGACCCTGGAATGCAACCCAGAGGATAGAATTACTCTGTGTCTCCACTATCATAAGAATAAATTAGATTTCATACTTCCTGTTTACAATAGCCTTGTTACTTGATGACTGAAAGCATATGAATAAACGAGAGCAGTTGTAAAAAATGCTTTTTGCATCTGCCCCCATTTTCTCACTGATTTAGAATTTGCTATTGTCACTGTGCACTGTCCCCATTTCTGCTGATCCCACTGCCTACCAAACACCTCCTCAGATACACATACTGAAGAGTATCACTGGGAGAGTATAAGATGCAGAGATTCACAGGCCTAGACACTCGCACTGCAGACATATCCCAAACAAACCAGTGGCTACTGCAGTGACAAGGACATGGATACCCTGCTGGCCTCCCATAGGACACCACTTCCAGTTATGTATAGGGGAGTCCCAGGCTGTACTGGGCCTGTCTCAGGAAGCAAGTTTACTGAATTAGTTTGATAACTGCGGTGAATAAAACTTAAAACAGTTGCTTTCAGTTCATGTTCCACATTTGAGGGCTCTACATTTTCCGAAAGAAAAGTTGTCTCTTAAGTACCTAATCCTGCTTTGCGAGACAGGCCTCAAAATTAAATAAAAACACATTTTCACTGCTATTCACTGACATATTAGAGGAAGTTTAGGACACTTCAAGTCCACTTCAAATGCCTGTCTAACTGTGTCATGTTTTTGTTTTACCCTTTTGCTATTGGTCTAAGAGGAAACATAACTCATCCCTCCACCTCATGAGCTATATGAGGAATGTTCAAAGACATTTGAAATGGGTAACATTATCTCCCCATGAAATCTGTTGCCGGCACTCAACAGCCATCCATGGCTCAGGGTTTGCCAGTTTGACTCCCCATGACAAGTCTGTCAGGCTGCATGAAGAAAAATGTCTTCACATCAGACAATTCATTTCACCCTTTTCCCCACATTTTGTACAGATAGTTAAAATATTGTTGAAGGTCAAATTTCAGGGAGGGTTAGCATTGGAGAGCTATTGAATGACCACTAATGTGGTCCTTACCTGGAAAAGCCTTTCCCACATACAGAACATACATAGGGCTTGTGGACTCCCCCGTCATGAGAGCGAACATGGTAGGTCATTCGGTCCTTCCTTTTAAAGCGTTGCTGGCAGATGGGGCACTCAAAAGGCTTCTCATCTGAATGGGACAGCTTGTGGCGATTCAGGTGGTAGACATCACGAAAGGCTTTGCCGCACATCTCACACCCGTGGTTTTTCTTGACGGGTTTGGCGGGTTTCTTGGGGACATTTTGCTGTGGCACATTGCCCATCGCCGATTGTGTCATGATACTTGTGCCTGAGGAAACCGAGGTGGTCGCTGTGGAGAGGATTCCCGCTACTGTGGAGATGTAGGAAGGGTTGCCGTTGTTCTCTCGTGGCATGGTAGAGATCATGGGGACCATGGTGGGGGCCGTCTGGGCGGTCTTCTTTGGCCGCGACACCATCTTGATACCTGTGTGGCTGGACTCATGACGCCGCAAGTGGTAGCTGTCACGGAAGGCCTTGTTGCAGTAGCCGCAGACGAACGGCGTTTTGCCTTTGTGTTCCTTCTTTATCACAGGCACTGGCGGCCGTGCACCTCCTCCGCTGGCCACATTGTCTTTAAGGAGCTCAGCAGCACTGGAAGGGGGCTTCTGGTCTATTTGGATGGGCAGGATAGGCTTCTGGTCGATTTGTTCAGTTCCTGCGTTAAGCAGTGGCAGCAGGCTGTTCTGGGCCACATGGTGCTGGTGGTGGAGGGCTTCATTGGCCTGCTGATGATACAAACACACACATACAGAGATAAATATTTGGTTGAGCCTAAATTAATTCCAGACCTTTGCTGGCAAAATTTATTACAAGCTTTAAGGTCAATGATAATGAAGGGTGAACTATGTCTAACACAAAATTGATATATGAAATACACATCAATATTGGGGATTGTAGTTTCACAACAGTTGGAATACCCCACTGTAACATTACTTGCCAATGTCTGCATAAGAATTAACCCTAGAACAAAGGCGGTTCTGACAGCTGCGCCACTACTGTCAGGAGTTAGCTTTGACATGTTCATGAAAGCAACAAGGGTTAGTAAGATGTTACAGAATACAAAATGGGCACAGGATCTGTTATTAATGAGGTTGATGCAGCATGCCACTAGTGCTAAAGAATCCAAATATACTGGATGAAAAATGATCCCATCATGATAGTGCTGATTCACCATGTGACTGCAAAGCAAGCATACCAAATTAGAGGCAAAGCAGAGCTCAGTGCTCTGAAGAGCAGGCCATTAGCTCAGCTAAGGAGCTCAGTTAGAGGACATGGTGAAGTAAAGGAGTGAAATGCACACACTACAGAAAAATACAGCTCAATATACTAGATAAAACAATGTGGATCACAGTGGTACAACTGCTTTTCTTGTCATTTTACAGCTTAGGTTATTTAATGCTCTAAATTCTGACAACCGCATAGCTCTAATTAGCTCTAGTTTTTAATTAAGTTAGTTACTCACCCCCCTTTAAGGAATAGCTCTGTCACCCCCCAAATGATCAATTACTCACCCAGTGTTATATTGAATTCAGGAAGAAAACTTTGTTTTGAGAGAGCGAAGAATCCAAAAACATAGAAAATCTTGATGAATTGAAGTCATAGGGGATCACGTTAAACAACAAGAAAACTATATCAAAACATCTGTTGACAGAGTCACGCAACTCATGCAGTATAATCCAAGACCATAAAAACAAACAAAAAAAAAACCAATTCCACTTAAACACTCTCAGGCACAGACGAGTAGCGCGCTTACACTTTTTATGTTTAAGTGTTTTAAATGGTAACATTTTAGCAAAATGCCAGTGCTTGGCAAGTAATGACCATATGACTGGATAAACGAGACTTGGATGATACTGCACAAGTTGTGTGAGTTTGTTAACTGATGTTTTTATATAGTTTTGCTTTTGTTAAACCTGGCCCCCTATGACTTTAATTCACCCAGAATTTCCCTGTTTTTGGATTCTTTGTTCGCTGTGAGGGGACACAAGAAAAACTAAGTTTTCTTTGTCAAATTCAACATAACACAGGGTGAGTAATTGATATACAAATGATCATTTGGGGGGCGAAGTATTCCTTTAAGAGAGGCCTTGGATTCCTGTTGACCTAAGGACTGCCCCACCAACATCCATCGTAATTAACAGAGAAGCAGGCACATAGTTACACTCTATTAGCAGGGACGAATATTAATGTTAATTCCCTAATTCATACTCCTTTATGGTTCTTGCTAAACTTGTACTGTAACTTGAAAATACATTTTTTTCCCCCATATCAAACATAAATAATAAATCACAGTTAACGCTGTTATTTTGCTAAACGGACACAGTCAAGACAACTGTGTTGTGAAACACCAGCAAGAAAGGGCAAGGTGAAATGCTTGACCTTTCCCTTTGAGGTTCAATCATCCATCGCAGAAGGCCAGCCAAGAAAGGAGTTGCAAAAGAGGAGGCAGGGGATAGAAAAGAAAAATGAACCACACAGTGTCCTCCTTATGTCATCCAGCCTATTGTGAGAGACACAAATCTGAGCAGTGATGCCTCAGCAGGGGATCTTTGTATGCTCATCTTCATTGATTTGGCTCATCTATTCATGAGACAGGGACATTGTTTATCCACACACTACGCAACTAAACTAGCCGTCATTCCCTCATATGCAATGGGACCTGGGAACTCGTGGAGAATGCCACCAAGCCCACCCATCCATTTGTCTAAGCACCTGCTCACACTTGCCACCTTCCAGGATTAGTCATCATCATGCCAATGCTAACCCGTCCGCTGGCACACCAGGGGTGGGGCGAGGGGGGGCTTTATGTTTGGGTGGGGGGATACCAGCCGGGAACCCTCTTTGTGAAGCTTGTGAACAGCAGACATAGCCGCTGCAGACAGCCTGCGTCTATACAGAGGTGCAGGGCCTGTAAGCTGCTGTGCCTTCATGCAGCTCTGACCATTTTGACACAAATGCGCTCTGACAACTGGGGCTGCTCCCTCATAAATAACATCAAAATGGAGGGAGTGTCCTGATGGCTCCACGGGCCACTGTAGACTTGAATCGAGTCTGAGTCAGATTATGCGCTGTCTTTCTTGAATCTATTGTGCCTCACTCTACAGCTGCTTGCCAAAATCCTTTTTTTTTTTTTTTTTTAAAATACAAAACAAACAAACTATTATTGATAAAAATAAAAATGGAAATGTAATGCCTTCTCTTCAAGTTCATGAGTTTTTCTAGGTTGGTCTTCACTTGTTTACAACTTCTGAAATCATTGGCTGCAACCCTGTCTGCTGAGTTGACACAACTTCTCACAAAACATCACTTTTTATAATGTTTGTAATCCTTCTGGATTTTTTCATAGCCTGTGAAGCTATACGAACACTGCAGGGATTCTGTCTCTTGCTTGTTGATGTAGGTTGCAAGCAGATGTATTTCAGTTCTGCTAGGAGTGGGCAAAATAGCTGTTTTGATATATTAATTTCACCTGGGCTTGGACTGCATCATGTAAAAGGATGATATCGGCCATTTCTAAGCAACTCACTATGCCATCCTTCTCCCAAAAAAACTGAAATCAATGAGCCAGAACCTCCTAAAGTGCTGGCATTTAATACAGCATCTGATAGCAAACAGTCCTGTCAAGAACAAGGAAACTGCTGTGAGATGTAATGTGGTTTAGAATCTATGAAACACATATTACCTAAGAGCACAAAGAGCTCTCTTGAGTCATGAACTGCAAATATTTCTTATATGTGACCACATCTGGGGTTTTATAAAGAGGTACTGTATCTGACAAAAGACTGAGGTAGAATAGTGAACTGACATTTAAAATAGTTACTCACTGGCTGATGTACAGTGCATCTCTTATGTTGCATATGTATGGCACAGACTGACTGAGTTATTTTTGGCTTCACGGATATGATGAAATGGCTCAGTTACCTAAAAAGTTAAGCTTTTGCCAGCATAATCACTGCAGTTACAAACACACAACGTGAGTGATGACAACAGCTGGTGAGTGGTCTTTGTAACAGTGATGTAAAACACCAAAGTCACCCTTGGTTTAAATCTATGCTACACAGTAACAGTCACTAACATTCAACTGCTACCATCTTTCGTTTGGCCAAAGGAATTATTACTACAATTCTAAAGGTTGATAGAATTTTTTGGCTCGCCACAGCAGTAAAAGCACAGGTGCAACTGATAACTGATTACAAACAACTGCATTCCATTTAGGTGAGCATGTTCTAGAGCCCTGGTGGTGTGCATGCTGGCTGACTGGGACAATTTTTTGAGCCATGTCAAAAATGGCTGCCTTGAAAAAACATGTATTGTTAAAAATGTGCATGTAGAACACAAATAAGCAGGACACTAAATATGAAACTGTGAAATTGAGGCCTAATAGTGCCAGTGAGAAATATTTAATTAAAGGTTGCCAAGTCTATTTTTATTTACTTTTATTGTTTCTGTTTAGGGCTATTGACTAGGGGCATAAATCACAAGTTTTATCACGATACAATATATCGATTCTTTGGACAACAATGATTTATATATTATAAATATTTGCTGAGATCTCAAAGTCTACGACAGTATGATTTCAATTCACATCAGGGGCTTGTGATCAATATGAGACATTATCAGTGAATGTTCTCATTGTCTTTCTTGGCTGCTTGCCACTATCTGCCTGGTGCTAGGCTGCTAACACTGTCCGAATGTTTAGGAAGGAGGTGTGCTTGGGTGGAAGTTGTGACACAGACATACCATGGGAATTTCAAAATAAAGGCATATGTTAAAGATGATATGTATTAGTGTTGCACGGTATACCGGTACTAAAATAGTACCGCAGTACTAGAGTATTCCAAATGGTACTATACTGCATTTGGAAAATACCGGTACTTTGAAATTGATTCAATTCATTAATTCAGTTAATTTATTTTACTCATTTACGCACACAAACGCCTTTCTTGTTCCTATTGGAGCACAGATTGCGCAAGTGGTGTGTATGACAACACCTGTATCAACATTCAAACCATGATTTTTTGGTACCGTTACACCCCTGCTATTTATTGTTCTAAAGGTTTGTAACCAAAAGGACTTTTCCTTAGGAAAAGTACCGAAGAGTATCGAAAAGTATCGAAATTCATATTGGTATTGGTACTGAAACAAAGATTTTGGTATCGTGACAACTCTAATATGTATCGATGTTTTCACTTCGCAAAATAAACATGTTAACAGCTTGGTACAAAAAAGTAGTTTGGTCTAAATAGCTAATTTCTCATTTCACGACAACAGTACAGGGGTTGATTTTTTTTATAAGTCAACCAAAATGTTATTAATGCTTAATGTTATGCATGATCGAGGGCATGGCTGCTTTGAGTAACAGGTGGGTGCTGTGAGTTGACAAGTTGCTACAATGGTGACAATGTTGGTTAAGTAACATAACTAGTGTAACCCCAGATTTACAGACAGAGTAGAGTTAATGAAAGCTAACTGTGACATTTTGGTTAGCCTAAAAGAAAGTCGTGTTCGGTGTTTGGTTGTAGGCTACTACAAGACTCTCTACGGTGCCGGATATTCAGTTCTTCCGATAAGTACATTTTGTTTCAATGATTTGAAGCCTGTTTTCTGCTGGGAAAAATTAGCATTAGCATTAGTTTTATCATAGTTAACCATAGCTGTAAATGCAACATGCTGACTAAGCTAGCATTAGGGTTAGCTCCACCCTCTCATACAAATATGGCCACTACTGGCTTCAAGATGGCGATGACCAAAAGGCCAGACTCGAGGCTTCAAAATGGGAGTCAACAAACAGATAGGCAGCAGCATGGTGGCTGCATCCATTACCTTATAAAGTCTATGATAAAAACCCACTGTAAGCAACCTGCTCAGCACCAAATGGCAAAGAGAAATGGAATTGAAATAATGGAATGGCTAGTTAACAAAACTGAACATCTAGCAAGCTAAAGACTCAGATCATTCTTCAGGGGTTAGTCAAAACAAAGTGGAGCTAAAATGGACCTGCATTCACCAGGTGGCCACAGACATGAGAATAAATGAAGCATATAATTGGCAATTGTTTGCTATCGTGTTAGCCCTAACGACTTGGTGGTTGTGTATCTGTTAGCTTGACTTAACATGCTTCTGCCCCTAATGGGAAAATGATGAATGCAATTTCAAATGTAACAGCACCTTTCTCATATCAAATTAAACTGTCACTGCACTGAATGTTAATATCTAAAGTGCAGTTTGGCCAGTTGTTTACTGTATTGAGAAGCAGATCAATACAAAAAATAACTAAATGGCTTCCAAATGCAAGGTGCATCACCAACAACTACTTTTAATCTATGTTAACATGTCTTACAGTGTCCTGTAAGGGCTTTATTATGAGTTTAAGATGAGTCCATTTACCATTTCCAATACAGTGTGTCCACCTGTTGAACATCATTTTCTTTTAGACATTTGCAAACTGTCACCTAAATGTTCTGGTAAAATATCCAAAAGATGTGTAGCACATTTTATACATTTATCTATTATTACTGTATGACATAGTTTATACAGTGTTTGTCTCAAGTGGCTGTTGCAGTCTCCAGAGAAAGCCAGAATGGAGTTTCTGGCAAAGAGGGATTAAATTGTGTCTTCCTCACTTTGGGGCACTCTTTACTATTTTTCTGTTACTCTGCAGTATTACTGGTGTATCACTGCACACCCAGAGCCAAACTAGTCCAAACAACATGAATCACTAGGGGTCTTAACTACAGCCTGACAGGTACTGGATTTTTAATATACTGAACATTTAGCAAAAATAGGAGGAGATGCAGCTGTACTTATGGTAATATTCAAGCTCATTTACACAACAATGTGGTTAATTTAAAACGCCTGACAAAGTATTTAAACAAGACTCGTCATCTTTTAATTTAAACCTCTTAATAAATGAAATACCTTTCTGTAATAGGTAATAGAGTGGAGTACTTTCAAACTAAAAATGCAAAGCATATGTCAATTGATGGTATAGCTGAATGAAATATTTCCCTCCTTACATCAAGCGCCAGAGTGATAACTGCACACAGATTTACATGAGATTGACAGAGTAACAGTGTGCGGTACATAATACATGCAGAGCTTCTGGCTAGACGCCAGATATTCCACAACAAGCCACACCGCCCATCTGCCTTTTTCGTCGGGAAGAAATAGTGCTCAAAGATGTGAGTAAGTGATCATCAGTCTCTGACAGCAGAGCAAACATTACTAAGACCACAAAAAGGCGATGTATCCCCAACGGCTGTGATGATCTAACTTTAATAGAAATGGTATAAAAGCAATCCACAGTGCATTATTCACACTTTGGCAACACTAGGCAGGACTAGTGTTAAAATCAAAATGTTGACTCTGGCTTTTGACCTGTTAAAAGTATTTCAAATGAGAAACTTCTCCAACATATTGATAGTTCAAGCTGCCCTGTGGCACTTCTACCGACTCTGCCTCCTCCTGCGATTCCGATTCCAGCAGCCCCCTCATGAATCCTTCATATTATTTAACTTTTGTCTATGCCTTGTTTCTGCCATATTCCATCAGTGGTCCTTCTCTGCAAATATGCTGCAGTAACAGCAAACACGTTTATTTATGATGGCAGGTAACACAAAGTAAACATGTTTTTCTAAAGGTTACACGTCTGTCACAAAATGTTGATTATTATTGGCCAGCATTGGCAAAGGACTCAAACACAATGGTACTTCTAACAAGAACCCATGATCTGTGTCTAATCCTGCTCTCAGTCACTTATATGAAGCTGCAGTTAAGTAATAAACAGTTTGTAACTCTATGGTCAACATGTGAGGATGTGAATTTGACAGTCTTCTAGAGAAAAATGCTTAAAGTTTTTTTGTGAATGACACTGAACTGCTGCACAGTTCATTGAGGGGTTTGTCACACCCACTAAAACACACGGGGGTATAACTTCATACATATAGCCCCCTTGACCTGGAAATAAACCCGATAAAGTAGTATGACGATATACTTTGGGTATGAGCTCATATATTGATTAACAAAAGGACAAAATGACGGCATTAAAATAAAACAATCGGATGCGCGGCAAACCCTTTAATCATTTTAAAAACACCCTCTCCATTAAAACTGGGGGTCTTACATTTTTCACGTCCTCACTGGGCTTAAATCTTTTAGGCTAAGTAAGGCCATAGGAATAAAACATTTAATTAATGTTATTTACAATAGCCTTCCATCTTAGTGCCGAGTGAAAACCACTTAACCGTGGCAGATATATCACTCTCAACAGCCGCACTCACTTTCTGGCTGAAAATGGATTTATAAATTGCGTAATGTCGCTGCTAATTTCAAATCTGCTTCTTCGTTGCTAGTGTTAGCTGATGTGTGTGCATACTTTGAATTCCTTTCCACCACGGTCTACCAGAATAAATAGCTTGTTAATAAACAGAGAGCGGTACGGCGCTGCTTATCAAGCCGTGTAACATTAGTTTTGTGAGCTCTTTGCGACAGCCTCGCCCAAATTAAGCTAAATTAGCCAGCGAGTTTGATGAAGCCAGCCGAAACATCGTTAGCTAACTTGGCTAGTTACTGTCGAACCGGCTGAGGCAAGCGGAAAGTTCACCGCGGACTTGCGAATCGTCGTTACTAAATCTCAGCAGCCGATAACCTAAGTATACACTTATTCAACGTTTGCTTACATTTCTCACTTTAAATTAAAATTATCTGTGGTGTTATCCGCGTTACAATGAACATCTTCGCCGGCATTACATCTCATTATCCTACGGCGTCCGATCAAAGCTCTCAGTCACAGGAAAAAAACAGGTCTGTCTCGATTGTAACGGTGCAGTGGCGTCTCCAGCCTTACTTCAAATTATCCCGCATGTTTCGCTGGCTTCGACTTGGCAAACAAACTTAAAAACCCCCAAACGCTGTCGAGTTATTCGCCATTAATAACCTAAGTATTCGTACAATAGAAAAACAAGCCACATTTTCCAAACACGCGTTGAGGAGAACTGATTTTTTGTTCTAGCGTCATTCCCAAGCCTCACAGCTGGACGCCTGGATTCATATACCATTGTTTTGCTTGGTTACTTGATCTTGGCATTACTCGTTTAAAAACTGATTTAACCGCGAAGATATCTAGTGCTTACATTTTCTAAGGTTGTTTTACGAGCGTCCCCAGTTTCCCTCCCAAAGAGTCAACTTACTTGAAAAAGAAACGTACTCCAGCTCGGCTCCATTTCCACACTTAGTAATTCTGTAGGAAACCTTGTAGAAGCCTACAACAAAGCAACCAAACATGGCAGCTGAAACAACTTCCGGTAACCTCGAAGGACTGAACCACTTTACATACTATTTAGGGGGGATGTTAAATTTAGTATGTTACAAAGAATTTGTGTAATCGTTTATGCGTCTCGTGAAACATAGGTAAATAAACTAAGGCTGCCAACTTAAAAACATTCTGAATTATAATTGTAACACATTATTTTAATCGTTTCTTTCCTGTCCTAAAACTAATATGATGTGTGTGGATTTCTAAACACCCCCCTGGATGGGTTTCCGCTGATTCTGCGAGGGGCATTTAGTCGACTACTGTCGCATGTGGTTGGGATATGAATATATTTCAGTAACACTACAATCGTTTTGTAAGAAAATGATCTCGAAGTGGGTTTGTTCTGCATATAGACACTTGGCCTTACTTTTTTTTCGAAAATGAGAAGTGTTTCCGTTTAAACGGAGCAAGAAATTATTCGCCTGCGCAGCACTTTATTTTCATTCATGGGATGGGGATGAATGAAAACGCCAGAACCCATAAATTGGACGAATTGCCTGCAGTGGACCAAAATAACACACACGCAGTCTATTCATTGAGTGTTACACCACTTGTATTGAATAAACTTCGACAAAAAAATGTTTAATGTTTAATTGAATTATTTTTTGGAGGATTTTTGCAATTCTGATAGTATCAGGAAATCGTGGATTAATTGTTGTTTCTAATGTTCTATATAGCATGGTTATAAAGATTGTTACAACAGTTTAGGCTTGGATGTGAAGGCTGCTGATTTGTTCAAAGTAAAAGAAAAATGAATTGACACTTTTTTATTGATCTCATCAATATACCAACCCTATCTTCAGCATTCTTCCTACAAATGAGTTAGACATATTGGTTTATATCATTCTTCTTGGAACCAAATTCAAATGTGTCCTTCACTGTGTTATATCATTTATTATTGTATAACTAATGATCAAACCACAGGCAGAGTGGACACTGACATGACCACAGTGAAAAATGAATCATAGCTGCATTGTATCATCCTGATGTTTTTACACCTGTCGCCAAGATATCTCACACATTGGATTTCAATTTAGTCATTTGATAGAAGGGAACATGTTATGTATCACTGTGAAATAACAAAGTATAACTGATATCTCTGATATTAAACGCAGGCAGACAATATTAGGAATACAGCATGCCTGCCTGTGGTCAAATGACACCTTCAACCTTGTAAACAGCTGAGAAAAAAAAGCACAGAGCATCTGGGGTTACAAGAAATGACCTTCATAAGCACCAACGGCTGTTCTATAGAGGCTCAGATTACTAAGACACGTAAGATTGTGTGTCATTCCAACATCTTTTATTAAAATCCAGCCAGGCACATACTGTACGTAAGATGTAACTCCCTTTGTCCTGTTCTTATTCCATATTTGCTGAAAAATATCTTAATAAACTAAAAATATGCATTCCAACTCAGCTAATAATCAGCTTATGTGGATACAATATTCAGTTTCAGGGTAGCAAAAGAGTGGTTATTAAAGTACCTGGATGTAACTAAAGCAACAGGGCTCAGATTGCTTGGCAGCACCAGACAATGTAAACAGTACACACTTAACCAAACAGTGTTAAATTTACATTATAACAGGAGGACCCCTGTATCATATAGGCTAACACAGCACAGATAATGCAGCTCCACAATGTACAAAATGTTCAAATTAAAAGTAAAGCATTACTCACTTCTTTTTCACTGAGGACAGCTACTAACTGTGAATGAAAATCAAATCTGAACACAACACTTACACTTCGTAATACCCATAACTAAACAAATATTTATCTGTCCAGCCCATATCATTAATGTGTAGAATCACCAAAAGAGCACTTGTTCAATAATAACTTTTTAAGGACTTTTTTTAAAGCAGCATTTCCTGCTAGTATGCTTAATTATTTAACACTTTTTCAGTTAAGAGTAAGAAGAGGATGGTTAAAGTTGCCCTGAGTGCTTGTATTACAATTTCAGGGATATTCTTTGCTCTACAACAGCCAAGAGTTGGAAAAAAGAGAGAGAAGTTGCTGATATGTTTGAAAACTTAATCATAACTGACATGAAAACTGATATAAAATGATTTTTCACACTACCAGTGAGACCACCGTGTCTAAAACCTCTTGGAAATGAGACTTGTATTTCAGCTTTAAAATGAAAGTGGTCACAGATCCATGTTTGAATCAGTATTGTGCACACTCTTTCCAGTACGTTCTTTGAACTCTTTGCTCGTCCCTGAATGGTTGTTCAGTAAAGGTGCCCCCATTGTACATTTTCAATCTTTGTCCCACTGTACATTGAAAGCCTTTATTCACATACAGTGCAACGAATGTTTCAGTTAGGAGTTGGGGAATATGTGTGGTCAGCCCATTCTCCCCTCATCCAGCTCAAAAGACACGATAACATCCAGCAAAGGGCTCCACTTGAAACTACAGTTATGCAGATTGCTTCCTCTGTTTTTTCTCAAGCTTTGGATAAAGAAAACTCAGATTCTCCAAAGGTAAGCTCCTCGAGGACACAAGAACACAACAAATATATTATAGAGTTGATTAGCTTTTTTAGGAGTAGATTGTGGATGTTACTTTGAGACTTAATTTGTCAACCCAGGAATTTTAAAAACACAAATTCCTGTAACTAAACTTTTTTTGTGACTATAAGAAGCTGCTGGTAATTTATAACTTTTACAACTCAATGCAATATCTGCTATATTGTCATTACATATGAAATACACACAGTAGTTTATTCTTCTTAAGTTCACAGGGGAAAAATGACACTGAAGGTAATGTCAGATTGTGACAAACTAACATGAGGCGATGACACACCAAGAAAGCTATTTTATGGTATTTAGGGGGATTTCTAGGTCAATATTTGAATCTAGATAATATTTGAAAGCCATATGTGGGCAAATACATGTGGTTTCATGCACCTGCTTCCTTGGTGAGACTATTGAGTCATATTTGGGGGCATTTTTTTTCTCCTTAGAAGTGCAGGGTATGTGAGCAACCAGCTTGGTTTTATTATGATTCACTGTAAATAAACATTCTGCCTGATTGTTGTTAGTATGGTTGTAGTAACAGTGTTTTAACTACTTTTTTTTCCACAGAAATGGGAGACTGGTCCATTCTTGGCCGCTTCCTAACCGAGGTTCAAAACCATTCCACAGTCATTGGCAAGATCTGGCTGACAATGCTGCTCATCTTCCGGATCTTGCTTGTGGCCCTGGTGGGGGACGCTGTCTACAGTGACGAGCAGTCCAAGTTCACCTGCAACACCTTACAGCCTGGCTGTAATAACGTCTGCTATGACACTTTTGCTCCTGTCTCACACTTGCGCTTCTGGGTCTTTCAGATTGTTCTAGTCTCCACACCCTCCATCTTCTACATTATCTACGTCTTGCAAAAAATCACTAAGAATGAAAAGACAGAGGATAAGAAGGTTGAAGTGGTGCCCAGGTCCTCACCTTTACTAGAAAGGGACAAACACATGGGAGGAGATAAAGAGACAACGCTGGAAGCTGGCAGTCCTTATAACACAACCTATGATAATGAGGACTGGAGCTCACAGGAAGGTGAGTGTAAGGAGATGAGCCAGCTGGAGGAGGAAATGAGAGAGGTAGGAAAGGACCCAACCCAGCTCTCCAGCCAAGTACTGCTTATTTACATCATACACGTTTTGCTGCGCTCCATCATGGAGATAATCTTCCTCATTGGGCAGTATTACCTATTTGGATTTGAAGTCCCACACCTTTTCCGCTGTGAGACCTACCCCTGTCCAAACAGGACTGACTGCTTTGTGTCCCGAGCCACAGAGAAGACCATCTTTCTCAACTTCATGTTCAGTGTCAGTCTAGGTTGCTTCATTTTGAACATTGTGGAGCTGCATTATCTAGGCTGGATTTATATTTTCAGAGTATTGTTCTCAGCATGCTGCACATGCTGTGAGTCAGATAGAAACCCCATGCAACACGTGGATTTATACTCCGATAACAACCCACTGTTGCTGGAGCTCAAACACTCACTCCGTGGCAGGGTTGTCCTGCAGACCACCTCTACCATGTCCCGGGACAAGAGCAGCGGTGTCCCAAACCAAGGCCCGGCCATCTCCTTTGAGACAGACTCCACACTGGAGTGTACTTCGAAGAGAAATCCAGATGAAAAGGAACGCAGCAAGACTAGACTGCACAATATGGCCAAAATAGGAAGAGGCAAAAAGTCATGGCTGTAAATAATTTCAAACCATATCTTTCTTTTGTACTGTAAATATATCCCATCCATGACTGTCCTTGTATATCTCTAAATTCAACTTGTCAGGATGGATCAGTTAAAGTAAGTTATGACGTTTGTGATTATTAAAATGATTTCGACAATTTCAGGGAGAAACTGTGACAGATTCAGTGTACTAGTTTCTAATCGCAGACAATTGCACAAGCAAAAGAGTACTTAACATTGTTAAGCCAGAATTTTGAAATGATTGGGAGATATTGCAATTTGTTTACCATTCTTGGTTTATTAGGTGTACTATAGAAGAAGCACTGATATGAATGTAGTGCAGATTTTATGAAAATGTTTCTGTAAATAGAGTCAAATCAGTGTCTTTGCTGTGATTTATTCATACCTTCACTTACTCCTAGACTTACACTATGCTTTGTGAAGAAACAAGAACCATAAAGGATTCTTTGTAAGCAGACAGATGATGCATTTAAACATCAGAAACTTTATACCTACTTGGCCTGTAAAGCATCAATGTACAAGGGCTCTGATTTGGTCTAGAAATCTGTATCTTGGTCTGATTCTCATTGTTTTGTCCTTCCGCCAGAAGTCGAATTTCAGCGCCTACAGCAGCCTGTAGTCTACAGTAGGCTACCTTTATGTCCAAGACAAATTCCCTTATGGACAAATGCAGTAATACTGAATCTTACTTGTGCCATAGAGTTGGACAAAAGACTTGATTTTCCTTGACTTGAACAGATATTTCTGAAGAATATGCTTGCTGTCCTGGATAGCATTTATTGGCTATAATACATACATAATATAATAAATCTTAAAGACATTACATTTGAGAATTATAGCCTACTTAAGCCAAAATGCGATCATATATGTTAATGTTTGAAGACTCAAAAGCACATTTAATATTTTAGCAAACTTAAAATGAACACCCCTTAGGCTACATTATCCTATCAAACATCTAAATTAAGACATGTGGTTCATGTGTTGAGTCTAAGGTGAGTCCTGACAAGCAAAACATGGACAGCCTGGGAGTATTTACCTGTGCCTGCACCACAGTCTGTGAAAAGAAGGCCTGAACTGCACCTGCACATTCAGTGCTCCAGTTAAGTAGAAAGACCAGGAGGGGTCACTGCTGTCCGGTTTACACTGGTGCTGCCTTCAGTTACTGTTGGAAATACTACACTTTTAAAGTAGTTCAAACACTGACGACCCAGTTGCGATTATAGAGGGCTAAATTTGGCACAGTTTGTCCACATGTAACATATAAAGATAAGCTGTATGAAATCAGTATAAGTAAAAGGTTGTGAAAGCATTCCTTGAACATTTTTTGCACATGTAATTCAAGTTCCATTTTCATTTTTTGTCTTCAAATATATATAAACTATTCTACTCATTAGTACCAGTTGCCCTCTTTTTACATTTAAAAACACAAACATGAGATTGGTCGTATCCCCGGGTCCTCTATAACCGACCATGCTGTTACTAAATCGGAGATTACCGGAAGCATTTGAAGGCACCACAAGTACACATCTCGCACCTTCTGTCAATTTGCAAGGAGGAAAATGCTGAAAACTTCTAGCAAGACAACAGCGCGGGCATTTACAGGTAGGACAGTGTCATATCCGCTAATAGCGTTTACTCTGTGTCATTTTATATGAATGACATTGTCACATTTTCTACTTAAAGTGTTCCCTAAGGCCACCGGTGCTAGAGAATGAGGGCAAAGCAGCTTAAAGGGAGAGTATTACAGGCAAGCTGGGGACTAGTCGCAGCGATAACCTAGCTGTAGCATGTGTACAGTAAGTTCACTAAAGCTAAAGCTAAAGAATATTTTATCATTTTCCGTCAACAGTAATGATAAGAATATTCACAGTTGTATTGTAAAGTGCTGTAAAGAGATTGCATTGTTATTTTATAGCCTCTCTGACATGAGGAGACATGATTAAGTGGATTAAGTGCGATTTTAACTGTTTATGGGCTAACACAACGTGTATGGATGTGTAAGGCATTCAGGCTCGATGGAGAGTCTCGTGCACACATGTTCAGAGGCTCTGCATCACTTTAATGGTGATGCTGATCATTTGACAGCAAGACAGATGAGGTCAAAGCGAACTGTGTCTGTATGTAGGGCAACTTCACATGTACTGTGGCTTAGACGTGTAAATGTATAGGACTGAGAGAATAAATCTTTTATTTACAATATATTATTGTTTGCAGGCCATTTCTTTTGTTGAGACTGTAACACACCAGTACTGTAGGTGATGTCCCTTTCACACAGCTGACACTGTTTACTTTCTTCTAATTTGAGTTATTTTGATTGTTTGTGGACGCTATGAATGGGAAAATTATGATTAAAATTATATAAAAACTGCAATATGAGAGGAGTTTTGACATGAAATGCGGTACAGTGCCCTATTTGATCAAATGTGTTGCAACAATAAGATGTACGAGGAATGTGGACAGGACTGTGGACCTTGGACTCTGAGCCTTGGCAACTGCTCTATGGGGATAAATGTATTTTGTCACAAGGACACAACAAATAATTATTTTGTTAAAGGTCCAGTGTGTAGGATTTAGTGGCATCTAGTGGTCAGGTTGCAGAACTGAAACTTCCTCCATGGCTTGCAGGAGAACTATAGTGGCTGATGCAAATTACCCTATCTAGAGCCAGTGTTTGATTTTTCAGTTCTGGGCTAAGGTAGAACAACATGGTGAACTCTGTTGGAGAGGACTAGGCCCCCAGGAAGAGCGCCAGGCTTTGAAGTTGATTTTTGTAGTGGCCAAACAGAGGAATTACAACTTCTGGGTCTGTCTTGTAATGTGATTGGACCCCAAAATACTTTTTTCAACAGATGTCTGTAAATCAGGGACCACTGTGACCCTTGCAACCTCCGTGAAATGACTCTTTCCACTATCAGGATATGATCAATTTGGTCCAATAATATTATGAAAGTCTAGAGGCGCTGCAAGATTAAATTATTTTATCCACATTCGTCAAAGTCTGCAGTGTGCTTGCTCTGTGGTCCCTACAATGTGAAAGATTCAGGTAATTTAACATCCGAGAAGTCAAACTTTTTTTTGCTTCATGCGTTATTGAGGAACTTTAATAGGAATAAATGGGGCCCCAGCCTCCAATGCTGTAACCAGTCTTTATACATCCAGGTAGTGAACCTGCTCCATATGTAGATATGAAGGACTAATTTTAAGGTAAAAAAATACAATGCTTCTTAGTTTCAGGTGATCATAAACTAATGAAAACTTTGTTATGAATATTATGTACCATTTATGCCCCTACACACTGGACCTTTAAGGCAGATCTGTATTCTAATAAAAACATAAATATAACAAACATAAGTGAACATGAACAAATTGGAAGGTTCTCTTAAGCTCTCAGCTAGTATTTTCTTAAGTTTCTCTTTTTTCCCCACTCTTCCTGACAGATGACATTATAGGTCCAGAGCTACTGTGGATGCTCTCTCATCATTTGAATGAAACTCTTCTTTTGTTGCTGTAAACAATTCAAACTGGAATAAGACTACAGAAAAGTGTGAGCATGTTTCACCTAATTAAGAAAGACAAGGAGAAGGAGAAAGAATTAGGCAAGAAGGAGAAGAAAGAGAAGAAAGAGCGTATGTCCCAGGCAGAGTTAAAGAGCCTGGAAGAGATGAGCATACGCAGAGGCTTCTTCCACCTCAATCGAGGGAGTTCTAAGAGGGAATCTAGGAGCAAGCTGGAGATCTCGAGTCCTATCCCAATTAAGGTGGCTACCAACATGGAGCTTAGTCTGACAGACCTGGAGACAGAGCGCCTTCACGGCACCCTGGGGCAAGATATAGGGCAAATAAGTGCAAGTACCTCTGGTGAAGACTTGAAGGGACATGAACTGGATCATCATCGCAGCTCTGTGAAGGAGAGAGCAGCTAAGTTTGGGGAATTGGCCAGGCCGAATTCAGTGGGAAGCCAAAGGCACGTTTCTTTTTCACTGAAGAACAAAGATGACAATGCTTTGGAGGTTTCAGATGTTTCTGAACGGAGTTGGACTACATCATCTCGGAAGTCCTACCCCAACCCAAAAAGCATCAATATGGTCCACATTCCTGAGATGGTGGAGAAGACCTTCCCTGGTGCAGACCTGCAGTTGCCTGTGCTTGTTGCTCCCCCAATACCGGATCCAAGAGAGCTGGAGATACAGCGACGCAACACTGGGGATTTTGGCTTCTCTTTGCGTAGGACCACCATGCTAGAGAGGCAGCCTGATGGAGGGGTGTGTCGGCGTGTGGTACACTTTGCTGAGCCAGGTGCTGGGACCAAGGACCGGGCTCTTGGCCTGGTGCCAGGAGACAGGCTCGTGGAAATCAACGGCATCAATGTGGAGAACAAGAGCAGGGATGAGATCGTGGAGATGATCCGTCAGTCTGGAGAATCGGTCAGGTTAAAGGTGCAGCCGATTTTGGAGCTGAGCGAGTTGAACGCCAGCTGGCTGAGGACTGCTGAAGGCCTGCGCAAAGACATATTTGAAGTAAGTAATATTGTTGTTGAATCTTTTTTATTCCTGAAAAGCGCTTATATCTCAAAATGTTGCTTTTTTGTCAGCCAGGATTTCACTTTTGGATTCATCTCCATTGCACTGAGAAACAGAGTTTATGTTATTCTGATGACTCTAGAGCTTTGTTATTTGGGGTTTTCAATAAATGTATACCTGGGGTTAAACTTATTACCACCTTAAAATTGCTGTATATGGCATTTTTTTTATTCCTCAGCACCGGTGACAGCTGTGGCCACAGCCATCATGTTTTTTTGTTGTTCAGCTATCCATACGTCTGTCCATTCCATCTCATGAACATTATATTTCTAGAATGCCTTGGGGAAATTTCTTCAGATTTGGCACAAACATCTACTTGGACCCAACAATGAAGTGGTTAGGAATTGGTGGTCAAAGCCTATGGTCAAAGGTTTAAAGTCACTGTGACCTTGTCTGTCTCATTCTCATGAAGGCGATATCTCAAGAAGGCCTTGACTGATTTCCTCCAATTTGGCACAAACGTCCAGTTGGACTCAAGGATAAACTGATTAGAATTTGGTGGTCAAAGTTAAAAGGTCAAAGATCAAAAAATGTTTTTGGCCACAACTCAAGAATTAATTTGCTAATTATGACAAAATTTCACACACATTTCTAACAGGATAAAATGATGAAGTGATGACAGTTTATATCCAAAAGGTCAAAGGTCAGCTTCACTGTGATATCATAATGTCCTGAAAAAACACTTTTCTGGTCATTATTCAATGTCATAGCTCAGGAGCAGAAGGGGAGGCATTTGGTCAAATACTGAATTGGTCATACATGTGCAGATTGTATAGATCCTCTGTGCTTTCTTTGCAGAAACATCCATATTTGAAACATTTTAACTTGTCATGGCTACATATGAGTCTGGACATGGATGTAAAGAGTAACTACAACTTGACTGGTTCATGGAGGCATACAACTGCAAGGCAGTAATTCTAGTTTCCTCATTTTGGTATTTGTTTCTTCTAAGCACTGTATAGTTTTGCACCCAAATAGTATTGTGGATTAAAGATGTCTGGATCACGGATGGAACTGTAATGACACTAGTAATGTGCTTTTGTGCTTGTATGTATGGGGGAGTGTGTGTTTTGAAAGAGAGAATGTGTTCTGTGTATATATAATCCCCCCCTCGCTCCCCCCCAGTCCTTTGACACCAAACAATAGGACGCTGAAGGAAACAACGGCCCAAACGCCACCACAGACCATGGCCATATGGTCTTGTAAGACTTAGCTGGCAGCCCTTTCAGTTCTTTTCGCTCGGATAATCATGTGCAACAAGTAGAGGAACATCAAGTTAAACTCTTTATTAGCCGCCACAACAAACACCAGATTCAGTGTCTGAAGACAGTGGGTGAGATAAACTTAGGTTCATGTTAGGGCAAGGCAGTATACTGTTATTTGAGATAAATCAGTAATGTTTTCACAGTGCTTTTGCATTTAAAAAAAAATAATGCCCTCGTATGATGGTTTTATTCTGTAATCATGAAAATTAGAACAAAAAAAAATTAAAAGCCCAGCGTATTAGTTACACTGTAAGGATAGGTGTTGATAGAACATCGCGCTGGTATAATTTTTGTTTTAAAGTGAAAAAGCGAAATAGGATTAGATACAAATGAACATTGGAAATTAAAAATATTTTCTTTCTTATTAAACAGCCCCATCATAGGTAAATTGTAGTATATACATACAGTAAAATAATATTCAGACTATTGAGACAGCATCACTTTTGGCCAGTTATAGATTTATTCAAAATCACACCACAAGAATGTTGAAATGATAGTAGACTGACTGACTCACTAACCAGTTAATTAGGACTGCAACTAACAGTTATTTTCACTGTTGATTAATCTGTAGATGATTTCTTTTGAATCATTAATTAGTTGTTTGGTCTGTAAAATATCACACAATAGTGAAACATGTTTATCAGTGTTTCCCAAAGCCCAAGATGACATCCTCCTGTCTTGTCCACAGCCTAAAGATAGTTTACTGTCATAGAGGAGTAAAGAAACCAGAAAATATTCCCACTTAAAAAGCTGGAATCAGAGAATTTTGACTTTTTGTTCTTAAAAGATTACTTAAACTGATTAATCAAAGTACTTGGTAGTTATTTTATCAGTTGAAAACTAATTGATTAATTGTTGCAGCTCTATAATTAAGCAATATTGTAAGAGAGTGAATGCTGTTGTACTGTATATCAGCTTGGCTGTGATTTGGTTGTAGGCACAAAGCCGTGGGAGGCCGCACTCATGGAATGCCTCTTGTCCAATCAAATTACTTGGCTTGAACTGTTATTTAACTAATATATAAAGTGTTTATGTAATGAAGGAGATTGTCTCCATTTTTCCAGAGCACATTAGGGTTGAGGGCTGGGTCACATGTGCCTAGCTTAGTGTGAAAGTTCAGGGATTAATCCATACTGTGAGGCCTTACTTGGAGTGTTGTTGTGGCGTACATAAGATGTAAAAGGTGCTCTGTGCAAGACTGGTGTGTAGAATCTGGAGGCATTGCAGAAGTGACAGCAGAGATGCTAACAATATCAGTGTTACCAGTGTGGTCACCAGAAAATCGTTTATGTTTCTGATGACAGTATGTACCCACCCACCATTAGTGTTCAATATTAAGTTAAACAGAAATGGTGTATCACAATTGCTGTGATATACACTGTAAAACAGCAGGTGTGAACTTGATGTTCTCATCTGTTTGTGTGCATCACATTGTCTTCTTCTACCCAATGCCTTTAACCATCATTTTGAATTATGTGGGAATGTACCTCTGTGGGAACGAATGTTTTCAAAGCCAGAGACACAGTTCGTTTACTTTGCTTTGTCCCACATTCAGCTGATCTCGATGATCATTGTAAGACAGGCCATTTTAAAAAGCAGAAAATGTGCATGTGAACGTGACCTAGAACCAACAGCACTATTTATAGTTGGTTATAATAAGATGTGGATTCTGGATCTAGAGCTCTGCAACACAGTTAGGACCATATCTGATGCATGAGCATATTTTGCATGTTGGCTCAGTTTATACAAAGGTTAGTATAATGGTTTGATGCTTTGGGAAATATGTCTATTTGCATTGTGTTAGATGAGAGGTTTGATATCACTCTCATATCTGTCGACCTAAAATGAAGCTACAGCGAGGAGACTGTTAGCTTAGCTTAGCATAAACACTGGAGGCAGGAGGCAACAGCTAGCTTAGCTTTTTCATATGTAAAAATATCTGCAGACCAGCACCCCTAAAACTCACTAATTAAAATAAAATGTTGTTTCTCAATCTGTGTTGCGGCACCATTTTACAGGGTGCAGTGACTTCCTGGAGTCTTGTCATCACTGTGATGTTACCAGGCAACCAGCAGTGTTCTGTGTAACTGCACCGTGCAAGACTGCAGTGGGAGTACAGTAATAATGAGCTGGATATTGAACAAAAACTTACCGTTCAGGTCTGGTATCAGTTGAACACCTGCTCTCCCTGTGTCTGCTGTCTCTGTCACTTTCTATTTTATTATTATATGGTTTCTGATTACAGGAACATCACATGGTTTGCTTTAGGCTACATAACACACCCCTCACCTTTACACACACGAAAAAAGGAATCTCCCTGCCAAAATAACTGTGTCTGGCACAAATTGAGTGTAATCTCAAACATTTGCTTATTTGCTTTTTAAAAGGGTCAGTAGTGGATCACAAGGGGTCAGTAAGAGATCACATCTTTAATTGTTCTTCGACATTATTCTGGGACTAAATGAAATTATTTTATGGCTAGGCCGAGTATGCACAGCTGAGCACATAAACCTTTTGTCCATTGGGTGGCAGCCATCATCCACACTACATGAGGCCAGAACAACTATTCTTCTGTTATGTCTCTCCCATTGTATTTCCAAAGCTTTCAGTGTCTTTCCTGATTCACTGTAAGCACTTCATCATGACACTGAGTTATAGACCACTCAAGCCAGTTGACATCTCATTACTGAGATGTCACCACTGGACTCAGATCACTGTTATGCAAAGTCACATTCACAGATGACAAAACCGAACTGAAACTATTGAAATCTTAAGAAACAGAATGTGAGCCTCTAAAACAAAGATGTGAATGTGTGTAATGATCATACTGTATTTTTTTAGCTGTAGTTGGTAACTACAAATAAGATTTTTTCATATTTGATGAAGTTGTCACTATATCCTGTTAGTAGTACATGAGACAGATTATCTGTGAAAAACTCATGTTCCTCTGTCTCCTCCTTGTGCTGCTAATGGCATTTGCAAAAATTCACTGTGCCTGAATAAAAACAACCAATCAGAGCCGAGGAGTCTCTCATGCAGCTGTCTGTCACGGCAATTACTGTTCATGAACTGCAGTCAAACTGTCAAACTAGGCACTGTTGATAAAATATGAATCACGACTGTTACTGCATTGCCTTTTTCTTGCCTCAAATGTTTTCAGAAACATATCTTAATGTCCTGTTTAATGAGAAAGTTTGAAATGAGAAAGTTTGTGAATTGCTTGCCATGCTGGAAAAAATCAAGCCAAAACCAAGCACCGCCCACCCGCCAGAGTAAATTTTGTAATTATACAGCTAAAGAGTAAACCAAAATATGTTTCTGAAAACATTAGATTTTTTTTCACAGATTGTCTGTCTCATGTACTACTGTCAGGATATAGTGACAGTTTCAGCAAATATGACGATTAAAAAAAAGATTGATAAAAGTTAACAACTGTAGCTCTAAGCTATGCAATGTTACAAACGTTTGACCTTAGATTCATATCTGCTCTCTGAACTTTTTTCTTTTGGCTGGCTAGCTTAAAATGACCAAAACCAGTCTGGGTGGAAGCTAAAAGAAGATTGACTAATCGTATGCATCTAAGTGAGGTGCAGAATTAGTGCTCATATACCATACATTACTTAAGGATTCCCTTACAGTTTGTGTAAGGGGATCCTGCTGTACTGCATATGAGCAGGTGCCGGTATGAGTAGGGCTGTAATACTCTGTGCCTTCTGTTTGTTCCCAGGATGAGAAGAGAGGGGCACTATTCGACAATTTTCAATTTTCCAGCTGGTGGAGGTAAATCAATCAGACAGAGGCATTATAAAACCGAGTTGAGATGCCAAATATGCAGGAGACTCTCAGCAAGTTGATGGTGTCAAAACGGGCTGTCCCTTGAACTGGTTAGTGTCCTCATGAATATCATATGCCACTTATTATTATTGTACACCTGAATCTATTTGTCAGAACTGACTTGACATTTATTAGATACATTTTTTACAACCATTTTTTTATCTTGACTAAGCTGGCACTTATTGATTTCACAAACACAGTTCAAATATGGTAGCACAATAGCAAATAGGAAAAAGCAGATTCATGTAAAATTTCAATAATATCCCAGATGCGAAAGCATTTACAGCCTATGGTATTCTACAGCGTTGGAATTTTGGAATTCTTTATAATTATTACTCTGCCCACTTGTTTTCCACATTTGTCAACATTCAAACTTCATTTAAACATTAATCAGGAGTGGATTGCTTGGGTGAGATGCAGAGATGGTCACACACACAAAACTGAAAGCCTGAATACCAGGGTGGCCCATGGCTGACTTGATGCTCCCATGTTGTTATTTAATATCCCTACATACATTTCCTGTCTTTCTGCATTCCAGACACACTTTTCTCATCAGGAAATTAGCAAATGGTGTAATCTCCTCCCCAAGCTGCCCATTTAAATCACATCATCCCCCTTTCCAGTGGGGTGATGCTACAGCAGCAGAGAGTGTTAGCTCAGGCATGGATTAGAAAGAGGTGGGGCTTCCAAGAACAAAGCAGTTTGGTTCATGATGATAGAGGTTACATTCAAGATTCCCTCCATTTTTACATGTACTTTATATTTCATAATTTAAGACTTTTGGGGCCTTGTTTCAGACCTTAATCTCTCATGTAAATTTGTCAGCTGTAATGAGACACTGTGACTATTTCTGATGGCAGTTTGACACATTAAGACAGACATACTTGGCATTCTTGAGTTTGTGACTGATACCACATCTGTCAGTCAGTAGGACAGAGACACTTGTCAGACACACCCGCATCTTGTCAGCCATACCCAAGAGCTTTTTAAATTGAGAATCATTATGAAACCACACCCAATTTATGCATTCATTTTACTGAGATAATGAATCGGCTGTGTTTAGTGTTATTAGTGTTATTAGTGAATATTGTGAAAATTGTCTTTGGCTGTTACATGAGGCCATTTTGTACTGCTCCACCCTAAACACTGCTACAACAGGTGAGATCACACCTGAGTGTAAATTTGCTGCTCCCTAAATCATGTCCATGTGGCCTACTTGCTGAGAGAAGTTCTGATTTTCAGGCCTATTTACTATTACTGTGTAAAATCTGGGTCAGATCCTGGAATTTTCAGAGGACTGCAGACTGTGATGTCCCATGATTCATTTCTGCTCTGAGCTCCCAAAGCATGGACACTGGTCAGATGTCTGCATGATTTCTGCCCACTTTTCTTGGATTATGCTGTATGGAGATTTTAATCTGAAATGATCGGCTTCCAACAATAAATGTAATACATTTATTTGAGAGATTTTGTCATTCTGTCTCTATTTACTATAGCTTTATTATATACTTTTGTTTGGGTGTTCAGCTCTGCTCTGCCTTTTCTAACAGGGGCTACAACCCAAGTCAATAAAGGTTTGGTAAATAAAGAAAAAGCAGATATTGTTGTATATATATATATAAAAAAATCTATGTTGAATTTATTTCAAAAATAATTTGAGTAGGTTTCATATTAGGGTTTAACTGGGTCAGAATCAGCAGTATATATGGTGTATAGAGTCCCTAATCTTTGGTCTGTACTAACCATGTGTAAACAAACAGCCACCATAATGCTGTGGCCCAGTAACTGACTCTGGGGATTAGCAAACTGTGCTAGATACACTAGCTAGGCTGTGTGTTTGGCAGGGTCTTGCTGACTGTAAATATGTTAACTTCTGATTTCACCATGATAAAGAAAAGTTTTTTGCAGGAAGGTTCTTTTTTTGCAAATAAATTAAACTCTGAATGATTTAATGGAGATAAAAGCATGCCAAGATAGGATTCACTCATCCCTTGTATTCCTTGTGTTGCTACACTCTATGGTACCAATGAGCTTTTACTTGTTTTTCCCTAACTGGTTTTGCAGCACTGCAGTGCTGACAGAGCTTTCACTTGAAGCCATGTCATGAAAGATTTTGTTTTGACTGGAATAGTAGTTATTAAATTACATCTGCCTGGTCTCTGTCTCATTTTATAACGTTTGAATTGATTGACACTGAAGTACAGACAAACATGAAATGGGTGTTATTTGTTGGCTGTCTTCTGGGCCTGGGGTCCTGCAACCGCTGTTTTTTGTGTCATTCTTATTTGTGTTCACCACCAAACAATACAGCATTTCAAATTTAGGTCAGTAGAGAGCCTAAACAGAAGCCTCTGAAATAGAGGAGTTAATACATTAGTTCATAGCTCCCTCTTGTGGTGTACAAGGCATGGTGAGGAATATGTCTTTCATAAGTTCTAACAACATGGTTTGGCCTTAGATAATAAGTCAATACTTTGGCTCTTTGCATGTTTATGTATTTTGATGTGTGTGTTACGGTAGCTGCACAGAGATAGAGGCTTCTCACCTTAAAGTGAATACAGAGGATATGATGTGTAGGTACTAGTGTGTATCCTTCACACTGAGACAAATGTCTTACTTAACCTGTCATTGTTGAGGGGAATGGAAGATTAAGAAAGCTTTCACTCAATATGGAGTTTGTTTGGAGGAGGAAATCATTGCACTTAGTCCTACTATAGATCTTTCTATCATCTCTCAATCTCTTAATTGCATTATCATACTTTTTGTGTCCTCAAATGAAGGTTTAGGGCATACATAAAGGTTTGTATATCACCTGATGAGGGAGACTTCCTCACTAATTCCCTGTCACCAGGCAAGAGATTGGCAGTGAAAAGTGGCAGTGTTAATTGATGTGCTTCTGCAAATCCTATTTATAGCCCCTCTGTATTTCAGCAGCTGTCTCTCTCCAATGTCCCTGCCCAGCACTTCTCACATTACCCCCCCTCCACTCCCCAATCCACAGCTTTACTGTGCTGTGCCGACTCTGACCCCGCCCTCGGCGTTACCCTCCCGCTCACTCAGGACTAGGGAGAGTGAGCTCTTTCCCGACCCAGGTCCTGCTCTGCCTTGGCCCTGACTGCACTGCTCCAGTAACAGAGCGGAGATTGGAAGGTTAACCAGGCCTAAAGAGAAGGTAATGGGCGCGGGCCTCTGGTGGACTGTGTGTGTGGGCAGGCGGTGTGATCTGCTCTGGGTGTACATGCTCTGCTTAGCAGTTCCATTTGGGCTCTGATGGCGTCTCAGAATGGCCTCCTTTTGCTGCTGAAACTATTTATAGGAGTGGACTCTGATGAAAGCAGGGCCGGAGATGGTGAAACATGTTGCTGCATGTTTGCTGTGTCTCCTCAATGAGCAGCAGGTCAATTTTTTATACTGGACTGTTAATGAAAAGTTTCAACAAGTTGCATGTATGCCTGGTCATTAAGTATAGATATGGAATTGTTTGATCCCTTAATCAATCGGCCATTAATATTGCTGGCTGTAATGTGTTTTGCTATCGGCAACACATTCTTGTTGTGTGCAATAGTCATATGTTTTCTGATTGATTTTGTGTCATCACTACAAATGAGAGGAACGAGTCAGGAAACTTGTAATCATTTTAGTGTGCTGACTTAGGTATAGGGTAGTTCTTCATACATAGTTATAGTAATTGATTGTGAGTGAGGCCTACTTTTCATAAATAACACTACTGCAGATGAGTATAGACTTCTAGTCCTGTTTGCAGTGTGTAGATCTTTTTAGATCTTCATGTTCATGTCTCCCACTTGTCTCTTGTAGTGTGCAAAAGCAAACTGTCCATTTTATTTTGTTGTTCATGTGTTCTGTTCTTAGGGCTGCATGGTCCCACTGCTCTGTTGTATACAGAAAACAAGTTCACAGTATCCCACCGTTCACCCCTAAATTCCCATTCTTCATTGCTGCGCTCAGTACATCCTCCTCTCCTCGGCTGTCTCTCTTTTTCTCTCTCATCATTCCATTCATTTATTCTCCACATCACCCAGCTTGTTCCATGACTTCTGGCCTATCTCCATGGCGTACAAATCGCGCTTTTCATTCTGGGAGCAAAAGGGAAGTCACGCTTTTCTGTGTCTTTTGTTTTTTGGCCTTTCAGTTCATATCTGCATGGTGTTGCTTGTTGAATTTGTGAAATACTCCTTTATGGTGATGCAGAAAAGCTTTGGTCTGAATGTATGGTTTGATCTCTTTGGTTTTGCTTCCTCTTGTATAGGTTAAAGTTGAGAACAAGCCAGATGTAAGTGTCTTTTCCCTTGCATGCTCTTGGGCACTAATTCACATGCGGAGAACAGTTTTGTGTGCTGTGGCGCAAGATAACAGAGAAGAATGTAGCTACTAATCATAATCACAACCCTTTTGCAAACAATTTACTTTAGCATGGTCCTAGCAATATGTTGGATTTTGGAATAGGTAGGTAATGACAAATACACTTAATCATTAATATATTAGTAGGATAGAACTCGAGGTGATATTCATATTTCTCTGGGCAACTACTGTTTGAAGAACATGACCAAAGCATGGGGTGGCAGTCGCTCAGTCTTTGGGGATTTGGCTTCAAGTCCCTGTACAGATCAAGTACAAAGTGTGGACTAGGTGACATGCCATAGGGCAGCCCCCTCGCTCTGACATCTCCCCATACATAATGTATGTGTGTAGGTCCTGTGTGTGCATGTGTGCATTTGGGCCTTTGGGTGTGAATATAATAACAGAGCGGAAAAACTGAATTTCCCCTCCCAATAAAGCACGTCTTCCTTCTTAATAAAGGAAATTTTCTAACAATTTAGTCTCTTTGTTGTCAGTGCTGAATATCACTTGGCCCACTGTCCGAAACACTGTGTCTACATTTCTTTATTAGCCAATTAAACAATCAAAAGATTGGAAATGGTGTCCTCTGTGGAACTACGTTCAACAACACCAAGAAGTCACGATTGAACCACTGTGAAGCTTAAAGGAATACTTCACCTACAAAATGACCATTGTATATCAATTACTCACCTTGAATTTCTGAAGAAACCTCTTTTTTCTTGCATGCCTCCATGTTGAATGGAAAATTCAAATGAGGCAAATATTCTTGATGAATTGAAGTAATTGGGAACCAATTAACAACAGCAAAACTATATCAAAACATCAGTATAGAAACTCTGACACAACTCTTGCAGTGTAGTGCACGTTTTATTTATCCAGTTGTATGCTCAGTACTTTCCAAACATACTTTTTTTGTTAAAACATTATGATTTAAAATGTTTTGCTCCGAACATTCTCATGCACGGCCGAGTATTGGCCTGGGCATGTGCATGATTTGAACTTTGCTCAAGTGAAAATGCATGTGGACAACTGGATAAATGAGACTATACTGCACAAGCTGTGTGATGGATGTTTTGATGTTGTTTTGCTGTTGTTAAACGTGGTCAGTGATTCATAAAGAATGTTTGCCTTTTTGGATTCTTTGTTCACTGTGGAGGCATCCGAAAAAAACATTTTTTTTCTCCAAGAATTCAACATAACGTGGTGAGTAATTGATATATTGATATATAATGGTACATTTTTGGATGAAGTATTTTTTTGATATATACATGTAATTTTTACAACTTAGGTTCTTTACTTTCAATCTCAAAGGCACCCTCGGATGTACTGTTTAAAGCTTTTTTCAGTGTTTCTCACTTTAATGCATGGTGTGCATTCTTGATGTCTGACAACAGTTTGCAAATACGCTCCAAAGTTAAAACTAAATGAAAGTCTTGAATCAAATGGCCTGATTGCACACACTAGCTTGGGTAATTGCATACATTAGCTTGAGTGAGTGAGTGTGATATAAATCCATTTTTTGAATAATCCTTTATACAGAGTTTCTGAGCCCCGAACCTGCTGTTGAAATCTTTGACAGTTTATCTGCGTCAGCCATGGAAATAATCAGCACCACTGTCTGCCTTCCTCTGTTTGTATCCAGTCTGATGTAGATAGTAGTCAGCCTCAGGCAGATGCTACACCGAGGCTAGACACAGGAAGTGGTCCACAGTCAACTGCATCATCAGTGGAAGAGTCCAACAGTAACGTTGCCATGGGCGACCCAGACACTCCGGGGGAGGACCAGAGTTTTAGCGGTAAAAAGGTGGTGAGGGTTGTGAGAAGAGTTGTTAGGCGAGTGGTTCCTGCTGGGACGGTAGAGCAGAACCAGTCTGCTGTTTCCGAGGCTGCTAGGGCTGCCTCTGCTGCAGACTCTATGTTTAAAACCACCAGAGCTGCTGGGCAGGACAAGGATGATATCTCTATGGGTCTGACAAGCCTAATGGGCAGAAGTAGAACCAAGGAACACCGGCCGCGCACCCGCACCCAGGATCGCAAAGAGGACATGAAAGAAGAGATGAAGCAGGAGGAGGAGAAAGAAGAGGTGGAGGCAGAGGGGGAAAAAGCCACTGTGGAAAAAACAGAAGAGGCCACATCTACATCTGTGCCCACATCAAACTCTGCACCACCAAAGTCTAACCCCCTCACCCCTCCAGCCGGGTTCATCCCCGCTCCCAAACCCGACCCTTTGGCCCCGCCTGCTGGTTTCATCCCCCTCCCCAAACAGAATCTGTTGACCCCTCCGCCTGGTTTCATCCCTGCCAGAAAATCCAGTCCGGTGCCCCCAAAACAAAATCCCCTGGCAAGACCTCCGGGATTCATCCCTGTCATAAAGACAGACCCCTTGGCTCCTCCTGCAGGATTCATACCAAAGCCTCGTCCAATTGCTGTAAAGAAACCGGAGGTACTGAGTGAAAAAAGTGCATGTTTTGCTGCCTAACCCCCGGGTGGAGCATGCTGTGTGTTAATAACCCAGCCATTACTGTTCATATCCATGCAGCCTTGTCACAGTGTTTACCCTGAAAGACATCTTCAAATTGACCAGATTTGCTTTCGGTTTTGAATCACCATTTCTTACAACTATCATTATAATACTACATCTCATTTTCGTGATTAACAAAATTGCCCTTTTAACATTTCCTGCGAAAGGAAATCTTGCTCTTGATTTCTGACAAAAAAAGAACCTTGATATAATGAAGCCACCCTGAATAAGTGAAGGGAAGCAGGGCACATGTACCAGCTCATGATCAGACTTCATCAGTGGGTATAAGGGTTTACTCATGGCCTGCACTCCGCTAGTGTGGTCAGCTGGAGTTGTCCATGAGCACTGAGCTGTGACTCATTACTGTCACTTTCTGCAGCCAAAGCATTGAAGTTGTTCTGACCACTGAGGCAGGGGCTTTAAGGATCTTTGAGGATGCTTTTTCAAGAAACAGGAATCACAAGAAGAATTGAAATGATATTCTCATAGAGTTACTAATCAGTAGCTATTGCCAATTACACAGCCCTTTCCAAAAACAGTTGACCAAAAAACTAAGGTCACAGTTGGTCATGCATCGCCATGTGCAGCTTGGAGCTGGTACATGGATAATTAAATTCAGCTTTAGCTAAACTTTTTATGTTTGTCTGGACTTATTTTGTAGCTGTCCTTTCAGTTCCACACTTGTGCTGTCTATACTTTCATAGTCTCTCTCTCCTGAGACAAGGTTATATTTTGTCCTGTTATTTAGTATCTTTGGCGTTTTGTCTGCCAGCAGGCCATCTGAAAATTTGATCAACAGATGTCCACGAAATCTGGTGAACAGTTGGGTATTTGGCTGTGGAGCAAGGGATTTGATTTTGGAGATATGCACCTGGTGTTTTTGCCTAGGGATATTGTGTTTTTGACTGCTCCAGGGAGATATTTAGCTTTCTGATATTAAAGCAAGGCTCAAGATGTGATGTTAAAAAAGTACATTTGTGCATGACTAAGCATTCTTGTGCTCTCTTGTGATTTCGCTTTTTTTCGTTCTCAGTGGAGCTATATATCAACATGACATGTTATTGACGGCAGCCATTAGATACAACTAAACTAGCCCTGGAAGAAAAGTATGACGTATGTAGTTATTTGTTTCCATCGTAAGGCTTTGTATGGAGGTTTGTTGAATTCTTACTTGTAGCATATGAGATGACAGAGAAAAAGTTAACTCAAAACTAGCATCTTATTGTCATCTAAAGAAAAAAAAATCAATCAAAAATATTGATTTTTGTCATGATTTAAAAGGTTTTTGGCAGTGGACTCAACTAGAAATATATTTTAGATGCAATCAGCAGCAGATATATGGGACAGAGCTTAAGTTATTGATCCACAGCTGCGTACAATTACAGAGCAATGTCATGAAACTCAATGATTTAATTTCAGGTTTCTTTCCCAGATTCCTTGGATGTCGGTGCAGTTGTATGAAAATTTCAGCTGAGACAATACTGAACTATTTAATTACTTTAAAGAAGAGCAGATTGTTGCTTAAGTAACCATTGACAAAAGCCTTGAACCATTATTCTTTTGCTGCAGTGCTTAATGATCCGATTTTCTGTAATAGTCATTTTCCCTACTCATTTCCTGATTGAATTAACTGGAAAATTAAATTAGCAGGAACAAACATCCCTTGAAGTTGGTTGTAGTTCTGAATGTGTTGGATTGAATACAAAATGAAATGATTAACCGGAAGCTAAAACATAAATGTCATTCTCATTGTCATCTTCCCATGTAATTTCCATCTCTGTGTGTGTGCACGTTTGTCTGGCAAACTGTGTGTTTGTGGGTATTTGCATATATTATAAAGGTAAAGGAGACATCTTGTCCTGCTGTGGCCCCTGATGGTAAATCGTCCTCTGTTGCACTGTCCCAAGCTCAGTCTGCACCAAGAGAACAGGTGTGTGCTCATCTTACTTCAAAGGTACATGTAACAGTGTGTGTTTCCTACATTCAAAAGCACTAGTTTTTTTTATACTGAATACCTCTCTGTGCACAGTCAGTTTTCAGTTTGTCTAAAGTGGACAATTACAGCAATTTCCTCTGTATCATTGATTTTTCTTTCTGGTTACCCAATTGCAATGGCCGGTCCTGCTATCCAACTGTAGGTCCCAGAGCTGGTTCCCTCTGAGGAGGATTACAAGCGTGTGAGGAGGATCTTCGCCTTCAATGACAATGATGTAACTTCTCTTTTTCTAACTTTGTTTGGTTTGCACCTGCCATGCTGTACCAAGGCTTTACCCAGTGACCAGCCTGAGTCAACTGCTTGCTTCCCCAGTTAGAGGGAAATGTGTTCAAAAATTACCCACGTCCAGGGCTGTCCCGAGCTGTCTGCTGTTAGGTTTTCAATTACAGGGGTCCCCCGTGCCCTGTGTTGTTGGCCACTCGGTGTGAAATCTGAAACTTTGAGATTATTGTCTCTGTTTTAAGTTATGGAGATGACTTCAGAGTTAGTTCAGTAGAAAAATAACTGAGAGAAACCCATTTTGTGGATACTTTAATAATTAATATCTAACTTTGTATCCATAAATACTATCTCAAATGGTATCCTGTGTGAACTGACTTTTGTTTCAGAAAACACAACAGTATGAGTCCGTGTACTCTTTGAGCTCACTTGCACACTCCTGAAAATGAACTTGACAGCTTTAGCTCTGTGTCTCTCTTGCTCAGTGCCTTCCTCTTATTCATTCTGTAGTATTGACTTCTTTGTTATCAGGTCCAGAGGAGCCCCTGTGTACTGTATGACTTTGGACATTGCCTGTTGTAATTATTTTGCTACAGCACCAGCAGCCTATTTCTTCTCTCAAAGTCTAGAGAACCAAAAGGCTTTTTATTCCTTCTCCTGCTGTGTCAAATTGTGTCTCATGTCTCTATTTTTGCTTCTCTGTGGATCATCGGATCCTGACTCACTCCTTTTGTTTTGCTGTTTGCATGGCTAGCGTGCCAGACGCCGCAAATCCTCTCAGGTACGGCCTGCTTGACGGTGGGCACGCTGCACTCCCTCGCCTGTTGAGTGCTGGTGTCTAAAGCTTGTTCTCCTCTACTGACCCCTCTCGCTGCTCTACTTTGTCTGTGCCCGCCTGCTCGTCTTTGTCCCTGCACTGTTCTCTTCGGTTCATTCAGGGTTCATTTGAGGGCCCGGAATGTAGTAATGTGACACAAACAGTGGTTACTAAAGTTTGGGCCGGGATTCTTGACCAGGTTTTTGAGGTCTCAAAAACAGCTTGATTTTTACCGTTGCTGAATTCAGTTTACAATAAGCACAACATGTAGCTGTGTATTATTCTTGCTGCTTTTCCTTTTTACACCCACATATAGATACAGAGGTCACACTGTAGTCATATGCAACACTAGAGAGTTTCTCAAATACTTTGCAGTGAAAAATTCCTAAGTAAAAAAGTGTCTGTGACTTTAAAGAACTCCAGAAATCCCTGAATTTCCTTGCAGTGATATAGTATATTGTATAACATATGACATTATATCCTTGTGTTTATGCATAACCATAGTACTTCTATAGCTAAGTTCATTAGCATTGACTATTGCTTTGTTTTACAAGTAGCTGCATGGTGCGTGATGCACTTAATGGTTACGGTGTTCCACTGATCTTGTTAAGTGTGACTGGTAATATGACAGAACATTCATTCTGTGCATAAGTCCCCATAGACTTACACTGTACTTCAGTGCACCTTGTGATCCCCTCTCATTAAGGCATTAATATTGTAATTTCTTTTGATGAATCCCTCTGATGACTCACTTATTCTGCTGCTGTTGCTCGGTGTACAGTTGAACTGATGGTCTTGCTGCGGTGTTTTTATATTGTGTTTTTACTCATAATAATTTTTGACCTGTAAAAACTATAAAAAGTTTTTATCATGTCATATTTTCCATTGTTTTGATCATGCACCTATGAGATAATGACTGAATATAACGTTCAGCTGTTGAATTCAATTGCTAAAAATACTGACTTCTCCTCCCCCCACCTTCTCCAGTCCAAGCCTGTTGAGGATCCTGTGGCCATCCTTCAGGCAGCACACTCAGCTGCAGCAAAGGTCTGACCATGACTACAACCGATTGTAGCTCTGGTTGCATCTCCCCTGTGTTTCAGAGTGATGTGTGTCTTGTGGTTTTTGTGTGTGATGGACTAGTAAAGCGGTGTGGGACGAAGGCTAGTAAGTTAGGCAATCTCACCACCAGGAAAGCCCAAGTTTCATCTTCCCTATAGCCCTAGCTGTTGAGGTATCATTGAGAACTCTGCAGTTCACTACCTGCTCAGCTCACATCTTAACCAGAGGGAGAAAATACAAAAAAAAAAAAAAAGGCACTCTTGGTGCAGCTATCTGAGGTTTATTATGTTAGCTTGATTGCATGTCTGAGTATGTCTGTTTCCATGCATGACTCACTCCAAGCACTTGACTTAATTTGTCTGTTTCTGTTCGTGGAAATTGTGTTTCTTTCCTGTGCTATCCCGCTTCAGTCTATGTGATGTACTTTGCTGTGATAAAACATCCCTGACTCACCCTGTCTGTGATGTCTTTTCAGTCAACACATTAAATATACTCTCATTGAGTTCACTGTATGCTTTAAAGCTACAGTTTACTTTTATGAAAAATTATTTTTTTGTCATATTTGCTGAATCTGTCACTATATCCACACAGTACTACACGAGACACATAGTCTGTGAAATAAAATCATGTTCCTCTGCTTCCATGTAGTGCAAGAATCCACCGCACTGAACATGAACAGCCAATCAGAGCATAGGAGTCCCTAATGTAGCTGTCAATCATGTCAATCACTGCTCATGAATTTCAGACTAACTCATGCTAGGCAGCGCTGATCAAATACAAATCAAGATTCTGCAAATACATTGCCTATTTACCCCCTCAAATGTTTGCAGAAACATATTTAGTGTACTGTTTAGCTGTAAAATGAGAATGTTTGCTCCAGCTGGTGGGAGGTGCTTAGTTTTGCCTCGACTGTTTTCAACACGCCGGCCATTAGAAGCAGTAGAAGGAGGCAGAGGAACTTTTTTTTCACTTCTTATCTGTCTCATGTGTCATCCAGTGTGACAAAAAGCTCTTTTCATAGAAGTTATCAACTGCAGCTTTAAAGGGAGAATTATGGGAACTGTAGTTCTGCCGCAGAGGGCTGAGAGTGAAATTTGAAAATAAATCAACTCACACACATTCATGCAGGTTTTTCACACTGACAGAAGCCCGCCATCTAATGAATGCAGTTCCCCTTTGATGTCTCATGTGAATGTTAACAGCATGTTAGTCCATGCTTGTGAAAGTGCTATTTGAAGGAGCTTTGTGGAAGTCTAAATTTATCATTCAGCATTTTTTTTTTTAAATTTTGATTTGTAATGTTCAGTTATTGATCAATGATTGTTTATTTGTTTCCAATAGGGAAAGACTGAGGAGCAGATAACAGCAGAGAGAGCCTGGTACAACACAGAAAAAGTATGGCTCGTCCACAAGGATGGATTCTCTATGGGTTAGTAAAAGCTTTGGTTTTTAAGCACCAGTATGCATGTGTAATTTAAAGCAAATTCTTAACTGACTGTCTTGTCAGTGCTTATGTGTCTGTCTCTTTGGGACATTTGATTGTTGGACTTATGAAGCTTAGAAAATGCTTTTGATATTTTAATGTTAAAAGAGGGCACCTGACTAGACTAGACCTCAGGCTGTATGTAATTAGACTAAGCATGTTGCTTGTTGAGTTTTAATGAAGCTTATACATTATTAAAAGAGATACAACAGCCTCACATTATCAGACATGTAAGATAAGACGAAGCTTGTGCACTCGAGATCATATGTCATGATGAATTAACTACACACTTTGTGGTGATGCAGCAACTCTCCTGAAGACGGAGGCAGGCAGTCTGCCAGAGGGGAAGGTGAAAATCCGCCTGGAGAGTGATGGATCTTTATTGGATGTGGATGAAGATGATGTTGAGAAGGTATTTAATCATCAAATCAACTCTGAACCACATCAATTACGGATGACACTGGGTGAGTACATGACCGCTCTGACTTTGAACTCCAGGCAAACCCTCCGCTATTTGACCGAGTGGAGGACCTGGCCTCTCTGCAGTATTTGAATGAGTCGAGCGTGATGCACTCCCTGCGGCAGCGGTACGGCGGTAACCTGGTGCACACCCATGCCGGGCCCAGCATGGTGGTTGTTAACCCCATTAGTGCCCCCTCGATGTACTCTGAGAAGGTAGGCTGCAGCCTGTGCATATAATGACACATCTCTTACGGAATTGCAGAATATAGGAGTGTAACTGGAATGAAATAAACGTACAAATGTCACCATCTCGTTATCCTCTTTCCAGGTGATGCAAATGTTCAAGGGCTGCAGAAGGGAGGACACTGCCCCTCACGTTTACAGCATGGCCCAGGCTGCATACAGGAACCTCTTGACCACTCGTCAGGATCAATCTATTGTTTTGCTGGGCAAGAGCGGTAGTGGCAAGACCACCAACTGCCAACACATCATCCAGTACCTGGTCACCATTGCTGGCAGCACTAACAAAACATTCTCCAGTAAGTTGGAGAGGAACTCTAAATAAAAAGAATTCAGATTTGGTGCATGTTGATGCTGGTGTATTATTAAGAAACCCCCGAATGACTGTTTTTTTCTGTGTCGTCCGCAGCAGAGAAATGGCAGGCGGTTTACACAGTTTTGGAGGCATTTGGAAATGCCTCTACCTGTATGAATGGGAATGCCAGTCGCTTCTCCCATATTGTTTCCTTGGACTTTGACCAGGCAGGCCTGGTAACCTCAGCCTCTATCCAGGTACAAATAAACATGTATTTGAGCATTTATTTGAGTCACTGGCGCTCAACTTTTTGAGTTTCCTACTCATGTGCTATGATCTCATGATCCCAGACAATGTGGAATAAACCAGTATAGCTATTTTTACTCCAGCAGGCTTTGATATTATGCTTACCTGCTCTGCCTGTAGTAAATGTTGTATTCTATCATGCTAACAATGGTGTAATGTATTTAAGTAAAGTAACTTAAGTGCTGCACTAAAGTACAAATTACAAATTTACTTGACTATTTTCTTCACATGCCATTTTATACTTCTTCACTAGTAAATCTCTGGGGGAAATATTGTACTTTTTACTTCACTGCATTCATCCGACAGCTTTAGTTACTTTACAAATTAACATTTTTGTGAACTGTAAACTACCAGTATATAGCTGTAAAGCTGAAATAATAAGTTGATTAATCAATAAGATGATTGACAGAAAATTTGTTTGTAGGTTATTTGATAATCATTGAAGTCACTTTTCATGATTCCAGGTTCATCAATGAAATGATTTCCCCTTTATTCATTTTAATAATTTTAACTATTCATTGATAGTTTTGAAGTTTACAGTTTTAAGTACATTTCCTGATTGTACCTACATATTTTTTACTTAAGTGTTATTTATGATGCAGGACTTTTACTTGTTATAAAGTATTTCTACATTGTGGTTTTAGTACTTTTACTTACATAAAGGATCCAAACACTTCCTCCACCAATGCATGTTAATATGCTGTTGTGCTGTGGCCTTGCAGACCATGCTACTGGAGAAGATGAGAGTGACAAGAAGACCGGGAGGAGAGTCCACCTTCAATGTCTTTTACTACCTGATGGCTGGAGTAGACAGCTCTCTTAGGTCAGGACTATAGTGACTATGCTATTTAAATGCACAATGTACCACAGTGCTGCACTGGATTCATACATTGATATGTTGCAATGATATAATACTGCTATCCTAATAGTGACATTAGTAGACATCAGAGATGTTGATGTCTTCTGTGTTATTGTGATTTCTTCATTAGAACTGAGCTACACCTTAACCACTTTGCTGAAAACAATGCATTCAGCATCATGCCTCAGACTAAGGTAAGCTGCATTTTGAAAGATGGCACAGTCTGGCAACTGGCAGACTAATTAATATCTATCAACAACTATGCTGAACCATTGCAGATGTAATCACTTCTGTTAATCCTAATTTAAAATATCATTTGACAAGTCAGTCAACCTCCTACTATTAATTTAAGACGTTTTCTGGATTTTTTGTATTGCTGATAGTTCAGAAATGAGTTTTATTCGACTATATGTGCTATCCACCAGACTGAAGATAAGCAGCGGGCCTCCCAGCAGTTTTCCAAGCTGCAGGCAGCCATGAAGGTTCTGGGGATCAGTGGTGATGAGCAGAGGGCCTTCTGGCTCGTCCTCGGGGCCATCTACCATCTGGGGTCTGCAGGAGCTACAAAGGGTGAGATTGCTCATCAAATGGTTTTCATTCTATAGCTTCCTAACTTATTATATGGATAGTGCTAATAATAATATAATGCACACAAACAGAGATGCAGAGATCATCCTTGATTTGTACACACAGCAGTGTATGATGAAAAAGCTAAAATTGCCTAAAATGACCCTTATTAGCTGAATATAATTTAGTAACACTAAAATGTCGAGCCTGCATTATCTCACTGTAGGTAACACCTTCAGTGTGATGCAAGATAGCTGTAATCCAGATAACTGAATTATGCATTTGCACTTTAAAAGATGCTGCGCAGCGCACAGGTGTTAGACCGCTCTACTGCACTGATCTAAAAAATTAAAAATTTAGGCAGGAAAAGTTCGTGTGACTAGTCATTTTCCTGGTCATCTGCTTTGAACTGATAGCATGATCGCGTGAAAACCAACTGAAATCATCTGACACTCCTAACTGCAGATTTTAAACCGCTGGCAAACTGCCAGAATCTAATTGTCAGGAAACACTGTTGCAACCGAAGGACAGAGACACATCAATCTGATTTTGGCCTGAAGTCTTGACAAACATATTATCTTATCATAAGAATGCATCAGAGGACTAATGAGAGCAGCAGTCTTTTTTGACATGAGGATTTGTTCTTGTCTTCAAAGCTATTTGTATGATGAAATCTAACGTAAGAGGGTTTGATTATTTTTTTGTTGTTGGTGCTTTAACAGATCTGCCTCCCACAGCATTTGACTTTCATTTTAAAATTAGGTACCTGCCATTTGAAAAGGCTGATGCTGTCAAAAAGATTTTTATTAGTGGTGAGCATGGCATATTTTCTTTCTCAAGTATAAAAGACCCTTGCTTGAGAACAGTTACAGTGGGCTTTTTAAAGGATGGACTTGTACTATGTTTGCAGTGCAGATGTCACTGCAGTGCAAATCAATCAACTTGACATCTGACTTTCTGCATTTTGAAAGCCATTCATAAACGCAGTATATCAGAATAATATGCACCATATGAATCACTAGGAATGTATAGTAGCAGTGACCCTGTATTTTCTGCAGTTGATGTGTTTGTTCACTCTTCACTCTGCACTGTAATTGCCAGTCACTTATGAAGAAATACTTGCCAAATTATTTTTAGTGATCCCCTCCAGCTGGCTGCCAATCTTTTTGATGGCAGTATAAAAACCATCCAGAAACAGTTCTAAAAAATGTTCAGCAATGAATATCATTCCATAACACAGACACCAAACAATTTTGCTCTGATCTGCAAATTACTGGGTGATTTATGGACTTAGGAGTGCTGTCGTCCCATTAAACACGCGGGGGTTTTCATAAAGAAACAGTACATGATGGGATAAAAGTTATGAGCAAGAGTCGACACACTGATGGCAAATAAATTTTGTCTCCCTCTCCAAGGGAATATTGAATTTATTCATGAAAATACAATAACCATACCAGGGACCACTAAAAAAGCTTTTGCTGCCACAGGACTCAGTTAGTGTTTGACTATTACACACAGTATAAAATGTTCATTGGCAATGCAGCTTCATGTTGTAACACAAGAGGGCAGCACTGGTCTCTAATTCACCAAAACTAATTAAAGGAACCACCTGAAATGAACTTGCTTTTGTCTTTATACCATACGGTCAACACTTACATCTAATGAGTGCAGATAGAAAAAGGTCTTATCACACTGTGAGTCAGGATGCTTTTTAAGAGCAAATATTATACATATGTAGATTTTTTTTTTATCTTTAAGTGTCATACACTCCTTAATGTTTGATTCAGTAATATCCAGATATATCGGCAAACCCAGTTTCCTCTTTTTGATGTTTTTACTGGAGTTTAATAATTGTGGTGGCAATAGTCTATCAAAGCAAATATTTAAATGTAGTTACTTGTCTGTACAACCATCCTGCTTATCATCATAAGAAGTATGCAGGGCTTCTGCGGCGCTGATGAAACAGATAGAGCCCACTGCTCAGTGTGTGAAATCCCCCAGTTCCTCTCTCAAGTCTTAGAAGATACCACTTCATGGTGGATTAAAACAGAAGTTGCACTCATATCTGCATGTTTCCATCACTCCTCCACTAGATTAAAGAGAAACTTATGTTTCCCAACAGAGGTCTTTATGTAAATAAATTAATTGTGTCCCCTAATGATAAGTTTTGCTTTCATTCTCAAGACGATAAAAAGGGCAATTATCTTCATCTTCATAGACTGTTTTGAACATGAAACAGTAGAAGCAAGTGGATGTTTCTTTTTGTCAGCTGTAGTTAAATGCATTCAAGACAGTAACATTTTGAGCATGCTTTTAGTGCATGTTCTCACCAGCTGTGTCAGTGTCAGCTTGACCAGAGACGTAATCCTACCCTGTCACAAAGCTACTCGGCTAGCCATGTGCCTGGGGTAGTTGGCAGAAGGACTAATGGAGGTTTTCATGCACGTGTCTCAGCTGGCAGGAAACAATTTGCACGTCATGAGTGGGCCCAGAAGGCAGCCTACCTGCTGGGCTGCACCCTGGAGGAGCTCTCCTCCTCCATCTTCAAGCACCAGGCCAAGGGCACCCTGCCCAGAGCCAGCACCATTCGGCAGGCTTCTGATGAAAATGGCACAGCAGATGCAGGTACTCTACAGACCACATTTACCAACAGACTCTTTCCTCTCCATTCCTCACAGCACCACCCCCCTCCCCCTCCTCTGTTTCTCTTTGTCACTCTGTTTCCACACACACACAGACACACATGCACATGCACATACGCCTCTGCTCATCACTGGAGGGAAATTGCATGCTCTGGAGAAAGTAAAGCTTATCTTAGTAATGAATACCACAGCTTTACAATGGCTATTGACAGATAAGTACACACACTATGTCGGGACAAGCAATTTTGGATCTACTCTTCATTCATTGTCCTTGAAATCATAATTGCCTCACATTGATTTTTCACATGTGCAGGTCCTCTGACTTCCATCACGACTGCAACACACTTTGAAGGGCATAAGGACACAGTTAAAAGTCTGTCACAGAAGGGATGGACAGAATTGACCTCTGTTTCACTTTTCCTCTATCTCCCTTCCCACATGAACATACTGTCATAGATGTGTATGCACCATAAACTCACAGTTTTGTGCAATAGTGGAGTGAATTAGGAGAGTTTAACAGGTGGCTGTTGCTGCCAGGCACAGACATGAGCGTGGGCTCTTTGATCTCACCAATTCGGCAACACCTGAGTCCTAAATGACACAGCTAACAGAGGCTATTTCAGACCCAATCTGAATACTTTATGCCTGCCTGTTAGCATAGTATGCGCAAACTTGATGCTGTTGTACATCCTTTTTAGACACAAATGCTGTGACCATAGTTTTAGCTCAAAACATTGACATTTCTTTCTTTAATACAATTAGTTCTCGTATTTGTTGATGGAGATGTTGTGAACTGGCTATTTCTGATCTGTTCTGTGTCTGGCTGCCTTTCATAATAGGATCCAAGGCTACAGCCATGGAGTGTTTAGAGGCCATGGCATCTGGTCTTTACTCGGAACTCTTCACTATCCTCATTTCTTTAATAAACCGGTCAGTATTTTTGATCCAAAGCTTTTTTGAAACTGTGACAAATTGGTGATGGCACATTTTTGGCTGCACCAAACCTACAGAAGCCTGTGCATCACTTAAAATACAACCTTAAAGTCTGCTTGACATACTGATATGCTTATAAATCCTGGCATCTTGAATGAAATTTTACATTACTGTAGATTTTGGGAGTGGGGTTAAGCAATGCCTGTCCAGACAATATTGTTTTTAATGGTTAGTTTAGGAGTATAAGAAGCTATTTTAAATTTAAGGCTTGGGTTTAGGCTTCAGTATAGAACCAGGATTATGTGTAGTGAGGGTTAATGTTAGGGATGTGGTAAAGAGTGCTAAGGTTAAAGCTAAGGGTTATATTCAGTGAATGCAATCAATAAAATTTGGTTTCAAGTATCACAGTGTGTATGTGTGTTTGCGTGTGTGTTTCGCCCTGTGTGCTTCAGGGCCTTGAAATCCAGCCAGCACTCCTTGTGCTCTCTGCTCATTGTGGACACACCAGGCTTTCAGAACCCCAGGCTGGCCAAGCGAGAGTGCGGTGCAACCTTTGAGGACCTATGCCACAACTACACACAAGAACGTCTGCATTCCCTCTTCTATCAGCGCACCTTCGTTCAGGAGTTGGAGAGATACAAAGAGGTAAGGACATGTGAAGTGTTATGCACCACGCAGTACATACAACCTCATTCTCGCTGCCTCTTTCTTCCTCCTACCTGTTTCTCTCTCCCCCTTTGTCTGCCGCTTTCTCTCAGATATATCAACTCCAATAGTGTATGTGTTCACACATCAGACGCACTATCCCTCCCACCTGTCACAAGCTGTGACAAGCCAAAGTAGTTCATGTGTTAGACCTCCTCATTAGCAATGCCAGTCTTCACCTCTTCTGCCGAGATCAAAGTGAAGTCACTCACAACTGCCTTTGGGAGACACGCCCAGCTGCACAGCAGTGGTGTTGCTTCCTGATCAAGGAACTATTCTTTGTCTGTCTTCCTTTAAGTTCTGTGTAGCAGTGCTGGACCATTGCAGCTGGGTGCAGTCATCTCTAAGAATTGAAGACAAAATAGAAATTAGGGATAAATATAAAAGCCTTTTTTCTTTCATCACACATCATTTACATCATCCATTACTGCTGTCCCATCTCAGCTAATCTCAGAAATATCCTTCGTATTGAAAACTTGGCTGATAGCACACTAAAGTTAAACAGAAATCCTGATCATATTACTTTTAATACTGTGAACAAGAATCCTGGGATTTTCCGCCCACCTCCCACCTACATCCTCTGCATGGGAGAAAGGGAATTGAAGCGAAATGAAGAAATATTGCATAAATCTCTGTAGTGTAATTCTCTCATGTCAGTGCATCTTAAAAATATAAGAAGCTGTGAAACTGTCATTGAAAACTGGGTCGAAGGCATTTAACGCAGCTCACAGTATGAACAATGGTGGTGACAGGCAGGTTAAACTGTGATACACACAACGGGCACATGCTTTATTCTTTCACATTAAATGCTGTTGAGTGCTGCTGCAACTGCGTGGATAGTTTTTGTGTATCCTTTGCACATTGACTCCCCACAGCAGAGAACAACAAATCATTTAGGCTACTTCACATACACTGTCAACTGGAACACTGGCATCTGTCACGGCCACACTATTAGCACTGCCAACATTTCCCCACATTCCTAGTGCCGCCTGTACTTTGTCACTGTGAGCTGCTGCATGCCTGTTTTGCTCTCGTGAAGGTAATTTACAGTATTTATTTCCACTTTTATCGCAGAAATGTTATTATCTGCAACAGTAATGAAATCTTTTAGAGGTTCCATTTACCTATAGGAAAAGCAGTCTTAGTAAATGCCAAGCGTTGTTGTTATTGTAATAGATTTGCTCTGGCTTTTAGTTTTCTTACATCTAATATGCCACTGTTTTTCATTTCAATATCCATAAAAATCTTGTGAGTTATTATGGCTGCCTGCACCTTCTCTAGGTGCATTGGCACAGCCACCCCTCCGTGATGAAGGGGGATCAAGATTTTAAATTACTTGGATGACTGGCACTTGTGTGCATAGTTGTGGGACCAGTGCTTGCCTCTGTTGTCTCATCTAGACAAGCCAGTACCCGAGGCTAGGCTGAGACTAATGATTATTTTTATTATCAATTAATCTGACAATTATTTTTTCATGTAATTGTTTGGTCTATTTAACAGTCAGAAAATAGTAAATATTATATTTCCCACTGCCTAGAGTGGTGTGTTCACTTGTCTTGTTTTGTCAGACCAGTGGTTCAAAACACAAAGATATTCAGTTTACAATCACATCTTACCAAGGATTTGCACGTTACTGGAATTACTTCACCCATTACTGCATATAAAAATAATAAGGTTCTAGGGGAAGTATCTTTTGCATTCCTTAAAAATATCTACACCAATTCCCTTATTAAGGAACACCGTGGGACAAGACAACTGTCAAATATTATTTATGACTGTACCCATTATCACTATGATGAGGAGCAGGTACTGGAACAAAAAACATGATATCTTTTGATAGCCCTTTTTACTGCAGCCTAGACAGGCTTCAGGTCAATCTCTTTTGGTAGAGAACTTCTTATCGTGACAGGCCTATTAAATTAGAAGTGGTAAAAGTTATTTACAAAAAACATAAACACACTGAGGTTCCTCCTTTAGCCTTAACAGTAATTCAAATCCTGCACATAGACTACAACTCACCACTATAGTCGTATTTCTCCTGGATTTGGAGCAGGGAAAAATAATGTCCAAATTCCCAAGAAAGCAATAGAATTGCCTGAACTTTTAGCCATTGAGTGTGATGACAGTCTAATGCTGATTGATTGATTGATTGATTGAATAATGCACTACGTTTAGTGCGCCTCTCTAAGGTTGGGTACTTACTGATGCGCTGTTTGACCGGTGGGTCCTGTAGCATTCTGACTAACGTTGAGTTATTAATAACCTTGTGTGCAATAGTCCAACTTCCACCTTCTCTTCCCCTACCTCTGTCTCTCTCTCTGTCTGCACACACACACACACACACACACACAAGATTTAGGGACTGAAGGCTGCTCACCTGAGCCACACATCACTGCGGGTGACATTAGATCATAACTGGAGAAATAAATCTGGGGAAAAAAACTCTGGGGAATAGGAAACTACTCCCACCAGTATATATCACAAATATAAAATTGATTAAATGATTATCAAAACAGTTGCAAATTAATTGTTTAATGGTGTGTTGTCAAATTGTGATGTTGACATTTAGCATGGGTCACATGGAAGCTACTTCTCCCAGGGCCCATGGCAGTATGAGACAAGTCAGCAATGTCCTACAAACTCCTCAGTTCCTGGGTTATCTGAAACTACTACCTCTAGACCATAGAATATTTTAGGGACAGGAAATACGATCAAATCCTGAGCTAGCTTTTTGTGGTCAAACTGTTGTCAGTTTCATGGGCTCCTGGAAAAGGTCTAGTAAAGGGATAGTAGGCTCCTCACTTTGAGAAACATCCAGTCTAGCTGCATAAGCAGCAAACTGTTTGATTTCCTCATCTTCGATATTACCATTTGTCATGGAAAATTATTATTGTATAGCAAGAGAGACAGACCTTACCACCAAACACAGAAAACAGAAGGAAAACAAGTTTGTCTCTGACGAGAAACACTGAAATGCGTCTTTTTATAGTTTTCCCTAGGACAAGATCTGATTGTCTAAGAGACGTAGGCTGCTTGTCAGCTGAGCAGCATTTCACTTCTCAGTATAGACTGAAACCCCAAAACATGTCATGAGCTAATCTGACTTGTTTTCCAGTCTTGAGCAGTCATGTAAGTGACTACTTGTTATTTATGTGGGGGGAGGGGTGGTGCAAAATGGGGCAACATATTTTTTAAGCACTGGGCAGGGACTTCAAATTCTTGTATTTTGTACTTATTTTACATACCATCTGAACCCCAAAGCCCGACAGCAAGTTTAAAGGCATGTTTTCTTTAAAAAATCCCCAAATTTGCACAATTTATCATAGCCAAAAACTGGGAAAACAGAAACTATCATCAGATTTAAAATTTGACCAGAAAATAGGAAACATGACCCAGTCTAATCTTAAAATAGTTATGTCTCTTTTAAACTTTGACAAAAATAAACCATTTACATGAACTAGATCCTGCAAAAAACAATAGATTCTGCGCTCCCGCATGCATGACAATAGTTACAGTCACACACACACACACACACACACACACACACACACATTAAAAAACAAAGTCACATCCCAGCCACCCCTCATCCTCTGATAAATAAAGAATGGTCCCTAACTTCAGCTACCACTGTTTTCAGATAAGCAGAATGGGCATTGCACAGTACTAAAGATTAAAAATGGAAAACTAATGTTGTCATACAAGTTTCATAAATATCATCAACCCAGGGCTCCAAACTGTAAAAAGATATAATCTAAGTGTATTTATTTTTTCCAATTCTTTTATTTTCACTCTCCAAAAAAACAACACTATTTACATCCCCTGTTTCTTCTTTTGTTTGGCATCATCACAAGTCATTAAAGAGTGTGTCAATCTTCCTGTCTTCCTTCAGGAGAACATAGAGCTTGCTTTAGATGACACAGAGCCCAGCACATCCCTGTCTGTAGCAGTGGTAGACCAAGCCTCAAGCCAAGCTCTGGTAAGTTCAGTGTTTTCATGCTTCTGTTGTCTTCATTTCTGGCTCAAGTTTCTGGATATTTTCATGCATACATTTTGTGTTGCCTCTGAATGCTTCTCAGAACACCTAAGAGACTTGCATCCCTTTCATGATCTATTTTCACATGGTAATCTCTGGGCACTCTATTTTATTCAACAGTAATTATCATCTTTTAGCATCAGAAGTTTTCTTTCTGTGAGTTTTTAAATATTGAAGGTGTTTGGCAGAGGCTCAAAAGAGAGGGTAGAAAGCAGGAAAAGAAAGGTTATAGAATTGACTTCAAGAAAGAAAATCGATGTGTAGCCTCTGCAGCCTGTGATCTGCACCATGGAAACAGAAATGGCAGAGTTTAGAGAGTCATAGATCACTCTGGTATAATTCCAATGTGTTTGGTTGGAGTGCTTTACTTTTTAAAGGGTTCACACTCTAATGGGAATGTCATCAGAAGCAGTGAACTGTAGTACATCACACTACAAACCAAAGGGGGGGGAAAAAAACACTGATTCTTCAAAGTCATTTCGAAAGTCAACTCTAAAGATCTGCTGCAAAGAATTAAAAGACATTTTGAACCTTGATTTTTTTTTCACCCACAGATATTTTTTTCTCCTGTTGTAGCTCAGATGTCCGTTATCGCAAACAGCCTTAATGCTCATTCATTGCAAGCCTCATAGTTGTCATATGTCTCCTCCAAACTGATACTCTGTGTTGTATTTGAAGTCGGCATAGTGTGCACTGCTGATAAGGATGTCTCCAGTGTAACTTCCTGATAGCTGCTAAAACAGTTTTTGGTTTTGTGAGTTTGGTTCCCCAAGCTCCCAGGGTGGATTCAGTCATCAGACATGCCAACCAAAGCTGGCTACCTCACTGTGGAGCTCATTGTCATCCACAAAACAATAGTGGCTTATCTAAATGTCTTTGGACAAAAAAAGTGCATCATTTAAACTCTGGCAAAAGTTTAAGAACAAAAAAAAAAAAAAAAAAAAAAACGACAAAGTGTGCTTTTTAATTTTTGAAGTATTTGAATGTACAAACAAAAACCTTCCCCATGCACTTATTTCAAGATCATCAATGCTGGAGTGGGTTTTATTTTCCTCTCTGTGTTCACACTAATTGTACGACTAATTGTATTACTTTTTAATCCCTTTTCCCTCACCACCCTTCGTATTCATGAGCTCTTTTGTTTGTTTCCATTTCGATTATAAGGAAAAGCTAAATTGATGATGCCATTTACAGCAACTGCTGGAGGGTGCAAAGACCACAAATGCTTTTGAAACTTTAATTTCTGATGCTGGTATTAGGCTACTATCATGCCTGCCACAACTAGGAAAACATACAGTGCAGCAAACTACTTTTACTGACATTGAGTGGGACAGAATATTAAAGCAAACACCGACTATAGAGGCCAGCACTCAACATTTGAAGGATAAATTTCAGAAACTTTCATAAGTAGTGATGATTTGTTTTTTTTAATATCCTCTGATTTAATGTGTTCGCATTGAATAGCAAAAGCAAGATGAATGTCCTTGTGGCAAGGTGTTTATGTGAGGAACTGTTGTAAAAACATAATCTTTTTGGAGTCCAATAGGTAAAACAGAAACGAAGTTAAAGGTACAGTGATCATCACAGTCTCACGGCAGAACATTTTGTGTCCAGACTGGCATTGCACTAAAGACCCATGACCTTTGCGTGTGTGTGTCTGTGGGTGTACATGTGTTTATTTGACAGGTACGGACAGTGCGGACAGATGAGGCACGGGGCCTGCTGTGGCTAATGGAGGAGGAGGCGCTGCAGCCTGGGGGGTCAGAGGAAACCCTCTTGGGACGTCTCTTTAGCTACTATGGACCTGCTGAGGGCGAGAGTAAAGGCGAGGAGAGGACACACACACACACACACACACACACACACACGCACACACACGCACGCAGACATAAACTCAAACATTCTTAAAAAATGGCCTGAAGGTTTTTACTTGAAAAAATCTTTTGAAAAAAAGCTACTATGAATATTCAATCCCAATATAATTAGCAGTATATTAATATCAGTGATGTTGCCAAAGCAATAACATGGTGTAATCATTGACTGTATATATAGATGGACGACATGTCTCCACTTACTCCCACTGGACAAAAATGGAGCCAGATATCTCAGACACAGGCGCTGTAATCTTGCGTTGGTGATGTTATTTGAAGCCAGAGTTACACAGTAGTTATCGAGGAGAAGATGCCACAATATCGAGGTCCCGCCATACACCTGCATGACTCGATTGCGAGCACAATCACAGCTGATAATCATGACATCACACCCGATTTTTAAAGCATCAAACAATGATTAAAACCAAGCTTAGCAGAAAAATGAAAACGTGAGCATACATTAGTGTGATAAGAACTACCTAACATCGTAGAAACCATCTCTGGAAAAAGCTTATTAGACGTGTACTTTGATTTTTTTAGATTGGCCAATGTTCAATCATCTTACGTGGAGGGGGCAGGGTTTATGACCCGTATTGTAGCCAGCCACCAGGGGGCAGTCAAGATGTTTTGGCTTTACTTCTGGATAGCCGCTGTGTCGTCAATCTTTAGCATGCAGTCTATGGTATAAATAAACACACTTGTTGTAAGCATTTATCTCTGCCCTTGAGGCATAAGAACATTATGTGCAATTTGTGATCATTTGTGAGAGCAGAATCATCCTTTACTCTCTCTTTCACAATATTTTCCAACTCTTGTTACACGTTTAATTTCAGATAAAGAGATTTCACCTTGTATTTTTAACAGTGTTCGAGACTATAGTCCTCCAGTGAAGACTCCTAAGCTGTATTGTATCATGGAGAGCAGGCTCTTCATATCTGTATAATAGACTGTACACAAAGCACTATCTGACAGATTTACTATAGATGACTCACCCTTTCTGTTTATATTGTTGGCAACCTTGACAACTGTTACTTGCCAAGGTTACAGCTTATAGAAATTATCCTAATAAAAGTCAATAGAATTGTGGAAACGTGTTGTTGCAGCCTCCCAAAACAACAGCTGAAATCTTTTCATTCATACTCTTTATACAGGCCAGATTTGAGCTCTGTCTCCAGTTTATCACCCGTATCTCTTTGATAGTCCACCGCATGAACAACTAGGTCGGGAACAGATTGTCTTTTATTATGACTGTGTCAGTAAAGTTTATGTAGGTGTGTGACAGCCTGCGCATACCAGAGTAATCAAGACAAGATGAATCTTTGATAAACCCTTCATGCAACACTTTCCTAACCTCCTGATGGAGACTGTTCATTTTTGTCATTCTCTCAGTACATGTACAATGAGCCAGGGAGTCTCACACTGCCTCCTGCATTTACATCAGGTCACACTTTCCTCCTGAAGAGTGAAAAGGATAATCATTTCCTGCTGGGCCACAGTCACGGGACTGACTGGGTGGAGTACGATGTCTGCGGGTGGCTGAACTACGCCAAGCAGAATCCTGCAACTACCAATGCTACAAGCCTCCTGCAGGACTCCCAGAAGTAAGGAGCACACCTGCAGGAGAACCCTAGCTTTCAGGGGTCATTACATGAATTATTCCTTTAGTGGATTTTTACAAAACTTTAGGCTTAAATAGTGTATCTCTTACAGGAAGATCATCAGCTCGTTGTTCATGAGCCGAACGGCTGGAGCCACTGTCCTCTCCGGTTCCATTGCAGGCCTTGAGGGGGTTTCCCAGCTTTCCTTGCGAAGGGCCACTAGCATGAGGAAGACCTTCACCACAGGGGTGGCTGCTATCAAGAAGAAGTCCTTGTGTATCCAGATAAAACTGCAAGTGGTAAGAGGAGAGGACAGAACTAATCAGTCAGTCAAACTTTGTTTTTGTGTCAACTCCAAGGACACCGAGGAACAACATCCCAGTCAGCACCTTTATCATTAATCGGTTCCTGTTTGGTAACAGGTGGGAACCTGACAAGTTGATGTGATAAATATATCAGGGCTCATACTTGTGAAATTGTACTGCAGTGTACTTTGGACTCTGTAGCATAGTTTTAAAGAAAATGGATGAGATGACAGCCAGTATTTGGGCTGCACCCAGAGATAGATTTAAAAGTAATATTAGGCCTGGTGGTAGTGTGCCATGAGAAGAGCCCTGCAGCTGTTTCTCACTTTCCACAATATTCTGCACATGGTATTGTTTTGGCAAATAGATGATGGTTAGGATATGGTAAGGGATAAAAAAGAAAAAAAAAATCAAGAATTTGAAAATACTTGGATTCAGAGGGGCTCCTTAAAAATGCCCAGATTTAGCATTTTGGAATTTTTTGAGTTTGAACGTCTGTTGGTTGTTTGACTCCAGAAAACAATCAACTTTGTGTGGAGAATTGTGTGTGTTTATGTCTCTGTGTCGAGGCGAGGCCCCGTACCCCTTTCTCCCTAATGTTACCTGTCCAGCATGCTTTGCAAATGTCAGTTTAATGACCTGTAGCTGCTCAACCTAAGTTAAAAATGGCCACTAAATGTCCCAAAAAATAAATATTTCGCAAAATGCAGTTACTGAAATAACAAAATCAAGTGTAGACAGTGTGAAAGGAGCATGCAAAAGGAGACAAATACAAGCACTCACAAAGAGTACTTCAATATTGTGAGCTATGCTATATTTTTATATGTGCTTGCTAACCTGTTCATGTTCAACAGTTATTATTAGTCCAAATCAGTGTTAAGTAATTGTTGTATGTACAGTGTTTACTGTTCTGCTGGACGCTATAACCATCTAACTTTATCCGCCAGGTTGAACTGTGCTAATGTAGCTGCTAGCTAGCTTATTTTCAGTGTTGAGAGTAATGTTACTCAACATACTTTTGTAATGCATTGCAATAATGATTACTTTGAGTAGTTACAAAGTAATATAACGCATTAACAATAGGATTTCAGTAATATTACAGTTAGGTGCTTGAAACAACAGCAATGCCCAACTGTAGATCAGCTGTTCAGTGTTTACAAAAACTCCAACTGAGGCATTTTAAGAGTAGCTTTTAGCTCTTCTAGCTGTCTTGTGGTGCCCACAGGTGGCTTTCTGCGCTCAAACTGCCTGAATCAGACCCAGCAAGTCCAAGAGTAATGCTGAACTGAAGATCGGTTCCCAAAAAGTGCTTAAAAAGTCATTGAAGTGTATCATTACAGAAGAGTGGCAACCCTATGTGTGGTCTTTAAACCTGGTATTTGTACTGGAATTAAAGTAGCAACAACCATAGAAAATTGTTTTATCAAGCAAGAAAATAATAACCCATTGTGCATTATTTACAGAGGCATTATAATGCCAAAATTTACACGAGGATCATTACTATGAGATTTTAATTAAGGAAAAACAAAACAAAAACATCTTGTCCTTATTTACTTCCTGCAGCCAGGGACACATGTTTTGGATGATTGAGCATATAATAAGTTTGGTGTACGTTCAAAAATTGTATTAATATTGTAGGTTGTGCATGTCAGAATCAATATGCATAGCATATGTTTGTTTTAAGTAAAAAGTTAAACTATTGATTGCATGTAGATTCGACAGTGGAAGATAAGGCTTCAGCCCTAACTGTGCTCCGTATTTTCCAGGATGCTCTGCTTGACATGGTGCGGAGGTCCAGGATTCACTTTGTTCACTGCATATTGCCCAAGGCGGATGCCCTTAAGGCTTTGAGTGGATCCCTGTTCAAAGGAGGGGAATGTGAGGCTCAAGGGGAGACTGGAGATCCCGGCTTAATGCAGCTGGATATAGCCCTGCTCCGTGCTCAGCTGCGCGGCTCCAAGCTGCTGGATGCTCTCCGTATCTATAGGCAAGGTGAGGTAGCTGCCTTCCTCACATACTAAGGACAGGTGTAACAATACACACCTCTCCTTTTCTTTCTTTTTGGGTCCCTCCTTCAATATCTGTTACAGACATTTCCAGAATATAATGTTGTAATTTGATACTGACACACAGGCTACCCTGACCACATGGTGTTCTCTGAGTTTCGCCGCCGCTTTGACGTGCTGGCACCGCACCTCACCAAGAAGCACGGGAGGAATTACATCGTGAAGGATGAGAAGAGAGTAAGTCAATCAGCGAGAAAGGAAAATGTAAAGCTCCGCCAGTGGCCAAGCACAGCAAAGATTAATGTTGTGAAGAGGCAGCTTCATTACATCTGCCCCTGAATTGTCAGCAGCCAACTGACAGAGAAATAAACCCTCATTCATCAGAGCCATTGTAATGATCTAATCAACTTAACCTTATCAGTATCATGCCTGTTAAAGAGGCAGATCGCTAGTGCGGCTTAGAAAGTGCTTTGCTGCATTCAAAGCGGCAAAATACCACTCAAGTACATGTACTTATCTTTCTGGGCATTGGAAACAAGCTGCCAAGGTTCTACCCTGTTTTATTGACAGCACTGGTGTTTTACCTTTGTAGTGCTTTTGTTTTAAAGTTATGGATAAGGATTGTGAAAATAACCTTTAGAAAATGCTTGGTGTGAGTTTTATTCATCAAAGTTAACTATCAATGAAGGCGTGCTGTGCATTGGTGCATTGGTCCTCTGCAAGGGAAGTCCCGCTTGAAGTGCAGTGAAGAGTAAAAGAAACACTAAAGTTTGTTTCTAGAGAGAAATGAGAGAGAGAGAGAGTGAAAGAATGGGGTTAAGGGAGAGAAAAGCTTTTTTTCCCCAGTGTCCATGTTTTGTGGCTGAGTTTCTGTGGAAACACTGGCAAACAAAAGCCCCTCAGTGCTCGTGGCAAACCTCTCCTGGTGTAATCTAGATGCGGTCTTTTAGACTCTAGGCTCAAGTAGAAAGAGGAGGCTGAGACAACAATACACCTACAGTATACAGCCCGGTAGATGGACAGAGAAAAGCTCCAGGCTGGCTGATGGTGTATCTCTACATTGGCTATGCATGTTTAAAGCTGCAATAGGACCAAGAATAACCAGGGGGTTATGAAGAATATGCCAGGAGCCGGTGGATTATGGTGGGGGGCAAGTTATAATTGATTTGTGGTTGGGAGGTTCTGAGGAGCCAAACTTTTCCTGTTCACACTGACTTACTTTCAAAACAAAACCCAGCCGGGAATGGATGTGAGAGGAGAGGGGGAAACTGCACTGTACCATTAGTTCAGCATGGCAACTTAGGGGAACTGTGGACTACTGAAGTGTTGCAGTGTCAGTAGAAGTTCCCACTGGATCCAGCAGTTGAAAGACTAAGTGTGTGTGTATGTTTGTGTTCATGTGTGCCTTTACCCAGGCTGTGGAGGAGCTACTGGAGTCCTTGGATTTGGAGAAGAGCAGCTACCACATGGGTCTCAGTAGGGTAAGTAATGCCACCGCATCTCAAACAAATAAACAGCTTCAAAATTATTGAATAAACCTTTGCTGTGAATCGCTGCCAGTTTCACTCTTCTTAAAGCTCTAAGCACAGAGCTGCAGTACACAACTCCTTTCATCCTTGTGTTTTTTACTTTAAAAGACACTTGCTGTCTGGGGGAAGTGTATCTTTCATTACACCTGTCCCTCTTTGAGGTTTGTTTGTCATCCTTGTTTTGGAGAGTTGCCAAGCCTGGCCCCTTCTTCCAGTCTTATAGCCAGTGGCTACCCAAGAGGCATGTCTCTACCCTGCCCGATGATGTGACCGTAATTCTCTCTTTCTTTTCAGGTCATTAGAGCAAATTCTCGCAACTGATGGCCCTCTTTGTTTTTCCCCATGACCGTTGTAAAGTAATCACAGTAAACACTGCCTGGCACACTGAGGTCTAATCCTATCAGCCGGAAAATGGCCATCAGCCAAGAAGGAAATCAAAGGAAACAATAATGTAGAAAACAGTGGAACTTGTGCTCCCAGATACATGCGCTGTACAGGGTCTCCTTTTAAAAAACACATGACACAAGAATGGTTTGGAGGCAGCGGCTTTGCATGGTGCCACACTTTGGAGTGTGAAATGGGCTCAGAAGTAGACAAGCACAGTTGGCCATTCACAAAGCATTCCAGTGGCATCCTAGGAACCTGTCTCACTTGCATGCCAATTACACCAGCCCCAAATAACCTTACAGCAGTGGTATCACAGCTTTTGATGACAGGATCTGCCATTAGAGATAGCCACGTGTCTACAAACAGCACGTACATTTTAGAAAGTACCACACGCATCAGATGTTGGCTCCTGCTCAAACCCCACTAAGCAATTTGAAAAGTCATATTCACTGATGTCACTGAAGGCTTCGCCTCTCCCTGCTGGTTTCCAGATTCCACTCCTGAAGCTGCTCGATCATTTTCAGCTCCTGCTCTGTTAACAAATCACATATGGAACTGATAAATTATGAAGCATTGGGACTTGTATTGAGAGAAAGTCCATGATCCATCGGTTTTAATAGCTTGCTGCCTTTGTAACCGGAATGCATTCACAGGGCCTAATCCCTCTGAGGTATAGAGAGGCCATGACGTGATCTGCTTTATATTAGCTGTTTACCTGTTTTACCTTTGGCCCAGATTAGAAACAGACAAGGCTGATTGTCCCAGATAATCACTTAATCACAGCTTTCTCACTTAGATAAGACTCTCCTGTCCGTGGATTACACTTTCTTTTATTGATTTAATGCTTCGGTGCACTTATTTACTTTTAAACTCTGTTCTGTTTATATTTTTTGCTCTTGCACTTCACATTAAAACAAGGCCTCTAAATCCAATTTCCCCCTGGCTAAAATGAGCATTACATAATCTCTCAATAATTTATCCTTTGCTAATAAGTTAATTTGATTTTATGTGTGTGTGTGTGTGTTTGTGCTTTGTTCTAGCTGTTCTTCAGAGCTGGCACCTTGGCTAAGCTGGAGGAACAGAGGGATGAGCAAACCAAGCGTAATCTCACCCTGTTTGAAGCTGCCTGTAGAGGCTACCTGGCGCGGCAAGCCTTCAAGAAGAGGAAGGTAGGCAAGACGTCACATGGAGAAGAAGGGCTAAGACCTCAGCAGTGGGACCTCCCCACTGGTCCTCCTCGTGAAAATAATTGGAGGCAGACATTACTGTTTTGAAGAGGCTGTAGCTCACTCATTTTTGTGAAACTAGACAAACTAAGGCATCCATTGGTACCAATCACTTTGGCATAGCTTGTTGATAAGGGGGCTAAATAGCGCTCCAAATTTGGGATACATTTTGGCGAGGGAACAACTACAATAAGAATTTTCAAAGGAGTCTATTAAACTTTTTTAAAATTTTTAGAAATATTAACTCTCCACATTGACACAGTTTTCAACTAAGTTATACTTCAACAGCATAATCAACTTCCTGAAAATTCAGAGAATCTATGAATAATTTCTAGGGGTGCCACCAAGTCTAAGCCAGTAATACCAAGGATTTATTCATCCAAACTGAATTATCTATCTCACATTTAATTCATATCATTAGCTGAATGAGAGAAAATCAAATGGATTTATTTTAATACATTGCAAGACACGAGTTAAAATTGCAAAAATAATTCTGCAAGCGAACAAAGTTTAGTATGAAGGTCCATTTTGCTGCTAAGCTCTTTTTTAATAAAGTAGGTGAAGAATGTGAGCTCCAGAGGCCTTGTTGCCTTGGAGTCCACCAGGAGTTGAGAGTTCCATGTTGAGAGCTAATTTTAGTGCCTGTTTGCTCTGCTCTTCGGGTAGATCTAGCCCGCTCTGCTGTAAATCTTCAACTAATTATAAATGTCTTCTCTAAATCAATTGCCCTTACACCCTCCCTCCCGCTCTGTAATCCATCCAGTCAGCTCTCCCACGGGGATATTTGATGGTGACACGTCCATTTCTGTTGCATTTTATCAAACTACTCCCCTTAAATGCAGCCTTATCAAGCATACTGCTGACTCACACACCCATCTGCTCCACCCATCTTCCATTTTTCTCCCAGCATGTGATGGGTCCATCTCTCCGGACCTCATACGTGTCCTCTTGTGATATATGGAACCCCGCAGTCCTTCTCCCTCTCTGTGATTACTATTTAAGTGAATGTGCCGCTTCAGCTGGCTAGTGATGAACCAGCAGAAACAGAATCAACATTGCTGCTCTCCATCCAGCATGACATGCTGTTAGTGAGTAGATATCTTGTATATGATGCCAGTAAAACTATTAAATTGTCATCTTTGCAATAAGGTAAATCAATATGACCTTTTATATTACTGGACTTCTAGCTTTCCTCTGATATTTTTACCATGAGTGTCTGAGTAATGGGTGTTAGTTAAAAATGGGGAACCAAGGCAGGCCAGTGTATTTTCTTTATTATGTTCAAAGGTCATTATTCACACAGTGAAGCAGGCTAAAGGCCCAGTGCTTCATAATCTGCTAGAACTTGGAGTAAATCAACAGCGAGGAACCATTCAAGATTGCCAGGCAACTACGCAATTACAGAAGTCATTAGCTAAGAGACATTTTTTTCCCTCTGCCCCCATGTGCCCCCTATCTCCTGCAAATGTATCTATAATAGAAAGATAAGAATTCATTTTCATTTTGTCTGTGAGTTTATTGCTCTTAAACTTGGTATAGGTTGGCAAGGTAAGATACACATAACATACAATTATGAACATGTATGAATGAGACCGAAGATTCTGTCACGTCAGGGCTAAAGGATGAAGGACGGTTTGAATAAGCCTTTATTCAAACCGTGCACATGATTATGCACATTACTTTTATGGTCATACCCAGTGTTTACTCAAAATTCAACTCAATTAAAAAACTTCATTCACCCACAGCATGGCGATTAAAAAGTACATGCAACAGGGCACACACACACACACACAAGCACAAATATAACAAGGACCAGTTGTAATACTTTAACAAATAGTTCAGCATTTTACAATTTACACAACATTTTGCAGAGAGTCAAATGAAGATTAGTGTGACTGCCATGTCTGTATGGTAAATGTGAAGCCAGCACCAGCAGCTGGTTATTGTAGGTGAGAACAAAGACTGTAAACAAGGGGAAAGAACTATACCTGGTTCTGTCCAAAGGTAACAAAGTGCACCGGGCCCAAAAATTGCCTGGCACATCAACTCCCTGTAAAACAATGATGTTTCGATATGACACTTAGGTTTTTATATTGCTTAAACAAATGAGATATAACATTTAACCACTGAGCCTTAAACGTACCAGGTGGTACATCTTGTTCACTCTAGATAGTGTCATGCAAGGTACTGAAAATTAGTAATCAGTTACAGTTACTAGTTACTATAAGTAAAGTAATTAAATTACTTTACCATTTACTGTATATAAAAGTAGTTACTTACTTGCATTACTTTTGAACATCTTATTCATATCCATTTTATATGACTTACATATTGCTGTGGAAAAGTGTGGGACAAGACAACTGTCAAATATTACCTATGACTCTAATTGGAGAATATATTTAGTACCATGTCTAGTTACCACCAAAACTAGGAGAATTAGAGTGACACATTACTTCCTTTGGAATAATCCAGTATTCATAACCAACAAAACAAATTTGCTAAAACAAAAAAAACAGTTTTCAGGCCTTGTAGTCATTCCCACAGTGTAGCTGAAATAACTTTGCACAGTAGCTGAGGATGATGGATGACTGATAGATAATTGGATAAAAAAGCCATTCAAGCTGAGCTATGCCTCATGTCACAGTACAACATACAGGACATGGTCCATTCTGATTTTATCCATGGAAGGTTCCTGGTGCAGGTATTCACTGCATTGAAATAGTGCAATCATACATTATCAAACTCCGGTCTTTTCCAATAATGGAATGATTTGACAAGTCATATGTATCCTTTAGAAAGAATAAATCTAAGCTTTTAACATTATGAGGTCAGTATGTGCAGTAAAGTGTCAGATTGACATGTGAAAATGTGCACTGTCAAGAATCAGAAGTGAGAAGCAGAGCCAGTCTGATTTGCTTTCCCTTGCTTTCCTCTCCTCCCCTCACCTACGGCTAAAGTAATGGCAGTATGCTAGATTTATAACTATTGAACTGTTACATGTGTCTCGTATTGCAGTGATTACCTGAAAGGCATTTTTTCCTGCTGAAACTCATTCTGTTTATATTATTCCTGATTCAATTAGTCGACACCATGGTAATGGGACAGAAGCAGGGCTGTGGAGTGATTTTAATCTCTGCTTCTCTCCATGATTTACAGACTGTGTTGCTGTTCAATCTTAGAGTAATCATTGTATAATAACATCCACTTGCGCCTTTGCTGTTACCCTGTTATCCCATTGTGAATATTGATAGGCCTCTTGCACCGTTTAAAGTATCCAGTCTTAGCAGGTACAGTAGACGATAGTTTGCCTCTGAAACAGTGAATATGAGTTCTGGTGAAGCCTCTCAGACTCTGACACATGCTGGGTGATGTATATGGATGTGACAGAAAGTCACAAGTTCCCTTTGATTGATATTCCCTGGCATGTTAACCTTGTGAAGCTGTGCCAGGCCCATGTGACATTAAATGACAAAGCCATAATTTTTCTTGTTTTTTTGCCTCTTTCAACTGTCTCCTCAAGGGGACAACCTGACATTTTAAAAGTCTGTTATTTTGCCTCAGCAGGCACTTACCGCATTGGGAGGTTTGTCCTTCAGGTACCCTACACATTTTTTTTTTTACGTTGTTGTTATTTGCATTGAAATCAGTAAAGCACTGTAAAGCAGCAAACGTAAGCTAGCTTTAGCCTAGTAACATTATATTTATTCATTTGAACCTTTTCCTCTTATTGCAACAGTGCTCACTGTATTTTATGATTTATCTTTATCAGACAGGGATACAGGATATCATGATACCATGCAGTCACATATGGAAGAAACATGAATACCTCCCACTGTACAGACATGGATAGGCTCTGTATTGGTATCAGGTACATTTCTTTGTATAATGTGCACTGATTACATTATTTAAGGCCATGGTAACAGCTAGGATTATGGCTCATAGAAATGCATATTGCAGGATTGAAATATCATTTGATAGTATCATTATGGTATTGTCCAGGCATTCAACAGCTCCTTGATTAGGCCCATAGACTATATAAAATAATGATGTAGCTACTGTGATGTCACCCTTTGGTTTGTGGACTCCCGTTTTGAATCATCGAGTTGGGCATTTGTGCCATCAACATCTTGGATTTTTGGAGCCAGAAGTGACCATATTTGGACAATAGGGTGGAGATAACCCTAACTGTGACAATGCTAATGCTAATTTTTGCTTGTGAAAAACAGGCTTAAAACCATTAAAAGAAAATGTGCTTATCAGGAAAAGTGAACATCCAACTCCTCACAGTGTCTTTTAGTGCAACCAAAGGATTTTTTCAGGAGACCAAAAAGTTGCAATAGACTCCCATTAACTGAAATTTGGCAGCACAGCGGTACAGTGGTGAGAATTGTCACCTCTCAGAAAGAGGGTTCCCTGGTTCGATCCCAGGGTGGGGGAGCATCAGCGTGGGTTTTCTCCAGCTACTCCAGCTTCCTCCCACAGTCCAATGACATGCACATTAGGTTAATTGGTGACTCTAAATTAGCTGTAGGTGTGAATTTAAGTGTGAATGGATGTCTGTCTCTATGTGTCACCCCTGTAATAGCTAAGCAGCCTGTCCAGTGTGTACCCCGCCTCTCGGCTGATGTCAGTTGGGACAGGCTCCAGCCCCCCTGGGGTTATGGAAAAATGAATACAGCTATGCCTTGACTCCTACCTAACCAATGCTGTTGCCGTTGCATCGACTTACCAATGGACAGCACCAACCTGCCGCTCAAATTGGCTGTGCCCTTAATTATGCATAACTTTAAGCCTTAATACCATTTAAATGGGTGAGTTATAAAATCTCACCCCCATACAGTTGTCATGAACAGGGAAGTATGCTATAGAGACCCAAATATTTTTTGAACCAGGCTGTGAACATGTTCATTTCTGCTGTAAAGTTGGGCATTTTAACATGGTGGTCTATGGGGATCAACTCACTCTTAGAGCCGCTGCACTTCTGCGTTGGTTTCATCTTTAAGCCCTAGAGGTTGCTGCTTGATTAAGCCATACCTGTGATCAGTCGCTGTCCTTGAGCAAGGCATTATCTCATGCTGTAGAAATCCCCAGAGCATGACCATGTAAGTATTCTCTTCAGAGGTGGGATCATATCCATACATATGCTGTGCATGCACACACTAGGACACATTTTTAACTCTGATGGAAATGTAGAACATCGAGAAAGAGAATGAAAACACGCTTTTGTCTTAATCTTGGCTCATAAACCTAATTCACATCACACTGTCTTACAGCTGTCACACCCTCTTAATGTGACATGAATACCAAAATGTTTATCCATGGTGTTCATGCAGAATAATCGTTTGTTTGTTTTCTATTCATTTTTGACTAAATATGACAAGTGAGACCTGTTTAAATCTTCTGTCAGAGATTTGCTGCATTTTACTCCATGTTAAGGCTTTCACTGTGTGACAAATCCTAATTGGTCATAGAGAGTACCTTCAGGGCGAAATGTACCTGATGCTGAGAATTGCGTCGCTCTAATTGGGTTTGCCCATAATCTGCTGCTGCTGGAGAGCCTCATGCATAAGCAGCATGGAAATCGTGTAATACTTGGAATTAGCTGCCAACATGTTTGATTTAATTAATCAAAAATTAGCTTCCAGCCTTGGAACACAGTCTGCAGAAACTCTCCGGAGGAGGCTGGGAAGTCCTGGGTTAGCTGCGAGCCCATACACAGGCAGTATAAGAGAAGAATGAGAGAGATGAGTTTTTTTCTTTTCAAATATTGTTCATGATATGTGAACAGTGGATGAATTCTGTAAAGAATTTATCCCAGTGAGTAATTAAGATGTTCCTATTTGTCTGGCATTGTTTCATGGACCTCTGGACACTGCCACCCTGTGATGTGTGCGCATTCCAACACTTAATAAACCATCTGTTTCTATATAATGCATTTAACACCATGGTACTGGACAAATTGCTGCAGTAAGGCTATTATTATGTTTGTTGTCTTGGTTATGAAACACTTATTTGTATTAGAAGATCAATTTACAGATACAGTTGCAAGCAATTAGATAAATATTACATTACCAATGACTCAGTCTGCGTATCTGTGTGTGTACACTATAACAAACATCCCAATTTCCGTAGATGTTCCTGTTTGGTGACTGCATGTCCGTTTGTGTGTTTCAGATTCAGGATCTGGCAATCCGTTGCATCCAGAAGAACATCAAGAAGAACCGTGGCGTGAAAGACTGGCCATGGTGGAAGCTCTTCACCACAGTCCAGCCCCTCATTGAAGTCCAACTCACTGAGGAGCAGATGCGAAGCAAAGACGTGAGGAAGCCTTTCTGTGTGATACACCCAACCTGATAGATTCCTCTCAGTTAGACCCTAATCTGCTTTAAAGAAGCACTACCTGCCGCAGCAGCACGGAACTTCCTGTTATTAATTATTGATGTTTCTTGTAATACTTAATATTTAACCGTTGTACCTGTAACATTACAAATAAGCTATATAGCTGCATTCTGTGCTCCAGGAGGAGATCCAGCAGCAGAAATCGAAGCTTGAGAGGGTGGAGAAAGAGCGGAATGAGCTGAGGCTGAACACGGATCGATTGGAGAGCAGGGTGGGTCCCTTTGCCTGTGGCAATGCATGCTGGGAGGACTGTGTTTGAGTTAAACTCTTTCATTTCAGTTAAAGATCTGATTACTAACTTGTACAAGAACAGTGGCAAATATTTTGTGGTTCTGTGTGACACCCTGTCTGTGTGTGTGTTTGTGTCCAGATCTCAGACTTGTTGGCAGAGCTGGCTGATGAGAGAAGCACGAGTGAGTCAGCGTCCCAGTTGCTGGAGACTGAGACTTCAGAGAGACTCCGCCTGGAGAAGGACATGAAGGATCTACAGGCACATATATACACTGATAAAAACACACAGCGTATTATTTAAAAAATTCAAATTTCAATGTGACTGACAAGCTCTTATTTTGATTCCTGTCTTAATCTATACATTCCAGGCTAAGTTTGATGCGGTGAAGAAACAATTAGAGTCACAGGAGATGGAGGTGATGGAGGCTCGGCTCATGAAAACATCAGAGCTCAATGGAGAGTTGGACGATGACGATGATGCTGGTTAGTTGAGCTAGGAACTGGTAGTTGTCATTTGCAGGTGCAGACCTTGGATGTAGAAAGAGAACTGGATACAAGGTTGGAGGCAGGGGCCCTTTTCATTCCTATGAAAGTTGCTTAAAGGGAAATTTTAGCTTATTTCAACCCGTCTCCTATCGTCCTAAATTTGGTTCAAGTGACCAGTGACATACAGATAATAGTTAGCATGTTAGCCGTTAGCCTAGATACAGCCGTAGCGTCAGACCTGTTAAAATGTAAGAGAACGGGCAACCTTCAAGTGCAAAGTTAGTCCACTAAACAAACTTTTTTTCCACAAAGACCGCCTCATATCGTTAGGATAAATGTCAGAGAACATATAGAAAACGACATGTAAACGTGTTGTCTTACCTTACCGGTGTGCTGCCATGTTTGTATACAATTTAGCTCTGCTTCCAAAGCGCAGCTGAAATATCGCGAGAACAAGCAGCGATCTCATAGCGTGCCTGAACAAGCAGCAACAGCGGGAAGGCAGAACCGGACGGTCGCCTGGACAGAGGAGGAGGAGGAGGAGAGAGAGAGGCGCAACAGGTAGAGGACGAGAGAGGAGGAATGGCTGCCACAAGGCTGCGTAGCTCTGGAGATTGGTGGTGTACCTGTGGATGCTGTGCCCCAGTGCCCACAGAAGAGGAATGCCTCTGTTGCAAGGAATGGGACCGGTTGCAGCCTTATTTTCAAGGTCTGGATGTGACCGAGGACGAGACACCTCCACCTGGAGTAACGTTAGTATCCAGCTGGGCTTTATCTAGAGCTGACGAGATATATTTCGGTCACGCTTTGGAAAGCAGAGTTAGAGGGATAAACAAACATGGCAGCACACCGGTAAGGTAAGACAACACGTTTAGATGTCGTTTTCTATATGTTCTTTGACATTTATCCTAACGATATGAGGCGGTCTTTGTGGAGAAAAAGCTTGTTTAGTGGGCTAACTTTGCACTTGAAGGGATGCCCGTTCACTTACGTTTTAACAGGTCTGACGCTACTATGCGCCCCGGCTGTATCTAGGCTAACGGCTAACATGCTAACTATTATCTGTATGTCACTAGTCACTTGAACCAAATTTAGGACGATAGGAGACAGGTTGAAATAAACCGAAATTTCCCTTTAATGGCACATGAGCTCAAAAAAGCTTGTTACCTGGATCTTCTGCAGTGTGGGGGGCTACAGAACAAGTGTGCTAGAAACTTACAGCGGCCGAGCAGCTAACTTCCAGTTTTGCACTCTGCTAACTTGAAAGGGGATAAAATGACTTAATCATACGACTCTTCTAGACTTTAGAAATGTTATCAGACCAAAAAGATGAAATCCTGATAGTGAAACAAGTCATTTTATGAGGATTATGACGATAAAAAATGTATCTACTTGTCTCTTTCACAATGTAAGTCTATGGAAAAAAGTATTTTTGGGGCCAATGGCATCATGTGACACACCCGGAAGTTGTAATTTCACATTTGGCCACTATGTGAAATTGGCTTCAAAGCTTGGCACTGTTCCTGGTGGCTCAGTGCAGACACGAAAGACCATAGGTGTAGATTTTGGGGCGACGCAGGGCACATGTCCCCCACCACTAAAAACATTAAATGCATTTACACCATAAACTGATGCCAAAAAAGCACAAATTGGTGCATAAGTATTCACCAGAATGCAGTAGTGCTCAAAATTTTCTGGCACACGACCCCTAAAGCTCCTATTTAATATACTCCCCCCCCTCAATGTTGAAACAAAACCTACACCCTTGCCAGAGACAGTCATCCATCCTTGTATTTAAATCTACTCCCAAAATTACAGGAGGACTTTTCTCTCTTTTTGCAATCACAGTCTTGGTCATCAGTGTTTTTAAACATTTGTTTTCATTTCCCTAATTAATTGGCCCCTGTGACATTTGCAGCAGCTCGCCAAGACCCGCCTAATGGGCATTTCAGCTCAGGTCAGAGGCATAATTTACTGAACCGTACATACCGGCATTATGTGCACAGTTTGAAAAATCTCCTTTACACTAATTGTAGCTGCAGGAATTAGTGGCGTTGTTTGACTGTTTCAGCGGGAGACATGGCAGCGAGACTTGGTCACATAATGCTATTAAGTATATTTTCCAAGTTTGGGATTTACCGCTAGGGGATTAAGATGTTCGCTCCCAGGCGTACAACTAATGCCTGTTGCTGATTGGTCCCCACCTGCTGGGAAAGAGAGCTCCCGCTGAGAACATATTGTCCGTGAGACTTTTTTCTTTCCCGCCGCGTTCCCACCCCCCTTCAACCCACCTCAGCAGACAAGCCATTACAGAGCATATCAGAATTCTTAGATGAATGAGAAAATAATCGTTGGGATCAGAGCCGGTGGCCCTGCAAGTTGTCATTATGCTATATATATGCTAATGAGCAGCACTGATGGAGGAGCCGGTGTTGGTATGTGAAGGAGAAATGGACAGCCTCTAAAATGATAAGGCTTGGAAATGAACCTGAACCTGAATATCTGCCCGGCTGCTGTTATAGTTCTGATAGCCTCTGACAGCTCCAGAATTAGGGTCGGCTAAGAACTGTGGAAAGTGCCACTTAGACATGTCCTTCTCTAACTACTATTGTGGTGTGCTCAGAATTCTTACCTCAGGTTTATCCAAGATTAGAGCTGAAACGCAAAGGCTGCTTTGTAGTTTCCTGTCCAATTTTTTGACCTTATAAGGTTGGGATTTGATGAAAGACGTTTTATTTCCTGAGAGATTATATTATTTCGGTACTTGAATGTGATAACCATCACAGCCAGTACAGTGCACTCCATAATCCACAGCATCCATCATTTCTGAGCTTTTGAGCCTTTTCGTCTGTGTACCCTGCTAGACCTGCATTAAAGGCAGGAGACACCCAAATGTCACACAGACATTTTCCGAATTGTATGTCTTTCCTCCAGGAGGCGAGTGGCGGATAAAATACAACCGAGCCATTCGTGAAATGGACTTCACCAAAAAGAAACTCCAGCAGGAGTTTGATGAGAAGCTGGAGACAGAGCAGCAGAGCAAAAGACATGTCGAGAGAAGGGTAAGAAACTTTTTATGATCATAAGTTTGTTAAACAAATCAAGTCTATTTTGATGGTACCACACAATTGTGGCCAGTTAGTTATTTAAAAATAATAATAATGATATGCATTGACTTGTCATGAATGAATAATAAAAAAATGTGTTTGTTTGCATGTGGTTGTGTGTGTGTGTGTGTGTGTGTGTGTGTGCTGCAGCTGGCTGATCTGCAAACAGATAATGAGGATGTGCAGCGCTCTGTGCAGCAGCTGAAGAAGAAGTGCCAGAAACTGACGGCAGAGCTGCAGGACACCAAGCTTCACTTGGAGGGCCTGCAGAGCCGCAACCATGATCTGGAGAAGAAACAGAGGAAGTCAGTTCCAGTTCCTTTGTCTGGCTATGTGTCTGTCTGTTTGTCCATCTGTCTTTCGTAAACACAAAATTACAGGGAACACGTTGCTCTTTTCTCCTTGAAAGGCCAGGCGCAGACACTGTGACCCACCCGGCAGAACACTAACGTTTTCTTTAATTTGAATAGTGACTGAGATGTTCTGTAATCTGTGGAATTGCATTAGCTGAGAAAATGACTCAGACTTTAAGCACTTGAGAAGCTATCGCTGTGGCAGAATGTGATCTCTCCCCTGTGGCTAATTGAAGATGCTCTGTGGGTGAAATTATTTTCAGCTGCGCTTGAGAGAGAAAAACAGGGAATTACAACGAGCTGACAGCATGAAACACTTAGCTGTTAAGTTCACTAACCATAAGTGGTTCTGCCCCAGACAATTGAAGAAAACATTTTGCACATTATTACAACCCCGTTATAAATTGATGGCTAATGGAAGGGGATAACAGTCAAGGCTAAAATAAGAGGTAGCGCTGAAGTGATGTTGGACTCTGTGTCCAGGATATCCTCATATGGTCAAAATCTGCTAAGTAACAGTAGTTAGGGTCGGACATTAAGTCGGTAGGCTCAATATTTTTAAATGTTCATACACAACTACTTCACGAAACCATGACAGTTTATGATGACAAATGACTTGATGTAGCAGTTTTAGCTCTTGTAGCCTTCAGCTTTCCACAAATTGGCACATATTGGCACTTTGTGTAATTACAGATACACAGTGTACTATGTTGCTGTTGCTATCTGGGCTATGATATTGCCCCCCCATCTCCCTCTATTTACTAAAAATAGATCCAAGTATTCATTTGTTCCACAGGCCATTAAAGGGATAGTTCAGATCTTTTGAAGTTGGTTGTATGAGGTACTTATCCATGATCGGTGTATTATATACAGTAGATGGCAGTCAGCATGTCCCCAGGTTGGAGAAGCAGGCAGAAGTACCGCCATGGAAATGTATAACAGTTTAAGTGTACGCTATATTGAGAATATTTTCACTGCTTTACCTTACCACTGGACAGACTGTTAACACTTAAGCTACCCATGCTCTTGTCAAAACTACCAGACTTCACCGACAAGAACATTCATTTTAGCTCAATGATGAAGGGAGCTGCTGGTCCACTGCTGCCTCGATCTGCTTTGGGTTGTTGTGTGACTTTGGCAAAACCAAACTAACTCACAGTCTCACAATAAGTGATGAAGGCAGCGGTAGACCAGCAGCTCCTGTGTTAAGCAGTGTTAAATTACTGTTTTTCTGGAGTCTGGCTTTGATGAGAGCGATAAAATGGCCTCAATTCCCTGTCGGATATCAATCTCTGAAAGCAACATTAAGTTATGAATATGTATATGTATATTATGTGTACGCACTGATGACTTTTGTGTGTCTATTGGTGACCTTTATGATGTTGTGATGCAATGTTTTTGTGATTACAGTGAAAACCAATTTCTCCATGGGTATTACATTTTTTTTTAAAAAGTATCTATCTGATGCTGAGCTGTTTAGCCCAATGGAACCCTAGTCTCTTGTAAAATCAATAATTTGCTGAGCTGTGTATCCATGTGTGTGTGTTCCAGATTTGACCTGGAGCAGAACCAGGCTCAGGCTGAGGTACAAAGAGAGAGGAGCCAGAGGGAGAAGCTGGCTCGCGAGAAAGACATAATGACTGGTGAGATGTTTAACCTCCGCCAGCAGCTGCAGGTAAGCTACTTTACACTACAGTGCATACTTCAAATGTACTCTGATGTCCTCTCTCAGGGACTACACGTCTGGTCTCTCTGCTCTCTATTTGACATAACTGGGCTGGTACAGATGTGCACTATACTGTGTCTCTTCCGCCTGCAGGACAAGGACATTGAATTGTGTGCAGCGAATATGAAGGTGCAGCAGCTGGAGGCAGAGCTACAGGATCTGTCCTCCCAGGAGTCCAAGGATGAAGCCTCGCTGGTCAAGGTCAAGAAACAGCTTCGTGACCTTGAGGCCAAAGTTAAAGACCAGGAGGAGGAGCTGGATGAACAGGCTGGAACCATCCAGATGCTGGAGCAGGTACAGGGCAGTGCAGATGTGGTATTCCATACCAGTATGGTGAAATATTTCAGTTTTTTACTGCTAAGAGCTGCTTTTAACACTATGTGTGTGTTTCACAGTCTAAGCTGTAATTCACTAAATCTTATAACTCAACAAAAAACTTGCATTTGCCCTAAAAGCCCAAAGGTCTCATCAGTTTTGTGTAAGAAATCAATTCTCTCATTTTTTACAGATGGTAGAAATCGTGTTCTGGATCAAAACCAAGATTCTTGTTCTTTTTCATTTTTGTGGTTTCTGAATTCTGTGTTTTGGCATTTATTTGATGTGCTGTTAAAATGCATGCATCCTCACCATGTACTCAGGCTAAGTTGCGGCTTGAGATGGAGATGGAGAGGCAGAGGCAGACCCACTCTAAAGAAATTGAGAGTAAGGATGAAGAGGTAGACGAGATCAGGCATTCCTGCAGTAAGAAGGTAGGTGCTGCTCATTCTCACTTATGCATATGTGCGCTTTTTTTCGTATACATAGCCTCTCAATCTTGAACCAACAATTAATAAGACCAGAGGACTGTGCTACAAAGCAAATTCACCATTCCTAGAATATCTTTCTGTTATCTGGCCTCCCAACCCTAGCACTGGATGTCTGGATGAAGAAGCTGGTTATAAACTAGCTCAGTCAGCTCTGGGTTTTCCTATCCAGCCATGAGCACGATCATTTGAAAGGGAAACAGGGTTGTTAATTACAAGTGATATAATAAGAATCATGAACGAAGTACCTCTTGTTATATGAGATGAATGAATAATTCTAGAAACACTAGAAATAATTTCCAAATATTAAAAGTAGGCCAAGGCTTAAAATACATGTAGGTATTACTATGACTTTAATATGAAGTGAGTATTTTTTGCTGTTTAGTTAGATGATGAGGAAACAACTGTGATTAAGTAAAGAATGAAAAAGTAGGTGATGAGTGATGAGATCTATATTCTGACTGAAATGTTGCATTGATATTTGCAGGTGCCAATTAACAGTGTGGATTATTTTTCTTACAAAAAGACAGTCTTTGGTTTTTATTGCCAGTTATCATCACAGAGGTGTCTCATGTTACCCTGAGCTGCAGTGATGTAATCAGAGTGTAAAATCAGCCTCACTGTCAGCTATCACTCCAGGGATAAAATACACTTTGCACAGTTACACTGCAGCTAAAATTATCATGATATCATTTTAAAACCAGAGCTAAAAAAGAATGCTTGGAAAATAAAACGATTCCACTGACCTATTAAAATATAAACTCTTTTTTACCTGACTTTTGTCCATATTGGGATATTTTCTTCCAATGATCTCATCAGTCATTGCTTGGGGTGTTGATGGATTGTGATCCGTTCTACTAATGTTAACCTGCTACAGAGCACTTTAGCTTTTCAACATGTGTTAACACTTTGATTTATCCCTGTTAAAAGGGAACCAGCTTCCTAGAAGTGAAAAACCAGGGTTAATCCTGAAGTTAACTCGCCAGATCTTGCTTCATAATACAGACCTCTGATCACAGCAGCACTGAAAAACACACACTTATTCAGACTAGGGCTGTCCGCGTGAACTCGTTAATTACGAGACGATTGAGGTCAAAGCAATTGATTTTTAATCGCATTAATTGCATACTGCTTTTTTGTCCCCTCATAGTAACGTCGCTTATAGTCAAATTGCTGCAGCAGCGTCCTCCTTCTGCAGTGATGAAAAAGTAGCAACTTCCTTGAGCTTTTAAATGGCCAATTTAACTTTCAAAACACCTACACGGCTCAATTGACAAATCAAAAGTAAGCAGAATCTTATACATAATGTGAGACAGAAGTATAAGCTGTAGGGGGGCCCTCTTGCTGTGAGGCGACAATGCTCACCACTGCACCGCCATGCCACCACCACCACCACCACTGTGTTTTAAACAGACACATTATAAACACTAACAAAAAGTGACATTCGCATTTGGAAACAACACAGCAAACACAACAGCAAACAGTTCTTCAAACTCTTCAGTCCAGCACAAGCCATGATGAGAAATGTGGGAGTCGCTACAGTAATAATATGAGAAAAAAGCCTGCAAGCTGCTTGGCTAATTTACACAATGTAAAATGCTATAGGCTTGTGCTAATAAGTTGGCTTGTTGTATTAGTGGGGAAAATGAGTCCAGCAAAAGACAGGTGCTTTGTCTGTGTACTTGTGTTTGAAAATGTGTCTACTTTAGGTGTGTGTTTTGAATCACGCAAACTTTACAGCACTTCACAGAAACCCCACTGCCAGCCAGTGTTTTGGAGGTGTAACTGCAAAGCAACACAGACACACCACCATACAAGTATATAATTTTGGCATGTTATGTTATCTTACTGTCAGGGGGAACAATAGTTTCATACATACAGGACCTGTATGAATCAGAGAAAGCAACTAAACTGGAGCTCCTGAAAAGTGCAAATACGGTTGCATTAAGCGGGGATCACTGGGGGTTACTTGGGAATCAAAATGATATCAGAGTAACTGCACTTTCTCAATTTAGAATAGTGTAATCCTTTAAAAACATCAAACAAAAACACTATGTTTTCCTTATACTTCTACTTTCAAGTTGTCTCCTACCTCTAAGTCGTTTTTCAAGACCAAACTGTTATAGCAGTGCAGCACTGAATTAATAAAAATTAATCTAAAAGTCAGGATCATAAAGTAAATTTCTTTTCAATACACTCTGGTGAGAAATGCTTCACCTTGTAAATATGGACTTCAAAACTGTTTTTAAATGCAAAATGATGAAATTTTAAACATGTGATTTAAAAATGTCATTAATCACAATTTACTATTGAAATTCAGTGATTCATTGCGATTAAAAAATGAATGGTTTGACAGCCCTTACTCAAACGTGTTGAAATTCATTATACTTACAGATTCATGCACAGCCTAACTTATCAAGCTCTTGAATTGCTTATTTCAAGTTCATATTGGTAATCAGAATGTGTTCCATGTGGTACACAAACATGCTGTATTCATCAGAAGAAGAAATAAATAATAATTTTCTAGTATAGTGCAGAGGCTGCCTATTACACACAATCATGTATTAGGAACAACAAGCACAACGTTCGCTGGAAATCCTTACACCTACCCAACACAGCACATGCATATTAATAACAAAATAAGTACAGTTTAGAATACGAGGACTGGTTGCGTTTGTATTTATATTAAACATGAAAAATAAAATGTTATCTCCTTTGAAAGCCTTTTGATGGATCTACAGGCTGGCTGATCCGCTCAGAGGGGGACCCATTTGTCTTTGACGTGCGAGAGCAGCCATGTCTAACAGGACGGTCGATGGTGTGTTATGTCTGACTTTGTTTATCACTGATCATCTGTTTGTGCATCCTGACACTCTGTTCATGTGTCCTGCAGCTGAAACAGATGGAGGTGCAGCTGGAGGAGGAGTATGAAGACAAGCAGAAAGTGTTGCGTGAGAGAAGAGAGCTGGAGTCCAAACTGCTCAATGCCCAGGACCAGGTATTTCCATCACTCTGCCTCTGGTCTCTGTCAGTGCAGCTAAGTGTGCGCGATTTAGTGCGTGCCATTTCTTTTGATCGCAGAGAAACTGAATTTGAGTCTGGAGAGGTGCTGTGGGTTTTGAAGGAGGATAGTAAAATAGAGTATGTGTAACAATACTGGCTAGAGAGGTGCATTTTGTGATTCAGGTGAGCCAGAGGGATGTGGAGACGGAGAAGAGGCTGAAGAAAGACCTGAAGAGAACCAAAGTCCTTCTGGCTGATGCACAGATTATGCTGGACCACCTGAAGAGTAACGCCCCCAGCAAGAGGGAGATCGCCCAGCTCAAAAATCAAGTATGCCATCCCATCAACACTCCACTGTGTCTCATACTGATACAACCCCCCGACACACACTTTTAGAACTTGGTCTGCTGTCTGAATAGAACTGCGCTGATAAATCCTCATTCCTCTGCCTATCCAGGATAGATCCTTGATCTTGCCCTACTAATGTTTGTCCCTCACCTCCTCTCCACTTATCCTTTCTCCTGTTTCTCACAGCTGGAGGAGTCAGAGTTCACTTCCGCAGCAGCAGTTAAGGCTCGAAAGAGCATGGAGATTGAAATAGAGGACTTGCATATCCAAATGGAGGATGTGGTCAAAACTAAGCTGTCGGTGAGTTTTGTCTGTGATGTGTCTTAGGGGTGCCACATATTGCGTGAATGTTCTGCAAGTTTCTAACACGATAAATGAATGTGTCTTTATAATCAATAGCAATATCACACGTTTATAGATAATGAAACACCCCTTTTCATCTCACAATGCAGAAAAGGTTTCCTTGATAAAAAAAATATACATATATATGTAAATGTATTTCATACCCTTCTCTGTACGAGCAAATGAAACCCAAAACAACAAACAATGTTTAATTAATGGGGGGCTTTACCTATCAAATTCTCACTCATAAAATGCAGCAGGGCTCTAACATTAATATGCATGCATCACCAAGCCATGGTGGGATATTAAAGTTAAATGCCCTTTGGCATGTATCTGATTTCAACATTTTGCTCTAATGGATAAATAAGCTTTGACGAATGTTTTTTTTCTCTCCATCTGCTCATTAATGGCTGTCTCATGAGAGTGCCGCTTGCATGTCAGACTCATAGACTGAGGATGTTTGTGTCTCTGGAGACGACACACACAACGCCGTGTGCCTGTGCTTTGCTTGTTAATTGCTGCATTTATGGCAAGGGAAGGTCTAGTAAATGTCTCAGATTAGAGAATGCATATCGAGGGCCCGAGTCTCTCCCCCCTGAACACAGAGGATGAACTCTAAATAGGACATCACCAGTATGCTGCACTGGCTGCACTTTTCCCTGCCTAAATGAGCCAATTGATTATCTCCAATTGGTCTCATCCTCCAGCCAGAACTCCCGTCCAGATTGTGTTTCATTGCCATCAGATGAGATTCCAGGACGGCCCCGGCCTGGCCAACTAATGACCATTTATCATATTCAATAGCTCATGAATAAATCCTGTCATTCTACACTAAAAATGTGTGTGTTTCCTTATAATTTTGTCCTTCAGTTGGAGGAACAGGTCAGCCGTCTGCAGAGAGAGAAGAATGACCTGCAGTCTCGTATGGAGGAGGATCAGGAGGACATGAATGAGCTGATGAAGAAACACAAAGCTGCAGTTGCCCAGGTAACCCAACATGCCTTGGTGAGCAGTTCGAAAGCCTTGAAAATAAGGTTGTATGAATAACTCTTATGTCAATGCTCAGACCAAGATGAGACAAAAATAGATTTCCTTCGATAATTTGTACTTGTTTAATTGTATTTCGTTTGAGAACTTGTAGGATACCATTTTTAACGTCAGCATTAACATTCTGTTCTTCTCTGCTTGTTTAAGTAGAGTGGCTTTGAGGTGTGGAGGACATGTTCCCCTCTAAACACAGTGTGTGCTCTGCAGTCAGGGGGATGCAATCTGTTCTGCAGCAGATCACATGACAAATTATTTGGCACAGATGTATTATGTTCATTAACCATTTACATTTAAGGGGATGTTTTTTTCCAACATAGATTGATATATACTTACTCTCTCTCACACACATATAGACAGCCTAATCCTCTGACTGTTGACTTTGTGTGTGTGTCTATGAATGTGTGTGTGTGTGTGTTTGTGTGCGCGCACTAGTCTGCCAGAGACTTGAGCCAGATCAGTGACCTACAGGCCCAGCTGGAAGAAGCCACAAAGGAGAAGCAGGAGATCCAAGAAAAGGTACAAGGATGTATTCAAAAGCACCATATAGCTGCCTGCCAGGAGTCTGCCCGCTGCCTCAACACTTCTCTCTGATTAGACCTCAGCTTTTTGCTGAGTTTCTCTGATTATTACGACCAAAAAATGCTCCATTTCTGTGGCAGCTTTCTTTTCAAAATTGCAATGCTATTTGCATTTAAATAGTAGGAATCAGTGAAGGTTGTGAGTCAAGAAGAGGAATTGTTCTTTTGCCTCTCAGCACTCGCATTTAAAGGCAGGGTCATGTACACAAACTCAGCAGCTTGTTTCTATGGTTTAACCAATTACATAAAATGAAAGCACTTATTCTCGTCCTTTCAACGATTATCTCTCAACTCGGTGCAGCAGCTTCTGTTCTCAGTGATTTATCTCATTTGTGGTCTTGTTTGTCATCCAAATGCCAATGCATCATTTCATTTTTTAAATATCAGAAGATTCTCAGAAATGAAAAGATGCCAACTGGAAACAAATATGTTTATCATGATTATTCTGACCGATACAAAACCCCACGAAGGTGCCATTTTACTCTCAAATATGAAAAAAGGCCCTAACAACAGATGCTAACCGCAAAATTATATTTGAAATGTCAAACTCCTGCTCTGCTCTATGTTACTTTTGTATTTGCTAGTTGCCTTACACACTCACACAAATCCATATGTAGAGAGATGGGTGGCCTTGAAACATTCATGTGTGCCTTTAGTGCGTCAAGTGCAATGATCTACCTAGATGAACATTTAATACACACTTATATAGTTATAAATGCACCCTTTGCCCATATAGAGTTTGTGCTGTGTTTTTGTAACAGGTCCATCTACAATGCTTTCTGCACTGTGCTCTGAGGCACTTAAGCTCTGACATGAGTAATGGCTGTAGCTATGTGCTTTTAATATTTATTAAAGGTCCAATGTGTAGGATTTAGGGGCATGTATTGGCAGAAATGGTATATAATATTCATTACTATGTTTTCATTAGTTTATAATCACCTGAAACTAAGAATTGTTCTGTTTTAGTTACCTTAGAATGAGCTGTTGATATCTACATGGAGTCCGCTATGTTGTTTCTACAGTAGCCCAGAACAGACAAATCCAACACTGGCTCTATTATGGCCATACATGTTTTTGCATTGACCACCATAGTTCTACTACAAATTTGACACACAGAAGCTTCAGTTCTGCCACTAAATCCTGCACACTGGACCTTTAACGGTCACAAACAACGTGAGGACTGATTGTTGTCTTGGTTGAGCGTTACTGCGTACAAAGAACTGATAAAAGCACATGAGACACCCTTTGCAGGCTTACCAGTCCATGCATGGCCCCTAAATCGAGGTTGACATTTGTGGTTCAGAGTGAAATATCTTCAACAACTTATGGTTGACATGCACACTTATGTTCTCCTCAGGATGAACTGTAACAAGTAGTGCTGCACAATTAATTGAAATATTATAATATAATATTATAAGTTCAAGTTATTAAGTTATTATTAAGTTCAATATCCAAATTGCAGGAGATGGAATGTTTTGATAAAGGTAATGTGTCTCAATATACTATTAAATTAAAATTAATAAAGCACTGGTGCTGCAGAGATGCACCAGCCTACAAACCATACTCCACATGTAAGGGAATATGCTTGGGCAAAAAAATCATCATTTAATTTTATTGTTTAAGTGGAAATTAAAGTAAAAAATGACCATTGTCTCTAAAATCTTGAAACAAATCACAAGTGCAATATCTGGCAATATGATCGCAATGTGTTTTTTTCTTTCGCATATCTTGCAGCTTTAGTAATAAGAACCCATAACTTTTCATCTGACTCCATCATCAGATCAAATTTTAATTGATTTATTAACAAAAAGTGTATCTGCAAAATTCCTATCTGCCTCAGCTGGAATTCTATCTAGTTTTGATTCATTGTTTTTACAGTGTGGTGCTAATTTGCAATGTTCGTGTACTACCATGCTAAATTAAGAAGGTGAACCTGGGAAACATTATCCCTGCTATACATCAGCATGTCAACATTGCTATTGTGGGCATGTTTGCATTGCATAACTTACAGCCCACTCAATAACAGCTCTGTATTTGAATTATATGACTGTCATAAAGCTGATTTAGCCTATCTCTGAGCTGACTGTTTTAGTTGCTGTGTGCAGTGCTACACTGAGTTGTCAGCAAAATGATTGAGGCTCGGAATAAATGTGGATTGGTGTGGTTGAAAGGTTAATGCATTCAGGTCTGTGTTGATAATAGTGCTTTTATAATGATAGTGCTTTTATAATAATAGTGTTTTTTTCTGGTGGAGCACTATTTGTTCAGAGGATAACCTCTAACATGTCAAGTTGCTTTGTATTAATGCATGCCAGTTTTCTTCGTTGATGAATTTCCTCTGGGCTATAATAGCCGAATGCAGTGTGTTTATCTAGTGCACAGTTTGCGTGTACATTACACATGCTCAGGCTCATAGCAACTGGACTTTCTGTCTTCCTTTAAGTGTTGATATGCAGTCTAAACAAATAAAACCATCTGCCTTGGACAGAATGTTTTTCAAATATAATTTCTCTAAAGGACAGAATTGAGCTCTTGCCACCCCCTAACAGCAGACTCTGTTTCTATTAGATTAAGCTATACGCATGCCAGAGCTTTGGTCCACTCAGTTTTATGCAAGGCCCACCCATCAGAATATTTTTGGCTACACTAGAGACACCCAGCAGGCTGTAAGGCATTGTTAAAACCTGCCAGAGAAGGCAGTGATAGCCATCTAAAGCGGCTGACCTTGAAGTGGTTATCTCATCCCCAGTAGGAGGGAAATCTAGCTTCTTTAGTAGTATCAAAGGAGAGCTCCAAATCCTCCTTGTCTCAGATGCAAAGTCCCCCATTAGGTGCCATGCTGCCTCTTAGGCCAGGTTTTGTCGTGACGTATCTTTCTTCCTTTTATCAGTCATGAGAAAACGATTCAGATGGAACAAACGTGCTTTGCATGAAGCTGTGCTCTTTCCAAAAGCCTGTGAAATTACTGTGACTCGGTGTTACTCAGCCTGAACCACAAGCTCTTCTTTTGACCATTTGTGGTAGATTGGGGGCTTATCTTGAGCTCATTATTCAGGCTGGATGCACAATATTTACATGTACCAAGATGGATTCAATTTACACAAAAAGGGTGAAAAAGTGAACATTAATTTAGTTTTAATACATACGCATAACATCAGCGCAAACTATTCCATAGTCCTTGCTTAAGAGGAAGTGGAACAGCAGAGGTCACGGAGGAGGTTTGCAGTCGGAACTGCTCCTTAGGGAGTAATTGTGTGTTTACATCTATGTATGTGTGTCTCTCCTCCAGCTTCATTCACTTCAGAGCCAGCTAGAATTCCAGGAACAGTCTATGGTGGAAAAGTCTCTTGTGTGTCGTCAGGAGGCCAAGATCCGTGAGCTGGAGACCAAGCTGGAGTACGAGAGGACGCAGATCAAACGCTTGGAGGTGAGATGATCCTCTGTGTCTCGTAAATGTAATGCTTTGTGAAGCTATAAACGCAAATTTGACATTTTATTTTTCTGCTTATCAAGAAGTAGAGATGAGGGTATGGCGCCCCTTGCGTCGCTCCATATCTTTGAAGAAAAGCATCCAGCAGGGAATAAATATATTTTGATTCATAATTGAGAAGAATAAAAAAACCTTTGCATTTTTACATGCTTCAAAGAGACCGACTATGATGGGCTGGTAGGGCAGGGCGATATGGAGAAAGTCAAATATCACAATATTTTTGCCCAGATACCTCAATGTAAATGTTACAACAATAGTGCAGGGTTGACTATTGGTGCTTTCACAAAATATTAAGACTATGACACTTTTGATAAATAATCATTAGTAATTTGGACATTATGACTAAGTGGATAAAGGCAAAAAATACAGCCCAGTCGCCAGAAGAAAATGTTGGTATTGTACGTTTCTGCAAACTACAAATACGTTATATATGCACATTGCATTCATATGATATCAACATTTCTTAAGTGATGCAGTGTATGAACTGACTTTGCCATCTGGGAGTGGGGGGGGGTGGTGGACGGCATGTCACCTATGTCTGCAGACTACTGTTTGAGAAGAACAAACAATAAAACTGGTTTTGATTTAGCGAGTCTTTGCCGTGTTTCCAGTTGGTTTATTGGGCACCTTACATGGATGTTTTGTGGCAACCTTTTTAGGCACGAAAAGTGGTTGTTTTTTTTTAACGAGACATTGCTACTTTTTCAGCTAGGATAGTGCCACTAAACCAGGTATTTAAAACCAAAACATGACCTTAACTATGATCAAGTGTTTTTTGTGCCTAAATCTAACCACTATGCTATCTACTACATAATAACTAGCAAATGTAATGTAACCCTGGTTTTCAGAAAGGTACAACCAACATTTTTTCCCACAGTTAGGTTGAATAATTGAACAGCTAGAACAGAACAGTCTGTTTATCACTTAACTGTAATGCAGACTTTAAAACCAGGAAAAGACAACATTTAAAATATCTAAAAGAGATATTTTCATATAATTTTGCCCAGCCCCATAGGCTCAGGCAAACATTTAAGGGTTAATACAAATCAAAAGAGATCAGTGATGTTCACTCATCCACATGCAACCTTTGTAAGAATAAGCTCACTCAGTTCACCTTGAATCCTCCGCAGAGCCTGGTGGGTCGTCTGAAGGAGAACCTGGAAAAGTTGACAGAGGAGAGAAACCAACGCATTGCAGCAGAAAACAGGGAGAAGGAGCAGAATAAGCGAATGCAGAGGCAGATAAGGGACATGAAAGAAGAAATGGGAGAGCTGTCTAAGAAGGAGTCCGAGGCGAGCCGGAAGAAACACGAATTGGTAAGAGCTTTCGGGCGCTTGGAGGCTTGATACGATTCACTGGAGTTCACACTAGAGGAGGTAACCGTGCTTCATCTGTGCTGTGATCCATTCACCAGGAAATGGACATCGAGAGCTTAGAGGCGGCAAATCAGAGCTTACAAGTGGACCTTAAGCTGGCCTTCAAGAGGATAGGCGACCTGCAGGCTGCCATAGAGGACGAGATGGAGAGTGATGACAATGATGACTTAATCAACAGGTACAGCACTGCTTTAGCCTCCTCTGAAGGAATGATACAATTGCCTTTACTTCAGTGGATCTGTAATGTGTGCTTGGTACAACAGGGGATACTGTGCTATTGCTAGAGGCCTGCATACTGGCGCAAGTTATCTTGTTCCAAGAAAAGTATAAAATGAGAACTGCTAGTTTTTTTAGTAGCCTATCAATCACAACTTGTATCTTTTCATTCTCTATCTCCCACATCTTCCTACATCACTTTCTGTCTAACCTCTTTTGCACTCCGTGAGTCACACTACACTTTGTCTGTTCTCCAAATACTTCTCACATGGTTTCATTCGGCTCCCTGCCTCTGATCTTTTGTCTCAGCCCCGGTTTTCCCTGTTTGGTTACCCCTTCCCTCTTTGCGGAGGGGTTGGGGGTTATGCTAGTTCGGAGCCCACTGAGGTAAACACCGACTGCAGTAATACAAACCTCTAAAAAGGAAGAGGTTACACACACCAGCTCTGTTTAAGAAGGAGGCCGGCAACAGCACAAGTTGATTTATCGAGTCACTGCTTTACAATGGATAGTTATTTTATGTGTGCGTGTAAGTGTAAAACTATTTATTTGTTGTTATCTCAGTTTGTCCTCTTTTTGCACTGTTGTTTGTGTATCTCACCTTCTCTTTTTTCCCTTGTTCCCCCTTTGCTGTTTCCCACACTTCTGGCAGTTTGCAAGACATGGTGACAAAATATCAGAAAAGAAAGAACAAAACGTGAGAATGGAAAATGCATCCTTTGTTTCTGTCATTATGGTGCTTTGCAAGTTTGTTTTTTTCTCACCTGTTTCAAACACAAGAGAGAATAATGCAGTATTCCTTATCCTCTCAGTTTGTGTTGTTCACAATAACACTGCGAGGTGAAGTAATTTTAAATAGAATGGGAAGCTGCGTCTGTGTAGCATACATCTCTGATAAAAGCTACCCTTAAAGGATGGCCCCGGTGTTTCATTTTGTTTCATTTTATTTTATGCCGAGTGTCCAGAGGTGTCTGTACACAGACGGCCTCGTCGCAGATTTCAGGGCTTGTTTTTCTACCTTCACAGCAACAAGAAGTTATTTGAAAAAATCTGATGGCGCACAGAATACTTTGCAGAATGGTAGAAGAGGAAATGTAAACTTGAGTTGTAAATAGACTACCACTCACAGTGACACGGGCATTCTCCTTCAAGCCAGTCTCACTGCTGTAGAAAATATGACCCAAATGAAAAACTGCCAAGTGGTACAGACCTGCGGTAATACTGCATCATTGTCTCAGATGAATATTTTCATCATGTGCCTTCATCATGAATCTGTTTGAATCTTAGGCTAAAGCTGTTTTGCACTGAACTGCACTGATTTTTATCTGTCCTCTGCTCATCTGTGGGTTCTTCCAGAGCACATGCAACAAGCCCATATCTCACTTGAATTGTATGGGGAATACTCTTAAGATTGTTTTCATTTTGTCCTTGTGAAATCAAAGATATTATACCTAAGCAAATTTCCCGTTTTAGTTGTTTAAGTAAGTTTAGTTTGGAAGAAATCTCTTAGATTAAGATGAATTTACTGATTGTTTTCATCTTTTCATCTTATGCAGGTCTTACACCAAACAGCTTTTAAAGCAATTCACTGTCATGGACAAACTTCCAATGTCCGAATAATGGTCGTAAATCTCAGTCTGAGCTGTCTTAAGTCAGTCTGTATCTCATCTTGACATTCAGAAATAATCAAATATATTTAAAAGTTTTAGCTCATGAAAATACTTGAGTTCAATGACATGACCATTGTCAACAACCAATAGCTGTGCTCTTCCCAGCACCAGACAGGAAGCAGTAAACCAGGTAGACAGTAAACATGGAGGGGACTCCAGGGAGTCACAAGAATGTGAACAAGTCCCTCTTGTACTGTGGGAAAGGAGGAGAAACTGGTGGAGTTGTAAAGTGAACAAGAGTCCATGTTTTAATTGGCACGTCCACCAAAAAGCAAAAGTAAATTTTGATGATAAATCTTAATTTTTGAAACAGTCTGCTCTCATGTCCACTGTCTCGTCCAACTAAAATAAGTTTGTACACAAATACACTTTATCTTTGTGGAAATACATATTATCTCTATGGATTATATTGGTGCTGCATTGACAAGAATGCTGTCAACATATGGTGCCTTTAATCTTATATTTTGAGACATATGAGGAATTGTTAATATGCCATATTTCTTAAAGGGAGTTTGGTGTAATATTTTCCACCAGGAGCAGGGTGGGAAAAAATCTCAAAAGGTTGTTATCTTGCAAATAGTGACCTTGGAAGATCTCCAGTCTTTGCAAAATCTTATAGTGTGTGACTAAAAACCTACATCGTCTTTAGATGTAAGAGAGAGTTAGACTTCAGTCTTTTCTAAGTATTTTTAGCGTCTTCTAGTCTATGGTAGGCTTTAGCAGCACTTCTATAATATATTTTTTTCAATCTTGTGCTTTGTGTTCACATATGACAAGAAATGGAAAGAATCATGACTGATTTTGTTGTTGAAATCAGTAAAGTACAACTTAAAAACAAACAAAGGAGAACTGTCACCCCTCCAGCTACCAGCCCACACTCCAAACTTGGTCCACCAGGGACTTGAACAGGCTCCTCATCAACTGATGTGCTGCTGCCACCGTAGAATTAAACAGAAAGAAAGAGGCAGAAATTCTATACAGTTTCAAAGTATGGCACAAAGAGATGATCTGTACTGTGCCCTTTACGCAAACTTAGCATAGTGGGACTAACGTGTTCTGGAAGACCCTGAGCGTAACTGTGTGAGCGATATTTGTGACTGTGAAATGACTGCAGCACACAGTCTGTCCATGGCTGCACAGTCAGCAAGTGTTGCAAGACAGTGATGGCACAGTACGCCGCTGATTTTTTTTCCCACCCAGAGCTCAGCTGTTGATTTACATGCATGCAAAGGCTTCACTAATTCGATCTCATTTCATAGTGTTGTGAAACATTTAACTTTAAATACAAATGTTCACCTTGTCTTGCTTGTAAAATGTGTAGTCATTGATCGTGAATGTTAATTATGTTCTTTTGACTGACTGAATCCCATTTTCTTTCAACTTTAATACAGTGAAAGGAATCTTTGTGGCATGTTAAATAATTTAAACCTTCATCAGAGCGTAGTAAAGAAATGTAGTCTTCAGTTTGTAGCAGATATACCCATCCATAATTTCCCGCTTTAACCTCTGATTGCTTCTTCAGGACGACATGGCATCACACTCTTCATTATGCTTTTTGTTATCCCTTTTTCATCAGACAACCCGTGTGTATCGGCGCTATTCTCTTTGTGCAACTCGAGGAGAAGAGCAATGCGTTTCTGTGTTTACTTAATTGCATTTTTTCCCTCCTTCAACATCATTGCATTAGCAGCATGGATGAACAATAATGGAGGAGGTGATTTTTCTTCTAATTATGAAGTGGATTTTCCAGATGATTTACATTACCATTCAATATTTTTGTACTCAGTGCTTCAAACAGAGGTTACAATAGCTTGGATTGTTATTATTGTAGAGGGAGGGAGATAATGTAAGTGGAATTAGTGTTGTTCAAGCTGGCCTTCCCCTTGGAGACTGCAGCAGGCTATATTAAACTACAGGGGCTCCATTTCGGGGAGAACAGGGTTGGTTGTCACATTGGTTGGTTGTCATAGTCGTAAGATCTCGCTCCCTAGAGGGCACACTTAAAAATGTTGGTACTGAAATTTTAAGAATTGTGGTTAGAGGTCACCTACAGGAGTAAGACACATGACATTGAGATGAGGGGACCTGTCAGGCCTTCTGTGTTTCTTTTATTGGCTTTTACCATTAAAAATTATGTAGGGAGAGCTATAGTTAAGATTTTTTCTTACTTAGGCTATGACATGTTGTTGTTAGCTTAGTTGCTAGCAAAAATACACAGTTGGCGATTCTTCTTTATTGTTTTATCCTTTATTATGTTATGTAAGGATGGAAATGCACTTTCAGGAGTGTTCTTTCTTACACATGTTATCTTGATGCATGCCCTGGTTAGGTTGTTGGATTCCAATGAAAACTTGCAGTGAATTTAAAGTTTAAAATTTATTTTTAAGATTGCCTTTATTTTTTATTTTTACCCATTACACTAACATAGGGACAACCAACCCCACTGTGTGTGACAACCAATCCCACAATGGGGATGAATGTCACAGGTGCACAAGACAATTTGACAGTCCATATCTTTTGAACAGAATTAGCTTAAGATGTTTAAGGAGATTCCATACCCCACTGATATTTTAGGCTTTTGTTACATATTGAAAGGGAATCTGTTAAGGATACCAACAAATTTTCACCCCAACTCGTCAAAAACCACAGCTTTGTCTGTGGAACTACACATCAAAATATGATGAGCTAGGTACCTTCCTGCGTCAGTTTTTGGCGTTCAGGAACTGTGTGTCTATTAACACTCATTATATCTTGTCAAAATACACTTTCATTTTCACACAAAATATACAGTTTCTGCTTGTTTCATACATACAGCCTTTTTCACAATAAACTTACAATGTAGGTAAATCACTTTGTTTTCAGGTTTATTTCCTTAGGTTAAGGCAAGAGAAATATGTGGTTAGGTTTAGAAAAAAACATCATGGTTACTGTCAAAGCATGCTACACATACTACAGCATACTATATTAAAATAACTCAACTGACTCCTGGTTTTACACGGGAAATGAACAGTGGGCCCCCAGATAAGAAACCAAAGTTTGTTTGACCCATCCACCTCTGCTCCCACCTGTAGTACTTTCCTGCTTTTTATGTCATGGTAGTTTATGTCAGCCACCTGCTGCGAAGGGTACCACTGTGCATCTGATGCCAAAGTACACTAACAAACCTGCAGTATTTGACGAGTTAGGAGTGGGAATGGGCTGAGGGTACAGATTTAGAGGGGTTCAAATAAATATTAAAAGTGTGACGACCAACCGAGTTCTCCCCTAATGCAGGACTGTGCAGTACAGAATAGAGAATAGAATGGTTGCTTTTTTTTCACGTTTCGTGCTGATTATCTGCAAGTATGAGTGTTCATTGTACACTGTTTTAGTAACATAAATGATATGCTCTTTTTGTCAATCTATAATTAGCTCATGTTGAACAGATATCCTTAAAATATGGTGTTGGTGGCTTAAGTGCTAAAGTGATAGAACCAAGCCATACGAGATTTGATGCTGAGTCTAAGTATTTGTGACAAAGATTTACAACCAGTGCAGGCCAATTGTCAGAAGCTATTAATGTTCACTTCTAAATTCTCGGGGCTTGTTTGTATCTACGAGCCTCAGGACTGGTTAGCTAGTAGTGTGGGGCCAAGGACAAATCGTTTGTGACACCATTTGCACAGCACTCAATTGCAAGCCACCTTTTATTTTGTGTATGTGAGTGTGAGAGAGAGGGGGTAAGAGGGAGACGATTTTGCTGTTGGCTGGTTTCAGTATTTTGTTGTGTGATATATCATGTTAAAAAGTCACAGTATCACAGAGATGACAAATGGGCAGCATGTGTAATCAGCTTTCCAGTATTAATGAACCTATTATCTTGTTTCAGTGGGCGTTTATCACTTGTAGTTAGCATGCAGTGGAGAAGAGAGGCAGTGGAAAATAAAGGGGTGATATAAAAGCTGAACTTGGACTCACAATTTTAGCTTGCTGCCTAATGAAGCACCTCTCAGATCCCGAAATGAGCAGGTTTTCCTGTATAAAATAGTATAATCAGGCCATTTAGTCTCTGTGGGATCGTCATTACCCCCCCCCCTCTCGAAAGCCTGGCCGTAAGGTCGATGATGGGAAAGTTAAATGTGTTAATGTTCTTAGAAATCTTGAAAGCCTAAATGCTATTCAGTCTAAGAGTCTGAGGCTTTTTTTTCTGCCTGTGCTTACCCTCTCACAATACTCACACACTACCAGCAACGCCACCACCTCTCTTGTGTTAAAGGGACACTTTGTTCTCTGAGGAAACATGACGGAACGTGTGACACAAGGCTTGGTGACAAAGAAAATGGTATGCTGTTCACTGGGAGACCAACGTAGATGGATGTGTGGTATGTGGACAAATGATAGAGCACAGCAGTCTGGCTGTCATCTCACACCTCTTTGAATACTGTGTTTGCTCCTTATGAGCATTTTTTCCCCAACATTTGCAACATGTTCCGGGGCTCAGATAGATAAGCCAGTCCGAGAATGAAGATCTGGAATAGAAAATTGCAGCTCCTCTACAAAACCCTGTCATCATTGCCACCGTCTGCCCTGCGACAGTGTGTTTAATATACAGTGTGCTGCTCTGAAACCAAAAACAAAATGGAAAATGTAATTTCCTCTGACAGAGCTCACCACATCATCACAAGTCAAATGTAGTTTTGGTCTTCTAACACATGAGTCTCTGTGCAGCTTTAAAGGCCCAGTGTGTAGGACTTAGGGAAATATATTGGCAGAAATTGAATATAATATAATAAATATGTTGTCTGTAGTGTATAATCACCTGAAATGAGAATCATTGTGTTTTTATTTCCCAGAATGAGCCATTTTTATCTACACAGAGAGTCAGCTCTCGACCACTGCTCACCATGTTGCACCACCATGCCCCTACAGTAACCCAGAGGGCCTTTTGCATTTTCACATTACAGTGAAAATACAGTTTGCAGTCCGTCAACAACGAGGGCGTTGGAAAAATAATGATTTTTTTTTTTAACATGAAACTGCTTTATTCAGTGTTTTGGAGAGGAGGAGACCTCTGTGGATAATTTGGTTGTTAGGTAAAAAAGGTGACCACACATTAGCAGGTGCTGGGCGAGCATCTTGTTTGCTATGTGCCAAACAGCATCGGAGAAACAATGATTTCTGATGTGAAACTTGCCTCATACAGTGTTTTTTACCAGTGTAAATCACCTGGTCTTTTTGTTTTGGAGAGGAAGAGACCTCTGCAATAATTCAGCTCCCAGTAAAAACCTCCTGAACAATGAACACTGAAGGAATTCGAACTAGGAGAATTTTCAGCCAGTTGCTATCTGTGATCCTCACCTCTAGATGTCACTAAACCCCCCCTAAATTGTACACACTGTTCCTTTAAAACTGTTTCTTTGAGCGTGAAAATTATTTTTTACACATGTGCCAGCTAGCACTAAGGTTGGAAGCAGTATGTCCTCACAAAAAATGGAGAAGTTTTTTGCATAATGCGTCTCCCAAACGCATTTTGACCATGATGGCAGTATCAGCTTAGAGGTAATAGGCCACTCCGCTTTCCTCTTCCTCACCATTTTCTGTCACATTACCCTTCTAGGACAACGGGATGCATAATTCAGAAAATTCACCATGGATTTGGAATGAATCAGGATTGACCTTATCGAGGCGGGAATCTACCAAGCTTTTTCATCAGTAGCTACAGGTCTCTGTATATTGATTGTTATGTCAAGAGCAGGGCCACGGGGCTGTCTCATGGCTCCACTCCAATAACAATCACCAGGAGCAGGTGACATGCCACACAGATGCTAGCAGCCCAGAACCAGCCAAACAAGTTAATTATGCCTCCAACAGCTTCATCTCTGCCTAGATCGCTCATCTACATCTGCTCAACATTCTGTTAAAAGAACACCTTGATTATGTTATTGTTGTATCACATAATCATGCTTACCTGCGGCCTGTCTGGATTGTCTTGCATCATACTAACCTTGATTGTTATAAGAGAAGGAATACAGGTTTAAATTAACTAACCAAAAGCTTGTGATATGTGAAAACTAACCATTATTTTGCCTGTGTAATTTCTGTGATGGTACACTGTGTAGAATATTCACATAACAAGTCATTTAGTGTAATTTCATGTCTGAAAATCTGCCTCAATTTATTCTGAATTGCTGCATAGGGCAGATTAAGGCCATTAATTACATTTCTATTTAATATGAAGGGAATTATCTCACTTGATTGCAAGAGTTTTGCGCTTGAAGATGTAAAAATGACTTGTTAAATATTCTTTGCTGTGTTGTGTTGGAGTCTTGGAAGCTGCCCTCAAACAGTAGCTGATTCTTTTTCTTTGCAGCGGAGATGACACAGAAACAGATTCTGAGGTGGAGGACCGCGTGGATGGAGTTAAGTCATGGCTCTCGAAGAACAAAGGCTCCACCAAGACCCTGTCAGATGAGGGAAGCTTGAAGAGCACCAGGTTAGTGCCCACATCCTTGTGCATCATGACAGATAACCATGTACATCCTCATGGTTTCACAGTGATAAAACTACCCACATTGCCAGCCTTAAAAAGGCCCCAGGATTACCTGGGGCAGTTTGCAACAGAAGGATGGGTATTTCATATGATTAGGTGTCATCTCTCTCTCCCAGTAATCTGTCTAATGACAGGAGGCGGAACGGGGAAGCGGCTGCTGTCAAATTTATTGAAGTGGCCCGTGGCCAGTTGGCATGCCTGCTTAATGACGCCTCTGCCAGTTAGATAGATCTCCTTGCTGCTTGATTGCCTCACTTTCTACATTGTATACTGTACATAACAGCAATAGACTCTTGACTGGTCCCAAGGACAAAATGAAAATGACAAATGTAATATTCTGTCAAAGTACCAAAAGTCTCAGCTACCACATGGAGCATGCTTTATACAACTAAAGATGGTAATAATTTAGAATTTCTCAAGTATATGGAGATCTGATTTTTTTGTATTTGTCTTCTGTTGGTTGTCTCTTGTGTCAATTTTATGCATAACCCTTTAGATATGCAGCAAATGCAGATACCAAGGAGGTAAAAGAGGGTAAGGAGAAGATGAATGACGGAAGCAAAGATGGAAAAGAGATAGAGCAGAACAGATCAGTGTCTGTCATGAGTTCCCTGAGCTACAGGAAGCGTTCCAACCTGAAAGACTCCATAGGAGGGACAGGCGATGAGAGCTCCTTATTTAGCACTCTCAAAGAACAGCCTGACACACCAAACCAGGCCTCCATGCGCAAAGCCAAGTCTAAGTCTGGAGCACTCCAGGAGGATTGGAAGAAGAGCCAGGCACAGGAAGACTTAGACGATAAAGGCTCTGTCATCTCCTTGGCCTATTCTGAAGCCACCAGCAGAGCCAGGAAGGGCCTGGACTCCCGCTGGAGCTCCCGCAGCAGCCCTGAATTTGATAAAGACTCCGTGGTGTCCTCTGTGGCTCCCAGCAGGGTGTCTACCAGAAGGGGCATGTTGGACATGGATGATGAAAATAAGTCGACTATCAGCAGCGTGAGCCGCTCCAGCCCTCGGTTGCTGCATCGCAGCAGCTCCTGGAAGGACGACAAGCGCAGTAGCTCCCGCCTGTCCCTTGCCCGCAGCTGTGGCCTTAGTGAATTCGGCCTGCATGATAACGACGACGATGATGATGATGATGGCCGTAGTATGGCTTTCAGTGAAGGGGGGCTTTCATCTTACAGTCCCCGCTCCCTCAGTCGCAGCTTTTCCACCCCGGCCGAGCCACGCTCCTCAGACAGCAATCTGCCAGACTCATCTGACATCAAGACAGTCACCCATCGAAACTACTTGGACCCTGAATTGGAGGCTGCCATCAACGAGGTGCTGAGCTTCAAACCTATTAAGTTCAAGCGCAGCAACCTTGATGAGTTAAGTGATGAGGAAGAGGTGGAGAAGAAGGGACCAGGAAGTGAGGACAGTAGAAAGAGAGGAGAAGATGAGGGGCTCGGCTGCAGCACATCCAGCGTACTTCGCTCTTCATCGGGCTCTGCTCTGGACTACAATCGGCCATCCAGCACTGTGAGCACCAGCAGCTCCCGCAGTCGTAAAGATAAAAAAGGCAAAGTCTCTCTGTCCAGCGACTCCTCCTCAGATGAGCGTCGCAGCAGAAAGAGCTCAAAGGGGAAGAAGGGCAAGAAGTCCAAGAGGAGATCTAAGAAGAAGCAAAGTGAGTCGGAGGATTCGTCTTCCTCCTCCTCAGAGTCGTCCTCCTCCTCCTCCTCCGACTCGACCATCTCCTACCGCAGCTCCAGCAGTGTTAAAAGGGCCCCGAAACAACCATCTGATGATGATGACGAGAAGGAGCCTGCAGGTCGTAGCAAGAAGGATAACAAGAAGAAGCAGAAGAAGATGGATGGCTTGATGATGAAGTACCTCTACAAGCCTGACAGTGACTGAGACCGAAAGTAGAAGGTGATGCTTGGTGTGATAGTAACCAGGAGCCTGGCAATGGCACTGAGCCAGGATTATTCACTGAATGAACTAACTTAGTTTGCTGTGTGTGAATGTTTTGTATTCACTCTGACTCTGATGCACTAATGTTAACTTGTATTGTACTAGTCCTACAGTAACTACATTTTTCAAAAGTCACATTGGCCAATTAGTGCATGCCGTCGATTTTTCTTCCTTTGCTCCTGCCAACATTTGTCCTCATTTCACCAATTTACTGCAGCATACAGTAGTTATGTCTCTATTTTATATTACTGGCAGCTGCAGATATAATATATTGAGAGATATACTGTAATATGTCATTGCAAGTCATTGACAAACTTTTTCTTTCTTTGACATTTAGTTGTCCATCGAAAGCAAAGCACTGAAATACTAGTCATCACACATGCTGCTGTTGTGAAGCAGTGCTATGTTCTTACTTCAATTTTCCAAAGATGGATTGCAGTGTGTCTCCTGACGTCGTGTTTGATGCTGTTATAAGCACATAGTGTTGAAAGAGGCTAGTCTGGCTGTGGCTGGTCTTCAAGCACAAACAGATGTTGGCAGTTAGGCAAAAACTAAATTACACAATTTTTTTTTTCTTTAACTGAGAAGAGTTTAAAGAGGTGTGACATGACTGTTGATATTTACTTGATGGGAGTACTTTGCTTCATAATTAAAATGCTAAGTTTAGCTCTAAGCTTCAAAAGCCTATCTATTTTGAGAGTAATTTTACTGACAGTTTGAGCATCTCTGCCTCCTGTATGAATTTAAAAAATGCAAGACAGCAGGCTTGAGTGTTTTTTTTTGTTTTTTTTTCCTATTGTCCTTGAACATGTTTGCCCCTCTAGTTAAACACCGGCTCTTTCTCTCTTGAATCACTGTAGGGTGAATTCAGCCAGGTTGACTCAAGATTACACTGGCACATACAGTATGTGGCCATGTCAACAATATAACTGTTGTCATAGAAGTACTAAATGAGTTTGCAATCCAACTCAGTGTTTTAGTTTGGAGTCATTGTTTCTTTTAAGCACTCTGAGCGTGTTCAAAATTTAATCTGTAACACCACTAGAGAGCTTCCACGCTACCAGTTTGCCAAGAGCGCTGCTGCCTAGTACACAAGGCAACAACAGCTCAGCCCAAAAAAATGATTAAAACACCTCCTTTAAACAAAGTGTCACTTTCACTGTAGATTAACATGCCTGTGAGTAATTTCAGTTCTTATTCATAGCGCTCATTCTAATATCTCACTCGCTTTGACTAACTCACACATCTTCCATGTCGAGATGCAGCAGTTTGTATGGCAAGGCTTGAACGCAGAGTACTTGAGCCTATTTCAGATATCTAATACTTCATAATACACTTGATCATGTTGCGGATAATTATAAATAGAGCGGAGACAGTTCTGGTTGTTCTCTGTAAGTGTTACTGCACTGAAAGGACATGTTGCAGTTGTTTTGTGCTGGCTGTCCTCTGGGTGTATTACTGTAAAGAGCAGTGCTCATGGCAGTGCGGATGCATGAAATCTCCACAGTTGGTATTCAAGTAATGCATTCAGTGCTTGTCATGCCATGTGTTGTCATGACAACATAATCTAAAGATGTAGGACCATGGTTTTAAATGACCTTTAATGAGTGTGGTAGGTAGCAGCAACATGATATACATGACACAGAATTTTTTTCTTAGCTGAGATGTGAATTATTGAGCTCATCAATGCTGACACTTGACATTTACTGCATGAACTGCACATATTATTTACTAATATGAACATTATGTCACAGTCCTCATGCATGGCTTTTCTGTCAGTTATTTATGGTGTTAAAAGACCAGAATTTTTCTGGGTAATTCTTGGTAACACTGTTTCATCTAGGAGCGGTGGACCAAGAATATTTGTGATGCATTGAGGACGTGTTGATCCTAATTAAAATTTAGAAAAGCTTCCATGATAACAATGTGCACATATGCTATGCACACCTCCAGGGATGTGTTGTTTACTGCCTGGGGAAGAATGTAATCTTGCAGCCTAAATTGCTTGTGGTTTCCCATGCCATATTTTTTATGACAACCTTTTTTTTCTCCTTTACACCTTTCAGTTTTGTCTACTGTAAGTAGACAAGTAATGATATAATGGTGTGTCTGTGCGTGTGTTGACCCCTGTAGCCCTCCTGTGTGCGGCAGACACCTGAGTCTTGGCAGATCTGATGAAGAGGATGAAGTGGACAGAGACTCCAGCAGGCAGTCGCTGAGGCAGAGCGACAGCGAAGGCACGGTGGCAGAGAGTGCATCGTAACCCAAACTCAGGTCACTTTATCCCATCAGTGACATCAAACACACAGGAGGGACATGAACCATCCTTTACAACTCTACTACCACTTCTCAGCCAGCAAGAGAGGCCAGCTGCTTCCAGAGGAACATTGTTTTCAGATAGTTTAGCCTGGGCTTTCTGTTATATTTTACTTATTATGGCAAACTCATTCACATTATGAAGTCACGTTGTTTCTTTGGTTAATATGTACTTTTTCTGTTCTATTTAACACAACATATTGAATAAGCAACCAAATTGCAAGGAAAAAATGTTGGCATTTATGTTTTGGCACACATTACATTTGTACGTTATTATTTTTAGGCGCATAAAACAGTTATGGTTGATTTCAAATACCTGATTTAGGGGCACAATTCCTGCTGGAAAAACTGCGGTGTCTTGGGAAAAAACAACCACTTTTCTTGGCACTGTTCCCAGTGGAAAAACAGCCACAATCACTAAAAATAACTCATGTTTGGTGTCTAAAAAGCTGCTGGAAACAGCAATGATTCACAGCTTTGTTGTTTGTTGGTCTCAAAGAGTGTTGCGCAGCAGTAGGCGGCTTGGCAGGCATCACACTTAGGTGACACGCCATCCACCATCCTCTTGACCTCCTGATGACAAGGTCAGCTCATATACGATGTCAGTATAGAAACGCTGATATGATATGTTTGAAATATACATATGTAACATATACTTGGTTTGCAGAAATGTACAATGCCAACTTTTTTCCTAGAGACTGGGCTGTGAATAAGTTAGTTAATAAAGAACAGTAAAGTTCAGGAGAACTTCCTGCCGCTGCTTTATTCATAAGAGCTGCTTTTCAGGCAAATTTAAGCTCCCCTCTGCACTCCTCTCTGACTATTCAGATAGCTCTGCCAAGAGGATTTAGATAAGCCCGCTCTGGCTACACTTCTCCGAGAAGGTCTGACCAGCCATTAAGACTGTTCTTATCTCCTTCCCCCATTAATGTGGACGAGCGCGTTGGGAGGAATTAACCCATTTTCAATTAATTATCTCGCTGTAAGTTTACATGTGGCTCTTGTTCCAAGTTGTGATAGCCTTCATCTGGACAAAGTGATGCTAGGTCATGATGGCTGACATCACAGTACAAATCATTTTGGAAAATATATTTCTATTTGACCTAAGCTGTTGGATGTGATGCATATGTTTGAATTGCTGGATTGAAAGCAATGTCTGATCTGAGAGTGTATATATATAGTAACCATAGATACATAATATTACATGTGGAATCACAGCCTTTACATAAACATGATATTCAGATGAATTAAGATTTTTTTAGTGAAAGAGGTATTTTATTAAGATAAGTTTTATGACATATTCCTGATTTATTCTCATCTCTTCATGCCATAATACTTCTGGTTTGGTTCCTTTGAGGCTCAGTCATGCTTTTGTCCACTTGTGTCATATTTCTTAAGGTTCAAAGGGAATAGATTTTTTTGCTAAGATAAAGGAGTTTTGTGTAGAGCTTTAGAGACCTTACATATGCAGAGAGGTGTGGTGTCTCTTACTTTTCACCAACACTCTTCCATATATTAGAAATTAAAGCTCCTTTTGATGTTGAATCCTAAAGAATAATATTCCTCTATAATAAAGTCCATTTTGATGAGTAAATTACATATTTATGTGCAGATTGTCTTGAACTGAGGGTTTTTTATAACATATTGGTTTAAGCAGTAAAATAATTCCATCCTTTCCAGTACATGGTCTCCCAATTTTGAGGTGCCAAAGACTATGCTTATTAAACCGGTGAAATTTTTGCATGTGAGAAAATTTGCGGTCGGGACTTTTAGAGGTTATTTGTCCATGACCACCCATGAGCAAACCATATTATTATATTGAGTTATTCCCAGGCTGTGTGCATTTTAATATCTAGAAGGACTCCGATGTTGAAGTTTTGGGAGGGTTTTCCACATTCATTTTTACTCCCTCAGCCAACTGTCCACTCTGTATTACCTCATAGAATACTGCCAAAAATACCCCTAAATTAAAGCCAGTCTGTTCTTATATTTCAATCTCTTTATGTGATTTATTGCTGTCCAGACACGCAGGAAACCCGCTGGTTATTTCTGTATTCAGCCTTACAGAATTATAATGATATCCTCAGATGATTGTGACCTTGTGAATTTCAAACTCTATGTAAATTATGTGTAGGTAGATTTGAATATAAAAGCATATAGAGTATGTGCATGTGGTCTGTCTGCTTGTGTGCAAAAGAAAAGCTCCAAGTGTCTGGCTTGCTATTTGCATATCTTCTCAGAAGAGGCTAATCTGCATTTCATGTCTTATTTTCTCTGCTTTTTTTTTTTTTCCTCCTTTGCTTCACACATGAATATTAATGTGGAACATGGGAAACTTTGATGTCAGTGATTCAGAATAGACTTGTTAAATGAAAAAAATATATATTTTAAGTTTCATTGCCTCTACGTTGGAGTTCCTGACATTACACATTATGTTTTAAAAAGTTTGTACACTTCATCATATCTTATGAAAAGGCTCGTCTATTTTCATTATTGAACAGATCATTTGTGATATGAGTGATTTTGGAGGTTTTCTTTTTCAGTAAATAAATTCAGCTGTTTGTTTACAGAATCAATGTTGGCTTGCTGTAATTGCACAGAGGTATAAATTGGATGCAGTTTTGTTTCGTATTCACCACTGTCAGAAAACAGTAGGAGAAAAGGAGGTTAGAAAGGAAGCAGGATGGTTTTTAGCAAAAACAAGCTATTGATGTGTTTGATTAATTTTAGCTCATCCACCCCAGAGTAACTTCTCATCATACCCATCCACTTTTCCCAGGAGACTACAGAGGAAACAAACAATTCATTGAAATGATTAATTCTGAGCTGTTTGGAAGACTGAATTTCTTGCACTACCTCGCAACACATGGATTGTTAAAATGAGCGCTGCACAGCTCCACAGTTCAAAACCAAGCTCGGGGCGAATTCAGAAAAGATCAAAAACCGAGAGCAAGCGCAGTCTTCCTCCCTACATCAATCTCTATTCTACATAGGTGCAGCTTACCTAGATTTCAAAGGGATTGATGGTTTTAGATTACCACCTTGGTTGACATTCACACTCAGCGTGTTTTGCTTTAAAGAATCCCCTATTTATCCAACCAATCTGTAGTCCTCATTCCTATACACAACCTGTTCCGGCGCTTCACTCTGTGCCAGGGAGCTTTTGCTGTAATTTCACTTCACTTGCGTGCACCCTCTGGGCGGCTGCATGTTTCTGCTTAAAGGCTTTCCATTGAGTGACAGATTAAATTCTGCTCCCGATTTTACTTATTTTGGCTCTAACACTGTTTCACAAGCCACTGGAGCAGGAAGTCATTAGCTCGACAAAGCCAAGCAAGTCTGTGTTTACCGTGCCACCCTCCCTGTTATTTAGACAGAATGGTTTGGCCACAGACATTTGCTGCACTGGAAGTCTAACGCTGCACCTCCAAGGAGAGAGATGCCTTATACAATAATGTAGCATAGTCTTAAGAATATACTATACAGGGTTTTTCCTAAAAAAATAATGTATGGACCTACACAAAAGTAATCCCTTTCAACCATCACTTATGACCCAGAAGAAATGAGTGGTGGTGTATTTTTCTGCAAAGACTCTGCCCTCTGCCTGTATTTTCATATTATGCCTCCGGTAATGGCTGGGGCCGGAAGCATTTTGTATTTGGGTTGTCCATCCGTCTGTCCATCCGTCCCATTCTCTTGATTGCAATGTCTGAGGAATACCTTAAAGGAGTTTCCTCAAGTGTGAAATGATTACAATTTGGTGGTCACCTTGAGTCTGTCTCATTCTCATGAACAAAAAGGCCTCAAGGGAATAACCTCAAATTTGGCTCAAACGTCCACTTAGACTCTGTGATGAAATGATAAGAATTTGGTGGTCAATGTGACCTTACATCCATCTCATTCTCATGAAGGCAATATCTAAGGAAGGCCTTGAGGGTATTTTCTCAAATTTTCACAAACATCCTTTTGGTGTCAAGGATGAAGTGATTAAAATTTGGTGTTCAAAGGTCAAAGTCACTGTGACCTCACAAAACATGTTTTTGGCCAGAACACAAGAATTCCCATGCTGATTATGACAAAACTTCACACAAATGTCTATTAGGATGAAATGATGAGGTGATGACAATTTATATCCAAAAGATCAAAGCTCAACTTCACTGTGACATCAATATTTTGCCAAATGTTCTTTCTGGCCATTGTCTTCCACCATAATTCAGGAACAGAAGGGGAGATGCTTGGTCAGACTAATCTTGGGGGACCACCTTGAAACTGCTGATTGTATAGATTTCCTCTGCTGCCAGATTAAAGATGTGTGTGAAGCATCCACATTTTAGAATTTGCAGCTTCTTTGCCGCAACATCCATATATGAAGCATTGTCAGCTGTCATGGCTACGTGTAAGTCTGGTTAATTGCAACTCGACTGATTCATGGAGGCTTCCAACTGCGTGGCAGTAATTCTAGTTTTCTTCTTATTTTCGGTGTTATGGACGTTTTTGGGCACGAGTCCCTACAGTGCTCAAGTGAGGTTGGGACCTTATAAAAAGGAAGCAGCCAGGTGCCAGACATTAAGCAGCAGGCATCCACGAGATACAGCGCCAAAAAGGCGAAACACGAAATGAAAGTTAATCTTGACTTACACTTTCACTTTCTCTGCTGAGGGTGTTTGGAAACAATAGCAGATGATCCTGCATAGTATACCTTCGACACTACTGCATACTGCGTATGGTTCATTTGCTTATTCAGCAGAACATCTGAGTACGTTGGTTCTTCACATCTTTTACATTTCATCTGGAATTTGACTGAAATTCTGTACTTTTCTTGGTATATTCATGGAAACCACTTGTCTCCTCCAACAAGATTCTGTGCCAGTATGGACAGAGAACCTTTTAAAATTACAAAGCAGATGGAGAACAGCCAAACTGAGTCAGAACTGACTCTTAAACAACACTGTGCTCCGTTTTCTTTTTCCTTTTTTTTTTTTGGCATAAGCAGCTCCACTCGCCGAGCATCTCCACAATTTGACCTTGGTTAGAGGCCACCCTGCCAGGCAGTAAAATATGTGGGGGGATAAGCAGTTAGAGGGGAGGGCATGTTTATCAGGCATCATCTTCTACTATTAGCGCTCCCAGTTTTCTGCTGGATGCCTGCTGTCAATAAAGCACTGATTGGAGGCACTGGGACACTGCCTGCAGGGACCAGGTGAGGAGGCTGCATTCATTTGCAATTCTGAGATGAAAAGACGCAGCAGAGTGTGCTGCTTGGGAGCCTCTCTTTGTTTGCACATATCATTTCCACTCTAATGAACACTGCACAGTAGTTGGCCCTTGTAACAAGGCTCAAAGGTAGGCTCAAACATTGTTTACATTTTGCATAGGTCTTTGCCGGGCCTGGGGAACAATAAAAGCATTTTTTTCCCTCTTCCAGTGCCATAAAAGTGAATCAGTTTTAGCACCCATAGCAATGGGAAGTCTTTGATTTATTTCGTTTTATGCCGCTCCTCATACCTAAGCACAGTTTAAACCTTGAAAACAAATTGCTGAAATCCTTGGAGTGGAAAAAGGAAATGTTGTAGTGTCTATCACCAATTTCAGTCTTGGATTTGTCTCTCTATCTCCACTCCACAGTATGGAGGTGGCCAAAGTCTCCTGCTGTGCTCGGAGCGGTTCAGTGCTTAGTGTCCCTGCCAAAGGAGAGTTGCTGCCCCTGTCGCTGGTGTGTGTATGTGTGTGAGTGTGTGTGTGTGGCCAAGGGGGGAAATGAAGACTTACTCTACAGTAGTCCAGTACATCTGAGGGATTTAAAAGGGGCGCAAATGGTCCTTCCTCTCAGCCTCTCTCAGTAGGAAAGTGCTGGAAAGATCATTTACCTGTTTCACAAATGCCTAAAGCACTTGCTTTCGCACTGTGGTGTGATTTCATTTCTGTTGTCTTTCACCTTCCATTACTATTATGTTTTTAGCCTGCAAACTTGGAAACCTGTAAAGATGTAGAGACGAGAAGTAGGGCCATCCTGGAAGCCCAGTGTTTTAAGAGTGCTGTAAATATACTCTTCAGTGTTACAGTGTATAGGATTTTAGGGGATACACGGGCAGAAATGGAATAGAATGTAATAATTATGTTTTTCTTTTGTGTATAATCACCTGATAATAAGGATGTTTTGTTTTCATAATCTTGGAAAGAGCCATTTATATCTACATAGGTAATGGGTCCATGTCCATGGAGTGCACCATGTTGCACTGCCGTGTTTGTACAAAAGCCCAGAGCGGACAAACCAAACACCAACTCTAGAAAGGGCCATTTGTGTATTGCTTTTTGTGTCAGCTACTGTATAGCAGCTGTTTCACAATGAACAGCCTCAGAAAAACAGAGATTTTTAAAGTGAAACTGCTTTATTCAGCGTTTCTACTGGTTAAAATCACCAGGTCCATTTGTTTTGAAGAGGAAGAGACCTCTGTAGATAATTCAGCTTCTGGTGAAAACCTCCTGGACATCTGGATCTCAAGTTTTCTGAGAAAAAAGGTGAGCACACATTAGCAGGTGCTAGGCTAGCAGCCTATTTCCAACAAGTTGAACAGTGATGGAGAAACACAGATTTGTAACATGAAACTGCTTTATTCAGTGTTTTTACTGGTTCAAATCATCTGAGCCATTTGAGGAGACCTCTGCTAATAATTTGGCTTTAGGTAAAAAAAAAAAAAAAAAAAAAAAAAAAAAACAATGAACAATGGACATTGGAGGAATTCTAGTTGGATGCCACTAAATCCCCCTAAATATTAAACACTTAACCTTTTAAGCAGAAGAGGCCCAAGAACAGAGCCTTGAGGAACTCCTCGTTGTATCATTTTTGTACAATCAGATGTGTAATTACTGATCAACACAAAGTAGTTCCTGTTCTTCAAATATGATTCAAACCAGGTTGAATGTGTCTGGATCTTAGGTTATCAGAGAAAAAAGGTTAGCGCACATTAACAGGCGCTGGGCTAGCGGCCTCTTTCTGTCAAGCTGAACATTGTTCCAACTGAAGTTTTTACCGGTTTAAATCATTTTTTCCATTTGTTTGGAGAGGAAGAGACCTATGTGGAAAATCCGGCTCCCAGTAAAAACCTCTACCTCTTCTGTCTATATCAGAAGAAAAGTTGAGCAGGGACTGAAAAACGCTCATATGTAATGTCAAACTGCTTTATTTATGGCCTGTTTCATTTATAGAGGGAGAGACCTCTGGGGATAGTTTGGCTCCCAGTCAAATGCTCCTGAACGATGAACACTGAAGGAATGTTTACTGGGAGAAGTTGGAGCTGGTTGCAATCTGCAATCCTTACCACTAGATGCCACTAAATCCCTGTAAATCTTACACTCTGCTCCTTTAACATTGTCTTATTTTATTGCCTGCTTTTAACATGTCCAACTTTCCATGATGCTGCCTTATTTCTATGAGCTTTTTATCCCGTTTAACTGTTCATATTTTGCTTTCTCTGCTTCTAATTTTACTGTTGTGTGTTTTGTTTTGCTGTTTTAATGGCCACTTTAAAATTAGGCATAGGGACAACAGTTGAAAATTAGACCTTTTGGCTCGGACTGGCACATTAACAAGTAATGTTGATGAGTGCACAATGTGCCTGAGAGTAGATGAATAAAAATTAGTAATTATAAAAATAAAGGGGAAATACATTTTCACTGCACAAAATAAGCAAAATATACAATATATATGCTCTGTGCATATTTATGTTCATAAGTGTTTGCTTCACCATGTGCTGAGATCTATGGCTTTTAATCAGATCTGATTACTCTCAGATTTGAAACGCCTACCCACCTGTTCGAATTTCAAAATCCTCCTACTGTTTGGCCTACTTTTGTTTTCAGCTGCTGAGTGATGAAGAACAATGCTGAGAGGGAGAATATGTGTCACATTTCTGTAGCTAAAAAGCTTTATTTTCAAGCCCAAATGGACCGTGACAAAGCAGTTTTATTGCAACAGTATTTTGCAACTCTTGGATCTCTTTTCTCGTTAGCTCGTCACTATTGTGAAAATGCAGCTTTATTGTCCATGTTAATTTGTAGCCAAACAGATGGGAGGATTGAGATGGGCGGGGGTGGTGACAGAGACTTGTGCAGGAGGCTGCTGCTGTACTCGCACCTCTCTCTTGCGCTGATCAATGGAGTGATGGATTGCTGAATAGCCCCTAAACTCTGTAGAAGAGGCAGTCCATGGGAGGGAAGGAGAAAGTATCACGCAATGAAACAAATTCCCATTTTCTGGCAGATTTTTTTTTTTTTAATCGACCGACTTGCTCTTAACTTACTGTACTGTTCCCTATTTTTCCCTGCAACTACATTCATGTATTGTGGTCTATTTCTAATGATCCTTGAATCTCAAGATCCCACTTCCAACCATGAGGTCATGTTGCTTCCTGAGAGTGACTGCCAACTCCACTTCATAGTCATCACATTCTGCGCAGGAGCTCGTCCCTGTCCCAGAGATACCTCATGTGCCTGTTACTAATTATTTTAGACATTCTCTTGGCAATCTCACACACTGCAAGTATATTTTCTTGATTAAAGCTGAAACTAATTCATCCTTAAGAATGCTGAGGTTTTTTAATCACAAAGAAAATGAGTGAAGTTTGAGAGTAAGTGTGCAGCATGGTGACTTTACCAGACACTTAATAAATTCTTCAGCTCTGTCACTGTACGAGTCATCGCGCTGAGAGATAAAATGTTCTCGACTTGGTGCCAGCGCTTGACAGCTTGGTGGTCTTTGCCACCAAACTCACGAGCTATAAAGGGATAGATAGCAGGAATTAACTATGCATCTAATTGCAGAATTTACAAGCATAACTCACTGAGCAGATGGAAGTCATTGGTGTATTTGGAGTCACTTTATTCAAACCCCAGGATATTGCACTGCATCAAAGTCCAGAGGAACATATTCCTCTCCAAAGTGGGATTTATTTAAACTAACACAAAAGCCTAGTGGCCATTTGGCTCTCAATTGGTTTTGTGTCACTGAATCTTGGCATGTGCGGAGTGAAAATGACACAGTTCTGGTGTAATCTATACCAGATCTAGATGGCTGCTGTGGACCATGTACATATCAGTGTTGTCAGGTGGTGACAACATCTCAGTCTGTGGCATGCTGTGCAGTGTAATCGTACATAACTGAAATTTAACATAAAAAAACAAGGGATGGTGGCAGGGATGTTGCGATTAGGGAGAATGCACAAATGTTCCTGATAATTATCACGTTCTGCACAACAAAAGTAAATGTGTCAGATATTTTTAATTCAGTGACCAGTGACTCCACCTAATCATCAAACTGTGGCACTAACATCAATGACATGATTCACTGTGATAAATATTCACAGAAATTAAATAAAGGTCCTCAACTGTATTGAGTTTTTGTTCTGAAATAAAGCTTCTTTATTTCTGTCAAGAGTGTCACTTTGTGCTAAAAAGTCCTGGGGACAAAGGGGCTCAAAAATAAATAAATAAATTAAATGGTCTTCAGCATATGTGATTTTAGGAAATGTAGCCTAATGGCAGTTTGGTATGAGGTCAAAGTAGATAATTATGGGGGTTGGGGAAAAAATGCAAAACAGTGCATTAAAAGGGCATAGGGTAGCCTGTTCAGAGCCCAATTATGTTCCAAACAAACAGAAAAAATATATTGTAATGGTGGATTTCTTCTCTGAATGCACTCATGAATTATTAGCAAAAAACGTGGGATTTCATTATTAATTATTATTAATTATGTTTTTTTTTCTGTCCATTTCAGTGGACAAAGAATCTGAATGTGGGTAACCAACTTCTAATAAACAAGACAATAAAAGGTCTAAACAGGGTTTATTTATTTTTAATGATGGGTCGAGATGTTCTCATTCCAAGTCATTACATATCGGCGCTTTGTCAGTGGCCTTTCACGCCTACATATAATGCACCAGGTATCCTCCTGCATCTGTTGTTGATTTTTCGGGACACAGCAACCAATGCTTGGACGTCAAGAAAAGCACTTGTTTAGTTGTGGTTAGGTTTATGCAACAAAAGCGCATGGTTAGACTTATAAGTAAACATCATGGTTTGGCTCTATACATTTAAACAGGAAGCAAACACTGGGCTCCTGGGTGAAAGTCTAGGGTTCGTTGGACCCATCCACCACCCCTCCTTCCCACATTATGGAGGCTTTCCAGCTCCTTATATTATGTTGTTACTGGCAGTGTAACAACATAATATGTACCGCCAAAGGTTTAGTCTGGCTGTGTAACAAACTGACGCAACCCAGTGGCATATCATTACTGCTGTGAAAGTGACCCTGAAATCATGACAAAGCTGTCGTATTTGACGACTTCAGAATGAGAATGGGCTGTTTACTCATATCAATAATTAAAGTGATGCTTTAACAAAAAACTTATGTACATTTTGAATAGTATTTGCTATCATGACTCAAAATATCCTCAATTTCTCCAGAAAACAGCATGTTGAAATCCTGAATATTCTGCATTCTGTTAATTTTTTATGCACCAATTCACAGTGGATCCTCATTTATGTTAAGTTAAATACAAAACTCAAAATATAAAAACTTAAAGGACAACACACATGTAGGCATAATTTACTCTTTAGTCCTCTTTTGTTTGGGGAACTGGTCTCTTTGAATGTGCATGTGGTACCTATTCATGTTGGTGACACATTCAGTTTAATTAATTTATAAACCCCTGGTCTTTAATAGCTCATATGTGTTGTCATGGTCACAGAGAGAGAATGAAAAAATGTGACAAGAAGAATCTGTGTTAAGAATATGTTGAAGTTACTGATTGACACATGCATGTTTTTCGGTCATTTTAGAATCAGAATCATTTTTTTTCTTATGTTACTTTTGGACTATGCACATGATTTTCTTGTATATTTACATTGGGTTTTTTTTTGTGTTGTGCAAATAAACCTTTCTCAAAGCGCTGTCATTTGTTAGTTAACATATCTTTTTGCAACCTATTTTTAGAACATTTTTAACAAATTATGCTTTCAAATATTGATGGGGACAAAATGGACCATTTCTAAAAATGCTGTGGACATGTCCACCTACAATATCAGGATGTCAGATATCAATGTTTTCAAAAGGTTTAACTTTTCATTTCTGTAGTGATTGGAAGAAAGACAAATTCACTCACATCTGATCCCTGAATCCAAGACATCCTTTCTTTTCCATTTCAGCTTAACCCTACTGAAACTGGGGAAAGCAATTGAGGCCACCACCAATTGGAACACCTTAAAAACATTCAAGGGGGAGAACCAATCAACATCCAGCAGTGAGGTATTGAATAGAGGGTAATCAGGCACTGAATAGAAATTTGGAAATGCATAAAGTGGTAAAGTAGCGCCTCGAACATATCCAGAGATTGACAGTCGGACACTGAGTGAGTCAGACAGAGTACTAATGTCTGTCCTATCATTCGGTCTTCCCTTTTTAGTGGGCTCCATCTCACTGCCCATGTGGGACTGAGTCTGAGTGACAAGCCACTGACATTTACAATCCCTCAGCCTCAAAGTGTGGGCAGGCGTGCCTGTATCAAAATGCGATGGCAGTGGACGGTCTGAGTCATCATTAGAGAATTTTATATATTACAGACATACATCATTATATTACTGCTTCTTCATTATTCCGTGTTGATAGTGTGTGCACTCTATTTGGCTGTCTGCTCTCAGTAGAGCAGAATTTTTCTCCATTTGGCCGTTTCACTGAAACTCATCATTCCCGCCTCATATTTAAAGTTATTTTGAGTGTTTGACCCAATACCGTACTGGAAGAAAGTCTATATGTGAGAAATATGTTATAAAGACAGAAAAATGAAATCTACATCACAAGTTATTTTTGGAGTATCTGTCCATTGATTCTCTGATGACAAACGTATATGATGTCAGTCTGGCTGCTATATATGCCAATCTCTAATGTGTGGCGCTACCTGCAGTCAGAAGTGCTTCCATGACAAAACACCTACCTGAAGTCTGCCAATGTTGCTAGGAGACTTTATGTTCAGGCAAATAGTAGACTAATAGGCACTGAATTATTCAGTATCAGCACTCGAGGTGATGCTTTTAAGAAAGGTTATATCAGCGTGGAAGGAATTTCTTTTCCTGAGACCTTTGTGAGTGTAAAAATGGGCCGCACCACTGGAAGTTCAGGTTGATCCCATTTATGTATAATATTCCCTCACATTAATCCTTTTGCGGTGCTCACTGAAAGTGCTCATGCAGTCAGAAAGGCCTTCTGTGTTCTCCCTGCTCTCTTTCTCTTTTCCAGACCGCTGCTCAAGCTATGTACTGTATGTGCATGGAACCTTGCCATGCCGGTGGCACAAATTAATCTATGCTGCCTGTCCACCTGCAGTAGACCTCATACAGTACAAGGGCACATGCATTTATTTCACTTCTTCCTACAGGGCCAAATACACAGAGACATATAATTTAGAGCTGTCATCTCTTGCTATCTGCTGTTTTTCTGGCTAAACAATACAGAATTTCAATGAGAGATATGCTCTCGCCTATACTATTTACGCTTGAAAAGGTTAGTTTCTTAAAGACATGAGAAATGTAATTTTAAATCTCCAGCATTACAAGTAAATAACTGATGTCTGCGGCAGGTACTGTAAATCTAAGGTGCTTTAGTCTCTAATTCTTGGAGCTAAGTGTTGTACGGTATTGGTTGTGAAGCAGCACTTGCTCCTGTTTCTAAAACAGGAAACTAAAAGGAAATTGCTTCTAACACTTTTCAGGAAAATAACAGATTGCAAACAGGTTGAGAAATACAGCTTAAGGGCTTTTGTGAGGATCTGTCTGTAAGTCATTAGGTTCAGTCAGCTATGTACATATAAATAGATGATGAAGGTGAGAGTACAGTGTATTAGATGGAGAAGTGGAGCCATATGGTACTTCCTAGTTACACAGGTGAAACACTTGATAGCCCCTCTCCACTTTGCTTTTATCCTCCCATACTATTATCATTGCATCAGTGGCAAACATATATTTGACCTGTCCACGGATCAAACTCAACAGCACCATTTATCTACTCCAAAATTCAGAAAAAAGATAAATAAAGGGTCAATTCTGAACAATTCTGAATCTGATCTGACATTTTATGGGGGTCTATTGGGAGTGATTCGCATTTGAGCCAGCCTCAAGTGGCCATTCAAGGAACTGCAGTTTTTGGCACTTCTGTGTTGGCTTTATTTTTCAGTTCCAGAAGTTGTTGCTTGTTTTTTTTTCTCTTCCTCTTTTTCAAGTAAATTAAACCAAGTTTAAATGCCTAATGTGTAAGATATAGTGGCATCATGCAGTGAGGTTGCAGAACTGAAACTTCTACAGCATGCTAAGTGTGTAGAAGAAGAAGAAGAAGAAGCTATACATGCATTAAAGGCAGAGATGTCATAGTGAGGTGGCTGCCCATCAAAAGGTGCCCCGAGTAGTTGGGGTTCAGTGCCTTGCTCAAGGGCACCTCGGCAGTGTCCCTGAGGCCAACTGGCACCTCTCCAGCTACCAGTGCACTTCCCAAGCCATGTACTGCAAATGGCCCAATCTAGAGCCAGCGTTTCATTTGTCCATTTTGGGGCCCTGTAGAAACAACATGTACTACTCTGTGGAAGAGGACCCGCTCAGTATATAGATACAAACATTTCCCCGGGAAGGGCGCCAGGCTTCGAAGCCCTTTTTGGGCCCCATAAAGTCTTTTTCCCATAAACTTACATGGCAAGAGAGACATCTGTAAATAAGTGGAAAATTTATTTGAGTATCAAAACAAGGACTGGCTTCACTGTTGGGATTTCATCCATTTAGTCCGATAAGATTTGGAAAAGAGGAGCAGCAAGATTGAAGGTTATTATAATCACCTGGTGAGATGTAATTTTTTTTATTCAGATAATTCCATGGGTAGCCTTAGAATGTTCTGTAAGGGTGGTTCTATTAGGCATTTTATGGGGTAAAGAGTTAATGTACCACTAAGCAACTTTCTTAGGAATGAGAGGGGTCTTTATCTAGTATTCTTAATACATACATGGACAGTGGCGGTTCTACGCCAGTTTCAGTGGGGGGCCAAGCTAAGGCCAGTCCTTCTGATACAGGGGCACATACATGTAGGGTCAAATATCTAAATCTGAACAATAAGATACATATGTGGTAGGGGGGTCCAGGGGCATGCTCCCCCCGCAGAAAATCTTTGTGCTTTTTATGTGTGAAAAATGTTCTATTTTTACTGATGAAAACACTAGTGGTATGTTATGGTGAAGGGTTACATTTAAAATACAGCTAAGGATGAGTGGCTAAACATTTCAGTAATTAAAAGAAAAATGACCGATGTACTGATCTGCCTCTGGAGGGCTATTTCATTATTTTAAATCATGTGCAGACAAAATAAACTCTCTCACTCACAAACAGTTACAGATACGCAAAACAATACAAAATACGCAATACGGAAAGAAAACAAAAGGTGAGACTCAGATAAATTACACAAACTGACACAAATTACTGCTTTCCTCCCTCCCCCTCGATTTGCAGCTATGGCACCCTGAATCAGAGCATTTCAAAAGCTCTCTGGTAGTTGAATGCCTCTGGAACAGGCCCATTTATGGCAACCCACTGGATCCGTGCCGTGCGCGATGGCGTGCGCGATGGCCTAATCGCGGCCATTCAAGTCAATGTAAGCTGCTCCACCAGCCGCGGCCTAGAAGCGGCTCGGCGCTCCGCTCCGCTAATAATACGCGCCGGGTCTATTTCTGATGGACGCCGCGCGATGGCACGTCAATTTGCACAGATCAAATGAGTCAAACAGGAAGTCACGCGCAGAAAAGACGAGAGTATCCGGTCGATTTTCAAAATAAAACACGAATGAAAACCAGGGCAGAAATATCTCTGACCAAAGAGCATGGATACCAAGAGGTGAAGCTCTGCTGAATTTTTGCCAACAGCCACTAGGGGCGCTGCCGCCATTTTGGACTGTTGAGCTTCTCGGAAATGTGCGCTCCCCCTTTTTTTGTCCGCAAGGAAACAAACACACAGAGAGCTTGAAAATGGATGCTGAGAGATTAAACTCCGTTTTATCAAACGTGTGCTCATCCGTGAAGAAAATATTTTTCCAGCGGATGTCTTAGTTACAACATTATTGAGCTAACTGGAGTAGTTTCATGTCGTATCCGACAACGGGAGGCTTTTAACAGATGACGTCCAAATGTTAGCTTTGCTGCTGCTGTTAGCTGTCCCTGTCAGCTGATGCTTTCTAGACATCGTGATTTCCCAAAACTGAATAAATACCACACATAGCAACACAAAACTGCTTTGCTAGGTCAATCATGTTGTAACTAAGATATCCGCTGGAAAAGATATTTTTTTCACGGACCATTTATTAATGAGTTATTACCTACTACAGACACCGCTAATGGCTAACAGGGCTAACAGCTAACGGTTAGCCCAGCTAAACGTGCACACAGAAATAGTAATGTTTGTTCAATCATTGTGTTTATAGACTTTACAAACATTGGATTAGTCTAAACGGTGATACAGTGATGTGAAAAATGTGATACATAGGCTATATATATATATAGCTAAAAGCTCTGCTGGTTTTCTACCCGGACTATAGAGGGAATCGCCTTGTTGTTTGTTGGTTTTTTTTATTATTTATTTATTTTTTGTTAGATTGGCTTATGGGGTGATTTTGAAGGAGTAATTAAGTTAATCTTCTCATAAGTGGATGTAATATGTAGAGATGTCATCTCGGACGTTTTTCTTCGTTTTGTTTTTTTTAAAGTCTATATTTTGCTTTCCAAAAACGTGAAAAAGCAGCTGTGACCAAGCTATCACGAGGTGAGTAGCATTGTAAGCATAATTAATAGCGATATACCTCAGTTTGTCTGTGTGTTTTTGTATGCAAGTGGGTCTGCTGCGGTCTGCTGACGGTCCAAAATGGCGGCGGTAGGACGAAACCATGGGCGAGTCTGTTGCTATGGGGCGTTCTATTGAGCTTCGCCTCTTGGTATCCATGCTCTTTGTGTCTGACCAGGGCGAGTGAGACAGGATCCAGAATTCGATGGATGCGCCTTTCCATCAAAATAAAAGCACCAAGCTAATAAAAATGCGGTGAAACTTTTGAATTTAAAGAATATAATTTACAAGAAAAGCCCCAAGCCATTAAGTTAACCATTTTCTTTTATTGTATTTAATTGTATTACAAGTTATTGTCTATTTCAGTTGTCTGTTTTATTTAATAGGCACTTGATCCTAGTTTTGTACATTATACCTGTAGTTTGTAAATGCATTTTTTCGATAAAGTTTGGGGCAGTGGGGACGGAAGAGAGAGGAAAACTGTGTTTTTTTTCAGCCACAACAACAACAACAACAACAACCACAACAACAACAACAATACGGCATCGCCAACATCGCTGCCTGATAACGTTACACCTGTCAAAACGGTGGAAGATGATGCGACGAGACGATGGTGCGCCAGAATTTAAAGTTTTACTTTGGTGAACACTTTCACTTTGGTGAATTTGGTGAATTCCGGATCCGCTTTCTAGACCGGAACCAGAATCCAGACAAAATTCAGAGTGAATGGAAACCAGGCTCTTTGCCATATGTGAAGAGCCTGGTGACTCAAGGCTAGACAATGGGGGATCACAACAGGTCCTAAATCCAGGCACATTAGGCACCATCATTCAGTGTTGGGTAACCATGAGGGAGATTTCTCTCTTTTTTTCAGATGATAGCATTACAAGCTAAATTATAAAACTGATTTAGGTCTGTGCCTGTTGGTGCATTGTAGCTAATATTAAATCTTTTCCTGAGAAAAGTGGTAAAAAGATTATGAGCTGGGTAAATTGAATATCACATTGTGTTTTGGGTTGGTCAACATGGCTTCTTACCAGTGGGCTGCATGTTGAATAAATCATTACCAGAAACATTTTGAGAAAAAATGACACTAAACAAAATGACATCATAGCTAATACAGTTGGCAGAATTTAACATTGTGTGGCATCCATTGGATTTTGCGGGAAATCTGCAGCCTTGTTTTATAAGACAACACAGGAAAAATGGCTGCCGCTGCTTCGGCAAAATCCTCTTTGCGGGAGAAAAGTAAACAGTCACACTAACAATATGATTGCAACAAAATAGAAGTGAGAAATCAGTATCATTTTAAATTAAACAATGATTTACTGATGTTCAAAATACACAAGCACCTTCGATGATGGCAAAAAATGTCTTCTGGCTTTCAGCATATTGCTTTTCAGGAACCAGAGAAACAGCTTTCACTCATGGATTCATTTTCATTCATCCAAAAATACCCCAGTTATTGTCGAACTAGACTACACTTCTGTAACCACTGCCAGATCCTTCCTGATTGCACCATAAAAAGACGATTTGCTATGCTGGGCTTAGTCTGCATACAGCTCGAGTGGATCATTGCTGCAGACTCCATTTAGACATGGTTTTCTCTCAACAACAAAATATCGACATCTTGCCATCTGCTATAAGACAATACATAACCTTTTTGTGTGTAAGTTAAACATTTAATGGCAATGTTTCAAAAATAAAATAAAACAAAAAACAGTAAGGACCAAAATCATTTTAATTGGATGTGTGTGATGACAGTTTACCTCCTGACACTTCCGAGCAGTGTATATAGTGTCCAGCTTGTGAGAGGTATAGAGTGTATTTGTAGCAAGCTCTGTCATCACCTTGTCCCTCAAGGGCCGGTGGCTGTGGCAAATCTCAAAGTGGCTGCCTCAAATCGAGCGGCCTGGGTGACGGATTGCCTCTCCAGCATGATGTATGGCTGCTGCTGTCTTCCCACAGGCCTGCATGGGTTGTGTTTGGTCAAGTGACCTCCGCTTCCTGTGTATCCTATTGAGTCCCTGCAGCCCCGATCTGCTGTCTGGGTGTAAATATGATCCATGGTGCTACATGGCAGATGCTGAGTGATGGGAACTCATTGTCCGTGGGACGGAAATCAGATTCACCTAGGTTTTTGTTCCAGCAGCTTTTGCATTTGTGTACACTGCTCTGTAGAGTTGGGATTCACTCTCTTAACATTTGTTTGTTACTGCAAAACCACAAATATGTTACATTTGCATGTTTCATACGTAGCATGTCAACATTTCTAAAGTGATGTAGCATATGAGATGACTTTGTCATTGGGAGGTTGGGGGGATGGTTGATGGCATGTCACCTATGTGTCACTAAGGTGTCACTTGACACCTGCCAAGCTGCAGGCCACTGTTGCGGCCAACAAACAGCAAAAACAGTTGTGATTTAGTGAGTCACTACTGTGTTTCCAGCAGCATTTTTAGTAACAATCGTGGGTGTTTTGTACGGACCCATCGCTGTGTTTACAGCTGGGATAATGGCATGAAAAGTGGTTGTGTTTCCTGCAGATATAAAACTACCTGCCTATACTATAATACTACGTATTTTAAGCCAAAACCATGATCTTCTCCAAATCATAACCAAGTGGTTTTCGTGGCTAAACCTAACCACATGTTAACCACAGTGTTGTTGAAAAGTTTCAATGTATCCACTAGATAACAATGTGCAAATGTAATGTATCCACAGAAACAAATGATGCCAACATTTTTTATGCCGATTGGTTTGCAGTGTCATGTAAAATTCGTGCACTGTAGTCTTTACAAATAAAGAGAGTTAATTAGATAATTTAAACGGCAATGCAACTGAATTTCAAGCACTAAAATACCTTGCTGACAGTTATCTGTGTACAGAGATTATTAATGTTGGAATATATACGGTAACTTATTTAAGCATTTATACAAATGTTGATAACCAAAGTTAGTCAGTATCCCATTCTTTAAAAAGATAGCATGTAACTGTATTTGACATAATGAATTCAACTATTTGTGTGAATGAAAAATAAAAAAAATCTTTTGACATCAGAGACTCCTCCTTACTCTCCACCAAAGAAATCCCTCAAAACAAACCCCTTTCGAAACTGCCCACAACCTCTAAAAACTGTGCCCTTCTCCCTGTCTGCATTCTTTACCTTCTTATGGATTATTTCATCTTTTTTGTTGTTGCTCTCTGTAAAATGACTTTGAGTAGCCAGAAAAGCACTGTATAAATCCAATGAATTATTAAATCCTCACTCTACTCCACTTTGACATTCCACCACTCTCCATATTTTTATCTTCAGACTTCATGTAAGACTTGAACAGGTCACAGGTAATTATACCCCTTCCGTACATTTTTTTCCTTAGCACACTTTCAGCTATAGAAACCATTCAAATGTCAAATTGTGATGCTATGTAAGAACATATAGCTTGTTGTCAACTTTTTTTCTACCTATTATGCTTTTTAAAGTACAAATCTTTCCTGCTTTTAGTCTTTTTAGTTAATCAATTCCAACTTTCACCTTTGAAAGTATTATAGTTTAGCTCCCAACTTCTCTAGCAATGTTCTATTTCAGCTCTTAGTTTCTTAAGGGAGCTCACCTAACTCTGCCAGTTCTACATTTCAACTTCCAGGTTTTTAGCAGTAGGTGTATTGAAACTGGACTTTAACATTCTTCAGGAAATTCATTTCACATTTCTGCATTTTCAGCAATGCTTTGTGATTCATCTCAGCTTTCAGCATTCACACACAATTTCTGCAGGAAATGCATTTTCTAGTTAAGTCTGGGTTCAATATTTCTTATATTTTTTCCACACAAGAAGTAATAAGAATGTTCAGGTCTATTAGAAAACAGACAGAGACATTTGCCTTTACATGCAGCTAGAATCCTTACACAGCATGACCTTTTATTGTGTCCAGACCTTTAATCAGCCTGCCTGCGCTATACTCGAGTCAAATATGTAATTTCTCAGTGAACCACCAAGTAATTTTAGGATTCTTACTTTTGCTGCCATGCTCTGCAGTGCACACCACACCACTAAATAATGGGTCACTGAACTTCCATAACAGAGAGAAGTGCCAGGCGCTGACACAATACATTTTCCCTTGCAATAGCTACTCTGGTAAATACACACACTGAGAAATTAGATTTGGCAGGTCATTCAACTCTCCCCCTGGGGATCTGCAATTTGCGACTGCAATGCTTTTATTTATTTAATTTTTTTTTCAGCTCAAAATAAACAGTTCACCTCAAATGCTCCAAGTGTTTTGTAGATTTGACCGTTTCCTTTAACCTCTCTAAATCTTTTAAGGCGATGAATGGAACCAAAAACCACTAATCAAAGAGCATTTTAGGGTAAGATTACAATTTCATCCTTGACTTTTACTGTGTGGAAACTCTACACTTTAAGTTTCCAGAATGAACTGTCTTGCCAAAAGCAAAAAAAAAAAAAAAAAACCTTGAAGGATGAATTTTGAATCATGATCAAATTTTTATCACATCATTCTGGCTTATCATAAAAAAGGGAAAGAAATAAGAAAATAACAAGTGAAGGTATTGAAAGTGAAGTTTGCTTCCTCTAATTTAATGATGGAGATGCTGCTGCTTCTTTTGCTCCACTGCTCAAGTGTGTTTCAGCGGCATTAGCCTCACCTCTGACTCTGCCCAGAGCTGGTGGCACTGCTGGAGGATAAAGTCCAACTCACAGATCTCCCAGAGTATTCATGAATGTCCACTGCAGCTCCCTTGGCAACAGTGAAGGAAAGGACCCAGTTATTCAGGACAGGCTGCTCTTAATGCTGAGGCGGTGCTCTCTTAGATGAGAAAGAATGAGAGAGTGAGGCACCATTCCATTTCAAAATCAAATGTATATGTCAAGTCCATTTATCTTTAATGAACACTTGGATTCATTAATGCTACTACTTTAATTCTGTTGTCATGAAAAAGCATGAAGGTAAGATCTGCCATCTGACAGTTGCTGTTTCAGAAATTCCACCTACATGGTCAGTTTATTCTGTGTGGCAACAGGCTGACATGACAGCATCTGGATTATCTGCCTAATTAAAAACACTATTTCATTTTTTTTCTTTATTCAACACAAGTTATAATTAATTTCCCTATTTATTAATTAATCAGTTGAACTTCTCTATTATTAAGCTGACAGCTGACATAAGCTGCATGCAACAACTGACATTTTATAAATCTAGTTAAAAAAATCCAGTGATACTGAAAATGTAAGTGTGACATTTGGACATACACTTTGTCATCATAACCTACAAATCATTCCCACATTTTTCAGAATTAATGACATCATGATTATCCACCACCACTATCACTGCTGAGTTGTTTAAAGAGGCACTCCACCAATTTTACAAATGTTGGTCAGGTTACTCATCAGTAGGAGCAGTGCTCAGCCTGTGAAAAACTGTTGTGTAAAGTCGTCTGTGGCTCTCGAGGGAGCTTTTAAAAAAATCTAACCCTTTATAACGTAATCTGATGTTTTGTTTTCTATTTTTAACCTTGTAGGCTCTCAGGGTCAAGGTCAGTCAGTCGGTCCACCACTTTGGAACTAACTACTGGACAGACTGAGATGAAATGTTGTACACACACTCATGGTCCCCAGAGGACTGAACTGGAATTTACTATTCAAAAAATATAAAAACCCAAACCAAACTATAACCCAAACCATATTATCTATCATATATCTGCATATATATGCAGAATCTGTAGGGGGTAGGATTGTGGTATTGTTCTGCAGACTGTTTGCAGTCCATTTATACTCTGAATAGTTCAGAGGCCTGTACTACGAAGCAGGATTTGGACTTAGCGAGATAACTGAGTTAGCACAGGGGTATCAGTACGATGAAGCTGGTTCTCTTTTTAAATCCTTGTGGTAACTTATGCTGAACAGTTAACCTGCTCCGGAGCAGGTTATGTTTAGAGTACCAGATCACAGCCTTTCAGTACCCCAACCTCTGACCAATCAGATCACTGAAGAAAAAAGTATCCATGGACGAAAGTTCCAGGGATCTATTTCCACTAAAACAAAGCTTCTAACAAACACAGAGATCATTTACAACACTAAACACACGATTTTAGCGCTACCTAACTTACGCAGTTTATTTTAGTCCAATAGTGTTGATATTTTGCACTCGGATTCCATCACTGCAACTCAAAATAACGACACTCCTGTGTCATGAGAATTAGGAAAGAAGATAACATTTTATTAGAAAATAATCCATACACTATTAATAGGCTCCCATAGTTATAAATGTAACATTCTGGTCATATAGATCTCATCAGTCATTAACTAGGCTACTTTTTTTTATCACTTTACTGTGGTAGCAGAAACAGTCTGGCATCACTTCAAAGTGTTTTATGTGAGATATTCTTCACTATCCAACTACATAGCAAAAAATACTGTATACTAATGTCAAATACAGCCTAGTGATACCTACACATAATTTAAGTGAATTTTTGATAGTATTTTTAATGTCTCTACAATTTATGTTTTAAGATAAAAGAGTATCATTACATCCCACGTTACTGACATTTTACTGTCTTGTGGACCCAATCATATGAAGTAGCCTCCCTGATTCATAGTTCTGATGATGTTGCTCATAATTAACACCCCAGCCTCTTCCACATGTAGCCTACATGCTTGTTGCAGGATAGGAAAAACCCAGAGTTGATTGAACCACTTGATAACCAGCTTTTTGGTACCAGTTATCCAGATTTCCAGATGAAAAGACACCCGGGGTAAACTGAACTGGTTTCCTACTACAGGCCTCTGGCCAGATTATTTTGCTTCATATTAGCTTTTTTTTTTTTTCCCCAACAAAAATTGATCTGTTTATAGAGATTAGCCAAAATGACTGGCACATGGATCTCCCGCAATATTGGCAGTTGCCTCCAGAGGCCTATCTTCATCAGACTGATAGCTGCTGGTTTCCAAGATGGACAGAGGATGAATCCCACATTCTTTGCTGATCACCTGACTTTTCTTTCCCCTACTACCACCAGAATATATATTTGGCCTGTGATGAAATAGCTCATTAACTATGAGATGGATTGCCATGCAATGTGGGACAGATAGTTCACAGACATCCTTTTCCTCTTGTGTGGAATATTAGGTGATGTGAGTGAATCTTTCAAACACAAATGATGGCAGTATTTCTAATTACTGTAAAAGCCAGCCAGCAGTAAAACCAAATACTTTTCCTGTCCACATAACATTCAAATTGCAGTGCTGTTTCATCTTTGGTGATTCTGTCTGCCTCCGCTCTCCCTCAGTGTCCAAAGGTCTCCATTTATACAAATGACCCTGACTGAGAGACAACCTCCCACTTCTTTTCTGGATAATAAGAGAAGGCAGATGTAAATGATATAAAGTAGTTGGCAATCATTCTTTTTAACTCCACCAAGTGAAACCCTCAGTGTCAGTGTCATGCACATTAGAGCGGTCGAGAATAAGAAAGTTAGAATGGATGGAGGTCACCAGCTTCTCATCATCCAATCCTCTCCTATCTCTAAAACAGTTTAGAGGCTGATGTTGAACAACTATAGTGATATGCTCTGGGGCCATATTTGATCTCTCCAACGATCGAATGTTGACCAGACTTCAAATAAATGAATGGCATCATCTAGATCAAACTGAAATAACATGCCATTCTATCAAATTTTTATTTGATGCTATATTATTCTTTTTTTATGTATAAACTGCAGTTTCAAGCTAAACTGGCACAAGTAGGATGTTTGCTTTGTTTATGGGAGAAAAGGGAGTGAACAGTCTCTCTTTCTCTCTTATACACACACACACACACACACACACCTGCCCAGACACAAAGCCAGTGTGATTTGTGTATGAAGTGGAAGGCATCCTGCTGCTCCTCCAAAATTACATTCTGGCAGGTGTAAAAATTTGCTCTGTGAGAACACTCCACACAGGTTGATTGTACACCTGCTTGGCTATTTTACAGGTGCTATTCATGGTAGCAAAGACGACGGCTTCCTCCGAGGATCTCTCCCCAGTCTCAAACCAACGAGTTCTGTGCCTGCCAGCATGATTCAAAAGCTCACTGAATCAGCCGTAGAATTGCATTTCTACCAGAAAGGTGAGCTTCATTAACTTTTTTTTTTTTCCCCCAGCTCTGTTGCACTGGCAGGATTCTCACTATCATTTTGCTCTCCCTGAAATGCAGTGAATAATTAAAACTGGCTGGGTAAAATATTGAGTTTGGACTTTCCAGAGACATATAAATATTTCTGTAACATCTATGAGAACACAAATAGCTGCAGCAGCAATATCAGCTCCAACTTATCTGCTGATTTATCATCACTCTAGTATTACTTTGTGTGTGTGTGACAGAGCTGACCACAGAAATGTATTACATGCTAAAAGGGGGCATTGGCCCCGAAGGTTTAGACAGACGATAATTCACTGGAATTCCTGGTCTGACTGAGAACACTCCCAGACACTGCATCCCTCAACAAATAACATTAAGATGTCATCAAACAGCATTTAACCACCCACTGCATCAGCAGCATCACAAATGATGATTATCCAATTTTGATTTCAAAGGCTGGATTTTTTTTTCATTGATTATAAAAGCCTATTAACTTTTATATGTATAATATATAAATAGCCACACATTTTGATTAAAATTTCTATGAATTAATTTTTGTATTTGTTTATCACCTTTGAACTGTACTTTACCCCGCATGCATGGTACCATTTATTAAAGATATGCTATGCAGGATTTTCCTAAGAAATGATGTTTTGACTCACACAGAAGTAATCCCTTTCAATCATCACTTATGATGCACTAGAAGTGTGTGGTGGTGTATTTTTCTGTCGAGACTCTGCCCTCTGCCTGCATTTTCTTATTTTCTGTGTTTGGAACATTTATAGGCATGTAACCCCACAGCATTCGGTGAGGTCAGGACCTTTAAAAGGTAGTGACCAGGTGCCAGATTATAAGCAGCAGGCATTCAAGAGACTCAGTGCTGAAAACTACAAATACAGTGAGGCAAAACACGACATGACAACAAATTTGGGATTGGCTTTTACTTTCACTTTCACAGCAACTGACAGTCCTGCATAGTATAGCCTACCTTTAAGCACAATTGTTTCTGAATGTTTTACCCAAATACATACATGGCGCCAGGATTTTTTCTCTCCCAGGGCTAAGGGGGAGCTTGACCGATACGTGGGGGTGCTAAGAAAATAATTGATTTTCATGACTTCAGTTACTTTATAAGGAGGTTCTTGTTTTTTCAATAAAAGCAGCTATGATACACAGCACAGACATGTTCGATATAAAAGTGGTTTTAACTGAATCTGGCCAAAGAATGTCCAACAAAATAGTTAAGCCTAATACAAGTGACCACAAGGCAATGGCAAAAATGTTTCACGTGCAAAGGTGACAGATTCAGCACCAGACAGCACTGGACAGCGCCCATGCGCCTGCCAATAACCAGACAATACATCCAAAATGCGACAGCAAGTGCATTTATTCCATATGCATTATTAATATGAATATTCCAGCCATTTGTAATCCTCATACCATCTACGATTTTTTCTTGATCACAAAACCATCCATTGCAGCGGACTGTAGGCTAGCTAGCCTTAGCCTAACGCGCGAGTATAAACAAAGGACTCCCCCCGCCCCTCCCCTCCTCTCCCCTCTCTCTCACACAAACACACACACACACACACACACAGGTTATGGTACACCAATCAATGGAGTATAGGCGCAGCACAAACATGCAAGCGAGGATTGCATTGGAACAGAATGGCTACTTAATGTTTTTTAACTTAAAAATATATATTATAAAATATAAAATAAAATGCTTGAGGGGCTTAACTGGGGCTACACAGATTTTTGACGGGGCTATAGCACCCCCTAGCCCCAGTGTAGCACCGTCCCTGCCCAAATACCAACACATTCTCACTCTGGGGGGTATTCCATCAACGTAGCTAAGAATATCCAGACTAAGGTGTAATCTTGAAGTTTGACTAAACGCCAACTCCCAATCTAGCTCCGACCCGTTCCATCAAGTGAAATCAGCTGGCTCCAACTGACGCTAATTCAAGCCTCACCTGTTAAGCCTCAACTCATGCACGCGCCCAGGGAAAATAAAAAGCCCAAACTAGTCGAGTGCTGAAAATGTTGCAAAATGTCAAAAAGGAAAGGAAAGGAGCGAGCGGAGGCTTTTTCTACGGCGGATCAAAGGCTCCTTATGGAAGTGTATGAGGACTATAAGGACATGATTAAGAAAAAGGCAATAGCTACTGCAGCAATTAATAAAGCAAGGCGGGTGGCGTGGCGGAATATTGCTGACAGGCTAAATGCATAAGTGACAAAGAAAATTCAGCATTTCAGCATAATATCATGTTCTATAAATCCCGCATCAAAGGGATATGTAGATAAGAACACCTATCAAATCTAACAATTCAAGTATGCCTAATGAAATTAACCAAATGTGTAAATTAATATTACTGATAGACTATCACATGTATCTACTGATTACTGTGTACATTTCAGATGATGCATTTAATCAAACTATTTTATGTCAATCATCGCATTTATTAAATAACTGATTGTAGATTATGACATTTCCAAAATGATCAGTTTATAGGAAATAATCACATTACATTTATCTGTTGATTGTAGAAAATTCCATTTAGCAAATCCATCAATTCAGTGGAGATGAGGAAAACTATTAAGTGAATGCAGGTGATAGTGAATCAATTACCTATTTCTCATCATTTGGGAGTCAATTGTAAGCTCTATCCCTTATTATATCAAAATAAGGAAAATCCCCTTAAATGTATGGAATGTGCTATAGGATGAGGAACAGACAAACCACAATGGTGTGTGTCCCATTTTAATGGTTGCTTTGTGTCATGGTTAATTCATAAGTATTAAAGATACCCATATGTTAATGTGAACAAATCAAGCCCTATGCATGATGTATGGTGATGCCAGAAATAATCAAAATGAATAGAAAATACACCCTTTTCACCTCTCTGCAAACAGTTGCCTTACTTAGCCTCTCAGCATCACCAACACTATACAGGAATGTACTGCTAGCATAGAACCTCAGTGCAATACAGACTGACTGCACAGTGGTCAGAGACTGGCTGCGGCGTGTGACCTTTATAATGTGTGGTTCCAGCAAACTGCATAGATACACTATGCTCTGCCTGCTGAACCGGTACCTCTCCCACGGATAGGAGTCTTATCAATGGGTTGGTCCTGTCCTGGAAGACCCTTGGGGCTGGTGGTGGTTGGAAGGCCCTCTGAACAATGTGGGCCTCCTCATTAACAGGATCCTCGATGAAGGGGCATGCCATTATTTCCTAATTTACTCTCTCTTGCTCTGTCTCTGTGTCTCTCTGGGTGTGTCCCTCTCCTTCTCTGGCCGTTGTCAGTTGACCTTAATTGGCTGTGAATTTGCTAGCCAATTGGAAACACAGTGGGGTGGGGATGGGAGGGCAATCACATATTCATGTACAATCTTTTTTTTAACGCCTTCATTTTATTATAGTTTTGTTTTTATTAAATTGATTTTGGCTTTACTGTTGTGTTTTTTTTTAAATTATCTTATTTTTATTACATTTTAATTTGTTTTTTAATAGTTATTTTTTTTATTAATTATGTTATATATTTTATGATCTACATATTATTTTATCATTACATGACAGTTGTGAGTGGGTAAAAGCACTGGCAGAACTGTCTTTTAGGTGTCTGTTCTTGTCTATTGAACATTTTTTGATCATAGATGGAGCTAATCCTCACCTTAATCCTGCTACAGACCAGGATTGCCCGGCAGCATAAGTTCCCATGGTTACTAGGCTGGGATTCAGGTTAACCACCTTGATGGAACGGAGTTGTGGCTCAGTTTGATGGAATGGAAACCGGAGTTTAGCTCGATGTATCAGGCTTAGCCAGAACCATGGTTTCCATGGTTACCGATGTAAGGCTAATCTTAGCCACTTTGATGGAACAGAACTCTGGCTCACATTAGCCAGACTTAGCCATTTAAACCTGGATTTGCCTTTAGCCTACTTGATGGAATACCCCCCGACCCCATCAAATATCGACGTTTGGTCATGGACTTTCCACGTCCAGATACACCGTGCAAGATATGGGTGCATTGGCTGTTGATGTTCTGAGATGCCATGTCAACTTCTGCCTGTTACATGCATTGTCTGATTTCAAAATACACTTCCTGTCACAGGAAATTTACAGTTTACATACAGTTTCTCTCACAATAAATGCCCTATGTCTGTACAATAACTAACAACAACTAGTTGGGTTTAGGCAACAAAAGCATGTGGTTGGGTTTAGGAAAAGAGACGCCAACACCACTCTCCCATGTGAAAGTTGGTGTTTGTTGGACCCATCCACCTCCCTTCCTGCCTGCTTCACTTGGCCACCTTAACTTTCATTTTTGTCCCACCTTGTTTCCGCTCTGGCGCCACCGAGTGCCATTAAACTATAATGGTGACCAGCCGCATATAATGCCGACTCAAAAGGACAGCTTTGATTGTCGGTGTCACAAGTCACTGCCCAAGCGCTGGATTTCAATGACTTCAAGGTCAGACCAGGTTAAAAAATACAAGAAAAATGACACAGACATTGTAAAAATGTACAACCCTTCAGTGATAATCGCTTACACGCTAGTCTTCAGCAGGGGGTTGTCACCCTCATGGGGTCCTCAAAGTTACCACAGGGGGGCCACCAAATAATTCAGTTCAATTCAATTCAATTCAATTCAATTCAATTCAATTCAATTCAGTTCAATTCAATTCAATTTTATTCAGTTCAATTCAATTTTATTTATAAACCCAATATCAGATCAATCTCAGAGGGCTTTACAGCATACGACATCCCTCTGTCCTTTCATGGTTTGTTCTATGGTTTGATCATTTTCTGGAAGTTTTTTTTCTTCGTTTTTTTAAATTTTGTTTCAAAAATTAAAATATTTCAGAAAATACACATTAACATGAGTCCAAAAACAGATGAATTGGCCTCTTCATAAAACCCCCATTTAATTTACAGTACACAGCACTGATGATAAGCTAATATTACCCATGAATCCTCCTGCAATCATGTGATTTAGCTAACCTACACTATAACAATTTGCCTTTCAAATGCATGTTTAACATTAAAACATATTGTATAAATATATGACACATTAATGAATATTATTTTAATAGCTTAGTATTGTATGCACCATAAAGAGGAATGTTTATACATGGCACTTGAGATGCCATAAACATAACTGTGGCGCTGTTTAATATCCAACTCAGTTTTATACAATATATGTAGAGGTGGTGTCCTTGGCCTGTAAAACTGTAAAGACCCCTGGCTTAAGATATTAAAGAATGAAAAACTCCATGTTAAAAAAATAGTTTCACTTTTTATAGGCTTCTGAAAAAAAAATATAAGGAATGAAACTGTAATACAGTCACATTATTTGTAAAGTTAAAAGTTCTTAAATTATTTTTCAAGACATAAATGAGTCAAGTTTTCAGCTGGTTTTCTATATAAGGTTATGCTACTATAATTAAACATACTCAGTGTATTCACTCAAAAATTGGTGGACTAATTAGAAATCTAATGCAACTGATTACACTTTCAAGTGACATTGGTGACAAATTTCAAACACAGATGCAAATTAAGTGCCAGAATGTTGTATGCTGAACTGCTTACTTTTACGATCACATGTGTGGCTGCAGGCTCGCATGTCTTAATTACCAGTCACATGCACATACGAGTCACACCGTTTATTTTTGGACCTGTTCAAACAGCTATCTGCTGAATATTAATGGTGCTCTCTGGGTTGCGTACAGGTTAATACGCGTCCTTTCTGATGAATAACTAAGGGATAATGTATAATGCATAAGACTGGCTGTTCCCTCCTCGCGACTTTGCCGTTCTCAGGTGTCCATGTTGGAGGATGTTGGAAGTCACCACCGGGAGAAATTGTCTCTGAGTATCTAGTATACTGTAATTAAGAGAATACCCAGCTTACAGTGGTTATAATTATTCATGTTTTCAAAGTAGTTCTATAGCATTTTAATATGTATTTGCTCAGTTTGCTGCTTTGAATTATAGCAACCCTCCACAGCCTGAATTTACTGCTATTTGTGTATAGCTGTTACTGTCATTCAAGCTCCATCCTTGTCTCTGTGCTGTATACTATTTGTGCTGCAGCCATTTGATGTGAAGCCTACATATACAATAATACTCCCACTATTCTGGATATATTCAAAGTGCATTTCTCAACTGTTTTTAGGGTACTCTAAACCAGCGCATGCCTCCCCATCATTGTACTCTATGACAGTCGCATCTCCAGACAGTGTTTTGTAAAAGAGATGGTGGCTTGAGAGGCAGATGCTGGTGAAATAATGGAGGGAATATATGAGAATGGCCAGAGGCACTGGATTGTTAGCTGGCTGAGTGAAGCTGCTTTGCTGTACTAGTTTGCAGACCCCTGGGCACCCAGTCCATGTAAACAGAATATTTATTTAATCGTCTTCTTGGCATGTGGGACTGTTCCAACTCAAGTAAAATGCTGCACATGGATTTATTTTACTCTCTCCACTTGCAGAGCCAGTCTTCCCATAGCGTGTAAACCTTTCCCTGCTTATTGATTGGTTGCTATATTGATTCAAGGGAGCATGTCAGTGGAAGATGCTGTTGTTAGTTTGTTGATAAAAACATCTTGCTATTCAGGTATTCAACATGAATGCGCAATTTGCAACATGCTCTTTCTGAATGCGGGAAATTGCATTGTTTGTGTGTGTGTGTGTCTGTGTTTGCGCTTGGTCCTATCTTGTGATGGCACATGTCTTGCCCCATGTTGTGAGTGCTCCCACTGAGCTGTAATAACACACCTCACTGCTGTCTGAAATATTCATGGCCAGGTAAGCCCATCACTCTGAGTCAGTCACATGGATTCCTTATTATCACCCCCCCCTCTCTTCGAGCCCCCGGGTCACTTTATTCCACCTGCCTTTTGCTGCATCCCACTCACCTCTCAGCTTCTGTCTGCACCTCGTACAGCCAGTGTTGAGCATTGAGCTCAAAATGTGCCACTCTTCATTGATTTCTTCGAACTGGTTTGCATGTAGGGTTAGCAGGATTCAGAATATATGTTTGTATTCAATCAGTATCTTATTTATCATCAGAGTTTCTGTGGGAACCTCATTGTATTTAATGTGTCTCTGTTGCTGTGCACTCTGTTTTAGAAAAGGTTAAATATTAGAGATGCAAGGTTTTCATCTTCTTGTGTAGCCATGCTGTTTGGATGAGAGAAAGTTAATGAATTTTACACACAAATCTAACCTCATTCATGAGATTATTTATGATTTTTCTATATTTTTTCTGCAATAGCCATTAACTGTATATACATTCTATACTGTACCATATATAGTCGTTTTTATTCAGTCATCTCCTTTTGCTGTTATGAATGCAAAACATTGAATGGCCTCAGGGTAGTCTATGTATTTACTGTATGTATAAGTTTTTTTAATCATTCTTTCATGTAGCTTCCTGCTGTCTGCCACTTTTGTACCATTTTCTTCACAACAGCGATGGTAAACGTGTATGTGCTTACAAATACATGTGAATTAGAGCATTCTTGTTTAGAGGTTGTCACATGGCTATGTTTTTATGCCTCCTTGCCAGCAACACCCGTGGCCAGAGGCATTATGTTTTCAGATTGTCCATCTGTCCATCTGTCCATACCTACCTACATCTGTGTGTCTGTCCGTCCCATTCACATGAATGTGATATCTCAAAAATGTCTTGAGGGAATTTCTTTGAACTTACAATAAACTCATTTGATTTTGGTGGTCAAAGGTCAAGGTCACTGTGACCTTGTGTCCGTCTCATTCTCGTGAATGCGATATCTCAAGAAGGCGAAGAAGTGGGGAATTTCTTTAAATCTGGCACACACATCCATTGGGACTAATGGATTAATTGCGTAGATTTTGGTGGTCAAAGGCCACTGTGACCTCAAAAAACATGTTTTTCACCATAAATCAAGAATTCACAAGGTAATCATGACAAAATTACACACAAATTTACAATAGAATAAAATGATGAAGTGATGATGTTTTATTTCCAAAATGTCGAAAGGTCAGCTTCACTGTAGTCTCTATATGTAGGCAAACCCCAGAGATCTTGCCTCTGGAAGAAGAGCGGAAGAGCCCTGGTTTCTGGTTGTAGGCTGTTCGTATTCCGCGTGATACTGACCAATCATGTTTGAGCCGGCTGCAGTTGTTGTCAGGTTAAACGGTCCATGCGGTGAACTAACGAGGCGGAACATAATTGGCACTGCAAACTCTGAATCCATCGCAATGGTTCAATTTAATTATATTTAGTTATATTTAATTATATATAAACGGAAGTCGGAAACGGAAATTCACCTCCTCCGCCCAAATCAAACCGGAATGCCAAAATATCGGGGGTCTGCCCCTAGAGGCTGTATCGTCGTCTGCTGGAAGTCAGACGCTGAATACAGCCGGTAGGTTCTGAGAATGGCTTCACTGTGACATCATAATATTCTACAAAAACACTTGACTGGCCACTTTTAACTGTCATATCCCAGGAACAAAAGGAGAGACATTTGATCGGACACTGAACTGGTGACACTAATCTTAGGTGTCCACCTTCAAACTTTGCTGATTGTATAAATCTTCTGTGCTGCTGGGTTGAAGATGTGTTTGAAGCATTCATGTTTTAGAATATGTAGCTTCTTTGCAGCAACATCCATATGTAAAGCATTGTCAGCTGTCTATGTATGGCTTTGTATGAGTCTGGACGGAGATGGATGTAAACTGTAACTGCAACCTCAACTAGTTTGAGGAGGCATACACCTGTGACCAGTTCTAGTTGTAATTCATCTGTGATGCCGATGGTGGAATAGATGCAGTGTTGAAGCACAAACAGAGCTGTGCAGAAGGTTCATCAATAACAGCCACGAGTTCAGTTGCAACCTACTACATAACAATGCATTTCACTTAATAATTATAAGGAATAATCCATTTAGTAGAAGCAACGCTGAATTTATAGTTGTATAAATGAATATTGTTTGATTTAATACTCGCAGATGGCATCAACAATACCATTACACAATCTATTTTATTTGATACTTATTTGAATGCAGGTGAAGGAAAATATTGCTAAATTCTTTATGAACAAAGCCTGCCAAAGTCTAGTAAAGTCAGGACTACATAAGCTCCAACCCTTCTAGCAAAAGTAAGGAGCAGAGCAGTTGTTCCTGAGCAGCTTTTTCCAGCCAAACTGCGCTGATCACCGCTCCACAGCTGTGGCCATTCAGCCAGGTCAAAGTCAACCTGCACCAGGTCATGGCCCCAGCCAGGCACCTTTGGTTAGAGTGCAACTCAGAATAAAATAGCAGCTTTTTTTTGCTTTGTTTTTTTTCTTTGACAATATTTGTTTAAAAGCATTATTGTTGTAGGAAAGATTTACTGAGCCCTGTTTTTTTTTCTCAATGCCAAGATTCATAAACAATCGCACCTGGGAGCTTCTTACTACAACAGCTTACTTTCCATTGCTTTGCTGGAGGGGCTGGATGTGAAGTGGTTTGCTCAAGGGCACATATATATTGGCTGCTGAGGGAGGACTGTGAGTTCAGACCTGGACCAGTGTGCCTCCTATGAATGTAGTAATCACTTACAAGCTAACTGTGTAATGTCATATATTCAGCAATGGTACACAGACCTCTGAGGAAATCAACAAGGCAGAACTAAAAATAAATCAATCACTGGAAATGGCATGCCTCCAGGTCAAAATGGTAGGCTTGTGTAATGTATTTTTATTGTTGAAATCATTGTTTATATTGTTTATACAGCCAGTAGTTTATTCAGCATGATTGTAAACACTAAAACAGAAAAATCATGTTGATTTTCTGTCTCTTAGGGTACGAGGAAAGAAAAAAGCAGAAATGAGATACATCAAATAAAGTGTGATATTTTTTCCTTGTGTGGTGTGTATGGAATCTAATCTCCTGTGTCGACATATGACACTCATTTCAGCTGGTTTATGTTAATTACATTCCAAGGCAGCAGGATCATGAACAGTGTGACACACAGGCTTTATAGCAGCAGAAAACTCTTTATCTCAATATTTCATCACCCGCAACTTTGTCACATTTCTTTTTTTTTGTTGTTGTTGTTTCAGCTTTTAAATTTGTTTGCTGCAATTGGAAGAAAGGCTTTCTTTAATGATGTTTACTCCGTCGTGTTGTGAATCTAACCATTGTGTCACTGTCATGGGTACACTACAAGGAGCCCAATGGAAGCCAACTCAGCGGTACTCTATGTTTTAAATAAGAAGAGGAGAAAAGAGAAGACACAAATACAGAAATAAACAGGTCCAGATCGTGCTCCTGTAGATTGTTACATAGAGCCTAACATAAGGAGGCCATTAAGAATCCAAGTCCTCACACAGTGGAGAAACATTAAAGGAAATAGTGAAGCATGAAACAAATAAATGCAGCTGCTTATGTCAAGTGCACAACCCCGCCATACAGAATTAGATATTTTCTGCCGAGATGACACAAAGTGAACTTATCAGAGGGTTGGGACTGTGAAGTTTGCGGCCTTACCGGTGATAAAACTGAAAATAGATATACTGATGTTAAAGCTGAAAATATAAAGAAGACACTGCAATGGTCACCAACCTTGAGATATAGCTATGGAGCTCTTGAGAGGTTTTGTAGTCTTTGATTCTGCAGACAGTTCACATGCAGCAGGGCTGACAAAGGTGAGAGTTAAGCAGATAGATAGGATCTGGAATGCTGAACAACCTTGTGAGAAAAAGCTATGACTGAAAAGCAGAGTCTGTGTATATAGGAGATGAGATGTGGCAAACATGAACCCACAACCCAATCGCAAGAAAAAAGGCTGGCATTGTATGTATGTGCAAAGCAAGGAAACAAGACATTTGCACGTTATTATGTAGAGAATACGTAGAAACTTTCAGCACAAAACACTTCATGGTTAGGAAAATATATTGTGTTTGCATCAAGTACCTGGTTTTGAGGGCATGATCTCAGCAGGTAACAGTGATGTCTCTGTAAAAAACACTGTAAATCACTCTTCGTGGCACATTCCCAGCTGAAAAAACAGCAACGCATGTCAGGTCAGCTTAGTTTTCTTATGCATGGCAAACAAGACTATTATTTGGCAGTGATTTCTGAAAGTGTAGTTAATTGAGGAGATGTCTGTTTCAAACCATCATTGGATAAATGATTACACCTCCGGTATCCATTAAAAGCTTTTCAACATTTTGGTTTGTTACTCCTACGGAGTGGGAATAGGAGATCATTTTCCCACTTTAACCATGATAATAGTGTAACAGACTAGCCCAGCACAATCCTAGAATGATCCCGATTTTGAAATCCCATGTTTTGCTGTACAGGATCAGCTAATCCATCTGGCTTTTGTGCCAGCAACACTGGATTGGAGCACCCTGATCCAGATACAAACTTCCCAAGATCACCAAATCCAGACAACCAGTGCTCTAAATGGGACTAGATATGACAATGTGGGCAGCCTGCTAACAAACACATTGCAGTTACCACCTATTGTCACAGGTGCTGCAAAAGAAAACCATATGGAAATCTTTAGGTTTATAATTTTGAATGATTTCTGTTTGATTTTGATAGCTATTTGCGGGAATCATTTTGTGGGGACAACATCATTATTAAAATTTTACTGTACTGGAAGGTCCTGTTGGCTTAGGCTCAGAAGTAGAGCGGGTCGTCCACCAATTGAAAGATCAGTGGTTCAATCCCCAGCTCCTCCAGTCTGCATGTTGAAGTATCCTTGAGCAAGATACTGAACCCCAAATTGCTCCCGATGATGCTTCCATTGGTGTGTGAGTGTGTTAAAACTGAGTAGCAGGTGGCACCTTGTATTGTAGCCTCAGCCACCAGTGTGTGAATGGGTGAATGTGACTTGTAGTGTAGAAAGCGCTTTGAGTGGTCGGATAACCAAAAATAGGCGCTATACAAATGCAGGTCCATTTACCATAGTTAGCTTAATATCTACTTTATCACAGTAACTGTTACATAAACCAAATGCAAAATATAATTATATGTATATATATATGACCAATTTTTGAGGTTTTTATTGCATTTAGTTCCCCAAATCCACCCTGTAGCCACCCTTCTGCTGGGACCAGGATAATCCTGATCAAAGTATCCCAATTTTACTAAAAAGGTTTGAATAACACATACTGAAGGTTTGATCCAGATCAAAACCAAGACTGGATTATGTGATCTAATCTGATTTCAGAATACTTTTTTTCCAATTTTCAAGATCTGATCTGAATCAGCTGCTGAAATCAGATCATATTACTTCTAGACAACTAGACCCAGGTCATTGTTTGTTGTGCGTGTATCTATAGAGGACAGGCTGGAATGATAAAAATACATCTTGCGATGGAAAAAAACTCCACAATGTTTTGAACAAATTCAGATTAATTTCAAAACTAGATAAAGTAATGTAAAGATGCAAACATATTATGTTATTGTTCACATATTTTATTATGCTACATTTACATCCACTCATGTATTTTTTCAGTGACACAAACACAACAAACAGTGGTCTGCAGCTTGGCAGGTGTCTCGCCTAGGTGTCACACCATCCACCATCACCTCAGCCTTCTGATGACAGAGTCAGCTCATGTCACTTTAGAAATGTGGTTTACAGAAAAGTACAATGCTAAACTTTTCTCTGGTGACGGGGCTGAAATGCAGACATGAAAATATTGACAGCTCAACCTGGCATTTGTGGGCAGTAAAAGATTTAGTAGCAGTGAGGATTTCTGATTATGTTATTGATTAATATATTTTATTCAAAGTGACAATGGAGCTCATATGTCCTTTTATGGGGCTGATCTAGTAGACATATAACAATTCATGTGTTCGTAGAAACACGACAACACTGCAGAAATAAAGCCCTTTTTAGGGATAGACATTAGAGATCAAACAAATCGAAAAGAAAAGGAAATCAGTGTAGATACGCAACAGTGTACAATCTCCTTAGTTCAATTATCTTTGATTACTTAAACAGTCCTTTGATGATCTTAAGTCATCAAGATGAAGAAGGCATCAGAGGTGTCAAGTGCCAATCGACTTTACCGACGGGCTTCCTGTTTGAAATCTACAGTCACGCTTTAAAAAAAACAACCATAAATAATGTATAAAACACAGCCGTCACTCAAACAGCAGCATTTTTTGAAAAATGTTTTGTTAACCTTGCAGCTCCAGGAGAAGATGAAAAATGTAATAGAATGACCATCCATCCTCCTTCTTGACATTTGGTATTTCAGAAACACTTCAAAGAGGTCCTCTATTACCTCTGTGTAGCCACCATCACACCCTTCAGCAACAAGACGTATGGAAGACCGAGCCATCTCAGAACTCCTCGTATCTCAAGCAATTCCCAGCACTTACTACAGATAGTAATAATTATAGCATTTCAGGTTGGCTCTTCAGTGTGCTCTTTCTTGCCAAAATTGTCATCAATTTCACTCGATAATGATTTGAAAATAGTAACTATCTGTTTATTGCCCAAAAAAGGGATTTCCTGCACTTACAGTTGTATTTGTATGCACATATCATGGAAACAAAAAGCTTTGCAAAATCTCAATTGTATATCAGTCTTTGACTTTCACCCTACAACTTAATATAAATATTCCATTGTAGTAGCAATGTCGTAGTTGGTTTGCTATGTCACCAATGTCAATGTACATTGTTGATGACCTGAATAGCTTATACCATAATTTCCTTTGTATATTTAAAGGATTAGTCACACTGTGAATTAAATTATGAACGTATACGTGTGTGTGTGTGCGTGTGTGTGTGTGCATGTGTGAGTGTGTGTGTGTGAGAGAGAGCCCAAGAGAACGAGAAGCAGAGCAAGAAGCACATTTCTGTTGAAAGGAACAAAAGAAATCAAACTCTGTGGCAATAAAGTAAAATTGCCTTTTTGAGCCTTTTCATTAAAAATGACTCTCTGCGAACAATATACTTTTAATTCTAATTAAACATGTGTTTTAATTGAAAAAATGACGTCCGAATGTAATTTAATGGTGACTAGAAAAGAGTAGCAAGAAAAAAAAAAAACCCACACACACACGCAAAAAAAGACCCATCAAATTCACCCACTGGCTTCCATTAAAGCAATTGCTAAAACCTTCTGAAGAGAATAACTTAACATAACTTCCCTGTCATCCCAGTTGTCAGTTTGAGTCTGAGAGCTGAACAGTGATTGCCGGCTGGAGCCCCTGCTCTCCCAAAGCAGACAGCACCTTTGTGGCTGAGAGTGGAAAACAGCCACTGAATTGAGGCAAGTGAGCAGAGTGGCAGGCAAAGATGAAAGCTGGAGTTAAAAGTGGCAAGACTTGCATTTCTGTGACTCAGGGCCTGCATGGTTTAACAGGATGTCGCCCGACTCCAGACACACAGCGCAGTGGACGTCTGTGTGCTGCGAGCTGTTCTGAGGGAAAGTGTGTGCATAGGCAGGGGGCAGATCTGTTGTCTTGTGCAGTCACCCACCTTCATCTGCACTTAACTTCTCATTAGGGGCTCGTGTGACATAAGGCAACAACCTGTGACCAACTAGGCATGGTATACGGCCGAGGAGAGCCGGGAAGGGGGAGATAGGGAGGATGGAGGTGGAGCTGTTTGTGTGACTTGTTGTCACTTGTCAGGTACCGCGGCCACTAGCCTTGAGATACTTGGCTGTTGTCTGAGAGTGCTTTATCATCTTGATAAATGCAGCCTTGGAGCAGTGCACTATCAGCATGCTCAGGGGCATGAGACACACTCTGACTAATGAAAAGAGAAGGTCAAGGAGAGGGAGGGGTGCGGAAGAGGAGAAATCGTGAACAGAGATGTGGATGTGAAAGTGTGGGACAACATGTCACACACTCCATGAAAGGTTTGTTGTGTGTGAGAGAAAATGCTAATTTTCCGTGTTCCTGCCACAACATCTTGCATGGTGGCAGTGCGCATGCAGTGTTTGTTCGGTGTGTTGCCATGTGAATGAATGGTTGAGTGTTAGGTACAATTCAAACCCTTCCAGCCGAGCACTCTATTATAGTTATGGACAGGAAACTCAATCTTAACATACACCTCTGCAAAGGCACACAGAATACTGTGATCAGGGCAAAAATAGAGTTTCTCACTGCAGCAATGATTTCCTTCAAAACATTCACTGTGCCATATCTGCGCCACTATGGTTCTAATTACATTTGACAAGAGGGGTTACATTAATTTTCTTGTACCTGTTTTACAGAAGACATATTCCCTCTATTTTGAATGTTATTACAGCAGGTGTTGAGAATTTCTAGCGGCAGTGTTAATTTTGGAGTCGTCAAAGTGACAGCACAGAGCTTGGGAATCCTTTCGGGCTCATTACCATAGTCTGCTGAATCTATTGGCAGGGCCCCGCATGACTGGGCAGACGCTGCTCCAGCCTAGCCGTCAGATAGAAGCAATGATCAGGGGGTTAACAGATGCTGCTCAGTCTTTGGGGTCACATCCACTCTATTCCCACTGTTGGGACTGAGGCTGAGCAGAGTGAGCACAACAAGCATCCACACTGCTCCGAACAGTTTGCAGCGGAAACGAGAAAATGGCCAGCTAAGAGAAATGTTTCTCACCGCAGACTGTCTCCAAGCACTCTTGTACCCAACAGTTGCAAATCCACAGAGCAGTTTGTGAAATTCATAATTTGAGGTCAAAGGTCAGGTGGAGCTTGTACTCTCCCCCACCCCCCCTTTTTTTCTTTTTCTCCTGCAGAGAATGGATGTGTACAGAGAGCTTTGAAAAACTGTCTACTGCGCAGTTGACTTGCTCAGAGGGAGCTCTTTTCCAATACATGCTAATGAGGAGTGTGCAATTAACTGGGCTCTACCAGGAGGAAGTGCACAACAAAGGGGGAGGGGAAAGACGAAGAGGAAGAAAGACAGTACAATGCTACAAATTGCACTCAACTATTTCTGCTACACAGGCATATGGGAAAGTGAAGAAGAAACTTGATATTTATAGGGAAACTGGGTCATTGTTGTAGGAAGGACCAGGACACGGAGTGGATAAGACAGCAAGAAAAACAATAAATTACAAATAACACACAAATTCAATATAACCGTGGCTCTTCACAGTGGCTGTTAGATTCACATCAGTAAACATGAAATTGTCTATTATGTCCTGTAACAGATCTATTACAGATATTTTCCTGTGATAGATTTTTTTCACCAAATGCATTAACAGTTTTGCAGAGTCATGAACAAGGGTAGTATATGAGTGCAGGTAACACATACAAAGCAATATAGTGTGTATCAGTTAGAGCATGACCATAGACTGCATGAAGCCTTGAGTTTGGCATTTTTGTTGTTGCCATCTTGATTTTTGGAGCAAGTAGTGGGTGGAAAGATTGGAGCTAACCCTAATGATAGCTGCTAGTTTGGTTAGCATGATGCAGGTACAGCTATAGTCAGTTGTGGTAATGCTAATACTGATTTTCGTTAGCAAAAACAGGCCTATAACCACTAAAACAAAATGTACCTACCAGGCAAATTCAATGTTCAGTCTTTTAGTACAACCAAATGCTGAACAAGAACATTGAAATAGCAACAGCTATGGCTACGACTATGGCCTGTGAATCTTTGGTTACGTCATGGTCACATTACCTAGCCAACATGTTGCCATGGTAGCATTTTCTCAACAGTGGGCACCCTCCTTTCAATCAAAGCGGCGACACCCTTAGTTGTGTGTAACATTGAGCCCTATTAACTTTTAAACAGGTGAGTAATATATGAAAATTCACCAGCAGTACAGTTAACATGTAAGGAGAAATTAGCAGTAGAGAGCAAAATGTTTTTTTGTACCAGGCTGTAAACATTGTTGATTATTAAATTAAATTAAATTAAATTAAATTAAATCAAATTAAAGTGAATTAAATTATATATTAAATAAATAAAAATATTTTATATAATATTTTAAACATGGGCTCTGTGGGGGTTGACTCACTCTTGTAACCAGCCTCAAGTGACCATTCAAGGAACTACAGTTTTTGGCATTTCCACGATGGCTTTACTTTTCAGCCGTAGAGGGTGCTGCTTGAGCAAAATCTGATCAAAGAAATGAATTGAAATTATGGATTTGGTCAATTATCAGTTGCTCACATGAATACCTCTACATGGCAGTGTTCACATTTAGTATTTTGTATGATTATTTATTTAGTTTCAGTTGAATTATTTTGAAATCTTTACATATTTAAGAATGTGTTTCATACAGCCATTGATTTTGCTGATCCTTATGATGTGTCAGAACTGGACACGTCTCATTTTTGCAAAAGCAAACGCAGTATTTACCAGTAATGCTTTAATAAGAAATGGCATCTTAGGGAAGGCATCAGTAATTTGGTTATTTTCCTCATCGGGCATCATCATCATTTTGCCAGTGTTGCCTATTAAATATTTAAAAGCTGTGAAGAAAAAAATGTTTTAACCTTGAAATGTCAGTTCCAGTGGAGGTGAGAAGCATAACAGTGAATTGAATGAGTCAACCCCTTTTTGGTCTTGTATTAGGCTGCCTGTCCTCATCAGGGATATGGATTATACGCTTCAGCCTGTTTATCCTGTTCTGTCTGTTGGCACATTCTGAGGTGAAGTTTTACACATTGTGACAAAAGAGCGTGTCATTAAATCAAAGCCATTTTCTTCTTAAGTCCTGTCAACAACTAAATCAAGTCAAACCAGTAAAAACAGCAACTAATTACATTGTGCACAAGATAAACATATTCGTTGGGAATTGCATATTACAATAAGTGAAAATAATAAAGAGAAAGAGAGGAGAGGTTGTCAGTGTTCTCTCATCTGTTCCATTGGTAAAACAATTTGGCAGATTTCCCTTCATGATTCTGTAGAATGAAGTCTTGTGCTTGTGGTTAAACAAAAAGAAACAAACTTTGCAATAACATGGGAATCAACTTTAAAACATTCAATTGTGTTCGAACAATATCAACATTCAAAAGAAAAATCAATTATCAGCTTGTGTGTATGTGGAAATGTATGAAAACAATCATTTTTACTATTGTGAGGAATGTGTAATCTCTGTCTTTGAAAGATGTTTCGGTGTGGACAATTACTTTTACAAAAATCCAAAATACACAATCCAGCGATCATAAAAAGAAACTCTTGGGGGAAATCAATACCGTTTGGATTCCCGTCCCTGACAGTCTTGAGCAGACAAAATGCACAATAACACGAGCTGTTCTGTTTTCTGTGATCAGACTTCTCTAAATGCCTATGTTAAATAATAATTACAACAGCTGGTAGAACTTCAGTTGTAGTGACGTACATATTTTTCTAAAACTCTTAAAGGTCCAGTGTGTAGGATTTAAGGGGAATATTGGCAGAAATATAATATACTGTAATATAATATAATATAATATATGTATGTTTTCTCTAGTGTATAATCACCTGAAAATAAGGTTCTTAAGGAATTCTGACCTCATTGCAGAATTCCTCATTGCAATCTGAAACCCTTACTGCTGAATGCCACTAAATCTCTATATCTTACACACTGAAAAAAAAATTCAGAACACACTAAAACTTTAGAAAAATGATCTGCCAAGGACCAGGCTATGGTTGTAGTTAAGGAAAGGAGCCATCACTAACTGTACTGATTAAGGCATATATTATTTTCTACTCCAAGGTCTATTATCCTTCAGTTTCTGTCTCACATTTTCCTCTCCTTGCAGCTCAAGTCTGATTGGCATAGCCTAATGCAAGACAAATAGCAGTAAATAACAGTGGGCAGATTTTGGGACACTGCTCTAATTGCGATTGTTGGCTGAAAGGGGTCACGGTTCTGCACTGTGAATGTAATGCACGATGATTAGCCCCGCATGCATTTGCGAATCCTGTGACTGGGATATTGTTGCCGTCAGTGACTGTAATATGGGCTGTAATTTGTAGGTTGTAATGCTACGTGGGCAGAGACTCATTGATAGCATTTGGCACACAGCCTTGCTTTGATGAAGCACTTAGCCAAGCCAGTCAATCCGAATCACAGACAGTGCTCTGAGTCAGTGGGAGTGTGTTTGTTAGCTGAACATGCCGTGTAATAATCAGCCAGTCCTTAGCTATCTAATGAACAGTCATCATGTTTTTTTTTTTTTTTTTTTTTTTTTTTTTTACATAATCCTGCCATCTAAGATTACCTTAATGCATGTAAAGGCTTGCTGCTGATGTGTGCCTCATTACCTTGGTACATTGGTCATTTCATTTCAAGGGTCTGATTTTCATTAACTGCTCTGCCCCCCTACCCATTAGCAGAATGAAAGCTCGGCTGAAACCATCTGGCTGCCAACTAGACCTCGGGGTTGCTTTATGGCTCCACCGAGCTTCACTAAAGGGAAAGTTGCACTATTAGAGCCTTTTCTGAGTCAGGCCGGAGGGAGTACGGGGAGTGATGCAAGGAGTGTCCCATGCTCGGGGATGTGGGGGGAAACAGAGAGATAAATTTAGAAAGAGAAAGAGAGACATTGGCGCAGTGATAGAGGAGACAGAGGAAGGCAAAGTCAAACAAAACCTGAAAGAAAAGTCAACATTAAAAACCAAAGAACAAAAAAAAACGAGAACAAAGGAGAGAACAAAATAGGTCTGGGTGCAATGTCAATGATATTTCTGCAATGAAATTCCACAAAGGATGTTGAGTCTGCCAGAGGTGTGACAGAAAGGTGGGGGATCCATCCATCGACTGTTGATAACACATCACACTTACGGCTTATGTTGGGAGACTGCACGTGTGGAGTCAGAGAACAGGTGTAAAAACATACATACATACACTGCTTCATCATACACCTTTTATTTTTAGAATGAGTGGTCTTGTTTCGAAATAGCATCTGCTTACACATACTATTGTAGCGTCTTGACTCTGGTTCTTCTCCAGTGCTTTTATTCCCCACTCCCACTCCCAACCCCATCTCTATTCTTGCCTTCTAATTGCTTTTATTTTCTGTTATTGTTCTGTCTCCCACAACAGACTGCCTGCGAACGCACGTCAACCTGCTGTATCTTCTTCTGTTCAGGTGACAGAGTGCAACAACACACACACACACAAAAAAAAAAAACGTCCTGAAAAGTGATGTGTTTTGTTACTCGTTTCTTCCCGTAGACTTTGAACCATTTCTGAATTTTACTGTTCATGCATCACTTATGTAAAAGTTAGTGACTGGATGAACAGAATGGAGGCTCACAGCAATTATTTCACTGGCTATAATAAGATTTTGATATCACAGGCTAATATGACCCAGATAACTATAGAGGGGCTAATGATACGCATAGATATGATCTACTTTTTGATTTTTTTGATGTTATAAGGCCAGAGCATATTTCAACAAACTTATTGGACTGGTTATCTCTGAATAATTTGTCATGCTCAGAATTAGTGATGAGATTATCAATGAAAGAAAACAGTTTATATCAACTACTCTGTTGGCTAAGAGAGTCTGTGTTGGCTTACCTTACTGTTATGAGAACAATGATGTAATATTTTATTGATCTACTCACTTGCTCAGGCTCCACAGGGAGGTCAGAGGTCAACCACACAACCCTTGGAGCTTGCAGGAGTTTGGTGTCTTGCTCATGCTTCTGTTTGGATACCCTCTACCTACACAAGATACTGAACCCAGGTCTTCCTGGAGGATTTGTTTCATTGTATGTTACATCTTTGTCAGAGTTTTGGCTCTCGCTGCTACACTGACCAAATATTGTATTTACTGGTTATGCTTTACCGGTAGTAACCAATTTAGGAACCCCACTTTATTCATTAAAGTGGAGTTCTCCCGCAAGCACCGGGCAGACAGACATCACTGGCAGATAGATAAAGCCCTGAGACATAATGTGAACCCAGAAAAGGGACCAAAAAAAGTGACCTACTGTAAGAGACTCAGAGCATGGCATGATTATTTCCAGCACCTGAGGACCGTCTCACCTCAGGGTTCGTCATGCACAGCAGGGCCTGAGCTTTACTGGGAATTTCTAAAAAAAAAAAAAAAAAAAAAAAAAAAAAAAGATCCACTCAGCTGCTGCCCTGACTCATGTGGGCTAAAAACTAGTCTGAATGGTGTAAAATTAGTATCAGAAATAAAGCAATACAATCTAATGGTGGTATGTACAATGGCGTACAAATATGTGGCTGTCTGGTGAGATAGCACACTCAGTTGTAAGATCCATGTTAGAAAACCTGACTGGCAAAATGAATTTCTCCATAGAAACAAATCATATCAGTCTCCTGCAAGTTAGAGGTTACTGTTCAATCTGCCATTCTGTCTCTCATGGTGATACTGTATACATATATGCATCCACCTCCACCTTGAAGGATATTGTATCGCAGTGCACTAGGCTTTATCACAAATGATAAATTCCTTTTCATATGAAAAGATGGGCTGGTCTTCTTGACAAAGGGAAGTTGCACTGTATGTTATTTATCTTGAGAGCTCTACGTCAGAAACTGCCAAATAATCTCCGCTCACTGATCACATCTAAACACATTTATTATAACCTGAGGTCGCAGGATATTTCAAATGTATTTATACTGCATGTTAAATCAGTGTTGGGCAGAACTGGTTTTGTTCCACATAATGGAAGCTTATTCCATTATGGATCCTGCAAAATGTTACTCAAATTAACACGTGCCAACCAAGAGGAGACTCAAAGTGACTATAAAAAGATGAAAAGAAAAACACAAAGAGGCACAACATGATCACAAAAGGGGGCAAAATAACCACTAAGAGACACAATATGATCACAAAACAACTGCAGAGAAACAAAATACTACAACAATGGGCAAAACAACCACTAAAATACATAAAATAACCACAAAAAGAGGCAAAACAACCACTAAGAGACACAAAATGCCCACAAAGTGGCACAGCAACTACAAAGAGACACAGGATAACTACAAAGAGACACAAATTGACCAAACAAAGACAAAACCTCAAAAAGATGTCTAATGACTACAAACAGGTGCAACATAACAACAGCAAAAGAGGCAAAAACACCACAAAGTCTGTGTTTCTTACTCCTATGACGCAGAGGGAGAGGAGCCTTTTGCATGTCTGTGCCCCGGACCCCACTGTGTCATAATCCGCCCATGGAATGAGCTACAAAGAGTTTTGAAATCAAAATATCTAATTTCTTTTGAGGATTCTAAAGTGTTATTCCCAACACTTTAAGTGCTACTAATTGTAAATGTTTTTCTTAACGTGTAATCATTGTTGTAAGTAAACTGTGTCTGCATTTGTGTCCATGCTCAGATTGTATATGTTCTCCTGTGCGCAGGTGTCTTGTCTCACCGAGACTGTGTTTGTACAAAGGATTAGATATGCTAATAAATATAAATATGCATCTAAATACGCAAATGTAGAACTGTCTGCAGACCTGAACCTCATTGCGACTGTTATACTGATGGAAATACTCCATAAATGTTCTCAATAAGACGATATATGTTTAAAATGGCTGTGCTGTTAAAAATAACTGAAGGTATGATGAGGAAATTCAAAGGCAATGCAGAGAGCACTGTATCTGAACTCCCCTAACTAACTTGGAGGGGGCTGTTCCATGAGCTGACGCTAGGAGCTGTCCGCGGTGCTGAAGCCTCGGCTGCCTTCTCTCTCCATGTGCCGACTGCTCACACAGACAGGAATCCGCTTACTGAGCGTCCAAATTAAAAAGGGACCTCCGCGTTTCACTTGATAATTCTCGACTGTCTTCACTCCGTTAATTATAGAGGAAGTGCAACAGCGAGGCGCGCGGCTCTCTTTGTGTTTTGCGCACGTTTGAATTCTCGCCTTTGCTTGTTTTATTTAAGCCCCTGGAAGTATTCTTTCTCAACATAAGGACGTGTTCTGTAGCCACGCTAAGAGCGACCTCCACTTTAGTAGACATGTGTATGAGACAGGACTGTCAATTGAAGACCCTCCTCGCGGTTTTGCTCCTCGCTGCTGCCGTGGCCGAAATACATGGACAAGGTAAGAACTTGGGTCTCGCACGCACTTTGCGGGGATTGTTCCGTCTACTTCCTTCTGTCAAACTACACCAAGCGAAGGTAGAGCTGAGTGCTGGGCAATGACACCAGGTCCACCGCTGTTAGATCTACAAGTGTGCAGCCTATATGGGTGTGTGGAGTCCTCACAGAATGATCTATTTGATATTAAGTTTACAATTTGTTGGTTAAAATCAAGCCAAAGGAACGACGGTATTGCTGGTTTAAAAGTTGAAGTCCACAGAGACACTCCCGTTAATTATCTGCACACATTCTAATCTACTACTCTTTGGAGATAACTTAAATATTAAATTAGAAGCGTGCAGCATAATAAAGAAAATCAGCTTTCAAGTGGCTCCATACTGCACACAGAGTATAGCTAATAATAAGTTATAGATCCTGACATCTTGCCACTGGGTATAATGTGTTTAACAGTCACTTACATAACGGTTTACTGTCAATCACAACTTACAGAACCTCTTTAGATTACTGTGTCTACACACACATACACACACACACACACACACATATGGCCACAGTAATAGGATGACAAACCCCCATGGGGAAACCACAACTTCACAAGCTATTCCCAAACTAAACACTATTCTCAACCATATTCCACCTAATGTGGATCAGATTTTTTTTTCCAGTGGGATGTTTGTTTATGTGTTGAAATCCGGAGTAAACATTCAGGAAGTGACTCGTTTTGGGCACTGAGGTCTGTGTGACAGACGGTGCTCGGTAATAAGACTCTAATCCTCAGGAATTGCTGAAGATTATTGACCAAGCTGTTTGACACAGTTGAGTGCTTGTGGGAAAGCGGCAACGGATTCATGCACAGTGGCCTTGTCCTAATTATTTCTCTATTGTGCTTCCCACTCTCCTTTTATCATTCTAACTATGCATTCTGTTGGTCTACCTGTGTTTCAGCTTGTCTGCACATTTTTACTCACATCCAGCCCCCCCCCCTTCTCTGTTATCTACTCTTTGTCAAGCAGTTGGACATAGACACGAGCCACCTCCAAGGGGCAGATAGTTTGTCTAGTATGCAGTATGTCAGTAATGACATGCAATGTGCAGCCAAAACATTACAAATACATATTTACATTCATTCTTATTCACCTGAGCAGGATTAAGTGTTGCTTATATAGTTGGAATAAGATGTTGCACCCTTTTCCATCAACATGACATCAGTTAAGTGTCACATCATTTTGTATCACAGTCCTTCAGCATCACGCAGAATAAGTGACAGTTAACTGAATGCTTTCCTGCATCCTCTTTTTGATGAAGCCTTTTACGAAATCTGCCTGTTTCATGTTGAAAATGAACACATTGATGAGGGACAAGTGATAACTAAACAATGCAATAATTGTGAGAAGGAATTCACATAGCCTGGGCTGTTGCAGTCATTACATCTCAGCCCATCCAAAACCAATTCTGGACCAGAGCCTGAACCAATATTTTACACGATCATCAAAACATCTGCTGGTGGATGTCTAGTGGAGGAAAGGTGCTGCATCACATCAATATGGAATTTCAGAACCTCATAACATAATCTAGTTATTTGTGATATAGCCCAACACCCTGCGAAGATATTTTGTATTGCTTAACTGTTTGATTAACTTTTATGAGTAAACACATACTGTGCAGTATTGCTTATAAGTAGGAGATGAATTTTTGAGTGTTTCAGAGTCACAGTTGCACATATCCCAAGAACACACCTGCACTGCTTGCTCACAAAACTCTAGGGAGAGGAAAAATGCACAATGCACTATTTTTAGAGCAAAATAAAATTTAACAGCTTCCATTAGTGAATTCTCTGCCGTTGCTTAGCCAGCAAATGTTCACGTCTTAGTAGACTCTCCATGGCTGGCCGTTTCAATTTTTAATTCTTGTGGTTGTGATGTTTTGCCATTGTTGGGAGTTTCAGTGTGGAGACATGCAGGGGAGCAAGTGAGGTTTTGTTCAGACGAGGTCTTAATGTATCATTTGTGGCACAGCCTGTTGTTGTGAACTTCAGTCTGTTACCGAGCAGGGAAGACAAACACCCATCCATTTCACTGTCATGAGCGCCAGGGACTAGAGACATTTTGCAAAATTTGGTGAACTGTGACATCGTCTTCCCATCCACAGTGTGCACATTCACATTGTTGTGTAAAAAATGTCTTTTTCAGTTAATCAATTCAGTAAAACGTGTTGCTTAATCAAATTTGCATGCAAATGATTGTTTCTTAAACGCTGGGTTATTTTTCTTTTCCGTCCTAGTTGCACTGCTCCTTACTTTTTCTATTTGCATCACATATTTCAGCTACTTTTGCTGTTTAAAAACATCACACTGCACACAAATTGACTTGTCTTGATTTTCTTTTTTGTTTTGTATGTGTACTTCATTTAATTGGCTTCTAACTTTTAACACCTTTTGAGTCAGAAGCAGATGGAATTAAGACGTTTTACATATTACAAAAAAGCATTTCTTGCAAAGTGTGGCCTGACTATATTTTTAGCATGAGCTATTTCAGAACATTCGAATGATGCAAGGAAATATTAATATGCAAGAAATAATTACCTACTGACTATGTTTAAAAACACGGGACATAGGACTGTAGGCACAAAGTCCATGGTTGTAAAAAATAATGTTGCTTTTCAAATGAATTGGTCAGCCCTTCCGTCACTTAAATTTGTTTTTCCCATTAATACGATGAGGTCATGTGGGGAGAGACAGGAAAAACACTTTGAAGGAGGATCATTGAAATTCTGATCAGAACCTCTCAGTTCTTTATGTACACCTTTTACTGCAAAAACAACAAACAAAATGAAATGGACAGCCCCTTAATCTGTCCCGTGCTTTTCATGAGGCATTTTCATTTAGTTTGTCCTCAAGCCTTCTCTTGTGTTTTTGTCGAATGGAAAAAGTGACTCAGTAGTTCTGAGAAGACTTTGCATGGATTTCTTGCATTTAAGTTTTGTTTTTTTTGAATGGTTCGTGACTCTGAAATTCAGTGATGTGCTCCATCTGTGTCCTGGGATAGAATCTGTCTCACGATATACATAAAATTACGAAAAATACTGAAAAATGTATTAATCAATGTTAAATCTAATTAAAATATAAACACTCCATGAGACTTAAAATTAAGTCAGGGTGATTTTTATTGAATTGGTGAGGTATGTGTAATGTAATAAATAGAGCTGCTCATGCACAGCAGCCCGCATCAGTGTTTTGAGGATGCAATTACCAAATTGCAACAAGTAATACTTAGTACTGCGTGAGAACGCTACGGGCCTTTAATTATCTCAGTGCGGATCTCCGAGCGACATAGTGACAGAACTTGTTACGAACATTTACTTGGACAGACGACCTGAAGGCAACAGCTTGAACTTGTCATAAAAGGTATCAATCAACTTTACACTCTAATATAAAGCATGTTCACAGATGTAAGTGCTTTTACTTTTACAGCACCAGTTCAGAAATTATATCAGAAATATTAAAGGAACATACACTGTACAAGAAATCTATGTGTAGAAACAATAACCACTCTGAACAGTCAGTGCTCTGAGTCTGCACTTACTTACTAATCTCTCACTCTCAATAATAACTTAATTCTGCAAAAGTATTCAAATTAATACGTTTGATAAAACCCTTACAGATCATTAATAGCTAATCATGCATCCATTCAGCGCGGAGAGTTTTTGTTGGCCTTGGCGTGGCACTTGAAGTTTTACACAATTTAACGACATTGAGCCGAGCCCATTATCTTTATGCTTAGACATTATCTCCGCCTGTTAACAATGATCTGTAGCGATCTGGGAGTTGGAGAAAGGAGTGTTTTATGTATCCTAAAGCTCATTAAAATGAGTTATGATCTCCCCCTCGTTGACAGAGCTCTCCTTGACATGCCACTATTGGTTTTGAGAATGTGTTGTTGTGAATTCTGGTAAGTCTTAGATTTACAATATCTGACAAATGTTGTTTATCATTATGACATATTGCAAGTTAGATTGTGTAAAACAACTGTTCTGCACCCAGTTCACATGGAGAGAGACATTGTTCTTATGCTATTAAATCTATCATGCTAAAATGAACAGGACAAAACAAACTAAAACTCTGTATTGGTTTTGACTTGAGGTTAATATTAGATAACTGCAGCACTAATAGTAATTGAGATACTGAACTCACAGAGAGGGTGGACATCTCTGTGGGCCTGCTTTTATGTTTACACTTGTTACCACAGAAGAATGCAAATTTCATGTTTCAAAAAACATTTTGTGTGTACTCATTCAACTCAACAGTAAATCTCAGTGTTTGTCTCACTGACATTTCAGGTTACAAAGGTAGTTTTCTGCAGCTTTGGAGATGTTGTTCATATTCATAACTGGGCATGAAATCTGCCAGGAATAAGACAGCACACTTTAGGATAGATTGTTGTTTTGAGCGGCACGCTTGAAAAATCGGAACATCCTTATAATTCCAGGGGTGGTAACAGAAATCATTCAACACCTGTTTGTTGGATTGCCAGTGATTAACTTCATCAAGGGCTATTCAGCATCTGTGTGCTGTCATAATTAGTTTAACTTTCCCAAGGCCTGTCAATGGTAAATGAGAGTCATTATGCCAGAATGCCCCTCTTCAAGGCTTGGCGCCTGCCTGCCTCAGCCCCTCTCTGTGCCTGTCTCGGTCTCTTTCACTGCCTCCTAGGTGGAGCTCACAGCTTGGCTGAATGCGACTCATTTTCAACTCTTCATGTGCAAATGCCTCTCTCGCTCCGTGAGAATGTTCTATGCATCCTAATTTGAGTCATTGCCTCATATATTTTCTTCCTCAAAAGTGCGGAGCTTTATTTGTCAGAGGAAAGGAGTATTTTTGCAAGGATCTTTTTGGATTTCATCACTGTTTTTCTTGGAATGGGTCTCCAACAGCTGGTTTTACCCTATAGAAAATAAAGCCTTGTGCTCTGCTCTCACTAAATCGGGCTGTACTTCAGCTAAATCTGCAGCTCAGTATTAAAATTCAGATGCAAAGAACATAAAGTGGTTGGACACATAGTTTAATTTTTTTCCTCGTATACTTACTGTTTGGTCAAAATGCAGCATCAGCTTTAAAAAATGAGGGCAAACCGCTATGTTGTATGAATAGTGAAATAAGTATTTTTATCATTGGTTTCTTTGTCAGGTTCTCTTTCCTCCGTCCTGTTTTATTCAACGTTTTGCATTTCATTCCATCTTAAGGGAGACTCAGAGATGAGTGTGGTTGGCATTTGTTTGCCCTTGAGTAACTGAACATTTTAGTGTCCTTGTTTTGGGGTAAACTAACTAATTAACTAAACTGATTCTGTTCTACAGCACAGAGATCATGTAAAAAGGCTTTTTTAATTTTTTCCTAATATGATGCCCTGTTGGCATTCTGTATATCTAAGCATATTGTTACTCATTTCTGCATACACTACATTTTCTAAATCTCTAAACACCAAGTTCGCACTGACTTGACCATTAACCAGTGAAGCAATCATGGGCGTTGGTTTGTTTTAACATTAAAGGGGGACGCATATTAAATGGGGGGTTTGGGGTTCCTCCACAAGAAAAATGTGACACATGCACATGCTCTAAATACTGTAGGAGACGTGTCCCCTACGTGAAATGTGAAATGTTACCATATATACATAGTGCAATAAAGCTTTAAAAAATTACAACAATGCAGAGGAGGATGCTTTTTCCTGAAAGCATTTCTCATCCTGTTTATTTAATCACTTTGGCAGTTTGGATGGACCTGAAATGGGTTATTGTGTTTAGATTATTATGTGAGAGGCTTCTCCAACAGCCTGTGTTTTGTCTCAACACAATCATCTCCTCAGAGATTTAACGTAACACGTTTATGATGAAATTGTCAGCATGTATTCTCGGCGAAGGCGAGAAATTTCCCCAGGATCAGACGCAGGCACCCAGAGCTGCTCCGCTTATGAAATCTCCCTCCCAGAGCAAAGGGGCAGGACATCCAACAGAGAGGGCAATGGACTCCGGGAAGGAAGCTGTGTATGTGTGTGAGTGTGTGTGGTGGTGGTGGGGGGGCACGTTTAATTTATTCCAAGTGAAGAATACCCCTTTAGCAAAACCCTAAATGAAGCGATGTCTACCACTTTGTCAGGGCAGTTGCATTGCTGGCTTACTTCTACCTGCTTTGCCTTTGGCCTTGCGCCTTATCGATCCCACCAGTCGTCCACTGAAAAAAAAGAGTCGGCATGGTTTGCCTCCCCCCCCCAGGCCAAGCCTCCTTTCCGCACCTTTCACGCTCTGCCTGGCCATGTACACACCTCTCTAATCAGGACTGGCGGCTTTTGCGGCTGCAGTGGGGATGGCTCTCTGAAACGATTAGGCCTGGGGACAGCTCCAGCTCTCTTCCCCTCTTCTCCACGCCACATCCCATCTAGAAAGCATTTCATCTGTGGCTGTGGGAAGGCTTATGTAGGGTCGGAGAGTGCTGGGTGAAAAGCAGCAGGTAATAGGCTGTGTAATGTGTTTGGGGGAGTAGTTTTAGTATTCACAGTTAGTGCTGACCTCTGGCAGGCTGAGCCACCCCCACAGTAATTTCCTCTGAAAAGATGTAATTGAATTCATCAGGATGAGTAAACATATTATAAGTAGCAGCGAAAGATAACAATGTTGTGGATAGATCAGGGGAGGGGATAGTAGCTCCATGAGTAATTGAAAATAGTCAAAGACAAACATAAGCGGAGGAAGTGTGCAGGACGCTGGGGAACACATTGCCTTTTTTAGCTGCAGCTTGTCTGCTTTTCATTCCACATCTGGCTTGATTTTATTTCAGGAGTTGTATATTTTCAAGATCAAGTCAAGTGCTGCCTATGACAAGCTGATCACTGACGTAACATCCCACTGAACAGAGTTTGAAACACTGGCTAGGAAAAAGAAAAGGAAGAAAAGAATGAAGAAGAAGAATTGCTTTATTAATCTCAGGGAGAGGGGTTCAGTTTTTTTCGTTTTTTATTCTATACACACACACATAAGCCTGAAATACACACATACAAGACACATAGAAATAAAACTGGGGAGATGTCTGAGTGAAGCAAAGTATCACAGGCCATTTCCAAAACATTTTGCCCAGTCCAGACAATATAGACACAGAGCAGAGGGCCATGATGTAACCCTGAGCCTTGTGCTTGTGAGACGTATTGGAACAATGTCCCAGAGGACCTTGTGTATAATTTAGAGGTTCTAACATCGCCTGCCATCTTCAAAATATCGAACATTGTCAGTCCGAACAACTGCCGGGTGGTCAGGCAATTGTCTGTCAGTTATAAGGCAGTCCTCTGCCTCCGCTTCTCTCTTGGTGATGGAGAGCCAGCTCATTGTGGCCGTTCTCATCTGTCAAAGCAGCGAGCAGCCTTTAAAAAGAATATTCGTTCTTAAGAATGGATTACTTAGCAGGGAACAGCTGGAGCTCTGTTACACCACGTCAATGATTGCTGGACTATAGCTTTTAGTGGTAAAAGCTGGACTCCTATTGGTGGAGGGAAAGCTTTGTATTCCAAACAATGCTCTTGACAGGGACATAATGTAATTCACTGCTTAATATCTGTCTGTGTTCCTTCTCTTTTTGCATTCCAGCTTGTGAAATAAAGACATGGATTGCCATTAAATTTAGTACAGATATTCATGATCCCCAGAGGATGGAACCTGCTGGCTTTTGTGATCCCTGATATTTTCTCTTGTGCCTCCATCAGGTCAATATTGAAATTTCCCCTTTATTTTAGATAGATATTGGGAGCAAATATGTATAAAACTGACCTCAGCCTTAGCTGTACTTTGTATTCAAAGGGGTGACATGCAGCAAGGGGGCCACAAGCTGGATTTGAACCCAGGCTGCTGCGGCAACAGCCTTGTGCATGGGGCGCTGGCTCTACCCGCTAAGCCACCGACGCCCCTTCTTAAAGCATTTCTTTTGTGGTAAAATCACTTGATTGAAAAGGTCTGGCAGACATTAAGCTGTACAGTTTTATTATTAGTTAAACTGCATTTTGTGCATTATATCTGTCATTTTGGTTCAGATGTGAGGTCACTATGATTGCATGGGAATAGAAGTCTGTAGTGTATATTTAGAGGCGAGTGTGTGCATATATTTTCTCTTGTTATGCCGGCCATCTCCTGGTTGCCTTCTGGTTGTTGGCTGATTTGCTGAATCCCATCAGCCCACACATTCATAGAGCATAGTATATATTTAAATTCTATGAATATATTATCATTTAAGCCTCTGAATCCAAAACATATAGGAAAAGAGAAATCCTCATTTGACTTTGATTTTATCGGTTTTAACCCAGGAATCAGTTCGTAAACGCTGCTCAGCAGCTTGCGAGAGGAGCATGTATTCAGTCCATGAAGCCTGGCTGGGTGTGCTTCCAAGGATTAAGTCCGAATTATGAAGGCAAACAGAGAAAAGGAATTCTGACAGTGGGGGATGATCCTTGCCAAAGACTGGACCTCTTACAACCTTTCATAGTATGTGCATAGTAAAGCAAAGTATTCATGAAAAGAATTGGTGGGAATAGGCCTCGTGATTTATAGTATTCACATGATGTCAATTACTCTTACTCTAAGCCATGATTGGTAAATTTGGGGGTAAATTTATCCAAATAAAATCAAGCATGTATAAACTGTATATATTTTATGTGATTACCATAACAAATAATAAGGTTAACATTATTGCAGCAGCTTATTATAGCCACAGATTAATCTAACTATAAATATCTGGTTTGGTGAATATCCACACTTGTCCATTTACTTTCTCTAACTCTAAATTTATCAGCTCCTCAGGGGTGTAATTCATGCATCATTGACTGCGAACCAACCTTTTGGCTACTGTTGAGTGGTTCATTTGAGTGAGAGAAGTAAACAACTTGATACTATGAATCTACAGTTTATTTATAAACAGATGTTCACGGTGTAACAGATCTAGGTAAACATATGAACATACTGAGCCAACGTTATATTTTGTTATTACATTCTTCTTTATACATGATTCAGTACAAATGATGTAAGTATATATTGGTAAAAGCCCAGAGGGTGAAATCACCTGCCAACTGCGTGGAACCACAACTGCATCTTACACCATCCACATTTATGACCAAGGAAAAAAAAAAGAGAGAAAACATCTCCACAAAAGTGGAAAAGCAGTTGACACACTTTCGAACCCAATTTTGCAAACACCAGGCGGGAGACTGAGGTAGATAGGCACTTGATATGACAGAAACTTTACTGTAAACTTGCAAGAAGGGAGGGAAAAAAGACAAAAATGCACATGTAGTCGAAAGGTAACAACAGGAAACAAGCACGTAGGCAGACAGGTAGACAAACACAGACAATGGAACTGGGAAAAGTGAGGTGATCTGACAAAAACAGGTTGTAATGAGATGCAGCTGGCGAGGCAGGCAGCAGATCACAAGGACTGATGAGGGATGAGCCACAGGTGTGCTGGACAGGAACACACTAATGACACCTGGTGGACAGGTGACAAATAGGCCTTTTTCGCATGGAAGACATTTTGACATGTCATAGAAGGAAAAGCACAGGTGCTAATAATAAAATTAATGATGGCCAACTTCCCCTTTAGCTGCTTCAGTTTCAGGGTCCTGGTGTTGTGCATTCTGGCTCACTGTGTCACTGTCATGGTTTACTGGGACACTTGAACAGAGCATAGCCATCATAGAGTGCTGCAGGGATTACTTTTTTGTAGGCCAACATGGAAGTTAACATCGCCCTGGTTCCCTCGACAAAGAGCCAATGAGATATTTTCCATTATATTTTGGGTTATTGCAGAAAATAAGGTTTGAGGAAACAAAAGTTTATGATACTTGCATATTTTGTCCAGGAAGATAATCTTCACAAATGAACACCACTTTTCTAATTTTTGAATCATAAATGCAATTGCCAGAAGTGAAAAGCTAAAGTTAGGCTATGAGCCAACAGTCCCATATCTTCAACGTTGCCACCACAACCAGACTGTAAATCCATGTTTGGCTTGATGACGCTCTGTAGTCTCATTTAGCTACTTGTTAGCAACTGTCTTTTTTAGGACACTAAAAGGCTTCAAAATTTACAAGTGGGGTATTTAATGACATATTTTATGTCATCAAACAAAATGTGAAAGTCTCTTAAGCTTGTATTAACCACAGACCTTATTTCAGGCATCGAATCAAACACCTCCAAAAAAAAAAAAAAACAAACCCCCACTGATTTTAAGATGAGGAAACCGCAGGTGTTAAAATGCTAACTCATTTCTGGGTTCAAGGACTCCCTCCTGGGGCACTCTATTAATGTTATCCGTAACACCTGTGTTTTTATGTTAAAATGTCTGATGTGAAACAAACCTATTGCCCACATTCACTCTCTTGCTGAGAGTTAAATGAGATGATTCATAACACTCTCATTCCTGTATGCTAAATATAAAGCTACAGCCTGGAGTTCACGTGTGTTAGCATGAAAAGTGTAACCAAGGTTCAAAGCTAGCCTGGCTTTGTCAGAAGTCAAAAATCCACTTAATGGCACCTCTAAAGCTCCATAATCATCACATTATGTCTCTTTAGTTTAATCTGGAGGCTACACAAGCAGAAATGTAGGCAAAAAATGTCAAATTAGAAACCTGTTTTTGTTAAGCTAAGCTAACATTTTGCATACAGACATAAGAGCCATATAGATCTTCAAGAAGAAGAAGAACAGTGTAACTTTTTCTGTCCCAGTAACATGATTAATACAAGTACGCATGCACAGAAAGTGAGAGAAACAGATGAAGGAGGTTAGCACAGACGTCACCATGACATCAGTTTAACCTCTGGTGGAAATGCCTGCTAACTGAACCATCGCTTATTCTATTCGCTGCTAATAAATTAAAACATGCATCAGTGAACTTAATAGAGATATTTGTGTCAAATTTAATGGATAATGGCTAATCACATCACTGATTTATATGAGTGAGGTAAACCGATGATCGTTAATGCTTCATCTGAAACCATCTTTATCTTGTAACCCAATTACCCAAGTAATTAATTAATTTCTCTTATGACAACAATAAACTGACCTACCTCTGGTTGAAGTGAAGTGGACAGCAAGGCCAAGAGCATATCTCAATCTATCTCAGCACGTACTTTAGGGCAGAGTCTACAAAGAGAAACTAACTCAGATCCAACTAGCTGTGAGGCATAGTGCCATGCTGTGCTGCCATGAAATGCACCAGTTTCAAAGAACTGATCATTTTTTTCTGGATGCTTATATTTAGAATCAGAGACAACACGTAAATGGCACAGTTCCCTTGCCCTTAGAAACTCCATGCATCTGCCTTTTATTGTGTGTATGTTGCAATCACTACTAGTTTGAAGAGGCAGTGTGAATAGAACCAAAGCGAATGCCTCCGATTTATCCTTTTAAGCAGATGAGCTCTGAGCTGGCCTTTTTTTATTTTTTCCTCTATCAACATGACTAGCATCATAAACACATCTCTGGTCTCTTTTAGTGGAGCCTGTTCTGCAGGAACAAAAAACCCAGATGTTTATCAGCAAGCAGCCTTGGGAAAAGGAGAAAAAATATTCTGTGAAAGATCATCCGGGGGCATTTTTTTGAGCAAGTGTCCATGCTGCTTCAAATTACCACTTCTTGAGTTTCTCTCCATTTCCATTGCTGTATTGTGAATGAAATGTTCTGCCACATCCTGTGTTTTTCACGAGGACAAAATGAGTAAAACCGTCTTTGCTGCATGTGAGGACAGCTGCTGAGACAATGAGTGGGTTACACTCTCAAGTACACAGTGTCTGTCACTTATTATCTCCGCACAAGGGGTGACGCTGATTGACTCAGCATTGTGCTAAAACATGAGTTTCTCGTTTTTTTTTTCTATGCTGTATTCAGACTGAGGAACATGTACATAGTATAGCATTAAAGTTGCAGATTTCACATTGGGAGGAGTAGAACATCTTCAATGAGATCACAGCTGTGAGGGTATATCCTGTGTTTTCACGGCAAGAATTGTGCCTCGGCTTGACTAAGGTAGCAGGTTATAAACAATTTGACAAGGAGGGTGCAAAAGTGAGAGCAGAGTTACAGAGACAGGGAGAGAAATGAAAGCAAAGTAGTGGGGAATCTTCTCCCCTTCCGTTTATATTAGGGAAAACATTAGATACACCACTTGGTCAATGCTTTTATCTAGAGTGCCTTAACAAGACCATGAGAGCATATGGGATCCAACAGGGCTCAAAGCCGTAACCCTGAAAATGTTAATATTCATCAGCATTTCCATTCACAGCATCTTAAGAGATCCTGACCAGACAAATGTCACGTTATTTCATGCCTAGGTGTACACAATAAGGGAGACAGTTGGTAAATAGCCTGCCAATGTCAGTGACCGCTCCTGCTTGAAGATGACATGTTTGTGTTTAGCTCAACTTATTTTATGTCCCTGTCAAAGTAGTTTCATCCAGCGAGTAAACAAATCTAGACAAGGTTCTAGCAAAGCTGGGAGAAAAATCTCATCACAAAAGTGCACCACTTGGCTCCAGTGCAATTACCTTCTGTAAATGAAGCTCAGTCTGTCCTGTGAGTCGCTCACACTGTGCAGGCGCTTTGCACATACACTGTGTCAACAAAGCAGCGCGGGCCTCTGTTTGGAAGGTGCAAGGCTGTTTACCTTTGTTGCTGTGTGGATTGATGAGGTGGCTGAGGCGGAGGCAGGGGCATGATGTGAATAGTTGGAGTATTACTGTGGAAAGAGGTGTTTCCCCCCTTGGAGGCGGCTAACTGAGTTTGACAAAGCTGTTTCTGCTGAGAGGCTGTAGGGACGCTCCCTTGGCCCCGCTCCAGGAGCCGCGGCTCTGCATGTGGATGCACATTTGAGGTAGTGATGAAAGGTAATGCAGAGACAGGAGGGAGGAGGCAGCTCCCAGTAACATAGTTTAAGCAGTGTAAGTGAGCCTATAGTGTGTTTAATGTTTCAGGAGCATGGAGAGAATACAGAAACGAGATAAAGCATGGTTTGACTTCCAGGGAGCTTTATCAGATTTTAAGGGCTGTGTCTGTGACATTTTCTGTATTTTATCATTTTGTCTCAGGCAGAATTATAATTTTAGAGAAGATGTTGAGGGATTTCATTCCAAAATTCTTCACAAACATGAGAGAAAAACTGTAAAAAATCAAGTCTGATAATGATAACTTGAATGATCTTCGACAAGGTATTTGACCGACATGTCATCTAAGATAAAAAATAAACATGTTAAATGCAAAACTGAAGAAGATTGCTTCATTCCTCCCAGTCGACCCTGTTGTTACTCTGGCATGTTGATTTCTGCTTTTTGGCTGCAATAGATTCGCTTTGAATCTGCCTCTCTCTTGTTTGATTGCTGATCAATTCTGCTTTTGGTGTTTTGGGATTGCCTATTTGGATGGCATATAGCCATCCCTATGGCTTTTATAGAGGACAAACCACTATGTGATTTTTACACAGCTCCAACTGCCAAGCAAATTGGATTAAACGTCTGTTGCGATTTTGGAGTCATTTTATTCTGCAGCCTTTCCTTTCATTGTCTGTGTGTGCACTCTCTATCTCAGTATCCCCTTGCCATTAGTGGGGGTGCTCTGTGCTCTCGCCCCCATTTTTTAACTCTGACAAACTTAAACTGTGGACTTTTTCCTCATATTTACTGCTCTCAACTGTAAATGAAAGTAGAGATAAGAGAAAGGTTTCAAGCCAACTGGATTTGTCACCCTATAATCCAATGGGATTTGCAAGCTCACATTTCATTTCACAGCACAATCCGGTCTGTCCAAACTGATTATGAAAGCAAATATGAGGACAAATTTGAAGGCAGGAGTTCAAACTGATTCTAAAGCGTTGTTTTTTTCACACTCATTTGCCTCTACATGCCAGCGCGTGCAAAAAGGGGGTGGATCTACAGGGATTAGATGGTCACAGTTTCTCAAACAACTCAAAATGATTATTTAAATGTATCTGTGGCTTGAACGAAAAACTCTAACAATGGCCATGGCAACTAGCAAAAAAAGGAATATACTGTATTTGAAAATGAAGTATTGGCAAAGTGATGTATTGTCAGAACCATAGTACAAATAAAATGTGATAGGATCAGATTTGTTTTCATTGACTTTAAATTCAGAGTAATAGGCCCTTGTATTGTTTTCTTTTGCATAGCAAAATATACAGACAAACTTAGGCTGTCTGGCAAGTCGCAAAAAATGTTTATACTGAACATATCAGCAAAATGTTCACCGAAAATGCATTTCATTTTTTTCCCGCCAGAATGGGCAATGTCACAGTTCAGTATCCAGATGTAGTGACTACAACATTATTTTGTTAAAATACCTGTTTCATTGTCGTTTAACCAAAATCACAAACTTTCCCTTGTATACGCAAAGTGCTTTTGTTGTCTAAACCTAAGGTAGGAGTCCAGACATGAACCTGAAGTTCTGTTGTCAAGGTCCTGCACTTTACTGTATATGCCCCCCATCCTCTTCAACAACTGTCTTCCAAAGCCCATGCATATGAATGTAGTGTTTTGTTACTGCAAAGGAACATAGTTAGGAACCTAATTAGTGATTATATTGCCACAACAACAAATTAAGAAAGCAGTTACATATAAATGCAATTTGTAGGAGACAGTGGGCTTCATGCAGCAACATTCTCTTTAATATCTCATTATTTTCTCTTAATTTTCTGCTCTTACGCATGTATGCTCAATGATGAATCCGACTTGATCATAAGTAACCTATTGTCATACGTAACGCCCCTAAACACTATATAACGGCAGGTGTTGTGCCATGTGCAAAGACTCTGGCACATTGGGGCGTCGGTGGCTTAGTGGTAGAGCAGGTGCCCCATGTACAAGGCTGTTGCCGCAGCGGCCCGGGTTTGGCTCTTTGCTGCATGTCATCCCCTCTCTCTCTCCCTCTTTCATACTTACCTGTCCTGTGCATTAAAGGCAAAAATGCCCCAAAAAATATCTTTAAAAAAAAAAAAAAGACTCTGGTACATGCCCAAGATTTAGAGATGCCACCAAATAAGGCAGCAAAAGAAAAAAATAAGAACATCTGCAGTAGTAATTGTCGTACTGTTAAATAAATTTAAACAAAGTAAACGTGATTTTCTAGAGCGTAAGTGCTGGTATTGCAGGAAAATCATATGCTGTAAATATTGCAGCGGCAGTGGTGGAGGAAGTATTCAAATTCTTCACTCAAGTAAAAGTACTAATATCCGACTGTAAAAATACTTTGTGACTCATGAAAGCCCTGCATCGAAAACACTACTTAATTAAGTAAAAGTATGTAATAAATCAAAATAATAAACATAATCAAAAGGAAAAAAAACACAAAGTCCACATACACATATTAGAGGCTGGAACAATTAGAAGTTTTTGCATGAAAAATGACATAAATGATTGTAAGAATAGTTGCCAAATAATTTTCAAATCAATCAGCTTATTGTTTCAGCTGAACTTGTATATTTTTATGTTACTCATGCGCAAAAATCTTAATTTGTTTATTAGGAACTACATTAATGAATCAGTTTAGTGGAGTGAAAAGTAGAATATCTCTTTCTGAAGTGGCAAGAGTTTCAAATGCTTGAGTTAAGTAAAAAAAAATCCTCAAATTTGTACTTAAGTAAATGTACTTAGTTACTTCGAGCACATGTCAGCAGAGGGATGCACAGTAACTGAAATAACATTAATTGGGACCATTTGGCTAACTAGTATTTCATTAGCCCTGAAATTTAATAATCCAACCATTATAATTACTCTAAAACATAATCTAAATTTGATTATATTATTTATATTCATGCATTTTTTTTTTTTTTAAAGTTCCTCAGATATAAAAAATTCTCCTTATGTTGAACAACAATTTGTGGACTGTAAAAGTGAAATGTTTTTCCCTTATCTTTGCAAGACTGCTTTCAATCTTGTAAGATTTTCTCTTACCTAAGAGAAGAGCAAAAATGAGAAAAAAATAGTAAATCCCAGAAATCAGTGGTTACTGACAAAATACGAACGAATTGTGGGTAAGTACAAAAGTAAGAGAAAATTTGTTTGTATATTGTTTCTTGCATGAGGCCCAGTTGCAAACTGAGTGATGCCTCAGTATCTAAAATAGCAGTAATTACTTAACTGATTGGTCAGAGCATCTTTGATGTTAAGATGATGTTTGGCATTTTATTCTCTTAGTCGCTGAGTAAACAGAAGCCACAGACAAGCTTTCTTAAGATGAACATGCATGATAATCCAGCCTGTTGCTGATAATTTTTTCAGTATTTGATAAACATTTTCAGCTGCTATCTATTAAAAAAGTAACATGATGGAAGTGATCCAAAACATTAGAGTTTCTTATTCTACAATCTGTGAAGACTGTAAAACAACCCCCGTTTTGAACACTCCATTTTTTAATCATGAAGAATATATTGTGACCAAAACTACTTCATGTCTCCTTGGTTACTGCTTGTCTTAGCGATTCTTTAAAACAAAAATTATTGACCAAGACACACACTGTCAGACGAAGCACAGAGGTGTCATACTCACCCTTTTCATTGACTCATGAATGGATCCTCAGAACAGAAGTGTTTTAATAGATCCTCGGGGAAGAAAAATCTTGTTGTTTCCATGGTAATATGGGTTAGGATTTGTTCGCTTGCAGAGAGTAATCCCACTGAGAAACTTTACTTAAAATAAGGTAAATGCAGACGGTATAAAGGAAGCCTCAGTCCTTCAATTTAGACATCTCATCAAGGCTGAAAAATAGAGTGGCGGAATAATAATAATAATATCTACCACAGAAAGAAGTCTGTAATGATTGTTGGAATAGAGTGGCACAAAGAGGTACAACAGAAAAGGGTCAATGCTCGAACACACACACACTAACAGACAGCTCTGCCATTACGCAAATGGATCTGGAAAGGCACTTCAGTATGTTTGCTCTTTGTCTCGGGCCGTCTGAGGATTTGGTGAGCTTGAAGACAAACCGCCCCTTGATCTGAAAGCCCAGAATCACGTAGAAGATAGATCAAAGCCTGTGCCTTCTCCCCGAGATGCTTCCGTTAGAGTCGGGAAGATTGAGTGAAGGGAGGGAAGATAAAGGAGGAGAAGAGAGAGGGCAAAGTTTCTGCGTGTGTGCCTGTGTACTCAGTGTGTGTAATTAGGGTGGTTTTCTGGTAAATGTGTAGGAGAGGAGATGGATTGGCTGAGAGGAGCCGCAGAAGAAAATCCTTCTGTCTGGGTCTCGCATCAGCCTCGGACATAAGACCAAAGAGACCTGCAAAATAATGTGTGGAAGCAAGGTAGTGTTATCAAATGTAAAAAGAGCTGTCGGTTTTGTTCCTCAGTTTATTGTAGATTAAATTTCAGACATTAAAGGAACAGTGTGTAAGAGTTAGGGGGGGATTTAGTGGCATCTAGTGGTGAGGATTGAATATTGCAACCTGCTGAAACATTACCTGGTAAGAATTCTTTCAGTGTTCATTGTTCAGGAGGTTTTAACGGCAGCCGAATTATCAGCAAAGGTCTCTTCTTCTCCAAAACAAATGGACCTGATGAATTAAACTAGTGAAAACACTGAACGCAACAGTTTTTTCAGATACTGCTCATCACTGAGGGCCTGCTAACAATGGTGGCTGATGCAAAAATGCAAATGGCCATATTTAGAGCCAGTGTTTGGCTTGTCTGCTCTGGGCTACTGTAGAAACATGGCAGTGCAACATGGTGATCTCTGTGGAAGACGACCGGCTCCCTATGTAAATATCAACAGCTCACTCTAAGGTAAAGAAAACACAACTGTTCTTCTTTTCAGGTGAAAAAACAAACAAAACAAACATACTTATTATACTGTATTCCATTTCTGAGACATCTCAGAGCAAATTTGCACGAGGCCTCAACTTTTTAGCGCTTAAAACAATGTTGGCACAGTTTGAGACTACATTCAGAAAAGCAGCCAGACCCTTGCAGGTTCCAGGCTGTGCTCTGTGTTCAGTTAATGATTAAGCAGAAAGCTGTCCTTCTGGCCTTTATTTGAAACACTTCCTGTGAGGGAAGCTTCTTAAATTAATTATGTTTGCCTAATGAATAATTAAGTCAAGGGAAAGATAATTTGGTGTTACGCAGCGAGCCAGACCATTGTGCATGTAGGTGAACCGGTGCTCTGCGTGCCTGGCTGATTTCACATTGGGAGTGTGAAATGAGAATTAGCAAACAATTTGCCTCCTGTTCCATCCTTCACCATGACTAAAACATCACTGCTGATTATGTCTTGACAAGTGTCAACACCGCACGCCTGTTTGTTAACTGTACCAGAGACAGGTTGCTTATGAGGTTCCATTGTTGTGGTTTCAAATTGTGGCGTGTTATTGATTCACAGTTTGAATGAAAGCAGATAACGAATGCTATTGTGTCAGGGTGTATTGTTACAGAAGTTAAAAAAGAAGTTGAAGCACAGCGTTAATGACAAGAGACATAAGCCAATGTTAATAGCTTATTTTCTGTGGAGGTGAGACACAGAGGATAGAGATTAAGCTGTAAGAGAGAAAAAATGTAATTATCCAAGTCATGCTAGTAGTTTTCTCTCAAGACTTAGGGTTAGGGTGTTATCAAATGATCTTACTCGTTTATTTATATGAATATATAATACCGTTACTGGAGAAAGAAAAAGTTTTCCCCCTTAATTTAATTAAAGACATCTCAAAGTATATTTCCTTCACGATCATTAAACCCTAATGAGAAGCCTTCAGTCTGTCTCTCATTGAAAAATATGACCTGAGTTGCATTATGTTTTTTTTTAAAGTTATCTATGCTTTTTTTTTCTTAATGAATTTGATCTCAAAATTATGATAATGCTTTGAATTAAACACAAAACAAGTATTGGCAACTCAGTCATCAGAAAACAATGGGCCCCTGAGCATGGATATGCAAAAGGATTCCTCCACCTTTTCTACACAGGAACAAAACACACAAACTTTATATTATTATATTATTTATTATGTTATTTAGCCTCTTTTTGTGTCTTTGTTTTGCATCTCTTTGTAGCTGTGATGCATCTTTTTAGTTGTTTTTCCCATTTTTGTAGTTATGTTGTGTCTCTTTGCAGTTCCTTTGCATCTTTTTATGGTTTTAATGCATCTTCTCGGTCAGTACGTGATAATTTGTGTCATTTTGCAGACATTTTGAGGGCCAGGCCACCCACCCACTTACACTTTATGCCCCTGTGGAAGTGCATGTTCAAAATCCCTTCCATGGTGGTTAGGTTTAGGAGCAAAAACCATTTGATTATGGTTAGGAAAAGATTTAGTCCCTAAAACAGCCACGTTTGGTGGCACAACAGCTGCTGGAAAAACAAGAATGGTTTGGTGAAAAATGCCCAGGTTCACTGGCTCAAACACCACTGGAAAATGCCACCAAAAGATATTTTGGTGAGAAACACCCAGGTTCTGGTAGAAACACCAAGTTCAGTACCACAAACATTGGTTCAGTGCCACATACATCGGTGGAAACGCAGTGAAGGGTCGCCAGGAAAAAAAAAACAAAACAAACAGTCTTGAACATAGGTTTGGCAGCCATCTCACCTAGATGTCATACCATCCATCGCCCCTTCCACCTACAGATGACAAAATCAGCTCATATGCTAGGTCACTTTAAAAACGTTGATATGATACATATGAAACGTACCGATTCAAGCGTACAATGGGCTGGGCGGCACTTGGGGAGAGTTATCTTTTTATTCAGTTCAGCAGTGTTTGTGTGTCTCTCACTAATATACACACCTAGCTTAGATACATTGAAACAGGACAAACACCAGTGACAGCTTCAGTTTTGCTGCCCCCAGTGATTTATAGGCTCTTTGAGTCACTCACAGAGAGAGAGCGAGAGTAAGAAACACACGCACACACACACATACACACACAGCCCCCTTTTCTATCTCCTTGTCTCTTCCTCTCCCCCTCTTTGTCCCTCCCTGGTTATAAAGACTTGCCAAGAAATCATTGGCTCAACAGGGAAAGGGCAAATCCTCTTCAGCCAATTTAAATTCTCCTGAGCACATGGTGCCGACTATTCCAAACTAATTAATAGACATGTCATGAATAAAAACACTTTGATTATGAAAAGAGGTTGCCCTATGCCTCCTTTTAGGCTTGTCATTAGTATGAGGACACATGTGGTGAATAGCTGGAGTGTTGGTACCAGCAGCCCGAGACAGCCGCAGATGCCCCCTCTTGATTAAATTTTTCACTCCATGTTTTATTCAGGGCTGGCTGCATGGACCCAATGCCACAGTCTCTGATTAGCTATACCTGTACCGACAGGAGAGCCAGGGCCAGCGGGACCAGGAGGGCACGGCCTATTCAAAGGGCAGGACAGAAAGACATGTGACCCTGGAGCCCTCACTCACACAAGTGCACTCCATCAAGCACTACCCTCCTGCTCCCTTTGTCAAAGTGACATACAGCACAGATCTTCCTATTCTATAGCACCACCATAACCTACCCTCAGCTTTATTTATGTGGCTGCCCTGCACTATGAGGATGTGGCAACACACTCAGTAGTTCCCCTAAGGTTGGACGTAGTACATCAGTCTATCGGGGCATGATGATTTTGTTTGTGTTTAGATTTTGTTTATTTACCTGCACACTAACTGCTTTTTCATCCCTTTCTGTAGCAATAGCTGGTTTTGTATAGAGTAAGCCTTTGAAATTCTGTGTTGCAGCACAGACTGATACAGTAAGTATACAATATATCAACTATTACCTCTAATGGTTTATAAATGACTTACACAATAATAGACCATCAAGTGAGGCCTAATCATCTAAAAATGCAAATCACCAAAATGATATGTTCATTATTAACACATTAATTCAATGACTTATATATTTATGTTATATCAAATTATCTGTTAATCAATTATCAATGTGTTTAAATGGTTTGTTAAATAAGTATTTCACTGCTGGAAAGATGGTTCCCTGTGGTCCCTATTCATTTTACTGAAATCATATTCAGGATTTCCATGCTGTAGAGAGATGCAAATACTTTTGGAACTGGTGCTAAATGACAGAGAAAAAAGAAAAAGGGCTGTTGCATTTGCTTTTGCTCAAGAGGTAGAAAACCTACAATGACCAGAATGCACTGTGTTGCAGCTGACCAATAATTTCCACATAGGAAACAATATGGCAGCCGGCTGGTAACAAAAAAATGTCACATGACGGATAAACAGCAAGATAAAATATATTTCTGAAAACATCTAAGGTGAGAAATGAGAGATAAAGTAACAGAATCTTGGTTTATATCAGCACTGCTAATTTATACTGTTTGATCTCAGCTTTTTCAGCCACCATTTTTACAATACAGGAAACATTATAGCTCCCATTTCCGGTTCAGAAATTCTCACATTATATCCAAACGGTGTGTAAATGTTTCTGAAGACATTTTAGGCGAGAAATAGGCGATATTAATTACTTCTTGATATATATAATATATAATAATAATTTAACCATCATAATAGAAGTAATTTATGTTATTTCTACTGTAATTTAGATTATTTCTTACTCCTTTTTTAAAGTCAAATGATATATTTTTAATATATATATATATTTCATTAATTTGCTATTTTTAAAATTATGAAAAAATGATGAACAGATTTTTACTATAAATGTTATTATTATGTGACAGTACAGTGGAGAAGGTTTGGTAGGGATTATAGTCTCCCATCGCACATGACTATGCACAGCCTAGAATGAATAACATACAGTTTATGGTGGAGCTGTTAGTGTTACACTCGGCTGCTTTATTGATCCTTTGCTAGTAGTGCAGCATCTCAGAGACATACATGGTCTCCAAGCAGTTATAGATGGCACTGTGGTGCCTTATGTTACACTGCAAAGAGGTTCTGGCTGTCAACATGTGGTCTTCAGCCCAGCTGATTCGTCCCAAAGGGGAGCTGGACCCCCTGCAGGAGCCATCTGTATCCCCGACAAGGCTATCCATCATCCTCATGCAGCGCTCAATTTAGGGTTCTTCTGCAGACAGCTTCAGGCGGCGGTGAACAGCTTTACATGTACGTGTCGGTAATGAGAGCCCTTGAAACCTGGCTAGTGGCTCTCAAAGCCAGCCTCAAGGGCTGAAGAGAATCAATGAGTCAAAACCCTGAGGCTGTACCTACGCCCATCCTCCAGGGTTGTTCCAAATGTGGGTTTCTTCTCTGAATGTCTCATTGTGGAGACAGCAACACTAAATTAAGTGAAGAAAAAGCAATTGGTGTGTCCAATAACGTACAGCTGTGGCTTCAAGGTCAGTAATCCTCAAACAGGGACTGCTTTAGGGTCCTTTATAGGGTTTGAAGGAGGATTAATTCCACTGGTCCTCTATTCAGTCGATTTCTTTTTTTAACACACACAGTCTAACAAAAGAAACTTCTCATGCAGAGATCCTGCAATCTTTTGCTTTTATCAAATAGAAATTTTATCTGCATGGGCATATGCAGCAGGAAAATGGAAAAGTGGAAACAACTGGATATTCTTGCTTTAAGCAACCCCTGAAACTATGTTTTTTTCTGCCCTGTGGCCTTAAGTGCAACAAATGGAACAACAGCACTGGTCTAAACATCCATTAGTGCTCTTGAGTATTTTCATCATAGTGTACCTCTCCTCGAGGCACCCCAGCATCATATTTATGGCACTAATGTTTGATGTTGTTGTGGATCTCACAGGAAGTTTACATTTTATTTTACCAGGTGTGTTGACTTATAGCTCACATTCATTTACATCCTTGGGGCAAAAGTTGTAGGGAGAGGAGGATTATATGCAATTCATGAAATTGCGTTCACTCATGCTTGAGGGCTTGCCTGCTGCAACCACTGGAAAGCGCTTTTAATTAATTTTCACAACTCAGACTTTCCAAGCAACCTCTAGTCACAAGCTCACTTCTTTAACCCTAGGCTACCACTGCCCCATTGCTAGGAAACAAACACATTTACGTCAAACAACCAACCCTGCCTTTACCGCAGCGCAGAAACAAGAAACCTTTTGCAGAGCCTCCTGGAACTCCATGCCAGGGTTGAGGGTTATCTTTTACAGTCGTCCCAGTTTTATTTGATGTTGCACTGAGAATGTGTTTATCTTAATGGCTGTCTGAGCCGCCACATCCCTATATCCTAGTGGAGGCTTGTATCAGACACACTCTCGCATTGCCTGGATTCAAAGTCTGTCAGTGATGCGTTCATCTGTCCAGCAGGTTGAGTAAGTAGAATCCATTTTGTGTCAGTTAATTCAATCAGGCTCAGCTGACTGCTGCATGCTGACGGTGCTCTCAGAGGCCACGGGGGCTTTGGAGAGAGAAGATAGAAGAAGGATCCTCTTGGCAGGGGGGTGAAATGTCATAGCCCACTGCCCTGGCCAGATGAGGCTGTGTTACACACCAACTCGGCAGCTCAAGACACGATAGTTGCAGCTTATCATGTGTAAGCTTGGGGAAGGAGGCCAGTGGGCATTCCCACATTTTCTGTTGTCGTATTGAGTCCACATCTCTACATTACAAATCTCATTCTTCATGCTGGTGTGCTGAGCTCTCACGCAGTTTCTCAATAATCGCAGAGGCTGGTTGGCGACACATCTAAATCCCTTTCCTGCAGGTTCCCCATTCCACATGAGACTTCTTGTGATGTTTTCTGAACCAAGAGTACTGTACAGTATGCTGAAAGCATAGCCAGACAGGTGTAATACCTAATCATCTTTCCAGGCCCAAAATCAGTCTGTCCATGATGCACATTACTACAACCACTGGTGAGCTCTTACCCAGGAAACATTGTTAGATGTAAGGAGGGGGGGATTGAGTCAAGCCTTGAAACCTTAAAGCACATATGTGTATAGCATCAGCTTACTTTGCACAAATTCTTCAATTTATCCTACTAGATAACTTAGGGATTGTGGGGGAGTGTGAGGCATGGTAAACATAAACCTCTTGTGCCTGGAGCCATTGCATAAACATGAACATACCTGTATCGCTCCGGGTAGAATATTGGAAGAGTAATCGGAACTTTGAGTGTGAAAATAAATCATAAGAAGTCAAGATTAATTCCATATCTAGTCACTGGTGCTATAACTCAAGCCTTGTATCAGTGCTTCTTTCTGCCGTTAAGGAAAATGCATAGCCCATACCATTCTGCATTCTGGGAAAGTTACTTAGACAAATCGGTACAATAAACAACCATGATAGAAATTAAATAGAGGAAATAATGCAGGGACTGCAAAACATGCAAAACATGACTTTTTCTTAATCTGTTTTACTGGAAAGTTTCTGCTTTGCTGCAGGTACCACTGCTGTAGATACAGTAGAATGGTTAACTATGGAGTGCTTTGAAACCAGTTCTATCGGATTCCTATCACTGCGTTTACTTCACAAGATCTGCGAGTTGATGTTTTTGTTTCTATTCTTAGACAGACAAGCCTCCAGAGGGGCCCATGCTTTTATTTTGATCACACAAGAATGTATCCTGATTTTTCCAGTAATGATCCCCATCCTCCCCATCTGCGAGATTGGCAGCAGGACTCCCTGTAGACAAACAGCTAGTCAGAGTGTTGTAAATTAAAAGGAACATCTCAACAATGTGGATATATGGAAAGCTTTACTAAAAGCATTAATCATACCTTGAGAGTTCAGTTCTCCTTTAGAGGAAAATACTACAAGTTATGTGCTCAGCTGTATCAGTTCTGCAGTGTGTTGCCATCCCACGTAATTGCTCGACACAAAGTCACAATATCCTTTTGCCGCTCACAGAGGCGTTTTAAAAATGAATGTCGATCCAAAGTCATCAGCGCCCTCTTTTTGAAATAACTATCTTCTCTTAGACTACTCTTTATAATATCAGCCAACAATTTCCATCAACAGCTCAATGAATGCATTTTGAATTTACGCAAGATGTTTGCTCTCACACTTAAACCATGTGGGTGTATGTGTGTTCATTCAGGGTATGTCTGAGTCTGGGAATGTGTGTCTTGTTCACGCTCATGTGTGTGAGCACTTGAGCATGTGGCCGAAGGACTGTCACTAATAACAGAAATTAAATTTCTGTAGATTAACATATGGAGATTGCAGGCTGTGAAATTGACTCGAGGCTGTGAAATTAAAGGCAATAACCACTGAGGTGATAGCTCCGGTTGTTCGGGGGTGGGGCATTCTGCACTGTACGTGTGTATACTGCAATTCAATTAGTGCCCTTGATCATCTTCTTTAGCAAATCTGATGTGGTGTGACTTTGCGATCCAGGCGGTGAGACACCGGCTCAATCTTGGAGAGATGTTTGATTTATTTGTTCATTAGGAACTCTCTCTGCAGACTCAGACCTCTCATCAATCCCTGTTCACCCTCAACAAGCACAATCAACTAACGTTCCGTTTCGTAGCCAAAGGGAAATAAGAGAAAAATTGCCATGCATCATAACCATTGATAAGGCCATCCCCTGCCAAAATTTTCAACTCACCCATGCCGTGGTAATCCCATATAAAGTGGATTAAATATTAAATAGTTAGACGTGTGTGAGGAAGGAGAGCAGGCTAGTGAAATGCCAGGAGGATTAAGTTGGAGCGGATATAGTGCGGCAGCAGTAGCATGCTATCCTAGAGTTGCTGTTTCTCAATAATAGAAATGTCAGGAGGGGGGAAGAGGAATGGGAAGGAGGGGTGAGGGGGATGTCCTAACTGCAAGCGTTAGAAATCACAGCTAGTGTAGAATTCATTATTACCACTTCCCACTCACGTCGGCTTTAAAATGGCATTAACCTTTGCTGCTGAGGAAAGTCACACCAGTGATGCTTTAACTCCACTGAAAGACTTTTATTCTAGTTTGTTTAGAACAAAAGTGCTTGATAATTAGAGGTCAGTGTAGTACATTTTTTCAAATTTAATCATTTTTTTTTCATTAAGCCTTTACAACCACACACACACACACACACGCGCGCACACATACAAACACACACTTCTTCTTACTGAATGTAATAATCCATAGCGATCTGTTAATAAGCAATTGAGTTTAGCGAAACAAACATTAAAACAACCTTGCCTTGAGGAGGAAGTGTTATTCATATCCATTTTCATGCTTTATTTTGTAATGTTTTATCTCTCCCTGAGCGATCACTTTGTCAGCATCAGTAATGCCTATAAATCCTACTGTGGAGGAGATTAGTCTGCGAGAAGTGCTGCTGCCTGCAGTAATTAAAATTCTGCTGGATGGCCAGGGTTTCTCCTGCCATCATCTCCTCCAAACATCGCTCGCTGTCTGTCTTACTAACTCCCTTTGTCCTTTTGTCCCCCTCAATAGTTTTAATCAATTACAATACATTTCAAGCCTGATAACAGTATTTCTTCGCGCTTAAGTGGATGATAAGAACAAAGGGCCTTTTTTCAGAAAATAAAACTACAGATTGCCAGTGACAGCCAACTACTTCTGTGGCTTCAAGTCTTATCTCAGAGATCATGGTTATGGCAGTGTATGATATTATCTGAAAATGAAGAAAAATACTAGATGATTGTTTTTTTGTGGCTTATCAAAGTAAAAAATGTGTCAGAGCAACTGATGTGTGATAAAGTTCATATATGATATAAGCTTTCTCATTTAATTCAAAGGTCCCGTATTATATAAAATCTGATTTCTATGTTGCATTTTTATAGGTGCTATATAAATACTGTGAAAGTATCAAAATGATCAGTTTGCAAAGAAATGCATACAGTCTGTATTTAGAAACTTTGCCTTTAAACAAACCATCAGGACTTACTTGAAGTTGTGATGTCACAACTATACTATAGACCGAATCACAATGTTTGTTTGCAATAACTTCTGGGTAAAAAAATGGCACTAAGCAGATGCCTCAAGTGGTTAGTTTTTAGTTACCTAAAAATGTCAGCCCCCCACTGTCTGACACCAGAGCACCATGAGGACGGAAATGGGACAGAGCACCTGCCGCAGCAAGCGAACACAGCATCTGAGTTTATTTTGACTTGACTAGCCGAAATTCACCACAAGCCAATTGGCTGTAGAGGAGGTGAGCAGGTGACGAACTGTATGTTCTAAAACCTGCTGCCGGCGATTTGACCGATTTGAGTTGCAGGTGACACCATCAGTCAGCTTGAGTCAAGCTCAGACAGCCAGTTCACACCGCTGCAACTTTTCTCTGCAATGTGCTAAGATGGTTTTGTCTCATCGCGAATCATTGGACTGAACTGGGCTTTACAGACACTGGCGGCTGCAATAATGGTGCAGAGACACCGAGAATGCAGATGTGGGACAAACTAGGTGTTTTTGGGGCTGAAACAGACAGGTGCTTAAATGGACTGTTTTAGACGGGGTAATTACAGGTATATTCAGGCAGACAGTATGAGAAAAATAAAGTGTATTTTAAACATGAGAGCATCTAAGCATGTTAAATGGAAACCCAAAATAAAAGTATGAACCTAAAAATGAGCGTTATATGGAACCTTTAATTCTCAACCGTACAAATTCAGACACAGAAAGTCAACTGACTCCTGATTTCCTGATTCCATTTTTACATCAACCACAGTAGCTCAAATCTGCTGCTGCAAGGTTAACAAATTAGGATAGTTGTGTGATGTGGGTTGATCTGTTTATTTAGTCAGTAATTTCTTAATCTAATACAGATTTGTTGAAAATTCCTCTCTTTTGATTGAGTCATGCGGCCTTCTGCTGTTGCTGTCTAGAACTGATCCTTCAAACTACGCCTGTCTGAGAGTGGCTGTCTTGCTCAATAAACATGTATTTTATGACACTCCAGCTCGTAGCCTGACAATTGCACTCAATCACAAACGGAATGAAATGCCATTGTGCATCTCTTTGCAGCATCAGCAGTATGCAAAGTCAATGCAAATTCTGTTCTCAATGTCTGACAAACAGCTTTATAATTTATCATTTTCACAACCAAACTTGTGACTCCTTCCATTTGGACTTGACTGCACCGGAGTAGCAGAGACACTTGCATGATCTATGGATGGTTCCCGTTAATCTGTCATCATTATGGTCGTCCCAGGGAAAAGTGTGTCTTCATGTGATAAAGACACTTAACTAGACGTTCAACATTCACACTGGACATGTAACGAAGAATTGTAGTGGGACCTTGACTCACTGTACTTTATCACAGTACAACATGGTATTATCTGTAAACAAAATTATATTCATAACGGGTGTTTGATAAAAATATAAGTGACCCACACTGGTTTTCTCCACATCTTCAGAATGACGACATTCAAGAAATAACAGACATAAAAATACTGTAAAGTAATCAGTTCCTTATCTAAATCTGTCAGACAGCAATGCTGCCAACTCAGTGAAGCTCAGCAGTCTGCACTTTGAAAGATCTTTGATGACGGTAATCTGCCCTGTTTCCCAAGCTGTGCAACCGGCCGTATTTCAGATGGTGTGAAATGGCGCCATCGCTCCTGTCTGTTTTATTTTTTCTTGCTCTATTTTTGCCACTTGTTGCCTCAAATGTCAGCTGTTTATCTGCTTTATCACCTTATTGAACTACCCTTTGTGTCTGAGTTATACTAATGGTGCGATTGGTCGATGAGCCCCTGTCTCGTTTATAAGTTCTCCTTGGAGATATGACCAAAATTCGGGAGTTTTAATCAACAACCTTGCCCGCTCAGTCGGCACCTGATTTTGTTTATGGCTTCACCGACCTTTTCTGGGCCATAAAGCTCTGCCTGTGCCAATCTCTGTGACGTCGTAGGGTCATCGCTTCATCAGTTATCTCTTTACTATAGCTGCAACATGACCTAAACTCTCTGTCCTCAGCCATCAGGCAGAGAGAGATAGATGGTTTTATCTGTAAATGTAGCTGTTGCACTACACGTGCTGACATAAATTCCCAGCTGATAAGAGGAGCGCTTTACAGGGCAGGTCATGGCTGTTGCTGTATCCCATCATGTAAAAGACCAGAAATGAGACTGCCTGGCTGCCCAGTTATATAAATAATATCATATTTGGTAGTAAATAGTAGTAGTAAACTGCTGGGAGCCCAGTGAACAGCTCATTTATGTAAGTCATTTTTTAAAAACGTATATTATATAGTCGTTTATCTAAAATAAAATAATGTCAGTGTTAAATTTTAAATAATGTTAAGCAACAGAAGCATTGTAGTATTTACTGTATGTTGATATCCCAGAGTGTGTGCTCCCAGGATGAACCTTCTCACAAGTAGTTGATTGCCAGTCTGGCACTTTGCGACACGTCCCTCATCCACAGGACTCGATCCAGGGAGTCGGCCATCAGCACTATTGATGCTAAGCTTGATGGATACAGGATGGCAGGGAGCATTGACTGAGGAAACTACAATGTAGTGCTGTGAGTGGCTGGCTGGCTGGCTAAGGAAAGTACCACAGAAAATCTTAAAATCAAGTCAAGCAAATACTCCGAAACCAGCTCCACAGGAGGTTTAATTAATCCCAGTGGGAAAAAAACAACTTTAACGAGAAAGATTTTCATAGGGGAAAATATCTCAGATGCATAGGTGCACATGTATCAATCTTTATTTTGTTGTCACCTAAAGATGGAAGACTATTAATTGCTAAATATGGGAACCCAGTGGACTTTAGGCTTATTTAACTTATGCTTTAAACAGGTAAAGGTTTTTGCTTATTAATAATTAATTTAGAATTATTATTATTATTATTATTAAATAATTTTGTCAACTTTGCAGTCAATGTGGCACATTTGCATTTTCATATTTTAATTTTCTATTTTTATGAAAGCATCTACCTCAAAACATTGCCTTCGGGGCAGAGCAATGTGTGTTTGTGTTTTGGATCCAGAATACTGAAATAAGGGTGACGAGGTGTCAGATTCTAAGTCAGCCTGAATCTCTGATTTCATTTTTCTTTTATCCCCCAGGAGCAGCGATGAACTATGATGATATGTTGCTATAAAATGAAAAACAAAACAAACAAAAACAAACAACAAAAAAACTCTTTCTGGCTCAGTTAAGATCAGCATAACCTCTCTGTGAACAGCTGTACATAAAGGTTGCCGTCCTTTTAACCTTGTGGTTGGCACAGCTCGCAGCACTGACACACTGATGTGTCGGACCGCGTGCTTACTCACCTCACTCTGGGACAGAGCAGACAGGTAGCTGGGGCTGTGTTAGGGTGCTGGCTGACTTTGTAGTGACGACAAGTGATGCTGTAACAAGCTCTAAATAGTGTCTCTCTCTGATGTAAGTATTTAAGTCACAGGCTGCTGGTGCCACTAAGACCTCAGGCCTTTTTAAAGACTAGATTTAAACTTGATTGCAAAGCCACTTGTCCAAAAAGATAAACACTGAGCACTCAATTTAGAATTACACCAAAATTCAGTAATATACATTTAAAATGTTTCCTTATCTCCATTACAGTTAAATATGAGGACAATAGGCTGATTTCAATGGTGGTTGCAATTATCTGTCCATTTCATTTGTTCCTGCCAAAGATGGGACAAATACTAGGTGACCAAATGGGAAAGCTCTTTTCACAGGAGGCTGAGCTAATCAAACATTTAACAATAGGACAATGTGTATCACATAGTATCCGTTTCCAGTAAAGCTGGCTGAAATGTTTTTCCCCCTGTGCTGGTAGAGATTTGCCAAGATTTAAAGGATTAGACTGGGGTTGTATTTTCCATGGTGCTACAGACCGCTTAACCTTGCACCGCTGTGACGACCGTTTTCCGCTCAGATTAAGCAGCAAATGTACACATTCATCAGATTTACATTGGGACAGTAGGCGTTTACTATCTTACTATCCCATATACAGTACGTACTGTACTGATAAATATCCACTGGAAAATACATCAGATTGTGGGACAAAATTCGGTATCATGGATTGATTAACATATCACAAACACACATTCAGTGGTACAGTTTGTCAGTTTAACACTTATCATATTCCACAGAAATACGGTATGGTAAAAAAAATGCTTGGAGTGCATGACAGACATTAAATAAATATGATCAAGTTGAAATCAAGTGGAAAAAATAAATGCGGGGCAAATTTCAGACTAGATGTCTCACTCTCCAAAAATGATGAAACAAAGCACTGAGCGGTATTACTGCTAATTGAAGGAGAGTGCTCTAAAATGTTATGTGGCCATTATGAAAAGTGCTGCCACCGTTGAATTCAATTGGGAATTCAAAGACAGATGATTTGAACCACGAGATAATGGCTCTTTTGATAATCCAGGCTCTTGAGATGACTCCCTACACTTAATTAGTACCTCATGCACTAATGTGCTTCATATCATGCCAGAGATCATTTGATTTTAATAACACGTTGAGTATTGTAGCCCACTGGGCTCTGGTCCACACTTGAAGAAAAGGGGTGGATTTTAGACATAAAATATCTGATTACACAAATATCCAGTTTAATCTCTTTTTGGATTAACAAAACATCAAAGTCCAATATGGTAAATCATAATTCTTTCTGTTTTTTTTTTTAAATCTGAAAGTCAGGGGAGCAACATATGGCTGGAGACATTAAGTCAGTGAATGTGCATGCAGTAAAAAAGAAGGTACACTGTGTCTGAAGTTAAAATAACTTGAAGAAAACAGTTTAGTGAGGAGTGAAAAAACTGTGTGCCCAGCATCTGTTCTTTTGTTGAGCTGCTAACACAGCAGAACAATGCTCAGTTTCCCACAGATGGATTTGTTCATTTGTGTGACTTAAACTGGACTTTTATTGTGAGAAGTAAACAGTCACTTCCTGTAAATGTAGCCTTTGCCCATGACTGATCTCACCCAACCATCTTACCCAGATATTCTCAGATTTTCACACCTCTAGCCGGAGGCAGACAGGCAACAAAAAGCAGCCCGGGATTTGCTGTCAAGCAGCCCCAATCTGAAACACCAAGTTCAAACTGACACATGTTTGTCGATCAACAAATCATAAATAAAAACAAAACAAAAACAAATAACAAAACCACAATCTATTAATTAACGTTAATTTGCATTTTTATTTTTAAGTATTGCAAAACAGCAACAACAGTAAACACAGAATTAAATTAGAACCAGCAGACTCTATCCACAGGAGCACACTTTATTCACTACATATTCACACAAATTACACTGTATTTTTTTTCTCCAAGTTTATTTATTGACTTTTCTTCTTTTTACAAACAACAATATTGAACAGCTCAGCGTCACATTGGTCTGCACAACCATCAAGAATAAAAATGACGAAACATTTAGAACACAAAACAACAATACAATTCAAAGATGCAGTGCCTAGAGTTAGTCAAGCAAAAAGCTTGCAAGTGTTGAAGCCAAAGTACAGTTTGAGGAACAGAGGTATGGAGTCAGTATTTTCATTGTCCCTTTGTGGAGTGAAGCAAACAGGTCAGGTATTTGAGAGGAAAACACTCTGTGATTATCTTGTGCCTGTTTGCCTTAGAAGTTGGTTTGTCACTTATCCATGACAAAAAGACTTTCTTCCTAGCAGCATATGCAAGAATATTGTACAATCTATATCGTACCAACAGTAGCATCTTGACACGGGTAACCCAGGAGTGAAGAAGCAGGATTCATACACAAAGCAACACCAAGAATTATTTCCATCTATTACAGAATGTCTTCCCAGTATGCTTGAACTTTAGGACAGAGCCAGACACGATGTTTCTAAGTTCCTACTGAGACTTTACTTTTTAGACACAGAGGTGATACTTGGGGGAGGTTACACTGTATTTTAGTATTTATCCTATCATTTTTACCACTAGGCTTACTTTAAAATATCATATGCCTTACAGCAAGTGTAGCCAATATGGTCCCCACCAGTGCCTGGTCACCCACAGGGCATGTTCGAAAAATAACTGCGGTCAAGCCAAGCATCACCCGCATCTCCGTGGTCAAATCAGCTGATGCTACAACTGTAGTGCGCACATATACTGACACTCATGGTGAATGCATTCAGATGGCCTGGAGTGACCTAACGGGGAGAGCTAGCTACAGACTTGGCAAAGTTAGCCAAAGGATACACATGTAACTACAGCTGGTTTTCAAAATAAGGTGATACCAAAGGGTATGTAATACCACGTTTGGGGAAAAAAAAGGCCAACGCTCAGAAAAATTCTTCCTGATGGCCAGTCTATACCTGCCTACACCTGAGCTCCACCCAATGTTTACAGTAGCCATAGGTTACTATAGCTGATTACCTATGTCATTTTATCCTGTGGTCCAGGGAACAGAGAGAAGAGCTAAGAGATGGTCCCTCTCTTAGCTCTTCTCTCTGTTCCCTGGAGGGCTTTTTGACCTCCAGCTCCAAAATCCATTTCTTTACGATTGACATGATAATTTTAGTTAATGAAATTGTCAATGTCCAAGTTGGTAACTCAGTATATTTAATGAGACTAAGTTAATTAATTGGCTATCATTTACCCTTTTTGAAAGACGGTGCCCCAAGACCAATCCTACTATTCACATAAATACTGCCATTTTAATGTCTTTTAAGCTGTTTAAGCTGTAACAACAGGTTTACATACAGTGATTATAGTATACAGTATACAGTATATAGTATAGTATAGTAGTATATAGTATACAGTACAATAGGGATGAATTTTCACCCTGGGATGAGGTTTTGATAGAAAGAGTAAAACTGTGGATGGTTAAATATTGCAGCTTTACAGGTCTGCAAATGTTGAAAAAAAAAATCAAAACACTACTTCATACAAAATACACTTTAAAGAAAACGCTTCATCAATCAAGGCCACTCACACACACAGTCACTGTGTCTTTCTCTCTTCACACCACGCGGTAATCCCAAACAAATCATCACAGAACACTTGAACAACACTTGTATAATTGGGTTTTGAATGAGGTTTTCTACTACATGGATTGCACAGAAATCTTCTAGCTACGAAGAAAGACAGCTGGTGTTATAACAGTTCTTGTATAATAGAATTCACTGGTTTTCATCACTAGCAATTACATTGCTTTTGGACTGCACTTTGTGACTTTGTTTGCAACAAAATAGCAAATACTCACTCCATCTCCAGCACTTTCCATTGACTCATGCCTTTATCTAGACCTTTCCTATATATTTCATAATGCGGGCTATGTGGTACAACTCAGCAGTGATGAAGGATGACATTTGTGATAAATGCACTGACCATAAACTGTCAAATCAGAGCAGAACCTGCCTCCTGGCCACTCCCTTAGTTACGCTCTGCACCCTTTCCCTCCTGTCTTGTCCGCATAACTCCCCTTCAGCCCTGTACACGGCTGCCGCGTTGGACACACTTGGTCAGAGTTCACTTTGATGGGAGCTAAAGTGAGTCACATAGTAGCCAAGGGCTTTAGCAGCCAATGTTAGTCACCATTAAACATCTCTTCACCTCTCTCCCCATGACCCCTTTTGAACTACAAACCCCCGCTTCAGCTTCTATGTACTCTGACATACAGCAACTGAAAATTGTACAGGAAGAAATGTGTGTGTTCCTTTTTACAATAATACACAACCATAAAAAAGAGAGAAAAAAGAGGAAGGGTGAAGGGATAAACACATATAAAAAGACGCTGCAGAAAAGTGGAAGGCACTGGGTTACCCATGTCTGCTGGCACACTTTTATATTCTTCATCTGTTATTCATTCGCCCAGTTTATCTCCCGCTGACAACTTGTCACTCTCCCCTCGTCTTTTGTCCTTTTAAAAAATACATTGAATTATTCACCCTGCTTCATGCATGATACTGCTACTGTCAGTCCACATCACTTTGAAAACAGATAAGAGGGAAGTTTTTGGGCCATGTTTGTGAAACCTGCCAGAGGATACTGATCAGCGCTGATAAGGTTTTTCATTGTTATGTATGGATATGAAGTCATATCAAGACTTTTTTGTTCTCGCTACTGTGTGGACTTTTCTGTTAAATTCCAAATGTGAACAGAAAGGCTTGAAATACATTCCATATTCTTGTCGTAAGGCCCTGAACTTCCAGCAGATGCTGCAGTCAAACCCATCAGAGCTTAAAATGGGTTGACTTCTTCACAATTTCAAAGACTAACGGTAGATGAACCCCGAGTACAGTGCACCACGGTGACACTGCAGTGTGGCATTCAAAAGCTAAGGCAAACAAACACTGGGAAAACAGGTCAGACAGAAGAACATCTTGAGTCGCTAACTTCACAAACAGTAAGGTTGTCAAGGAAAGATGTTATCAGTCTGACTTAATGCTCCTGGTGGACAGATTCATCATCTCAAAAAGAACCAAAACAAGCCTGGACTTTGTATGCTGCAGTGTATGAGATCTATAAAGGCTACCAAGCTGACAAAAAGAAAATACATGGCAACAAACTGTTGTTTTGGCAAATCAGACTCTCTTGTTATGCACTACAGCGCAGTTTTGTAGTTGACAAGTTTGATTTTTGCTGCATAACAATAACACAACACGGATGATCACTGTGCAGGAGTTGAAAGTAGGACTTGTGTGTGTTTATAGCTGGAGAAAACTAATGTTTCCAGCATGCTAAAATCAAGGTCTGTTCATCTTCTATCTTGCTGCGTAGCTACAGAATAAACAAACACCTGCAGAAGTGAGTCTTGGCTTTGATGTATGTCTCTTACATGTGCGACGGCACATGGGTTAGTGCTGGCGTGGGTGTTGTGACCACCTGCTGTCTTTAAAAACCTTGAGGAGCCACGCGAGAATCTTAACAGGGTTCAAAGGGGAGCATACAAAGTGAGATGAAAGAGGTAAATGAGAGATGCATTCCTTCATACTCAGCTCTAAGTATGTGCCACTGCCCACCTATCAATTAATGCTTATCGTAGCTTTCTTTCAGTTCAGTTTACCTGGAAATAAGACACAGCAGATTTACATAAAAAAGACACATACAATTTACAGTATAAGCATAGCGATGCTTGATTTATAGTGAGGGATTAGCACCTAGAGCTACTTCTGTATAAATCTATATGACCCATTTGAGACTCTGCAAGCAGTCTTGTAGGTAGACTGTGTTAGAAAGGTCACATTTAGATGGATCACCTATTTAGTGCTTTAAGTATTTCTTATTTTCAGTGGATGTGAAACTAAATTTGCTAGATGTTGGTTGTTTGCTTTGAATTTGGGTATACAGAATATAATCCTCCAGAGCTGAAATACATGACACACCAGTGGAACAAATATCATGAAATGACAAATATGACAAATGTGCTATATTTGATATGGAAAACACTTATTTTTTTATGGAGCTCACAGAAGTGATGATAATGTCTGTGATTTATGCTGCTCATGACTTGCAGGTATTTTTCAGCAACCGCCATTCAGTTGGAATGATGTGACTGCTCTCTGTGTCATAATTTTTTTATCATTTGTGATGGAATCTGTTTTTTCATGACTCTAGCAAGTGCTAGATATGATGCAGAAGGCAAGGTCTGGTGCATGCTTCTTTAGTGTTCTTTTAATTAGACAATTGCATGCGGTGGATCTTCTCAGCCCAAAATTTGTTTCGGTATTGTTAACAGATACACATGTTGCTCTACACCTCTTGCATTTCAGACAAAGTAGCACCTCAAGACATGTTTGCTGCCCCTAGTGGTCAATATAGTTTTTTTCCCCCAACAGAGCTCAGACCTAAAAACAAGCCCCCAGGAAAAGCGCTGGGCTTTGGAGCCAATTTTACATAGTGGCCAAACATGGAATTACAACTTCCGAGTCTGTCAAATGATGCCATTGCCCCCCTCAAAATGTTTTTTCCCTTAGACTTACATTGTGAAAGAAACGTCTGTAAATCAACACATTTTTCAAACATCACAACCCCTGCAAAATGATTTGTTTCATTTTGGGGATTTGATCTATTTGGTCCAATTACATTTATAAGTCTAGAGGAGCCACATGATTAAATCATTGTATCCTTCAGTAGTGGAGGACTTACCCAGAAGTTAGCTGCTTGTTCGCACTTAGCCACCGTTAGTTCCTAGTGCGCTTGCTTTATGGGTCCCACAGTGTGGAAGATCTGAGTCATTTCTTAAAGTTGAAATCAAGCTTTTGTGGCTTCATGCACCACAGAGCAGCTTTCCTAATAATAAATGGGGGCCTGCCTCCAACACGGTACCCAGATCTCTCAATACATTCATGCCTCTGAGCACCAATCACCATTTAGCAACAATTAACTGCTAACTTGTTGCTTACTTAGGGCCTGTGTTCATGTAGCATTTTTTTAAGATCTTCTCTCAATTTGTTGCTAATGAGGCGAGAGTATGCAACCGCATGCGGCCACCTGGACAAAAAATGCTGCGCCCATCAATTTGGCTTTTTGTGCAGCTGCTTCAAGCGCTCCTGGGTGAAAACCTATAAGTTTTCTGAAAGGGGCTGGTGTCATCACTGCCACTCCCTTACTGTCTAGCATACGTTGTATGATAAGACAGTCAGAAACGATGGCAACAGAGACAGAAAAGCCCAGAAAAATTTGTCTGACACTTAACGTTGCTGTAGAGTGTTGTTCCTTTTTGTGTTGAATGTTGTGTATGCTCATTGTTAACTGTGTAGTCAACCCTCTAGCATTGTGTTAGCAACATTGCTAATGTTAATGTCAAGATATTGTTGTGATAGAAATAAAACCTATGCATAGTGTCATTAAAAAAGCCCCGCCATCTAATTTCGATTAATTTTTAAGAAAATCATTTACCCTTAGTCAATAATGTTTTATAATTTAGAGTCATAATTAAGATTTTAAACCAGGTTTTTGGTGGATAATTATGGATAATTATATATATATATGTATATATATATATATATGTACATGCTACGTATATGCTTGACAAAACTGAACCATTGCTTCAGAGTTGTCTCTTAATACCATATAGTTTTGAATTGGTAGGTCATTGCTTGCAGGGATCTATAATTAATAGAGCTGGATGAATGATGCAACAATTTAAACCACCCACACAACAGTCTAGCAGCATGAAACAGAGTGAGGGTGAAACACCTACTGATGAATGCCTCAAGATATCTGCTAAGCTGGAACAGACTAACCATTAAAAATGTATATTAACAGTGATGTGAGAAGGATGAATGACTGGGCACTAAAATTTCTTTTCCAGCCCCTTAAATCCATTCAGGCTAAACCACTTTAATTTCCACTCTTTTATTTTTTCACTCGGTGCTCTTCCACACAGATTTGCTCTTGCACCACATGTGTTTGTAGATCCTCTTAGGGTAGCCAGGCTTGAAATCCAATTTTGGTGAAGCTATAAAGCGCAGGAAGAAATAAATAAAATGAAAAGTTTATAAACTGTGATGATTCTTTTCATTACACACTCGCCAATGGAAAACAACTTCGCAACTTTAGTGCAGAGATAGGTGTTTTTGGGATTTTACACGTGGACACAGCGATGCTAATGTAAAGTTGCTTTCGAAAGAATAACAGCTGCTTACCAAGAGACTTGTTCATCATCTGGGTTTTGTTTTTACCATCTGCCAGTGCTTCGACTTTATTGGCTCTACTGATGTTCTCCAATTACCCGGTGTGGTAATTTACAGCACCTCGTAATAACCTGCTCCTGCACCATGAGGCAGGGCCCTCCTTTTCTGTGAGAAGTTTAAATAAGATCAGAGTAAAGTATTTGCAGTCTCTCAATCATACATGAGTACACTGCTCTCAGTTTATTAAAGCAATAAGCTACATGTGATTTGTAGTTATTTAAATCAGCTACTGGAAGAACTATTCTGGGGGGAAAAAAAACACTCTAACGCTGATGATTAATATAATGAAACAAGAATAACCAGAGTTTTATAAGTCAATATGACCTATAAACCTTTTTCTTTTTTACCAAAGCAGTAACATTTTACCCATTGTGTAAATCTTCACACAGCTTCAAATAAGAAGCAATTTCCATTTCAAGTGTAGCTTCATGTGTGTTTATATTTAACCTGTCCTTGGTGTACTTATTGTGTGTGGCATAGGATACAAAATTACTAAGCTACAGTACAGTGACAGTAATCTCATGATGTCAGTTTAGCATGGAAATATGCATTTACAAATGATTTAAAGAAATCTGCTATTACTTCATAAATGTGTGTAAAACTACATAATTTTAGCAACAAAAACGTGACAGAAAAGCCAAAGCTAAAATGTAAAAGTATTTCACCTCTGCTTTTGTGTCTTTGTTTCAATCTGCCTCACAGCTTAGCAGAGTCATCATATCTCTTCTTATTATCAGTGACAATTTCATGTTTTATTTTATCCTCCAGGACCTTATCTCCCTTTAACCTTTTCTCATGCTGTAAACACGCAGTTAAGCTATGTGTTGGGAGAATTTAAAGGGAATAGCTGTAAAACTGAAGTACCACAGAGGCTTGCTGATATATCGAATAGAACTGTTGTTGTGAAGAGCAACATCAATTTGAGCTCCAGAGTGTTGCAGCACAACACAATATAATATATTGTTTTTGGTGAAGAGGGCTGTTGATCTGCCTTCTAGCTGCTCTTCTTCGTCTTCTGCGAAGTCAGAAACATGATCTGAACAAATTTGTGTTTGAGCTTTAGATGATTTCTGTGATGTCACTGATAGGCAAGGAAAGCTAATACTAATGACCACCATATAGACATACACATAAACACAGCTGATGGGGGAATAATTGATGTGGCATTATATCGTGATATGTGCTGTCCTTTAGTGGTTTGGTACACTGACGCCAGTTATGATTTTTATGAGTGTAAGAACCATAGTTTTAGCAAAACAGATTACAGTTTATGTACGTAAATCACACTCTTTGCAGAAGTCTGATTTTTTGACTATGACTTCCACTGATATTCAAATCTTAGGGCTGAAAACAAATCACATCTTTTCTGTTTCAAGCTTTTGTACAAGTGATTGCTTATTAGCAACAACAGATAAGATTGTATATGATTGGTATGATATCTTACATGGTTACACACATGGTTTTTATGATATCTTTAGGACAAAGCTCATGGTTGGGTGATGTGATGTGGCGATGTGACATAAGTCACCGTTGACTTATGATTGCACACGGGACACAAACTCAGGTCTCCTGGGTCAAAGTTCTGTATTTGTTTTACCTCTCCACCACCCCGATTATGTCCCTACCATGGATGTATAATAAGAACTGCAATCAGTGTTGGAGATGGAGCCCCTTTCATTTATATAAAAGCTGCTCAGTGGTGCTTGGAAACTAAAAACAAAAATTGAAATTACCCGGATCTTCCACATGCATGGACCTATTGAGCAAGCACACAAGAGACTGGTTTGGCACTCCACTAACTTGAATGGGGATGAAATGGTTTGGTTATCTGACCAAACATATCAAATTATGCTACTAAAAGGAGTCATTCTGTGGGGGTTGTGACCAGAGTTGGGTATAAGTATTTTGATTACTTTTTGCAGTAACGAGTAACCTAACACTTTTGTTTGCTGTTTGTGTAATCAAATACTTAAGTACATTTTCAAACAAGCCATCAGTTACTTCCGTTACTTTTAGAACGCTGGTCCTTCAGCTCTGAAACAGCAACGACTGGTTCTAATAATGGAGATAATGTTAAACCTGTCAGTCTGAAAGAAGTCATGAAGCTTGTGGCTGCCATTGTCTATGGTGGAGTCTAAAAAAGGTGGAGGAGGACTCGTTGACAGACGGGTCAGGCTCAGGACTTGCATTATGCCTGGTACACGCTACACGACTTTTCTGCCCGTTCTGAAAGTCACTATGTCACATTACACGATTGTGGAGTCATAAAATCGTGCTGTGACTTGGCTGACAGACATGACACACTACACAGTGGTACTCACCAATTATCCCCGGTCGTCTTTCACAACGTGTGTGATGTCATCAGGTTATTCTTGTCCAATTTTATTACTTTTACTATCATTTCAGTCACTGTCTGTTCATGTGCCAGCTGACATGTTGTTGTAGTCACCTAAAAGCGTCAGCAGATGGCAGGAGCTACATTTGAAGCACCGTAGGAAAAGATTCAAGCTACTGTATCCTCCACAACCAAGTTCTTACAAATGTTTCACAATAAAAGCTTATTTAGAAAATGGAGGGATTCACTAGCTGAGGTTATAAGGGGCTTTTAATTTGAAAGACATTCAGGAAGTGTTGAGTTTGAAATGACGGTGTGATATGTTAACTTTACAAAGACAACGGGAGCGGATAAAAAGTAAATATATAAACACACAGAGGGATTAATAAATAACAGACCGTCTATAATGTAGTCTGTTTCAAATGAAGCTGGGAGCCTCTGCAGTTGTGGTGAGTAAAAGCCCCGCCGCTATTTGTTAATGTTATTACTTTATGTCTGACTGTGAGGATGTACCATTGTTTGCTAGCTTGATGCTAATGACAGTAATGTTAACTCAGCGGGTTGACAAAGTGCCTCTGCTGTTTCACACCATCATTTCCCCCTTTTACTCTGTGTGGTAACATCCCTAGAGGAAATATTAAAAATGCTGGGGTGTTGTTGTCATACAGTTGTCTACAGCAGATCGTTGTGTGTTTCTACTGGTCAAAGTGACGGCTGTGATGGCAGAACAGGATCTCAGTGAAGGGCAAGTGGTCCATAACTTTAATTTTGGAGACAAAAAAAAAAAGTAGGCTTAGCGCCCTGTGGTCCATTGCCCAATAGGAAATGTAGAATACTCAAAAGTACTTTAAAAGTACTTGAGTTACTTTTCTCAGGGAGTAACATTGGAAGTACACTTTCAGCCAGGGCCTCAGTTCATGTCCAAGGTGAAACCAAAAGTCAATGTTGTTTTAACACAACGTTAGGCAATATACATATGGTCATTGCACACTGACATCATTCACAGCATGTATTTACATGACATTATGTTCTTAATTTAACCCAAAACATGATATTTTATTTCCAAGCCTCTGTGGCCTTTGTGCTGCTATGAGACGCAAAGGGGGTGTTAAGTTATAACTCCACGGTTTCACCACTGGGTCAAATTGGCTTCGAAGCCTGGCACTGTTCCTACCATACACTGTATAATTCCCTATGCAGACCTTTTAACTCTTTATATCACCTGACCTGACTTCCTCCTTTACTCCCATCATATGAGGAAAACCAGTCTGGAGTGCATAGGTCATGTGATCACAGCCTCCTGGCTCACAATTTCATGGGTTCTATATGAATTATAGTCCATCACTTTTTGTAGGTACAACCAGAAACTGTTTTAAATTAACATTTACTTTAACAGTCTAGCTAGCAAATATAAATGATAAAAGCTTGTCTATTTTTTTTTTTTTTTTTTTTTTTTTTTTTTTTACAAAACATAGGTATTGTACAATTTTTCCTTACCAATGCAGATTTTTACCTGTGCACATGAAACTCACATGGAATGCACCTTTTACTCTATAACATGGTGCTTCTCATCTCTAAAGGGCCCTATATCTATCAGACCACTACAGGAAGCAGCATCATCCATCACTGTCAGTGTTAATATTGTTTCCCCTCACCTCCCAATAGGCAGCTTGTGTTTTGGTTTACAGCATTTATGTTTTCAGACTTGTGTACTCACAGGCCCTCACCTGGCTTTGCTCTCTGGCATCCCCCTGCCAAAACACATAAAACTAATTTCAACATTACATGCAGCCAGCATATTAAAATGCCTCTGCTCGAAGACATCTTTCTCCCTCTTTCTCGCTTGCTCTCGTCACTCCCTCCAGGACTTAGCTTATTATTGTTTGTGTTTTATATTCTGTTTCTTGTCTCAAGATTGCTTTGAAAAATGTTCTTGTGAAATTGCTGGGATTTGATGCATTTAGACGATGGCAAGAGCTGTGCTGTAATCGATTAAATTTTCAAATGCTTGAAATGGTTTTTCATTGTTGAGAAGGACTGATAAGTGCAACACTATTACAACTACTGTTACCACTGTGTGAATGCCTAGCTGCATTGGTTGGTAGAAAAGTAAAAAAGATGGATGAAACAGATGCCAAAAACAGACCACTGTCAGTACAAAATATAAAATAGAAAGCTCTATTGTAAGAAATAAGCTAGTAGTCCTGATCAAAGCAAGAACAACAGACTCTAGCCCCTTTTCTTTCTTTCTTTGTTTCACTCCACTTAGATGCAATTTTCAGCATGTGTCTGTCATGTTTAGAGGCAAGAAAATAACATCTTTCTCGAAGAATGATAACCTGAGCAAGAGTCAGTAAAACGTCCACCCACCAGGTTGCCAGAACAAAATATCGGCATTCTGCATTTCTACGAACAATGACTAATGGTAGGTCTTTCTATCTAGCTGCATGGCTGTCTTTCCTTACAAGAGATTCAGCCATCAAGTGTCATAAACATACAACAATTTCAACACAGTGTCTCCGTGCTCCCTATGACTTTTCTCTCCTTTTCTAGTCCCTTTGACCGCTTTATTTTTCTTGCTTGCTTCGGCACAGTGCACAGAAAATACCTGTGCTGTTCACATATCGCTCAGATTCTGGGAGATGTGAGTGCCAAAGTAATTTTTGCTTGAGAGTGTGTTCGTCCACCTCCTTCGAACCAATCCTGTAAATACATAAAGGTCAAGGCTCACACTCAAGGCATGCTTTCCAGCACTATTACAGTAATTACCTTTTCCCTCCCCTCCGTGGATGTTCACATCCACGTTTGAGAACATGGAGAGGTGAAGGAAAACTATTTGTAGATGAAATTCAAAGGTAATTCCCTGCAAACCAGATTTCCAGATTGTGTCTGATAGCATCAGAAATCATTAATGAAAGATGATATTCATGTCATGATTACCTACAAGCGTGTGGATATGAGCAGCTCTTGCCCCAAGCAAGAGATCAGAAAACTAAAACCACAATTTTAGATATCACAGCAATCACAGCTGTTGAGCAAGAGTCAGTAAAACGTCCACCCACCAGGTTGCCAGAACAAAATATCGGCATTCTGCATTTCTACGAACAATGACTATGTTACATTTGCATGTTTTATATGTTTCATATTTATATTTTCTTAGTGACATAAGATATGAGCTGACTTTGTCAGGGTACGTGGAGGGGATGGTGGATGGTGTGACACTTGGCAGGTAGATACTTGCTAAGCTGCAGACCAACAAAGTCATGTCTCTTTTTCCAGCTGCTTTTTAGCTGCCAAATGTGAGTTTTTTTAGCAGCCTGTGTCTGCTGCTGCTTGTCAGCTGCTTTTAGCCCCTAAAAATGGGTCTTTTTAGTGACCCATTGCTAGTTTTCCAGTGGAGATAGTGCTGGTTTCCAGTGGAGACATTGCTGCATTTGCTGCTGGGTAAGTGACAGGAAAAGTGATTGTTTTCTAAGACGACATTACTGGTTTTTGAGCAGGAATTACGCCCTGAAACCGGGTGTTTTAAGCCAAAACATGATCTTTCATCACCACAACAAAAGTGATTTTTGTGCCTAAACATAACCATATGTTAACTACAACATCTCAGCTACATAATAATGTCCATATGTCACATATCCTTGATTTGCAGGAATATACAGTGCCAACATTTTTATAGTCGATTGAGTTGGTCCAACATGGGTGTGACTGTGGTTTTGATATACAGGGGAACTACAGCGCAGAGTTGCTGAAACAGAGATTAAAGTATGTGTCTGTGTGCTATCCGGCTGTGTATGTGTTAGCGCACCAGGCAGCACAAATCACAGGAGTGGTACTGGACTGTATGTCACACTATAAAGAGGGAGACAAATGGAACAGCTGGTCAGGTGAGAATGAAGGCAAGAGGTAAACTGTACTGAATCTTAAGTCTGGACTTAAATAGACAGAGAGACAGTTTCACTGCGGATGCCAGGAGGCCTGTTTCAAAGAAAGGTGACTCTGCAGGAGAAGACTCCCACAGAGTGTAAGACTGAGGCAACAGATTTCTAGTTTGCATGAGGGTACGGGTGAGTGAAACTATTTGGATAATTGTGCCAGAGAGAAGTGAGCTCCAGGCCTATTGCTAGATTTATTCGACTAAATATATTATAGATTCTACCTTGAAGTAATTCTTTAAAACTATTCAAAATAAGGGTCTGTTTGTATTTATATTCAATGAGCTTTTCTTCTGTCGTTCTTTGCCTATTTTTCTTCCACTGTGCTGCAATAAAAGCCGACTTAAACAGCAGTGAAAATAGCAGGGTGCCAAGCAAGCCCACCTGACCCACTTTTAACCTCGTCTCTATGGCCAAATACTGCTATGCTTGCACAAACCATTGAACATACTCAGCTCCTTTCAAGTTAGCTTTATATTACATGAACATACGAGCACTGTACTTGTTGCTTAAAGCAAAACATGGAGAAAAAAAAGAAAAAAGAAAACAAAGACAACGGCCCTTAATGTATCTTGCTGGCGCTTCAATTTTCCTCGTTCCAGATGGTCTTTGCTGTCTGATAAAGAATGCAATAAGTCTTGCTTCTGTGTATAGTCTGTGACTGATTCAGTATTACATCAGGAGCTCCCCCATGAGATAAATAGTATTGACAAGTGTAATGACGTACACGTCAGTCTATGGCAAGTACACAGATAAGGTTGAAAATCACCTGCATTGTCCCTTAGTGGTATTTTCCTTTAGCTGATGGAATTGCTATGGAGCTGGGGAGTGATTTGAAGAGGGGCGGAGAGCATGACATCAATCAAGCAGCTTTTAAATTCACCACTAATGAAATGACTAGGGGACTGTTCTTTACTTATCAGAGGAGGGGGATGGCTGGGAATTGAGGGTTTGAGTTTTGTTTTTTATCTTGACCCTCCCTGAAGAACTTATAAATGTTTTTCCAAGAGCCTCTCTGAGTGACTGTGTGTGTGTGTGTATATATGTATATATATATATATATATATATACAGTACAGGCCAAAAGTTTGGACACACCTTCTCATTCAATGCGTTTTCTTTATTTTCATGACTATTTACATTGTAGATTCTCACTGAAGGCATCAAAACTATGAATGAACACATGTGGAGTTATGTACTTAACAAAAAAAGGTGAAATAACTGAAAACGTGTTTTATATTCTAGTTTCTTCAAAATAGCCACCCTTTGCTCTGATTACTGCTTTGCACACTCTTGGCATTCTCTCCATGAGCTTCAAGAGGTAGTCACCTGAAATGGTTTCCACTTCACAGGTGTGCCTTATCAGGGTTAATTAGTGGAATTTCTTGCTTTATCAATGGGGTTGGGACCATCAGTTGTGTTGTGCAGAAGTCAGGTTAATACACAGCCGACAGCCCTATTGGACAACTGTTAAAATTATATCATATTATGGCAAGAACCAATCAGCTAACTAAAGAAAAATGAGTGGCCATCATTACTTTAAGAAATGAAGGTCAGTCAGTGCGGAAAATTGCAAAAACTTTAAATGTGTCCCCAAGTGGAGTCGCAAAAACCATCAAGCGCTACAACGAAACTGGCACACATGAGGACCGACCCAGGAAAGGAAGACCAAGAGTCACCTCTGCTTCTGAGGATAAGTTCATCCGAGTCACCAGCCTCAGAAATCGCAAGTTAACAGCAGCTCAGATCAGAGACCAGATGAATGCCACACAGAGTTCTAGCAGCAGACCCATCTCTAGAACAACTGTTAAGAGGAGACTGCGCGAATCAGGCCTTCATGGTCAAATAGCTGCTAGGAAACCACTGCTAAGGAGAGGCAACAAGCAGAAGAGATTTGTTTGGACCAAGAAACACAAGGAAAGGACATTAGACCAGTGGAAATCTGTGCTTTGGTCTGATGAGTCCAAATTTGAGATCTTTGGTTCTAACCGCCGTGTCTTTGTGAGATGCAGAAAAGGTGAATGGATGGATTCCACATGCCTGGTTCCCACTGTGAAGCATGGAGGAGGAGGTGTGATGGTGTGGGGGTGTTTTGCTGGTGACACTGTTGGGGATTTATTCAAAATTGAAGGCACACTGAACCAGCATGGCTACCACAGCATCCTGCAGCGACATGCCATCCCATCCGGTTTGCGTTTAGTTGGACGATCATTTATTTTTCAACAGGACAATGACCCCAAACACACCTCCAGGCTGTGTAAGGGCTATTTGACCAAGAAGGAGAGTGATGGAGTGCTGCGGCAGATGACCTGGCCTCCACAGTCACCGGACCTGAACCCAATCGAGATGGTTTGGGGTGAGCTGGACCGCAGAGTGAAGGCAAAGGGGCCAACAAGTGCTAAACACCTCTGGGAACTTCTTCAAGACTGTTGGAAAACCATTTCAGGTGACTACCTCTTGAAGCTCATCGAGAGAATGCCAAGAGTGTGCAAAGCAGTAATCAGAGCAAAGGGTGGCTATTTTGAAGAAACTAGAATATAAAACATGTTTTCAGTTATTTCATCTTTTTTTGTTAAGTACATAACTCCACATGTGTTCATTCATAGTTTTGATGCCTTCAGTGAGAATCTACAATGTAAATAGTCATGAAAATAAAGAAAACGCATTGAATGAGAAAGTGTGTCCAAACTTTTGGCCTGTACTGTATATATATATATGTATATATATATAAGGAAGGGTGGCTGTTAGGCACATATATACAGTACAGGCCAAAAGTTTGGACACACCTTCTCATTCAATGCGTTTTCTTTATTTTCATGACTATTTACATTGTAGATTCTCACTGAAGGCATCAAAACTATGAATGAACACATGTGGAGTTATGTGCTTAACAAAAAAAGGTGAAATAACTGAAAACATGTTTTATATTCTAGTTTCTTCAAAATAGCCACCCTTTGCTCTGATTACTGCTTTGCACACTCTTGGCATTCTCTCCATGAGCTTCAAGAGGTAGTCACCTGAAATGGTTTTCCAACAGTCTTGAAGGAGTTCCCATAGGTGTTTAGCACTTGTTGGCCCCTTTGCCTTCACTCTGCGGTCCAGCTCACCCCAAACCATCTCGATTGGGTTCAGGTCCGGTGACTGTGGAGGCCAGGTCATCTGCCGCAGCACTCCATCACTCTCCTTCTTGGTCAAATAGCCCTTACACAGCCTGGAGGTGTGTTTGGGGTCATTGTCCTGTTGAAAAATAAATGATCGTCCAACTAAACGCAAACCGGATGGGATGGCATGTCGCTGCAGGATGCTGTGGTAGCCATGCTGGTTCAGTGTGCCTTCAATTTTGAATAAATCCCCAACAGTGTCACCAGCAAAACACCCCCACACCATCACACCTCCTCCTCCATGCTTCACAGTGGGAACCAGGCGTGTGGAATCCATCCGTTCACTTTTTCTGCGTCTCACAAAGACACGGCGGTTGGAACCAAAGATCTCAAATTTGGACTCATCAGACCAAAGCACAGATTTCCACTGGTCTGATGTCCATTCCTTGTGTTTTTTGGCCCAAACAAATCTCTTCTGCTTGTTGCCTCTCCTAAGCAGTGGTTTCCTAGCAGCTATTTGACCATGAAGGCCTGATTCACGCAGTCTCCTCTTAACAGTTGTTCTAGAGATGGGTCTGCTGCTAGAACTCTGTGTGGCATTCATCTGGTCTCTGATCTGAGCTGCTGTTAACTTGCGATTTCTGAGGCTGGTGACTCGGATGAACTTATCCTCAGAAGCAGAGGTGACTCTTGGTCTTCCTTTCCTGGGTCGGTCCTCATGTGTGCCAGTTTCGTTGTAGCGCTTGATGGTTTTTGCGACTCCACTTGGGGACACATTTAAAGTTTTTGCAATTTTCCAGACTGACTGACCTTCATTTCTTAAAGTAATGATGGCCACTAGTTTTTCTTTAGTTAGCTGATTGGTTCTTGCCATAATATGAATTTTAACAGTTGCCCAATAGGGCTGTCGGCTGTGTATTAACCTGACTTCTGCACAACACAACTGATGGTCCCAACCCCATTGATAAAGCAAGAAATTCCACTAATTAACCCTGATAAGGCACACCTGTGAAGTGGAAACCATTTCAGGTGACTACCTCTTGAAGCTCATGGAGAGAATGCCAAGAGTGTGCAAAGCAGTAATCAGAGCAAAGGGTGGCTATTTTGAAGAAACTAGAATATAAAACATGTTTTCAGTTATTTCACCTTTTTTTGTTAGGTACATAACTCCACATGTGTTCATTCATAGTTTTGATGCCTTCAGTGAGAATCTACAATGTAAATAGTCATGAAAATAAAGAAAACGCATTGAATGAGAAGGTGTGTCCAAACTTTTGGCCTGTACTGTACATATATGTATATATGTGCATAACAGCCACCCTTCCTTCCTAAGAAAGCCATGCATGCATCGCAGTGCTCACACAGCTGACATTAGCAACATGTGCATAATAAAAGTATTGTCATGCATGCAGGAGGGTAGTATTTAATGTTTTTCACAGGATACAGTTAGTGCAAATGCTTTACTCTTGACAAAATTTTAAATGAGCCATGTAGAATAAAGTGATATTGATGACATATCAATATTCTGAGCTTATATTTGCTCACCTTTCCTGATGTGTTTGAGTACTGTTGGAAATTTGGTGGGTTTTAGAGTTGGGGTGGGTGGTATTTAAGCTAGATACAAATTACAGCCATTTAAGACTGTATGTCACACCCCCTAGCAAGACCAATTTACACAAACACAAGTCCATCCCCAGTGCTTTAAAATATAATTGACATGCCTCCCCTGTTTTGCACCACCCCCTTCCCCCCTCATATATAAAGACCAGTCCCTGAAGTAGGAGAGCAAGATATACAACCTGCACCCTCAAAGAGTATTCTTAAGGAAAGCATGGCTTTACTTTTGTGTATGTTGCATGGGTTTTTATTTTTATCTATATACTGATGTGTTATATAATTGCAATACTATACACCTGCGATCTTATGATATCCCAGTTATAGAGGATGCTGCCAAAAGAGAGCCAAGTTGTAGTTTTGAACTTCCACTACTTCACAAGGACTGTTAAAACACATTTTATAAATTTCTCACAACATAGTAATCCACTACGGATTCCAAAGTTGTATGTCTTTTTTCACCCACAGCTCTGTTCTTAATTGACTCCACCATGGAGTAAATGAGAAGAAAATGAAAAGATAAATTACTCTAATGGGAGGAAATGAAGTGTGAAAAGAGACATTCCTCCCAGTATTTTCTAGGATGCAGCACATTGGTAAATTGAAATACAACAAGCACCCGGCTTCTATATAAGACAGATTCTGCCATGATTACAGAAAATGATGTGATTTTAATACCAGGCATTTGTACAGCAAGACATGCATTCATTTATTCCTAGGAAAAAAAAAAGTGAAAAGCAAAAAAAATGCACAGAAGAACATAAAAATGTGGCATGTGAAATGCAAATTGATTCAGCTAATAAAATGACAGATTATAAGAAATAATTACTGACAATTAAGCCACATTTAACCTTTCACTATAGAGTTCAGATTTGTTTGAGGTTGGTCCATTTACCCCCTCCAGCTCGAGAGCTTTACAGTAGATTTCATGCAAATAGCGGGGCTGGGTCGCTCTGTTTTTGTTCTGCTCCAGCTTAAAGGTCAGGCCTTACGAGCTTCCTAGCACCATTAACACAGAGTTTGTTTAAAGCCTGTCTGAAGGACAATGCTCAATGAACCGAAACACAGACAGGCCGTAATAAATGAAAGGGAAAAGTTATGGTTCCGCTCAATGAAGTCAAAGGGCAGATGGAGGATAAGATTGTGTTTCATTTCAATATGCCGTTATCCTCACGACTCAAAACACAGACAGAGAGTAAAGGGGAAATTTGATGCTCAGAAATTGGAATCTCTGTACAGTCGTGGGTGCACTATTCTGGTCTAAGACTGAAAATCACTGTTTGATTTGTGACCTTTTGTTTTTTTTTTTTACTCTTCCAGCCAGTGCTCCCTTAATTTAATTTTCTTCATTTTCTTCCTGCTACCTTTTTTTATTTTTTATTTCCACTTCCATGCACTTGTCACAGCCACAAACCAAATTAAATGATCAATTCATTAAGTTAACTAATGGAATCATTTATCATTTTCGCCCCATTATTTCCTGTAGTCTTCCTTTATGGCGTCACGCAAACAAGTAGAATGTGCACATAATGCTGGAATTGCAAATGTCACTACTAGGAAATGTTCTCCTTGTGTTAGAATGAATTTACAAGTGCAAAGCTCCAGTGACGACCCTAAAAGGAGTCATGTCGAGTGATCTGAAGGCCTCGTATCTGAGCCCAGCGGAAGCTGCTTATTGATTTGCTTGTCTAGTGGCTCTCCGTAATAATAAGGAAATAAAGCCCCTGGATATAAGGAGATTGATGTCAATCAGCAGCCTGCCTCAAGTGTAGCTTGTCCCATCTTATTAGTGCTCTCTCCATGCACTGAGTGTTCACTGATGACTCCATTGATATGCAACTGAAGAGAGGAGGCTGTGTGTTGCCATCTTGAGGAGGATTCCCCCATGATTGCTCACTCTGTCATCTTAGTCAGTGTCGACTTAGAGGTTGCCATGGATCCATGGAATATCAGGGCAAAGCACGAGCTTGTACCTCCACTCGCACATAATCAGGACGGCCAGACACTCTTTATTATAATCCAGTCAGTAGAGATGAGCCATAGCCCTGCAAGCATGCTTTATCATTTTAGAAGTCATCTGCAAACCGTATTTGCCTTTCTAACGCTTTCATTATGTAGAGAAAAACAAATGAGCTGTTGAGACATTCAGTTCACTTCAGATCTACTTGTCCCACAAGGGGATTTTTTTATTCATTTTATTTTGACAGCAAGACAGCATAAAAACACAAAAACATGAAAACATAAACCCAATGAAAACACAAGACAATTGAAAAGTGCTGTTACTATGCACATAATTCAGAATAAAATAAAAGGTAAATAGCAAGATAAATAATAAAGATTTAAAGAAAAAATATAAACCTCTGTGAGGAACCAAGAGGCAGCGTGTCATGTATTTGTGGCATAACATATACTTATCCATACTTATCATACTTTATCCAGCAAGATATCTTTGAAAGATTAGAGTACACCTTTTTAAACATTAATGTGGCAGAGTGCCCTGTACAGAATTGTTTTCATTTCCACCAAAATCAACTCAACTCTTGACCTCAATACATGCAGACTAGTTTTACTGTACTGTCCAGGTTTGTTTCCATAATTTCATACTGTCAAGTCTGATATTACTGCATCAGTAACCAGAAATCTGGTAATAATAACCAGCCCCAGAAGAAAATGTTGCTGTTGCACATTTCTGCAAACCTCTTATATGGTACATTTACACGTCACCATGGTAAAGTTCAAGATGCCAACCACTGCAGACCAATGTTTGAGACCAACAAATAACAAAACTGGCTGTTTTTGGGGACCCATTGCTGTTTTTTTCAGTGGGGATTGTGCCACGAAAAACAATCATTTTTTTGCTAAATCATACCTGCAACATGTGCATAATAAAAAACTGGCTGTTTTTGGGGACCCATTGCTGTTTTTTCCAGTGGGGATTTTGCTCCCAAAATCAGGAATTTTAAGCCAAAACATGATCTTTTCCTAACCATAACCAAGTGTTTTTGTTGCCCAAACCTCCCACAGCATTGTTGAAATGTAAAGTTTCAACATGCAATACATAACGATGCACAAATTTAACATCGCTGTGTTTTGCAAAAACTTACAATGCCTATGTTTTTTTTTCTGCCGACACTGGCTGGATGTGATGGGGCGTAAGGACACAACTAGTTTTGTTAGGAACAAGTGAACATTTTCCACACTCTTAATACTTCCAGCTTCCTCTGAGACCTCCTGACATGTTCTAAATGTGCTCTACTAAATGTGCAAACAGAAGAACATTCCACTCAGTAAATTTCCCCAAGGACAATAAATGTTATTTTATTGTATTTGTGACACTGCTCAGAATAAGATAACAGTAATCTCATTCTGTCATGGTAATTACCACCTTTAATTTATGAATTAGGACTGAAGTAATTAACCAGCTTCAGTGTGGTGTGATGTTATGCAGTAACACACGTAATCTCCTAAGCGAGCAGCATGGCTTCTACTTTTAGCTGCTGGATCTGCTGCAGTAAATGAAGTTTAACTGAGGTATAAGTGATATTTAATTTCATGTTATTACATCTTACATTATTACATCTTCCCTTTGTGATTGTATCCATTGCTTGTGACTTGATGCAACTTGCTGGTGTGTGAAGGGTTAAATATAAGAGCATTACACCTCTTCTGTGGACCTGACAGAGCACATCAAGATCACTTTGTTCTGACAGTAGCCTGGTTATGCCAGCATAATACAATACATCTACACCTGATTGGAGTCCTTCAAGCACAATAAATTTAAATTGGCTGGCAGTAGGGGTGTGATTTTCTAACTATGGATGGAAACAGGTGAGAACTGGACCCACCTGTGTTTCTATATAGAGAAGCAGAGTCTGGTAAGGGTTGTAATTTTTGTCAATTTGAGAGTAACACGTGGCTGGATAGCAAATCAAATGAACATGATTTCAGTGTTTGCATTACATTAAAGGGTGTTGCTAAAGAAATGTTTGTTCATCTTTGATAACAACATGAAATACATCTAGCTATTCTTGCTGTATATAAGCCAGTGGTCTGCCTGTTTGTCCAGAGTGAAATGTATGGGAATTATTGACTGTCTAACACTTAACACAGGCCGGATTTGACCTTTCAACTCAGCATGTTAGAAGTAGCACCAATCAGAATCAATATATTACAGGTCACATTCGATAGGAGATAGGAGAAATTAATGACAGCAAATGAATGAGTGAGTGGTTGAGTTTATGTGTGTGCTAATGACTTGTGTCAATCAACAAAGTGCACCTGACCTACTGGTAGTTTTTGGACCAGTATTGCTGATGTACAGTGCATTAATGATGAATCGGTGGGAGTAACTAGTTACATTTAATGAAGAAAAAACATGTAATTAAAGTAAAGGAACTGATCAAAATGTTTGTGATTACAAAGGGGTTACATCTGAATATATTATTTTCGGTAAAAAGTTTATATGTAGAATTTAATATTCATTCTGTAGCTTTGTATCTTTTTGGACATTTTACAGCTTTATCGCCCAGTTTAAAACAATCACAAGAACTGTAATCAAAACATAATACCCTGTAATAGGTTACATAGCTTTGAAGTAATTAAATAGTTACATTAAATATTACATTTTTAACAGGATAACTGGTAATCTGTAACCAATTGCATTTTAAAAGTAACCCTCTCAACACTGTCAACGGTTATTTTACTTGTTTGGTTTGTCATTGTTAATTATGTAGGCAATGACAAGTTAAATGCCTGCCTGTTTTACAATGTTGCATTCTCCATTATCTATTATCTATCTATTGACTTCTTTCTGTATTTTTTGCATTTAGATCTACTTTTCTTATCAAATTTTGATTTTTTTTTATATTTTTGGTGTGTTTTGAGCTGAAATTCTGGGCAACAGACGTGATGTGTCACCTAGGCAGGGCAGAGTGGGGTATTTACCTGCTACGCAGCATTTCTGTAGCGTGATTGCTGCCAGCTTCACTGTGTGTGTATTGACTTTTGCCAAGTGATAATTCTGTTGGTTGTGCAGGGTCTTGCTGGATGTGTAGGCTATATTAACTGATACTGAATACTGAATTAACTAGATTGTTTTAACGACAGGATGCGTTGATTTAACTGATTTATTTTAATGTGAAATGCAAAAACACCCACAAGTTTGTCACATGTTAATATTTTAATGTTGCATAAATGCCAAGCGCTAATTATCTGTACTTGTCTGCACCTTAGAAGTACCCCCCGCAATATCATTGTATTTCATTTATTCTATTTCTGTTCTATTAGTAATTTTTAAGAGATTGTACACGTTTTTTACACAGTTGTATATTGTTTTTACCTGTTGGAGGGTCATGGAGCTGCGTGTGGAGGAAAAAAATAGCCATGTGAAATTAGCGTAAAAAACAGCATTGAGCCGCATGGTGCCTTTGGTGCTTCTGTGCTCAATGTGGTATCTCAGTTGATTATAATGGTGATTGATGATTGTGGATGCATTTTGCTGTGGACATACTAAGGTAGACATGTTAAGCCGTTTCCATGCCCCATGTATTTCGGCCGTCAGGTGCAAATTGTTTAACTGTTTATATTCATACTTTTACTATCACCTTACCAGTCATCTATAAAGCTCTTTAAACTCCATTTACCTGTACAAAGGGTGCTATACAGCTGAAGTTTGACTGATTCATTGATTGCCATGTTCAGGATCTAGACGGCAGCAGGGTTGACCAATCAGATTTCACCACGGGTTGATGCTGCTCCTGTTGCAGCCCCTGACAAGACACTATATTTAAAAAAAAAAGTAATTCAAAAATGTGTTGTAAATCTTGACAAATGCAAATTTACATTTTCAAATAATCTAATTTGATTGGCATGCTCTACTATTGCATAGTTTTTCGAATGACTACAACACATTTTTCCTGCCTCATTGCATTTTTAAGATGCCATGCTTACATTAGTGTAAAAATAGAATTTTACAGTTGAGTCTTTATTTCAGATTTCATCTGTTCATCTGTGTTTTTAGCCACCCAAATCTAAAACATTTCACATAATGTACAGAAAAGATTAGTCATCACTGATCGCAATTTCCCTTATGTTTGCAACTAATGAAGGTGACTTGCATGAAAATGAGACTGTGTAAGTGGTTATTTCCTGTTTTGTATGTATTGCTTTACATTAAGCTCATACTCAACAAATTACATTTCAAATTGAGTTTTCAGCTCTATTCTGTGAAACCTCATCTGTAAACACCCAATTAAGGTTCAGAAATGAGAGCAGTTTGGTAGCAGCACTCGCTCCTCTGTAATCACCACAGTGAGGTCTCCAACCTGTACACATTGATCCTGTATTGATCTGTGTATGAGAAACTCTGGTTTAACCCAGTTCTCCATTCTCACTTTCCACTTTCACTCGATATTCTGACTGAAGGACGGCAACTGGATGGTCAACAGCTGACCAAGACAGATAGAGAGAGAGAGAGAGAGAGAGAGAGAGAGAGAGATAAAGATTAGAAAATAAGAGGCAGGTCTCAGTTCCTGGTTTGATGCAGCAATGACAGTCTTGTCAAAAGCATAATCCCCCATCTTTACCATACTGTATGTCTGATGTCTGAGATTCCTGTATACTTTGCAGTTATGGGGGGAAGGAGGGGCAGCCTTATAAACTTCAATCATTCATGAAGACCTCCCTTTACACTCTTTATTCTTGCTGGTTGTGAGACATGTCAAATATGCTTAGTTTGCCTTTATAGCGGAGCTTTCGCTGCTCTTGTTGTGACAGAATAAGGCTACAAGGAAATGTTTCTCCTCCATCTCAGAACATCAAAAGGTCTTTGAATTGCTTCTGTCGCCAAGAAAGATAAATGTGGTGTTGTCGCGTCTGCCAGTATAATGTAAAACCATGTGTCAATTCTGTCAGCCTGGGAGAGGCTTTGTAACAAAATTGTTTACTCTTCCTCTTGAATAGCCCGATCAAACTTTTATTAGTGCGCTGGATGGTGGTAAAACCACTCTGCATCAGCAAAATGTTACAGTGGCTTACAACTGCTACTTTCCAAGTTTTACGAGCGGTGCAGAGCTTCTCCTGAGGTGCAGTTCATTTTCACATTAATTCAGACACCATTTCTCATTTAAAACCTAAATGTAAGTTTCCTGTCATGGGAATTCTTATAGAATCAATAAAGTCAAAGTCAGTTTTCCAGGGTGAACATTTGCCTCCTGCAAAACAGATTTAAGCATCTGTTTTATTTGCAGGAAAAGCAACTGCTGCTTGTAATCAGTACAGTCCAAATGAGCCAGACAGTTGTAGAATATTCAAGCTTTGTAATTGAATTAGAGGTTGAGAACTGATCACATAAGGATTAAACATGTAAGTAGTGTGTATGTAAATAGACAATAAACACAAATCAACAACAAAACTCAAACAAGATGATTTTTGTAGAAATCTGATACAGAATTTCAAGGCACAAACATTTATGGGGAAATGTTAAACAAATTTGCCTTAAAAGCATTTGAAAATTTTGTTTCACCCATTTTACTTGGCGTTGTTTTCACAGAATATGCAGTTAATTAGCAAGTTCTAAAATGCTTGAATTTTCTTCACATACAACTCCAATACCAAAATGATGGATTTTCTTGTCTTATTTAGAGAGGCTCTCAGACAGTATGCCAGAAAAGAAAACCTAATGTCCTCAAATTTAGTATAAGGCCAGATCATTGAAACTTTGAGACACAGCTGATTTATTGTAAGTTGTTAAAGTTCCTTCATTTATATGGACTTCTTAAGTATAAAGCAAATGATTTGGATTGATTTTGTTCAATGTGGTTACAAAACAACACAGAGAAGCAGAGAGAGAAAAAATAATGTTTGGATGAGGGGGAAAAAGAGGATGAGTCAGAGGAGTAGCTGGACCAGGACTCTCTGCATTTTCTTTTTATTCCTTTTGCGCCATTTCTTTTTACACATTCGAAGTTAAAGGCCGTGTATACTATTAATAAAGCTTTTACTGCAGTTTCTGTTTTTTTCTTCTATATTCTGCAGAGATGACTCATTCACTTTTAGATAGTGCGTTGCCAAAAATGCACACATTCAACACTCAACCAAAACCAAAGGGTGGTGAAAGGAAAGGATGCAGGTAGAACTAAAACATGAGAAGAAATGCAGTTTTGCAATGCTGTCAACTGTTAGTATGTTTGTAAGTTGTTGTGCTGTGATCGACTTTATGTTTCTCTTGAATAGAAAACATGCTAGAGTTTGAATATTGCTGTATTATGATTAATAAGATTATTCTGAGTAGTAGCAAAAAAAGAGGCTTTTGTGGATATGATTATTTTTTGCATTTGTTATGTAAAGTAATGGAATGTGGAGATAGTGTTTAAGTTATGAACTAAGTGTGGTTTTGAGCAGAAAACATTTAGATCTTAAGTTAACGGAGGAAAAATGTTGAACACACATTAGCAGGTGATAGGCTAGCAGCCGTCTCTGACATGACATTGGCATTGGAGGAACACTGAATTGTATCGTGAAACTGCTTTATTCTGTGTTTTTACTGGGTTAAAAGATCACATCCATTTGAGTTGGAGAAAAGGAGACCTCTGCGGACAATTTGGCTCCTGGTAAAAACCTCCTGAACATCTGAATCAGAAATAAGTTAAGCACACATTCAGACATCAGAGGAAAAGGTGAGTGTGCTATGTGCTGAACAGCGTAGAATAAACAGTGATTTGTAAAAGGAAACAGCTTTATTCAGGGTGTTCAGCGGTTTAAATCACTGAATCCATTTCTTTTGTAGAGAAAGAGACCTCTGTGGATAATTCATCTCCCCTTAAAAACCTCCTAAACAACGAACACTGAAGGAATTCTAATCGGTAGAAGTTTCAGCTGGTTGCAATCTGCAGTCCTCACCACTAGATGCCACTAAATCTTCTTAAATCTTAACTCACTCTTCCTTTAAGTGTAAATGGTTGTCAGCAGTTGTGAAAAACTGTAAAATGTAAATTGTATTTCCATGCAGCTGACCTCTAAAAGGCCATTGTAAAACAAATCTTGCATCTGTTTTAGCTTCCAGCATTCATCCTTTTGGAGCACTGCAGCTTATAGAAGCACTCACCGTGATGATATCTCACTCTTCTGCTGCCTGTGTCAACAACATCCTTTCATCAATAAGCATGAAAAGTATGCTGGCAGCTTTTCTGCCTCATTAGGACAAGTGAATGCAAGCTAATTAAGGTGTCAAAGCAGACGGCATTGTTTCATGTCGACACGTGTACGTAGATGCATAAGAGGATTATATGAACTCCCTCAGTGTTTTTCGATATTTATCTTAGATATGCCATACAAAAAACACAGAGTTGTTTTATGTGGAGATGAATTTAGATGATGCTGAAATACACGGTCAGCTGTAGTATCTTTAGTCAGCTCATCTCACTGTGCTGTAAAGATGACAGTTGCCAAAGATGTTTAATTTTTTATGTCCAGCACTGTAGTCCTACCCCTATCTTAACAACACAGAAACAAATCTTGCCAACACACACACACACACGCCCACCTTAAAACAGCCAGTCAGCACTAGAGTTTCAAAACCTGATGAAAACTCTTTCCACATAAATCCTTGTTGTCATTCTGAGTTTGTATAACTTGCAGCCAGCCAGAGAACATTTGATCATTTTAGGATGGCTTTCCTGTCGAAGCCACTAAGGACATACAAAGGCATTCGTCTTTGCTAACATTTACACTGTCTGGAGGATTTGGAGTGGTGGGAATCATTAATTCATTAGATTTTCTCCAAACTACTGATGGGAGGAAAATGTAGCAGATAATGGGATAAATATGGCACTTTTGGACTCACTGTGCAATCATTTTGGCAACAAAAACTCTTACGCTGCTTAAACCGATTGGCCGCTCTGTTCTTCATGAGCTGTTAAAAGGTATGCTGATGTTGAAAATCAACCCGGCCTCACAGCGGTACATGCGATGACCACAACCTCTTAACACTGAATTACATAGTGGTGGCATGTAATGTGCTAAAATTATATGCCAGTACCAAAGAAACGGTGCCAATGTAAAATCAGTTAAGATCATTTGATGTGGTGGACACAAGAATTCCCTCTTTCAATGACATAATGGAATGGGTGGTGGTTAATGTAGATAGTATAAAGAGTGAGAGGGTTCATGTAGGGTGAAGGTCAGGGTGGTGGATGAATCAAATAGACACCGGACTTTGGCCCAAGAGACTGGTGTTTGTGTCCCGTGTAAAACTAAATGTGAATGCTGGATCTTTTTTAACTTAAAATACTTCCTATGTCATTTACATAGTAACTTTTAGAGATGTTCTGATATCATTTTTTCCTTCCTGATACTGATTCTGATACTGGACTTGCGAATTGTCTGATACAGAGTAGCGTTCCAGCATGGTGTGGCTCAGGTTAAACCCTTTGTAAAACATGAACAAATACACACAGAGAATGATTGCCACATACATTGCTGACATTTTCTGACAACAACTAACGTTACACTATTTACCAGAAATCAGTTCTTCTTCACTGCTCTAAAACAGTGGTCAATGACTGCACAGCGCAACTTGCTGCATAGGCTATTGTTTTAAAGCTAGTTGCAGCTAGTTTGAAGTTAATTAATAAAAGAAGTTGTATCGAATTGGTGCATTGACTCGAGCATTTTAGGCAGTATAGGAGGGATTTCTGATACTGTTATTTGTATTGGAACAACTGCAGTAACGTTGTGTTAAGTAATGCACGTGTCAATTAAGAATGGACTTACACCTCATACATAACAAATGTAATTATTTGAACCGAAAACACTATCTTTTTCTAAACCTAACAAAGTAGTTTTGGTGCCTAAACCCAACTATGCAGCCACCACATAATGCAGTGTTAAGTTCACAGTCAAGTCATGTATTTCTGTGAGATCACTTTCTCACAGAAATACATGACTTATGGCTCCTCACTTACACTTTCTGTAACTGAGGAGCTGAAACCAGAACTTTACTCACCTGAAGCACATTCTTTTGTGCCTCTTAACGATTTTATGAGGTAATTAAAGCCTGTTACACAGTTGACACAAAGACAAGTGTAGGTGATGTGCAGCTTTAATCCCTTCAGTCTTTATTCTCACTGATGGTATGACTTTATTATTTTTTTTTTTTTAATTATTATTTAGTTAAGTATGACATGCATGCCACTGTCTGAGTTTTTATTGACTAATATTATTTTGTTACTAAACTCTAACTGTCTCTCCGGCTATTTGATTGAAACTGGAGCTCAGTCTGTCTTTTAAATTGATTAGCTGTGTCACTGTCAAAACAGCAGCGTCCCTGAAGAGAACATCTTTTGTTTTGGCTTTCACATTGTAAACTGTCATGTACAAGTTCCATGTTTAAACTCGTGTCAGCAAATATCTGGTGCGACTTGCAATAATGTATCACATGTAGACTTTCTGTGTGTGGTTTACTGACTGTTTGCTAGCTGAGTGCTTGTCCTGTGGGAATTTAAACAATGCTAGCGCTGTGTTTGAGTGGTGTGTGTTTGTGAAGGGTCGAGAAAAAAAAAAGAAAGAAAAGGAGAGAGAGAATAAGAATATAAGCCTACAGAAGAACGCCATAGAAAAATATGTGCTTTTAAACCTTTTTATCTCGCAAGTAACTAGAATATTTCTGCTTAGTGTTTCTCCCCTCTTAGATTTCACCGCCTGCGGTGTATGATTGTGGAATTCGCCTTTGATAATAAAACTGGCTTTCTGCAAGCTGCTATTCACCACTGTCAGTATTAGTCACAGCTGCATCTTAAAATCTGAAAAGAATGTTCTTTACGGTAGTTCAGTGAAATGTATCATATAGAATGTCAAATATTTGATTTTAATACTGAAGATGCCCTTGAAAATAAACTGTATGTGATCTTAGGATACTATCATACCATGTGTGCTGTACGTCACTTGTGGTGACCTATATATGTCAACCCCGACTTTTTTTTCCCTATTATTTAAGCTTCTATAATGGATAGTGTAAGGGATTATACTTACTATGCCACCACTCTCTTCCCCCAAAGCCACATACACACACACACACACACAAGCATAATGAACTGATTTAAATAGCAAGGAAACGTGTGTGGAAGAATTATACAAGAGGACAGCCTCTCACCTCATTAGGCATAATTTTAGTAGATTATAGTCTGGCAGTCTTGATGATTCTATAATGAAACTGTCAAAAAGACGTACTGCTCTTGTGCACTGTATGTTGCTTCTGTAGCTGCTGGCCTGTAATATTTAGCTTAACACACCCGCTCTCTCTTTTTTTTTTAGCTCCGAAGGAAAGCAACGGCATCATTAAGAGAACACTGGGCCCAGACAGGGACTCGTCAACACAAGACACAGAGAGCGAAGTCCACTCTATCACCACTGTCTCACCTATGAACATCCCCAACCACCAGCCTGTCCTCAAGGGCCTGCTGCTTCATGAGCACCTACTTACAAGGGATTTCCAGGGAGACCAGCACTTTTTCCGGAGGGATGGCTCTGTGGCAGCATATTCCACCATTCCAGGCTCTGCCTCAGATTCAGGAGACCCTGTCACTCAGCTGGTGCCCCATGAGGATGCCCCAGCCTTCTCAGACATTGCCACTACTGCCACTGCAGCTGCCACCTCCCCACTGACCACATTTTCTCCCACGACACCGAGGCCACCCATGTCTTTCCCTCAAAAGAAGTCCACTAAGACACAGGGGGCGGATAAGATAGAGCCCACAACAGACTCCCTTACCACTCAAGTGACACCAAATAATAGAGGTTCATTCAGTGAGAACCCAGTGGCCTCCTTATCATCGCGGAGAAGTCGGCCTCAAAGTTGGAGTGCTTCTCCTGTAGAGGCAACCCTTGCACCCTCCTCAATGAGGATGGAGAAAGGGGAAGCTCGGGAGACAGCACTGAAAAACAAATCAAGCCCTGATCATCCACTCCCCAACCTGACCTACAGAGAAGAAGGTACCACCACGTCCACCACTGTTATCACCACCATCACCACCATGCAAACAGCAGGTAAGCATGTCCGTGTTTTCTTTGACTTTCAAAAATGCACTGAGCAGAACATTCAAATGAGTTTGTGAAATAAATAGCATCCAAATAACTTTTGCCCCGACGGAAATTCAAAATTGAGACTACCTTCCCCTTAAGGTTTAACACATCCATCCCAGAGGACAGGAAAATTAAGCACCAGGTCATCAGCATCACTGCTGTTCATTTGGCATGCTGCACACCGCTATTCATCTCTCCACCAGGAATAACAGAGTCGCTCATGTGTCAGAAACAATCTGATTTTCCCTGATGTGTCCTGCCTGTCCTTTCCACTGGCCACAGAGTGCTGACGGCCCAGATGAGCAGTGTCGGAGAGGAAATCTGCAGAGAAAGTTAGAGGGTTGCGGGGGCCACGGTGACACAGGTGGGCTGTCAGAAAGATCAGTGGTCCGGGAAAAAGGGAATCACTTGTCTTTTTACTGTCTCCCACAGAGCCATGCAGCCTGAATTTCACTGACCCTGAGGGTAACATCGAAATCCTGCAGCAACTTGACTCTGGAGTGGAGTGTAACTACTTGGTCACGGTCTACCTGGGGTATGGCATTGAGATTCAGGTCAGTGCTAAAGGTTGACTATGATGTTGTCCCTTATCAGCATTTTTTTAACTACACGATGCAGCTTCTGTTAAAGTGGTAAAGTTCAAAACTGCATCTTAAATCCATCAGTGGGCAAAATGTGGTTGCAATGTGAAAGCTGATGAGATGTCTGCATTACAGATACTATTTCACATATTATGGACTGTATTTGAGGAATTTATTCCAAAAATGAAACACCCTTAATAGAATGCTGTTGAAACAACAGTAACACGTAATCTAGACGTCTGATAAACTGACTTTACAACCAATTTTAGCCAGGTTTTTGAGGTATTTTGACCTTCAAATCATGAAATTCAGACCTACTTATTCTTTATGCATGTGTCATGCAATAATTGTTGGGGATTCGTTTTCTGTTTCCCATTTCTAAACTACGTTGAAAATTCTTTACAACCAAGTAAAATTTAGCAAAACTCTATGGTTAGAGAGGCATAGCACAACTACTGCTACTGAATAAATAACTAAATGATTAAATAAACCAGTGCAAAGCATAACACAACCTCTGTCAAAGATCATATATTGGCTATGGACAGTGTGGTTATTTGAGAAGCCAAACCCTGAAGTTGAGCACAGCATTCCCAGAGCCCGTTTTTTCACACCAACCTCTATCCCCAGAGAGGGAAACTCTGGGGACTGTTGGCAGTAGTATAAAGAGTGAGAAGCTCTTTATAGGGTGGACAGGAGGGGTGGTGGATGGGTCAAACAAACAGAATTTCACCCAGGACTCCGCTGTTTGAGTTCAGTGTGAAATCAGATGTCAGTGCTGTTTTAACCAGCCTGTTTTTATTCCCAGTGTGTCAAATATTGCTGCTTTGTCCCACCCCTGGGGATGTAATATTGATGCTGAAGGCAGCCTTAAGGGTCTTAATGAGATGCACCAAGCTTTTAACTATCTCCAATGTAAACCCATCAGCAGCAATACTTGACACTGAGAGCAACTGATGAAGTATTAAGAGTGAGAAAACCCATGAGGGGTGGGAGGAAGGTCAGGTGGATGGGTCAAAGAAAATCTAACATTCTGCCAGGGGACCACAGTTGAGGGGGCTAATTTATGCACAGTCAGCACACTGATATCACTCAAGTGGTGTGTTTATGTCATGTTGCGTAGTTTTTTTTAAATCCATCACATGATTTGTTTTGTAAGCAGTTTTGTTGCCTAAACCTAACTGTGATGGATTGACAACTAATTCAACCACATCTTACCACAGTTCTCACCCAGCTGTGCATCGCACCAATCAAGCCAATGTTAAAGGGTGCATGTCACAGAGATGCCAAAGGGTGCCTGCGGCATCTGTGTCACATGCATAAGGCAGGAGAAAGCATCGGTTTTTGACAGGCATGAAAACACATTGATTTTAACTCACAGATGATGTCATCAGTTCAGTCATGTCTCGGGGACACTGGGCCTCATTCACAAACAGTGCACACAAATCTGTGCTTAAACTGTGCATACGAACGTTTTAGTAGAATTTATCAATACTTTCTAACCTGAATTTTTTCATACCCTGCAAACAAATTAAGAACTACATCAGACCACGCATGCACATAAATTATGAAGGCCTGGCTGTAAACACGCACACTTTAAACAAATGCGTAGCATATTAAAAACATTATCAATAAAGGCTTTAATAGACAACAATATTTCAAACCATTAATTTACTAATTTACAATGCATGCACTTATTTCATCCTCTGCCTTTTATCCTCATCAGTTATTAAAAGTAATTAAAATATTCCACTATAAAAACTGAGTGCCCCAGTCCTAGCTTATAGTGGCGTATATAAGAATATCTATATTGGCATGTAACTGTTTTGGTTTTCGTCATTTTTATTAAACCAGCCTGTCTGCTAATGATGGCTAATGATGGCCATGAATTTAGAGTTTCATGAAATGATTATTAGTCCTTATTAGTATTGTTATAATTGACAGGGTATATTAAAGATTCTGATTTACCTCCAAGCAGGTGTTAAGATATTAACTTTGCTGCAGGATGTTGCAGTCAGTGCCTTCAGGAGAGAACGGCATCAGAGACCGACATGGCTTATCAGCTGTTTCTGGCTGCAACTACAGTAGCAGATGCTCACTGATGGTCTGACACTAGCATGTCAGGGTCCATATATGTGCATGGAAACAACTCTGCCTCTTTCCCCAGGATGAACTAAACGTAAATGCATTTACTTGTACAGAGAAAAAGGGGCGTGGCAGTATGTTGATTGCAAAAAGCAGGTACACGCTTGTCAATTTGGAATGATTCTGACTCACCAACCTACGCACAATGGTAAGAACAAGATCAGATGGTGTGAAGTCTCATGAATGAACAATTGTGGTATTGCATACACATTTATTCTATGCACAGAGTAAGAACATTTATACACACATATTAGTAAATGATGCCCATTGTAGCTGAGATAAAAAATGACCTCACAGAAAACCCCCACTAATACATTTTTGGGCACTTGAGAGCAGCAGAATGAAGCTATGAATACAGCATTGGCATTTTGTCACTTTCCATGTTGATATAGCAAACAAGCTGTTTCCTATTTACACAATCTGACACATACAGAGCAACATTAGTATACATTTGAATTTGTGTTTCAGGCCACCCAACCAATGTAAATCAAATATTTACTGTTATTTCTGCTCTATTTTTGGTCTCCGGCAATCCATGAAGAATAATCTGGCTATCTGGTGGCTAAGTTTTGTCACAGAAAACTACTGCCTGCATCTAGAAAAGACGTTGACAAGATCCATGAGATTGAACCAGAGCAGTAGAGTTTTGGACGATATATTCAAATCAATGAGCTGAAAGACACTATAATGCTCAGTGAAGCATTTGTCAATTGTCTGAAAGTACAAAAAAAGATGTTGCAGAAAAGGGTTCTATTCAACCAGTGAGGAGCATTGACATATTTTGGTTTAGTCTCAGCTCGTACAGTATTCGCTGGTCTTGTGTGGGTTGATGGAGATAGACAGGCAACAAATTGCTGGGGTGAGTGGGTGGATGGGGGCACAAGTGATGGGGTCTGTCTCAGGTTGAAATGTTTGCTTGGTAAGTCTTTTCACAAAAGGTTATAAAAATTAACTGTCAGTGAGTGTGTTCCCTGGCATTTGCAATTTCTCAAACGCCTCATTTACCACTGGAGACTTTAAAATGTGTGAGCTTTGTCTTGCTGCCTCTGGAGGGCTAAGATAAGTCTTGACAGAGTGTATGTTTGAGAGTGTGTTTTTCTTCCTCTGGGTAACTCAAGTAAATCTTCAACCACATAAGCGCAGGTACCTGCCCATGTGCATGCACACACACATATGCATTTCCCCATATTTGATATATTAGATCTTAACTTCTACTGCCTCTCTGGTGCATTTGACAGAAAACTTCTTAAGAGCCTCACAAAAATACAAAACTATATAAAGGAATGAAAACCTACAGACATTTTATCCTCACACATCTACCAGGCCTGATAAAGAAACAGGAGAAAGCCATGTGTTTCAGCACCACCGTGTGAACAGATGGGGCCACAGTTTCCCTCCCTCCTACAGCTAAACTGATAGCGATCTGATGGCAAACTATACAGACAACCACTTGGCACGGCTGAAGAGAACGAGGAGCCATGGTCTCTGTTCCTGGCGACTGAAGATGGAAAGATAGAAATTGAAGTCAAGTTTGTGTCATACCTTCTCATCAGCAATGTGTGAAGCTTCTCTGCCTGGAGGCTACCCAGGTCCCGGGGCTTTAAAGGAATGAAGTGAGATCAGAAAGTACTTGTGGAGTAGCAGTGTGCACAGAAAATGTTATGCAAGCGGAACAATTTTTACCTCACATTTTAAATGTTTTTATTTTTACACATGGATGATTTTTAGTTTTCAACACTTTGCAGCCTCACTCACCCGTGTTTAATTCTTAAAGCAAGCAGGAGGAGATGGACGTACATTTAGCTGTTGTCTCATGGGATTTACTGTGGACTTATCCGACACACGAAGGCACACACATATGCAGAAATACACAAAATGTGAGAGTTAGAAGCCTCCACCTTTTTCATTTTTGACTTTATTCTATTGATCCTTGCACCAGAAAGAAAAACAGACAGGCTTTCATTTTGTCTTTTCTAAATTTGTGTAGAGGTACGTGCAGTGTAGTTATTGTAAAGATAATGTGACTAACAACAGATTTACTGAGCGACATGCAAGGCAATCATTGCACTAAATTGCACACATAAACAGCAGAAAACATGGCAAATGGTTCAGTTAAACAGCTTAGATCATTTGAGATGTGACAGTCCAAGTTTTAATCATGTTTTATGTAATTCTGAAGAACCTAATCCTTTAAACCTCCGTATCCAGTAAGAAAAGAGAGATGAGATGAGCTGTTGTTGTAGTGACTAAATTGATTGCTTCCACTTTTCTGATGAGCTTATTTGTCATCCTCACACAGCCATCTCTGGAGAGATCACAGAGCCTCCCCCGCCATTTCTCTGGTCGGATCACGGACAGTTTATTGATTTGCGGTCATGATTTTTTTATGTGGTATTTGTTAGAGACACAGAAATATACTTTTTAGTATTCACTTTGATCAGCTGGTTTTTGATTCCATTTACTGTGCCGAGCATTAACACAGGGAAAATGCTTCTGCTCCACACTTGACAGCAGAGGAGCCGTGGGAGGGACATTATGGTTGAAGTGCATGTTCTTGTTTTGGCAGCCGGCCTCTGTTATGGAAGGGAGTCATCATTATAGCAGACAGACCAGCAGTTTGGAAGGGCAAAGGAAGGAAATTAGGTGAAAGAAAAACTCTGAAGGACAGATGAGGTGACTGTGTGATAAATATTTATGTTGATGTATAGAGTAGCTATGTTTCAGTAAAAACATACTATACAGTGTACCGCATATAGACACAGGATCTGTCATTTCCAGCACTCAGAAACCTCTCTGATTTCCACCAGCATTCAAAAACATCACGGAGATTGGTGAGGAATAAATAAGCAAGATCAGACCTTTTCTGTGCTTAGTCAATACTCCTTTCAGCAGTCTGGCAGCTTGCAGGAGAGGGAGGATGAAAAATGTATCAGGAGAATTTACTGCCCTCAGCCTGACTGTTCAACCCCTCTGCCACAGCTAACAGCATATAATGCATTGCCCCATCTGGTGATTCTGGCCGCATTACAATTTGTTTGCAGAATAATTGCACAAATATCAGAGGGCTGATGTAACATCAACTTTCAGCACAGAGATAAACTAATAGTGTAATAAACGCTTAGAAAAATATTTTTTAAAAAAGGTTGCATTTTAGCGTACACTGCACAGGAGTATTTCATAGTTAAATATGACATGTGCAGGGCTGTTTGAACAGGGTGAAAACACACAGTTGTTAGATGTGTAGATTTTTTATCTCACATTCCTCGCTATTATATTAAGTTTAGCAATGATGATGTAATAATTACAGACACAGACCAGTCAGGAACCCACATATGCAACTCTCAACACAATCAGTTCCACAACCCAACAAGATTTATTCCAGTAAGCAGGCAAGGTCAAAACCAAGAGATCAATCACACGGCAAACTTAACCGAAAGGGATCAGGCAGGAAGTCAGAGCCCAGGAAACAAGCAGAGCTTCAGTGCTAGTCTACACATACACAGGTATTTCTTTTTGTTGATGTTGTTAAAAGAAGGGTTTTTTCCATCCTTCATTCTCAAAGAGTTCCTGTGCGCACAAACACTGTTATAAAAACGTCCAAATGAAAACACAAAAACGCAAAACATAATTGAAGCCCTGTCAAGAGCAAGCCAAACCAATGGGCATCAATATAACAGCAATCCTTAAGGCACAAATGGAAGAAGATGATGTTGACCAATCAGAACCCTGAAAAGACAAACAATTATGGGAAGGCTACCTAGTGCAGTGACCTCTGCAGTGCATTGTGACCTCAATTTAGTGGAAGAGTAACTACATTTATGTGTACATATGCAAAATGTCCTATTGGCAAGGTTAGAACAAGCACTATTTTGGTCATATTTACCATTGCACGAAGTGTCACCTCTTTCTGGATGCCTTACAAAGGAGGTAACAGTGCACACTCTGACATCATGAGCATAGATTGAATAAAATAATGGACGTAGCTACCGTGACATCACCCATAGGCTTGTGAACTACTGTTCTGAAGCCTCGGGTCCAGTATTTTGGCGGTCCCCATCTTGGATTTTCGGATCCAGAAGTGACCATATAAGGTCCCACCCTTAATTATTTGTATTTTTTAATAACATGTAGATAATGATAACATTTAAATGGGTGAATTATATAAAACTCCCCACTGTGCAGCTGTCATGAACAGGGACATTTTAAACCGACAGAGACTAAACCATTTATTTTTTTCCCATGCTGTAACCATGTTTGTTTCTGCTGTAATTCTGGGCATTTGAACACAAGGGACTATGGGGATTGACTCACTTTTTGAGACAACCTCAAGTGACCATATAAGATACTGCATTTTTTGGGCACTTGGACTTTTACTTCATTTTTCAGCCTCAGAGGTTGCCACTTGGTCATGAGCCAGAAACTATTTTTTTTCCCTGTCCACACGTCAACACTGAAAATACAGTTCCTGAAAATCTTTACCCTGGATGGAGTTTTACAAAAGATCCGTTTTCAGTGACCTAAAAAAATGTAATGAAAAGACATTAAGTGGAATTGAAATCCAGGCAGAATAATGAATGGATACTGGATGAATCAGAGAGGACTCGTGACACTTGAAGAACTTTAAAGCCAGAGTGCATTACTATAATAAGGAGGAAGGCTTTCTTTCAGACTTCAGATTATTCAGTTTCCATGCCAATGAAGTATACATTAGGCAGGTTTAAATATAATATAAAGAATCAATCTTACCTTCCACTTACATTGGTCTTGGTGAATTATAAAGAAAGACATATTCAGGTTATATACTTACCATTTTTATTTCAAAACAGCTGCCTTTTTTTAACCTGGTGAATTGGCAATATCTTAAGCACATCTTATTTCTGTCTTCTATATCTACTCCTCCTCTTCTCCGCAGTCACTTTTGCAATAAGGTTTTAGTAGAGGACAGATGGAGGTTTTCCAGAACTGGGCTGTGGCATTAAAGTGCTTAAAATCTGTTTTGGAGCTTTTTTTTTATTTGATCAAATAAATCCGGTGGGTTAGCTAGCTATCAGCTCTTTCCAGGCCATCTGTCCCTCTCTGATTTCTCCGTCTCCTCTGCTCACTGATCTACCTGCCTGGGTCTCAAGGAGTTCCCGTCTGAGGCTCTGCACAGGTTGTTCCAGCTCTGTTTCATGGAGACCACATCCCTGCACTCTTACTAAAAGGAACATGTATTGTGTTGGGAGGACTGCGAGTGGTTGATACATTTCAGGGGTTATGAGTCCAGACATGGCCAATTTCTCCCACTGCCACAAAGGCTGATTGGGGGAGTGTTTCCATTTTCTGACAGGTTTAAAGCAGCATCATTCAAAAAGATGGTGAGGGAGGATTTTTGAGGTCAATACTGTATATCTCATTTTTCTCTCTTCTCCGTACCTCTCTCAACTCTCCCACCCTCCCCTTTTTTCCAATTTCCATCCTACTTTCATTTATCAGTTTTTCTATTTGTCTAGTGCCTCTATCCCATCTCAATCAGCTTCAGTTCTTGTGGTGAAACTGGGGATACATTTACAGGATACAGGAATGAATTCACACAACAATAGCTTGAATATATAATTGCTTTATTAAAACCTTCTATTTTATTTTCATGATTATATTGGTTAGAACGACAAGTGACAGTCAAATGTTAAAGCAGGTTTTTAATAAAGATTAAACATAATATTTTACCAGATATGGTAGACTGTAAAGTGTGACAAGCTAATCCTATTTTAAAAATCTGGGAAAGCAATTACTATGAAAAAATAGTGAGTAAATATAAATTTTAGTCCTACATTTTGTTCACTTCATATGTATTTAGTTTAATTAAAATTTTGTTGTATTAAATTAATTTTGTTATATGGTTGCAACTAAGAACAAGTCAATTCACCTGTCATTTTTAAAAATTAAAAATTTAACTGCAAAACACTTCAAAATTATGTAAATATTCTCCTCAAGAATATTAGTTCAGATACAGTGCCGTAACAGAAACACATAAGGCCCCCCCGCAGCTAACCCGATAATTTTGAGTCATGACAGAGAGAATTTGGTATGTGGTGGAGTTCAGATATCTGCAAGTTTGTTAACATGTTAAAGAATATACAAAATGTGACTGACTCACTTGGATCCAGCAGAGTACAGATAAATAGCGAAATGTTATTACCTATGGTGTTTATTACAGTTGTTGTTTCATTGCGCTATTAAGTTGGCTAAAGCTAGACTGGTATTTGCTATTTGTGATAAATTGAATCCTAAAATCTTAAGTAAAGTTAGAGAGAAAGAATTAGTTTGATTATCAATAGATTTCTTTTTCAAAAGACTATTTTATAAGGCTTAAAAGTGGATTTGTTTTGATTTTACAATTTCATTTGTGGGGCGGCACGGTGGTGTGGTGGTTAGCACTGTCGCCTCACAGCAAGAGGGTTGCCGGTTCAATCCCGGGTGTGGGAGCCCTTCTGTGTGGAGTCTGCATGTTCTCCCCGTGTCAGCGTGGGTTCTCTCCGGGCACTCTGGCTTCCTCCCACAGTCCAAAGACATGCAGATTGGGGACTAGGTTAATTGGTAACTCTAAATTGTCCGTAGGTGTGAATGTGAGTGTGAATGGTTGTCTGTCTCTATGTGTCAGCCCTGCGATAGTCTGGCGACCTGTCCAGGGTGTACCCTGCCTCTTGCCCAATGTCAGCTGGGATAGGCTCCAGCCCCCTGCGACCCTCAAGAGGATGAAGCGGTTAGAAGATGAATGAATGAATGAATGAATGAATGAATTTGTTTCCACAAACACTGGCCTTGTCCTAAGATTAACTAAGATAAACAATAAAATTGTTTATGTTAAAATAAACAATAAAATTGCAAACTAATCACTTTGTTGTTTGTACTTTATCGAAGGCAGTCAGATTTCTAACCTTAACACAACTATTAAGTTAAGTCAGACTAACTTTATTAACTTAAATTGCTAACACTTAGAAAGAACAAGTCGATGTCACTGGTCATTTTTAAGCTGCAACAACTTCACAAAATTAAGTGATTTCAAGACAATTAAGTGAACTTAAGAATTAGAGTTAAAGTAAACATAATGTAAGACTAATAGTAATACTTATCTTTTTCAAGGCAGTCAGTTTCCTAGGTCATTTTAAGTAAATCAATTTGTCAGATTTGAATCTATTGATTAAAAGATAGAAGTAGTTCTTGACAGTTGAAGCCGAGCTATGCAAGTAGTGTAAAATTGTCCATCAAGTGAAAAAGAAAACTTTTTCTTTTCTTTTTTGTTTCTTTAATTAAAGCTTATAAATATCAAACACAGTGCCTTGGGTCTCAGTGGGGAAAATTATAGCTTCCAAGTTTTTCATCCTCAAATGAATGAATATTGTATCAGACGTTTCCAAACAAAACAAAATCAAACTTAAGAGCCAAACATCTAATGAGCTCAAGGCTGCATGTGCTAATGAGTTAGGTCTAGGTGGGGAAAAAGTACCATTGAGGGGAATCATCAGCGAATTGCCCCTTTAAAGATTGAGATGTTACAGAGCATGCCAAATGTTTATAGCTAACCCCGACTCAAGGGTTAACGATTGGTATTTGATGCTGCCTCTGCGACCACGCTCCTCTGACTCCAATCAATAGTCATGTTAATAAGCAGCACCAATACTTGACACGCAGCCTCCTCTCAGTGCTGGGTGAATTGCTGTATTGATCCTTGCACTCTCATTTTAATTCCAGTATTTCTTACAAAAGAAGCAAAATGCGCATGGCATTGACCCTGGCCGAGTGTGGCTGATGAAGGAGGGAATTAAATTTGTTTGGTATTCACTGACCACCAGTGCTCTCATCAAGTGAAAGGGCCACAAGAACGTGTTAGACAATTTCCCCTGAAAGCAGGTCTTGTCACTTTTGTAAAACCAACATTTCCCATTTAGAATACAGTGAATCTTGTAATGCTCCCTCTTTGCCTCCGATATAACAGTGGCATTTTAACAAGGTATTGCACATGTTTTGGCCATTCTGTGACTCCCCAGCAGCACAAACGGCACAACACGTATAGCAGACATGTCACAGAGAAACTGAGCCTGACTGAGTAATGGAGGCCGAGACGGGCTTGCTGCCTTTAATCAACTTGAGATGAGGCAGAGGGAAGCCTTCATCATGTTGTGCCTTGGGGGAGTAAGGCAGGACATAAAGAAGGCCAGTTTGATCTTGATGAGCTTTTTAGGGTGCCAGGGCTTTTCTGAGATGAGTTTTCATGGGGCCTAGTCATCCCGAGAGGAATGCTTTCAGGTGACACTAATTGCTCCTCCACCCAGCTAGCTGTCATAAAGGGAGAAAACTCTGTCTGGCAGAAAACTGTGCTCTCTCCAACTCTTTCAGTGTCACATTGAGGCTGGGAGAGTAAAGATGCATGCCAGAAAAAAAAAATATGAAGAGTAATTAGCAATGCATGAATTTAAATCTATGCAAAAACGCACACTGCAGCAAATAAACGGAGATGTCAAGGCCCAAGAGGCACCTTAGAGAGTGAGGCTGATTTATCTGAGACTCATCTCATGAACGTGTCTCAAATGCTGAGGACCTTAAAGGTCCTGTGTGGAGGATTTAGTGGCATCTAGTCAGGAGAACTACGGTGGCCAAAGTGAAAACATGAAAAAGAGAAAACATAAAAACGCAAATGACTAAAACCAGCATTCTGGGCTATAGAAACATCATGGTGGACTCTGTGGGAGAGGACATACACCGTATACAAGTTTGTGTATACTAGGATAGAGAAAAAATAACCCGCCCTACTCTCCCTGTGATTTGCTAGTACTTGTTGCCTTTGTTGGTTGGATTGGTAAAGTTTAGGCAAGAGATTGGTTAGGCTAGGGGTAAGAATATTAGGATAAGCCAATCAGAGGACCTTCGCTCTCCTAGTAATTGCAAATTTGCACTCCAGATGTAGACATCTGGCTCATTTTAAGGTAATAAAAACACATTTTGTCAAGTCAAGTTTAAAGTCATCAAAGACTTGCAACTCAGCTTGGACTTTAACACCAATTACTTGTGACTTAACTTGGACCTTTTGACTTGAAAATACTTGATACCTTTCCCCAAACACAAGATTAAAACAAATGTATTAATTTCCCTTTATTTCCTGAATCAACTGATAGGAACCCTATTCCTCCCCAGTGAGTCAACATGTTATTCCTAGATGATCCATTTTGTTTGAACCGATCTGACAACTTCTAATCAAGTTGCAGGGGAGAACCATGAAGAACTGACATCACGTTACTGAGGGCTTGTTGATGAAAGTGATGCCAAAGATAACTGTGTACAAAAACTATGTGTTGGTCAACAAAAAATAAATGTGGGGTTTGAAAATTTCAGACAGACACAACAACTTCTGACAAACTGGTTTTAAGAAACAAGTTGTTTTTTTTTGTTTGTTTGTTTTTTTTAAAAGACATTCATGATTTTTTTTTCTTTTTGAAGAGTGCTTTATGACTTATTTTGGACACAAAGTTCAGGACTTGGGACCTTGGACTTGTTAGTCTTGACTTTTGACTTGCAAAACAATGACTTGGTCCCACCACTGGTTTCAGGTGATTATAAACTAATGAAAACATAGTTATGAATGTTTAATACCATTTCTGTCAATACATATCCCTTAATCCTACGCACTGGACCTTTAATATCTGCTGTCCTATAAGCCTCTGAAAGGGAATCATATTTGAGAGGATGATGTGGTGGCATTTGGTGATCTCAGGAGCATAAATGTTACATAAAAATAAGACATAAGTAACAATGAGCAAGTTGGTATTGTATTCAGTCACTGGCTCAAGCACATTCTCATTAACATTCAGCTTTCTCTGATTGGTAAGAATCCATTGTTTTAGACAGCGGTGCAAACAGGAAATGGCCTCAGCTGTTTTAAATAGAGGTGAATGTTCGATTAAGATAACATTTCCCAAATAATGAGCACTGGATGGATTCTTTTTTATATGAATTTATCAGGAGATACACAAAAACACCAACTGGATGTGGTGTACCAAGATTATTCAAGTGCAAGCCTGAGATACGGGCGATGAGGTAGGTACACTACCAGTGTGCTCCGCTGCATCAGCCATAGTAATGATGACACTGCAGCTGGTGAGTCCAATGGCTGTTGATTTATTGCCCCCAGCAGCAGGGTCATTTAATTTCCATGTATAGTGGGATCATTTTGATTACATACTGCTCATTTCTGCATCAGCAATGGCTCCTGTGAGTCACTGTAAATGTTCATTGCGGAGCACCACCAGATGTTTTCAACAGTAAATTATCAGTGAGAGCCAGCCTCTGCGGACAGTTAACTCACACTGTGTGCTTACGGATAAATTAATAAATTAGTGAATAAAGATTACATGCCATGTATATAAAGGCTAATTTGTTTGACAGATTGTTTATTTCAAAGCACCAGGAGGAATATTTTTTTCTCACCCAAACTGCATCTTTACTAGTTTTTCCCCTTTTTTTAAGAAGACACTAACTCTCTAATTGCATGATATAGATTTTTTTTTTGTAGTTTATCTCTTATGATGCGGACTGTCAGATACCAGCAGTGACTCAATAGTAACAGATTAAAAGCCATGCCAGCCTGTGCTCTGTTCGGATGTGATAAGATGAATCTTCACCTTTGCTCACTGTTCACTCACATAGCTTAACACTGCAGCACCCTGGAAGCTCCCTGTTCTACAGAGATCATGGTAAACACAGAAAGATCAAGGTATTTACTCACTGCAAATATTTTCATCCTCTGAAACCTTTATTTTGGAGATTTTCCCACTATCTTTTGTATTCCGAGTGCAGTTGTGGCCTGTCAATTGTATTGTGGCCTTGCAGGGTGGTCTGTTCATTATAGTGGTTTGATTGAAAAGACAGTGGCCAGGGAGAGAGATGACCTTCTCTCCTCTAGTCTCCTCATTTTGATTGGGCTCAGGAAATATTTTACTGGAACAGTTGGAGGGGAAAAAAGAAATGCTTGAACTGAAAGAGCACCTACTCAGAGGACAGTCGTTCAGTACATTCCTTGCATTGTTTAGAGCTTTCCTTTAATAACATGGAGTAAAAAAAGCACTAAACAGGCATTCTTTCTTCTCTCAACACAATTCTCAAAATGGAACAGCACAATGTTTAGATGGCATCCTCTGATAATGTTGTGTTTGGTGCAGAAGTGTGCTTGGTCAGCCAAATCCCTTCTCCCACAAATGTGTCTGCTGAGGCAGAGATTCCAGCTAGGAGTTACAATAAGCCTGCTCTCATTACAGCCCAGAGGAACATGCATGTGTCCATACGTGCACACACACACACACACACACACACACACACACACACACACACACACACACATGCATGAACATGTATGTGTGTGAGAGAGACAGTGAGAAAAAAGTCCCTCTGGACATTTGGCTTCAGCACTGGTGAAGATAAGGTACAGTAGTGTGATGTCTCCTGACATGGCCAATGATTCATAATTGAGGCAGGACAGCTGTTGCCGGCTGCAGTGACAGGTCCCAGGGGTGGATGACAGATGATAGGGCCCTCTGGGGCCAAACTATCTATCAGTCTAACTGCTCACTGTCCACTATCTGCTCACCTGTCCTTCACGAGCCCCCCTGGTATATGTAAACCAAGTGGTCACAGACCAACAATCTGTTTGACCTCACTGGATATGACTAAGCTGTTGTAGTATCAGAGTGCAGGACCATACATCAGATAGACACAGTACCATAAACACCTGTGCAATGGGATGTTTACTAAACAATAAATAACACTGGTGTAAATATATATTTTTTGCTGTGATTTGTATTCAGATGAATATCAGTGTAAATATATGATGATGAGTATTGATAATTAAAGCCAATCCTGAATTTTTTAAAATAAAAATCTTAATTCCATCACTGACAGAAATAGTGCAACTTGTTAAAAAAAAAAAAAAAAAATAGGAAAACTGTCTCATCTCAATTGATTAAATATATAATAAATAATAAACTTCATGCTCTTCATGGAAAAGAAAAAAGAAAGGACCAAAATGCTTTACAGAGAAACTTTTAAACAGGACTGAATTATTAAAATGAAAATAAGTAAGCACTGTAACAGACAAAAAAGCAATTATTTGGTCATATTAATACTAAAGAGGACTCAAACACAGCCTGATGAAACATATTAAGTATTCACTGTCTTTGTTATAATAGAAAAAAGTAATGATGTTGATGATGTATCCTGTCTGATCTCAATGGGCGTTCCAGTGTTTGGGGGCTTTATCTGCAAAGGGCGGGTCACCCTGTGTTACTAACTGAGACCTAGGAATAAACAGAATCACATCCATCGATCTAAGGTGACACCAAGGCATGTAGGGAATCAGTGAATCAGTGACACACACACACACACACACACTAACACAAGAGTGAAGGCTTAGATTTCGTTTCAACATTAGGGTATTCTAAATATTTAGGGGGGCGAGTCCCCTTCTTTCCACCCCTTTATACCTGAGTAATATGTTCTTATCTTTTGGTGCTGGTTATAATTGGAGCATCAATGTTGTGCACCAATCTCAGTCAGTGGAAGAAGCTCAGGCAGATACCAACATAAAGTCAAGGCGGTCAAATATTAAAGCATGCATAGCTTTATGTCAGCAGGAGACAGTTATTTTGTTTAGTTGAAAAAACAAAAACAAAACAAACAAAGAAACATGAATGGACAAATTTAACACCATGATTTCTAGTAGTCTGCCTCATACTGTTTGAAGTATGGCATTAAAATGGCTGGTAGAAATTGTTAGTCCAATTAGTATTTATTGCTTTAAAGTTGATCGCGATTACTGTAAATTTCATGAAATGTTGGGACATCCAGCATTTTATATCATTAAGTCAGGCAAAAAAATTGATACTAGATTTGGATTGGGATGAGGGGAGGGTGAATTGAACAAGGATAAGAGGCTTTCCACCAGTTCCACTGAGGGCTTTAGCAAGAAGGACATTCGATTTCTAGCCTGATTTTTTTTTGGAGAGATGCTTGACTGGAATATTTATGAACTGTGGTGGAATATCAGCCATCTCTCATTGACTCGCCAGCTTTACATAATGGTGGAGACAACAGAAACACATCACAGAATAATAATTTGAGAATGAATTTCAAAGATGGAGAAAGATATTAAAGCTCTTTTTTTTCTCTTTTGTCCTTTTCTTTTCTTTTTTTTTAATATATCTGAATTCCAAATAAATACAATTTGACTTGGAAAAAATATATTCAACCTTGCTTCAGTGTGCCAAAATGTAGAATGACATACTTTTCCCTGTAGTTCCTTGAAAATCTTTCGAGTTCAAGCTCTATTATACGAGACTGCAATGCAAGCAATCAATCACAATCAATTATGGATGTAATTTTAGAGCTGAGTCTCCATGGTTGCCTAAATTTGTTAGACAATCAAGTTATATGCAGTGTTAGTAAAATTGCAATTCCACATTGTGTGCACTTTCATCTCAGTCTTAGAATATACGAGTATGAATGTTAAATTGAAGGAGAATTACTCTGCTGTACTGTGGGGTGAATTATGAAGTTATAAGATGAGCAGCAAGTAGCTGAAGTAACCTGATTTGCAAAACATCCAAGTCCTCCATATTAACTCAGAGACAAAAAGGGAGACGTGGGGGAAAAAAGAACTGTGCCTAAGGCTTTGTCATTGCCGTTGCCCTTGAGAAACAGAGAAACAGGGATTGTACAATCACGTGGCGTTCCTTTATTACTCACTGTGACACTGTTGTTTAAGGACCCTGCAACAACTTAACTACCTAAGATACAAGGTCGAGATGCACAGTTTTTGCATTTAAAAACCAGAGGTGATTTTTATCACACACACACAGCATGAGAATATCTGCTGTTTGACTATTTTGATCTGCTGTTTGCTCTCTGTGTTTTCAGTTAGTCTGAAAACCCCCAGAGTGGTCCAGTGTTTAATTCTGGTTGTGATAAAAATCAAATCAATCAAAGTGGCTGACCTCATGGATCATTCAGGGAGAAGTCACCTCTAAGCTCACTCTCAGTGTCCATTAGCCTCTCTACGCTCATTGTCAGTTCCCCTTCGACTGAGTGACAGTTAGTCAACCTGGCCAAATTCATTTCGCCGCCGCCACCGTTGTGCGATGTGCTCATCCTGCCCACTGTCTCAGCTTTTCCAGGCTGCTGCACTAACACTCCTGCACACATATATTACCTCAGGGACATTGGCCCATGGAAGGCGACCCTTTTTCTGCCTGACAGCATACCTGAGACCTGAGCCCACTACCTATGACAGCATTAGCTTTCAGAACATGTTTTGAATTTCACTGAGAGCTTGAACTAGATGTGGTTGGATTAGCTTTGATGGTGCACTTGTCATCCAAGACATGAAGCTGGGTCCGTTTTTGGATGTGGTTGCAAGATGGTGTCAAATAATCAGATGCGTTGAGCTCTGAGCAATGATATTTTGTATTTATATTTTCATCTTCTGATTTTTTATTAGCAGAGGCCAGTGCACAACACATTTAGCTATTGGTTTAGCAATTATTTGATCTATCTGGCTAATCTTTAATTGTTTTTCTTTGTTTGCCTTTTTTGAGGTTTAGTTGTCTTTAACATATTAATATGATATAATATGATTAATATAATAAGTTTTTTTTTTGTTGCACCAAAAAGTTGAATAAAAAACACCCCCTACCAAAAGAATAGATGTTTAACGTATTAGTGCCCCATGAATGACATGACATACTCAGGCATGCACTGTTCATATGTTGTCCTACGATAAAAAAAAATTCACCAAAATTTGGACATATCTCACATAATGATGAGCCAGTAATTCGTGCATAACCCATGTATTCTGGAAGGTTGCGATCACGTGACTGTGACAGGAGTAAAGAAGGAAGGAACCCTGACTGATCCAGTTAAAAGGCCAGTTGGTGTGGTGGATGGGTCACAAAACACAGGACTTTCTCCCCGAGACTTACCCCAGGAGACTGGTGCTTGGAACCGTGTGAACTTTGAGTCATTTTAAGAAATGTCCTCAACATGTTTCCCTTCTACATTGGCCACAGTAACTTTACTTGCCTTGACCTAACTTTCATAATCATATGTTTAATATGTAACTTATTAAGGATGTTAACGTCATTCATGGGGCGCTAATTGGTATGTCCTTTAAATTGCCACCCAACGGATTTCATTAAATCCTTAATGTATAGTTTTGTAATTAACATAAAGCTTGGTTTAAGGCAAGTCAAGTTACTGTGGTTAGATTTAGGAAAAGAAACATGATGAGGACATTCTTTAAAATGACTCAGAGTTCACTCAAAGTTCACACGGTTCCAATCGTTGGTCTCCTGGGGTAAGTCCCGAGGGAAAAGTCCTGTGTTTTGTGACCCATGCACCACCCCAGCCTGCTTTCTAACTGAACCGCTCAGGGCCGCTTCCCTCTTTACTCCTGCTAACGCATTGGTCTCGTGAGCACAGCCTTCCACAACACGTGTCTTATGCATGAATTACTGGCTAATCTTTACGTGGGATATGTATGAATTTTGGTGCATTACTTTTTGAAGGATAACATATGAACAGTAAATGAAAGCCTGGTAGGTTGGGTTTAAGAAAGGAAACATGGTGACGACTTACTGTAAAATAACTGTAAGTTCACTTGATTTCACACTGTTCTGGACACTGATCTCCTAAGGGGAAGTCCTGTTTGACACATCCACCACCCCAACCTGCCTCCTTATACGAACTTTTGGTCTTTGCACTACTTTCTTCTGTACTCCCGTCAGCACATTGTTTACGTGATTGCAGCTTTTCCAATTATGTAGGATATACAAAAATCACTGGCTCATGATTACATGGAATGTAAACATATTGTGGTGCATTACTTTTCATAGGTATGTGTAAAACAGTGCATGAGAACAACTTGAACATTATTTGGGACTGCCATGCAAACACAAGTGAAAACTTTTTCCCTTCTCCATGCACTTTAGAAGTAGGTGGAGTCAGAAATCCCTATTCAACAAACACAAGTGAAGGTGAAAGCATATTTATTTTTGTCATCCAGAATAATAACCAAGACCTGCTGTTGAATTAACATGCCTCTTTTATAGTTCTATTGGGAATGAATCAGATGTTGCTCCAAAATGTGTCAGTGCTCCATTATCTAGACAGTTTAACTACGTGCAATCCTCCCGAGGTTCCTTCACCAGATTTAGCTGCAGATGCTGTTCAAACCTGTTGAAGACATAAAGCACTGCTGTCAGAGTGGCTTACAGGCACAAGGCGAACACAGAAAGAGGATGAGTCAATCACGAAACAAACCGTCAGTGGAATGACCCAGACAGATTCTACAATTACCCAAGAACATTCCGGGAGCAGGTTAACAAAGAAATGACTAAACCAAACATATCCCTGTGCAACTGTGTTGGTAGACAAGTGAGCAAAGGAACACAGCAGGTGACCCATTTTTCAGAGCAACGTCATTAGACGAAACTTGGCTTTAAATGGAAACACAACAGTGGGGGGTGCTGAATTAAGATCCCATCTGGTGTGAACTGAGACCTCATAAGTCAACAGTTAGTCACCAGGTTTGTGTTCACTGCAGTGGGATTTTTAATGTTCAGTTTTGGAGCTAAAAGTCTCTGAATTTTGGTCTTTTTAAAGAGTGTATAGAAATAAATGTCCTCATTCTAACAGTGCTATAAATACAATGCACCCTTACCTTTGTGCAATGTGTTACTCTACAAAGACCCTTTGCAAAGGGTAAGTCAGTCAGTGAGTCATTGGTTTGCATGACATCATACGTGAGGCACAGAGGTGCAGCGATAAAGGTGTAACCATACGTCTCTTTTTTTAGGTGCTAAATGTGAGTGTGCTGGAGGGAGAGCAGGTGACAGTGGAGGATACGGGCGGCCGTGAACCCTACATCCTTGCCAATGAGTCAGTCTTGATGAGGGGCCTTGTACTACGCAGCTGGAGCAACCAGATCTCCATCCGATTTCGTAGTGACCAACAGCATAACTCTGGATTCCTCCTGCTGCATTATCAAGGTGAGCCGGTACCATCAGTCCCACAACTGCTCAGTGGATTCAGTCACTGTATTATTTCTCTGCAATTGTTGGCCATTATTGATTAAGCTAGCACAAAGGTAGTAGTATCTTGAAACTCTAGACATTCTAGGGCATCCATTGTTAACAACCATATTGGTATATCTTGTAGGGAAAGGGGCTAAGTAATGCTCCAGAGTTAGACTAAATCTTGGCAAGGGAAAAAATGGCCATTTTCCAAAGGGTCCCTTGAACTCTCACCTCAAGGTATCTGAATGAAAATGGGTTGTGTGGGTACCCCCTAGTCTGTGCGAAACTTGAGAGGGTTTGTTCCCAGTAAATGTTTTGTTCCTTACAATCAATTTACTCAAACTAAAGCTGTATATTTGATGAAAAGGACAACCAGCCTATTTGAAGAACAATGAATCACCTAACATGTATTTACAGATAAATAACTTATTACAACAGGATTATTGTGGAACTCAAAATGGTAACTGTACCAGTATTAGTCAATGCAAATTAAATAATTAGTAATATTAACTGTGAAATGAAACAAAAAAAAACATCAGCCTGCAATTGCTTAACACTCCATATTGACATAGATTTGAACTATATAATTAATAATTAATAATAATAATTGAATTCCTGAGATTGAATTATGGCTTTTGGTTTTGTCGTGCCACACCCAAATTTTCATTGGCCTCATCTTGTCAAACTACTGTATACCAGCCAGTAGTAGAAAAGGCGGCATAATCTGGGTTATGACACATCTTTAATTTACAGAAATGTAAGAGGGTTCCTCTGCTTCGCTTATTATCATGTTGCAGCTATAATCCAACAAGATACAGAGGAAAGAATTGTGTTTGCAGAAATGTACTCTTATGCTGATTTTATATTACAAAGAGAAGTAACAAGATCTATTTTCATGTAAAATAGGCTTGTTGTAATGTGCAGTTCAAAAAAAGGGAATCATATATCTGGCAATGTCTACAGGCTTTTTCCATGCATATCAGTCAGAAGTCCACCGCAGGAAGGGAGATAGTTTGCCACTGGAATTAATACACTGAATAGTTTTGTGAGCACCGAATTCCATTGGCCTTTGCAAAGATTAAAACTATACTGAATTATTAAATGTGATCAAATAGTAACCACAAGAGAAGAGTGCATGCCAGCAGCAAAATCTGTCAGCATAGATTGTTGCTGTATGTTGTCAGTGAATATGATGGCCCATAAATTCCCCCCTCTCTCATGGTTGTTTTGTGCGTGACATTGATCTTCCATGTCCGCAACAATGTCTGTTTATCTTAGCAATCACACAAAGTGGCCGGCAATTACATGCCCCATCGATTTGAGCTGATGGTGGAAGCTGGTGGACAAAGCATTCATTCCACCACATTACTGTGGCACTTTCATCAGCTCGAAAATGAAAGCGACCATCAAAACAGTGCCGCTGACGTGAGATAAATCAGCCCGTCGCTGTTGGATGTGTGAATATTGCTGTGTGGTCAGGCTGAATGATGACAGCGAGGGGTCAGTACAGATCATACAGGGTGATGCATAGATGGGGACAGATGGTGACAAATGGTTGAAATATATTATACTGTCAGTAGGCGTACTTTTCTCCTTCATTTCCCTTCTTTGCATTTCAGTAGATCGTATTCAGCATAATTTTATGTGAAATGTGTTTCCAGGTTTATTGATGAATATAGATGGATGCCCTGTGCTTTTCCTTAACTCTTTGGTATGCTTAAAAAAGATCTCTTAATCTATCAATGTATTTCACATTCACTGTGAAATAAACCCAATGGCTGCACTGCACTGTGCACCTGATGTTGAGAGAGGTCTGCAGGCAGACTCAGTGGGGACACTACACTGGGCGCTGCCGCCCATCATATTTTTAATTGAACTGCTGGCTGCTGCTTATTTTGTGACCCGTGCTGCATTTGCTCACACCGCTTCATAAGGAACATGAATAATCAAGTGGTTCCTTATGATCCATGCAGACATCATATCCTGAATAAGATCAAAACTGAGATAAGGCTCATAACCAAGATATTGTGAATGTGTGTGTGCAGATGCACCCTCCCTATCAGTCATGCATCAGTTAGAGGAAATATATAACGATAAACGCTGTAATGTTCCACACCCTGAAATTAAAGTGAAACTAAGGATCTCCTGAGACTACTTCAGGGCGTTTATGATGATGTGTTTTCTCATGCTCACTCCCTTATAACACAGCTTTCTGAAAAGGTGAACCACAAAGCCAAAAAGAAAAAACAACACAAACATCTAATCACATTTAAATTGCTGTGCTGAATTTAATTCTGGTGTATTGTTTAAGAACTGAAAATAATCTTGGATGATCCATGAGTGAAAGTCAGACACTTAGTACATTTACATGACATTATAGAAAATCAATTCATTGTGTTAGTCTGACTAAAACTGGACTTTTGAAATACATGTAAACATGTTAGTCTGACTAAAATAGTACTAAGTCAAATTTCTCAACACCCACATAATGTGATCGGGAATCGAATTACTCCTGCATGTATACAGTCAGTTGGACCCAAACTGGCTCCAGTTTCCAGTGTCTGCCCTAGGCTTTGACCTGGAAGTTGAAAGCACTGAATGTGTAACAGAAGAAGAGGCCGGTAAGAACATGGTGAAATCTACATCCAGAGCCATGTATTTTTCCGAAGGACGCAATATACAGAGCTGTAAAGCTGTCCAACATGGTACCACTTTGCCGATAGCTAGCTGTAGCTGACTTGTTTGTCAGTTGTTTGGTCTGTGACGAAATAGGGCAACTGGAAAAAAGGTCCAATACTAAGAAGCTGAAAGGGGGCATCTTGCCACTATCGTAGTGGAGTCGGACATACTTAAGTCAATAAATCGATGCCGCTCCCGTGCTTGTACGCTGGGATGAGGACAGTAGTCCAGTTAAATGGCCTAGCTGAGCTATAACCGTAGCGTGACTTAACTGTGCATGTTAATGTACTGCTGGTAATATCTACACCTTAGCACAGAACCAGAAGCCCTTTTTAGATAGGAATTGTGCAAATTTGCAGGAAAGCCCAATCAGTCTTTTTTCAGCATTGGCAGTATAAAAACAGAATCGGGGAGTGCACCAAAATGCCGCCTACCTACTTTTGTTTATACAGAATGCGCCTTTTTTGGGGCAATGGGGGGCGTGAGCAAGTAACAAAACGTGTAGCTCAGCGTGTGACGTAAACAGTGACATGAGAGGGAAGCCGTGGCTTGTCTGTCCTTCGGCGATTCTCTCATAAGTCGGCCCGTTCTTCACCGTCCTCGTCATCTGACGGTTAATGGCCTCTTTGTTTGCAAGGACGAGGAGGCCGCGCAATTCCTTGTCTCCCCAGTTGCTCATCATTGCAGTGTCTGTCAGGTTTGCGTTTCCCTCTTGCTACTAGCTGCTTGCTAATTCCTGCTATCAGCTGTTTCCTGCTTATCCACCGCCTGTGGGTCGCACGAGCGGCGTCATCAACAGCTCCTCCCACAAGTCATCAACAGCCCCTCCCGTGGCAGAAGGTCGCCTCGGCCTTTTTAGACTAAAAGGGTTCCGCCAATACCCTAGGAGGCGGAAAATTGGGCACCTCGGATCAACTCGCCAATCCGGCTCTGTGTGTCTAAACACTCACAGCTTGCTGGCAAAACGGCCCAACATTCGCAGAAAATCTGGCAGTGTAAAAGGGGCTAGAGACTGTCATTTTGTTTTTGTTGTCATGGTGGAGTCAAAGACACCTCCTCACAGATACTCAAAAACCAAGATAGGGATAGAGTCATAAACAGATATGGATAACCAGGTTTCTAATTAAATCTCATTCCTTCTTGTCATATTTTGACACCTCGGCAGAAGCATTTGTCATCATTACAGTGATGCCAGGGGCAACCTTTTACAGAAGGTGTCAACTCACATGACTAAGAAGGGGTCGGCAGTTAGGTTTAGGCAACAAAACTATTTTGTTAGGGGCAGGAAAATCATGTGAGTCGACTGACATGACTCCCAGCTGACAAAATAATTAAACATTGACTTTTAGTTTCACACAGGACACAAACACTGGTATCCTGGGTCACAGTCCTGTGCTTGTTGGACTTATCCACCTATACAGACATTTTCTAATGACGGGGATGGCTTTACATTGTAGATTGTTAATAGCCTGGTGCGTCTCATTCACATGCTAAAGGTTGACCCAGATACTAAAGGGTGACCCCAATGTCGTTATAGTGATGCTGGGGACACTGCCCAAGTGGTGTAATTTGACACCCTGTTAGGGAGACCAGGCTGTGTTTTATTATGTTCTATATCATATTCCGAATATGATTAGACGATAGTGTGCAGGTAGACCTACCAGCTGACAGTTGACCATGTGCTGGTGACAGCACAGACCAGAAGTGGAGCAAAGCAGTAAAAAGAGAAATCAGACTTGAATATTGTTACATTATTTGGCTATAAAAGATTCAGTCTTCTCAGAAGTGCCTTGGGCTGTCTGGCCTAGGGCATCAAACTGGCCAGAAACAGGCCTGGGTTGCTCAGTGTCTATCTTCATTCTCAGTACTTTGAATTACTTTGTTTCCAGATATCTTATTTGATATAAAGAGGGCTTCATCTTAACATGGACTCAACACAGCACCTCCAAATAATTTTACAGATCCCATTGTGTCTGATGTTACTAGATATTTCTGGCCACTTTATGATATAAATTTTTATAACCCTGTAAAACCCTTGCTTAATTGTTACCAGTAATAGTGGCATATAATAACCCTGCAGTCAGGTGTGGAGTTAGTTGTGCACCAAACAGCCTATTTGGTTTTGAAGCTGACGCAACAAATTTAGTTACACTAATGAGAAAAAATGCAGTGAGCAGATTTCTGAAAGAAGATCAGACATATTGGAGACACCAAAGATATTTCAATTTGTGTTGTCCTCCTTGGTAAGCAGAGTATCACCTTGTCCTTTATAATGGGCTGAGAGAAATGTGATTGGACAAGCGTGGAGAAGGAGACAGAACTGTGGAGAGATGGATCTCAGCTCAGGGTAATTAATATCTGCTACAGCGTTGGCTCTGCCTGCGATGGCAGACTGATGGATGCCTCTATAAGATCAGTGGTGAGCCTGACACTGGGAACATGATTATAAGTGTGTTTTACTGCTTATATGTATTGTGTGGGTAGTGGGAGTGTGGTACAGGAGAGAAGCATACTACTTTCTTCATACTTATCTTTTCCTCAATACACAAACATATATGCCTATCCTCATCAAAATACAACATCTGTTGTGCATTCAGCAGTGATGTCCAGATACAGCTACAACTGCACGCACATGCTTAACATGAACAAGCGTAAAACACAAATTACATGTAATGCATCCTGAGTGTAAACAACCCTATATGTACATAATTGGTATTCTTTGCTGCACATACTACAGTGATAACATTTTCGTTAATGACGCAAATATTCCTGGTTCTATGCAGCAATGTATATTTATGCAATGTAAATGAACATTTGCATACTTACTGCATTGAAGCAAGACAATAGAAACAGTGATTGTAGTCATGCCTCTTTTGTTTAGATTTAGGATAGTGTACTAAGCTCTTCATTGGCAAGATTGGAGATGTATGTATGAACAAAAGTGTAAAAAAGTTCTTGAGAAAAATAAATGGGGATGAAAACTAACAGTGGAAGAGATTACGGACAGGCGAGACTGAACAGTTTTCAGTTCAAAGTCTTGTGTCCCAGTCCGGGGGAAAAGACTATAGCCCCTTTTACACTGCCTGTTCAATGCAGGAATATTGCGTCATTATGCAGCATCACCGTACTTTATGTAAGGTACAATCGCTAGGAACTTGTCATAGCACCAAAATGGCGTCTATTAACAGGACATACTGCAGGACAGGACTGGTGGGCAGGACAGGTGTGATGTTTTGATGATGTGTTATGTGTGCAAGCCACCACGAGAGATTTAAAAAGTAGCTGTTAGCAGTTAGCCACTAACTCAAAGAAGAAGATCAGCAGCCATAAATGTTTGCAACTTTGGAAATTAATGAGAGTCAGGAGCTCTTTACCCTCCTAGCAGAGGGTGAGATCAGCTGCCATATAACAGAGATGGTAAATGATTGGTATTGAGATGTTTAGCCATTGTTATTACACTACTGCTGACGTGTGTGTTTTATTTTGCACTCGTTGCCGCCGCTGTTGTGTTAAATGTAATGCCCGTCACACCTCTTTTGATTCCGCGATGCCAGATGCTGCTGTCATTTGGTTCTGTGTAAAAGAAGGGACTTTGTAACGGCCCTATAGTGTGATCTCTGTAAAAAGGGCTTATGATGAGCCCTTGAACCTGTATATGTATGTACTGATTTGTAAAACAAGTTACTGACCCTCATTGTATGGTAAATTGTTGAAATAAATTATACTGTTTTTGTGTATTTTTTTAATAACATTATTAATCATTGCTAATGGCATACATGGTAATTCATTATAGCAAGGGCTACTTACTTTAAAAAGGCAAATGTGTTCAAGATACAGTTTAAGTGTATAATTATACTGATTTATTTATACCATAGAGTTTCCTCCAATGCAGTTATTACCTTTTAGAAAAATGCATCTGGACCTCTGGACCACTGGTGAATCAAAATCCCCCCACTATTCTGATTTGCATTTGTATAGTTCAAATTATTCACATTTACATGTGAAAGCCTCCCCTGGACTCGGGGCTGGGGGGTCAACTGCTAAGATTCTCAGGATTGGAAATCTGCCAGAAATTAATACACCAAATCAATTTCTGGCAGTTCCTGCCAGTGTTGTGTTGCCCACAAATTCCCGTGAACAGCTGCTTACCTGAACTCCCATGACAATTTACAGTGCCGCTTACTGACTGACTTTTAATGCAGTGTCATTGTGATACAATGCATGCACGCATGTTGAGAAAGGGTTAGCACCTGATCAGCAAACTAAATACAGAACAGGAAAATTACATCAGTTATTCCAAAAGCAGAAAGAAGGGTTAATTACAGTGCTGACAGGCAAAATAGGTCTTTGGCAAAAAGCAGATTTCTACGAGTAAAAGCTATACTATCAATTATTTTCAAAGAGGGTCAAGGAATGCTGTCATTTATTTAAAAATGAAAATCATATGCATGACCATTGTGGGTACTAATCATGTGTTACACTGCACATGGAGATGTAGACAACCCAAGGCTAATTCTGCTATGACCAGTTCTTTCTTTTATGAAATGATGGCCATCAAATCTGACCTCCTAACCTCTATGGGTGAGCATGACTTGTCACTTCAGGATTTTGTGGAGTGTACTGAGCATAATCAATGAGATTGCAAATGGCAGTGATGCATTACAGGAAATATTGATTGGCTGTAACTAATAAGCTGGGTTGACAAGTGAGATGGCCAGAGGACCTCTGCCACTGGCAGAGATCCACCATTTGCTACAACTTCTCAGTAGCATTGATGAGATGCCGCCTCTAGTCCAAAGTTATTTCTCTTTAATAGCCTTTATTGAGTAAATGACCATTAAAATCGAGTTTTTAACCCAACCGCATAAATATCAATAGACCATATCATGGCAGAACTATGGTGTGGCTTTCTACAACTGAATCACTTTCCCAGAGACAACAATATTGATCTTTCTGTAAAAGGTAATGCTTTGGTGCACAGCCAGAACACGAGGCTTGGATACAGTGAGAGTCACACTTTCCTACAAGTCACCTACTAACTGCAGGACTGCAATCATCTCCAACAGAACAACCACTGAATAGAGATGAGTATTCATCAGCAAAAGATTTTCTCTCCTTGGAAACACATTTTGCTCTCAAAATGTTGATGAAACACATTGTGGATAACACTCCAAATACACTGTCATGAAATATAATAATAACAATCGACACTAGATTCATTATTTGTGTTCTGTTTTCTGCCACCCTATTTCATTATCTCCTGCCCTCACTTTGCCAAGTTTGATCTCATTCCACCTCCCTACCTGAAGGGATTCAGGCAACATGTGAAATACAACAGAGCAGCCGTTTATTAGGCCTAAATGGAAATTCATTTTATTTGTTTGTCCAAATACGGCGGATAACTTAGTTTTACTGGCTTCCTCACCTCATCTCATTGTGCCCGAGTCAACAATAGTTGTCCATTATTTGTTGAGGAGCGGCATTGTCAATTTGGCACATGAAAACTGTGCATGCAGCAGAATAAGGCTCATTAATGAGAGGAGTGTGTGAGTGAATGCAGGAGTCACACCAAGTGTTTACTTTCTTTAAACGATTTCAGAAAGTTGAACAACTTTTGACTGGGGCTGAGGGAACTGTAACTAATTATTGGATCCAAAATACAGATTTGGGGTTCCATATTTGTTGACAAAAAAAATTTGAATTTCAGATAGGTGAGAAAGGGCAAGAAGCAATATAAACAGAAACACTTTATATTCACAAAGCCAGGACAAAACCATCGCTGTTGCACTGATAAGAGAGAGAAAAAGAAAGGAAGCACGACAGGAAATGTTCCCTTTTGAACTCTTGTGAATGACTACAGAGAAATGACAAAAATAAAGTGAAAAAACCCCCAAAACATTTAGCCCGTGTTCAGATGCCTGGTGATTATATATTGGTTATGACAAGCTACACATAAAAAACAGCTTTCTAACTTCAAACTGTGCCATTTAAATCTCAAAGGCTTTTATCTATTTTTTCCCTTACTTATTTTTTTATGGACACCTATTTTAAAACGATATTAAACAAAGTAGCAATACATGTCAGCTATAAAGTGTTGTTTGTGCGACATTATAGCATTTATGTCAGTAATATCTCCTTGTTTTGACTTTTGATGCCCCCCCTTCATCTAAATAGTGTGATTTTGAAAGAAACAGAAACACAGTGGGATGATGCATCATTTTCACACTTTGTCTTTACTCTTGGACACCTTATCTGTTTGACAGTAAATTATATTTGACAGTAACAAGATGAGTGTTTAAGACATGTTTTATACTTTGAGAAAGTGTCGACTTATCACCATTTAAAAAAGGAATTTATCAGAGTGGTCATAACCACGGTCTTGTTTTGTTAAGATCGGTTCTCCATAATTCACAAAGCATATACCAGTGGACAATGCAACTTCCTGTCTGTAGTGGACACCGTTTTTTTCATTTGGGCTCAATCCCAGTACACCCCCTACCACTTAGCACTTACCTATCTGTTTTGTGTCTTCACATAGGGATAGGGTGTCCCAATTCTTGTTGGGGAGGAGGGGTAGGGTGAAGTGTTAGGGCTAACAAAGGTTTTTCAGTGGCACACTTTAAACTTAGTGTTGAGAAAAATCATCTGCAAGATGGCTGCACAAGCCACAAAAGAAAGCCACACATGTATTTTCCTTGTTAATAAAGAATTAAAAAGTATAGCCCTTGTATTATCTTAAATTAATGCAGTTTTAATGTAATATGGTCCTTTTCTTTATAACGTTAAAAAACTCTCTTGTATGTTGCTGTCTCAGTAGCTAAATAGCTAGCTAGCTGAAGTTACATTATCATTGCGGATTTGTGGATGACAATCCCACATTTTGACCTCTTTGAGTCTGTGCACGAGCCGGACTGGGACTGGCCTGACCTGACCCATCGCATTCAGGCTGGCTCGGGCTGTGATTTCTCAATATTCCCCCCAGGCTTCAATCAGGTCATGTGGGATCCAGATCTTGGTCTTTTCATTTTATTAATGAAATTTTCTTTTATGTAGATGTTATGGTCTGTCTAATCTCATGAATAATGTATGGTCCGTGTCGCCATCAACCCATTCTGCCTCTCATTATTGAGGAGAAATGTGATACAATCTCTATTTAATATACACAGCATCTGACAGTTCTGGTCCTGTGCTTGACGTTCGGTAGGAGAGGGTGCATCTTGGACATTGTGTCACCAATGTCTGTAACGCACTGAAAAGACTTTAGTTGTCTTTAGCCTGTAACCACACCTCTAATATCAGTGCAGGGTAGCAGCATGGGTTGCTAACGTTAGCCCACAGAACACTGCTAGTGGCCTGGTAATGAGGTAGGGTTCTTTTTTATTTGATGACTTGTGTAATCGATTGATAGTGTAAAACGTCCGGTGTGAACAAATCGTGAACGCGCATGCTTTTTTATCTCCATCAGATAAATTGCTAATATCATTGTGACTGTACCATTATTGCCACAGTTGAGTCCACAAATGCCACTGACGACTACTCAGGATGTATCAGGGTCCTTAAGGGTTTTACCATTTAAAAAGGAAGATTTTAACCACTACCCCTTGTAACTCTGTTCTGAAGGGCAACGGGGCACTGGAAAACGAGGGGTGGGAGTAAAACTAAGACATGGGATTGGGCCGCGATCTAAAATGCTAGTCATGCTGTGAAACAGGGTTCACCTGAATATTACCAATGTGACTCTTCCCTTTCCCTGACAAGGAAACAATAACTAAAGATATATCTGTTTCCTGTGGCCCTACAGTACTATCAGCTAATCTTCCTGGCTGTCTGCACTGTGGATCTATTATTTGTAATGGCAAAACAATCAGACTTTATGGCCCAGCACCACATCTACTGGAATGGAGGCCGCGCGTAATTTAATACTTCAGGAATTGGCTCCACAATTTTTGCCTCCGGCTCTCCCGCTGCATGCTCAATAGGGATGTAAATGCTGCTATGATAATGGCAATAACTAGGTTCATTGGAGCTGGTGATAAACTATGAATTGAATGGATGACCCAGGGGCAGCGTACCTCGTCCCTGTGGCTCACTGATTTAGTGCAAAAGAAAGGCCTGTTTCATTACGGTGGAAACCACGGCTTGCGTGAAAGAAAAAGCAGTCAGTAGATTAAAACATAGTGGATGGGGGCAGTTTTACAAGCCTTTATGGCCGTTATGCATTTAAGGCTGTTTTCCCTCGAGTTCAGGTTCAAAGATTGATAGAATAACATTTTTGAATATCCAATTTAGCTTCAAGGTAATACTAGAAACATCACTAAAGTGTTGTTTTTCATTCACAATGAAGCCTGAATGAAAGCACTTCAAATCCAGCCCGCTGCAGAGCGTCTGAAGAATCTTTTTTGTGCTGTTTAGCCTCCACTTGCCCTGCATCTCCTCAGACCTCAGTGGCCAAATATATTAAAGTATTCATGTGTGTTTCTATCAAATGTCAGCTGTCTCTTTTTTACATGTGGCTGTTGCTCTGACTCTAAACGGGTGATGTTGTTTATCTGTTTTATTGTTGATCCTGTGTCAAATCTTTAAATGGTTGGTGATTACTTTATCAGGACAATTTAGATTGGGTCAGGGAAGTTTTAAACCACTGTACCAAAAAAGTCCTGTGATGTTTTATTTGATAAAAATCAAGCAAAAAAATAAAATAAAATAGAAACATGTCGCACTTGAGCATATTTCTAAAGACAGGCTCACACCAAACAACCGTTCAACTATGCAGCTGAAAATTGCTGTAGTCCATGTCTTAATTCTGTAAACAACAAATAACTTTAATCATATTAACGTAAGTGGATTAAGGTGTTTACACTACATAGCCCATGCCTGATTATTATCATAATTGCTTTTAAGACTCCAAGTACAATTTCAGCGCAGACAGGTCTTTCACTCTGCCCTTTCCCTTATTGTTTTCTCTCTCTATTAGCGCTTATTAAGGCTTTGCATTCACTCCATTAAGCTGAAACATGACGTGCAACTTGCAAAAGTTTGAGTAAAGTTGCAGCTTTTAAAAGCTTTCTGTAATTTTCCCCAGCACACAATCACACTGTGATCGTAACACAAGCCATAGCGGGGTCCAATTATGTTGCTTGTTTTGTTGTTCACACATTTCCAGAAGTTTAAAAGTTTTAGTCTGGTCATTAAAGTGCCTACACTAATGAGGTAGAACAGTGCAGCTGTTAGACAGGAAGAGAAGGCTGTTTAATAGCTTCCATTACAGACTTGGTTAGCTCACTCCATTATCCATGTGAACTCCATCCCATCCTACACCATTTATTCAAAAACAAGGACAGGACAACAATGCAAAGCAAGTCCAGGAACATTGATCTTACCCTGCTGGAATCACGACTCTTTGACAACCACTACAGAGGCAATTCCTCTTCCAGCTATCGCATTACAGGCACATGATGTTCGACTGATCAGCGGCATTTCCATTTGTCAAAGTGTTTGCAGTGGCTCTACAGCGCACCACACAGTGATGTTAATTACTGTAGTGCTGCGAACATGTCTCTGTACATTTGCATACTGCATGAACTGGTAAACTGCAATAAATTAAGAGCTGGGGTTGTTTATAAACAAAGTTGAAGGTTGGTTATAGCATCTAATTGCGTGTGTGTGTGTGTGTGTGTGTGTGTATGTGCGGAGGAAGAGAGAGAGAAGCAGGAATGGAAAAAATAATTTGTTTTTTCACCATTTATATCTAAATGTGTTCGGGTGCTCACTGATGGTTTGGAGGAGAGACAACATGGTCAACAATGCAACAAAACAGCAGGGGTTATACACAATGCAGGACACAGAGGATTATGTTGTGGAGCCAGTTAACATTGTTGGCTGCTTGTTTTGGCGAGAATTGACTTTTGTTCCGAATGAAACATGAGCATGAAATTATGCATCTAAAAACTTTCAGTGTCTACAATGAAAATCTCCCTCAGGCCACTGGACGCTGGTAAATTATTTAAAATTGTGATAAAAGTCAGACCAAGCGGGTTTCTTGATAAAGTGTTTCATCATCCGGACATACATGCAGTTATTAGCACTTTCATTACAGAGCTGAAAATGAGCAGATATAATTGGATATGATTAAATTGCATTATAGCAATAACATGCTCATTTTCTAAACCATCACTACTCTGTGACCTCTTCCACATAGCAGCTTACACACTGGACAGACCACAGCAACAGTCACACATTGAATACTTCACTGGCATTACATTGGCAGAACGAAATAAGCACATTTATCCTCTTTCGAAATAAGTCACTGAATATTCAACAGGGTCTCAGAGAAATAATGAAATGAACAAAAAATATTGTCAAAACATCACGTGGTGGTGGTGGGCACAAAAAGTGTTCAAATTACATGGTGGCAAGATAAAAATTATGTCAATGCAAAGTCAATGAGGATCTTTTGTTGTGTGGACACATGAATTAAGTATAAAGACTGAGCAGGAGGGATGGTGGTGGATGGGCCGAACAAACATAGACTTTCAGCCAATGCTCATTATGAATTGCATACAAATTCTTTTTTTTATTTGCTTTCAGTACGTAATGCAGCTGCCCTTTCAAAGTACGTACTGTTGCATGGAGTATGCATACATTTGGAACATAGTACTTTGTCATGACATTGCGCATTGAACTTTATCCATCCTGGTCCATAGTGAAAAATTTGAAGTCAGAAGGAAAAGTATGCGATTTGGAAAAATTCCATTGGCCAAGCTTGACAGAGAAGGGGGTCAACCCGGAGAGCTCTGCTGTTGTTACTTTGCAATGTAGGTAGTTTTAACTGCATACGTTGTTTGTGATTGACTAATTTCGGCCACTGGGGCCTCTGTCAGCTGTGACGATCTGTTATCTGTTTGCTGCTTAGTCAATGTGATGTATCTTCCACTGTGCAAAGGATTGTGGGTCCGATACCAGAAAAGCATGCTGGCTTGCATACTGCAAAATAGGACCGTATACAGTAAAAAATCCTGGTATTTTTGGCATACTGAATCTGATGTACTAAATCTTTTTCTGGCACAATGAATAGTATGGTAGCATGGGGATTGAAACACACAGGAAAAGTCAATGTGGTTATGTGATACAGACTGTACGCAACTACGCAAACTACCGAAGTTTACGCCACTTACTCACTTACGTCCTGTGCGTAGTTATTTTAACTGAAACCATAGTTTCTTTCCCTAAATGTGACTGAACTTTAAGCATTTCACAACGTTAATGGCGTGTTTGAAACTGGGACCATTGGGGTTACCTCTAACCTGCCGGGTAGAGTCTGCGCTTCATATACGCTTTAAGTCGTTTGTGCTGGCCTCAGTGGCTGTTTGCTGCATGTCATCCCCCTTCTCTCTCCCACCTTTCCTGTCAATCTATGGTTGTCCTATCAGTGAAGGCAAAAATGGCAAATACATTGTAAAGAGGTTGTGTTGATTATATTTCTGTGAGACTGTGGTACTATATTCATTCATAGTGCTTATGAAATAATTCACTTCAGTTCAAGGATTTTTATGCCTGGTCAGTGTGTTGTGTGAAAAGAAATACTCACATTATATTTAATTAAACTTTCTCCCATTCTCTCCATCTCTGACTCTTTCCTCTCCAGCCTTTGTGCTGAGCTGTGCATTCCCCAAAGAGCCTGCTGGCGGAGAAGTTTCAGTGACGCACCTCCACGCCGGCGGAGAAGCCTACTTCCGCTGTTTCACCGGCTACAAGTTGCAAGGCCCAAAAATGCTCACCTGTCGCAATGCAACCACGCCTTACTGGAGTGGAAAGGAACCCCGATGTGTGGGTAAGGCCAGCTGGTTCTTTGCCAGACACGTGTTTGCTCATTAACAGTAGAAGCAGTTCAGGGCAGAGAGGTACTGCAGACTCCTCACTGAACTGCAACAAAACAGCTCAAAAATGTAATTATACAAAACTAAATCTGTAGAACTGTAGGTGCTTCTACCTTCAGGTTAATTGGGATGCTGGCCAACCTTTTGTTTGAGATTTAATTTGTACCCAATTACCTTCTAGTTTTTAACACTGACTGGAGGGCGGACTTCTAAAGCGAACTTGCAGTTGTAATTAAATTTGTTCAAATGTTTTCCGAGAAACTTTGTTAAATCAGTTTTGTTAAAATGTGACATAAGTTTTTACAATTAAAATGTGAAAATTAAACAAAACTTAAATATCGCAGGTGTACTGTAAGCCCTTTTCAGCTTTCCACTTAGAACGCAGATGATTTTGATTAACAAAAGCTTTCACTTGGTTGTCTCCCACCGAGTTGATTAGTTACACTCTGAGGCCAAATGAGTGTGTTTGCATGTGATTAGCAGCATGGGGAGCTATTCTTTGGAGACGGGGCAAAACAAGGCCATTGGACCTGGCTGCCTTAATTAGAACTGGGCTGCATGACTCTCCTTCTCCTGCTGGTAAAGGCTCATCTGCCAGTTCCAGCCTTTCTCCATGTCTGCCTGCAGCTGGTCTGAACTGATAGTGTTACTGCTGCTGTTTTGCTGCTCTCTTTACAAGTCCATCACACACAGTCACACACTTTTAGACCCAGGTGAGCTGCCCAGTATAGTCTGGCCACAATCCACTGGATATTGATGCAATCTATGCTCAGACAGGGATTTCCTCTAAAACCCCCCCTGGTTTCATTACTTTTCTCATCTAGTCCCTTTAACTCTTTGTCTTCTTCTTCTTTTCTCTCATTGTCTCTCTTCTCGTATAGCATCCTGTGGGGGGATGATAAAAAATGCCACCTATGGTAGAATTGTCTCTCCTGGTTTCCCTGGCAACTACAGCAACAATCTGACGTGCCACTGGGTCCTGGAGGCCCCTGAAGGCCACCGGCTTCACATTCACTTTGAGAAGGTGGCTCTGGCAGAAGATGATGACAGGTGGTGTATGCACGCTGTTAAAATCAATCACACGTTGAGAGCGAGTGCGTGCAGTGTGAATGTTTGTGTGTGTCTTCAGCTAATAGATGGCACTGAGCTTTAAACTCGTTTTCTGAATAGCAGTATGCCTGTGGATAGACCATTAAAACCCTCAAAGGCTATAAATAACCAAAATCTTTAGGGAGCGACAGATGAATTTGAAAGGACCTTTTATCATTATAATCCTTTAACAGTGTTCTATCGAGTGAACGAATTGAAGGGACTACAGAGGGTAGTGAGAGGTAGGAAACAGCAATTCCATTACATTTTTATTCAGTAACTACTGATCCACATGGCTATCGTCACACATGGCCATTCACCTCATTATGGAGTCGGGGAGAATGTTATCACAAAGTTATTACAGCCACAACTGGAACAGTGAGCAGCTCTGGGATGGCTTGTAACTTCTTTTTTATGCTTCTCTTACCTTTCAAGGCTCACTTACATCTATTTTAAACTGTCTTCTTTCTCTGTGTGTTTTTTAGGCTGCTGATTAAGAATGGCAACAACATAGACTCTCCCCCTGTGTACGACTCCTATGAAGTGGAATATTTGCCCAATGAGGGTGTGCTCAGTACCGGACGTTACTTGTTTGTAGAGTTCACAACAGATGGGACAATGACCTCCACCGGTGCAGCCATCAGATATGAAGGCAGGTTGATCGTGCAGAGATTGCTAACAGTATGTTGTACCTTGTCATTTATGTTTGATGCCATGTATTTTTGTGCGCGCAGCTTTTGCGAAGGGCATGTGCTACGAGCCCTTTGTGAAGTACGGCAACTTCAGCAGCAGTGACTCCACCTACAGCGTGGGCGCAGTTGTTGAATTCTCATGTGACCCTGGCTACACGCTGGAGCAAGGCTCCGTAGTGATTGAGTGTGTGGATGCACAAAACCCACAGTGGAATGAGACCGAGCCAGCTTGTAGGGGTGAGTCAACACATTTCATCGAGTAATTGTGCGATATGAAATCTTTTTAAAAAATGTGCTTCCTCTGGAGCAGAACTTAGAGGCAGATATAACTGACCTGAGGACCCAAGGCTTTTATTGTCTGCTTGATCATTGCAGGAGTTAGTAAAGTCTCGTTATTCAGACATTAAAGACCACTGGCAGTTAACCATATCTTCCTAAGCTGCTTTCCTCTGATCCATGATAAATTTCCTCTTAAAACTGTAACAATGACTTACTTTGATATGTGTGCTTGCAGGGCACACTTTAGAAGTGCTTAAGATTAAAAAAGGCATACAATAGTTGGCCTAAGATGAACACCACCATACTGCACAGACTGCGCACCATACTAAATAGCTATCCCTGAGCCCTTCCCTTCTCCTCCCTTTCTCTCTCACACTCTCTTCCCACACATGACACGCTGACCTTACTCTCGGTGTTTGTTGCCTGCACGGTCGTCCTGCCAAACAGGAAAATTGAAAAGCCCTCTTGTAAAGCTAGATATGAGAAAATTTAATTTCTGCCCCTGTGGGTCATGGTCATCAAGTGGTTCGGCGATAGTATGCAGTTTTATAAGGTTCATGTCAAGGAGCCTGCACACTCGATTTCAGCGGTGTTTTCTTAAACATTAAGACCATGGTCCTATGAAGCTAGTTCATGTATCAGCATAGTTTTAGTTACTCTGACCATGTTACGTGCGCAACACAAATAGCATGACTGGATATTTTGCTTTCTAATTTACCTGTTAAATTGATTGTAATTAAAAAAATTCGGGGTCTTGAAACAGCCCAGTCCCCAGAAGGTAATGTTGGAATTGTACATTTCTACAAACCACAAATACACAGTATATTTCCATGTTTCAAATTTACAGTATTATTTCTAAAGTGACACAGTATATGAGCTGACCTTGTCATCAGGAGTTGGAGGGGATGTTGGATGGTGTTACACCGAGGTTAGATGCCTGCCAAGCTGCAAACCACTGCAGACCGCTGTTGGAGACCAACATATACAACAAAACAGATTGTTTCTAAGGGAGTCATTGCTGTGTTTCTAGTAGCTTTTCAGCCACTAAACGTGAGTTTTTTTCATTAGTGACCCTTGGCTCTTTTGTAGCAGCTTTTTAGCCTTAAATGTGGGTGATTTCTAGCAACCGGTGGCTGTGTTTCCAGCGGCTTTTCAGCCCCCAAACATGAGACTCATTGCTGTATTTTCTGCAGCTTTTTAGCTCCCAAATGTGGGATGTTTTCTACAGAAATCACAGCATGTCCTGCAGGGAATGGGCCCTCAAAAGTGAGTATTTCAAGGCAAAACATGATCTTTTCCTAACCATAACCAAGTGGTTTTTGTGCTTAAACCTACCCATGTTAACTACAACTTTAATAAAACATAAAGTTTCAATGTATTTGCTACATAATACCATGCATATGTAATACATCGGTGTTTTGCAGAAATGTACAATGGCAATATTTTTTCAGGCAATTGGGTTGCTTGACATTAGGGTTGCAGTGATAAACTGGTCTCGCAATGTACCATGGTATAAAAACTGATGGTTATCATATTATGTACATTTGCCTATCAACGGGATTGAAAAAAAAATGCAGCCGAACTTACCTGCACATCTCCTTTTTACACACACTTGCATTAAAAAAATGGTTTCAAGTTTCAGTCAGTCAGTCGACCACCCCCTCCCCCCTTCTGTTTTCATTCCTTTAGGCGCCATTTGAGAGACAGTTATCGTACCTTCAAAATGTTGTTACACTGCATATATTTGTTTCTCAATGTCAACCTGAGGTGTTTGTGTGTTGTAGCGGTGTGCAGTGGGGAGATCACAGACTCTGCCGGTGTGGTGCTGTCTCCTAATTGGCCTGAGGCCTATGACAAGGGCCAGGACTGCATCTGGGGTATCCATGTGGAAGAGGACAAGAGGATCATGCTTGACATCCAAGTGTAAGAGACTGCACTCAGGTGTAAGAGTAGACATCACACAGGAAGGTCAGAGAGGAGGTCAGATTGACCTCGAGATGTTAAACACTCAATCTCTGGACACAAACATACGCACGCACGCTCAGTTTCTTTTCTCATCTCCTCTCACAGTTGCACAGACGCACTACGACATGCACATGGGGAAGTGTTTCTGTGGTTGCAGTCACTAATTAGATTTTTTTTTTCATCCGCTACATTAAGAATTCTGTGTAGCTTCCAGCTCGCTCTCTGACCAGATTAGCCAGTAAGCCTCCCTGCTCCCACTTCCCTGGTGTGTGTCTCAGAGTTGGCTTTGAAATGAATATGCTCTGGCAGTGAACTACCCTGAGCCACTTATAGAGCCTTCCCAACTGTAATTCAACACACATTCAACACACGTGCACACAGATGTCAAAATAGACATGCACATACAGGCACACACTGTTTCTCCTTCACTTGCACTGTATATGAATGTCCGCCCCCACCACACATACACCACATCTCATCCAAGTTATTGCTCAGAAACAAAGTGTAAATTATTACATTTCCTGGATATTTCTTCACTAAATATTTCTTTGAAAACCAAACTATCCAAGTGTGTGCATGAAAATCTGTATTATTATCTGCTCATCTCATATGGATTCATCTGTTTGCCTGGTTTGAGTGATTCCCGCAATATTTCCACAAACATGCATCCTATAGGAAGCACAACAACTACAACATAAATGATTTGTGTTATTGCCTGGAGCACTTGAACACAAAGAGGGCATAGCGAGGTTAGAATTAAACCGACGGGAATACTGCCCAAGGTTGGAGAAAAATTGAGTCACAGATGAATCTGAAACTGAGAATATTGTTAGCTATTAGCCATAGAGAACATCTATGCATGTAGGCATTTGTTACCTTTAATCTTTTACCTCTTTTTCTATAGTCCGTTTCAAACTGAACAACATAAACATTCTAAATGGGTCCCTTTGTATTCCCTGTTTGAATGTATGTTAATGCAGAAGTTGACAGGAAGTAAACAGGGACCAAAGTTGTTGCCCAAGCAACAGAATAGCAATGAAACGGTCCATATTTATAATTTATTCATTCTTGCTGTAAGAATTTATATACATTCTGAACAGTTGATGAAATTGTGAAATTGAAAGGTTTAATTATGACATGAGGTCTGGATGCTGTGTTTCTTTTTTCTTTTTTTAGGCAGCAAAAAATATATTTTTCCATTAAAGTAAAATGAACATTTTTATTACACATAACTTTTTTGAGGAAAAGTGCAAAGGGGATTTTTTTGTTGTTGTTTTTAAAGGGTGAATAATTAAAAAAAAGATCGACAAGCATTCTCATTGGTGTGGTGGTGCAACAGCGTTTTTTTTGTTTGTTTGTTTGTTTGTTTGATATTCTAAATTAGTATTCTATTCTATCTGCTGAGTTGTAAAAACACAAGAAAAGACAGAGTACTTCCTGTTTACACTATTTGGGCAGAAGCTGCACTACCCTCAGTGATCACAGTGAGGTGGTCGCAGTCCAAAACCATGATTGTACTGATTTTTAGCTGTCTTGATTACCAGTATCAGCAGGATCAACCTGGATATTTCAAAATGAGTGCCTTTATTTGCACTGCAAAGACACAGGAAATAATACTGATGTGACTACAGATTTATTATAGTCACGACAGAGTACAATCAGAACATGTTGTACTGCAAGACAGTATTCAGTCATTTTTTAGATGTTGCTACAAATAGCTCCAGGGATTCTCTCACAGCTGTGGTGGAAATATGGAGGGTTTCTGTACGGGCTCAGGTTGTATGCCTTTCCATGGCCACAATACACATAATGCCCCAAACATTATCTCTCAGGGTTACGGAACCTGAGATATGGGCCATCACTCAAACATGATCCACAGATCAAAGGGAATAATAGCATCAGAAGATACCAATAATACACAACGTCTGAATACAGCAAGGGTTTGCGTGATCCTGCTTGCCTCCCTCTTCTTTAGTTGCAGATTAAGGCTCAGTGATTAATGTCTGATGTTGAAAGTCAACCAGGCCACCTAGGGTAAAAAAAAGATCAGAGAGGATTTTTTCCCCTCCTTTCAGAAGTAAATAAGTTTGATTTGAGGTAAACTGATTTTCATTCAGGGATCTCTTTTTAAATTGCATCAGCCGTATATTTGTTTTAATCCGAGCCACATGAGGCTGCTCGCTGCAAATTAATGCTGCTGCGGCCAGCTCTAGTTTATCTCAAGGTTGGTCATGCATGGCCTTCATGGCAATAGAAACCCACAGCTTGTCTGATCCCTGCAGACCCTCCCATTACCCTCATGTCTGGTCGGCTCATCTTGAGAAGCATTCCTGAAGGCTAGGTCAACATGGAATTTGTGTGTTTGTGTGTGCGTGTTACACACGTTGAGGTGACAAAAGGCTCTTGCGGATGAGAGCTGTCTCATTATAAGGGTGGGCACACACTTTTCCACATTAATGAGAATGTTTTCAGTATTATCATTCATCACTGTGCCTGTGCTGGCAATTACAGTGGAGCAGTGTGCATAATGAGGACTGATTAATTAATTTAGGCCAAACAGGAGGGCTGGCTCTTTGCTAATTAGCATGGAGCATGGCTCGAGCAAGAGCAGGAGACAAGAGGTTACAGCTGATATCCCCACCTGTGGAACACAACAAGGTAAATGATTCACATGTGGATTTTAGCATTCAGAGTGTATTATTTCCACAAATAGCTGTACATTTCAACACAGTGAGGAAAGTCTGTTTGACAGTGGTAATGCTTTTGTCAGTTTACTGAGCAGGATCAGACTTTTAAGATAGGACATACTGGGTTTATAGTGTCCTCTTGTGGACACTTTGAACATTACAAGTCATTTGCAAGTCTACTCGTGCTGGGGAAGGTGCCTGGAAAATAAATGATGTTTTTTATTTGAAGAGAGATCCCTTTTTTTTCTGCTGAGTAGAACAATTCAAATGTCAAATACGTGTAGGAATAGATGTAGAAAGTTGCCTTTTGAAAGCTTGACATTGAAAGCAATTTCCATTCTGTTAGAGTTACTGGATATTTGTCGGGTTCTTCAGACTTGACTTGACAGGTCAGTGAAGGTGACAAAACGCCTGGAGGCTTGCACAAAACACAGCTGTCATTCCCTCATCTGCAGAACTGAGCTGGTGCCATTGGTATGCAGAGGAGCTCTCTGAAATTCTTTTAAAAGTCCTTTTTCAAAACAGATCCCTTGAACTTTGCAAACACCCAAGTCACGTCAATGAAGGAGACATTTAATCGAATAGGACAACTCTCAAGCATTGCCTTTAAATTGTTTTGAAATGGGCTTTGTGCATCCTTACCCTTGAGCATTAACTATGTTAAAAGCCGGTCTTACATTCTCACACATCACCATTTTGACATCACTTTGGCTATTAGTCGTTCACGGCTCACATTAGTCTTAGTTAGTCATTCAGGCTCCAGCCAATTACAGACCAGGACAAGAGTCAAAGTAGTTCAGCTGGTAATTTTTCAAAATTGATCAATGAGTTGTGCCAATATTGATTTTAATTGTCTGGCTGGTTGCCTATTTCATGCTCACATTTATAGCCTCATACAGCAGTAGAGTGACTGTCACCAAAGTTGAATTTCAATGTCATTGTCTTAAAGGGACAGTTCACCCCAAAATAAAAATAAAAACATATTTTCCCTCTTACCTGTAGTGCTATTAATCGATCTCAGTTATTTTGATGTGAGTTGCCAAGTGTTGGAGATATCGTCTGCAGAGACATCTGCCTTCTCTCCAGTATAATGGAACTGGATGGCACTCAGCTTGTGGTGAGCAAAGTGCCAAAAAACGCATTTAAAAATCTCATAAGCAAAGTCTTTTTCAGGAAATTATGACTCAGTCACTCAAGATGATCCACAGACCTTGTTGTGAGCAGTTTCATCATGTAGGAACTTTTTTTTTATACTGAACAACACCTGCCGACCATATGAGTGCGCACAAGGAGGTGTGCCTCTACTGCTGGCTCACCTAGCAATGCTAAGCTAGCTAATGTTTTAGCTTGCTAATAATGTTTACATCTCTCATTGTCACAAGCATGAGCCTTTCATCCATGAGTAGATGCAATCTTCCTTCTGCATGGTGATACAGTTGTCTGCTTTAGTTCAGTAGAAGGAAAACAGTTCCTATATGAAACTGCTCAATGAAACTGTAGTACCCTGACAGGAGTCTCATAAACAATAATGTTACTCTAAAATGGAAGGAGAAGATGAACTGACAAACACAGGGGGCATATTAAAAATATGCCTTCAGATGATTAAAATCAGTTTGCAACACAGCACAAGGTGTGACTGCTTTCCTGTCTGGAGGGGAAACCATTAAAGGAGCCAGGTGGGATGACATTTGGGTGGACTGATTGCCAGGTTGCTACAGAGAAGGCAGCTGAGCGACCTGTAGTGACTCACCACAGAGTGCTGTGTAAGTCTTGACTAGAGGCACTGTGTGTTTGGCACTCTTTTGTGTTGTCACCAGGATTTTTAAAAAAGCACTTAAAGCCGACAGTGGAGTGAATAGATGGGGTCAGTGGGAAAATTTAAAACCGAGGCTGACTGCAGCATCTTTGATGAGTTCGAACGACTGGGGAGACGATTTAGGAACCCAGACAGGAGAAAAGGTTACAAGTAGGTGTCAAGTAGGCAAGCGAACAATTTGCCAGCGCTGTTGACTTTAAATCTGATGTTTTCGGGTATGGCAGCGTTGCTGGCTTTGCATCGTGTGGGATGGCAGAGCCAAAATATTTTGCATTAAAAAAAGAGAGATCTGAGACCAAACACTCAGTGGAAAGTGTGAAGACAGATTTTAACTCTGTGATCTCTCCATGATGAAGATGAGACACAGAGAAGCATGGGCTCAGTCTTGAGATGCTTTGATTTCTGAAAGATAATGAAGAACTGAAATCAGATTTCATCATGTGCAAAAATATGAGCTCTACCAGATTAGTTAAAGCTAAAGCTAAAGAATAAAGGTTGTGGAGCTATTAAGATATTCCACTGTAAAGGCGAGTAGAATTCATGACAGTGTGAAAAAATGAACCCAGGTGAAAACCCTCTAGAAAATGGTTAAACCTGTAGAGCATAAAGCAAAAACGGAGCAGCAGGTGCTGTATTTTTTTGTCAAGTCCGATGAAATGCAGAGACTGGAGGTAATCACACGGTAAGATTGCCAACTGACAGTACCACATCTTTCCTTCTAGGGTAGTCTAAATGCAGGGAGACCTTTGGGAGGAGATAAGGTGAAATACAGTGCAATGATAAGGGGGGTAGCCTTGTTGACATGAGCAGCAGGTGGAGGATGGAGCTTGAATAGCAAGGAAGTGTGATATGTGGCAATAGAAGAAGATGCAAACAATCTGACTGTGGTGTTCCTCTGTGGACATCTCCCATGTTTTACTGTGACAGCTATTGTGGCATGATTGCTCAGTGTTAATACAAATCGTCATTTTCTGTCATTCTGTGCAGTCACTAAGTGTGTGCAAGGGCCATCTTATCCAGAAGTGCTGAGTATGACCCACAAAAGATGTTATGAAAATATAGAAAGTGTTGGCATTGTATGTTTCTGCAAACCACAAATACATTTGCACATAATGTTTTTATATGATATCACTGTTTCTAAAGTAGAGCCTCCCATATGTGAGTGTTTTTTGGTGACCCATGGCTTTTTTTTCCCAGCAGCTTTTTAGACCCAAACTGGATGTTTTTTTAGCGGTCCATGGATGTTTTTCTAGCAGCTTTTAGCCCCCAAATATGAGTGTTTCTTCAGGACCCATCACTTACTTCAGCCCTCAGACTGGGTGCTTTTTAGCAATCCATGGTTGTTTTTCTAGTGGCTTTTCAGACTCCAAACATGGGTGTTTTAGTGTCTTATGACTAGCCCCTAAATGCGGGTGTCTTGTAGCAATCCATGGCATGTTTTCCTGCAGCTTTTTAGACCCAAATTGGATGTCTTTTAGCGATCCATGGTTGTTTATCCAGCAGCATTTTAGACCCCAAACTTGCGTGTTTTTGTGTCCTGTGGCATCTGGAGGCAGCATCTTTTTAGCCCCCAGATGTAAGTGTTTCTTGGGGACCATCACTGTTTTCAGCGCCCAAACATGGGTTTACTTTCATGATCCATGGCAGTTTTTCCAGCAACCTTTCAGCCCCCAAATGTGGGTGTTTTTTAGTGGCCCATCTGTTTTTAAGCAAGGATAGTGTCATGAAAAGCAGTTGTTTTTTTAACGAGCTGATGGGGTTGTGCCCTCAAAACTGAGTACTTTAAGCCAAAACATAATTTTTTTCTAACTATAACAAATTGGTTTTGGTGCCTAAAACTAACTACACATTAACCACAGCATTGTTGAATAGAATAGAAGTCATTGTACCAGTACAATGAAATTTAATTTTAATTTAATTTTTAGAATATAAGAAAACATAAAACATAAAGTTTCATGTGTTCGCTACATTATAACATGCAAGTGTTATGTAACATTGGTTGACAGTAGAGTACAGTGCCAACATTTTTCTTGCAATTGGGTTGAGCAAAGAATGTAGGAGCCTATAGTGTGAAACTTCATCAGTTTATTGTGTTGATTTCCTTCTCTTGCACACTCTAACAAATGAGATTTCAAGATGCAACATTTCCAGATATGCATGAAGTGTATTCATGCGGTTTGGAAATGGAAACTGGCATTGTCATTCCTGTCACTTCTACCACAGCGCCTGATTGTTGGAGAACATGGAGGTGTAAATTGTCCCCATAGCTGTCCAACTAACCAGAGGGAGTACCTTGTCACTCAGCACCTCATTTCACTCCCATTCATGCAGCTGGCATCTATTATTTGTGTCTGTCAGGAGAAGCTGAAATTCATTTTTTCCCCCCAAATTTCAGCACCAGCACATTGCACAAGCAGACAGTGGAATCCAATCATTCTGGTCATGTTTTTGTCTTAAAATGTTGCTTCAGGGAGTTGCAATAGCCTCAACTAGTGGCCTATGAATATACACCTTGTGGGTCTAATTATATAAATTGTTGGTTAATGCGGGATGCCAAATGCAGGATTTGTTCCTCATCTGGGTGAATAAAGCTGAAGTGGGTGCATTTTATTAGCACGCTTGTTTCTACTCAGCGGTAGTGTGGAAATTCTGTGGGGGAGGTTGTGAATAGGAGATTGAGGAGAGGTAAACAGACTCGGGTCATTTGTTTCCTTCTATCACATAAAACTGTCAGTCACAAGCTCCTACCACTGCATTTGTTCCACCAAAGCTCCAACAATTTAGTTAGTGTGTGCATATTCAAATGGCTGAGTCTCACAGGCTCTGATAGTCAGTCTGAGAACGCCAGGAAAAGGAGAAAAGCACCTCAATCTCAACTCCAATGCACCTTCTCATTCTAAGTCAGTCAGTGTTTCAGCACGAATTGCAGTTTACTCTTGTAGTAAAAAAAAAACAAAAAACGCTGAAGCAATCACAGTGACATATAGTTTATAGTGTGTGAGACAGGTGATTCAAATCAGTGAGCTGACAAGACAGTCAACATAAACATAGACATAGAGTTCTTAGAGAGGTTATTCATTAGGGAACGTCCATACTGGTCCATGTCTATATTTTAAGAGCCGACAAACACAAAACAGAGAATAAGAATAAACAAAGACAAATTCAAATCAAATGTATAGAAAGTAGAATTTGACATTAAGGGATGATGTTCCACACACAAGCCATACCCACACCTACTATCATTAACTCAGGCCATGTCCACACGGAGACAAGATTAGGTGTATCCACAAAGGTTTTTTATCGTATAGTCCTTTCGTAAACACGGAACCAGCGTTTTAGGAGCCCAGATACGCCAACTTTTGGTCCCAGAGTGAAAAAATCTGAAGACGCCACCTTCGCGTTTCCGTATTTACAACACAGTACGCCTCTTTTCTGAAACAATGATGCCATAACCCCACCTCTCCCTTAACCCGCATGCCCTGGTCAACATTCTCCTGCAGTTTTGTAGTTTTGTAATAAGGTGTGACCCTAAGTAGCAGCTCTACCACGTCGTCAGTCCATACAAAGTGGGCTCCTCTGGCATTTGTATTTTCCGCCATCTTCTTCTTCGTGTTTGTTTACATCGCACCAGTTTTATGCGCATGCTCCGTTCCGTATTCTCTGTTTTTGGTGTACTTTGTGGCAGCGTTGCAGCACCACTTACAGGCCTTGCATATATACTACAGTGTTTTCAGTGGCTTCATGTTTACGTACACATATCTTAAGACGGTTCTGTGTTTATGGAAAAAAACAAAATTCACAAAAAAAAACCAAAAAAAACAAATTCGGTTCCGTCTTCGTGTGGATATGGCCTCAGTTGAGGACAATATTAACAAACATTTTTTTCTTTTTTCAATTGTCTTTAAAACATTTTGCAAGACCTTTGCTTGTATTTATTTATAGTTATTTATATATGGGACAGGCCTTTAATTCCTTTCACGCAAAAGTGTTGGTCAGCAAAGATGGGAAATACAATAAAATTGTTTATTTAAACCAGTGTGAAAATTACTTGTTTAAAAATTAGGCTTCAGATAATATATCAATTATGAGTCATTCAGTTGATCTAGCTCTTACAGTAAGTACATCAGAGAGAGAGTGAGTCACAGCGCTCAAGGATTATGGTGCCTGACGTACGTACAACTCCACTTTATCCTGTTAAAATAATATTCACAACTTGGATTAATTTTTATGAAAAACCCTTATGATTCTTTTGATCTGAGGACCCTTACGGACTAAAGGAATATGAATAACTTACATGGTAATTGAGAGATGGACACACAATTTGAGGTTGCCAACAGCGTGGTTTTATACATCCGAAGAACTTGGCAACCAGAAGACAGAAATTTAGTTGTCAAAAATTGTCCAAATTATGCAATAAGTCCTTCTGACTTAAATTTAAATATATGCATTGTTTTTTACTTTCTATTTTTCTACTGAATTTTACTCTACAATTTTCTTTTATGTTTGGTGGTTCATAAAATGAGATGACATATGGGTGTTTGAAGGCATATTGACAAAGTTTGACCTCTCTATAAAATCTATTTCTATGTTCAAGTTGATTGCCCTGTGACCTTGTGATTAGAATCAGCTGCATGCCACTCTATATATGTCTTTCAGGTGCTATTTGCGTCATCATCCTGACTGTGCAGCTCTCTTTCACTTACCTGCAACCTTGCTGTACATCAGAGAATAACAGTTTGTCTCAGGGCCCATAATTATTCATATGTTAAATATTTTGGCTTGGTTATAAGCTTGACATAAACTAATCACACAGTTTTCTGCAAGCACATACAAACATTTGTCTTTAAAAGGATCACAACTCAATACGAGATGATATGAGAGCACGGATATTTTGCAGAGTAAAAGTAAGTTATTATCAGAGAGATAAATACAGGGGGAAAAGACAATGACATATTATTTGAGAGAAGGATGTGATCACAGCTGAGAGAGGAGCTGGAAATATGATTTTGAGGCGTTGCAACTTGCAATTTGCATTAATGCAAATTGCATAGAGGAATGTAGAAAAGCTGGGAGGATCGTTATTTGTTACCATTTTGGGAAAGCACTGGCTGCCTGAAAATGGTTTGATCAGTTGCTCGATCACGTACAGCAAATAGTGGTGGAGAGCTTATGCAGGGGACTGTCGATTCAAAGCTACAAAGCAGGGCTCCTACCTGTGACATGTATGAAGAAGGCATTTTTCTGTTATTACTTTAAGTAACATAACACAAATAATCATACAGCCAATCTGCACTGCTAGTTTGACACCTGCCTGTAGGCACATAAATTGCAGCTAGTTTCCACTGCTTATTGTGTCAGCAGGGAAATACAACTTATGCGGCAAATCCTGTGGGGTTTTTTTTTTCACTTTTCTCCATCCCCTGTGTGTGAATAAATGTCAAGCTTTACTGATGTTCTGTAAAGGGGTAAGGACATATGAATCTAGAAATGGAAAAGGTTAATGCATTCTTTAGTTAATAAATGACAGCAGAGATTCTGTCTAACTGTGGCTTAGCTGCCTCATATTCAATTTTATATGAGCATTATAGCTAACATTTAGATTATTTATTGGGTATTTATTATGGAGCCCTTAGTTGCATTATTTTTCATGTGTTGCAGATTTTTTTGTATAGGTCTAGTGATCTAAAGGATGATATTATATCATGCTCATGTGTTGCACATATACACCTTTGTACATATTCATGAAATCAATGTGTGGGGGGCGAGGACACATACATCATGAATTATTTAGTGTTTACGTCACATCAGATCCATCCAATATAAACAGAATTAATATGTTTCAAGTACTGCTGACATTGCCTTATGCCATCAGCTTTTGCTTTCATCAGCCAGGAAACATACCAGTCACTTTACTGTTGATGCTCTGAGCAAAATACACAGCAAATACATCACTTGACCACAGACATAGAGCATTCTGTATTGCTGTGCTTTCAATGAAAACCTTCATTCATATAATTAAGAAGAAATGTAACCAGTTTTTACTTATGTTCTAGTCTCCATGTTGGTAAGAATGACCTGCTGACCTTCTATGATGGAGATGACCTGACAGCAAACATCCTGGGCCAATACAGTGGCACACGGCCACACTTCAAGCTCTATACCTCCATGGCTGATGTCACCATTCAATTTCAGTCCGATCCTGCCACTAACATCTATGGCTACAACAATGGCTTTGTGGTCCACTTCTTTGGTAAGACTGGTTTGATTTTTTTTTTGTTTAGCTATGAATGAATGGGGATTTATTGAAAAAAATTAAAGGGTAACTTAAGTGTTTTCCAGCCTGGACCCTATTTTCCTAAGTTTTTGTGTCTAAATGACTTATGGCAACAACAGTTTTTCAAATTGGTCCAGTACTGAGCAAGATGATGCAGCCAGAGGCAGTGAAACTGAGTGCAATGTATTCCCTGTGGGCAATTGAGCACCAACAATTTACATCCATTAAAAGTGTTTGTTTTTATCACTGACAGGCTCAGATTTTTATTATTAGCGTCTGACAACTTATGGAAAGGATTACTACAGAAATAGACCTTTTTGTTAAAGAGTAAAGTCCTTTTGGTTTAACAGGAAACAGCCCCAAAATCACCATCGTAAATTCCACCAGACGGCATTTAAATAAACAGTAATCTAAGAGTGTTTAAAGGCAGTTTATTTTCACATCTTACTGAGTTAATTAAGTGATTATTTTAACCAGACCAAAGAGGAACAGTGAAAAGGTGAACCAAGATGTCTGTTGTGGGTCTTACTTTGCTTCTGTCAACTTTGAATGAAGTGTGTTTTACGATGATAAAATGACTCTTTATTTAAATTGAGTCTGGTGTGTTTGGAGACAGCGATTTTGGGGCTGTTTCTAGTTGAACAAAAAGGATCTTAGTCTTCAACAAAGAGGTCTATCTCTGTAGTGATTCTTTTCATAATGTTGTCAGACACTTAGAATAACAATCTGAGCCTGTCAGTGGCAAAAAGAAGCACTGTTAGTGGACGAAATTTGACAGTACTCAGTTGCCTTTAGGGATTACATTGAAACCTGTTTAGTGGCTGCAGGCTGCAGTGGTCTTGCTCAATACTGGACCACTTTCTGAAATTGTTGTTCTTATTAGTCACTTAGACACAACAACATGGGAAAATAGGGTTCACAGTGAAAAACACCAAAGTAACCCTTTAATTTTCCTCTCTGGTAAACTGCAGCCCATTGCTTAAATATATCTTATGCTTTTAGGGTAAAATTACCATTGCAAGACACACAAGAAACCAAAAAGATGGTGCTAAGCATGGAATGTAAAATGTTACTTATATGTTTAACCCAGCAGGTTACCAATTACACAAAAAGGTCTATTTGTTCCTCTGTCTCTTTGCCTCTTTCTTCCTCTCGATGTGACTCTGTCTGTCTCCGGGCTTATCCCAGGTGCACAGGATGAGATAACAACAAACAGAAACAAAATAATAGGGTACACTTCAACATCAGCTGGTTTTGCCCAATGCTTTGTGTTCTTGGCCCTGTATGCTGCAGTTAGGGAGGCGCAGATTGACTGGTGCCAAACCACATGCTGTGTTCCTCCCAGCAAACATCACAAGCCTCTATTTACATTGTCTTCTCAAACTGCTGCTGTTTAGTGCACACAGAACTGACAATTTATATGTATTCATTCCCTGCAGAGGAGGTTGTTATATATCAAATGCTAGAATTTCCTTGAGGAACCTCATTATGTGTCCCTTTACAATCCCATATAAAGAATGCACATTACACAAGAAAATGCATGTATTATTTAAATTATTTAAGTATTTCTGTATCCCCAATACCACTGTGTTCCATTTCCCATTCTGTCTTTCCTCTCTCCTACCAACGCAACTGCTCCAACGCCAACAGAGGTGCCGAGGAACGACACCTGCTCTGAGCTGCCAGAGATCACCAACGGCTGGAAGAGCACGTCCCACCCTGACCTCATCCATGGTACAGTTGTCACTTATCAGTGCTACCCTGGATTTGAGCTGGTAGGCTCTGAGATCCTCATGTGCCAGTGGGATCTCACTTGGAGCGGCGATGTTCCGAGATGTCAGGAAGGTGAGAGGATGCACACAATACCAAGTTCCTTTTTTATTTGTTCAGACTTACAGAGGGAATGAGAGTAAGACCTTAACAGCCATATTTACTCTCATTCTGTTTGTGGGTTTAACCCATGTTATGAAGTCATTTAGACTTTGATGGTCACTAGCATTTAGAATTGTTGTTTAGTCAGAATTACACAGCACTCACTAGGTGCATGTATCAGGTGAGTCTAAAGACAGCCCACAGTTGCACTTTTTATAGATAAGATCAGGGATACCCAACTTGTTTTGCCTGGGGCCCACTTTTGCGAAATGGCAGGAGGCCTGGATCCATTCAGAAAATAAACATTAATCGTATTTATCAGTATATATATAATATGAAATGCCTGTGCTAAACCTTTTGGCATTTGCTGTCCTCACTCATCTTTGTCAAGCTGCAAATCCAGTCAGCAGCTCCTCACAGGTCAGGTGTATACAGGGGCATTTCTGGGATTTGAGGACATTTGGGGCTTAGCCTGGGCATTGTAGAGGGGTTTAGGGGGTCCTCTCCTCTTGCTGTGAGGCGAAAATATTAACCACTGCATCACCGTGCCGCCGTTTATTTTTAATGTCAGTTAGAAAATGGCTACAGATTTGGCCCATGGCCCATAAACTGAGTATCACTGGATTACATGGTAATAAGGACCAGAATAATCATTTATCATGAGGAACGAATGAAATGCATAATCAGTTACTTGAATGGAAAGCAAACTGTGAACAGTATAAACACAATTTTAGAAAGACATCAAATATACAAACATACTTGAAGCAAACTGGTATTGGACTGAGATTGATGATACAGAGACTATTTCATATTTTACAGCTGCTGACTCACAACAGCAAACACTGATAGTCAGAGTTTGGTATTGTGAATTTTCAAGCCCGTATAATATGTAGTGTCTTTTTTTGCTGAAGCAGGCCTCTTTTTTGCTGTGTAACACTACTAACTGGCATGTTGCCCATGACCCTCCTTAGTAGCAGTTGGTTGTAACTGTGATTTGTGAACTTAAAGGGGAACGATTTTACACCCTAAAGTCAATAACAGGTCTTGAGGAGTACTGCATAAAGGTTGTATAAAGCCTTTTGTGGCTCCAGAGGGGGCTGCATGAAATCTTATCATTTGCCAGTGTTGGTTTGAGTCTGAAGACTACATGTTTGGGATTAAGAAAAAAAAAAAGAGTGTGTGTGTTTGTGTGAGTGTGTGTGTGTGTGTGTGTGTGTGTGTGTGTAGCTCTGTAGCCTGCTTCTCATCTCAAGCAAGGTTATATTAGCTGCTATAATAGCATGCATGAATCTCTTACCAAACTGGTTGTGTTGCATTATGGGTAATATAGGCACCAGGCGTTGACTAGGAAAAAGAATGTGTGGAATATTACAAAAACAGTATCAGTTCTGCATCAATTTTGATCCTTTTAAAATGGGCCCAACAGTGTTATAGGAGTGCAAAGACACTAAAATCATTTGCTATATTGTTAATAGTTATTTATCTTGTGTGGCACTAAGACACACAAGATACAGTAGGAATATATTTGTTCATAGTTTGTCATTTGTCCTTAAAAAAAGCACTTTTTTAAATTATTTTTGCTTTGTTCAAAATATATGATAATAATAATTTTTATTTGTAGAGCACTTTTCAAGCCTAAAGCACCAAGTGATTTTCAAAGGGGAAGAAAATACAAAATAAAAGCAATATTAACGAAGCATATGCATACATACACAAATAGATTCATACATGTGTAAATACACACAAAAAGAACTCAGTGAGAAGGGGAAAAAAAAAGAAAATAATACAAATACAATTTAGTTAAACATAACAGTATTAATAATAATAACATCAACAATAATCAAACACATAATACAAATAATTGTTTAGTCCATCAGCTGTTAGGAAGAGCCTCCCTGTAAATGTAAGTTTTGAAATGAGATTTAAAAACAGGAATAAAGTCAGCCAGTAGACCCAGACCAGCAGACTGAGCGGCCTATTGGGATGGTACGATGTCAGGAGCTCAGTTATATACTCGGGAGCCAGATCCTTCAGAGCGTTGTGTGTGATAAAAAGCACTTTTAATGGGTTCCAAAAGAGACTGGAAGCCAAAACTGTGAAGCCAAAATTGGTCTGATGTGTGAGAATCGCTTTGTTTTGGTTAAAAGTCTAGCTGCTGAATTTTGAACAATTTGGAGCTGTTCTGTGGCTCACACATTTGTTATTATTCTACTACTCCCACCACCAATGATAACAAATAATCATCATTGTCATTTGTTTTTGTGATGCACCAGTTTTGACATGTCAGGACCCTGGAAATGTGGAGCACAGTCACAAGGTGATCGCAGGTGCCCGTTTCACTGTTGGATCGACGGTGCAGTTTCTCTGCAATAAAGGCTACATCCTGTCTGGCAGCAGCATCCTCACCTGCTACAACCGAGATTCAGCCACACCCAAGTGGAATGAGAGGCTGCCCAAGTGTGTCCGTAAGTCACTCGAGTCAGAAACACTTATTTGCATGGGCACAAATGTTGCTGTTATGCTAATTTTGTGCTGCTTTTGTTTCTTTGGTGACAAACTGCAACTAATCCACATATACTTAGAACTAACTAATTCTTACTTCCAAGTACAAGATAAAAGGTCCATCTTGCCTTTCATGTCTTTGTTAAAGTGACTGTTGCCTTTATATGTGTTCATGTGAGTGTTTGTGCTCTACTTTTGAAAAAGAGGCGTAATAATATTATTGTGACGTAAGATGTCATCCTGTATCTCAGCTGAAAAGTACGAGCCATGCAGGAACCCTGGCGCTGCCTCCACCAGCGTTCAGAGCTCTGAAAAGGCCTTCTACCAAGCAGGAGAGAGGCTGACCTTCTCCTGCCGCTCAGGCTATGAGCTGCAGGGTGATGCCACCATCTACTGTATCCCTGGACACCCGTCACAGTGGAATAGCACTCCTCCTGCCTGCAGAGGTAAACCGTTCCCACAGAGTGAATCAAACTTTTTGTTTTTATGGTTGTCACATTTGAAAAACAATGCAATCTAAACCATATTACTGTTTCTGCCATTGATTGTGTTGCTGTTTGTGAATGCAAGGACTTTGTACTTGTTTTGTATGCAAGTAATATATGCACTGTGCTCTGTGTAAACTGACTAACTGCAACTGTGTCCTTGTAGCATCCTCAACTCAATATGTGAATGAACGCAGGCTAGATGGTGAGTCATGTTTCGAAAGATTGTAGTATCAATATATTATTTTATTTTTTTTTGGCATATTTCACAGAAATAACACCCGTTTTGTGTGTCTTTCCATCTAGTTGTTAATATGGATTATAGCATGGAGGGAACCAACATTGCCCTTGCAGTATTTATTCCAACTGCAATCATCCTTGTGGTTGTCCTCGGGATTTATGTCTACTTTGCAAAGTAAGTAGCGACTTGAGGCTGTATTTATTTCATTTGCTATCAAATGAGGTGTTACAGGATGTTCCCTGTTCCCCCACTCTCTGCTCAGACTCCAAGGGAAGACCATCAGAATGCCAACATCCTCGCCACCGTATGACAACATGACGGAAGAGTCAGCTTTCGACAACCCTATATATGAGAGTGGAGTAAGTACAGATGTCATGAGCATGCAAGACGTGGATTCACAGAACACCAGTGTGCTGTCCTGATCCTCTCCCATCTGGCTGTCATCCTGTCGTCATCTCATGTTTCACCAGCAGAGGGCACGCTCCACCTCACCTTTCATCACCATACCCATCATCAGAAAGAAACAGTGGTCTCAGTTGATGATGTTGCTTATGTGAAATGTAAAGAAAGGACAACTTTCCCCACTTCACTCTGTGGTCAGAGGTCATTTTGCATCTTGGATTCATACATTTCGTCCACTTGGAGGAGTGGGAGTGATGTGTTAGACTTGCAGTGCATCATTTACATCGTGGTATGTCATCTCTTACCCCAGTCATATAAATGTATCACTGTGTTCACACCAGCTGTGTAAATGCACATTTGCTGGTCTAAGCTGCTTTGCACCAATAACTGTGATTTTATTTAAAAGAGAAAACCCACAAAAACAGTATTAATAATAATTCATAGTTATAGATTCATTTGAAATGAGTAGCTTCTACACATCTAGCAAAGGGGCCCTTGATCAAAGCACTTTGTCAGATAGGATGGGTCAGTCTCAGTAATTTTACTTTGAAAAAGCTCTTCAGTAGTTTTACTTTTACTGTTTGTACCTGCTAATTGTTTTAACTTACTGATTAATCACAAATAAATGTATGTAGAGCCAAGCATCATATAGACATAGGTTTCTATGTGATCTTAGCAAGTTATCTCTCATTCAGTATTCTTTTCATGTGCTGGTCTCAGTTGTGACTTGAGCGTCCTCTCATCTTTTCCCTGCTCCTTCAGCACTGGCAGTCTCATTCTAGATACTAAATCCTGTCATTCTGTCCACTTCGGCCATACTGCTGAAGAATTATAAGGTGAGATCTCATTCTGATGCTGAGAACACACTGCCACCCAACCACCATATAGTTCGGACTACATCTCCCAACCTGCCACACATTCTGATCTGGTTTCAGTGCAGCACTTCAGCTGACGCTTTGTAGACAGTTGGCCTCTTGAGATACAAGAAATGTTTGTTTACACCTAAAACAATGGAAAAAGTATTTGCCATTTTCGTTTTTGTTGTTCTTTTTTTTTTTACTTGAACTTGAACTCACCCTTATTTCCCCTTTAATCCATTGTCATTCTAACATTTCCGTAAAGTTTATAATGTGCTACCATGGTACAATAACAACATGTCTGATTGTAACAGCTACATCACATGTATACTGATCATATTTTGTCATTAGTGTCTTTCTAGTATTTGTTAGCAGCACTTTACTTTGGGGTATATCACTCATTATTTTGTCATTTGCTTGTTTCTCAAAGATCCGGTGTGTAGGATTTATGGGCACTTATTGGCAGAAATGCTACTTTATACTCATAACTAGTTTCTTACCTGAAATCGTCCTCTCCTACAGAGTCTGCCATGTTGTTGCCCAGATCATACAACTCAAACACAGACTCTAGATAGGACCATTCGTGTGTTCACGTTGGCCACCATGGTTCTCCTACATGCTTGGCACACGGGAGAAGTTTCAGTCCACACGCTCACTGCCAGATGCCACTAAATCCTACACACTGAACATTTAAGAAAAGATTGATGAAATAACTTAAGTTACTAACACATTACTAGATATAGAAAGGATAACAAATAATCGTGAAGAAGAACTGACAGAATACTATCAGATAGATCCTGATGTTCATCTTGTTAGGCTTTCAGTTGGTATGCATGGATTAAAAATGATAATGGCAATTCATTTGTAGTTGTGTAGTTGTAAACTGTAACACATCTGATAATAACTCTTCTCATGATGTTACTATTTCCGTTTTTGTTATGGTCATATCAAATTGTTTGTGTATGTCTTCTTGTTTTAGGATTATAAAAATGTGCAAGACAATACGGATAAAAAGTATTTCTTTAATAGTAGATCATCACTATGTCAGCACCATGTTTCTATCTTAACTCACACAGGTCCATTCGCTGTAAAACTTCAAGTAATAGCCAGGGCTATTATTTGTTCAAATGACTGAAATCAACAGGCCTATATTTTGGAGGTGTCTACATGAGACAGGCCTTTAATTCCTTTCATACAAAGCTGTTGCTCAGCAAAGTTTAGGAAATACAATCAAATTGTTTTTTTAAACAGTACAAAAATAACTTGAATCATTCATTTGATTTAACTAAATCAGAAAGCGCATCAGAGAGACAGAGAGTTACGGCACTCGAGAATTATGGATTCCTTTGATCTGAGGACCCTTACGGGCTCAAGGAATATGAATAACTCACAGGGTAATCGAGGAATGGACACATAATTTGAGGTAGCCAAGAATCTGGTTTTATACATCCAAAGAACTTTAATGAAAAAAATGAACTGCTTGGCTACTAGACCAGGCATCTAATTGAAACAGGCCTTTATTTGTCAAAATGTGTAGCTACACCAGTCTAGTAAAAGGGACTGGATGTTTAACTGGGACTAGGCTTTTAATTGAAATTTTACAGTATGTCAAATCAGAAAAATACAATCGAAGATAAAGAACTTATTTGTTTCAATATTGCAAACGTAATTTCACTCTATGTTAAATATGTATTTGTGCATTACAAATTGTTCCCTGTTATTAAGATTCCCTTTTAACTGGGTTATTTGTCTGGTCTTTACAGGAAAAATGAAAAAGAAAAAGAGGTGTCCATTTAGAGACCTTAAAGCAAGAACTGCTCAAGCTTTGCCTTTTGGGACCCTCTCTGCACTGCTCATCTTTTTCCTCCAACCTTTTTGTTCCCACATGATTTCTTTCCATTTATCCCTTTGTGTGGATTACTGTAAATATGTCCTCCTGTCCACGGTCAAATCTGTGAATCTGTGGATCACCATGGTGATATTTTTATAAAGTAAAATGGTGATGACCGTTGGTGATTGTATGTTTTTTGAGTACTTTTTGATGACCTTATCCAGTAGCAATGACAGACTGAGAGAAACGATTTTGGTTGTTGAGATCTGTTGGATACAAATTCCCGAACACCCAATATTCTTTGGATATTTGCCATCATGACTTTCTTTTCTTTATGTGGATGAGTCTGCTATTTGTAAATAAACTGCCTGTCCAATATGAGTGCCTCACGACTGACTATAACCTGAAAAATCACACGTGAAAATGTTTGTAAAACTGAATCTTTCATTTAACTATTATTTTGTATTTGTAGGCTTGACATCCTTCACACTGTGTTTTCCCATCATATAGTTTATCTTCTAGGAACAAAAACAAATGATGCCGGATATTTTCCTATGAACTGATGTGTGGTTCCACCATCATTTGCGGACCCATCAGCTATGTATAACTTTATTCTCATATGACATTGTAAAGTCTGCCTCAAAAGATGAGTAGCAATTTGTTCATTTGTGTTTGTTCCAAACTGTAGTTGCACCTCAGCATTAGCAGACCCTGAGATAAAACCCAGTGATAACATAAAGCGATCACATGATTTGGCTAACTTACCAGTGCAGGTTGTGGAATGCAACATCAGTGTGATTCCTGCATTGCAACTTCTCAACAGTTAAAATTACACAGTGTGCATGATCGATCATCGTGTAACAAACAGGTTTTACTTTGGGTCACACTGTCGTGGTGCATCTGCTTGTGTTAAATTTGTAGATAGACCCTTATATCCTTTGTGCATATCCTTTATACTCTAACAAATCTTTCTTTCAGCATTGCAGCTGGTGCAACCACACCCAGGAAACCAAATCACCTTCAAATATCTATAATCCTCTGATTAATAATAAAATAAATTGTTGTTTAAAGTACTGTCATTGACTCATTAATGAGTAATTAATTGATATGAGAGTTGTTCATGGTTAAAAATGTACAAGAAACATTACAACAAGCCTTATCTCAGACAAGTCTACCCAAGTTAAAGGTTCTGTATACAACGTTCAGAGCATTATTGTAGCAGCTATTTGTTATGTAAAAATATAGTGGAGTAATGACATATTGAGCAGAGAATGAAATCACGCTACCTCCATGTGTTGTAATCCGAGCTTCTCCGTGGTCTGCTGTGGTAGCCAGTCCAGCTGGGTGCGCATGTTAAGGTCCAGACACACCAAACTGACTTAAGAGAACTAGCGTGATGAAGGCCCCATGCTACGTCGCCTGATGTTCAGTTGTAGTGAGTTTCTATGGTTACGTTGGAGCTCTTGCTGAATTGGAAGCACAAGACAAGTGGTGCTATATTAGCTCTCATACCATTCAAATGTTTTGTTTAGGGTTTTTCTATTGAATCTAATTTATCAAAGTTTTAATCCTACCATCAATGCACATTCTTTGTCACCAATATGCAAACGAGCGCATGGCGTCATCTAGCACTTTTTAGAGACTTTTGGAGCTAGTGCGAGTTTTCCAATGACCTGTATGTGTATCCCATTGGCTAGCTAATTTTCACCCCTCTGCACTGCACTCATACGGTAACACACACCCTCAAGTCCCACCTCTCTCCCCTGACACAGGCACTCTGTTAGTATTGTTGCAATAGTTAGCCGTGTTCATGCTGTTAGCATTGTTAGCTGCTGACTCAGCCACCTGCACTTTGAGAACTATGTGCAGGCAATCCCGACTCAGACTTGGATGTATGAATATGCTCTGAATGTTGCATACATCTCCTTTAAAGTCATAGCAAATGTTTCTTTTCTCAAGCCTTTGTTATGCTCATACCGTAGTTCTCATTCAACTGATTATTTGTGCATTATATTATAAACTGTATACAGTTAATCTCTGCCTTATTTTTGTTTAATGTCACACCAAACAACACACACAAAGATAAAATATAGAAAGTTAAATTCTACATGGAAATAGGAGGGAGATATAGAAATGTCTGGTGTGGCAGGACTATGTTTAGACTGTATTGAAGGTATCTTAGACTGAATTACAGATCATTGAGAACAGGGTCCTACAAGAAAAAAGGCAGCCTCAAACTATCTTCTTTCAAATGTAGAAGAATTTGTTAAGTACATCAAGTTGTCAAGGCTCATAGTTTACTTACTGTAGATCCACTTTAGCAGGCAAAAAGAAGCAGCCTTAATCATGCAAACAGAAACCAGCTCCTGAAGTTCCAATCTCTGAGAATGGTTTTCTACCCAGGACAGGTCATGAAGACTTCTACACACTCTTTTGGCTGCAGATGTCAAATTAAACAGACTAAGACAGACATCTCTGCATTACAAAAACACAATCAAGTTGACCTTTACACAAATCAAGACTCTAGCTATCCTATTGGGGGATCCATTGGGATTTACTCAGCTGATTGGGGATGGTTGCATTTAGCGTGCTCACTAGTTTTGTGTGTGTAAGAGAGGGTACAGTTGCAGCAGAAGAATCAGGTGTTTCAGACATTTATATCCCACATAAATCTAATAAAATCCGATCATATGAAGTGCAGCCAGAAGGTTTTATGACCATGTCAAGGTTTTTGTTTTTGTGCCTGTGTTTAGGTGGGAGCTGGTTTGTCTCAGTGGGTCATTTGGGAGCAGTCACCCGCAGTTTCAGCTGAGCTTTCACTCTGATGCAGGGGGTAGCGAGCAGTTTGAACCATTAAAATGTAAATTTCCTGTGCAGTCAGTCAAGGTTGAGGAAAGGGACCACAACTGAGGATGGGGTGTGTGGATATGTGTCAGCTCCTTCTCTTTGTTCACATGTTAATCGCAGACAGAATGATTTAAATTCAAATACAAAGAAGCTTCACTGGCATGAGAAACATGTGTTTACACTGCCAAAGCAAGTGTGACACAAAAACAAAAAAATATAAGTACAATAAGTGAAGAGCTTTTAGAATAAAGAAATGTGTCAACAGAGCTGTGTAACACTGTAATCAGATATATGAATAAAAAAACTGACTTAAAAATCCAAACAGAAAAAATTGTGATTTTGTTTTTACTCTTAAAACATATATAGATACAAGTAATGATAACTTAAGATAAAAATAGAAAAATAAAAATAAAATGAAACATTGATTGCTTCATGGTGTTGTTTAGTTTGAGATTCAAATTCAATTTATTGTCAATTACTATAAGTTATTATTATAATAACATTTTAATGAAGGCTGCATGTGATTCAGTTCCATTAAGTACAAACAATAACACCCTTTTTTTTTTTTTTTACATTACATTAATGCGACAGCCAATCAAATACGGATATCTCTTTACTCTACTTACAGCTGGGTAAGATCAGCTGATAATTATTAAAATGAACAACCAACAAATTCTAATGTAGAGCTAAGGAAAACAAAAAAATCAACTGGGGGTCAGGAACCATAGTGGAAAGTAAAATTTCTGTTTGCAAAATCTGCTATAAAATAACTTATACTGTGTTGCTATGGAGCCTGGATTTTGGTTATAATCCATTGCTCAATCGTCCTCAAGAGATGGTTAGTTTCATTATGGTGCCATTAGGTGGCACTCTACTACCAACATAGCTGTCCAAGGAGGGTCAGCTGCCTCAAGTGCATCATGAAGACCATCTCCATCACTTAATACTCCCACCATGCACTAGGCTGCTTGGTGTGGGGGGGTTTACAAGACAGGATGGTTCACAATTAAACTAAAACGCCCTACTCACAATCCAGTGGAGACCAGGACATGGCAATTAACCCACTAATACCGCAGACCATTAGACCTCCCTCTCTGTGTTGGCAGCCCTGGGGCGTACAGTACGGGGCTGTGGGATGCATATTATGAGAGATAGTTTAATGTAATGACCCATTCAAAGAGCTCTGCTGTACAGTAGGCACCGACTTGTAGCAGATAGGAAAATTCAGCAGCATTGTATGCTCAGTAAAACACGTGGGTGAACATATTTAAAGAAGTAGTTTGTCATAAATATGAGTTCTCAGAGGACTGTCTTACTCACTAGTCCCTTCCATTGGTCTCACCATACAGCAGATCAGTCTGTGTGGCTTTCTTTTATCCCTTTTGTGGGGGGGGGGGGGGAGTAAATATTTCCTTTCTGTCTGTTTCAGTCTTACATTTGAAGTTTAATCAGATTTATCAGGGCTTTGATGGTTCACCCTGAGGCTTCGTTCATTTTTTACTTCTGTGTTTTTAGCCGAGATTGACAGACAGCTCCCCCCTCCCTGAAGCATGGTTCTATTAATCTGATTAATGTGCCATTAAAATAGTACAGCAGGAGGAGAACTCAGTAATGGAACCTGGACAGATTCAAGCTGCCTCTCATTTATGGTAGCATTTATGGCAGGTGGAGGAGGAGCAAAGGTTGGTGTCGGGGTTTGGTTGCTCCGCTTAGGCTGTGACCCTCACAAGCCTGACCTTTGTTCACATAGACCTACAGTATATGGGCCACCACAGTTCTGTTTTATATCAGTCTTTTCTGTGCACCATCACCATAAGAAGAAATGAATACTTGTGCTTTATATTTTACGCTCTCATCTTTTTTTTTTTACACCTACAGTCCTTGACTGACTTTTTCATGATAGCTAATGGAACAATTTTCATGCAATTACTTTTTTCCCACTGAACCCACATGTGGAATAGATAAAGTAATAAATAAGAACAGATTTAGGAGTCACAGACGTTTGAAATTTCCATTTAGACATACTATTTATAATTGCCAAATCTTATTGTAGCATGACCATGATAAGTGCTAATGTGGAGGTAAAAATACAACATAACATTATTTCAATAATACTCAGTATAAACTCAGTATTTAATAATTTCACAGTTAACACTGAAATTAGGTATAACATTGTGAAATTCAAGACTGAAAGTGATTTATCTCATCAGTCTTTCAATATTCAATAATGTATTTGTCGTTCTTCTTTACCCCTCATTGCTCATTGAAGAAAATTCTCCAGTACACTACTGTACTGTATTTGTCACAGGCCCCGGGGAGTGATGGCTGATGAGGCAGGCGGCCATGTCATATCGCACAGACAGGGCTCACTGTCTTTGTTATTACAAACTGCCGCCTCAGGAAGCCATTTTGCACAAAACAAAGGGTAAACCCTCCGCACGCCTCTGGTGTTGCTTGATGTGGCAAGATGCCAAATCTCACTCTCCAGCATATGCAGGGGGTCAGGGCTTCCCTAATGCCCTCAGATCACTGAGACTAATGTCAACAAAGAAGTGCTTGAATTAGCTCCAACCACTGTAGTACTGTGTAAAGTGAAAATGTGCCTGAGCTGTCTTAGAGTTATCTTGATTCACACGACTCGTATAAACGGGAGAATGAAATTGTAAAGTGTATTTTTATATTTCTTGCCATAGGACAAGAAGACTGTCACTGTCTTAAACAACCTTTGTGTGCACAGAGTGTGTGCTTTAAGATTCTCCAGTCTTTCCTACAAAATGCCATTAGTGCCGCTCATGAGGAAGGGGTGTCTCTTCTTTTGCATTAATATCAGATCTCTTCAATTTCAGAATAGAACTGGCTTTACATGGCTCCTATCATGGTTCGTCTTTACATCTGCCTGCATAACACCACCAGTCAGACATAGCCTGAGATGTTTTGACCATGAACACGCTTCTTGCACTTCTACATATGAAGTGGAAGTGATTTGTTTTCTGATGAAGATATATATGTATATGTATATGTATATATATGTCACCTGATGATTAAAGGTTAAATTGTGTAAAGGTAGCATTTAGGTGCTGAGGATGCAATGATTGGATGTAAAGGGAGGATTAAACAGTTGTGTGGGTGAATAAAGCAGCAGGTTACTGGAATGGGCTGGCCATGCTGAACCCCAGAGAGAAAATTACTTAATAGAGGGAATCTGTCAATCTGTGTAAGCCCCTACCTGCAGCAGAAATGTATACACAAAACTGAGTAAAGGAAGGAATGAGAGGATGAATGGATTCATAGAAAGCAGGACAAAGGGATGAATGATGATGGTGGCGGTGGGTTGAAAAGCTAAGACAAACAACATAGCATGGGTTAATCAGGTATAAGAGGGCTCGACAGGGGCGGCCGTGGCACAGGAGTTAGAGCAGGTTGTCCTTTAATGGCAGGTGGTTCGATCCTCTGCTCCTCCTGTCCTCATGTCACAGTGGCCTTAAGCAAGACGCTGAGTTTATAGTTAGGCTTCCACCTTGCATGGCAGGTTGGTGCCATTAATGTGCAGCCCAGTCCCCAGAAAAAAATGTTGCAATGTCTGCATACCATATATATGTTACATTTGTACATTTCACTTGCATTCATCATATCAACATTTCTAATGTGATACAGTATAAGAGCTGACTTTGTGATGTGGAGGTGGAGGGAAGGGTAGATGGCGTGACACCAAGGCGAGATGCCTGCCAAGCTGCAGACAACTGTTCAGTATCAACAACCAACAAAAACAGTTATGTTTTAGCAACACCTTGCCTATTAACAGCGGCTTTATAGCCCCCAAACCTGAGTGTTTTCAGAGACCCATTACTGTGTGTCCAGCAGCTTTTCAGCCCCCAAATGTAGGTGCTCTACAGGGACCTGTGGCTGTTTCCTGCAGCTTCTTATCCCCCAAACGTGGCTGTTTTTAAGTAACCCATCTGTGATAGTGCCACAAAATGTCTACCAAGACATTCCTGCATTTCCTGCTGGGATAGTGCCACTAAAAGCAGGTATTTTAAGCTAAAACGTGACCTTTGCTAACAATAATCAAGTGGCTTTGTGCCTAAACCCAGCAACAGCAACACATAAATCATAGCATTACTGAAGAGTAAAGAAAGTTCCAATATGTTTCTTCTACATAATGATGCACAAATGTAACCTTTCTGTGGTTAGCAGAAACATATAATGTCAACATTTTTTCTGGCAAGGGAGTTGTAGTGTGTGTACTTGTGGATTGGTGAATGACAGAGATTGTAACGTGCTGTGGCTAAAGGTGCTCTTTAAACACAGTCCATGTAACGGATGTTTTAGCTGAGGTATGAATAAAGTTACTATGCTTCGCAACCCTCAGAAGTGCAAATGCTACATACTATATTTTATTGGATTAGAAGTGAATGAACCAAAGTTTATTTATAAACACAATTAATAATTAGTGGTGTTAATAATGCAGAGGTGCAAAGAAAGTGCCTTTCTGTGTTTTTTCTCTCCTCTACAGATGGGAAACCTACATAGCTGCTCTATTCGGATGTAAAAATAAGCATGTCTACTTTCTACTCTGTATGCATGTACGCTTGCAAGTGTCTGTGTGTGTGTGTGTGTGTGTGTGTGTGTGTGTGTGTGTGTGTGTGTAAGGCAGAGAAATCACACCGGTGTATTATCTGAGCCAGAGCAAGATAGGAGATGTTTTCCTTCCAGGATGCTGGGCAGGTTTGAGATTGAAGGGTCTGAACAGAGGGGGGACAAAAGCGAGTGAGCCAGAGGGCGGAGAGGAGAGGATGAGCTGGTGAGATGATAATGCAGCATGACACCTCTGAAATGAATCCCCTGGTTACCATGGCGAAGAAGCAGGACGGGACAGTCTCTCAGGAGACTCAAATAAAGCCAGCTGTAAATGATGTTTGATTAGTATTTAGATCATGTTCATGTTCAGCAAAGACATTTTGTCAGCCGTTTGTGCACCAGTCTGCTATTGTTCAGACTACAGGAAACCTATGATTCTAATCTTTACTGGATATTAACTTCATTTATATAATCTAAAGTGATTAATTGTTTAGCTTTATCATAAAACTGTGGCTAGATATATTGTGCCTTCATCAATATAAAAACTAACACGCAGCTTGCATCAATTAAACTTTACAGTTTGATACTGAATGAAATGATGTTAAGCACTTACTAAAGTGGGTAGCAGTTTTTTTTAGCTTTAATGTCTGTTATTGTTTGTGAAAACATACAGCAGTAAAATATGAGTCAGAACTTTTTATACTATTTCTGCAGAGTATAAGAAAATATACATTTTTTTTAATAACTTGAACTTCATTTTATTTATCATTTAAAAGATAATAGTCAACATTTTCAACACAGGTGCATTTGGATGTCATAGCTTATCCATCCTGTATGTAAATTTGCTGCAGACAATCCTGTTTGCCAGAAGCTTAAGCGCAGGGAGGTATCTGTGTACCACATAGCAAATATGGAGAGGGAGCGGGTGGCCGGGGCTGTCTTATTTACTCATGCACCTCAGCATATTAAGTAGATTTTATTTCCATTATTTGCCAATCATCTGGGGAATTTTTATATGTAAATTTCATAGCTGTGAAAACTAAAATGTGCTTATCTAAATATAAAAATTAGACTATTTACATATGCAAAGGGGTGCTATAGGAGGTCAAACTGAAACCAAACCAAAGTCAATAAAAAGCATATAGCTGGTATATGGAATATGGAGCAGGTGCAAACCAATTGAAAATAAAGCACAGATGATGTTGGTCAAAATGTTGAATATGTATTTCTAGGTACAGAAGCCATTGTGTGCATTATAGGTGCCTACTGTGGGAGAAATGCAGTAATTAGTTTAATAGGAGTAGAAATTATAATCTTTACATAATTTGGGGGAAGGATAGATGATGCTGTATGTGATGTTTAGACTGTTTGCGCTGTGCTCAAATGGCTACCATTGCCGCCTTTGCACATGTCTGTTTTCCTCTGTCAGCCAGGCCACCGATGGACTGCTTACAAAGCCGGAACTAATCACATCTGACTGCTATATGTCTTTGTCAATTACACACTAGGTGCCTCTTGCCCTCCTGTTACCACACAGTGAAAAAGATCCTATCACACAACCACAACAGACACCTGCTGAATGTGTACAGAGCAGTTATTTATGTGGAGCAAAAGCAGAGTTAGGAAACAGCAATATTGTCATACATTCATTCATTCACTGACTTAACTTGCTTATTCCTATTGAGTGCCATTGCTAAGCATGGGCTGGGAGCGAAGGGGTGGGGAGGTGGGTCTATCTCAGTAGATGCTGGCTGGTCAATAACAGGGCTAACAGAGATGGACAATCACTCACTCACACTTACAGTCAATCAGTTATAGCTATCCTTACCTGCTTTGGGCTTTAGGAGCAAACACAACTTGGGAGAGCATGCAAACACAGGCAAAGGTGGCCATGGTAATCACTTAGCATCCCTTTCAATACATATTAAATACCTCTCATAAACGACAATCATTCCAGTGTAACAACACCATTGATAATATGTGTTAATAAATGATAACATTGTAAATCTCACTGCAGACCAATCTAGTGTACTACTTATCTCATGAATGAGGTAATCATTTCAGATTTTAATGATGCAGAACTCAATACTTATTAAACTAAAATGAAACAATTACCAACTCCAGAAATGTCAAGCCTACTGATTAACACAGTTCAAACTGTTGCTATTCACTCAGTCATGTTGTCATCTGCTACTGCACAAAATATTTAGATTGCAAACTGATAACCAGCACACTATTGATAGAAAAACGTATGCATTTTAGCATGTTGCAGAAACACAACTGAACTTAAACTACTTATGTTGTTTTTGTTTTATCCTTGCAAGGCAGTAATTATTATAAATATATATATCGTTGACAGGAAGTCACAGAAGGTATCCATGACAGGTAACCATGCACCCAAAATAATTTGCAAATGTAATTATAATCATAAATAAACGTAACAAATGTCCATTATTATTACTACCACTTCTAGTATAATGCTGCACTGCAGTTCTGCATGTGGTTTGTCCAGATGGTATTGCCATATCCCTGCAAACATGGCTCACGGGTGTATTCAACTAACGTTTATGTCTTTATTATGTTATATTAAGTCAGATAGCCCAGTGAAGTCTGAGTAAGGTGTCAGTCATTGCTGCGCTGCATGTGAAATTTATCTATACACTAGTATTCGCAGATCCCCTGGTAGATGTGATCCCCCTCAATGTTGACCCCCAGGCTACTGCCTTGTATTCTTATAATGCAATACAAACCCACTTTTCAATCCAAGCTGTGAATTGCTACTGTTCCCTTTTAATCTATGTGGATAAATGCAAAGATGATGTCATTTGAACGTGGTGGAACAAGCTGAACAGATTGTGATTTTTTTTTCCATCTCCATCTAGTACAGATCTTCTCCTGTACACTACCTTGGTCATTTCTCCTCCTCATACCCTCCTCTTCCTCTTGCTCACTGTCTGGCCCATGTTGCATGTATGGGGGATGTCTGACAGAGACAGATTGCTCAGCCACAGCTTAAAGGTGACTGCCTCGCTCCTTGTTCCCTAAAGCGCTGGATCATTGGAATCCATCATGAGGAGTAGCACTGGTCTCCATACAGACAGATCACATGGAATAGACAACAACAGCTGGGCAGCACAACAGAGAAGAAGAGGAGACTGTATCTCATATGAAATAAAAAGACATGGATAGCAAGGTAGCCTGGAACCACAAGACTGGATGAGGGTGTGGTGGTGCAAATGCTGAAGAGAACAAACGCAGTGGAGAGATGGAGAGACGGCGATGCTGAGGAGCTTCACCTCTGGTCACACAGGAGTGTAGTGGGGGGCTGGGTGGGCAAGCGAATGGGGGGCATTTATCATTATTGGCTCGTACCTCCATCCCTTGCTCAACCTGACATCCCTCCTACCAATGACATAAATCATGATTTCTCCATAATAGATCCCCTTTCCGCCATGGAGGGAAAGAATGTGCTGTATATATCGATTTCAGTCTCCTCTGTCCCATATTTCGCCGCAGCCGTGATGCATAATCATTATCAAACATTACTGATTTGGAATCTGTGGGATGCCAGGTAAAGTTTGTTTTTACACAGCTTGATTTAGATGCATGAGATACAAAGAGGGGTAAACAACGTTGAGTTTGCACAGCTCGTGCACTGCTATTTTCTTTGTAATTTCTGTTGGAGCCATTGTGAGACTCAAAACCATCCAAAAAAAAAAAAAAAAGAAAAAAGCAATTATCTTGAGCAAGCATCTCTATTTTTTTTTTTTGTCTGTCAGCTTCTAAAATCAAAGAAATGTTTGTGCTTAACCTCATGCTTTAGGCACAAACACCCACAGCACAAGAATAATGTGACTTTATATTAAAAAAATAAATAAGGAAATGTGCATTTTCTCTTGAGTTTCAACCAGAAATCATCTCATAAAACCAAAAGTTGATGAGCGGCGAAACACAGGAGAGAAGATACCGTACAGCAGGTGATGGAGAACAAAAAGAGGACACTTCACTTTAACGCTGACTGAGCCGAGCAGGTATTTAAACATTAATAACTCCATTGTTAGTTTGAAGTTCAAGTTCATTTGTCAAGTGCTCTACATTTAAAGCATTAGCATACAGTACACACTGCTGTGCACCTGGACTGTGGCCAATTTGAGGTGAAGATCATTTTAAAGTGGCAAAGACAAAAAATTAAGGATAGGTATACTATTACTGGAGGATGCCCAAAAGACTTATAGTTTTACAAATATTAAAAAAAGCTGTAAATGTCAGCTAAAATCCTTGTTTTGTTTAAATGCAGCTGTGAAAACAGTACACAGACTACAAATGTGAATCCAACCTACCTGAATCATTAAATGTCATGAATATTTAAGTTGAGATCTTTTTATAATTAAACATTAAAATTTAATATCTTCTTTAATATGTTAACCAGGAGGCACCACGGGACTATATTTTACAAGCATCTTGATTAATCACTCACCAGCAAATGCATTTTCAAATTATACTATAATTAGTCATTTTATGTTTCAGTTGTGGCTGAAGATATATGAGGAAAAGCTGAAGGAAATTTCCATCGCAGGAATGTGATTTTTTTTTCTATTTAACAAAAATGTTTCATTAAAAATACATTAATATCTCACAAATCTACAGCGCACCATCAAAGAAGTGTTGATATCTTCTTTGTTGTTTTTTAAATAAGGAACTCTTTTGTTTCTGTTTTGCAGAAACAATACTCTGTCATATCCGCCAACTGCTGGATATTTCATGCTTCAAAGTGTTTTACTAGACATCAAGTTAATCAAACATTTATAATGGCTGAGGAGCAGCCTAACGGTGGCCTGATTTGTGAATACTTATTCATCATTTTTGCCGGCTCTCACACTGTGTACATGCAATTCCAAAGCCATTTGTAAAAAAGCAATCTAATATAAGTGTGTCAGCCTATTAGACAAAACGTCTAGCAGCATCCATTTGGAAAGCAATATCTAAATACTGCTTAAATCTGGTTATTGATTCTCCTCTATTTACTTAATGACTGTGTTGTTAGCTGGTTAAGTAATTTACTTTGCTATTTTTTTCTGCCTCGCTGCAATTGTATCTCCCTTACAATAACTTTTTCACACACATGCACAGTACCTATTGATATTAAAATTGTTGTTATTAATATTTGGACATACTGACATGCAGCTTCCTTCTATCCTTATAAAGTCCCTCTTCAAGCTCCCTTTAAAATACCCTATATACAAATATTAATACAAATATTTTTATATATTTTTTAAGCGGCGTGAATCAATGAATCGATAGCCAATCAGCATTGAGATCTTCCAGGGACATATGACGTCGAGGATGTACTGGCTGAAATTCATTAATCAATTCAGGGATTTCACACGCTTATGACGCAAGTTATTCACATGTATGAAGCTAGTCAACACAAAATATTCTAGTGATTAAAGTTGCGCGAGTAACCAGACGCAAAAGTTTGCATCGCGTTTGGTGTGAGCACAACATAACATTTGGCTTTCTGTTTTCTGCAGTGCTGCCTGCACTTCAAGAGCAGTGCACATCAAGATGGCTAGCATTAGCGTTAGAAGAAACATCAGAGAGATTCAGCCACGCATGTTTAAGCCTCAGCCAAATTCAGACTCAAATGATGAATCTGTTGTCACAAATCTACAGTCACCGTCAGTGCACTAAAATTGGTGACTAGCAGACGTATTAGAATAGTCAGTAAGTGTACTTTGCATATTTGCTGTTTGTTCGCTGGTTAGCTGGTAGGCTAATTTGCAGTGGCTGAGAACTGGTTAGTGTTTGTGACACATAAAATATGTTACGATGGGATTTTTGGTAGATAGTTGAAGGAATCTCAAGGATCCGGTTTGCATCAAAAACTGCACATTCTACCATGTTTGCTATCAAAATATTCAGCATGCTAATGCTGACTCTGTATTCACAACTCCGCTCTGCGCTGGGGGTTTCAGTTTTTTTTTTGCCAATGTTGTCTGTTCTTCGTCGATGTGTGTTTCCCATATAGAGTGAGTCCTAAAATGCGTTAGCATTTTTGCCCTCCTGGTTCCCTCATCTCAAAGTCAATGGGGTTTTTTGAATGGGTTTTTGTTTATGCCTGAAATAAGGTCTGTGGTTAACACAAGTTTAAAAGAGACTTTCACACTTTGTTCTATGACATAAAACATAGCAGTAAATACTCCACTCATGACTTTTGTAGCTTTTATGTGTCTTAAAAAAGGCAGTTGCTAATAAGTGGCTAAATGAGACTGTCATTTACAGCCGTGTGAGGTGTCGATGTTGAATCATGTGACTGTAGCATAGTTTGTTTGTAGCCTAACTTAAGACTTGTACCAATGGCCACTGCATTTAGGCTTCAAGAGTCATATAAGTGGTATTCATTTGTGAAGATCATCTTGCTGAACAAAACTTGTAAGTACTATAAATGTTTGTTTGCCACAGAGCTTATTTTCTGCAGTAATTCAAAATGCAATGGAATAATCAGATTTTTTGCGGTGGGAACCAGAGCAGTGCAAAATTCCATGTTGGAGCTCTCTCTTGGACACCGATTGGCTTTTGTGTTTGTGATGTATCCAGTCTATATGATTGCCCAGTGTACATTTACATCTCGGATTTTAGAAGATCATGGTCGAGGAATGTAAAAACATCTCTCTCGTAACTTTGCACAGACAGTCAGTAAAGTCAAGGCCAGACATTTTAGGGACATAAACATCAGACAAACACATTTTTGATGGGAGGGTGACTTTAATTATGCTTATAGTTTGATTATCTGCATTAGCACTACAGGATGCATAAAAAAAGCAAGTTTTTCATCATTTAATCCTATGGGAACAACAATAAGAAGTAAGCTCATGAAAAGGGAGAATGTGACTCTTTCCCCCTTTATGACAGCTCACTGAACGCAGTACAGATGCACTAATGGCACTTACCAAGTATTGTTTTCCATAAAATCTCCTTTTTAACTTCAACTTAATCTTCTGTTTCGACAATTAGTGGGTGACTGTCTCTTGCCTAATGAGCTGGGCTAAACACCAGCCCCCCACGACACTGCGCTGCAAAGCTGGTATAGACAATGGATGGATGGTTTCATGGAGACTTGGATAAAGTGTTGGTTCATGATCACACTGATATAAGTATTTGAATATCAAATGTTATTAATTTAACATGTGGAGATAAACCATATAATGACTTTAAGAAAGTGGAGGACTAGAAGATGAGCCAGATTAGATTCCTGACAAGCCCTACTTAATGATACCCAGGCTTAACTACATATATGAGTGTTAAGTACTCTATGAGTCCTATACAGATAGAGCCTAAATAAATGATTGGAGGGTTAATTGCAGTGTTCTAGGCTTTTGATAATGGACTGTATTTCTCTAACGATAAAACATGAGCATCTCCAAAGATCCTTCACTCAAAGTGGCCCTTGGTTTTACGGCCCAGGTCTCCACCATCCTCTAGCTGTCACAGCTCTCTCCAAGATGACCTAATTAGGAGAAAGGGCTTTGCTTCATAATTAGCAGAGTTATTACTTATCTTGCTATAAATATTGTCATAACGAGAGTGGATCCTTTGGGCAACCAGATCCCTGTTGTGGGACTATATCGGTGTTGGAGTACATCATGATGACTGCAGTGTCAGGTAAAGGACACTTGCATGATGTGCACACAATCCTATTGCACACAAACCTGAACTGTGTGTCTTCTGCAAGTAAAACAATCTTGTAAAGGTTATTAGACATCAAAAAGCATCATGAAGGCTTACAGAAACTGATGCAGCAACTTTTGTGATGTACTTGTTAAAATGTATGGGCTAGTGTATGTCTTAAAGCGTTAAAGCCTCTACTACAATCAGACCGAGCTAATATTAGACACGACCCCTTTAAACCCATGTTTCAATGCTAGCTGTCACACTCTCTCACTAAGCTGCTAAACTGCCCAGATGCATGCTGCTAAAGTGCATGGGTATGAAATGTCAGCTGTCTTTTGGGTTATATTTAAATGATAATGAATGGAAGTCACTGAGTGGAGCAGTGGGAAGGGTCATAAAGAAGTGAAATTAATCTCACTGACTGAAATTTTCTAAGCATGAGGTTGACATATGTAGCATAAGATATTTTGAAAAGATTTAGGGACTGTTTGTTATTTATGACGGGGGAGGGAGTGATGCAAAAATGAGGGAGGCATGTCAAATAGTTTTTGTAAGTACTGATGAGGGGTTTTTTTTTCCAATTATTTTTTATTTTGGCTTTTATTTGTTTTAATTTTAAATACACTCTGAACTCCCAGTCACACTGGTGAGTTTGAAAGACATTTTCTTTTAAAATCACCAAAATAACACCATTTATCACAGCCAGAAACTGTAAAAACAAGTTATCATTGGATTTTCAAATTTCTGCCGTGAGCTTAAACACATCATGCACAACGAAGGCTTGTCTTAAAAATCACTTTATTCTCTTTTCTCTCTTTATTATGTCTCATTCAAACCCTGCCAAAAATAAACTATTTTCTTCAGATCATGCAAAAAATATTTCAATACTTGAATTTCTGTTTTTAATTCTAAAGTTTTAACCTTTAAACGCCAAATGTTAAGTCTTTAAAATCTAATAATGTCTGCTGTGTCAAGTTACTGATATAGCCACTGTTGTGTGCACTTCTTTATTTGGGTAAAGCGGTCATTACAAGCACATGTTGCTAATGCCTGCTGTGGTGTATCTGCATGCATTCATTCATTCATTCATTTTCCCCTGTACCTCGCACACAGATCTGGTACTAAAAGGTGGAGCTGTGAACACTGCAGTCCATTGACTGGTCAATAGAAGACGGTCACTCTGCTCAGGGCTGAGTTGTGTCTGGTTTTGAGGTTTATGTTACGTAACTACTGTCTAATGTTCATAAAGTGGAGAGTTTTAACATTTATCTTAATCTTACAGTAAACTGTAACTATAAAATGAAAGGATGTTTTGCTGCCTCTTACAGCGTGTGCGACATCATTCTGTGGATGATAAACGAGGTGCTGACTTCCATCTGTGTGACAGGTAATGAGGAAATACAGTGAGTGCTGGACAGAGCAGTGAGTGACAACAACCCCGCCCACATTTAAGAGGACTGTTTGCAGTGGAAACTCTAGGGTCTAGGTACCATGTCTGAAGGGTCACCTTTGGTTCTAAAGTTACCATACTGAAAGTGTTTGGTGGAAATGGGGCTTTAGGTTGGCTCAAGGAAAAATATGTGTAGCTTCGGGAAGGGTCAAGATTTAAAAAGAAAGAAAGAAAGAAAGAAAGAGAAGAAAAAGAAATAGAAAATCACACCCCAGTGATCCCTGTCCTCTGATAAATACAGTCCCTTATTTATTTAAAAATGTGAGGGTGTACTCTGATTACCTTTAAGGGAGGTTTTGCAAGATGTTTCATAAATTAAAAAAAAGACTGAATTAGGAAAGTTTGTGTGTCCAGCATAAGGACAGAAGGACTGTGGGCATTTATAACTCAATTGTGATATTTTCCATTGTTGTTGTTTTGCTCTCATAACAGCTTACTTCATTTCATGGTCATGTTTTCTGAACAATGTTTTGTGTGGGGAAAACACACACACACACACATACACACACGCACACAGTCTCTGTCACAAAATACTGGATAAAGACATGTCACAAACCAGCCATGTGCTGCTTGTGAATGACCAAAGCTGGAAAGCTGCAGCTTGGGGTCTCATAACAAAATTCTAGTGACTATGATTCAGTGTATAGAATGCTTTGCACAAGTTAGACACTGCATATGTCAGGTGTGTTGTCACACCATTAAAACAGTTTATCAGCACTCTAAAAGTTATAATATCATTACACCATCAACCAGCAATATGACCAATATTGATATTTTATTTAATGTGGCAAAATATTACCTAACTGATCCTCCTTATAGGATCATGATTCAAATTCCACCAGTGAAAGCAGAGGGAGCAGTGCTTTGAAAATGTTCCTCAATATTTACACGTACATTAATTTTGCGTGATGATTAGGGTTTCTGTGTCAGACATAAGTGGATCATTATCACATCAGAGAGCATCAACACCGTAATGAATACCAGCACATCAGAAGTCTGGTGAGAGTTCATAACCCCAGCAACGGATGCACTCCACTCTCATTATGGGCATGGTGTGAAGTGGAGACGGTAATCACATGATACACTTTATCTCACTGAGGACAGAGTACCACTCTACTTCTATAATTGTCCTAATTGTGCCATATCTGAGAGGAGTGACCATGAAAATGTAAGACTCTTTAAATGAAGAGCTCTTACTGTTAATTCAGGAGAAATTCAACCGCATGAAATCCACCCAGAATATGCCCACTTAGTGTGTTGTATAAAAGAATAAAAGCATTTTGGGAAATGCTCTTATTTGCTTTCTTGCCTAGACTTACACGAGATGACTGATATCACCATGTCTGTCTGTTAAATATGAAGGTACAGCTGGCGACTGGCTAACTTAGCTTAGCTCAAAGACCCAACAGCTAGCAGTAGCAGTGATTGTAAAGTTCAGTACTGGACACATTGTTTCCCATTAGCTTAATCCATCATCAATCATTAAACAAACACCAAAGCATAAAAACCATTTCCTGGAATCTCCACTGGTTGCCCGGCAACTGGCCCTGGCACACATATCCCTCATAAAACGTGTTTTTACACGCAAGATTTTGTACCAGTTAAACAACAGAAATACAACAAAGGGCTGGGTGATAAAACAATCCTGATCATTTTAATGATGAAATCTTCCATGATAATGATGACAAATTTGTCATAGTTGATAAAGCTGATCTATTTCGCTCTTCCCTACCCAAAGCTAGCCTTCATGAACAGCCAGTCGTACTGCAGAGAAACAAACATGTGGTTGGTGCATGTTTCTGGCATGTTTCATGTCAAAATAACCACCTGTGTGGCGCAGCAGCCTACACAGAAGAAAAGGGGCGGCTACTGGTCATTGTCTTTATGCCTATGCAGAAGACAAAACAGCAAAACCGTGTGTGAGGAAACTGTCGCCAAAGATGAAAAAAATTGTACCAAAGAGAGATAACCAAAGAGATCACTTTGGTTATCTGGAAATGGTTCAGCTACCTAAAGTCTGACCAAGCACAGACCAGCATTAGGTGCAAAATATGACTGTGACCAGTCCTCAGCAGAACAGGAAACATCAACCTCTTTCATTATCTCAAAAGCTGGAGTTTACACTATCATAGCGTCAGTCTCGCATGAAGTAGTAACCGACCGCCCAGCCCTACTGCTAGTCAAACATCCTAGGTTAGACAACCAACAACTGTGTCTGCTTTTTCAACCATTAACCCACAGGAAATAAAAAATAAAACAAAATGATATGAAGAAATAACTTCAAGCATGGTTGAAAAACAAGGCTTTAAGAAGCTAGAAGAAGATTCAATGTACGGATTGCCTGATTGCCCTGATTTTTTCCCAAACACCGCTCCCTCGCCCTTGGGCAAAGTGAAGAGTTGTAAGTGAGGCTCAGAAATGTTACAACTTTGCTACAACCACAGATACGTGGTGTAGTCGTACGTCCAAACCATACATGAATCTCATAATGTAGTCAATGGACTGCAATTATATAGCGCTTTTCTAGTCTTAGCAACCACAGACGACCATGCAGTTATTATTACTTTTACTAAAAGATCTGTACTTCCTCCACCTAAGCATTAGCTTAAAATCATGTGTGTAGAGCCCCTAATCACACTTGATTACTTACCTTAAGAGTCGATCTCCGGAGCTATGACTCACCAGAAAATATCTTTTTAACCATTGTCGTTTTGATGACGTGGCACGTTTAGCTCACAGTATTTCTCAACCCATCCGTTCTCATCCATTCTTTGTCACACATGTGACACAGCAACAGCTACAGAGTTCTTTTTAAACATTGATGGTAAGGTGAGGAGTCGAGCTTGGGAGCAGGGAGCTGCAATTTAAGCGGATATGTACGAGCAGAGAGCAAGTGGAGGAAAATGAATTTAATTCCAGGGGTGGTGAGGCTGGAAATAGGACAGTGCCGTGAAATGCCGTGGGGTGGTGCGTCAAGGATGCGTTTCTAGCCGCCACCAATATAGGGTTATACATTGAAAATAATAGGGGTTTTTTTGATACGTGGTGTCACTGCCGGTGTGTATTGGTCTTCAACCGATGTAACAGTAGGTCCAAGTACATGTTGTTCAGATGACAAAAGCCATTGGCTCCCATGAGAAACATGCAGCACTGAAACACAAAATCCATGATCATTATAATCCATTACGTGTTAATTATTGAGCTTTACAGGTACTGGCAGGTAATTTTTTTAAATTTTGGACAGATATTGACCTGCAGCTAAGTTAGCTGGCTGCTGGCTGTAGCTTTAGATTTAATATTAGGCCTGTGTTACAGACATAAGACTTGTAACAACCTTCCTATCTACTCTCAGAAAAAAGTGAACCCTATATGTCTGACTTTCCCTTCAATTGCTGTTTGTTGAAATTCTAAAATTGTGTGTGTTTTAATGTGTGTTTTAATCCGTCTTTGTATTTATCAGGTGGCCATTCACAGAAGAATAAACTGACAAAAAAGTCAGTGTTGCAGTGCAGTTATAAACAGCTTGTCACCTTATGCAACAATGTGTAACAGCGAAATATAATAATTTCTGATTATTTAAGAAAAGAAATACACAAGCGATTAAAAAAGCATTTATAATACTGTTTAAACACAAATTATGTGCCTGAAACATGTAAGAAGATAAGTGGACCATCTAAGTGCTGAAACTGTCAAAGTACTTCAATCACACAGAAGAATAGGAGATGGGAGGTGTCAGTAAATGGGAGGGTTATTATGGCAGATTGTGGTGGCTAAAGCCTGTTGCCTCTCCACTTGCTCTCTGTGCTGTTTTACAGTGCACAGAAAGCCTCCTCACCTATAATGGCAGTTCAAACGTTTACCCACAAGTGTCATAATTTGCTCTAACAACCACAATTATGCCATTTATTTTTTTTAAGACATACAGTATATTAAATGGGAGCAACAACATCTCTCATTATAACTTGTATTAGTTGCCAGAGAAAGGATGTGGCTGAACTGTCGCTCAACGAGCATTAAATTTCACCCTTAAAGCATAACGTGTCTCCAATTTTGTGAGTGTAAAGTGAAAGTAGGGCGAGTGTTTCGCTCTTGACAAAACCAGTAGACGAGCAGGTGAACAAAAGCCAGCGACAGAAAAATTGATTGTTGAAAGAGTGATGTCAGCAGTCTTGAAAAGGGTCAGTTTTGAAGCAGCTTTAGGGTTAAAGTGTCAGTCGCTTGTTTGGAAAGGGTCACTCTGTTTTTATTTATTTTAACATGAGGACATTTTCTTGAGAACTTCATTTGACATGAAATCAAGTCAAGCAAAGTGGCTGCTGCTCCATTTACACAACCTGCTCTGTGCAAACCACAAGCTACTTTACTTCTTATTTCCATCCACACCAGTTTACAACACAAAGGTTTGAACTCATTTGTCTGCCCTTGTGTGGCTCGTACAGGACTCGAGTCAACCCTGTTTCTTATTCACAGCATGGCAGCTCTCTGCCTCTAATAATGGATAAACAAACAAGCGTGACGAGCCCAATGTGTATCAGTTCATAATTTAATTAGGTTTTGATGGTGAGCTCTGCAGGCATAAGAATAATCGAGAGGGCACATTGCTGTCAATGTCATGCACTGTTTGCTGTATTAGGATCCTGCACATATTGAACTGGATTCAATTTCATAAAATAATCTAGTGTTGATTTTTATTTATTTTTCCAATCTATTTGGTTTCCTTTCTAACAATACCCACATAAAATGTGGATGATCTTCCAACACTAGTGGCATCTTTAGTTTTTTTCCCTTTTTTTCAGCGGTAAAGAAATGTCAAATGTGAACAAGAGAATATGAAAAGGGAGTTCCTGAATTGTTCTTTAAAATAGAGCAAACATATGCAGGATTTGATATGTAAATGATGCCCTCTTGTCATTATTAAGAATTAGAAAATAGACCTTTTAAGCATGACAACAACAATAGGTAGCAACAGCCTGAATTGCCTTTAATGTATGCAGCTCGGTTTGCATCAGTATTGATGTTGACCTTTGGGCCGTGAATACGACTCCAACACCCGTTCTGTGCACTGATGTGAATGGACAATACTGAGCTGCTCTGGCAGGCATGTTTCTGATAAACCAGTGATCTCCCAAAGGTACTTAAAAATGAGCCAGACTTCATTTACATGATAGTATTGCCACAGTGTCTCAGTGAGCATGCTGGGGTCAGTCCAGTGCACTGTGGCATTAGATGGAAGCACGTTGGTGTTTGGGAGAGTGGGGGTGAGGGAAGGTGCACACCCTGAGGAATACAAGTAGCACATAACATTGCTGCTACCCAGCTTCCTTATCAGAAAGGAGAGCATGTGATGCACAGTGCTGTACAAAGTCAGGCTCTAGTCTTTGGATGGTGCTGTATCACAATAACACACACAGGTGCAGGAGGTTATATGAATATGTCTAATTACTGATGCATACTTGCTCCATGCTAATTTTTTGGCACACTGGAGTATTAGATTAATTTCTGTCGTAAAAATGTCCTCACACATTTCTGTACATGTTCCTGCACATTTTTACATACTTTTCATGCATGATACTCAAACAGAGATATTCATACTTATTATAACTCATAACCATTCACGTGGATAACACCTGTCACTTAGCTGAAAGTATGACCAAATTTCAACCCAAGGACTTACCCCATCCGTGATGAGACAGTAGGGGTTTTGGCACCACAGAACCATCAATAGAGTCCATCTTTCCATCCAAAGACATGCAGATTAGGTTAATTGGTTACTCTAAACTGGCTGTAGGTGTGAATGTGACAGTGACTGGTTGTCTGTCTCTATGTGTCAGCCCTGTGATAGTCTGGCAACCGGTCCAGGGTGTACCCTGCCTCTCACCCAATGTCAGCTGGGATAGGCTCCAGCCCCCCCACGACCTCCAAGAGCATAAGCAGTTACAGAAATGACTGAAGGAATGCATTTTAAAGGCTCTTAAAAACTATTTTCTTGAGCTTGCTTCTTGCTGTGAGCAACGGGACCCTACAGTCACATAACACTGTAGCTATTTTCACGACTGATAATGTATTTTGTGTTTTTCTTGCAGGTTTTGAAGTGGGTTTGACATAATTGGAAAAAGGTGATTATCGACTTTGGCAACTCTTGAATAAAAATTTGGTGACAGTTGTGGAGTTGTTTGTTTATGTTCCCAGGCCATTGTCAATCAAATCTTGTCAAAAAACACCCATACAGTCCTGATGAAGCAGACTCTTAAGGTGCTGACACACCAAACCGACATCAAAGAACTTGCCGCGACGAAAGCCAACTGTTGCGTCTACGTCTACATCGCCTCACGTTGCCCTGTGTCAGTTGCATTTGAACACACTACACGGACTACATCCGACGGCCAAGTGGCATGTACGTTCTGCGCCTGCGTGAGAGAGAGCGGAGTGAGAGAGTGGTACATCCTGTCAGCCGAGGGGTTTCCTATCTGTGCAGCCGAGCACCACAGCACTTTCATGGACTATTACATCCAGACGGTCCTGGTGTTTCCTCTGCAGGCTCCACTTCACTCAGCTGCCCGATAAACCCGCTGCTTCTTCCCACTTTAACCTGAATAACAAACCGGGGCTTGGTGCTCCGGTTGGATCCAAACAGAGAGCCGAGGCTAGTTCAGAGACTAACAGAGGCTAACTGGCTGTGCTTCCCTCCGGTCATGCAGCGGCTAACGCTCCGCTAGCCGCTCCCAGCTAGCCCCGGCTCTCTGTTTGGATGGAAGCTAGCGTAGGCTAACTAGCTGTGCTTCCCTCAGGTCATGCTGCAGCTAACACTCTGCTAGCCGCTCCCAGCTAGCTCCGATTTGTTATTCAGGTTAAAGTGGGAAGAAGCATCTGTCGGGCAGCTGAGTGAAGTGGAGCCTGAGGAGGAAGCACCAGTTAGCCCCGGTTTCACTACAGGCAGATTCACTCGCTACAGGGACGGGGAAATAAAACCTGAACAGCCAACCAGAGTCTCTCACCGACTAGCTCCACCGGCGATTCAACATGCTCAATCGGCTGAAAAGCCGCCAACACCGAAGGGCCGACGGTGCGGGACACACCACAAAAACTAGGCCGACAGACACTCGCCGAAGGCCCGACTTTGGTCGACGGCCGACTGTCGGCTTGGTGTGTCAGGGCCTTTACAGGTCCAGTGTGTAGGATTTAGTGGCATATGGCCGTAATGTTGCATATTGCAACAAGTTCAAACATAAAAATGCAACAGGGACTATCGAGAGCCAGTGTTTGGTTTGTCTGTTGTGAGCTACTGTAGAAACAACATGGCAGACTCCATGAAATAGGACCCACTCCGAATTTAGATAAAAACAGCTCATTCAAGATAACAAAAAATCACCAATTCTTAATTTCAGGTAATTATACACTAATGCAAATATAGTCATGAATATTATATCCCATGTCTGCCAACATATGTCCCACCAAATCCTATACACTGGAGCTTTCCAGAATTTAAAAAAATATATATATAAAGATGCTTTTCTCTGAACTTTAACTTTAGTTGTTGTTTCTTATGTAGTCATGAAATTCTAAAGTTATTGCAAAATGCCTTGGATTTGAGAACAGTATTCAGGGCCTTTAAATATTCTTTTAGTACACAGTATAGGTAATAATGGTAAGACACGTAAGTAAACTTTGCAGTTGATACTGGAAAAATGCCATACCACACTAAAATGTCAAAATATTTTGAAAATTTCTGTGGAAATATTCATACTGTATAGCTTGAAACCAATTTAGTTTCCTAGTAGGTCAAAAGATCAAAATATGAGTGACCTGAGGTCAGTGGATTAGATGGAAGTTGTGTTCTGACATTCAAAGGGAAATGGTTCTCTGAAAACAGATTGAAAACTCTCTTGGGGCTCTCAGTGTCGATCGTGTTTTAATGTAAACCTTCTACTTATAGCTATAGCAATTTTGGAGTGCTTTGCACAAATGAAAATTGCAAGGGAATCAGTGTCACTGTATCCTTGAAAAGAATCAGTGCATTATTTCCAGCCTTGTCTTAAACCAATCTCAAACTCCCACTTGCTCCAACACAATGAATTTACTAAAGGCACATTGTGTAGTTATGCCCCACTCACAAATATGCAAAAAACACACATTTTGGAACTCAATATATTCCTCTCTTTAAAATGCATGCACTGGGTCATTTCCTTGTGGTCATTGTTGGTAAAACGTTTATTCCCCTTTTCACCTGCTAATATAAATTACTTAAAAAGCCAACACAATGTCATCGAGATAGTTAGAGGTCTTTCCCACTCTGAAAAGAATCATCTCTCCCCTCTATGTTTTGCTCCAAGATTAATGGTCTGTGTAAGTGGAATAAAGCTTAGTTTTATAAGAGATGCTGATGAACTGACAGATGCTCCGGGCTGGGCAGGGGGCATAAAAGTGTTCAGTATTTCTGTCAAAACACTCCAAACATCCATAACACACTGATTCATATGGGCTCTGCTGGTTCTTTGGCATGGAGCCATTGTTCTGTGAACAGCAGAGAAACAATACCAAGAACGTCATACAACCAAAGTTTTAGTTAAAAAAGTCACTTGTCTGGACATTTCAATAAATTGGACTGCCACACTGGCTCTGTTTACACGTGGTGTTAACATACATCTTGGTGACTGGATCCAAAGGGGACAGCCCGACGTATAGATGTGATTGTACCCAGTGGGTCCTCAATGCGCCTTGAAAACCAATCTCTCAGACGACATTTGGAGGTGGTCTGGTCATACCGCCACATTTTGTGACTGTATGCTAATTTGTCCTGGGCTACAGTAAATGTCCACCTGCTCAGCTGACATCCTTGCTTATCCAAATCCCTACTGGATAATAAGCAAACTTTCTGTTAACACCATTAAACCAGTCAAACATAGCATTTAAGGACCATCTCTGGAGTCGCTCCCTCCTGGCAAACAGTCAATTCGACGTCTGCCTGCATAGCCAGCTAGTTCTCATTCCAGACTTTGGAATCTGCTGGGCAGCATCAGTTTGTTCCGCTGCCAGCAACAATATAATAAAGAGCTGAAAGGTCGAGGGCATGAGAGGAGGTGGATGGGTCTTACAAACCCTGGACTTTCACCCCGAAGTCCACTTGAGTTTTCCATGTGAGTTCTTAACTGTATTTTCTAAACCTTGCAACATGCTTTTGTTGCTTAAACTTAACCATATGCTTTTGTTGCATAAGGAAATAAACATAAAAACGAGGTGTTTCACATATGTACTGAAGGTATTTTGAAAAACGAATGAGCAGAAACTGTGCACGTACTGTGAAAACACAAGTATAAGACACAATGCATTAACAAGTCTAAATTTACATGCCATCCCAGATGCACAAGGTTATCTAGTGTGTCACATTTAGGCGTTTTAAAGTCCACTGAGAAAGCGGCAACATTTGACAACTTGGGATGAGAACTTGTTGGGTTAGCACAAGCTAACACAGCCCCAGCAGCTAACATCTAACACAAGCTGTAAAACGGTCCCAACAAACTCACATCACAACCAAAACAATTCTTTCATAACCGTTAGCTAACATTAGCCATGTAATGCTAACAGTTAGCCCTGTCATTGTGTGTGTGTGTGGGCGAACTATAGCCAACTGTCACCACTGCGGAGATCACACTCTGGCTCAGTGCATGTGAAACACTCCATAATCTCGCACAATCTGTCCCATCAAGGCAAACTAACAAATTGGCACTGAAGTGTAGCCTACATATAGCACATCAAAGTTCCCGCTGGTTAAAAACAACAACGCATTTAGTCTATGCAAACAGAAATGATGTAGGCTACATTTGACATCTAATTCCAGGTGTGAACGGATAGACTTGGAGCTGTCCACTTGTGATCGGATTATGCAAGACGCATGCTAATAGCAGGTGTAAACAGGCTTTGTGTTTCCATGGTGTTGATCCCTGCTGAGAGGCCACAGAAACAAGTCAGGGAAATCAGCAGGGGAGTGGGAGGCTTTTCTTGAGACTGCACACACACACACACACACACACACACACACCCACACACACAACCTAGGAATGGGTAATAGTGAGGAAGTAGGCTATACGAATATTGGGACTGGGAACACTAATATTTTAAAAAATAATTAAGTAGCATACTTTATGTGGAAAATAAATCAGTTCATCCATCAAATAAAAAGGGGCTGACTTTTACAACCATTGCTTGAACTAGGGTACCTGAAATCAAAGGTTTGATGGTTCAAATGGATGAAATCAGTTTTATGATGCCAACTTTGCTTATGTCCCAGTAGCATGTCCTGTTTTTCCTTAATAGACCAGCATGTAATTTGCAGGTTTATGTGTGTGAACACATATGTGTTATACACCTCATGTGCACATGCTGGGAGCCTGTGCCTGCGGTCTGCACTTTGTACTTAAGCCATAGAGGAGGATCAGTGCGCAGACTGGGTAACACCCATAAAAAGCAGGGGGCCTTTATGCACTTTCTTGATCCCTCACTCTCTTCCCATTTGCTTTCCCCTCCCCCTGCCATGACAGCATGATTAACCATCAGACACACAATGGGGACACATGTCCCCATAGACACGACCAGCTCCCTCAGACCTGTACATCCTAATAAGGATTAGGCAAGAAGTTAACAATGAATGAAGAAGTCCTCCAGGAGCCGTTAATTCTATTCTGCACTGTGTCACTTTTCAACCTAAGCTATTCACAACCCTGTGTTTGAACATAAGGTATAATCCTCTTAAATATCAAAGGTGGACAAATCATATTAATTTAGACATTGCTTCCACTGGCCCAAGGGCACATTATGCACTCGACACAGAGCCCCAACCTCACCATCTGCTGCGCTCTCTCACCTGCCTCTGACTGACAGCCCAATGCACCCAACTCTTTATCCGCACTGCCTCTGTGATTTTCTCCCTGTATATTTGATGTTTTCAGTATTTCTCAAAGAAAATAGAAAATGCAGAAAGTAGAGTTTTGGATGGATATGATTTCTGCAAACTTTACATGATCACTGACACTTGTCATGGATATATCTCTATGTTGCAACATGCTGCAGTCAACTACAAGATATTAAGTTCATTAAGCTTGCGTTCATCAACTATTAAAGAGAGGTTTGGACCACTTCATCAGAGGCAATGGTGAATCTTACAATTTTCCCGGTCTTTCTTTTGTCAGAGTAAAAATATAAGAAAACATAAAACATGTTCACATAAGACTTATTGATATGCTAGTCATAAGAACATAGTTTCTTGACCTTAGGTCTATCTTTGTTTCGAGGCCCTTATGAAGCAGCAGACATGCTTTTCTGTGATGTAATTATGAAAGCATACAGCGCTATTCTTCACCCGAATTAAACCTTGGAAAATCCATTTTGTCCACCTTGACTGTGACAGTCTTTTAAATCTCAGATTGCAGATGCAAGAAATAGAAACCAGACAGCTTTAGTGAAAATAATACTGCTCCAACATTATTCATTTGATTTTTTAGAAGAGTACTTCACCAATTTGGCACAGTACTCCGAAGACATGTCATATTCATTATGGGCATTTTTTGGTTAGCTGCTCAACTAGCTAAAGTCTCTAGTGTGCCTGCTCTATGGGCACAACCATGCATAAACAGAGTGGAAGATCCAGGAAGTTTTCTATACAGAAGGCAAACTTTTTGAGCTTCAGGAGCCGCTGAGCAACTTTCTTAGGAATAAACGGGGCTCCACCTCATGTATCTATGTTTAGGTTTGTTAGGCTAGTAACAGTTAATGTAGCCTCAAGCATTGTTCTTTTTTTTAATAGAACTGAATATGGGGTGCTTTCATAAAAGTTTGAAAAACTTACTTTTGATTACAAAATGGAGGTGAAACATTTAAAGTAAGGGAGGGTAGAAAGATGGCAAGAATTTGGTCCGAGATCAGAGCAATACCACTGAAAGACATATCATCAGCATCATTGTCCTCTTCTCTTCACTGGTGTTATATCTGTCCACTTGTGTGGCCAACTTCATTTCCACTTGAATTGTATCAACCTTCTGCCAGCCTCTCAAAGAGCTAGCATACACACTCTGACATGAATTAGCCGCAGATTGACTGATACTGCTTCACCCCTGGGAATTCACCAGTCCCTGGCTTTTCTCATCCTTCACTCTTTTCTTCTTCCCTCTTTCCTTTCGCACCACTGCTTCTGGTTGGCTTTCACCCTGAGCTCGTCCTTGTCACTCACCGGTCTGCGAGACATCAGGCTTTCCTCTTTGTCTGACAGACAGGTGCTAGCAGTGTCTGATGGAGTAATTTGCCACAAATGTGCAAAACATGACTGATCAAAGAAATGTCATCCAAGGTGGTGGAGAATAGTAGAGTGCTGAGGATGGAGAAGGGAGGTCCATTTCCATTCATCACAAGTACTGACAGATGGTCCCAGTTCTCATTTTCCATCTTTCTATACCACGTCCCTCGGCTCATTAATGCTCTATATCCTCTACAGGTTGATTTATTCTCCACTTGGAGTCGGTGCTTACCACCACTTGAGAAAACAACCTGTGCACTTGAGACTGTTGGACCAATCATAAAATGAGCCTTAAGAGAAGCAGCCCTGTATGATGAAAACAATAAATGTGTGAAGAATGTGTATACACCTTTTTCCATTGCACTTAACATTGAGACCTCCTGTTATCTATACTCACATGTAAAAATAAACACGTTAAATGCAGTTTTATTATGACAGTGAGTGGGTATGCTGTATGTCATTTCTCAGTTGTTTGCTGACCGTAACACCAGGCATACATTGTATGATTTAAGCCCATTTTAGAAATATTGTTTAATTCCATTTTCCATTGTACGAGTACACCGTTTGCGATGCAAAGCCAAAGCTCGTGATTTATTGTGCTCACACCATACAGTCCAATCGTCAAGCCACGACCTGAGTGCTCACACTATACGTATGTAATTAATAATAAAATAATAATTAATTAACAATAAAACAGCCCATCAGCCCCAGTGAACCGTTCTGGCTGTTGACAGTTATCTGTAAAGATTCATTTGAAAGCTCCTGGACAGATAAGAGTTTGTTTGCAAGCAAAGGCACGTTCATAATAAAGTACATTTTTTGAAAGAGTGGGTCAGTCCAAGTTTTGATTCTCTCTTTCTACTGGTATCTGTCTCTCACACGCATATGCACATACACACAAGTATACTGTAAGACTAAATGACTAAGAAGAAAAGTACTGACTTTGCTGAATGGATGACCAAATTTTTTGAAATGTCAGATATAAGTCTAAAAGTCTGCTGGCTGGTTGGGAGCACTTGATTGGGCCATGATTGGTCCTTGCTCCCGTCTACACACTGCGCGGAAATACCTGACAAAACTGGAATTTGAACCAACTCCACAGTGACTCATGTTGCTCAAAAATCATGTGAGAAACAGGCTTAAATCGTACAGTATCACCAAGCCTAATATAATAACCAAATAAAATGCACAGTAATGGATGGTAATGACCAAATTGTCCTGCACTGTCATCCATGAAAAAAAGACTTTAATTTAGAGTACATGAAAGATCTGTCAGCACCTACCTTGGCCACTGTTGAAAAGGTAATGTGTCTGCCTGCCAGAGACTGAAAATAGGTTTTCTCTTTAAATGACTTTTCAGCTGTGATGAACACATTAGTTGTATCTGATTCTGGGCCAGTAGTAGTCAGGTGGCAGAGGTCACGAGACAACAACCTGTCTGATGCCAAGCTCTGTGTGATATGATCCATTTTCTGTCAATGTAAATTTGCATCAACCAGAGCAAGGTGACCACGGTTAAAATCAGAAGAAACAAACTAATTGTGTCAGTGAATGCATTGCAACAAAGATGCTATTTACATGAAGAATAAGACTAATCTATACAAAGACAATCATTCTGAGACTTTGTTCGCATGATGCGTCACTTCAGAGGATCATAGCATGCCAATCATGGATTATCTGGGGTTCAAAAAGAAAGGAATTGAATGATGGGTAAGAGTTTTTGGTTGTAGGCAAGCAGAGGTGTATCAAATCACAGGAGGTACACAACAGATGCGGTGGAATAAAGCAGCCTAATCCTCTGGGTGGGAAATTATTTTAGGGGATTAATAGAAATCAAAATGGTAATCTGATATCATACAAACTTTTTTTTTTTTTTTTTTGTGGGGAGGAAAGGTTTGTGCTTGTTGATAATCATGATACGTGTTATTGATTTTAATATTAATCTTTTACCATGCCTCATTTGTGTATTAGTATTTTTTTCATGTCACATCAAACTGTCTGTACTGACTGATCCTGTCCTCATTTTATTAATATTATTATTATTATTATAATTAAGCATTATGTATGATGTTTTTCATACTGTGAACTCCTAAGGTATTCTTAAAGGGAGAATAATGCAAACTTGCAGCTCAAACGATCCTGTTTTTATTGTATATCCCCCAATTTTGTGCATATCTTGTCATTTTTATCATTATGCTTTGCACTATTAGAAAGAAGTTGACAATCCATGAACCCAAATGATGAAAAGCATTGGGAATGGGGGAAAAAATGTAATTTATACTAAACTTGTCTCAGAACATTGTAAGGGACAAAGGAAGGAGAACACAGCACTTTGGGCTCTCCTCACAGTTCCTAGAGAAAGAAAACTGAGCAGCCATGAAGGGGTCATTTGCCTCCTCTCTGTGTAATGGAGCCCAGGTTCTTGCAGACACAGAGGAGGAAAGAAATCAATACGCAACAAAACACTCAGGATCCAACACAAACACCTCAACCAAAGGCCATCTCCCAAAGTCTGCTGTGACCCTGAAATGACCATATTCTGTTATTGTTCCCCTCATCTCCATTGAGAGGATAAGACCCACACAGAATTGATTGTGTCTCCACGAACTGGAGATAGCCATTGATTTCCCCTCTTCTTTTCAAAAAACAGGAACGCTTTGTTCAACTGACAGATACGTCTTCCTTCTCTCCCGAGGTGGGGATACCCAAAAGCATTCTGGGTAAGCAGAAATGTAGTGATTAGCTTAATTGCTTACCACATGGTTGAGCAGGAAAAGGTATGATCCCAAGTCTTTCTGTGGTTGGGGGAAATTCCAACGAGCAGACTACTGTCAGCCGTGCAATATTCAGAGACCAGTTTCTCTACAGAGGCTGTTCTTTCTCCCCAGGGGTTTGATGCTGATCTTTGACAACTCCTGATGGGCGAGTACAGTGTCATGGCTTCTTTTATCTCTCACTATGTCCAGAGAGAGCGGCCAATATAGGTGCGCTGCAGAGAGGCCACTGACACGAGCTGATCGCAGGTCCTGTGATATTATCTGGGGTCAGATGTGACAAATCAGTCAATCACTCCTTCTTCTGGTCACTCACTCTCTAATTCTCACTCGCCCCTCGCGGGAACTGGGAGGTTGCAACTGATCAATCGCTTGCAAATAGCTTTATTGACATGACAAATGAAACATCTGCATTGACGAGGCTGTTTGGACAAACAGTTGGCAAGGTACCAGTGTTGGTAGTGTAAAGTAGTGTCAGATACAGCATTTCATCAAAAGAGATTGGAAATTAGTATGATATGAGATCATGTACTTATTATATTGCTGCTGGCCAAAGAAAATCGTGTATGTCCACAGTTAGCTCAGTAAATTATTTAAAAAATCAACTGAAAATGGAGAGGTTGTAATTAGTTCATTAAAAGTTGATGTTTTGGAGATACCACATTTTTTCCTGGACAGCAATGGTCTTATCTTAGCATCAGTTTACATGGTTGTGAAATATCCAAGCCAGTTCTCTCCTTATATTGTATATCATTCAAATTTCACTGATTAAAATAACAGTAGTAATAATAAAGTGTAAAGGAATAGTTCAGTATTTTTGGAAGTATGCTTATTTATTTGATTTCTTGGTAGGTTAAATGAGAAGATTAATATCACTCTCTTATCTGTACAGTAAATATATGATAGAGCTCGAGGCTGCTATTTTAGCTTAGCATAAGATTGAAAACAGGGGCAAAGAGCAACTTGGCTCTAATCAAAGGAAACAAAATCTGCTTAACTGAACCACTGAAGCTCAATAATTCAGATGTTATCACTTTAGTTTAATTGATACAAAAAAAACCTCAGTGTAAAAATGATAATTTACCTTTTTACAGGCGGTTTGATGAAGGTGTGGATGTTTCCAGTCACCTCTCTGTCAGCTCTGCTAAATTTGTGCTAAATTTCTGCTCTTGTTTGTATTGTGAATGTGTTGCTGGAGCATTTTGCAGTTGGATTGTGGTTCACATTTCGCTGCGACTTACTCATCGGACGAGAAAATCAACTCACCATTCTGTAAACTCTCCTCCCCAGTGACTCTGCTAGCTGGCTTGATCGAGGTTTGCAAATGTAAACACCAATGAAAAGATGGCGAAGATGGGCATCAGCTACAATCCTGACCACATGGACGAGCGATGCCATGTCTACGTCCATCTTTGCATCCATATCTACATATGAAGAGCACTGTGGCAAGCAGACACAGGCTGCAATCCCAGTCGTGTAGATCTTTCTGCCGGACTAGCATCCTGCTAGCCATTGTACTGGCGTAAACAGGGCTGTTTCAAGACACTCTGGGGGCCCCAGGCAAGAGGTACCTGCCTTACCTGCCACAAAGAGAGAAATGTGAACGGCTCGTTTCTCCTCTGACACATCACATACCTGTGTGCCGCCACGGCTTGGCTGTTCAGGTATTTCTGGGCAGTCATGAAATCAACAAAGAGGAAATTATTGAACCTGGAGCTGGACTTCTCTGTCGCCGGTAAGCCGTTATCTTGCGCCGTATTTGACAGGAATACATTCCTGTCTGTGTCTGTGACCCCCGTTCAACCCACAACTGGCAGGATTCGCCTTTCGTTTCTGCTGCTGGTTGAAATCTGTACTCGCACAGCGTGCCCCTGAATGATTTGTTTTGCTTGTGCAAAACGATTTTTAGTCACAAATGTGAGTAAAATGCTCGCATGTAGAGCTCTGTGGAAAACAAATCACTGTAGCATATAAACAAATATAGCTTACAAGTAAAAAGAAATAAATAGTAACTTTCACTGCTTAAAGATACTCAATAGCTCAGCTAATACCTGAAAAGTGCCAGGTGGCCAGCGTGCGCGCATGGACACTCACCCTCTTGTGATTGGACTTTGAACTTATCCCACAGTAGTGGTACCTGAGGCACCATAATACTACGGTACTCCAACAATGCTCACGCGGGTGGCAACCAATCATGCAGGACATGGTCTCAATTTGCGTGACGCGTGAAAAGAGACAGAAATGCTGTGCAATCCCGCACAATGTGGGACGTCTTATCACCCTACGTCCACCGCCACTCGCAAGCAGCAGCTAGTAGGGGGCCCCATTAGGGGGGATTCCAATATGTTTTCGTTGTTGCAGTGTCTATAGGGGTTCCATCATACTGTCGCTGATATGGACTAATGTCAGCCGTCTCTGGGGGCCCCCTTCCAGCTCGGGGCCCTAGGCAATTGCCTAGTTTGCCTGTCGGGTTGCAACGGCCGCGTAAACTGAGTGGCATCCACGCCCGTATCAGTTTCAAACAGCATATTAGAAACTCACGGAGGACTCAGGCAAGAGATGGGGAAGAGGTGTGTGCTTCATGGTAAATAAGGACATGTGTGACAGTGAGAACGGGAGATGCTGTTCCATTTTTGCTCGCCCTGTGCCACCAGGGGAACAAACACTGTGGACAACTGCTGCAGGCCATTCAGAGGCAGCAGCAGAGCAGAGTCCCTAGACGCTAGGAAGTTATTGGTTTGATCGACATTTTTTTGACAAGTTGATTTGGAAAATTATGAAAAACATATTGAATAAACTGTTAAATAAAAATGTTCGAAAATGCCCTATTTTTTCCCTGTCTTTTTTAGCACATAATGCAAGATATGTAAACCATGTATGTTGTTTTGGCAAAGACATCTGTATTGTGTTAAACCAGGCTGTCTCAGGCTGAGAGGGAGTATTAGACCCCAGTCCTGCCCTGTGCCATTAAATATAGGTAGGAGCCAGAAGACTGTAGGAGGTTTGAATAAAGAGCAGCGAGGGTGCCACAGCTATGTTTGAGATGTACTTTGTTATGAGCATATGTCTCAGTCAAGACGCAGTGGGCATGGCGGATACTCCATTGTTTCAATCCATTAGCACTTTTCTCTGTGCGCTCCCCTGACTCCCACCACCCACTACCCTGCTGACTCTGGCACTCTGGTGGCTCAGAGAGTGACCAAATGTGAAATGAATATTATATTATGATGCATATCAGCTCAGATGTACAAAGTGTATCTGGCTAATGTATATTGTTATTTTAATTGATTACTGGTTTATTCCTGGCTTGGTATACCTGTTGTCCTCAAATACAGGCAGTTGACTTTGTCATACAAGATAATGTTTCACAGCAGACAGGCACAGCTACAAGGTGTGAAGCATCAAAAGTATGTCTTTAATATTATAGTCAATGTAATTCTGCCCCTCCCTATTGTGTGACCAATTAACTAATTTGAGGAAAAGACTATTTTGTAGCCATAATGCTTGTGTAGAGCCAGAGGGCATGCTGTGAGAAAACAGATTAGCACATGAGCATTGTAGGGGCTAAATGCATGAAGACTTCTGGCTCTGCCTCAGGCCCTGCGAAAGCAACTGCTGCTCTCTGACATCAGCAGACAATTATACAGCTCTTTTTACCTGAAATAGAAAGGTTTTAACATTTCTCTTTTTTCTCATTTTTTGGCATGTTAATACAAAAAATAAGAGGTCTGGCCCTCTGGACCTTACTTGCAGAAAGCACTGAAAATGTAAGCTTGAGGTAACCAATCTACCTCACCTGACCAATCTCTAATAAAACTCCCCTTGTGCAGTACACACATTTATACTGCTGTCTACCGTCTCATTCCAGAGTTGTAAGAATTAACAGAGAGCTCTGCTCGTTGTCCTCCTCTCTGCCCTCTGGGCCTTTAAGCAGCCACAAGCGAGAACCCACAAATACACTATTTCTTCAAAGTACTCCTCTCTCTCCAGGGATATTGACCCTGCCAGTTAAGTTCTGGTCGGCTGCGCTCCGCAGAGATGTTGGGGACTGTCAGAGGAAATATACGGTCCTTGTCTGGAACCCAGGTGTGCTGAGGCAAAGTGTTAAATTTGGTCATTACTCTTGTAATAGTGCTTTTATGTTTCGTTCACAAGGGTCATGTGTGCGACCGCCACAGCGGGTCTTTGTTGAAAGGTCTGCAGACAGAGATGTCGGCATCAGTTGTCAGGAGGATCATATTAAAACAGCTTCCTATATCCATGAAGAAGGCTGTTGTCGAATGTCAGGTAGACAGCTACAGACCCTGTTGCAGAACTGAAAGATTATAAGGAACACTGGTGAAAAGACAGTGGTAAAAAACAATCTTGGATATGAAAACATGGCAATGGGATAGATCAAAGCTTTTGTGGAATGTCGGACAAATCATTTGTGCATGTGTTTTGTCTCTGTGTGCAAATGCGTGTGCTTGCTTGCATCAACATATGCATGCATGTGTTGATTTGTATGTGCCCACTGGGCTGGAGGCAGGGCCAGGGGGAGGAGATGGTAATTCTAACGGCTTTTTGATGTAGATAAATGGCTTACAGATGGCTCACTCAATATATTTAAATGAGATATGAAAATAGGGGAGGGGCTATCAATAATGGGATGGTTCCAGGTGTAGCAGTGAGAATGCATTGATCAGTCTACCAACCAGACACATTTTAAGCACCACATTTTCAGAACCTTTTTTAAATTTGGAAAACAGAATTTCAGTCTTGCCCCATGATAGCTTAGTCTTTATGATAAATTAAATCTGTTATTAAATGGAAATTGTAGGTAATTGAGAATTTAGAATGATATATTTGCAAAGATTTAAGGAGTTGATGATTTTTGTGTTGCATGTTATTGGTTGTTGGATAACTCTATCTTGTAAAGCTCTGGTGAAATGAAAATTCCAAAAATCAAGGTAATTCAAATCTGTTCAAGGTATCCACATACAATGGTTTGTATGATATCCTACAAAAATGCACACATGACAGTTTGTATAATATCCTACGAATACACGCCCCATGAATGATGTTATGTACTTAATGTAAAGTTACAGAGGTTAGGTTCAGGCAAGTAAAGTCACTGTGGTAAGGTTGAGGAGAAGAAACATGGTGAGGCTGTATCTTAAAATGACTCGAAGTTCACTCAAAGTTCACACGGTTCTGAATGCCAGTCTCCTGGGGAATGTCTTGGGGGGAAGTCCCGTGTTTTGTCACCCATCCAGTGCACCAACCTACCTCCTATGGGAACCGCTTCCCTCCTTAGTACTGCTGGCACATTGGTCACATGAGCACAGCCTTCCCAAATATAAAGGTTTCACATTAATTACTGGCTAACGATTACAAAGGATATGTATGAAATTTGGTGTATGTCTTTCCATGGGAAAAGGTACGAACAGTGTGTGAGACCAGTCTGATCTATTCGTTAATGTGTACTGACATAAATTGTAAAAAAAAAAAAAAAAAAAACAAGAAAGAAAGAAATCAGTGCAAAACTTGAATATACAAATGCATATAAAACCATCCATCAACAAAGGAAAATGCCAGGATATCCACCATTGGAAACAGCCTCTGGTGGTGGTATTACACATCTCTGAAAGATCCAGCAGTCTGGACAGTTTATGTCTGAAGAGATAATCCTCTTCATTCAGCCATCTCAGTCTGCAGACAATATCCTGGAGGTAAGAGCTGCTAACACATTCCATACTATAATGTACGACCGGTATAAATTGTATTTACCCACGTTTCACCTTTAACATTGGGCTGGAAAAGAAGCCCAAATGCGATTATGCACATGAAGAATTAATCCGGAGATGAGCACGGGGTAATGTATGGTAATTATCCAACAGGATATTCTTACATAGCGATTAGCATATCTGGGAGGCCAGACAGGGATGGGAGGGCAGTCTGAGAGGAAGGAAAAGGACACAGCTGCTGATAAGAAGCCCAGTTTGTTGGTTTGGTCTTTTTTATGTTGATTAAAAATGTGGATAGTCTGGCTACAGGCATGTACTTGCTCCTTTCTCTCTGTTCCTCTCTATCTCATGGGCACATACACAGATGAGAATGGACAGGAGGATGTACTTGCACACACACACACACACACACACACACACACACACACACACACACACAGTGCCACTCCTATCTGTGAGAAGGGGAATCAAATCAAGACGGGGAACACTGGATTTGAGAAATAAACACTGCTCACAGCCCAGTAGGGAAGAGTGTGTATGTATGTGTCTATTTGTTTGTACATAATGCATGTATTTCATAAGAAAATAACTTAATTATAGGCCAACAGGTGTATTACGTAATAACTTGTACATACATAGATTCGTATTCAATCCATTCAATAATGTGGCAGGTACCGTAGTGACTTGAGGTGGAAAGAAGTGTTACAGGAGTAGAGGAGGAAGTATTTTAAAGGGTGAAAGTCATAAGGAGGCTAGTCTCGCTCATCAGACCTTTCTCAAGAAAAGAAAGGTCTGGCTGGGCCGACTCTCACTTTAAGATTGGAAAAAAAAACGCCCCAGCTGCTTGTATTTTTTTCAACCAATCACAATTGTTCTGGGCGGTCCCACAGCAACGGTGCGCTTGCAAAAATATTGCCGAGGGGAAACAGGTTTTGGTGTAACACGCCCACAAAAATAACGCCTACAGGACGCGAACCATGGCAGAAAAATGGCTACATCCCTGCAAGATCAAACACCGCAAAAGTTAGTAAAGGACGTGTTGAAAACAGTTGAAAACTGCTACACAACCGGAGGTGGTAGGGCGGAACTTCAGCGGGTGGCTCATTCCACCCAATGAGAGGCTGATCTATGCAGCGAACTTCCGCCCACTCAGACTATAAGGAGGCAGGTCGGAGTGGTAAATGAGTCAAGCAAACACAGGACTTTCCCTCAGGAGACCAGTGTTTGTGTCCTGTGTGAAACCACGTGAACCTTGATATATCGTATTTTAGGGTGCATTGTCATGTTTCTCTTCCTAAACCTTATTTACATAACTTTACTTGCTTAACCTAACCTACCTAATGTACGTTAAGTACGTAACGTGACAATGCCATTCGTGGCGCACTAATTTATCAGATATCATACAATTGCATGAGTTGTCAGGTCAGATATTTAAGGGTACAGGTTGAATGCATGCAGCACTCCATATTTTTTTCTCATGCAAATCATGAGATAGATATTAGAAGATATTACATGGGGTGGCAGATATGACTTAGAAAAATAGTTGGATGTAGTAGTTTATTAAGACATTCCTCTACTCAGATAAATTATATATTTAAAGCTCATAAAGTGGTCAATTTAAAGTTTAGATATAATTTCTTCTTTCTGTTTAATATTTAAACACAAAAGAAAATTGCATGGCAGAATAAATCAGAACACATCTTAGATCTGATGATTATATTTCACATTTCTTTCAAACTGGACGCAAGGCAAATGAGCAAACTTCAGATTATTGCAGTTTTTCCCAAGGAAGATGTCCTAAATTGCTTTGTGCATTAGCGAACAGGCTAAGCGACGTGTCGTTTGTTTGAAAAAGCACTCGCCCTGGCTCTATTTTTGGGAAGCTTTATGCACCTCCAGCCACCTTATTTTCAGAGCAACAGTGAGCCCTTGCTTAGGCTTGACAGTGCTCAATAGACTCCCTGAATGTTGTCTTCACTCATAGTATATAATGAGAATTTTTCACGCTCTATCTGACAAAAAAAAAAAAGAACATTATTCATGTTGTTTTTTATTGTTTAAGTTTATGTAAGCTTTATTCTTCTTGTGATATACTGAAACCCCTCATCTCTTTAGCAGCAGTATTTATGAATATTTTTACAATACAGACAGTCATCAACCTATATTATTTTTATCTTATTCTGTCTGCTCCATAACTCCGTTGCACAACGTGACCAGGAGCCACTGTATCAATTCTGAGTTTGGTATTTAGGTGTAATCAGCCATGTAGGACACCAGCTTGCCAAGAAGCGCGGCCCTTTGTGAGACGCCCATCTGTTTAGTGCATTGGGACAAGCCCAGTCCCAAAGAGCTGCTGGAATGAAAGGGTGAGTATGAGAAGGCCCAGCTGAAAAGACAAGGGTGGGCGGCAGCATCAGGACACAGTCTGTCTGCGGCGCTCCTGCAGTCTTATTCTAATGCAGCAGCTATGACTCCCCTGCTTGCATACAACTCAGAGATCAGAGACTGACAGATGCACCCGGGGAAGCAGACTGGGATGTCTGACACATCCATCCTTTCATGCATGCAGTGTCTGTGTCCCCCTCTCTCCCTCTCTGTTAAGCTGTTTGGCTAATATTTTCCTATTGACTCGGCAGTGTACATATTACCCAGCCTTGCTGACCTCTTAGCGGGACGTATCTGTGTGAGCGTAGATCGATTCATACAGTGGGCTCCCCCTCCTTGTTGTCAGTATTCAGTGGATGGGCTGGGCAGAGTGGGAGCAAGTGATAAGCAGCTATAGGCCAGTCAAACCATTCCAGCAAGACTCGTGACCCTACTGCAGTAGGGCTGATTATACCTCACCTCAAGCCTCTATGCTCCAGCCTGAAATACATCACCCCTGACTGATGTCACAGTAGCCACAAAGGAGATGATAATAACTAGATAGCAAACGGTGGAAGCTAAAACATTTTTTATTTGTGTTCTGTGTTGAAAATATGTATTTACAATTGAATTCTGTTTGTTTTTCTTCATCTAATTCAGTTTATTTTTATTTTTTATTATTATTTGTGTTGTTAATATTGTATTATTGCTATAACTATTATTATAAATTGGTGTTTGAACTCATGTACAGTGGCTAAGTAACTTTTTTTAATGTAGACCCTATTTTTCCATGTTTTTGTGCCTAAGTGGGAACAACACTTTTTGAAATCTGTCCAGTATTGAGTGAGCCTGCTGCAGCCAGTAGCGGCAAAACCAGCTGCAATGTAATGTCTGCAGGCAATTTAGCACTGTGAATTTATATCCACTGAAATGGTTTGTTTTTGCTACTGACAGGCTCAGATTGTTATTCTAAGTGTCCGACAACTTATGGAAAGAATTCCTACAGAGGTCAACCTTTTTGTTTAAAAAGTAATATCCTTGTTGTTTCACCAGAAACAGCCCTGAAATCACCATCATCAAACACACCAGACTCTATTCAAATAAACAGTAATTTAAGTGTGTATTGAGGCAGCATATTTTTACATCTAACTGAGTGAATAAAGGATTTCTTTCAACCAAACCAGAGTTGGTTATTGTTGGGACAGTAAAGAAACAAACCAAGTCGGCTATTATGAGTTTTATTTTGCTTTTGTTGACTTATTAATTAGTGTTCTTTACAATGATAAAATAGCTGTTTACTTAAACTGAGTCTGGTGGGTTTGATGATTGTGATTTACGGATTGTTTCTAGTCAAACAAAAAGGGTCTTACTCTTTAACAAAAAGGTTGACCTCTATAAGGATCCTTTCTATAATGTTTTCAGATACTTATAATAACATTCTGAGACTGACAGTGGCAAAAACAAACACTTTCAGTGGACGTACATTGATGTTGCTCAATTGCCCCAAGGGATCACATTAAAGCCTATTTTGCCGCTGCTAACTGCAGCGCATTTGATCAGTACTGGATTAATTTTTAAAAAAACTGTCATTCCTATTAGCCACATAAACACATAAACGTGGAAAATAATAATACAGAAGATACCCTTTAAATGTCATGTACACCAAAGACTTTCATTCTGAATTATAGAAAAAAAGTGTTTAAAATGTTATGTTATTTTGATTCTAAATTTTATGCATGGTAGTTGTTGAACATCCTGTCTATTTTGGACTTTGATTTTGAATTTGAAAATAAAAAATGTGCACCACTTTTAGAACCTTTTAAAATGTTTCGTCTGAGCAGCCTATTGATATGAAGCAGGTGACCTGCTTGTGAGAGACTTGGCATGTGTTGCGAGGAAAAGAGCCCTTTTCCCCGGGTAGTGGCACCATATGCCCCCAAGCACCAACAATCCCCTATTCCCTGTCCCTCCACTTCCCCCCAAACTTCCACACAAGCACGCTTCTTTCTATCAACGCAGCCCCCACCCCCCCGGCCCACTGTGCCTCCTCCCGCAAACACTCCTGATAACTGACAGCAGCTGCGGTGATGAGCACAAAGCGTGGGCCAAGGCAGCTCAGCTGGCCTCACTCCCCACTTGACACTGGTTTGACCTCTGGCATGTGAGCTGTCCTCCCCGAAGGCTGCTCTGCCTATAGCCTGACACAGTCTGCCCCTCTATCTCCTCTCCTCACGCGCCCAGCAACGGGTGCATCCTCAGGTCAGCCAGGTCAATTAAATTCAAATTAAGGATAAATGATTTGTAAATCATGTGCAGATAAAGAGCTGATACACAGAAGAGGGAGGAAGCACTGATGCTCTCACTCTTGTTAGTTGAGAACTTCAAAAATATTCATACCTAGTTCCCCCTGGATACTTTATCAATATTTGCCTGTTGACTTTCATCTACTGACTCACAGATAGCCTTACAGTCTCTCTCTTGCACATGGATCCATATTTACCCTCGCCATACACTCATATGCACTCCCATATGTGCACAAGCAGCATCAGCGGTGCAGTATGAATGAGCGTGAAAGGCTTGTAATAGCTTTCCTCCCTAAGGGACTGATGACACCAAGGAAACCAAACAGAAGCTGATGGTGTGACAGAGCAGAGGAGGTGAGTGTGGTGGGGGCTCATCGCTCCCCTTTGCCATTCTGCTCCTTTACAACTTTACAAAATAGCCTTTTAATTTGCTGCAGCGTCTGGGATGTCTGAATTGTGCCTGCATCAATCACCATCATCACCGGGGGCAGTGGGCACTCAGTCCCCTGGGCCCTCTCACTGAACGGCCCCCTCAGGCAGATCACTCTCTGTCCCCTCATATGGGGTAGGTTTCCCCCCTTTCTCGCCTATCACACCCGTACGCACTCGTGCAAACAATGCGATACTGCTTGAACCCCTGCCACTCGCTGCACATGGCGCTGCTGTCATTTTATCAGCTCTTGTGTGCATGAAATGACCGTCTCACCGCCTCAGCACAGCTTTGGCGAATAGAGAATTATTTTTAATAGTGTATTGTGTTCTAACAGAAAATAACAATGATCAGCAAGACTGATTTCTTGATTTTTTTTTTGCCACAATAGCTGTTTGATTATACACAGGGGAGTTGTTTTACATTAACTTAATATGAACTACTTTGTCTGGGAGGATATAGGATATGCTTTGGGAGAATTATCCCCACGCCCTCTGTACAGCTGTTGGTACTGCTTTAATGATGCCAGTGAAAACTATCAGTAATATCACTTTATAGGTGTTAGACTGATGATAATGCATGTGCAGATGAGACAATTCCCTGATATGATTTGGTAGGTCAGTGTAGAGGTGGTCAATGTCCTTCCCTCTTTGGCAGTCAGCCCTACATTGATATAACTTGATAAAACTCACAAGTCTCCATGAACCTGTAGGCTACTTGTAGCCTATGCTAACCACTTTGTGGTGATAGAATGTGTAAAAGCGTATACAAGCGACTTTATAAAAACTAAAGGTTTCAAATTTAGACACATTTTTTTTACTAAATGATACCTGTTCAGAGATCAAGATATTTTCATTACTGTTCAAGCAGTCTGTGAGTAATGGCAGGTTACTTTGTGTCCATACAAAAGTATCCCAACTGACCCCGCTCTCCTCTACATTTGGCTACCTCTAAACTTGATCATCATATCCACATTTTGGTGCTGTTGGCAAATAACTATTAAATAAACTTGATTGAAGGAATTGTTTTTTGTTTGTTGTAAGCCCACACTTATAACAGTACCTCTGTATTCCTCTTGTATTTCTGTATTATGCTAATTCTGTCAAGCACAGGCTGTTCATAGACATTAGCTCTGTGATGTATGCTGAGCACTGCAAATGTCACGCCAAGCTGTTCCACTTCTCAGCTCTAAAAAACCATGAAGGCAGGAGGTCAGTTGACTCAGGGCAGATCGAATGCAGATGGTATGTTCCATGGCCAGAAATTGATATTAAACTGTGCTTAATGCCAGTTACAGACACCAGTGCTGTATCCCACATTATATGTTGCCAGTTTATTGGGCACATGTAGCTAAAAATCATACAACAGCCCTGCAATAAATCCTACCTTCATGACGATCATAATGTTTAGTTTAATGTTCAGTCAACTTTCATTGTAACCCAATCCCAGCAAAAATGTTGGTATTATATGTTTCTGAAAACCAGGGATGCGCTACATTTGTATGTTATTAGTGAATACATAGAAACTGTACGTTTCAACATGCTGTGGTTAACATGTGGTTAGGTTGAAGCACAAAAAACACTGGTTAAGGTTAGGAAAAGATCACATTTTGGCTGATAATATCCAATTTTGGGGGCATAATTCCAACTGAAAAAACAGCAATGTCTTGGTAAGAAACAACCAATTTTCAGGGCTATCCTCGCTGGAAAACAGCAACGAGTCGTGAAGAAACACCCAATGACTTGCTTAATCACAGATGGACCTGTTGTTTTTAGGCCTCGAGTGGTCTACACCTTTAGATGACAAGGTCAGCTCATATACTATGTCACTTTAGAACCATATGAAACATGCAAATGTAACATATTTGTAGTTTGCAGAAACGTACAATGGCAACATTTTCCTCATGGTGACTGGGCTGTTAATTTAGGAAGCTGATGCAGTTGAATTGTATTTTTTATATTAAAGTGTTTCTAATATGTCACAGTGAGAAACACTTCTCTGTATCACACAACACACACTGATAATTAGACTAACCCTTGAATGGTCCAACAGAGAGGCAAAACAATGGAAATGTAATTATGTTTTGCATTTTTGTAAAAACACTTTTTGTTTTGTATTACACAACACAATGACAAAACATTTTGCATATAACATAAATAAGAAACATGTTTTAAAGATAAATACCTAACTTAAAAACTATTAGTGAGCCATGCATTTTTTTTTTCTTTATTTTTTTGTTGTAGTAGTATTCTACATACTTTTGCCGACTTGCACAATTCTGTTTAGAAACTCTTCTGAAACTACACTAATTAAAAAAAGAATATGATTGCCTATGAAAACTCTTACCATGCCACATGCTGAGGGATTCTTTTCTCTGCCACTAACTGGAAAGACACTACTTGAAAAAGAAACTCCCCTGTTTTCTTTTAATCCTAACATACTCTAGCCCAGTACTAGAGATGAGCTTACATTTTTTTCAACAAATATCACAACTCAGCTATGCTCTACAGAAGACCATTAAAGGAATTAAAACTGGGAGCCAATTGCATTTTAAACTGATAGGATAATAGAGGAGCGAGTAAATGAGGCTGACAACCAGTCTGAATCTTTCCGATTGAACTTTTGCCAAGTGTAATCCTCATCCTATTAGGCAGTTATGTTAGCACTTCCTTTAGGTGAGATTCAGTGGAGACTTCTGTCAGGCTGCGTTCAACACAGAGGGGTTAAATAGGTAAAGGCCATCGTGTTTCACAGCGGGGAGCTCCATGAGCTGCCAGATGTATTTGTCATGTCATATCGTGCGTTGCCAGGTATTTTCCTCCTGTCTCTAACTTTCCCATTCCACCACTACCTAATCAGCTTTAATTGACTTTAATTAGCATCTAGTAATTAATTTTGTTTTCTACAAATTATTTGTATGAATGGTCCCAGTGGGTGGCCTGTTCATCTCGTTAGGGCCAATTAGCTGCAATTAACAAACACTAATGACATGCTTTTTTCAATCCAAAACAAACAGTGTGCACCCTGCCAGATTCCAGTGCTGCACAGAGACCTCTTGTGTGTTGGAGTGGTGCATGGGGCCAGCTCACCGGGCTAGGCTTCTAATCAACACCTCTAATGGAGAAACACAAACCCAGAAGGAGACACTTATCCACACGACTCACACTTAGGATACCACCGAGATAATTACTGTCCCCTCTGGTCTGTTCATTGTCACCCACTGTTACATTTAAGCAGCTAAGATCAGGTTTGTGGAACAAAACAGATGTGGGAGAGGTCCTCAGCATTTATTCTAATTAGTATTAGTAGTCTGGGTCCATGCTCAGAGCATCACGGTTATTGCTGGACCTCTATATGTGATATTAACTTATAGAAAGGGCAGATGCATGTCAAGATGTCGTCTTCCATTTACACAATAATAACAATAAACATGACTTCAAGCAAAATATGAGGAAATGAGAATATTCCATTTGACAGAGGTGTTCATATTCTTGATTCTTTGATTTTTCTTTTTAGCAAAGGATGTCTGAATTTTATACAACGAAGTAGTACTACGTCTCAGCCATACTTTTCTCAAATCTGACAACACATGGCAAATCTCCAGACAGGTGCTGTAACATGACACATTCTGCTGTGGGAATTTTCCTGGCAGGGATTTGTGCACCTCCATTGTTTATTTAATATATAAACAAGAGCTTATATAAAGTGATGCATTCAACACAGCTTGGTGTGAATGAATAAAATCATGTTTAACAATTTTGAGTGACAGCAGAACATTTTCATCTTAATTTTGAGCAATTCTTTTTCTATCCGTGCTGTTTTATTAATTTAGGTCCTGTTAGGATTCAAGTTTGTCCAACAAAATAACTACTTGTGGTGCACTCTCAAAACAAATGTTTTAGGGTATGTGAGCCCACTGGTAATTATGGGTTTGCACAGTAATTTGTGTCCAAGAAAATCTGTTTGACTTGGGGTTATAAAAGGTGTGTATTTGTGTTTTTCACTGCACTGTGCTTAGTTCTGCAACTTCATCCAGTTGAAAAACACATACAGTCAATGTTGAATTTTCACAAAATGTTATAGGTTTAAAAAAAAAACTTATATAACATATTATTGTGTTTGTTTGATTTTGTCTAATTGCTGGAGTTAGATCCACAGTAGATGTTTCAAAAGCACAATTAAATATGACTAGAAATAGACAGGAACACAAATGCAACCATCAACACCTTTGCACTATTTTCATCCCTTTTTAAATCCTAGAAATCTGCTGTCAAACAAAAACTAACTAGTTAATTGACTACAGCTGTAGTCAATGTGCCTATATGCCAGATGATTTTCTGATGTATATTTGCCTGTAAGAGCTCGTGATGTCGCCTGCCAATAACAAACAAACGAAAAAAATCTGGACAAAAAAATTTGCTCGAAGCAAGAATTTGCAACTCTCTCGCATTTAATTTGATAGTGTCGGGAGCTGAGATATCAGGGACCAACAGAGCTGGGAGCCTGTATGGGGAAACGCGCTATCTCCTTCCCCAGCGCACCAACACGGTGCGATAACATCTAGGAGAGACAGCCTATCGCCACAGATTATAACCATTAGTGATCCGTGTCCTTTCAAACCAAATGGAGTATAATGTTGGGGCACAACATTAATCCACGTGGAAAGCTTGTGTTCGGCATGTTCATCTGTCCTCTCCCCATACTGCAGGGATAGCCCTGCTGATACTTTGTCATCTGCCACTGATGCAGTCTTATTCTCCCACACAACCCAGGAAATAATTTATTCATATGATATCATCACTGACCCTCGGCAGGCTATCCTTGAGAGAGACACAGGCTGAGAGAAAAAAGAAAAGAGTTAGAGTTTTTTAAATTATTATTTCTTATTTCTATTCAAAAATATTGCTCTGTTTAAAAATTGAAAGGCTTAAAACTAGTTAGGGTCAATCCTAAATTCAGTTTTGGATCTTGGCACTACTTGACTTATTATTTTTATTTTATTTTATTTTAATTCATTTTATTTATTATTTTATTTTATTTTACAGCCATAGTATTCTACTTTTCTTTACATAATACTGAAGTGCATGAGTGAAATGAAAAGGCTGCTCATAGGTTTCTCCTGGACGTGACGTCACCGGTGTCTTAATAGGCAATAGGCTGAGCTTTAAAGAGGTGCGCTCATTACCGCGTTTCTCTCAGACCGAGAGCTCATCAGAGGAAAAATGGGACACAAATGACAAGGCTGAGCGCACTGACAGCATTTCAGCGTTATTTCCCTCTACTTTAGACACCACTCAGGATATATGGTGCAGTGGGTAGGCTATTTTTTCCTGCGCTTACCCGTAAACCCGCACACTTCGGATGATCTTGATGGGCCCGCGGTGATCTCCAGTCTGTAATTTTGCTCCAGAAATGCTGTTTCTTCAACAGTTACCCTGTCGTCTGGAGCTGTTGGCCACATGTGGATTGTTGCCCCGTGGAACAGATCAGCTACATTTAATCTCACGGATGGTGATGTAATTATTCCCATTAATTTGGATACATTGGATTTTCCGGGATCATATCCAAACACCGAGGTGACTGGGACGTTGGAGAAAGAAAACATACATATATATATATATATATATATATATATATCACACACACCCCACACACTGGGCTGGGAATAAGTCCAGACAATGCTTCAGTGTTCCAGCTGTGAAAAGCCTATTCTTGATAGGTTCCTGCTCAAAGTTTTGGACAGACCGTGGCACATAAAATGTGTCCAGTGCTGCGAATGCAAATGCACTTTGACAGAGAAGTGTTTTTCACGAGAGGGGAGACTGTATTGTAAGAATGACTTCTTTAGGTAAGCATCCAAAGTCTTTGTGTTTGATATAAATTTAGAAAAAAAGGAAGAATATAGCTGTTTATGTATTTTTTAAGCAAAATTTGTGCGTGGAATTAGACAAAACGAGAAAAATGCGCAAAATACAGATGCGAAATAAACGCTGATGGGGCCTGTATTTAAACTGCTCACCATGTTCTGCCAGGGTTCAATAAACTGTCTTTGTTTACAGTGTAGGAGCTGCTTTCTATTCGTGTAAATGTGCAGTTATATTATTTATTTATTTATATTTGGTTGTATTTTTAGAATAAGATATAAATTAGAAAATAGTAGAGAAACAAATAATTAAACAACCTGATATCATTTTTTATCTGCAATAAGCTATTGAAATATAGCAAACTACAAACAGGCCTAATCCTAATTGCACATGTGATTGCTATGATGTTGCACTCATAATGGGATTATATTACAATTTTTCTTTATTATATTTTTCTATGCATTTCACTTAAGGTTGGACTATAGCTACATATCCTTATGGGCATTATTTCGACATAAATAAAATATAAGTATCCAACTATTGGACTATTATCCTGTGGTAGAATCAAAGTCAGTGCTGTGCACCCATCATAGCAAAAGTCTAAAAACATCTCAGGCATTGCTGTTAATAAATCTGGACTGTAACTTTTCCCTGACTGTTGCTCTCCCTCATCAACAGGACATTTGGGACCAAGTGTGACGGTTGCGCCCAGGGGATTTTACCCAGTGATCTTGTCCGCAGGGCCAAGAGCAAAGTGTTTCACCTGAACTGTTTCACCTGCGTGATGTGCAACAAACAGCTGTCCACAGGAGAGGAACTGTACATCCTGGACGAATTCAAGTTTGTTTGTAAGGAGGACTATCAAAACAACAATGGGAAAGACACAATCCTCCTTTCAGGTGGTTATACTGGGTGTTAATCGAGCCATTTTTGTTTTAAAAAGGAGATTGATTTTTAATCAAATTATTCATGAATAAATGGATTTTTATCATTATCAATATTTTTTATTATTATTTTAAGCAGCAGCATATTTTCAGTTCTAATTCTTTCAAAATATTTAATCCAGTCTAAACTGAAGTGTGTATTTAATTTATAGTGATACCGTCTACATGGAGTATTCAAAAATATTAATAATATATTTCTCCTGCTATATTAACAACTTGATTTTAAAATTCCACTCTTTTCCTGTGTTTTGCTGGTATGATTTTGATACTCAAATCCACGTACTAACATACATCATATATTTTTTCTCGTGGCAGTCACGACGTGCAGCGACCCGAGTTTGTCTCCAGACTCCCAGGACCCGCAGGACGACGGGAAGGACTCAGAAACGGGACATTTATCCGATAAAGACAACAGCAACGAGAACGACGAGCAGAGCGCCGTCGGGAAACGACGCGGGCCTCGGACCACCATAAAAGCCAAGCAGCTGGAGACCCTGAAAGCTGCTTTCGCGGCCACGCCGAAACCCACGAGGCACATCAGGGAGCAGCTGTCACGAGAGACCGGCCTCACCATGAGAGTCATCCAGGTAAAAGGAAGAAAAGAGTTGATACTGTATTAAGAGGGTGTCTGCTGCACTGTTTCATCCATCTACATCCATTATCGGACACCTCAGTCCCATCCAAATCTGTGCGCAGCGTCCTGACAGGTTACACGGTGCCTCCAGGATCAACACGAGAGAATAAAGTCAGGAGTCTAGATTATATCAGAACGCCTCAAAAAGCTTTTTTGGACACCACATTTTGCAGACACCCTTAGGGAATTTGTCCTTAATGCTCTGCTGATTTTTTTCTCCAGATAGGGTTTCCAAACCATTTCCCATAATCTTTTCTCCCTTTGCGCTTCTAAAACCCTTAAAAGCAGGACTCACTTAGCACTGATGTCCATGGAATTTTTAAAAAGCTCCTTCGATTAAATTCCCTGGGAAATTTTGACATCAAAATGCATTAAAAGTAAATTATGTTTGTGTGGGCTAAATACTAAAAACTCATCAGTTTACATGCCCAACATCACGCATTTAAAAATTCTTATTACGACCTCCAAACAAACCTATTATTACCAGTGTGAACCGCTTTTCCTTTTTCATGGCAAGAAGTTCATGGTAATATTTTAATAATAAACTGTCAGTAATTGTGTAGGTCTTCTAAAATAGATCTTGATGCTATCGAAGTATTTAATTTTTGACGCAACAGGGAGGTTAGATATGTTGCTTTCACGGCCCTGCAAGGCATACGCACATGACGTCCTTTCCTTCAGTAGCCTGTCCTGCTTGTGTCATCTGCTCCGCTCATCTTGTCTATTTATTTCTCACTTCGTCCTAAAGGTTTGGTTCCAAAATCGGAGGTCCAAAGAGAGACGCATGAAGCAGCTGAGCGCTCTGAGCGGCCGGAGACACGTGTTCTTCCGCGGCCAGAGGAGGATGAGGGCGCTGGGAGAGAGACTGGAGGCAGAGGAGCTTGGACACTTCTCTTATTATGGAGGTGAGGTGCATGTTTTGGAGTGTAGGATTGATCATTTTCTTGATATTAAAAAAATCATAGTCATTTCATGAAAAGGTTTACCGCAATATCAATTAAACGTTCCTCTTTGGTTGACGTATTTATTATAATTAATTCAATTTATTTTGTGTTGAGTTTTGGGTCTGTTTATTTGGCTGAAAGGTTTAGAGAAAAATGCATTTAAAAAACAGTTTTTATCATTTATATTTTTTTCTTTAAATTCTGATATATTGACTAATCCAGATCTCTATGCCTGCAGATTATCCTGCTGAATACTACGGCTCAGGAGGGAATTATGAGTACTACCAAGGCCCACCATCATCCCAGGCTCAGACTCCAGCAGACTTGGGCTTTGTGCCCTCCTCTGTTCCTGCTGGCACCCCATTAGGAGCAATAGACCACCACCACCCAGGGCACCACTGTCCTGGAGAGGTGCACTGTTTCTCTGACACAGTATCTCACCATCCTGCGGACTCACCCAGTCCTGAGCCCACTATGCTGGGCTCAATGCACAGCATCTCCAGTGAGATGTGTGGCCCCAGCACACCCTACACGACTGTGTCTCTCAATGACAATGGATACACCAACCAGCTGTCACAACCCTCGTCAGAAATAAGCGAAGGCACTGTCTGGTGATCCAGTCGACTCCAAACCACAAGGCACACCTGGATATTTGAAGGCAAATCAATTGCTTTTCATTTGGTGTTCATTTATTTAAATGCAATTTTATTTATTTATTTGTCTATTTATTTATTTGCTTGCATTTCTGTTAAGCTCTATTTAACTATTTATAAATCTCTATATTTGTATGTTGGTATAATTGTTTATTGACTAGCCAATCAATAGATTGTTTTCATGTGAATTTGACCCATTAACACACTCACAATGCTGGGCCTCATTGATCAAGCAATAAACAAATACATTTATATGCTGCAGAAAGTGTTTTTTTACAGTTTGCAAAACCTTTTCTGCCACATATCGAGCATTATTGTCCTTAAAATCATGTTAATGTGAAGGTGCATGACAGATTTTTTTTTTATATTACCTTTCACTGTTTCAGTGACAAACAGCACTCCATCCACGAGTTCATGTGTAATACGATATTTTATCATTTAAAAGCAGAATATGATTGTGATGTTCAATACATTGGACCAAATACCTCTCTCAGGACGGTGGAAACATTGTTTTTATTTGCCTTTATTTGTCAGCCATTTCCTTTTTAATTATTTTACTACCAACACATGTTTGCCTTCAGAGGGATATCTTTATAAATCTGAAAATTTTATATGTAACAGAATTTGACTTTAACATGACATGAATCCAGCGTTATATATAGAATAATGGACAGTACAGAAGAGTCAACTGTTTACCTAAAGCTCCAGTATTCAGGGGTTTGAATATCAGCATTGTATAAAATCGATGGACAGACCATTCAATGCAAACAAACCAAACTTTTGTAGCTGTTTATGTGGTCGCTCACTGTGCTAGTTTGTACTATGTCCTCATTAAAAACACAGAAACTACTAATAAACCGTTGCCAAATGAATGCACAGCAAAACCCTGCAGCTCCAGGTGTGACACAGACTTTTTTTTTTAAGTGTTCTCCTTTTCTAATTATCTGAGCATGTTCATAGTAAAAACAGTCATTTGCTGCTCAGTTAGTCGATCAGCCGAGACTCAGACTGGTTTTGTCTTAATGGATCAAAATGTCAAATTATTCACATTGATGGTCTCATACACTGCCAGCAGCAGCAATGTTTTTTATGAGACATACTTGATTGTTCCAATTAAGTTTATGAGACCGGTGTTTACGACCATTCACTGTATAATAAAACACATACTGATCTCTTTTATTTGGTAATCATTTTGGGGGGAAAATATTGTTCTTTCAAATAAGAGTGATTCTTGATTTTGTAAAGGTTTAATGAACAGAGATTTGTTACAGCAGGATTTTTTTAAACAGATTATAATGATTGCAACAGGGGATCCCTCAAGGAAATGCATTTCCAGACTTGACAGTATTGTAATATTCAGAATCATACTCAAATCTGATGTAATCAGTGGCAGTGCTTAGTTATCTAAATAGATATACCTATATACTTATGCTTGCTTATTTATAATAACATGACTATGCCATAGAAATTTATTTGTTTTTCTATAAACTGCACATTTGACATCATGCCCTGTATTTGTATATCCAGGCATATGTGAAGATTTCGACGGCCGCAGGGGACACATCCTGCTTAATATTTACATAGTTGCATTTTTGTGCATTTTCCCCCTCCAATAAAAACATGAAAGTAGCAGAGGCCTTTATTTCGGACTAAATTATAAATTAATTGATGCAGAAAAGGCACTGGTCGGGGCACAATAAAATCACCAGAATGCAGGAAATAAAGTGTTAAATGCTTAAAATGCTGAAACAAAACCTGTACCCTTCCAGGGCACTGTGAAGGGTAAAGGCACTGTCTGAGAGGCACACTGCAATATGGTGGAGCTTTGTCTACATGTCATTTTAATGACAGCTTTATCTTGTTGCATTAAGTTGACTGCGATTGGTTGTCTCATAAAAGAAAGAGAATTTCTGCATCAAAAATGTATTTTGACGCTATTCTGGGTTGACTGGGTTAAACTCTTTATGAGCTGCTAAACACAATTAACATACAATATTACACATTTTCTAACTTGTGTTCAATTGCTGTAAAGTTGAGCATTTTCTATTGTTACAGATTGCTAAATGATAGCCCTTTGAAGAGGTTTGTAGGTTCTCTTATAAAAGCTCTTGCTGTGCTGCAGCACAGTCAACAAAACTGGAGCTGCTTGGTGTGGTGTTACTGACAGTGTTGGCTATTCCCGATGAAACCTCTAGCCAGCAATCAATGAACTTTCAAATCCAGGAGCAATCGGTCAGCATTCTTTTCAGATCACTTTGCAAAATGTTAGTGAACTGTTAAGTTTATAAAGTGCCTGTTTCTGTTGTAAGGGAAGAACACAGAAGTTTAAATGATTTTCGGACACAGCTTTCACAGTTTAAAGTTTATTTACCTGTGTTTTTCTTTCTAGATTTAATCAAATTAGTTCAAGGTAATGTTCCTCAAACATTAAGAGCAAACCAGAATCAGGCAATTCACACTTTAGACGTTTTAGCGGGAATTATCAATGCATATAATGTACAGTGAGGGTGTATATGTGTGCATGTGTGTGTCTACATTATGCAAACAAGCTTCTTGCTACATTTGGGAATTGTCTGTAGGCTCGACTGAAATGTTAACTCATACTTTGAGTCATCTTTGTTGGTAGTGTTTAAGAGACTGATGACAGACAGTCAGGGAAAGGTGAGAACAGCACAAAGGAGGACGAAACAAATGCTGAATATGGAGGCCAGTGAGCAGTGAAGCAGGAGGCTGAAGGAGCAGATCAGCAGAGTTGTTAGGGGGAAGGGAATGAGAGACAAGGGGAATGTTTTCAAAGATTCAGTTTGGGTTTGACATCTCTGGTCACAAAATCTAAACGTGATGAAAGGAGGACAATGAGGATGGACCAAGAAGCTGATACCTCTCAGTGAAGCCAAAGCACACTTCCCTTTATGAATACCAGACAAACACAGGAGGTGAAATTAAAGGACAAACCTGACAATATTCTGTATCTTTGTTAGTGTCAACAGATCAAATGAAAGGATCAAAACCAACAAATTAATCCATCTTACACTTTCTGACTTCCCTAACTTGTCGGTGGCTCTCAGCCCCAAGCTCATCGTTCCTAATTAAGAATTTATCTTAATAAACTGGCCATTGTTTATAGTGATCAAGTGATTGATCCTGAAATTCATAGGTACTGTAATTTTTAGCAAATATGATTCAAACTGGAGTAAATGGTGCATTTGTTGGGGACTACTTTCAGTTGTACTAGTGAGCATTAGAACAGCAGGATACTGTTTGTGGGATCAATTCAAAATGAACTACAGTGTGTATGTACCTGGTCAACAGGAAAAATAAAGATATCATCAGAATAATCCTTTTCATAGTTAGACCCTAACTCTGGAAGTAAGATCACTTAATGATACATTTAGGCTTTCTGAAAAGATACGCAGATTTTGTGTGGCCAGCTGCTGATGGGAGGAAGCTTGAGGCACCACCTTTTTCATCAGCTGGTGGTTGTTACTCTACACTGTCTCATCCCACTCCTGGATTAGTGTCCGCACCACACAGCTTTATTTCACAGAGCATTTCTGCTTTACATCAGCCTTTCTCAAGAGTGAATTATTTGTACAATTCTGGTTATTTGTATTGGGGTATTCTGTTTATTTTCTTAGCTTTACTCTGTGTTATTTTACTGTAAAACATGGTTTAAGTCATACATACACACACCCACACCCACCCACACACACACACACACACACACACCAATCAGCCAAAACATTAAAACCAGTAGTGGATGAAGTGAGTAACATTGATCATTTTGTTACAATGTAATGTTCTGCTGGGAGACCACTGGTCATGGCATTCATGTGGGTGCCACTTGACGCCCTCCCCCACCCACCCAAACACCGCTGTGGGCTAAGTAACCCCCCCTCACAGCAACGGTACTCCCTGATGGCAGTGGGCCTTCCAGCAGAAAAATGTGCCATGCTACACCACAAAAGCTGCTCAGGAATGGCCTGAGGAACATGACCAAAAGCTCAAGGTATCGACCTGTCCTCCAAATCTCCCACACCCCAATCTGATTGAGCATCCTGGGAACTGTGGTACCTCACCTCACAACTGACAGGTCTCAAATGATCCGAAGCCAGCATCCCAGTGCCAGACACCACAGGATGCCTTCTAGAGGTCATGTGTCCATGCCTTGACATGTCAGAGACAAGTCCGATCCAGGGAGGGCCTACTGTGAATTAGGGGCACCTCTGAGGCTCGATCACTCTGGTTTTAGATCCCGACATAGCACAGAGTCAGCACTGTTAAAGGTGCACAATGATATTGCCTTGTCTGTGGATGCTGGGAATCCCACTGTGCTGGTGCTGCTGGACCTCACAGCGGCCTTTGATACAGTCGACCATGCAGTCCTTGTATCTCTCCTAGAGCAGTATGTAGGCATCCGCGGCACCGCTCTTCAATGGTTTAGATCGTATCTGGCCAATAGGAGCTTCTCTGTGATGATTGGTGACCTCCACTCATCACATGCATTTCTTCCTTGTGGGGTGCCACAGGGATCTATTCTTGGCCCTATCCTCTTTTCATTGTATTTGCTACCTCTGGGATCAATAATAACAAATAAAAAAAATCTGTCTTTCCATCTTTATGCAGATGATTTACAGATTTATTTGCCGATGAAACCCAATGAAAGTACTGCATTTAATAAGTTACTGGATTGTGTTAGTGACATAAAGCAGTGGCTGGCACGAAACTTTCTGCACCTGAATGACAGCAAAACTGAATGTATTTTGTTTGGCACTTCACCTATGTTGAATGTTATTGCAACAACCTTGTAGCACTCTGGCCCCCTTTTTTTAAACCACATGTAAAAAATCTTGGTGTAACATTTGACAATGGTTTGAAGTTCGATAAACAGATTAGTTCCATTGTTAGAACGAGCTTTTTTCAGCTCCGTCTCTTGGCCAAAGTGAAGCCTTTTCTCAGTTGGCAGGACCTTGAGAAGGCAATTCATGCATTCATCAGCTCACGATTGGATTACTGTAATGCCCTTTATGTCAGCCTCAGCCAGTCTTCCCTTTCACGTCTTCAACTTGTACAGAATGCTGCGGCCCGATTTTTAACAAACACGCTCAGACGTGAACACGTCACCCCTGTGCTGCTGTCACTTCACTGGCTTCCAGTTCGTTTTAGGATAGATTTTAAACTTTTGTTGTCTGTTTTTAATGCCATTAATGGCCTTGCTCCTCTCTACTTGTCAGAGATTTTAACTATCCACGATAGTGGCAGGGCCCTGCGCTCGTCTGGTCAGCTTCTGTTAGAAGTCCCAAGGTCGAGATATAAATAATGGGGTGACCGTTCGTCTACTGTTGCTGCTCCAAGATTGTGGACATTCGCACCATTACTGATCTCGGCCTTTTTAAATCAAATGAAAGACCTACCTTTTTAGAATTGCTTTTAATTCCGATTAGGGCTATCCTTTTTTTTTAATGTTTATTTATTCTGTTTTAATGTATTTTATCTATGTTGAAAGGCTTTTAATGCCCTATAGCACTGTTACACTTTCCATTGTTTTTCTTTTCTGTATTGTCTTATTGTTTTTTTTTTTTTTTTTTTTTTGTGTGTGTGTGTTTGGTACTTCATGTACTTTCATTGTTATTTGACACTGTTGTCAAGCACTTTGGGTACCTTTGGTTTTTTTTTAAAGGGCTATAGAAATAAATGTTGATTGACTGATTAATTGATCAGATTTAGATCTGGGGAATTTGGAGGCCGGGTCGATGCCTTTACCTTTTTTTGCATTACTTATTTACCATATGTTTTGGAGTCAATTGAAGAGTTCATAAAGGGAAATTTCGGTTTATTTCAACCCGTCTCTTCAAGTGACTAGTGACATACAGATAATAGTTAGCATGTTAGCCATTAGCCTAGATACAGCCGAAGCGTCAGACCTGTTAAAACGTAAGAGAACGGGCATCCCTTCAAGTGTAAAGTTAGTCCACTAAACAAGCTTTTTTTTCCACAAAGACCGCCTCATATCGTTAGGATAAATGTCAGAGAACATATAGAAAACGACATGTAAACGTGTTGTCTTACCTTACCAGTGTGCTGCCATGTTTGTTTACAATGTAGCTCTGCTTTCCAAAGCGCGGCTGAAATATCACGAGAACAAGCAGCGATCTCATAGCGTGCCTGAACAAGCAGCAACAGCTGGAAGGCAGAACCGGATGGTCGCCTGAACAGAGGAGGAGGAGGAGGAGAGAGCGAGGCGCAACAGGTAACGTTAGAGGATGAGAGAGGAGGAATGGCTGCTGTAAGGCTGCATAGCTCTGGAGATTGGTGGTGTACCTGTGAATGCTGTGCCTCAGTGCCCACAGAAGAGGAATGCCTCTGTTGCAAGGAATGGGACCGGTTGCAGCCTTATTTTCAAGGTCTGGATGTGACCGAGGACGAGACACCTCCACCTGGAGTAACGTTAGTATCCAGCTGGGCTTTATCTAGAGCTGACGAGATATATTTCGGCTGCGCTTTGGAAAGCAGAGCTAGAGGGATAAACAAACATGGTAGCACACCGGCAAGGTAAGACAACACGTTTACATGTCGTTTTCTATATGTTCTCTGACATTCATCCTAACGATATGAGGCCGTCTTTGTGGAAAAAAGCTTGTTTAGTGGACTAACTTTGCACTTGAAGGGATGCCCGTTCTCTTACGTTTTAACAGGTCTGACCCTACGGCTGTATGTAGGCTAATGGCTAACATGCTAACTATTATCTGTATGTCACTAGTCACTTGAACCAAATTTAGGACGTTAGGAGACAAGTTGAAATAAACCGAAATTTCCCTACAGTAAAAGAAAGTTAAAGGTACATGGAAAAGAAAAAAAATGGAGGAAGTAGGAGGGTAGTAATGGGACTCCCTAAAAACTTTTTTTTCACCCAGGGGCAGTACCGTATTGCGTCACTGTTGTGTGCCTGATGCGCATCCTCATTAGCTGGCATTGGGTTGTCTCCATGACTTATCGGATAAGCTAGCAAAACCTAAAAATTTGTTTTTCAACCTAATCTTTGCCTCGACCCCAAGAATAAGCCCACAGGAGACTTCACTCCTGACTATAACTTCACACAGAGATGATGATTTTTTTTTTTTTTTTTTTGTGATCATTGATTCATTAAGATACACCTAGAGTTATGCTCCTTATACTGCTGGCACAGCTGCAATCACAAGACTTTTTAAACTACTTTTTTCTGACTGCATGTAAATTCTCAAATTGACCATCATACCGTTATGCTGGAAAATACGTGCAATTAAATAGTGCTAAAATATGCTGACGTTTAGATGGATTTAATTATGGTCAACAACAAAAATCTACTGATATCAATGTAGTATCCTGTATCAGTCTGTAACAGTCGCAAAGCCCGACCAGGCTTTAAAGGCAGACTACCAGTTTCCATGAACATATGCGTGAGGCCAAATACAGGAAAACTTGAATAGTATTCTTTATGCCTTCATATGTGACATCATCCGTTGGTTTGTGGACTCCCAGTTTGAAGCCTTGGATTCCGCATTTCGGCCATCACCATCTTGGATTTTTGGGGCCAGAGGTGACAATATTTGGATGAGAGGGTGTAGCTGTGGAGGAGCAAGGGATGGATCTGACTTACAGTGAAACCTCACAGATAACCTGTCACTCAAGCCGCCCCACCTGTAAATATCCATAACTATGAGTCTTGATAAAATGTAAATGGGTGAGTTACATGAAAATTCACCCCCGTACAGCTGTCGTGAATTTTGAAATAAGCTATAGAGATTTCTGCAGTAAAGTCGGACATTTTAACATGGGTTTGAAAACCAGTGCCAAACAAAAAAAGACAACCAAAGTAAAAGAATGCTTACATAAAAATATATATATAAGCTCCTCCCCCTTGACCTCTGGCTGGTTGACATAAAATGCATTCATTCTGGTAAGCGGACACAGGAAACAAAACTCCGGTATACTAAGAAATATAGAGAGCTTTCCCCAGATGTAAAAGGCTCAGTCAGCATTGCGTGAACTCATGTGACACGAGCCTGAATCTAACGGATGTTCATTCATATGTAAAAGTCTCAGACTCTTTAAATATATGCTACATGCAATAATAACAAATACAATATTTAAATAATGGTGATGAATGCATTTTATAGCAGATATAGCTAAATTCTGTTTCAAGTTTCAAACAGAATATTCAATAAAATACAAAAATATATTTAATGTTTTAAACTGTGTCCCATTGTGTTGATTAAAGCCAATGTCTAAAGCCTACAATGTTGAAATGTTAGGAGATAATGCTATGCTGTTAATCAAGCTAATCCCTGTTTATCTGAGCAAAATGCCATGATTAAGAGAGAGATTTGCATGTCAAATACATGGCCAGCAAATCAATTTAAATCTAGTTGACAGTGATTGTGGCGACTCTTGAATAAACCATGCACAGTAATGGTTATCTGTCGTCTGAGGTGTGATTTGTAGCTTTATTTGGCTGCAGTACTAACTGTACTGTGTCCAAGAGTGTGTAGGCCTACATATTTTATGTTGTGTACATATTGTACACCCAAATCTGATTTTTTTTTTTTGTAAATCAAATGACTGAACGTCTAAAAGTAAAAATGAATAAATAGATAAATAATAATAAGCCAGCTGAGTGCTAATCAGCTGACTAATACTTTTGACCAGATGGACACTTTGACCGCTAGAATGGCCTGACATTTGACCTGGCTGACAGCTACTTGGTTAGTTGCCTGCAGTTAGTCTCTTATAGGCGTTCACACTGGCACAGTTCCTACACATTCCAAGTGGGCTAACCCCAACTTTAGCCTAGGACCTGCTGATCAAGAGCAGGGCCATTCCCAAGTTTGCAGTATTCTTCCCTGAAAATGGACTTAACCCAGAGCTAAACATTGCCAGTGTGAAGTGGGGCTCGGTAAACTGTAAAACAGTAAACAGCAAATTTTAGATTGTTAATGTGAATTGTGTGTTTCAGCAGACATTTATCCAATGGTTAATAGAGGTGCTGTGTAAATTGTATAGCCCTGGGCTTAGGCTAACTGAGCTGTGAATAGAGACTAAATTAGCCCTGGGGATAGCCCTGAGCTGAGAGAATGCAGTGTAAAAAGCTGCACAAAACATATATATATATAGGGCTGTAACGGTTCGTAAATTCACTGTTTGGTTCAATACGACAAAGTTTGATATGTTTTTGATACAACAAAGCAGTGGAAATGACAGAGAAATTTCCTTGATTTTTAAAATTTGCAATTCATCCAAATGAATATCATGAAGTATTATCTTTTGGTCTTTTGGACTAAAATGTAGTATTGTAGATATAAACAAATACAAACAAGAAAAACTATTTAGTTTCTGAAATATCAGAGAAATTTTACTTGTTTTTTAAATGTTGTTTAGGCTTTTGGTTTTCGTACAAAGCAGGAATGGGTGTGTGAAGGAATATTGTAATGGGGCCCAGTTACATTAAGCATGCTCGTAAAGCCTGTGTTTCTCACCACAGAGTAGGGCCACATATCTGTGGCTATAAATGTCATGTTACCAGTCGCTGTGGGGATTTCTTTTACCCTAATCGGATCGGCTGCCTAAATGCTGCGCAGACAGCATTAGCTTGTAGCTTGTGTCGCCACTTGTTTTTGTCTAGTTCCACCGACTGACACATTGAGGTGAAGTTGGCGTAAGTAAGTTGACATGTTTTGAAGTATTCCCACTGATTTGTTGTCAGTTTAAATGCCACTCTGCTCAACTGATTTGGAAAAGTGAGCACAAGACATTAAAGCTCTTCATATGAATACTTTTTATGACCTTTCCGTCAACTCTCTTACAGAGCAGAGTCTATAATGGCACTACACTGATGGACTTTGCAGTTGATTCAAAAAAATAATGATATCCTATGCCCTCTTCTCCTAGGTAGCCTTATGAGCTTAGAAACCTAAAACCTAAGATGAGTAAATCTTCAATCTGAGTACAGTTAAACAATGGGGCAAATATTATCAGTGGATAATAGGTTATTGTAATTTGCGATAGAAATCCTTTTCATTTTCTAATCTGAATCTTATTTGAACTTAGATTTGGCCTTTTTGCAGATGCTGTTTCCTTTGACTTACTTGCAAAATGTGGCCTTATTCGCTAATTCCACTCTTTCTTCACTTTTTGCTCTAGGCTTGGTAGTCCACTTTCTGCATGAAAATCATTCACACATACAATTTTATAATCAATGCCCACAGTAATAGGATTCCTCTGGCCATGGGCAATTAATACAGTTTTTCCCTTTTTTCCCTCCCTGCACTGATCTCAAAGCTACGAGACATTGGCTTCTCCTCATTTACATATTTATTGCATTGGACTCAAATCTGGCGAGTGATTGATGTGGAGCCTGCCTCCTGAATTTTTAGCGGCCCATTATTATGAAAGAGAGGGAGGGGGCTGCAGCACGTCAGTGTACTTTTGATTAAAGTTGAAGAGGACAGAATCATGAGTGTTCCCCACCTACTTTCTTTTCCTGCAGTGCTTAATCTGCAAGGCCAAGTGCTGAGGAGATTTCAGCATGTTATAGATATTGACAAGTCATTCACTCACAAAAACTGAGGCAGATATGCTCGTTAAGATTTTAATTAGCGTTTCACTTTCTGTTAATTTTTTAGAGATGACAATATAATGCGTTTCAATGAGACATATTATCAGTTATTCTATGATATACCCTGGCAAAGCTTAGTACTATTATTTACATAGTTGCCCATGCTCAAAAGATGTTGATCATTTTAAGATGATAAGACTTAAACATTCCACACCTGTAAGATAAACTGACAAACAGCTGCCAATTTTGCCCTCAGTATGTTCATCACTACCAGTCTGTGGAATCAAGTATGCATGATCTTGCTCTATCACAAAGTGCTTTACACAGAAAACAAAAAGGATTCAAAAAACAATATGCAAAATAGTCATCTGAAATACCATGCTATACAAAGGCATGAAGAGGTATTTGGTCCCTGATTGGTTTTACACAAAGCTATATATCCTGAACTCCAAACTGAATTCTTTTACATCACTTTGAGTGCTGTAATTATGGTTCGTGGGAACAATGAGACAAAGACATGACACAGACATGCAGAAGGTTGCTGCTTCTCTCATTTGCAATCAAGTGTGTAATGTTCTAGTGTGAAAAAGCTCAGCTCTGCAAAATGTGTGCGCGCATACATGTGTGTAATGGGGTTGATGACCAGGGTGGAGACAAGGGTGGAGGGGGGGGTTCATCAGTTGTAGTGTTTCTGCCAAGTCCACACCTCTTCTGCTTTGTACTCCATGATCTTTTTGTCTGAGACACCACGTTACATACACAACAAATTTTGATTCAGTCTTGGAAAAAATGTAGCAGGTGAAAGCTGCCTTCTTCAGTTTGATTTAGTGGTAAGCAGTGAGCTTTAACAACACTAACTGAAAGAAATATATTTCCTCCAGAAGTTTAAAGGGTAACTTCGGTATTTTCCAACCTGGCCCCTACTTTCCCATGTATTTGTGTTTAAGTGATTAATGGGAACAACAATTTTTTAGCGGGCTTAGAATTTAGCGAGAGCGCTGCAGCCAGCAACGGCAAAACTGGTTACAATGCAATTCCTGTGGGCAACTGAGCATCGCCAGTCCATGTCCATTTGTTTTGTCACTGACCGGCTCAGATTGGTATTATAAGTGTCTGGCAATTTATGCATAGGGTCCCTACAGAGGTCAACCTTTTTGTGAAAGAGTAATTTTTTGTTTCACCAGAAATAGCCCCAAAATCGCCATAACCAAAACCACCAGACTCCATTTAGATAAACAGTAATTTAAACATGCGCAGAGCTGCCATATTTATCTAATTCTCCTTTTTCACCAAAATTAGTATGTGTATGCAGGTTTTTTTAAACATGTGAAAACAAGCTAAAAATAGGCCATAGACTTCTTTTCTATTGCTTGTAGACCAGAGCTGTGTACATGGCTGTGCAGCAGACATGTAGGCCTTTCTGTGTGTGGGGGTTTTCTTGGTGTGTCACATTCAACATCACAGACAGGCTAGAAAACAGTGCTAGTGAATAGTAGAAAACAGCCTGTGAGAACTTTGCAGTGGTTACTTCTTTTTATACACCTCTTACTTGTTCTTTCAAACCCGGTGCAGAGTAATTTGGATCGATGTTAGAGCACTGCTTCGGCGGAGATGGACGGTATTTTGTGGTGTCACGTCTTTGCATCTTGCTGGTTATGGGGCTAAAATTAACATCTTCACCCAGGTGTTGTGTCTCAATCACTGCCAATCGCAGCCAGAGCTGATAAATACCCTTGACTACTGCTGAGTCATTTGACCCGGGTGTGAATACTGACTGTAATCTTTCCCATTAAAAAACAGATATTTAGTGGGTCTTAGCGTTGTTGTTTTTTTGTTGTTGTTTTTTTGTGCAGAGGACAGGGGGCTTGACTGATTGAATTAAGGGTTTATTTCAACCAAACCAGAGTTGGTGACTGTTGGGACAGTGGAAAGATGAACCAAGACATTTTTGTGATTTTTATTTTGTTTCTGTGGACTTTGAATGAAGTGTGTTTTACTTTAATAAAATTACAATTTATTTAAAGGAGATCTAGTGGGTTTGACGATGGTGATTTCGGGGCTGTTTCTGGTTAAACCAAAAGGATCTCTCTAACAAATACAGTTGACCTCTGTAGGGATCCTTTATGTTGTCAGACACTTAGAATAGCAACCTGAGCCTGTCAATGGCAAAAACAAACCCTTTCTTTGGACATAATTGACGGTGCACAAATGCACTAAGTCATTGCATTATAGCCTGTATCGCCACTGGTGGCTGCAGCACTCCCACTCAATGCCCTCTGGAGGTCAGGCAGCTTCTTGAGAACTTAAACATCTTTATCAGTCTGATTTAAATGTTTCAAACCAGCGATGTCAGATGACACTACTGTATGCGATGTTGTCAAGAACACTGATTTCCATGGTTGGCTGCCTTTGTCCTTCAGAGCCAGAGGACACTGGTCACAAATAAAGCCTTCCACAGGCCCTATGAGAAGCAGTAAACCAACATTTCCATAGGGAGCTGGCTTGCCACGCTCCACCGATACGCCTGTAATGCATGCATTTTAATGTGGCGCACCTCTCAAAATGGGCCACTGCTGGACTGATGTTTGCATTCAGCTAAACTCTTTTAGTCAGCACCCCTGTGCATACCGTAACTTATAATGAGTATGCTGTGCATGTGTGCGTAGCAGAATGCATGTTCTTCAGAGTAGCCTCCTCTTGAGGCCATCAGTCAATCAGTATGTATATCCTGACATGCTACATGGGAAAGAAATACAGCTTTGTACCATAGTTGTATTTTGAAGTAAACAACAATTTCTTTGCAATATTTTAAACCCAAACTTGCGACACTAACTGCCAAGTGCAACATCCGTGCTTTCGCAAGAGTAGTGATGGCTGAAAATGAATGAACAAATCATTTTTAAACAACTCTTTTTAGTGTCTGTTATGTATCAGATCAGCTTGTCAAATGTCCAAGTGCTCATGAATCCCTAAATTTTCCCTCTTGCCCACTCGCTGTTGTCATGGGGTACTGCTCCTCGGATGGTCTTTCTTCCGGCTTCAGTGTGTTCATGAGCTTTAAGTTGTAATGTGGACTCTCCAAAGAAGATATGTTGTATTTTATTGCTTTATCTTTAATGTGTTTTAACAACATGTTGATCACAAAATCAAAGAAAATGGATCAGCTGTGCTATGCAATGTGATCAGGTACTCATTTTTCAGATTATTCTAACACCACGAGAATGTGGCTCATGGTTGTGGAAGTAACTCTTCTAACTTCTTTGCCCCTCAAAGAACGACAGTTATTTTTCAATAGAAGGCAATGATATGAAGCAATAAACTGACACCCAACATTTTTGATGTGATACAAATCAAAGTTAAGCTCACCTTTTTTCAGTGCTCCAATGATGCGGTGTGAACCAAGTGTCAACCAATCATATTATTTGGTCCCTAGTTGTGGTGTAGTGTTATTTATCTACCTGAAGACCCACCCGCAAACCTTAAGTCCTCCGTTTGGGAACACTTTGGTTTCAGGGTAAAATACGAAGATGGAAATAAACAAGTTGACAAGACAAAAGCAGTGTGCCAACACTGCAGAACAGCGGTCGGGTATGTACTTGGAAACACGTCTAACATGCTAACGCATCTAAAGCGACACCACCCGAGTTTGAACGTTAACCGGCACGACTAGAAAAAGCAATCTGGTGCAAACTACAATATCGTCGTCGTTTAAAAAGAAAGAGCGTTTCCCTGACCATCGCGCTAAAGAAATAATCAACGCCGTTGGAGCTGAGTAAAATTGTTTAAGCTGCACTTTAGATATAAGCATGTTTTGTTTACTGCACTTTAACAAAGTGGGAAAGCTAAGTAAGTTCCTAGTAAAACTGAATCTGAGCAGGCTTTAAAGCTGACCAGCTGCACTATACTTTTTATTTTAATTGAGTAAAACTGTTAAAGCAGAAATGTATATTTATATTTTTCATTCAAAAAATGTGTTAAAAGCAGGAGCAGGATTTTATTTTTCACTTTTATATTTCTATTTTCATTCAAACAATGTGAAAAAGCAGGATTTTATATATATTTGTTTCATTCAAAAATTGTGTAAAAAGAGTTAACTGCTGTGTTGGTATGTTTTAATAAGGTTACCAAGAAGTAAAAGATACTTAATAGTTGTCTATTTTTTTCATTACTGTACCGAAAAAAAACGAACCGTGACTTGTGTACCGAGGTACGTACCGAACCGAGATTTTTGTGTAGCGTTACACCCCTATTCAAAAGCGACTCTGCCATAATGTAGATGGTCGCCCAGTTGCGTTGTCACCATGGCTTTATTAGGACAACTGGATATAGCATTGAACTGCCAAAATTATCCAGATGACCCAGGGATTATCGGCAATACTCCCGCATTGTCAGGCCCACAGAGCAGGCACAGTAGAGACTCAGAGTGGCCAAGCTCTGCCGAGTCCAACCGAGCGGCTAACTTCCACTGGTCGAACAGCTAACTTGCAGTTTAACACACTGCTAACTTGAATGGGCATAAAACTATTTAATTTTGCGGCCCTTCTAGACTTGTCATCAGATTGAATGGATCAAATCCTAATAGTGAAATGAGTCATTTTGTGGAGAAAAAAAAAAAATGTATCCACTGATTTACAGACGTCTCTTTTGCCATCAAAGTCTATGGGAAAAAGTGGCATGATGCACTTCCTGGGGGGCTGGTTGTTGCTCCTGGTGTGATTAGAGCATTAGACACAGTGGCGCTGTGAGCTAAATGCTAATATCAGCATACTAGCATGCTCACCATGATGATGCTAGCCTGTTGTTTAGAAGATATAATGTTTACCATGTTCACCATCTTAGTAAGCTAGCATGCTACTATTTGTGTATTACTTTAGTACACCTGAGGCTGATGGGAATGTCAAGTTTTTGCCATCCCCAGAACCACGCTGCTAGCATGGCTGAAAACTATACTTTTACTTAGACAGTGATCTCTTGCTGGCCCAGCCTTGCCCACACTTCCAGCATACCATGTGGACCTGTCACTGCTCCTCTAATTTCCATACCTGTCAATGACCTGCAGTAATAACTGTGATATATGGCTAAAGATGTAACACCTTGGTTGGTGACCTTTCCCACAATGCCATACCAGGCAACCTTCAGCACCTCACCCCAGGCCTCCCCTTGCTTCATACAGCCTATTGTTGGGGGGGGTTCCATCCTCCCTCTCCCCCCTCATCCCTGCATCTCGTCGTTGGCTCAATGTACACGGCTCGCCACACTCCAGTGGCTCCATGAATGTTAATGTCGGGGCGGGGGGAGGGAGGGAGGGAGGTGGGGCTGCATGGTACAGGGAGCAGCTTCACCTGGTCTGCAATGCACAGCTATAAGGAGATTTCTGCATATTATTGTTCACCTTGGTGGAGCTATGTTTCTCTTATGTTACAGTAATATCAGTGATAAACAGTCTAGCACCACTATCATGACAAATAGCAACCTAGTTATTGTGTTGTCACATACAGCATAATATACATTTCCTCCTTAAAATGAAAAACAGACATTTGATGAGGGAATTTTGCTGCTTATATTTAAAATAAAAACTGTATTTTTCAGCTATGTCAAGATTAAAACACACCTAATTCTCTATCTTGTTTTGATACCTTCTTGCTTTTCTGTCTGCAACACAGCCCTCCTCTCTGTCGTCCTGGTGTTCAGTTAGTCAGCCGATGTTTACCAAGCTCTGACAGAATGAGAATGTATGCATTATGTGGTGATGATCACAGGGTGTTGTAATCTTTGACCCTCGTGGCACGTTCCAAACACAGATTGAAGATTAAGCCTCTCATGCAGCTGGCTGACAGGCTGCCCTCGCTGCCCCTGGAGAGATTCACTGCTTGACTAGAACTCTGCACGCTGGCCTCCCTGCATTAAAGATACAATACGTCATTCATTTTAATTCTTATCTAAAAATGCAAACTGCTTCACAGAAATTCTGCTTGCCTTTCGTCATTCAAGTCTATCAAACATTATAAATCATGGAAGACTTGAAATGCATAGGGGCGTCTCACTCAGAAGCACCACCATCATAAAACAAAGCCAATAGTGTGACAACAGTGTGTTACTTCCCATTAGAAATTCAGCTTAAATCCACATGGACTCGGACTGTTTGATCAAACCATATGGCAGCATTGTTCTGGGCATTAAATTTAATGGAAATGGACTGCTCTTACAATGGATACCCTTTTGCTTGATGTGATGTAAGTTGCTAGTAATGCATTGGCATTGAATATGTGGATTTACACGTACATTTTCATTTAAAATCAAGTGTATGTCTATGTCTTTATATTTACAAAATTCCAACCACTACTTTATAAGAACTTTCCATTTATGCACTTTCATTGAGATATCATCAAGAACATACTTTAGTATTACTTTAACTTTACAGGCACTGTAAGTCTTGTGGAAAATGCACTTAAGCGTTGCTAAATAATTAAAGGAACAGTTCAACCCAAAATCAAAAATACACAATTTTCCTCTTACCTATTGCTAGTGCTTTTAATCAGTCTAGATTGTATGGGTGTAAGTTGCTGAGCTTTGGAGATATTGGTCATAGAGATGTTTGCCTCCTCTTGAATATAATGGAACTAGATGACACTGGGCTTGTGGTGCTCAAAGCACCAAAAAACAACAACAACAAAAAAAAAAACAGCTGAAAATAATAAGAATCCACAGACCTTGTTGCGAGCCGTTTGATGTAGGAACTTAGGACCTATTTTCCCTCCACTAAACTACACCTGCAAACTGTATCATAGCACCCAAAGACGCATGTGTCTACTGCTAGCTCACCTAGCGCCACTGGGCTAGCAAACGTGAAAGCTTAGCTGAGGAAGCCGTCGTTAATGTTTACATCTCACGAGCACGAGCCTCTCGTCCATTAGTAGAAGCACAACTTCTCCTGCATGGTGATGTGGTTTCTAGATGTTGTTTGGTAAAAAGAAAATAGTTCCTACTTGAAACTGCTCACAACAAGGTCTGTGGATTATCTTGAATAACTAGATCATGATTTCTGGAAAAAGCCATTGCTGTTGAGTTTTTCAAACGTATGTTTTTGGCACTTTGAGCACCACAAGCTGAGTGCCATCTTGTTCCATTATAAAGATAAGAAGGCAGACACCTCTACAGCTGATATCTCAAACACTCAGCAACTCACACTGAAACAATCCTAGACTGATAAACAGCACAACGGGTAAGAGGAAAAATATGTATTTTTGATTTTGGGGGTGAACTGTCCTTTTAAGATAAATTAAATATCATTTAGATTATGCTGGATGTTTTTGTTGTACTTCATTTTAATTATTATTCATTATTAAGAATTCACGTTTGCTTACAATCAATTTTACCTCAGCACAAATCTTATTACACTTACGGAAAATGCACTCAGCCACACTTTGTAATGTATGTCAAAATAGTGCTCTTTTAATAAGTATGCAAATATATAAATTATATTTCTATGTTAATATTCTTAGTAATAGTCCACTGAAAATTAACTTACATTTGTTCAAAGGTACTTTAATGATGCCACAAGAATATGCAAGTACATTAATATTTTGGGAAATATACTCAACACTGAACACACTTCATATGCTATTAGTATAATTTAGAAATGAAGATGCATATTTCTTTTGTACTTGGGGCAGCATATTGAATAATTCATCAGTTTTGTTTCATTTGGAGACTGAAAACATTTTGGAAGCAGGCCACAAATATGCTCATGTAAAACAACAGGCACTCTGCACATGAGGGTGCCTTGAGGTAACAGATGCAGGCTTCTGACCCAGAGGTCACCTGTTTCTATTAGACTGGCAAGAAAAATCTACCAACAGTTACTCAGCTCATAAGACACATATGAAAAGTGTCTCAGTGTGACTGGCCTGCTATACACCTCCCAATATGGTTGAAATGTAAAAAGGCAGGCAGGCAGGCAGGCGGAGATGAGATGAGCTCTTCAGAATCCTCAGCCTGGAGAGAATGAGAACAGCTGGGGCCTGGCGCTCCCTCTGTGCCGGTCGACTCTTTGTCACGGGCAAAAGGCTCTTGTTTTCAGGCAGTAATCAGACAGCCCTGGGGCTCTGTAAAGACCCTGTTCTCTTTTCATCTCAACTGTTGCATACACCCTGCTAATTGGAATCCTGCAACTGGGTCACAGGCATTGTCTCTCAAGTGCTGTCAAGTCATTGAGACGCGTGAATGTGGAATTATGGTTGCCTCAGATGCATGATTGAGTCTCCCCCCTGCGCTATCTTAATGCCTCCATTTCAATCTCATCGCATACACTGATTTTCTCTTTTTTTTTCTACATTAATATTTCTTGCTGTTCCCTGCTTCGTTTTTGTCACAGTTCTGCCTGAAACCATCCCTAAGGCTTGGCGATTGGAAAGTAAAAAAAATGAAATTATGTAAAGAGCAGCTTAGTTTCTATATTGTAACTTTAAAAGTAGATATTTCCTCTGAACAACAAATGCCAAAAAAGACTTCTCAAGACTGTTGATGTAAATGTATTTTAAGCAGTTTCCAGCAAGTTTCACTAAGCACTCCCGTTCCCTTCACTCCAGTGGATGAGGAGGAACCTGATTCTGCAGTTTGTCGGTGATTAAAAGAATTAGCCGGCCTAGCATGGCACCACAAATGAGCAAAACCCTCTGGGAGACCAGAGAGACCAAGCAAGGCACATTTCCAATTATACCACCAAATGAGTCATTTTCTTACTGGGCCTCCTATAATTGTGGTGGGTATTGGGTGCATGCAACTCAATTTGTCTTACGTATTTGTTGGTAGGATGGTACAAGAGTTGACAGAGCCAAGGGGATGATATCATAAAATGAGACAAAATACAAAAAAAAGAAGAAGAAGGATGAGATAGATCCCTCAATATTTGTTTGATCTGCTTCATCCTCCTTAATACTGTTGAAGTTTAAAAGCCAGAACGAAAATGCCACTTTAATCATCTGTGGATTTAGGAATGGGAAGACTATCATTTTCCAGTAATCATAAAATGTGTCTCCAGAGTAATAGACTTTGTTCTGACTGCTGAAATTAATGAGGCTTCCAGTGATGTGATTATCTGTCCCAAGGATCGTCAATATATAAAAATAATTGACAAATTAAATTACTGCGAATTCTTGGAAACTTGAGTTTTGTTAAACTGCCTTCTCGCTTTATTTTAAAGGAGCAGTGTGTAAGGTTTAGAGGGATGTAGTGGTGAGGACTGCAGATTGCAACCAGCTCAACCTTCTCCTGGTTACGATTCCTTCAGTGTTGTTACAAATCAGTGTTTCTCTTACACTCTTCATCATTTTGCAAATGGCCTGCTTGCCCAGCACCTGCATGTATAGTGTTTACCTGTTTTCTCTAATAACTTTAATGTGTACTCACCTTTTTTCTGGTCAAGATGTTCAGGAGGATGTTCAAAAACACAATGAATTAAGTTTCACATTTAAAACAACAACAACAACAAAAAAAATCAATGTTTTTCACTCTCGTCACAGAGGGGCTGCTAACTACAGCGGCTGATGTGAAAACTTGAAAATGTGAATGGCCCTATTTAGTGCCAGTGTTTGGTTTGTCTGTTTCGGGCTGCTATAGAAACATGGTGGTGTGACATGGTGATCTCCTCTGACAAGGACCTGCCAGGGCCCCAGGAAGTGCACCGGGTTTTGAAGCCTATTGTCGTAGTGGCCATACGTAGTACTACAATTTCCAGGGTCTATGCCATGTGGCCCAAAAATACTTTTTCCCATTGACTTAGATTGGGAAAGAGATGTCTATAAATCAGTTGATAAACTTTTTTGAGCATCAGAACCCCTGCAAAATGACTCATTTGATCAAGATTAATCCATTTGGTCTGATAACATTTCTAACATATTGAAGAGCCACAAGATTAAATCATTTATCCCCATTCAATTTAGCAGAGCGCTAAACCCTAAGTCAGCCACTTGGCCGGCAGAGATTGGCAGCTCAGCCACGCTCAGCATCTGTTACGTCTTTAGTTAGTGTCATACTTTGGAAATATAGTGATTACTATAGTATTAAACTATACTATAGTGATACTGTGCCACTGAGCAACTTTCATAGAAATGAATGGAGCCCCATCGTCAATGCTGTATCTGTGTCTCTTCATACATCCATAGAACCCATTTATGTAGATATAAACAGCTCATTCTAAGGTAGTGAGAACACAACAAATAACATTTCAGATGATTTTATACTAAAGAAAACATACTTATCATATTAAATTCCATTTCTGCCAGTACATCCCCCTAAATCCTACACACTGGACCTTTAATGTAAGGAAGTGGAAACATACTTGCACAACACACTTCAGAATAAGTTGGGTAAGCTTTATTAAATTTGCACATACAGAGCTCATCAATTTTTTCTCCATCCTTGCATAGGAAGCAACCAGTTACTTATAAAGCAACTGGACAACATGTCAATACAGGCACATAAAAGGCACAGCACTGACCATGAAGCCATTTCACATCGCTAATGTTGCATTTTCAGCACAGCATATGACACAATGATCTGTGGGACTGAATTCAACATTATGGTGCTGATTATTAATATGTACTCTATTCTCATACAGTTGCCGCAGCTTGCCTGTCTATTGGTAACAAACTCAAGTAGAGGAGTAATATGCAATTCAAACATTGTTTTCAAAAATTAATATTAAAAATAAGTAACATTTCATATACATAACGGTACAAACTTTAAATATGACAGTTTGGATTACAGAGAAAATTAGACACCATATCTGACATGAAACATGTAAGTCCAGTGAACAGTAGCCTTTGTTCTTTCACAAACAGACATTAAATGATTAAGACATCTAGATGTTAATTCAAAAATATTTCCTTAGTTAAAAAAAATTAAAACCTTTTAACTTGTAATAATTGGTTTTAGGAGCAAGCACTAAAACTAGATGTCAAAACAGTAACCCAAGGGAGTATTTTTCTAAACATGCCATTATCCACTCTGCGAAGTACCATTATCAATGCTCATTTAAGCTATCATCATCTTTGTGTGTATTACTGTTTGTAACACTTTGTGCGTGTACATGTGTTATATTTCAATGCACGATTCACCAGTTAAAACTGTGCACTTTTGATTCTGGGTGCAATGTGAGGGAACAGTAAAGTGCATCTAAAGCAGCATGTGTGTGTACTGTGTGAGTGAGAACAGAAGGGACAGCTGTGGTTTTGTTGTGAGGCGAGCTGCCCGTCGCTCACTGCAGGGTAACTGTGAAACAGTCGGGGTCTTAAATGGACCTCGTCCCCGCTCCCTGCTGGGCTCTCCTGTCCAGATCTGTTGTAGTGTTCCCCGTCTTTGTTCAGTAACTAAGTGCTCCCTACTTAGGAGTGTAAAACCCCCTTTCTCACTAATGCCCCCAGCAATGTGTTGTCACCGTCAAGTTGGTCATCAAAACACTTGCGAATCCTAACAAGCATATGTCACAAACTTAAGGTGTATTTCCATATAACAACAACATTCTAAATGTATTGTTGCGTCGAGGCCACTGATTATCATGGAAGCATAAACAGCTACTTGGGCCAACTGTGTAAACTCCAAACATACCACGTATTAGTCACTCAATATTCCCGTAGTCGTTTCTCAATTGCACTTGAATACAAAATACATGGATTTATCTAAACACTGGCGTACTTGTAAGACAATTTACAAAATGTCATAATTGATGTCAGTCATCTGAACTCCTGCTTAGTGAGATTCATAGCCAACGATTCATCAGTAACCTGGCAGCAGCCAAGAGCCATCACGTTGGCTCCTCCAGCTTCAGTTTCCAGCCCAGCGCTCAGTCAGCAGCAGGTCTGGCCGAGCTGGGCTCCTTTGGCTGTGTGTTTCGGGCCTGAGCTGAGCTTCAGCCAGGCGAGGAGGAGAGGCCAGGCTCCCACTAGGAGGAGGCTGACGTCTCCATTGTGGACAGGATACGGACCACCTCGGCCCTCTGTGTGGGTGAGATGTGCTGGGTCATGTGAACAATAGAATCCATAGCGACCTCTGGATTGGCTTGAACAAGGCTGAAAATAAAAGGGAAAACAAAAGGAAACATCATAATCATGCAGTGAAAGCTGGATATCATATGTGTCAGCCAGGTTGGCAGATGAACATATTGACAGGTGAAAATTAGCTGCACTGTGTAACACTTCAGAGTGAACTTTAACTGTTTAGAATTATCACCTGCGTATCTGCTTGAGGATGTGATCTCGGCGGATGTACTTGATGTTCTCGTCAATGACGGACCTTGCGCCCTCTTCTTCAGCTAGCTGCCTCTCCAGCCATGCCACCACCTCTTCATTATTATCCCACAGATAGGCCTGTGTAAGAGAAAATGAATCACTGTGAGGGAAGTTCAGAGGATTTTTGGATAAATATGCTTCAGAAATCACACTTTTTATCAGTCTGTTGAGATGCTGGGGTGATTGCAGCAATTGACACATGTTCAACCAATCTCCATGAATTCTGCATGACTTAGCAATTTTGTCCAATCACTGCAACTTTTTTTTTTTGCAAATTTGACCAATCATTGTAGTTTCCTGGAGTTTCACCAATCATAGCACAAAGTAACTTCCTTGTATCTGGTTGTGAAGATATAGACATGTGCGACACAAATGTCTCAGACTGTTTGTGCCGGACATGTTTAAGACTGTGCAAAACAATTCACTGGTGTTCTGCACGAAAGCGGGCGTAAACTGTTTTTGCACCATGTGCATCGCTACATTGGTACACAAATGACATCAACAGACAAACACTTTTCTACCGCAAAGCACACCCAGAGATTGGCTGAAATGCTTGACAACAGACAAGGTAAATCACCAGGAGAGAGGCTGTTGTATCCCGAACTATTGCGCATGCTGAAACAGTCTTTCAGAGAGAATCAAGGTGCATTAGATTAAATTAGTATAATTAATGTAGTATAAATCACAAACTCAGAAACAGTGTGGTTTTATTCTCACTGGAACAAGCTGCCCTCAACACGTACATCAAAAAACACTAGGGATGTCCGGATCCAAATCGGCCACCGATATTAGCAAAAAACGGGCATCGGCATCGGATTGGACTGCATGGAAAAATGCCGATCCATGAACTCCGATCCAGTTTTTCACGGTGCCACGTTTTCCGGCCAGCCCAGCACTCCGCGATTCAAGCAGTCCATTCCAGTAACCGCTCCAGCTCTTACTATCAATCCACCAGGCCAGCATACAGACGGCAGATACACAGAGGGTAGGAAGAGTAGCGGTCAATTTAGTTAACTGACTATTTGTTTTCTGCTCTGGCTTTTTGAGAGTGATATTTTTATTTGGTTTACTCTCTTACTGTTTAAGTAAAGAGCACTGATGGCATTGTTTTAGGCACAATTAGTGAAATTGGAGCCATGGATGGACTACAAAAACACTACTAAAATAACTGAAAAGGAAAGGCTGCATTGTTTGTTAAATGTCAACAATGTCTTGTGGTGTTAATCTTTTTTTTATTTATTAGTGGGCCAAAGCACAAGTGTGTGGAGTCTTGCTGCTATTTTAATTTCATTGTTAGACATTTTAAAGATTTCTTGTGTTGATTCATTTTCTATTTATTAAGGGGCCAAAGCAGCCAAAGCAAACCAGCTATATTTTTTATTTAATGTTAATGTTCAAGTTTAAAGTTTGTTTATTTAACCCTGTTAACAATAAACAGGTCAGTTTCTCATACCAACTGTTGTGGATCATTGTAACTAACCTGATTAAGTAGTTGTTCTTTGCTTGATCAAACCTTTTCTAACCTGACCGACAACAAAATAAGTGAATATGTATAACACATGCTTGGATCGGATCGGTATCGGTATCGGCCAAAACTCAAGGCTGTAATATCGGTATCAGATCGGAAGTGAAAAAGCTGGATCGGGACAACCCTAAAAAACGCAACTATTTTTTGCAATTTTCACTTGCTCCCACAATTTCGTTTCCAAAAAGGCCAAGGTTTTTTTTTTTAAAGCTGCCGTGGACACAACAATCCTAAAAAAAAAGCCTGCAACACACTGGATGGACTGTCTTATGTTATGGGTGTGAACAAGTGTTGCTGGGAATTTACAAGTAAAGCAAGTAATAATAAAAAAAAAAAAAAAAATCACATAATGGGTTAATGGATAAAATATATAAAATATCACAAATCAACAAATAAATATCAACAACAATATGGACAGGCACAAAGTGCGGGCCGGATGTTGTGTTGACTGGACCTGATAGAGAAATTAGTATTCATGAGTGCTGGCATCTCTGATCCCAAACAAAGCCAGGCTGGAGGGCTTAGCAAAGATTTGGGGGCTGAGGGGTTTAATGGGCTCTTGCCTTTTTTATGAACAGTCCTGCTTGAGGTCCACAAGAACATTTAATGCCCTTATTAATCATTTTTAATCTGTTTGCTTTTAATTAAGAAACAGCGTGTTGCTCTCCTATCTGCACGTGCCAGGGCTGTGATTAATTGTGGCTTAAGACAGCCAGTCCTGATTGGGATAATATATTAGCTAACAAGAAGGCCACTTCTGAGGAGATCTCAAACGCTGGGCAGCCTCCTGTCACCCCTGCGGCTTGTACTCTGAGCCTGACTCTGGGCCGGAAGGAACAGCATTTGCGTATCTCTCAGGGATGTTTATTTTCATTAAGTGCCAGTTATCAGTCCGACTGTAGTTCATCACAACGATTTCACAGGAATGCTCACTACTTCTTTATCTGGTGCACCTTGAGGAGAAGGAATAGGAGCTTCAGGATAAAAAGAAATGACCTCTGTAATCATTCCCAGGGGCTAAGAAGGTGTTTACACACTTCCCTGAAATGAAGTAAACCTCAGTCTTTAATGGCAATTACTATCAAAGACTCTCAATCATTCATCACAGAATACTGGATATGAAGACTATGTATATTAGGAGGTACTTAAACTGCATGTAATCTGAAAATAAATGAGTATAAAACAACATGTACGCATGTATGTGATGCTTGGGCTTTCTCTCGGGCTTGTTGGGAAACCAGAATTACTGCCTTGCAGTTGTATGCCTCCACAAACCAGTCAAGTTACACTTGTTTACACTCATGTCTGTCCATCACTGGTACTGCAAGGAAGCTACATAGCAGCACGGCAGCAGAGAGGATTCATACAATCACAACAGTTTTAAGATAGGCACCCAAGATTAGTGTCACCAAGTATCTGACCAAACGTTTCCCCTTCTGTTCCCGAGGTTATAACGTTATATAATGGTCAGATGTTGTCAGTTAATTTGACCATTGACCTTTTAGATAAAATGTCATTACGTTATCATTTTATGCTATTAGAAGTTTGTGTGAAATGTTGTCATAATTAACTTATGAATTTTTGAGCTATGGACAAAAACATGTTTTGTGAGGTCACAGTGATATTGACCTTTGACCGCCAAATGCTAATCAGCTCATGCTTGAGTATAAGTGAATGTTTGTGCCTTATTTGAAGAAATTCCTTTGGGTGTTCTTGAGATATCCTGTTTATGACAATGACATGGGTGCAAGGTCACAGTGACCTTGACCTTTGAAAACCAAATTCTAAATCACTTGAGTCCATGTGGAAGTTTTGGCAAAATTTGAGAGAAATTCCCTCAAGGAATTCTTGAGATATTGCATTCAATAGAGTAGGGCGGACAGCCAGATGGACAGACAAGCCAAAAACATGATGCTATTACCAACGCAGAGGCATAAAAAGAAGTTATTTTTCAGATATTTGTGTGGTTGTGAGGCTGTATATCTAGGAAAGGATGAGAAGTGAGATACTATAAATACAGAAGTATTATTACTATTATTATTCAGTTTTTTGCCCACATACAATCTCTTGGATTTCATACACTTGTATTTTATAGTGCAAGATGCTTGGAGTAAATATATGGTCATTTCTGTCTGTTTTAAATTCCAAAGAACCTGAAACTGTCTGCTGAAATGAAGCTGTATTGGCTTACTTTTGTTTGTCACAGAGTCATACCGTTATTGGCATGAGATAAAGCAGTAAATGACTGAAGTATTTGTTTAAAATCTGTGCAAACTAGATAAATTGTAGCATCATCATTTATGTAATTTGCTTCAAACAGATACATTTCAATTCAATTAAAAGTCCAGTTTACATGGAATGTAAAGCTATGAGATACTTATGATGTTTTTCTACTTTAACACTCACTGAATGTTGAGAGATTATAGAGCAAGGCCTGTAAGGACACAGTGGGGTTTTACCTTTACAGCCCCCTCAGCCTCCACAAACCAGCGGCGTAGCATTGCCTGGATTTGGCCGTCTGTCAGCTCGCTGTTGGCTGCTTGGATCTTCCTCTTCACTGTGTCCTCCAGCAGCAGACGTCTCAGGCGCCAGTAAAAGAACTGACGAGATGTTTGCCATTCAAGTATATCCTGAGACAGGCAAAAGACAAAAGAAATAATCATGTAAATGCAGCTACTGTTGTTTGAAACTACTATTGCTGCATGTTTTTATAATTTACTAAATGTCAACATATAGGTCAGTGTATTTAATAATTTGTGAATTTAAAGGGGAATATGAATCATTTTCTGCTGGTCTAAATCCACATCTGGGATGTTACACTGAGGTAGAACTTATTAAGGTAATAGGAATCGCTGGCAAAAAGGTCTGTGGTATACATTTGTCTTGATTTTCTCTAACACTGATTACATAATCCCACATACATACACATACACATAATATAAAAGACTACTTTAACACAAATTCCACTCTATTTAAAAGGGGTAATTCAAGTTTGTGGAAAAACCAGTTGAAAACATTATGTGGGAATCTTATCTTTAAAGAAAATGTCACATTTAAACATAACACCAAGCAGATTAATGTAAAGGATTTATCACAGTGGATTGCAGATCTGAGGAATTTGAACCTACAATCACAGAATTCTCTGCTGGTGTACTTGACTTGAACATGCAGACCAGTACAGTCATACTGTGAGTACAAAATACACTGCTCACATAACCAGAAGGTCTTTCACAGATGGATGGCAGTCAAAGGTGAGTGTGAGTATGTTTGTATGTGAAAGATGGGACTGGGCAGGCACAGGATGAGTTGAGGCCTGCCCGAGGCTGCTCTGCAGTTTCTAAGGTGATTGACCAGGGTCATCAGAAGATAATTATGAGGACGAATCTCACAGCCTGGTGAGACCAAACATTATTCACTAGGCATGTGCGGCAGCAGCTAGATGGATACTCCCCTGTGGGCTTTTCAGGTCATTCACGTACTGACACTCGTACTGTAGTGATACATGCACACAGAAAGCACTCACCGTTATTACGCCCTTCTCTTGCATGCGACCAGGGGTGTCGTGGAGGTCTGCAAACTGCACAGCCACCTGGTGGTAGATAGGCAAGAGGAACTCCTCACGCTCCTTGAGCTTGGTCTCCAGCTCTTTGCGATCAGGGGGGCTCAGTTCTGGGGTTCCTGTTGGAGTTACAAAGCAATACCATACAACGCTGTCAAATGAATTTGCCAAAAACGGACTGCCATGTTCCAGCAGGTTTTGATTACAAGCAGTGTATATGGACAAGAAACTGCAGTTGAACCTAATAGGCAAAGGAAACACAGTGTACAAGGGGCAGAGTTTAGGAGTGAAAGCAGCACATTCTACCCTCACATAGTGGTCCTATAGAAGGCTTTCCTTTATAGTCCCATTACCATCAAATCAGATTCTACATGAACATGCAGTGGTGAATTAACTCCTGCTAACAGCATTTTGTTTTGGAGCTCCCCAAATCCCTGGCTGCTGTCACCAAAGACTGATTTCTGTCAATTCCAATCTGTAAGCTCGAAAACATTCCCCCCAATAACCCTCCATTCCTCTAGTTCGCCCACAGCGCCAAGCACACACAGCATTGGACCAGGGTTGCTCTGAGCCTGCGGGAAAATCAATAGGCTGTGCAGGAGAGACAGGAGAGCTGGTGATTGATCTGAACGGGCTGTGATTGACACGAGTCCTGAGGGAGTGCAGCGAAGATGATACAATCAACCCCAAATAAAGAACGACAGGGAGTGCACACATGCTCCCACCTGATGTATTGCTCCTTACTAAAATGAGGACGAGGCCGAGGGGGTGAAAGACACCCGTAAAGAGCTATAATTAGAATTGAAGTGGAGGACTCACCCAGTCTTTCGGCCAAGCTCATGTAGACCGGATCCACTCTTCTCATGGTCTTCACCAGGTCCTTCCTCCTGAATTTGATCTCCACTGTTCCCTCAGGCTCCAGAACTCCACCTCTGAAGACAAGAATGATTGAAGTGAGTAAAGGTGGTTTGATACAGATGATACTTATTTTTACAGATGAAACTGCCCTTTTCCAGTCTCACTCACCGGCTGTCCTTGTCAGCGTACATCTCCATGTGGCGAGGGTTGATGGTTGGATCTATAACCACCCAGGATCCTCCCCTCAGCTCAGCCTGTGGGGGAATATAAACCAGGACCGGCTGCTTGTACTCCCTCAGCCCGTCCACGATGTAGGCCCCAAACTTCAACACCTGGTCATACATATCTAAGAAGAACAGTTTCATATGAGACACTGAATGGTTTTAATCCCAGATGGACTGATTACCACGGAAGCACAAGTACCTTTCATTCCTCCAGAAAAGCCCCTCCAGTTAGAAAACACAATAAGAGGTAGGCCCTCTCTGTTCAGGTCCTTAATAGCCTGGGCTGTTTTGAAAGCAGAATCTGGGAACCACACCTGTCCTGCCTGCTGGATGATCTAGATATACAAATCACAAAATCAGCACCTGGGCGTCTGTAAATGCCGAAATACATGGATGCCAGGTTACGCTTGAGTATATGCACCCCTTACCTTCGCCTCAGAGTCCAAATTGGCTGGATCGGCTGGGATTGACAGCTCCACTGACCTGGTTTCCACGGCGACCACCCCAGTAGGTATCCCACCCAGTCTGTGGAGAGAGGCTATTCAGCACTGACATCTCCAAAACACCTTGACTACATTTGCAGTGCCAACAAATTCATTACTGCCAGTGTGTCATTATGGTTTAGTGTTTTGTTGGGACACTTACCTGGCTCTGCCCACCACCACACTCTGAGCCCATGGCTGCATGATCTCCATGAAGGAGCCCTGGTCAAAAAAGCCACTCTGCCAGGAACCCTTTGGTGCTGTATATACAGAGAGGAGTGAGAGGAGTGTGACAGAGGAAAGAAGTGGGGTTAATTATGGCAAATTGGAAATGCGCCTGAATCAATTTTCTGAAAATATTCTCTCTTTCCATTGTTTTCTCTGGCTTTATTCTTCCTGCAGTCCAATGTTGTGCATTTTCTTCCTTAGAATCTGTAATCTTGGCAGCAAACCATGATGGATGACTGTAAAAGAAGGCTTGCTCAGCTCTTTTTCTGCCTGCACACCCTGAGAAACATGCCCAGCCTATGAGGTTACCATTCAATTAAGCCTCGCCACACATCACTACCAGAGACGTTGACTAGCTTCCCACACGGTCCCCCAATCTCTTTGCTGTCCCAAGCTGTAATTACATTGATGTGGAACCTGCTCAGTCCTGACCTGCAGTGTAAAACATGCTGGATCCATTTTGGTCCTATCTCGATCTTGCCTTTAGCAGCATAATGCCAGGCTTTAATGTTACTCTCTTAGTTTCTTAACAGTCTCTCTCTCTGTTAATAAATTATTTCATCCTCTGACCCTGGGAAAATTAGCATTAAATGATTAATCTTTGTATTTATTTTATAAATAACACAAAGAAATGAGAGTGTAGCTTTTCACAACTGCTGCTAAAAAAATAGAATGAAAATGATTAGTAGAGGAAATGGGTAAAAGTGAAAGTGCATAAATCATCATCATTGAAGTAACAACCAGGATGCTATATAACACAGTGCAACACAGTGCAACTCAAAATTTGATGTAGCCACCCCACTGTCTCAGTTTTAAGCAGAGAATGGCTGTAGGGCTACATGTAGGGCTTCAAATAGCAATCATTATTGTTAAATGGATGATTGTTTAGTCATTAACATTATATATTTTGAAAAATGAAGGCAACACTATACTGCAGTTCCTCAAATGGCCACTTGAGGCTGGCTGCAAAAGCGAGTCAATCCCTGTAGATCCACATGTTAAAATGCCCAACTTTGTAGCAGAAATGAACACGTATACAGCCTGGTACAAGAAATGATTTTGGTCTCTAATGCTAACTTTCTCACGTATAACTGCACAGGGACTGAATTTTTATATATGCCCCTATAAGGAGTCGGATGTTTTGTTTTTCCAGTATGTACATTTTGTTTTAATGTTTTAAGCCTTTTTTATTCGCTAGCAAAAATTAGCATTAGCATTATCACAGTTAAACATAGCTAAAAAAGCATCGTGGTGACCAAGCTAGCATTAGGGATTAGCTCAACCCTCTTATGCAAATATGGTCACTTCTGGCTCCAAAATTCCAAGATGGCGTGGCCAAATTGCTAAACTTGAGGCTTCAGAATGGGAGTCAACAAACCAATCAGTGACATCACGGTGGTTACATCCATTCTCTTACACAGTTTAGGGCTTTTTTCCAATCAACAATCAGAAATGTTACGGTATTTAATTAACAGTGATATAAAAGTTTTAAAAAAGCAGGAAATCCTAACAAGGGAGACGCTTGAGAAGCAAATATTTGGCAATTTTGCTTATTAACTGACAAAATTGATAGATAGCTTATGATGAATTGATGATCAAAGTTGAATCAACTAGTAGTTGAATCTGAGAGGAATAACGATGACACCAGGTATGTACACTGGGGTAATCAAATGTTAAAAAAAAACAAAAAAAAAAACAAATCTTACTTAATATTTATTAAAGATCTTGCATCACAAAAACAACCCAGACAGTATCTACCAGAACTACAATCACCTACATTATTCTGTACCTACCTGCCAACAAAAAACAAAAATATTTCTCTAGATAGTGAGACTAGACACTCACTCTGGCTGGGACGTCCTGCGAGCATCCAGCGAGGATCATAGGGAGTCTTTGTGGGCACAAACTCTACCAGCCGATCTATTGGATCCTTGGCATTAAGGATTGGCACTGGACTAGAGTTACACTAAAGAAAAGACAAAGTGAGCTTCATTTTATTATGACAAAAAACAAAACAAACGGCTATAAACATATAGATAAATTCATTTATCACAGTGCTACAGGAAGCAGCATCCTGCTCAAAACAACAGCTGAACATTACCTTGGGCATGTAGGACAGCCACTGCAGGAGTGCAAAGACTCCCTCAAAGTCATCACAAACAGTGCAGTGGGTCACACCATTGTTGTGCATGATTTGAATGCCGCCAAGTTGGTTGTTGGATGTGTACACTTCTCTGCCCAGCACCTGTGGTAGGAAAAAGATTTTAAGCATTTATTTTACATTATGGCGAAAAGGATGATAAAAATAATACTTTTCACCGTTGAATCCAAGACTGTCTGACTTTTAAATATGGCTTTTTTGACACACACCATAAGGCTTTTGATGGTAGGTCACAGCGTCACTCACAACAGCAAACTATGGAAGCACTTCTCTTGAAACCTGCTTGAGAACTGGAGCAGGAGTTTTCTGCCCACTTTAATTAAGTGTGGATTTACCCTTTAAATGCCTCCTCCGTGTGGCCTCTAATAGAGGCAACAGGGTTAATGTTCATGTTGTGCAACCTCGGCTGACAACAGGAGGTGTTGTCGCCAGGCTTCTGGAGTGGGGGGCTGTGGATCAATGAGATGGCACACAGACAGACGTGCTGGGTAACAGCAGGGGTCCTGCATTACACGGCCCCGCTGCCTCGTCAATACAGGTGATCAGCAGCCAGAAATCTCTCTACCGCAGCCGTCACAGGTGGGTGGTGGCACCTGCCACTCTTCCTGGGGGATTTTCTGATTTTCACAGACGGTATGAATTAACACATGCTCTTCTGTATCCAAAATGCTCAATTAACTCAGCTGGCTTACATCCTTTTTTGTTGTCAAGTGTATCTCTATCTACCAATTGTGATAAATCCTGTTGTACAAAGGTGAGAGGGAAGCCACCAAACTACTTTTACCCTCAAACCTGCCCCTGTGCCAACCTGAAGCCATAAAATCTCACTCCCAGCCCACCCTATTTTCATAAGCAGCCTAGAACAGGTGGCAGGGCCCTGACATGGTTCCATAAAAATCAGAGAGGAGCTCAATCCCTACCCTCAGCTCTCACCTTTTCAGCCATCATTTACTTTCTTTATTACCATTAATGGTTATGTATCTGGCTACAAATCTAGGGCACTCTCCTAAAGCTGTCAGGAAAGCCTGCGGCCCCGAGAAACATTGCAGTCACCTTGACATACACAAAACCCCTGTGCCTCTGGCCATCGCCGGCTTCATTAAGATTCCACAGCAGAGAGAAGAGGAGGGGAAATAGGAGGAGGAACAGAGGGAGATGACTGTGAGGAAGAAAATGAGGGGCAAACTGGATGTAACAGCTCACTGGGGTATTTATGCTAGTAGTTACTATCCACTCCCCATGAAAATATGAGAGCTTTCCAGCAGCTAATGGAATGATGATCTCTGGGTGGCAGCCTCCTGCTCTCCATTAAGCTTCAGTTAATAGCCAGGAAACCACATGATAAACAGGCAGAAAAAAACGACCCCATTTCTTGCCTGGGCTGCTGGTGAAATCAGTGCTACTTTTAAATGAAGACAATTGATTTTAAACAAAGGATGTATTGTGATACATCCCCTGCACACTGTTGACACTTGTCAGTAAACATTACTATGAGTCTACTCCCACAAACTGAGCTAAACAGTGGGGCCATCTAAAAACAAATGAGCTCCCAGCAAATAGGTATGCCATCATGGGGCCATTTGCATGATTTGTCATGTTGCGATCTGTCATCTAATTTGAAATGGAGTCATCTTAATGTACTGACAAGGACAGAGAATGGAAGACAAAAGGAGGTAGTGAAGTGTGAAGGCATACACACATATACACATGTGCATCCTCACACCAATCAACTGCACGGTGAAAACAATCTGCCTCAGCAAAACTTTTCATTTTGATTAAAAACAAATGATATGGGTGTCCTGCACTGCAGCCTCAGGCATGTCACTCTATTTCTATGCAAATATAACTTCATGGTTCGCTTTCAATTATTCCACTGTGAGTGGCAGGCAGGCTCGTGGCCGCGATCTGAGAGGAAATCCTAGTAGAAGAGAACGAGGCGGGAGGAGGCCTGATCACCCAGTTGGAACAGCACCGAAATCATAGCACACTTTTCTAATTTCTTTACTTTGATATATATATATAAACACATCATTCATGACGTGCCATTTAGTATCTCAGAGTCTGCAGTTTTGTTTATGCATTTACACAGTAGATCATTTCACCTTGTTGAGTGCCCCAGCTCCAGTTAGGATAATGTGAGAGTTGTCCACTTGAATGGTTCTCTGTCCGAGCCTCACCAGATAGGCCCCGATCCCTATGGCTCTGCACGTGACCTGCGGGTCAAGACAATCATGTTAAGGCTTGTGAGCTAATCAAGCCTTTGTATAGACCAAATCTTTGTTCTTAAAAGATCGCACACAAGTGTACAGCTCAAAGCTGAGGAGCAGGCTATGTGTATGCATGTGTTTGTTATACACAAGTGCGCCCATTTCAGTCTCACCAGGTTCATGGTGATGATCTCCTCATAAGCCAGAGAGGATTCTCCAGCAATCATCCCAGACCCTTTCAGATTCTCCACACCCAGACCTTCATCTTTTCCAATGATGTCAGTGATCTTGTACCTGCATGACAACACATATATTCACTCAAAGCCAGACGTGACCCTCTGATAGCTTTCTCTTCCATTCACACCTCTGTAATCTCATGGGCTTTAAACTGTGATGTCCTGCATGTTTGACTGATACTACAGCGTCTTGCAGATTCACTTTCTCACATACAAAGTTAATGTAATAAAAAGATGTACCTGGATTCTCCCTCATCTTCCACATGTTCGCAATGCACAGAGTTCAGGGCTGAAACTTTCTTGTAATCCTGAGGTGTGAGGTAGAGATACTTGAAACCCTGCAGGGGAATATAGCAATGACTGCTTAGTGATGACAGACAGAGACACAGATGCAGAAAACTACAAAGTTGGATCTCTGAAAAGGCGAGAAAAGAAGAAGAAAAAAGAAAAGAAGAAAGATAAAATGGAGCAAGGCAGGTATGTTGATGCATTTTCTAGCTTCAGGCAGCCATCTGCCTCACTGTTTCATAAAATGACATCAATAGATTGCAAACTTGTGAGTCTGTATAAAAAAGCCACCAAATGATTAAAAGGTCGCCTAATTTTTTGGGGAAATATTTTCTTCACTTTTTGCAGACCAGACAGCATAGTCACCTTCACATTTCCCTTGTTAAAACCCGCCTCAGTCAATTTTCTGTAAATTATATTGGACCCATAACATGGAACAATGTTAATCAGCTTCCAGGTCAGTCCTTGCCAGTATTTCAAAAAACTGAAAAAATCTTTTAATCTTAGCTATATTCTTTTGAGTTACTTGTTTATTCTATTTATAATTATTAAGCTTCATATTACTTTTCTTATCTGTATGTGACATTTTGTTATAGAGTAATGAATTTATGTTGTTTTCAAAATTGTGTTCAGATTAAGTTTCTTTTATTTGATTGTTCGTATCAAAACAAGGAAGACCTTGGATAAACCTTTTAGGCTTTTGTCCTCCCTTGCATATTCTGTTAATATTTACTATATTACCGCTGTTGTTTAAGGGGCTCTATGTGTCTTGTGGTGTTAGAATGAAGGGTGTTTATATTAAACGTGTCTCAAATAATGTGTTAAACGTATGTAGAAATAATCCCTGTGAGTCATAGCCCTTAGATTTCCTACCATCCTGCATACTCCGTGTCCACCTTTTTTTTGTACTCTGGCTACAGTATGACATCATAGTGATATATTTCTTTAAATAGTCATCTGCTCCAGACACAGTACTGCAAGTGTTTACATTAAGTAGCCTACACTGCTAAATGAAGCTACATACAGGGAAACCTGTATTCTTGGGTACTGATGTTGTAAATTTCTCTCCAATTTCAAATCGGAATCCTGCTGGAACAAGTCTAGTTGTGTTTAGAAGCTTTAATTTGTGATTTTTCACAGTAGTAAGTGCTGCTATTCTCTGTTACTGTCAATCCCCATCAGTAATGATGATGCCAAGATTAAAAAACCCCCGGAAACACTGACCAATCAGAGCAGACTGGGCTTTTGCGGGAGGAGGGCTTTAAGAGACAGAGGGTCAACACAGGTGTTACAGACAGTTTGAGGAAATAAAGTACTTTTTGACCATTAAAGCTTGTAAACATGTTCCAGTAGAAACCTTAAATACAAGTATAGACCCTAACACTGAGCACAATAGGTCCTCTTTCATGTTCTTTTTTAGATGTGCTATTAAAGAAATCAAATACAATCGAATCAAGTTTCAGAAAGTTAATACTGTGATTAAAAAAATGTGAGTTGGTGTCTGAAGTAATGACATCCATTAAGGAAAAGACATTCAGTGATTACCAGTAAAATAAACAATGCACTGACAAAATTATATTTCTGAGGATATTTGTGTTTTGAAACTTTAAGTTGATGAATTTGGGGTTTAAATCAGTAACACAACATTTTGAAAGGGAATCCCACAAATACAATGTTATGTGACTGACCTTATAGGGGTCAGCTGGATCTTGCCAGGCCACGTGGAACATGTGTCTGATTTCCTCTGCCAGCCCAATGCGGGCGCCACTGTTGGCCGCAATGTAGATCCGAGGAATGCCGCTCTCTCGTGCCATCTCTGAGGCCCGCAGGAACAGCACGTCCTCCTGAGGCCCGAATGAGCCGATCTTGTGCGTGATGTCGTTACTTATGACGATGATCTCACGTCCCGCTGGATATTCTGGCGTGCGCAGGGTCATCCGCCATGCCACCATACCAATCTGTATAAACAGTACAGATGCACTTTAACAAATACAAAGTATCTTTAAATTCTGTAACATAAACACACTGTTTATACATTCAGTTTAATGTCATTGATTTGATTCAGACTGCAGCACTTTGTCCTTAAATGGAATAACAAGACATAAGTGTTATTTTTAATGCACTTTCAATGATGCCATACGACAATAAAATATTTAAAAATCACACAAAAAAACTGACAAAGAAACACAGGGACACCTACAGCATGTGAGGGAAACTGCACATTTCAAAGAGTGTGGATAGACAAGAAAAATGCATGTTATGACAAATAGGTGTTATTTTAAATGTTTTCATGTATCAAAGTAACAACAAACAAACAAAAAAAAAAAACAAAAACAAACCTCATTGCCCCCTGGCAGTCGGTTCATCTGCACCAACTGACCTTGGGCGTCAAGAACCAGCTCTGTGAAAGTGAGCAGCTCAGAAGGAAGAGGGCATTTGGGTAGGTGAGCATAGGCCTGGTAAGAGTGCCACAGCTTTTTCAGAGCCTGGGAAAAGAAATTAAACAGTCAGCACAAAATGATTCCATCAACATAATTTGGCCAATCAGTGTTTCTCATCATAAGCCAAGCACAATGATCAACATCACCAGTCATTCATTTTTGTATTGTACCTGTCTGAACATTTCTGGAAAGTCGTAGACATAGGTGGTGCCCAGAGACTGCGCCTGGAAGCGCTTAGACTGCAGCAGGTCCTTGGTCACGTAGGGCGTGTTGATGAGCATGCCATGCAACGGACCCTGCTTGTCTCCATACGCTTGGAACATGATCTGAACAAAAAGGGACAGAGAGAGTCACTTTACAGATACACTCACCTCTTCTGCAACCCTGCCAAAATATCATGACATTGACAATGATGATGATAATGAGCATCTGCGATACCCACTTCTACAACCTTAACCAATACAAAGTATGTGATTTAACAATCTCTTATTAACATAATGAAGACGTTCACACAGAAGTCAGATGTTTAAGAACAATGTACACAAGAAGTGGTAACAACCTGGACATCACGCAAAAACGTCAGAAATTATCAGACAGACAGGAGCATTCAATAGTGACCTATACTACTATACTAGTGCTACAATGTTGTCAGTGCAGCTATGGTTTATGCAGGCAATTCCAATCACAAATGAAAAAGCTCAACAGCATGTCCTTGTAACCCCAGAGCATTCCACACCATTCCAGCACACATTATCTTGCAGCTAGACTTTGGCTATTTTAAAACTCAAGTTCAATCCATTTGTAAAATGAATGCAGGAAATGCAACAGATTTTTCTCATTTGTGTTTAGAATTTTCAAAAAGAAACCAAAGTCAACAACTGTCACATGCCTGTGGGTGGTTGATGGAGAGATGGATGGATGGATGGATGAAGCGTAACTTACCTGATCAGCTGCGAGGAGAGAGGACATTACTAAAAGAATTGTCCAGCAGGCTAAGAGCACAACACCATACTGGAAATCAATCTTAAAGCCAGAATTTTTATATTCTACTCTATAAAAAAATGACAGACCCCATCTTTGTTACAACAAGAGAGGCTGGTAAAAAGCACTCTGGGAGCTGATGTTTCCAGGATGGAGCTGAAGCCCTTACCCACTGACTGGACAATATGCGGATGAGATGGAAGATGTATGAGTGCCCCACCTGTCGATCTTTGGGCCCCACCTGTCCCGTTCGGGAATCAGTGACCTCCTTGTACAGGCTGATGTCCAGGTAGTAGCCTGACTCATTGGTGAGGAAAAGGCGGATGGGGATTTGCTTTCCTGTTGGAGTCAGGCGGATGTTGATTTTCAGTTCGGCCTGCAGGACGCGCAGCTTCCACAGACGACTGCCGTAACGCATCACCATGGAGCGCACAGACTCCTCAATCTGAAGTTTGTAGAGGACGCAAACTCATTAATAACCCTGTGAGCTGTGGTCTGACTGCATATCAGAGATGTATGTGTGTGTCTGATAGTTTCACAAACCTTCGATGGGTCCATGATGACCGTGGGGACAAAATTGAGGAAGATGTGGTTGCAGTCAGTTCGTACAGTCGTGTTGTTGAAAGCCACCTCCAGCTCATCCATGGCCTCCAGCAGCAGACGCTCGGCCTCGTTGTGAAGGTATTCAAAGGAGGCCTCCTAATGAAGGAACAGGAAAAAAAAATGTTAACAGGGCCGGTAAGATTCAAGTGTAAAATCAAAGAAAAGGATATAAAGAATTATGTTGGAGAATCCAGAACCTTGAAACTTAAAAGGGATGGCTGAGGTTGTCCCTTCATTTTCTTACCTTTGTGACCAGGTCTGAGTGGCGGATGATGGCTCGCACAAAGAAACGGTAGTCCGTAACCTCTGTGCCCACCTCCACACGGGCTGCACCCAGGTACAGGTGCATCTTGTGGTTGGCACATGGGATGGCAGTCAGGGCAAAATTGCGCATGCGGTTGAGCTCCAACTGGAACGCCAGTGCCGGCTCCAAGTGACGATAGATCCTGTCTTCCTCAAACTAATGAGGACACAGACGCAATCACAAACAGAAACACAACAAACAAACAAACAAAGACTTTCCTGCAAAACTTCAGGCGTCAGGCTTCCCTGCCATCATCCCCTCCATTAACGGAAGTACTTCAAATTGGCAATTTTAGGAGCACCGAGCTGATGTAAGAGTAAAAAGATGCTTGTGAACCACACACTGTATTAAGTAAATGAAATTATGGGCAATCTCACTCTCAGAAAGCTGCTAATGGGTGTCATTTCTCTTAAATGGGAGACATAATTAAAGAGTTCATTACTTTAATGAGTTTTGGCGGTGTCATTGTAGTGAAACTATCAGGGGTAACGGAGAGGAAGAGCCATCACTGATTGTGATAGAGTGAAATTCAGCACTGCCAGGGGGGGTTAAAAGTTGTTTCCTATAACCACAACATAGTTTTGAATGGTCTCCCAGCAAAAAGTCAGTCAATCGGTTTTATTTTGAAATATGTGGGTTTATTTTTAATGTCACAATAATCTGATGTATGTATAGACTACATATACATATATATCTCTTCATCTTTTCAATAGACGTGCTCACTCATTTCTACATGCAAACACCAATCTCGCCATTCAGAAAATAAGCAAAAGTGATGATTTAACACATGGTTTGTAATATGTGCACACTCACCTTGTCTCTGGCACGGAATGTGAAAAATTTGGGGAACTCTCTCTGTGTGGAAGATAGTGAGACAGAGATAGACAGAACAAAAAGAAATTAACAATGCCTTCAAAACAAAAACACATCTGCAAGCACAGCAGTGTTAAGAATACCAAATCAGTGTAGACATGTACTCACTATAAACCACAGCAGGTGACATTAAGCTGGGCTTTGCTAAAATTGCTACACCAGTAAGTATGAAGTATTATGCAGTGATGATCAGGACCTTGTTCTACATGCAGTGGGCTGTATGCTCCTTATACTGTCATTTATCTATCAAGGAATCACTGTGTGTTCACTGAGACAGCCTGCTCACATAATAATGGTAATAGGCTGTATATATATATATAACACCACTCACTATGCTAATGAATAATACATTTCCTTTAATTCAGAGACATTTGATCTTCTGAATAATGCCTGGTAGCGCTGTTTGACGTTATCAGATGAAGTGTCCCACTTGCCAAAACAATGCCAGACCGATTGGGGACGCTCTCATCTGCTCACAGCCTTTACAATAAAAAGAGGACTGCAATAGTGCACACACTGGAAACCTCCACAGCCATGATTAGAAACTGTGATTACACATCATATTCTACAATATAGTGAAATGAGAAGAAAGCATTTTAAGATGAGCATGCAGACTACTGAAAAACCCCTCGGTGTAACAAGGGCCACATAATGACGGTGACACGGGTTAGCGTGATTAGCTCTCATCAGAGACTGCGGTGCCATCAAAAGAGAAATCAAAGCCTATTGTCATAAATGACAGCAGAGGCAAAAGAACGGGGCATTTCTCAAAATCTAATCCTGTTTTAAATCCCTGTCATTATCATCGGGATGCTAGTGGGTGTTTTGTTGATAATGGGTCAGACCTGGAAAGATAAATGCAGCCCTGTGTACAACAGCACAATAGACAGAGTGTATCACAACACTGCTGTGATTGTGGGTTCAATTCCTCCTTTGCTATCCATGCTAAAACTGTGTGCTCTCATTACTGCAGTTACTTAAAAAGGCATTTAATGGTGACAAAATCTATGCATTGAGTTCACAGACCTGGGGCTTTAACGACATCTTTAAACTGTAGCTCTGAAAACTAACTGTGGCTAACCCAAACATTTATCAATTCAGCACAATGGTGGGTTAGGTTACCTTTATTTACACTAGTGCAACAGAGTTGAATAAGCTTCCTCTTGAAACCAGGGAGTTGAACCCTATGGCTTGTCATGGAAAGATCAAGCAGTCACTGCTGGATAAAGCCCATGTCTGCTCGATCTCATTAACCTACCTCCTGTGGATTGTCTACAGTATTTTAAAACAGGTACAGTGCAAATGCAACTGACCGTCTGGGTATTTGAAAGGGCATGTATGAATTTTTTTTAATCAAATGCATTGATACTTATCCCATAAATCAAATCAAAGAGCCACCCGTCCTCATTTCCTTTGTGTTTCCTCTACTTACATGAAACCTCTGGTCCACCTCACAGTTGACTTGCTTCCTGAAATCCTGTCATCATAAATGCAGCAAAAGCATGGCATGCAGAAAGAGATACAAAGACAAACAGGACAATAAGCTAAATTTCAAATGCAAATTACTACAATTGCCACAGTGATGTCATTCCATATAAACAAAGCAATAAAGTATTAGTAATTACAAACAGAAAGATGCACAACAATTCATTTGTAAACATTTTGAGACATGCTATTCAGGGCAGTTGAATTGGTGACATGCAGGGCAACACATTGTGGAGACAGGTAGCTGACCTAGTAAGTATTAATTAGGCTCACCTTCTGGGCCACGAGGAAAGTCAGCCTACGGATGCCGTGTTCAAACAGCAGAGATTTCTGGAGTGGGAAAAGGCAAAAATGTCAGGATGAGAAGATCTTTCTGAACTTTCTAAAAAAAAGTTAATGTCTCTGCTGAAATCCAACCTTTGACTGAGTGAACTCTCGGAATATGCCTGCCAGGCCTTCATCATCAATGTCACTGTCCGTCTTTATAGCCACATTCAGGATATGGATAGGCTCATCCTGGACACTCTGGATGACAAAGCAATTACACATTTCATTCTAAGGTACACAGTCACACAGGTCAATGACCGGCCTGTGAGTATCAGTCTGTTCTCGTCACCTTGTTGTCCTCTTCGCCATACAGGACAGGATTACCTCCCTCTGGGAAGGTTGGACTTGGGGGAGGAGAGTCAGAGAAGCAGCTTAACACGTCAGCTATGTTCCTGTGGAGAAGAAAACAAACATGACATTAATCACTCTTAAAATATTATCTTTACCTGGCAACAAAAGACATCAAAGTTAAAGTGGAACACCACCTAAATTCAGATTTCCAGTGTTATTTCCATGGCATGGGAAAGTTCAATCAATACTTGTGAAAATGAGCTACCCTCTCTCAAAACTTGTGATGTCATATGGTCTAAAGTCTGTAGCTGCTCCATAGACAATGAATGGGCGACTGATTTTGTGGATCCACAGAATGTTTTTCTTTTTTATACCCAAATTAGCTTTACTGTATTATAGTGATCTCAATTCTGAAATAGAAAATGTACCCATATACTCATCGCAAAAACACACCATTGCAGAATGGTGCATGTCAAACGGCCACCCATATCATTTTTAATGTACAACCCCACACCGACAGCAGCTTGACACATGCCAGCGCTCTTGGATGCCCAGCAACACGGTCCTATTTCCAGCCTCACTGCCCCTGACAAAACACTTTTTTTACCCTTCTCACTCACAGTTTTTACGTCCCAACTCCTGTGGCAGCTCGACTTTTCTTCTCACCTCTGCTGTTGCTGTCTCTCATGTGTCGAGAAATATCCTAAGCTATACGACCCACAATCTCGTCATTATAAAGACTCTATTATTATTAGCTCTTCAGGTGAGAAATCAACTTTAAGTAGTAGGTGTCCACACTTGATTTCAAACTAATGCAGAGGTATAGATAGCTACAGTGATGTCACCCACTGGTTTGTGAACTCCTGTTTTGAAGCCTCAAGTTTGTTATTCCCACCATTGCCACCTTGTTTTTTGGACTTAGAAGTGACCATGGTTGGGCGAGAAGCTGGCACTATGGAGAAGCGAGGGGTGGATCTGCCCGAGAAGACAAGGACACTATCGTAAGACAGCCTGTCACTCAAAGTGACCTGCTTTTAATTATGCGTTACTTTCAGCCTTAATAAATGTAAGCGGGTGAGTTATATAAAAAATCATCCCCCCCTTACAGCTGTCATTAATGGGGAAATTGACTATAGAGACTATAGAAGCATTATTTGTACAAGACTGTTAACGTGTTTATTTTTGTTGTTAAGTTGGGCATTTTAACACGGGATCAATGGGATTGACTGGCTTCTGGAGCCAGCCTCAAGTGGCCATTCAGAGAACTGCAGTTTTTGGCACTTCAGTGTTGGCTTCATTTTATCCCCAGAGATTGCTGCGTGGACATGATGCACTGGCAGTATGTTTTCAGCTTCAGTGTTATCTATAACATCCAATTCACTATCTATGGTACAGCTCAAGACTTTACAGTTGATGACATAACAAAGTGGAGTTTTTGTAGCCTAGCTTTTGGATTTGGGAGGGTTGTTTGGGTTTACTAATATTTTTGGACTGTCTCAGACGATAGTAATAATGTACGAATTTCGAAAATGGGCATAGTTCCCCTTTAAGCATTTCAAATAAGGAACTAACCTGGTGAATTCCTGGAAGGAGCGAAAAGCGACCATGGCTCCCATGCGCTGACAAGGTGGTGTAAAGGATGTGTCAAGCAGGACATCGCTGACACTGGCCACGTGCACCATGCCATAGTGGTTTAGGTTGGATGAGAATGACATCCTAGGATATCAACAGAGAGCAATTAGAATGTGAATCTACTACACCGCTAGAATGTCTCTGAGAAGATGACCCCCATCCACCCTTATGAACCTCACAACAGTTTTGATCCCTCAGTTTTTCAGCAATTTTAAATGCTGGGGTATAATTAAATGTGTGAAAACACGCACAATTATGTGCTTATTGAAGGGGACTCTTTGGTATAAAAACTGAATGAGGTTCAAATTACAAAATGCAAGTAGTAACAAAAGTACACCATTACATGTGAACACAGTGAAAGCAGCTATAAAGTATGTAAGGGATTTCTGACAGACCACGTGTTAGTCAAATTAAAACAAAAGAAAATATTCCTTTCACAGGAACAAGGAAACATAAAACCACCAGAAAGACCCTTGAAATATCCAGTTTCAGTTTGTCGGGTGTTAGTCCTTCGATTGTAAGAAGCTGTCCCAGAAGTTACACCCACTGAAAGCACTTAAGAGGTTTTGTGTGTCAAACCTGTCCACAGATTCCGAATCTGAGGCATTTGTCTTCACCGCATTATCGTCCTTAGATTTACTATCTTGTGCGTTAAGGTCCTGGGGTTTAGTTTCCTGTAATCTAGTGTCGGCGGCTTTTACAATGTTCAGGATGGGAGCAGACATTCTCCTGGCAGGACAGTTACAGGTTTCAGTTGAGGAGATTCAGATTCCTCCTGGTGTAAACATTTCTCCAACATGTAATCTGAATGATCTTACACCACCTCGCATCCCAAGTTATTCCAAATCTCCACGATATTGAAGCACATACATACGATAGTTTCGAATATAACACTCTTTCATAGAGACACAAACACACACACACACAAGGACTCAAAAAATGTTTGACACAGAGGCTGAATGCCAAGGCCCATGCTGCTGTCAGTAAAATTAGAAAACATCGTGTTTCTCAGTCAGATTAAATCCCAGTTGCTTGAGTAGTTTCATTTTGGGAATTTTTAATGCACCAAACAATTTGTTGACTTAATCACCAGATAAATTAATTAAAACATGAATTACTGCTTTGACAATGCAGCTAGCTAGTCTACGGTCACTAGTAGTCTATGCAATGAAAATAATGTTTACAATACCTGTTTAGAGTGGGGATGTTCCCTCTGCAATCAAACAACATTGATTACTAAGTGGTTAGTGGCAGGCATCAGGAGAGGGAGACAGTCAAGTGTAGCAATGCGTGTATGTGTGTGTGTGTGTGTGTGTGTGTGTCCTGTGACATGTTCAATTTGTTTTGCACTGATCGATATCTAAATGAATGCAATTAATGCAAAAATTGAGGATAAAATAAAGTGAAAATGTATTTCAAGCCGTAAACACACATTTCACTTCCTGACTGCTCCCTTTACAACATGCATTATGTGATCCTAAAGCCTCCTTGTCCCGAGGTATACTCTGAACACAGAGAAATCATTTCACACTCTCATGCTGTCTTTAGTCCACAGTGATGAGCCAAACATGAAGGTTAATTCACACACACAATCACAAGCATGTAATCAAATGCGTGCACAACTGCATTCAAAGGATTGCTGCAACTAACTGCGTAAACAAGCTGAACCCAACATAGCAAAGCGACGACAAGCAAATACACTGATACACACATTCACACGCAGACAAACTGAACACAGTCACACGGATGGGATGCAGAAGTGCAACATAAATGCCACAGTTCTTCGTCTGGTACAGGCTTTTTCAAATGCTGGGCGTGTACAAGACAAATCCAGAGTTTGTCTAAGGTTTCTCTCTGAGTCTCAAGTTTCACATGGCGAAAGAGCGCCCCCGTGTTCATTCAGGACTTACGATGAAGTGCGACTGTCATGAGACTTTTTTTCTTTTTGCTGATGGCACTCACATACTTTCGACAAGCCAAGAACAGTATTTTTAATCTTACAAAATACCTTCTTTTGCACATGAGGAGCATTTACATGGAGAACAACAACGAACAATGACACATAGCTGGGAAGGTGTGAGAGGAACCGTGGCACCGTGGATGTGAGATTGTGAAGAAAACTCAAGCTCTTCACTGTTCACTGTTGCAGTGTTTTTTCAAATTGAGTGATATGTTTTGTGTAACCACAGCAAAGCTCCACCTATGTTACAAACACTCAGGCAATTGAACAACAGGCATGAAAAACTGAGGAGCCACCAAATGATGCTGATAATTCTAAAGAAGAAAGCAGTGAGCAGGAAAAATAAATGATAGCTGCACATGCTGCCGCTAAGATATATACTCAAATAACATGAAGCTGCATGCTGGTGCTGCCAACTTGCCAGCATCACTGCCACTAATGGAAAATTCTCCTCATTTTATAGCCATTCTTATTATTAATATTGATCCCTGTCCATAGTGCCGTTTAAAGGGATAGTTCGGATCTTCTGAAGTGGGGTTGTGTGAGGTACTTATCCATAGTCAGTGTATTACATACAGTAGATTTCAGTTGGCACCCAGTTTGGAGAAACAGGCCAACAGTACAGTACCAACACAGAAGCTAAGCAATGTATGTTGTGGACACGGCAGTAGCAAAATGTTTTATAGCCACCTAAAAAAAATGATATCATTTCAACTGTAGGCTATAGTTAGAATATTTTCACTGTTTTATCTTGCCTCCAAACAGCATTTTCTGACGGGTTACTGAGGTCATTATACCACCCTCTTCAATGCCAGGGTTAGTTTAGATTTACCAATGTCACACAATAACACAAACTAACTGATCGAGGCAACGGTAGCAAGCTAAAACTACTGTTTTTGTCAGTGGAGTCTGATGGCATTGAAGAGAGCATAGAGGGAGAACTAAAGCCGTTAATGGCTTCCCCGTCGGACAGGCCTGTCTGAAGCATAAACTTAAACCGATACTGATTTTTTTAGGTGACCAAAATACGTTTTGCTGCTGCTCCTGTTTACAGCAGTACATTACACACAAGGGGCGCACCGTCCGCTATCTATTGTATGTAATACACTGACTTTGGATAAGTACCTCATACAAACCCTCTTCAAAAGATCCAATCTACCCCTTTATGGGAGGAGCAGCGGGAAAGGTAATGCACAGCATGTGAGCGTTGCTGGCATTTGATGTGACTTATACCTGTTGGGGTGCGATGTGGGAAGCATGAACTGGAACTCTACAATACATGTGTTGTCCCGCAGTTGTCGATGTTGAACACTGTTAAGCTCGTAAGCAATGTATGCTCTGCGAACGTACACCTGCGGTTATTAGAGATAAAGCCGTACACAACGTTAGTTTGACATGTGAAACGTGTGCAATTTAACATTCAATAAAAATTAAATAAAAGGTAAACTGATTTGTGGATTGACATCATTGTGTCTCTCACCTCAAGGGCAGCCATCCTGACAACCTGATTACTGTGGTAGAAGAAGTTGGGCAGAACATCAAAGATGGATGTTTCTGACAGGATCAGTTTCTAGAAAAAAAGAAGATGGGTAATGAGTCATCTTGAAAACTTTCTCTTCTTTTAGGAGCGTTAGATAAGCTTGTTTATTGCCTACCTGCAGGTTCTCGATGCAGAATTGGTGTCCATACATATCAATGGCAGAGAGGAAGATGGACTCCACCTGGTTGTGCCGTAGCTCATAAGAGGGCAGGTGGGAAGCTATCAACACCTGAGTAGAAACGATGGATGAAATATAGTATGAGTTATATCACACTTCTCTCTCCACAGTTTACAAAAGTGTCCATGTCTTTACACTTGTCTTGGCTCTAGCTTTAAAATGTTTATGAGCATTACCATGCTTTTAATTCTAATTTTTTCTATTGTTTTGTTTTTCTGCCATGAAATTAAAGAGTAGACAGTGACATCTTGTGGTGAAACTCTCAGCAGAGATCATGAATTGAAAAACTGGTCCAATTTTCAAAAGCAGGGGAAGGTCTGCTTTTGAAAATTGGACCAGTTTTTCAATCTGATTCCTAGACCTATCTATCGCTGACATCCCTATTTAATCTGATCTTACTTGAACATATTTATAATACTAACTGAATAGTCAACCCCAAAATTTTATATGGGTAAACTGGTCAAATATGAATGTGAACGAGAGGGGACTTGAGGCTGCCATTTTTTCTAAACAGAGCATAAAGCATCCACATCTGACCTGTCGGGCTCGCAGTGCCACCTTGGCGTTGGTCGTCTTGCTGAGCTGGGTGAGTTCAGTCAAGATGGCCATCAGCTCATCTGTCAGTGTGGGATCACGGCCACACAGCTGGTCCTACACACAGGAGATGATATCATTACATAACACCACTAGCTAGATATCTTAAAAACACCTAAGTTCTGACTCAGCAAAGACAGACACTCACAATCAGCATCGTAACCAGCAGGTTCTTCTTGGTGACTTGAGCATGGGAGAAGATGTAGTTGAGCACATTGGCCATGTCGCCTTTGTTTTCCTCACGCAGTGCAAACACACACTTGTCATAGTGTCCTGTTAACAAGCCAACATGTGAGAGCTTTAGATATCAAAGACCAAATTCTGAGGTGTTTATTGTGAAATAGCTCCACCAAGTGGACAGAATATGTAAGTGCACTTCTACTGAAAAACTTAAAGAACAGCAAAGCCAAAACCCACATTACTCTTGCATGTGGCAACATGTCACCACAATGAACCTTAGAAACCAATAATTAGGGGTGTTGCCACTGTCCCTCACCATTCTGAAACTGGATCTCCACTTTCAGGTATTGTCTGAGCAAGTCCATCACCACCGCCTTCATGTGACCTCGGATCCCACTGCGATACCTGTTGGGAGACAAACACAGTCTGGCTTGACACAAAGAAGAATACAGCTTTGTGGTAATTTGGCACAGAAGAGGTAGTGACAAGGAACACAACTAATGTGCCATAAATCAATCTTAGTGTTACAAGTGAGATGACATCATGCAGCAAATTAAAGTATAGGCCTTTTAAACTTTGTGTCTGCCAAGGAGGTTGTTCCAGATCTATTATGTTCAACCCCTGGTCTATGCAGTCTGCCACTGCTATCAGGTTAACAGCACACCTTAAGACCCAAAATGTGTGTTATACTGAGAGTACTGTACTCACTTCTGCACCAACTGAACGATGCTTTGTGTGTTCATGAAGAAGACTTCTCTCTCTGACTTCTTGTTAAGAGTAGCAGCATGGCTGTCAAGGATGTTTGCAATCTGGAAAGATAAACAATATAAGAATTTAATCCAATTGCAATGCAGATTTATAAGCATTTAATCCCAGTGGCACTGATGACCCCTCAGAGAGTGATATTCTAGAGATAAATATAGTTAGAGGTGTGTGATAATGCCCTTTCACTTTAACATTAGTGTGATGGCCTTTCTTTGCTCTTTATAAACTGTGCATGAATATATGAAAGTGTCCAAAATGTTTTACCACTAATAACTTATCAAATCCAGTGGACTGTTTAAATAGTCCATGAAATTGTTGGAAGACCTACCTTTTGTCATTACGGACTGAATTATAAAGTATAGATATTAGAAACATCACAACTATGCCTTTAAACACAATTCACCAGTTATATACTTTGAAATAATTTGCTTGCACAAGAAACTGTGCAAAAAGTCAAGAGGAGGTGGACACTTTTTTTTGTAGAAATCTTGAGTGTAACTTGACACTAGAGTTGAGAAATCTCACTGGCAAAAAAACTTTTAGAAGCAATTCATGACTGGAAACTGCCGTGTTGTAGATGATCTAATATGGCAGCATTGAAAATGTACTCTATATTTAAATTAATTTAATTACTCTGTTCTCTGAAAACCAGGAGTTACCATGAAAACCAAGCATTTCTATTAATGGCACAGAGATAATGAACAGTGAGGCTAGTTTACTGTTAATGACAGGGTATTATTAAAAAGGATTCTGTGGGTTTGTTTATCATTATGTGTGTATGTGTTGCTGGGGCACCTGCTGGCTGGGAAACTGGCAGAGCACGGACGTGATGTTGCTAGCATATTGAGCCATCTCCTTCTTGATGCACTTCTCCACAGCGGGAGGGATGCGACCCGACACACTGGTCATGATGTCTTGGAGCTCCAGCAGAGGCAAAGAGGGGTCGCGCATGGTTTTCATCAACCTTTCCACCCACTCCTTCAACTAGGACGGACAAAAGAGGCATATATGTAAGGAACTGCTTCCAGCTAGAGGGGTTAATGTCGGTGTGTACCCAGGTGTGTGTTACCTTAGCACTGAAGAAAGGCTCAGGAAGACAGAAGCCGTTCATGATATGAACAAGATGATCCAGTGTGTTGTGGAAGACTCTGTGTAGCTTCTCCCCCCTCAGAGCTACTGCCTGGATAGTAGGCAGGGCCCCTGTGTGCAGCTCTGCCTACAAGATAGAAACAAATACTATTTTAACATTTTACATCATTGTTGTGCATATGCTGTTTCATACTGTTTCATACACAAGCATTGTCAATAGTGTAATCTAGTAGGAAGTAGTGGACATACTCTGAAATAAGCAAGCTGCACAATCCCCAGAATAATATTTGTCCAAGACAGCAGTAGTTTACTCTTTGTTCTTTACTTTTTTAGTAGGCTTCCTCTCAACCATTAAAGGGTAACGTTGCTATTTGTCAACCTAGACCCTATTTTCCCATGTCTGTGTGTCTAAGTGACTTATAGGAACAACAGTATTTAATAGTGGGCCAGTATTAAGCAAGACCACTGCAGCCAGTTGCGGCGAAACCTGCGGGCAATTGAGCGCCATCAGTTTTCCTCTACTAAAAGTGCTTGTTTTGCCACTGACAGGATTAGATTGCTATTCTAAGGGTCTGACAACATTATGGAAAGGATCTCGACAGAGGTCATCTTTGCTTAAGAAGATCCTTTTTGATTAACCAGAAACAGCCCTAAAATCGCTTTTGACAAACCCACCAGACTCCATTTAAAAAAAACTGTAATTTTATCACTGGGTTGGTTGAAATAAACCTTAAATTCACCCAGTCAGATGTAAAAATATACCTGTTCTATACATGCTAAATCATTGTTTATTTAAATAACAATCTGAGCATGTCATAGGCAAAATCAAGCACGTTTAGTGGATGTAATTTGACTGTGCTCAGTTGCCCGCAGGGATTAGATTACAGCCAAAATTTGCCACTGCTGGCTGCGGTGCTCTCGCTCATACTGAAAACAGCTTCAAAAACTGTTGTTCCCATTAGTCACTTAAGACACAAAACATGGGAAAGTAAGGTCCAGGTTATAAAACACCAACACACAGACACCCATTCCCCTCAGATAATTAAGCCTTTATTTTTCTGACTTAACAGATTGTAAATCAAGAAAAAAAACGCACCCACCTAAATAAATGAGACTCAGAGGAAGTAGAGTGTGTCTCTTGGTATGAAAATGTATTTAGACCTCTGTCATTTTGACAGCTTGTTTTGCTTGCTTTTCGTATTAGGAGCTGAAAACTAATATGTATGGCCTACATAAAGACATATTACATATAATGGCTCATTTTGTAGCACAGAAACAGGAAATCATACTTGCCATATGGGGTATACCTGTGCAGACTTCAATATTAAACAAAGTGTACCTGTTGCACTCTGCTTGGGTCATCCAGCTGCAGCTTGGCGATGACACAGCCAGGCTCCAGTGCTGCTCCAGCCCTCTTCACATAGTGAATACAACCAGACTCTGCAGCTGTGAGGGTCATTACCATCTTCATCACCTGGAATTCACAAGTACAAAGTTTATATCCATACAACTTCAACAATACTAAAATAAATTTGGACAGTTTCCATCTTGTGGACAACATACATAAGCCTTAACACACTGTACCTCTATTTCAGCATAGCACTGGCCAGAAAACACATGCCCGCCATCCTCGACTGTGTACTGGATAAGCTTTCCTGCTGAGGGAGATCGCAGCAGTGAAGGATCGTTCTCCTTTTCAAAAACACAAGTCTTGTTCCCAATTGTGATGCGATACCTGTAGGGGAAAAAAAGAATTAGAACATTGGAGTGCATCAAGTAATTACTGTAAAGTTGTCAAGATGTTTTCAGGCAATAAATTGGCAAATTAAAGATGTGTCATGTCATCATCTTTTATTTAATTTCATTCTAAGCTGTGGTGAAGTTACAGCTCATTTAGTACTGACAATTTCATTCTAAAGTGTCCTCCTACCTGTCCACCTCTTCCTTCATGTAGGTAGTGTAGCTGCTTCCATCATATGACAGCAAAAGACCTCCATCACTGAGGCGATGGACATCCACCTCAGCAGAGGAGTTGTTCATGATGACGACATAGGAGTTGGGAGACTGGCGGGTCACTGTCAGGACGTACTTAGTGCCTTCATAGATCAGCTCCACGTCCACAGTGTTGAGTAGTGTGTGTGCTGGCAGCACCTGGCCCCTGGTCGAAGAGTAAAAAGCGTCTTACATTTTCTATTCAAGCACTGCACAGGTTTCCTTTTTACCTGGTTGAAATGGATTACTATGGCATGTCACATACCTTTCCAGAGAATGCAGAAAGTTGGACACGCTGTTCCTCAGATTGACATCTGCCACATGTAGCGCCCCGCTCACAATTCCCAGCATGGTATCGGGACGTTCCGCCTGCACACAACATATACTTTACTTCTTAGCCAAGAAAACCAGACATTCAAGCTTTAATTCAAACCGCAGTAGGACAAACCACAAGGTCTTACTAGTATCTCAACACTCAGACGTAGTGTGGTTTCAGCACCGACATTAAAATATGAGTCAGTATGTCAAACTTATATTAGGGCCTCCAGTGGTCACAGATGGAACATCGCTGCCTACCTGCATCTTCTCTGAGATAAGCCTGTCCAGCCAGCCAGTGTCAATGCTGTTGTGCTGAAAGCTTTCAGTCTCCAGCAGCTTAATGAGGTATTCAACTGTCGTCCTGAAGTCTCCTCTGATAGACAGCTCCTTCAGAGCCACCACCATGTTGCTAGAACAGACAGACACAACCATGTATATCAGCGATAAAAACAACTGCATTACAATTATCTCCAATGGTGGATGTATATTAAAATTAGCAATAAATAAATCAGTGATATTTCTGACACTGCAATGTTTTTGGTGGGTACTCACGAGATGGCTTCTTCTCGATTCTCTCCCCAAGAGAAACAGTGTCCAAACTGTGAGTCCGCAAACTCATGCAGCCCTCCAGCGGCTGCAACACTGAAGTAGCCCCACACGTTCTTATTGCTTCTGAAGTTCAGCTCTTGCACTGTTCCGGAGCTCGGCTTGAAACCCTGCAATCACACCGTATTTCATCTTCTTATAAACTAAACCAAAACAGCTAATCTGACATTAGGAGAAGAGTAACAGAAGCAATAACAGCGACCTTTATTTGTGGTGCCACAGAATTACAGAGCAAAAAAAATGACCTTTATCTGCAAATATTTTGTGTACCAGGAGGGTACCTTACCTCATCAGGGTTTTCACTGGTGATACGTGCTGCAATGACATGGCCCCGTGGGGAGGGGGCTGTCGACAGACCCTCAAAGTCAATGGGAGAGTCTCCCCAGGGCTGGACCCCGTAAAGCATCCTGATGTCTTTGATTCTTTGAAGAGGAATACCCATAGCAATCTAAAAGGAGATAGTGGTATTAGTACAGCACAAGTTTATGCACTGGATAGGGATGGAAATCAAGAACCGGTTCCAGTCAAGAACCAGTTCTAAACTATGGAATTGTATGCCTCCAAGCTTATCAATTCCTTTCATCAATGCCGGCATGTTTTTCTGACAGGTGCAGACTGCAAAACAATGACATGAACCTAATGCGTCTACGCTGCTGGAAACTTGCAACAAGGAGTCATGGCAGAAACAAAGAGACAGTCCAAAGCATGGCTTCATTTCATAAAGACAGATGACACCAGTGATGTTTGCAATTGCAGATAAAAAGATCATTTCAAGTAAAAGTGGAGGCACCAGCAATAGGCTGAAACATCTTGCTACACAACATGGGCTTAAATTTCAGGAATGCCACGTACTAGATAATCTATGCTTGATTGTCACTGCTGCACTGCAACATGTCTGTAACTGAGGGTTAATATCCTGTTATCATAACATTAACACCAAGCTGCGTCACATGCATGGCCTTTGCTCACTTCGTTTCTACACTGTATTCAGACTGATTATAAAACAGTTGCTTTGACACTGAAAACCTGTGTAGGCATACTTTTTTCCAGACAGAAAATTGAAAAGGAATCAAAGGAATCGGACCAATAAGCAAAATCAGTAATGGAATTAGTATTGATAAAATAATACTAATTCTCATCCCTAGCACCGGAACAGACATACATATATAGAACATTACTGAACAGGCTATCAGGCCATGAACAAAGGAAGTAAACAACTCATTATGGAGCATATATGGATTATGAATGCATTTGCATTGAATAAACATCATTAGTTTGCCCCTGCATGTTTAACTGACAGTTGTCAACATCATGATTTTTAGTTTTATAGACGACCAACAAACAAAATCTTTCTGACAGATAGTGAGTCCTGTTGTAGGCTGGAAAATAAGACCTGCATCCTTTGTGCCAGACAGAGTGTGTCACTCCCACAGTCATATCCAATCAGCTTGGCTGCAAAGCTTTCCCAGCAACACTGCCCTTCAGCTTGACTGCCACTGACCTATTTACACACAATCCTAAACACTGCAGAACAGACCACGTGACCAAGCGCTGCTATAACCACTGGATCTACTACACCATTGCTGCATGTTGCCTCCTTCTTTTGCAGTCGGTTGCCATGGAGACAGGGGGCCTGTCTAGCGCTGGGCAGTGAACCGTGTTAATTTGTCTGCTACAGGACTGTCACAGACTCAAACGCTCTGTGTGTGATGTAACTGAGCATGCTCTTGTAATGCTGCAGGCGTGTTGGGGTGGGACTGACCTGCAGTTGGGCAGCAGGCAAGTTGACATCAGCCACCATCTCAGTACAGGGGTGTTCCACTTGCAGACGAGGGTTGAGTTCCAGGAAGTAGAAGCTGCCATCCTGGCTGTAGAGATATTCCACTGTCCCCGCACTGACATATCCCACCATCTTTGCCAGCTTCACTGCACACTGAGGAGAGAAAACAACTGTGTTCAATTTACTTATCTCCATTTATCTTTAGCAATATGTAAGTATAAACAACGCTAAATGGGTTGTACCCTTTCCATATCCTCAAACACGTCAGAAGTGGCGATGGTAGCAGGAGCCTCCTCTATAATTTTCTGATGGCGTCGCTGCACGGAACAATCTCTACCAAACAGGGAAATGGCATTGCCGTACTGATCAGCCAAGATCTGGACCTCTAGGTGGCGGGCATGCTTGGCTAGCTGCATGACAAAAATAGGGGATCCTGGGACTTCTGCCTGGACCTGGAGAACCAAAGACAAAGTAAATCCCTGCAGCCAACAAATGCTCAAAACCCCTTTTCTAAATGTCTGTACTTTTTTTGCCCTCACTGAATCCACCTTGGTGCGGCCACATTTTCCCGCTCGGATCTCTAATGATACATTCAAACCTTATTCTATAATGTGTTACGTCCTGCATTAATTAAATAAATTAAATGCTGGGTTTAGTCTGAGTTTTTTCATACCTGTCTGAAGAGGTTAGGGAAATCATCAGCACAGTTGACCTTTCGGATGCCTTTTCCTCCGCCTCCCTCCGAAGCTTTCACCATGACGGGGTAGCCGATTTTCTCTGAAGCCTGGCAATAGAAATATACAGCTTTTCGGCAAACATGCAAAAATGCACATGCAACATTCATTTGGCATTATAAATGAAGGAGAGGACCATCCTCTTCAGCTTCTACAGATGAACTATAGCAAGGGCTCCCACACTTTCAAGGACTTATCAGTTCCTTTCCGGCCCGAATTCCCCTCAAATTTGAGGACTCAATACAGTTCAATGCTGGTATTTATTGCTTTGTTTTAGTTCCCTGTTTTTATGTTTTGTATTATAGCCCAAGGGCACTATATTACCCTCCTGCTTTATAAATAACCTGTAAGAAGAGGAATGACAATAAACTTGAACTTAATTACTTAAGGACTTAATTATGACCTGCCAGTTAAATGACATGCTTACCTTCAGGCCGTCCTCCACATCCTGGATGCAGCCGAGCTCATATAAGTCAGTAGGAACATTGATTATTTTCTTCTTTTGGTTGTTCTCTGACCATTCTACTGTCAGGCCTGAGAAAAACGACAGATTGCATATTTACATACAAGTAAACACCTACCTAGTTCAACATGTAGTTGGAGTTTACATCCATGTCTGTCTAGATTCATACAATAATATATGTTGTGAAGACTTAATTTAATAAAAAGGTACTATGTGTATTTTGGTAATGTGGAAGTTATCACTATATATTGATGTGTATGATTCCAGTGAATCATTTTCCAATGAGAAACATGCTGTCTTCACTTAGAGACTATTTTTCCAGAGGAGAACAGAGGACTGATAAAGAGCTTTCTCACATGGTCAATATCAGCAAAACCAATGAGCTTGTGGTGGACTAACAGAGGAACAAGACAGAACACAAAGTTGCTGCTATGATGACAGACAATGATTCAACCATGGATGTTGCTGCAAAGACGCACCATATTCTAATATGTGGATGCTTCATATACAACCCAGTAGCACAGAAGATTTATACAATCAGAAGATCATTAAAATCATCTCTACAATCTGAAACCGGGGGGCGGGGGTAGACATGAGGTCACTGTCATATTGACCTTTGACCAATAATCGGCATCATTTCATCCTTGGGTCCAAGTGGATGTTTGTGCCAAATTTGGAGAAATTCCCCGAAGACGTATCTTGGATATCGCGCTCACGAGAATGGGACGGACAGACAGACAACCCGAAAACATAATGCCTCCAGCCACAGCTGTTGCCTGATGTATTTTTTTTTCAATAATAAAAGATTTCCTTTTGGGTTTTCAAAGCTGATCATGAACAACCTTAATAAAAGTCTATCTTTGGACCCCACACAAACTGTGACCTACCTGCGCCGCTCCAGGGCAGGGTTGGAATGCCCGCTGTCTGAGCCACGATAGACGAGGCAATCTTGTCTCCTAGAGCCCACATAGCCTGACTTGGGGGACCTGGGGAAGAAGTAAGTAATAAAAAAAAGCATTTTTTATTGAGTAAACTGATATCGTGAAGGTAAATTAAAGGGTCAAAGTGATAGACAAATTAAAAAGTTCTCTTACCCATGAAAGCAATGCCATTCTTGTGAAGCAGCTCTGGGAGTTTGGGGTTCTCCGAGGCATGACCCCATCCAGCCCACACTGCCTGTGAGGGACAACAGAAAGACAATGGATATTCAATCAACAATACAATTATTGATTACTGTGGGAAAACTGTAGATAGATTTAGTGTTTGGTGGTACCTGTACGGGTATGCGTTTAGCAATGTCCAGAATGAGCTCGACATTGGCGTAGTTGTTGTTATTGGTCCCTCCTGGCACAGGCACATAATGATCTGCCATTTTGATGTACTCTGTGAAAGACAGAACCACAAGAAAACAAATTCCAAATCATCGTTCTGCAGTCACATTTACGAAACTCCTTAATGGGTACTAGTGGACTCTCCTCTGAATTAGCTGTGGTGTTTCAAGTCCAGCATTTTGCCATGTCACTGGAACTACAGGTAGTATGCTTACTCAGGTGTTTTACATGTTCAGGGAGCTCATGCTAAGGCGCCTCACCTGCATTGGCCTTCAGGTCCTCTGGGGTCACCATGACAACAAAACGGATTGCCCTTTCATTGCGAAACATCTCATAGGCCCAGCGGCGGATGGAGCGCATGCATTTGACTGCTGCAATGCCATTGTTGGCGATAAGCACCTGGGGAAGCAAAATAGTTCAGTTACTAATGTTGATCAGCTCACATAAATTAAAATACTTTATTAATCATGGCTGGTCACAGATGCAAAATGACTTTACACTCATTATTAAAGAGGTTGTACAAATTACTGAGATTTATTTCTGAATATGATGTGATTTATTCTGCCCATCCTTTCAAGAATGTGTTAAATAAAAAAAACCTCACCTTCTCGATAACCTTGTTGCCACCAAAGCGGGTGACAAATTCAGCAGGGGAGGCCACGGTGAAGTCCCTCTGGAGGTCAATACGCCGGCGATCTCTACCTTGCTTCACCAGGTGCAGCCCTGACATGCTAGGCCTTTGTAAGAAAAAAAACAAACAGCCCATTATATCACCTCAAGTTTAGTCAGAACAGGTTATTAGGGAGCTCTGCTAATAACAGGCATTTAACTCATAACAACTGACAAGGCCTTAGAAAATATACCTGCCAGAAGCAAACTATCACGCAAGTCTTTTGCCAGCAGTTGCGCTTTAAAATAATTTATGTTCACAGCCCAGAGGATAACGAGACACTGATATCGCCTCCTGTTGATAAGACTGGTCTAAAGAGGAGGAATTAACTACTGTCTCTTATCTTAAACTTTATAGCTTGTGGGTAAGTTGCAATCATCTTAATCTATCACTAAGTATAGAGAACATTTGAAAACTCAGTAATGATAGGAATGGGGGTGAGGATTTAGGAGTAAAAGTAAAGGGTCAAGAATGATATGTTTAAAAATGAAACAGTTTGCTTACAGTATGACAGTGCATAACATATAATGCATAACAGAGCAGGACACTTCCCCAAACATATTTCTACGCTTGTGCAAGTGCCTCCAACAGGACTTGCAGAGCTCTTTGAAATGAGCCCCCCACCAAGGAAAACCATAAACTGTAGTGGGCACTGAGAGGAAGTGTTGTCGAAAATATTGATTTCTCGTTACATATTGATTCTAAATACATGAAACAGAGGGTGGCACGGTGTGCAGTGATTAGCGCTGTTGCCTCACAGCAAGACTGTTCCGGGTTCGAACCCACCAGACAGCTGATGCCCTTTTGTGTGGAGTTTGCTTGTTCTTCTCTTGTTAGCATGAGTTTTCTCCAAGTTCTCCAGCCTCCTCCCAAAGTCCAAAGACATGCAGGTTAGGTTAATTGTTGACTGTAAATTGCCCACAGATGTGAATGTGAGCGTGAATGGCTGTCTGTCTCTATGTGTTAGCCCTGTAATGGTCTAACCCACTGTCAGCTGTGACAGGCTCCAGCCCCTCACTCACTCTTATTGTTAATGTTTCCTAGAGTCATTCTGCTGTTCTCTGCTACATCATAGCTTTTATATAATTATCTTAAATTATATACTCTCTTATATACTCTCAATGTCAATTTTTCCCGGTGGTACCAAAAATGGAATCAAATATTGATATTTTCCAAGGTATTGAATCAAAGTTAGAAATTCCAGTATCGTGGCAAAACTGGTGGGTAGTACAGGGGGAGGGATATGACCATCAGCTGGGGGGCGTGACAGTATCTGGGCTCATTTGGCTGATTGTTTTCTGTGGCCTGATACTGCATGATTGCATCACCGTAGGCTTACCAGCACAAGGCAAATGAGTCCCTACTGAATAGAGGCTCGGCCCATCTAGCTGTGAAACCACTAGAGTGTTTTTTTTTCTGTCCTGTGAGAGAGACAACTGAGGGGGGGGGGGTAGTATTTCTAGTTTTAAATGTTGTTCCCTGTTGTTTCAGTTAAGCCAAATGTCTCTCATCCTCTTTGTCCTTGGTAAACTGATCAAACAAAAGCAGACTGGACAGAGCAACGAACCCAGTGTCTTGTATACAGTAGATAATGTGGCTCTAAAAATTAAGTTTTCTAAATAGCACACAAAGTATGTGAACAGCCAAAAACACCACTATCCACATGGCTACCAGCATAATATAACAATCTTTAGATACCAGATAACATTAAAAAAAACCAACATAAAATCATTTTTAACCTAATGGAAAGGAAGAATTGTGTACTTATGGGGAAGTTATTCTGTAGGCAGTTACTTACATCACTATCAAACCAACTCCTCTGTGAGGCTATGGGAGAAAAATGTCATTCACAAGCCCCTGTCTGTGAAAGTGACAGTGGAATGAGAGGTGTGGGCAGCCCAGTAAGACTGGAGGCTGGCAGAGGGACTAAAGACTGCCGCAAGCTTTAAACAAAGTTCTGTTGCTACTGAAAAGTTCCTTTCAATGGTTGGCTTGGAAATTTGTGATCATTTTACCAACGTTCACAAACCAACATACTGAAGTCTATGCCTACTTTCCAGGCTTACCACATAGACTCAGGAGGACACAGGCAAACCATTTAGCAATGCGCAGCTAGCGAAACCACATTCTTTCACATGTGCTGTAGAAGGGGCTACCCAGCGTAGGAGGAGGAGTGTACACACTGAACTCTCATTTTGGAGTACGGGCTTGCTTCGACAAGTTTAGTCTCACGAGACAGCATTTGAATTTGTACATTTTCTATTTGTATCACATATTTGCAAACCACTAAGAAATGATGTAATTCAATTCATGATGTGTAAATTTAATGCATCACCCTGGGTGCAGTTTGAGTAATCCAAAAATAATGGAATTGCCACTGAGACTACTTATCTTGAACCCTAAAAAAACAGTAACAATTTTCAAGTCAGAAAAATGTTTTAAGTCGCTAAAACATGGGACGCTCTTGAATCAAATTTGTCTGCATGCCTGGCAAAAGAAAATGTTTAGAATACTTGAACAAATTTTCAAAGAAAAGCCTGTATCCACATGTACAACTCATATCATAATCCCAATGTTCATGTTGTAAATTATTCTTGAGAAACTACAGGTAATGCCAACAGACCAGGTATGCATTCTAACCTCAGATTGTGCATGGGGCCTTCAATGTGGTCAAATCCCATTTCAAAGGTGCTGCTGGAGCTATCAGAGGATGGTGACAAGGAGCGAGCATCCTTTTCCTCAAGCTGCAGGTCAAGCTTCCCTTGGATTTCATCCTCCGAGTTCTCCTCTGACACTGATCCCACAATGAAGTGAGAGTGCAACGCCGTGACGGAGGGGCTCTTCTTAGCAGCACCATCCTGCTGTGCCATGGCTGGGCGACACGAGCAGGCTGCAATTACTGGCAAGAAACACAACAGTGGCGGCAGCGGTTATAAAGGAGACACAGAGTCCAAATATCAGGAGACAGTGTGACACAAGACCGCCTTGACTGACCGGCGATGCTGTTTGTCATATTGCAAAAGTGGGTTACATGAACTTAAGCATGTTGATAATGCAACTGATATTGCAACACTTGGACTCAATCTAGGAGCATCAGTACAGTGTGTGCAGGATCTGAAAGAGTGCCATTACTGGACATACATAAAAAAAGGTTGTATATCAGATTGCAAGGGTTGAATGACATTTGCATGTAGTGCTGTTCATACTGTTGTCAGTAACCATACAGTATCTGCAGCATTGTTTCAGCCCTAAATATCTGCAACCCCATGAAACAACACTGCCTTTGTGAGGCACATGCATTCAAACAAACAAACTATAAAACATGTATAAATCCTGCCTGCATGTGAGATACACTTAAAGTGTGTCTACCAATTGAAACCAATGCAGGCAAAAACACTTAACCCATCATGTAATGGTCAACACAGTTGTACGACCACATTGCATGTTGCATACATTGTTTTCAGGGCACAGTTGGCTGACAAAACTAGGTAACAATGAACTCCTACTCCACGTCCTCATTTAGTAAACTTACCAAAACGTCCTATACAATGTTAATTAGCATTACCGTATGGAAACAATAAGATTTCTTGTAACTGTCATGGTGCTGTCCGACCTGTCTCTGTTTCCTCACGTCGCTACAACTTAAGTTTTTTATCACCTGCTCGGGAAGGTGGTAGGAGTAGCCTCCCAGGTAAGGCACACCTTACCTATCGATAGCTGCTTGTGGGACCAGAAAAACAAGCCGAGCACTGCCAGACACGCTGCAAACATGAGCAACGGGAACATTACAAAATGTCGAAAACCGCATAACAGACCGAAACTTCTGACTCAAGCCGTATTTTCTTAACCGGCAAAGCTAGCGAACTGCTTTCTAGCTAGCTAAGGTTAGCGTTAAGTCAACTACCTGTCAAGTCAGAGCTAGCTGCCTAACTCAGCCGCTACAGATACACTGAGGCGGGGATGCTAACAGCGTAGCTAGCTTACTGTAATACAATTATAATGCCACCGTAGTGTCTCTAATACAGTGCTGCTGACTGTCTGCAGGTGTGCTGTACTCCACTGCAGCGTGGTCGGGATCTTCTGAACGCATCTGATGACAGGCAGACATAATCTGAGATAACCATCTCAGCTAGCAACTCACCGGTGGAGATACACCGAAACGGAATCCTGAAAAAGTTTGTGTCCGGCAGATCGATAATTTAGTTATGTCTAGCAGACATCTCTGGTTCCAGTGATGATGACAAAATCACATCATGATGAGGTAACAGACGCTTAAACAGCAGAGAGTGGGGTGATGTGATGATGCGCAGGCAGGTTACTCCTGGACATTGACCTCTGACAGGAGCTTCCGCTATAGAAATAGAATAGATAGAAAAGACTTCACAACAGATGGCATGTGGGGAACCAAATAGAAAATAGTTTAAATATTGTATAAGTATAATATATAGCATGGAATATGGAATTGAATGAAAAATAGTGACGTTAACAAAAACACACCTTCTCCAACTGTAACAAAATTAAAATATGCAGACTATTTTTTTCTTATAAATGATTCAAGCCTTTGATAAGTGTAGAAATTTAACGCCCCAAGTATGCATATAAGGTTCCTCTTAATTATGTAAATGAAATAAATCAATGAAACAATGACTTTTACTGTTTTAGCAGCAGTTATGGAATACACTACCTCTTAACATCAAATCATGTGACTCAGTTCCTCAGTTTAAAAAGTTCTTAAAAACCCACCTGTACAGACTAGCATTTATATAACATTATTATGTATGATTTTGAAGGTATGTGTGTGTGCTTGTGTATGCATATATACATATGTGTGTATGTCTGAATGCGTGTTTATGGGTATGTGTGCACATGGACGTGTCTGTATGAATGTATGTATGTAAGAGAATATATGTGTTTGTATAGACATATGTGTGTAAGTTTATGTATATATTATATTATATATATATATATATATATATGTATGTATATATATATATATACAGTACAGGCCAAAAGTTTGGACACACCTTCTCATTCAATGCGTTTTCTTTATTTTCATGACTATTTACATTGTAGATTCTCACTGAAGGCATCAAAACTATGAATGAACACGTGGAGTTATGTACTTAAGAAAAAAAGGTGAAATAACTAAAAACATGTTTTATATTCTAGTTTCTTCAAAATAGCCACCCCTTGCTCTGATTACTGCTTTTCACACTCTTGGCATTCTCTGGATGAGCTTCAAGAGGTAGTCACCTGAAATGGTTTCCACTTCACAGGTGTGCCTTATCAGGGTTAATTAGTGGAATTTCTTGCTTTATCAATGGGGTTGGGACCATCAGTTGTGTTGTGCAGAAGTCAGGTTAATACACAGCCGACAGCCCTATTGGACAACTGTTAAAATTCATATTATGGCAAGAACCAATCAGCTAACTAAAGAAAAATGAGTGGCCATCATTACTTTAAGAAATGAAGGTCAGTCAGTCCGGAAAATTGCAAAAACTTTAAATGTGTCCCCAAGTGGAGTCGCAAAAACCATCAAGCGCTACAACGAAACTGGCACACATGAGGACCGACCCAGGAAAGGAAGACCAAGAGTCACCTCTGCTTCTGAGGATAAGTTCATCCGAGTCACCAGCCTCAGAAATCGCAAGTTAACAGCAGCTCAGATCAGAGACCAGATGAATGCCACACAGAGTTCTAGCAGCAGACCCATCTCTAGAACAACTGTTAAGAGGAGACTGCGCCAATCAGGCCTTCATGGTCAAATAGCTGCTAGGAAACCACTGCTTAGGAGAGGCAACAAGCAGAAGAGATTTGTTTGGGCCAAGAAACACAAGGAATGGACATTAGACCAGTGGAAATCTGTGCTTTGGTCTGATGAGTCCAAATTTGAGATCTTTGGTTCCAACCGCCGTGTCTTTGTGAGACGCAGAAAAGGTGAACGGATGGATTCCACATGCCTGGTTCCCACTGTGAAGCATGGAGGAGGAGGTGTGATGGTGTGGGGGTGTTTTGCTGGTGACACTGTTGGGGATTTATTCAAAATTGAAGGCACACTGAACCAGCATGGCTACCACAGCATCCTGCAGCGACATGCCATCCCATCCGGTTTGCGTTTAGTTGGACGATCATTTATTTTTCAACAGGACAATGACCCCAAACACACCTCCAGGCTGTGTAAGGGCTATTTGACCAAGAAGGAGAGTGATGGAGTGCTGCGGCAGATGACCTGGCCTCCACAGTCACCGGACCTGAACCCAATCGAGATGGTTTGGGGTGAGCTGGACCGCAGAGTGAAGGCAAAGGGGCCAACAAGTGCTAAACACCTCTGGGAACTCCTTCAAGACTGTTGGAAAACCATTTCAGGTGACTACCTCTTGAAGCTCATGGAGAGAATGCCAAGAGTGTGCAAAGCAGTAATCAGAGCAAAGGGTGGCTATTTTGAAGAAACTAGAATATAAAACATGTTTTCAGTTATTTCACCTTTTTTTGTTAAGTACATAACTCCACATGTGTTCATTCATAGTTTTGATGCCTTCAGTGAGAATCTACAATGTAAATAGTCATGAAAATAAAGAAAATGCATTGAATGAGAAGGTGTGTCCAAACTTTTGGCCTGTACTGTATATATATATATATATATATATATATATATATGTATAATTCTTAAATTCCTGTGGATGATGTTCTTTTACTTCTTTGTTTTTCATAGTGTATGGTACCGTACAGCACTTTGTAACTCAGGTTTAGAAAGGTGCTATAGAAATAAAGTTTAGTATCATTATTATTATTATTATTATTATTATTATTATCATCATTATTATTAGATGTTTTAACAGCTAACTTTAAAAATGAAACACTGAAGCTGAGGTAGGAAGAAGAAGAAGAAGAAGAAGAAGAAGAAGAAGAAGAAGAGTAGTATCTGCTATTTGATGGTATTGTTTTATCAGTGCAGTCCCAAGCACATTGCAATAACAATATCAATATACACTATTTGACTTCCACTTCCAATCACTGGGCACTTTCATTGCACATAGGCGTATTTAATTAGTGATGGTATACTCCCAGTTTCAAATTAGATCACATTTGATAATGGTTTACTATTAGTTATGTTTTTGTCGAGTACTGGGTGTTTAAAGTATTCACTACTTCCATGAGTGTCTTAACGCTTTCTGATTTAGTGATAGCTCACTTGGCTGCTGTGGGAAATTCATGATATTTCATAGTAGTTCATAATAATAGGAAGTACATAATGTATATACAGTAGTCAAGTGTTTATGTTGACCTTGTTCTACATCTATTCTCTTTGTGTACAACATCATCAATCGTTATGTCAAGGCACAAAGTTACATCTTGCCTGTGCTGGCGGAAAAGAGTCTCAGTACGGTAACTACTTTGTATCTATTTAACCTAGATCTAGTATGGTGCTGTTCGCAGAGAACCAATCGGATTTCAGAGCGATTTTATGGGCGGGGTTTAGAGGAGGGTTGTAGCGCAGCCTTTGGGGCTCTGAGTTATAGGAGGGGCGGGTCCCGGAAGAGGTTGTCCCTGCTTGTGCGTGGCATGCACTGCATGTGATGTCTGCAGTAAAACAGTGCTGATGTCTGGGGCATGGTCGATACTACGTGTGTTTTGTCTCATAAAATGTTCCACAGTTTAAGTCCTTTGTTATCGATTGTGAAGCAATTTGCAAACTTGCTTATCTTACACGTGAACTACAAGACAGTTGTTAGAATTACAAAACCACCTCTTATCATGTAGTTATGACAACAATAAAGCTGTAGGACAACACCTCAAGTCTTTGGGCTGTAAATGTCGAAAATAGTAAATGTGAAAGGAGCTCAGTTTGGAGAACTCTTCCCCTGTGCTGCCAAAGATCAGATTCAGAGCAATGACACTAGTCAACAACAGAAGAGAAGACTTGTCTTATTTCCTGACTTTTTTGTTAGTCTTTCTTCATGTTAAAGGTCAGCTGTGAGGGTTGGTGACACAAAACATCAAAACAGACCAATGGATGAACAAGTATAGTGGCATGAAAGGTTTGGGTTGAATAGTAGAGTAAAGAGAAGATAAACTGATCTCCAAAAGGTATGAAGCTAAAGATGGAACATGCTTTTCAGCATTTTAAACAAGATTAAAGTATTGTTCATGTTCTGTACAGTTTTAGAGTGGGGGAAAAAAAAAAAATCATGCAAAAGTTTGGGCACCCCAAGGCATTTGAACTCTCAGGGTGTTTTCACACTTTTCAGTGTTTTTTCCTTTTCAGCCCTCTAAGCGGACTCTGAGCGGCGACTCAGCATTTTTTTGTGCATATGTGAATACTCCAAGAGAACTCAGACCCCTCTAAAGTGAACCATATGGTAGAGCTGAAGTTCACCAGAAAAAGAACTGAATCATTTTTCAAATGAACTGACAATATGAATACAAAAGGAGCTGAGTCCCTTTTCTGACGGTCCACATTTTGGTGGACTGAGTTCGGTTCATTTAAAAAGGACCATGTGTGAAAACACCCTCAGACAACTTTTACCAGGGTCTCAGACCATAATTATCTTGCTAAGACTACGGCTTGTTCACAGTCATCGTTAGGAAAGGCAGGTGATGTAAATTTCAAAACTTTATAAATTATTATTTGTCTCCTGAAACCTTGTCCCAACAATCAGTAGCCATGGGCTCCTCTAAACAGCTGCCTATAGCATTCTAAAAACTAAAATAACTGATTTCCCACAAGTGTTTTCAGGTGGCTGTTTCCTCAGTTCATAATGTAATTAAGAAAAGGCAGTTAATGGCAACTGTGGAGGTCAAGTTGAGGTCTGGACGATCTAGAAAACTTTCAGAGAGCTGCTCGTGGGATTGCTAGAAAAAAAAAAACCTGTTTGACTGCAAAAAAACTGCAAGGAGATTTCACAGACTCTGGAATGGTGGTGCTCTGTTCTACTGTGTAGTGACATCTGAACAAGTATGACCTTCACGGAAGAGTCATCAGAAGAAAACCTCTCCTGTGTCCTCACCATAAAATTCAATGTCAGAAGTTTGTCAGAAGGAACATCTAAACAAGCCTGATGCTTTCTGGACACAAGTCCTGTGGACTAAAACAGAATGTTCTGGATGCAGTGAGCAAAGGTATGTTTGGAGGAAAAAGGGCGTAGAATTTCGCGGAAAGAAAACCTGTAAAACTGTTAAACACAGAGGTGGATCGATGACGCTTTGGGCTTGCGTTGCAGCCAGTGGCACAGGGAATATTTGACAGGTAGAGGGAAGAATGGATTCAGTGAAATTCCTGCACACACCTCAAAATCCTACCACATCCACCTCGAGAGGCACAAGCTGAAGGTTTTGCCATGGCCCTCACAGTCCCCCGACCTAAACATCATTAAAAATCTATGGCTAAACCTCAAAAGAGCAGTGCATGCAAGACAGCCCAAGAATCTCACAGAGCTAGAAGCCCCTTGCAATGAAGAATGGGTGAAAATCACCCAAAAAATAATTAAGACTCTTAACCGGCTACAAAAAGTTGTAATACTTTGCAAAGGGGTGCTACTAAGTGCTGAACACGCAGGGTGCCCAAACTTGCTTCAGGCCTTTTTCCTTCTTTGTTATTTTGAAACTGTTAAGATTGAAATAGTAAAGCAGTCTTTGTGTCATCATTAACATTTTGCCTTTTGAAAATCAGGTGATCTTTTACTTGCTTAGCTATTCACAATGACCGAAATTTTGACCAGGGGTGCCCAAACTTATGCATGCCACTGTAGGGGAGACCGGGTAAATTGGCAAACTTTTCACTCTCTTACATATTTCTCCGATATAATTTATTTTAAAATATTCTACATTTCAGTAGAAATTGAAAGGTTAAGGTCTATAACTATAAATGAATGAAGAGTGCTTTGGTGATTAAAGTCAAGTTGTGCATTTGTGCTACCCAGTCCTATTAGGGGGTTGGATGGCATACTGTTAAAGTGGTGGAGTTACAAAAAATGAAGCAACCAACAGAAATAATTTAATATTAATAATTAATAATTTAATCCAAACAAGAACGAGAAAACATGTACATTTAATATAATATCTGTCCATCTTTAAAGTTTAAAGATTTTTTTTAAGCAGTTCATTGGTAGGAATGTCTAGTTACTGTTACCATTTTCTATCCAAAATTGGCAAATAATACTACTAACAATATAAACATTGTTTTTGATTTTTAAAAATAGTTTTAATTTCTCACAATATGCACATAGTTACAACTGTTAATTTTACATTTGGTTTTGCACATGTGCCAACCAACCCCACTCACATTTAACCCAACTTAGTGATTCCTTTGTGTATTAACTAGAAATAACACATTTATAATATTTGCCACAGTTTTATAATATGTTTAGTTCACAGACCACTTTTTTACTTTTGGTATTAAAAAGCTGAAATGTTACCCTCACCAAGAAACTTGGTGCCTTTCAGATGTATAGGCTAATTAAATAGACGAGTGCAAATTAAGAAAGCAAACATTTTGATTTTACATTTTTATTTCTGTGACCTTCAAAGGACCAGAAAATAGCTGTGTGCCAACCAGCCCCGGTCTCCCCTAAATGGGAGCTGTAAAGCTATGAGCTCATTGTTAATATGAAGCCAGTGCATTAACTGTAAATATTTCAGTGTAGTAAAATAACCCCTCAATGCCAAACAAAACCATGAAGAAATACTCCACAGTCTTTTGTTTTAGAATGTGATCTGAAATGCAGTGTTACTGCAACTGTGATCCACTAGATGGCTTCAGAGGCCATTAGTTTGCAAAGTACAGTGACATAGGCAGAAATCAAATGGTCTACACAAGCAAGACTTTTGAGTTAAATGGTAACTTTATGGATTCTATGGTTCAACATTGTAAATAGAAATAAAATATACAGAATATTTTGTATCTTAGTGTTTGAGATTTGAATGAATCTGTCCATCATATTTATAATTTGTTTATGGGTGCACTGAGACTTTATCCATTTGAATGCATTTGGTGAGAAAATCCACAATGCAACTGCAGACAGTGAAAGGAAGCTCACACCATCAACCTTCTCTTTCCAAATAAATAATGTTTTTACCCCCTTTGTGTGTTTATGGAATATTTTGCTAGATTTATTTCCTGTCTGCTCCCTTTTTCCTGTGGTAGCTCATGGCTTCATATCTCAAGCATCTACACACCTTTCTGCATCCACACTCCAACAGAGCCACGCAAGACACTCTAGTGCTTTATTCATGATAACACAGGCTTTTGGATGATACCCCCGTTAAAAGCATTATTCATATTGTATGTAACAGAAGACTATCTAGCATCTTTAAGTCATCTGTGTTGACATTTTGTATCTCAACATTTGAAATTTAGAGCACCAACTTGCTGAGTATTCTTGGAGGAATATGGCAGTCTAAATGCGCCATGTTGCTTTGACACCGTGCCATGCAAAGGATAATGAATAATTTAAAAATCCCATCTGAGCTTTACAGATCTGAGAAGTATTGCTTCTCTTAACACATTTCAGATTAAATGTCAACGACGTGCGGTTCAAATGTTAACTTATCTATGAGTTAACAGTTTTTAAGCTAGTATTCTGCACACTATGCAATGTGAGATAACTGTCCTACACCTATTGCTTTCCTGCAGCTCAACCTAGAGGAGGAATATGGGTGAATGAGGCAGGACGTTGTCAGCAGGAGAAGAGCTCTCCTTCCCTTTTGCTGCCTCTCTCCCCCTCCAACCCCCAGAACTCCAGCACTGCAGGGAGAAGTTTTCTGCTATCTGCAAAACTTTGCAGTTGACCTCCTTGCCACATTTTTGAGCCAGTGGAGATGTTCTTTCGGCATAACACTATGCTCAGCCAAGGAGAAAATGCACACAATAGAGGATTGAGAGGAGCCCAGCACACAGGGAGGGCTTTCAGATCAATTTTCCTCCTGGGAGACCACCTGACTTTGTCACACCAGCAGCTACAGTGAGAAAGGACAGTGTTGCTATGGAGTGCTACAGTTATGTTTTATCATGATTAAAAACAAGAACAGACTCACTCACTGTACCTCTTAAAATGCATTCCTTTATCTGTGAATTGATTCCACAGGATTAGAGTTACTGTTTTTTTTTTTTTTTTTTTTTTTTTTTGTCCAGTTCAGAACAGACTTACAAGTGACAATACTAATATTGCTAATATTACAATTACACAGTGCATAGACATAGATTTTGGGAACACATTCCCCTCAATTTTTAAGAATGTGCATTTGTCTCCCCTCAATAAAAATATTAGAAGCACAGTAGACTTTTATTTTGAAAACAAAAAGAAAAACACAATGACACCATAAATTGATACAGAAAATGCACAGATTGGTGCATAAAGATTTACCAGAATGCAGACCCCCAAATCCCCGGATGACTGCAACTAATAATTATTTTCATTATCAGTTAATTTACACATTATTTCCTCAACTAATTGGTTAAATGTTTTGTCAATAAAATGTCAGGAAATAGGGAAACATGCCCTGCTGTGTAATTTTCTATGGCCCAAGGGGATGTCTTCAAATGGTATGTTTTATCCATGTATGGCAAAGAGGCCTTTTCTTTCTTTTTTTTTTTTTTTTTTTTTGATTATCAAAATAGTTGCTAATTAATTTTTGGTTGATCGACAAATCAATTAACTGACTAATGATTGCTGCTCTATGTATATGTGTCTCTCCCAATGTTGAAACAAAACTGCTCTTGATAAGGGCATTTGACTGTTTTGCACTGATAATTCAAGCACTGCACTTTGTGGTTTTATTTTTAAGTACTCTCCCATGGCAAAGACAACACTGACTCTTGCATTAATGGCCACACTTTTTTTTCAACAGTTTTACAGGTATGTCTTTCATGATGGCAGTGCAGTATTCACCTCTCTTCATCTGTCAGGCAGATAAATGACACATCATCAGGAAAAAACTAGCAGCCTTTTGTTAGCCTCCTTGGTGTGTTTCAGCCTGACCACAATTTTACCCCACTGTATCCATTGCTATAATGTGCCATGATGAACTTTGACCTCGGTGCAGTATTTCCTTTTGTTTTATTCTATATATACAAGAGGCCTTCCTCATAATGTTCAGATAATGTGTTCATCTTAAGATACTCAGCTCGTCTTAATGAACTCTATACTCACACATAATCATGCACTTACACTGTTTGCATGAACATGTGTTTGCAAATCTGTGTGAAAACTGTAGTGTGTGGAGAAGTCATACATTTCTAAATATCCAAGAAATATTTCACAACATCTTGCATCGACTATACGAGTCAATATGTCATTTATGTATTCCGAAAAAGTATTTTTCAGCGCAGCTTGAGCAGATGTACGAGCAGAGGGATTAGCAACTCAAGTGTAGCTTTGCTGTCACAAGCAGAGATGTTTTGGGAATTGCCCTAGCAAGCAGTGAGCTGCACTCATGCATATGGAATGAAGTGCACAGGAACCGCAGACTCGCTCATTCACCTTTATTGCTCAGCCACCATCTCGATGGCCAAGGGCATGGCAGCAGCAGCTGTTGCACTGAAACACTTTCAGCTTGCGCTTAAAGCCTCGGCAAACAATATAATGAAGAAGCAATTCCAGATTTTTAAACGATATATTTTAGTGTCACATTTTTTAATTCACCTGTTAAAAACATGATCATTTTTGATTCCTGGAGAGAGGGAGCAGCAATGCCGAGAAGTATCCTACCATGAGATTGCTTTCCAAAACCATCACTTCAGAATTAAGATTATTAGGTCCACAGCGACCTTTGCCTTAATGCATTTGTCTGTCAATGTCTTCTCTGGGGTGGCAGGAAAACAACAAGAGTGAGTATTAACGTGGTAAGGAGGGCAGCCGGGGACAGGGCCAGTTCTTCTACAACAGAAACCAACTTGGAGAATTAGGACAGGGCAGTTAAGGTAGCGCAAGAGCTGATTTTGCAACAACACCTTCATGAGGAACAATTAAAATGCCTAATTTAGTCAAATGAACTTAAAAGATTAGGCCAAACATGGACGGATCCTGATCCTTGTCGGATGAGCTGGCGTCATGGAATCTAGATCTTGAATCCAGTCCAGCTCTTGAGACATTTATAATACATGCATGCATTTCTGTGTATCTATGATGGTGTTTAACATTAAATAACTACAAATGAATACTGATGAGCTTTGATATTTACAGCTTTGTTATGCATTGTGAAGGAGTTACCTTTATTTTGGTCTATGCTAACACTAATAGCAGGTTGAACAGTGTTGAACACAGCAGGCAGACATGTTTTTAGACATTTACAGTGCAATGTACAGCAGCTTTACAAATATCTAAACACCAACTGAAAATAGACAAAGGCTTGGTAGTCAGGGTCTGAACTCGGGCCATCTTGTGTGGAGAAATCAATCCCAAATTATCCTGGAAACCAAATTACAGATTGTACTTTGTGTCAGATGTATCTGGTGGTGAGACAGCAGAGGTAATGTCTTATGTAACCTGTTTTTGACCACAGACATTTGGATAGTTAAAGCTAAAGTTGGTGACTTTATGAAAATGTCACTATGTTCTGAAAGATATAATGAGACAGAATGGGAGAAAAAACCTTCAAAAAGCATTCGCTAGAATCAAACACAGTGCACCACTAACAACCAGTCAGAGCTGAGGAGTCTCTAAAGCAGTTGTCAATCATGTTAATCACTCCAGGAACTGCAGTCAAACTGCCAAACTTGCAATACTGATCAAATATGAATCAGGATTCTGTTACTGCATTGCCTGTTTCTCATCTCATCCCAAATGTTTTCAGAAACATATTTTAGTGTACTGTTTAGCTGTAAAATGAGAACCTTTGTGACCAGACCGCCATGTTTGAGACAGTCAACCGCGGTACCAAGCCCAACCCATCAGCCAGAGCCAACTGTTTTTCATTTTACAGCTAAACAGTACACCAAAATGTGTTTATAAAAATATTTGAGATGAGATGAGAAATAGGCAAAGCAGTAACAGAATTTTGATTCATATTTGATTACTGTTGCCAAGTTTGACCACAGTTCATGACCAGTGACTGACATGATTGATAGCTGGGTTAGAGACTCCTTGACTCTGATTTGTTGTTTTTTGTTCACAATGATGGATGGATGGATAGGGAAAGAAATATGACTTTTTTCACAGATTATCTGTCTCATTAAGTGCTGTATGAATATAGTGACAGTTTCAGTAAATATATATATATATATATACATATATATATACATATGTGACCATGAAAATACTGAGACAACTGTATGAACTGTGAGTAACATCTTTATTTAAATTGTGAAAAACAGATACTCAAAATCACCTGAATAATTTGGCAGATAACCTGCCAGATTACCAAAGACATTTTTCATAAGTGCTGGTAAAAAAAAAGAAAAAAAAAAAGAGAAAAAAATAATCCTGAGTTTTCCCTCCAAGTCCTCGGTGCAGCTTTGGTACATTAACAAAATGTGAAATTGTGAATAAGTGGGATACAATTTCCTCATATCTCAATGGCAGGTTTATCAGTGCTCAGTTACAGTATGCAGTCTTAAAATGCTTTGATTGATTTGGTTATATACAGCAAGTGAAAACTTAAACAAATTATTTACACTGTCATACAGCATGAAGCAATACAAATGTGTCTTATTTCCATTTAAAGCACATTATTGTCCTTCAGTGGAGCATTCCACTTTAGGCATAGCTCATTCTCCCCAGAGGAATTTCAATGAGCATCTTTTTAATAGTTTTTTTTATGACTATAGAATTTTCTGTACTTATTAATTTGGTGTTTATGCAGATCAAAAGACATCTTGATGTCTACATTAAAACTGGGCTAAATTTGGCTGAAGAGGTGGAACTTGTTTTACACATAGCCATTGTTTTAGAAGCATTAAAATGACTGTACTTAAACATGGAATTTGGTAAATATCATAAAGCCTGGTGTTAACATAAAGGTTTGGGTATCTTTTGACCTGCAAATCATCCAATCAGTGTCCAATAGGCCGATTTATTGATGATATAATGACAAGTTAAATAGCAGCAACACATGCAGTTTCTGACAAAATATTTTAGGTGATTATTGTGTGCAACTTCATGAACTTGTCTGTGTCCATTGCCCAGTGTCCATCACGTGTAGGATGAAAAGCAAGACAGAGGAGAGTCTATTGTGGAGGAGGTGGTTTGTCAAGTCCTGTAACCGGATTATGTGTCTTCTGCAGTTCATTTGAAGAACCTTTAGCAGTGTTCTTTGTCGGAGCAATCTTCCCCTTGGCCTTGCTTTTGTGACTGTGATTGTCAGACACTGGACTTGCCTCTCTGCTCCCTGATTTGGACAGCTCAGATTGTGAGTTTGAACTGCAAGGCGATCTGCTTGTAAGTAGGCTTTGGCTTGAGATGACAGAGGTGGGGACCTGATAAGGGCTGAATCGTAACCAAGGCCGAGAGCTGCGGAAACAGTGGTTTCTGGCCAGCGTAGAGGTTGCAGAACAGGTGGGGAGAGCTGGTGCTGCCATGTAGCTGTATGGATAGGAGAACAATCCTCCAAAGGGTGATAATGAGATTCCCTGTATAAAAGGAAAGAATGGTTAATTAAAAAAGTTGGCCTGCTATACCATAGATTATCAGACATTTCTATGTTTTTATGTACAGATTTGTGAAACAAGAGCACAGCCACCTCAGATCAAAGCCCTTTAAGTCTAAGTTCAGTATTTTCAATGCAAACCCAATGTGAACAGCAATTTTTGACATTGGTCCAGTATTGAGTGAAAGTGCTGCAGCCGGCCAATCAGACTGCAATGTAACCACTTGGGGCAGGTTCACTTTGTTGTTTAAGGTCCACTAAAAGCGTTTGGTTTTACTGCTGACATTTTTTAGTTTATTATTCTATGTGTTTGACAACTTATGGAAAGCATCTCTCCAGATATAAACATTTTTGTTAAAGAGTAGGATCCTTCTTGTTCAACCAGAAACAATCCCAGAACCACCGTCACCCATCCTGACTCCAGACTCCATTTAAATAAATAGTCATTTTAGCGTGCATAGTGCCAGCATATTTTCACATCTAACAAGGTGAATTAAGGGTTACCACCAAACCAGAGTTGGTAATTGTTGGAAGTGTGGAAAGACAAAGTAAGATGGTTTTTCTTGGTTTTATTTTGTGTCTTTCAACTTGAAGTGTGTTTTCACATGATAAAATTACTGTTTATTTAAATGGAGTCTGGTGGATTTGAACATAGTAATTTCAGGACTGTTTCTGGTCAAACAAAAAGAATCTTACTTTTTAATAAAAACATCCATCTCTATAGAAATACTAAATATATATATATATAAAATGTATAAAATACTGAAAATATGCTGGCTCATACTAAAATTACTGTTTATCTAAATGGAGTCTGGTGGAATGGGTGACTGCGATTCTGGGGTTGTTTCTGGTTAAATAAGAAGGACCTTACTCTTTAACAAAAATATTTATCTGTGGATAGATGCTTTCCAAAAGTTGTCAGACACTAAAATAATAATCTGAACATGTCAGTAGCAAAAACAAGCACTTTTGGTAGATGTAAAGTGACAATGCGAAGACGCCCTGGATAGTTAAGTTAGAGTTTTGTTGCTGCTGTGTGCCATGCTCTCCCTTAATAGTGGACCAATTTGAAATATTAAAATAACAGGGTCCAGATTGAAACATACCAAATTTACCCTTTGAGTGAGGAGAAGATGATGCAAAAGAGCTGAGGAAGAAATTTCTTTACAAGCTAAATCTCTGCAGCTTGGACTGCATAACAAGTGGAGAAAATTCAGACAGTCCTGTGGTTCAAAACAAGGGAGGTCCACTTGGCCAATGAGGTCAGTGTTGGGAGAGGGTGTAATAAGAGGCCGATTTGAATTTTGGGCAGGAAATATCACATGAGGAGCTGTATTGAACTTCTGGTGGAAAAAGATCTGACCTGACAAATGTTACAGTGGGCAAATCTGCAGCTGCAGCCTCAAATGATATCACATTTTTTTACAGTCACACCAATATTCTAATCCAGGCTTGCGGTTCCCGACCTACAACAGATCGGGAGCTGAACCTCAGGGGTTGTAAAATTACCAGGGTAGTGCCCCACAAAATTCAGCATATTATTTATGACTTTTCTCTGTAAAGTTACGCCTCAGCTGAAATGCTCACGACTCATAGACATGCAAGCTGTTACAAGGGGACACCAACAGAAATGGCTTTGCATTAATTATTTATCTTTATAAAATAAATATAATTTCCAAACGTATAATGATCTCAGTTGTTATGGTATAATTTCAAATATGCACAATTGCCTTTCATAATTTTGTAGATTAATAATTTTAATAAAAGTCATTTCAGTGTATTCTATTTTATGATCACTTCAAACTAATGTAAAGTGTCTTTAAGTACTATGAAAAGTGCTCTATAAATAAAATGTATTGTTTTTATTGTACATGCTGCCTTGAATTAGAAGTACTTAGAGCTCATTACAGTGTGCTCCTATAGCTTTGGCTGGAGGCTGATAACATTAATTGATCCAGCACTGAGGAGTATACCATTAAAATTTAAAGGGTCAGTACACTCAAATTATAAATTTTTCTTATCTACATTTTCCTATCTCATTGTCAGGGGCGAGAGATATCATCTCTGAAAATGCCTGCAGCCATCCCAATACAGGTCAATGGAATTTCATTTATGGTGTTTATGGAAAAAGTCCCAATGGAAATGGTTGACAGTAATATGTGCTTAGTGCTTTTATATGCAAGTGTGAATGGACCAACAGCTTACAAAATCTTGAAACTGATTAACAAGTGTAATACTAGAATAGAGTACTCCTGCTGAAGCGTACCTGAGATGCCAGCATGTGCTGTGACACGTGAAACATGAAGGGAGAGGGAGAGGTGATGCTTTGAGAAGACAGGCCTCCGTTTTCCAGGTTATTTACTCCCGGCAAAGACGACAAAAGATGTCCCATTCCCTCTGGCTTCGCTGACAACTGTCTCGGGTTAAATAACAAAGGTGCCCCGAACTTAAGAAACTGTTGGCTGTGCGCATTCCATCCATCCAAAGTCTGAAGGTGACCAGAGCTGAGGGATGATAAACTTTGCGTTTGGGACATCATAGGCAGGACCCCATCTCTGATTTCACTCATGTGCTTTTTTGATGAGTCAGTCTCCGTAGAGTACATATCATCTGATGTTCTTAACAGTGTTCTGTCTTTCATTGTGTCCTGATCGTCGTCGCACTTACTGAGAGCAGGCTTGTTCTGTGGTGTCTCCTCACTCTTCTTACTCATGTGTTCAGTCCTAGAACAACTGGCTTCAGCAATGTCCTCATCTTGAAGATCAATATCTGAATCGCTTCCAACAATGTTGTCATCTGTGGGAGAAAATGTTAAATTCATTAAATGTGTGTGTACATATTATAAGAATACAGTGGGGACAGAGATGATTTAGTGCAAACATCTTGAGCTATAACGAGACAATGCTTATTTGTGAGTAACCTCAAGGCGCCAGAACAGTCGATTCATTCAAGCAGACCGTCTGTGTTTTGCCAAATTTGAGTCACACAGAGAACTGAGGTTAAGATCTACAAACTTCCCGCCATGTCCCCCCCCCCGACCCCTCTTCTGACCACCTCAATAAAATAGGGCCATGACAATGGGACAAAAAAAAATAACTCAATGTCAGCTTACTTGCTAAAGGCTATGATATATATTATATGATATATGTAGAAAAGCTAGACCCCAAGTTAAGATTTGTTTTGTCACATTTATGTAGCGCATAATGACAAAAGAGTTGAAAAATCCATCTCATCGTCTAAGAATACATCAACTCCAGCGACATTATTTAATGCCTAGAGAGTCAACAATAAGGCATTTTTCACAAGACACATGCTGACATGTCAAAAACGGAAAAGCACAGATGTACATAATGAAAATTAATAGGAGACCATTTTACTATGGGATCACTCCAGCCACGATACAGCGATTTAACTTAAAATGAAAGTGGTCCAGGGACATAAAGTAGGGGGACCAATGGACCATTCCCAACTTTCTACCCCTAACTTTCAGTGCTCCTACTTTTGGTGCCCTTGCTCAGACCCCACCAATCTTAAAACTCAGCCTTCATTTTGATTTTTTACTATACCACTATCATGGTGACAAAATCTGTCCACAGACAGACATATTAACACCTGGCAAAGTACTAAAAATGTGGTAGTTCCCGCTGCTGCTATTGTCTCCAGGACCAGATTTTGCGATGATGACACACACACACACAAAGCGACTCAAAAGGTTAAAACAAACCAGCCCCACAGTCGCAGATAGTAATTATGGCTCAACGCTTCAGTTTAAGGGTCCTAGTTTTGCACATACTGTCACCGTCACATTGCCATGGTTTACTGGGACGCTTAAATAGAATAAGAGCCTTCGTCAATGTTATTAGTACCACCTGTGGTTTTCTAAATCTATCTAGACCAAATGTCTGCTGTGAAACTTGTTTGTTAACTTCTGCAATCTAATAGGCCTAATGATGGCTGGATGGATGTAGAAGACTCTTTAATTCATGCAAAAGAAAACCACTAAAGATCCACATTAAATTTAGAATGGTGTATTTTTTATTTGTGTGATTATTTGTAATTAGTTAATTTCCTCCATTGCTAAAAAAATAACTGAATCATTTATATCAGCTTAAAGGGGAACATCACAGATTTACACATCAAAGTGTGATTTAGTTTATAGGTCTGGAGAACTACTGCATTTTGTGTAAAGAAGTTGTATTAGAGCTTTTTGTGGCTCCAGATGGAGCTGTGATAAGTTGCCTCAGGTGATGCCACTTGAGTTAGTTTTGGCTAAAGACAACAAGTTTCAAAATGAGAAATGTGGGGATGTGGAGTTAGAAAGACATGAGGTTATGAGTCCAGACTTTTGGTGGCGATGTGAGAGGAAAGAACAAGGAAGAAGAATGGTCTACAAAGGATAATATCTTCGGTTCTGCTGCATCAGTTTTGACCCTGTTTTCTGTCAGTTGTCCAGTATGATAATGTTATGAGAATGCAATGCTACATCAGTGGAGTGCTCTTAGAGATCTGTTTGTTTTTGTTGCTCTTTTTCAATATACAGTGTTGCTACTGTACAACCTTTAAAGTAGCTGGAAACCATGGTTTGTTTGCTGCTTATTGGTTTGTAAAACATAAATGAACATTGCATCTGTTCAGTGACTGTAATGTTAAATATTTAGACCTTTAGAAATCATTTTGGTTCGCAGAAACATTGGCATGAAGGCTGCTTGATGATATAATAAACTGTAAGTTAACCCACCTTGACAGGTAGGTGTAGACATCAGAGGGCTGCTCACCAGCTCCCATGGAGAATAAAAGGGATCACTGGTGCTGGGTTGCTCACTCGAGTCATCAGAATCAGCACAGTCCCGGTCCACTTTGCTTTGGCTCTCATGCGGCGACATAGATAACTGCTTACTCCTGCAGATCACGAATTGAAATTAGGTCTACATATAGATATTTTTAATATTATGATGAATTCTAATAGCAAAACAAATACCTCTTTTCTCGTCTCCCATTTCCTGTGTCTCTAAATCCTTTGGCAAAGGGATTGTTGTCGATTTTTAGCTGTGTAATCTTGTGGAGAAAAAGAAAAACCTGCATGTTACTAAGTGCAAAAATACAACTCCCTGCACAGATCATAGAAAGCTTATGTGTGGCACTAATGAAGTCCCCGTTTTGGAGCATCTTTGTCAGGCCTCTAATTCAGTCTCCAAATCAGCCCAACATTCACCAGACTCATGTTTTTCTCTCACTTTTCATACACATAAAATACACAGCACTACAGCCATGTGCATTCTGGGTATAATGCAGGCAAACGACTGGATTTAAGTCTGCTGTGAGTGCGTGTGGAGGGGGGAGGAAGCGCGTTACCTTTTCATTCTGATACGCAGTGACAGCGATGAACTCCGTCTCCGGGAAAACGTAAGTCCGGAAGGTGCTGTATGGAAGCTTCATTATGTCGTTGGCTCTCACAATATGAAATCTGGGTTGGTATTTATGCATTGAATTCAAAATAGTCTGAAAAAAAAAAAACAAAGACAAAGAAAGTAGAATATGAATGTTGCTGGCTATATGACACAACTGACTAGAATTACGCACAATTAAAAATATTGTTAAATAAATTTGAATGGGCTCATAAGTTCTGTATTTTTTTTGTTATCATCCCTCAATATGAAAAAAGTTTTCAATAATAAGTCCTACATGAAAATTCAAATTGTTGCTACTTACAAATCCATGCTTATCCGAAATATTATTGGTGAGTTTGAGTTTATGGAAAGCGACGGGCTTGCTCATCCACTGCTCTCCTTTGGACGGGCTGTCTGGATGGATGTACATGCGCTTTGGCATCTCCGGGTCAGCTTTCCCAGCCACCACCCAGCGGGAGTTGTGAAACTTGTAGCGGCAGTCATCAACGGCGACGATGTCCATCAGCAGGATGTACTTTGCTGCTGCAACCAGCCCGTCCACCCGCACTTTGAACGCCGGGAACATCCGCCTGCAGCAGAGGATTAACGAAACATCAGTGTTAAAAAACTTTGATTTGGACTTTTTGCATGCAAGCATCTTCCAGTGGGAATATGATTTTTTTTTTTTCTGACTATTTTTAGTGATTAAGCAGGGACTGAACTGGACCCTTGTAAAGTAAGTAAAGGGCCCCGACCTAAGAAGGGTTAATCCTATAAAAAGCATCATAGACACCGATCCTATAATAAAGAAATGTAATATCTTTTTGGACCTTGATATAAACTGATGGCGTTTCAGGTCCCATAATGACACTTTTATGTATTTAATTAGGAGCCAATACGCACAGTTCACGTACCTTCCTGATTTTGTAATAACCATCTCAGTTCCCATTTTGTGAAATTCATTCCATAAACTCTTTGACTCCAGAGTGACTTTCGGGTCATCTTCCAGCCCGTCCTCTGGCTGCAGGCTCTTCAAGGACTGCGGGTGAACCGGCTGACGGTGGCGCCTCAGCGCTGCGTCAGAGGCAGCCTGCTCCGGCAGAGGCTCGGACAGAGAGGCGACGTCTGGGAAAGGCAGCGCGGGGAAAAACGAGGGCTGAGCGGTGGTAAAGAGGGCTGACAAGGGCAAGGCACCTGGTCGATGAGTTTGGAAAGGATGGTAAGCCATGGCAGTCGCTGTGTCAACTGGATCTCTCATCGGGGCATCCGATCTGACAGGTCGATGTTACAAAGTCTCAGCCCACTTGCTGCTGCAGGCGCGCGGGCGTCTACATCCGAATTGCAGCAAGAAGAGTTTGTGAGTTTTCTAGCATGGCCGAGAGATCAAATGAGGGAATGCAAATTTCCCAATAGTTTCCAGACACTTGGGCAAACCAAGGCAAGGATGGTCCTTTATGTATCCGCTGGTAGGTAGATCCACCATGGAGAGGGCAGCGCACTTTTGGACCATGCGCAAAGCTTGGTAACAACTGCAATGGCATGTGTGGACATAGAGAGGCAAGGAGATGATATCCACACCGTCACAAGTCTGTCGGCCCGGCAAGTCACACGAATGTGCCAAATAGCTTTCACTGTCTGTACCAATTACAGAGTGTGCGGGGCGTGGTTTCAACAGAGAGAGCTGTGGATTTTAATGGATTAGACAGCATGCACACACTGCATTAAGTAGCACAGCATGAATGAATGATTACAAGTACTTTTACCAACTTTTATACCGTAACAGTGACGATTAATATTGAGAATAGTTGTAGGTTGACGCTTTAATTTATCACTTATTTTATATTTTACATGAAATCAGGAGTAAAACCTCATCTCTTTTATTGGCTTATTATGTGCGAAAATATTATTATTATTATTAATAATATTAATCATAATAATAATATAATGGTGATGATTTTCAGATTTTCCCTAAATGACAGTCAATATGATCTCGAAATGTGTCTAAATCTATGGAATTCTTTTTCTCCTGTGGTGACAAAAAAAGAAGAAGAAAAAAAGATTCTTATTTTCTCATCAATCTTTGAAAACTGCGAGTGTTTCTGATGAGGTGTGGATGCATGGATTGGGTAATTAAGGCGGACCCGGCGCCAGTTTGCTGGCGTCCCGCACAGAGCCGAGAGCTCTCTCCTGTCACTTCACATCTCGGCATCTCTCCAAATCCTCAAGTTGCCTGTTCCACTTTTCTTTCCAGCGCAGCCTACAGGCTACACTGCCGTGGCTTTTGTGAACAGGAGAAAACCTGAGTTAAGAAGGAACATGACTCCGAGTATCTAAATAAAAGCAGCACTTGAGTCTCGAATTTTTCTGGATCAAATGAATGAAGTCCAGGTTTTCTTGATACTTTTGCAACTTATACACACCTACTTGTCCCAAAGTTGTAAAGTGTAAGAATTCATTTCCACTGATATCCTTTGTTATATGTGATGTATGTTGTCTCTTCTCAGGCAATTCAACTGGTAATATTAAAGGCTTTAAAAGCAATAGTAATACAACTTAAAAAGCAAAGGTGCCAACTCAGAAAACTGTGTTTCGCTTTAATCGAGGTGTGGTGTAGTCTGAACATTTTTAAGAATATATATCTAATTTAAAATTGTTTGTTTTGTTTTCTCATATTATTTTTTACCAAGATCAGATGACTTTTAGTCCCTCATATTGCACATCAGTGTCAACACAATGCCTGTATAGGACACCAATGTGTCCGTTGGTAAGTCCCTTAAGGAGATGATGAGGAAAGTTTAACTCAATTAACCACTGAATTTAAAGCTTTCATATGTAACATTTTTAAGTTGAGGAGTGTTTTTATTCATATTTTCTACTGGTTTATATAATTTCCTTAACTGAAACAAAGACCACTGAAGTGCCCATCTCTCCCAATTCAATTCAATTCAATTCAATTCAATTCAATTCAATTCAATTCAATTCAACCAGCCTTATTGGCATGACATTTAAAATATGTTGCCAAACCACAAATACAATTGAAAGACGGTGAATGAAATAAGTGACCACATGAAAGACAATATTAGTCAATACAGTAAAATAAGTAAGCTAATTCAATTTGTAAGCAAAGAAAACAATATATAGCAGGACTTGCAGAATTATGTTCTGCAATTGTCCCCCTTTAGAAATCCATGATTTTCTTTTCTTGATGACTTCCTTTTTGTAGATGGAATTTCTTGACAGTCCAAGTTTCTTCACTAACACCATTCGCTGAACTGTTGCATATCCTGGCTTAAGCTGTTTCCTCTCATGACAGCTTTCAACTGAATGAACTGATTCTCTGGCCCATAGATTAAGTAAGTCAACGCTAGCCTACACACACTGACTGAATTTGCATAGGTTGCTTGCATTCATTTCAAACATTTTTGCATTTTTATTCTGTAAGAATTACTGCTAACATGTTTGTTTTATTTTTCAATTCAGACTTTATTAAGGACACAACTCATTAGAAGTTCGTAGTACAATAAAATACCATACAATGTCAAAATAAAATAAATAAATGAAATCCATATAAGACATTCCATAGTGGTCATACAAATCAATCAGTGACAATAGTTTGTGAATTTTGGAGAAAACTTAGGTATAACATGCTATGTGATTGTTGTACCGACACTAAAAACAAAACTATAACAATTTTAGAATCAGTGAATAATGATAGGCAACTTTTGTCAGTACTTTCCAGCTCGAATGGGCTAGAAATAATAATTTAAAAAAAAAAAAGTCTGCTGTTTTTCTCTTTGCTGCACCAAAGGCTGGACTACAATGAATGCAAGGTGAGGTAGAGTGCTGCTTGACAGTTACAAGGCAGTAAAGGCTCGGGATAGGAAGTGATCTCACAGGTCCCACAAATGATAAATGGCTCCTGAGATAGTGAAGGGTAATAACTTGTAATCAAAGCCATAAGAGGAGTTCACGATTGAGAGGAGATACATTTTCACAGAAATGGCGTGCATGAGGGTGCCTGTCTAACACAGCCAATGACAACACTGAAAAAAGCTTGGGGTTGAAGAGGGGAGTGGCGGTGGTCGGGTCTGCTTTTCCTCACTCATCGCTACTGAGAGGGATGGTCTTCATATATGCCACCATTTTTCTCTGGTGCAGCTCCAGCCGGCGGCTTGAGAGAAGCGCCAGAGCAGGAAGGAGGCAATCAATCTGAGTGATGGTGCATGAATTTCACCTCTCTGGTCACAGTCCACACCTGGGACAAATTCCGAAGAATGTTAGGCCACTGAGGGTTCCTGGCAAGTCATCCAAAGGGCAAGCCAGTAAAGTACATATCACATCTGAAGGTTGGAGAGCACTCTTAAATGACAAACGGGAGGAAGAGGACAGGAAGATAACTTAAGTGTGGACTTAAGACCGAGCAGAGAGGTCTAAGGACCGGTCACCTCAAGTGTTGTCTGGGCTCTGTGGTGTCTTGCTTTAATCATGACATCATATTGGTAACATAATAGACACAACACATGGATCTATTTATCCTGACTGTAAGACCTAGACGCTGGGATTAGTGTAGCTCCAAAAGCAGGGAGCTGCATTACCACAAACAGGCTTATTTATGGATTCAATTATGGGTATCTTTCCTGTAATGCACCGGAAAGATATTCATACCCTCTGCCTCCATTTATTTTTCATTACACGTGAATCATATATGCGTTATTACATGAAAACGTCGGTCCGTGTTTGTCTGGAGTGATTCATGATGATATCACTTTCCAAAGCTCAGACGTTCGGTGTACTTTCTGAGCTCCAGCAGAGTGGAATGTGAATGTGGCTCATTATTACAGGAGGGTTAAGATGATGAACTCCATTAAAGAGCTGAACACTTTGTTCTGCATTTCAGACGTCCCACATGTGTTTTGTTATACTGTTTTGTTTCCAGACCATTTCATTTTTGTACCAGATTTTGCATGTTTTTACACCCTTATGGACAGTGGTCACCAGTTGTAGAGTGGCATTCTTTTTATTTATATTTTTTAATCAACATTTTAGGGGAGGGGGAATTTCATGCATGCATTAACTGTATATGCCCCTGTAAATTAAGAAAACAGAGGAGTGTGAGTAAAGTGTACACTCATTTGTCTATAATATGGTGTCATTCTGGAATAAATACTTAATAAGATTTATTCTCCTTTCTTTTTAGAGGGTATGGGGAATGCGCATGTAGCCTGTCAGCGGTGTAGTGTGTACAGAAGGGCCTTCTGTACACACAGGGCCTTCTGTACACATTACACCGCTGACAGGCTACAACTGGTGACCACGCACTGCTGTCCATAATCATTAGCAAATGTAATCATAATCCTAAAGACACAAAATTGCCATTATTATTATTACTATCACTTCCAGTATTAGGATGAACTACAGCTCTGCATGTAGTTTGTCCAAGTGGTGTTGCTGTATCCCAGCCGAAGACAGCTCATAGGCATATAGAGTGCCCCAGGCATGATGTTTTTCTGTAGGCCGACGCGGAAGTTAGAGTTGACCTAGTTCCTTCGACAAAAAGCCTATGGGATTTCTTCATTTGATTTTGGATTACTGCAGAAAAAAAGTTATGTGGCAGACAAATGTATAAGGTAATTACTAGTGGTAGACAAAGGGCCCATCCCAATACCCCCCCTTAGCCTTACCCCTTGGCCCTACCCCTACATTTGCGCGTTCCCAAGAGGGATCGTGGTGTCCCAATTCCTTTTTGCGTGCAGGGGTAGGGGGCATAACGAGGGGTAGTGGGTATGAAACTAGCCCTTCGGAGCAAGGGATTTCAGATGCTGACTTGCCAGCGAGGGGTAGATGTCGCCATGGCTACCACTGAGCAAGAGACGGGGAAAAAAGTTCATACATAGCTAACGTTACCGTCGTCTGGTTGCTTGTTAGCTAGCTAGCTAGCTTGCACCATCTGGCGTCTGTCATCTGTCCTGTTCTGCAAAATTGTCAGACTTTTCACATTACGATAACACACCAGCTAGTATAACTATGCTGCCTCGAAATGTTAGCTGGTTAGCTAGTTAGCAGAAGTCCCCTGTTGTCTGTCGTTCATCAAACGAAGCATGATGAATGCGGCAAACGCGATCAGTAGGATGAATTAGACTCCATTGTAGATGCCGGTTGGAAATGTAAATAGCTCGCAGCTTCCTGTTTAAAATAGTAACGTATGCAGGAACATTACTGATGCAGTGACGTAGTGAGTGGTGTCCCAATTCCTAGGGAAAGATTTCTACCCCTACCCCTCGTTGCTTCATTTTGAGGGCCAAGGGGTAGTGGGCAAGGGCTAGGAGTAGGGCCAAGGGCTAAGGGGTAGTGGACAAGGGGGGGTATTGGGATTGGGCCTAAGTACACAACTCTATTACATAAGTCAAAGTATAGATAACCTTGGCCAAACATTGAATTTAGAGACCCTAATGACTCTAAAACAACCCTAATGACCCTAAAACAACCCATTGAATGCACTGACTTGCTTGTAGAAGCAAGTAAAGCAAATAAACAAGTCATAATTTGTAGGCTAGGTTAATTCAACTTCTCTTACACAGCATTGCCATAAATGTGAAAAAGCTTGACCTCTTCTCTCTACCTGTCTCTACAAATGAAGTGGAAATGTAGTGGAGTCAAAAGTACGATATTTGTCTTTCAGGTGTAGTGGAGTCCAAGTAATAAGTTTCCAGAAGAAAAAAAGAAAAAAAAAAAGTCAAGTGAAGTACAGATACTCAAAAACTGTGCTTAAGTACAGTACTTAAGTAGATTATCTTCACAAGTGAACGTCACTTTTATCACCAGAAGTAAAAAGCTACTGTTAGGCTATAAACAAATACCACAGTCACATGACTCAATGTCTCCACCACAACAAGGCTATAAAGCCTTGTCAGCGTGATGGCATTCTGTAGTCTCATGTAGCTACTTGTTAGCAAACGCCTTTTTTAAGACACATAAAAGCTTCAAAATTCACGAGTGGGGTTTTAGGACTCATTACTGGGGCACTCTATTAACGTTAATGTCTTTATTACATTATATTTGTTAGATAGTCCACGTGAAGTCTGAGTAAAGTGTTAATTATCTGCGCTGTAGTGCTTTTCATTTATTGCAAATTCATATAGTTTACTGTATAGCTTTAATTGCTTACGATAAACGATATAAAATAGTAGGTATTATAGATATTCATTGCAAAAAAAGTTAAAGCAAATGCAATGCTCTAAAAAAGTATTAGGAGAGTGACATATTTTTGTTGTCTTGGCTCTGTAATGGATTTGATATAACACAACTCTAATGAGGTTAAAGTGCTTTAATGGCCTTAAATTTTTCATGTTGTCTACATTTTTTATTTCCATGTATTTAGACAAGGTAATGTAATTAAACAAAGTCACCATAATGAATATTACATGTGTGTTAGTTTTGTAGATCAAGGTGGCACTGCTGGGGGGCAGCTAGGTTTGAACCTGCTGATCAGCTGGGTGTTTTTGAAGGTTAGATAATTGGTGTCTCTAAATGTCCTGTAGGTGTAAAAATGAGTATGAATGGTGGTCTCTTTCTGTGTGTCAGACCTGATTGCCCGCTGACATGTCCTTAGTGTACCCAATCTCTTGCCCAATGTCAGCTGGGATTGGCTCCAGCGCCCCCCTGTGACCCCTTTGAAGGATTAGTAGTAGCTAATGAGTGTACTAATGGGCATTTACACTCCAGGCCAGTAGGGACCGTGACCCATACTGTAGCATTTTTGGATGGAACTGCAATATTGTGCTACAAGTCAAACTTCAAGTCCATGGTACTACAAAACCATGAGATATCGTCTGCTTCAGGTTAATGTCAAGCCATCCATTTACCTCTGTAAATCGGCTAGCTTAGCCGCAAAACTTTTGAACAGTTTGGTGCTAATTAAGCACCACAATTATGTTGTAAATCATATGCAGTTGATGCTTGAATAATGTCACTGGCAATGTAATTTACTCATACACACCATACACACTTGGTATCCTCCCACTTGTCCCGTACTGCAGCCATCTGTAATAATCTTCGTAAGACCTACTTGAAAAGGAGGAAGCTTTCATGCCATAGGGTAGGTCTACTCAAAATGTGGATAGCTTTGCTTCATACACAACTGACCAATTCATTTTGACATGTAGACACATACTATACAGCCATGTACACACATTTACCTTTGTTCTGCACTGAAAGCTACTAGTTTGCCTGAAGCATAGTATTATCGGCCCTGTCAAAAGTCATTAATGCAGGGGCAAACTGATTGACATTACCTTCACTTGACCTCCATCCAACAGCTTCACTTAAGCTATACTTACTTAGCTCAATGGCAGAGTGAAAGAAAAGGTAGATAATACAATAAGAGCAGACTGGATGTATATAAATGGGTAGGCAATGTGACACAGCATTATAGAAATGCATTTTCTGCCAGAAGAACAAAGCCAGCAGTGTGGCTTTATGCAGAATAATGTTGGTCAGTTCCGGTACCCTTTTGCTCGGGAGTGAAATATCTCAACAAATATTTCAATCAGGAGAAACTCATTCTGAGAGAAAGGAATATTTATTTACATGTGCACCTAAGTATAAGAAATGTGAAAAGTCTTTGGCGATTAGATCTTGATGTCATCCATTTCAGGAGGGTAGTAAAGATGTAGGCCTAGTTGATAAGGGGTCTCACCCCCCCCCCTATGGAGCCTAGACGCTGGTGGGGGTTATTGTGGTGGGGATGAGATGAAGAGGGAGCTGAAGCACACTCTGTCCTGGGCTCTGGATAAGGTGACTGGAGGTGAATGGATGAGAAAGGACGTGACAATCCGCCTAAAATGACAGCTCAAGAGATTTAAAGCGAGGCAACCAGCAACATAGATGGCTGAAGGAGAACGTGGCAGTATTTGATTGGCTAACCAGGAGACGGACTACCCATAGTCAGCTGACTGGTGGAAGTGGTGGGAGTGGGATAGAGAGAGAATTGACCTTTTGCTAAGCGACGCCCCTTTGTGACGGTCCAACAAGCTGTCAGAGTAAGCATGGAGCCCACACTGCAACTAATTGCGCTTCCTGAAGATAAAAAATGAAAATAAAATAGTGATTCCAGAAAGAGGCAGACAGAGGGGTCTAGAAATGTGCTTGAAGGATATATCCAGGATGTCAAACTCACTTAGCAGCAAAAACAGGTTAAAAAGACAAAGATAGTTAGAAGCAATGTCTCAATAAAAAACAATCACTTTTTATGCCACTATACCAGCAGGAAACACAGCAATGTCTTGGTAAAAAATGATCGCTTTTTATTGCACTATTTCTGTTGGAAAAACAGTGATAGTTGCAACAAAATTCTCACGTTTAGTGCCTAAAAAGCCACTGGAAACTCAGCCATGACACCCTAAATCACAGCCCATTTTGTTCTTTGTTGATCTCAAACAGTAATTTGCAGCTTGGCAGGTATCCCCTATTCCTCCTAATGACAAAGTTGGCTTATATACTACGCCAGTTTAGAAGCGTGATTTCTTACGAAGCATGTAAATGTAACGCATTCGTGGACAATGCTGACATTTTCACTTGGTGACTGGGCTGACTTAAAAACGTGTTTATTGGTATGTAGTCTGATGCTTGACAATGTGGAAACAGGATTAGAATTTTCTTCATCAAACATCCCATTTAGTTGTAAAAGGAAACAATAGCTTTGAATTTCAAGGTTGAGATAAGGAGGAAGACACAGAGAGACAACTCGTACACATTTGAACTTGTATTCAATTTAGTGTGAATGGCTTCTGTGCCTAACCACTGACCTTTGAGAGAGAGACGCGTTGTCTACAAGATAAACCTAATGTTGCAGTAATGAATTTTGGGTTGCATTAGTCCATTTGTGGCGGTGTTTCAAGCACAGACTCTGAGCGTCTGGGATTCCAACTTAATCTAATGACAGAGAGGCAGAGACACAACTAATTATAAAGAAAGGGCCAAGTCATTGTTCTTGCTGCAGGGACTCTAAATATATAGCCCCAAATTTAATCAGGGCCTAATAGACACGCTCTAAGAGACGCCAGTCAATTCTAACCATCTTAAAGCCTTGTGAACTCCCAGTGCAAAGCGGCACTAGCTACAAAACATCCAATGGCTTTTGAAGGGAAAAAAATCTTTTGTTCACATAATGAAATTAGGAAATATTTTTACTTCCTAAACAAGTTAAACATGCAACTCGCTGGCATGGCAGACAGACGTTTTATTTTGGAAATAAGCCTAATGCTTAATAGAGTTGACTCCCTGTTGAGGCACTGTCGCACCACTATAACTTTGTTTGTTCATATTTATTGGATTTACAGGAAGACGTGTTTTCCTACAAATTAATTTAGCAGGCTTTCAGAGAGACTGACCGATGACTGTGTGTGTGGCTCTCAACTTTGAAAGCTTCTGGCATAAATGTTTTTAATATAGCATTCAAGATGACAGGACTTTCACACATTTTTTGCAGTATCAAATAGGCTACTTCAACATTTAAACTGTAATAAAGTACATCCAAATTTAGATCAAAGTATAAAATAATAAAGGAAACCTTATCAGGACCATGGAGATGTGATTTGCTTGCTTCAGTGTTCTATAGAGTAGTGCTTCCCAATCCCCAAGGACCCCTTTTCTGTTACCAGGTAAACTGATGACCCCTATGGCATATTTTAGGGGTATTTAATATTATATTCAATTATAACTAATAATAGTGTTAATTAATAATCATAACAGTATAGAAAAACTGATAAAGTGTACAATAAACCCAAATAGTGTATGCAATATTGCAGGAAGTATGTGTAAAAGATTGATTTGGATTCATTCCCAAACTCTACTCTGGTCTCCTGCTTGTGAGGGATTCATTACAATATCGTAACATGGTTTAGATTTCTAAATAAACATTTACCTTGTTGCTAGATAGACCTACTCCTGAAAAACTCGTGTCCGCGCAAGGCTTTTTGTCCCTATGAGGCCACCGTCATTAACCCAACGGAATGGGTGAGGGAGTGAGCCCTGCAATCTAGAATTTGACCACTGATGTCACTGTTTTCAACCCATTTTACACACTGGCCCTTTAAGCATTTTTCTGTTGTTATAGCGCCACCCAGTTGCCAATAAGAATTAAATTTCTCCAGTCACCTTGAGGTTTCCTGTTCTACATATCTACCAAGTTTAGTAAAAATCAATGGTTAGGCCTAGATAAGAAATTAGCTCTTTAGCACCCCCATTTTATGTGATCTGGTCAATAATGGAGGGGTCCCCTCAGATTATGTGTGGTCATATGCCTACAAAGTTGCGTGGTGATCGGTGAAACCCTTGAGATGTTATACACCTTTATGTGATGAGCCACGCCCTCCACAATATTCATTGCCTTATAGAAGCTCAGTTTTAGTAAGTTTTCCAACTTTTGCCAAGAGGGAACTTTAGATATTGGGCCCTAGATTATGTTCACCCAGTTTCATGCAGATGGATCAAATTTCCTAGGATGCCAGAAAATCTATATAACCGGAAGTTATGGGTTCTTGAGGCAAATTTGTTCCTCATGAGGAGAGGCATTTCTGTGCAAAGTTTCAGGTCCCTACACATAGAGGGCATGAGATATGCCCATTCAAAGTTTGCAATTTCAATCGGTTGCTACAGCGCCCCCCTTTGGTCAATTGATGTAATATTGCTTCATTCTCATCCTCCCATCACCCTCTACTACTGTGCCAAATTTCACATGGATTGATTAAGTCAGTGAGGAGAAAAACGTGGAACAGACACACAGAGTTTTCGTCATTATAAGTAGTATAAGATAAGATTACTTGTTTTGAAAAATTGCATTACTTCTGGCAAAGAATGCATCATGACTTGTTTTGGGCTAAAGACTCAAGGTTTGGGACTTGGGATTCATAGTCTTGACTTGGGATTCCATTGGTAACTTGCTTGTCTTGACTTGGGACTTGCCTTGGGACTCAAATGCGAAGACTTGAGACTTGTGCCTTGAGCCCTGTTTCCATCAAACACTTTTGGTATGGTGCCTTTGGAACCAAATTAAACCTTCAGACATGGTGCCTAGACCCTAGGTCTTTGTAGGGTTTCCACCACAAACAGCACTCTTAAATGTGGGCGGGGCTGTTGTCACTCACTGCTCTGTCCAACAATCTGTCCTGTATTTTCACAGGTGACACAACTCGTTTTTCATCCACAGACAAAAATGGGAGCAGTAAGGAATGGTTCCATAAGTACAATCCACCACTTTTCGCAGTGGAAACAGAAAAATGCATAGCGAACTGAACTGAACCGTACAAGACTGCTTGGTGGAAACGGGGCGAAACAATGACTTGGTCCCATCTCTGCTTAATGGGCCTCTTTTTGACAAATTTCTGTTTTCTTCTCCCTGACACTTGGCCATTGCTCTATGAGATCTTTAGTTGTTTACTTTTCTAATGCAGGGTGAGGCTGTTAAGCAAAGAGTAAAGGCTCTGTGAATATCAGCCTGGCATGTGTCCAGGTCTTCACTGTGCCCTTTATCCTGTGAGCTTTTTTTTAAAAATGTATATCTTAAATGATGATCTAAACTGTATAAACTAACTATAAAAACATCATTTAGTTTCCTGCACTGAAATGAATGAAATCCTGAGATGTAGGCCAAAGATGTAGACCCCCTGTAAAGCTTTGGTGACCCCACAGGACCTCCAGGTTGGGAACCAGTGGTAGTAGTTATCGTAGAATATATAACTTTATCATTAAAAAACATTTTAGGAGCATTTATGCAAACTGCTACACAGAGAGTTTGGCATATTAAATACTGAAATATTGGCTTAAACCTTGGGTAGAACTATTTATGAGAACATACTGTTTTAGAAACCATGAAACCAATTTAGGATAGTCAAAGGGGGACCGTTATTGTAACAGAGGTTTAGACCTTTATCCTGTGGGATGCTGCAGCTCTCTGATTGCTTTGCTACATTAGATCTGCTATTAAATCATTTACTCCTTATCTTTCTGATCCTGCCACTCCTGTGCATTTTCTGGTATCCAAAAGCGTCAGTAATCCCATCAGAGAGTCACAGTCAGCAGAAGGCTTTTGTAGAGCTGCCTTTTAACTCATCCCTACCCTGCCTCACTGAAATGTTTTTTTGGAGTGTCATCTCTCTGTTCTCTTAGCAGTATGAGGGTCCTAAGTATCTATTGTGCAAAATACTTTCAACACTTTCTCTATGCTTTCTCTTTTTTTTTTTTGAGCAGGAGGGACCTTTCATAGCCAAATAAGGCTGCTGCCATGCCTAAGGGCATCTGACAGTGGTAGATGGGACCTGGGAGGACAAGAGGGCTCCACGGTACTCAATATTACATGACAGTCAGTGTAGCTGTGTGGCACTGCAGCTCACTTTACATAGAAAAGCTTCAATGTTACAGTCTCTGATTGTGCTGTACATTTTTTGCAACATCAGTACACATAACTGCTGTGTATTCTTTCAAACCTCCCTGGTGTCTTACATTATTCTCCGTGAAAGTACAACAAAGCACTATACAGTAATACACATATTATGGTTGGTGAGTGACAACTGGGATGTCACTGAGAGGGAGTTAACTGCTGACATGCAGAACTAACAATGTGTAAGTATGGCATGGACCAAGATTTCACCCCTCAGTGAGACCAGTTATTTGTTTGTGGTGTGTTTAATTTCAAGATGGTTTAAAAGCAAGATTACTGGAAATTTTTAAATGACTTAAATTATTTGTTTCAACAATTTTAGCAATGATAAATGAGTGAATTTGGCTACAAAGTTGATGGTGTCACTAACATCTTTAGTTCTGTTTTTTTTTTTGCGTGTGTGTCTGCTACCATAGACTGCAAAAAAAAAAAAAAAAAATGGATGTAACTACCATTAGTAACCCATTGGTTTGTGAAATCTCGTTTTGAAGCCACACATCTTGCAATTCAGCCATTGCCATCTTGTTTTTTTTTTGTTTGTTTTGTTTTTTGAGCCAGAAGTGATCATATTTGGGTGGGATGCTGGCTCTGTGAAGGAGCTAGAGGTGAATCTGACTGAGAAGCTGAGGACACAATTGGCAGACAGCCCACCAATCAAAGTGGCCCACCCTTAATTATGCATAACTTTTAGCCTTAACAATGTAAACAGATGAGTTATATAGAAATCCATCTTCTATACAAGTTGTCATGAAAGAGGGAATTAGCTAGAGATACCAAATTCCTTTTTTGTACCAGGCTGTAAACATGTTTATTTCTGCTTTAAAGTTGGGCATTTTAACATGGGGGTCTACAGGGATTGACTGGCTTCTGGAGCAAGCCTCAAGTGGTCATTAGAGAAACTACAGTTTTTGGCACTTCCATGTTGGCTTCATTTTTCAGCCCCAAAGGTTGCCGCTTGTACACTATCTGCACATCAATGTTGGGGAGTAATTAGTTACATGTAACAAAGTAACATAATCAAATTACAAAAAAGTAATAGTAATCCGTTACAGTTACTGAGACAAAACAGTTCACAAAACGCAACATTTCAGAAAACACATCTCACCAAAAACGGCAGTTCACAAAACAAAAGATTTTATTAAACATGATATTTCACAAAGCACCACACGACAGAAAACACGACATTTCACAAAACACGTTTCACAAACACTACAACATTTTACAAAATACAATAAAATTTCACAAACACAACAACGGAAAATCCATCCATCCACCGCTCATCCAAATCTGGGTTAAGGGGGCAACAGGCCAAGCAAAGCATTCCAGACGTCCCTCACCCTAGCAACGCTTTCCAGCTCCTCCTTGGGGACCCCAAGTCGTTCCCAGGCCCAGCAGTGGCTCTATTCCGACCTCCCTCCAAATTTCGGAGCTCCTTATACTATCTCTAAGGCTGAGCCCAGCCAGGCTTCTAAGGAAGCTCATTTCAGCAGCTTGTATCCCTGACCTCATTTTTTCAGCCATTACCAGTGATGGGAATAACGGCGTTATAAATAAACAGCATTACTAACGGTGCTACTTTTTTCAGTAACAAGTAATCAAAAAAGTTACTGTCTTCCCCGTTATAATGCCGTTACTGTTACTGTTACTCGGCTTTACTTGAGTTCACTGAAGCGGCTTTCACCCAAGCAGGCTCCTTCTCAGCGGAGCTCTAAAGTTTTTTTTTCTTTGGTGAGGGCAGGTGAGGGGGAGGGGAGGGAGAGACAACCACATAAGTGATGATGATTGGCATAGGGAGAGTAAAATTTCATCATAAACCAATCAGAGGCAGAGTAGGGCGGGGTTGCTGTGTGGGCTTGTTTTTTTGTAAAGTCGCTTACAAATATTGGTAGTCGTGGGTTGTGTTTTTTTTTTTTTGGCCTGTTTCTAAAGTGGATTTGCTTATTTGGGCTTGCTCTCTAAACGTCACCTTTCTCTATATATATCCGTCTAATAAGTTATTTAAACGCACAATAGTGTGTGGAACTGCAGGGTGTTTCCACAGCTCCGCTCCCTCCGCCCCTCTCCTTCTCCACATACACACAGGTGACTGTCAGTCAATGATACTTTTCACATTTAAATTGTGTGATTAATGGAGGTTCTTTAACTAGTGTAGGTAAGTGTTCAATGTTTTATAATAATGATTTATTCTGTTAAGTGTCAATTTCATTCATTTAACATATTCAGTGTTGAGTTTCATTACATACAGTTTCATTAAGGGGGGTGTCCAAGCAATTTGACATATTTGAGCTTTTTTTTTTTTTTTTAAAGTAACACTATAGTTACTTTTCCAGGTAATTAATTACTTTTACAGTGCAGTAACTCAGTTACTAACTCAGTTACTTTTTGGGGAAAGTAACTAGTAACTATAACTAATTACTTTTTTAAAGTAAAGTTCCTAACACTGGCCATTACCCATAGCTCATGACCGTAAGTGAAGGTTTCATAAAATGCAATGGTAAAAAAGGAAGCACAACAGCCATTTGCCATTTGTTCTCTGAAATACTGTGTTGTTTATTGTATTTTTCATATGGTGTCCTACTGCAGTTTTGACCGAGAGCCAGATCTAGGCTGTACCCAGTCTCCCCCTGTCTCTGTTATCTTATCTATCTGACTAAAACACTGTGAGCAGTCACTTGTGCTAACACACTCAGGGATGGCACCTGAAGGTGGCCTATCAGATATCCAGAGTGATTGGCACCATCTGGGCCACCCACTGCCTGAACCGTAAAGCCAGTCTTTCTCTGAATTTCAGTTAAGAGTTAATTTGCTAATACTGCTTACTGGCATGGCTCTTGAGCTTAACATCGTAGCAGCCTTTTGCTGAGTAACCAGATTTGGCGGTGCTGTGTTGAGGCATTCAGACACTACCTTGTTCTAATCCCAGCTCTCTGACGTGAACCAGATGGCAGCACCAACTGGCTTGCATCTCTGTATGTGTAAAGCCCTATTCGGACAGGATTAGTTTTACATGGGCACATGGGGTAATGTCACTTTACCACAGGACGTCGGTAATGTTAATGGCCAATTTGCACGGGATAAGAAATATCAGTAAAACTACCACAAGTGGGAGAGGTAAATCCATTCACGCACCGCTGTCCCCTCCTGTTGTCATGTGCGTATGATGTTGCACTTGGCTTGGCACCTGCAATCTGTGCTCAGGTGCTATGTGGGAACTGTTCAAAGAAATGAGCCTTGAGGCACACCAATACATCACATCACTTAATATCTGGACCTGTAGTGGACCTGTTGGCAAGCTACAGCGAAAAAGAATGCAAGACACACGTCTTTTTTTCTGTCAGTAACGCATCATTACTGCCAAGCAACACTCACCAATAATGTTGAGTGCATTACCATAAATCAGGCTTTAGTGCATGCTTATTTTTTCCTGATGGCTGGGTAATGATGTTAACAGTAAAGGCATTGCTGATTGAGTAAATGCTATATCATAGGCAATTGGACTTGACTGAGTTGCCTACGATATAGCACTCAGGATAACCATGACCTGAATGACTGAGAACCTTCACCAACATGTTGCTGATTGAGATTGAGATTGAGATTGCATTCATCATTACAGAGTAAGTGTGCATGTGATTTTTGAACAAAGCAACAATGTGTTTTAGAGACACACCTTCACTGTTAGCCTATTATCTTGCTGCTGTCTTTTTAAATATGATTCTTTTGCTGCCTTTAGTAGGCTACATTCATGCTCCATTTGTGCGCATCCTCCACCTCCCTATCACTGCCTAGTCTTTGCAGATTCATCAGCTTCATCAGCCTCATCAGCCATCAGTCTCAGCAGAGTCACCAGCCACCTATACCCTCTCTAGGCAGACACCCCTCAATCAAAAAATCTCAAAAGATTTTCTGGCAAATCTTAAACATCACATGTCAGATGTTAATCTGTACATCTGTAATCTGTAATGGACAGTTATCTTTACATCATTCACCTGTCTCTCCTGATTAAAATGATCAAGGATCAGGATTTAAACCTGCAACAAGCTCAGCTGCTGTTGACTTGGTCAAAACTGCAAAGCTAAAAATAAGAAAAAGAAACAGACAGAAAAATAGGCTATGGGCTGATTACAAATTACTGTGTGATGTTTTATTCATTCATTCAGTCATTTTCCATAACCACTTATCCTGGTAACGGATTGCAAAGGGACTGGAGCCTATCCCAGCAGACACTGTGTGAGAGGCAGGGTACTCCATGGGCAGGTCGTTAGACTTTCACAGGGCTGACACCAAGAGACAGACAACCATTCACGCTCAATTTAGAGTACCAAGAAACCTAACCTGCATGTCTTTCAACACTGACACAGGGAGAGCATGCAAACTTCACACAGAGTTTAATTCAACAACTAATGATGCATCACGATGCACACAATGTAATAAGCAGATCTGCCATGTGTAATTGTGGCTCAACAGTGTAAAATTTAATCCAGTAAGAGATGAATGTTCCTATACATGGGATCTTGTCTTGAACCAGCATTAACCATAAAGGTGAAGTGTCATGGTAGAAACAAACATGTTGGCTAACACCTTCCCAGCAGCAAGGTTAAAGCCAATGAATGACATGGCAGTAATTTAGGGGTGGCATCTGGGATGGCCAGTGATGTTTTAGGGATGCCACTGGCCACCCTTTACCTTGCACGGCAGCTCTTGCAATTTCACAAGAACACAAGAATCGTGGCATCATGAGATGTCACGATAATCTTTTTAGGCTTCAAGTACTGCATTTGCAAATTAGTGTCCTGTAGGAGCTACTGGCAGCTATGGTGGTGGTTTAGGTCGTGTCAGCCCACGATGGATGGTAATACACAGATGGTTCACCCAATCAAAGTTTTTCAAAGTGTCTGCCCCACAATTAGCTTCCAATGATGGCTTCTTAGATCGCTCTATGTAACAAACCATCTGGCACATGAGATTAGGCCACCCCAGCCACCCCTGTAAAACCATACATGGATTTAAATTTCCACAGTATGTCAGGGGTGTTCTTAAGGTGTCATGTCTGGTGTAAAAGTAGTTGTTTGTACAGTAAATTAGGCAAAATAGATAAATTAATTAATTATTGCTAATGACTTCATCTTAGTATATTCCATGACTTTGCAAAGTCCCATCAAAGGCTTATTGAAGCTTATCATAATGGGTGTAGAGATTAGGGCTGCACCGATGCAAACATTATATATATCAAGTCATGTTGGGTTAACAGGATTTGAACCAAGTAAATGCCAAGGCAACCTCACTCAACCTTTGAAGCAGTGACACCCCAAACACAGGTGGATATATTTAGGTCATGTGTCTTTTTAAAGTACCTGAGCTCCTGGTCTATCACAGGATGAAGAACTCCTGAACTGAGAAGACCTCAGAGTTGAGTTGAGTAAATAAAATAAAACAAAATACATGTATTTTATTTCAAATACAGAAAATACTTTTTTTCTTTTTCTTTTTAGCAGCAACCTGCAGCTCTATAGGTCACTCTGTCGGTCGGTTGGTTGGCTGGTTGGTCGGTCGGTCGGTCCACAAAGCTTTTCCTGAATAACTCAAAAAGTCCTTTACCAAAATGCTCAAAATTTGCATACTGCAACTAGAGACCATGAGTAACTATACCAGAAAGAATGCCCACGATTCGTCCATAGGTGGCGCTATACTAACCAATTCAAATCTTTCTGTGAATAACTCAAAAATTCCTTGACCAAAAATGCTCAGAATTTACATGCTGCAATCAGAGACCACAAGTAACTGCATTGTAACTGATTCAGACAACTTTATTGATCCCACGTGAGGCAATTCATTTGTAGCATACTCATCCCAAGCATCAACCACAACAACATACAATTTCCTATGTTATGCACAGTCCGGTAAAACAGACCACTAGGTCATTGAAGGGCATATTGAATGGCCCAAGTTTAAAAAAAAACATATAGATAAAAATATTTTTTTTAAAAAGTAAAAAATATTGTTATATCCAATATTATAAGAATGTGTAGCCTATTATTTTTGTTTTTTGATTCATGGAGAAAGTATTTTGAGTATTTTAAATACAAAATTACTCCACTCAAAAGTATTTTGTTACAAATTACATTTGCTTTTTATCTGCCTTATCAAATACAAATTACAAAATACTCAAATATAATTGAAATACATATTTTAAATACAAGTAATAGAAATACTGCCCATCCCTGTTAATGGTGACCCTGAATTCCCCCAACAAGATTATCTTGAGATTCACGCGAAAAAATACTTCTGTTTATTCAGTCTTTGAGGATGTAATGTACAGCCAAAACACATGCAAAACAACTTTCTTTATTTACTTTATTTCTTCACAAAGAGCAAAAATGCAGTAGATTCAATATGTTTTGCAACATGCAGTTTAGGGTAAGTTCAAACTGTAAGATTACTTTCAGTATCTTGCTCTCTCCCTTCCCCTGTCCTGTTTTGTCACATCTGTAAAACTAATGAAGCTCAGCGTAAGTTCAGTCAGGAAGATTTTCTTTACAATATATCCATTCACAGTTCTCTCTCCATCCCACTCCCACCACTTCCACCAATAAGCTGGCTATGAGTGTTCCCTCTTCCAATTAGCCAATCAAACTTTGCCATAATCTCCTTCAGCCATTCATGTCACTGCTGCCAAACTAATCTGTTCTCCTTTCTGGGGTGTCGATGGCTTAGTGGTAGAGCAGGCGCTCCATGTACAAGGCTGTTGCTGCAGCGGCCCAGGTTCAACTCCAGCCTGTGGCCCTTTGCTGCACGTCACTCCCTCTCTCTCTCCCCCCTTCACACTTGTTTGTCTTATACATTAAAGGCTAAAAAGCCCCATAAAATATCTTTAAAAAAAAAAAAAAAAGAAATCTGTTCTCCTTTCTGCTCCTGTCAGTTGTCATTTGAGGCGGAATCGTCGCACCCTCCTCCACCCCATTCACCTCCAGTCACCCATTCACCTCCAGTCACCTTATCCAGTGCCCAGGACAAGCTCATCAAAAGCCCATTCCTCTTCACATCCAGATCCTCAGCTCCCTCTTCATCTCATCTCATCATCACAATTACCACCACCTGCTCTCAGTGCTTCTGCATTGAGTCCTGTGCCTTCAGAAGAGACCGCATCTCTCCATTCAGCCATGGTTCCTAATTTGGATGAAGGGTTATTTTACCTGGTGGTGGTGACATCATCAATACGTTTGCTGATGTATCCATAAACAGATGACACATATTCCTCCAGGTCCACCCCGCCCTCACCAGTTGCTGTTTCTCTGAATACCTGCCCGTTGGTGCAATCAAAACTGTCCTGGAGCACAGAGATAGCTCGACAGGGCCACACAGTGATGGTCTTCTGTGTGGGCTTGTTGTCTTTGAGCACAGGATGATGTGGTCAGATGGTGCATATATAAATAAATATTATTTTCTCTCAGAAAGAGTCTCTGCTGATTGATCTGTTAAATGATCTTGTTGCTGTATAACTTGAAACTGCTTCCTCTCTGGGTTACTGTCAGCTGTCACTCCAGTGCTCACTTGATGCAACTTACCGCTACGCCTTTTCTTCCAGTGTTCCCAGTGTGTGATATTGCTCAGGCCCAGTCCAATGTGCTTCTCAGGAATTCTGCCTTAGTTCGAGAGTTAACCCTGCTCTCAACTCAGATGCTCAATCTGTCTCTAAACTAATGAGGCTAATAATTTTATGATGGAGTCAAGCAGTGGACAAAATGGATAATACCATGTTTGCCACAGTGTACTAAATAGCGTAGCATAATAATTTTATGCCTATGTGCCAGCAACAGCTATGACCGGAGGCATTATGTTTGAAGGTTGTCCATTCTTCCATACTTCCCATTCTCGTGAACGCAATATCTCAAAAACACCAAACAAACAAATTTCTTGAAATTTGGCACAAACGTCCACTTGGACTCAACAATAAACCAATTAGAATTTGGTGGTTAAAGGGCAAAGGTCACTGTGACCTTACCTCTGTCTCATTCTCATGAATGCAATATCACAAGAAGGCCTGGAGAGTTTTCTCAAATTTGGCACAAATGTCCACTTGAACTGATTAAAATTTGGTGGTCCAAAACATGTTTATGGCCATAACTCAAGAATTCATATGCTAATTATGACAAAATTCCACACAAATGTCTAATAGGCTAAACTGACACCCTTCTGGACACTATTCAACTTCATACCTCAGGAACAGAAGGGGAGACATTTGGTCAGATACTGAATTGTTGACACTAATCTTGAAACTGTGCTGACTGTATAGATCTTTGCTGCCAGGTTGAAGATGTGTGTGAAGCATTTGTGTTTTTGGAATATGTAGCTACTTTGCAGCAAAATCCTTATCTGAAGCATTGTCAACTGTCATGGCTAACTGCAACTTGACTGGTTCATTGAGGCATACAATCATGAGGTGATAATTCTACTTTTCCCCTCATATTGTTGTATTTATATTTATGTCACTTTAATACACAGGTTCTGATACACAGTAACACATTTATCAGTGTTGCATCAGTGGGAAATCATTTTTATACACACATGACACAGTCCATTGTCCTTGTCATCTAGTATTATCTACCAGTGTCCCAGTATTGTGTGTGAAGGCACGGTGGCACTCAGTGGCACCCTGTCACCAACTCTTGGGCTTCTCTGCGAAAGGCTGAGCCAATGTTAATAGCTTAATAGTCTTTACAGGTCAGCTGGAGTCGCTTGTGTCTGTGTATGTGTGTTGTACAGCTGGGGTCCGCTTTCCTTTACAGGCAGTTGTGTTGAGAGTGTGAAAGTGCTGCCGTTAAAAGCAGCAGACACACTGCCAGTGACAGAGGAGGCGTTGGACAGCTCCCAGGCCCCAGCATGTCCCTTTGCCTTCACTCTCACCTTAATCCAAAGTGAAAAGACAACACATTCAAGCAATACAAATTCAGTGACTTGAGAGCTGCCTCCATCGCCAGCAGGGAATTGGGAATGAGATGAGTCAACTGTTTCTTTTCACTTCTCCTTCTGTGTTTTTTTTGCATCTGTGAGCATCTGTGTGTTTGTGCACGTACCCAGATTTGGCATCAACACAATGACAAAAACAGTAAAGGAAAAATAGTGGCAGCAAGAAAAATCAGACACTCCTGTCTTATCAGATGAGCTCCTTTGTACAAGAATTGAATAAGCAAAGGCCTTTAGATTTTAAAAGGAAATGTGCAATTGCTCTGTCTTGCCAGATTTACAGAAATAAATCACTTTTACCCACATTGTCATTCTTTTATTTAAAATATGTGCAATTTATATTTTTCAAATTTTTTGCAGGCATATTCCTTTTTTTCCTTTTCTTTAAGACTTAAGGGCTCTTTTGTGATCACTATTTCTAGCGCAAACCAGCAGGTCTTGTTTGGGCATCTCTAAGTTTGAACCTGTTATTTTGGTTCATGTTGGTGCAGGTGCCAGTGCAGTGCAAAGTTCAGAAGGGATGTTGGAAGCTGAATATAGATTGGAGAGTGTGGTGATTACTTAACATATTCTCAGTCACTAACTTCGCTGGTGTCTCTTCAACACAACCATCCACAGACTGTGGCTTGGAGGTGAAATGTACTGACATCAGCCATTGGTTTGTGGATGGCTGCGTGGAAGCCTCAAATTCTGCATTTCATTGCTATCTTGTTTTTTTGGAGCCAGAAGTGACCATATCTAAATAAGAGGGTAGAGCTTTGGAGGAGCCAGGGGTGAATCTGAAAGACAGTCTGTCACTTAAGTGGGCCCACCCTTAAATATGTGTAACTTTGGGTGAAACGGTTGTCCCAGTCACAGTGTCACATGATGAGGGGCTAAACTATTGGAAAGAGCTTCTTCAGGAGATCATATTGTTGTCTGGATGATGCAGAGGTGCATTGCATGGGTTTACATTAAATTGGTACAATGATAATAAAAATGAATTAAAAAACAGGTTTGGTAAAGCTGTTTGATCGTGCAATGCATATCAAGAATGCATAGATTTTTTGCTGATTTCCTTTTTTCTCTTTTTAGTTGGAAAGGAAGCTGTGATGCACAGGATTAATGACTTCAAGTAATCTGATGTCTCCCACATCAACAGGCAGATTACTGAGCTATAACTTACTGTCTGACATGTGTAGAGGTGTGCACGGTTATTTTGCAGCAGCTCTGTATCTTTTGCACATGATTTAATGAAAGTAAAACACAGTGGGTAGTTGTGCTGTGGCACTGTGCATCACAATCGGAAATCAGAGGCTGCAGATTATCAACAGCGTAAAGCAATGTTGGAAAGTGTAGTGAGCTAAGCTACCAGATAGTCTACACTGAATGAAGCTTCACTACACAGTGTAGTTAACCCCCCCCCCCCCCCCCCGAAAAGAAATGTAACAAGCCAACAAGCCATGTTAAAGCAACATGCCAAGAGTCAAAGTCAAAGTCAGACTCAGTTGACAAAAACAGCAGGCATGTAACAACATAAATCGGTTTTTAAATGCATATACTCTCTGGGGAGTGTTAAAAAATAGTTTATTTACATTTCAAGCATAAGCATTACTGTGTCATATGTCCATTAAGAGTAGTCTATTTCATTTTTTGTTGTTAATAAAACATAAGATTTGCAGCAAAGTGACGTTGCATGAGGATCATAGGCTTTATGGTTCTAAAATGTCTATTCTCAGTGGAAGGTCTAAGATCCATTTTCCACAAAAATGCCCACCCAAAAATTGTTTTGTTCCGCTGCATTTGAATAAACCTCCCATCTCTTTGTGCCTCTCCTACTTGTGCATCATGTGCTCTGCGCTGGGCTCCAAAATACCACACATGGGACAAAAATTCAAGGCTAGGACAGTACCAGATGGTCTGAGTCCTGCCACAAAAATATAATCCAAAGAGTTATAAACTTAATGTTTATTGCATTTGATGGTTTGATTGATCATTTTCACATCACTCTGCCAGCAAAAAGCATGATACCACTGCTTATACACATTGTTTTAGGGTTATTAGAGACGTGTCACAGGAACCATTGTAGCTGACATAATCTAAAATGCCAATTGTGACATTTTTAATAACGCTATGACTCAATGAGTCTAAACAAGATGTGGTTAAACTGGAAAATTTAAATTTCTTGATGGTCAGCCAAGCTGACTTGATTCCTGGCTATATAATGGTTTTATTAGGAGGTATAAAGACTGATTGAGTGTGACAACAGCAGTGCTGACAGTGTGTCCACATTTCCCTTTAGGAATACTGTATGTAGGGCAGGAGAGGCTAATGGAATTTAGCATTAGGGTCCCACTTAAACTGATTAATACTTTCTTGTATTTATTCTTGACACACAAATTAGAGACACTGATTTATGAGAATAAGGTCTGCCTTGCACACTGTTCAATCAGGTCAGTGGGACTGCTAATAGACTTTCTCACAACAGTGGGTTTTATATAAGCCCTGTGTGTGACACTTCTCACCTGTGGTTCACAGCGATGACCCTCTATGGCGCTATAATCCAGGCTTCAGAGGTTTGATCAGAGTAAGAGCATTATAAGGTATGGGAGGTCAGATCGATGTCTGAAAGCAATGATGGCCGGCAAGGACACATTAGAGGAGGATTAAACACCATCTTTTGCCATGGTTACATATGGTAACAAAACTACTTTAACAAAAAGGACACCTTGACACGCTATAAACTTCTCAGCACGGCAACTTGGATAGCTAATCATTGTGTCACACTATTCCCCATGAAATCTTCTCAGGTTTTTTAGCTGAATACTCAGGTCAGGGTTTTTCAAACATTTTTATGCAATTTCCCCAAAATGTGCAAGCACCTTGGCTTTTGTTGGAACAAGTAAATGAAGAAAGTAACTATGATTTTGTCCCATCATTTGTAACTTTAATGGATCATCCTGGTTCTTGGATCAATTCAGCAACAACAAAACACGCCATGCTTGTGTGATGACATGTTCTCTCACACACTGGTAGATTGCTGACATAATCCTTAAATCCGGACGTGCAAATCTGCCTTAAACCTGCTCCTAATGTGTGTGAGGTGATATAGGTTTTTCAGGGGAACAGCCATGGGACTTAAAGACAGCTAAGAATCTTAACCCCAACACACCTCTAAATCCAGCTCCAACAGTTGTCTAAAACTGTATAAAAAGACAGACTCAAAGAACAGTCTAGATGATTCATTTTGTCTTGACGCAGCAGGGAAAATGGAATTCAGCCATTGTTAGTGTTATTAGTATTTATTTCGTAAAGTGAAAATGTCCACCATTACAGACTTCAGAGTGACAGCCTGCTTTGATGAGATGAAGTCATTACTATGTAGAGACATTGAATTGGAAAAAAATGTAGAAAATTTAAATTATTTGATGCAATGTTTCATAGTCATGATGGCTTGTCATTAAGTAGTCTTTGTGTCCATTGTTCACTCTCAGCTTAGCCAAAGCCCCTGTGGCCATAATATGATGGAGGCATTAGTTGTGGTAAAGTGACACCTGAGCACGTCAACACCTGGCTCAGAATTAAATGGATTTAGTAATCAGCGGACAAACCTTCTTTTCGTAAACAGTTTACTACTTCCTGGAAAACAAAGTGTAGCTGGAGAGCCGGAGTATAGCCAATAAGCCAATAGAAGCCGTCTCTCTCTTGCTTTTTAGGTGTTTGTTCAGAACTGCAAACCATCAGCTCTTGATATCAGCTGCCTGTGAGGAATCAGTATTCCCAATTTTACATGCAGAAACTATTAATAATGTTCATGATGATTTCAGGTAAATTTTGTCATTTGCATGTATAAAAAAAAAAATACTAATAATTTCTTTACCATCACCAAATGGAACTCAGCTGGATAAATTTAGACTAATCACCACACTATATAATACACATTGTTACTCAGATATGTGGAAGTTCATGCAGGCATTTTGCACCATGAGCTGCTAAAACATCAAACATCAAACCACAGTCAATGCTGAGCTTTATAAGCAGGTATTATTGTGTGTGATGCCTTAGACAAAATGATTTAATAGTAGAAAACATGAACACATCTTCTTTTGTTTCCTTCTTCATGTTAACCCCACAGTGTACAGCTGAGCTTATCGTCATTTTAGTCAAGACTGATTCACAGCCAGGGGAGTGGCTTAGTGGGAATAATCACCTTTGAAGCACTAGTGTAATTAACGTATTAGATTAATCCTTAATCTTCACACTCACAGGTGCTTTCACTCATGTTGACCGATTACACCTCTCCTAAAAACTGGGGGAATTTACACACTGTTTGACAGCTCCCTCCTGCTCCTGTGAGCTGTGTTGCACCTATAAGGCCTTCAAGGCTTTCACACACAGCAGGGTGGGATGATTTACATCATTTTTGTTTAAGGGTTTGTGTTAGCATGGACTAATTTCCATTATAGCTTGACCCAGTTTCTACCTGACCAGAGGTCTGATTAACAGAGATGTGGATTTTTGTCACGTCTTGGGCTCGAGTCAGACACGAGTCACAAATTTAATGACTTTAGACTCAACTTGACAAAATCAAAAGAGACTTGCAACTGGACCTGGACTTTAACACCAATGACTCATGACTTCACTTGGACTTGGACTTTTGACTTGAAAAATATTTGATACTTTCCTCCAAGTCCAAACATTAAAAAGTATGTTATGTAAAAAGTACAAAACAAAACATTCATTTTCTTTCACTTCCTAAATTAACTGATGTTAACAGTTTTCATTTCCAGGAAGTCCACAGATAATTTCCCAGATCCCCTTTGTTTTGAACTAATCCAACAGCAATCAATGAAGTTGCAGGAGAGAACCATAAAGAAGTATCTTTACCCTGTAAATGCCAGTTGGAAAAATGAGAGCAAATATACGTTTATTCACGTACAAAAACCAAGCAGAGGTCATCAAAAAATGAACTTCAGTATGCAAAATGTGAGGGTCAAAAACGGAGATGCACCAACCTTGAACTGCGTTTGACATTTAAAGTACGCAAAGAAGTGTGAATCGAGGCTAGCGAGCTAATACTAAGTTAATGTTATTATTATAACATTGTTAAAATAGCATTAGGCCACCTTTGGTGTAGAGTGCGTCAAAGTTTAGGGCTTGGGACTGGACTTGGGACTAGAGTGCAACAACTTGAAACTTACTTGAGACTTGCAAAATAGTGACTTGGTTCCATCTGTGCTAATTAGCCAGAGTCATTGAATATATTTGCATGGGTGTGTTGGGCCTTTGATGAAGACAGAGGCATACAACCTCCAACTACACTGATTGACAAGGTTACATCTGCTCTTGAAAACAATGAATTTGTTTGTAGTATTTTCTTCAACTTCTCTAAAGCATTTGATACTGTAACTCACAATATCTTATTGGCTAAGTTATATAAATATGGTTTTCAGGATGTTACTCATAAATGGTTGACAAATTATGTTTCTAACAGAGCTCAGTTTGTTTGTGTTAAGGGATGCTATTCTTACAGAGCTAAACTACACTGTGGGGTTCCACAGGGATCCATTCTTGGACCACTATTATTTCTTATTTATATAAATGATTTAGCAAATGTTTCAAATCTCTTCTCTTATATCATGTTTTCAGACAACACAACTCTTGTTCTCTCACACTCAAACTTTAGTTCATTGATTGAAAATGCAAATGTTGGTTTAGGTGCCTACGTTGCATGGTTTAAAATAAATAAATTATCTCTAAACATTAAAAAATCTAATTTTATTATTTTTATTGGCAGAAAATCCTATAATATGGATTTATCTCACATTACAGTTGAGTCCATTGAGATGCCCCAGGTATCAACAACAAGATTCCTGGGAATTATCATTGATGAGGGTCTGAGCTGGAGAGAACAAATTGATTGTGTTAGTAGAAAAATAAATAAATCTGTTGGTATAATAAGGAAGGTTGGCCATCTTATCACTAGAAATTGTCTTCTTACTCTCTGTTACAGTTTAATTTATCCTCATCTTTCATATTGCAATTTAGTTTGAGGGAGTACATTTCCCACTACTCTCCAAAAGATTTTGACCCTTCAGAAACGCTTTGTTAGAATTGCATCCCAATCAGAGCCATGTACTCCTTCTGCCTCTTTATTTCAGAATCTTCAGATCCTTACAATTTATGTTATTAATGTTTTTAAAATATGTGTTTTTATTTATAAGATTCTCTACTCAACTGAAGAAAATATCCGAGAACAGTTACGGACTTACTTCGTAGCAAATTCTCTTGTTCACTTATATACTACACGTCCGTCATCAGTTCTCCATCCTCCAAAATGTCTCACTTGCAGAAGCCAATTTTCTATTAGATTTAGAGGCACAAAATTATGGAATAGTTTTTCTCAAATTGCAAGTAATTGTTCACCAGCAACATGTTTCAAAAGACATCTAAGAAAACATTTAATTAAAGCTTTGTAGCAAAACATTTAGCCCATTTGAAAGCTTTCTGTATCTCATTTCCAGTTGTTTTTTTATCTTTATTGTAATTTTTATGCTTTGTATATTATTTATGTATCCTTGACACTGTCATTTTAATTGTATTCAGTGGAGGCTTCAAATAAGCCAATCAGCTTTTTGCCTCTTCCTGCACTGTATTTTCTATAGTATATTTTATATTTTTGTGCAAAAATAAAAAAAAACCTAAAACCTAAAACACTCAACAAGTTGTACAAAGGATGATGAATAGATGCTAAATTAACATAGTTGGTGAGCTAATGTTTAGCTATGAGCAGCTTAACAGCTATGTAACTTTTTCACAGCCTTGTTTTGATAGGTAAACAGTAGCGGATCCTGATATTGGCCGAATGGGCTTTTGCCCGGAGCAGCACTTTGTCACGACGTGTGGGGGGCAGCAGGAGCAGCAAGTGCTGGATTATGTAATTTTCGTGACAACGCCTGAACGCAGCACAGACTCCACTCCAGTTGACTTTGTGTTCAGTGTAGAGCTTAGATCGGGCTGGCCCGGCCCTTTAACTGTAATTATGGGCCCGAGCAGGGTTTAAACCCGACATTTTTTTAAGGATACGAATGTGGACATTGAAGGCTGACTCACATCTTACTTTCCATGGCAAGCCTTCGTCATGTGCCTCTTAAGGGTTGAGGTCCCCGTCTTTTTGCTGTCCTATACCAGCATCGTGCTGCACTTGTTACACTTGACAAAGCCGAGTTTTTCAAACATTTTTACGCAATTTCCCCAAAATGTGCAAGCATCTTGGCTTTTGTTGGAACAAGTAAATGAAGAAAGAGTCTTTTGTAGAATTTTGTCCCATCATTTGTAACTTTAATGGATTATCCTGTTTCTTGGATCAATTCAGCAACAACAAAACACGCCATATTTGTGTGAGGACGTGTTCTCACACACGCACACACACACACACACACTCTGGTAGATTGCTGACATAATCCTTAAACCTTACCTGGGCATCTGCCTTAAACCTGCTCCTAATGTGTGTGAAGTGAAATTGGTTTTTCAGGGGAAAAGTCATGGGACTTAAAGACAGCTAAGAATCTTAACCCCAACACACCTCTAAATCCAGCTCCAACATGAGCACATCAACAGTATCATTGCATCTCTCACTCTATAACCAAACGCTCATTTGTCACAGCGGTTGTCAAAAACTGTTTAAAAAGACAGACTCAAAGAACAGTCTAGATGATTCATTTTGTCTTGATGCAGCAGGGAAAATGGAATTCAGCCATTGTTAGTGTTATTGTTAGTATTTATTTTGTAAAGTGAAAATGTCCACCATTAGAGATTTCAGAGTGACGGCCTGCTTTGATGAGATGAAGTCATTACTATGTAGAGACATTGAATTGGAAAAAAAAATGTAGAAAATTTAAATTATTTGATGCAATGTTTCATAGTCATGATGGCTTGTCATTAAGTAGTCTTTGTGTCCATTGTTCACTCTCAGCTTAGCCAAAGCCCCTGTGGCCATAATATGATGGAGGCATTAGTTGTGGTAAAGTGACACCTGAGCACGTCGACACCTGGCTCAGAATTAAATGGATTTAGTAATCAGCGGACAAACCTTCTTTTCGTAAACAGTTTACTACTTCCTGGAAAACAAAGTGTAGCTGGAGAGCCGGAGTATAGCCAATAAGCCAATAGAAGCCGTCTCTCTCTTGCTTTTTAGGTGTTTGTTCAGAACTGCAAACCATCAGCTCTTGATATCAGCTGCCTGTGAGGAATCAATATTCCCAATTTTACATGCAGGAACTATTAATAATGTTCATGATGATTTCAGGTAAATTTTGTCATTTGCATGTTAAAAAAAAAATACTAATAATTTCTTTACCATCACCAAATGGAACTCAGCTGGATAAATTTAGACTAATCACCACACTATATAATACACATTGTTACTCAGATATGTGGTAGTTCATGCAGATATTTTGCACCATGAGCTGCTAAAACATCAAACATCAAACCACAGTCAGTGCTGAGCTTTACAAACAGGTATTATTGTGTGTGATGCCTTAGGTAAAAATTACCTTGGAAATCCAGAGTTCTCGCAAGAGCACAATTTGAATTTGCTCAGCGAGTCACTCTGGCAATCAGTAATGATGCTCATTACCTATGCCCATGAAACCGAGCTGCACCAATCACATTGGTGTATCTGATATAGGTGGGCCAGAGGCGAGTTAAACAGATGACGACAACGCTGCAACGACAAAGTCCGGAATCAGTCACTGAGCATTGCAAGATGGCTACGGATGAACACCAGTTGTTTGAAACAGCTTTGGCCGCTACAATGAACGAGTTAGACTTGGCTTTTTCTCTAAAAGAGGAACAGAAGACGGCACTCAAGTCTTTCCTTTGCAAGAAGGACGTTTTTGCTGTTTTGCCGACCGGATACGGCAAGAGTCTAATCAGAGATATTGGATAAAGCGAGATACCCACTCAGCTCACTTCCTGATTCAGTGATGTCAGCGCCACGCCCCCGTAGGAGACTTGCGGCAGCTCTGAATGTATTGTTGTCAATGAGGAAAATGAACGTGATCACAATTTATGGTCAATTCTTTCGCCCTGTAGCCACACATCTTACCAACATTCTGACACTAAAGCTGGATTTTTCATCCGCACAGATCAAGAGAAAGTTAACTTTGTTTGAGAGAGAACAGGCTCTGATTGGAGGGAGGGCCAACCACGCCCACTTAGGAGACAGGAAGAGTAACCGTTTTCTTAACATTGGATAAGCCTACGGTGGGGTATCTCCTTTATCCAATATCTCTGGTCTAATCTACCAGTTAGCTCCATAGACATACAGTGCCCTCCAAAAGTACTGGAACAGTCAGTCCAATTCGTTTACTTTTGTTGTAGACTGAAAACATTTGGGTTTGACATCAAAAGATGAATATGAGACAAGAGATCAACATTTCAGCTTTTATTTCCAGGTATTTACATCTGGATCTGATACACAACTTAGAAGATAGCATTATTTGTAATGGAACACAAAATTTTTAGGTGAGCAAAAGTATTGGAACATATAAACTTAAAATAGATTAAAGTGAATGAGACTTAATATTTAGTTGCAAATCCTTTGCTTTCAATAACTGCATCAAGCCTGTGACCCACTGACATCACCAAACTTTTGCATTCTTCTTTTGTGATGCTTTTCTAGGCTTTCACCACAGCCTCTTTCAGTTGTTGTTTGTTTTGGGGGGTTACTCCCTTCAGTCTCCTCTTCAGCAGGTAAAATGCATGCTCTATTGGGTTTAAGTCTGGAGACTGACTTGGCCAGTCTAAAACCTTCCACTTCTTGCACCTGATGAACTCCTTTGTTGTTTTGGCAGTGTGTTTTGGGTCGTTATCTTGCTGCATGATGAAGGATCTCCCAATCAGTTTGGTTGGATCTTTCTTTAAATTAGCAGACAAAATGTTTCTGTAGACTTCTGAGTTCATTTTGCTGCTGCCATCATGTGTTACATCATCAATGAAGATGAAAGAGTCCATCCCAGAAGAAGCCATGCAAGCCCAAGCCATGACATTACCTCCACCGTGTTTCACAGATGAGCTTGTATGTTTGGGATCATGAGCAGATCCTTTCTTTCTCCAAACTTTCGCCTTACCATCACTTTGGAAAAAGTTAATCTTTGTCTCATCAGTCCATAAAACTTTTTCCCAGAATTTTTGAGGCTCATCTCTGTACCTTTTGGCAAATTCCAGCCTGGCCTTCCTATTCTTCTTGCTAATGAGTGGTTTGCATCTTCTGGTGTAGCCTCTGTACTTTTGTTCATGAAGTCTTCTGCGAACAGTAGATTGTGATACCTTCACTCCTGCCCTCTGGAGGTTGTTGCTGATGTCACTAACAGTTGTTTTAGGGTCTTTCTTTACAGCTCTCACAATGTTTCTGTCATCAACTGCTGATGTTTTCCTTGGTGTACCTGTTCGATGTCTGTTGCTTAGTTCACCAGTGGTTTCTTTCTTCTTCAGGACATTCCAAATGGTTGTACTGGCTATGGCCAATGTTTGTGCAATGGCTCTGATTGATTGTCCATCTTCTCTCAGATTCACAATTGCTTCTTTTTCACCCATAGACAGCTCTCTGGTTTTCATGTTGGTTCCACCTCTAAATGCAGTCTGCACAGGCAAAACCTATCGTACCCAATCTGAAACTGAGCTCAGACATCCAGTGCTATTTATTGTTTGAATAATCAATGTAATTGGGAGACACCTGGGCAACAAAACACACCTGTCAGTCACATGTTCCAATACTTTTGCTGTCATGAAAAATGGGTGGGTTCAAACAAAAGGTGCTATCTTTTAAGTTGTGTATCAGATCCAGATGTAAATACCTGGAAATAAAAGCTGAAACGTTGATCTCTTGTCCCATATTCATCTTTTGATGTCAAACCCAAATATTTTCAGTCTACAACAAAAATAAAGGAATTGGCCTCACTGTTCCAATACTTTTGGAGGGCACTGTATATCCACCTTATTTTCAAACACGGAAGTAAATAGTGATCAACTTCCGTTTTTTTGTGCATGACTTCCGGTCAGCCGCTTTCCATCATGCTTTCCCTTACCGGAGCTAATGGTGCAAGCTAATTTTTTTTCAATTTTCAGTTGTTTATGTTAGTCAATCAGTTAGTTAGTTAGTTAGTTAGTTAGTCTGTGTATTTTGTATAGATAACTGTGCCCATGTTTCCGTTATAACAGAAATTTATTCCCTCTAAACACGAATAAATCACACGTCAATCATAAACTATGAACCAAAAAAGCACAATCTATCCCGAGTGAGACAAACTGCTTGATCCCCGTCTCCAGTGTACCAGCAGAGAACCTGCAGAACCGAATCAGCGAAAAAACACACCGGGCTACACAGCCTCTCTACCTGAGCAGCTGAAGCTGCGGCTCGCACCCTCGACACACAGACACACAGACGGTGCTTCTGCATGCCAGCCAAACATGTACGCAACTGTGAGAAATAAATATGTGAGGTGTACACTGCTTTTCTATCTTTTTTTCCCTTTTCTTTCTTTCTTTCTTTCTTTCTTTCTGTCAGCGACATACACTCCTAACACAGGACGGGTTGTTTTAATTGACTGAGTTGATCGTTAAGCCATAGTGATGTGCGGATCGGCTCTGATAGCACCCGAATCAGCATATACGCATCAACCATCCAGCCGTTACAACATGATTGAGCTGGCAAAGCAGTTTTGTGTTGCTATGTGTGGTATTTATTCAGTTTTGGGAAATCACGATGTCTAGAAAGCATCAGTGGCTGCAGCTGACAGGGACAGCTAACGTTAACACTAGCAGCAAAGCTAACATCAGGATCGTCATCTGTTAAAAGCCTCCTGTTGTCAGATACGACATGAAACTACTCCAGTTAGCTCAATCATGTTGTAACTAAGACATCCGCTGGAGAAAATATTTTTGTGAGTTTAGTGAGTTATTACAGACACGGCTAACGGCTAACAGCTAACGGTTAGCCCAGCTAATCTACGATAACCATGTTATTAATTACACACAGAGAAAGTACGAATGTTTGTTCAGTCATTGTGTTTATAGACTTTACAAGAATCAGATTAGTTGAAATGGTGATATGGTGACGTGAAAAATGTGATATATACATATATATAGCTAAACTCAGCAAGGTAAACAACAAGGGGATTCCCATTTACACAGTGGTAAGAGTGCTGGACCGGAAGTGTCGCACAAAAAAACGGAAGCTGGCTGCGTTCTGTTTTGCCTCCGTGTTTCCGTGAAAAATATGTTGGATACATAGACGCCGCATCGAGCGCCGTCAACGTCGCCGCCATATTGGATGTGGCAAGGCTGCGCTGTAAACTAATACAAGTGAATGGACTTAATTTCATAAAGCGCCTTTCTTTAAAGAAATTTACGTTAATGCCTGTCGTTTATTCATTCACACACACACTAATATATTTGGGAAACAGTTAGGCACCAAAAACAATGTATTTGATCTTCTCAGATGGCTAAGATAAGAACTTTATTGATCCCACACAGGAGTAATTCACCTTACATCAGCTATAGAGAACAAGGTAGTGCCGAAAAACAATACACAGTAGCCTATATATAGGCCTACACACATATATATATATATATATGTATATATATATATGTATATAGCCAGGAAGTTTCCACTCAGAGAACAGCGTTGGAAACACAGGCAAGCGTGATCGAAGACCAGAGACCGGCTGTGGCTCTGGATCGCCGGATGACGGACTTGGAGAGGTGCCATTGCCATGGATCGCCCGGCCGGGCCCGTGGGGCTGGTGCTGCTGCGTTGGGATCGCAGGAGAGAGAAGCCCCGGGGTCGTCGGAGCCTGCTCGGCAGTCACTGGGGGTGACGGCATGCCCCCAACTCCTCTCCCCAGCATGGAGTACCGTTCTGAAGGAAGGGAAGCGCAAGCCTCAGAAGCCCCAAAAAGTGTAATTGTGTAGGATATCTGAGTCACCAAACAGCTTAATTTCAGCGCTTGCAAATCCTGCCGTGAGTACGGTTAGGTTTAGTTTATATGCAAATATTTGCTATTTTTGTATCTGTCTGTCCTTTTACTGTGTCTTGTATTTTTATTGTAGGCCTACTGTAGCCTACTAGGTAGGCTACACACACACACACACACACATACATATATATATGTATACTGTGTATTGTTTTTCGGCACTACCTTGTTCTCTATAGCTGATGTAAGGTGAATTACTCCTGTGTGGGATCAATAAAGTTCTTATCTTAGCCATCTGAAAAGATCAAATACATTGTTTTTGGTGCCTAACTGTTTCCCAAATATATTAGTGTGTGTGCGAATGAATAAACGACAGGCATTAACGTAAATTTCTTTAAAGAAAGGCGCTTTATGAAATTAAGTCCATTCACTTGTATTAGTTTACAGCGCAGCCTTGCCACATCCAATATGGCGGCGACGTTGACGTATCGCAGCAGCGGGCAAACCCACTTGATGCGGCGTCTACGTATATATGTCTATGGTTAGCTCCACTGGTAGCACTCTGGATACATCACCCTGTGTATTGTTCGGATTGGTCATAGTGTTATCCAATTGTGTGCAGTGATATTTACAAATGTATGCTTGGTGCTGCCCCTCGAGTTGGGCCATTTTAATTACTCATGGCCAGACCCTAAATCTTTCTTGATTTGGGTGTGGATTTCCAGGCTAAGGCAAAATGGTTTAATAGAAGAAAACATGTACACATATTTTGTTTTCTTCTTCATGTTAACCCCACGGTGTAGGGAGAGTGGGGTAATTTGTGCCAAGGGGCAAGTAGTGCCACCCCTGTTATTTAGAAAACCATAGAAGAAGTTGGTCATGTGACCACATATTTTTGAAGAGGCATCCATTTCGCTCATCCTGCAAAGAAGGGAGACACATGGCTTGAGAGGTAAGCAAGTTCAAAAAACATTTTTTTGCCCTCCAAAGTAAAATTTCTATGATTAAGGTTTTTTGATTGCTGTGTTTGAACAATTATAGAAAACTTTGAAAACAGTTCACACATGTTTTAGTGCTTTAGTAAGCTACATCATGAGTCTATACAGTTAGCATGATGCTAGCTCAAAACAGCTGGGGGATGCATTTTTTTCAAAATGGTGGGCTTGGGGTAATTTGTGCCAAAGGACCTGGGTTAAGTTGTGCCAGTGGCACAACTTCCCACAACTTATGATTATTTACTATATATTACTTTATTGTATTTTATTGTTATTGTACATTGTATTCTTACATTTGATCACTAAAACTATATGCCATTCTTAATTTTAGACCAAAATCCATCATGCCACGCAGATACAAAAGGAAGACAGACAGGGTTTCAACTCCTCTTGAGGAGTTGGAAAGAGCAGTGAAAGAGGTGCAACAGGGGAAGACCATACGTCAGGTTGGAAAGGAGATGAAGATCTGAAGGATGACCATAAAAAGATATATGGATAAGAAAAAAATAGGAGAAGTAACAAAGCCAGGCTATGAAAGAACAGCAGCCGCCAAATGAGTCTTCAGTGAGAACATGGAGAAAGAGCTAGCTGACCATATTAAAACACTAGCAGCAATGTTTCATGGCTTAGGTGTCATGAAATGCCGTGAACTGGCTTTTGAGTTTGCACAAAGAAATAACATTGACATGCCTGCCAGCTGGACCAGAGACCAAAAAGCAGGTTAGATCAAGTATAGGCTATTGGATAGTTATTTGGAGCAGATAGCTTCAACTTAGCCTAAATCTGAATGTAAACTGCAATGTGCTGATAAACTTTTAACCTTTTCTAGGACCTGATTGGTTCAACGCCTTTAAAGCACGCTACCATTTGGCATGCCGCGTTCCTGAAGCAACCTCTCTTGGAAGAGCTACTGCCTTTAATAAGCACAACGTGGGGGAGTTCTTTGATAACCTCTCTAAAGTGATGGACAGGTAACTTAATAATCATGTGGCTTTGACATGCTGATATGATCACCTGCACACTCCGAGCCCTCTCTCTCTCTCTCTCTCTCTCTCACACACACACACACACACACACCCTGACTAGGTAGCCTGGCAGCCTGGGAAGGAGAGAGGGCACATCATCTCTAGAGGGTCTTCTGTCCTCAACAGCAGAGTTGACATTTACACACACAACCACATCCAAGTATGTTAAAACTGCTTTAAACTTCTCTGATCATCAGCACTACCTTTTATCTCATTTCAGGTACAGCTTCCCTCCACACATGATGTACAATATGGATGAAACTGGTGTGACGACAGTGCAGACACCCAAGCAGGTTGTCACAGAAAAAGGGAAGAAACAAGTGGGTTCAGTAACATCTGCTGAAAGAGGAGAGCTCGTCACTGTGGCCTGTGCAGTAAACGCCACTGGAAATGCAGTACCACCCATGTTCATTTTCCCGCGTGTCCGCTTCAAGGAAAGCCTCATGAATGGATCACCAGCATGTTCCATTGGTCATTGTACAAAGTCTGGATGGATTAATGAAGACGCCTTCCTCATCTTCCTGGAACACTTCATCCGCCACACCAACTGCTCCACCGATCACCCAGTCCTGCTCATTCTGGACAACCATGAGTCTCACATCTCACTCAATTCAGTGACAATTGCTAAAGAGAATGGGGTCATTATGCTCACCCTGCCACCTCACACCTCACACCGCTTGCAACCATTAGACAAAACTGTCTATGGACCACTCAAAACCTACTATAACCGAGCGATGGATGGGTGGATGCGATCACATCCTGGGCGAACCGTATCGATCTACGAGGTCCCAGAACTTGTGAAGCAAGCGTTCCTCTCTGCAATGTCACCAACAAACATAATCTCAGGTTTCAGAGCAATGGGCATATACCCTTTCAACAGGGACATCTTCCCGGAAGAAGACTATGCACCATCAATGGTGACAGACAGGGCAAATCCAGAAGATGAACCCAGTGCCATTGCTGACCTTCCTGGAGAAGAGCCCTCCACCAGTGCAGCTGCTCACCTGCCTGGACCATCACATGTGCCAACACATGTCACAGGTATTTTAAAAAAAGTCTTGTAGGCCAATAGTGGCAGTGCGCATAGTGGCGCGGCTCAGGCTTACCCTCCATCTGACCATGCAATCTTGTTGTTCCCTGCGTTCAATGACAATAAAGTTCCTTTCCTTTCCTTGAAGCAGGTCCAGACCCAGGAGAGCCACCTGCTATTCTGCCAAATCCCGAGCACTCATCAAGTGACGAATCTGGTTGTTCTGCTCACTTGGGTTATGTGTCTCCAGAAGTCATTCTTCCCTTGCCAAAATCCACAGAAAGAAAGAACAGAATTGTAAGAAAGAAAGTGAAAACAAGAATTGTGACTGACACACCTGAGAAGATGGAGTTGGAGAAGGCTCACAAAGAAAAAGAAGATAAAAAGGCTGAACAGGAAAATAAAAAGAATGAAAGAGAGAAGAAAAGGGCTCTGAAACCTGCAAATCAAACCAAAACCAAGAAGAAAATGGCCGTGTACAGTAGCTCAGAAGAAAGCTCCACCACCAATGATGAGGCAGAAGATGGCCTGGAGAAGACACACAGCAGAGAAAAGGAACGGGCTGAAAAGAAGAAAAGGAGTGGAAATAAGAAGGGGGTTCTGAAAGGGTCAAAACCAACCAAACCCCAAAAAAAAGTGCTCTCCAGTAGCTCAGAAGAGAGTGACTTTCCGATTCCACTTAGCGATGCCACTGAATATGAGAGTTCAGATGTCCAGAGTGACGATGATGATGATGATGGTGACAAGGATCTGTCTGCTGGTGACTATGTCATTGTGAAGTTTGCAGGTAAAAAATCCAAATCCTATAACTATGTTGGATTGGTGGAGAATGTTGAAGGTGACGAGATCAGTGCAAAGTTTCTGAAGCAAAGTTGTAAGAGGTCTGATGGAAAGCCCATCTTCACATTTAGAGAGAATGATGAAGGAGTCATCCCTAGAGGTGATGTGCTCAAGAGACTACCCACACCACAAAAGCTTGGTGGTAAAGCCAGAAGGGAGCACAAGTTCACATTCCCCTGCAGCATTGACAAGTGGAATGTCCAGTAGTAGGCTAAATCTGTGAAGATATTCAGATGCAGATGCAGTTAGGTGCTCATTTTGGAATTTTCATTTTGTTCTGAGCACGTGTTCATGTGGCGCTAGGCCTTGTTGAAGCAAATTGGCCTTTGATGATGTTAAAACTTTAAATAAACATTAAACAAGTACTTTTGTATTGAATTTGTCTTGCTTTTATATAGCATTATCGTTTGTGAGATTAAAATGATCTTTTTTACTTCAGTTATCAATGGCACAATTTACCCCAGTGTATTCTGACTAATGGCACAACTTACCCCGCACTGGGGGCAAGTTGTGCCACAAAACCACTTTTTTTTCTAAAGCTATATTTCTCAAACAGTTTATTTAAGATCCAAAGTGATTGCTCCCAGGGATGCACAACATCCTAAACTATATGTACATATTTTAGTTGGAGGCATTCCTGTAATCCCCTTGCGTAAAAGGCACTTTAAGTAAAAATTGGCACTACTTACCCCACTCTCCCCTACAGCTGAGCTTATCGCCATTTTAGTGAAGACTGATTTACAGTCAGTGGAGTGGCTTAGTGGAAATAATCACCTTTGAAGCACTAGTGTAATTAACTTATTAGATTAATCCTGAATCATCATGCTCACACAGGTGCTTTCACTCATGTTGACCGATTAGACCTCTCCTAAAAACTGGGGGAATTTACACACTGTTTGACAGCTCCCTCCTGCACCTGTGAGCTGTGTTGCACCTATAAGGCCTTTAAGGCTTTCACACACAGTAGGGTGGGATGATTTACATCATTTTTGTTTAAGGGTTTGTGTTAGCATGGACTAATTTCCATTATAGCTTGACCCAGTTTCTACCTGACCAGAGGTCTGATTAACAGAGATGTGGATTTTTGTCACATGTCTTGGGCTCGAGTCAGACACGAGTCACAAATTTAATGACTTTAGACTCAACTTGACAAAATCAAAAGAGACTTGCAACTGGACCTGGACTTTAACACCAATGACTCATGACTTCACTTGGACTTGGACTTTTGACTTGAAAAATATTTGATACTTTCCTCCAAGTCCAAACATTAAAAAGTATGTTATGTAAAAAGTACAAAACAAAACATTCATTTTCTTTCACTTCCTAAATTAACTGTTGTTAACAGTTTTCATTTCCAGGAAGTCCACAGATAATTTCCCAGATCCCCTTTGTTTTGAACTAATCCAACAGCAATCAATGAAGTTGCAGGAGAGAACCATAAAGAAGTATCTTTACCCTGTAAATGCCAGTTGGAAAAATGAGAGCAAATATACGTTTATTCACGTACAAAAACCAAGCAGAGGTCATCAAAAAATGAACTTCAGTATGCAAAATGTGAGGGTCAAAAACGGAGATGCACCAACCTCGAACTGCGTTTGACATTTAAAGTACACAAAGAAGTGTGAATCGAGGCTAGCGAGCTAATACTAAGTTAATGTTATTACTCCATTGTTAAAATAGCATTAGGCCACATTTGGTGCAGAGTGCGTCAAAGTTTAGGGCTTGGGACTGGACTTGGGACTAGAGTGCAACAACTTGAAACTTACTTGAGACTTGCAAAATAGTGACTTGGTTCCATCTGTGCTAATTAGCCAGAGTCATTGAATATATTTGCATGGGTGTGTTGGGCCTTTGATGAAGACAGAGGCATACAACCTCCAACTACACTGACTGACAAGGTTACATCTGCTCTTGAAAACAATGAATTTGTTTGTAGTATTTTCTTCAACTTCTCTAAAGCATTTGATACTGTAAATCACAATATCTTATTGGCTAAGTTATATAAATATGGTTTTCAGGATGTTACTCATAAATGGTTGACAAATTATGTTTCTAACAGAGCTCAGTTTGTTTGTGTTAAGGGATGCTATTCTTACAGAGCTAAACTACACTGTGGGGTTCCACAGGGATCCATTCTTGGACCACTATTATTTCTTATTTATATAAATGATTTAGCAAATGTTTCAAATCTCTTCTCTTATATCATGTTTTCAGACAACACAACTCTTGTTCTCTCACACTCAAACTTTAGTTCATTGATTGAAAATGCAAATGTTGGTTTAGGTGCCTACGTTGCACGGTTTAAAATAAATAAATTATCTCTAAACATTAAAAAATCTAATTTTATTATTTTTATTGGCAGAAAATCCTATAATATGGATTTATCTCACATTACAGTTGAGTCCATTGAGATGCCCCAGGTAGTTTTTGTTCAAGGGTTTGTGATAGCATGGACTAATTCCCAGGTCTAAGTAGCAGTGGATTTTTGTCACATGACCTAGACACAAGGCAGACTCGTGTCACAAATTCAGTGACTTCAGACTCAACTTGACAAAATCAAAAAGACTTGCAATTCGACTTGGACTTTAACACCAATGACTCATGACTTCACTTGGACTTGGACTTTTTGACTTAAAAAATATTTGATACTTCCCCCCAAGTCCAAAGATTAAAAAGTATGTTGTGTAAAAAAGATGCAACAAATCAGTTCATTTTCTTTCATTTCCTAGATTAACTGGTGTTAACGGTATTCATTCCCAGCAAGTCCACACTTAATTCCACAGATCCCCTTTGTTTTGAACCAATTCGACAGCAATCAATTAAGTTGCAGCAGAGAACAAGGAAGAAGTAACAAGAAAAATTAAGTAAAAAACATTGACAAATTTAAGTTCATTTGTGTAGAAAAACTAAGCAGGGGTCATCAAAAAATGAACAGCAGTATGCAAAATGTATGGGTCTAAAATTACAGATGGAGTTGCACCAACCTCTAACTGTGTTTGACATATAAAGTATACAAAAAAGTTTGAGTCGAGGCTAATATTAACATAGTTAGCAAGCTAATACTGAGCTTATGCTCCACTTTTAAAATAGCATTACATTTGGTGGAGAGTGCATTATGATTTATTCAGGACTCAAAGTTTAGGACTTGGGACTTGAGTGCAACAACTTTAGACTTGGTATGACTTTCTAAACAGTGACTTGGTTCCATCTGTGCTAATTAGCCAGTCATTGATCACATTTGTGTGGGTGCCTTTGATTAAGACAGAAGCACACAACTTCCAACTTTTTTTTTTACGAGGAAATACAAATTTTGAAAAGCATTCTTGATTTTTTGTAAATTTATCATATTAGTATATTGGCATTACGTTTGGTGAGGAGGCCATTACGACTTGTTCAGGACTCAAAGTTTAAGACTTGAGATTTGACTAGGTATTTGAGAGTCTTGACTTGGGACATGACTCAGGACTTGTCTGTCTTGATTTGGGACCTGAGTGCAAAGACTTGAGACTTAATTGTGACTTGCAAAACAATGAATTGTTTCCACCTCTGCTAATAAGACAGAGTCATTGAATACTTATGCATAGGTTTGTAGGGCCTTTAATTATTATGTGTTTTTTTTTTTTTTTTATCAAAATGCTGTTCAGACATAACATACACAACATCTAGAAAATTACTATGTAACATGGTATGAAAAAAGTAAGGTCCTTTTTGTTGGACATAGGGTGGACATTAAATTCATTCCATGACACTTTCTCAGATTACGTTCACTCCGTGCACATGTGCTGCAATGCTTCAGAAACAAGTGGCTTTGAGCTGCAGGCAATTTAGGCTGAGTGTCCCTGTGAGTTTTGGTCTATATGAGCAAGAGAGTGAATAAGTGAGTGGACTGAGATATCAGGCGGAGAGAAAGGGATTGTGGAAGGAGGCGCTGGACCGTGAACAAGCCATGAAGCGGAAAGGGATGTGATGACTATATTAGGGGTGAAGGTGCCATTCCTCTAAATGAGTGAGTCTTGTCTGAAAGTGCTATTGGGAAGGTCCATGTGACCCTGGTCAACAACACAGACCATCCAGTTTGAAGGCGTCGACGTGGAGCCAGACCTCATGACCTACCACAAAGGGAAGCCATTGTGTTGCAACAACCCCCCTATTCAGCTAATGACCATAACTAGAAACATTCTGATTCATCACAAGATGCCTGTAAGCCACACAAGTGTGACATAGGACTGGAAAGGCAGAATTTAATTACAAAAGGACACTTATCACACAAGTAAATAATAATGTGAGGGAGATCCTAAGTGTGGGAAAATCTGAGTCTAATCTTTAACAAGACTGAGATATAAAAAAAATATTTTTTGTGATATAAACAGTTTTTGATCACGATCCTGCCTGCCTTCTTTGAGTCAGTGCAAGGAGTGAAAAGGAGGACACGTCACCTCCCATCATCTGTAGAAGTCTTTCTCCTCGTATAGCACTTACTCTAGAGCCTCCCAAGAGTGGCAGAGGGCAAGCCATTAAAGGCATGCTGAAACGCTACTGATACTGTCAGAAGGAGACAGGAGACATGGAAAGAAACAAGTTAGGCAGGCTCTACCAAAGGCTGTGACACTTATAGCTCTCACTGTTCCTGTCCATACTAAGAGTGTTAAAGATATAATGTGTAATATGTAGCCCCATGCGCCTAATTAATGGGGGGCACCATTTCACCTCCAAGCCACAGACTGTATAGCTTAAGTAAGAAATGTATCGATGCCATTGGTTTGTGGACAGCTGTGTTGAAGCCTCGAGTTCGGCATTTCATTGCCATCTTGGTTTTTTGCATTCAGAAGTGAAGTGACCATATTCGGACAAGAGGGTAGAGCTGTGGAGGAGCCAGGGGTGGTGACAGCCTGTCACTCAAGTGGCTCCGCCCTTAAATATGCATAACTTTGGGCCTTAATAAAATACAAACGGGTGAGTTACGTAAAAATTCACTCAGTTGTCATAAATGTTAAAATTAGCCGTAGGGACCAAAACCGTTCTTTTGTACCAGACTATAATCACTTTCACTTCTGCTGTAAAAGTTTGGCATTTTAACACTGGGGTCTTTGGGGACTGACTGAAAAATGCAGCTTTTGGCACTTCCGAATCTTACTATTCTTACTATATAATGACGAAAACTCTGTCTATCTGTCTGTGGGTGTGTCTGTTCCATGTTTTCCTCCTGACTGACTTGGTCACTCCATGTGAAATTTGGCACAGTAGTAGAGGGTGATGGGAGGATGTGAATGAAGCAATATTACATCAATTGACCAAAGGGGGGCGCTGTAGCAACCGATTGAAATTGCAAACTTTGAATGGGCATATCTCATGCCCCGTATGTATAGAGACCTGAAACTTTGCACAGAGATGCCTCTCCTCATGAGGAACAAATTTGCCTCAGAACCCATAACTTCCGGTTATATAGATTTTCCGCCATTTTGAATTTTTTGAAAAACACTTAAAATCAATCTCTTCCTAGGAAGTTTGACCAATCTGCATAAAACTCGGTGAACATAATCTAGGGACCAATATCCAAAGTTCCCTCTTGGCAAAAGTTGGAAAACTTAGCTTCTTAGCTTCTATAAGGCAATGAATATTGCAGAGGGCGTGGCTCATCACATAAAGGTGTATAACATCTCAAGGGTTTCACCCATCACCACGCAACTTTGTAGGCATATGACCACACATAATCTGAGGGAACCCCTCCATTATTGACCCCATCAAATAAAATGGGGGCGCTAGAGAGCTAATTTCTTATCTAGGCCTAACCGCCATATCAATATTTACTAGAACAGTACGCCTCAAAATTTAACTCTAATTGGCAACTGGGTGGCGCTATAACAACAGAAAAATGCTTAAAAATGGCTAAAATGCGACCGATTGCTGTGGCTCCCCCTGTGGCCCAATGTTGTTTTGTTTTTTTTTTCTAATTTTTGGTATGACTAAGTCATGGTATGGTATGCTGTACTCAGTGAGTATGGACTAGTTTACTAAATTTTTCAGTCGCTGAGGTTGCTGCTTGCTCCGAGCCAACTACTAACAGCAGGGCAGGAATATGCAAATTTCAACCAAACTGCTGAAACTCCGGGAGACGGTCAAAATAACATTGCTATCTTATAATCTTCTTGTGTGGCATCTGCCTTTAGTTTACGTATAGCTTGTTTTGCTCAATTTTAGCAAAACTGAAAAAAACCCACAAAGTTTTTGTTGTCATTATTTGCACTTTCGCTGAATAACCATTGTTACATGTCACCAGTCTAAAAGAAATATGCAATATTTCTTTTAGACTAGTTTAGCGTAAAACGTTATGTCTTTATTTGCAAAAGAGCTGTCCTCATTGGTGGAATACCAAGCTAATATTTCGATCACTTCTTTTCTTTGCCATTGAACATGGTTTCTTGCTGGGAGCAGACAGTTGGGATGGTGATAAAGGTTGCTTGCCATGAGCTTCAGCCAGCTTTGTGTTCCATTCTGCCAATTAAAGGGTGTTTTAAGTATTTTTTTTCAGCCTATTTTAGAGGAAACCACACCCATGACAAAAGTGGGCTGCCAGATGTCAATGCCCAATGATGGCTGCCAGCCTACTGCTGTGGTAGGCAGGAAGTCAGGTGCTGGCTCGAAGAGGTGTGTCATTGCTGGGCACCCCGTGAAACAGTACAGTTTGACTTTATGAGTTTTCTTAAGTGCCAACTTCTCTAAAAAACACTGAGTTTGAGTTACTACAGGGAAATCACAGTGTGTGCAGTGTGTGCAGATAATTGCCAGATTGCCACTGTAAATAATAAAATGTTCTCAGTTAGTTGCCTGGTAAAATGAATAAAACAAAACAAAAATGGTGTTTGGCTTCCACTCCATGCCGCGAGTGCCCAGATCTTCCTGCTCATCTGCTGGCAAAAGTTCAGCCAGTTCAGCCAGTTCAGCCGATGACAGAGCTGGTTGAAAATCAACAAAGTTTCCCCTCAGCTATCCTCATTGCTATTTTTCCAAGCTACTGTAGCTGTCATGTTTTTTTGGAGACGTACCTTCAGTGACTGCCCCCGTCTCCCCACTGAATCCGCAAATTTTCCAGTTTTGTAGCCTCCAAATGGCAGAGAATGAGGTTGAATGAGGCTCTCTTTCAATGTAGCTGTCCAGCATTAGGGTAGCAGCCAGTCATGGGGCCTTGACGTCTGGCAGCCTGCTCTTGTAATGCAGAAGTGGGCGTGGTGTCATTTAAAGTGGATGGAATAACCAACTCAACCAGGGGCTGTAGCTTTATTATAGATCCCACCTCTCTTTGCAAGACATGCCTCACATAGCATTCAAGCTTTAGGATTGGCCAGGTGTCCATGCTTGTGCAAGGCGATGGAAGAGTGTTGATTCTGACCACAGAGGAGAGCCTGGGCCTGCAGAGCATGTTGAAGGCTCCAAATTCAGGGGTGTGTGTACACTGGAAGACAGCCAACAGCAGGCACTCAGCCATGGACATGTACCCTTCAGACCACCCACCCTCCCTTTGGTTCTCCACCATGCTCTGCGGGCCCTGGCTGTCCTCTCACCCGCGATGACTGCCTCTCTGGCCCTGGTAAAGCCTCCAGCATGCTCTGCCGGCTCTGGGTTGACTCTCAGCTGCCTGGCTATATCCCACAGCCCCTATGCAGCCACTGACCCAGGATGTGCTCTGCCTCTCTGCCAGAGAACCAGAGGGAGTGCAGAAGGTCAGCCGGGCTGTGCCCACAGCCGAAGGCCCTCTGTCTGCTTTCCTCTAGTGTCCGCTGACTAAATTTGCTGTGGACTCTGACTTTTTTTTGGTCCCACTGCATTCCAAACGTTTGTACAGTATGATTGGATGAACGTTTCATGCTCTAGCCAATTACAGCACAGTTGGGCTCCAGCCAGTTACAGCATAGTGAAGATTTTGTGGCCCTGCTCTCGAAACATTTGTATGGCATGATTGGACAAGCAATGTTTCGTGCTCTAGCCAATCACAGCACAGTAGGACGGTACATTTTTAAAAAAGCTGTGGGATCCATAACAATGCAGGGCAATGCCTTCAATGTAATTGACAAGCCCTCTTGGTAGCTCTACTTCTTCATCCTCTCATAGTGGACTGAGGGCAGACTGGACGCTACGGTGACTCACTATCGCCTCATGAGGTACAAGTGGTGTTACAAGACAGGACGGGCCTGGGCTAGCCGGTTAGCATGCTCATTTCAGTAAATGCCTTTGCAGTAGACGTCTTTGATGTCAAAACTCTCACTTCTTCATATTCTTTGATATTGTTAGTTCATTTTTGAATATTTTCAACTAAAATTCTGGCCACAGCTTACATATTGCACCTTTTAGGTGCCAGATTAACATTGGCCTAATTTAATGACAAACATTTAATGAAGCAAATTATAAAGCCACATATAAATGCCTGTTGTATTGGTTGACAGGAGAAAGAGTGGGGCTACCATTCAGAACAGTTGGATGACAATGAAATGAAAGGATAAGACAACATTAAGTGATTAAGTAAGGCATCGGACCACCCTGCCAGAAGAGCTTGAGTTTCAGGTCAGCATCTGTTTTTCCACTCATTAACTCAAACTTTTCCTTAAATCTATCTGTTTCTGCTTGACTGTTCCAGTAAGGTTTGGGTGATTAGGATGAAAGGGAACATATTTTAGAAATCAAGGTTATCTTGTTTCTTTAACATGTAGCAGATTCTGTAACAGATCTACCGAAGTATAGCAGTTGAATAAAAATGTTACAGCTGTAATTTAGACTATCTTAGAATGTAAAATTAAAAGCTTTATACGGCGCTTGAAAATGTCTTCTGATCTCCCTCCCATGTGTTCTATCACCCTGCTAAATGAGCGTCATGCAGGATCTTTTGGGATCATATGAAGGAAGCAAAGGAAGGAAAACCAGCTAAGGAGACCTCTTAGGACAGCACAACACAGCCTTTGGAGTTGGAGCCACAACTGATGAACGAAACAAATTTTGAAAAATCATTAAATGTTCCAATCACACACACACAAGCCATTGACCACAGTTTGGGAGTTAGATAGAAAAGAAAAAACCTTCAGAGTGTGTGTGTGCGAAATTGCTATGTATTCAGAGGTGGGCCAGAGAAGGCAGGATCCATTAACTTGTATGTTGGTTAACACCTTTTCTGATCAGGGGTCTGTTACATCCAATCTTTCCATTAAAGCCCTCACACTGTCATAAATATGGTGTAAAGAAAGGTGTTTCAGTATTGGCAATGTAAGGAATAGAGTGTCAGAACAATATTTGCTCTCTGAGTCCCACCTAGTTTGCTGGGATGACGCTTATTTGTAAGAAATATGAGGAGGGGGAGTAGATGAAGAGGTGGTGGACAATGACACGCTCCACTGGCTGATGTACAGTGACAGACTGTCTGCAGTAAGAGGGGAATGTTGCATGTTAGGCAGGTCAGCAGATGCTGGGCTGACAGTCGATGAAATATTCAAGTCAAGACACTGCTATCATGGATCTGATGTCTGTAATGTCTCAGAAACAGACCCTGGGTAAGGACAAGAAATGTGTTCCCATCATATCACAAGAAAAAATTACCAGGGATGTTTTTCATTTACCTTTATCGGAGTCAAGTCAAGCGCACGTTACTAGCCTCATCCAATGGCAACACCCTTCTCTTTTGAAAGAATGCAGATTGAAATGATTACAACAGACACTGGAGTATGCCAAGAGTTATTTTCAGTTCGAGGTTTGCTTACTTGCTCATTCTGGAGCTTTGGACTATACACATCAGTAGATGGAGTTTGCTCAGTTATCATGAAACATAATGTTACTTTTCCATTTTTTGACTGATAGTTCTTTCGTGACCTCGGAAACAGCAGTTTGACAAAACAATCTCAACCAGTATTGTAGTGCCTAATATTGGTCTTGGTCTCGAGACAAGTCTTCATACCACTTTTTGAAGGTCTCTGTCTCATCTTGACTCATCTGCATTTTCACTGTCTTGTCTCGATCTCAGACAAAGAGCAGTTGGGATTTTATTTCAAGACCTGTCAAGACCACAACTGTGAGAATATCATTATATTGCCTGTGCAAAAAAGGGAGTGTTGAATAGAGACACTTGATTTTAGCTCCTCCATGTTTGTTTGTATTTGTTTGGTCATACAAAACAAAATTCCCATACATAATGTTCACCTATGCAATGCCTTTTGATTATTTTATCAAAACATTTCTCATGGTACTTAAAGACCAATTCACAATGTTTGTTACAGTAACTTCCAGGTAGAAAACCTCCATGTCACGTACATAAAATGAAACAACGCTGAGCAAATGCTGCCTAAATTGGTTAGTTTTCAGCCCCCCGTCATGCCTCCATCAGTTAGTGTAAGGTAAAGCAATGACAATATAATGGTACACACTTAAACTGTTATTGATTGTTCTAGGTGGGTGTTTCTAGGTAACTAAAGCACATTTTGCTGCTGCCCCCGTCCACAGCAGTACATTGCATATCCTCCATGCAGGTAGATAAGGGTTCTAAAAGATGCTAGAACAGCACAGCACATAAAATTAGCACAACAGAAACATCAGAAAAGGAAGACCACAATGCTGAAGTATATATCTTTAAACATCACAGTCAAAACAATGGCCATTGTCTACCCAGAACTGTTAGTGTGACGCCACAGTGATAAGGCTATACAGACACATAGTGCAGCATAGCAAAAAAAAAAAAAAAAAAAGGTTTCTGTGGGTGTTTTTATGAGGATGTGGATCCTTCAGATCAATTTGAAGAGTGCCTGTTGTTTGTATGTTTATCATTTTATCGTAAGTCTTGTCACGTGGGACGCACACTAGACTGGTCTTGGTTTTGACTTGGTCTCAGTTTAGGTGGTCTTGACTACAACACTGATCTCAACTCAAGGTCCTCTTACTAGTTCACTGGAAAAAGAATTTTTTAAAAAAAGTGACAAATAGAAAGACATAAGCTCTATCGATTGACTCAACCTTTTAATAGTTAACCCCATCTACATATTAAGTCACTATCAACCACATTTCATAAAAGGCCAAGATATGTGCTTAGTATGTTACTGACCCAGACCTGTGAAATTTAAATTGTAGGTCACTGTGTGTACATTGTACTTAAGAGACTTGTTACTGTAGAAACACAACTGTTTAATCCCTTTACATTAGCGCCATCTACTGGAACATTTCACCGGTGCACCCTCTACAAATGTGAGTACAAGTCTTACCTCTATATTCAAGCTACGCTGTAGCTGAAGCCAGTGTAAACAATGTTCTGTTAACAAAGTTGATGAACAAGTTACTTAATGAAACAGATACATGTTTTAGTCAATAATTAAAGTCATGATAGCAGTTTCACACACAGGGTTGGATATCGTTGTGTGAACAACATAGACACTGCAGCGGATGTAACAGCACCAATTGGAAAATGAGAACTTTATTACACCACACAGACACTGTATATCAAGTCACTTTCAAAGCATGTAGCTTATACAGTTAGTCCTGAAAACTGGCTCCAATGGATATGAAGCCAGACCCAAGTTTTGTAATTGCCAAGAAAAAAACAAAACAAAAAAACAAACATGCCCATTAACATCCATTACCTCTGGACACTTCACAACATAGAGAGTAGATCTGAGCATGCCAGACTCCTGAAAACCCCCAATAACTTTGCATAATAATGTACTGTACAAACTTCTATTGCATATTGACTTACTGTACAAAACCATTAAACTGCTCTGTAATAGAACTGTAAAACATGAACCAGGTTTAGTATGCTGTAGTGTGGATGGCAAAATGACACTGGTATAGAACTGAAGGTGCATGACAAACAGTTGAAGCTGGGCCACGGCCATAGACACATTGACATATCCTAGATATTCTAACCCGTTTGAGTCCCAAATAGGAAAACCTGTGAAAAGCACCTGTGACTCATTTGTGCTAAGGCAACCATGACTCTTATGTAACATGAAGGCAAAGAAATCAGCTAGAACAGTAGCTGAGCTGCCATATCAACACAAATGGTAAATTACTAGTTATCATGAAACGGGCACTTCCTGCATTCGTACCATAAGGTGTTTTAAGTGCAGATTAAAACACAAGTTATGGGAACAAACCACACACAAGAATATACAGTACTATATGAAAACAAAGAGGAAGGCCTATCAAAATGGTTCTAGTGCCTAGTGGGCACTGAAACTGGATGTTATACAAACAGGGCAAAACAGACTCCTACCACCTTCCACTGAGGCACAGGTATTGATCTTGGCTTATACATCAGCACCCAAAACAGTACCAATACCCATTGGCCAAATCATAAATTGACATGCTTGGAATGGATCAATATGACTCTCCAGCACACACAAAATATATCAAGCAAAGTACCATCAAAGGGTCAATTCACTAAAATCACAATACAGTATCTACATGGATAGATACCACTGGGGTATATCTTTTATTTTCTGATTTGGGTAAACTGACCCTTTAACACCACCTCGTAAGCTATGCATGAGATACAACAATTAGCTGAGTAGCAATTGTGATCTTGACAGTATATTTAGCCACTGGTAAAGACACAAAACAAATAATATAGCCTTAAAAGTCAGTACCCACATAATTACCTCAGACCACTGCTTGTCAGGTTTTTCCATTATTTTGCATGCTACAGTATTACCACTGCCAGAGGCTTCTATTGCACCTGATTAAACGATAAAAGAAAAGCCTATTAATGGCTGAGTAGCACGTTTCATGAGAGGAAAGATTCCAAACAACTGGTCTGAGGTTTTCACCAAAATAAAGGAAAGACTCCAACAAGTAAATTAAAAATAAAATAGTGAAGTCATTGGATGAAAACTGGAAGATTGCATGTGTCACAAATTTGGTAAATTGATGTTCTCTTAGACTGTAGTGATCCATCTTCTTCAAACTACATCTTTCGGATATACTATACATACTCATAAGTATGAAAATAGATTGTGTAGATTGAATGGATCTAAAATTTAAAATTTTATTGACTAAAATTTAAAGAGGGGGCAGGAAGAAGAGCAAGAAGAAAAAGTTAAAACAGCAACACATTTACAATCGCAAATTTCTCACTTATTTACAAAAACAAAGACTGTATAAAAAGTATACATCTAGGAATAGGCCTGTGGCACACCTGATACATGAGCAAGGTTGACACGATGCAGATTATCCTTCTGGCCTCAGGGCGAAAACACTGTTTCTGTGAGACAAGATTCAACACACGCACAAGGCGGCATTGTGGTGCTGTGGTAGGATACTGCTTTCCTCAGAGGAGCTTCTCTTTTGAGCGCGAGTTTGACGGGATTCACTTTGTACATTGCTATGAGTCGTCTTCTGGGGGAAACTTTTGTTGGAGGACCAGCCGAGCCGACGGGGAGGACATCTAAGTTCAGGGGGGGTATGCTGGGAACGGCGAGACCTTTTTAATGGAGGAGCAGGAGTGGCGCAGTCCATTTGGGTTGTTGAGTCTTGCTTTTCAAAATCATTCACTGAACCGTCTGAGGGGGGCAGTGTGGCCCTCACAGAGTCAACGTCCGGTAAGAGCTGTGCTGTGGCACAGGAGGCTGCTTCATACAGCCCAAATGCCTGCTCCAGAGCCATGGAACTTTCTTTGAATGGGGAAGCATTCACTGCATCACTCCACTGAAATAAAATGAATAAAAACTAAATCAATATTAAAATGTAACATTTCATGATCCAATTTATTCAATCAAATTACTGATACCAGTATTACACCTTTATTTGTAAAATCTACATTCATTCAAATTCTGTCACACACAACTTTCTTTAAAAATGAGACATAGAGATGAAAGCTGTTACAAATGGACAAAGACTAAAATCATGAAAATAAACAACAGTTTGAAACAATATCGGATTAAGATGTGTTCAAATGGTTCTATGTTGAGTTTTAGGTGTGGTGCATGATGTAGAAAATGTAGGCAGTCAATGTAGACATATGAGTTTCACTGTGAAGAATGCTGGAGCTTGGTATTTCTCTGCTTGCACAATGTAGTGTGACGTATAATTGTTTTATGAACTTCACGCCTGTTTACTTCCTGTCAACTGTAACGTTAGCCTTCGCCTCCAACCTTAGTGATCAAAGTGGTTTTTCATCCTTTAAGTTAGTTACTTCATTTTTCACAGTCACCTTTGTCCATATTGTTCATAGTATTTACTGTTCTTGTTCCACATAGTGTTTTTGATCATTTTAATAGCTTGGTTAGCCAGCTAGCTAGCCTAGCTAGCTAGCCTAGCTAGCTACTAAAATGAAGAAAAACACCATCAAGTGTATTAAGGTGATCAGCTCTATGGAGTTTTACTGCTCGCTTTCGTAAGACAGGGTACGTCAGACATTTTAATACTTTTGGTAGCTCTTCAAAGCACTAAGTGTAAAAGAGAGAGAGCCGTAGGAATTTAGAGTTAGCTAAGCTCTGAACATCAGGCTAACGTTGTTGCTAAACTAAGCGATTAGCTAATGTCGCTAACAGTTATTTAAGACACCAAGGTGATTTTTAAAACAATCAATCAATGGTAAATACTATTTACAATATGTACAAAGCTAACTGTGAAAAGTGAAGTAATATGAACTAACTTGGGTTAGGGCTCACTGAGGTTGGGGGCTAAGGTAGTAACATTACTGCAGAGTTGACAGGAAGTAAACAGACAACACATTTCACAGTTGGCTTTGTATCTCACAAATTGTTAATAGCATTAGCTGTTCCTTTTTGTATAAAGTATTTTTGACCCTTTTGATAATCACCTCACTGTCTAAGAAGATAAATGATAGCTAATGTTAGTCACCCAATATAGCACTAACATTAGCTTGATTTTTAGAACTTAACTAATGTCAGCTGCTATGGCCCTTTTTGACAGTGCTTTTTTCATTTTAGTAGCCAGCTAGGCTAGCTGACTGGCTAAGCTCACACAAAGCTAACGGTGAAAAGTGAAGTATCGTTAATTAACCTAAGGATGAAAAGCACTGTGATCACAGAGGTCAGAAATAAAGTCAAAGACGGTGGATCTTTGGTAAAGATAATGTTACTGTAGAGCTAACAGGAAGTTCATAAAGTGGATAAAGGTCACACTACATTGTGTAAGTAGAGAACTTTGAGGTAGAAGCATTCTCAGAGGTCTCCATCTCCAAGCTATTTACTTTAAAAAATGGTCTGTTCAAAAGTACCATTGAGGCAAAATAAGAAAATCAAATAAACATCTTCTCCTTCCAAAGAAGAGTCATGGAAAGTACATACGTAGTCTTCAGATACTGTCTTTTACCAAAATTAAATGAGGGGACAGAATTAATAGGAATATTAAAAATAATGTTTGTGCCATTTGTTCGATCATTTCTTCTACAGCAATTTCTAAAACTGTTTTCTCACCTGAAGCACATTAAAGGGATAATGCTCCCAAAAATAAAAATTCAGCCATTATCTACTCACCCATATGCCGATGGAGGCTCAGGTGAAGTTTTAGAGTCCTCACAACACTTGCGGAGATCTAAGGGGGAGAGGGGGTAGCAACACAACTCCACCTAATGGAAGCTTACGGCGCCCCAGATTCAAACGCGCTCACATGTGCGCGCTTGTGAGACCGTGAGACATGGGCACTGCGTTCATGTGTGTTCACGTGCTTTCGCTGGTCTCACGTGCAAGCGCACACATGTGAACACAGTGCACAGAGAGGCAGTTAGAGTTCAAATGACGTTTTTACAAACAACTTTTATGTCGGGGCTTCACTTGGATCACTACGGACGAGCAGTATGGAGATACTTTGTTGTTTCAATTATGTGTTTTTGGACGTTTGAATCTGGGGCGCCATAAGCCTCCATTAGGTGGAGCTGTGTTGCTACCCCCTCTCCCCTAAGATCTCCGCAAGTGTTGTGAGGACTCTAAAACTTCACCTGAGCCTCTATCGGCATATGGGTGAGTAGATAATGGGTGAATTTTCATTTTTGGGTGCACTATCCCTTTAAGACTGAGCAGAGGAAACTAAGGGTATCTAGTATACCTTGATGACTGATGGCACTGTGAATTGTCTTTTAAAATGTCTTCAATATCCTTTAATAGGTCAGGGACTACACTGTCTCCCTCTACTGGCTATAGTGGGAAGAATGGTAAGGTGGCACTGGTGATGGTTATCATCTTTTACTAACAAAAATATAAAATGATTTTAAATCGGTTATCTCACTTTCACAAATGGCTTGGGTTAGTACTGAGCAACACATCTAAAGAATGATCTACAGCTCTCCTAAAGCAGTGCAATATCAATACCACTATAATCAGTGCTCCCAGGCAGAGAGGACCAATCAGATGTGCAGAAGTTTGGCATTTTTATGTCCAAATAGCTGAATGTTTGCCACCAGGTTCAACAAGACAAACCCGACTATTCAGCTAATAGGTAATATAAGTCACTGGATGGTCATGTTGCTGACGCTTTGATACATTTTTATAACTGAGCAGTCACCTCACTACCACTCCAGGCATGGCCATCCCTCATGTTCTTCTCCAAATATCTCATCTTCTTCAAAAAACATGTCATCCTCATGCTCCTCCTGTTGACCCCGAAAACAAAGAGTGATTTGTTGAAACCAGTGGTCCACTGATAGAAACTGCTGGTATGACCTTCGGTCAAGAGCCAGTGGTGTCTACAAGTGTTCACAATTTAACTGGTGAGAGTATTAAACAAAATGACAATAAAACATGGACTGGAATATATAAAAGGACAATACAGTGAATAGCAAACAACATGTAAACACACAAAGATATTCAGTATATTTTTCCATTGTCAGAGTGGCCCTGAGGTCCTTTCCCTGCAGTTACCATCTCTGCATTTGGAAAATATATGTCATTTTGCTGTATGATTTATATGGTTCGTCCTAATGAAACATTACAAAAGGAGGATGCAGCAAAGCTATGGCACTGACCTTTGGGACCTCACATGTGTTATAAGTAGTCCCTGGGAATGGAACATGGTCAATTCCTGTAGACATGTCGACAACAATCTCATCTCGATGCATAGGGATAGGTGGGCCTCCGCGCTCCTGTAGTGCCAGGACAATAACTGTTGTGTTGTCTGCTCGAAGCATACGTTCTTTCCAGAACAGTAGGGCTGTGCATCCTAGTCGGCGGGCGCAAGACATTCCCTTTGGTCCCTTAAAACAAAAAGAAGTGGTAGAAGGAGAAAGAAAAGTGTGAAGATAAATACTACTATGACTACTACTTTCATCCTGTCAGAATCATAATTAAAAAAAAGACATGATTAATTGTGGACACTTTTCAAAAAAGCTGATGCAGTGTATTATCCCCACTTTGAAAAGACTAAAGTCTCACACCCTCTCACATCTAAAGATAAGGGCCGCTATTTGCAAGACTACAGGTAGATTCCTTTTGATTATTTCCCATCCTGCTCCTGGTGGAAAATATTACGCCAAACTCCTTTAAACAAATATGACAAATTAACGATTCCTTATGTGTCCGTAACACATAACTCTAGAAACACAAGAGCAAAGGCTCATATGTTGACAGTCTCTTGGCAATTCGGCAAACTTTACATTTTGGATGTTTTTGTCTCAACTTGCAACCAGCCTCCATTGGTTATTTGGGCTATTTTAGTGAGAGAAGAGCGTGGGAATGAGAGGTGAATAATTTCAACAGTTATGATTTCTCATTAAAATAAGTAGTGGTTGGTGGATAAGATACACACTGAATTAAATGACAACTCTTGTTTACGAAACAGCTCTACCAGTTTCTCCTCCTTTTTCACTGTATGAGGAAACCGAGACTTATTTGCATACTTGAGCCTCGTTGATGTCACCTTTATATTTACTATCTACCTAGTTGGTGCTAGAGGGAGCGCAGCCACTGGTTGCTGACAGTGCTCATAGCATTGAACTTTAAGATTTGCATGAGCCATGACTAAAAATGTACTTACAATATTTAACATGTTTGATTTTGTTGAAGCGTCAAAATGAGAAAAAGACTGACTTAAGACAGCTCTGAGTGAGTTTTATAACGACCTTACACCAGACAATCAAGATCAAACTCTTTTGATTTCATTCTGACATTGGAAATTTGTGTGCGACATTTGTGTTTGGATGCCATTTGTTGTACAATGACGTACCACCATTTTGTCATGGCTATAACACATGTTGACTGCATTCTTGGGTGGCATCATATTCCATAGTCCATCACTGCCAAGGATGATGTAGCGATGCCGTCTGGGGTCAAGGGTCATTACGGTGGTATCGGGCTCTGGCGAAACCACAAACTCCCCGCTGTAGAAATCGTAGCTCCACAGATCACCTTTCGACAGATAAGAAAACATGATCACTTGTGGAGCAATGACAACAAAAACGATTCATTGCAAATACACAGTTTAACTTTATGGACGCTAAACCTAACAAACAGGGTGTCATCTTTACCGAGCGATCGGGCCACAGCCAGGAAGGGGATCTGGTCAATGACTGTACTCCTCCTCACAGGGCCATTGTGGGTCAGCCGGGGCCTCTTCCACACAACACGGTTCACCCCAGATTTCTTCATTACGCTACAGTTACAAGAACAACACAACACAATTCAGTACAAAGAGAACTGTTTAAGATTGACAGGAAATACAGCAATATTGAAAGGAACAAGTGCAAGAAAATACTTGCCCTTTCATGTGATGTTATATGGCTGTTTGACAGAGCCCCTGACCTTATAGTACAATTCTATCTTGAAAATGCTTCGTGAGGTCCTGTTCACCTACTCACCTGCCACCGAGTCGTTCAATCCTTTCTTTTTCTTTAGGAAGTTCTGGTTTATGGTCCTGTGTTATTTCGAGTGCCTGGAGCCTGATATCAGAGTCATTTTCTTGCACTCCAACCACTACAGCTGAATCCCCTACATGGGCAACGTACATGTGAACTCCACGGATCACAATCACGCTGGCTGTGGTGCCTGATGTACTGGGAAGGCCTGTAATAGTCTTTGGCCACTCCGCTGTGAGAGGAAAAAAGATAAATACAAATGAATGTTACTCGCTGATCAAATGCAGTCTTTGACTGTGATGAACACACAGTGGTGTTGGAATGTTAGTTGTTTGCACAATTATAGGCTGCAAATCAATCAGTGTGCTCCAGTCCCTTTGTTTTCCCCAGCAAATATGGTCAAAGTTTGTAAGGGAAACACTGATGCTGTATCAGTAAGGGCACAATGCCAAAATGTTATCAAAAATATCAGTTATTAAGAACTAGTTACACAAAGAGCAGGAAAAGATAAAAAACCAACAAACTGCAAACTATCACTGTCAAACAACACTACTGATCAAGATGAACCCTGCTCGCCACGGATCAGAGGGTTGGTTTATAAAGCATGATGACCACATCAGACAGGCTTACTTGAGTAAATCTGGCTTATTTGTGAGAAATTCATTTTCCATAAAGCAGGATTAAATAGTTTAGACCCATGTTACCATAGAAACATACAGTAGGATTAGCCAGTAGCAGAGTAGCCACATTTAGGCAAATTTTTAGACTTAGCTTCAGCGCCGACTTAGAGGTCCAGTGTGTGGGATTTGGGGGAATATACTGGCAATAACATAACATAATAAGTATGTTTTCTTAATGTATAATTAGCTTAAAATAAGAATCATGGTGTTTTTGTTACCGTAGAATAAGCCATTTAGATCTATATAAGGAGTGGGTCCTCTTCTACTGAGATTGCCATGTTGCAACGCCATGTTTCTACAGTAGCCCTGAACAGACAAACCAAACACTGGCTTAAACCTTTCCCACATTTTCCTGGGGTATACGGTATTACCGTGACTAATTGAAAATCACTTTAAAGGGCTCAGAGGGAGTCGCAAAAATGTCGGCTTGTGCCTATACGTTCAGAAACATAATAACAAACATTACATAGGCCTAAGAATACTGAAAAAATAACAACAAAACATGTACAACACTAACAACTTTTATTAATAAATATTAAAAAAGTGCAAATGCAGCAGTCACCCAAACAGAATGAAATAACAACACTGTCTGTGGGCTACAGTCCACTTCCAAAAAAGTATCAATAAATAACAACGGCGGTAACGATAATGTGTGCTATACAGCATATCCGACCGCAGCAGCTACTGTCCGATGGTTTATGTTTAGAACCTATCAACATAAATCAAATACATTAAAAGCACAGCTCCACAGCATCCAGTACTAGGGCTTATCAAATAAGAAAAACAGAACAATAAATAACAAGACATGACTGAAAATGGGCATATATAATCCTATCCTGAGAAGCAACAGGAAATACTGTTCGTTGGTTTATTTTGGTCTGTCAGAACAGGCTACTCCTCATTGAAAATGACATAAAAACAAAGTATAATGATAACTATAGCAGCATCATATGCTTCAAAACTATTCAAGGTTTTTCGCGAGACAAACCAGCATGTTTACTTTTTCCAGCTGGAGCAGGGCACGTAGTGGATTGACAACTTTGGCCGCGGTGCTGAATATGCGCTCTGATGGAGAGCTCGTGGCACAAACGCACAGGTACTTTCAGGCAGCCCTCGACATCAGAGAAAAATGCCTGGCTCCATCACATTTCCACCTGAGAAGGAGGTCTTCGTCTCCCTGAATAACAGGCTCACGACAACAGGCAGTTATCTCTGCTCCTGCTCGCTCCTGTATGGTGCCGACTGGACCTGCCGCCGCATCGGCTTTTCTTTGAAGGAGACTGCCCACAGTCATCTGTTTTTCGGTGGTTCAGGTTGCGCTTCTCCCTCCTCCACTCTGATGGAAACTGGACCTGCTGCTGCTGCTTGCAGAAGTTGTGAAGTTGTGGGTTTTTGGGGACCAACTCACTTGATGCGCGGCTTGCCATCTTTTCTTCTCTTTCTCACGTCTGAGCTGTCACGTGACGACGTCACATCCAAAAACTTTATCAAATGTCATCTCCCGACAACAGTTACGAGAAACATTATAGCCTATTATTAGTTTTAAATTGTAATAGTATTAAATTGAAAACTCAACCACACATACATAAGTGCTGGACAAACAATCATTATTTAGACATTAAATAAATTATATTTAATATTATATCAGGCCACTGTAGGCCTATATGGGCAGCAGATTTTTTTAATGACGGTAATGAAACTGACCGTTGCTATTTTTAGATACCGTGGGATACCTTATTACCATATTATCGCCCAACCCTAGAAGAGACCTCTGTGGATAAATCAGCTCCTGCTAAAAAACCTGCTGAACAATGGACACTGAGAGAATTCTAACCAGGCAAAGTTTCAGCTGATTGCAATCTGCAATCCTCACTGCTAGATGCCACTAAATCCCCCTAAATCTTACACACTGGACCTTTAATCCAGTATTACTAACCAGACTGAAACACACCATTTTCTCCCAAATTACACCCCAACAGTCCCTTATTACTGCACACAGTTCCTCTATACTTGAGTCAGGATTGGTGTTTACTGGTGATCTACAACATGCTGCCAAGGGTTCTCTTAGCTTTGTGGTTTTGTCCATTTTCACCTTAATATTTAATCATTCATATCATATGTTTATTATGAACATCATGGTTTGCTTCTCGCTTTTCTTCATAGTAAATTTATGTGATCCGAGTTTTATGTCTCAGGTCTGTGTTTTAATGTTGTCACTTTGCGACTGTTCTTTACTCATCAGAGGAGGGGGGTGACTGGATTGTAACTCCATTTATTACCCACCCCAAAGCTACAAATATTTTTCCCTGAGTGACTGGTGGAAAATGCATGACCCTTCCTCCACCATAAATTAGTAATTACATTTTTAAAACTGACACTTTGATATTTAAAAGTTAAAGACAAAATCCTGAAGTTGAAGACAGCCTCAGTTTTTCACTCTTGTTGTGCATGCTGGTTTGTCTGTGCATAACCCCTAACCCTTTGGCCAAATTTCAAATGGCACGTAGAGTAAAGAGACGTTGATAAAATATCACTATTTTAAGCTCAGCTTTGGTTATGATTTTTATCTGAGGGAAGCATTCATCACACGTGTCCAAGGAACGATAGAAATTTTAAAATCCTTTGATAGTTTCTGTTTTTAAGGTTTTGGCTATGATAAATGGTGTAATTTTGGCGATTTATACAGAAAACATGCCTTAAAACCTGCAGGTTTGGTAAGGTGTCTTTAAAACTGGTGGTAAAATAAACACAACCATTTAAATGTGTATGCCCCTACTCTCAGGCAAAAATAAATAACAAAAGTCCCTCCCCCAGTGCTTAAAAATTATTCAACATGCCTCCTCCTTTTTGCACCACCTTCTCCCCCTCATAAGTAACAAACAGTCCCTAAGAAGACTTCACAATAAGTCCTGCTTCTCAAAGCCTTTATAGACCCAATTCCTGATTCAGCGCCACCCTCTACAAATCCTCTCTGACCCCTTGTACTATACATTGTGTCTTTATTAAATTAAGAGATGAGTAAACAACATAGGCCTACGCACGCTTTCAATATCAGATGTTAAAAACTGAATAATAACTATATTACATAGATAGTAATGCACTGCCTAAAGGAAAGTGTGTGATGCACAGGGTGAACAGAAGCACAAGCACCACAACCATTATAAACAGACTGAAACTGGACACAAGCCCAAATTGACAGAAATATGGTCTTATAAAGCACAGACTCAGACTGCACAACTAAATTAAGTTATTTGGGTCTTCTGAAGGGTTTTAGAGTACCATTTTTCCCTTTTAACCCTTAACCCACTTATCTAATGCTGTGATGAAACCATTCATCAGAGCTTTAGTGTAGACGTTATCAACTCTGAGAGCTGTGTTGTGGTCAGATTACAGCTCCCTGTGTTTCTGTGATGGGGCTGGGCCAGTCGGCAGATCACTGGGAATACCAGCTGAGTAGGATACTGTCTCATGTGACACACTTTGCTATTTAACGTTGCTGAGAATGTGACAGTTCGACTTACGAGCAAAGGACAGCTGTATACATAAGGGGAAAATACAAGTTTGATGACTTACGTAGTTCTTTCCACATTGCATGATGACAGGCGATGAAGCCTTTCTTGAGAGCAGCACACACTTCACTGTGATCCTTGGACCAAAACCCCCGCTGCCTTTTCAACAAATCCCACAGATTCTCTCTTGCGAAATGTGCCGCTTCTCGGCCCCCGTGGCCATCGAAAACAGCGAAAAACGCCACAGACTTCCGAGTGTCGACTGCATGCTCTGCGACTTTTTCCTCTGATGCCGGTGCGCTGTTGTTGCTACTGTCCTCATTCGCCAGACTCTCTACCCACATAGCAGAAGCTGGGCCAGACTCGGCAGCACCGCCATGGTCGTGTGTCTCATTTTCAGTCTGTTTTGTAGGTCCACTCTCGGCTTTCCCCTGTCCTCCATATCCCTGCGACTTTGGATAATCTTCGGCTGGCGACGGCGACTGCGTCGGCTCGTACTCGATTCTTATCTCGACAACATCCTCCATGTATTTCCTCCCCCCTTGCTCGGAAAAAGCGCTCATACGAAATATTATCCCCTCGTCCATGATTGCGAACGCCTAATGGTAATTATCTAAGCAATAAAGGGGCACATGTAGTTGCTAACTGTAGCTTGTAAGCTAAATTTTTGAACCGATTTTGCCGCGATTCTATGGCCGAAGGCTTCCTTCCTTTTTGTTTATCTTCTCCGAGACGTCCCGCTGTACGTAATGACGTAATGTTTTTCCACCTATCAACTCTGCAACTACGCATGGCATGCCTGACTGTGCTGCCTTCACTGGTACTCGAAGAAATTGGAAATACAGGTAGCGATCACGTTACAGACCACAAAAACCTGCAAATAGGCTTGAATGTGACCCTGATCATGACTCACTTTATGATATCGCCCTCAACGTGCCATAGATGAAACCCAGCTGCTGTCCTCAAGCATTAGTAACGTTATGGTAAATCATAAGAACTTTCTGAAGTAGATACTTCAAGGAATGAGGAGACGTAAACGTCGCAAATTTTGCGCAGAATTCACCCCACTATGGCAGAACGACAGTCAAAGTAAGCATACAATATTTAAACATTTTCCTATTGAGGCTATACACTGTAAGGTTACTGTTGTGAAAGCTATGGGTATTTGTTCATATTTTCAAACACAATAACGTTACAGCTTGAGTACAGCTGTTAAATGTTGTGGAAATGGCTATAAACGTTGAATGAATCACTTCAAACTAAGCTAAGCTAACTCAGTTCTAAGCTAATTCAACCTATCTACTCAAACCGGCGACGTTAATGAAAACATTAAACTACTTGACAGAGAAGAAGTATAAACATGTGTTTCTTTCTCTAGCAAAACTTATTTTTCTTATCTTTTCAAAAGTATTTTGTTAAAACTAATTAAAAGGTCTCAATTATGTAAAAACAGGTTTGAAAATGTTCAAAAGCAGTGTTATTTTAATGGCCAACAACATGTAGACACTTGAAAGACTTGCAGTTTGCTTATGAAGACTTTAGACTTGCCTCAAAGGACTTCACACTTGCTCTGTCCTCACACAAGACTTGAAAATGTCACTGTGACCTCAGACTTGAAGTTACCTCAAAATACTTAAGAGTCTAGTTTTGGTGTAACACTGAGAACTTAATTGTGGATGAAGGGGAGGCTAGAAGTGTTTTTCTAGGAGGCCATTTTGACATGTCGCCGCAGGAAAAGCACAGGTGCAAATGGTTAAATTAATGATGACTCAATTCCACTTAGCTTTTTTATTTACAGGGTATTGTGTATGCTGGCTCACTGTCACACTGCCATGGCTTACTGGAACACTGGGATACAATAAAGCCATCATTATTATTAGTAACACCTGTTTTTTTTCCTGCAATGCTTAGTCAAAGTTCTGCTGAGAAAATGGCCTATCCTGCTCCTCCGCTGCCAGTGTCAGGACTGAAATCTCCACCACACCCTGGCTGTTGTGGAGGTGTGTTGGCATGTCAGCATTTCTCTGACTCCATATTAGCTTATTGAATGTGGCTCATGAATATATTTTTAATTTGCTTGTATCTTGAAACATTTTCTGTAGATCCCAAGATGCAAGTTTTCAAGTCCAGCATTTGTCTTCAATCTTGGGTGTGTCACAAGGGAGGTACATGAAACTAATTACAGTCTGGCATAATGAACACTATTGTGACAAACTGAAATACTGATTCGCCCCCTTAAATTATTTGCAAAGCCAAGAAGATTTTCGGTATGCTGAATGAAAAGATTCACTCACAATCACTGTAATTAATTTGTTTATGTGGCGCAAAGGATTTATTTAATGCCACACTTGTTGTTCTTTAAATAAACTAAATATTGCATGCCTGCAATACAATGCACTGTGCCAAGGTTGCTGACTGGATGAATGTAATGCTATGTTTGGTGTATTATTTTTAAAAAGGACATGGATCATGTGTTGTAGTGTTTAAAAAATGCAACAGTTTTCTTTAAGGTGGAAGCAGTTACTGCAATCAAATAACCTTAATTCTCCACCTTTACCTCCCTTCTTTACATAGTTTAAAACAGAGAAAGGCACAACGGCAGCACGCATGTATCTGTTTTACCACAAGTAAAATTCTACAAGGGGTCTCATATGTGATGTATGGTCTTCATATAGAAGCCACTTTCACATTCCTCTCAGCACTTTCTCAGCTGTGAGCTTTCATGGTGGATTTCTCGTCTTTCAGGGAAAATCTTTACATCTCTCTCTTGTGTATGAGAGACGTAGAGAGCGAGTGAGAGAGGGAGAGAGAAGATACACATGTTAAAGGGGAGAAATGGGAATTTCCCACATTATACTTTCCGTCAGTGTCTCCATCTCTTCTTCATCTCTTAATACCCAGAACTCTGACCTTGACTTTAACCCTGAAAATGCTGTGATTAAGTATTCACCCTCTTCATCATTATCTTTCTTTCTTTTTCTCTCTTTTCTTCTTTCCTTCTTCCCTACCTTTCTTCCTGTCTTTCTTTTCTTTCTCTTTTCCTTCGTCCTCTTCACTGTTTATGTCCATTAATAGTCTAGCCCTCTGAGAGACCCTGTCTGCACACAGGCCACTATTACAGATGAAGAGGCAAAGTGATTTCCATGTAAATGGTGTCAGAATGTCATTTTCAAGTGAAGCTGCTGAGAAAATGAATTCCTGAAGACGAGAGAGATTACCAAGGGGCAATGACACCTGGATTGTATTCTCACAGATTCCCCATGCAGCTCTTGTATAATGGTCCATCCACAAAAATAGCTTTGTTTGGCTCCATGACTGTGTGGATGCTGAAGTGTCAGTCAGCCCATCCAAAAAGGAGAAAGGAAAAGGGACTCATATTACCATATAAATGTATGGTAATATAACCATTTTTGATATGAGCAAATCACAGTTAAAGTGTCTGTGTGTGTGTGTGTGTGTGTGTGTGTGTGTGTGTGTGTGTGTGTGTGTGTGTGTGTGAGAGAGAGAGAGAGAAAAGGCAATCTTATTGTAGGCATTTATTTTCTCATCAATGTACAGTATATTCAAAGTGTAATGATAAATTGATGAGGCTATAAGGTGAATAGATTATATATGAACCTCAGTCAACCTCAGGGCTAGCCATTAGTCTATGTGACAGGTTCACCATACAGCTAAAGAAACAAATATTGAGACCAGCACTGCTAATGAAACAAGGCAAACATAGACTATGACCAAGGGTCAACAGGTTTCTTTAACCTCAATCCAAATCTCTTTTTTTCTTTTTATGACAGACAAAAGACACTTAAGGAAAATTCCCACTGGAAAGGCTTATGCAGAGGTTAGTACAGGTTTATCATCTCACTGCTACAGTGTGACTATCCTTAAGTAACTTGATTGTGAGAGTTGAAATACTGTGGTGGTTTACTCAACACTAAAACATTTCAAGACATATGAATGAGCTAGGAACAATCAATACAATTAACTGCATTTTCTGCATTTGCCTTTGAAAACATTATGTCTGTATAAATATGGAAGTAATACAGGTACACTTAATACATATGTGGAAATGGGAAATGATCTCTACATAAATCTGTTTCATTGCCTTTTATATATCAAGCTTTATGTTCATAGAAGGTTTTGCGTATTAGAAGAAAAATAGGAATTCATTTGGTAGATGAATGAGTCCAAAGAGGTTTCTTTCAATATATAATACATTGTTAAGTACGTATTTTACTGCTGTAAAGATGGTCTTTTCACAAAACTCGGCTGTCTATGCAGTAGAAAGATGCAAATACTTTTGAAATCTGTGCTGTATGACCAGAGGACACAGAGAAAAAATGAGCATTTTGTGAGCTTGTCCAGGAAAAAATATGGCAGCCAGCTGGTGACAAATGATCTTGTTAAATACTAAGCTAAAGTATGTTTATGAAAATATTTTAGGCGAGACATAGGAGATACAGGAACAGAATCTTGGTCCATATTTGATAAGCACAGCATTGTTTAACCGTTTGAACCAAGGTCCATAGGAACCCTGCTCAGCCTTGCAGCCAATTTTTCCCAGTGTCCACTTGTGGTACTACAGTGGGGAAAAAAATCCCCTGCGGCCCTAAAAGCATTTGCCCAGAGGCGGCCACCTTTGTAAAAGACACATCTGTAAAACTGTTGACGGGACACTTCAAACTACAAACAAGGTAGATTATGAATATTTCTATTCTGAATGTTTGAGCCATTGTGGTTTTATATTTGTACAATTTTCCTCAAGCCGAGAAAAGCGAGCTGAGTGGGAACTCGCGGGCAGGGCTAACAAGAGAAACAGTACTGCTAATATTTAGTGGGCTGCATACCATGGAAATAACCCCGGAAGCTAGAGAACTTTTTGACGTATGCACCAGGCGAGCAACTCCATTGGAATGATAGGTGCAATTTTGGAGTCAAGTTTTTAGTTATTATACAAATCTGTGGTTTGGTCTCAGTTTTTTCTACCTCTGTATTAACAATACAGGAAACAGTATGCTGCCCATTTCCTGCTCACAAATTCTCATATTACAGCCAAAGGGTTTATGAAAATATCATTCTGAGGACATTTTAGGCGAAAAATAGGCAAAACATTAACAGAATCTTGGTTTATATTGATGAGTTCAGCTTTAATTCACGCATACTACCCAAATATTTATAATACAAAGCTGGTCTAAAATTGGCAAAGTTTCCCAACTCAAACTGACCTATTGTAAAATGTTCTTCAGTTAACAATTGTAGGATAATTGATATAACAATGACCTTATGTTTTACTCGTCCTGTGTTTTCTGAGAAAACTCACTAGCATTAGTAATGAACTTTCCCTTCATTTATTATGAATAAATGATATATTGCAAATGGGAAAAAAATATTGATAAGAAAATGTGTGTCTTCATCCAGAGTTTGATGTAAATATACAGCTATCATTCATTTTATTCTGGGACAAGTTATTGCTTCAACCATGGCAATGCATTAAAGGTCTAGGGTGTAGTATTTAGGGTGATATATTAGCAGAAATGGAATATGATATAATGTTTTATTTAGTGTATATAGAGTATAGTGTAGTATATAGAGTATTTATGTTTTTGTTACCCTACATTGAGTTGTTTATATCTACAGAGGGAGTGGGTTCTTGACCACGGAGGTCACCATGTTACACTGCCATGCTTCAACAGTGGCCCAGAACAGACAAACAAACACTGGCTCTAGATGGGCCATTTGTGTTTTTGTGTTGGCCACTGATATGTAATGTATTTTTACCTGTTATAATCACCTGGTTTGATTGTTTTGGAGAGGAAGAGACCTCTTGGGATAATTTGGCTCCCATTAGCAGCCTCCTGAACAAAGAACACTGAAGGGTTTCTAATCGGGAGAAGTTTCAGCCTGTTGAAATCTGCATTCCTCACCACTAGATGTCACTATGACCCTAAATCTTACACACTGCTCCTTCAAAGCTGACATAGAGCAGAAATAAATTGAATGACAGAATAAAAGATGATGTTGCTGTTGCCTATAATGTTTCATCATTTAAACATTGAAGAGACAGCATCAGAGGAGGTGAAAGGGAAAGCCAAAGAAAAGGAGGTAACTCGTCATATCCTACATCCTCCAAAAACAAAACATCAGTTTTTATGATTAGCTGTCACATTCTGTCTGTCTTTGTGCATCTCACCTCAGGTTCAAACAGCAAGTGACTTGGTCATTCTGACCAGTTGAGCAACGCTCTTGCTAGAGACGACCACATTTCCTCTTGAGATGATTATCTTTCCGACGCCACACTCACAAGTCTGCACCTGTCAGCATGATCGATGACCATGATATTGACTTGAGGTTAATTCAAAACTGCACTACTGAGTTAGACAAAGGATCTCGATAAGAGCGCTGGAGATAAGAGTGCAGTTGAAAAGAAAATTGTTTTGGGTCACATGCCCTTATGCCCCTCTATGGCATCATCAGACTATATAGGCTACATTTACCAATCCTTTTTTTTTTTCTCCAGAAGAATTATAGGTAAGAATACTTAAAAGCCGAGCAGCTAAATCTTACTTTTTTGTATTTAGAAAGGCTCTAACCTCACTGATTAATGTATCAATCTACAGTATACTGTGCAGGTGCCCTGTTTCAGAGTCGGTTAGGAATAAACATTTGATTCAGAAGATGCCCGAACATAGACTGGTTTTTCTACACAGGAATTAATAGACAGGCTTTTTATTGCTTTTATTAACAGCAATGAAACTAAACTTGTGCCATTTGGCTGTCTTGCACGTAAGACAACATTAAAGCTTGTGTGTATTTGCCTGATTTGTGCAATCCACCGTGCTCATCACACTGCTGAATGGTAGACTGAGTTGAATAAATAGCTGCTGAGCAATGTTGCGGATCAATTCTCCTTTTGTTACACACTTCATTACACAGAAGAAGATGCACTCATCAGTCATTATGGACATTGTTTCCAATACAATAATATAAAAATAATCAATTACTGTAAACAACTATTCGTAGGACGTGAGTGATCTGGTCATGGAAAATACACAGAGGAAAGAAAAGGGCAGAGTTCCACAGTCATGCAAGTCAAGTGGACTGAAAAATCTAACATTTCTCTTGGTGTAAATGTGTGTGTCTTTGCTATCTCCATGATGAATTGGGTGTTTTCCTGCCATGTGGCCTGTGTATGCTACAGTTCCAGCACCCCCGCTGTTTAAACCTGAATAGAATTAAGCAGGTAGCAAAAATAAATGGGCAAAAACAATTTGAATTTCACACGGTGAAAGAGACAGAGGCAGGCTGGTTTTGCTGCAGGTGAGATAGACCCAGTGGGATGTTTTTGCAACAACACACACTGATTTTCTACACATTTCTGCAGCTACCTTGAGCTGCAATGCTTCATTTTGAAAACCATCAAAAATACAAATGGATATATGTACACTTGACCCCAAATTGTGACAAACCATGGGTTATAACAGCTCATTTTGCAATAGAAGTGTTATAATAAAGAATGCTGCTATATGTAAGACAAACACTCAACAAATATTTAAATGCATTCAGAATCTGTTTAGAAGACTCTGGTTTACATGTACACTTAATGAAAGTGCTCAGAATAATCTTCAACATGCCACATATTAATAATGCAGTCCATGGTGTCCCCAGTGACAGAAAAAGAACTGAATATTGGAAAATGAAAGAAAAAAACCCTTGTTATTTTCATGGTCTGAGAAAATAGAATCAAAATGCTAATTTTATTGTTGAAATTCACCAGTTTATGCTGTCCTTGAGTGTGTGAGATGTCAGGCTTAATCTGTAAGAGTAAATTGTCTGAGTGCAGCCTTAGGACCCTGAGGATATTGGACCTAGGTTGCTGCAGAGGTAGCTTTGTGATTTGTATGCACCCCATCTGATAGCGTCTCCTGGATCACAGATGGATTATTTAGGCTTTTCCTTCGGCATAGGCTCCTTCTTTTGATTTTTTCTCTCCTTTTTTTACAGGTCCGCATTGTATCTTCCTTTTTATTCCTGTCTCTGCTTTCATTGTTGGATGCCTCAAAAACACACACTGCCAGAGATTTTGGCTTTACCAGAGAAAATGGAACAAATAATGCTGGAGGAATAACCTGGAGGGGTGAGTTGTAAAGTTGTACTCAGTCATATTAGTGGGGCTTGGTTAGTATCTTTGCAGTGATAATTTTACTATTGTGAGCGCACATGGTTTTGGCATAGCTGGTTTCAGAGGGAATTGAATCCTTTGCCTGCCCATTGATTCACACAGGAGCAGATGCTGTCCACGTGCTGTGGTGCTGAAAGTTATTTGTGGCTTACGCAAATTTGTAGTGAGTGTTATTTGTATTCTGATGATTGCATGTTGCCAAACAAGGAATAATAGCAGAGTATACCTCCTTATCTTTCAACATTTCTCATTTCATACATTTACTTGGACTGAAGAGAAGTTAAACGACAAGTTGTTTTTCATTCAATGATCATAGAATGTTTTACTGTGTTTTGTAGTAAAGGTAAAAACAAAGAAGCTTAATTATAACATAATTTCACTATAACATATTGTCGATTATTCATCTGAATGAAGTGCATAGTGCATACTGCGCTACATATACTAAGAATGGTTTATACTTTTGTTTTAAAAAATAGGTAAAACACTTTACAATTTTATTTCTACAAAACCAAGGTCTTAAGCTCTCTCTCTCTCTCTCTCTCTCTCTGCATCATCTGTTTTTTATTTTATTTCTCTGGCTTCTGGTTCTAAAAATCCTTCAGTGGTTTTGAAAACCCTAAAGGGATTAAGCTATGGCTGTGTACAAGTAACTATTGCTAAAATTACAGTCAAGCAAATCCAGACTCATCTTAAAGGATCATTTAATCTGGTGGATTTAGTTTATATGGCTGTACTATCAATTTAAAAGAACATTGCCCTTAACTGACTGCTCTGGCCAAATAAAGGAAGGTATGAAGTTTTCTTCAAAGCAAACAGTGGGAGTGAGCATTTAACGGTACTGTGTTGTGAATAGTAGCATTGACTGAAAAATCTCTTGCCAAGTGGAGTGAAGACAGTGGATTTATTCCCTTTTCAATCCCTTAATCTGTAAATGCCTCCAAGTGGGCCTGAGGTGTTTGTCAAAGAGGGATGAAACAATGGATTGCAGCAGTAAGTACCTTGCTATGTGGTCATTGGGTGGTCATCGGTATTTCCTCCTCTCCTCTTACTCTGTGAAGTTACGCTAACAACAACAATCACCTCCAGTTAGACAACTGGATATTGAGATTTGTGGAATCAGCAAACACGTTGACTTATGTTTTAAAAATGTACAGTTAAACACGTTGGTCGAGCCTATCTAACGTTTCTGCTGTGCATATTTTGTGTACTGTGTTGCTTTGTTAGCGTTAGCTTTGTTATCTACCGGCACGGAAGCTAAACATTGTACTGTTGTGGCAAGAGCAGGAGCAAAACATATTTTAGCCACTTAAAAAAGTCCCACCAAAAAAAAAAAAAAAAAAAAAATCAATATTGGTTTAAATGTACGCTATATTTAGAATATCTTCACCACTTTACCTTACACATTAGATGATCGAAGCAGCGTATTCTATGAAGTTAAATGACTGTTGGTCAGTGGAGTCTGGTAGCTTTGAGGAAATAGTTACAGTTTACTGTCACTGTCTGAAGGCAAGGTAAAGCGGTGAAAACATTCCAAATATAGCGTACACTAAACTGATATTGATTGTTTTTAGGTGGCTAAAAACTAACAAATTGAGGCAGTGTTTACTCAGCGCCATTTCATTCTATGTACCTGATACAGGGGTTTTCTACCCGGATGTCACTGTAAACAAACATTGTGATTCGGTCTACATCCCACTAAACAGGATTCAACAGTTACAGCTGCCGCCATTAGCAACCATTTTGAAATACTGGCAGCCAATTCTTGCCTTTAGTTACTGTCAGGGGCAACATTTGAAAAATAGGGACAGCGAACAACATAACATGCACCCCAAAATAATACATTTTTACTTGTGATATTTAAATTTTACTGTAGCAGTGAGAACCAGTAACAGAACCAGACAATGCTGCAAGTGTAAAGGTGTGTTTACTTGCATGTTTTCCTGTAGTCCGAAGCAGAAGTTATCATCGCCCTGGTCCCCTCGTCAAAAAGCCTGTGGGATTTTTCCATTTGATTTTGAATATCTCTGTGGCACGCAAATGTTTATGATTCCAACATGTTTTGTTCAGGAAGATAATCTCCACCAATGAACAACACTTTCATGATTTTTGAAGCGTAAATGAAATCATTAGAAGTAAAAAGCTAATGTTAGGCTATAAACGAACAACACCACAGTCACATGACTTAATGTCGCCACCACAACAAGGCTGTAAAGCCATGGTTGGTATGATGATGTTCTATAGTCTCTTGTTAGCCACCACTAAGCATAAAAGCTTCAAAATTCAGGAGTGGGATACTGACATATTTTATGTCCTAATCACAGACACAATTTTGTTTGGTTACTGTAATACAGCCTTTAAACATTTATGTCACATTCTCATTGTTAAGCTGACGCACAATTGCATAGCTACTATCTTAATTTCTCGTCATATAAAGTGACTAAAAGTGGTGACCATATTTTCAGTTTCAGCAACCATAAGCTGTTGCCTGGTTACCAGCCTGGCAACCGCTTTTAAAAGTTGGTGTTGAGCCCTGCCAACATACTTTATTTTCTTCATTATTTGCCAGTACAGCTAGCAGCATGTTTAGTTGTCTTGATGCTGACATATCAGGCTCATTCATCCTCTGGGGCCAAAGGTCACTATTCCTTATGGGATCATCTGTTACTCCTCAGGCTAGTTATTCTCCTCCACAGTGCCTACTCAGCCGACTATGACTTGTTACTATGAGCCCCGACAGGGCCCCAGACATTGCCTCTCATACTTTTAATATCCTTTGTCTTGCTCTGATAGCTCCTGTAATGCATTGCAGTGGCAGTGATGAAAGCCCGTATTTGTCTCCCCATCCATTTCCCCAAAAGACACAGCCATATGTCAGCGATAACTGCCAGGTGTTGATAAGAACTCTTCAGTCTTACACGAGGAGAGAGTGTGCCTTGTATAATGTTGAAGTATGTGATGTACGACTTTACGTGATTGACAGTAATATATGCAGGTGGTTTGTGTGTTGTGCGTACATCAAATATCTGAATGTTTCAAAAGCACAAGCCTCTTCTACCTTACATCTATACCCCCCTCTGTTGCCTAGACTCCAGTTATTAAGCGGAAAAAGTCGGTGAATCACGCTTCCTGGTTGTGCTCCCCGCTTTCACCCAGCACCCCAGCAGCGTTGTACTACAGAGCTGCTGATTAGCCATCACATCTGAGTCTGCAATGTACATAGAGATGTATTCATTTGGCCTAAACATGGCCAAGAATGAAAAAAGCTAATACAGTGTTACAGGTCTGTGGATATTCTCATTTATCCAGGTCAATTCCATTCTGGCAACAATTAAATCGTAGGCAACTGGACTTTGAATACAATGTTACATTTTCAGTAGGTGCATTAGTATTATATTCCTGCAGATGCTACAGGTGCATCGACATATGGCTGCTTTTCCTTGCAATCTGCGTCTAAAGTAAATATGTCTGTTGAATTTAAGTATCTCCCAGTGCACCTTTTGACATGAGATACCTGGTATAACATATTGAATTGCACATTTCTGTCTCTATGAGTACAGGGAATTGAATTTAGGAGGCAGAAAACATGGGGAGGGGGATGCTGAACGCTGATTCTGTTCACGCTCTGGTGCTCTCTACAGTATGTGATCTGTCTGCTGTGGTATAGGGGGAGCTCCTGTTCTGTCTTATTGACAATATGTTAGATGGTGAGCTGTGATTATTCCCCAGTAGACAGAAGAAGGAAGGGGAAATCAGCACTCCTGTCTCCTTTGATCTGCAGACTCTCCCCATTAGCTCAGGGCAGATGACTCTAACAGATATTTTATAGTCATTTCTCTCAGTACGGGCAGGTTTGTGTGTGTTGAGTGCATGCAGGTGTGCATGTTTGTCCAGCTACATCACCTCCTGTATGTAACACAGTATTACAGGGTGCATGCATGTTATATTCATTTTACTAATACTACTGAGGCAGATACAAAGTTATTCTGAAATGCTCTATTCGCTAAACTTACTGTGTACAGCAGGGTGTAGAATGTTATACTATGTGTTGACTATACACTGCTAATGTTTACATAGTGCACCCCTGACTTGTTTTTTGCTGTTTTCACTGGATCCATCCCTTTCCTAGATTTTTTCATATCAGGTTTAGATGTGAAGGTACCAATTTTCCACAGAGTTATCAGCATATTACACATATACCTCGATGCTTGTTCTGTTTCACTCATATCTTTTTCCTCCCACTGGCGGATTTTTAAATTACATCTTGGATTTATTATGTTTTTTTTTTTTTTCACCTCCACACCCACATTCTGCCTTTCTTCTTTCTGTATTCCCCATAAGATATGTTAGATAAAACTAAACAATGCAATGATATTATTACCACCCACATTTAATATTCAGCACTCTACAAAATGCAATCTTTCTTGCTCATTAGGTTATGATACATCCATATGCAGATCTTTGTGTAGATGTTTGCAAGAGCAGATTTCAATATGAATGTTATTCATATTCTATATTGTATTACTGTGTAATATTTCACAGCTTTTGAAACCTCAGCATTTTTGCTATATTGGCCAAACACTGTAAAATCTCAGAGGTTATTTTACCAATCAAGTTTTTATTGTTGTGTCATGCATATAAATATGCCAAACCTGTAGTGACTTACAAGATTCCACAAAGTATTGTAAACCTTATTCAGAATGAAGAACAGAGCTAAAGAGTTTAATCATCATTATCATCACTGTATCATTAAATTTCAGGTTGTTATATTTTTACTAAAATTCACAGAGGTTTATGATAACACAAACTCTATTGCTGAGTGTCTTTTTTTTGGGGAAGCTTCTGTTGAGGTTTTTAAATCAAACTCCTTATGTCATCATGATATTTTATGATGTCATCATACTAACATTTGTTTTTTTAAATCCCTAAACAAAATCCTCAATCAAAGGCGATTTGTGCAGTTAAATGAGTTAGTCTTTTTTAAATTAGATCAACTTTCTTTAATGAATTAATGTAATTTCCGATGTTGTTATATTGCTGCTAGACCGCCTTGTTAATACAGCTGTGTAGCTCCCTTTGTGTATGGCAAGCGGGAGAGCAAACAGTTTTTTGACCGCAGTGAAAATGTTTTTGAACAGCTTAACGCTAACAAATATGGATTGAAGCAGAATATTTACCAGCCATGACAACAATGTGACGGCTGGTATTGTTTTCATCTTGTAAGTCTGTGTGTGTGTCATCATGGTGAAATGTGGTCCTGGTGACACCAATCATAGCAGGAACTACTACAGAAGCTGTTTTCAGTATTTTGCCAGGTGTTTGTGTGTCTGTTTTTGGACAGATTTTATCAACCCAATAGCTTTGCAACCATGCAAGATGCATTCACAACACTGTGTAGTGATTGAAAATGAATGCTGAGTTCCAAGATGGGTGTGGTTTGAGCAAGAGGGCTGGAAGTAGGGGGTTAGGAAGCAGAGAATGGACCAGATTAGCTTTAATTAAAGGGTCGCTCGCTGCATTGCAACATGGGCTCTAGTTTCTTACATAAAAACATATTGTGAAATTTGGAAATTATCACATTAATCTTTATCAACAAATGACTTTTGGACTTTTTCCCTGAGGTTTTAAAATAAAGTCAGCTTAGTCAAAGACATCATATGATAGAACAGCCCTTTTTTTTCATCTAATAAAATATTTTTCCAGCCATTTCATTAAAGACTGATAAAAACATTCAAACCCAAAACATTAAACACGTACAGTAACTCCTTCCATTTCACATACAGAAATGGTAGTTGCTTTAATTTTTAGAAATGAACAACATATCACTAGTTAGTAGATGAATCTCAGTCACAAGTTTTTGGCATATTTATCAAGTTGGCTGTTGGTGTGCATTTCTCCGAACAATTAAAGTGGCGCATAGAGTCGGCGGCCGCAGGGTGCCAAGACATCCCAGGAATCTGGCCGTTCATCAGACAGCTAGGATGAGTTGCAAAGCTGTTTGTACCACAGATGGCTGATCAGTACAACTGACTTCCTATTCCTCCCGCCTGGCGCTGTCACCGTGTCTCATCACCATTCCCACTTGAGAGCAAGTGAGAGCAAGGGTGTGTTTTATGTGTGTGTGTGTGTGTGTGTGTGTGTGTGTGTGTGTGTGTGTGTGTGTGTGTGTGTGTGTGTAGGGGGGTATTTGTTTGGGGGGTTAGGTTGGAAAGTGCAGCAGGTAAATGTGAGCATGTTTGTATGGTGTTTGCCTTGGATTATGTATGAGCACATGAAATTTTGATGGAGCATTTGAACAGAGAGTGTACACATACACAGTTCTGCACAAAGCGCACAGAGATCATGTTTAAGATGTACTGTAGAAGCTCACTTGTGTGTGGAATATGGTAGGAAAAGCAACAGTGAAGCCATAGTGATCTGCAGTCCCTTGGTATGTGTGGATGGATCAGACTGAAACAGACAGAGTTTGGCTGCATGCTGGATGGGTTTCAGAGGGAAGTCCATCTGTCTTCCTCTCCTCTTTATAGTGGAATTTCACACAGGATCATGGTTGTATATAGTGCTCACCAGCAGGGTAGATGGTGGAAGAGGGTTTTGTGTAATTTCACTCTGTGAGAGGAGTTGTATTTGAAAAATGTTTGTCATTATAGAACTTAATTATGCCAAATACTAGTGTAATGTAAGTCTACTATTTTTCTTCCTGTTGCTGGAGCACAGTTTTTACTGATCTTTTTATTCCTTCAGCGTGTCTGAAGCTCAGCTCACATGTTACAACCATGGTGTATGTGATGCCCCAAATGATAAAGTTTCACCTGTCTCGTTGTTCCAGGTTTAATAAGGCCCTCTTAAAGGCAGGCTGGGTCACTGGGGACCATGCTGGCGATACAGTCACCCATCACATTCCTTCTCATCAGCCTGCTCTGTGTCAACCAGCTGCAGCAAAGCCACACCATGGATATTTCATTAGGTGAGAATCTATTCACTGACCAGACACACACAACATAGCATCATCAAGAGTTGTTCTTATTAGAGTTATTCTTTCACTTTTCTGTCTTTAATGGTGTGTTAATTTATTTTTTTTGCATAAGATAAGCAAGTTTTCTGATGATTTTGACCCTTAATCTTTCCTTAAAACCTGTGGTGCAAGCATATGTTAATAAACAGTTGCATTAAAACTGTAATTTGAAAGATTTGTATTAAGTGTTATTAAGTTTGTATATTTGAAAAAAAAACATGTTCTTGTGCCTCCTTGTCGTGCTTCTAATGACATTTGCAAGAATTCACTGCAAGTACATGAACAACAACCAATCACAACCGAGGAGTCTCTAATGCACCTGTCAATCATGCCAATCATTGCTCGTGAACTGCGGTCAAACTGTCAAACTAGGCAGCACTGATCAAATAAAAATCAAGATTCTGTTACTGCATTGCCTACTTCTCACTTCAAATGTTTTCAGAAACTATTTTAGTGTACTGTTTAGCTGTAAAATGCGGCTGTGTTGAAAACAGTGGAGGCAAAATGAAGCACTGTCCATTGTCCAAAGCAAGCTTTCAAACAGCCTAGTTTGACAGTTTGACCGCAGTTCACGAGCAGTGACTGACATGATTGACAGCTGCATTAGAGTCTCCTCAGCTCTGATTGGTTGTTTTACTTTAGTCACTGTGGATTCTAGCAAATGCCATTAGGAGCACTACGTGGAGAAGGAGCGACTTTCTGTTCTTACAGATAATCTGTCTGCTTTGCTGCTGTGTGGATGTAGTGACAGTTTCAGCAAATGTGAACATAAGTTTTTTTTTTCATAAAAGTTACCATCTGCATCTGCTGTCTACTTACAAGAGCAGTTTGCACAGTACAGACTGTTCAAAAGGCTGTCATGGTTTAGAGATTTTCAGAAATAGAGATGGAATAACTTTCAGACATGTTCAAACAGTTTTTCGCATGAAGTAGAAGAGGATATTCTTAACCACAATACCCTCTTCCATACTGCCAGTATGGCAACCATATTGCTTTATCAAAATATGTAATCCACTCATATTCCAGATTTGGGTCTCTGTGTATGAGAGAGGAGTGAAGGGAGGAAAAAAATATACAATACCATTTAAACAGCAGAAAAGAAGCACCTTGTAGGTGCAGTAATGCTGTCCTCTTGTGGCTTGAAGACAGAACTCAAGATATGCATGAATTCATTTCTCTGTAAAAACAGGGCATTCCCAACTTGCTTATTTAGTTGAGCACATTTCTTTCTTCTTCACTTATTCTTCAAAAAAGTGAGTTCAATGTTACAGTAATGTGTATGATGATAAGACACACAGGGTAAATAAAGGTCACACGTAATCTCCATGGGTGATCATTTGAGAGGTGGCTCACCGAATAAAGTGATTAAGAACATGCAATAACATATCAGGGCAGAAGTTAAATTATTGACTCCCATATAGACAGGGTCACAGTCATAGCTTTGTTAAAGGACTTATGAAATTTTTGAAACTGAACATATTCATATTCAGTACAGTTATTGTTTAATAGTTTTACATGCAAGCACATTTTTAAAACCTGCACTTTAACATGAAAACAACAAGGAAACTCAAATACTTGCCTTTTTTGCTGGTCACTGGCCTTAAACACAATGATGTGGTGAAGTGGTGGCACCCTCTAGTGGTATATTTAGATAATATTTATGACTATACACAGCCGAGTACATTGCCAGTGTATAAAACATAGGTCAATTAATGGAAACTTTATGGTTGGTGCATGTAAGCATTGGACTTGTGAAATTTGTGCATAATTCACATCATTAATCAATGATATAAGATGAGTACTCTGAACTGTGCAAAAAAGTTTATTGGTTGCTCAGCTTAATATCCATGAGCTGTCTGTAGTGTCACATTAGATTTAGTGTCTATTTACACAGAGGAGATCACGTTGTTCCTGTGACTTAGACGTTAATGTGTTCTTACACTTCACCTCTCTTTGACTGCATGATTAAATTTAATCACACCACACAGTGTTGGTGCTCCCAAAATGAACTTCCAGAGTAAAAATTATTCATCGAGTGGCAATGGAAATACCTATTTATCTTAATATATTTTTTTAAAACAATCACAAACTAACTCAAATTTTTTTAACAAGGTCATAAAACTTCTTTGTTGACCTAAAGGATAAGGATACACTGGAGAGTTGTAGATAGTATTCAGACAGCTTGCGTAGCTAGTTATGTTGTTGTGACTGCTGCCAGTTTGCAACAGTTGTCAGCATCTGTAGGAATATTGTATTTATCCATATAAAAGTAGCTTATTTTATTACTCCATTTCACCTCTCTTTCCATACTGAACATTTATTAAAAATTAGCAAAAAAAGAAATAACAATCCTTGAAAAAAATATCTTAGTGGTTTCAAAGGACACTACCAATTGAAGGGTATCTTAATTGTTTTTTAATCTGGCTCCTATTTTTCCATGTTTTGTGTTTAAGTGACTAATGGAGACAACAATTTGTGGAATTGGTCCAGCATTGAGCAAAACCTCTGCAGCCGGCAGCTACGAAACAGGCTGCAACCTTAAAGGGCAATCGTGCATTGTCAATTTAAGTCTACTAAACATGCTTGTTTTTGCCACTGACATGTTCAGATTGTTATTGTAAGTGTCTGACATGAAAGGATCCCTACAGAGATAGACCTTTTCGTTAAAGAGTAAGATCCTTTTTGTTGATCCAGAAAGGAACCCAAAGTCAGTATTACCAAACCCACAAGACTCCATTTGAAAAGACAGTAATTCATCATTGAAAAACGCACTTCATTCAAAATAGACAGAAAGAAAATTAAACTCACAAAAACTGTCTTGGTCCGCCTTTCCACTCTTCCAGCAGTCACCAAGGGTCTCGCTTATAAAACAGTGCGTAGGAGCCATACTAAAAATGTACGTACGGACAAAACCCAGAAATGGTGGGCGCCGATAAATATTCGACAGCTCCTACAAACAGGCTTCTACCTCACCATCTGCATTGCCAATTTCCCATCCCCAAGATGTTCATAAGCATGGGTCAAAGTTTCTCGCATCAAGTCTGTTTTTATACATCACAACTTTTCTGGGTAGGTGGTGTGCCTCTTTCAGGCGTCGTTTTGTGAGTATGCAGTGTTTATAAATGAGACCCCAGCTCTGGTTTGGTTGAAATAAACTCTTAATTCAACCAATTCAACTAAAATTACTGTCTTTTTTAAATGGAGTCTGGTGAGTTTGCTGATAGTGATTTCAGGGCTGTTTCTGGATAAACAAGAAGGATCTTACTATTTCACAAGATCTGTCTCTGTAGGGTCCTTTCCATATTGCTGTCAGACACTTAAAATAATAATCTGAGCCTGTCAGTGGCAAAAACAAGCACTTTTCGCGGACGTAAAGTGACTGCACACAAATCTCCAGAGTGGTTACATTACAGCCTGTTTCACATCTGCTTGCTGCAGTGCTCTCGCTTATTACTGGACCAGTTTCAAAAATTGTTGTCTCCATTAAAACATGGTAAAATAGGATCCAGGTTGAAAAATACAGAAGTTACCCTTTAATGACAGTAAATTCAATCCAACAAGCAGTAAGTAAAAAAACTTTGAACCTAATGGTAGTGTAGGAATGTAACTGTACAAGCAGACCTGTTGTCCCCCCTTTTCTTTAGCGTGGCTGTCCTTTCCATAGTTCCACACCATGCATCCATCAGTGTAATTTACTGAATTTCTGTGTTACACATGGATAAATTAAGTAATTTTATTATTTTAAATTGTGTTACCCAGTGTTGTTGTCTGTGCAAACAGATACAGACAAACACAGAGGGAACCATGAGGTCATCGCCCAAACACCCGCATCTGAACCAGCATCTGAACAAGACAACAGCCTTGGATACAAAGGTAGGTTCTGGGTGCTAATTGTGATTTGTGCTAGTTTGTGTGAAATGAAACAAAAATCATTTTTCCTTTATCAAAACAATGGAGAGCTATGACGTGGTGATTAAGTTAGGATCTTACTGCCCATCTCTTTACACAACATATCCGTATTACTCTTCAGACTCTTGTCATATACCATGTTGTTGTTACCGGAGCCTATAGTTGTGTTTTACTTTTTTATCTATCTATCTATCTATCTATCTATCTATCTATCTAATGTTGTTATTACTTAAAATACAAGGTTCTGTTTTATTCACTTTTTTTGTTTTACATTTACTTTTGCTTTGGACTTGTGAAAAGGTTATAAAGAAATGTCTGAAATAAGCCTTGACAAAGCCAGCAGTCAGTGAAGTGGTGCTCCAGGTTGTGCTGATTCTGTATTTGTCCTTTGAAAGATACAACGTTGAACCCAATTCCCAGGAAGAGGACTACGTTTCCTTTTGCTGACAAAGACTCTAATACCACTTAATGCCAGTTCAGCAGCTGCAGACCTCAAGTGCTGTGTCCAAAGCCAACACAGTTCAATCCCCACTCCCTCTGCTTTGACATTTTATGGTGAGAGCTCTGACTTTGGGATGTACTGAGATAGAACAAAGCTAAACGTTTAGGAGTTCGTCTCTCCCTTATAGCCTCTATGGTTTTGGCAGATGGGAAAATTAGACTTTCCGCACAGTCTGTCTAACGCCTGGTGCAAATTTAAGTTAACAAGAAGAAGAAAATGAGATGCTAAAATAATGATGTTTTTGGCCTTTTATCTTTTAATGGTCAGCACAAAAGTGTTTTTTATGGAATCTAAATTGGAGCTCTTACTGGCTTCCATCTGATATGTGGGGCTAATGGCTGAAAGACGGATTCTTGATCTGTCTGTTTCCTCTCTCAAGATAAGAAGCCTATTTTTTTTTCATACCCTAAATCGTTGTGGCCCAGCAGGGGAAAAAAGATGACAGTGAGAGTGTAAGAAGTTGAAAGGATGTCCAAGTCTTAACGACTGATAAGGCCATCCGAAAGGCTGCCAGTTTGCCAATTTGGAGAGAGATCGAGAAGAGCAGAGGCATGTCTATTGCATCAGCTTTTTTTACTATTTGATGGGAAATGTGAAGGCTCTCCCTTATTTTGCTTGAACACTTGACCCCAGGCAACTTAAGTGATGTGCAGTGAGAGGTGCTGACAAATATGCAAAGATATAAATGAGTGGAGGGAAATGAAAGAGCCAAAGAGCTGTCACAGGTAATAAGCAGAGGGAGAGTGGAGAATAAGCATGGAAAATAAAAGCTAGAATGGGGAAAATAATGTAGTGAGAGGTGCAGCTAATGGGGTGAGGTGTTACATACACAACTGTCCATACATACATCCATGCAGCTCATACAGTCCATTTGCTTGAATGATAAAGAAATCACTCCTGATATCAGGTATGGAAAAAAAACCTGTTCGTTTTTTCATGGACGAAAACAGTCAACAGTGACTAATACAAGACAAGCTGAGGCCAGGTTTGTTGGTCTGTGGAGGTTCCAAATTATTTATTTCTTCATAAATATTTTTTTGGATTTGGCTTTGTGCTTTTTGGAGATATTTCCTCCCCTGGCTCAGAACCAACTGGAGAGCTACTTTGGTGTGGAGGAAATAAATAAAAATAGGTCTCAGTACTTGGCACTGTGTCCTCAAAATCCTTGCCATTTTATGTGCTGTGTTGCCATGAAGACGAACGTGCATGTCTTTGTGTCCATTCTTCACCATCTGTTCCTGGAAATACTGGTGTTGGAGATGCTTTGGATTGCAACCAATTGTGGAATGGACGATAGATCTCACAAACACTGCATTTAGCTGTGTGCGCACCGCACCTGTTGTTATGTTGAAGCCACATGGGCATAAAGCGAGAGCCCGCTGCCGAACCTCTATCTTCTCGTTATTTGTGCTTTAGTCCTGCTGTGATGACCGCTAGTTTATACTTGCCAATGATACAGAATGAGACTAATTATACAGCCATTATTTGACCATCACCACATTGTCCTCTACAGTACTATGGCACTATGGCAGCCATTCAGTCTAGGCCTAATAGGCAGCCAGACAGTCATATAGTGGGGATAATATTCACTTGGAGGAAAGAGAAAAATGGAGACAGAAACCCCTGTTGATTGTCTGGTAGGGAAAACAAACACAATAGCAATGTGTAGAAAAGAAAAAAGATGGGGGAAATGGCAAGAAATATAGCACAGCTGTATGTATATTCTGTGTCTTTGTGTTGCTGCAAACACAATGTGCAGGGTATAGGAGAAGAACATTCAAGAATACAAAGAAAGGAGACGGATGGTGTTCTTGAATGAAAAAAAAAAAAAATAGAGTGCATGTTTTATAAAGGCAGAAATGTGCTCATAGTGAGACCGTAATTTCCCATATTTTACTGGTTGTTTACCAACCATGATGGCTCAGCTTTAGTGCGAGCTCCATTCAGCCGCGCCACCAGTGGTCCCAAAATGGCCAATTAAAGGATTTGAGGCGAGAGTTCAGGGACGGCCCAACTCTGTTAAATGTGACTTAAAAAACAGAGGCATCATTTTGTTTTCTGTGGTGTGTTGGTGAGACAGAGCGAGTGAAGTTTGCCTAAATGCATAATTATCATCTCATTTCCTGTGTCACTAAATTTAGTTGGATATGTGATGGAATTTTTAAGTGTGTGCTTTTTATTGTCAAACTGATGCATGTACTTAACTTGTCATTTTTTTTGTAGTGTCATGCAGCCTGCGTCGTTATTTCACTGGGAGTTTGGAGATAAAGGGATGCCGGCTGAATTAGGGAAAAAACAGAATTATTAAAAGCTTTTTTCTCTCTCTCTCTCACACTCACACACACACACACACACACACACACACGGAACATAGAAAATTTGTAACAGCAGAGGTTATGTTACTTAAGACATAGGCGACACCATGAACAGACCAAATTAAAGAGAAATAAATTACTGTAGGCATTATAAAGTGAAAAACAAAGCCAAACAATAAGGCCTCTATCCTTTCCCTGTCAGTTTCCTGTACAACAGATTGCGTTTGCAGCCCTGCAGCCAGCAGAGGGAGTGCTAACCTGCTTAGATAAAACCAGACATATTTGAGGATCACTGGGTTAGAGATGTACTGTAATAATGATGAAGTTCAAAGGAGTCAAAGAATGAATCCTTCTCAGTTCAAAAATTGTTTAAATACAATTTCACTCCATATGTGATCATTACTTCAACGTGTTTGATACCAAGACTTAATGTGTTATCAGGCTACCTTTCTAAAGCACTTAAAATGTCATTTAATTTCCCAGTGGTGAGTTGGGAGGTCAGAGGGCGAGAAGTTCATTGATTTTTGTCATGGAAAGGAGAAGCACATTGCTGCTGCTGACGCCTGTGGATGGAGGCACATTTTACTGGCTCATTAAGAATACAGTATTTTCCCCAGATGTGCTGCCTGCACTGGTTATAATAAGGACACAGGGAAAGAGCACGTCCCTCCGTCTTGATAGGAGGATAAAAATAGTATAAATCATTCATCAAGGTCAAATTGTGTTCACGTTCAACAGTAGACACACTTTGAAATATTAAGTAGCCTACACTTTTGGTTTGGGAATTCTGCCGTTCATAAAAGGCTCCTCTCAATATATTTGATAATGATAGACACTTGAAACAATGTGTTTGATTGGTGCTGGCTATTGGATTCATAGTCTGCTGCAGGCTGCTAGAAACAGCTTGAATTATGGGAATTTATAGTTTTCCATTAGATATTAAAACTGTATCATCTGCATTTAGTTGACAGTAATTTTGATGTTTTTCTAACAACTATGAGGCTGCTGTAGCCTGGATCTTTTCACAAGGGACGTGCTTGATGCAAATGCCTAGTGGAGCCTCGCGTTGTGAATGTATCCTTATGCGGTTAAATGGTGCCTGACTCGCAGGAATCTCCTCTGCACAACAGAAAAGCTTCTGACTGGTTAGGAAAAACCAAAAGCAGCGCTGAGCGCAGAGACGCACGGCGCCTCATCCAACCAGCGCCAGCCCCACGAAACCGGGGTAAAACTACACGTTTAAACCATTAAAGTGGCTGCAACTGGATGCATCTACTTTGTGGATTCTCGCTGGCCATTCAGCCGCGGAAAACCTCTCCTGAAGTGGAACTAACAGCGTATCCGATCACAGATGAATCCCGCGAAGTTATCAGCATTTGGAAGTGAGGAGTTCGACAGGAGCGGGGAAAATCCAAGTGGTGTTGAGTGGATTACTTCTCGAGTAACCCGCAGCGATGCCTCCGACTGATCTCAACTTTGATTCAAATAGTAGTAATTCACTCTCCGGGGAGCAGGTCTGAACAGTATTATCTGTATTATTGCGGAGTTCAGGAACTCTCCTCCACCCGGATCCCCATCCATCTCTGCAGCAGAAGTTGTGATTTAGATGAAATAGACGTCAAAGCGCATTCTAACTGGATTTACACCGTTTCCAGCTGCTCTTAAATGATGCCTGCCTGTTTGACGGGGATTTACTGTCTACTGGCATTTCTACAGATTTGTGCAGGTATAGTGCTTATTACCAAGACTGTTTTTTACTCATGGGTTCGGTATGGGAAGTTTCAAAATGAATGTGCTGCATGTGGAATGAGCGTGATTTACATACCGCTGGTGGAACAGAGAGAGAAGTGAGAGGGGTGTGATGAATTTGCTAAGTTTGATCCGTCATGGCATCCTGCGGGTTTTTCGGTCACCTTTTCTCTGTGTAGCCAGCAGTATCTGTACGTGGCCCCTGACCCATGCTGCGTGCTGCCCGGCTGCTGAAAGTGACCCATTTATCTCTATGCTCTGCTGCAGTCCAGTGAAACAGCCTACTACAAGCAGCTCTTATCACACTAGTGGAAATTAATTGCCACAATAAGTGTCCAAAGAGAAAAAGGAGAGAGTCAGGTTTATGTGGGAGCATGTTGTTTTATATGATAAAATCAGTGGCATGCTATAATGCATGTGAGGAGTCAAAGTAGAACATAGAAGGTTATCATTCTCAGTCCTCAGTGGGTGCATATGTTACACGAGTTGGAGGTTAATGAGGAACAGCGAGACTTTGCTTGGACAGTTCTGGTCACCAGTCAGACCAGTGAGGCTGTGTTACTTCCAGTAGACAGAAAAAGAGACTCCATGCAGCACTGACAATGTCATGCATGGCAAGGCAGTAATTATAATATGTATTGGGCGTGACACATCTCCATAGTATATATTTTAATTACTGCCTTTCCCCTGCCGCTCAAATATGCTCAAAATGTACCTCCCCATATATTGATGAGAATATAAATAAATAAAAAAAAAATGCTATGCTACATCAGGCAACCATATATTCATAGTAGGTACAGTAAGGACACTGCATAGATGTACTGATAAGAATAAATAATAGAGGTAGGAATTACCAGAGGCCCCACAATACGATATTACAATACTTCAGTGACGATACAATATTACTGTGATTTAAAAAGTTTTGCGATATGCCAAGTATTACAATAACATATATTGCCTTTATTACTTTTTTAAACTTATGTCCTCAAACTTTATCAACATCTGTATTAGGAATTAATAAAAGTTCTCAGTCTGTTCATCTCATTTCAATCATTTTTATTGCAGCAAAATGTGTCTAGTGGACTGAAAAAGCAATTGATTTTGTTATTTTAGTAGGCTATCAAAAGTTTAATGTGTATTTACAAAAACAATTTTTTTTAAATAAAAAAAAAAATACTTTGCGTCTGTGTATTGATACAGTATTGCCATGCAAAATATCGCGGTGTTATGCTGAATCAATGTTTTCCCCACCTAGGGGGGCAGATCCCCAGGCCCTCCTCAGATTTGATCTCCCCCAATGTTTACTCCATGGCTATGGCCTCACATGGTAGATTCACCACTGGATCATTCTGGAAGACATATTTTTACATAAATCTTGTTTGTTTGTTTTTTTTCTTCTTTGAGAGAGAAATAGATTTCCATGCACTCTGGTACCTTATATTTTTTCATAGTCATGTCCTTTTTGAGCGTGCCAACTGCAACCCAGCATGACATGTTGGGAAATGAGGCAATGTCAAACATAATTTGTGATGGAGAAAAAGGTTTTGGATTGGGTGGTGTGTTTCTGTTGAAGGGTCAGGGTTCGTTCTGGGAAAATGAACCGAAGCATAACATTGATCTAACACTGATACTGCAGGTGGAGGTCGGGGTGCAAATCAACAAAATAAAGTTTTTGTTGGAGTGCTGACAACATATTTTCCACTATTGGCTCACACACATTTTTCTTTAGCGTTGATCACTGCTGATAGTAGCCACTGTGTCTCAGTCGAGCAGTTAACCTTACAGGTGTATCCAGTAAAGGTGTGTCAGTACACATCACCTCCTCCACACACTAGGACTGAAAAGACACAAATAGACTAATAGTAGGGCGCTTTAGTCAACATATTAGATAACATTTTTTCTTTGCCTATGCACCTGCTGTGGGGCACAAGCTGGCTGAGCCCGGTGGGGATATAGAGGAGGAGTTTAGTCATGGCCCACCAAAAATACATCAGGCTGAATGCAAGGGACTACAGCCCACCAAATAGAAACTAATAGCTAAATCTCTTCACTCTATATCTATTTTCATATATTTTGTAAATATATTTAAAGCTATTGAGCAGATTTAAGGCTACAGTAAAGCTTCAGCCTGAAGTAGGAAACAAACAAAAACATACAAAACTATATTTATTTTGATAATCTTCTTGGAACCACAAGAAAAGGCCCATAGGAAATGACAAATGTTTTTCAAAATTTCAGGAGTCCCTACTGGCGCCAGTCTTGTCACTCTGTAAGACAAAGACAGCTGTCAGTAACATTAGCAGTGGCCACAGACTGAAAAAAGAACAATATATTTTCAGCACACGAGCTTTCACAAGTGTCTGTTACTGAGTGATGGCTTTATTTAGTGCTGGACTTCCTTTCTTTGACAGTGTGGAGGCTTATTTTGCCAAGGTTTTGTTCAAATGAGAGCTGAAAAAAGATGTGAGTTAAACGTTATTCTTGGGTGTGACACCATTCCTTTGAAATTTATATATTGAGTGTTACTGATGTAACACAGTCCAAAACAAAGATAATGCACCAAATGCTCTTTTTAGCTTCTGTGACTTTAGCTGAAGCTGTTCAGTGTCAACTTGTGGATATAATACAGACTTTTACCAACTGTTTTCTTAAATTTCAGTGGTGACTTAAAAAAAAGAAACATACTAGGGCTTGCCCGTCCACATCAAGAGCACAAAAATGGGTATGACACCAATTTTCCAGTTCGTTTTCTCTAAATGTACAAACTGACAAACTTGGTAACCATGCAATCCTGAGAGTTTCAAGAGTACTCAATGAGATTTGTGCAGCTGTATACTTTTTAGGAAAGTTCTCTGGTCCCTTAACAGGATGTGAATATGTGAATTTGCACTGAAGTGTACACCTGACATGAAATAAACCCTTTGTGAAGCCCAGATACTAAAATAATTTTCTCTGACCACTAAACAATAGAGCCTGACTTCTGACAAATTATGTGTGATGGGCCCAGCACTGCAAAGTTTAGCCAAAATATATGCGTTGGAAGAGGTGATGAGGTGGACAGTAAATGTACATGGCAACCCCATGTTTGATCCTGAGAGTGCGTGTTTACTACATCCACATCCCGACATAGATTACAGGGATTTTGGACATTATATCTGGGATGGCTGCCAGGCCCTGTCCTTGAAAATGATCCATGCGTAACAAATTGCAATCAGGGTGATTACATGTTTTTTCCACCCTACTTTTGTTTAATGTATACCAACTCATCTCCTTGTATGGTATCTTGAGTGTAGCGTAAAAACGTACAATAGTCCATCGTTAAAACATCAAGCTCTTAAAGCTCTGCTGTTAAGTGACTTCATCGTACTCCCAACTAAGGGAAACCTGAAGCTCCCCTTTGTTGAGAGTTAAATCTCTGCATAATAAATCTGCCAACGGTAATTGGATGACACATAATAATCTAAATGATGGCCATTAAAAGCATATGCTCATGTCGAGATGGCTTTGTCCCTTTCATCCCACAGACCTAAATTATGCATCCCCGGAGTGATGCTGTGACTTGCCTCGCCATTCTACCTGCTTTGTTTGATGGCCTGTAAACACTGTCTAAAAAGGAACCATGGGAAAATGAAAGAATGGCTCATCCTGTTATTCTTTGTTATGATGGTTGTCTCAACTGTGCTATCAAACAGACTACAGGATTTGAAAGCTCAGTTAACCCTCTCAGTTCAGCTGGGACTGATAGGATTAATATCTTCATAATACTAGCTAAGCTAATATAGGCTAATTACTTTAGCAATAAGTGACCATGGTCCTCTGAGGCTTATTTTACCTTTATAGACCCTCTTGTCCATGTGTTATCAGTGGAGAAGTAAATACAAGAGGGGCTCTGAGACCAGCAGAACACAGCCTAATTCCATCACTGGTGTGTACAGCAGTCCCATAGGGAACAGTTTGATTGAGACATCTGGCTTGCCTGCTGGAGTTAGTTGCACACAGGTCAGAGTTCACATGTACCTACTCATGCTGTTTTGGCGACTGACACTCGTGGCTGCAAGAGGTTGACTGCTGTGACCCAAAATACTGCACGGCACTTGTTACAGAATGCTGGACTTAAAGTAATGATGGCTTGATTGGGGGGAAGCCAGCCCACTGTGTTGTCCCCTAAGCTAACAAGACTCCCTGTAGTCTTTGTGGTGGTGACAGTGATGAGCCGAGTCCTGCTGCTAATGAGGACTTCTTCGCTATGGATGATGGGGCTGATAGGACATCCTTATACGCTGACGAGAATTCCTTTGTTTGTCAGATGAAATTGTCAAATTCCTTCTTTTCTTCCTTGGAAATAATGCAACTAATAAGCTTCACTCGAGACCAGTTTGGTTGGAGAGCATCTTCATTAATGTTGTTTCTATCTTGGAACACGCCAACATGAAGGATAAGAATAAGGTATAGAGTAAGAAAAATGCATTTAGGGTGTGGCCTCTCTCTGCTTCATGCTGACTGAGAATCTGCAGAAACTACACTGTTTTTTAAGCAAGGTGCACTGGTTGCTTGCTAATTTAGCGTGTTCTTTCCTTCTTCACTGCTAGCAGCCACTCTGGCACACTGTGCTTTTTCAGTTTTGAACGGCTTCAAGGCTTTTAAGGTGTTTATATTTTTCTCACCTGTCCCTCGGATCTATCAAACCTGAGTTTAGGTCTTCTGGACCTCATGAGCAGTTTTTGTGTTTACATTTTGAAAGAGTTGAGTCGGATGAACACCTTAAACCTTAAGTTGCGTGTGCATTGTTGTACAGAGCATCCACAGTGTCAACTAATGTAACAACCCAACTGCCCAATCCAAAAAATGTTGGCATTGTGTGTTTCTGCAAACCACGGATACGTTGGCATGTTACTATGTAGTAAATGCATTTGGCTTAAAATACCTAGTTTATGCGGCACAATCCCCAAAGGAAAGCAGTGACAAAAAACCAAACAAAAAAAACAACTGCTTTTAATGCCGCCATCCCCTGCTAGATAAATAGCCATGGGTCACTAAAATACACCCATGTTCGGGGGGCTGGAAGCTGGTGGAAAAACAAGTCATAGGTTGCTAAAAAACACTCACTTTTGGGGGCTAAAAAGCCTCTAAGAAAAGTGATGGGTTGCTAAAAACACCCACTTTTGGATGTTTAAGAGCTGCTGGTAAAACAACCAGGGTCCCTAAAAACATCCATTTTTTGGGAGCTAAAAAGCCACAGGAAAACAGCCATGGGTCGCTAAAAACAGGATTTGTATGGCCATGAAAAACCTGGAAAAGTCATGAAATTTAAATATAGCAATTTCCATGACTGCAGAAGTTTTTTGGGAAAAAACAAAAAACAAAAAACAAAGTTTTGGAAAGTCATGTAAATTGGCTTCAGAAATTTCACTTTGACGTCACGTGATGTAAGTTAACGCAATGTCATGAAAAGGCAAATTAATTTCTGGCTTTACTTCGACAAGTATAAGGCATGACATGAGAAAGAACAGGAGCCAGGACGTGCAAAATGTGGACTGTGTAGTTAAACGTTCGACATTTGGAACATGGGAGAGGCAGTGCTAGCTAGCCATGCTAAAGGAGCTAACATTAAGCACCAGGCTGTTACCACTGCGCGAATCAACTCCCATTACTGCCGTTTTTATCCCCAGTCACCAATGTGACACCCACAGCCAGCTGCAATGATTCCTTCTTGTACACCATTAAACCAGGGACTATTTCAGGCGCTGTGTCCAGAAACAAAGCCCTAAATTCAGAAGTAAAGGCGGTCACTGATGTCTCTCCTACCAGTCATGTGAAGACACACGCCGCAGGCTTTTTCAGGTCATTGTTTCTGCGACAGCCAGATAGATCCCAGAGTTTTATGTGGTGAATGCAAGAGCTCATGTACCGTATATGTACTTTTGCACAGGCTCCTCATTTTAAGATACTTACTGGTAAATTCTGAAATAGATTTTTATTCTCATTTTTCATGTAACATTGTAATGCACAGACGTTTCAGAGAATCATGAAAATTTGCTTTGAAGGCAAAAAAAAGCTGTTGGACAAACAGCAATGACTCACTACAAAAGAGTTGGTTTTGAACTGTGGTCTGCAAAGGTCTGCAGCGTTGCAGGTATTTCGCCTGTATACGTGACACCCCATCCACCATCCCCTCCAACTCCCAGTGACATAGTCAGCTTATATACTATGTCACTTTAGAAATGTTGATATGATACATATGAAGTGTGCGAATGTAACATATTTGTAGTTTGCAGAATCGTACAATGCCAGCATTTTCTTCTGGCAGCTGGGCTGCATGTTACAATAAGGTCGTGGCAGAGGAATGTTGTTTGACACAGGTGTTTTTGAGGCCATTATTACCTGCTAAATGCTCATGTGAACTTTGTCCCTCAGGAACTGTTCTGGCAGAGTAACTGAGACTGTGTCTCTCTTGTCTCTCAAAACCCTGCAGACGTTGCTGCAATTGTTTGCTCCTGACTGAATGTGCATAAATGCATATGTAATGGTGTTAGCGTAAGCTTGTTTTTAATGTGTGTTTTCGGATTGTGTGCTGAAAGCTGTGATTCATGATTGCTTCCCTTGTTTACTCACTGGTTTCCTGTGGTGCTGTGAGGCCGAGCGTGGTTGCCAACCCCGGGGAAAGGAAGCTACTGAGAGCTTTAACAAGCGCCCGTGGGCCTGGAGTTCACAGGTCATCACACCTTCTCACATACAGCACACACATACACACAGCTCCTCATTTTTCGGGGGATCGATAACTATCTGCCTGCCCCAAAAAGGTAGCAGGTTCCTTGCCTGTAGGGTCCTCCTACACCTTACTGCTTCCTTCAGCCTCTTCTACTCATCTCTATAAAAATAGAATCACGGCATAGTTCATATGTTCAGTCGACTATTTCAGTGTTTTTTCATTGACAAGCTCTTATTAACAATATTATATCTTCATTAGATGCAGCAACAAGTCAAGCATGAGCTGAAACAATTGATATAGAAATTAAATGATAAAAGCAGCTAATTTTACCATGCAAATATAAAAGCATGAAGCTGAGCATAAAGTTAAATATTAAACATGATATTTCATGGTCACTGCCACCCCAGTAATGCATTAAATTACACAGACACATTTTGCACTAACCTAATAATTCTGTAATTTAAATTTGTTATTTAGGTTGATAAATGAGGTTGTGTCCACTGTGTCACAGATCAGCACATCATACCACTGTAAAAACAAAATAAAAGTTGCAGACTACCACACAATAAATACATATCTTATATGGCTCTGCTTAAGTATTTCCAAACTTGATTTATTAAATTTTTTTGGCGTCTCGCACTTGTCCCCCGGCTCTTAGTTCTTCACAATACACTGTCCTAAATAGTAAACCAATAGCTACACTCATCTGGATGGACTTGCTTAGAAATTCCCGTGGGTTTGTGGTTTTCTACGGGCTGTTTGAACTCCTTTGGCCTTAGTTTCCTGTTCTGAGGTCAGTGTCCATCTCTGGGCTGGCTGTGTGCTGAGGCACTTTGGATAATTACTTTTGTGAATAAATCAGCTCTTTATAGTTTTGAGGTTTTATCAGTGGATGTGAGGACACCTCTCTTACTGTGATAACCAAGAAAGGCTGACACTGGCACATTGTTTCTTTCTCACATGAACTGCGTCTCTGAAACAAATTGTTCTACATATGTGACTGCACGATATATCCATCCGTGCTAGCAGTGATTGAAGTGCTGCAGTAGTTGCTCTCAGAGTAATGCTGTATTCCTCAAGGAATTTGGGTTTGAGAGTAATTGGAGAGTTAATATTTTGAAAGAACAGCTTTAAAGGTCACAGTAATAGTGTAACCTCAGAGATGCTTCTCAAGGTTACATCTGTATGAGGCATCTTCTCTCCAGTCAGGCGGCTAATAATCAATAAAATCGATTTGCTCCCAGTGACTTGGCTTATACAGTCGATAAGCCAAGCCTGCTGATGCGTTCAGAGCAATAGCCCGTTAAAATAAGGAATCAAGAATGCATTTTTTAAGCATTCAGCTGGTTTGATTTTATGGCATTTCTTTGAAATACTAATAATAAAATGTGCTCTGACAGCCTTGATCAGAACACATCTAAACCAAATCCAGTCCTTTACCTGCTCAGATCCTAGTAAGACTTCAGTGATAATGAAGAGAGCGAGTGGATCAGCAGGCCAGTATGATACCCTCAGGACTGACCTTCTTATTACAGGGAGAGGACCTGCCTAATGTTACCTTCATTAACCAGAGGTTGATGTTGGAATGTCTCTTAAAGCATCTCAAGCATTTTGACATACAGTCTCATTAGCCAGTCAGAGAGCCAGTGGGAGATATTTGTATTAAAGAGGACTGGCATGATATTGAACACACCATGAATTCAGATTTAAGGGGAGACACTGTCCAAGGTGGATACGTGAAGTCTCTTTATCAGTTTGGTCTATTTTTAAAGCTTTTTTCTTTAATTTCACGTGATTTTTAACTGAAAAGACATTTCAATCCTCTAAAAGACACTTTTGTGTCTGGGTTGTTTGGCACAATGTTTAAAATCATCAAACAAGTAATGTAATACATTGTAGGAGTTAATCATACAGTATGTAACAGGATTATAGTAGACCATTATCCTCTCCAATTGTAAAAATGGCTGTCATTGCAATACCTAATGCATTTGATTGTCTTTACCGGTCCAGTTGCCAGAGAAGAATGTTGGCATTGTATGTTTCTATAAACCACAAATACATTACATTTGTAAGTTTCATATGCATCGTATCAGCGTTTCTAAAATGATGTAGTATATGAGCTGACTGTGTCATCGAGAGGTGAAGAGGATGGTAAATAGCATATCACCTATGGCGAGATCCCTGCCAAGCTGCAGACCAGTGTTCGAGGCCAATAAACCATGTTTTAGCAAGTCATTGCTGTGTTTCCAGTGGCCTTTTAGGCTCTAAACGTGGGTGTTTTGTAAAACCTGTCAATGTTTTTCCACTGGCTTTTTAAGTCACCAAACATGGGTGTTTTGTAGCAAGCAGTCGGTGTGTTTCCATAGACGTTTTAGGCCCAAACAGCGGCGTTTTGTAGCGACCCATCAGTGCGTTTCCAGCGGCTTTTTAGGTACCAAACATGGGTGTTTTGTACTGTACAGTAGCAATGGAGCGCTGTTCAGTAGTTTGTTTTTTTTACATTGCCGCTTTTACTACCACAACATACCAAAAGTGTTTTTGTGTGTAAACCTAACCATATGGTGATTATGTTGCTATCACCTGCCACATCACAGTGCTGTTGTCACTTTTCCTTGCTACTTTTGATGTCTTGCTGACCAGTTAACAAGAAAAAAAAAATTGTCTTTTATTTTTGCCCCGCAGTAATGTAAAAAACCTACAATTTTTCCATCTGTTAATTCAACTCTAGAGTTTGTGTAAATAAGGCTGACACTGTTATGGCCAAAAAAGAAAAAAAAGGCTGCACTTTCTTACATTTAATTTCTCCCATTTCTTTGCTGGGTAACAATGTAGCCGGAGGCCTTCTCTTGGAATCCCATATTACAGAGTGGTATGATAGCCGGTGACATCTTATAATGTTTGAAAAAAAAATTGCCTCAGGTTAATGAGGGACTAAGAAGGGAGATAAAGCGTGGACAGAGATAGTGTCAGTTTGTTAGGAAGAGGGAAGCAATGTGACATCTGCAGTCTTTGGTGGCTGTGTTATGAAATACAGTAATTAACTCACGTTTTGAATCTGTATGTATGAACACAGAGATAAAAGGAAACTCTAGACAGTCATTAATCTCACAGACGTTGTGTTCCCATAGCCTGTGATTTTCCACTGCAATAAGAACTACTTCCAATCAACCAAACCTGCATAGTTTTGCTCACTTCAAACAGTGGTTTATTATGACATGCGAGATTGGTATCAAGTTTGGTCTGTAGCCAGATTTTTAAAGCTGCTTTATAACAAACAGTGCTGGTTTGGCAGTGAAAGGTATGACAAATTGTTGCGTTCAGCCTTTTTTCACAAATCATTGCAATTACATTTAACGGTCGAGTGGAACCTCTCCTCAACCAGCAGGTCATTACAACTCCTGCCAGGATTTTTAGATTGTAAGCTAAGTTGTGCACTCTTAAAGCAATTTATTAGAACACACAAAGTAACCGTTTACCTCAAACATCTCACACCCTCAAACACAACCGACACAACACAGCAAACCAGGCTTGAAAGCTGGGCTTAAACTGTATTTTTCACGTCAACAACCAACCCCAGAGCCCCGTGCCAACCTGTGATCAACAGCACCGCCATGAGTGGAGCCAAATAAAAAGCTGTTCATACAGATAAATTCTCCAGTCACTACCCAATGAGCAGTTTTAATCACCTTTTAAAAATCAGTTAGAAAAGCTTATGGAAGGGTAAGCTTTTCATAGGAAAAAAAAGGATTGAGGTCTGTTATAAACACACCAATCCTTCATAGCAAAAATGAAAAGCAATTTGTCAAGACACATTTAAAATGATATTTGCCCAGTGGAAATGATTGACACTAGCAGGTTTGCTGTGGATTTCTCTCCATGCTGAACTCTGACTTCTTGGCTGCACCCACTGCAAAGCTTTATTGCTACTTGTAGTATTGCTGCTACATGCAGGTGCTGTTCATAGACTAGTGTCTGAAAAAATATACACATAATAACTGGGCTTCCTCATACACTGCATTTACACATGAAGATTTTGGTGTTATGCATTGATTTAGTGATTTATATTCCCATCATCAATTTAAGATATTAATCTTTGGACTGAGTGATATCAAGAGACATATTTTGTGGCCACTGTAAGTTTGAGCTCAATTAGATGATTGTATCTGAATTTATTGAAGGAACAAAAAAAAAAAGAAGTTTGGCACACATAAAGGTCTGTGGTATCTGCAATCTTCATAGCAAGTGCAAGAGGATCTAATATTCAAAATGAAGACTGTATTTCCACCATGGTGGTAATATGGCACCAACAGCAGCAGCAGCAGCAGCAGCTGTGTTTTGATAAGACTTGCATTTGGTTCCTTGACTTGACTGTTGCCAATGTGTCAGACACTCGTTGCTGTTTTTCAAACAGTCAGTCAGTTCTTTCGGTATAATCAGTGTCAGGTTAGTGTGTTAATTTGTAGAAAAAGGACACCTAACATGACACACTTTCATTAATCCTTTTTGGATAATACATTTTATTGCTTACTATTTAATCCAGAGGTCTGATTGCGAGGGAACGGTTATTTTTATAATAGTACGTTTCTGCAAACCACGGATGTGCAAGATTTGAAGTTATTTTGTTGCAGATATGTTGAAAGTTTCATTATATTTCACAAATGCTGGGGTAGACACCAACACAACAAATATCATGTTTTGGCATAAAATAAGTGACATGCTGAAAAAAAAACAACTAGTGGTCTGCAGCTTGACGGCCATCTCGCCTAGGCTTCAGACCGTTCACCACCTCCTGATTACAAAGTCTGCTCGTATACATGTAATCATACCTACATCATTTTCGAAACATTGATGTGATATGTATAAATTGTACAAATGTGAGATATCCATGGTTTGCAGAAATGCACAATGCGAATATTTTCTTCTGGCAACTGGACTGACATATTCTTTACCCTGCATAAAGCCTTTGTGCACAGATGTTACCAAGACACACACACACACAAGTGAAACAGGTGGCAGGCAGCTCAGATAGCTGGACATCAATATCACTTAGGGTGTGGCAAGTTTTGCAATCTGCATTTTGAATCAGAAAGAGGAGCTGAAGACACATTTTAAAGGGAAAGTTTGACATTTGGGGAAATGTATTTTACTTGCTCATTTTTGTAAAGCTACATGTATGTATTAACAGTGAATGGCATCTATTTTCTCATTTAACACATGGCAAGAAAGCAAGCATGTTTTCCAACGTGTTTACATATTCCTTTGCAATTCAGACATACATTTAATCCAACTACAAGAGTAGGGTATTAATCCTTACTGCATATTGCAAAGCTAAGTAAGCTCCATCTTCTTCCTCTACTAAACAGGTTATTAACAATGCCAGCAAAATTTGAGTGAAACTCCACAGCACTAACCTATAATCTGCTGTGGCTGAATGCACCCTCTTATTAATGTCCTCTTGGACTATTAAGCTAATGCTATGATTGTTTTGAGTGTCAATAGAGTCCAAAAACATCCAGGCCTGTGGCCACTCATTCTGCCTCTTCATTAAAGAGACAGCAATTGAGAGTCAGAAGAGCAGTTTAGAGGCAAATGTGAGCTTGTGTCAGCTGGTACTGAGTTATTTACTAATACGTTATATGTGTGTGTGTCTGCATGCAGACATGCATGGAGTGGGACTTTAGTAAACAGAGGAAGTCCTGTGAGAGGGCTTCAGTTTTGTAGATGTGTTTAGTGCTCAGGGCGGAATGTCTCTCCCTTCACATTATGACAGTCAGTTCACATCTGGGCTGCCACTACCAGGGGCGCAATTAAGACCAAAAATAAATGTAGGTCACACAGATATGCACTTGTGACATGCAATGACACAGCATGAAGCTAATGTGTTATTAATATATGAACTCAGTTAGTGTAGCAAAAACGTTTTTAAATGACAGTTTTATAACTTACAAGCCTCAAAGGAGATGAAGGAAACATGATTAAATATAGATGGTCAAACACACATTATGCAGTCTGTTTAACTGAGTATACTAAATACTGCAGACTACATTGTAACTGATGACGAGATAAGGCAACTTATTGGATCAGTATGTGCAAGATTAACCCAAAGTCGATATTTTTCCTGTAATAATAACAAACTCTTTGCCACTTTAGTGTCTGTCTCTATTCATGGGGAGTTTGACTTTCTAGCTGTGCCTGAGTGATAATCAATGGCCTATACAGCCACTTTACTTTCCACTGAACATTTAATGGAGTGAGGATAAGCCTCTCAGATGGGCTGCTGCTGGCCTTTCCAGGCTCTTGTGCTCCTACAGGAGGTAAGCTCAGCTTAACTGTTCATATGTCAAAGCTGTATACTGTATATAAACAGCAAAATTTGTAGAGAATGCTGACACAAGTAGGGATCGCCAGTAAACAGTATTAGCATAGCTGGAAATATGTCATTCACACTTTGCCAGCAAGTCAGTTTAGTGTCATGTGTGAGCAAATCAAAACATTTTAATAAATAGTATTGGATTTTTACAAACTGCAGGAATCAAGATGAAAAGACCACAGCTTGTGTGCCATTGACAGCCTGATGGATTTATTCTCAAATTAAAGTGTCCTGGTGACCTAGTTGGCTCAGATGTTTATCGTGTACCAGCTATGTTCTGGTTGGAGTCTGCCCTGAGGACTTCATTGCTTGTTACCCTCCCAGTGAGCATTTAACAGCTGACAACCCAATGATTTTCTTTTCACAGTAATTTATTTTTGCACAATAAAAACACAAAAGCAAAACAATTTCAGACTTGGCTTCATGAAATTAATATGTAAATAAAAATGTGTGTGTGATTCTTAATGAAGGGTCTTCAGAAAATACTTGTGAAAATGATTAGGTAATTATTCAATTGACAGAAAAATAATTGTCAACAATTGGGGGGTAAAAATTCACTGTTTTCAAGCTTTTCAAAATGTTAGGATTTGCTGCTTTTCTCTGATTCATGCAATTGAAAAAAGGAAATATTTGGACTGTTACTTGGACCAATTAATTTAATTTGGGCTTTGGGAAATTGTAATGGGCACTTTCCCTATTTTCTGACATTTTATAGACTAAACCATCAATTGATTAATCGTAAAATTAATTAAGAGATTAAACTGATATTGAATACAACATTAGTTGCTATTAATTCTTTTAAATTCTTTCTCTGCATTGTATGAAGTGAATTCCTAAGCCGCTCATGTGTTAAGCTTGCAAGCGTATTCCTTGCGCATTCCCACTCTGCTCATATCTCCCCCTGAACATCTGGGTGCTGCAGTTGGGAGGTGTTATCATGTCCATGACCTTGACTCTCCTCTCCGCAGACTGCTTCATTGTGCATTGTGTTGTTAGAAGGGTGCCAGAAGAAAGAGCCTCGCAATATTGTAATTAAAGTTTTTCATAACTTGCTTTTGATTAAAATCACCTTTTACAAAATGCAATTTAAGAAGATCAAATGTGTCAGCACAATGGAAGAGAGAGTGTGGTTGCAGACACCTTGTCCTGGCCACACACAGACATAGGAACACACTCACATTCCTTGCCCCCACATACTTGAGTCAATGACAGTGTTCAACTGTTCCACTTAATTGTAGTTTATACAGCCTGAGAAAGAATGTCTGGCATTTATTGGTTCCCTGTGTTTTACTTTACAAATGAATGAGTGTCTGCGTGTGTTTGGAATATCTGTCTCCAAGGGATGAGCAACACAAATGGTTTATTTTCCAATGAGTCTGTTTTTTTTTCTCTTCGTTTAAGGAATAATCCAGTGCTCGGGGAAATACGCTTATTTACTTTGATACCGAGAGTTAAATGAGAAGATCAATATCAGTCTCTCTGTACGATAAGTATGAAGCTACAGATGATTAGCTTAGCATTAAGACTGGAAATGGGGAAACAACTAGCTTGGCTTTGTCAAAAAGTAAAACAAAAAATCTTGCCTCCAGCCCCTCTTAGGCTCTCTAATTAACATGTTATATCTTGTTTGTTTAATCCATACAAAAATCAAAGTGTAAAAATGACACGTTGTGGTTTATGGGTGGGGCTATGCTAGAATATTTCTTGGTCGGGCACAGATAAGCTAAACTAATTTTCTCCTGGCTCCAGGTTCATATTTACCAAACAGGCTTGAGGGTGGTATCAGTTTTCTCACCTGATTATCAGCAAAAAAGGAAATAAGTGTATCCCCCAAATCGTCGAACTACTTCTTCAATTTAGAAATATGAAAGATAATCTTATGAGACTATTCGTTCAAATTTTGAGTGACATGCATGTTTCAGTGCCATCATTAAAACCACTGTTTTAATGAGCGGAATTATGACCACCAAACAACAGACCAGGGGTGTCAAACTAGTAGTAAAACCATTGCATAATAACCTATAGATAACAAGACCCCCAAATGTTCCCCTTTATTTTAGTGTAAAGAAGTACATTCTAAAAATGTTCATCCATTTACAGAACAGACGATGAACAGTCTGAGAGTTCTTCTGAAAAACAAGTGCAGTTTCAAGCATATGTCTTAGGTTGTCCACATTCAGTCTGTTTACTCACTGTCATTACATGTGTATTTTTCCATATGTTTCAACCCCTGTGTAGTGATGTCAATATTTGGTAGTACCTTAGCACTTTTGGTAGTACCTTAGCAAAAGGGTTCCATCAATATTGTTTGAAGATAGAAGTCTGATACAGATTCTTTGTACTGAAGCTGCTGGTTGACAATATTTTGGACAGTGTTCAATATCTTAAAATATGACCACAATTAGAGCTGGGCAATATATATTGTATTGATATTGTGATATGAGATGAGATATTGTCTCAGATTTTGGACATAATATTGTAAGTGTTGTCTTTTTCTGGTTTTAAAGACGGCATTACAGTAAAGTGATGTGATTTTCTAAACTTAGCCACTTAGTCATTGTACCTGCATTAATGATGATATTTATCAAAAATGTCATTGTAAATATTTTGTGAAAGCACCAACAGTCAACCCTTCAGTAGCGTAGCAATATCGACCTCTTGGTTAAAAGATACTGTGATATTTGACTTTCTCTATATCATCCAGCCCTAACCACAGTAAGTATTCATAATTTTTAATAGAGAACTGTATTCTGGCCGGTGTGGAAAAGCAGCATTTTACATGAAGCAGGCGTCTCACTGTTTAACTTTCTCCTGAAACCTGAAACCTGCTAGTCTTCACAAGTGCATCAATATTAAGTGTGCAAAGTCCTCTAGTGGGCTGGATCGGCCCTCTGGCGGGCTGGTTCTTGCCTGCGGGCCGTATATTTGACACCATTCCTCCACCAGCCTTTGTGCAATTTTTCTTTTTTGATTTGTGGTCTGGCAGTATTCCTTTCCCTTTCAAGTTATTACATTGCAAGCTCATAAATATGAATATTCATATTGCCATATACTGATCATTCATCAGAGCAGCGACAAGGTTTCTGCTGAGAGAGCTAATCCCTTTTAATAAACACATACATAAAACTTAGTTGAGCCGACAACACAAAATGCCATATAAAGAGGAGGTTAGTGTTATCAGTGATAAGTGTAAGGTTATAATATCCATGCTGTACATATGATTAAATATGATGTTACTAGCCACAGAGCTGTGAATAAGCCGGTCGTTGTGATATACTGCAAACAGCTGATGAACATCAGCAAATACATGCCCAACATTAGTGCTCTGACTGAACTAATGCAACCCAACTGCTAGAAAAAATGTTGGCATTATACATTTCTGCAAACCATGGATAGGTTACGTTTGTACGTTACAATGTAGAGGATATAGTGAAACTTTTCTTTTACATTTCTTTACGATTCAACAGTGCTGCGGTTAATATGTGGTTAGGTTCAGGCACCAAAACCACTTGTGTATGGTTAAGTAAAGATTATGTTTTGGCTTAAAATACCTGCTTTTGGGGCACAAGCCTAGCAGGAATGCAGCAACATCCACATTTGGGGCACTATCCTCGATGGAAACGCAGCGACGGGTCACTAAAAAGCACCTACTTGTCACCCCCACTTTGAGCACTGGGTTGACTAACACTATGCTTTATTTGTTAAAGTTAGCATGGGCATGAGCTTCATATGCTCATCATTTCTGGTTAATTATGCTTCAATATGGAGGAAATTAGTTGCAGGTTGGCATGTGAATGGTTTTTAAAGTAAGTATTACTCTAAGCATGGTTTAGTCCTTTGTGCTTTTGTGTGCGTGCAACCTTTTATTATACAGTCCACAGTGTTATAAAACAGGTCCCTGGTCTCTCTTATAGCTCCTTTGATGTAGTGCTGAATCCACATTAGTCAGGACTTGGCCTTAGAAGAGAGGATTTGTTGGATGTTTTGCTGACATTTCTGTATAATCAGATGTGCTTAAAATACCAAAGGTGGTGCAGTGATGCACAGCAAACACTTGCATAATATCACCCGCTTGTCACACTAATACTTCGCTGCTGTGAGTTAAGTGTCACAGACTCAGACAGCTGTCTAGTCTAGGTCCTTGAAGTGTATTTTGGGATGGAAATGCTGACGGCACTCATCCCCTATTCAGACACAGAATTTATTCCGCAATTTAAAGTCATATTAAATTCAGTATTTTTGTGTAGTTGTGTACATGCATGGTATGTCAGGTGGCTAAAGGTGGAAATATGCCAAAATCTGTGTAACACTTGCTGGACAGTCTAATTCAAAATGACATTATTCATTTCTGACAACTAGCAAAACATAAAACAAAAACTGGTAGTTTACGTAGTTCAGTTGATGTTTCCCTGCAGTGTCTTTGGTGCTCTGGTGGTCTTTTGTTTCTTTGTGTAACTTGTTACGTCTGTCTCTCAAATGCTCTGTAAGCCTCTCAATCTTAGTTTTGTTCTCTTGATATCTGCCTTGTTCATCTGGTCTTGGATAGTTGTCTGTTCAAACGTATGGTGTCATTTGACTTACAAGAGCACTGCTTTGAACTCTGAAGCTTCTGGAAATCTCTGTCTAGCCATTAAAAGTGTGGTCTGATCCACGATGTGGCCCACGGGTCACGAAAAGAAAACTAAATGACTTTTACAGATTGAAACAAAGGGATTTCCTTAACAAGACATAGCTGTTCCGTTTACTGCACACACTTAAGCCTCCAACAAAATCTGCCTGCCGTCATTAGCCGTGCCCCGACTGCTACTCTCCCAGAGTGGCACTCGGGAACAGGTAATCCCACACTACCTCAGGTGAAGATTTACTGCTTCCACCACTGGGGCTCTGGTAGGCTTGGTGTCAGAGTCACTGGGAGAGCTGATTGTGTCACACAGCTGTCAGCAGCACCAAAGGGTGATAGTCTACAGCATTCTACATTGATGAATGTCACCCATTGTTTCTCTAGTACTTGCTTGATTGGGAAAACAACAAAGACACAATTATGCACATTCTTCAAGAAGTGAATTTAAGTTTCAGAGTTTGAGTCTAAAACGGGAGCACAAGGGCCCAAACACACCAAACTGGCATCAGAGAACTAGTGGCGACAAAGGCTGACTGTTTCGTCGCCTCATGTCCCCTGCGTCTTGGCCAAAAAGTTTCTCTTGAACACATCGCAAAGACAGCCAACGGTCAACTACCATGTACGTTCTGTGCTTGCATGAGAGGAAGTAACTCCATACCGGCAGGTGGAAGTAGTCTGTATTCGACATTCAAAAAGGGAAACTAGAACACTGACATGACGCTAGTTAGTCGGTTAGCACACTAACAACACAGCCTGATGTTTATATAAAAAACAAAGTATGTTTTCCCTGTTCAAGTGAACAGTAACACAAACAACTATGAACTGTTTGTGCTTAAGAGCTCAGTGTCTAAAAACAATAATCTACCAAATTTAACTGTCTCAATCTCACAGCCTCTCAGTTTAGCCATTTGTTTGCTTTTCTTACTTCCGTTTCTCTTCTCGTCCACTTAACTGAATTGAACTGTCAATTGGAGTGATTTCAATTACCGACAGGCTCCGACATGTCTGACACTGATTCAACCTGCTGGACTGGTTGAAAAAATGATGACTTGGACTGACTAGTGCTAACGGTGCAGGACACAACACAAAAACTAGGCCGACAGGTGCTCATCGACGGACCAACATTGACCAATGGCCGATGGCTTCAGGGTTATCCACACATTCACTTATTCATGGTTGCCCGCCACATTAACATCTGCTGCCACATAGAGATTTTTTTTTTATTTTTGGAGCTGAACCCTTCATTAGGAGTACTATTGGAATATATCTACTGTTTGGTTGTTAATTGCACCAAACTCCGCAAACTGCAGCTTAAGACAAAAAAAAATCATGAAGACTTCCACCTGTGCTACATTCACAAACCTGCAAAAACCTCAGACTTGGAAAGGGAACTCAGAATGATACAAGGACACACACACACACACACACACACACACACACACACACACACAGAGTCCACCCTCCCCCACCCCATCCTCACATAGATACAGTATCTATGTGAGGATGGGGTGGAGGGGGCCCTGACACACCAAGCCCAGTGTTTGCTACAGAATAAGTATCATACTTATTCTGTAGCAAACACTGGGCTTGGTCTGTCAGGGCCTTAAGTCTCCAAGTGATGCCTCAGAAACATGTGTATCAGCCTGTCTGAGGTGTTGTACCTTTGGAAAGGATACTTTTTCATACTGAGCTGACAGCTGGTGTGACCTCAATGCGGCAAGCTAATTTGATTGTGAAATTAGATATTTTCTCTGTATATATCTTTGGTTCAGCTCCAAACAATCATAGTAGCCTCCTTTCATGCACTCAGTACTGTACTGTAAATGACACTCAGGTAGGTCGATCCAAGACCACCAGCGTTGCAGTAAATTACACTCATATTTGTCACATTGTGTTATTAGAATCTCAGAGTGCATGATTTGTTGTTTCAAATCCCCTACCATCCCCTTTATCACCTCCTCTTATCCTCCTCGTTTCCTCCTGTAATTTATCCCCTCATGCATTATTTTCTGACTCATATTGTCATCAAACTTACTTGAATAAAATACAAAATACCTTGCTTGTTATTCCAACATATCATGGCTTTCTGCTCAGTTTTTTTCTGCACATTTTAGTTGATTCTCTAGAGGGATGCACAGTTGTGGAGCAAACCGACTCTCTACCCACTTCTGTTCTCACTGACTGAGACAAAACTACACAGACATGCTGCTTTTCTTTAATGTTTGTTGCTCTTCATTCCCCTTCTCTCTATAGATCTTCACAAGACAACAGAACTGCCTCAGGGATGACTGACAGAAAAAAAACATATTTGTAGGGACACAGGTGTTACAAATGACCTTTGGTGTGTATGTATGTACTCCATTGTGCATCTGTGTGCATGTTTTTGCATACTGATTGTGTGCTGGCTGCTGGCCCTTTGCAGATAAAGCCTGATCTTTTGGGGGCCCACTTGTAGTGGGCTGATATTGCCTCTCTGTAATGCCAGGGAGCTCAGGGAGCTGCAGGGACCCTTAGGCATCAGCCCAACACAATTAAGAAATGTAAGCAGCATGTGTGACTGGAGGCCACAGTGGCCACCTTGTTTATATTGTTCCCTTATAGGTTTAAATGTCGAGACCATGTGTAAAATTGTACTTAATTGAAACGTTAATGCACATTTTTTCTCACAGCTGCATTGGTGGTTTTTGGAGAGCTGTACATATTATTTTTAAATGTTGTTTAAGATAAGTTTCCCTTATTTTGAAGACGCTTCTGACCTTTTTCACCATCAAGTGTGACAGATAATTTCTTCATTCAGGCAACATTTGGGAGGGCACAGTAACTAGTCTTAGGTCTTAATCTTGCAAGTGACAACCTAGCTTTGTGCTGGTCCACCAAATTAACTTTATGTGCTCACAGCACTGAAAAAAATGTTGAAAAAGTCATCTGGAGGAGGGGACAGTGGATGACATGATACCTAGGCAAGAAGCCTGCAAAACTGCAGACCACTGTTCGAGACCAAAAAACACCAAAAACTGGTAGTAATTTAGCAAGTCGTCGCTGTGTTTCCAGCAGCTTTTTAGGCACCAAATGTGGGTGTTTTTTAGCGACCCATCACTGTTTTTCCAGTGACTTTTATAGCAACCAGTTGCTGTTTTGTTTTAGCAGTTTTCTAGGCACTAAATGTTGGTGTTTTGTAGCGACCCATTGCTGAGTTTCCTCTGGCTTTTAAGACACAAAAAGCAGCTATTTTTTTACTGAGACATCGCTACTTTTCCAGTGGGGATTGTGCCCCCCAAAGTGGGTATTTTAAGCCAAAATTGACAATAACATGTTTTTGTGCCTAAGACTAACCACACGTTAACCACAGTGTTGCTGAAACATAAAGTTTCAACTAATCTGCTACATAATAACGTGTAACTCTAACATATGTGGTTTGTAGAAAAGTGCAATGCCAACATTTTTCTTAATGATTGGGTGGACTTTGGGGAACCCCTGACTTTTCATCTAGTGCATTATAACATCCACTACTAGTTCATGACTAAATACCTGCAAAACTAATGACACTTCCATCATTCTCAGCTGTACTCTGTGTTTTGTGCTAATTATTAAATGTTGTCGTGCTTACATACTGAACTAAGATAGTGACCATGGTAAATGTTACTGCCTTATTATCAGCATGTTAACATTGTAAGCATATTAGCATGCTAACTTTAGCATAATGCTCAAAACAAAGCTTTAATTAAATTATATTTACCTTCATTATATTTTGATTGAAGGAAGAAAAAATTTAAAAGGGTATCTCAAAATTTTGCCCCAAAAAATCCCAAGCTATCTGTATGATTAGGTACTCTAGGAATAAGTGAGAATAAGGCCAACAGGCCTATTCATGGTGTGTGCATTTCCCTCATTGTTGCCTAACAGAATGACTCTGGTCACTTCCAATCTAGTGTTATTGTTAGAGACCTTCAAGCTACATTTGCACTGTGCCAGTGCAAAGAAAGGTCCTGCTTGTGCTCTTGTTTCAAACTGTGGTGCTGTGGGGTGTCACTGAGGAGCATACTGTACAGGCGGGTAATTACCTGCCTGTACAATTCAACTTTTTGGCAGCTTTTGCATTCATTAGCATGTAGCCCTTTAGCTCGGTCAACCACTTGACAGCATTAAAGGAAAAGTAGACAAAGGAAGCAAATGGAAGGAAATTTAAAAAAAAAAAAAAAACCTCAGAATGTAATAGTCAGGCAGTGGGAGGGCTTATCTCAGCAGTCCACAACCATTGAGTCAGACTGCTACCACCCAGGTAATGTGGAGCTTTTGGATGCAAAACATACAAATGTCAGCATACCTTTCCATTTTAAATGATAAGCTTGCACACTTATCAACGCCTTTTGTTCCTGACCTTTTGTGTAAGTGTGGGGGTGGTACTCTGCCTCTTAAATACTTTTCCTTTATAAGATTTTGGAAAAGGCAGTAAATACGGATTTGTGCAAACGCACAAAACCACACTACCCAGTGGATAAAATTCTCACCCATTTCACAATGCGTGAGGTGTTATCTATCTGGGTAAACACTTGTCTGTGTGGGATTTATTGGTTGCAGCGGGAGTGTAGGAGCTCATCACTCTCTTGCACAGTGGTGATTATCTGCTTTACAGGGCGATTGGCACATTAAAGCGTGACCTGCTGATGGCTGTGTAAGCCAGTGTTTGCAGCAGCATGAAAGAACCGAAAAGAGTTCCCACAGCAATAAGACAGGTAAACAGTGGATGCAGGACCGACATTAATGCCACATTTTCTTCATCATCGTGCTTCCCTCTGTCTTCACTCCTTCTCTGTTGGGTTTTATGCAGTTGCCTGTGCTTTTTGGTTTAGGATTAAAGGCGATTTTAAATTTAATCTAGATTCTGCAAATATAATGAGTCCTGTAGCTGTCTTGTAGAATCCACACCAGATTATCCAGCATTCACACAACATTGGAGGAGAGAAAAAGGAGAGAAAATAAGTGAGAGGGGTGTGTGTGGACAGGGTCGGAGGTGGGCTGGCTCGACTGTGTTGGGGGATTGGAAAGAGATGGAAGGAATGTAAGATGTGCCGAGGCATTGGAGTTGTGTACCTGGATCTCATTAGGGAGGTTTGCTTTGTCCTCTGCCTCACAGGGACTCATTGTTACACCGTTTCTTTGAGGAGGCCAGCATGATTGACATCTCAACTGTGTATCAGGGATTAGAGGTGATTTTGTGGTTGTTAGTGTGAGTATGGTTGGAGGTATTGATTCGTATTTCTATGGCTGGTGTAACGATTTCAGGGGCTGTGGTAAAATGGGCTCCAAATGGAGAACACAAAACATAAATAAATGTAAACTCCAGTAGGGTAGAGGAGAGAGAATGATGGCTCCTGTCGAGGATGGGTATCCTTTCTCTTTTGCTCATAATACCAGAGCAGGCATCTATGGGAAATACATGAAGTATAATTAGATTTTCCACTTTATTTATTTCCCTAGTCACTAATCAAGTGTACAATACATTTGGGAGCTTATGCGCTTCCTATTGTTACCTGTAGCAGCAGCAGTTTCAGACGTGTTTAAAAGTACTGATTACTGAATATAATCATTGAAATGAACACAGATTGTTTTTAGTATTGTGTCGTTGGAGCCACAGATAACACCATAATCCCTTTTATGATTCAGCCTTGAAGCTTTTCTCAAAAACGGCATATATATATTTCCTTGCAAAAACACGTTTTAAGGCTAGACATGTTTTGAAAGATATTACTTTCCGAGGATTTCACATGTCAGCATTGTTTTTTTAATTTACGATGCCTCATGGGGTTCCAACTGCTGAAACAAAAGGAAAGCATTTTATGAGCGACATGCAATTGTGTGGTAATTACATTGTCAAACTGGATTATTGTTAATACAAGGCACTTGCACAGCAATAATAATATGCCATGTCTAATTCCTTTAGAGCTGCTGCTGTTTTGATTAGTACTACTCTTTAATGCGTGGAAGGATTATTTGATGAGTTTTACTGTGGCTCTTTGTGGAGTGTTTTGTTGTAATCCATATACAGTAAGTGTCATATATCTAATACGGCAGTAAAGTATATACCTGGAGCTAATTCTCCTCTTTGCTTATGTCACCTTTACCCCCTTCTTTTTTCTCCAGGGTCTCGTCTTCGCCAGGAAGACTTCCCTCCCCGTATTGTGGAGCACCCCTCTGACCTCATTGTGTCCAAAGGGGAACCAGCCACTCTCAACTGTAAGGCAGAGGGTCGTCCAACCCCCACGGTGGAATGGTACAAAGATGGGGAGCGCGTCGAGACGGACCGCGACAACCCACGCTCCCACCGTATGCTGCTGCCCAGCGGGTCCCTCTTCTTCCTACGTATCATCCACGGACGACGGAGCAAGCCTGATGATGGCAGCTACGTGTGCGTGGCCCGAAACTATCTGGGTCAGGCGATCAGTCACAACGCATCCCTCGAAGTAGCCAGTAAGTTGTCTTGGTGTGTGTATGGTGTTAACATGTTACAGTGGTGAGAGCTTTGATAATTATTTAAAAGATTATATAGCAAATTCACCTAACATATGAATGGCCACAGTCAAAAATAAGTACAAAACTTTACCAGATTGCTATGTCTTTGACTGAGAATAACTGAGAAGCTATCTCTCATACCCAGACATGATATACAGATATGCAGATAATCACTGTCTGCGCTCTGTTAAGCATTTTAATTGATTTTCCAGTCTCTCAATGTGCATGATGATAGCAAGGATTTTAATATCCATCTTCAAAGAAAGTAAGCAACTTCTTTGAAAATGTTAAAGTCTGGAAAATATGTCCTCAGTGTAACCTTATCTCCCACTGAAAGTAAGAATAGAAAAAAAAAACTTTTTCATAGGTGGAAATACTTTCATTTTCACCAAAATGTGTCACAGTCTTTATTATATTTACATATATTTATAGACTTAAAGATGAGGTTGATAGCTTTTATAAACAATGGCTTTTCATATTTACTGAAACTGTACTATATTCATACAGCACTAAATGACACAGATAATCTGTAAAAAAAAAAAAAAAAAAGAAAAAAAAAACCTTTCTGCATGTGAGCGAAAACAACCAATCAGAGGTGAAAAATCTCTAACGCAGCTGTCAATCATGTTGATCACTGCTCAGGAACTGCAGTCAGACTGACAAACCAGGCAGCACTGGTCAAATATGAATCAAGACTGTTGAGCCGGCTGGTTGGTGGTGCTTGGTACTTCGGTTTACTATTTCTAACATGGTGGCCAGGTCACATACTTCTCATTTTACAGCTAAACAGTACACTAAAATATGTTTCCAAAAACGTTTGAGGTAAGAAAAAGGCCATGCAGTAAAAGAATCTTTCATTCATATTTGATTAGTGCTGCCTTGTTTGACAGTTTGATCACAGTTCACAAGCTGTGATTGACATGATTGACAGCTGGATTAGAGACTCCTTGCCTCTGATTGGATGTTTTCAGTGCACAGCGCTAGAACCTAGCAAATGCCATATCAAGCAGTATGAAGAGGAGGAAGGACATGATTTTATTTTTCATAGACTATTGCCCCGTTTCCACCGAGCAGTATGGTACAATACAGTTCAGTTCGGTATGCTTTTTTTTTCCGTCTCCACTGTGAAAAGTTGTGGACGGTACCGATTGAACCATTCCATACCGTTACCATTTTTGATACCCCTTCTGTTGGGGTACCTAGCACACAGATCTGGTAGTCAGAGAAAAAATAACTTAATTCACTCAGCTGACTGGCAGCAACTTTTAAGGTGGAATGTTAACTTGTAATGTTACTCAATGCATTAGGTGACGTCGTGAATCAATCAACACAACCTAAATATTTCATATAACAACTTTGACCATTACTTAAAGGCGCTGTATGTAAGAATGTGGCCAAAACGGTTACTGCACTCAAATTCAAAATACTGCCACGAGTCGTGTCCGCCCCCCCTCCCCTACAGATTTGAGGTTGCTGGACAGCGGCATGCTGGAGACTGATTTGTTTGCCCACAGCGGCTGCTGTGGCAGGGCTGCGTTGCTGCATCCTTGATCTTCGGTTTTCCAGCGGACCGTTCGAGCAAGTCCGGCTTCTCTGCTGCTAACGCTGCTGCCGGGATACAGCTCATGAGGAGCCGGCTGCTAATGCTATGTACCGGGACACTGCTAATGCTGCTTGCCGTGCTGCTGTAGTTCAGTCGTAACTGTAACTGATGCTGAGATTCTACTGACTGTGTGACTGGTAGACGGCGGAGGGAGGCGCAACAGGCCAAAACACAAATTCAAAACATAAACACGATTTGCAGACTGCAAAAAAATTTTTTAGATGCAAATATTCTGGCTGTACTATTGTTGTCGGTGAGATCAGTATGTTATATGAACATTATTCCTTAGTCTCTGTGACATATTAGGATGATTTTACGACTATTTTCTTTAGATTTCTTACATATAACTCCTTTAAGTTTTTAATGACATACACAAATTAGTTTCGGCCGGGTCATGTGGACGGCATATATTGTAATCCTCACTTGGAGAAAACAAAAGGGGTTGCGGAGCGTCAGGCTACGGCAACAATAAACCCCTGAGCTTGTCTGAGAAGGACTACATGCACAAACCTATTTACAGGGCGAAACCTATTTTTAAATATCCCATGTAGAGACTCTCACTGTAGCCTGTTCTATTTTGTTCTGAAAATGTTGCCGTGCAGCCTTGTTCTGTGGACAGTTAATGAGGTGCAGACTTCCATCTGTGTCACCAGTAATGAGGAAATACAGTGAGTGCTGGACGGAGCAGTGAGTGACAACAACCCCGCCCACATTTAAGAGCCATGTCTGAAGGGTTACTTCTGGTTCCAAAGGTACCATACCGAAAGTGTTTGGTGGAAACGGGGCTTATCTGTCAGGAAATTCTTTCAGAAAAATGTGACAGTTTCAGCAAATATAACACAAATTTGTTTTCATAAAAGTTACCAACTGTCACTTTAACAACAAATTACCATTGATCTTATTATATGTGAAATATAATGTGTAACTATAAAAGCCTGTTTTATTTTGTTACCTTCCTTCCAGTATGGGTCATTTTTATGGTTGAGGGACAGGTGGATTTTCACGATGCAACCCACCTGTCAGACATGCAGCAGCTGTGTGTCTGCTTTAGTCCCCACAGTTTAAACAAGTGCTGAATGTGTTCCCAACAGGTGACAGTGTCACCGAACTCGCTTAATCGTAGAGCTCTAAGTGTCAAGCTGGTGCTGCTGCCAGTTAAACAGCCTTACACTGCAGTATGTCTCAGGCACGAATCTGTCAGTTTGCATGCAGCAGTCAAACGTGTGTGTGTGTGTGTCTGTGTGTGTGTGTGTGTGTGTGTTAGCTAGAGTGATGGAATGAAGCAGACAGAGGACAGGGGGCAGAGGGCAAAAGGTCAGGGCTTGTGACCATCAGGATAGGGTAAGCGCAGCTGGCCAGTGAGCCTCTATGGGACACAGGTTCTGCAAGTCCTAAAACACTGGAATTTGGTAAACAACATGAGTAAAAACTGCACTGAAAAAAGGAAGTCTTGGTGACAAGGATTAACAACAGCAGCCATGCCCTCACATACTCTGTAGCTCCGAATCCTTTACTGTCCATCCCCAGCTCATCTCAGCTGTGTCAGCTTGCAGAGCTCTGCCCAGGCTCGGTCTCCTGGGCAGATATTTCGCAAAGGTTTTAGAATAATAATACCCCCTCTAGTATCCGTTTCACCCTTTGAATTATAATGAAAGAGATGGTCAAACGGTATCACGGTAATGCTAGATCAGCACTCCAACCCTGAGAAGCTCAGCCCTCTAGGGGGAGAGTTTATTACTCGGAGTTCACTAAATTTACTGTCAGGTTTTAAGGTCGAGGGAGGGGGAACACAGAGAGGACTTGTTGAAGCTGCCTGGATGAGTTATGTCTCCCTGCTTCATCCTTCAGAGGTCACACAGATTCATGGGTCACCCTGGGGCTGGATAGTAAAACAGAACCCCCTTTGGCAAATGCTGCTGAGTTAGGGAGTTTATAAGAGGACTGAGAATCTGGGGAGTGTTAAAACGAGGCTTGACCTCACTCTGTCAATAGACCAATGTGTCAGATCATTTGTCTGGTCTTGTTAATGTGATAGTTGTTTATTTTGTGTAGTGTTTAATTGCTTAAATGTTGCTTTGACTGAAGAGCACTGTATTCAAGATAATGACTGGGTTTTGAGCTGACGTGTTTTGGTTATTCTTTTGTGCCATACACAGTAAGCCCATGTTTTTGAATAGTTTGTTTTGACAAACAGCCTGAGTATCATCATGTTTCACTTATTATATTTGTCCCTCATAAATTCACTCAGGAAATAAAACTCAGATGGCACTCACAATAACAGAGCACATTCATGGATTGCAATCATTTTCCAGGAAGAGTAGCCACAATTGATGCATCATAAGTACTTACCCCCCCATATTCATAATGATTATTTATCAAATGCCCCCCAAAGCGAAAAGAAAACAAATTTCCTCCCCTCAATATTCACTTTAAAACCAACTCCAAAATCCACTGGATGTTCACTAAACGCCTCCTGCTTCATGTAGGTTTACAACAACAGCTGTGCACAGCTCATGAGCGCATGCCAAAGTTTTTGGCTGCTCTGTATCTTCTGCCTGCCATGCACAGTTGATCACTCACTAATACACAGGTAAAACACAGTTTAAATCGCAGCATCACATCTACACCTGTTGAATAGAAACAGGTGTGTTATAGCTCTTGAACACATGTGGTTGGGTGTATTTCAGTGTAACAGGTTGGAGGATGATCTGACGTTCACTTTATCAATAAACTGTGTTGCTGTGTAGCAAACAAACACAGGACTTTAACCCAGCAGACCGCTGTTTGTGTCCAGTGGAAAATGTGGAATAGTTAAGGTAATGACGTGACATGGAAATTGACATGTCCGAACCTTACACTGGAGGGGTATCTGGAGCATCTTAGTTTGAAGCATAGAGTCACTGACCAAGCTGCCGTATCAGAGATTCACCGATCCAGCTTGTTCAGTTTCAGTATCGATCCCGATGCTGTGGCTTTGAGTATCAGCCGATACCTGATACCGATCCGATACCATGGTTGACCTAAAAAACTATATACCTTTACATGTAGAACAGAAAAAACTAGAGGCATCAGGCATTGATGACTACACAGTTCTTTCCTAAGATAAAATGAAACAAGATGAAACAGATTAATGCAATGATGAACTTTTTATTTTTAACAAAAATAAACAATTGTGCAACAGCAGTTGAAATAGTGTGAAATACCTCCACACAGCAGATTCTCTCCTTTGCTCAATGACGTATGACATAGCTTGCATCACAATAGATTTAAAGGGAAAGGATTGCCTCAGGTATAGGTTGCATTTTCCGATACCAGATTCATCAATTTTGATGATATTGGGGCCGGTATTTGATCCAGATATCGGATCGGTGCATCCCTATGCCGTATTTAACGCGTTGGAAGTGAGAACGTGTTGTTAGGTGAGTGTGCATTAGGATGCAAATAGCAGCTACTAAAGACACAGCCTTGAGCAACATTTACCTTTAGCCATTAGGAGCCGTGTCCACCAAAGTGTTTTTTTTTTTCCTGAGGCCAGCATATTTCTTTAATTCTTTGCCAAAGTTTTATCTGAGTGCTGAGGGTTGTAAAATGTTCAACTTAATGTATAATGCTGCACTTTCGCTGTTACTTCTTACAAAGCTGTTCAATCACAGTGGGGGCAGGACAAAAACCACAAAGAGAAACTATCACATCTCACATGTACAAGTGCTGAACAACAACAATGGAGGACCAGTATGTGAATATACTGTATGTATATGTTTCCTCTTACGTACCCACACAGACTGTGAGTCTGTCCTCTCTCCCCACGTACTTCAGCTTAACCTTCATCCAGAGCAAGTACTCTACCTTGCACAGACATTTTTACTCCCACGGATATTCTGTGTCATAGCAACCAAATGCAAGCAAGCAGGCCCAAAGCATCTCAGCTGCAAAAACGCTGCGCCTCCAAAGAGCTCTTGGGCACTCCCAGTTTTTGAGGGTTTGACCCCAAAGTGAGCACTTCACATTTCATACAGTGTTATCATCAGGTCAACATTTTAATGTGTCCAGTACGTAAGTTTATTACTAAATAACTGTAAAAATATGACATTCAGTGCTGATTGGCAAAGGCTAGCATGCTAACATGCTAGATTAAGAACTGGGAACAAGGACATTAGCGTTTAACTTAAAGCATTGCTGTGCCTCAGAACAGCCTCACAGAGCCAGTAGCACATGTGGAGTTATAGTCTAAGATGCACACACAGTAAAAAATAGAATATACTCTGTTTATCAAAAAAATCCTAATTCAGTGTTTCCACGTAGGTATTCCTCCAGTGCAAAAGGTATAAGGGCATTATTCAGTATAATAAATATTCTATGCTCTGCACCTGTCCCTAAAAATAAACATTTAAACAGTCATAATTGATATACATGATCGGCTGTCACTTTATATAATATGATGTGTTCATGCACTCAGCTACACAGGAAGGGAAGACACTGCAGCACGTTGATTAGAGTCCCACAGAGCATTAGTCATTTGATTTCTTATCGACAAAGTAAATGTGAAAGCTACAGTGGAAAATTAATCACTTATAAAAGCTTCAACTCAATTCCACATGAATTTACGGGATTATAGCTTTTTCTACTGTCGCTTTGATTTAAGCGAAGTAAGGGAGAGATGATGAAAAGTGGGGAGATGGCTGACAAAAGACAGGCTGACAGGCTGAAAGTGATGGGAACAGGAAAGGAGTGACGGAGACAGACGGGAGGAGAAGAGAGCGGGGAAGAAGTGTCTGTCCTTCAAGGCACAGAAGTGAAACTAGTTTGCAGAAAATTGAGGCGACGTGGTAGAGACAGTGACAGATGTAGTATGTGCTGGTGCCTGAAGCGTGACCACGGGGTTGAAATACTGTGTAAGCACACACAACATGCTCGCAGACACACACACACACACACACACACACAAACAGTCTACTGGAAGTGAAAAGGATGAAATGAGAAAAAAAGGAAAAAGCACATATAACTTAGTTCCTATCCAATAAATGTCACTGAAGACACTCAGCATATTTTTTCCTGCCTGCGGGGACCCTAGAGGACCCTGGGAAATGAACATATGTCCTATTGACCTCAGCCACTTGATTCAATCATGGAGCGCTTTATTGAGGTGAAGGCAAAGTCACAGCCCGTGTACTCTAAAGGTTATTGGATAGTAGACCTGTTTTTAGGTTCAGTAAGGGAGAAGAATAAATGATATTCTTAAACTAATTGGACACTGCCATTTGCTAGAGGAAAGTGAGGCTTGTGTCTGAGCTTAAGGTTAGCCCACAATACTGCAATGATGAAGTAATGAACCACAGGGAAAGACAACAATACTGCCACATCACATGTCATGCATTAGAGCCTATAAAGAGAAAGGCAGAAACATCCCCTCTGATTCCTCCTGATAGTTTGTGTTTTTATTTACATGTCTCTCAGATACATTTGGCCCATCACACATAGGATTACAAGACGCAGTTGCCAAAGCCAGAAGGAAAAAACATCAACCATAACATTATATACACTATATACACTAAACAGAAATTTAAAAGCAGCACTTTTCTTTTTGCTCCACTGATTCTCAGGTTTAAGTTAAAGGTCTAAGACTTTTTAAGCACATAAGACTTATTTCTCCCAAATTTTGTACACAATTTTTTTTTTTTTGACTGATGGATTTTCTGCTAAATTCTCAGAATTGGAGACATGTTATGGCAGTGAGATGCACACTTAATTGATGGGCAACAGCTCTGGTGGACAATCCTGCAGTCAGCATGCCAATGGCACGCTCTTTCAGAACTTCTGTGGCACTGTGCTGTGTGATCAAACTGCAGATTTTAGAGTGGCTTTTTATTGTGATCAGTCCAAGGCAAACCTGTGAAATAATGATGCTGTTTAAACAGTATCCTGATATGCCACACTTGTCAAGTGTATAGATTATTGTGGCAAAGGTGCAAGTGCTCAATAAAATTTTACCAATGTTGTGCACAAAATTTGAGACAAATAATTGTACGCCAAAAAAATAAGAAAAAACGTTTGTATTTTATGTGTAGAGCTTTGATCCTCTGCCTAAAACTGATTGGGACTGACTTGACCTGCTTGGTTTGGGGTTAATTCCCAATTTCTCTCTCTTTTTTTTTTTTTTTTTTTTTTTAATGGGATGTGTTGCCAACCCATCCTGACTCCCGACTATCATTAATAAGAAGAAATTTAATATAATCTCTATATAACATATAAGGTATATGGCAGTTTTTTGGCTGTGCTGAACATTCGGGAGATGAAGGCACAAACGTTGGAGATCCTGTCAGATATGTTTGTCACCACAGTGAAATGATTTAAGTTGACTTTAGCTTGTAGTAAATGTTTCAAAATAAGTAGACAGAAAAATAAATAAATAAAATAAAATTACATTGGGAATTTATGGAAATTTAATTGAGTGCCTAAAACTGCTGCCGTGGTCTGGGCTCAGGCTTGGACAGAAACTATGTGGGTTCCTGTAGCATCAGGCAGGATATTTTGAGCCCTGTATCTCAAAAGTACAAAATGGGGTGAAAGATCAGGGGTTTTTTTTTTCCAATAAATTGATCACTGACACTTGGGATCAATTTTATTTCCTCCCATTTTTATTTTCACATGTACCACCCTATTGCATGCACAACTTTTTTATTTATTTATTTATTTATTTTTTAATAAGCTACAATATCCTGTTTTTTCCCCCCCCAAAAAAGGTTAAGGCCAATTTAACTTAAATCTGGACCTGTTCTCAAAATTAAACAACCTCTAGTTTTTAAGCTTTTAATGCATCCTCCATGTATGAAAATCTGTTCATGTTATATAGCTAAACAAATTCTTGTGGGGTTCCCAGTAAAATTTACAGCAGACAGTAACAGAAGAAAAAAACATATCATATAATAACATTATAATAGTATAATAACACACAATAACATATCAGTGGACAAATAGTGGACAAATCTACTTTAATACCAGATTTCAACTGGGCACATACGGATGCTTCTTAGATCATTTATATAAAACATACATCTTCATACTGTATCAATATTTCAGTATCCTAAATGTATGCAGTTTTTCTATTCATATCTTGAAAAGGGAAATCCAGGGGGAGGCGTGATGGCTTGTGGTAACAACATGAATGTATTAACATGATGGACATGTTCATCATAACACCACACTCTCTGATGTGGATCATGGGATATGCGCAGCTCAGTCAGACTGTGAGATTGACAGCTTAAGGTGGGACCTCTGGTCCATCTCCCTGTCTGCTCCTTTTTGATTGTAATCTTATGTTGGAAACAAGCGGGTGAAGGAGATGTACGAGGCAGCGAAGAGAGAGGCAGATTCTCAGAGGTCACGTTTCCCCTCTACCTGGCCCTATCCATTAACTAATGGCTCCCCACTTCAAATGGCTGTCACCGTCACTGACAGCATCCTGTCTGTAGTCACTCCGGATAAAAGCAATGAAAGATCCTAAGTGGCAGAAGAGCGGTATGTCTCAGGAAAGTTGTCATTTTCTCTCCATAAGGATGAGGTGTGATATTGTTTGATAGACAAACACTGACACATTGTAAATGCTCTTCATCCACAGCCACAAAGTCTGATATCAGTGTTTACTTCCAATTGCCTGTGACAGTCTGCAAACGTTGTGCTAGCCTCTTGTTCCTCATCCTGTTTTCGGCCTCCTTGTTCTCTCCCAGTTGGCCTATGGTTAGATCAGTCAGCGAGTAAGTATCACACTCCGGGGACAGCTGGTTTGTGTTTACAGTCTGGAGACTGGGGCGAGTGCACTGCAAGTATTGTCTAAACAATTTTAGTCGCTATATTCCCCTCGGCTCAGCGTTTCCAAGAGCCAGATTTGTGCCAGGAGTGTCAGGACGCAGGGAAAGAGTTTGTTTGGCTTGCAGCGGTTCTGTGAAGGGAGAGGAGAAAGGAAGTATTTAAGAGCTCGTGACAGAGACCATATGGCTCCTGGGTGTGTGGCAGTATTATCAGAATGTAAAGGTGTTGCTTTTGTGTGTGTCTGTACATTGTGTTAGGACTGTGATATGTGAAACAACAGTTGCTACTTTGACAGGAGTGAGAGGACTGACCTTCACATCTTTACAGTCTCTGTCAGATGATGGAATTATACCATTAATTATAACTCCCTTTGGGGTTTTTTTACACTTTCTCTGGCAAAATGAGCTTTCATTTTGCTACAAGGATGTATTGTAGCCTTGTCAAGAAAATAAAAGAAACATCCAGCCTTATGCATGATAATAAGCAGGCAGGCATTGTGAATTATGTGCACTGTTGAAGATTTCTTTACATTACAGTCATATGAAGCCTGATTTATTGGCTGTGTTGTGTGTGTTGTGTGTGTGTTTCCACTTTTCTGTGCTTATCTTTGGAGAATAAGTTGCTGATGAGGAGAGACAGATGTAAACTTTTGTGTATGGCAGGGATCATCAGCTACCTTTGTCCAAGGGCCAGAATTTTTCTCAGCAGACACTGTGGGGGCTGGAGTGAGTGTTTAATTTAATTAGTAACTGTGTAATAATGTAATACAATTGTTTTAATTATAAAATAAAAGTAAATAAACAGGAACTAAAATAAAAAAAAACCTAAACACAATGTCAAAAAAGAGCATGTGGAAAAAGAAAGTTTAAATAAAAGCATGGGGGGAAAAAAGTCATGAGTTTGTCCCCGTTGTTGCATGAACATATGGCACAAGCTGCTTTCCATTTATAAGAGACAATAAAGATATGGGTCGATCAACCACCTGAACACAGAAACCTCCACAAGAGAAGGTGGGAGGTGGACTATTGCACACAATGTTTCTCTAATGGGCTGTGGGCTGATAACAAGGTGGATTTATAAAGTACCTGTGGGTCAAATGCACATATTTTGGGGTGGTAGATCACAAAGAAATTATGTCTCAATTTTTTGTAACTTAAATACAAGGGGAAAAAAGCAAGATATCATAAATACCAGAACACATGTTTTCCTCCTCAAATTCTATGACTTCACTAATATTGGTGGAAGCTTTGGCAAGCTGTATGTGGCCCGCGGGCCGCCAATTGACTATTGGTGGTGTATACTATGCCCCTGTCTGCCCATATGTGGGTGACATTAAGCACATGCTTTGGGTATCCCTTCAATTCTTCTGCCCCCCCGACACCGCACCACTCCGAATCATGTTGCATATTATTTTGTCGCGGGTAATGTATTCAGCTCTGCTCGTTGCTGGGGAGACACTGTTTGGCTCGGCCCATTTCCCGCGACACTAAATCTTTTCCCCATTTCCCGCACTGAACCTTAGTGCTGGTTGCATTTCCCTGCAGCCTCGGAACAGCAATGCAGCCAAATTTTATCCATTTCCGATAAAGTCCCACACATACTGTGTCGTGTTACTCGCTGATGTCATGTGTATTTTATTCACTCATTTGCTGATTTATAACATGGCAAGAGAAACTTCCCAGAGGGCCAGATAACCTGCACTTGTGCTTCGTTGCAGAAGAGTTTCGAACAACTGAAATTAATTAACAGTGAAAACCCATCATCAAGTCACAACTTGCAACAATCCCTATAATGACATACACTATGATATGTCTACTGTGCCCTATATTTTACTTGTGAATTTGTCAGTGTGGAAGTATTAAGGGCTTACAGCATAGTTGAGTAATCCTGCTGTCACTGAGAGAAGAGGGATGGTTGTGCATTTGCTGAGATATTAGCCTTATCCATCCTCTATCTGTCACTCTATAACGCCACAGTCAACAGCACCCACCAGCCATATCTGGGCTCAGGCTTAATGCTATCTTCCCTGGGGGGTCAAAGGTTGTGTCACTTTTTCATTTCAACCTTGTGTCAGTTTTCATTCGCCAAAGCTTTCCGCCTGCTCTCTGAATATCTGCTTTGTGTGGTATCATTTCATCCAGTAAAAGTTAGCTGCAATTCTGTAAAAAAAAAACAAGCTCACTACAACTCTGACAGTCCCTTCAGGGCGTGAAAATGAAAAATGAACACTCTCCCAGATGTGCACTGTGTGGTTTGATGATTGTTTGTTGGTGTTTATGATTGAAATGCCAGCTTTTTAGACTATCATTAAGCTAATCAAAATTCTTATGTTATCTAGAAGAGGCGGACACTTTGCTTTGTGACTGCCAACTATAATGAAATATTCTGAATGAACACCAGACAGCCAAATTGCACAGAAACTAAACTCAGTGTTTGTTTTGCAGTAATATATTCAAACAAATCTTTTTTCTCAATCGACATTCACACTTTGCTTAAAGCTGGAGTAGGCAGTTTTTTGGACAAGGCAAAGAAAATGGCAGAATTTGAAAATACAGCCCCCCTCCTGCAGCTCTCCCCTCTCTGTCCTAAGCCCCTCCCACCAGACAAGCACAGGCAAACTCACGCACTTCATATAGTAATCTGTATGAGTCCAAGTCATTTATTTCATTTATCCTGATTGTGATTGTGATCCTGATGCTATTATATAGTGGCAATATTATTAAAATTACCATCCTGTTTTCATGCAAACCTGTGGGCCTGTAAAGCCCTTTGAGATGACACACTGTGATTTGACACTCTAGCTAGCTACATAAACATGACAACTTGAATGAGCTTCAGCTGTAAGCCTTCGGAGCAACATTATTTCTCCATCTCTGAAATGCTTTGCTAATACTTACACGTTTTATTGCGTTCATCATCAGACTCTCCTTTAGGCTCTCCGATAAGTCCTTTTCCTTTTTTTGCAGAACTTTCTGCCAATAAATCAGGTTTTCACCATCTAAAGGGATGAACACCTCATCTACATTCATAAAACAGGCAACAGGAATGCCCTCTTTCTGAAATGAACTGTGATTGGCCAGTTTTGTCATAGGTTGGATTTTCCAAAGCCTGAAAACAGAGCCAAGAGGAGGTGTCTAGTTTTTTCTCAGACCTCTTGAATTACAACATGCTGAAGGCTATTATGGATTTTTTTGCCCAGTGACATAAAAAAAAAAAAAAGCTTTAAAAGCCTACCCCAGCTTTAAAAAAGTAAAATAATGCTATTAGATTTGAATGCTTGGATTGCTCTTGGCTTACAGCAGTGCTCTTGTCAATGTAGTCGCTCCATAGGCACAGGAGGCTTTTCATCTCATATACAGAACTTAAACTCAAATTATCATTGCTAATGTCAAAATCAAGACACTATACAGCTAATTCAATAATTGAAATTGACGATAAAATTAGTGTGCATGAAATGTTGCAAGGCAGAATAGACCTCTGTATTATATACAAAGAGATTCTTGGCTGGTGCAGTTAGGCCAATGTCGAGTGAAAGAAACAAGATAAAACTGGATGTTTTGTTTCCACTACAGCATACATATTTGCATGGTAAACCACATGTCATGTTCTTCTTTTAGGAAAAAAATCTGAAACTAAAAGGGAAACATATAAATGTTAGATTTTTTTGGTTTCCTGGGGTCCGTTTCACAAAGCAGGTTTAGTGAAAACTCTGAGTCTGTTAACCCTGAAATGAGGGAAACTCTGGGTTTTCTGTTTCAGAAAGGGAGGTAACTTAAACCAGAGAAAGCGGAGTAACTCCAGCCCGTTTCAGAAAGAGAGGTAACTGAAGCTCGGTGTCAGTTACTATGGCAACTGACTCTGTGAACCTAACCTGGTCGGGAGCAGGTTTTCTTCAATGAACCTCGAGTTTCTAGCTGTCTCCTCCCTCTTACGCCACACACGCAGTGTGATTCATTCATTCATTCCTTTAGTGTCGCACGGGTTTCAGCGAGTTTGATCATCTGTCCTCAAGGTAAAGTTGGATCCTAAAGTGTGTTCTAGTTCTAAATCTACTTTTTTTACCATGGCATTTTTATGATATTTTTAGGCCATATTATCTATTTTTTTTTTTTTTTTTTTTGTATTTTAAGGCCCTTTTTTTTTTTTTTTTTAATTTATTTTATTTATACATTCAATTACATTTTTCATGATGCTTTTATGGCCTATTATACTATGATATTTTTATGCCAATCTATACTTTGACTTTGCATACAGTACAGGCCAAAAGTTTGGACACACCTTCTCATTCAATGCGTTTTCTTTATTTTCATGACTATTTACATTGTAGACTCACTGAAGGCATCAAAACTATGAATGAACACATGTGGAGTTATGTACTTAACAAAAAAAGGTGAAATAACTGAAAACATGTTTTATATTCTAGTTTCTTCAAAATAGCCACCCTTTGCTCTGATTACTGCTTTGCACACTCTTGGCATTCTCTCCATGAGCTTCAAGAGGTAGTCACCTGAAATGGTTTCCACTTCACAGGTGTGCCTTATCAGGGTTAATTAGTGGAATTTCTTGCTTTATCAATGGGGTTGGGACCATCAGTTGTGTTGTGCAGAAGTCAGGTTAATACACAGCCGACAGCCCTATTGGACAACTGTTAAAATTCATATTATGGCAAGAACCGATCAGCTAACTAAAGAAAAACGAGTGGCCATCATTACTTTAAGAAATGAAGGTCAGTCAGTCTGGAAAATTGCAAAAACTTTAAATGTGTCCCCAAGTGGAGTCGCAAAAACCATCAGGCGTTACAACGAAACTGGCACACATGAGGACCGACCCAGGAAAGGAAGACCAAGAGTCACCTCTGCTTCTGAGGATAAGTTCATCCGAGTCACCAGCCTCAGAAATGGCAAGTTAACAGCAGCTCAGATCAGAGACCAGATGAATGCCACACTGAGTTCTAGCAGCAGACCCATCTCTAGAACAACTGTTAAGAGGAGACTGCGTGAATCAGGCCTTCATGGTCAAATAGCTGCTAGGAAACCACTGCTAAGGAGAGGCAACAAGCAGAAGAGATTTGTTTGGGCCAAGAAACACAAGGAATGGACATTAGACCAGTGGAAATCTGTGCTTTGGTCTGATGAGTCCAAATTTGAGATCTTTGGTTCCAACCGCCGTGTCTTTGTGAGACGCAGAAAAGGTGAACGGATGGATTCCACATGCCTGGTTCCCACTGTGAAGCAGTAATCAGAGCAAAGGGTGGCTATTTTGAAGAAACTAGAATATAAAACATGTTCACATGTGTTCATTCATAGTTTTGATGCCTTCAGTGAGAATCTACAATGTAAATAGTCATGAAAATAAAGAAAACGCATTGAATGAGAAGGTGTGTCCAAACTTTTGGCCTGTACTGTACATATATATATATATATATATATATATATATATATATATATATGCCCTACTATACTGTGTATGATATGTTTAAGCCATACTATATGTTTACTTTTTTATGGCATTTTTATGCTATACTATACTATGACATATTTTGTGATATATTTATGCCATGGGGATAATGCACACTGAAACAGCCGCTGAATGATATTTACTGGTAAACATGATTAAAAAGAGGCACCCCCACTATTATGCTGAAGTCTTACCTGTTTGAACGATGTCTTTATATTTCATCTTGAGCTGCTTCCACGTTCTTTTTCGCCGGTGGGATTGTATCAACGTGAACTAAATTTTAGCTTTAACACCATTCCACCTGTTTGCATCTGTAGCCTAATATTATTGTGATTGCATAAATGTATAAAATAAATTTAAAATTAGGCATTGACTCGAGCAGTAATTTTCTCCCACGCCGACTCCCGTTCCTTCGCTGCTGCAGCCGTGTTACTCTTCTTCCTGAAAACAGCTTCAAATTCGCTGTATGAGCACATTAAAATATCCAACTCCAGAGGAGTAAAAAATGCAGACCTTTTCTTGTCGCTTGTTGCCATGGTGAATCGTGGTATCGGGGCTCCATTGATGACGGCTTTTTAAAGTCGTGGTGCACGCGCTTAACTCAGAGTGAACAAACTCTGTGTTGATTGAACCGATTGAAATCACCTGTTCTGAAACCCGTAACCCAGAGTTTCCCATCTCAGAGTTACTCAACTCAGAGTTCAGGGTTAGGCTCAGAGTTTGTTGAACGTCCTTTCTGAAACGGACCCCTGATGGCCCCTTCTTGACATAAATTCATCTGAATACCATTTGTACTCCTTCTATGTAGAGCAGAGGAGTCCAAACCTTTTTTTGAATGGAGCCAGAACAGATAATGTGAAAATACCTGGAGGCCTGCTGCTTTTCCCTTCAAACACATTATTAAGAAAAGAATCCCATACAAATGGGACAAATGCAACTGTTTTATCTTGTGAAAAAGTATTGAGCTTTCCACTGCTCCTGAAAGCAGCTAACAAGCAGCTTTTCTGCTAACTAGCCGGAAATGTCTGCTGTTAGGTAACTGTTTCTTTGCTTGTTTACCGCCTGTTTATGAAAACACATTAGTTCAGATTAACCAATATTGTATGTTGGGCCACCTTTGGAATAACAGGCCGTGAGCCATTTAAAATTGCTCCACTGGCCACGACTGGACCCCAGGCCTTTATTTTGGACATGCCAGATGTAGAGGGAGATGGCTTGTAAGCTTACCTTTTCTATAATAAAGTTGCTGGGGCTCTTCGTGCCAATTAGTGTCACTCAAACATGTACATGCCCCTCCAGTGGCTTAAAAATATTTCTGATATTTCCTTAAATAATAAATGAAATAACATCTGATATTCTTTCTTTTTAGAAACAAATAAAACTATTGAACTACTGAGAGCTGAATCCCATCTGCATAGTAATGAACAGAGATGCTATTATGAAAAATGATACGGTGAAAACCTAATACTGATTAAACATTATACTCTAAACGTGAGCATTGAAGCACACCATAAATAATGTGGCTGATGAAAAATGTCAAATCAGATAATTCTGAGAAACATTGCAGGTAAATCTGAGAAATACTATGCTTTGGTGAATACTGTATCTCAGTACAGTGCTTAACAGAAATTACACAGAGAGAGAAGCAGTCACAGACACTTGGAATCAGAGATATGAGCAGTTGCCAATGCAGCAGCAGAGTAATGCACTGTTTATGCAGTATTGTTCCTGCTGCTTCCTCACCACAACCAAAGATTCTGGTATCTTCTCTAATAGGCTGCAGATGTGGTGATTTATAACATGCAGCGGAATAGGGGACAAAGAGTGAGAGAGAGGGTTGGTTCCTCAATGGAAAGCTGAATAATGAGATGAACATTTCCAAGGCACTACAACCATTCCTGTGCCTGCCTGGCTGTCAGTTCTGCATCTCCTATTTTCTGCCATTTCCCCCTCCTCCTCCTCCTCCTCCCTCTCCTCCCTCTCCTCCTCCTTCTGGAGCATCTCTTCATCTCTTTCCTGTGGGAATACTTTGGAATGTGCAGACAGGTTTGTGATGGAGCTGCTGTTGTTGAAGCTGCTCACTGAAAGCTTTGATGACCAGTGATGTGTTCCCCATTATTGTCATATGCACTGTATACAAATTGCATGTATGTCGATCTGTGTCAGGTGCACAGTATGCAGAGACAGACTGTGAAACAAGGGTGTGTCTGTGTGTTTTTCATGCTGATGCTGCCTTATTCTTAAAAACTAGTGCTATTGTTGATGTTAATATTGTTTCATGTGTAAAGAAAATCTGAAATAATTTAAATTAGATACATTTTTCAGCACCTGGAAAAAAAGAGTACCAAACATTGTGTCTGAACTTGCCTCGCATCACCACACTGACACTTTGAGGGGCTGTGCTTTTCCTGCCTTTTATCATTTGAACATCATCAGCCTTTTGTGATGTTGACATTGCAGAATTCAAATAAGCAATTTCAATATTTTTCCAATTAATTGTGTTGCTATGCATGGATGTAGTAATAATTAATATTCACAATCTCTGTGTTTGCTTAGCTGGCAGCTTCCTTCCACACACCAGAAACTAAATTCCTTTTTTTCCCGTGTTATCAAGGCCAATATTCAAGGTCTCAGTTTTACTATGCGAGACACAGAAGGTGAGATGAATGAGAGCCTTCTCCAATCTACTTCTATAGCAATCTACTATGTATCTACAAGTACCATTACAGTAGACGTTTACAAGTAGACTTTCCATTCCACTCATTTTCTCAAATATATGAAAGTATATTATCTTCAAATGCCATAGAATATGAAATGATGGAATATTTTATTATGAAAAACTCTGTGCCAATAAAGCCATCCTCCGTGTTTGCACAACCTCGCTCAATCTCTGTTTTCCTCCGTGGAAAAGTCCCTTTACTGTTCCTCCCAGACTTCCCAAGGCTATTGCGAGATGTAACAAAGAAGACAGCATGAGATGAGGCACTGGGAGCTGAAGGAGTGGATAAATCTGAGAGGTAAAGGAAAACCAAGAGACGTCGAAGAGGGACTGGAGATAATTAAAAGGATTTTCAGAGCGATATAGCCCTTAGCACTGGGACTTTTCATTCATTTACACACATTTAAATGCCGCTCCTCACACGTACATTTAAATCAGATAATGCACCTATACCCAAAGATGTGTTGTTGTTGGGTTTTTTTTTTTTTTTTTTATAGTTTTCATGCTACGCTCAGGACATGACTATGTGCCTCATCCCCACTCATATCTTTAATATGAGTTATGCAAAGCACGTCAGGATTCAAATCATTTTCATAACAGCAAATCGACTGGCAATTTCTCACAATCAAGCATGAAAAATATGCTATTACGCTGCTGAAATAATCTTTTTGGTTTAATATATTGTGTTTCCAGGAGAGCGATGCAATAACATTTTTAGGTTTAAATGTCAAATTGAAATATGTGCATGATACTAATGAAACTGTTTTCCTGTCGGAGTGTAGAATGTTGCCCTGTTTCACTCTCACCATCTGTATCTATAAAGACTCACACATACACACACACACAACCAGTTGACGTGAGTTTACATCTCATCGATCAGACTAATGTGATTATAATATATATTCATAATTAAGAGTGGTAAGGAGGTTAGCTGTTATCATGGTGCGACCCCATTTCATATTTTTATCCCTACTCTTTGTTTTCCTGTGCCCCTTTGTCCCTTCTGAATAGAGGAAGTGGTCAGTGGTTGAATTCAACATTGAAAAGTGTCAAAATGCAGGACAGTCATGCACAAATCAGCAGTAACAATGTAATGTCAGCTAGCTATCTTATTAGCTACTGAGATGTAATATATTGAACTGAAATTAAACCAAGATAATATGATGGTTAGTGAAATGTTTAAATCTTTATCTAAGAACATAGGCTACATTTGTGGGTTTGTTGCTTCTGCAGCCATCTCAATGATGACCTCTCAGAACACTCGCTTTGGAGTGTGCCTCTGAAAAACCTCAGTTTGGAGGGCTATGTAGCCCTAACACTTCACCCTACCCCTCTACCCCAACTAGAACTGGGACACCCTACCACTATAGGTGTGAGTGCTCAAAATGGAGGGGGTAAGGACTAAGTGCTATAGGGGCAAAGGGGGTGTTGTTATTGAGTGTGCTGTGCATCTTGATTGATCACTCTTCTAGGAGAGTGAATGTCACACGTGACTTAGCACTGCCACCTTGCACTGATGAAGTGGTGTTTCTGGGGCTTGTAATCATGGCAGTTAGGTCCCAGGTCTCTGAGGTCAGAGGGATGAACAGCTGAATTGACTGTTTGACAACCTGTCGGCAACTGCTCTGCTACCAGAATAATGTGTCAGTCAAAGAAGAAGAGGAGATAAATACCACCTGTTACTATGTGAATAGAAATTTCTGTCTGACCACACTTATTATACTGCCAAACCAAAAAGTCATGACATTTTTACAATCCGTAGCAATGCGTAGGCAATCAAATGGCTCATATAACCAAAAATTGATTCCCTTTCACTGATCAGTTAGTTCACCACACTATAAAAAATATGGCATGTCACCTTCTGATATCTGTTGGACTCTAATTTATAGGCTGCTTACCCTTTTTAACTTTACGTGTATTATTGCCAGTAAAGAAATGTGTAGCAGTCAAATTCATGATCGAATGTAGTTAGTATTGATAAATGCACAAGTACAAGTATGCAAATACAGCTTAAGTGAGGATGAACATGTTTCTAAGGAAGTCATGCCTTTGTGATAACATGAAATAATGATCTATATCAGTGTCTGTGCAGGTTTAATAAGGGGAATAACAGCTCTGTGCTTGATGGCACCTCCACTTTCTAGCACCACATTATGGATAGTAGTAGATGAATGATAGGTGTGCTCTCCTACCCTAATGCACAAATTGCCCCGGCTGCAGAGTGCTAATGTGGTTTGCTTTTAAGCATAACCATGACATTATATTTAGATATTCCAATAAGACAGTTCACACCCAGAAAAAAAGAGAAAACAGTTGTCTCTTTTGTGGCTTATTAATTAATTGTAGCTGTACTTTAATGTCATTGCATTCAGCATTTTGTACTGTATAGCTGCGTTACATTATTTGTCTACAGTATTTGCCATCTATATGAAGTGATGTCATCATTTGGAGATGGATATGTGTGATGGTTTTAGAATTTTGTTGTGATGTATTTGTCAGTTTTCACCACATCTTGCTACTTTATGGATTTAAAATGTGTCCAACAGAATCTTATTTTCATTTAACTAGTTTATTGACTGTAACCTGGCAGATTCTTCTCATGAAAGATTCAGAAACATACATAAGAAAGATATTCCTCTCCAGGCTCCATCCCTGTATGTTAGCCCAATGGCCTCCGAGCTGAGCTGGCTAATTATAAGCTCACTGAATTCATTTAGAATGAGTCAAGTGAGTTAGGATTCATAGTTGGACTACTAATTGACCTGATCGGGTACTAGCATTCCTGAGAACCTCTCTTCTTTAATGTTGTACTCTAGACCTTCAAAAATAGCGCAATAATCTCAATAGGCTCAACCACCCATACTCATTTGCCAGGCTTCCTTTTTAAATAAGAATTTGTTCTCATTGGCATGCCTGGTTAAATAAAGGTTGAGAAATTTCAATTTAAAGTTTGGCCATAGTTTGTCAAAGCTGTAGAGTGAATAAAAAGCCTCTACTAGTTAAATCATGATCTCTGCACACAACATTCACCCCTGCTGTCTGCTCCTGCCGACGGTTTTGATACAAACTCTCTTCTCATGGTTCTCTACCAAATGTATGCCATGATAAATGAGTTCGTAAAGGTCTTGCACCAAAATGTCAACAGGCATTAACAGACACGGGCATCTTTTTCGTCCACTCTGTATTTTGAGTGCAAGAAGCCTCTCAAGATGAGTGGTTGTTTAATTGACAGCTCCCTCACTAACTACTCTCCCTCACTGACAGATGAGGAGGTTTTTTATACTAATAGCCATCGGACACCTGTGTGTCTTGTCAGTTTTTCCTTGAGGTTTGTTGACAGCGTGTGCAGAGACTGCAAGTGTGATGTAGGAACGCTGTCAGTCTGATGTCTTATATTCCTGCTGTCACCTCTTCTCTCTCACTCACACAGAGTGCTGTTTATAAATAGAGTATGCTGAAGCCATGCGTCGTTGTTTTTTGGCGTGCATTTCTTTCAACATTTGTGCCTCTGAAAAACAAGCAAAAAATATATCATGGACTGAAAGTGAGACATCATATCAGCTTTTCTTGGAGGTTTTCATATATTCTTTTCATGCATTTGTTTTTAAAGCACGTCTTATTTATATTCACTTGCAGTTTTGTCAGCGTATTTTCCATTGCTTCTTGGTTTTGTTTATCTGAAATGCACTGTGTTATCTTTTTAATAAGCTGATACAATAAATAAACTATAAAGTCTGAAGAATTGATATGAGATACACTGTACATAGACAAAAGAATTGTAAATATTTTGGGTCAGGGCACTCCTATGCCCCCTTTTCTTTTTACTTTATTTCTGGGTTTTGCTTGTTTGGGTAGAACTTGGCCTTGGGTCTGCCTCTCTCCACCCGCTCTATCTGCTGCTGCTCTGTTGGCATTGATTATCTCAGACCTGAGGTATCCACTGTGTGTGTGTGCATAAGTGTGTATCTGTTTCACCGTCTCTAGCTCCGCTGCATGCTGAGAAGGCAGATATCTCTAGAGGTTCTGTAATGGAGCGGATAGTGTTGCCCGCCTCACACTGCCATGGGGGATGGAGGGAGCATTGGGTTGTGGGGAGGGATGGAGAGAAAAAAATAGGGGAGAGGGCAAAGGATGGAGGAGAGTATCCACCGTTAGTTTACAGATAGGAATGAAATCCTGTGTTTGATTAGCCCTTTGACTCCACTGGTCACAAACACTTCTAGTGTCAGCTAACTGAATTGTGTTTTTTCACGAGATATTATGTGGAATATACTGTGCTTGTGCTGGGCCAGGTCATTGGAAGGGTTGCAACAATTTATCCATTTTTACTAGAGTTTATTATTATGCTATAATTAAAGGGTCAGTTGACCCAAATCAAAACAATAGAGCCATTTCCTTAGTTACCATGGTACAGTATCTATCCGTGCACATAGTTTGGGTTTTATACAACCACGTTTTGAGATATCAGATTTCTGTCTCCACTCCAATACGATGGAGGTGAAGGGAATTTTTAGAGCTGTACCTGACTCAGAATTACGTCAATTGAATCAGATTTGGCTGTTCAATACGAATATTCATCTATTGTTTCTCTGCTGAGAACTGTTCAGCGGAACATTCAGGGAGACATTGACGTTCACATAATAAAGCTAAATTAGCCTTCTGTGCAAATGAGTGCTAAATACACTATCAACAGATTTGAAATGTGCATTGTTAAACAAAAGCCAAAGACTGTGTCATATTAAGTTTTTGTAAGTTGTATTTTCACAACTTCTAAGCAGAAGGCAGAAGATAATGTTATCTTGGGGCCTGACCACGCAAAGTCTCTCTTCCCCTGGGAAGCTGTCTCACAGAGGGTGTTTTCATCACAAGTCGAGCCAGTGTTCACACTATTCAAATGAACTGGAATTTGGGGTCAAGTGTACTCAGATCCGGGCCCAGATCCCTGATGTGTAAGCCCCCTCAGACTCACCCAGGGTCTGGGTCTGCAAATTTGAACAAATATGCGTTTCCTAGGATAGCAGCGAAAGCATGATCCGCCCTGCTCTCCCTCTGATTGACTAGTACTTGTTGCCTTTATTGTTTGGATTGGTTATGTTGAGTAGTTAAGTTGGGAAGGTCATGTCTACGCTATTGTGCAGAATGCAAATGTGCGTAATGGGGAGCAGCATGAAAGCAAGGAGCACTCACTCTGTAGCTACATCTAGGAATGAAACGTCCGTAGAAGTACACTGCACACTGACAAAAAAAAAAAAAAAAGAAAATTGAAAAGATTGCTCAGCTTGAAGGATCTCAGTCTACTGAGAGGATCTCCAACTGTTAATCCAAAGGTTTTACTCTCAGGGTTCAGCACAAGGACTTTAGTTTGTGGAGTTACCAGCATTTAAAAATGCTTTTTTAAATTTTGTATTGTATTTTTTTTTTTTAACAGGACAGTTTTAGAGTGTAATAGCACAAAGCCAGGTTCAACATCAACATCTCTTTCCAAAAACAGTGTTTTCTCTTTTTTAAACTCTGAATAATAAAAAAAAAAAGATGTGCTGGTAATGGTTTCCATAGGAACTATTATTTAATTAGAAAGTAGTCCCATTGAAAGCTGTTCAAGGTGATGTTGGTGGGTTATCCAGAGTAACGAGACCAATGGTTTTGGAAAGACATGTTACTTTGTGCAATTTTCTATGCTATGAGCACCACAAATTAAATTTAATTCACCTCAATTATATCGGGGTGGCAGCAGAAATCAGAAGTCAGATATCTCAGAACCCAGGCAAATAAAGCCACTAATTTTAAGTAGAAAATGTTTTTGCATTTAAGTGAATTTCTCATTCAATGAAAAGAAGAAGCAAAAACAGGTGAGGGTGGTTGTTAAAGTCAGAGATATTTTCTTTTTGCACCACTTTAATCGTGGGACTAGACACATAACAGTAATAGATATTAATGCCTCCTCCTTGAGAACGTGTGTGTAGTTAGGAGCAACAGCACAGCTAGATGACTCCAGTAGCAAATTGCTTCTGGGAGGTAGAAAAGCAGGAAGCTTCACACTCCCATGGACACACAGCAGGGAATGTGCTGTACATTGTTTACAGTATACACAGTCTGCCATGTTTAATAGCCCTCCCCGTCACTCCCATTGGGGTTCTGAACAGAACAACAAGCTCACAAACACCAGGACTTTAACAGCCCATGCATGTTAGTCAGTACGCTTCAATGGAAGCTATTAAACATGGGCTACCTTCAGCACAAACACCTACTGGGTCTAATCAAGGGTTTCAGTCCCAGTAAATCTTACTGTTCCTGGCCTTGTAAATTACTGTAAGACTACCGCAAATGTATGTTGACCTTCCGCTTTTCATTCAAACCCCCAAGCAGCTGCATATTTATATCAAGCAGAGCGGAAAAAAAACAGTGCGTCCGACAACAAACCAATTAATTTGGACACATGCTGCCATATGAGACAGTGAATGAAAATTAAGAAAATGGAAGTCAACCGTGGGTAGACAGAAAACCTAGGTGTAACGTGGAGCTCAATGGTTTGTTTTGTGGGAGGTGGAGATGTTACCCAACTGAAGCGGAAATGATAATTAACACTGACCTCAACTCAACCCTGATTGTCTCCCCTGTTCTTTCCCTCTAGAGGCTCCCTCTAGAGACACAAAAGAAACTCTCCCTCCACAGACTGTGAAGGACATTTCATTTAAGTCCATGATGCCAGAAATGTCTTCCAAGAAAAAAAGGTTATCCTATCCCTAACTTCCCTCTTTCTCATTTCTTCCTATTTGGATCCAGACAGTGCTGAGTCTACAGAGAGGAAGACAGCTGGAGGGATTACAGTGAGCTAATTATAAGATATCTATCCATAATTGCAGCGGATTACACTATTATTCATACAGAGCTTAGCTGCACAAAATGCCTTAACCACCATCACATTACGTAGCATATATCGCTATGTATTATTCACTATTTATACAGCTGAAACTAAATACCTTCAGTTAAAGGAGCCATGGTATGGGTAAAGAATAACCAAACCCTATTACCCTATTACAGCTCTTTTCTCTCTCTGTAACGCATCATTGATGACTCCATTAGACTGGTGCTTTGAGGGTATTGTTGGACAGAAATGAGGAAATGGCATGGTCTATTCAGGTAGCAGATCGATCAGAGAAACTAATTCCAGAGGGAGTGCATGATTGGACTTCTGGGCTGGCCTTAAGATGACAAACGGACACTTTAGTGAAGGAAATCATTTGAGTCTCATTGATCTGGGGAAGAAGTCCTGTCCTTTTCTCCATCCACTTGTGCCTCTTATACAATGAGAGAAGTGAATGTGTGGTTGTAGGAAAACTTCATTTTTATTTTTTGCACTTAAGCCAGTAGTGATCCTGTGTTTTAGATATTGATCATTCTAATTAGAAGCACGACAAGCAAAGCTTATTATTGGAAGTGTAGCTTAGCATTGTAGTTGTAGTATGGCTATGAAATAGATAGTGGGGCTGCACAGTTAATCAAAATATTATTGAAACTGTAATATGGCCAAGTAATATCCAAATCACAGGAGCTACAATTTTTTAAAGGTAAAATTTATCACAACACACCTTAAAAAATGTAGCATTGTGCTTCATAGATGTCCTGGCTTTAAAACCATATTCCAAATATAAGAGAACATGCTTGGTACAGACCCTAACAAAAATCACAACATCATCATTTTTATATATTTTTTGATTGAGGTTTTTTTTTGTTTGTTTGTTTTAACTAAATTAGTTAACTAAACAAGCTAAAACCACCTGTCATGTAAACTCATGTGCTGTGTAAACTCTATATTCCTCTCAAATGTGCCTTGCTAATATACAGTATTTTGTACAACAGTGTGTGATATCAACACCAAATGCACCCTTTATCGTCTTTATGAGACAGGGGTGCTTTCAACTGACCAATGTGAATCCATCAGCTGCAATACTTGACGCTGAGAGCGACTGAGAGAAAGAGTGAGAGTGAGAGTGAGAAAATCTACGTAGGGTGGAGAGGAGTGGAGGTGGGTGAGTCAAACAAAAGCAGACCATCACCCAGGTGACTACATTTCCTGTCCGGTGTGAAACCAGGTATCAGTGTTGTTTTAACCTAACATTAAGTAACTTACATAACAATGTTCCATGTGAAACCAAAAGTCACCATTGTTGTAATGTAATGTTACATAATTTAGGTTTGGTCATTGCACACTGACGTCACTCATGTGACATATTTACACCACACTATGTTGTGCAACAAACATACTTATCTTTACCCACGACATGATCTTTTTTTCTAAACTTAACCGAGTAATTTTGTTTTTGCCTCACAAGATTAACCATGTGTCACAATGTGTTTCTGTGTCGCTATCAGGCACCGAGGGGCGTGACGAAGCAGCGGTATGTGACGACCTTTGAATGAGAAGGGGTTGCATAGTTTAATGGAAAGTGAGAAAAGGGGACAGGTAGTAGATGACACATTTGTGGGTCTGAATTGAATAATCCCTGACGTGATTGCAGGAGGCCAACATCATCAGATACCAAAAAATGTATCATTGGCATGGAATTCATTGGAAGTGAACAAGAGGCAAAGTGAATATTCACAGAGCATTGTGCAAGTGTTTGCTTGTCCTTCTATCCATCTGCATCTCTCTGCTGCCAGGATTACAGTATGTTGTTTATCAAGCTCGCTGGTTTTTAAAAAATAATCTATTTAGCAGTATGTTCACTTTGCTCCCTCCTACCTCCTGCCCGTCAGAGCAGCTGTCTCTGTACACATGGTGCAGCAAGCCAACCTTAACGTTTTCTTTGCACTGCTGCTAAATCCAATTAAATTTACAGCAATGAAATCACCTGATTACAAAGCTGCGGAGCCCCCCTCCTTCCCATCTCAACACCCCACCCTTTCCCTCTGGTGTGTGTATTCATGTGTGCATTTGTGTATGCATGCCACCAAGAGCAATGTTAAGAGCTGATCAGGTGGGAATGTGACATACTTTCTGGTTGTGCGTATGCCTGTCTCTTTGCTAATCCATATGGGCGCAGCACTAATTAAATCCAGCAGCTCAACCATTCACACCACTGGCTGCTTGGCACTGAGCAAAAAAAAAAAATCTGTTGGTGTTCTGCCAGGTAATATGACAAAATCGGTGGGGGGAGTTTATGTGGGTGTGTGTTAATGTCAGTAAGAGAGAAGGGGGTGTGATGGAGGCTGTTTGTTTGACTGTAGTGAGACGGGTTGAGCTGGTCCGCAGAGACAGAAATATTAATTCTAGTCTAGTGTTTGTCGATTTAACAGTCAGATTGGCTGCTGATGATGTAGATGTTTGTGTAAGAGGTAACGTTTGTCAGCAGGGTTAATAGCAGAGGGAACATCATGTCACGCAAGGCCTCCTCACTGAGCCAACCCTGCTGGAGTCACTGAGACAGACTGGCACGCAGCTTGTCTCTGCAGAAGTGGGTGCCTCTGTCAGTAATTTCCAGGCCTTATCAAATCTAAACAGTAGAAATATGTGCCTTCCCTCACCCCTGACCCCATCACTCCCTGTGGCTTTCTGCTAGCCCCTTCCATCTCCACTGCAGAAACTTATTATTGTGTTTTAAATGAGGTAGCTTTAGATCCAGTTTTACTCTCTCAAGTGCATCCTTTTCATTTTGCGTTCCAGAATTGTTTAGCAGGAAGTGTTTATTTATTTTTTGTTTCTTATTTGCGTGTGCAGATGTACATGAGTGAGGTCACTTGCAGTGATTATAATTGTTCGCTTGATGTGTGTTTTCCAGTAATTTCACAGCAAACGTGCTGATGTTTTTGTACGGATTGTGAGACTTTATGCTTGATTAGTCTGCTGCTTGGGAGGGCTAATGTGTTGGTTTATTGGTGTTCTGTTAACAGGATAAAGATTTATCGGGGGTGGGGGGGCGGAGAGACAACAGCATGTGTTCTGTGGTCCTCACAACAGATGGATAAATAAATGGAAATTGGGTCCATTTGTCACTGCCTGGTCTTGCCTGGGATGCGGCGTACCTGTGGAGTGCAGAGCCCAGCAGAGATGTGACAGTTTGTCCCCATCTTATCGGGTCGTCTATCACACATGTCCCTGTGAGCCTGCTCCAGCTCCCTGCTCACGCTACTGCTGGCTAACTACACCAAAGGAGAGAACAAAGCACAGATATCCTGCTGCTTGTGTTCACACCTTTTGAAAAAGAAAAATCCTGCCACTGGTTGAGTTTGTTGCTGTAACGAAGAGATACATATAGCTTGTAGACCACATTCTGTTTGAGAAAAACAGGGAAATCAGATTGTTTTAAAAAGAGAATTAATGTCCATAAATCTTTTTCAGTGCACAGTACTCAGCAGTATGATTATTTTTAATCAACCTTAGTTCTGACAGACACCGACATCCTTTTGTGGCAGTATGATACGCTGCTGGGTGGCATTACTTTATAACACCGCCAAACAGCGTCAGTTTGAAATGCTGCTGGGAAACAAGGTAATTTCAGGAGCTGGAAAGTCCCTATAGGGCAGGCGAGAGAGGAGGTGGATAGGTCCAACAAACACTGGACTTCCACCCAGGAGCCTGGGGTTTGCTTCCTGTATTAATGTTGAACCAAATCATGATGATTTTTTTGTAAACCAAACCACGTGCAGTTGTTGCCGAAACCTAACCACCTGCATTTGTTGCTTAAACCTAACCACATGCGTTTGTTGGGTAATTCAAACTACATGCTTTTGTTGTCTAAACCAAACCACATGTGCTTGTTGCCTAAATCAAACCACCTACATTTGTTGCCTGAACCTAACCCTGTGCATTTGTTGCCTAAACCTAACCATGTGCATTGGTTGCCTAAACCTAACCTTGTGCATTTGTTGCCTAAACCTAACCGTGTGTGTTTTTTACCTAAACCTGACCACATCTTTCTTACCTAAACCTAACCAGGTGCATTTGTTGCCTAACCCTAACCATGTGCATTTGTTGCCTAAACATAACCTTATGCGTTTGTTGCCTAAACCTAACCACATGCGTTTCTTGCCTAAACCTAACCATGTGCTTTTGTTGCCAAAATGAAACCACATGCATTTGTTGCCTAAACCTAAGCACATGCATTTGTTGCCTAAACCTAACCATGTGCATTTGTCGCCTAAACCTAACCATGTGCATTTGTTGCCTAAACCTAACCACATGCGTTTCTTGCCTAAACCTAACCATGTGCTTTTGTTGCCGAAATCAAACCCAAATGCATTTGTTGCCTAAACCTAAGCACATGCATTTGTTGCCTAAACCTAACCATGTGCATCTGTCACCTAAACCTAACCACGTGCTTTTGTTGCCTAAACCTAACCACGTGCATTTGACGCCTAAAACTAACCACGTGCATTTGTCGCCTAAACCTAACCACGTGCACTTGTTGCCTAAACCTAACCACGTGCATTTGTCGCCTAAACCTAACCACGTGCACTTGTTGCCTAAACCTAACCAAGTGTATTTGTCGCCTAAACATAACCTTATGCGTTTGTTGCCTAAACCTAACCACATGCGTTTCTTGCCTAAACCTAAGCACATGCATTTGTTGCCTAAACCTAACCATGTGCATTTGTCGCCTAAACCTAACCACGTGCATTTGTTGCCTAAACCTAACCATGTGCATTTGTTGCCTAACCCTAACCACATGCGTTTCTTGCCTAAACCTAACCATGTGCTTTTGTTGCCGAAATCAAACCCAAATGCATTTGTTGCCTAAACCTAAGCACATGCATTTGTTGCCTAAACCTAACCATGTGCATTTGTTGCCTAAACCTAACCACGTGCTTTTGTTGCCTAAACCTAACCACGTGCATTTGACGCCTAAAACTAACCACGTGCATTTGTCGCCTAAACCTAACCACGTGCACTTGTTGCCTAAACCTAACCATGTGCATTTGTTCCCTAAACCTAACCACATGCCTTTGTTGCCTAAACTTAACCACATGCGTTTGTTGCCTAAACCTAACCTTGTGCATTTGTTGCCTAAACCTAACCATGTGCATTTGTCGCCTAAACCTAACCACGTGCATTTGTTGCCTAAACCTAACCATGTGCATTTGTTACCTAACCCTGACCACATGTTTGTTGCCTAAACCTGACCACATGCGTTTGTTGCCTAAACCTAACAATGTGCATTTGTTGCCTAAACCTAACTACGTGCATTTGTTCCCTAAACCTAACCATGTGCATTTTTTACCTAGCCCTGACCAAATGTTTGTTGCCTAAACCTGACGACATGCGTTTGTTGCCTGAACCTAACCAGGTGCATTTGTTGCCTAAACCTAACCATGTGCGTTTGTTACCTAAACCTGACCACATGTTTGTTGCCTAAACCTAACCACATGCGTTTCTTGCCTAAACCTAACCATGTGCTTTTGCTGCCGAAATCAAATCACATGCATTTGTTGCCTAAACCTAACCACGTGCATTTGTTGCCTAAACCTAACCATGTGCATTTGTCGCCTAAACCTAACCACTTGCATTTGTTGCCTAAACCTAACCATGTGCATTTGTTGCCTAAACCTAACCATGTGCGTTTGTTACCTAAACCTAACCACATGCCTTTGTTGCCTAAACCTAACCACGTGCATTTGTTGCCTAAACCTAACCATGTGTGTTTGTTACCTAAACCTGACCACATGCCTTTGTTGCCTAAACTTAACCACATGCGTTTCTTGCCTAAACCTAAGCACATGCATTTGTTGCCTAAACCTAACCACTTGCATTTGTTGCCTAAACCTAACCACATGCCTTTGTTGCCTAAACCTAACCACATGCCTTTGTTGCCTTAACTTAACCACATGCGTTTGTTGCCTAAACCTGACCACGTGTTTCTTGCCTAAACCTAACCATGTGCTTTTGTCGCCAAAATCAAACCACATGCCTTTGTTGCCTAAACCTAAGCACATGCATTTGTTGCCTAAACCTAAGCATGTGCATTTGTTGCCTAAACCTAACCACGTGTATTTGTTGCCTAAACCTAACCATGTGCATTTGTTACCTAAACCTAACCACATGCCTTTGTTGCCTAAACTTAACCACATGCGTTTGTTGCCTAAGTCAATGAAAAAAGACAACACGCACTCTCAAAAAAGAAGAAAAAAGTCTGGAGGTGCTCGGCCACAGAACAACAGTATAAACAAGAAAAAGCCAGCAACACTCGATGTCCTTTGTTACAAACTTTTAATACCTCACCTCAGGTGTGCACTTGGTACAGGCGATTAAACACACAGACCGGTTTCGACAAGTGTCTTCCTCAGTGTCTGAAAAAAGAGTTTGTAACAAAGGACACCAAGTGCTGCTGGCTTTTTCTCGTTTATGCATTTGTTGCCTAAACCTAACCATGTGTGCTTGTTCCCTAAACATGACGTTGTGCGTTTGTTGCCTAAACCTAACCACATGCGTTTGTTGCCTGAACCTAACCATGTGCATTTGTTGCCTAAACCAAAGCACATGCATTTGGTGCACAAGGATATGCCCGTACATTCAAGGTGTTTCACCGACATTGTAAGTTTATTTTGGATAGTACTGTATGCATCTAACGGGCAGAAACTGTACATTTCCTGTGGAAATGGAGGTGTATTATGAAAAGATACAATACATGTAACAGATGTAAGTTGACACAGAATCCCAAAACGTCAACAACAGATGCACCCAGGACACCTAGCGCTTCATATGTAGACTACAGTTGTCCACTGACCAAGTGGTGATATGTGATGAGTTGGGAGTGAGAATATGTTGTGATAAAATAAAAACTGATTGCCAAAGTGTAATGGCAAAACATGCATCTCAGCCTCTAAAAGGATAAGAGAGATACAGTTAAGTAAAAATCATGCACTAAATTGCATTATCAAAAAAGTAAAGGGAGACAAATTACTTAAGTGCATCCTTTAGCCCTATGTGTCTCAGAGTGTCCTAAATTATCATGTCATATTAGGGACACAAACCCACAGAACGTGACACTGACATTGTGTATCTTCAAAATCTTGTCTCATTTTAAATAATAACCTGCAACAGCAGAGACCAGGGATTACATTCTGAGTCCTGCATGTGGTTACACTTTCGTTAATGCTAAAAAATACTTGTGGCTTCAGTTCAATGTTAATAAAGTAAGTATGTCCTGTCAAGTGCTTTAAGTCATCGTTGGCTATTTTAATATTTCACTCAGACCACGATCATTCACTAAGCTTAACCATGTGCTTTGAGTTGCCTAAACATAACCATTAAGTTTAATGACACTTTAGTCACCAAAAGCAAAGATTATATTGCAAGAGCTGATATTTTAGGTCAGTACCAATGTTTTGCAATGTATCATATTACACTAATTAACAACATTTCATCATTATGTTGGTAAAAAAAATATATCCAGGCGGCATTATGTCTCTAACAAAACATAGTTGCTGTTGTAAATTAGTAGTATATAGCCATCATTTCTAGGAGACAGGATTGTTTATTAAGCACATCTCCCCTATAATTTCCTCAGGGATACAAGTTGTGGCACAAAATGGGGAAAAATCTTCTCATGCTCAGTAAGTGCTGAGTTTACCAGAAGCAGCAGCAGTTTCTCTGGAACGTAGAAGAAGTGGGTAATTATCATGTTGTGTGATAGCTTCCAAGGCTACACGGACAAAGGAAACTGAAACTTCAGCAATATAAAACCCAATAAAATGTAAAAACACTGCAGCACTGACTACTTATGATAAAATATATGTTAAAACCTTTGAAAAGAAAGAAACAACCAAAAGTCGGATCTCACAGGTGATCACTTAAATGGCCAGTGTGTGTTGGCTACCATACAACAGACCTTGCACCTGTATTTGAAATAATATGCTTCATAAATTAAGTAAAATCTCTTTGGGGTCCTTTAACTATAATGTTTAGCCAGCAGTTTTACTATTCATTTTTCTCCCTCCTTTTTTTTCATGCATGGAAGAGAGAGACGTTGAGGCAGAGACAGACATGAAGCCACAGTGCAGTTGTGTGGTTTACTCTGGTATTCTGCTGACATGGGATCCATTAGTAGGGTTTGGGGGGTTGGGGGTGGAGAATGCACAACAGGACTGAGAGAGAGAAAAAGAGGGAAGCATAGGCCTAAAAATCAGTGAAGAAAATCTAGCATTGCTGAAAGACTTAAGAGCAGGTTTGAAGCAGGAGAGGAGAAAACGAGGATGGGGAGGAGCAAAGCCTTTAGAGATGGTGAGATAGCTGAGAGGAAACAAAGGAGATGAGAGTAAGCAGAGATTGAAGTTGGAAGACAAGAAAACACAAGGGAGAATGAAAAGTGATGAGGTTGTTCAGTACTGTACATGCAGGGAAAGAAAGAGAGATGAGGAGAGCTGGTGGGGGCTGATTCAGCTTACTTTGCACTGGTGGAGAATAGATTTGGGTCGATATCTGGTTTTGCCAGTCCGGTCCGGTGTACGAGCTTAAACCGGCTGAACCGGCATTTGTCATTATGGCACATTCTGGCAAATTGAAGACCTGTGTCGACAGCATCACACCGCTAAATCCAACTCGTGTTGCATCTGTAATAAGCAATATGACAAGGTGATTAACATAATATTATGTTTGTTTATAAACGGACTAAGGGAGCCACTAGTGTCTGACAGGCCGTGTGCAATTTGCTGCTGAGCCGAGCACCGGCAACATGAAGGAGATCGAATTTCAGTAGAGGTGAAAAGAGGGGGGAGTGGTTTGTTTATTAGAAAGTTTATGTCTTCTTTGTTGTGGTGAGACGAGACATGGTCTTTCAAGAAAACCAAAACATTTTGGATTCGAAGCCAACAAAAGAGGCATCCTAACTGGCCACGAGTGACGCAGTGCACCATTTAGAGCTGAACTTTTGTGGGACGCCCTGTTTCTGTTTAATCCCCTTAGCTCACTTTGAAAGTGCCACAATAGACAAGGAATGGCTGAATCATGAAGCTGAAATAACAAATTATCTATGCAATGCCTATTTATTCAACTTCGAAAACCTAAATACGGTGGCAGCTGGCTGCAGGGAGATCGCCCAGAAGCTGAAAGTTTCTGGTAAATGACTATCGCTGATAACAGTTTACATGCTGTTGGCGCAATTTTGTGTCATTTCCAGTAAATATCTCAATATAAAATTTGTGTTTTCTGTTTAAAAAGTAGAAACTTAGGAAAATCGAAGTAGGCTACTTATCTTTTAAGTGGTTACGTCTCCAATCACATCTCAAGATGATAAGTATCTGTTTTATTTACATGACGTAACAGAAGTGACAGTGTTATGGGATTTGATGAGGGAGTTGCGCACTTGTTTACTGCTAATTATTTTTTTCCATTGGGGAGTTTAGCAAACTTTCAAGTTTTTTTGGGTTTTTTTTTAAATAACTCATTCTGTGTTATTATTCCGTGTCACCTCTCTAAATTTGGATAATTTTTCAGTTGATCCAACCAGAGCTGATCAGATCAGGTCAATGGAGGAGAGGAGCAGCTGCTGCAACGGTTTCACTTTCACTGTGGCTGGCGTTCTGCTGCTCCGTCTGTGACCACTGTGTGCTCAGGCTCTAAGAGTGTAGTGCAACGAATAACCAAATGGTATTTATATTATAACACTGCTACTAATGAACAGTTCAGCTACCAAAAATAACACATCAGTACGCAGTGGCAGATGTTGCTGTAATGGCGGGCTGCCACAAATAAATTCATATGTGGGAAAGCCTGAATTGTGACACCCAGTGGTAAAATTCAGTATACCAGTTCGGTCCTGTGTTGGGCCACGCCAGTTTGAAAATGTTTACACCGGCCCAACCCCAGTTAAGAATCAAGCTGCATGGTGGAGCCTATGCAAGAATGCCAACTGTAACTGAAAAAATATTCAGGTGTGCACTTGCCCCGACCAAAATTGTCAATGACGCACACTGTTGACCTCATCTTAGTCTGCTAATTTGCTCCTCTCCTGTCAGGTGAGTCACCTAATGTTGCAGAGGACTGAGTCAGGATAGATACATGTATTTTAACAGTGCTTATTCATGGCATACCTCATACTAATGATAAGGCAGGATGTCTGTACATACACTTAGTGATCTTTCCTGTGGTGTCCAAATGATACCCTCTATCCCCTTTTATCACTGGAGCCTCGCACGCCAACCAACGAGAGTGTCATTGTCAAGGAGATTGAAAACACCTGGAGGCTGGCATCATCCAACAGCACATCAATCAGCCATATTTATGTGGAATCAAACATTGACAGATGAATGTTTGTAGCCACAGGGCTGCAGCAGTGTTTGTGATAGGGATTTGCAGAATAACACAGAGGGGATGGAGAAAGAGGATAACGGAGAGCTGTATTAGCTTTATTTTCCAAATGCGCTTCGTGTAATTACAGATGCTTCTCAGGGACGCACCTCTCTCACTTTGCTCACTTTTCTAGGAACACTTTTACATGCAGATATCCACTCTACCCAATTGTGCCCCTGACCACAACATCAAACGGAATGAGCTATCAGAGACGAGACCGCGCGAAGCATCCAATATCAATTTTTTCATATAATCACGTTTTTCTCCCTTCCTTTGCATATCATTTTGAGCCCTCTCCCTTCCCCTCCCCCATACCTATCCATGAACTCTCCTAGTCAGAAAGACAAATTACCCAGTGGGCCGCTTTTTTAGCTGCGCTTTCTGTACAATAATCAATTTGAGGACGAGAGAAAGAGAAGGCTAGAGAAACGTGAAATTATTCATCAGGGTCTCTCAGTAGCAGGGCAGTAGAGGTGTGGGGGATGGTAGGGGCTACCTCGTCCTCCATGAGATAATTAGGGAGAAGACCGAAAAGCAGAAATAAGGGGAAGGCTGCAGGCTGGCAGTGAGAGGAAAAAAAACGAGAGATGGAGGGTGGTAGGTGCAGACATGGGGGATCGTACTGTAGCTGCTCTGAGAGCAGTTTGTTGTTATATTTGGAAATCTTGAGATGGTGTTTAGTTTGTCGTCCCAGCAACAGACAGATACACAGGAGAGGATGGAGGATAGCTGGTGGCTGGTGACGAGCGAAGGGGAAGTGCAGCAAGGAGGAGGAGGAAGAGTTTTGAGGGGACTGAGAGTTAGCTTCAGCTAAACTACTCAGGAGAAAAGAAGGACAGCGCAAGGAGGGGAAAATGAGCCAGGCTCTCTCTTGTGGCGGGTGTTTATTCAGAGACCTCTTGTTTCCTACCAATTAAAGGGGCTGGGGACTGCTTCAGCACAATCCTCCCCGTCTCACTCCCTCCTCTGCTCAATCCGTCTTCACTCCCTGCTTCCCTTCTTCTGCAGTGTTTGCTCCATCGGCAACTTTTTGATCATTTAAACATCTCACAATGCGCGTTTGCAAGCGTTTTTCCCATCTGACAATCTCATTTATTTGACATTCTGAGACGAACCTTTAGCATCCACATGTACCAAAGAACACTACGTAGATATCTGTGGAATCATCTGTAATATGTTGTTTTAATTACTTGTATTATCTGCAACAGCCTGCATTAGTTCTGTTCTTATCTATACCCTTCTCTGTGCTGCTGCAATGACCCAATTTCCCCAGAGGGATCATTAAAGTTTCATCTTTCACCCCTCATTCATTTCTCTCTCCATTCATTCCTCCCTGGTGCAGCTCGGTCCAAACCAAACAAGCTTGTCGTTATACTCTATTTCTCTTCCAGTTCCTACTCTAAATCAGCAGACTTTAGCATCCCCATGACTTTCAGGGGTTATAAGTGCCAAAGACTACTGTTTCTAGGTTGTTTTTAGGGAGCACGAATGACAAATTTGTAAGAATATGTAAGATGGATGTGCATTTGCATGTGATCAGTTATTTCATCTCTGAAAGTCCCCCAAGGTTAATGGTGATATGGTGCATTTATGGGTTTGCACCAACCACCAAATTAATTTCTAGATGCTGTCTTGCATCTTGCAGGGTGAAAAATAATTGAGAATTGAGAATGCTTGTTTTATACCATCTGCTCTGGAGTAGCTGTAATGTGATGCTGTGTTCACCGCATCGACTTGCCCCCGCCTGCACACATCATTATCAGTATTAAACACCTGACATGATGCACTATTTGGCTCTAAATCAGCCAATCATTCATTTTTTTTCTATGCTACAACTCTTCACATATCCGTCAGTTGTGAGGAAATAATGTGTCAAATGCAGCCTTCATACACGTCTCGGAGTCATGTGATTTGCTATCTGTACCTGCACTGTCAGCATCTTTCCCCCCTCACCATAATGTAATTTTCCCTGCTTGAATAAAAGCATTGTTGTGTATCTCACTGCGGAAAGTATGCCTGCCAATCAGCATAATATGGCTTGCAATATAATGCCATAGTCCCAGATATTTGTGTGGGAAAAAAGCCTATGATTCATGATATCTCTGTCTGATTTATATTATTCTCTCTTTTTTTTTTCTGTCACACTGGAGAGCGTTACATACCCACCGTTGCCTCTTTCTCTCCAGGGCCCAGAATTGTCTCTCAGATTGATGACAGGGGAAGGACTAGGGCACCTCAGGGTACATTAGGATGCGGAACATAGCTGTAACTGTGAGTGTGTGTGCTGTGTGTGTGTGATTCACATGCATGTGTGTGTGTGTTTGTTAGGAGGTAACTTTGCCTATTTTGGCAGCCGCCTCACCATAAAGGAAAAACACTACATTGCACTGTCGAGTCGGTGTTGCATTCACTTCAGCTCTTTGTTTCTTTGTGTCTGTATCTCTACTCCTACCCATGCTTGTATGTCTTTGTCTTGCTCATTTTTTTTCTTTGTTTCAATACATCGCCCTCCCCACCACCAGCTCTTCCTCAACCTCCTCCTCCTCCTCCATCGCCTCTCTTTGTGACCCGGGTGCACTCCTCCCTTGGAGCATATCTCCTGGGTTTTACACTTTATTATTTCTACCTCTACCCACTTTGTCTTCTTTCACAAACAAAGGCCAGGTAGGAATTAAGGTAGATACTCATTTAAACAAAGAGTGCCCCACTAAGCTTCAGATTTATGCTCTGTCTGCAGTGTGTAATTGCACATACCCTGAAGTTTGCCCCTCTTTGCTTTTTGTGTACAGTTCATAGAAGGTGCTTATTTAGAACTCAACCTAGCCCAAGGAGATTTTCCAAACACCATTGCTAAGGTCATACTGCTCAAACAAAGGTTTCCATGGGCCAAAATACTGGAATACATTTATTTCAAGGTCTGACTGCTGTCTGCTTTCCAGTTCCTTTGTTTTGTCAAACAAAGCCCCTAAAGTCTTTCTCACCAATCTCACTCCTTCAGGCGGATTCATTGGCCTTATTAGTGGAAAAATCTCGCAATGTGGTGTTCTTTTTTTGTGCAAAAAAATTAATTGACATACTCACACACACACACACACACACACACTTACATACACGCTTCCCTCCGCTAACCATATTTTATCTACTCGTTAATGTTCCCAATTACTCCGTCAAACACTGCCAACGTTTTGCAGCGTGGCACGCTTATTGAAATGGTAATGCAACCATCTCAAAGTAAGAGTCTTTCATTCACTGGCTTCTAAGTGGATTTATTCATGACAATTTACTCTTCTCTTGCAGGATTACACTAATGAGAGGGTTAAAGGGTGGTGTGTGTGTGTGGCTTTTCTCTGCTTTCATGCGAGGGGACTCTTGCCCTGGAGAGAAAGGGCCACGTTTCTACAGCCTCCAGCTCTCTCCATTATTCAGAAGAAGAGGACTTGATTTGGTTTTGTACTATTTCTCATTCTCATCCCACTTCCTGCCTTCTAATGGATTTAGGTGTCTTTCATAGTTGTTAGTGTTCTTTGTAAGGTTTTATCTGATTTGAATCACAAACCAGTCAGTGAATTGCTTCACACCTGGAACAGGCCTTAAATGTGATAAAGCAGTGTTAGTGTGTTGCAGACCAGACAAGACTGTAAGCCATCTCCTTGCAGGAGGTCAGGTCCCTATGGGGAGGTATTGTTAGTACAGATCTCAGTATGTAGGTCATTGTGCTTTGAGTTCAACAATCCCCAGGTATCATTTCAGGATGCTACTGTCAACACCCTGTCATACACCTCTCTGTGTCCCCTTGCCTTTCGCTCATTAGTGCCATCCACCCAACATTCTCATTGTTTCCCCTTTCGCCTCCTATTATCACTCATATCAGGAGGAATTCCAGTTTTCCTTAGGAATAATTAAAGGACAGGTACTGTGTGAATGGAGATTGTGGTCATTTCACATTCAAACATTTACCAGCCATGACAGTGGCTTTCTCCTTGTGAGCCTATGTGTGTGTTATCATGGCAAAATGTGGTCCAGGAGGTTTAACAATTTCCAGCTAATGTCCAGTAGTAATTTCCAGTAGTGTCATGCCTAAGCTAATCAGAGGCACAAAAGGGTGGGTCATGTCTTCGCCCTATTAGGGGAAAAAATGCATCCTGGAGACACCTATTGTAGCAGGAATTACGACAGTAGCATTTTGGAGTATTTTGCCAGGTGTTTTATGTGTCTTTCTGTCTGTCTGTGGAGAGATTTTTCACTACAAATAGCGTCACAACCATGCAAGATGCAGTCAGGAAAATTGGGGGAAATGGGGTGTAGTTGAGATCACAATGAAGGCAGACATCAAAGATGGGTGTGGTCCGAGCAAGGGCACTGGAAGTAGAGCGGTAGGAAGTTGCCCAGTTCACGCCCCTGACACACATTTGTTTTAAGTAGTAGATTGCTGTATCATGGCTGGTGTAATCCAATCGGCAGCCTCTGGGGCTGAAAAATTAAGCCAGTGTGGGAATGCCATAAACTGCAGCTCCTCTAATGGCCACTTGAGGCTGGCTTTGAAAGCAAGTTATTCCCCATAGACCCCCATGTTAAAATGTCCAACTTTACAGCAGAAAAATATGTTTACAGCCTGATACATTTTGGTCTCTGTAGCTAATTTCAACATTCATGACAACTGTACAGGGGTTGAATTTTTATAAAACTCATCTGTTTACATTTTACTGAACGGGCACTGTCTAGGAATTTCTCCCATCTAGTGTTGAGATCGTATATTGCATTCAAACAGATCTAGTGCCTCACTGTTTCAAACGCGTATTGCAACAACGGTAGCTGCTGTGTACCAGAAAGCTATGATAACATTGTTAGCTGTGATTCTCCTTCAGTAGCTCTCTCCACCTGGGAAAGGCTACCCCAATGTTGACCCTCATTTTTTGAAATTCTGTATTTCTCAAGTATGTCCCTGTACATACCTGTATTTTCAAGATGGCGCACGTACATGATGAGACACTGCTCGCAATGTATATGTAAATGAGAATTTCAGAGTTTACGGACATACTTAGATACGCTGAGGTAAATACACATGTGCTAGGACACACTTTTGACTGCAAAATTTGTATCTGTCAAAGAACAACTGAAATTGTTACACATAGTGCCTTTAAGGCTTAAAGTTACTCATATGTAAGGGCGGGGCCACTTGTGTAACAGGCTGTCTGCAAGGCATTGCTGCAGTCTGTGAGTTTGATCCAGCCCTCGCTCCCCCACAGCTCAACCCTCTTGTCCAAGTGTGGTCACTTCTGGCTCCAAAAAACAAAATGTTGACGGCCAAAATGCTGAACTTGAGGCTTAGAATGGGAGTCTGCAAACCAATGGGTGAAGTCACTGTAGTTTAGTCCATTATTTTATACAGTCTATCGTGTGATTCCATCGCAATATGGTCTCTAGTTTAAAGTTTGTGGCAGGTGCTTAAAATTAAGGGCATGCCTGATGAGTTTAGTCATACAACATACAGTTAACCACCTGAGGTGGTTATATGAATTTATGGCGATGGGTTAACGAGCTCATGGTCTACAAAGTGTAGGCTACTTACAAAATAACAGGTGGCAAGAGCAGACACCACCCACACATATAAACATTTTATTTAGACTTCAGAAAGATTTAATCATACAAGGCTTGCATCATTACAACACACTCAGTCCTTGCAAATATAAGACTGCATAGAAAATACAAAGGTTGGCATCTTGATCCCACTAGTGAACTTTATTTTGCTAACATGTTTCAGAGAACTGTGTCCTCCCTCATGTATTGTGTGCCCTGAGGGAGGAGATGCGTACCCAAATGCATTTGCACTGATTGAACGAACCAAGCTTGTGATTTACTTTCTGTTGATTTATTTTGCTTAATAGAAGCTTTGTTTAATGAAATAGTGAAGCCTCAGCAAAATTAATTAAACAATGTAGTTAAAAGTGATTAGCTCAGTTGATGCCAAGAAATAGTAAAAAGGAACAATATTTAGAGTAACTATTTTCAATTTATTTTTCATTTTATTGCAAACTAATCCTATTTAAGGAGAGGGGACTACATTTAACAAGTAGAACCCCTGTGGGTTTTACTCCCACACACCCGTGACAGGACAGTTAAAACTAAAAATGTCCATGTAGTGTGGAAGCCTGTCATTGTTTCAGAAATGGGAAGTAATCAATATTTGAAATGCTACAGCCCTATTTATTACATATCAAGCAAATCATTGTAGCAATAGCTGGGTTATACACTTACAGTAATACACTTGCATAAACCCCTACAGATATAGAGGGCTTTACAAACCAGTGAGGTTGTGCCTGCAGCCCAGGGGCACAAAACACTTGATGTTAGGATAGCTTGTGTTAAAATACTGTTTTTGCAAGTTTCAAAAGGGTAACTTTAAAACTTAGAGTCAATTGGTAGTACTGTAAACATTGTAAATTGGTTAATTGTTATTTGTTATGAAATGAAAAAGTGATTCTTTTTGGTTTCTAGAGAGATTTGAAATGGATTTGTGAGCTTTGCAAAGGTAATCTTAAGCTAAGATTGATATGGTGGTTGACATTTAGAAGCCTTTTCAAATCTTAGCACAATCTGATCTGATCCCTTTACCATTTACTGTAGACAGAGTGGTCATTACTCACAGTGGTGTCATACTGGGCGCCTTTACAGAAAACGATGACAGTGTCTAATCATGGTAATTAAACATTTTATACCACAACACTATTAGTATAGCCTTACACAACAGTACCAGTATGGTCTTGCTGTTTGCCTGCTTTAAAATGACTCTTTGAGCAGGTGTGTCCAGTATACTGAAATATTTGGTCTGAATGTCAAATCTTCAGTGGCAGAGGGGTCTCGTTTAATGTTGTCCATTCCTGAGTAAATGAGCATAAGTTATGTGTGGGAATGTTTTCAATATAAACTCCGTGTATCTCATAAACAAAAGAGCGTGTGTGTGTGTCTGTTTCTCTGAACATGTGTAACAACTTGTCAGCCTGTATTTCCTTTCAACCTCTCACACAGCCTTAAGTTGAAACAATTCTCTACAGCTCATAAAGATGTCCGCAGCACTGGTACCTAAATCTTAAAACCAAACACTGTGACTCAATCCAAATACACTCCTTGCCCTTACCACTTAGTCCTTGCTCCTCCGTTTTGCATGTTCAAGCTTAGAGGTGTGGTGTCCCAATTCTTGTTCAGATAGTGGGTTAGAGTAATGTGTTAAGGCCCAGACACACCAAACGGACATCAAAAAAATAGTGGCAACTAAGACTGACTGTTGGATTATCTCACATCGCCTGTGTCTCGGCCAAAAAGTTGTACCTGAACACACCACAAAGACTACAGCCAACTGGCATGTACATTTTGCGCTTTCATCAGAGGAAGCAACTCTCCACACCAGCAGGCAGCAGCAGTTTGTATTTGTCATTATCCTTATCCTGTTAGGGGTCGCTGTTAGGGGTCACAGGGGGGCTTGAGCCTATCCCAACTGACATTGGGTCCAGGTGAGGTACAACTTCAACAGTCGCCAGACTATCGCACAAGGTATTTTTTCTAAAGAGCTTAATGGCTAAAAACTTAATCTTTCATAATGTAATAAGTTTGTATTGACCTCAAGAACTCTTGATTTTAGCCATTTGTTTACTTTCCTCACTTCCATTTCTTGTTAACGGTGTGGATCATACTGCCAAAACAAGGGCTACAGATGCTTACCAACAGCCTGACGCTGACCAATGGCTGACCATCAGCTTGCTGCTTCAGGGTCGCTAGGGCCACATGGCCATCCAAACAGGATTTTCAGAGGTACACTCCAAACCAAGTGTTATGAGAAATTACCGGCAAGATAGCTGCACAAGCAATAAAGAAAAATGTATTTTCTTCATCAACAAATATATATAAAAATTACATTAATGGTGTTGAATATTGTTTAAATGTATTACGGTCATCTTCTTTATAGCAAGCTTAACAAAAAAATCACTAGGAGCATGCTGATGTGTCAGTAGCTAACAAGCTAGCCAGCTAACGTTACATTGTTATTGCTGGTCTGTGCATGACAGTCCCACATTTTGACCTATTTTCATGTCACATCCCCCCTTTGATGACTTATGACGCCCGGAATTTATCTAAAGTACAACGAAGGTGCTGCCTTTGTTAGCGCTCCTCTAATATCAGTACAGACTGGTAGGGTAGGAGCACAGGTTGCTAATGTTAGCCCACAGAGCACAGCTAGTGGTCTGGTGCTGAAGCAGTGTTCTTTTTTATTAGCTGACTTGTTGGACTGATTTATAGCTGGAAAGGAGTGTCTATGCTTCTCTGTCTCCATCAGATAAATAGCAGATGTCCTTTTGATAATACCATTATTGCCAAAGTCATGTCTGTTTATGTAAACGCCATTGACGACTACTGATGATGTGTCAGGATCTTGAAGGGTTGCTCAGTTTCATATGGAAAAATTTCAACTACAACCCCTGGTAACTGATCCAAGAGACAAAGGGGCACTGAAAAACAAGGGGTAGGGGTAGAAATAAGAAATGCGATGGGGCTTATGTCTGCACACCTGCATTTATCTTTCTCATTTCATTCTTAAAGGATTCAATACATGACATTGGTGTTGTTTTACACTGCACCAGCATTTGTTCCAGTGCACCACCATCTACTTGTCTACTCATTGTAGAAATCTGATCTTCATCCTGAGAACTGATGTAGTTTTGCTATTGTCACATGATAAGTAAGAGAACTCCAAACGTTATAGGCAGCAACAGGAACTGTGAACCTTTTGCACTTTTGTGTGATTGACAAGTCACCTAACCCCATCAGAGCTGTTTCACCCAGCTCTTCTGCCACTCCACTAATTATCCTAATCTGCTTCATGTCCGTCTGTCTCTCTGTATCTGCCCTCTCCTTATTCTCAGCAGCGCTTTTTCCTCTTTCCTTTTCTCCCGTCTTGCTTCTTACTGAGGGATAGGATGAGTGGAAGAGATTAATACGGAGGTTACACAATCCTTTTAGCTGGTTATAATGTCTGCCCCTCACGAGTGATATGTTCCGCACGTACATCAACAGGATTAGAGTGTCAGAACATCCGCGAACTGATGAACCGGCGCATCTATCCCTCCACACACACTCACACGGCATCATTGTACACATAAACCCCCCATCCTAATGCAGTGCCTCTTAATAGGTTGCATGTATGTCCATTTCGCAAACCATCGTTTCTTCTGACTTTGCTCTGCTGTGTGCATTATTGAGTTTTTTTAATAGTGCAAAACAGTATAACTTAACAGAAAAACAGCCATAATAATGCAAAAATATGGGACAAATTATCTCACGAGTGGCTGGGGTAAATTTGTATGTTCAATTTGTATTGTGAGCATGTGTAGCAAGATTATCTCTGCCCATATGCCAATGTGTGCAAGGTTTAAAGAAGAGAGGAAATGGATAGTGACAAAATGTTGATTGTCACGGGATAGAATGAGACAAGAAATTCTGAAATTCAAAAAATAAAGTAAATGTGTGATACGAATCTAGATAGCGCAGGTCAACTTTAGGTCAGCATTCCTAGCACGTCTTACATAAAGTTGAAGCTAATGCCACAGCCCGAGAGAGCTTAACACGGGGGGGAAGGCTCTTTGAGTCTAAGAGAGGAAGAAAACAAGAGGAAAAGTTAAAGTGTAAAATTTGGCCCAACAAATATTATAACTAGGGGCTTTATCCCAGTAAGTGAGCCCCTACGTTGAGTTAATTGGCTCTCCAAACATAAGATAGATTTATGCCCCTGCATGCAAAAGAACCTGTTTGCCCTGGGACTTTTGTGAGTAATGATTTCAGTGAAGAAAATGAAATTCAAATAGGGGAGCTTGGGGAGGACAGGCAAGGATTTTTTGTTTGCTTTATAAGCAGTGTGCGGTGTCTTCTGGATGCTAGTGTGTGTTCCACAAATCTTGTGTGCCATAGTTATGAGACTGAGCTAATGCATGTATTCTAATTTGTATGTGAACAACCTTCTTATTTTATTGGATTTGCTTGGTTGCAGTTCATATTATGTTATTGGCTTTGGTATGTGCTTGCAAAGGGGTACAGGGCCCACTGGACCTCCCGTGCGAGTGCCTGTCTGTCTCTTTTTTCGATCTATCTGGCCAGCTACAGTCCATGAGCTGCACATATTGGTTTTTCTTTGGAGCAGCTGTTTCTCCTGCAGCTTTCTGTCTCTCCAGACTACAGCTTTGTAAGAGCAAGGAGGAGAAGACGAGTAGGAGGTGGTGGAGGCGGAGAAGGGAGGGTGGGTTGGATAGAAGTATAAAGGTAGGGGGTACAGAGAGGTCAGGAGATAGATTGTGAGAAAAGTCAAGGATATCATATCTGCTGGGGTTTGATAATAACTGTATTTTTAAGGCTGGCTTAAGGTATTTATTAAATTTATTTACTTTCAAGTCAGCGCTCTGGGGTATTTCAGTCAAAGGCTGGTTTGTATTTAAGCTGAAACGAATGTTTTTAAGCACTGGGAAACATTAAGACTTCAGGACAGTGTCATAGATGCCAGTACTTATTTTTACTTATTACTACTTAGTCTTGGAATAATGTGTTTTAGTGTGGTCTCGGTTCAGTGTGCCACAGAACAGAGAAGGAACCATAATTCCAGCCTCTGCCTTTTTTCCATTTTAGTATTTACATATCATTGACTTGGTTTGATGAAATCTAGGAAAAATAGTCATGCTGTACCTACAGCATCAAGAATAACAATATATATGGAAGGGCAGTCATTTTTAGAGATAAAGTTGATGCTCTGCCTTTTGTCTTTTTAATTTTTGTTACTTCATTTTCCAGAGAGCATTTTATTGAACTTTTCATTCTCCACTCATTATTGAGCCTTTTAGAGGAGGCCAGTGTGTATGAGGTATTTGAATAAGTAACTGATTATATCAAGAATGCATTTATTAATAATGCATGGGGTTCCAGTGGATTAAGACTTTATGGTATTTAATGAATGCTTTCAAATAATGCTCCAACAGAGTGTCCGTTAAATGACTTTCAGTCATTCTGTTTAAGTCTTATAGTAGCTTAAATACCAAACAGACAGTAATTTAGCTTTTCAAATGTGGGGAGGGGGTCACAACACTTCATCATATCACCGAAAGGCTCTGGTAACATGTGATAGGCATTATTATTGTATTATTTTTTGCATTTTATTCCATTGTAGTGGAATTCTATTTGGTTTAAAGGAATAGTTTCACATTTTGGGAATCCCTGGAGCTTTGTCGTCGTCGCAAGGTTGCTAAGCAACCAGCGGAGACTTGAGGAAGTCACTGCTCCCAGCCAAGAAATAATCCAGCTCTTGTTTGATATCAGACAAAATTGTCAACGCGTTACACTCCATGTCCATCTTCATTCTAACAGTGCATCCACTCAAACTGATTTATGTTGGGGAGGGGGACTGAATTTTCCCTTAACAATCACGAGAGGCCAACCTACACTAATGGTAATCATACCAACATACTTGTTTTGCTGAGGTTTTATGAGTGGGGCATAGCAAAGTAAAAACTATGATGACGCCGATATTGAGACATGTCGACTTAGAACAACTTCGAGCAGTGTGTATCTTGTCTGCAGCAATTGCCATTGTTGTTACTTCTCATTGGTTGTGGAGTACTGCTTGATGAAGTTTGACAACAGGTTGACAACAGCGATGATACCACCCATGGTGTTGACTGGCTAATCTTTAGTCCCCTAGCGGCTTTCATTGGTCAGTCTTCATTTCAGCCATCAAACAGCTGTTCCATTTCATGATGCCAGACCAATTATTAAATTTCGAGGAGGGGCAGATTCCAAGCTCTGGACTCAGGAAAATCCAGCACATAACCCCCCCTTAAAATGACAACTTGTCATTTTTATGCCTTGATTTTTGTACAGATTAAACAAACACAACATAACCTGTTAATAAGTGCGCTTTAGAGGAGCTGGGAGATGGATTCGCACCCCTTTTGGAGTCAGTTTAGCTGTTCCTCCTGTTTCCAGTCTGAAAGCTAAGCTAAGTGGCTGTAAGTTTCAGTCATGAGAGTGGTATCAGTTTGAACTATTGTTGAACTATTCCTTCAATGTCAAAATGTAAAACCATACAAACCTTTCCTGACAAAAGAGAATACATTTTGGAAATTGAGGACTGTTGTGTTGAATCTAAATCTAAATCTACTATTGAGAAGGTGAAGGGTCCCTCCATTTAATTCTCTCACAAAGAACGCTGTATTTATTATTTAGTTGGCAGCTAATTATGCTTATCAAGCTCAGACCCTGCTGATTGTAAAAATGTGGTTCCATTCTTAACATTTAATTCTTGGAGCCAGCAGTGACTTACATGCCATGGCATGTTCCCCTCTTTCATCTGTGTCAAGCTTTTTGTTGTTATATGACGTTTCTGATCAATCATAAAACAAATGAAAATATAAAACACATCAAACTAATGATGTGGAAATGCCAAAGTCTTCAACTTTTTTCTTCATAAAAACCTAAAATCTGTCAGCAGTCTCTAAACAGGCATTTGGATAAGCTGATTGCTAATTGTATTCCTCTACTTTAATATGAGTTGGAAGCAGAAGCATGCACAGCTGTTGTGCTGCTTTTGGCAAAGCTATAACTGATATTAAACTGTCAGTGCCTTGCAGTAATGTTGATGTTGACTTTGGGACGTGCAATTGATTGCTGTACGAAAACAGTTGTACAGCTGGATGTGCAGTATATATCAAAGCACTTTGAATACAAAATGGAGAAACAAGAGGGGGCTAGTTTTAACTGTGGTGACAAAAGGTGCCTCTGGCTGTCTCATGCAGTGATGCAGTGTGATGAGGTTACTGTGTGTGTCCCATGTCTGTGGGGTTAGATTGTGTTCCTTTTTTTGGTCCAGTTGGACTCTGCAGAGAGGCTGCAGTAGGCCTTTCAAGCTATGGCTCAGGCTCCAGAGGACTAACAACAAGTCAGACACTGTCAGATCAGGGGTAGTGAGGCCAACGGCAGATGCTTTGAAGTGGGCTATGAGATTCTCATCTGGAGGGATCAGATGGAGGGCGAAAATAAGACAGTGAGAGGTGCAAAACTCCAGCTTAACAGGCAAGCTGGGTTGGCTTCAGAAGCTGCCGAGGTGGGTTTCACTGTTAGAAGCGGAGCCTGCTATGAATGGCTTCAAAAAGCTGTGAAATTCATGTGGGTGCAACGTGTGAAATAAACAAGTATGATTTGAGAATAACAAGAAAGACATGATAGCGTGCAAAGCCTTAAAGGAGCAGTGTGTAGGATTAAGTGGCATCGTCTCCCATGTGCCAAGTGTGAACTTCCAGTTAAGATTCATTCATTGTTCATTGTTTAGGAGGTGTTTACCATGAGCCTAATTATGCACAGAGGTCTCTTCCTCTCCAAAACAAATGGATCAGGTGATTAAAACTGGTTAAAACAGAATAAAGCAGTTTGACATTACAAATCAGTGTTTCTCTGACACGGCTGGGTCATCATAGACGGGCCGCTACCCCAGCACCTGCTAATGTGTGCTTGCAATTTATCTCAGATAATTTAAGATAACTGATAACTTACTGTAAGGTGGTGCAGTGGTTAGCACTGTCGCCTCATAGCAAGATGGTTCCTAGTTCGAACCCAGGGTAGGGGGTTTGAACCCAGGGTGGGGGAGCCCTTCTATGCGGAGTTTGCATGTTCTCCCCGTATCAGCGTGGGTTTTCTCTGGGTACTCCGGCTTCCTCCCACAATCTAAAAGGTTAATTGGTGACTCTAAATTGGCCATAGGTGTGAATGTGGTTGTCTGTCTCTGTCTCAGCAGATGCAAGAGTGAAAGAAAAGATGGGAAAGATACAAGTGAATTAAAAGATTTAGTTAAAGTTTTTGAAGTAGACAAGAGCAATATTAATCACTCTGCAATCAAAGCATGGTGAGATTTAAAAAAGCCTTTGTTTTTATAGCACATGTAAGAAAGAGGGTTTAATTTGCAGTGATTGTCCTTTGCATAATTCTTCAAACACCCTCTAAAATCAAGCAGTCATTGCAGGATGTCCACATTTTATTAATCAGCGTACAACATTTAATATGAGCATCTACTGAACCTGGTTTTGCAAATGCCACTGACTCAAGCTATTTATGATTTGACAGTGGAGTAAGCAACACCACTCCTAGAGAGCAGCTTGTCAGGATATGTTGACTAATAAGCAAACATTATATGAATTGTTCAGAGCTATTAGAGGACAATAAAAAGGTTTCAAGAATGTTGACAAACCATAGACAACAGTCTAAGCATAGTTTAGGTTGTGAGATTTGTGTATGCTTGCATGATTTTTACTTGGGCATGCATAATTTCTTATTATATCTTAATAAGCAGATACATTTCTCCCTCTGAGAATATAAACAGTCAGTTTCACAAACACATGTTCTGGATTATTTGCGTGCTTACCCGGCATAATAGTATAACGCGCAAACGAGCCAACTTTTCCTTGTTCACATACACACAAAAACATGCACACTTATGAGAACATTCTTCACTAACCTTCATAAGCTTTGCTGCTTTTAACCCTTATCTCCCCTTGCCTTACGTCTTACACTAACTCCAGCACTATCACTGAAAATAAATCTTTAACAAAGGGCTTTGAGGAAACAGTCCAGGCTTTCAAAATCCTATGGAGACATTTGGACCTCACACGATAGTAAAAACAGATGTGTAACCTGATTGCTATTGGGCTTATGAGATAGCATCAGTCAATCAATCAACATGCACACACACACATTCACACACATACTGTACGCACAATCGTGATGGTCTCACTTTCTTCCTGTCTGTCGTAACCTCAACCATGTTTTTGTGTCCCGCGAGGAATGCCTTTTATCATGTGACGCGGTGGTGTTGGCGGCGGCAGGGAGGAGGGGGGTGGGGGGTCGTTGGACAGCTGTTTCCCATCAGCACTTCAGTCAACTGTAGTCATCCAGTTGCAACCCCGTTCAGAGGATCAGAGGGGGCAGAGCAGCAGAGCGGAACTCAAAGAAGTGTGGGGGCCAAAATGCCTCCAATTAGAAGGTCATCCCAATTTGTTCTCCCATATCCACCGGTGGCCATCAGGCATCTCAGGCCCGCTTGTCCAGCGTTATGTACAAATCCGTAGCCAGAGGTGAACGAGTTGCCGCCATCTGGGAGTCATTATGCCTTTTCCTCATTGTTTCCTGTCTTTTCACCCCAACCCAACTCTACTGAGTTCTGCTCTCTCTACGTTGGCCCGGCTCCCTTGGCTTGTTCAGGTTCTAAGCCCCCCCTGTAATTTAAAACTGGGAATGCTTAGCAGCAGTCACTCATGCATAGGCGTCTACATTAGCACATGCTGTTCACCTCATCAGGAGCAGAATTTTTCTCAGCTGTGTAGAACAAAAGGTTGTTTTCATTTTTACAACATACTCCTTTCTTTCTTACACACCCCAATTTTACTTTCTGTCTTGCAAACACTTGAGAGCTCTGGCAGTATTCTGGTAGATTTTTTTTGACACATTTAAGATTTTAGGATCCCTTGCCGCTCCTCCTCATGCTGTTTAGAGCTTGAGGCTGTACAGTGGAGAGCTTTTATATACAGTCCATGGTTGAGACAGGAATGAGCTGCCTGTGGCCACCAGGAATCACACTCTTCTGCAGGGCTTCTTGGAGTGGATGCGAGTTTGCTTTGTCTCCAGTTCAACTTCTGGCTGGCGAGTCTTTTTTTTTTTTCTGTACGCAGGCTATTCGTTGTGGAAAGATGATAAATTGCTGTGGTAGCTTTTCCGCTGCCTGCCACTGGAGCCGTCTGGATCTCACCTTTCTGCATTGCTCTGTAGCCGTGTATCCTCTCGTCTTTCTGTCAGCCATTAAGACAACCAGCTTTCTCAGCAACTTGTCTCAATAGACCGTATCTCCTGTTCGAGTAAGGAAGTAATCACATGAGGAGTACTTGCAGCTATTACAGTGCTGATTTACATGAATTATATATCATATATTAGACTTATAGATTAACACCAATTGAGTTTTTTGGAAAAGAGTTGGTGTGGTGCTCTTAAAGTATGTGCTAGCAAACAACCCTTTATAATGCTGCCTTCAATTGGAACTGGTATTTTTCGTATTGGTAATATCCTGCTGTTCAAGTGCTTTAATTCTTGAGGACGCTGTTGCTAGGTGACAGGATATAGCCAAATATGGCCTTGTTCCTCTTCCAGACGTGGTGATAATTTTGTGTTTTGTACATTTCATTGCCACGCTAGGAACAAGAACAGACAAGAGAGTAAATAAATAAATAAATAAATAAATAAATAAATAAATAAAAAAAGCAATTTCCCTGGGCTCTGACAAAAAACATTAGCATACAGTATGTCACAACATCTTTAAAAGTCCCACTTGTGGAAGCTGTAAATACCACTTCAGTCAGCCATTGAAATGAACTCTTTTCTGTGACATGAATTAAATACAACCCACTTAAAGGCATCAAAATATGACCAAATATTGTGATTTATCATTGTCAAATAGTCAGATGTCATTAAATTCCACTCCTTTGACTGATCTGTTTTTCTGTGTGTTTTCCAGTTTTACGTGATGACTTCAGACAGAACCCAGTGGACGTTATGGTCGCAGTGGGTGAGCCGGCGGTGCTGGAGTGCCAACCGCCCCGTGGGCACCCTGAACCCACCATCTCCTGGAGGAAGGATGGTACCAACTTAGATGACAGAGATGAACGCATCACGGTAAGAAATGCAATTTTGACCTAAACCATTACAAACAAAAATTTTAATTTGTCATTATTTATGATCATGTTACAATGCAACAGACATAAAGAGATACTAGATTACTACTTTTGATCTAATGGCTTATTGACGCTTCAAGTTTGCTGCACAGCTTTTTGGGTGTAAATCTTTAGTATTTAGTTGCTGTTTTTGGAACTCTAAAGACCCATTCTTAGACACTGTTAGCTATCGTCTGATGTGAATAAAGCCTGTGAGAGACCAGTATTTCGAGAGATCTGTTAAAGACAGCTGTAGGCCGATGCAGAAGTTAGCATCATGCTGGTTTCCTCATCAAAAAGCCTGTGGATTTTTTCCATTGGGTTTTGGATTATTGCCGAAAATAATCTCTGTGGCAAACAAACGTTTATGATACTTACATGTTGTGTTCAGCAAGATACTCTTCACAAATGAACACTACTTTCATGATTATTGAAGCCTAAATGCAGTCACCAGAACTACAAAGCAAATGTTGGGCTATAAACTAGCTACACTATGGTTGAATGACCTAACGTTACCAACATAACAAGACTGTAAAGCTGTTTGCTGTGGCTCAGTGTGATGACATTCTGTAGTCTCGTTTAGCCATTTGTTAGCAATCACCTTTTTTAAAGACACAGAAGTAGTTTCAAAATTCACGAGTGAGGTATTCACTGATGTATTTTATGTCAAAGAACAAAACGTGAAAGTTTCTTCAGCTTGTGTTAACCATAGACGTTACTTCAGGCATCTAACCAAAAACCCATTCAAAAAAACCTATTGGCTTTGAGATGAGGGAACTGTGAGTTCATCACTGAGCTTTAGGATTCATTCTTGAGGCATTGCATAGTTTGATTAGCATCTTTAGACAGGTCTAGAGAACATTTTAACTAATCTTTATAAACAGGTAACTGCATGTAGATAAATTTAGAAAAGAAGACAGAAACAAAACAAAGAATTGCATTTCAGCACTGCATTCTGCCTCTTTTGCTTTTCACATTAACTGTTTACCTGCAAGCAACCAAAGTTGGCTCAAATGCGATTGGTCAATACTGTGCAGACTACAAACAGAAATCAGAACACTACAGATACCAAAATGTTGTACCACTGGCCACAGATTCTGCATACATATCAGATATCTGTTTCAAGAGATTTCTAAATAACCAACTACCTCTCACCTGAGTCACTTTAAAGCATGGAAAAACAAGTTTGTTAAGTCAAGATCGCAAAAGAATTTCCTTGTGGTCATGAGAACGATAAATAACATCATCTATACCCAGGTCATCTCTGAGTTCCTGCACAGTTTTGAAAATGCCTGGAGAAAACCCTGAACCCTAACCTGAAAAGATGAGAAAAAATGCTAAACATATGAAGAAAAAAAACAACCAATGCATATATTTCAACAAGCTGGCACTAGTATGAGCTACATATGAGCTACAGCATGCTATTAATATGACACATTATGTTGTCATGTGGCGTACAGTACACAGCAGGGATTTTATTTTCATGTTTTGAATACACTGAACAAAAAGAGTGCTGCAGGAATGAGTCCTGAATGAGTCCTCTTGGTTAGATGCCTGAAATAAAGACTGGTTGACACAAGTTTGAGAGACTTCCACTTTCTATTTAAAAAAAAATACATCAGTAAATACCCCCCTCCGTGTCTCAAAAGGCGCTGTCCCTAACAAGTGGCTAATTGAGACTAGAGAGTTTCATCACACTGAACATGGCTTTTCAGGTGGTGGTGCTATTGAAGTCATGCGACTGTGATGTAGTTTGTTTCTAGCCTAACATCAGCTTTTTACATTTAGCGATTGCATTTACACATTTCTTTCTTTACAAATTATTTTATTTCATTTTTTTCTTTACATTGCTGTCATTTTTTTTACTTACCTGCTTCTTTTATGTTTTGTAAATCAGTTACATCTCTACATCTGTTGTTACCTTTTTTGTCTTTGTTAGTATATCCATATTGTCGACATGTGTTTGGATTAAATGATGAATAATTGGCCAAAAAAAAAAGAGAGCATCATCCTTGCAGCACTCATTTTCAGTCACAGAAGCATCTGATTGGTCTGGCCTGTAGGAATAGGCTTCTCCTTCCTTGAATTTAAGAATAGTACCATGTTTCAGCAACTCAGAGGATTCTGTGTGTGTGTGTGTGTGTGTGTGTGTGTGTGTGTGTGTGTTGATTTGTTTATTTGAATGTCTGTGCATGCTCCCAGGGACACACAAGAGCAGATTCAAAGCTCATGTTTGTGCGGAGTGACAGGTAGAGACTCTCTGGGGGACTGTGATGGACAGAGGAGCTATCTCTGATTTTAGGAGAGGGATGGATCAGAGCCAGGGGGGGAGGCTCCTCAGAGGGAAACACAAAGGCTGCTTTTTGCTTTGTACTTTCTGCGTGCCTGTCTTTGTCCTCCCTAATCATCTTCTCTGTATGGAAATATGTCTTTGCCGTGAGAGTTCACTCAAAGACATCACTTACTGTACAAAGACCAAAGGAGTCCACCACAAGTGATTCATGGCTACTTTCCATCCTTTTGAGCGTTTCCCTTGTGGCTTGGACCATCATTTATTAATACTGATATGTAGATAAAGTTGTGAGTTAATTCTTAATAACGATTTTTAGAAAGACACTCTCTCACAGGAAAAGTTTGATTTATTGATTTTAATTTAAAACAGCAGAGCGCCTCTATGCTGAAAAATGCATGTAAATCACACTATAAGTAGCTTCAGAATATGTGTGCCTTTAGGGCATTTGAGGCTATGTGAAGAAGAAAGAGAACACATTGAAACAGTGCAGAGGCGAAAGCTGAGGTTTCAGTGTCCGAGATGGAGGATAGACAAACCACATTTGGATTTCTTAGCAATGGAATTGCTGCTAAAAACGAGGAGCGGTCAGTCCAGGAAATAAAAAAGCTCTTGGTCTGCTCTTTAATCAGCTGCTAAAGTTACTAGTGCAGCAGTATTTACAGCAAACAGCAAAAAAGTTGCACAACAGAAGTACAGCATTATTCAAAGGCATTGGATTGAGCTAGATCATCTTTGTAGTCCATTGGGAATACTTCACTGGCACAAAATCTAATATAATCTAATATATCAAAGGGACAGTTATTACACAGACACAGCAGTCCAAATCACCATGGACGCCCACTGAATCTAAAACACAAATATTTTTATCCAGGGTTTAACTGGGGAGGCGCAGAATTATGATTTCAGAGGAGGGGGGGGCACAGTTAGTGTGGGCACAAATCCTCAAAAGAGCTTTAGTTTTTCAGATATCCGTACCCAAGATAGAACAAAACACAACTTTTCCTCATACAACTGTTCATATGATATCCCACAAATCAGTGGCCCACGAATGATGTTATGTACTCAGTGTTAAGTTACATAATTAGCAAAAAGTTATAGAGGTTAGGTTTAGGTTTAAGTTACTGTGGTGAGGTGTAGGAAAAGAAAAATGATGACGACGTACCTTAAAATGACTCAAAGTTCACTCAAAATTCACAATTCAGCTCCGCCCACGAGAGGAGGAACAGAAGTGAGTTAATTAAACAATCAGCTAAAGTCAATAGGGAGTGAAACTAAAACAAACTTGTTACATAAGGTAAGATTTTTCTTTAGTCACTGAGCTCTTGGCAGAAATGTTTAATGGTGGTTTTTGTTATATTTCACTGGCACACGGTGCTGTTAATGTGCAAATTGGCTAACTAGCATCAAGACTGTCTTCCAGATTGCCCTTTTGAATGTGGATTACAGACACCAGCATCTGCTGGTGTGGAGAGTCATTTCCTCTCATGCAGGTGCAGAATGTATGTGCTTGTTGACCACTGGCTGTAGTCTTTGCGTTGTGTTCATGTGCAACATTTTTCACTAAGTCACAGCGATACAGCAAGGGGACTTTGTCCGTGCTAGTTCTCTGAAGTCGGTTTGGTGTTTACAGGGACCGCTAAGGACCGCTTTCTTCTTTACTCCGGTCAGCACATTGGTCATATGATTGCAGCCTTCCAAAATACATGAGTTGTGCATGAATTACTGGCTCATGATTACATGGGATATGTATGAATTTTTGTGATTTATTTTTGTAGGAAAATGTAGAAACATTTTAAAGCAAAATACAGCAAAAATTGATGAAACTGAGAAATACTGTATACTGACTAACCCCATAGGTGAAAATGTGCACTGTGCAATGTGAGACTTTTAAATACTTAGTTACCATAGGCAGATATTTTACGTATAACACTGTTTAAAAGAGAGTTATTTTACTGAAGGTAATATATGGTGGTATGTGGCACAGTTAAGGCCCTCACATTGAATAAAAAACTTTGCATAAAAACAATAAAGGTGGTGCAATAAAGCAAAATGTGTAAAGTGAAAAGTAAATTGTATTTTTTCATGTTAATATGTAACAAAATATGAAAAAATATATTTATATTTGCTTTTCGAGATAAATCAGAAATTAAATTTTAACTCCATTAAACCCTATATGGAGCTCAAGATGACAAAAATGTATCTCCCCTCACAATGGTAAAACTAAACACTCCAAATCCAGCCTAATATTGTAGATACTGTTGCCACTTTAAACAGCATTTTGAAAAAGTTATTCACATTTCCATGCTCTTCTTTTATTCTATGTAATTTCTCACAACTTCTGAAATACATATACCAGTCCAGTTTCCATACCTTTTTTTCTTTTCTTTTCTTTTTTTAAATATACTGTCAGTGACTGTAAAAAGTGAAGGAGTCCAATACAGCCATCTGAAAATGTACAGAGGGCATGTCTCCTGCAACTGTGTAATCTTAATTACCTGATTGTAATATGATTATATATTCAATAAAAATATCAGTCAACAATTACTCAACGAAATGGAAAACTACAGTATAGTATGGGAAAGATTATGAGCGACCAATAAATCTATTCACTTACATGCAAATAATTGGAAAGAGATGTCAACATGTCATGAGGTCCCCAGTTTCCTAGTTGTCTATATATCATGTTGCTTTTATTAATGTAAATTCAATGTTCTGAGTTCATGCCAAAACATGCAGCCTGTCGTACTTGCTCGGATTCCAACGATGATGTCATATGTCATACATGGCTCTTTCATGGCTGTAGACACACCGCTGTTACTGTATGCAATCCTGCAGTTGTGTTTTTAGCCATATATAGAACATTTTTGCATTGACTCTAATGTGAGTCCAAACATCCAAACCAAATCCACTGGATACTGAAAGGAATGGCTGAATCTGCAATACCAGCTCCCAAATTCCCCCCACTTGCTCCTTGTGATTGCTAGTGGTTGGTATTGTGTATGAAAAGTACATAGAACCACAAGTTACACCACAATCTTCTTCATAAAACCACGCCATTTGCAACACATTTAGAATGTCAGCCATAGTTAGGCCACTCTTGGTTGTTATTTATTCAGTGTACAGTATGAACAGTTTGTGGTTGAAGGTTAGCCTGGAGGAGGCTGACTAATAAATGAAAGGCTGTTGGTTTCATCCCTGCAGCAGCAATTTAATGATGTATTCTATCTGTTCACTGGCGAGTGGAGAGTGCTCAGATATCCAGGTGCTGTCTAGCATGACACTGAATCCCCTGCCTGCTCCATGGACACAACACTGTGGGCAGCCTTGGCCTCTGACCTCTGTTAAGAAATAAAAGTGCAGAGCCATTACAGGCTGTGTGTCTCTGGCAAGCATTTATGAATAGTTCGATTCCACTGCTTAGTGTGAATAGGAAAAAAGCAATCTTAAATCATAATGACGAGGCCGAAAGTTTAATTGCAGTTGATACCAAGAGGTTTCAGATGTCAGGGTGCAAAAAAATGGCCTTGTGGTTGTTTTGAGATTTTCAGACTGGCATGTCTACCCACTATCATATCATGCCTGCTCACTTCTGCTTTGGTATCACCTCTAGCACTCAGTAGCTTCAGGCTATCAGTGCAGTAGCTAACACTGAAAGCACCATAAAGACAGCTACCGAAGTCTGCGGGGGCGTCTGGTGGATAGGATATGAAAAGAATGAAAACAGTATGGAGTGCATATATCTTCCAACTCTTTGTTGTATGTGTAAGTGTACTTGTGTGTGTATGTGAGCAGATATCAGTATAGAGGAGGTAAAAAGTTTGGGAAAGGCAAAGAAGGCTGACTGAACATCTGAGGAAGGTCTCTACAAAGAGGCAATGTCTTTGTTCTCAGGGTTCTGTGCTAATGTAGCACTAGATATGAATTATGTAATTTCATAATGGGTGACCTTCTGTGCAGCTTGAAAGGCAGTGCAAATTCTGTTCCTTAGATGAAGATATGCATACAGATGCACACAAGCACGTCTTGCTGTTACCCTATCAAGCGCACAAAAATGTATATATTTTAAAATAGCATAGAGACAAAGATGTGATTATATGTGGGAGGCATCATGCATTAAAGGTAACACATTCACAAATAAAACTTTGCACATTTTATCACAAAACATAAAAATGTTGGCATTTTATTATCTGCATAATTAAAGTGCCACACTCACACAGTGCATGTAAGGGACCTTATCTTACACCTGTCATAAACCTGGGGTCTTCGGCGCATAGCACTACGTAACTTCGGTTGCTAGTTTCAGACCGACGCAGTTGTTATTTTCACAGCCAGCACCCAAGTTCGGAAAGAAGCAAATGTACTGGTACCTTTCTACGTACCCGTGGGTGTGTGGTAAGGGGCAATGTTTGCATATTGCTATTTTGAGAAAGCGATTGTGTTATCAACCAATATAAACTTGGTCTAATGCCTGGGTCTTCAGCAGCAGGTCTGCGTCCCTAGGGTTACTGCAGGGGGCGCACCAAATTATTGTTTGATAGTTGTAGTTTGATAGTAGTAGTTGAAGTTTTAATTAATTGATTAATTCATTTTTTTATTGAAAAAAAAATTAAATATGTCTGAAAATACACATTAACATGAATCCAACGTTTTATTAGCAAAAATAATTTGGCCTATTCATAAAAGACACAATATAGTATAGTACACAACATCCATGATAGGCTACCTGTTACCTATGAATCCTTCTGCAATTATGCGAGTACGCCAGCATCAAATCATTGTGCAGCACCTATCTATTAGAGCATGGTGAACTAGTTTGCTAACGGGTACGTATACCTTGAAACACATCGGCACATTTGCTTTGTTATTATTCCAAGTGACATCTTGTGAGCCGCAATGGATCGTTTTTTAACTTTTCGAGCAAGAGACTCTGACACACCATCCACCTCAGAAACCATTGGTGAAGTGCAGAGGGTGAGGCTTATTCACCCTGCCATGTTACAACAGCTGCTGACGTAGCAGCTACAGGCAAGTGCAAACAAGAGAAGACCGAAAAAATATTTAGAGAATTATTTCAAGTCTAACTCAGTTCTATACAATATATGTAATAGGGGTCCCTGCTCTGTCTCTCTTTCAGCTACAGGGTCTTCAAAATAGTTGAAGACCCCTGGTCTAAAGTCAATAGCACGGCATTTTCCTGCTCTCTTAAGGGGGCTTTATTTACATAGTAGGATGCACCTACATAGGTCAGTTCACAACTCGCATATACTCCCCTTGTTACACTCAGGGGCACATGGATGGGTTGCAGGTGGGCGAAGTAATACATTATCACTGACTAAATTATAAATTGCATTCTTTAAAATGTGAACATAGCAGAGATCAGAGCAGAGCTGCAGAGCTGCTGTCTGACTCTTCAGTAAAAGAGACGCTGTACTTTCTACAGCTATTTCAGGAGAAAGTTTAGTTCTGTTTCCTCTTTCAAATTTATAACTACAGTTTTTTATTTTTGCTGCTTAAATGTCCCATGATATTTGCTCCTGTGACATTACTGCTCTTACTGCATTACTCTCAGCAGAAAACCACTTGCGTCTCCAATTTGCTGAATCCACCATGTAAATACAGTGCGCACTATGTTTTTAAAGTGAGTGGGAGATGACACTCTGATTTGTTAAATTCATGTTGCGCCCAAAACACACCTATAATTTGTTAAGAGACTTAATACAAGCCCTTTGCCCCTGACCCTTAACTTTGTGCCTAGATTATGCATGATTTAACTAGCTGGAGTGCAGTTGGACACGCCCTAATTGCGCATGCACCATGCACTTTAGACCATGTGCTAAAGATTGTTTAAATAGGGCCCAAGGATGGGAGGATCTTGTACTAAATCACCTCTGCAAATATTTTTTGTGCTTTCTTTTAGATTCGCAGCGGCAAGCTGATGATCACCAACACCAGGAAGAGCGATGCAGGGAAATACATCTGCGTTGGAACTAACATGGTGGGAGAGAGGGAGAGCGAGATTGCTGAACTAACTGTGCTAGGTAACATTTTCAGTTTTGTGATTGCATTTCCCAATGATGCAGTGCTTCACTTAGTCTAAGTACCTCTCACTTCACAGTGGTTTAGTTTGCCATTGTGCTATGCAAGGTCTTTGTCACCGGGGTAAAATAACCCATTAATTACCTTGATTATGCAGCACAGCCATCCAGTCTGCCAGCTTTGGAGTGGTTTTCCACCAAACACATGCTGAACATCTACTGCTGTTCCATCCAGCACTACAACCCCTCAAACCTTTCAATATAAGAGCTCCCCATGCTACCTCCAACATCACCAATACCAATCGCCTGTTTCCAGCTTCTATTCTCCATCCCCCACTTATTTTCCTAACATTTCCCATCAGAATAGGGCTCTTATCAGTATCACATGGTTAGATGACCTTGGTTGGGAGTATACAGTATAGTGCCTCATAGAACCATACAAGGCTGTGAGAATAATCCTGCTGAATGCAGAAATAGGTCAAAATATGTTGTTCTACAGGTTGTGCATAATAAATGACTTTGGAGACTGGCAGATGATTATCACAAGAATATTAAATGTTTCCAAACTCTATGATAATTGCAATATGTAGATTACTTTGCATATTTTGCTAGGTATTCTGCATTAATTAGAGACTTTTTTGTTTTTTTGTAGAGGGAATTTTTCAAGTCCATGGGAGTTTGTAGTTACTGTTGATCAGATGTTAATTTAAAAAAATATTCCTGTCAAAGTGAAATATTACTTTTGAGTTAAAAAAAAACAAGATAGCATAGTGCTATATAAACATTTTCAGTGTTTTCTATACCTTGCCAGATAATTAAGGCACTGTTCTTTGCATCAAGTGCATGTTATGGTAAAACTATACAAACAAAATTAAACTTCATCAGAAGGCAATATGAAATCCATTATTACTATGCCATTTCTTGGTACTTTAAGATAAAGATAAGCTACAGTGACTACACAAAGAGGTTGAAAAATACACAACATTTTCAGTATATCTTTCTGTCCTCCAGAACGCCCAACCTTTGTGAAGCGGCCCAGCAGTGTGGTGGTGTTGGCAGAGGAGAGCGTGGAGTTCCACTGTGTGGTTCAAGGAGACCCTGTTCCCACTGTTCGCTGGAGGAAAGATGATTCTGACCTGCCTAAGGGCCGGTAATGCACAAAGGCCCTCTATACATTCATTTAGCACGCAAGCATGGTGTCTTAAGTTTTTCTTTCATCTCATGATCGCCTGTGTCCATCCTGCCTACAGATTTGAAATCCTAGAGGACCATACCTTGATCGTTCGCCAAGTGACCTCCTCAGATGAGGGCTCCTATACATGTGTGGTGGAGAACATGGTTGGAAAGTCTGAATCATCTGCCACGCTTACTGTACACGGTCAGTGCAGCCCGACCCTCACATGTAACGTCCTCTAAACGTAGCACAACCTTCTGTTCTATATAAGGTTCACACGCTTTTTCTCTGGAGATTTTGTGTTTGTGTTTTTTTTTTTTTCCTTCTCACTTCCTGGCTGGAGGTCATATAATGTAGTCCTAAAAAAACAAGCAGTATAGGACATTGCAGCAGTTTGTTTATACTACATTTCATGGTAATGTCCTGTATAAACTGAGAAGAGCATGCAAAGTAAATGTTTACGTGACCGCAGAAAATGGATTCATTTGGTCTGAGTGGTCCTGCCACAATGACACCCTTAAGTTCTTAAATCAGAGGCAGGAAATGAGCAGTAAGACACCTCTCATAGTTGCACACACACACACAGACCAATATATATAAATATATTTACACATAAATATGCACAGACAAAACAGCGACACAGTGGGTGCCGTAGACTGTGAGGGCAGTAGGACTTAATTAAAGATAAGGCAGGGCTGCTCGCATGCTGGGAAATGACATGGTTGCAATTACATCGTCTTCCTCTCCCTCCAAAAACCAGAGAAACGAGCGTCAAGGGGGACCATAGCTAATGTGGGCAGTGAATGGAGAAGGGCAGAAATAACTGGCAGATGACTAGAATTTGTATTAAGGGAGGAAACAGAGAGCTATCTGAGTTAATGTGTGTTTCATAATTAAATCAAAAAAACTCTGGCAGGCACAATCCTAGCTCTAGTCATAACCACAGAATCATTTTTACTGACCTAGAACATTTGGTTGATATTTAACAGTTGCCATTTGAAACAGATGTAGCAGGCCAACAAGCTTTGTAAGGTCTGCGCAGGTCCCAAGTCTGAGATGAAATGCCTCTTAAGCACAGCAAAATGATCTGTATGTTTTCAAACATTAACTTGGAAGAAACTGTTTAACAAATTAAAGAAAACTGCCTTTGAATGATACACATCTTTTCAGACACGGTGCTTAAACTCAGCTTTTCTGCAAATTCATGTGCTTTATTTTTTTTAACAGACATTCTTTGAACACAAAAATGTTGAGCAATAACCGCAGTCATCCTCTCGCAGCAGTTCCAAAACCAGCTGGTTAGCTAGCCAGTCATTTCACTATAAATCTAGTTTACAGATGTCAAGATGTACAGTGGTTCCCATCCCCAAATTTGTCTTTGTTTGTGTAGTACATTTAGTAAAGCAAATCCCTGCATAGCACCAGCAGTCCCCTTTTCCACCTTCCGTCCAGACACAGTGTTCCCTCCTCACCCCTCACAGTTTTATGTCCTCATTAGGGGTTTGAATCTTTGTCCAAATACACTTCAAGGCTGGCTGGCTCTGTAACTCAAACCGGCAATTACACTACTTTCACACCTCGCTGTAGACTAGTCTGCTGGGTCTAATAGGGGCTAAACAGCAAGACTTGTCCTTTGACATCTGTTTTTTATTTATTTTTTTATTTTCTTTATTTTTTTTCTACTCTTACCTTTTTTTTACTTTTTATTCCAAAAACATAATATCCTTTATCTACATCATTTTCAAACTATACTTAGAAATGTATGAGCATACATGAGGTTGGATATCCACAATAAATTCTGCATCACTTACACTGTTCAATGATACATCTATATTTCTTTATGAGGAGGTCAGATGAAATGAATCATATCAAATACATCATCATCATCATCATCATCATCACCATCACCATCACCATCATCATTGCCTCATTTGCATGTATAATAGTAATAATGAAATAAAATGAATGTTGTCATAAACACCATTAAAGGGAATCAATAAAATGAAATCAAATAAAATGACACTGTTAGATTACAAAAGCCAAAAGACGCAAAGTGTTTGTTTTTTTTGTTCGTTGTTTTTTTTTTTGGCATACAATGTTGGCCAATAGCTACAATTATCTGCTATGTAAGAGACAATATCTCCTGCTATAATATCTTATACATAGTAGATAATATCTCCTATGTTCCATGAATACAACACATCTGTGATCTATTTCCTTTCTAGGCAATACTAAGGAGAATATATCTCCTCCTCCTACTTAAAAAAAACAAAAATCGCCTAGCCTCTTAGTGCTTCCTTATCAACCATTTAGAAATGTTCTTGCACCCCATATTACTGACTGACTTCTTTATTTTTCATACCAGTTCCATTATGCTCACTCTTTCAAATGTGTGTCAATACTGTTGAATGCATAATTGCAGTTCCATATATCTATACGTACCTTCATTACTCATTACACTGCTTTTTTTGTGTCTTTTCTCTTGTAGTCAATACTGGTAAGTTGTCATCCGTCCCTCATCCACCATCAGACAGCAACAAGATATCTTGAGCCCCTGTCATTGTCCTATCTTCACAGTAATTCCATCCAACAATAAAGTATGTAATTCGTGATATGTGTGGGTAAATTAATAGATATGTGCTGTTTTTTTAATTTTAAAAAAGGTAAATCATGATTGTTTCTTGCTACATACACACTTAACCTGTATTCCTCGACCTTTTCATGCATACTGAGATGTTATAAAACTGGGAAAGATGAAAATGTATCAGGCTGCCAGGTAATTAGGACCTCATTTCCTCTGCAGTGCCCCCAGCATTTGCCATACGCCCCAGGAACCAGGTGGTGGCAGCGGGCAGGACGGTCACCTTCCAGTGCGAGGCCACTGGCAACCCACAGCCCGCTATCTTCTGGCAGAGGGAGGGCAGTGAGGTGAGATTGACCCTCAGTCTGTCATCACACTAAATCACTCCTCAGTGCAAATAGTGAACGAATGGGTTACTGACTCTGTGATCTCTGTCTCTCCTCCAGAGTCTCTTGTTCTCTTACCAGCCACCGCAGCCCTTGAGCCGTCTCTCTGTCTCCCAGATGGGCAGTTTGACCATTACCGACGTTCAGCGCTCTGATGGCGGCTTCTACAGCTGCCAGGCTCTCAACATCGCAGGCAGTGTTATTACCAAAGCACTGCTGGAGGTCACAGACTGTGAGTAAAGGGAGGGTGTGATGGAGGGCAGATGGGTGGGACTTTTATTCAGCACCTTTCTAGCTTTGATGTTTGGTCTTTTGGCTAAACAAACTAGCTTGCTGATGGAGTTTACCTTTTTTGAGCTTGTGAGGTGTATTAGGCTACAAACTGGACTTGGTTACAGACTGGTGGGAGCTACCTCCATTATAGGTGTGGTAGTTGGCCTTGGTTACAAACCAAGCCAGGGGAGGGATTTCAGGAGATGTTGTTCACTCTGTTTCCATGGTGATTTTCTGTAAAGATTGGGGCTATCTGATGCTGGGTACACACTACATGAGAATTAGGTCAATTTTGGGCCTGATTAGCCCCACCCGACAATGGTCAGCAAAGCCATGATTTTTTTTGATGATTCTAAAGATCATTTTGCCAGATTTTCCTCTGTTCTTTTACATTCCTCGATCTGCTCGGAAGTCCGTCCTGGCCACACAGATTTCACATTGCAAGTATTAAACATATTCAGTATTTACAATCCGATATCCGGCATTCCAGCTGGTCTCAGAGGGTTTTAATCTCAAATTGGATTCAACTCAGATTTATTAATGCAGCTCTAGTTTGCACTCTCACATGGAGTCCATGTTCACACCATTTCCTTGACTTCAGTCATGTGTTTTTTTATTTTGTATTTGTTAATTTCCTTTAAAAGTAGTGCAAAACAGCTGGTTAGCTAGGTCTTTCTGCTTGTTGTCCACCATGTTTGTTTGCTCTAAAGTCTATTTTCCTAACCTGCAACTTTACACTATATTTACACAGTATGTAATCTAAATTAAGAGAACTGGGGGACATGTAATGATATTATAAGATAAAAGTTAGCCATTGTAACTATTTACATTAATACAACACAGTCTGTGTTCTGCTTAACTGTACATATGTGTGAAACAAGAATGCTGGATTGACATATGATATGATTTAAAGCCAGGGTGTCAAACCTATGGCCCGTGGTCAGAATCGGCCCATCAAAGGCTCCAAGTGGTGCCAGGTTTCTTCAGATTCTTCAGTTTGCTTCAGAGGCTTTTCCACCCTGACAAGAATACAGTTCTCTGACATAACAATGAATACTTACTGTGGCCATGTTTAAAGATATTGAACATTGTGCAAAATATTGTCTATCAGTAGGTTCAGTTCAAAAGAATCTGTATCAGACTCTATCACACCTGTATCAGGAAATGTATAGATAAATGCACATGTAATGACAGTGAGAAGTGTAGAGGAACAGCCTCTCTGGACTTCCCTTGAACCAGTATTATCAATGAACAAGACCCACCAGACCACCGGGTGTCAAATACTTAGGACTCACCCCTGTATCACCCCGACTGGACAACAACTTCTTTCAGCCATCCTTAGGCCAAAAGGAGGTAAAAAGTCACCTGGGATCCCTCAAGTTTCAGGTGCCATCTTAAAGTATCCAGCCTTCGGGGCAAAACGCGGTGATGAACGATCCACTAGTTGTCTAAGACAATGCTTCTTTTTTCCACCACATCCTGTCCTTTCCTGTCACCCCAGGAAAGCACGCCCTCCCCTCTCTTACCAAATGTTATGTGTGACCAAAATTGAAATGTGTGTTGGAAGTGAAATTATACATTTTATCCATATGTGTTGGGAGTTGTAGAAATATAACTGGGATTCATTAATCAACTTGTTTGCATGAATATGTGCTTCCTCAATCTGTTTTTCATTATATGTTGCCACTATAGGTTGTTTTCAGTTGTATTCATTTCAATTGGATGTTAAGAACCGATTTTGACCATAATGAGAAGAGTATGTACCTATCGCGCGTAACATGTCAAAGTATATGTCAAAGATATATATATATATATAGATACATATACATATATATATATATATACAGTACAGGCCAAAAGTTTGGACACACCTTCTCATTCAATGCGTTTTCTTTATTTTCATGACTATTTACATTGTAGATTCTCACTGAAGGCATCAAAACTATGAATGAACACATGTGGAGTTATGTACTTAACAAAAAAAGGTGAAATAACTGAAAACATGTTTTATATTCTAGTTTCTTCAAAATAGCCACCCTTTGCTCTGATTACTGCTTTGCACACTCTTGGCATTCTCTCCATGAGCTTCAAGAGGTAGTCACCTGAAATGGTTTCCACTTCACAGGTGTGCCTTATCAGGGTTAATTAGTGGAATTTCTTGCTTTATCAATGGGGTTGGGACCATCAGTTGTGTTGTGCAGAAGTCAGGTTAATACACAGCCGACAGCCCTATTGGACAACTGTTAAAATTCATATTATGGCAAGAACCAATCAGCTAACTAAAGAAAAACGAGTGGCCATCATTACTTTAAGAAATGAAGGTCAGTCAGTCCGGAAAATTGCAAAAACTTTAAATGTGTCCCCAAGTGGAGTCGCAAAAACCATCAAGCGCTGCAACGAAACTGGCACACATGAGGACCGACCCAGGAAAGGAAGACCAAGAGTCACCTCTGCTTCTGAGGATAAGTTCATCCGAGTCACCAGCCTCAGAAATCGCAAGTTAACATCAGCTCAGATCAGAGACCAGATGAATGCCACACAGAGTTCTAGCAGCAGACCCATCTCTAGAACAACTGTTAAGAGGAGACTGCGCCAATCAGGCCTTCATGGTCAAATAGCTGCTAGGAAACCACTGCTAAGGAGAGGCAACAAGCAGAAGAGATTTGTTTGGGCCAAGAAACACAAGGAATGGACATTAGACCAGTGGAAATCTGTGCTTTGGTCTGATGAGTCCAAATTTGAGATCTTTGGTTCCAACCGCCGTGTCTTTGTGAGACGCAGAAAAGGTGAACGGATGGATTCCACATGCCTGGTTCCCACTGTGAAGCATGGAGGAGGAGGTGTGATGGTGTGGGGGTGTTTTGCTGGTGACACTGTTGGGGATTTATTCAAAATTGAAGGCACACTGAACCAGCATGGCTACCACAGCATCCTGCAGCGACATGCCATCCCATCCGGTTTGCGTTTAGTTGGACCATCATTTATTTTTCAACAGGACAATGACCCCAAACACACCTCCAGGCTGTGTAAGGGCTATTTGACCAAGAAGGAGAGTGATGGAATGCTGCGGCAGATGACCTGGCCTCCACAGTCACCGGACCTGAACCCAATCGAGATGGTTTGGGGTGAGCTGGACCGCAGAGTGAAGGCAAAGGGGCCAACAAGTGCTAAACACCTCTGGGAACTCCTTCAAGACTGTTGGAAAACCATTTCAGGTGACTACCTCTTGAAGCTCATGGAGAGAATGCCAAGAGTGTGCAAAGCAGTAATCAGAGCAAAGGGTGGCTATTTTGAAGAAACTAGAATATAAAACATGTTTTCAGTTATTTCACCTTTTTTTGTTAAGTACATAACTCCACGTGTTCATTCATAGTTTTGATGCCTTCAGTGAGAATCTACAATGTAAATAGTCATGAAAATAAAGAAAACGCATTGAATGAGAAGGTGTGTCCAAACTTTTGGCCTGTACTGTATACATATACATATATATATATATATATATATATATATATATATATATATATATATACATATATGTATATTAGGGAGGGGTCTCGAATTTCGAATAGTTGTTTTATTTTTGAAAAATCGATTTTTTTTTAATGCGACTATTACTATTTGCCGTCTTATTTCCCCCCCTTTATTTGACATGCAATTCAGCTCCTAACCGCACGAGGGCAGTCAAGGATTGCTTCAGCGGTGTGAGATGGGCTACCAGCTAGTTTGATGCTCTTCTACAAACAGGAGAAACACGCAGAGACTACTACTCCGTGAGGAATGTCCGCAGTCATTCGGGCTTTCATAGTCAAGCGCACTTCCGCGTTGTAGTTTCCTGTAAAAATGTCCGTGAAAAATCCCCGCAATGTGAAAAATTGTTGAATAGTTGCCACGATTTTCGAATAGTGTTTTTGCTTGTGTTGCCCATCCCTTATATATATATACATATATATATATATATATACATATATATATATATATATATATATATATATATATATATATATATATATATATATATATACATATGGTATAATAAGAGGCACTAAGTTTCTTTTGAAATAAAGTAATCAGCCTGTTTTACAACTAAGACCGCCTTATCAGATCCGCCCACTTTGGCCGGTTAAAAACATGTGCGATCTGGTGCGCTCACTCTCTACTCTAGTCTTCTCTAGTCTCTTGTGTGTATCTCTTGTCTCTCTCTTCCGTCTTCTTCGTATTTTTTTTCCTTTGTTTCTTCTTTTTCGTATCTTAGCCTCTTTCGTATTTACGTTTTAGTTACACCTTTATACTCACACGATCAAAGTTATTTTAAACTTTTAAGTTTGCTTTTCCAGTTTTCTTTCATCTCCAGTTTTTTCAACATTTTTATGCGTGTTAATAATAACTTTGATAACAATATCGAACGGCCAATGATATTGTTTTCACCATTATTATAAGCGAGTAATTATAATGAAGTAGACAAGTGCCTTTTTCGACCTGCCTGTTCAACCAAAGATTCATCAAACCCAGCAACTGCCAGCCACTTGCCACAGTGGTTCTCGTGCCAAACCCAAAGGCTTTTTGCAGCGTAAAGGGAATGGACGTGGGGGTATCCACAAGACTTCACGGGCTCAACCGCTCCCCCTTCTGCAGTGCGCCAGCTGGTGCCATTCTGCTGGAAAATCTGGGAGTTGCAAAGTGAAAGTTCGGGGCCCCAGGGGAAAATGTCTGCGTGGTTCGCTGCTAAGAAGGGAGGCAACAAGCTCCCCCTCACAGGTGACCGGCTGGGCAGTGGTAAGAGCTGATGTCGAATAGGAGATTTAATTATTTTAATCTTAATCTAGGACTCCTTAGATAAATATTTTTGCGCATTCCTGTGTTCCGGTTTATCTTAACATACTCTCTCACTATCGCCAAATTAAATAACCCACACAAGTGTTACTTCTTGTTTTAATCCATTTATACATACTGTTGATTTTGTGTTATTTCATATTATCCTCATTCATTTATTCAGTTGTTACCCATTTAGCTTAAATAAATTTTCATTTATCGCCAAGTCGTTGTCTGTGGATATTTCTTTTGAGCAGGAATCAAGATCACTGTATGGAGAATTCATAACCCAGATATTGAGATTGATTCATTATTGATAAGCATGGTGACGAATTAATAATTGGTTTACGGAGTTATTAATTTGATTAGTCGCTTCCCTCATTAGGAGGTTGGTGCCCCAAATTTTATTACGAGTACAAACATTCTCAAAAAGGTATTTCCCCTACAGAAGTAAACTGACTGAATGTGGAAAAACTGAGACATACTGTTGAAATTGTATTTATTTTTCTCAAGATATCTCAGGCTGTCTGTCTTTTTGTTAAAGGGTGAATGTCTACAGAATGTTCTTGTAATTCTTTACACGAAAAAAGGGAAAATTGGGGTGTTGGTGGCTTAGTGGTAGAGCAGACGCCCCATGTACAAGGGCCCAGGTTCGACTCTAGCCTGTGGCCCCTTGCTGCATGTCACCCCCCCTCACCCCCCATGCTTGTCTGTCCTGTCAAATAAAGGCTAAAAATGTCCAAAAAAATATCTTTAAAAAAGGGAAAATTTTGGGGCTGATGTCACTTATAGGTTATTGTGTGATGGTTTTATTGGTCCGGCCCATCTGAGATCAAATTGGGCTGTATGTGGCCCATGATCTAAAATGAGTTTCACACCCCTGATTTAAAGGTATATCTATAAGAAAAGTGGTCTGAGGGACTCTAATCCAAATTCTAGGTAAAGAATAACTGTATTAATTGTTTTTTTTTTTTTTAAAAGAAGCAATTTAAATGTGCTTGGAGGCCCACACCAATAATTACACACCACCAGCAAAGTATACAAGCTTCCAATTAATAGACCTGTATGAACATGAATACATGTGTCTGGGTTAATGCGTGCTATGTACATATATTAAATTAATGAATATTGACAGTTACTGCATATACACATTGAGGTTTTCGGTGCAGCCCTGTTAGTTATGAAAGATAATTTGCCGCTCTTATTGGCAATGCATTCTGCAGCGACCTTAGTATAGGGAAATGAGAGGCATCCACTCAGTGCAAAATCTGTTACAGGTAATGGTAATAAAAAAAGATGGAGTCATGTTTTATGTAATTTTTTCAGCGGTCTATAGCACTGCACTCTCGCCTGTACCTGTTTCTCTATACTCTCCCCTCCCCCAAATTCTCTCCATCCCACCGCACTTCTCTCATCCCCATTTGGAGTGGTGCATTTTTATGGAAATAACTGGTCTGCATTACCTGCGGCAGTTTTCAAGGCGTGTTTCCATCACCTTTTTTTGGTGGTATTTTTATTTATTTATTTATTTATCTAGAGCCCCTGCCCCCATCCACCAGGGTTTTAAAATGTAAGAGAGCGAGAGAGAGAAAAGAGAGCTCTGTTATCTAAGTGGGATTGTTATTAGTTGGGCTTTGCTGTTGTGATTGGAGCCGGCTCCAGCAGTACCTACTGCCGAATGAACGATTAGTTGCTCTCCGCTGGAGGGGAAAAGTTGATTTCTTTTTCCTCCGCTGCCTGCACAGCCACCTAAACCTATTGTTCTCTCTTTACCAATTTTCCTCTCAATATCTTTCATATCTTATCTGTCTTTCATTTTTGGGCAGCATTTTCATTTTCTCTACTTTCATCTTTCCTACTTTTATTTCTGTCTTTCTCCTCATGACTTTGATCTTTTGTGAACATCAATTCCCAATTTCCAATTCCGTAATATAGTGTTGACAGTGTACTGTTTTTTGGCATTTTGCTATTATTTGATAGTAGTAGTGGAGATACAGGCGGGAGAATGCAGGAAGAGAGACTGGGATGTCATGCAACAAAGGTCACAAATCAGAATTGAAAATCTACTGTTTCTGTCACCTAAGCTTAACCTTACTTTATCTATACTGTCCTCATAATGACCACAATGTTTCTCTAACCTCAATCAACAACATTTTTAAAATGTCTTTGTCCTGTCTTTGTCCTTCTGTTGTGTCTTGCTTAAACTGCCCTTCACTGCCCCCATGATTTCTGGTGGCACAGCTCCTCTTTGTCTGTGTCCATATACATATCTGTCATTAAGCATAAATGAGCCTAAAGACATGCCCAGTCACTCATTCATGCTGCTGAGGAGTTGAGGGGGGTGTTGGTTGGTCATAGAAACTGCCATCATGTACATCAGCCACCAGATCAGCCAATAGCAGAATTCATTCGTAATAGCTGGGTTTTAACCAGTAGAGGGCAGTCGCTATGAATATTTCTAACACAATTTTTAAAATTCAAATACTTTGCACTCAAATGTCAAGATTTGGATCTGAATCCATCAATAACATTACTAAATGCCCATATACATTGGTTGTCAGCTGAAAAAGTGAACCAAACCAGAGTGGTTTGGGACTTTAATTACTCTTTCAGTATGTGGTGTATATATAATAAGGTCACTGGGCTAGTGTCAACGATTACGTTTTCATTTCCCTTCTTTGTTTTTCTATTAGCGAGGTCAGACCACCCTCCTCCTGTGATTAGACAGGGACCTCTCAATCAGACCGTTCCTGTGGACAGCACAGTAGTCCTGGGCTGCCAAACAGCTGACTCTCCACCTTCTACGGTCCACTGGAAGAAGGATGGTGTAGTGGTGTCTCCAGTGGACTCACGCATGTCCATAGCAAACACTGGATCACTGGAGATACGCTACGCTAAGGTAGGAGGAGTAACACAGCATTTGGCATGTATCAGTTAAAGCAACTGCACTGAGCTGAGCCAGCTCACTAATGTCAACCCACTAATATCTTCTGTTGTACTTTCTCTCCTCAGCTGGGAGATACAGGCCTCTACACATGTGTAGCTTCTAGTCCCAACGGAGAGGCTTCCTGGACAGCATACTTACAGGTGGAGGGTAGGTCACACAAATTGAGTAGTAGTTGTAAAGGTTAATGCATGCTGAAGAGTCTTCCTTGGTGTATTTTAATGAATTTTTTGGAATCCCTGCGGCAGAGTTTGGAGTTGTTGTTCAGTCAAGTCAGCCTGTGGACCCTAACCTGATTCCCAGTGCTCCATCTAAACCTGATGTGACTGACATCGGCCGCACCTCTGTCACTCTGTCGTGGAAATCCAACCCCAGTGCTGGCGCAACACCTACATCTTACCTGATCGAGACATTCAGGTAAGACATACGTGGTATCATGCATTTTTTAAAGGTCCAGTGTGTATGATTTAGGGGCATCTATTGACAGAAAAGAGGGCAGTCTACAGCCAAGTGTGAAGCAGTCATGATGAGAGTCAGTACCTCCAAGTCTGAGTTCATGGTTCTTTTCTTGAAAACGGTGTATTGCCCCCTCTGGGTTGGGAGAGAGTTACTGCCCCAAGCAAAAGAGTTTAAGTATCTTGGAGTCTTTCAAGACTGGGGTGTGAGATGGACAGACAGTTTGGCATCAGCAATGATGGGGACATTGGGCAGGATTGTTGTGGTGAAGAAGGAGCTGAGCCTGAGGGCAAAACTCTCGGTTTACCAGTTCATCTACGTTCCGACCCTCACCTTGGGTCATGAGCTTTGGGTAGTGACCAAAAGAATTAGATAGCTGATACAAGCGGCCAAAATAGTTTTCTCTGTAGGTTGCTGGGCTCAGCCTTAGAGATGGAGTGAGGAGCTCAGACATCCGTAGGGAGCTTTGAGTAGAGTCGCTGCTCCATTGCGTTGAACGGGACCAGTTGAGGTGGTTCAGGGATCTGATTAGGATGCCTCCTGGGCACCTCCCATTAGAGGTGTTCTGGACTCGTCCAACTGGTAGGAGGCCCTGGGGCAGACCCAGAATGAGGGACTGTTTATTTCATCTTGCCTGGGAATGCCTCGGGATCCCCCAGGAGAGGGACGTCTGAGTACCTTGCTCAGCCTGCTGCCCCGAGGACTGCCCCAGAAAAGCAGATGAAAATGGATGGATGGATGGATGGATGGATGGATGGGTATTGGCAGAAATGGAATATAATTTTCATAACTATATTTTCATTAGTGTATATCACCTCTAAATTTGAAATTCATTGTGTTTTCTGTACTTAAGAATAAGCCCTTTATATCTACATATGGAGCAAGTCCTCATCCACAGAGTCAACCATGTCTGTACACTAGCCCAGAATGGACAAATCAAACACTGGCTCTAGATAGGATGATTCACATTTTTGCATAGGCCATAGTTCTCCTTCATGCACGACACACAGGAGAAGTTTCATTAGGTTGACGTTTGCAAACTCACCACTAGATGGAACTAAGTCCTACACACTAGACCTTTAACTACTTGTTGTATATTACATCTACAGTATCAAAGTTGTTGACACTGTCCTTGCATCTGTATTTTATTATTTCTTCCTGCAGTTATACATTAGGCAGCAGATGGGTGACCGTAGCTGAGCATATAAAGACACAGACCTTTGTACTGAGGAACCTTAAGCCCGCAACTGTCTACCTCTTCATGGTCAGAGCGGTAAATGCTTATGGCCTCAGTGACCCAAGTCCAATCTCTGATTCTGTGAGAACACAAGGTCAGTGCAGGCTTTTCATTCCTTTTTTAAGCTCCACATTGAACATATCCTGTATCATTTAACCTGCAGAGAAACAGCATGTTTGTCTCAGTTCAGTTGAATGCGTCATTGTTGCTATTTTGCTTCTTCTTCCTTTTGCACAAACAGACAGCACTTCCACCATGCAAGGGGTGGATCATCGTCACATACAGAGGGAGCTGGGAGATGTGGTTATCCACCTGCACACACCAACTGTCCTTTCCTCCTCTGCTGTCAGGGTGCAGTGGATGGTAAGGGGAACAAATCATGATGACTGTCCTGCTCAAAGTCAACATTTTTTACAACATGTACTACTAATATGAGAAAAGGTCAAATGCGCAATTTAACCAGCGAATGTCAACACATGTACATCAACAAATATATAAAAGCCAAGGGGTTACTTTTATCAGGGATTATTATAGAGCAAATTTATCCTCTGAGATATTTTCCGTGACTCTCCCAAGCATCACAAAGATGGGAACTGTCATTGATGAATGAGCAAATACACTCTCAACAGAGATATACTGAAACAAAGAGATCTGAACGGTTCAGGAGGAGCATCTAGGCTAAAACTGGCTTGTTTGAAAATGAAGTGAAGTGTTTAAAAGATTTATTTAATGCTTAAAATTAAATATGGTTTTCTCACTAAACATTTATTAGCAGAGAATAAATCCACTGCACTGAATCAATTTTGGTGTCTTACATTGTGCTTTGTTCCAAACACACAGCATTTTTCTGTGTGGATGTGTGTATTTGGATGTGTGTATCCCTCCACAGAAATATTTTAAGGCACCATTTGTCATAATTGTGTGGTTTAAATGGAAAGTGCTTAGTCCTCTTTTGGCTCAATTTTAACCAGAGCCATGCTGAGGGGAAACTATTAATGACCTCATATTGTGGTTCACAGTGAGACTTCACAGATATGAGGAAATGTTAATCTGTATCAACCTAGAGGCAAAGGCAATTAACTGAGTTTTAACAGATCCTTCCTGCAGGATGTTCACTCACACCCATGATAAGATGCTAACCTCCTAAATGTATGTTTTAACTCGTGCAGATCTAACTGTGAACCTCAGACTTTACTCGCATTACAGCAATAAAATCTACAGTACTTGCACTCATCTCTTTGATTCAAGCACAAATGTTTATTTGCCCATGATCAAAAAGGGTCCCACTGTCACATGTCTGGAAATTTATGCAGCTTGTTTTTCCTCTATATCTCCGCTAGGTTGAGCAACAGTCCCCATACATACAGGGATACAAGGTGCTTTACAGGGTGTCCGCTGAGCATGGCCAGCCTGAGGGGCAGTGGAGCGTCCTAGAGGTGCACACCCCACGGGAGGACGGGGTGGTGATCGGTCAGCTGAAGAGAGGAGCCATATACGAGTTCAAAGTGCGCCCCTTCTTTGATGAGTTCCAGGGAGCTGACAGTGAGGTGAAGGTGGTCAGGACGTTGGAAGAAGGTGACTATCTTAGAACTTTTGTTCTGCAATGTTAACGCAGGACAAAGGTGCGAGAAATTAAATAACATGGTGAAACTTAGAACCGTACAGAATGTTTTTACATTCAAAGCTTTTGGTGAGGTTTTGGAATGAAGCTTCGAATGCCTTTCATCATATTTATGATTTCATCACCCTAAAATACACTACAAATCCTTGAACAAAATCCTTAATTTGTATAGCGTGGAGTGCAAAGCAAATGCAGATACAAAATATGAGCTTTTTCTCTGTAATGACCAAAGTAATTTAGTACAATAACGTTAGACCCAAAATAGATTTTTCATTAATGTGGTTATACAAATGGAGTGACGCCTGCAAGCTAGTTCAGGCAGTCAGCTCGTGCTGCAATGATTCATACACACATGTCATAGCTCATTCTCCGGACACCATCCCAATTTGGCGGTCTATTTAAGCTACAGAAATTTCCCAGCTCTCCCTCTGCCTTGTTAATGCCACTGCTGCCCAGTGTCAGTATTGATGCCTGCTCTTTCAGCCCCACCTCCATCCCAGCATCCACCTGCAGGCTCCAGCTAGGCAGGGGGGGATACTTAATCATCACTCCCCAGCATCACATGTAAACCTATCTGCAGGGAGTAATGAAGGCGGTGTCCAGACACAAAACTCTAAATATGTTCTGCTGTTTCAGTAAACATTTCAAACGTGTGTTGTCTGACTGAATTATGGTGCTGTTAGTTTGCTGCTAGACCACCCTTGTATTACAGGTGCATACCTCCCTTTGTGTGCAGGATGTAAGAGAGCAAACAGTTTTTTGACCACAGCAAAAATCTTAGTCTTTTAAAGGCCAAACACCAACAAATATGGACTAAAGCAGAAAAGTTCATATCTTTTCTCTTTTTTTTTTAAATAAATTGTGTTTTTTACACGTAAACACAATCCTATGCAGCCACCACTGGAATCTAATCTACAAATAGTATAATACTGAAAATATTACTAAATATCACTAAAATTCAACATGGATTATTTTTTTTATAAGCTGCTTTCCCTATTATTGTTAATGATAAACATCTGTGGAGAGGGTGAGGCATAAACATTTTTCGGCTTCTGAAAAGGGGCATGAAAGCATGAAACCTTCATCAGTCTAATCTTTATCTGCAACTGTGCAAAAATACCAGGTTTTAACAGAATGAATAGACATGAAAAAAAATGCTGCACAACATTTGCATGTCAATTTAGAATTCCAATGTCAAAGTAATGAGTGAATTTTAGAAGCTTTAAACTTTCCTATGCACCCGTAATGCAATTCTTCAGTTTCTTTCAGTTATGGTATATTTGGAGAACAATGCAGAGGCCATGTATGTTTTTTAGAATGCAATACTACAAGGGATGCAGACCACACCTGCGACACAGACAGCATGAGATGCAGTTGTGTTTATGTCTGCATGGTTAACTGTATACCTCATTGTCTTAGCCCCAAGCAGAGCACCCCAGGGCGTTACAGTGACAAAGAGCGATGCCAATGGGACTGCCATCCTGGTTGCCTGGAAACCGCCTCCGGAACGGGAAGAGGCTGGAGTCATTCAGGAGTACAAGGTAAGAAAAGGAGGCCCCCACCCTTTCCTGTACACATGCTCTGAATCATGTGCATTATAGTTAAATTGTAAATGGCGTCTTTGTGAGGCTGATGATGCCTCTTGTGTTTCCGGATGCGTCCTTCAGGCAGGCACTGTCATCTCGTTTCCTCTCGTCAACTTCTCTTGACAGATCTGGTGCCTGGGTAATGAGAGCCGCTATCACGTGAACCAGTCGGTCGACGGCTCCACCTTCTCTGTGCTCATCTCCGGTCTGGCGCCAGGAATTCGATACAGCGTGGAGGTTGCGGCCAGCAATGGTGCTGGTCCTGGGGTCAAGAGTGATGTTACTTTTTTTCAATTAGGTAAGAGTCTGTCCAGAAAAGGTGATGGTTTAGGAAAATGTCACAAAACTAGGCCTTAAAACAGCAATAGCCTAGGGTGTAAATTTTTGTAACATTCCTTAGCTTCCTTTTCTTTACAGAATTCATGAAAAATCAATAAAGCATAATACTGTGCTTACCCTGCTGTTACTTATCCTTTCAGATAGTTTAACGATGCTCTTCTATTTTTGCTGCTGCATCAACATTTGTAAACAGAAATCTCCAGTTTTGCTTTGTGTACATCATTGCAGTTATTTTTGTGCACATATAATGTCTCCTCTCTTTCCTCTTTTCCTGGTTAGACTCTGCAGGCCAGATGATGGATATCAGTGAGGAAAGAGACACGTTGTCTCAGATCTCAGATGTGGTGAGGCAGCCGGCATTTATCGCTGGCATTGGCGCCACCTGCTGGCTGGTCCTCATGATTTTCAGTGTGTGGCTCTACCGTCACCGCAAGAAGAGAAGTGGCCTCAGCAGTACATACACCGGCATCCGCAAGGGTGTGTGTTTCTCTGTTGTGTGTATATTTAAGAAAGGTAGATGGATAGATGTATGTGTGATCAAGATGGCAACTATATTGGGCAAGTGTGCGTTTGCAAAACAGGTTATCATGTTGCTTTTGTGGGTACATTTGAAGGTCGTCATGACTATAGAGGGGACAAGACATGACATGTTGCCACCACACTAAAGAGCAGTCTTCATCTCTGTGATATTAAGGAATAATTTCAGAAGCTGATAAGTAGATCACATCAAAGGGTGAAAAATACTGTGGTTTAATCTTCCTTTGACACAAAGACTTTAGAAACAAATTTGCATTTGCGACTATGCAGACAGTGAAAGGCTGACCTTTATCCGCTCATTTGTAGAGTGTCATTTCCTCAACACAGCACAGTTCTTAGAGGCACAGGCCTGTCAACCTGCCATTACCCTGTCTGCTACAATATCACTGTTATTTTCCCACTCTCTCTGTGTGTTCGCCTGTCACCCCCATTAACCTTCACCTGGACACTTGTCAGAGACAGAGGCAGCAGTAAAGCAGATGGCATGTGGTTATTTAAATGTGTGTACACGTCAGTTTTTCACATGAAGAGATGTCCATCACACAGCAGAGAGTACATGCATGGCATGTCAAAACCTCAGTGTGAGCACATAGCTTCTACAACAATAAGGTGTATAGAAATGATTTCACTATGCTCATCTTACTCTATTCCCTGACATTGTCTGTCCCTACAGTGCCCTCATTCACCTTTACACCTACAGGTATGTACGCTTTGATTTTTCTGCTAATGTGTGTGATATACTTTATGTATTTAGCAAGTCACTTATTAGAGTGTTTTTTTTATCCAGTTCAAACAATCCCAAGATGAAATTACATTCTTTCTCTTTGAAGTATTGGTGAGAGCTGATATTTACAGTTCAGTTGTTCATGGTCATTTACATCACTGGTTCCCAACCTGGGGTGCTAATACCTACTATAGGTCGCTATAGCTTCACAGGGGGTCGCAAAGCCTTCTCGATTTTAAGAGGTGTAAGAAAACTGTTTTGCACCTATACAGCAGGCATATATTCCAGTATTTCATTCATCTCTGTGAAGAAAACTTAATGAAACTCGTAATTTTTTTTAAGTGTAGATTATTATTGAACTTTACAGGTTAAGGGCACGGTGAAGGCCTGAACACAGTGTTTAGAAAAGTATGCTGTTAAAACAACCAAAGAGCTATCAGAACAATCAGTGTGAGGGAGAAAACACATTGAGTTTGTCAAAAAAAAGCCTATTGAATATGTATTATTGTTAAAATTAAAACAAAATACATAATACAGACAGAGAACCGTTTAAAAAGTTCTGAAAAATACCAAGAAAACTCATCTCTTACGTAAAATTCACAGAAATGACCTGCTCCAAATTCATTTTAATCACTCATTTTACACAGGCTTCCTGCAGTTATTGCATTCACTATTTGGGTTAATTTTAGAGTTTATCAGTTGTTCTGTACTTATTGTTATGCATTGAGCAAAGTAAGAAATGTTCATAAAATATGTCATTTAGTCAGGGCTCATCAGTTTCAATGATCGGTAAGGGGTCCCTTAGGGAAAATGGTTGGAAACAATTGATTTACATATAGAAATGAAACAAATGGGAGTACAACTTAAAGTGAAAGTGAAATAAAGTAAGATTACATAAGTAAAACATAAAGAATCTGAGCCAAAAGGGAAAGTGATTAAATAATTCTCTAAGTGTTGTGTAGCATCTGTTTCCACAGCATATGACTGCAGTATAAGCAAGTAAATATATGTGTTGAATCATATCATGGATTTTGCTGATCATAATAAAGCAACAATGTGCTTTTGCATAAATATCTATAGTATATGCTGATTCTGTGCTGAGCTAGGTTAGCTTTATATGACTAAATAAGAGAAATATGTCCTCTGCTGGAGAATTTTTATTTGTTTGATGTTTTACTGTTGCTGGAGGAGAAACTGTTTCAAACCGTGTCTCTGAATCAATTCTGAAGTTTTATGGAGGTTGGTGAAGGCACAGGCAATTATTTGTGTTGTGTTACTGCACATTAAATCACAGAGTCAGTCTTTCGATGGAAGCATGTATTGAAGTGAGTGTAGACTTTTGACTTTATAGAAATTCTACCTGCCTTTCATGGTTTCGTTTTCTCTGCCTTTGGCACTTCCTGTTTTTGACAGCTCATCAAGGTTTAATGTTTTTCTGTTTCTCTTTGCAGTGGCGTATCAAAGAGGAGAGTCTGTGTGCAGTGCTGGCAGGTGAGTGATATTTTTGTCTCTTTGTGTTATATAAAGACTCACAGGACACATGCACTTACACTGTGGAATCACTAGGGGGAGGTGTCTCCCTTCTCCACACGATGACTGTAATGCATCCTCCCTGTGCTCACTCATCAGTGATAAATTTGAACAGCAGGTTTTGATTGACAGCACTGTGGTCCTCCTTGTTGCAGACCTGGCCTTCTCAGCATGGGTGAACCTCTAAACCAGCTGTGGCTGCCAGACAATTGGCCAAATGCATGTGCCAATCACAAGGACTGTAGCATCAACTGCTGCAATAATGGCAATGGCACCAGTGACAGTAACATGACAACATACAGCCGACCAGGTTAGTGCAAGACTGAGTTCACGTCAAGGTCCAGGCACTGCAGGAGTCTCTGAGATATATGCTGTCATGGCATCTTATACAATTCACATGGCTTCCAGCAATGCTGAAGCTTTTGTGACTTGTGTTTTTGCTGTGTTCATGTGCTCCTTTGTTTCCTGCTCTCTTCAGCCGACTGCATAGCTAACTATGGAAATCATCCAGAAAACAAGCAGGGGGGACAGCTTGGTTCTGAGACGGCCATTTACAGCGATGTGAACCTTTCCAACAAGCTCAACGAGATTAAAACGTTCAACAACTCCAACTTGTGCTATGCGAGTCCAGGAGGAGATTCAGCAGCCACGTATGAACCCATCCCATACGCCACCACACAGCTCATTCAGGCCAGCATCAAGAATAAGGCAGCCACCGGTGGCGCTATAGCAGAACCTCTGGACATGCCCTGCTGGAAACAGCCCCCCAACCCACCTCCAATACCAAAGGAGATGGCAGCACAGATGCAGTACAACATAATTGAGCAAAACATGCTCAATAAAGGTAGATTACAGTTAAATTTTATTCTCTTTACACCATTTCTATGAAAAAAAGCTGTTGCAGATTTTCTAGTTTCTTTGTCTTCAGATCATCTGCAAGGAGCTGAAGGGATGATCCATCCTAAAACTATCCCCTACAACCAGAGCCGTGATCACAGCACAGGAGGCTCACACCACAGCTCTGACAGAGGCAGCAACAGCACCTCAGGTAAGGCCAACGGCTACTTTGTACAGTAGTGAATTTTAATGAGGCGAGCTATAAGTCTGTGTTTTCCTTGATGTTTTCTTCTCATCTCTCAGGGAGTCAAAATCAAAAGAAGGGAACACGAGCCCCAAAGATCCCAAAACATAATGCAGTAAACTGGGGAGAAGCCCTGTCTCCTCCTCATGCTAATGCCTGGGACTGTGATGAGTACAGCATACCCATGGAAAGGAGGTGAGGGGGAAAAGACAAACACAGATGCCAGCACTTTTATACAGCACAAACTAAGGCCTTGTTCAGGATGCCAGCCTATTTTTTTAAATCCAGATTGTATCCAGATTGATTTGAGGAAGTCTGGACAGCTAAAACCACATGAAATGCAATGTTTGCATATCTGATCCAAACCACATTTGGAGGTGGTTTGACATGTGATCCTGGTCACATTTCTGCAGATGCGTCTAGGCTTTCTGGCAGCTCAAATCGAATTTCAAAGTCTCTTTGAACACAACATGCAATGACATTGTCAAATCTAGAGTGACGGAGGTGCTGAGCAGATCCATGCTGCTACCAGCAAAGCACTAAAGAAGACAACAAGGGGAACAACACTCTGTAGACAGACACCGAAATAAAATGTTTAGAGGGCAAAATGATGGACCTCCGTTTCTCAAGCTTCCGCGTCACCAGTGTTGCTATGTATTTACTGAGGCCTATGTCGTTATGCCTTTAATAGTGCGGACAGTCTGTCCTCAAGATCTGATTTGAGAAATAAATCTGATTTGCCTGCAGACTGAACGTAGCCTATCACACAGACATGCATAGCTCATTCAACTGGTAGTGTTTAGGTGGGGTGTCAAAAGAGAGCTGCAGTGGTGCACCTCAAAATGCCCAAAAATATCCCCCAAACATATTACTTCATTTGCTCTCAACTGAGTGAATAAAATTAGATTTTAAAAAAGGGAAAAAATTATAATGAAGGTGTCAGTGTGTCATGTTTAATATTATGCTGCTCCTTAGTAAAGTGTAGCCCACCAGGATAAATTAAAATTAACAACAACAAAAAAATAATAACATAATAAAGTTATCAGACTCATACAAGCATAATTGGAGGTACGCTGTGAACATCTGCAAACCTTCCGTCAAAACAGACCTTGATGTCACAACCAATACTATTCAGCAACGCTGTCAAAATTAGCACAGTTATTTATTTATTTTTTGCATTTGTGTAAAAAAACTGTTGCTGCGTTTTGTTTACTTCCGAGTACTGCCAAACCAGCTGGCTAGGATAGGGATGATAATAGTTTTAGATGGAAAGTTTCCTTTTAAAAAGTTGCCTGACAAATCTTTGGAAGAAGTATTATGCTGGTTTTGCAAAGTCAAATTTAATTACCTCTGAAGTAACTCATCTATGACATACATCCTCAAAGCAGAGCACCCTACCAAAACTACAGGGCTTCCCCAATCTACAATACAGAACAGCAGTGTGGTGTTTGTTGGCGAATATTGACACCTGTCAGTGAAACGGTAACTAATGGATAGCTGAAAACTGCTGCCCAGTTAACACAGTAGAAGGTGGACTGGTCATTTGAAATGGATTGACAGACAGCTTTTATAATCCACCCTCGAGAGGAACAATCGCGCCAAGAGCACACACTTTGTATTAGGGCTGGGTATCCTTTGAAAAATGACCTTTAAAATTATCCTTAAAAATCACACCAATACAAACTGAGTACTTCATTTGGTGCAAATGACACATTGTGAAAACCTAGGACACAACAAGTTTAAACGCACAAAAGATGAGTAATTTTGTCTAATGAGTTAAGCATTTTTTCTAACCAAAGTAATTTACAGTTTACTTTCCAATGTTTTGGTGGCACCTGACCACAATGAACTGCATTTCTCCGTCAAATACATCGCACCTCACTTCACCACACCACAGACTGTATGGTCTGCAGCTGCTGCGGTGGCGGGCCAGTCACATGTTGCATTAAACTGAAGAGCGCTTGTGATGATTGGTTGCAGACAAAACCATTCAAAAAGTTATCTTTTTCTAGATCTACAAAAACAAAAAGGATCGAATGCAGGTAAAGTTTCGATACTAAGTGATACTGGCTTATTTCGGTCAATACCTTAAAAGTATCAAATATTGATACCCAGCTCAACTTTGTGTGAAGGCAAAGGGGCACAGAGGATGAACAGCATAATGACAACTACTTACACAATTACAATTTATCACAGCCATTTGTGCAGTTAGTTTATTTTTTATCGATCAACAGCCCTATTTATAAGCAATCTAATTATACAATTTAGATTCTTGTTGTCAGACAGTCTACTATGACAGCAGGTTTTATATAATTGAAATGACTTCATAAAATGGACAATGAACGGAACAGAAACAAGCATGCATTCAAGAGATGTGCAGTATTTCAGCAATAAAAAACAGATGGTGCAGAAAGCTTATTTTTCATCATTGTACATTTTTCTATGATGGAAATTTGTGTTTTGATGGCGGACCAAGGGATTTGCATTGATGTCTAATGGGCTGTGACTAATGTGCTGGGACTGCCAGCACCCCTCATTCCTTTTGCTATTACCTCATGTCAGTTGTCCTTTTCTTCAGTTTTGATCCAGAGGAGAGAATAGAGGGCTGCCCGACTCCACCAGTTAGAGGGGCAGCCTCATCCCCTACTGAAGTGTCCTATAGTCACCCATCTCACACAGCACCACAGGGAGACCAGAGCAATGGCCCGCATGATGGATCTGAGCACCTCAGGTAACCGCAGTAAACCTTCCTGACACTGCATTCAGTCATTTTTAACTGACACTGTACTTTTTTTTTTTGGTTGTGACAAGACTGCACAGATTTTTTAATCCACTTTACAGCCAGCACATCACCAGCCACCCTCGCCCTCTTTCCCCAACACACACCTACAGCTCCATACCCTTCTGCATTGACACCGATGTACAGGAAGAGGATGAGGAGGAGGAAGAGGCAGAGGAGGAGACAGACGCAGAGCTCGCTGATAGTCATTTCAGCCAACACCACGACCGGCAGAAGCACAAACACCAGCTGCACCATCCCTCTTCACACAAGCTGCTCCTCCATGGGCTGGAGCAGACCCCAGCCTCAAGTACTGGGGATCTGGACCGATCAGTCACAGGGTCCATGGTTAATAGCTGGGGCTCAGCATCTGAGGACAACATCTCATCTGGCAGGTCCAGTGTTGTCAGCACCTCGGAAGGATCCTTCTTTACAGATGGCGATTTCAACCAGGCAGTAACGTCTTCGCGGGATATTGTCGGCCTGCGCATGTGCAGATACCCAGAGGAGTCAGGTGAGAAAGCTTCAGGGGACAAAGGTTTGATTTTGTGTTCAAGCCTATGAGCTACATTAGTGCCATGGCTCAAGGGATGGCAATGTTGGTCTTTCATTCAGTCCACCACTACTTCTGTATTTGATGAAATGTTGTACAGAGTCATGGTCCCCAGAGGATGATCATCATACATCATGACGTTATTCAATCCACAAAATCGTTTGGATTGATTTTTCTCTGACAATTAATTACAGTATTAGCACATTAAAATCAACTTAAAGTTTACTGTTACATGCACTAGAGGTGTACAGAGATGTCATTATATACATATCTTCAACCAACAAAATTTAATGTTTCAATATATGTATTATGATAGAAGATTGGAAGTTGGCATGGCTAATACCAGAAGTTTCATTAAACTGGGCAAATGTTGTATTTTCTAACCAGATATTCATTGGCAATGCAGTTGTTCTGCCTTCAAATCATCAAACTATGAACTATCTTAATGCCTATGAAATAAATCCTGAAATAAATAAGGAAATACATATATAAATAAATGTAAATATAAGTAAGTCAATATGATTTAATAAATACACAGACCTTGTATTGTGTATTTTTCAAATGACTTCTTATGTATTTATTTTTAGGGTACTTCTACTTCATAATTCCACATGCATTTCCCAGCTTTTTTATTATCATCTGTTTACATAACCAACACATATTAGGTAGGCTGTTAGCTGAGATTATGCATTATGCAATCAGAAGGATAGGAAAAGAAATGACTAGTTTGTGAAATCAAAGTCCTATCTTGCAAACAAAATTAGAATTTTTATATTGTGGCCATCACAATGATATGAATTGATTTGAGGAAACATGCGCAAACATTTAATTTTCTTTTCCTGAATAACAACAGGCAACTTGGGGTAGAATAAATATATGTTTCCATCCCATTATTTGTGCCACCCTGCACAAGGTATTCAGTTTCGGATACATCCCTTAAATGTACCAGTTCATGCGATCTTAACATTAAATGCTATGTCTGTGTGATAATTTCAGGCCGGCGGCCCCAGCGACCCAGCAGCCCCATGTCCACAGACAGCAACATGAGTCCTGCAATAACACATAAAAGACCAAGAAGGCATAAACAGAACCAGTCTGGTCAACAGGGCTACCAACCCAAAGATGTCTTCAATGATGGTAAAGACTGAACCCAGAACGAGATTAGGGATTTTACTCCCATTTATCTTCTGATAACTAACATTTGGATCCCTGTGCTCTGCTGTGTCCCCAGACTCCTGCATGCCTCTAAATTTTCCCAGCCAGATGTCCCATGGTGACTATAAAGCAAGGGGGGCCACGCTGCCCCGGATGGGCTCTGGGGAGGCACGGGGTCGAAGAGGCAGCACTGGGACTCACAGGGTCAAAGAGGCATCGGGTGAGCATAGAGAGAACCAGGACAAGCACAAGACTCCACAAGGAGGAAAAGGAAGCAGCAAAAGCCGACAGCACTCAGGTACTGGATGGACTCATGCTTTGGAGCTTTTTAATAAGTAGTTAAGCCAGCAGCTGACTAAAACCTTTTTTCTTTCTTCTCCAGAATTTGGGGATGTCCTCCTGTATAGTCGTCCCTCCTTCCCATCAGGTCAAGCTCAGAGGGAGCCTGATGATACTAATTCAGCCAGCTTTATGTCATGTGGAGACTCAAGGACCAAACAGGGAGGACAGGTGGCACCTACAGGACAGGTTGAAGAGGTAAACCAAAATCAGGAATCAAATCATCAGTCACATAGAAATAGTCTTTAAGCTATTTCATGTATATTTATTTTGCCCAAATATGTAGCTTGCTCTATCGAAATCAGTCAGATGTCACAACAGCTCATTTCTTTATAAACATGGATTTTTGGTCAGTTCAGGTTTTGTTTGATTGTAAATAAGTAAAGTCTCGGCTCTCAGAATATGAAACTCGTATAGCCAAATACAGAGAATAAATTCAGTTTTGAAGCTTGTAAATGCACGATGACAAGCTAGCAGCGAAACACTTGTCACCTCATTCCTCCCTCTATGTCTTCCTGACATTAGGAATGAAAGGTTTAACGTTATATTAACAAGGCCAGGTCCCGAACAGTGGGTTTTCCTCTGATCTTAAATAATGTCTTGGCTTTCAGAATATTTAAACCTTTTAAAGCCCGAGTGTTTAGGATTTAGTGGCATCTAGGGGTGAGGTGCAGAACTGGTACTTTTCCTGCCTGCCATGCATGAAGGAGAACCACAATGGCCGATGCAAAATCACAAATGGCCAAGTCTAGAGCCAGTGTTTAGTTTGTCCCATTCTGGGCTACTGTTGAAAAACTGTCAGACTCCATGGAAGAGGACTTGCCACATATGTAGATATAAACAGCTTATTCTAAGGTAATGAAAACACAATGATTTTTAATTTCAATTGATTATAAACTAATGAAAACAAAGTTACAAATATTATATTCAGTTTCTGTCAATAGATGATCCTGGATCTTTCAAACATATACCAGGTCACCACTAATGACCCACTTGAGCTAGTTCTAAGCAGCTTAGCTTTGGCATCAAAATATAGCATTGTGTTTTTAAACTTTTGTCAGTATGGACTTGCTACACATTGTTAGTTTGGTTAGATTGTCCACAATTCAATCGCTCCGTTCAATGTACGGAGACTATGAGCACCACAGTATAATTCATTCAGATTTACCTGCATGCTAAACAAAAGAGACACCGTGAACGTGCTGATTCCCTACTTTTGAAGCAGTCATAAAGTTCTTTAGTCGGTGAGGGTCCACCAATCAAAAGGGTTTTTTTTTTTTTAATATTGTCATGTGAGGTCCATTGCTATAACTGTAAGATGACAGACCACACTTCTTCTGACATAAACAATATTTCCTCCACTTCCTGCACAGTATTGTTGGGTATGCTTGTTTTTGTTACCTTGCTGGGTACAAAATAAGTGTCCCCAGGCTTTTCTGTATATTTTTCACCTCAAGACAGCCCACAGACTAAAGCATGTGCTCCCACTTTGGAAGGCCATTGAGCTCAGTCATTTACCTTTGCAGCCACCATACTAAAAACTCTTTTCTCAAGATCAGGGCTTGGCAAGAGTCATGATGTAATGGATGTATTTTACTTAATACTGGAACATAACATCAGTACTGATATTATTAGAAAGCCTGTAATGTCCTCTTTTCAACAGCGCACAAAACTCAAAATGTGTTTCAGGGTCAGTGTAGCTGAAAATGATAGAGCAAGTCACATATTTGTATTTTATCATCTGTGACACAAGTGAGCAAACAACTTCAATTGATAAGTGCAATGAGAAAAAAACATGACACTGTTTTGTTTCCACAGTTCCTGAAAAGCTAAGAAGCAATGCAAGCACTAAAGGAATATCCTGCAGTTGCTTCAGACGAAGGACTATGACCTTGACCTTATGGAAAAAAAGACTCTTTAAATACTGCACAATACATGCTATTGTTTTCTACTTTAAATTTCTCATTAGGTGTTGGAAAAAAAAGAAAAAGTGCTCTCATGTTTAAGTCTGTGGACTTCAATTTGATGCACTGTTTATTGTTTGTGTTTTTTGGGTGACCAGCCTCCAGGAGCCTGAATCGCTGGTCGCTCAATAAAGCAAGATGAATGCACATTTGATGGCGGTTGTGAGTGTCTACACAAATATTGTCCATGGTGACTGCTTGATGCGGACCATACATGATCTTTGCCTGTCAGTTGTCTTGTTATTTTACTGTAATTGATATTCAGTCATTACCAGCCATCTTGTAAATTCTTGAAATTGTTTACTGCCACAGAAGTGCTTCAAATTCAAATTTTATATAACAGTGTTAATGTTTTATAAGTGATGTACATCTTGTCTTTGTATTATTTGTTCTACTTTGGTTATAAAAGCACAATCACTTAATTTTATTCTAAGTCTTTATTATATGAATTTCAGTCTGGAGGGAATCAGTCTTTGGAGTCTTGTTAATCGTTTCATCAGTTTGCCTCAGGCTGAGAAAATGATTGTTGATTGTGATTGTGCATTCGGTTGCGTACATTTGAGCTGCTTTCATTCAGATTTGAACTATCTGTTGTGTGTACTGAGAGAATTGCATGCAGATTCACCTGTAGGAGCTTTTACTTAACATCTTGTCTGCTTTGTCTTCCCTTTGGGATGATGAAAAACCTGGTCATGGACTGGTTCCATTTATTGTTTTCTCCCCTGAGTCCATTTCATTTAGTCCTGTGTGGCCATAACTCCTGGAGTAGGACTGGACAATATGCTTAATTTATCCACTTACTGATCATGAGTCTTTGACCAACCTGAATTCACTCATATGGCAAATTTTAGAGGAAAAAAAAACTTAAACCTGTCAAATATTAGAAAGCCAGTTTAAGAAGGTGAATATTATCAGGCACTGATGTATAAAACAATAATATTGCTTATGTACAGTTATAAAGTTAAATTTACATTGTGCTATAGATTTTAGTCATATTGTCCAGCCCTATTCTCTAAGTTATATATGGAGCAAATATGTCACTTTAACTACTCTGTTTCAATAAATATTGCTGTTCCTTAAGCAACAACAACAAATAATCTTTCAATTCATTCTTGTATTCATTCCAGTGAAACACTAAAAATCTTCACACTAGTTTTTGCCAGGCAAAGATGGCAAACAGCCTAGTCACTAAAAGAAGATGTTAGCAGTGTACGTTTCTGCAAACCACAATCAGCTACATTAAAGGCCAAAACACACCGGTAGCAAATGCTGCAAATCAAAAAATAGGCCTCTATCATGTTATTTTCAATTATGTCGGCAGCAGCTAGATGTACGTTTGCGCTCCTGGATGTGCCGCCCCACGGCATTTTATGCCACTGTCCTATTTCCAGCCTCGTTGCCCCCACAATAAAAAATTTAAAATGCATTTTTCACCCACTCGCTCTCTGCTTGTACATACCAGCTCCTGTAGCAGCTCTTTTTCTCTGCTCCTTTGGCAGCTCGACTCCTCTCCTAACCATTGATGTATAAGAGAACTCCGTAGCTGTTGCCATGTCTCGTGTGTGATGAAGAATATCTCAAGCTGAATGGCCCACAATCCCATTCATTAGTTATAAAGATCGTGGCCAAAAAGCCTGGCGAGTCATACCTCTCCAGACTGGCTCCTCAGATGAGAAATCAAGTTTAATTAGTGGATGTCCACACATGATTTTTAGCTAATGGATAGGTGGAGGAAGTACAGATCTTTCACTTAGTAGTAGTAATAAATTTGCGTGTTTATCTGTTGACAAGCTGCACTGCAACATGTCCAGTGTATGCTCCCACTTGACGCACGTCACTTGACATGGCATGCCACATCAGTGTGTTATCAGCTTTACACCTTCATACGTATCACAGCAAGGGTTCTGAAGTGCTGTAATATGTAAAATGTGTTTGTCTCGTGGAGGTGGAGGGGATGGTGGATGACATACTCTTGCCAAGCTGCAGACCACTACCATCGCAATTTTACAAGTAGCTTTTTAGGTACCAAATGTGGATGTGTTTTTAGCGACCCGTTGTGTTCGCTTTAGTTTTGTTAAAACTAAAGCTGAAAAGAAAAGTACGGTGAGTATATTTCCTACTCCTTTTGTCACTTTTAACTAAAAACATTTAACTAAGCTATAACTCAGACAATGTTTAAGTTTTTTTTATTTTAAGACCTTGAAAAGTTTTAATTATGTAATATTTTGGGGGAACTAGTGGTGAGGATTATAGACTGCAACCAGCTGAAACTTCTTCTGGTTACAATTCCTTCAGTGTTCAGTGTTCAGGAGGTTTTTACCATGAGCTAAATTATCCTCAGAGGTTTCTTCCTCTCCAAAAACAAATGTAACAGGTGATTAAAACCAGTGAAAACAATGAATAAACAGTTTCATTAGCACCTGCTGATGTGTGCTCACCTATTTTTTCTCAGAATTTAATGTGTGCTCACCTTATTACTGATCCAGGCGTTCAGGAGTATTAACTGCGAGCCAAATTATCCACAGAGGTCTCTTCCTTTGTAAAACAAATGAACCCAGTGATTTTAACCTGTAGAAACACTGAATAAAACAGTGTCATATTCAAAAAATCAGTGCTACTGCAGAAACATGGCAGTGCAACATGGCCATCTCCATGAATGAGGAACCACTATTTATGTACATATAATATATATATATATATATATAATATTATTCCATTTCTGCTAATATATCCCCCTAAATCCTACACACTGGACCTTTAAAGCAAATGACGCACATACATTAAGACTTCGAAAATACCCCTTTTTTCACAAACCTGTGTGTATATATAGTCCACTGTGATTATACTACAAGACACATTATTGAATAGGTTTGGTTTAAAACATGTGAAATTGTCTTGGACAAAGATGTGTAAAACTGCCCTCCGCAGAAGTGACATCAAGTAAAAAGATTCTTTAACGTGAGGCTCAGTGATTTTAAACCATGAAATCTGATGTTTAAAGGCAAATTAAATTTAAATTGCAGCATTCCAAAAGCCAGCCGCTCTTGAGAATCTGATTTTTGCTATGTTATTTATAATCAAAACATCTTCAAAGATCTTTGTTCATTTATGGGTTTTTTTTAGTTCCGTTCCTGATTTCCAACTGTCACCAGTGTTTTTGCTGAATGCTCCTCAGTTCATCCCACAGGTGGATGAGGAAGACGGGAGGAAAGAGAACAGTGAGGATGTGATGACATGCTGTTTAATTAACCTCACTTATGAACTTTCATCAACAGAGCAGCTGTGTGTTGCTGAAATGAAGAAAGTCTTTCACGGATGTCTTTCAGTGTGTGAGTATGTATCGTGAGTGTCAGTTTGAGTATTCCTCGACTCACACCGTAAGCAGTGCATCATTCACAAATAATTGAAGTGATGTTATAATTACACAGAACTCATTGTGATTAATGAACAAGGTTGATCCTGAAGAAACTCCATTCAGCAGTGAAAAGTGAGGTGTCAGATTGTTTTCACCTCAGTGTGGTTTCCTCTGATATTTCCCAAATGTGACTGTGGCTACCTGAGAAGACACAAACTGACATCCCCTGCTAAACTGGTTTCTAGAATTAAACTTTGGTTTTGTCAGATACTGAAAATTACGGGTCTTGATTGCATTCACAATTATTAGGATATTGATACTGGTTGCTTATTTTACCAAGATGGGGTCTGTGGGATGAATCTACTGAGAATGTATCTTTAAGATTTTATTGTTTCCTGTTTGGTGTTTGAGCTGAATGACTATAAAATGATCTGAAACACTTTAAGGCGCTATACTCATTTTTATTTGTCTATATATTTATATTAGAGCGATAGTTTGGATTTTTATGCCTCTGTGCTGCTGAAGCTATGGCTGGAGGCATGAATCCTGAACTATTCCAATCTTGTGGACAGGATATCTCAAAAACACCTTGAGGGAATTTCCTCAAATTTGGCACAAACGCCCACTTGGATTCAACAATGAACTGATTAGATTTGTGGTGGTCAAAGGTCACTGTGATCTTGCATCCATCTTATTCTCGTGTACACGATATCTCAAGAACACCTTGAGGGAATTTCTTCAAATTTCGCCCAAACGTCCACTTGGACTCAACAATGAACTGGTTAGAACGGCAGCAAAATCTATTTTAGCCACTTAAAAAAAAGCCCACCCAAAAAATCATTAACAGTTTAAGTGGTTGCTGTATTGAATGTATTGTATGTGTTTAATCTCCACAGGGAATGTCATCTCTGTCATAATAATTCATTTGTTTCATTTTCTTGAATTTGTTGTCTCCTTCATAAACCTATGAAATTGTAACCCAAACAGCTGATCTAACGCGTACTACAGTACGAGGCACACTTGCACAGGGGTTAAAGTTCTCCGGCACAGTGCCAGATTTCTGGCGTGGCGATGTTTCTCTCCAGCATGGGCAGAAGTGCTCTGCAGTGCGAACATTTCACTCGCATTTGCCCCTAAAAATATATATATGTGCGAACCGGGAAAATGATTTAGGCGCACAGTGTGCGAGTAAACACAACCTACTGTTTACCATAATCGACATCGGACGTTTTTTCATTGATAACCGATCAAATAAATGTATTTTAAAACTCGCTCCTTTGTCTCTGATACAGCCTCTCCCTACCTGCCTGCAGTACCCACTGCACTGGGCTTTGTAGCACTGTCCCGCCTACAGCCCCCTCTGATTGGTTACACAGCACAAGTGATAGCCAATCAACACTGACGCCTGTGCATGCTTTCACATCATGTCACATTGAAACACAGAGCACAGATGGAGCAGGAGAGGCTCCGGTAAGCCAGCGGTAATTTTGAAGGTGAGGTAACAGAAACCAGACAGAGACAAAGGTTGCAATAAAAATCCTCTATGCTGAAGTTTTAAAGTCACCACCACAACATTATATGATCCATTTCAATGATGCTTGCCCAGAGGCGAAATTTCGATGTAACTGCCTGTTTAATTCACATCAAGCGCAATACAATTTTGCAAATAGTCTAAATGATTTAGCTTCTAAAAATAAATAGCACCAAGGCAAAAAAGAGATGTAGGAGCTAGAAGTCAAAAAGTCTGGTAACCACTGAAAGTTTAATCTTTATTTATAAACTCATTATGCTATAAAAGTTTAATCTGAAACGTAACAACTAAAGCTATAATCTTTTTGTTCGTTTTAATACTAAAAACGTTCCTTTGCAACACATACATTTCTGTTTCTTCATTTTGTGACCGCAACACCAAGCCCCCCGCTCCGGAAAAGATTTCAGATTTCAGGCACACAAATCTTCCGTGCTCCACTTTTCAGGCACAAATTTTTTTCTTGCTATAACGCCTGCTTGCACTTATGTAAAGGAATACGGCAGGTATACCGTTGAGAAAATGTAGTGCCAAAGGAAAGAGAACTATTCTTTTATCAATAGATCACCCTAGTTGTATGTGAAAGAATCGCTTGTAGTAAAGGCACCTGTTGAGGATTATCCCCTGACTCTGCAGTTCCTTGCAGCTCTATGAAGCCTTTTAGCATCTTTCAGCTCATTGTTTCGGTTGTCCAGTCTGCAGTTTCGGGCGAATATCCTCGCGGATTATTCTCGCGGAAAAATATAAAAGTTGATTTCATGGAAGTTAAAAAAGTTTCCGCCCAGACTTTGACCCCCCACGGAATTTGCCAGCGGAACTACACAGCTGGGCCAATGAAATTGTTTGTTTATAGTCGCGCAGACCCGGGAGAGTCCGAAATCCAGTCAGGCAGGACAGTATGGGAGAAAGGATGATAATTTCACAGCACCCTGTCCTTTTTGATAAAAGGCGGGATGATTTTATGAACAATGAATTAAAGGACAACGTCTGGCAGTCCATTGTCCAGCTTGGTGGCTGCGCTGAGAGTGGTAAGTGCTAAAGAAAGTTGATGTTGACACTTGTTAAACGTTAGCTTGCTAGCTCGCCGCTGCTGCTGCTGCTGCTGCTGCTACTCTTGTCCATGTTCACCCACACCCATTCACGCAGCGCGGACTTGGGACACAACAATGCAAAATTCCGCACCGGATCCATACTGCGCCTGCGTGTATGGTTTAAACGTGGAAAAGCGCTGCGCGAATATTCTGCAAATCCGTCCCGCATTTCTGCATCGCGGCAGTGAGAATGAACACTGCTCTCTTCATCGTCAAAAGCTCTAAACCCACTGTACTACTATTACTACTACTGTGCTACTTACCAAGCAACAAACAGCAGACAGACCTTCAGGAGTTGAGGAGACCAAAAACAGAGCTAGAAGAGAGTGATTATTGGCCTTACATTGATAAAGTGCATAGAAACACAACTTCAAATAAATCAAATTGTTGCTCTGTATCTGTAGAATATGTAGGAAACTATTTGTTCTTTCTTATAATTGATACTCCACTCAACTCAGAAACAATTTAGCTCCCTACCTGGCTATTTTCCAACTTGATTAAATTTGGCTTTCAAAACACACACTACCAGCGGTAAGAGGGTCAGAGGTACAATGATGGTCTCTTCACCTTTTAAGTAGGATCATATGTCTTAGTGGATTGCCAGCTCAGTCCTTATGTCTACTCCTACATAAACACAACCTGAAAAAGTTTGTGGGAGCAGAACTATGAGCAGGGCTGCTCAGCAGTTTTACACCCACAATCACCAACGTCAGCTATCCTGTAGACTCACTGACCAACAACAACCCACATCATTCAAGTTACCTCACACAGCAATATGAAACTTGTAGCTACAGCTTTTTTTTTTTAAATGGGAACAGTGGGTAGAGCCTGATGAAGGAACATCCTGTCGCGACATAACGTCGCCCAGCCACACTGACCCTGACCAGCCAAAGGTTAGTCGCTGCAACCCACCTATGTCATTATCAACAACGATGCAACAGTGAAGAAGTATTAGGCCCCAGTCAATCCAGGTAGTAGGGCATTAACAGAAAGTCAATTTGTTGATGTGTCGACGTCAGTGGCACAAGTCGACACCCCCCAGGAGGAGTCGACAAGTCGTGTGTTTTTTCCCTCTCTCTCTCTGTGCTTGTGTACGGAATGCAATCGCTGCCTCTGATTACGCTGATACTTTATCCTTGACAGCGTACTATAAGCAGAGCAGACTCCGCGAGGAATGTCTGCAGTCATTCGGGCTTTCATAGTCGAGCGCACTTCCGCGTTGTAGTTTCCTGTAAAAATGTCCGTGAAAAATCCCTGCGATGTGAAAAATACATGCCGGGCAGTCACTTGCGCACACAGGGCTTGCGGACGTCCGCTTTGAGTCTGTGCGGACCTCCACGGAGTTCGTTCCGCATACGTTCCGCCCGAGTATGTTCAGGCCTTGACAGACACACATCACATGTGTGGAGATACTTCACTTTCCTCTCCCCTGTCAATGTGATGACGTCATCAAATGACTTGTCGACTCGACTCGACTTTATTGACAGATAAGTCAGCCTGAAAAAAATCAAAGTCGTTAATGCCCTACCAGGTAGTATGCAGCTGAACCAGGTTGAGCCATGACCTAACCCTGCAGGGGTCAAAAGACAAGCATTAAACACCCTGCACACCTAATTTCCCAGGTCATTAAAGAGCAAGGGAATATGTTAGTGTATCATGCCCAGACAGGAGTCTAGTATAACACAACTGATACACACCCAACCCTTTTCACCAGTCTTCTCCTCAGACCCCATAAAGGAGCCCTGCTTTGCCACAGACTGAGCAAAGTAGATGCAATTTTGCCTCACTGTCCTTCGCATGATGTGGAAGACAAAAAGCATCTCACTGTATAACTCTTAAGCCGAGTTCACACTAAAGATTCATGACGAGATGAAACCATTTAGGTATGTTGCATGGAGAAGTTGCAGTAGTGTGAACTGGCCCGTCTCAGCTTGACTCAAGTCGACTGATGGTGTCACCTCAGCTTGCCAAATCGCCAGTTATAGAATATAGGTCACATCACCTGTTTCAACAGCCAATCAGCTTGTAGCAAAGTTAGCTGGCCAAGTCAGTTACAAACTGTCAGCAGATGGCATGTTCACTTGTTGAGCATTCTCTGGCAATAGCCCTCTGTCTCCCCAGAGCCCAAGTCTCATCCTCATGGTGTGTCGGTGTTGTGTGTTATTTCTGCTGCTGATCACTGTATGTGATGTCATACTAACACATACTCACTGACTGATTAATTAGCACTGGTATTATTGTATGTTTATTTTGAAGCTCAGGTCATTTAGTGTTTTTGTCGTTTCATCACTGCTAGAAATGCAACTGTAGCAAGTATCTCACTAACACTATCCTCATTCATATTTTAGGGTCCCACAAATTACATTCAGACTGAAAATAAGCCTGAAAAGCTGGAAATCAGAAAGGAAATACAGAGTTGTTATGTAGACGACACACCATTTTATCTAGTTAGACTGGTGCGAAGTAGCAGGTTTTTGCAACATTGCAGACCAACGCATTGCAAGTTTTATCTCATCTTGAATATTTGGTCTGAGCTGGACTTTACAGTCTAGTAGAGGGCTCTCTGCATGTGTTAATAAACCAAATCACAATGTTTATTCACAATAACTTCTGGGTAGAAAACCCCTGCATCACGTACATAACATCAAACCCTGTCTCAACTGGTTCGTTTTTAGTCATCTAAAAAAGTTCCACCTAAAAATAATCAATAGTTGTTTAAGTGTACTCTTATTTAGAATATCTGCACTACTTTACCTTACCATTAGACAGCTCTTGCCATTGGGGAACTGAAGCTGATATATCAAAGCCACCAGACACCATTAACAAAAACAGTAATTTTACTTAGCAGAACACTGGAGTTGCTGGTCTACCACAGCCTTGATTAGTCAGTGTGTAAGATAAAGAAGAGAAAATATTCAAATATGACATACACTTAGATTGATATTGATGTTTTTAGTATGTAATGAAAATGTATTTATACATCTTTTCTCACAGACAAAGGTCACAAAGTACTTTACAAGATTAAGCGACTACCCCAAGCCTCGTAGTTAAAAGTGCAAAACTGTTTGCACAATACATAATGAAAGATCACAGTACACAACAAAAATATACAAAATAAAGAAAATACAGAGCTAGTATGTACAAGTTGCCAAAATGCCTGTCTAAACAGGTGCATATTTAGATGGCTTTTAAGCAAAACCACTGAGTCAGCAGACCATTAAAGCCACAGTGTGTAGGAATTTCTCCCATCTAACGTTGAAATCATATATTGTATTCAAACAGATGGTGCACTCTAGCGCCTCACTGTTTCAAACACGTATTGCAACAACTGTAGCCGCTGTGTACCAAAAAGCTATGATAACGTTGATGAAACCATGTCATCCAATACTACATGGAGTATTCATTCAGGCTCCTACACAGACACACGCGACGCAAGTTGACAAAACCCCTCTTCACCATGCTGGCTGCGTTTACAACGTAGGACTGTTGGGGCGGATGTAAATTGAAACAACCAATTACGTCTTGTCCTTTGACAACTGACAAGTGGCTCAACCTCACACACCTCATCCCTCTCCTCGCATTACTGCGCCGCTAACAGCTGTTAGTGGCCAGCGGCACTACTGCCGCATAACAAAGTCCCACTCTTTGAGCATAATGCAGGATCATGTATTATGCAGCATCACGGGAGACGGAATGCTCGTCGCCAAGAAAGTGCAAAAGGGAATCAAAAAGGCAACGTGACCGGCGAATTAAAAAACACAAGGGTCAGCATTGGGGTTGCCTTTCCCAGGTGGAGAGAGCTGCTGAAGGAGAAAGGTAATACAATCACAGGCCAGCGCTAACAGCGGCTAACAGCGGCGCAGTAAGGTGAGGAGAGGGATGAGGCTGTTAGCGACTGGCCGCTAACAGCGGCTAACAGCCAACAGCGGCGCTGGCCTGTGATTACATTACCATTCTCCCTCAGCAGCTCTCTCTACCTGGGAAAGGCTACCCCGATGTGGGCCTTCGTTTTTTTAATTTGCCGGTCACGCTGCCTTTTCTATTCCCTTTTGCGCTTTCTTGGTGACAAGGATTCCGTCTCCCATGATGCTGCATATGCATGATCCTGCATTATGCTCAAAGAGTGGGACTTTGTTTCAAATTTGCCAGGGTAGTAGTGAAGCGCCTCTTGCTCCTCTCCTTCGGCTCCTCAGTCACACAGTGCTGGCCTGGCTCTCAACGAAAACGCCTAAGGCGGTGCTGTATGTCCCTTGCTGGCGGGTGTATTCTCAAGATGGCGAAACGTAATGGAACCCCACAGACGACTTACCCGCACAATGTACAAACAAATCCGAAATTCTCCTTTTACGAGGATAAGTCAGATTATTGGTGGAGGTAATAGTACACCAGTGATGACATATTTATGAATGCAGACATCAATTTTTGCCAATAAACAACTGAAAATGTTACACAATGTCCCTTTAAGGGTGCAGGCAGAGCATCCCAGAATTTAGGTGCTATTACTTCAAAAGCTCGATCACCACAGGTCTCAAGGTAATTGCGTGGGACATACAACAAATTTAATGCATTTGACCTAAGAGAGCGAGATGAGTAATACAGGTAAAGTAGTCCAGCCAGATAGGCAGGAGCCTGACCATGTAATGCTCTGTAAGTAAGAATGAGAATTTTGAACTGGATCATATATGCAACAGGAAGCCAGTTAGGAGATTTTAGTATAGGGGTAATATGAGACCGTCTGTGTGACCGCTTAAGTAGTTTTGCAGCAGCATTCCGGATTGCTTGCAGACAATTAGGAGCAGAAATACTTAGTGAGGAGAAAAGTGCATTAAAGTTGTCAATGCAAGATGAGATGAAGTTGAAACTACAGCTCTCAGTTTAGGTGGCTAAAATATGTGCGTCCACAGCAGTAACAGTTATATTGCTTAGCTTAAATGCCGGTAGATTTGGTTAATCAAAGATGATAGCAAAGCAACACATTACATAAAATAAGCACAGCAGAGACTTCAGATAGGTCGGACCAGAGTTTTTAACTATATAGTTACAGCTGAAAATGACAACAGAAATCAACAAGTGTGTCAATTTTACATATCTCCGCAGTTAAATCAGTTGCCAGTTGTCTACCTGGAATGATTGTTGTTGTTAGTGTGACGTTGAGGTGATTTGGTCCATAGAACTAGGGTTACAATATAATAACCTTCGATGCAGAATGTGTATGATGTTTCTGTAAAGAGAAAAGATGCCTTTTTCACATGAAATTGCTGCCATTTTATTTTTCATAATACATAAATAATGGCTGCATTTGCTATGTTTGCCCATTTGTCTTCGGTGAGAGGCACTGAGGCCACTGTCAATACCTGTGAGACCATCTTGTGTGTGTGTCCTTGTGCAGACAGGTTGACCTCCTTTATAGCTGCCAGCAGCTACGACACAGTGTGATCTACCTTTTCTCTCCAATTATCACTTCAAGCTTGAGTGATGTGACTGCTATGTCTAAATGGAGGGTGGATAATTTTAACTTGTGCTGTGAAAGCTAATGTCCATTCCAATCACCATCGCTGACCCCTGATTGCTGAATAAAGAAAAGAAGAAAATCAATAGTCTTTTAATAACCAGGGTAAAAAAAAATCGTCTTCATTATTGCCTCTGAGGGGGTAATATAAAAACTGTTGACAAACTGGAGTGTGCATGGGCATTTCGTAAATGGAAACTTGAATATGCAACATTTAATAGTTTTTACATTATGTTTACTGAGTCATTCATGCAATCAGCCACTTCATGAATTATTCCAATAACTTGATTACAACCAAATAGAATTCTGAGTGAGATTCAGTTGTGTGAGTAATGCTTCTCTAGAAAACTACTTCTCAGCACCATGAATGGTTTCCTTCATCCCCATCTATTTCTTTTTCGTTCCTTTTTTCTTTTCCTTTCAAGGACAACTGTCTACAGTAGGTGTGAAGTGTTTGCCTTGGTTTCTAAGATACTGTGTGTGAACGTGTGTGTGTGTGTGTGTGTGTGTGTGTGTGTGTGTGTGTGTGTGTGTGTGTGTGCTTGTGCGCGCTTGTTTGTGCTGCCAAGTTTCATTTTCAATTTTGCCGTGTTTATCCAGCAGATTCTCTGCAATCTGTTGACAAAGAGCCGGCCATGACAGCTAGGGCAAATGTGGCAGAATTACTAGAGAGGCTGAAACTGATGGCTGTCAACCCTGAACAACTCTTTATAAGCAGACAGATCTATAGAGACAGTATGGCTGAGTGCTGCGCTGCAAATGACAATGTTTCCACTGACCCACCAGCTGAACTGCACCACGTGTCGTCTAGGTGTTCAGTTTCCTCCCATTACCACACACCAACTGTCTTAATCCAAAATATTATTCTGCATTGTTGAGGAAGTCACTGGAGGTTTTGGGAGAACTGGCTCACTTTGGCCTCTTAAACAGGTACATGTAATCATTATGGCAACAGGATTTTCTACATAATGAGGTTTATTGGGAATGAGCAGGAGGTGCTGTTGCAGGAGAGAAGTCTGGAGGTGATGAGGACATTGATTAGCTTCACAGCAATGAAACAAACAGGTGGTGTCAGAGATAGGCAGCATTTCTCAGCCCTGGGAGGAAGTGTTTTTCCTGTGTCATTGACATACTTGGAGGCAGGGGGGTGAGGTGACACCGGTGTTGAGTAAGAAGTTATGAGCAGAGGGGGTGCAGGAGTAATGAAGTGCAAATTTATGATTTCGAAATTTATCGCAGTTGTATTTGAAGGAGATTACTTTCTCTTAAAGCAGACAGTTGGTGAGGAATTAGGAGGTGTCGGAGATAATGAATCTGGTGGTGAGGTGGAGCTCGATCCAGCAGTGGTAAATTCAGATTTGTTTATGGAGATATATCACTGTCTGTCACCATAAAAGTTGACTGCGAACGCGGGGGGGTCCTGCGACGCCAAGAGGGGACTTACTGCGGCAGATGAGAAGGGAATGCTAAGTTGTCAGAACCTGCACTCCAGGCTGAGAGGGTGATGACACGGCCTTATCTGGCAGCAGGAGAGTGGGTTAGTTAAACAATTTAGATATAAATATACATGTTCTAGCACAATGAGAGATAGAGGGCTGTAGACAGCAACATGAGCCCTTCACAAGTATATAATGCAACACAATGAAATATAAGATAGCTTAACAACATGTTTTAGGATTTGCAGAGAGTACTGTGCAACCATGCATTTTAAAAAGGGACAAAATGTGGATCACTTTACGAGTTGGAATACTGTGTCCCATAAATACAACCAATAAAATCCACCATGCCATCAATGTGTGGTTTGTCTGTAGACCTGTGTTTAAAGATCCCCTCCAGACATGTTTTGAAGACATATAAATATGACACGCTTCGAATAATAATGTATGTCTGATCGGCCAAATCCCAATGTCTCCCTGAAAGCTTTAAAGCCTGAACCCTCAGGGACTTAACTGACATCACCTGGTAAATGTTTAAGTGCAAGAGGCTACAAATGTTCACAATGGCATAAAAAGGAATAGGACAGCACATTATCTTGACGACAGTAAAATACATTACATATGATAATTGTGGGTTTGGGATTTGTTATTGTATGTTTTCCACCTTCTTCACAGCCGAGGCACCTCAGGGGTTGGTCTGTGATTTGAATGTCTTCCAGGCTCTTACCTTACAGTGTGGACGAGAGGTTACCTTCAAATACTCAATTTGCTTGTTTTTGTCAAAACAGCATCATTAGGCAAAATGATGAGGCAAAAGAAGGGACTTATGTTTATACCAGGTGTGTAATGTAGCCTATGGTTGCAGTACTCAGATTCAATGTGTTTTATGGAACATCTGAAATCGTTTGTGTATTTTCTGTGTAAATTTAATATGCCAGGCCGAACACCCATGTGCCAGTCTGCCTTGTTTACTGTTTTTTTGTTTTTGAAAACACTTTTCTTGACAACCCTGTAATTTAAACAAGTGGCAACCTCAGAGGCGGAAAAATTAAGCCAGCAAACTGTAGTGTAGTGAATTACCACTTGAGTCTGGCTCCAAAACAGAGTCAATCCCCATAGACTCCCATGTTAAAATGTCCAACTTTAAAGCACAAATAAACATGTTTACAGCCCGGTACAAAAATGTTTTTGGCCTCAATAGCTAATTTCAACATTCATGACAACTGAACAGGTGGTGAATGTCTTTATAACTCAACCGTTTACATTTCCTAAGGCTTAAAGTTATACATATTTAAGGGCAGGGCCGCCTGATTGACAGCTGTCTGTGAGGTGTTGATGCACACTGTGAGTCAGATTGACGCCTTGCTCCTCCACAATTCTACCCTCTAATACAAATGTGGTCACTTCCAAACAAACAAGATGGCAGTGGCAGAAATGCTAAAGCCGAGGCTTCAAAATGGCAGTGCAGAAATCAGTGGATGACATTATGGAAGCAACATCCACAGATGTATAAAGAGAACTGGACTGTTGTCCGTGGTATGAAATTACCCAGATTCTCCACATTGTGCACTAGGACTTTAGGCAACCGAGTGGCTAATTCCGGTTTAGCTCTCTGTTAACTTGAATGGAGCTAAAATAATTTAATTGTGCAGCTCTTCAAGACCTTCCAAATCTCATTGGACCAAATGGATCATATCCTGATCGTGAAACTAGTCATTTTGCGGGGGTTGTGAAGCTCAAAAAAATGTATCCACTGATTTACAATCATCTCTTTCATAATGTAAGTCTATGGTAAAAAGTCTTCTGGGGCTCCGCAGCATTACTTGATGAATCTTAATATTGTAATTCCATGTTTGGCTACAATGCTATAAATTGTGGGTAGTTCCCTCAGGCAAAGTCTGCAGTAATGTGGCCTTACAGGAAGTATGCATAAATGACTCAAAATGTCTGTAGAGGGCTGTCATGCACTTGATGATTTGACACTGGGACAGGTCTAAACCCTCACGCACTTTGTGGGAATTCGCCTCAAAGTCTGTGAGTCTGTAAATGTGGAGACTGGGATTGGGCCATGTGTTTTTTTCCACAAAAATGTTCCCTTACCTTGTGAAAAATTTCCCTAATTTCAAATCCAGAAATTATTTTCCATCTAAGAAAATGTAACTACTGTAGAAAAGATGTCTCTTTCTTCACTGAGAAGTCACCAGATAAGCAAATTACATTTTTGAGTGGAGGGGGACTCAAAGAAAAATATGGCCGGCAGGTGATGTTGTCTCTAATTTGAATTAAGTGTGAGGTATTTTCGTAACCTAAAAACTTGATGGAAAATGCACTGACTGTTATTTTACTTTGAAATGTTTTCTGATCAGCTTTAGAGATCTTGCCCTGGCTCAAGGAGAGTCCCATGACAACATCGGCAAACAAATTCTGAGTCAAGACTGTTGAAGTTAACTTTTTGGGCAATAGTGCAGAGACAATCTGTCCTAACCAGAAAGGCTAAACTACAAGCGTGTCACTTCAGTCTCCAGAGGAGCTTCCAGCAACTAGAGCTGGGTCTTGGTTCCAGGATTAAACAGCAGAGTGGGTCTCAGCTGAAATTTAAAGACTGTGTCTTGATCTGTGAGCCAGTGAGAGCAGGTTATAGAGAACGATAAACATACTAATATCCTTTTTGTATTTACTTAAATGCCCTGTATCAGAGACCTCCAGGAAAGCCTCACTGCTTCATGTCAGCGGCACAATGTGAAGTGGCAACATAAAAGAAGCAGACGAACCATCAGGGTGAACAAGATGAAAATAAATTGGTCACTGAGGGAGCTAAAGGCCAAGAGACCACTGGCCTTTGGCTTACCCTCAGGGTAGCTGTGCCTCAGAGCGGGGCCTGCAGTCTCAGGTGGGGCGCATGTAAACCACCACACTGTTAGAATGATGCAATTAGCCAAATGTCATGGGTCACAAATCAGCCTTTCAAGGCGAAATTACATATACTCATACTGAAAAGGTTGTTCACCACATGGTGAAAGCATTACATGAAATGATGCAGCTCTCAAAAATGAAAGTGAGTAGTTCCCTTTATCTTCCCTTAAAGCAGCAATAATGAATATTTAAGTAAGATATTACAGCATCTAGCTTCCTGGATACTGGATATATAGTCTGGCTGTTATGTACAGAATTATAATGCAAAATACCAGTATAGTGAATGCAGTAGGGTCTCTTGTCTGAACATCATACTGGGAAATATAACAACCTACTCTGTGATTCATAATGTTGTTTCAAAACATACAGTGGAGCTGTACAAGCTCTGTAATCACACTGTCTACATTTCCTTTGAAAATGTATGATACTGACATTTCTTGGGTCTAAAATTAGCTCTTCAGCGGGATGGTGGCACTACAGATATGAATATCCTGTGTGTAAATATGCTAATAATTGTTTGCGTGTCGTTAGATCTTGAATAAATATGTCTACTGTCTGAACTGTGTGAAGCCGATTTTGTTCATGTAAACTACAGTCTGTCATTATTATTCATTCATGTTCACCTAGATAAGAGGGTGGTTTACCCAGAGGATTCTTTCTTTTGTTCCCATCCACCATCAGAGAGTCTCCCTTGCAGGGAACACTGACTGATTTTGTTTAAATTTCTTTAATTTTGATATCTTCATATGGCTATTTCGGGGTGGCAAATGCTCTGACATAATTACAAAAAACACAAGTTTGAAGTAGGTTATAATTTCTATAGATGTATTATGTCATTTTGTCAGAGTCAAAAATAAACAACTCTTAAATATTAACACATTGAATTTTTAGACAGTTGATTACTTACAGATGATAAAGGAAATTAAATATAGCCATTTATTCACACCTGTTTAAGGGTTCTTGCTGTCAAACCATCATATTAATGCTAAAATTAATGCCCGTAATGTGCTGTATGAAATATTCTCTGTTAAATAGTAATCAAAAAAATCACTAGTTAAATTAATGACTGTCTATGCTTTACTGCCATCATTACTACTAGTGCTTTCCAGAGAAAAAAAGGAGCCCCATTATAAATATTTCTTTGAAGCCATGTCCAAAGAAGTGGAGCAGTTTGAGGCCAAATTGTTCCCCTGAGTGCTGAAAAAAATAACACAGCAGTAAATAACAATTACAGTAAACTGCTTCTTCATCCAACCAAAACCACAACACCCCTAAAGTGACCGCACCAAAGCCAGTGTATTAAACTATGTCTTTATAAGATGGAGCCGTAACTCTGTGAATGCAGGTGGAGCCTTGTAATTGGGCCCTGTGGGCTCAGCTTGGGTAAATTAGGAGAAGCCTATGCAGGACTTGGTGGTGGGATTGTGTGGAGGGAGAGGTGTGTGTGTAGGGGGGCTGGTCCCTGTAATAGGGTGGCCAAATTGTGTCAAAGTAAGTATAGAATTGACTACACAATACCAATTCTTCTGTCCCCGCAGCACCTCTGGAAACCCAACCAGCTGGATTTAAAGCTTAAACGGTGGATTGCACGTGGTGCCCTGTCTGCACAGTATCTGCAGACAATCCTAATCCCTGTCTATCTGTCTCAAGATACAAATATTGACAGGCTGTCCCACACTGTGCATAGCACATATTGCAGCATTGCCTGAAGCTATCCTCCCCTCTGCTGTCCGGAGGAGCTGTCATTCACAGATAACTGAATGACTTTCAGTCTCTCCTGCTTCTTCCATGATGGAGTAAAGTTGAATCTGAAACTTGTTCAAACTATGGCTAAGGCTAAATATGTTTTAAGACCACCATATATTTAAGCAGTGCACAGTATAGGAGTTCTCTGCTCTGCGGCGACATTGGTCAACCTTATGGATCACTATTTAAGTTTGAAAGATTTCATAAACTGTCTTTATCAAATAGAGTAGGTTACGAATAGAGTAGAGTACACATAAATGGATTACTGAACAGGCCTATCTGGCGCAGGTCCAGGGGCTTTAAGTGTCAGAGCACCCCCTTGGCATAATCTGTAAAATTAATATGTAGTGATAAGAAAGAAACTCAAAATGACCACAAATGGATGCAAAGCAACTGCAAAGAGACACAGAATAGCTAAATTACCCTAGAGAGACATAAGATGGCTTCATTGACACAAAATGATCTCAAAGAGAACCAAAATGACCACAGGGACACAAAGTTACCCTAATAGAGACACAAAACTGGCTCAAAAAGACACAAAACAACCCTAGGAGACACAAAATGACAACAATGAGACACAAAACAACCCCAACATTACCTCAAGAGGACACAAAATTACCTTTAAAAAACATTTAATGACCCAAAAGAGAAACAAAATAATTACACAGAGACACACAAAATGACCAAAAAGAAGCAAAATTACCTCAAAAAGACATTTCATGACCACAGGGACACAAAATTACCTGACAGAGACACAAAATGACGACAGGGACACAAAATTACCTGAAACAGATATAAAACTGGCTCAGAAAGACACAAAACAACCCAAGCAGACAGAGACACAAAACAACAGACAAAGAGACACAAAGTCACCTCAGGGAGACACAAACAAACTCAAAGAAACACAAAAGGGAAAGGAAAAACCAAATGACATCAAAAAGACACAACAGGAACACAAGTACACAAAATTATGTGACAGAGACACAAAATTGCCTGAGAGACACAAAGCCATAAAAAGATGCAGAACGACATCATGTCTTGCTCCTGTGTGGGAGAGGTGGTGGGGCGTTATGCCTATCTGTACCCAGGGGCCCATTGTCTCTTAATCCTCCGATGAGGATACACACCTCCAAAAAATATCCACAGGTGCTGAATCACAAAAAAAAAAAAAAAAACTGAGTGCAAGAGTCAGATAAATTTAATTCAGCAGAGCGACTTTACAATCTAACAGAGATCTTCGTCAGGTGTTGTCAAATAACCATGACAAAGCAGAACAAGCAACATGGACACAAACACATTCATCACTGAGGTGGTTGTGATCTACATGATTAAGGATCTACTGGCAGAATGGACCAATCAGAGCAGAGCTGGATAACACTGATACACAGGGGGAAAAGCAAAGAAAAAGAAAAAAAATGTTTTATAAGAAAATACATAAAAAATGTTGCCAAGTGAACAGTAGTGCATGGAGCACATAAATCATTCAGAGCACCTCCTGAAAGGAGAGACATCCTTTATCTTTATCTTGTTCTGCTTTGTGATGGTTATTTGACAACGTCTGATGAAGATCAGTGTTAGATCGAAATGTTTCTCTGTTAAATTACATTTGCTGGGAGCTATGAGTACAGTGTGCAGATCTTTTATCTGACTTTTGCCATGAGCTGCGTTTGAGAAATAGAATCACATGAGATCAATAGAGTCAGAACAACCCAACAAAACAATCCATCATTTAACTGTGAAGCACCTGTGAGAGCAACTTAAACCAAAAATGCTCATGTTTTCTCAAAACCACAGATATCTGCTGTTAATAATAATAATAGTATTTATAGAATCCCTGGAAAAACTGAATAAAAGGAGGGTACTGTTTAGATGCAGGTGACAATGATATGGACTGGAGTAAGATGCCTCCCCACAGTAAGAAGTATGTACACCATCATCCCACACAATAGCTAGCAACATTTGCTAGTCAGTTTGAATCCCTTGCTATTATCTTCAGGTTTGAACATCTGTTTTCACTTGCATGCTTTTTTTTTTTTTACTGTATTTGTTGTCAGTTATTTAAATATCAACGTTAATCAATCAATCAATCAATCAATTTTATTTATAAAGCCCAATATCACAAATCACAATTTGCCTCACAGGGCTTTACAGCATACGACATCCCTCTGTCCTTATGACCCTCACAGCGGATAAGGAAAAACTCCCCAAAAACCCCTTTAACGGGGGAAAAAAAACGGTAGAAACCTCAGGAAGAGCAACTGAGGAGGGATCCCTCTTCCAGGACAGGCAGACGTGCAATAGATGTCGTACAGTTAATAAAGGTTTGATTTCTTAAACAAATCTTTTCAATTGTGATTTGTCATTTAGGCCCATCAAGTTGAAATTAGAAACAAAAATAATGTCTGTATTTGTCATGTAAGATTTTTATGTTGCAGTTTAAGTTAACCTTATGCAAAAACACTAGGTCTGTATAAATCAAAAGGACTCCTGAGGTACAGTAAGATACCCCCTGGGGGCTTCTTGCCCCAGCAGTGGTGGCATCATCCACAGGTCGTAGGGGAAGTTGCCCCTTTACAAGATTTTACATCTAGTTTTAGTTTTTAGTCTATTCTGATTTAATTACCCTCTAAACATGTTTACTTCAGCAATCTTCTTGTGTACATATTCAGTTGTTCCTCAAATGATGTGTATTTTAGAAAAAAAAAAAAGTAGACATTCTTTTGGAGGGCGTCTTACCCTGGTTTAGCCTATTAGTTTTATATGTTGTGAAAAAAGTAAACCTATTATATATATATATATATATATATATATTTATATAAATATATATATATTTTTTTACCTGTGTGTCTGTGTTCAAAGATACAATCTTACTATATCTTAACTTACTATATAATGACGGAAACTCTGTCTGTGGTTGTGTCTGTTCCACGTTTTTCTCCTCACTGACTTGGTCCATCCATGTGAAATTTGGCACAGTGGTAGAGGGTCATGGGAGGACGCGAATGAAGCAATATTACATCAATTGGCCAAAGGGGGGCGCTATAGCAACCGATTGAAATTGCAAACTTTGAATGGGCATATCTCATGCCCCGTATGTCGTAGAGACATGAAACTTTGCACAGAGATGCCTCTCCTCATGAGGAACAAATTTGCCACAAGAACCCATAACTTCCAGTTATATAGATTTTCTGGCATCCTAGGAAGTTTGATCCATCTGCATGAAACTCGGTGAACATAATCTAGGGACCAATATCTAAAGTTCCCTCTTGGCAAAAGTTGGATAACTCACTAAAACTGAGCTTCTATAAGGCAATGAATATTGCCGAGGGCATGGCTCATCACATGACTGGTGACTGGAGAAATTTAACTCTAATTGGCAACTGGGTGGCGCTATAACAACAGAAAAATGCTTAAAAATGGCTAAAATGCGACAGATCGCTGTGGCTCCCCCTGTGGCCGAATGTTTGTTTGTTTTTTCTCATTTTTGGTATGACTAAGTCATGGTATGGTGTGCTGTACATAATCACGGAAACTGTCAGTGTGTCATTCTGTCAGTCAGTCTGTCTGTCCCACGTTTTTCTACACACTGACGTGGTCAATCTATGTGAAACTGCACATAGTCACTGAGGATTGGCATAGGTAGAAGGTGACAAAGCTACTAGTGGGTATGGACTAGTTTTGTATATTATGAAGAAGGAAAATGTTTGGTAAATGCAGTGTGTCAGACTCATTGCAAGGAGAAATCTGGTTCGTTGTCACATACACATTTTATTTTGCATCAAAGGATTGAAAAACGGCCCAACTGTATGTGGCTGCGTATTCCTGAGGGCAAACCAATCTGGCAGGTAAAGATTCTTCAAAGGGAGAGCCATTACCAGAACAATGATCAGAACAAAATCATCCAAACGAGTGGAAAGACATGGCGTCGTGAATCTCATTGGCAGAAAAAATGCTAATTGGCTGCATTTTCAAACTGGAAAAGGTTTTCAAAAGATCAGATTTGGCAGTTGGTCAAGTCTATACATCTTCATATGGTGATTGTGTAAATCCATAAGCATTCAACAGTGTAATACATATGAACAAATCTAGTATAGTTTCTTTGATGTTTAACATCATATATCATACTGTCGTTTAAACTCTGCATCTCATTTGTCTTCAGGTGACATCAGGACATTTTGGCCTGGACATTTCCCTTCACTTTCATATTGTCCTGTCAATATTGCACTGTCACTATGTCACTGTATGTAATTGGAAAAGCATTACCAAAGCAAATATATATATATTTTTTATTAACATACTCTTTTAGGGAAATGGTAGGGAAGTGACACCTATTTTCCTACGTCTTTGCTTTGGATATCACAACTGATGTGTTGCTTTGTTACCATAAACAATGTTCTGGTAACCATTTTGCTGAGACCCATTGTTAGTATAATGCATAATAGGATTCCCAGCAAGTTGTGTGAAACACAGTTTGTTATATTGGCTTATTATTTCCAAGTATTTTCCTGTGTTTTTCCTTGTAGATCTCAATATATGAGTGTTTCTCAAGACAATTATAACACAGCCAAGTATATATCTTCTGTTTAGGTTCTGTTTAACATAGACATCCCTCTTTGCCATTATGATTCTCCTCCTCAGCTCAGCTGACAATGGGTTTGTGCTTATTTTCACCAAAAACGCTCTGTGCAAAGTACATCGATACAGTAGCTTCATCAAAATAAGCTAACAGTTTGAGCATTAATGAAAAATCATTCACAGTAATAAATCACAAAAGAGACAACATTGGGTTTGGCTTGCATAGCAAAGCAAAAGGAAGAGAAAAACATTAAAAAATATATTTACAAATTATGCAAGTCCCTTTTTCACTTTAGTTGGTCATTTTGTTGTGATTTTTCTTCTTCGTCTTCACCGTGTGAATCTTTGTACACCATGTGACAGAAAAAAGAAGCAGACATATAACATACTGTTTACTCTTTTGAAGAGGGGGGATGAAAATAACACTGTGAGACTGGTGCCTGTGTCTGTACATGACATTTACAGCTCTGCATTTTTATCTCGCACACTGTTCCTTTGTCTTCGTTCTGTCTCCTCTCCGTCTTCCGAACATCATTCTGTGTCACTCGCAGAGAGAAAAATCTCATAGCGCTTACAAACAAGGTGTCCTGGGACAGGCAGCAACTGCAGGGAATGACGCTTCACAAAGACTCTGGAAGAGCAGACACACCAAAAAACAGCGATGTAAAATCTGGGTGACATCGAATACTTGACTCTCAATATCTACATCTCCATTTCCCAATCCCATGATATATCTCAGTCTGCATGCAAGATAAAAACTGGTGGGATTCAACAACTTTCCTGCTTATTGAAAATGGTGGAGCACAGTTCTTTCAAATCTACAATTTCCTGATCATTGTATTTATCTCTATTGAGATATATACATTATATAACTGTATTGTGAGGCTGTCACAGCTGACTAGAAGAGGCACATCTGTGTTGTCTGCCTCTCTTTACAAATTGTTAAAGAAGTGACAGCCACAATTTACAGTTTGCTCTGTAATTATTAAATTGCATGGCTTCTCTGGTATTCTTTGTCAATCAGCATAAAGCAAAATTAAACTACAAAATGTCAAGTGTAAAACCTGCATGTTATTTCTCTCTGCAGATTGAAGTGATATCTGCTTGCTTTGGATTACACCACTATGTGTAATGAGCACACAAATATGTCCTTATGAGGATTAACACCTACAGTGTTCCCTTTTCTCTGTGCTGTTTGTTGCAGGATGCCCGTTGTGGGAAGGATCTGTGCCAGGTCTCTTGTGGGAACCCCTACTCAGAGTGGCCCTGTTGGATGTTGTTGTGCCGCTCCAGGAAGCCATATGCTGCCGCTCCAGCGTCGACACGGTCACCATGCACTCCTCAGAGGGGTCTGAGGCCGCAGCTGCCCACGAGCTGTGCATGCGGGAACCCACGCTGTGCAGGGACTTCATGGCCGGTGTGTGGGCTGTTGAGTGGATGGTAGATGAGAGTATTTGGCAAAGGATACAAATGAGACATCATGATAGAGACACTCCTGGCTGAATTTACTATAATAGAGGATTCTCTGGCAAATAAAAGCAGGCTGAGAGCGTAAAAGACTTAACTCACCGTCTGTGTTGGTGTCTCTTCGTCTGGGCAGAGTCCCGACCTTGCCCGTCTGTGGTTTGAGGCCAGTCAGTGGTGCCCTCTTGTGGCCGAGGCTATGTGAGCCCTGTTCACCATGGTCTGCTGAGCCAGAGCTGTCTGAGCGGCACTGCTGTGAGCTCTTACCTACAGAGAGAGAGATTGAGGAAGATAAAGATTTGGCTAAGTGTGTTGGAACAAGTAGGGGAGACATTGATGACTTTTAGACTGCTGTGTTAGCCCACACATGGCACCTGTGTTGATCCTCCTTCTCTGAGGTTTTGAAATTTCTTGCAGTGTCTGCTAAATGGCATGTGGCAGATTCTTTGGGGACTGACCTAACTGGGACCTTACTGACCTTTACCTGCTGGTTTTAACAGGCGTGCAAGCAAACCCCTATCAGTTTTTCACACCAGCTGTCTTGGAACGCTGAAAAAGGGAGTAGGATAGATAATGATGTGTTGAGTTGTCACTGCTGGTTACAGCTGATGTGCAGTTGTGCGTAGGCTCTATGCAGAGCCTGGTGGTGTGTCAATGTTGCTCTGAAATTACACTGCCAAAAAGCTAGTGAGCAGCAGGACCTCTATACCACTGTGCCAAATTTCTGTAAAGCGCTATCATGTTTGATTGATTAAAAACACACATAAAACATGCTAATAGGGACAATACTAAACATAAGTACAAAATTCGGCTCAATTAGTCTATAGCTTGTAAAGTTCACAGACAAAACACCTCAGTAACATGCTAACATTCTTAGCATCAGCTTACGACATTTTACATGACATAAATTAGCCTGGCAACTAGCGGACTTTTCTCCTACCAATATGAAGCTGAGAATAGCAACATTTAACAAAGATAATGCTACAACATTTGGCTCCATTACAACTCACAAGGTTCACAGACAAAAAAAAGTCTTATATTAGGTACATCCCCACATATACAACAAGCTATTACTGTTACCATGAGCCTATGACATTTAACATGGCGTAAATTAGCCTAGGGGCTAGCAGACTTTCTGCTACTCATATGAAGCCAGGATAAATCACACACAACACTTGCGAAATGCAATTTTGTGCACAATTTCTTATTTGTCATATAAAAGTGAATGAAAGCCTTGTTTCCACTGAGGGAAATAGTTTTCATTTTACAAAAATAAGCAGGAGATCTGCATCACCACCATAGTTACGATTCTGGGGAGGTGCACGTCAGACTATAGTGTAGGGTACATGTCTACACAGAGCCTATGTAGTGTTACAACCATCCCTACATCCTACCCCTGTCAGCCAATGTTTAGCTAGCTGGGGCGGCAGTAGCTCAGTCCATAGGGACTTGGGTTGGGAACCGGAGGGTCGCCTGTTCGAGTCCCTGTCCGGACCAAATATGGAGCGTGGACTGGTGGCTGGAGAGGTGCCAGTTCACCTCCTGGGCACTGCCGAGGTGCCCTTGAGCAAGGCACCGAACCCCCCCAAACGCTCGGGGCGCCTGACCAAAGGGCAGCCCCCTCACTCTGACATCTCTCCACTTTGTGCATGTATAGGTCCTGTTTGTGCATGTGTGTGTGTGTCTTTCGGACCTGTGTGTAATTGACAAGCAAGAGTGAAAACATTGAATTTCCCCTCAGGGGGATTAATAAAGTAAATAAACTTAAACTTAAACAACATGGTTGTTTGAAATGAGGAAAGATGAAATGCTTCACATTTTACCAAAGAGATTACTCTAATCTAATACAAGTTACATAATTCTAACCTCAACAGTATTAGTACTAATCAAAACTTGTTTTACTTCTAAAACTTGCACGATTCTTCACATAGGTATTAAACTTCACATGCAAGGTCAGGAAGGAAGTGGTCATACAGTAGCTAAATGTATTACATGACTTGTAGGTCATCCCTTCTTGAAGTGGTGCTGTTACAACCATCCAATTGTTACAACCATACCCGGTCTCCCCTGTTTTGCTTACATGCAATGGATTGAGCTAAACACTGAAACCAGTAGAAACTGTGTCAAAAGTAAAATCCACGAAACTAAAGAAATCAGATTCATAACCTGATAATGTGTCAAAGTTGTGTTACACATACAAGTTTGTGGCATCTTGAAAAGGAGATTAAAGTTGATTTACACACTGTTTCCATCATGAAGGATATTTGTGGAACAACTAACACCTTCATACTGCTTAGTGGACATCCTTTGAGAATAGCATTACTGAATGCTTTATCTAAATAAGAAATCATCAAAATTTGTATCAACGAACAAGCCATTTATAAATCTACAACTGCAATATGGCACCCCCTGTGGAAATACTACCACCACCACTGCCTTTGTTCATGATTTGTTTCACTGAAGATATTTTCTCAGTGTGCCCGTAAGCACTTCCAATACAACTTACAATATGTGACAGCTAAACGTGACACGATAAAATGTTTGCATTGCTAATGTTTGCAAATATTTTTAGTCTTGCTGACCTGTATTTTGCCCTGCAATAGGTTATTAAAAGTGCTGAAAACACATATTCTCAATGCACAAGTCAATCTCTTAACTTATCAAACAATGTGAGTCTAAAAATGGTACAGTTCTGTCCCTGTGGGAGAAGCCTTCAAGTTTCTCTCTAAAGAAATGCTTTCAGACAGAACCCTATTTATAAATGCATCAAATCTTAAATGTAAGACGTGTGACTTTTCAACAGAGCACTACTAAAGTTTTTAAGATATTCTATGTTATGGTTTTGATGTCTGTGCAAGAGTGGCTTCAAGTAACTTTACACAGATGTTCTGAATATGTCTTTGACAAAGAATACTTGGAGAGAAAAAAGGGTTCCTATGATTTAGACGAGGATGTCTGAATAATTTTGAGCCTATACATCAACTGTGGTTTCTACGTTACCTTTGAGGGTCAGTCACTGGTCCTGCCTGGTAAATAAACATGTTCCTGGTCTACTATGTAATATCCTGAGTGTGTGTGGGGGCTTGTGTGTGTGTGTGATTAAATGAGCTATTGTATGCCTCGGTCTTTGTTTTATGCAGTGTGTTCGTAGGTGATAGTTCAGCCAGCCAACAGACTGCACAGTGTTTGCTGCCTCAGTTGTCCAAACCCTAATGACAGACAGAATGTTGACACTGGACAATTCTGCAAAGCCCTGGATTATGTTAAAAGATGACGTTATTGAACAATCAGTGCTGCTTTTTTTTTTTTTTTTACATTAATTTACTCCTGCAATGCGTCACCTAAAAGGCTTTGTGAGGGAAGGCTTGTAGTTAAAAAAGCCAACATTTTTGGTCAGACACGTGCAACCACCACCCTGACCTCCACACATGTACTTTGCCTTGCTACATTAAGAACACATTTCTTTCTGCACTGGCACTGAACATTGTCATGGGAGATAACTTGTGCACCGCAAAATCCTCTTTCTTAGGCCAAGTGGCTGCAGCCTCTTCAGCTACTTGTGGGGGAAAAAAATTGTCTGTGCTTCTAAAATGATTTGACTACACCTGATTTACAGCTGCATAATAACACATTTTTAGATACGAACATGGTTTAATTGTGTTGCATTATTTCATCTGTATTTTTGGACGTATGTTATGAATGTATACTCAATTTATAAGTGATTAATTAGAAGATAAATCCGTGTAAGGTGCAAAGGAATAAATGAATGGCTTCCATTATCATTTTCAGTCACATTGACCCTGACACATATTTTGAGTTAAATACACTGTTGGAAAGAGAGGATTCTAAGCTTCCTAATGATATCAGTATTGTTTTTGTATACGTTTTTGTACATCACATGACATCACAACTGTGACATGCCTTAATAGTTTGCAGCACTGTGGTTGTAAAGATACATGACAGAGCCCACTGGCCTCCCGAAGTGGGAGTGCATGCTGTACTTGGGTCCCCGGGTGAAAAATACACAGGAAAGCTTAGAGACACTTTTTTTTGTGGCTAGCAAGGTAACGAAAAGAAGCATTGCCAACGAAACCGTGCAGGAAGACGAGAAAATATTGTTTATATTGGAAGAACAATGTCAACAACAAGTCAATGTATTGTCATAGACTGGTTCATATGATATTCCACAAAAAATGCATGCACAACAGTTTGTATGATATCCTACTTATGGACTTAAGTTCACTTGGTTCCGAACATGTGTCTCCAGGAGAAAGTCCCGGGTGAAAGTCCTGTTTTTGTGACCCATCCATCACGCCAGCCTGCCTACTTACAAGCGCCTGTGACAGCTTTTTTATTTACTGCCAACAGCGCATTGGTCACATGATCGCATGGCTTTCAATATACGTGGGATATGTACGAATTTGGGTGCATTGCTTTCCCAGGAAAACATACGAATAATCTGTGAGAACAGTCTGACAAAGTTAGCATACAGGCGGCAATGGACTTCACATGACAATATTCACGACTGGATTCATTTTATGAAAACCCTTTTCATTTTTTTGATCAGTGGACCATTATGGACTAAAGAGGTAGAAAGTCAGCACTTTTTTCCCCCATCTCTCGTGTTTAACATGCTGTAAAACCGGAATGAATTATTTTTGGTGCTCATTGTTTCCTTAAATTGAACTTAGTGATTGAATTGTGGAGAATCTAACCAGGCTAACGATGTGCAACATGTCCGTATAAACAAAAGTTTAAAAATTGAACCTTATATTTTGATGCACGATGCTAAGGCTAGCTTAGAACGCGCTAAAGCTGGTCACCACTGGCAACCCGGTTATTTTTAAGTGGTAATATTCTGATAGCAAAGACTTGACTTATTTGAAATCAAACGAAAACCCACTGTTCTGGACCCTGCCTTGTTACTAAAACGTTATGCCTTTTTATTCAGAATTTCTGGAATACAGAGGGAGAGCAGTGCTGAGTAGGACCAGAATGCAGTTTGCAAAGTGTTCGCTGCTAGCATCCTGGGGACTGCTGGTCCTGCTGCCTCTCTCCATGGGGTTTTTGTTGTGTTGTTTGCTTGTTTTAATTCTAATAAATCCCATGGATTTGAGTGTTTTAAAGGTGTTCATGTGGTTATTATTGGGTCAGTGATAAAGTTTTGTTCGCCCCATAGGGACGCCTAAGGGTGGGGCGTAACATTCTCGTCATGCCTTTACCAACTATATCTAAAGGCATTATTTGATAGAGCATGCCACAATCTGAATACTCTTCATCTGCAACTAAATACAACTGATAAGGGGAAGACTTTTATAAACACATCCTTGGACAGAAAGTGATGTTCTTAAATGTAGTATCCTTTTAATAACAATGACTCAAACAACTTTTACTTGGAAACATCATATTTTACATAAAATGTACTTCTGTCACCAAAAACATTTTCTATACTTTTATATACTTAAAATGTATATTCTATTGTTGAAATGTATGTATTGGCATATTTTTGAACATAATATGTACACTTGCTTATATCTGGTATGTTTGCTCTATCATGTTATTTTTGGACCTATTACTGTATGTATCTACCTGCACCTGCATTGGCCACATTTCTAAAGGTTTCATCATATTTTGTGCAGCAGAAATGATGTGATGAAGCCAGTCAATTGTGAGCCTGCCTTTCCTTCCCTCAATGCCCCGGTGGTCTACTTATTTAAAAGCAATGACTTCAGTCAAATTCGTTTTACCACATTTAAAACATACCTGAGCCCTCAAGGCTATCCACGCTGTGACCAGGAGTGTATTCAAAGCCACACAAATTCTTTGACACCACAGCGTATCTCTCCTCCTCCTCCACATCCTCGTCTTCTTCAGAAAGGAGAGTTGCTCCCAAATCAGAGCCCAGTGTACTGGACATGAAGTCCATTGGAGGGATGGGGGTGCTGGACACGTTTGGACTGCCCTTCATGTGCCTAATTAATTGTGGGGGAAATACTGTATATTAATGGACAAAATATGTAAAAATAAAGCACGGGAGGTCAGATAATGAGCGAAAATACAGCATAACAAGTTCCAGAATGCAGAATTAGTACATATTCATAAAGGTAGAGATGCAATGTGCAGAGACTATGAATGCCTGCAGTGATTTCACTGATTACTTTCTCAGTACTGGTGTGTGTTGTGCTAACACAATGGAGTTGTAATTGGGCTGGATAAAGGATATCTGGATGGGCAGGGCTGTCACCAACATGCCTGTTATCTCCCCCACAGCTGTCCTCCATGATGGCTCACATCCCGCCATAGAGGAGATGCATGCATAATTACCAACTCTATTTACTGATGTCAGAACAGCATGTTAGACTAAACCCAGTCATTACCCTCCAACACGTGTCGCCCCTGACTTGTCAAGTTTTCCATTGCTCCATCAAAGGTGCAATCAATGCAGAGCTGTTTTTATCGCTCGCAAGAAACACGCACTGTGGGTTTGGGCTGACACATGTAAATACCAGTATTATAAGATGCTCAAACATCGGCCATTGATATGCAAAACCCAAACTTTCAACAGAATAAAATGAATAAAATTACAGGTATTGCTCCTGCTGTGCAAAGCAAATGTATTTGAACAAAACTGCGATGCATGCACACAGTATAAAGCTTTCAAATGATCTAACAGTCACATGGGTCTTTTTTTTTAATACCAAAAAAAAGAAATAAATACAAATTATAGAAGGAAGGTAGTCTCAGAATGTAGTTGACTTGAGCTTTACAAAGAACCTTACCACGCCTGCTTGGCCACCTCGTATTGGTAGGCTCTGGTCAACTCATCCAAGTGGGCCTGCAAAATGGACTGCATCTCCTCGTGGTGGGCTGAGCTGAGAGAGGAAGATGAGGGCTGGCTGAAGGAAGCTGTTGCCGGCGAGGAGGATCTTCCTCTCAGGGGAGGAGTAGGACCTCTCTCCTCCTCTACCTCATTGTCCAAATTCTGGTGGTGGTAGGTCTGGATAGAGATGGGTGGGGCCCAGCTGTTGTTGTCATATCTAGCATGTGGACAAAATGTTTTATGTAGTCATCATCACAGTGACTTTGCTGAACAGCTGACTGCATATAGTTGAAGAGGATGGGAAATATGAAAACTTTTATTTATGTTCCTGAATTGATATAAATGGATCAAATGTTATTAATCTGTTTTCCCTCCCTTTTCAAGTTTAATGTGTACAACAACTTAATTCAAACCAGATTTTGTTTGTTTGCATGTTTCATGTGAATCATATCGTAACGTAATATATAAGCTGACTTTGTCATCCGGAGGTACAGGAGAAGGTGGATGGTGTGACACCTAAGGTACCAAGCTGCAGACTACAGTTGAGACCAACAATCAGCAGAACCGGTTGTTAATATAGCAAGTCATTCCTGTGTTTCCAGCGGCTTTTACGGCACTAAATATGGGTGGTTTAGTAGCTACCCATTACTATGTTTCCAGCAGCTTTTAAGGTATTAAATGTGTGTTTTCTCGTGTACTGTCACTTCCCTTTCCAGCAGCTTTGTAAGGTGACGTGAGTGTTTTCTAGCAACACTTTTCTAGCAACACTTTGCTGTTTTTCTAGCAGCTTTTTAGGCAACAAATGTGGGTGTTTTGTAACAACCCAACTGTCTTTCCAGCAACTGTTAGGCATCAAACATGGGTTTTGTAGTGACATGTCACAAGTTTTTTTTAGGCACCAAACTTGTTCTGTATGGGACGCGATGCAATGTGTACAGCAGCTGTTTAGGCACCAAATGTAAGTCTTTTTTGTTGACCTGATGCTATGTTTCCCGCAGTGTATTAGGCACCAGATGTAGGAGTTTTTAGTGACCTGTGGCTATTTATCAGGTGGGTATGGTGCCACAAAAGGCTTTTTTTTTTTTAATGAGACATGAGTGCTTTTCTCACAGGGGCTGTGCCTGAAAAATAGGATATTTTCTGCTAAAAATATCCTCTTTTTTCAACCAAAAACAAGTAATTTTTGTATCCATACCAAACCGCACGTTATCCACAGCATTGTTAAAACCCACAGTTTCAACGTGTCCACTACATAGTAAGCATTAAAATGCAAGTATCTGTGGTATGCAGAAACGCACAATGCCAACATTTTCTGCTGGAAAATGGGTTGTAACAATGTAAAGCTCTTGTCCAAGATCACACACATGCACACACACATTCTGGGCACAGGTGCAGGATATTGTGACCTCTGTCTTTGCATGCGTTTCTTCTGTCGGCGTGTGTTTTTGTGTTTGTGTGCATCTGTTCCAGGGCAGAGATTGATGAGATATGAATGTAACTTTACCCTCCTCCGTGGTTTTCCTGGGGGTAGCGGTCAAGGTCAACCTCGGTACCAGGGAGAGGGTGCATGGGTGGTGGAGGCAGGGGCATGTTAGCCCAGCACGTCCCATTTGATTTAGAGGCCTTTGTTCCACCCTTCACCTTCTTTTTCTTCCCAACCTTTGCACCTGGAGGGAGACGAAGAGGGTAGGAAGTTTTGTCTTCTCCACACAATGCTAAGAAATCCCTGTACACTCTACTCATTATTCTACACTGATTTCACACACATACAGCTCCACCTTCAAAGCTATGTTCTATCTTTCTCTTCTATCTGAACTTTTTCAAACCTGTCTCCCACCTGGTGTTCATTGTTTCTCTTATTTCGTGTGTGCCGACAGCACATTAGGACTTTTTCTAAATGTTGACATTTCTTAAAGAGGCACCGAAACCTGCGGCAAACCACTTTATGTTGCTTGCTCTACATTATCTCTGGTAAGCCTGACATTTAGCTGAGCACACAGGCTATTGTGCAAAGCTACAAAAGTACAGACAAAAAAAAATGCCTCCATGACTTGACTAAATGTATATACACTGCATAAATAACTCAGAACACTGAGGGATTTTCTGCCATCGCTAATCAAGTTAACCCAAAGAAATGCGTCATGATTGGGTGACATTTCTGGGCTAGATGAGCTCCCGGGGTAGAACTGTGATGAAGACATAAGAGTAATTAAGAACATTATCCTAGGGGTCCATTTTCAGTGAATATGTAAATAAATTCCCTCCTCTTCATTTTGCTCTTTCCCTGGTTTAGTTTGCCAATTCCCTTGTAGTAACTTCACAGAAAAAAATCTACTACCTGTCATTTTATTGCAAAATGTTGCTTTAACTGGGCACCCAAACACTGCTGCAGTCCACAGAGACCCAAGATACATACACAAGAGGGCAAACAACACACCACATAAAAAAACAGTTTATCATCAACGTGGCTCATACCGCTGCCAGGGCGTCTGTCAGTTAGCGAGTAGCCCAGGTTTGCGATTTCCTGCTGGGCTTGGAGAGACGCCTTCCAGCGGGGATCTGGCCTGTCCACAGCCAGCTCGTGGAAGCTGTTGGACTGGAGAATCTGAGTGGTGGCGTAGGGGGTGGGCTGACTGCCTCGCGCCGGGCTGCTGTAGCCTGCTTTCCCCATGAAGTCAATACTGCTGTAGATGGCACCATCAGACAGCATGGTGCCCGTCTTTTCCACCGCTGCGGACGGTAAAACATCTGAGATAAAAGAGGAGCGTGACAGAGTGAGGAGGAAAGGGGGAAAGGGATCATGGAGAGATAAGTTGACATGAAGTTAACGATCTTTAAGGTCATTAACACTCCCTGCTGTGCTGGCACTCTGTATTAGTTAAATACAGGTCTCGAATGGACTTGATATAAATGAAAGTGATTATCTACTACCACAATTAGCATGCAACACGCTGTGGGAGCCCGGTGGAGTGTTCACAAGAGGGATATTCAAACAGTGCTAACCTTCAGATCTACAGTCTCGCACATATAAAGCCTGCAGCTCACCAGGGCTCCAATGAGCTGATGCAAACACACGAACACACGAATACACAAAAAACACGCATACTTGAACTATCAATCTCACACAACCTAGAAAAATACACAATGGTATGGCATTAGAAAGAACGTCAGGCAAAAAGTAGATGCAAACTAAAGCCAAATATCAGGCTTGTCAAATCAAATTAGTAAAGTATAGCCCTCAAAGGCTCTTTTAATTTGTGTGTGCATGTTTGTTTGTGTGTGCATGCTTATGTGTGACGCTCTGTCACTGCACTTCCCAATGGATGAGCATCAAAACTGTCTGACCAGGCATTGCCAAAACTGTATTTTTCCAACACCCGGCCTGTTTATGTTTCTTACCTCCTCGGCCAAAGTTGCTGCCTCCCTTCGGACTCCCCAAGCCTCCATTAGCTGGGAGGCTCGTAGAGGGCCAGGAGTCAGCTAACCAGGGGAGGCCAGGGTCACCAGCTTTCAACAGCCCTGGACGGCTATAAGAGGATGTTTGTAGAGAGAGACAAAAAGAGGAGGCAGAGAACCAGTGACATGGTTAAATATCCAGCCTACACCGTAATACTATTGCTCATTTTCTTCCTGCTGCATCAACAACAAATTGATGTGAAAACTCATTCAGCATATTCTCGCCTGTGGAGCAGCCCGCCGCACAGGCGACAATAAACAACAGAGAGACATAAAATGGCAAGTCTATAAATCAGACTTCTTTCTCCCCTTAACTCCACCGCCCCTAACTCTCCCTGGAGAAACAAGGCAGGCCTAAATACACACTAAATCCACTTTAGAGCCTTAGCACAACAGAAATTTACATTTTAAATTGAGAATCATGGACAGCCCCTGGCAGATCGGCTACACTGGTGCACCGTCTCCATAGCAACAGAGACAGCAAAAGCCCATTAGGTGGTTTAGGAAAGCTACCATGTCATTTTGTTTTAGTGAAATACAACGGTCATGAATACAGGCTTTGACTTCAAGGTAGGAAAGTTGTGGGCGGCAATTCAGGGAGAAAAAAAAAAAGACAATTTACAACCACTTCATATCAGCTGCTGTAAAAAAGGCAAAACATTCACATGCCTCGTGCATCCTGCTCACATATGTTTGCTTAATGTGCAGCTACACAGTGAATTTTCCACTGAGGCTGATTCACCAAGTGCCAAGGGAATTGTTCACAGCTGACTTGGTTGATGGCTCAAAGGTGTTCAAACAATTACATCAATAATTTCCATTTTAGAATACACAACCATACATACATTTACATACATTTGCCTCGAAACGCATGCCAACACCAACACATACGTAATGTGGAGAAGCACACATGCACACAAAAGGCAAGAAACTGTTTATTTTTAGTCCATTATTTGCAACATTTGCTCTAGCTCTGGGCTTATCTGCTTGCTTAGGTGTGACAAAATGGAAAGAGGGAACAGGGAGGAATGAAAAAAGACAAGGACCTTCATTCTTTCTCTTCCTGCAAAGCAAATTTGCCCCCTTCTCTCGCACAATTTGATATATTCAGTGGATGCAAAGGTAAGCTCCACTTTGGGCATTCTGAGCTGGCAGGAAATTTTCATGGCCGCCGAGTGGAGTCTCAAGGTCCAACACTTTGTTGTTCCATCCCCACATACGACCCATCGCAGTGTACTGTACGCCAAGTTTTTTCAAACAGCACATTCATCACCTCTCGCCTCCTCCTGCGACCTCTCGCTCTGCCAACAACCTCAGATGAACTGAGAGAGAGCCAGCGAATAAACCCCTCACCTGCATTAATTGGTAGCACTCACTTCAAAGGAGTGATTAATGATTTCATCAAGTGTACATCAGTGCAAATCATACAGTGAAACGAGTAAGCAGCTGGAATATTGGAACATGTATGCAAATTCCCTTCAGTGTGAAAGAACTCTTCATTACAGGTGTTACAATGGGCTCTTGTCAATGAGAAAGCAGACCGAGCATTACACTGCATGGTGCTGAAATGTCAGTGGGAGCTCAAGCTCTAGGTGAGAGGTTTCTTGGTTTTTATAAGTTCATTTACATTCTTACCTTCCATTTCCGATCAGGCCTCTGTCTCTTTGGAACGTAACTTGTAGAGAAAAGAGGGAGGGCAGACAAAAATAATTGCAATAATTTTGTCTAAAATATGCACGACCTTCATTAATTTGAATGACTGATACATTATTGTTGTCAAGAAATTGGGCAGCTAAATTACTGTGATATTTTAATATATAATTCACAATGTAAAGACGTACCTGCACGAGTAAAAGTGAAGGACTGAACTGCAATTCAAACAAAAGATAAAGCATCATGAATCATACATATTGATATCAGAAAGATGCAGCTATATCTCATGCATGCAAACATTGATGAAAGCAGGTGCAGCCCTTTCATCTTTGGTTTGCTTCTCCATTTATCACTGATGGTATGTCAGCGCTGATCACATTTTGATGAAACTTGGGGAGCTAATGCATCTAACCACTGCATAATCCAATCGGCAGAAATAATGTTGGCATTGTATGTTTCTTACATTTGCACTTTATTATGTAGCAGATAAGTTGAAACTTTAAAGTTTAGACAACGCTGTGATTAATGTGTGGTTAGGTTTAGGCACAGAAAGCACTGGTCATATTTTGGCTTAAAATACCTGGTTTTTGGGGGCACAAACCCCGCTAGAAACACCGTGTTATCTCAGTAAGAAACAAATACTTTTCATGTCACCTTCCCTGCTAGAGAAACAGTGACCGGTCGCTAAAAATCACCCACATTCGGTGCCTAAAAAGCTGCTGGAAACAAAGCAATGACTCACTAAATCACAACCAGTTTTGTTGTTTGTTCATCCTTAACAGTGGTCTGCAGCTTGGCAGGGGTCTCCCCTAGGTGACACACCATCCATCATCCCCTCCACCCTCTGATGACACAGGCTGAATCTCAATACACCCCTTGCCCCCACCACTTAGCCCTTACCCCTCTGTTTTGCCTGTTCATGTCTAGGGGTAGGGTGTCCTGATTCATGTTGGGATAGAGGGGTATGGTGAAGTATTAGGGCTGGAAATGTGTTTTCTTTATTGATAACAATTGAAAATTTTGATTTTAGTTTAATGTTTCAGTGTATTTGGATCCTTTTCTTTTTTACAAGCATAACAAATAACCGCTAGTATTATGCTGATGTCTCTGTGGCTAATTAGCTAGCTAGCTAAAGTAACATTGTTATTGCTGATTTGAAGATGACAGTCCCACATTTTGACATATTTCTATGTTGCATTAACCCCCTTTGATGGCATATGACGCCTGAAATTTAATTAAAGTCTAAAGAACTCCTCCAGTATCAGTGCAGACTGGCAGGGTAGAAGCACAGGTTGCTAACATTAACCTACAGAGCAGTGGTAATGGCCTATTGTGGCTTATTTAATGACTCGTTTGATCGAGAGATAGCGTGAAACTTAAGGTGTGAACGAACTGTGAGTGTCCATGCTTTTCTATCTCTGTAAGATAAATGGCAAATGTCTTTGTCATGATACCATTATTACCACAGTTGCATCTGTTAACTTAATGCCAAGACGACTATTGATCATGTATCAGGATCATGAAGGGCTTTCCCATTTCATAGGAAAGATATAAACAATATCCCCCTGTAACTCTATTCCGAGGGGCAAAGGGTTACTCAAAAACAAGGAGTAGGAGTAAAAATAAGAAATAGGACTGGGCCAAAGTCAGCTCATATACTATGTCACTTTAGAAATGTTGATATGACACATATGAAACGCGCAAATGTAACGCATTTGTGGTTTGCAGAATCGTACAATGCCAGCATTTTCTGCTGGCGACTGGGCTGTGCATTCAGGCATTTGAATTACACTGATTGTCCCGAGGGACAAAGTTCAGATGAAGGTGACACATTTGACCCCCTCTGTTCAGGGGCATCTGCATCATCGTTATTTTTTTTTATTCCAAAATAGAAACTTGAGCACGGATGTAGTCTGCTACATTTAAGTATCTAATACCAATATGACTGATGTTGGTTAACAAATATTTAAACATACAACATATACATGTGTATTTAACATTTCAATAAATCATAGAATATTTTTTATCTTAACCATCCCTGTAAAAAACGCCATATTTCCTCTAAAATGAAAATGTGGTGTTTGGAATTAAACCCCTCAATTTGTTTTGAGAGAAGGGATCAGAGATGCAGCACTCAATCATGTAAATCCCTGCTGAATTAGGAAATCACGGCGCTCTCTCCCCAAGTCACTACAATAAAAGCTGCAATACACATTATGGTAATGGCACACAGCTATATATGCTTGACTCACGGAGGGATAAAGGAATATTTCATACGTAAACCTAGACGCGCCTCGTGTTAATATGCAAACAACACCAGCCATGGTCTGATAATGGAAGGGGATGTTAAATTACTTATCTTGCATGAATGTATTAGACTGTTGAGGTGCGGTGCTGATGGAACTCAGCACAGTTGATGCACATCAGTGCACGGTGAATTAAAGTAAATAGGGCCTATTTCCATCTGTGCTGCATATATTTCCTTTGTTCTGCATTTTAGCCAGCTCAAATGGAGTCACATCTGTGATGACATCAGCTTTCATTGGAGAGAGAGACCCTGGTGTGCTTTGAGATTCTGTGTTGGTGCAGAACCATGTAAATTGATTTTTTTTACCTGCATAGTTGCTGAGTCCCTTCCTCTTTTTTCTCCTCCAGTACAGCCAGGCACTGAAGCCCATGAGGACAATCCAGCAGGCCCCTCCCAAACCGGCGATGAAGGCTGGCTGCTTCACCACGTCTGAGATGCTATTGTTGCCCTCCGATCCCGTCATCACGTCCCTCAGTTCTGCACCTGCACCCACACAGAGAAGAGACAAATGAACAAATAATTGTATTTTGGTAGTTGCTGTGTGTGGAAATCATTTGGGATAAAAATGAAATCAATTTCATTTTCACTGTGCTCTGACACAACATCTACAAAAACAACAACAACAACAACAACAAATGTAAACAAAAATGAATAAATATCTGATATCTGATATATCTGATATAAATTTTTTTTTTTTTTTGGCTCACTAGGAAACTCAATTACGGAAAAAACTAATTTTCAATAAAAGCCAAAGATCCATTGTTCAGGTCATATTATGCACTTTAGAAAGAAAATCAAGAGAGCGTGTATTAAAGACACATGGAGCACAGGAGCAGCTAAAAGATGAGACCATGAATAAATGACAAAAAAAAAAAATACATAGGAGGCAAGTGTGGAAAAAGCAAAAAACAAAAAAACAAAACAAAAACAAAAACACAGCATCAGTGCATCCAATATGTAGGCAGAGTAAATCAATTCAGCAGAGCACTTATCAACTTGAGCTGCAAGACACGAGATTGACAGAGCAGCTCTGACAGAGTTTGATTTTCTGTTGCAGCTACTGTGCTGTGAAATTAGATTCACAGTCTCCAGCAGGAAACTCCCCCCTCCCCATCATTAAGCTTCAGTCCACAGGCCTGTGTTTCCCTTTCTCTGTGTGTTAAGGGTGTTATTATATATCAGTCAAAAGTCACAGATGAAGAGCATCTGGCCTGGGCTGCGATATTGATTCTGGGCTTATATACTCTGGGCATCCTTTAGCCATTTGATAAGATGTGATAGGCTGATAAGCTCCTACAAAAACACTGTCTACTTTGTTAGCGCCAGCTGCCCACATATTGAAGAGGATTATTGATATGGCTAACAGTACTTGGCACAGTGTTACCAGACACTACTCTTAATGAATCACAATTGATTTCTCAGTAGACGTCTGTGTTGTAAAGCGCAATCTTCTTTCTTCAAGTGCAATAAATTGACAAATCATTTCTTCAGACCCCCAGTCTGTGATGGAGACCTCAGTGCCCCCATTATGAGGTCATTTTATTTGACTCCAGGTTTGGTGTGAGTGTGTGTGAGTGGATTACCCAAGATGATGAGCTGGGGTTTGCTCTTGACCCCCACCCCTGCGCTTGTGCCTGCAGCCACCTCCACATGGTACTGCACTCCGGTCTGCAGCCCCCCAACAACCACTGAACGGATGGTTGCATCCACAGATTTATTGACGTGAAAGCGGGTTTCGTTGGCCAGACACCAGATCTGACAAAGACAGACACGCCAGACAGACTTTATTGTAAGGTGCAGTGCATCACTAAAATATTCCATTTGTGACAGTGTATCCGGCGCACAGTTTGATCCCACCTTGTACTCCTGAATGATACCATTCTGTTGGTCAGAGGGAGGAGGGTCCCATGATACGCTGATGGATGTGCTGTTGTGGCTCCCCACTGTCAACACTGTGACTTGCTGCGGAGGTGCCCCAGGTGCTGATGGGTAAGAGAAAAAAATGATTTAGCATATTGTTTTTTTAACAGAAAAGTCAAAGAAGGATTTGTCTCACCCACTACCTCAACTCATATTCATACAGCAAGTCACACAACAAGGTATTCTCTAAGCCAGCATGGCAGATGGCTACCAGAGCACTTTATCTCAATTTCATTTCCTAATGATAGTTTTTTTTTTCTTTTCAGGATGCACTGGGACCTTTAAAATGCACCATTCTTTCATTATACTGAGTTTAAGATTCTATTATCTTACTGGCATCAGAAGTTTTACACACCAAGCATTTAAGGTCCAAATTGCACTTTACTAATTACACATTCGATAACCATTCCAAGCAGAGCAGCAACTTTAAAAATGAGTGGAATTTCAGCAGCCAAGAAAAAATGGCTGAGCCCATAGCTAACATCATTCCCATAATGGATTAGAACCATTACGACCACATGTAAATGCATTCAAAGTAGCTGTATTCAATTTTGCATATCTTATCTGACTGGAAATGGTAAGTCTCCATGTCCTGTAATGAGGATTCTGAGATGGCTTGTCAACAGAAATGTGGCATTATGCCTCACGGTGCCAAATTCAAACTTCCTCTTTAATGGGCCATTTTTAAAAAATGTACCAAACTGGCCTGATAACCTGCTTGGACAGATTGGCAATTTAAAGAGACTGCAGGCAGCAGGAGGCAAACACCATGTCTATGCAACTGTGCAAATCATCATCTCTCACTGAACGGACTCCACAACCGCTCTCGGCACACAGTTTCTCATGATTCCCATTAAAACTATCATTATGTTCTGACTGAGTGGATGAAATAACTACTCTGCACCCAATTAAGGAGCTGCAAAAAAAGAATGCTATCTGCAGTGGATCCATGTAAGCAAGGCACTGAATGCCACGGAAGCACAGAGAAGCCAAAGCAGGTGGGCCATGACGGGACTGTCTTGTTTGCCACCTGGCCAGAGAGCAACATGGTTACTGTGACTTCTCCAGATGGGATTGGTATTATAAATGAATGAATTGAGAAATGCAATGAACATGTGCACAGTGTCTCAGCAAGGAAACAGGGAAGAGTGATTCTATTGCTAGATCAGAGTGTTAAAACCAGGCCATATTAGAAGTACAAAGATTGTCTGCATCAGTGCTGAGACTGACCTCTGCAAATCTTTTTACATCTGGAAAGCTCTCTGGCTCAGTTAACTTATAAAGTAAATAATGGCTAAACAATAGATTTTTTTAAGCTGAAAAGATGAAACAAATCTCCCTGAATGTGCTTAAAAGAGAGGCTCTAAACAGATATGGCATGTCGGCAAAATATTTGACAGCCTGGCAGTACAAAGGAATTAAATCTGCCATATGAGAGGCACTTTATTTCTATTACGTTTAACAAATTGACTCAGCCCAGTTTGAGGATATCTATATTCAGCCATTTGGACTGTATTGACTTTCTAAAGCAATTACTGTTAAACCAACTCGCACAGATCTGCACTATCACAATATAGTGATGATTCCACTGCTCAGAAAGCAAAATGGCTGTAAATTTAAAACTCTGACATTATGATATAGTATTTATGCTGGGATACCATCTGGCATGGACACAAATAATCTTGCTTAAAACAGTCATTACCCAGTATAAATGCAGGTAGACTGTATGGAAGGAAGTCAACCTTTCCAAATTATTTGGATTGCCTGCCGGCATTCTGAAAAAAAATAAAAAAAATAAAAAATCAATACTTTCTCTGTGGCTCTCCAGCTCCTAATTTCTAAAGCAATCCATCATCTTTGTCGGCCAAATTTCACAAAATCAAATCACAATCATAAATCTATTGAGGGAAAAACAAGCAATCAAAAGCTTCCAATGGAGCGCAATATGCCACCAGTATTGGAACACTGTTGAGTTTACAACACTTCAGCCAGGAACTGTTAGCATATTATTTCTCTTTTGGATTTGATTTTCTGAAAAAAAAAAAAAAATACAAAGCTGCTCAGTAGCCAGAGGTTGGACTTTTACACTACCACATGAGCACAGAATAATAGCTACAGTATGACCACTGGCTAAAATATGCACCCAGTTTCACATAGTTATTTGCGCTACGATCATGTCAAAGATTTGACTGTCAGAGATTTAACTTAAAGCTACAGTTGGTCATTTCTGTAAAAAATAACTTTCCATCATATTTGCTCAAACTTTCACTATATCTGCACAAAAGTACATATGACAGATAGTCTGTGAAAAAAAAAATCAGGTTCCTCCTCCCACTTCCTGTGCTTCTAATTGCATTTGCGAGAATCCACTCTGCCTGAAGGAAAACATCCAATCAGAGCCGAGGAGTCTCTAACGCAGCTGTCAATCATGTCAATCACTGCTTGCAAATTGCAGTCAAACTGTCAAACTAGGCAGCGCTGATCAAATATGAATATGTGCAGTCAGCAGCGTAAGGATGTTATCATGGGCCCCAGTGCCTGCTATTATGAGAGAACCTAGTGCCAGGTTTTGTGCCAAAACTAGCTACCATGTATCATCTCGTCTTGTCACATGATCAAAAAGAGACTTAAAACTGGACAACATCAACATACATGTTACCCAGTGATCATGACTTCATATCTGTATATGACAAAAATACCACAGACAATATTTTTTTAAAGTTACCAACTACAGATTTAACTTAAAACTATGTATGTATATGCATTTTGAGTAAATTAATGCGAGTGCACCATCAAGCAAGTAAGCTCCAGTTTTCCAAATGTCATTCCAGTCGTGCTGTTTCAGCAAACTGATGGAGCTTGCCCGCTCAGTCAAAGGTTTACATTAAGAGAAGACAGGAACCATTAAGTGTAGTTCTGCAATTTCCGTACATACGAGAACAATCCCTGAGGATGAATAATGTCTACACTACCAGTAATGACTCAGGATAACATTACAATAAATGGTCACAACAGCGGAAAAGGTCAAAGAGTATGCTCTTAATAATGTGACTAATACTGATATTAAGACTGATGAACACAGCAGCTAGAGAGTAATTTAAAGCAATTAAGGCTTTCAATGTCTGAGGGAACATTTCAGTTTTTACTCACAGCTGTGCAATTAAACAAAAGGCACTTAAGCTGCTTAATGTTCTGCTATACAGGGTATAAAGTGGTAAACATAACCTGGTATGCAAATGAGTGCATCAATTAAGCTAATTAGTTCATGAATTAGCAAACATTTCTTCGTCAACATACCTGTCCACATATAACGTGCAATGTAAAATAAACTCTATCAAGCAGGATCAGGGAGTTCTCCACATAGGATGACCTCTTTTCTCTTCACTGCCCCTCTTGTCATGGTCTCATAGTATCAGTACATCTTCTTCTGAACAGCTATATCTGCCTTGGACTTAAGCACACCATAGCATTTTCTGTTGTTTGCCATTGGCTTTGATGGAAAGTCTGAGGATGGCAGTGATGACGGTGACGCCACAGAGCCTTCTGCCTTTGGCCACATTGCTCACACCAACAACTCATCGAAAGGATGTGAGGATCATTAATCTTCGTTCACAATTTCCCCTGCATGCAGTGGGAGACACCAGCTGTTTTGACCTCAGAGACCCTTAAGATGCCCTCTGCTACAGTTTCTCAAAGGCAGCAGCACATTCCCAATCTGCCTTTGATGGATAGAGACTGTTTTTTCCCCCATAATTCTGCAGAGCAGCACATTTCATGGCTCTAGAGTATCAGTAGATCAAGCCAATTTTTCTTCTACCATGATGCCTCATAATATCCAGGATCCTAAGTAACTAGAGCTTATGCCCCAGTCCACAAAGACCTCTATTGAGCCTTTGTGGCCATTTTAATTGGGCTACAGTGAGGTGAATTTCTCTTTGTATGCCCGACTGTGGGGAAGATGCATTAATGGCCTCATCATGATTTGCTCTCACGGCAAGCCATGTTCCACACAGTCCAGCTGGTGCAGCACCTGAACACAATAAAGTACATGAAGAGGTCCCCAAGCCCAGCCAGTGGGCACAACACAGTGTCTGTGAAGTAAGCATGCAAGTTCATTCCTGACCATGGAAAAAGCAGTGTTAAAAAACAATCCCAACTCAAAGGATAGCTTTTTCCTGAGCTTCCAACCTTATGACATGACTGCCATCCGTGAACAGAGTTTGCTCAGTTGATATAGAGTTGGTTCTGTTGTCATGAAAGTTGTTATGATGTCCAAAGCTGGACTTTAAGGAAAAAGCTATCGAGGGAATCTTTTGTCCTAGGTTTATCTAAAGGCAAATTTGTGCCCCTTTTGTTTTTGTTTTTTTCAAACAATATTTGTTTACATTTTGGCAAACCTGTGCCAAAACAGGTATGCTGAAATAACATTTACCAGTTTCTCTTTCTAATGTACCTGTGATCCTCAGGCAAGTTCTGGAGTTAGAAGGAGCATCTTTTTTCTATGACATTTAAGTGGATTTCTGGGCATTTGTTTATCAAGGGTATCAGAGATACTGATATCCTTGGAAAGTCTAAGTCCCCTTAATTGTAAAAAATTACGTATCATGTATGTATGTTGAGATTTGTTTCAACAATTTAAAGGAGTGCAATGTCTTTAAGAAAAACTACATCCCTCTGTGACAAGGAATTGGGACTATAATTGATTAATTGAATAATACTGCAAATTTCAATTTTATAAATAAATTATGCAACATGTTTTGTTACACTCAACTGTGCTACAAATAGTACAATGTACAATATGTAATTTTCTGCAGCTAGGTGTCTCTGAATCAAACAGTAACAAAAGATGGACCATCATTGTTCAAGAGGTTTTTCAAGGGAGAAGCATTATCCACAGAAGTCTTTTCCTCTTTTCCTGAATCAAATGGACCAGGTGATCTGAACAGCTAAAAACACTGCATAGAGCAGTTTCTTGTTAAAAATCTGTTTCTGCAAAGCTGTTTGGCTCATAGTGGAGGGGTTGCTAGTCCAGCTCGTGCTAATGTGTGCTCACATTTTTTCTTTAATAATTTAAGATCCAGAAGTTAAAGAGGTTTTTACTGGGGGCTGAATATCAACTGAGGTCTCCTCTTCCTACAAAACAAATGGAGCCGCTGCTTTAAACCAGTAAAAACACTAAATTTAGTGTATATACACTTTCTCCAATGCTGTTCGGCACAGCAGGGACTATAGCCCAGTTTTCTCTGATTACTTGAGGTCCTTCATCCTGTTAAAGCATGTAGTTAAAAACAACCAAAATCTAAAAAAGTACCATAAAAATGTGGCTTAAAACTGTATAAAAAGTCAAAGTATGACAGCTTCAGGTGACATACATGGTCTGCGTCTTTCATTAAAATGACAGATTTCTCTGGTTTTGAAAATTATTGCAAAAATTTGCGTAATATTATAAATACTATACACAACTCAACAAAATATACAACATTGGTCTAGTCTTTTTTGACATTTTAATGGGGAAAAGTTACAAATTATATTTTTAACCTAAGAAGAATCAGGAGCTGATTGTTTGACCTGCATAATAGGAGGGCAAGAACAACACCAAGAAGTGTTAACTCCAATAAATTGGACATTGGAACTGTGTGTGTGCGTGTTGGTAGATGGGTGGTCATATCACGCAGGTCTGGTTGGTGTGTGACGAACACATGGCAGCAGGGGTCCACAGAGGAGTAGAGAGAGAGTTGAGCTTATGCCAAAGGAGACAGTTCCTGCCCTCCCCCTCTGCCCACCAACCCACTGAGGCCCAGGCTTGTCACAGACCCCCACTGCGCTGTCTGGGAAACCTGTTTTCACACACAGGGGACATGGCACTGCAGCAGCATGCATGTGTGGGCGGGTGTACTTGAAATGCCATTATCCGTTACTATCTAGCCATGAAGCCATTACTAGCAGCAACTAAACATAAAAGTAGGTAGAACCATTTACACAAGAGCATTTCTCTCATGCGTAAGTAACTAAATCTTACATTCCTTGCAACATAAAGTTAGCAGAGAAATTGACTTTTGTCAGAAATTAATTTGTCGCTTACCTTCTTCCATGGTGCGTGCTGTCATGGATTCACTGTCTGCACCCTGGAACTCATTGAAGTATGGCCGCACTTTAATCTCATAGACTATGCCTTTCTTCAGACCGGCGAGAGTTATGTCCCTCTCCGAGGCGACCTTCAAGTCCTCTATCTGCCATGGCCCTGGGGAGGGCAGCCCTGACGTCTGCCGGTACAGAACGCGGTAGCCTTGAATAAACTGGGATGGATTCTCCACCTGCAAGGAGAGGAGAAGGAGAGAGAGTGGGATGAAGACATGCTGTACGGTAATGATGTGGGAGGTGGCACACATCTGTGTGTAAACTGCTTTGGAGCTGTGGATCAGCATTCACTTTGTGTCCTCTGTCAGTGACAATGCACGCTTAGTTAATCATACAGTTTAATTAGCAGCAGAGAGGCAAGAAACCACATGAAGAGAGTTGTAGTGTATTTGCCAAAGCTGAACAGCACCCCCGAGTCAGACCTTCGGCACAATTTGGACTCAAAACACTGGATCAAAATAGCTAGATTTTTTTTCTTCTTTGCTGGTGCATTTCAGGGGAAGAGTAAAATATGTAACACATACAAGTCATAGTAATGGCTTGTTAACAAGCGCAGAAGCAAGAGAAGGCTTTTACAAGTGATATAAAGCAGCTGTTTATCATCACACCAGTCAAAATAGGCTGAATCTCCTTCTCTCCCTTACACTCCTCTCTCTATTTGTGTCCTCACTCCAACTTTATTAACAAAATGATTTTTGACTCTAAAAGCCCTATAAACACACAATGTAGAGCCACTCATGTTTTTGTTTTCCTATGTTACTTGAACATAGAATTTGAATTTACATGGTTGAGGCCATGGATCAAAACAAATTACCCTCGTCTGTGTCCACTTTCCTATTGTCTTCGAAGATAGTCCCAGAACTGATAAAGGGGACAATAATAATGAATCTGAACTGCACTGGACCTTGGGAACACAGGCCCTCAGGAACATAGGACCTTGGAAATATAGGAACTTAGGAACATAATGTGAACAAAGGGCCTTGGGAACATAGAACCCTGGGAACATAGGTCCTTGGGAATATAGAACCGTGGGGATATAGGAACTTAAGAACATAAGACCTTGGAAACACAGAAACCTCGGAACACAAAACTCTGGGAACACAGGGCCTTGGGAACACAGGATCTTGGGAACATAGGACCTTGGGAATATATGACCTTAGGAACATAGGTTCTTGGAGACATAGAACCCTTGGAACATAAAGCCTTGGGTACACAGGACCCTGGGAACATAGGACTTGGAAATATAGGAACTTAGGAACATAGGACCATGGAAATATACGACCCTGAGAATACAGAACCTTGGGATTATAGAAATTTAGGAAAATAGGACAGTGGAAAGACTGAACCCTGGAATCCTAGGACCTGGGAAACATAAGACCTTCGGAACATGGGATCCTGGTAGCAAAGCACAGTGGGAACATAGGACCCTGGTAACATAGAACCTTGGAAACATAGGACCCTGGGAACATAGGACCTTGGGAACATAAAGCTTTGGCAACATAGAACCCTAGGAACATACTAGGCTCCTGTTACAACTAAGTGAGGGACACTTTGTTGAGCAACTCTGTTTTGACACCTGACATTTAGCAAAGTAACAGATTGTCCAATTAAACTTTACTGAGATATGAAACTCCGAACTGGAAATAGACATACGTGCAGCTGTTCCCATGGGACATGAACAGGGCAACAAAGACTTCAGACAAAATCCAATAGTGCACACAAACCACTTTAATACAGGCACTTTTGCTTGACATTGGGTAATGAATGAGTGTTTTTCGCACAAATGGAGCCTGGTGAAATAACGTCCATGTAGCCATTCAGATTATCCACAAACGTAGGTTTATCCTGTCACTGTGTCAGGCTGCATGCGGCATTACAGTATATGGTTGTCGTACAGACGAGCATGAAATAGCAGACTAGAGTATGCCCATCCTAGGTGTGTCATTAACCTACAGCAGCAGGCAGTGGGGACACCTTGCCAACAGACAGGACATTTCCCAGATAAAGGACTGACTGCAAACTGCCTCCAGAAGTGACACATGTAGCACTTAATGGTGATGTATTTGTCCTGAATAGAAACATTAGTCTTGATTCCTGCATCACCTCAAACCATTCGAAATTGATGGAGCACCAGCTGCTCAGACTATGAATGTGTAGCCATCCGTCAATGTTTACTCCGTCTGTGCGCCAGCTAATCCAAAACATAGTGACATGCCAAGTATAAAGTTCCCAAACAAGCTTAGGAAAGATCTGCTTTTCTGCTCTGATGGTAAAACTACTATAAATCACCATAGATTATAAAATGTTATATAAGCACTCACAGTCCATGTGACCTGCACTGAAGTGGAGCTGAGGACCACAGGGTTATGCATGCTGACCACCACATCCCCCAGCTCCTTCTGCACGCGACGATGGTCTACTCCCTGTGCTGTGGGACTAATGTCTGGGAGAGAGAGAGAGAGAGAGAAATGCAGACATGTGGCGTCGAATATTGATGCCTATCACAAAAAAATCATTATAATACATTCTTATTTCTGTACCTTGGGTCCTGACAGGCTCAGACATAGGGCTGGGGTCCCCAAGCCCTTGAGCATTGACTGCCCTGATGATGAACAGGTAGACAGTATTGGGTCGTAGGTCCTTGACTGTGAACTCTGTGGACTTCACATGGTCTACCACTGTCTGCCAGCTGTTACTCACCGACTGACTGCAGAGAGGATGATTAAATCGAATTAATTAGGAAGAATCTTTTCATTTCTATAGAGGTAATTTAGACAGTTTATTTGGGGCAACACTGGTAGACCAAGCTGTAAAAGACTGGAAGCGAAATCATGCAGCAATGACATGCCATACACACTTATGAAATCTTTAGAAATACTTCCTGACATCGTCAAAAAGACTAATCAGGGTAACAGTCACTCTACGCCTTTGTAGTCCTTTCTTTTAGTCAACTATTTGGTGAGAAAAGAAAAAAAGCTAATTCTCACATGCCGGTCGTTTCCTGCATGAAGTGGGCTTTTACTTGCCAAATAATTAGCATTCAAATTTAAATACTAAAATGGTTTTCACTCTTGTAAAATGAAATGTATAACTATAAGAGATGGGCCATCCAGAATATTCAGCATGAAACCGCCCTGGGTTGATTCAATGCCCACAGAATCACCCACAACTGCCATGAAAGTTTGGGGTCACTAAATGTAGCTGGAAGCCATAGGTCACAGACATACCCAAAAGCCTCGATGACATAGGAGGACACTGGAGAGCCTGCCTCTGGCCCTGGTTCCCATGACAACGAGATACTGCTCTTGGTAACATCAGTGACCTCTGGCTTGGAGGGGGGCCCTGGGAGAGCTGTGGCGTTGTGAGACATGAAGTCTACGAGGTCAGTGGAGTCTGACAAAGGAGGAAATGTAGAGAGACAAAATGAATACCTGCAAACACGAAAAATTTCAAACAATGTTGTGCTTAATATGCATGAAATTATATTAATGTTTCATATTAATTATTTCTACTGAGGCAGACCTCTAACATCCAAGTAGGCACTCCATGACGTTTCTCCACTGGAGCTGGTGGCAACACAGGTGTACAACCCCACATCAGACATCTGAGGAGGACAGATCATTGTAATTTCATTAAAGGGATACTTTACCATTGTTCAACCAGCTTTGTACTGTAACAATGTGGGTTGTATATGTAAATGAACTATGGTAAAACTCTATTTATCTTACCAGCACCCATATCCCCCTGCTCCTTTCTTTTTTGCTTTTTTTTTAAAAAAAAATCTCCCTCCTCATCTCGAAGCTCAAATCCTCCAGATGACATATTTCAAGCAGATTTTCACTGGGTTTTTGGGCTGTTGCTCAAACTACAGAGTGTATAACCCCATTTTCCTGTGCCCCCCACTACGGAGGAACGTTATACAAGCGGATTAAGCGAGTGAGCCACCCTGCTCTGTCCTTCTCTCAAAATCAGACCAAACATAATTCGAGACATATGTCACCAGCCGGCTGCCATACTGTTTCCTGTGTAAAGCAAAGGCATAACCTGGGGTCCGTTTCACAAAGCAGGTTTAGTGAAAACTCAGAGTCTGTTAACCCTGAAATGAGGGAAACTCTGAGTTTTCTGTTTCAAAAAGGGAGGTAACTCAAACCAGAGAAAAAGGGGTAACTCTAGCCTGTTTCAAAGAGAGAGGTAACTTAAGCTCTCGGTCAGTTACCGTAGTAACAGACTCTGTGAACCTAACCTGGTCGGGACCAGGTTTTTCTCAATGAACCTCGAGTTTCTCTCTGTCTCCGCCCTCTTTCAGAGCCACACACTCCATTTGATTTCCTCATTCATTCAGTCAGCAGTTTTGGCGTAGCCTAGTTCTGCCGTCTGTCATTAAAAAAATCATTTAAAAAATCAGAGTCATTATTAGAAGTCCATTAGGCACAGTAGGTGGCGACTTTTTTCACTAACATGGCATGTCCTTTTGATAACGACCCCGTGGATGAAGACTGCACAGAGAATTAAATATTCATCAGGAGATGGTTATCAGACCGCGCATAGATGTTTTAGCATTTCCACACAATTATCTTTTTGAGCGGTACCGTTTCACGTCACAGTCCATCATCTACATACACAACCTAATCCGTCCTTACATTTGCAACATTACCAATCGTAGTCATGCTCTCACATCCCAGCAGATATTGTGTGTTGCGCTCATACTGTATAAAAATGCGCTGTGTTTCTTTGCAAATGGAAGTTTTTTGTACAATGTCGGAGATGCTGAGCACTTGAGTAAGGCAACTGTATGCAGGGCGGTCAGAAAAGTGTGCTCGTTTTATGGGCATCTGCCTTCTTTCTGTTGGCTGAGTAGAAGGCTGTGTTAGTTTAAATAGGCTTAATTATTTAACAGAACATGATATAGATGAGAAGACATTTATGTGTGTGAAAACAGCATTATGTTGGGGATACAACAACTGCACAGTCAAACAGCCACTTAATATTTACTTTACAATGTAAAACATGATCAAAATGAGGTACCCCCATGAGATTTTGCTGAGCCTTACCTATTTGAACAATGTTTTTATATTTCATCCTAAACTGCTGCCAAGTGCGCTTCTCGCCCGCGGGATTGCACTTAAATGAAATAAATTAATAGGCTACCATTCAAGCAGTTTTCCCCTGTAATATTATTGTGATTGCAAAGGACTACATTTAAACTTATGCATTCTCCCACGCCGTCTCCCTCTCTTTTGCAGCTGCAGCGGTGTTGCACTTCTTTTTGAAAACGTGTTCAAACTCGCCGTATGAGTGCATTAAGATTTCTAATTCTAGTGGGGTGAAAAGCACAGCCCTCCCCGTCCCCGTTGCCATGGTGACTCGTCGAATCGGGGCTCCATTGATGCTGGCTTTTTATAGTTGTGGTGCACGCGCTTAACTCCAGGTGAAACTACTCCGAGTTGATTAAACTGATTCAAATCAGCTGTTCTGGAACCGGAAACTCAGAGTTTCCTATCTCAGAGTAGATCAACTCAGAGTTCAGGATTTGACTCAGAGTTTGTTGAACCTGTTTTGTGAAACGGACCCCTGGAAATCCAGATGCCCCGCCCCTAGCAAATTCGAATTTGCTCTGCATGGGGATCTGGCCCCAAGGAGCAGAGCTCATTGAATAGCCATCGGACCAATCAGATCAGTCTATCTGACAGAGGCGGGCGTAACATGATGAGGAAAGCGCTGCGCTGTAGGAGTCGAAAAGTAAACAGCCAAGATGGAAGCTGCCAAATGACCGCATACATTCAATTTAGCTTTGGAAGAAACGCTAAGCGAACTACACTTATCTTTTTCCTTGAGAGAGGAAGAGAAGACTGCCCTAGAAGCCTTCACTTCCAGGAAGGACGTTTTTGCCATTATGCTGACAGGATATGGCAAAATCATAATATATCAGTTAGCCCCACTATTCGGCAAACCAATGGGGCTTACTGCAATGAATACATCACTTTATGTTTTGCTCTGATTGGCTATCATGCTATCCAATTGTGTGCGGTGGCATTTGAAATGCCTCAGTCAGTGCCGCCCCTTGGGTAGGAAGGGTGTATCAGTGAGGGCCATACTCAGTCTGGATTTCCAGGCTAGCGAAGTCATGTATAGTTACAGCCACATTTCATTTGAAGGCTACATGACACACCCATAAAAAATGTGCCCACCACCATTACAAGACAAAAGCATCTACACCATGGACCGCGGAACGCATCTGAACAAGGGGGGGGCCATAATTTCAAGTCACGCGGAGGGGGTGGGGGGGCATATGCATTGAAACAATATATTACTGATGTATTAAATAACATTGCGGAGCACTTTTTTTATTCCAACGCCACACAGTCACATCTACAGTACACGCATGAACACGAACACAGGCTTGCTCAGATTAACCCCTCTGATCCCACTCTAACATTCACACACAACAGGCCAAGCCTATTTACACATAAACGCACAGATGAAACTATAGCAAACAACAAAGTACATCCAGTCCACAACCACAACCAAAACTCATCTTGCTGCCTTGAATTTAAATCATCATCATCATATTCATTATCATCACAAGTCAGCACTCATATCAGACTGATGTGCAGAGCCGCACACACACACACACACACACACACACACACACACCCCCAACAACAAAACAAGTGCAGCTGCGCTGAAAAGTAACCAGAACGCTGAATTTCTGACCATTACCTCCTGCAACCGCAATGTGTATGTCCACTCCCAAAACTCTGAGAATTTATGCCCGCACAATAATAAAGATGCATTGATTTTGTGTCTTCTCCTGTCCCACAGGAGAAAACACGTAATTTTATAGGCTATTAATAAAGAGATTCATGGGGTTGTTTGTTTCGTTTCCCCGGCCTGCATGTCTTTTGACGCACTGGTAAGGGTTGTTTCATAATCTATTCTCCTCCTCTGTATTTATTTATTTTTCTACCTTTATATAATCACGCAGTGATTGACGTTAAGCCAAGCACGGCGCCAGGATGAAGTTACTGAGGGGGCGGTTAAAAATTACGAGGGGGCAAATCTTTATTATGCAACATAGGTTCACACAGTGAGTTATAAAGAGCGCGCAGACGTGCGTAAAAGTCGCGCGTAATGACAGCTCGTCGCCGGTGAAACACAATAAACTGCACGTCTTCTTTCATGTTTGCCTCATGACAGATGGAGCTGACAGACAGACAGACAGACTCACAGACAGACTCACAGACAGACAGACAGGCGGAGCAAGCGGCAAATTGGAATGAAAGCTGGTTCAGGGCATATTCGTCCATTTATGAATAAATATGGAGTGGGAACGCTCATGCATGTGCACCAAGTTCCTGTGTTGACATCCTGTCGCTAGGCTACATCTTCTTCTTCTTCTTTTTCTTCTTCTTCTACTGTTTAATGGGGACCCGCGGGACCCAATTCCAATGCAGCCCTCTATGTCAGAGTACAAAAGTTACCCGGGCCATGGCCCCCCTGGCCCCCCCGGTTCCGCGGTCTATGACCTACACAATGGTTAATCAAACCCTGCTTCAACATGACATTGAGGCCAAATGTAGCCATTATCCACTGTATTCATTTAATTTATTAATCATAAGTAAAAACATGATCCACCTTATAGGTGGCTAAATGAAACCCTTACTCTTACCCTAGCTGTCTTTCTTTTAAACTGTTCATAGCTAGCTATGTGCTAACTTAGCATTTTCTTCAGGGCTTCTGCATCCGGACCAAGGAGTGAAGGGGGCTGATCAGGGGGCTGAAAAAATGTATCCACTAATTTACAGATGACTCTTTCCCAATATAAGTCTATGGGAAAAAGTCTTTTTGGACAGAGGGCATCACGTGACAGACTCCAGAGTTGTGATTTCACTATTTGGTCGCTTCGAATATTGTCTCTGAAGCCTGGTACACTTCATGGGGGCCTGCTCCAGCCACAGCTATACCTACATGGTGAAAATAGCCATGCTTGCATTATGTCACCCACCAGCTGGAGCATTTATTGGTCCAGTGCATTCTGGTACTTGTAGGTTTTTTTCACCTTTTGAGAGAAAGTAAATGGCACAGTCCTTTTCATCTATTTTATCTGGTCATGTAGCACCAGCTTCAAAAGTATTTGTGACTTTCTACTGCATAGACAGCTTGGGTTTTATGAAAAGACCATCTTTCCAGCAGTTAAAGACTTCTTTAAGGCTCAAACAAGCTCCCATTTAATCTGCAGCATGACAACTTTAACAGGCTGGCTTCATAGTTTTAAAGGAAACCAACTTCAACGCTAAAAACCAAAGAGTTAGGTGAAGCTGTCTGTATGAAACTGACCCATAAAGATTTTCTCTGTAATACAGATAATACAGTTTTCAGGCTGTGCTCTGATGCTGTGTTCGACTGAATCTAGTAGTCTTTGTAACTCTGATCCCAGATGGTTTCTACAAGCTCTTACGTCACTCTGGGCTTTAGAAGGAGGTTCGCAGCTAGTAGTACAGTAAAAATGCATTAACCTCCACTGGCCTGCATTTGGCTGGAGAAAAGCTGGAGAGTGGATGAGGAAACTTTAACACCAGCCAATGAAAAAAAAGATCCCAGTAAGAGCTTACATTCATTTTCTTAATTGATTTGCTCCAATAATAGTCACCCCCTCTTTCCAGAGCCATCAACATTATCATCATCAGTGCTGACACAGGGAATAAGAGATATGACAATCTATTTTATATTGGCAATGCCTTTGGAGCCGCTCACAACTATGCTATCTCTCAAGAGAGAGTAGAAGAGAGTGACACAGGAAAAGCACTCTGACACTGTGACAGGACACTGTATATTGCACTTCCTCCATTATATTACCCCTTTTAGACTCCTCTCACTTGTCCCCGTCCTTGAAACCTTGAGTCTAACTGCTGCCTCAGAGATTCAGACTAAATAGCAGCGTTTAACAACTCATGAAAATCAATACCCGCCATTCATCTTTTAAAAGCAACCCGACTGCATTTGTCCATTTGAATTACATTCAGCTGACATCAGCTGGCAGATGAGAGAATTTCTCTTTCCTCTTTCACATGCAATGGAGAAGTACAAACACAAAAACATTACTAGACAAGTGGGTTTTAAGGTTTTTGCGTTTCATGTGGATGAATGAATGTGCGATACATGTAGATTCAATCAAAAATAATAAAACACAGACAAATAGGATCCTTTCCCACTGAAGAGAAACAACACATTGCACTGTATAGACTACATGTAAGTAGAATGTGAAATGTGTGCATAGTGCGATTATTTGCAGGCACCCATCATAGGGAGATTCAACTGATTTGGTGCTGCAGAAAATGACTATTTTCATTTTGGGGTAAAACATTCTCTCAAAGACTAATTAACAATCCTTTGTTTTTATTAATTAATCCTCAGGTCCTGATAGAACCATCGCCAGAAAAACTTGATTGCTACGAGTTCCATTTCAGGTACAGAAAATAGGAAGAGAAATTTGGTAAAAGCTTTAACTCCCCCTCCAGACATGATTTAAAGTATGTAAAAACACAAATTAATTTATTAATATTTTGTTCAACACGGCTTTCCAACATAATAGTTTTTAAAAAATATCTGAAAAGGGACTGGTAGCAGATCTCTTTCTCCATCATTAAGTAATTCTGAATCTGGCCTCTGCCACTTTCTCATGGTGCTACAAGGGCTAGATTGATGACCGCTTGACCCATGACTAGTGTTAGTGCTAGAGGAAACATCAGAGAGATTCAGCAATACATGTTTGAGCCTCTGTCAGACCCACACTCAGATGAGGAGTGTGTTGTGCACCAAAAACAGCAACCAGCAGACACAGGCCTAGGAGAAGCTGGTCGTGCTTATTGTAGTAAAAAAGGTTGCAATGGTATGAGATTTTCACAGTAACACACTCAGAAAATATAGTGGTTGCATGGTATCTCATATAACAGAATTATTATTATCAGTCAGACTGATGCTTAAGAGACTGAAAACAGCAGGGTTATTTTTGGTTGAACAAATGTTTTATTACTACAACTGAAACTGGGAACAATTTTTTTTTCTTTTAAAATGGAAGTATGTGTAAAAGTCTCTCTTTTGAAAATAAGTGAAATAAAGGTGAGCTTCTCCATCCAGTTGCATTTTTTGGCCAATATCCTAGATAAGAAAATGTATGCTGTGGGATAACCATCAATTTTCATATCATGGTATACCTTGAAAGCGGTATACTGCTGCAACCCTAGTAGTAAACATCTTTTATTCGTTTATGATGTTTGTTAGATTGCAACTGGCAGAGACTGACTGAGCATTAGTGGTTGTCAAAACACACAATATTATCTGCTATGATGGGTTTTTGGTAGATAGTTGAAGGAAGCTCTAGAGTCCAATGTACACCTACCCCATGTTTGCTGTCAAAACTAACGCTAACTCTTGCTCTCTGTACTGATAAGTCCCTTCTGCGCTTATGTCTTATGTAAATGTTAAACATCTAAGTCTGTTCCCTTGTCCATATGTGCTTTTTTGTATTAATAAGTGATTAGCTTTCGTATTTTTGGTGTACCTAATCTAAGTTTGTCCGGGGACATTTGAATCTCAGATTTTAGGGAAGTGCACCAATACTGGCCAAGGCCCCACAGAAGGCAGTTCAGCCTTGCTTCTAATCTTTTCTAGTGCCCACTTGCAGTATTGCACTGAAAAAAATCCCTTGCGACCCAAAAAGGATTTTCCCCATCGACCTACCCTGGTTCCAGACCATAGACCCTGCCCACTCAACTGAGTAGGCTTGCATCTCTGGTCTGGCATACTGCAATGAATTTGCGATTTATCTCGTCCAAACGATGGAAGGACCAATGAACGCCGGGGGTGGGGGCGGGTCTAGCAATTAGCCAATCAGCGCCACGCTAATGCCGACCGCTACAGATCCTACAGACCACATTAATGATGCTATCGAGGTATTTCGCCACTACTCGTGTTAATGGAGGACCAAATTAAGGAAGCTGCTAAACTGGATTTAACGGCGATGCACGACGACGGAGACATTTTAAACGGGGCAATGCTCGCTTGTTTTCGGCACCCCCGATGCGTGGATACTAATGACGTCAGATTCTGGGTGAGTCGTTGATCTCTACTGATTGGTTAGGGAAAAATCAAATTCCCTCCCCCTTGTAAATCGCCTTCAATGGAGGCGATGTCAGACTGAAGGTTCTGGGAGCTTCAGTCTGACACTCAGGCTACCATCGACCACCACTGTTAGGCTGTGTGCAGTTACTTTAGTGAGCACAATGTAGAGTTGATGGCCAAATTTATAAAAGTAAGACCCAAGTTGCAAAAGAAAAAAAAAATCCTTTAATTCTATACAGTACATAACCAGTGGGTCATTGTGCCATCTAATGCTACATGTACAATTCTACATTCTAACTCACATGTGCATCTCTCTCTAATCAACTTTAACCCACCTTGGTATTCTGGATTTGAAGGCTGCCATGCTCCAGCAGGGAAAATCGCGGGTCCTTTCCAAGCAGACTGGCCCCATTCTTTCGCCAGGTGACTGTAGGCTCTGGGTCCCCTGATGCCTGACACCTAAGTAGGGACACACCTCCCAGTGCCTGCGTTTGGTTGGAAGGGCCCTGCCGGATAATGGGTGGAGGGCGGTCCTTCAGGGCTAGAGATAAGAATCAAGGAATAGGTGTTATTTTTGAACATACGTTTTTAGCACTGTAATTTTGATGTCATCATCTTGGCACGTAGCAATGACTCTCTCTTTAACTGGTTAGATTTTGCCTGATTTACAGTGAAAGAAAAAACACATGACCTTATCACAAGGTGTTAATTTGTGATTGCAGTAATTGCATTAGTGACTGCAGGCCCAAGATGTTAGGGTTCAATCTGATGGATTTGTTGTGAGAGAAAGTGACTGTTTTGTGAGCTTTCTCCACAGTCAGGCAGTGTGCTCATGGCACTGCATCACACCTTTGAGCTTTAATTACTAGGTGAGGATTAACGATGCTTCACCCGTGGTGCTAATTACCATACCTTCTTTGTAACACCTCTCAACACATTCATGCCCGTCCTTTCTCTTCCTACTCTGACTCATGGCCGTACCTCCTCCTTCTTGGCCCCCCCCCAACACCTACCCACCCACACACACACACACACAAAACTAAATTCTGAATTAGCATGGCAAGCAGAACAACAATACATCTCTTTTAAAGCTTTTTAAAGCATGTTATATCACCCAGAAAACAGCCTTTGCACTCCACAACAGTAATTTCTGGAGTGTTGAAGCTCTCTAGGCCATGTAACTAGCCCCCGCTTCCAATTTCCTCACTGCTGCTCTCCACTGTTATCAGGTCTGTCTCCATTTGTACAAGTGTTTACAGCAGGTTTCCCCTGCCTTATCTTCCATCGTACCTCCTTCAGCACAATGAGGAACACGGCAACTCAAGCAGAATAGCGGAGAAATCGAGTACAACTAGGGTGCAGGTAAAGAAAGCAGAACCATGTGTGATATATGCCAGTGATTACAGAGGCTGAACGGTTTGCATTTATGCTGCAATATAAATGTCATCTACACTATGTTGCTGACATGCCTTTACGAGGATTTCACTATTGTATGTGAAACTGTTATGAACATGAAATAAAAGCTTCAGTAATCAGTCTTTTTTGGGGAACCTCAGTTGTACATATAATGTCTTTATATTGGCTAAAGACATACAGTACTGCATTTTCAGGAAAGCACTACATCCACTGTATAGCAAGCTAGCATTACCCCAGGCGATTAGAGAGTCAACGACAACATCATATTGCTGTTCCTAATTTAGTTGTAGTCCTGCAAGGAATGCAATACAGCTTTAGTGACAAGGGTAATAATAAAATGTTGCTTTTCGAGACTGTTTATCACATATCACTGCCACTGGCTGCTGAGGCTGCAAAATAAACTGAATTATTTTACAGTAGGTTTGCACATAAAGCGATGTTGGGAGACGTAAATACTAGTTGTATGCCTGCTACTGAGCGTATGTTGATTACTGAAACATTGATTCAATCAGCCTATCTAATCTAAGCATCTATCTCTGCAAATACCACTACAAGACTTGAGTTAAAAGGTAACTCTTGAGGTTCTGGTTTGTACACTTTAATCCAGCATCACGCCGGTATCCACTTAAGCCTCCAGGCCTCCTCAGTGTCCGTAGAAAGTCTGTTGAAGCGATAGTACACACAAAATCTATCTAGTATCAAACCCCCTGCAGGCTTGAAATATGGCTTTGAAAAGAGTCTATCTTGCTTCAGCTTGGAGTCCCAGCAGTTACGATGGATTCTAATGGTGACCCAGTTTCAAATCCACCGAAGATTGTCAAACCACAATCTGCTATGGCTCGGTATGTTTGGGTTCCAAATAACCTTCAGCTAAAACTGGCTAAATACAATACCTCTGTTTCAATCCTCACAAACAACCTTTCTCAGCTTGCAAGACTAATGCACACACACAGTAGTGTGTGTGCATTAGAGTGCAATACCCGTGTTCTTACAGTGGTCAGGAGAACTGCCCTGTGCTCTCTAATTTTGCCCAAGAATCACTAGCTTCATCTTTAAGTTGGAGCACGTACCATTCTCTCAAGTCTAACTGGATAATTAAAAAGCCTGTCAGTCATCCATCTGATGCAACACCCAGGCTGAAGCACTGGTCAATATGTGGGCTTTCAGAAAGTTCAGTGCAGGACCCTCTTGGTCCCCCCTAATCTGAAGTAATGGCACAAACATCATGCCAAGCTTCCAAAACTTCACTTGGTATCACAACAGCTCTTCATTTACAGTCATCAATCAACTGCATTTCTGCCATCCCTCCAGCTCTGCACCATACATTTTGATATTGATCCATCTCCTCTGAGTGACAGAACAGGAGTCATTTCCTCTCCAGAAACACTTCAACAGATGTTAATTTAATAATGTGTGAGAGAAAAAGCTAAGAAACAAATGGAGAGAAGGGCATAAACAGCTCCCAGCTGGCAGCGGCTCAGCACTTAATGTTGACATTAAAGCTTTGTCAAAAAAAAAAAAAAAGAAAAAAGTTTAAGTGTCTATCCATCTTGGAGACAGTTTTATTTTACACAGTTTCAGTCTTTTCAGACCATTCAAGTGTAACACAGTGAGGTGATAACGAAACGGATGATTGCGGGTGACTGGCTTTTAAAACATACAGATGCATCTTTGCCACTATAATTGTGGGTAGATGAAAAGCCTCTGATGTACCAATATTCACTGTTTTACTGGGCAATGCTACAAGCTTATGTGTGTGTTTAAAGCCCAGTATGCATCAAAATAAAAATGCATCAAATACAAACACAGAAAACTATGACAAGGCTATCAAAATCTAATGCATGTTGTTAGTATGCTACCCTGACAACACTACTTAAACAAACCTGTGGCTTCAGGAAGCTAAGTGAAATACATCTGACGGTTTCACAGCCTAAGGTCTGAAAAATGTCATGACAGGAGCATGAAGAAGAAACTGGCTGTTGAAAGCAGTTGTTGGTGCAAACTGCTGTCACTGCAATAGTATACTTTGTCTATAATTCTAGGAAATCAATATATAAAGCAGTGGTGCTTCTGCTACAAGCAGCTATTTGGAGAAATCCCTCCAGATAATACATGTGAGGAAAAGTAATGGTTTCATTCTGGTGAAATTACCTGTGTATTGAGCCATGCAATCATGCAATAATGTTTTGTATTAACTAATACTGTGCATGTGCTTCTCTGAGGCATACAGTAATTAACCTAACACGGCGTAACAATAGAATGTAGTTTTAAAATGTTTAAAGATAATTACCATTAGTGCATGGTGGTGCTGGTGAATCACATACTGTAACAAAACAACACCAACAACAAAAAGCATAGTTCTCATATTCTAGTATGTGTGTGTCCAGCCTTACCGTCTGCTACCTCCAGCTGAGCCTTGGCCATGATGCTGCCTGCAACAGTGAGGGCTTGGCAGATATAATACCCAGCATCAGAGCGCTGCACAGATAAAATGGTCAACTCCCCATTCACAGACACAGAAACGCGGCTATCTCCCTGCGTTGGCTGGTTGGGAAACAGAAGATCCTACAGGGAGCGAAAGTGGGAAGTAATGTTAATAAAATGGGATGGCATACTTGCTTGGTAGCCCGAAGGTATAAAATCTCGGCACTGGAACCTCCTGTATAGAAGATATTGATTTTTGTCTTTTCTTTCATGTTGCAGGCATATCTTCCATCTGAATATGAGAAATTTCTGTAGAAATTCAGTATTGAATTGTTTTGAGCAGATACTGTATTTGACAAACCCTCATAAGCTTGATATTATATTCAACATTAATTTCTCCAGTGCTTTAATAGGTTATTGGGACTATTGTTGCACATATTCTTCACTCTCTTAGTAGAACTAATATGCACTTTACCAACCCAAGTCCCAACCCCCTTAGTTACTCTTGCTAGGTCAGGGAAGCATGACAAAATGAAACATGCCATTTCCATTTAAGCTTGGTGCGGCAGCATGTATTAGATATCTGGGCTTCAGGCTATACATCTTCAAGAAGCCGAAAGCAAGGACCACAGTGTGTGATGGAAGTAAATATTTAAAATAATGTTGTGTATATCCAAATAAATAACACCAAAATGACTTGTGGGTGGCATGTAGCCTTACAACGATAGGCTAATATAAAGAAAAGAAGTTAGCCTTTATCTTTTATGGGCTAGCGACAATTCATAATCTTAAACATGTCAGCAACCAACCTGTCCTTTTCCATATCACAGAAATAAGGAGGAAGCTAACCTGACGTTGATAATCTGGCGTTAGGCTGACTCCTTTCAATGTAGCTATACATTAGTTAGCTAGCATTTTGCAAACATTAGCTAACTTAAGGTGTGATTATTTACAATGTAATGTGTTCATGAAGCTGTGACAATATATTAGGCTAAGCCTCGCTTTTACAAGTCCCTCAACCACATCTGTCCGCCGTCTTCATAATTTGTTTTCGATGAGGAGCTGAGCACATAAATATAACAAAAAAAGAAACTTCTGTTGGGCACCAAGCTTGCTCAATTGTTACTGGAGCACAGAATGGAAAGGGGTGGGACACAGGAAGGCTAATTGGTTGGCTCTTGAGTAGCTTAAATCATATCTTTCTGACGGGGCTCTACTTAACTTGTCAGCCTTGGACTCTTGGAATTTTGAGACCCATGTTTGTCTTTAATTATATGTTCATCCTGGGTCATATAAAAAAGGACATTTCCATTATTAATTTTATGCAGATGATACTCTCTTATTTCGTCCTGTCACTAATGGTGACTTAAACTATACTACTGAATTAATTAACCAAATGAAGTGTTGATTGTCTTAAACTGTTTCGATAGGGAAAGAGTTAATTTATTGTATTTTTTTATTGTATTTTACAACTTTGGCCATGACAGCTGACTTTAAAGGAATTACTGCTGTGTTCAAGACATGTCTTATATTTACAAACACATTCCAACAATTATATACAATTCAGTTACAAAAGTGGGTCAATGTCTCTTTCCTACTAGGTCTCAATGGCAGTTTACCCCCAGAGTTATAATCCTGTTGTAATAACCTGTAATCACGGTCATGAAATTGAGGAATCAGCAATGTCCGTTTCTGCACCCCAAGCAGACAAGCTGATGGGCAGGAAAGGACATTAGCCTGCTTTCATTATGTCTAATGACTCTAATGCTGCACATGACATTGTTTCTTGCTAAGTGAATTGTCCGGTCAGACTGGTGTAGATGGGTGATAAATGAGCACTTCATTATCTGCCTTTGAAACAGAACCACATTTTGCTGTCCCCTGGTTTGATACTATTAGTCAAATTTTAAGCTTTTTTTTTTTAAAAAAAAAATTTAGATAATCTACTCATGACGCTGCTGCAGACTTTTATTTGTAGAGCAAGATGGGCCTTAAGAGAAATTCCCCATAATGCACAGATACATACATTACATAATTACATACATCCTCAAAAGCGCTTTATAAATCCAATGTATTATTATTACATTACATAAATTTTGTCAAAATCAGTGTCCTCACCTGGCTACCCTCTCTTTGCCAGAAGACAGTGGGCTGAGGCTTGCCCCTGGTCTCGCAAGGAAAGGTAGCTGTTCGTCCTTGTGCCACAATCTGATCACGGGGTCGCACCACAAACTGGGGCGCCTCTGAGGTTAAAGGGTAAAATAAATAAAAACAAAATGGCAACACATTTGCACAGACTTCCAAAGTGTGTACTACAAAAGGCCTAGTATACCTGGACTTAAAGTCCAGCTGCAAGCTAAAAGGTTCATGCATTGTTGCTATTTCTTTAAGAACTATTCCTTGACTATGCCAATCACACAAGCCATTCATCCGGCTGCAAGAACATCAGAATGAATGATATTAAATTTTCAATTTTGGCTACTCAGTTTAGGTTTCTGAACCATGGCGTATCAACCATATAGTACCTGTACCCCCATTTTTAAAAGAAAGTGAGGTGGTAAATTCAAACTGCCAGGGGAAGTCAGGGGTTGATAGTAACAATGTAGATATGCATGTCCAAAATTAGTTAGATGAATGTGTTTGTGAAATGCCACAACAGTACATGCATACATGTGTGTGATCAAAAAAAGAAAGAGAGCAACGCATGCACAATGGGATCAGCTCTTACTTACCAACGGGGCGAGCTGGTGACACAACAATGGTGTGGGTGAGATTAACACAGAGAGAAGGAGAGCAGAGGAGTAGAACAGAGGGACAGAAAAAAAGAATGAAAATCAGAAATGAATGAGATGGAGTTGGGTTTCCATCCATGAAGTTAAGGGGGGAAGGAGGGTGAAGCTCAGTCACCAAAAGCAGGTGATGGCATGGGCCTCAAGGAAATAGCACCTTGGCAACGTTAGGGGGAAGGGTAAGCATTGCCAAGATCCACTTTTTGTATGTCACAAGAATAACACATTCACACTGTCACCAGATGTGTTTGTATATCAGCTGTCTTGTGTAAATGAATCACACCTTTGACAAGGGCAGGCTCAGAATAAATTAAATTAAATTGATTAAATAGCAAATTACAATTACATAATGTCATCATTGACATTTGACTGACTGTCATGTATTACTTTTGTAGTACCTATATCTTGTCTCACCATCAGGCCAGTAAGAACTTCAATCAATGAAAACACAACATGAACACCTCAAAGGAAACATTCAGTTATTGTTCTTGTTAACATTCTCATGTCTTTTTGAAAAATTGTGCAGTGTTTGCTGCCTTAGTGCAGCTACATTCTGATGATCTGTGTTAACTCACTACACGTCTTTATAATATTTTACCCAAGCACACACACAAATGTGTCTTTAAGTAAGAGATACATTGCTTTAAGTATGTCCTATTTGACTGCAGCACCAATCTAAAAGGATAAGTTAGGTATTTTTTGACTGGACCCTATTTTCCCATGACTCTGTGTCTAAGTGACCAATGGGAGCAACAATTTCTGAAATGAGGCCAGTATTGAAGGATACTGCTGCAGAAGCAGTGGTGAAACAGACTGCAATTGAACAGTTTTAATCATGTTCATACCATCAATTTACATTAACTATAAGTGATAACTGAAATGTCCAGATTATTATTTCAAGTGCCTGGTAACTTCTGGAAAGTAACCCTACAGGGACAGACCTTTTAGTTCAAGAGTGAGATCCTTTTTTTTTTAACCAGAAACAGCCTCGAAATTGCTATCGCCAAACCAACCAGACTGCATTAAAATTAACAGTAATTTAATCACCACAACATACACTTCATTTAAAGTCAACTGAAACAAAATTAAACCTGCAAAAATGTCTTAATTTGCCTCTCCACTGTTCCAACAATAACCAACTGTGGTTTGGTTTAAATAAACCCTTAATTTACCCAGTTAGGGTAAACCAAAACCAAAAGCATCTTACTCTTTCACAAGAAGCTCTATCTCTGTGTGGATCCTTTCCATAGTTGCCAGATACTTATAATAATCTGAACATGTCAGTGGCAAAAACAAGCACTTGTAGTGGTTATAAATTGACGGTGCATATTGCCTTGAGTGGTTATATTGCAGCCTGTTGTGCCACTGCTGGCTGCGGTGCTCTCGCTCAATACTAGACCAATTTAAAAAATTGTTGTTCCCATTAGCCACTTACACAAAATACATGGGGAAATAGGGTAAAGGTTGAAAAATATCAAACTTACGCTTTCAGCTTGGGTTAGGACATCTTTTCAGGGTATAAAACAAGTCATGCATGAGTAATAGGAACAAGAATCCAATTTAGAAAGCACAAAGTAATACACGAGGAATAAAATGTTAATGTTATGAGATCTGTGATGTACAGTATGTATGATGATGTATGATATACCTATTCAGGTGGTAAGAATGTGTTATGAATAGATTGTAAGCCAGGTTTTACTTATATTAAATTGTAAGAACAATATTTTCCAACTCTCCAGTTTGAATGACAATGTGAAGAACTGAAAGCAGAGGGGGTCTGATTTGCAAATAACAATATATGTATTTTTTGTTTATACAACCTTTACTATGAAATAACTTCCTCATTTGATATGGTGTTAATATGGAGTGAGTGGGCTGGGTGGAGAATGAGCCCCCAAGGAGAAGTCATAACAGTTCACTTAAAGCTGGTTAGATTGTTCATATGTGGAGCCTGGCTGGAGATCTGGAACAATCAAGTGCATCAGCCCTGCTATATGAAAGAAAAGCTGAGGCCGGGCCCAGCCTTTCAGCAGGGGGGCAATAACGCTCGTAAAGTGGGCAATAAAGGACTGATTGTCCTGTGGCCTGCTTTGGGAGATATAAAAAAAATATCAGGGATGGGTTATGAGCTTTGCCATGACTGAGTCTACAAGCAGTTACCCACCTCTGATAGTCAGGTAGGCAGAGGCCTCCAGTTTACCCACACGGTTCTCTGCGACGCAGGTGAAGGTTCCCTGATCACTGAGTGATGCTTTCTTTATCCTCAGCAGGAAGTCTTCTTTTTCATATCTGATGTCATACCTGGAGACGAAGAGGAACAGTGACATCAAGTCGAATGATGTCTGGTTTGATTTCATAAAACGGGGAGATCAATAACAATTACGGATATCAAAATGCTTATTTTAATAAAGAAAATACAATCAACAAACACTGAAATTGATTCAAGGGTTGCGTAAACTTGTGTGATGTTTTCCATGGAAGCTTTTATAAAGGTTGTGTCATTTTTGATAGAATAAAGACAGACTTTCGAAGACAATTAAGACTCCCTGCTGCACACACTCTGCCACAGAGGCAGAAAAAGGGGAGCAATTATGCTGAGATGAAGGCATGGCAAAATGAAAGGTGCTTTCAGCTGGAACCCTGACTGTTCCACTATTTCAATATTTATAAAGACGAGCCACCCACTGTGGTATGGGCTGTGCAGTATGATATACTATATGTGTGTGAGTGTATCTGTGTGGGAGAGGGCATGCAAAAGAGAGAGAGACAGAGACAGAGGGGGGAGATAGACAAACAGTCTGAGAGTAAGGGAGTGGCACAGTCTGAAAAACTGAATTTGATGAATGAGCCTAGCAGTGAGAAATGACTAATTCATAGACATGTTCCATGCATCAGTGTGCATCCACCAGTGCAGCGTTCTGTACTGTACGGCAGCAGTGGTGCAGTCAGAGTGAGAGAAACATCTCAGCTACCAGAGTTTAGATAAGCGCCTCAGAGGGGCTACAGACAGAAAGAGTCGAAGAGCAAGAAGTCAGACTCTCGCTCTCTGGGGTCCCTTTTGGCGTGAGAGATCTTGTGAAATTGTCTAGCCAGCCATACTGATTCAGAGATGGGAGGCAAGTCAGGCAGAGAAATGGCACAAGGGGTGAGAAAAAGTCACATTTGAAAATAGATGTTCCAAAGGGTGTGGGCAGAATATCGATGGGGGGTTGTGGGGTCTGTCCAGAGTCTGCTGAGGACTCCATTCACAGCACATCTCTGACCCAGATACAGCCTTCCCAGGAGGCTGACGGGTTTACGGAAAGAATGAAACAAGTGGAAGGGGGAAGTGAGGCGAGGCAGGTCTGAAAGTAGGACATGTTTCTGGAGTCAAGGGGTACTAAGGTAGGGGGCACTGCACAGGTGGGCAGACAGACTGGCAGACAGAGAGACAGACAATTATTATAGTCTACCTCACAATATATTCTGACACGCCAGAGAGGGTACTATTCTGTGTCCACATAGCAGTCATGACTTGTAACAGGTGTTTGTTAACTTGTAGCACAAGTAAATGTACCTCTGTTTTAGGGGATGACATTTTTATGATCTTTTTGAAACTAAATAATCAATTTAATACAGCTGACTAGGTCAGCTGGGTTTTGAGCATCACAGGCCTCACGTTTACTCATATTCTATCTGTTGATGCCTAACTTTAATTGTGATTCTAGTAGTAACTGAATACATACCTCAGAACATATTCGTTTTTAATCATCAATACATCATTACATAATTATGTGTATATTGTATGTACTTAGTTTTAGCTGAAAAATGACAATTAATCAAAAGCAGGAGAAAAGTTCAAAGCTACAAGGAAATGCAATGCTACAGTGCAGTACCAAGTAGTGTACAAATAACCCTGTGCAAGTCCGATTTAATCTAAAATTACATCATGTATCTTAAAGGGGAACAATGGCCATTTTCTTTTTTTTTTTTAAGATTTTTTTTGGGGCATTTTAGCCTTTAACTGACAGGACAGACAAGTGTGAAAGGGGGAGAGAGAGGGGGAGTGACATGCAGGAAATGGCCACAGGCTGGAGTCGAACCCAGGCCCCTGCGGCAGCAGCCTTGTACATGGGGCACCTGCTCTACCACAAAGCCACCAATGCCCCAATGCCCATTTTCAATTCATTCAAATTCATACATGTTACTCCTGTGGTCTGAGACAGTCAAAAAATATTGGTAAACTTGAACAACTCTCTCCCAAAGCCAAAAGCTACAGTGCTAAAACTCAAATTTGTGATGTCATATGGTATACAGTCTGGAGCTGCTCCACAAACAATGAGTCAGGGAAGATGTTAGATGATAGATAGTCCTTTTTACACAGACACTGCACTATAGAGCTGCTGCCAAGTCCCGTCTTTATGCCACCTTAGATAGGGTTGGATATCGTTTGGGTTTTTTCCGCTACCAGTGCCCAAACGATTCTTTTAAAATGGTACCAGTGCCTAAACGATTCCTAAACCAATATTTTTTTCCAAAAATAAAGTAAAAAAACAATGGTCAATGACATGAAAGAATGTTTTTTTTTTTGTACTGCAAAGGCAAATTTGAACTTGAAATTGAATATATTACCACTTCAGAGTTCAAAAGACACTTACATACAGTACAGGCCAAAAGTTTGGACACACCTTCTCATTCAATGCGTTTTCTTTAGTTTCATGACTATTTACATTGTAGATTCTCACTGAAGGCATCAAAACTATGAATGAACACACGTGGAGTTATGTACTTAACAAAAAAAGGTGAAATAACTGAAAACATGTTTTATATTCTAGTTTCTTCAAAATAGCCACCCTTTGCTCTGATTACTGCTTTGCACACTCTTGGCATTCTCTCCATGAGCTTCAAGAGGTAGTCACCTGAAATGGTTTCCACTTCACAGGTGTGCCTTATCAGGGTTAATTAGTGGAATTTCTTGCTTTATCAATGGGGTTGGGACCATCAGTTGTGTTGTGCAGAAGTCAGGTTAATACACAGCTGACAGCCCTATTGGACAACTGTTAAAATTCATATTATGGCAAGAACCAATCAGCTAACTAAAGAAAAACGAGTGGCCATCATTACTTTAAGAAATGAAGGTCAGTCAGTCCGGAAAATTGCAAAAACTTTAAATGTGTCCCCAAGTGGAGTCGCAAAAACCATCAAGCGCTACAACGAAACTGGCACACATGAGGACCGACCCAGGAAAGGAAGACCAAGAGTCACCTCTGCTTCTGAGGATAAGTTCATCCGAGTCACCAGCCTCAGAAATGGCAAGTTAACAGCAGCTCAGATCAGAGACCAGATGAATGCCACACAGAGTTCTAGCAGCAGACCCATCTCTAGAACAACTGTTAAGAGGAGACTGCGCCAATCAGGCCTTCATGGTCAAATAGCTGCTAGGAAACCACTGCTAAGGAGAGGCAACAATCAGAAGAGATTTGTTTGGGCCAAGAAACACAAGGAATGGACATTAGACCAGTGGAAATCTGTGCTTTGGTCTGATGAGTCCAAATTTGAGATCTTTGGTTCCAACCGCCGTGTCTTTGTGAGACGCAGAAAAGGTGAACGGATGGATTCCACATGCCTGGTTCCCACTGTGAAGCATGGAGGAGGAGGTGTGATGGTGTGGGTGTGATGGTGACACTGTTGGGGATTTATTCAAAATTGAAGGCACACTGAACCAGCATGGCTACCACAGCATCCTGTCCATCCCATCCGGTTTGCGTTTAGTTGGACCATCATTTATTTTTCAACAGGACAATGACCCCAAACACACCTCCAGGCTGTGTAAGGGCTATTTGACCAAGAAGGAGAGTGATGGAGTGCTGCGGCAGATGACCTGGCCTCCACAGTCACCGGACCTGAACCCAGTCGAGATGGTTTGGGGTGAGCTGGACCGCAGAGTGAAGGCAAAGGGGCCAACAAGTGCTAAACACCTCTGGGAACTCCTTCAAGACTGTTGGAAAACCATTTCAGGTGACTACCTCTTGAAGCTCATGGAGAGAATGCCAAGAGTGTGCAAAGCAGTAATCAGAGCAAAGGGTGGCTATTTTGAAGAAACTAGAATATAAAACATGTTTTCAGTTATTTCACCTTTTTTTGTTAAGTACATAACTCCACATGTGTTCATTCATAGTTTTGATGCCTTCAGTGAGAATCTACAATGTAAATAGTCATGAAAATAAAGAAAACGCATTGAATGAGAAGGTGTGTCCAAACTTTTGGCCTGTACTGTATATACATATGAATTCACTATTAACAAATTCACATAACACATTTAAATTTGGGTAATCAATAAAACCTAACCCAACACTAGTAATTTAACACGATATAACAGTTACAGTAATAATAACAGCAGACATATTTTGAGTTGGGATCAATAACTGTCTCTCTAAGTTAGGAGAGACTCAACTCAACATCAGCCAGACGTTTCGCCATTATGTGTTTAGAAGTGGCTGAGATTGTCACTACAATGAGAATAACTGGCCCACCTTAACAGTCCACCTTAAATGAGTCTGGTCAGGTTCCAGTGTGAGGCTAACTTCACCCCTCAACTCCACAGCTAACCCCCTTCACTTTTATCTGTCTATCAGTGTTCTTGAGGAGTTGTAGCATTTATTCAGTGACAAAAAGCCTATACTGTTCACAAATTGCACCACTGTGTTTAACTTCATTCTCTCTGCTCCTGTCGCTTCAGCCTTACTTTCACTGTCACACACGCACTATGTGTCTTTGTCTCTTGGCCGCACACTTGCTACGCACACAATCTGGCACTGAAATTAGGCACTTAAATCTGTGTCATGATTCCGTTCGGTAAATACCGCTAATATAGGAACTACTTCCATATTGGCACCTGGTTTCTGTACCCAACACTTGCCTTAGATATCATGCCGACATCACGGAAACAAAAGAGGCATGACAGGCATGATAATGTAACACACCAGTGTTGGCCTCCAGTGTGACATATGACATAGGCATCAGGAGCGCTTTCTAAACAATAGCTATGGCATTAGCATGGCAATAACAATTATTTACCATCCCTGTAATACTGCAGCTCATCTTGTCCTCTGCTTGGAGGGTAAAGAGCTCCCAGACCTCATTGTTTTCCCAATTGGTGGACATTTTTGGCTGCTGTTCTTCTTTGAGTTAGCTGCTAACTGCCATCAGCTGCTCTTTAAATCTCACATGGTGGGTCTCACGCATAGCATGTTGTCAATGCCATCTTAAAAGCGAGACAACTCTGTCCCCCCATTACGCGATTGTACCTTTTATACAGAATGGTGAGCCAGCATAACAGCGGGAATGTACTGAGTATATTGGTACATTTTTTGTTTTAGAACTGAGAACACTACAACAGAATACAGCTCATTTGGGTATAAAAAAGGAAGACAAACATTCTGTGGGTCCACAAAATCAGGCTCCAATTAATTGTCTCTTTAGCTCTAGACTTTATACCCCATGGTATCCCAAGTTTAAGACTTCCTTGGTTCATGTCTGTTTTTTGAGAGAGTAGTTCATGTTCACAATTATTCACAGAACTCTCCTAGGCCATGGAAATAACATATTGGAATTCTTAATTTAGGTGAAGTTTAGAAAGTTTCCCACAATTAGACACATTAGATGAGAAGGTGGGTTCTGAGGGTGCTGCAGGTCCCCCTATTGGCATGGAGTGTAACAACACAGCCTGTTGCCTCTGAACAGGATATGATAAGATTCCTGTCAGAATATATATGTAAAAAAAAAAAGTTTAAAATGTGCAAATGTATTAATTCCTTCAATCTGATGTGACAACAACGTCACTTCAGGTCAAAGTGCAAGGGTCAGGGTAAGCTCACGGGTCAGCTAAACTTGGGGAAAGTTTTGCAGTAGCAGGAGCTAATCAATAGCACAAACAGGCTGGAAAAAAAGGAAATTGCCAGGACAGTTTTAGAGCTGCATTGGTTAATTGGTCAGCCAATTTTGGAGCATCAGACAAGCAGACATAATGATATGATGGGCTCAGGGGACGTGAGAAGCTTCAGCAAATAGACAACTGGATGTGTGACATCATTCAAAAGAAAATATTAGAACATGCAGTCCAAAGAAAAAAATTCTTTGTATTTCTTTGTACTGAAAGAAAAGAAAACATTTCTTTGGACTGTCGGCTGATGGAACCATCAATGTAGGTATGTCTGAGCAATTGTCCTGTAGCTTCTCAGCCCAGTCGCTTCAATAAATGTTTGACCTGTACATTTCTGTTGAAACTGGATATGTTGAAACTCTGTTCAGTGGTGTAGTGAAGGGTATAATTAGGTATATGACGTATACACACATCTGTTTCTGGCCATTTATATATCTTTTATCCCACAAAAAAGCCATTGGAATATATAAGAGAGCTAACCCACTTCCTCCCTAGTAACCTACCAATCTACTGAGATGTACACCTATGTCATCAACTACCAGGTCACTGCTAATTCTGATCGGCAAAAGATCATGTTTTGACTTAAAATATACACTTTTGGAGGCACAGTCACAGTCAGAAATACAGATGTCTTGCTAAAAACAAAACAAGCAAAAACAAAAAAAAAAAACAGTTTTGTTGTTTGCTGGTCTTGATCAGTGGTCTGCAGCTGGCAGCCCTCTTGCCTAGTGCGAGCACAAACTTGCATGCATACTTATGTGAGCATGTGTAGCATGTCTCTGCAAGAATACGTTCCTAGGTGCATGATAAAACATGATCATCAACATCATTTAGTTTAAACAATTTATCTTGTTTTCATGAATCACCTATAAGCAGTTTACATAAGCTACCAAGTGGATGACAAAGATTGCTGTTTACATTCTTTTGTTTTTGTATTTTCTCATGACGTGTCTGACATTGCCATGGAAATAGTCAATAAATTAAGAAAGAGTGCTTGCCTGTGTTTTGTGATTAAATTAAAGTGTTCGTCACAAAGTGGTATTTATTACATTAATTGGAATTATTGCTCATTTTAGTTGTAAAAACATTTAAAGTCCAACTAAAATCACATCAAAGTATTGTTAATTGTGGTTAAACCTATACTCAAACACAAAGTGAAGGAATTAAAAGGCTTTGATGGATGGCCAGATTGCATAATGAGACATACTGTAATTAAAAGTAGAAAGCGCTGAGCATTAACTACTAAGCCCACATGACAGGCCGATAATGACTTAAAAAATAAGTGCCCTAATGGGACTGCAAGGCAATTAACATGTACTTATGATGTGGGTACACAGGGTGGCTCAAACCACAGAGACACCTTACAATATGATGCAATTCAATACAACTGCATCAGAAACTATCAAAGAAATTACCACAGAAATTAATCAACCCTGACTGGACTTTATAAAGTTCACACAGGTACTATTGCTTGCAGGGCTACTGTATTGGATTGCTTTATATTACACATATGCTTTTGCTATGTGTCCTTATCTGGACTTTTTAGTGTCTTGTGCACGCATATAAAGTTCAGTGGTATGTGAAAGTAAGAATTACTCATTAGCAACCAACAACAGACTTTGATCTGTTGTTATTATAGTAGTTAAAACAGCAAATAATTAGATTCTCTGCAGCTAATAATTGTTTTTCTTTTCAACGCTGATGAAAGTCTTTTTTTCTTTAGATCCGTAGCTGTGCTAAATGTGTCAGCTTTTATCCTTTTTGTGTAAATATACACACACAAACACACATGCATACACAGACATATGCACGACACAAATTCAGGAGCATTCCTCACCTGCCACGGGGAATGTCCACGTCCTCTTTTTTCCAGCGCAGTGTGGGAGGTGGGTCACCATGAACCTGACACCTGAACTCTACAGTCTCGTCAACTAGGACCACCTGGTTCACAGGCCGTTGCACAAACACTGGTCTTTCTGGATGTGGGCAATACACATAGCACAGATGCTAAATATACTTTCAACAGAGTGGTAAATAGTGTATGTGCGAGTGCACACTAAGTACCTAAGGAAAAAAAAGTCATGCTTTTATTGCCCTTTGAGCCAAGCAAAGAGAATATATCAGACTTCTTACCAAACACTGAGAGCTGAGCTTTTTCACTCTCTCTTTCACCAACCATATTGGCCGCCACGCACACATATATCCCCACATCACTCTTCTTGGTATTTGAGATTGTCAGCTTTCCTCCACGAACCTGCCAACAAAAAGAAGCATGCAGTTACTATGAACGATTTGAATTCAAAGTGCTTTCCATTGTTAAAGCTCCAGGTAAATGTAAACAGGTGAATCTCTGAGTATGTGATTCAGAGTATATGGGTCATGTAAAAGGCAGCAGAGTGCTCCCTGGGGAGTAACCCACCGTGATCCTGTCATCTTTGAGGTCAAGACGAGCTTTATCTTTCCTCCAGAAGGTGGAAGGTTCAGGATGCCCGCGTGGAGGCTGACACTCGAGACTTGCAGTCTCTCCGACCGCCACCACCACATCCTGTGGGTTCTGCCTGAAGTCGTCACGTAACACTATGAGAAAAAATAAAGAAAGCAGGGGGCTGTTACTCTAACTGTATCAGTGGCTCATTCAGTCAATTAGTTTGAAGTTTCATTAAATTCCATCATGTGAACCAAGAAGTCGCTCTGAGACTGAGCTGTCTTGGGCCTTCTGACCTCTCCTACCTTTTTCTAACTTGAGAGTCCAAAGATAATTATATCAAGTCGACTGCCTCACAGGACACTCAGCAATCTCTCTGTCTTTAATAATACAGCTATCCCCCCGAGGGTCTAAGCATGGGCTCTTCTTTGATCTCGGCAGCTAAATGTAAGCGCGTGTAAAGCCAGGTAGGATTAACAGTACAATATACACAGGTAAGACACTAAGCAGGAGAGCCAGAAACATAAAGTAAAACTTAAGAGGCAACATAAGAAGGAAGGGCCAAGAACAATAAGTCAAAGATCATGCAATAAAAATTCAAACAACACGAAACTCCTACAGCCCTATGACACCTTCCTAACACAAATCTCATCACATCTCTTAAAGGGAAAGTGTTAGATAGAGGAAATAAGCCACTGAGACTGTTCTGAAGTCCATAACACACATTAAAACACAATTTCTTATTATGTTTTGCTTTTATAAAGCCACACAGTTGTGGCTGCAAAGCACACACTGGAGCAATTTTATCTGAAGGTTGTGCTAAAGGAAACTTTATGGAGTCCATAATTGAACAGGTTAACCCTCTGGAGAGTATGAATGAGCTCAATCCATTAAAGTTTAAGTAGTTTCTTGTGCGCAAGGAAAATATTAGTCGTAAAGTAAACAACCACTGCCCTGATAATTGCGCTAGAAGGAAAGCCAGCGGCTCCCCAAATCATTAAAATTCATCCTCTGGGAACCTTGAGCCAGAATTTTGCAACATAATAAATGCAATAATCAATATAATCTACTCTATGCTATCAAAGTCTGCACTGTGGGCTCTAAAAGATCCAATTTTCAAGTTATTATTTTGACTATTAAAATACACTAGTTTAGCTGAGAAGGATATATTTTTTCTGAAACCTTGGATGAAAACATCATTTTAAAGATGTGCCCGTACTTTGTAGCAGGCACAGGGTCAGACCTTGGTAACTTGAAAAGAAGCTGCGTCAGCGCATGTAAAAATTGGAGGGAAAAGCACCAGTGGCCAGGGGTACTGACTGAATCACTTCTTTATAAAGCTTTATTACATGACGAGGGAACAGGTGCAAGGTCTCATTTAGGACCAGGGTTAAAATGGTTTTAAAATATCTCATTAGCAGCAGCAAATGTTACTGAGATGCTCCCAGTAGAGGGTTACACTGTTTCCTTTGAAAAATAATCTTAATGTCCACAGTACTTTTCTGTAGAAGGATCGACACTTTAGCTAGAAGAGGTGCAACAACTTTATACACTGAAATAAGAGAGCCTGGAAGTATCACAGCTACTTGGAAAACAGTTGAACGTGCACACCCGTAGTTGGTTATAATTCCATTTATGAAGTTATTTCTGCATTCTTTCTCTGCTGGACAAGCATTTAATTTATCTATGGCAGGGATGTCTGTACTTGAGTTTGTGTGTTCAAAGGATCGACATCAAAAATTGTCAAGCAGTGCCTGTATGAGCCATACTGATGCAGGTGTGAGCTACGCTGCTGCTAAGTTAAAAGGTTACAGCTTCAAAACTTCCTAATTCTGTCACAACTGTTGTCTTAAATATCAATATGAAAGCTACTGCTTTAAGTAGCTACAGGAATGACTGCACTGTGAGCCATCACTGGAATTATGGTTAAAAATAGAGATCATGTTTTGGATCCTGCAATGAGTTGTGCCCGCTTTGCATTAATACCTTATGACATGTTGTTTTTGTGAAAAGCCTTACTGTAGGCCAATTTTGAATAATAAAGTGCCTTGTGTGACATCAGTTAAAATACATTGTGAAAATAAAAGGAAACGGGTGTAAGGAATTAAAATATTTTTGTCAGCCTGTGAATAAATATTGGCTGCTACGTGTCATCTCTGATGTCAGATATAATGAATGTGATTATAATTCACATTTGCTGGATGCAGAAGATATCAGTTACGTGAATATTTTTTTCTTTCTAATTATTCCATTTATATACACCAGCTAGTAAAATGGTAGTTAGTGTTGTAAAATTTCCAAAAGAAAGTCTAATGTAAATCAAATGCATGGTGCATCACTAAAACTAAAGGATAGTTAGTAAAACTCAGAGCAGCACAAACAGAAAACACTGGCACAGTGTTTGGTTTGCTTTTCATCCTCATTACAGCCATAAGCTGTTCTGCTGATATACTGTAGCGTGAATTCCAAGTCCCAGAGGACACCTCTAGTGAAAAAGAAAATCAGGAAGGAGCCAAAGGCCCTTCGGCCCAGCTGTCAATCACATCCAGTATGTGCCGGAGTAAATGAGTCTCAGTTGCAGACACTACTTTGGCACCGACATATGCCTGGCTTGGCTGTCGCATGGTACGGTACACTTAGTGACCCATTCTATGCAAAAAGAACACTCATCCAGTCACACGACTACCTACCCGTTCCTGTGTTGTCACATTAAAGATGTGTCTGTAACAGCAAAGCTTGTCTCCAGAGACTATGAAACCCAGACACACACAGGAAAAACTGCCTGATCCAAGACAAGTGAAAACCCAATTATACAAATGTAAGGCAGGGAGTGGGTATTGTGTCATATTACATGCTGCTGATAGTTTAACTGAACAACAGAGTTTATGTGCAGTTACTGTGACACAAATCTAAAAACCCCTTGCTAACAAAAGAGACAAATAATATGTGTTCAAGGTCTCTGCCATTGGCCCCATACGGAGTGTCTTTTACATCTCGGTAGAAGAGTCACACTGCAGCTATTTGGCTATTTACACCTATCCCTACGACATGTTATTATGAATCCCACTACATGCTTAAATTGACTAGTACTTGTCACATTGACATGCTAAGGTGGGAGCTGGTTATGGTTAGGGGTAGAACTGGCCAATCTCCGATATTCTCTGAGATTAAAGTGGAAAATTAAAAAGAAGAACTCACAAATGTACTGCCAGGAAGTAAGGTGATGTGATATAAAGAGCAACAAAGTCCATGATGGGAGTAAGATGTGGTAGATGAATGGGTCAAGCGCAGGACTTTCACACAGTGTCTGTACCCATCAATAGTGTAATATAATATGACATAGGTGTGGACGCTTCCAGCCACCTCTCTGTCACCTCCACATGATTTGTGCTAAATTTAGGCTCTTATGTCTATTTTGCAATCCTTGACAATGCTCTTTGTGTTTGGTGTTGGATGGTGGTGGTGTGTGGCTGCAAGTTGAGATGAGGAAATCAACTCACAAGTCTGTTAACTCTCCTCCTGCCGACTTCTAGCTAGCTAGCTGCTAGCTAGCCAGACTGTGGTTTTCAAACGTAAACATCAGTAAACACAGAGGAAAAGATAGTGAAGGTGGCCATTGTAAAAAGGCGCTGGAAATAGACAGGACATATGGTGTGCAGTATCCTTTGATTCACTGAAACTTAAATCATGGACAGCACCGTTTGACCAGGTAGCTCTTTTTCTGTATGCGAATCCAATGACCCCAATGTAAGAGCCACAAGATTCTGATTACAGGTTTCACTTCCTCTGTGGTTATCTCTCCAACTGTAGTTGACAGCTATAGAATTCTGGTCTTAACCATATCTAACAAACAAAATCTTTTCAGATGGAGATCCCTGAATCTTATCAAATGGGGGCCTGGGATCTAATGTGTATCAATTTAGAGATCCTTGACACGAAAATGGTTTAGAACCACTGGGTTATTCCACCCCGGGTGCAAAAAGCATCTGTCTTGCAATTATATCTAACTCTTCATTTCTCCTCCTGTATGTTTTACTTATTGTCTCAATTTCAGGGAAATTTCCAATTTGCAGATCATCCAAAATGACAAAAAAAAGGGATTTCATCTGTTTTGTGATTGATGGTATACATAATAAATTATGTCTAAATAAATTGGAAGCGACTAACTAATTATATACAATCTATTGGTAAGACGCCACTGCAGATTTTAAAATGTATGGGGGTGGGGTCTTTGTTCAAATACACAAATACTGTCAGATCTGTGATTGTGATTCATTCAGTCCCGACAGTGTGCGTTATCCCACTGCATTGACAGCTACCCCACACCCCCAATACTGCTGTGGGTGTCTCCTGTCCTCACTGAGGCACCTCTGCAGGTTTTCTGTAGGTGGTATTCATCAAGGCATGTGAGATATAGGGTGGGGGTGGTGTTGTTCTAATCTATTGGTCTCAAACGTGGAGCCCCTGTGGAGGCAGCACCCATGTGTAGTTTGTTGTCGGATGGTAATTATTTCAGATGGCGGGGCTGCCACCACTGCCTAATGTTGTCTGATTGAGTACTGCTCAATTATTCAAACAAGCCATTCAGGGGGCTCACTCGTTCACCAGTTTCATTTATCAAATCAGAAGGAGAATGATTTGTAAATGGGCTTCATTTCATGGCACAATGGGTGGTAAAATAATGTGACAAGGTGGAAGGAACTGAATACAAATAACTATACAGGGACTCATTATATGATTATGGGGGGGGGGGGGGGGGGGGGTTGTGTGTTGATGCACATTTTTAGATATTCCATCTCAGCATCCTGATTTCTTGAGACCCTCTTCAGCTACAGCAGCACTCTATAACTGAATTTCATTTCACCATTTCACCAGCAGATCTGTGAAGACCCCACTTGAGATTTTGATGCATGTTGCTCAGCTTGCAAGTTCCTCAGATGATTCAAATGTAGAGTACCAACTCCATTTGGTAACAAATACATGGATTTAGAGCAGCCTGTTTATTCCTATACAGCGGGTGATGTTTCAAAGTGTTGCGGTACATTTATCAGACAACGCATTTATTATCTTGTCTGGTACACTTAATGTCTCGTGTATCCATTAAGCTTGCATCCATTGCAGTGTCTCTCTTTGAGCATGCAAGACAAAGCTGCTGAGTGGTATGACATCACACGGCTATAACAACAAAAGTAAAGAACAATGCTTTGTTTGTATTTTTGTTACCTTTTCATGTCTGATGGATGGTAGTGTCAGTTTGACTGTCAGTTGGTCTGTGGTTCCACCTCTTTGGCCCAGAGTGTAATGAAATGCCACAAAATTTGGACATTGATGGTCATGATGGGACCTCTACCCCTTCCTCAGTCCCTGTCACCCACAAAATCTTTGTTTTAAGCCAAGCTAGTAGCAAGGCCTTAGGGCTGTCAATGTCAGTCTGTCCACCACTTTCGTCTGACCATTCAGCTCTTCCCCTCAGAGGAGAAATCCTACTGACGTTGGTGATCCTTGACTTTTCCCCTATTGCTACCACAAGGTTGCTTTTTTTTAATTTTGTTTCAGTGACATGTCTTGGGTGTTTTTTGTATGGCATTTGGCACAAACCTGCAGTTCCTCCTGGATGAATTGCAATTGTTTGTTGCATACTAACATGCTAAACTAAGATGCCTTGCCTAAAAGTACCACTGTATGTGCAGCCTTGCAGAGCTGCTTGCATGGCTGCAGACTCCTAGACCCCATTAACACCTTGCATTAAAATGCATTTTGGGTTATTGGATTGCAATCAGACAGTGTTTGACCACATGAAAGCACAGGTGAACACGCAACCAAAATGCGAGCTGAGGATGGATTGTGATCTGATTGGCCCAGGGGACCCATTCTGGAGGACCCACTGTGACCTTTTTCAACCAGCATACAACTACATGGTTGGAAATACCAAACTGCACTTGACTGTTCCAAACCAGCCAGGTAGCAGCGGCTCTCCCTCACCTGATGCTAAAGCTGCAGAGTGCACGCTGGTCTCACTTATCTGATGCCAATGCAGCTGGAGTGTCTCCCTCATCTGTATTGCATTTTTCCTGTCAATCACTGTCTTAACAGTCAGGTAAGCCTGTTTCATTCTTGTCAAACTCACTACTGCCCTCTGATTATTTCTGACTGACTCCACTGTATATAACAAAGAAAACTATTGACCAGCAAGGATTTTTTCTCAACATTTGTATTAAATATTTTCTAGTCAGGCGCCCACTAGCTCACCTAGTAGAGCAGGTGCCCCAAGTACAAAGGCCATGTCGTTGCCGCATTGGCTGCAGGTTAGAACCTAACTCCAGCCCTTATTGGGGCTGCAGTAGCTCAGTCCATAGGGACTTGGCTTGAGAACTGGAGAGTCTCTAGCTCAATTACCCGTATGGACCAAGTATGGAGTGTGCACTGGTAGCTGGAGAGGTGCCAGCTTGCCTCCTGGGCACTGCAGAGGTGCCCCTAAGCAAGGCACTGAACCCCAAACTGCCCTCTTGCTGTAACATTTCTACATTTAATGCATGTATGGGCCCTGTATGTGTATGACAGCATAATGAAAAAAAAAATTAAATTTCCCTTCTTATATAAATTAATTAATAAAGTATATCTTCTGCTACGTCCTCTATTTTCATACCAATATTGTCTCTGAAAATGCAGACAATATCACCTTTATTTATTCAGGGAGAGCCAGTTGAGAGCAAGCTCTCATTTCCAATGGCGCCCTGATTACAGTAAAATAAAATACCATTCAATACACATTACAATACGTATCAATAACAATAATATACACACCACAGAAGCATATAATGAAGTCAACAAGTACATGTACATTCAGAAAGCATGAGGTCAATAAGAATGCGTTTAAAATGATTAAAAGGAATCAATGTATCCAACTGAAGCTGAGACAGATTATTCCATTTAAGAGGAGCGAAATAACCAAAAGCAATTTTTCCTACCTCCGTTCTAACAGTTGGGATATTAAGAGCCAGTGAGTTTTGTGCACGAGTGGGGTCGAAAACTCAGTAAGCTCGATAAATAGAGAGGAAGTTTTTTAAGCAATGCCTTATAGATAAACAATATACAGTGTTGCTCCCTTCTCAGAGCCAGGGAAGTCCAGCCTACATTCTGATAGAGTTGGCAGTGATGGGTCATGAACCCATCGCCAGTAATAAATCTAATAGCAGAATGATAAATTGTGTCAAGTGGTTTAAGAATAGAGGGAGAAGCATGCATATAAATAATATCATCATAATCTAAAACCGATAAAAAGGTAGCAAGTACTAATTGCTTTCTACAGTGCTGAGGTAGACAGGATTTATTTCTATAAAAGAATGCCAATAAAGGCTTCAGCTTCTTTATAAGTTCTGCAACATGTAAATTAAAAGACAATTTGTCATCGATCCAGATACCCAAGTACTTATAACAGGAAACCCTTTCCAAGGGAGTCCCATCAGCAGTAGCAAGGCTGATCTTATTTAGCAGTGCGTTTTTTTGTGAAAATCATGTAATTTGATTTTCCTGGATTTAAAACCAAGTTAAGATCAGTCAGAGTTCTTTGGATACAACAGAAGTCATCTTGTAAATTACTCAGAGTTATTTCAACAGAGGGAGCAAAAGAATATATGATTGAATCATCAGCATAAAGATGAATTGAGCTATTTTTGATACCACAATTAAAATCATTGATATAAATAGAAAATAACAGAGGTCCTAAAACAGAACCCTGCGGAACCCCTTATATTAAAAAAAAAAAAAAAAAATATATATATATATATATATATATATATATATATATATATATATGTATGTATATACATATATATTCAAAAATTCCGATATGAAACCATCACTAATCACAGCTTGAGATCTACCAGATAAATAATTCTCAACCCATTTACATGACTTGTAATCAAGCCCAATATTATGCAGACACTCAAGAAGGATAGTGTGGTCAACCGAGTCAAAGGCCTTAGAAAGGTCAATAAAAAGGGCAACACAATCAAGTTTACTGTCTAGTGCTTGAGCGATATCGTTCATAACCTTAGCAATTGCTGACACAGTGCTATGCCCAGGTCTAAAACCAGACTGATAGATGTTTAAAACTTCATGTTCAGATAAAAAAGATCTAATTTGGTTGCTTATCAGACGTTCTAATAGTTTCGCCAAGCAGGGTAGTTTTGAAATTGGGCGGTAATTATTCAGTTCATTTGAGGGGCCACCTTTGTGCAGAGGAGTTACAAATGCTGTTTTCCATATATTAGGAATACAATCAGTTAAGAGTCAGATTAAAAATGTGCAACAAGATGTCAACAATAAAAGGTGCAGCTAGTGTCAGAAGTTGAGGGTTCAAATTATCAGCCCATGTAGACTGCCTAGGATCAAGACTATAAAGAGCACTGAGCACTTCAAATCTAGTAGAGGGCCTAAAGGAAAACCTATGGAGACTAGTATTTACAAGAGTAGGGTTTGTGTTACTGACCAGGTTAGAGGTATTAAAGATATGACCCATGATGCGTACCCTATGTAATTCTAACCTTTTGAAAATAACTAAAACATTTTTTTACTCTTATAATATTTGTGGACAGGCCAGGGTGGAGCTCGTTTGGACTGCGGTTGTTTGTTTGAGCTGGACAGAGCAATCTGATTGGATGTCAATATGAACACTGGAGCAGGGCTGCCATGATTAGTTGACTAAACGATGACTAATCGACTATTAAAATAATTGGTGACTATTTTAGTAGTCGACTAATCGGTTTGAGTCATTTTTCATAGAAAAGTACTATAAAAGTACCCCAAAATACTCTTACTGCAGCTTCTTACGTTCAGATATTGGCAGCTTTACACACTCTCCCGTGACAGTGAACTAAAACCCTTTGGCGTGAGTATGAAACAAGACATTAGATGACGTAATTTTGGGGTTTGGGCGAGACAGACCGACATTTTTCAATATTTTAACACATTTTTCAATGAAATGATTAGTCGACTAATCGAAGAAATAATCGACAGATTAGTTGACAATGAAAATAATCGTTAGTAGCAGCCCTACACTGGAGAGACATCTTAATTACAGGTGTAATCATAATCAAGTTAAATCATACCTAGACACAATATTAATACAAGATGCATTTTCATGCAAGGTGTAAAGGGGGTCCTACTCATGTTTTAATTATTGCAAGCAGCTCAAGTGTGACAGTTTGTGAATTCACTGACATCAAGGCAAAGCTTAACAACATCCAGGTTACTTACTATCCCTATTAGAATTTCCTCCTACTCCTTGTCTCGTGTATACATGTGTAACAACCTCACAGGAAAGAAGGGGGGCATTAAAATCTTTTGGGATTGTGTAAATGTGGGCCAATTTCACCTACAAGAGGTGTCACCAAAATACAAAATCAGGCAAGCAGTCGTTTTCCCCAGTGTACCCATGTATGTTCATGCATCTGTGAAAGAAGCAGGAGATGGTGAGATGCAAACTCTGATGCGATTAAGGAGTTGCATTTTTTAAATCATTTTTGACCTATTAATTTAGCACTAATTGAGTCAGTTCATTGCATAAATGAATTGAAAAAGACATTCATTCACATCATAATACAAAATGGTAAATAAACAAGGTGTGAGAGACAGATGGTGATGGGTGACAACATTACAACCCAATTAACTCATGCAGCATTTTGTTTATTTTGCAGTGATATGCTTGTTTGCTTGTGCATACTTGTGTGTGTTTTTGTGTGTGTGTGTGTGTGCCAGTGCAAGCAGGCTGGTGTTCCGGCAGGGGAATATATAACCCCACCCAAAAGAAAACTGTTGTGATGGTGCTGTAAAGCAACACTACAGAGGCAAAAAGAAACAGAATTGTATATGAGGAAAGATGAAGACACTCGCACCTTGCGAGCTGTTATGTGTAACAGATGGCTATATTTCCATTTGGGAATGGCAGATGCAGTGAGGAAGGGATGTGCTGCATGTGGACAAAGCTCATCACATTGCAGGTTCAAACAGGAATCAGGTGGGGTTTTTTTGTAAATATATCTATATATTCATCTGATATATGCAATGTGTCTGAGCCTTGTGATGCTAAACTAACCATAACACTGTTGTAAAGCTTGATGCGGTCAGTGATCCAGAATCCGAAAATGCATTACAACAGCTAAGTGATTTCTTATGACAGTGGTCTGCAAAATTGTGCTTTAGAGTTTGCTGAGGATTCTTTTTGAACACAATAGCCTGTAGGGGTGTGTCACTTTCTCAACGGCAGTCAAGGATGTCCCATATCTGTCACATGCATAAAACGCACACTGACGCGTCTGCAAATACACACACATGCATAAACACAAAAAAACAGCTGCCCTGGTCTTAGATCACAACTTTGCTGATGACCACAACATATCATTGCTACTCAAGAGACGAGACACAGAAAGCAAGACAGATATGCCGACACACAATCTGAGGGAGGGAAAATCTAGAGTGGAGAGGGCTATTTACATTGGGGAGTTTTTTTGAATAAATAAACAACTTAACATGTCTGTGCCCTAAAAAAGTCATCAGCAATCAGTCAGGACTGTGATCAGCGGGGAGATGGGGAGCGTTTACATAGTGTCCCCCGAGGCTACAAGCCCAGCACAGACATACATTACCTATTATAATCCTGCCTCCCCAACAGCAAGGCATGACATGAGTGAATCAAGGCCCATTTTCACAGAAAGAATATGGTACTCGGCATGTAGAAAGCATTTCAGTTGTTGGTCTGTATTTTCAGCATGATGTCCATTCCTACACTGATTAAAGTCTCATTTTAATAACTTATTGGTTGTCGTGCAATAACCAACTCCAATTATTAGCCACTACTCGAGTGTGCGTATGGGTAAAAATGTTATTTTATTCAAACATATTTATAAAGGATTGGTACCGCTTAAGGAACAAATATGAGTTCATTTCCATTTTTAAAAACCCGACATGAAATCTAATCTCCAAGATAGCGTGAGTTCAGGAGTTCCATGGTAAACAAAGCCAGCAGTCTCCAAAATTATAAGCAAGCAACTAGAAAACCTAGCACCGCTTCACTTTGCTTTTTTGGCATCATTAGTGTCGGGTCCAATTAGTGTCAATATGAAGGTTGGAAATAGATGCACAGTGAAAAGTCGGCACGCCTCTGGCAGCACAAAATTTAGCAGAGTTTTAGATGCAATTTAGTTTCCATAAACTGGGGATGACTGTAGCTAACGGAGGCAGAATTTAATGGTTTGTGTTTTTTCCAGCTGTTTCCTTTTGGGCTTAAACATGTTCTTTTTTTATTTTCCACCCAAATTTGTACCACACACAACCATAAGGCCCATGTAATGCATATTTTAACTCAAAACCTCTATTTCCATGAGCAATTTAAATGTGAATTTACACTTTGGGGTAGACTAAAACATATTTGTTATTCATTCTTTGGCCTTTGAGTTAGGAGCCAGTCAACCACCATGAAGGGTTAACAATAAACGCCCTACCATTGTCATGTTTAATTAACCTCCATTCTCCTGTCATGTAATGTAAATTGAAATTGTGGACGGTATAGGAGGAGGGTTTACCCTTCCCCCTGTTTCCACCACATTCCCATCCCCTCATCTCTCACTTGCCATGCCTCTAGTTACAGTAACAGCATTCCCTCAGACCACATTTCCACATCTATAATTAATTACTCCTGTCTCCATGCATTTCTTCACTAGAACACATTCCTCTATCTCTCAGACTAACCTTTGTTAATCTGCCTGCACCCCAGACCAACTCATCTACCTACAACTGTAAATCCAAATGCACATTTGTGTGCACAACATTATGCAAACATTTGTGCGTGACCTGAGTTCATGATTTTGCATTTAAAGATGTTGAATTCCTCATTAATTGTAATGTTACTGATCTCTTGAGTATTCAAAGAAACCTTTCCCAAATCTCATTGAGCTGGGAGGTGCATATGACCTGTTCATACCCCTAGACACTGCTCTGGCTCCTATTGGATGAATATGAGGAGTATGGAGAGAAAAAAAAAAGGGAAAGCGAAACATAGAAAAAAGACAATCACATTATTTCTTCTCAAAGACCATGGATATCATAGACCCTTACAGCAATATTGCGGAGATGTACAACATGAGCTGGAAAATGAGTCAGGGATCAGAATCTAGCCTTTTATCCGCCTTGTTTCACTAAAGCTGCGGTCACCCAGAGAGAGGGAGCTTTCTTACAAGCACTCGTCGTCTCTAACTGAAATTATGCACGCTGCTGTGTTTCACAGTCATCCTCGTCATCATCACAATGGAATGAACTGGATAAAAAAAGCTAAATGCGTTCTCTTGCAGACCTTTAAAGGTTATAAAGGCTTCATCTGTTTTTCTACACCTTTGCTATAATTCCCTATACACTATGTCATATTTCCCTTTTGCCTTGACTTTTGTAGGATCTCGTGGAAGAAATTGATGTTGGAGGAAGCAAAAAATCGCCAGCAATGATCTGTGCATCTGCACCATCCTGCATAATCAAACACATCTCCTGATGGCCACCAGAGATGCTGCTACTAAGCTGTGTTTACCACAACATTCTGGTTATATCCTTCTATGCATGTGGGTACATACAGATGGGCCACAATATGTGCATGTTTGAATAGTATATAGATATGTGTGATTGCATTTGAATAAATGCTTGGAGCTATGAAGCAGGGCAGTGCAACCCCCACTTCTGTTGGCATTCAGCACAAAAGAAAACTAATTAATATGGTAATGTCATGCTACCACATTAACTGATAATATATGGTACCCTTTGTTTGCACTGATTTGACCTTTGATCTCTGAATGAGAAAATTAACTGCAATGATCAAATACAAGAGCAGTACACAAGGTTCATGTGACCTGTAGGTGACGCCATTCACTGGCAGGTAGACCACCCGCACTCATTCACTGCGTTACACACAGGACTGACATAGACTGGTACCAGGAAGAGTCAGTACAAGATCTGACCGATACTGGGTTTCTTAGGCTATGAATGTCCATGGGGCGGCTATAGCTCAGTCCATAGGGACTTGGATTTGGGAACCGGAAGGTTGCCAGTTCAAGTCCCCGTCTGGACCAAATATGGAGCATGGACGGGTAGCTGGAGAGGTACCAGTTCACCGCCTGGGCACTGCCGAGGTGCCCTTGAGCAAGGCACCGAACCCCCCAACCGACATCACTCTGACATCTCTCCACTTTGTGCATGTATAGGTCCTGTTTGTGTATGTGTGTGTATTTCGGACCTGTGTGTTAATGACAACAGACTGAAAAAAATTGAATTTCCCTTCAGGGGGATTAATAAATATACATATGCATATATATATATATATATATATATATATATATATATATATATGTGTATATATACACATACATATATATTAGCGGTGTAACGGTACACAAAAATCTCGGTTCGGTACGTACCTCGGTACACAAGTCACGGTTCGTTTTTTTTTGATACAGTAATGAAAAAAATAGACAACAATTAAATATCTTTTACTTATTGGTAACCTTATTAAAACATACCAACACAGCAGTTAACTCTTTTTACACAATTTTTGTATGAAACAAATATATATAAAATCCTGCTTTTTCACATTGTTTTGAATGAAAATAGAAATATAAAAGTGAAAAATAAAATCCTGCTCCTGCTTTTAACACATTTTTTGAATGAAAAATATAAATATACATTTCTGCTTTAACAGTTTTACTCAATTAAAAAAAAGTATAGTGCAGCTGGTCAGCTTTAAAGCCTGCTCAGATTCAGTTTTACTAGGAACTTACTTAGCTTTCCCACTTTGTTAAAGTGCAGTAAACAAAACATGCTTATATCTAAAGTGCAGCTTAAACAATTTTACTCAGCTCCAACGGCGTTGATTATTTCTTTAGCGCGATGGTCAGGGAAACGCTCTTTCTTTTTAAACGACAACAATATCGTAGTTTGCACCAGATTGCTTTTTCTAGTCGTGCCGGTTAACGTTCAAACTCGGGTGGTGTTGCTTTAGATGCGTTAGCATGTTAGACGTGTTTCCAAGTACATACCCGACCGCTGTTCTGCAGTGTTGGCACACTGCTTTTGTCTTGTCAACTTGTTTATTTCCATCTTCGTATTTTACCCTGAAACCAAAGTGTTCCTGAACGGAGGACTTAAGGTTTGCGGGTGGGTCTTCAGGTTCGTCAGGCTCACTTGCCATGTTGTCAAAATGCGAGAATGCGCTGCACAAAGTGAAAGCGGAGATTTACGGGACTCGGTCCATCACTCAATTATGCCCGTCGGGAAACTAGATATTTTAAATGGTTCTGTTTGCAAAAACGGAATTAAAATAAAACAAAATAAAATAAAATAATATCCTGCGCCCAATAATTCGGTACAGGGTCGTGCCGAACCGAAAGTCGCATACCGAACGGTTCGACACAAATACACGTACCGTTACGGCCCTATATAAATCTTATAATGAGCCTGTTTATACCTGGTACTATCATGCGTTTCAGCATGGATGGATTATCGATCAAGCCCAAGGGCCCAGAGTGTCAGGATCCCCTTGGTTTCCATTAGCAAGATGTCACTCAAATTAACACATATTAACCACAAAGAAACTCAAAATGATCATATAGACACACATTAAAGCCACAAAGAGATCAGAGTTCTTGCACCATTTTAAAAGTAAAATTTAATGCTTTTTAAGACCTTTTTAAGACCTCAAAGAACATAATTTAAGACCCAAAAATAATATATAAATATCAATTTATTGACTTTATGCGGATAGTAACAGTACTGGTTATGTGCTCTATTCAAGTCAGTCCATGGTCACTGTGGTCTTTCTGTGTGTGTGGCCTATAAATTTAATGGTAAATTTTGCAAATTAAACTAATGATTTTCTATAGGTTTACTAATTGGTAAAATCATATATTTTGTGCTAAAATACAACATATCTCGTGTATTTACAACATAGCTTGATTCTGCATCTCATTAACCCTTGTGAATGTTTACTGTTGCTGTGGCAACAAGTGACAGACTACTTTAGGCCCGTTTCCACTGAAGAAGTTCCTGGTACTATTTGGGGAGGAGGAACTACTACAGGAACGTCCTCTCGCTCGGCCCTCGCAAATGCCGTGTCTCCACTGAGAGAGCGGAGTAGGAGGAAGGTTCCTGTAAAGTTACGGGCTTTGGATGCGATGTAATCGTTGCGCGACCATTTTGACCGGGGCGATGTAGGGACGCCGTTAGCTGTTAGCCGACAGCGGAGTCTGTAATAACTCACTAAATGGCCCGTGAAAAAATTATTTTTTCCAGCGGATGTCTTAGTTACAACATGATTGAGCTAACTGGAGTAGTTTCATGTCGTATCCGACAACGGGAGGCTTTTAACAGATGACGTCCTGCTGTTAGCCTGCTGTTAGCTGTCCCTGTCAGCTGATGCTTTCTAGACATCGTGATTTCCCAAAACTGAATAAATACCACACATATCAACACAAAACTGCTTTGCTAGCTCAATCATGTTGTAACTAAGATATCCGCTGGAAAAAATATTATTTTCACAGGCCATTTAGTGAGGTTTTTTTTACATGGAGGCAAAAGCTATATGAACGAGCTAACCCTCGTCTGCTGAGTTTTAAAAATGCCGGCTATTTTGTTGCTTTCTGTTGTCGTCACATCCCTCCTTGAGTATATCCAATCAGCACCAAGTAATCCCCAAGCCCCAGCCAGGAGTCTTTCGGGGCCGTTCTGAGTACCTACTCCGAGGCAGGGACTTGTTTAGCCCCTGTAAAAGTTCCGTAACTCTGTCCTTCGGGGGTGGTTCCTGCGGTGGAGACACACACCAATGGCCCCGGCCCCGTAAAATTACCCCGAAGTTCCTGCAGTGGAAACGGGCCTATTAGCAGCTAGATTTGCCCAACCGTCATCAACAACCCATAAAACCACAATTTGACATATTTACACATAATAAACCACATCTACCAACAGTTACACCCCTTAAACTCTGAGCTAATGTGTTGTTACCTGTCAGATTGTCAAAGTGACCATAGGCCTGTGACCTAAATATAGCACATAATCAGTCCTCTGCCGACTCTGCCCGGATTGGGAGCACTGAGCACCAGGGGAGTGTTGGTGTTTACACCGCTAGTATAGGAGCTTTGGACCGCGTTAACGTTGCTCTATTTTACACCATACTTAAGGATCATTCTCACTGCCGCAATACGGAAATGCGGGACGGATTTGCGGAATATTTGTGCAGCGTTTTCCGTGCTCAAACCATACACACAGGCACGGTACGGACGCGGTGCGAAATTTCGCGTTATTGTGTTCCAAGTCCACGCTGCATGAACGGGTGTGGGTGAACATGGACGAGAGTAGCAGCAGCAGCAGCGAGCTAGCAAGCGACGCTAGCAAGCGACGCTAGCAACGTTTAACAAGCGTCAACATCAACTTTCTTTAGCACTTGTCCTTTAAATCATTGTTCATAAAATCATCCCGTCTTTTATCAAAAATGACGGGGTGATGTGAAACGAGGTTTATCATCCTTTCTCCCATACTGTTCTGCCTGACTGGATTTCGGACTCTCCCGGCTCTGCGCAACTATAAACAAACAATGTCATTGGCCCAGCTGTGTCAAGCCCAGCCGAATTCCGCTGGGGGTCAAAGTCTGGGCGGAAACTTTTTTCACCGCACGAAAGTTCCACCCCGGTGTGCAAACTTCCATAAGACCCCATGAAATAAACTTTTATATTTTAACGCGAGAATAATCCGCACGGATATTCGCCCTCAGTGAGAATGGACTTTTAGTATGAATAACATATGTGATTTCAAACACAATCGTAACGTTACTTACACTGACATGACCCAAGATGTCCTCGGCTCTGGAGTGACCCATGAACTCCAACCCATAGTAACGGGAGATGACATGATGTGTGCCAGTCTCATCAGTAGTCCAGAACCGCAAATGAAGGTCCATTTGTTTGCTCTTTGTCATTTCATTCATGCTTTCGTCAAACATGACAACATATGGCTTCTAACCCACGCTGCGCGATAGCTCCTTTTTGATGAATGAAGCGATACCATATTTGGCGACATATGCAGTTTTATTTTCAATTTCAGTCATTTCAGGTGAATGACTTGGCAAGCTGGGAATCGGGGAACATGGCGGCAAAGATGTCTCATATGTCCTCGTTAGATCTGAACAAATTGTGCCTCACCACAGTATGCAGAACCCACAGAACCTCTGCCGTTTGGGTGTCTGGCGGTAAAATGAATGTCGTCATAGCTGACTGAGAGCTGAACTTGTAACATCTTTCGGTCGCGCTGCAAACAATGCAGGTGTTGTATCGAGACGTGTTCCCTTGTCGAATAATGTTTCCCTTCAGTTAATGTGTACGTCAGTGTCTGTAGCAGACATACCGTAAAACAGCTATTAATCGCAGAGACTCATTTACGACACCATACCATATAGGCACCATACTAAATTAATCACACAAATACACACTGTTATATGTTTTACGGTGGGCCACTGTGCTTTCCCATCGGCATTAAACGCACCGGCTGAAAATTTAATACCTACAACAAATTTACGGTAAATTTAAGACAATTTAAGACCTTAATTACCCTGATTTTAATTTAAGACATTTTAAGACTTTTTAAGGACCCGCGGGAACCCTGGAGATGCAAAGGAATTACACAGAGACACAAAACGACCAAAAAAGATGCATAATGACTACACAGAGACACAAACAACAACTATAAAACAGGACAAAAGACCACAAGTCGATGTGTCTTGCTCCTCTATAAGAGAAATGATGGGGCCTTTTGCATATCTGTGTCCAAGGGCCCATTGTCTCATAATCCACCCATGGGTTTCAGTGGTGCAAACACAAGTGGCCAAGACACATTGTTGTTTACACCTGTGTAATCATGAATCCCCAGCTGACCACTTGTGTTCAAATTTCTTTACTGCTTATGTCACTTATGGTCAAAGGGCCCTGTGCAGTTATTATGTCCACCTTCTTGCCAGCTGTACCGTTAGCAGTTGTGTCTGTAAAGCTGGAGATATCGCAGAATTAAACATGTGTCCTTTCTTAGGGCAAAATGATGGACAGTCACCCAGCACTTGGTCTAACTTTTTGTAAAATGGAGAAGTCATTGAGTGTCAATAAAACAACCACCAAGTCCTGCACTGATAATGCAGTCCTTGTCAAGGACGCATCATGACGCAATAGCGTTTACACTGCAGATATGTGTTCAAATGTGTCTCAGACCATCACCTGAGTGATAAGATCAAGATGCGTCTTGTTGGTCGTTTATACTTGTATTAAGCGCTGTCCACTTGTGATTGGATCACCCAAGACGCATGTTTGTACCAGGTATGAACAGGGCCAATGATATATTGGTTGGAAAATAACCCTGTGAGTGCTCCTTGGTGGACAAGCTAGGTAATGGCAGCAAACAAGACAAAGTTTGAATTCTGCACTGTAAGTTCTTGGTTCCTCTAGGTTTCACTCCTTCCATGAGAGAGGATGGGATTCAAGATATATGTCTAAGTTACCCTAAGCTCCTCCCATTTCCACCCCAGCCCCCATCACCAATGCTCCACTGAGCAGCTTAGAAGATTATTCACCCCAAATCTCTGTTAATCACATCAACAGTATGCACACCCCCTAGTAAACCCAAGGCCACCCAGCACATATCCTGTACATACACAGTGAGCAGCTGTTGGTGGCTGCCACAGCTGACCTGCTGCTCTCCAGCACCTTCCCACGATCTCTTTCCACCTCTTCCATCACGTACAGTAAAGTGTCTAAGCAAATTAAAATGCACTATCTATCAGAAGAAAGGCTGTGGTGCCACTTCAGGAAATGGCATACATTTTTTATATATGACATTTCCATAGACATCAGTCCAATCTTTCAGTGATCGCCCATCATGGGGTGATCAGTCTCCACTGAGAGAGCACGTCGTTCCCCGTGCGAACACACATGCATATTCATGCACTTGCTGGTGACACACATGGAGGGAGGTACGTGTGCAAATACAATCGCACCCAACATCTCTCTCTCTCTGTCACACACACACACACACAAAGATAAAACTGTTCAATCCATCAACATCTTTATGCTGCAGACATTCACGTTTCAAGTTAATCATCTATCTCTTCATCCTCTGTCAGTCCTCCTCCCTATTTTTTTCCACCCACACATCCCTTTTATAGTACATCTTACGAGACAAAGGAGGTGGCTTCTTCCATCTCTGTTTATCCACGTACCTCAGTATTAGTCCCAGCCATCATTCTCCTCCATAACAATCTACCCTGTCTATCTCCACCACTCTGAATCTCTCCATCCATCTCTCTCTAAAGAATAAAATGTATGCAATGCTTTTCAGGGGTCCAATTAAAAGAAAACAGGAATTCAAATACAACAGTTCTTTATTTGAGCAGAGTGTGCGGTGCAGTGGTTGACAAAATAACTGTAAATACTGACATGGCTAATCTCAGCACAGCTGTTAGTATTAGGTCCTTTAATCCTGGTCCAGATCGGTGATGTGCTCACACTGGCTTGGGGACAGATGAGCAATAGCCAGCAGGCTGCCAAGTGGGCTAAAGGCAGCAGACTGGCCTGACGCTCACTTTTAGACATGATAAGCTGTGAATCTGTGGGTCCCGGAGAGCAGCTCTGAACACCACAGCCTTTGTGTTGCATCACACAGCAGTTTGACTAAATGTGACTGACTCTGCTGCAGTCTCACACCAAAACTCAGGAAGCCCAGCGATAAAGATAAATAGAGGTTGCTGACAAAAACACTGTGCACTCTTGTAAACAGAGGAGACGATTTCATTCATTAAAATAACAATAATAACACAATTTATTTTTTGTTGGAACCAGTGATGAAAGCTAATGACTTAGCAAAACTGCAAATGAGATACTGACATTTTATTTATATGTAATATAACAACCCAATCACCAGAAATACTGTTGACACTTACTTTTTTGCAAACCACAGATATATTACTATATAACTTTATGTTGAAGCTTTACATTACAACAATGCTGTGGGTAATGTCTAAGGTTTAGACACAAAGACCACTTGGTTATTGTTAGGAAAAGACCATGTTTTGGCTGGTTCCCCTGTTACCTGGTTTGGGGGGCACAATCCCAGCAGGAAATGCAGCAATGTCTCTGTAAAAGACATTGGCTTCTCATGCCACTATACCGGCAGAAAAAGCAGCAACGTCTCGGTTTGTTGTTTGTTTGTCTCGAACAGTGGCCTGCAGTGGTCTGCGGCTTGCCAGGTGTCTAGCCTAGGTGTCAGGACATCCATCATCCCCTCCACCCCCAGATGACAAAGTCAGCTCATACACTACGTCACTTTGGAAACCTTGATATGTATGAAATGTGCAAATGTAATGTATTCCTGGTTTAGATAAACATTCAATGCCAATATTTTCTTCTGCTGACTGAGCTGAATATAAAAAGTGTCATTGTGTTACACTATAAAGTATTAAGTCACACTATTTTTATAGTGTTAATTATGCAAACACGTTAAGTTTTTTATTTTGCCCAACTGCCTTTAATTAGCTTTAAAGGGATAGAGGCCCTGGTGAAGTTTTAAAGTCCTCACATCCCTTGCGGAGATCGGCGGGGGGAGCGGCTAGCACACCTAATAGCTGACGGCGCCCCAGACTAATGTCCAAGAACACAAAATTGAATCCACAAAGTATCTCCATACTGCTCATCCATAGTGATCCAAGTGTCCTGAAGCCCCGACATAAAAAGTTGTTTCGATAAACATCATATGAACTCTGTTTTTAGCCTCACTGTAGCCTGTAGCTCTGACTGCTTCTCTGTGCTCCGCACTCACATGTGCATGCCTGCACGAGACCAGCGAAAGCATGAGCTTTGCTTACCCGTGTTTACATCACGTGACACGTGCACCGCAGGGGGAGACAGCAGTAGCCACAGAGCTAAAAGATAATTTGCACTATGGTCTTTTAGCAAAGGACAGCCCAACATATCTGAAGACTTTGAAATTGAGGAGGAACAGCATTTCTTTGTTGAGCCGTATTTGTTTGAGCCCGAGTATACGGACGCGGAACTCAGGCTACTGGACGAAGCAGCTGCTGCAGCTCATGAGCCTAACCCTCAGCCAGCCACAGAATACCGGAGTCGAGCACTCGAAACCTGGTGGTGTAATTGTTTCAGATGCAAAGCAATGCCAACGGATGAGGAAAGTCTTTGCTGCTCAGACTGGGAATTGGCGATGCCTGCACTTGAGAATCTGGACATCAGTACTGACGAGACTGCTTCTCTTCAGAGACCGTGCATCACCAATCACCCTGAGTGTGCACACATGAGCACGGAGCACAGAGAAGCAGTCAGAGCTACAGGCTACAGTGAGGCTAAAAACAGAGTTCAAATGACGTTTTTCCAAACAACTTTTTATGTCGGGGCTGCAGCACACATGGATCACTACCCGCAAACATAATAACAGCCCACAAACGTAATAAACCACAAACGTAATAGAAATCTGCAACTTTTAATGTAATAATCCCGCAAATGTAATAAATTTCCCACAAACGTAATAGCAGCTGCCTACTACAAACGTAACACACAATTTTCCGCAAATGAAATAACTATTACATTTGCAGGAAATTATTACATATGTGGGAAGGCGAAAATCTAAACTGTAATAACTTACCATAAATGTAATATGAGACTGAATAATGATCTTTGTGGTTGTTGTTGTTTGTTTGTTCACTTATACACCTGCCAATAGTGATGCGTGTGTTGACAAGCAACCCGCAGGTCGGGTGGGGCGGGTCAGAAAGTGACAGAGAAGCGTTCTGAGTAAGTTAGAAATAACTTACAGAAACACACACACACACACACACACACACACACACACACACTGGTCAGTTCACAGAATTACTCTGTGGCAGCAAATATGTCCTTTAATTGGATTTATTTTATTTTCTTCTGCCTCTTGTTAATACGGATTTCTCTGCAGCATCTGGCCTACAGTACCTGTTCAGCACCTCGGACAGCAGCGCTGTGGGATGGGTTGGCTCTCATAGGGGGTCAGGTACAGGTTGTAAGGTTTTAAAAACCATGGTTTACAATAACTTAATCCTCCTCCACTCAAAAATGTGTTTTCTTCTTGTTCCTACAGATGAATGTTTGAACCTCACTGTGCAGAATGATGTATGTGCAGAGCTTGACACTCGAAGGCTGTTTTCACATTTATCTGCTGAAAATGCTCGTATGATTTTAAGGGCTAGGGCTACGAGCCTATGTTGGTGGCTTATGTAGCCTATTTTTGAACCATTTAATTAAAATATGTCTGCATATCAAAAGCCAAAAACTTGAATATGTCGTTTATTCTTTGGAAGGGCTACAAGCATGATTTGTGACATCACAAATATTTTAGAAGCCAGTCATGGTCCAATGTTCAATTTACACAAGTGTGATGTGGAAACTTGAAGCCTCCAGTGCACATACACTGGGAATGGACTTAACAGTGAAACCTTTGGGATGAAGAATAAAATTGGCATATTGATAGATTCTAGCATTTTTAATGAGGGAGAAGGTGTAGATGTCATTTTAAGGATTTTAACAAGATAATTGAATTTTTTGTGGAAAAACTGTATCATACATTATTATTCAAAGAGAAACATTTATATGCGTTAAAACATGTCTTGAAGGAATCTTTAATGATTAAATTATCATTTATCTTCATCAAAAAATAGATAACTTAATTGTGATAATAATCACAATTATTTTAATCATTATTATTATTACTATTATTATTTTTTCTTTTAATTATTTCTTCCCCATATACACACATATACAAAATCACACATACAATAATATAACTCGAACACATATGTACGCCCACAAACAGAGCAAGTTTTAACAGTACTATGCTACTCTTTTCTTGTTTTAATTCATGAAATTCATTAATTTTTATTGAATTGATTCTTGATGCTTTGGCAATATTGTTGTTTTGATATTTACACCAATAAAGCAAATTTGAATCTAACTGAATGAATAAACCACGAATACTAAAAATCTGCAGCTTATATAAGTTGCTAACTAAAGGTCTTCAACAGGCAATGACATTTTTTTCCCACATATTCTTGTCCTTTAGATTCTTGCATATTTAGACTTATCAAGTGGTGTGTATACAAATGAACAATTCCCTTACCGGGAAAGGGGTGAAAAGTTGTTCCAAAGTTGAACTGTTTTACCGCGAAGTGACCATCGCCTGCGCGTCTTCTTTGGTTTTATTGGTAGAGTTTTGATGCATACCCATACATTCATTTATTTGCGGCAACTATCAAATAATTCATATTCAAATAATAATAAGTGGATGAGACCTTACATTACACTTAAAGGTAGGGTCTGGAGGATCTTCCAGTTGCTGTTTGTAAACACACATTCAAATTCGGCCCCTCCTATCAGGCTCAACTCTCCTGGGTGTATGGAGCCCAGAGGTACGGAAGAAGGCTTCACAGAAGAGGTTCAGGCAAGGCTCGTGCTGGTGCACGCTCGGACACGCTCAGGCACGGCACCTGCGCTCTCTCATTGGCTGGGGAAATCTCCGCCCAGAAGCGGTCCGAGCTCATAAAAACATCAAAATACAGTTAAAGGGCAGAAGCTCTGCAAACAGAGTCACCACCACACATGAGTAGAAGCCCATAGGTGATGATTAAGCAGGATTTCATTTGTATATGTCTATATTTTGTTTTGTTTGAAAATCCTCCAGATCCTACCTTTAACTGAAAGGCTATTTATTTAAAGTAATGTAACATAATGTATCATTTTGTCTGGGAAATTTTCAGTTACCTACATGGCAATTCTCACTTTCCTGCATTCACACAGGCTACATTAATTTAAGTTCACCAGTCATTAATTATTTGCAAGCCTTTAATTGTCAGTGTTCAGACAGTCTTGGTCCATGTTACTAACAAAAAGTACCAGTCTTAAATCTTGAAAAATATTTTCATTACTTTAAAGAATAAATGACATATTCAAGTTTTTGGCTTTTGATATGCAGACATATTTTAATTAAATTGTTCAAACATAGGCTACATAAGCCACCAACATAGGCTCGTAGCCCTAGCCCTTAAAATCATACGAGCATTTTCAGCAGATAAATGTGAAAACAGCCTTCGAGTGTCAAGCTCTGCACATACATCATTCTGCACAGTGAGGTTCAAACATTCATCTGTAGGAACAAGAAGAAAACACATTTTTGAGTGGAGGAGGATTAAGTTATTGTAAACCATGGTTTTTAAAACCTTACAACCTGCACCTGACCCCCTATGAGAGCCAACCCATCCCACAGCGCTGCTGTCCGAGGTGCTGAACAGGTACTGTAGGTCAGATGCTGCAGAGAAATCCGTATTAGCAAGAGGCAGAAGAAAATAAAATAAATCCAATTAAAGGACATATTTGCTGCCACAGAGTAATTCTGTGAACTGACAAGGAATGACCAGTGTGTGTGTGTGTGTGTGTGTGTGTGTTTCTGTAAGTTATTTCTAACTTACTCAGAACGCTTCTCTGTCACTTTCTGACCCGCCCCACCCGACCTGCGGGTTGCTTGTCAACACACACATCACTATTGGCAGGTGTATAAGTAAACAAACAAACAACAACAACCACAAAGATCATTATTCAGTCTCATATTACATTTGTGGGAAGTTATCACAGTTTAGATTTTCACCTTCCCACATATGTAATAATTTCCTGCAAATGTAATAGTTATTACATTTGCGGAAAATTGTGTGTTACATTTGTAGTAGGCAGCTGCTATTACGTTTGTGGGAAATTTATTACATTTGCGGGATTATTACATTAAAAGCTGCAGATTTGTATTACGTTTGTGGTTTATTACGTTTGTGGGCTGTTATTACGTTTGCAGGTATAACAAGCAGTATGGAGATACTTTGTGGATTCAATTTTGTGTTCTTGGACATTAGTCTGGGGTGCCATCTGCCATTAGGTGTGCTAGCCGCTCCCCCCGCCAATCTTTGCAAGGCATGTGAGGACTCTAAAACTTCACCAGGGCCTCTGTCGGCATATGGGTGAGTAGATAATGGCTGAATTTTCATTTTTGGGTGCACTATCCCTTTAAATTAGTACAATACTTGGATGAAACTGAATTATGTATGATACATTTGAGCCAGTGCACTTTCCTGCTATTTTCTTGGTAAACTATTGCTGTGATTAATCAGATGCTTTTCTTTGTCTATTTCTTTCTCTCTTTATTTTGGTGTTATTTGAAAAAAATGTTTTAAGACTGATAGGAACAGCCAACAGCTCTGCAAACAAGCGCACACATATTACATGTATCAACACTGTTTGCTCAGATGTTCTCTATATAAAGAAGGATGCGACCCATTTGATTTTCTAGCCCTGTGCTTTATCTGATTTTATCAGAATCAAATCATATTTGTTGATGCTTTCATAACCTGTCAATCAGAGTTCTAACTGACGTGCTATCACTCATCACTGAGAGCTCCCCCTGATGAAATACAATGCACAACACTGGGATGTTTTTTTTTTCCTGCAGGCAATGTAATAACCCTTTAAATCATGGTAAAAATGACTGCTGAGAGAGGCTGACTCTGCAGTATGAAGTACTGCACTTCTCTGCTGCTGACGCACTGGAGCCAGTCTGCACTGACTTTACTGTCTGATCTGCATATGACGCCGTGTGCCAGACCCAATCGTCTGTGGTCAGATGGAGGACAGAGAGAAAAAAAGAGACAAGAAAACATCTGTGTCACGTATCAGAAAGAAGAAAGGTCGGAAGTGTAAGACATGTAATAAATGACTGACAGATGCAAGCACACACATGGATGCCAACGGGTATTCTCTAGGTACAGGGCGTAAGGAAACTGAAAATCCTGTCTTAATCTTCTGGATAAGGAAAATCAACCAACACTCCCACAGCATGCAAACAGACAGTGCAAACAAAATATACCCAGTTGGCTTCCACAGCTTGTCCTCTTCCTACTCACTACTGAAACTCAAAGATTACTCATTAAAATGAAACTATTTAATAAATGCTTGAATCTTAAAAACTGCAGGTTGTCATATTTTTATCTTGATATAGTTTCATGCCACTGTGCAGGGACTATACTGACATTTAAATGTAATTTAGTGATTCTGAAATGGGATGACTTTGACTAACCCATTGCTGGCCTTAGACAGACTTACTTGGTATGCGTAGGCAGCAAAATGCCTAAATGATTTGGACCGTTTATTTCATAGGCTTTTAAAAAGCAGAAAGTTCTAGAAATGCCAAAACAAATTAACAGGTTGTTTTCCCTTCCCTGCTAATTATTAAATCTTCTAATCTTCTAGGTAAGCAGTCAGATGCTTTAAAATACATACTGAAGGGGACTAAAGTGTAAGGATATTTTCTACTCATTATAATGTCCTTCTAAGATGGTTGGCAGTGTTTTTCAGTGCAAAGAACAAAAACCGAGACGCTACGAGATGGGAAAGGAGGACGAACAGAAGGAATGCAGAAGGGGTCAATCAATAAAAGTTGGCTTTTCATAGTTAATAAAGCTGTATTCAGCCTTTGCTCCCTCCACTACAAAGACTGCACTTATGATTGTTAAGTTGCTCCAATTACTGGCTGGCAGAGGCATTTGAGAAAAGCACCATTAACCCCGGCATCGGAAGAAACAGAAAACAGCCGGGTGTTTTCTCTCAGGGAATGTAATTGATGAGACACCGTGGAACAACACACCCACTGGAGCATCCAGTCCCATGGCAAATTATTACTTGGCTTACAGTACGTGTGGAGTCTACCTGGTTGCTGTTTTCATGATATTTGGCGCCTGGCTGTAGCATAACATACTGTGAATTAGAGATGTCGAATAAATCAGTGTCAAAAATCCACCTCTGCAAAATAAAACCTTTTTTCTTTTTGTATAAAAACATCAGATGTGGTTAATTTTAGCAACAAGATTAACATATGAAAAATGTATGTGCATTTCAGCATTTAGCTTTTCCTGGCAGCAGTGATGTGTGTAACCACAGCTGCATTCAAAGTGTTTTCAGCAGACAGCCTAATCCACGCAGCAGCAGAGGAATCATCCTTCAGACTGACACACGGAGTCCTGAGCCCCCACACATCACTAATGCCCCCCCCCCCCCCCCCCTCCAAAAAAAAATTCTCTGAATCCAAGGCTACATACAAATAAACTATTTCTGTATAAAAATATCTGTTTATTAAAGTTTCTGTTAGAATTAAATCCACAGGCAGAACGGTTTGAAAAGTAACGGATCAGGGCAGCAGCACAAACACTGAGTGGCACTGTCACCAAACATGTTGTCTCTGCATCTGTGTAGGTCTCCTCTGAGTGCTTTGGTTTTCTCCTACAGTCCAAAGTCATGCAGGTTAAGTGAATTGGAAAGTGCCAGTAGGTGTGAATGTGTTTGTCAATCCATATGTGTGAAAGACTGAAGACCTGTCCAGAGTGAACCCTGCCTCTCACCCAGTGAGTGCTGGGAGAGCCTCCATCCTATTTAACCTATCCAGTGAAATATCTACTGGATGTATTGGCACTAATTTTGCACAGACATTCATGTTCCCCAGAGGATGAATCCTATTCATGTTCCTGACTATTCCTCTAGCACCACACTGAGACTGACATTGTTGGATTTAAGCAGAGTGTCTCAACCTCTGTTGGATGGATAAAATTTAGTGCAGATATTCACGCCTCCCTGAGGATGATCTGTCATAATTTGATGATCCCATTGCTTTTCATCTACTGCCATCAGCAGCTCAACTTTAAATTTGTCTAACACTTTCCTTCATACCTATATGTAGTATATAATACTTGCAAAACTAATCAAACTTCCATCAGCTTCAACTATATGTTGTGCTACACATTAGCATGCAAATAAGCTAATCCTGTTAATATGGTCAGAATACTGACATTAGCTCAAAGCACCACTATGCCAAAATAAAGCATCACGGAAATGCTAGCATGGTTACAGACTCTTTGTGTTATATCTCACCATGTAAAATATGCTTTTATTTTTTTTAATTTTTTTCTTGATGACCCAGGTAATAGCCATAGACCAAAACACACCAAACTGAAAAGCCAAGACAAAAAGTGGCTTTAACAGACCAAATGATTGATAATGTAATCTTTAGAGCCCCATATTGGACCAAGAACGTCATTAATAATTTACCCTCAGAGAATTGCGCAAATGAATGTAAGTGTAAAAGGTTTGAGATAAAGGCTGGCAAGTCTTCTGTCAGTGTTAAATGTTTGGTTTATCTGACCTACATAGTCTTGAACCAATCATAGACTGTATTGAAATAATGGATGTAGCCACCGTGACGTCACCCATTGGTATACTGACATTGGTTTTGAAGCCTCGACTGCCATCTTGGATTTTTAGAGCCTGAAGTAACGATATTTGGACAAGTGGGTAGAGCTGTGGAGTAGTGAGGAGTGGATTTGACTCACAGAAAGTGGTGACACCTCACAGACAGCCTGTCACTCAAGGTGGCCTCACAATTAATTATGTGTAACCCTAAGGCTTCATAAAACTTAAATGGATGATATAATGTATAATTTTTATATTAAAAATTCACCCACAAATTCTCCGTTGTCATGAAAGAAGAAATAAGCTACAGAAACCAAAATCATTTTTTGTACCACACAGTAATCATGTTTATTTCTACCATAAAGTTGGGCATTTTAACATGACGGTCTATGGTGACTGACTTGCTTTTAGAGCCAGCCTCAAATGGCCAATCAAGAAACTGCAGTTTTTGCCACTTTGCATTGGCTTCATTTTTCAGCCCCAGATCTTGCCACTTGTTTTGAACTGATATCTTTACCGCCAGCTGTCTGCAGAAACACGCTCAGAACATCTAATGGATACAACATGGACAACATCATGGATAAGTAAATTGCACACTTTCATGTAGCAAATTATACATGATGCGTTTACTGTATGTTTGTGCTAATCTGAAATGTGTCAGGCTTGTTTTGTCATAATGCAACTGGTACTGGAATGAAGCTTCAGCTGTTGACACATAGACATCACGCTCTAATTGATAAGGTTATAGTGTGTGAAGTGCTCTTTTTGGATATTGAGGACATTTTATCAGTAAAAGTCAGGTGCAAACTATTCATGGATAAACTGGGGTTTGGCAAGATAGAGCTTAAGAGTCTCCAATATCTGGAATCACATCTCTGCCCCCATTGGTTTAATGGACTGAATCCTATGGGAGCCCACACTCCTGTGTCACTCTGCTGCACCACTTCTGGCTCAACAAATGCTAAAAATATTACAGTGTAAAGGTGAGTGGACTCCACATTCCCTTCAGAAATTTCAAAGGCTATGATTTATCCTGTAAGTGTGAGAATCTTCTTTTCAGAGCGTGCTTAAGAGCTTGCGGAATCTCATACACCTCGTCAGCCATTTGGTGTAAGTATTAAACCACCACCCCCCTAATAATCTCTATGCTGGGAGATAGGGGCAAAACATAATCAGCTCAGATAACTAGGCTATCACAGAGGTGTAGGCTTCCATATCCATCATTTTTGCGCTACATTTTTAAAAAAGGAACGCTTTTTTCATTAGAAAATTTTCACTTAGCTCATTTGTCTTCATCCTATGGAGGCTGTCAGAGTTATTGCCAAGCAAACAGGATTTCTTTGTTTCCTTATCATTTAATTGATCAGCAGAACGATCTGAAATAATGAATTGTTTCCGAGCAAATTCCTAAATTACAGAGCGCAGCATGTAGTAACAACTTCATTAGCTGGGGCTTGAGGTTTTATCAGAATAAACGTTCATTATAGTGTTAGCTTGCATGTTTCTATCTGTGATAGAAACATTAAAATTAGAGCAATATTTCATCAAAATCAACATTCCTTTACAAGTAATTACAGCTGGATAAATTCCACCCTAGACTGTTTTTACTCTTACTTCTTTGTTTGAGGACTATGTATGAATTAGTCATAAGACCAGTGATCCCCTTGCTGCTAAATAGGTTAGAGGAAAGAATATATAATTATGTATGAGGGAAGATGGGGGTTGTGAGAGACAGCTCTACAGATGAAAAAACAGAATGGCAGATAGCAAGATGTGCAGGGGGATACAATGTAGAGAGAGAGTGTTTATTCTGGATGGGTAGCTGTATAGTTTCAACCTTGGTGGGTGTGCTGTTGAGCACTGCATGGCTGAGCTGAGCTGCAGTGCAACTCGCTGTGTCTCACTCTTGAAACCCTCACCCGCAGAGAGTTCCCCCAACTGTCACATGCCACTGAACCACAGTAAACAACACACACAAACACACACACGCATACACACACACAGCAGAGCCATTTTCATTAACAGAACCACTGGCACACTCAGCCCAGCTGGTCCCTGAGTCGACACTGGAACTGCACATCTGGTGTCATTGCTCTGTTAGAGGGAGGCCATCTGGTTGGATGGAGGGAGGGGGAGACAGGAACAGAGACGGGGAGTCAGAAGAGATTGGGGAGACAAGGAAAACAGGACTCTCATCGATACTGTGCCGTTCATGCATTCACATAAAAAATGGATCTGTTTGTCGGATGTACTGTATACTCTGCGTGCATTAGTCCTCTTCTGAGTAAGAGGATTAGATGTCAAAGTCAGGTTTGCACTCTGAGCATTTGGAACTAATGGCAATGAACAGATAGCATGTTTAATGGCTCTCAGCAAAACACCAGTCTTCTCAACGTGAATAATGCTCCCTCTGTATTGTCCTTTGGCTTCCATGGGGAACTTAATATTACATAATACATAGAAACATTAATAATTCTTAAGTGTTTCAATGTGATGTCGCTGTACATTTTAACTTCCCTGTTCTTCGTGCTGTAACACATTATGTTATTCAGTGTTGCAGTGCCTACCAGTCTGTTTGTATTAGAACACTGGCTGTTGAAGGCATGCCCATATAGAATCCATGCAACGCTCCAATTAACTCTGTTGAGCTGCGTTTATACTTCACTGCAAACTATACAGGCAGAGTTGTGCAGCATTAGATTGTGCATGGTGTTCGACAGTGTGGCAGACATGCTCCCATCTACAGCTGCAAGAATGAAGCCAATAGAAGCAAGATCCAGCCATGAAAAAATCATCTTAAGGCTGATGTAGACTCTACGCAGAGCCCGTGCCGCAGCATACACAAGTGTCCAATGCCGTTGTGAGCATTTGTACTCAAGCGGTGCTGTGTCTGCGTTGCTCTGTTTTTAGACCTCCAAAATGCTAGTTGGTGGTGGGATTTCCATGTTGAGTTTCTGTGAAGTGAGGTCAAGTTTGACTGGTTTAACTAACACACCTAAAACACATATAACACATGCCGATAATAATAATTAATAGCGCCAATATTACTGGCTCTATATATATTTACAACATGCTTATGTCATTAGCATAAGCCCATGACATTTTAGATGGCATAAATAAACTAAGCAGCAAGTAGACTTTTCCTCTAGTCGTGTGTGCCGGGAACAAAAGCAACATTTAACAAAGACAACGTAAAATTTGGCTCCAAAGTTCACAGACTAAACAGTTTCTTTTGCTAGCCAAGTTTTCCCCACAAATACAACATGCTAATGTTATTAGCATAAGCCTATGACATTTTACATGGCATAAATTAACCTAGCACATAGCAGACTTTTCCTCCACTCATATAAAGCTGGGAGCAATGGCAACATTTAACAAAGATAACATTGCAAAATTTGGCTCCATTATACTCAAGGTTCACCTGCAAAACAATTGTCTTATGCTAGACATGCTTTTCCCACATATATAACATGCTAACAATATCAGCATAAGCCTATGACATTTCCAGCGATGTGAATTAGTCTACTTGTGAGCGAACTTTTCCTGTACTCATATAAAGCCCAGAAAAATCACACAAAAGATTTAAAATGCTGTTATTATTTTCACAACTTATTGTTCCTTATCTGTGAATTAAAGTAAGTAAAACTTTCGTTTCCACTGACAGAAATAGTTTTCAGTTCACAAAAATAAACAGGAGGTCTACTATGCCCTTACATGAAGTTAAATTTATGGGGAGGTGCACATCAGTCTGTGGTGCATGCTATGGTGTAGGGTATGCGCCAAATTGTAACAGTTGGATTTAAAACAGAAATATCAACCCTGCTTCAGTCACCCATTAATGCATTGGCATAAGCCCAGAATGAAAAGTGAAGGGCGTTGCAGCGGTTTGTAACCACACAGAGGACAGGTGCATAAGCAGAAAACTACCTCTGCCCTCCTGCTTACATTATTAATGACTCATGATATCCTCTTGTTAATTTTTACTGACCACAGCTTGACCCCAATGCCTATAAAGACATGTGACGCACGTTTAAGTCTCACATTTCTGTCGTTGTGAGGCAAAAAGTCAGAAACCCTTGAATGCACCAGCAGTGATGCACTTATATTTTATATGACGGCACATGTAGCCTTCACGTACACACATGCTTGCAAACTCACCCACACACACACAAAGTGCCTCCTGCCGCCAGTGGCCGACTGAATCATGCTCTTATTAAACCTTGATCGGAATTCGAGCTAGGGCATTATCCACTTACAGTTATTAATGCTGCAGCTCTCTTGGGAGGGCAGAGCAGGCAGTGAGCGAGGGACGTACACCACGCATACATATTCTGCCATAAAGGCTCAATGAGGCAGGATTGTTTACATTACGTGCATGGATTAGGTTAGCATTGTTTCAACGAGTAGAGAAATACTGCTCCTGTTAGGTAAAGAATGCACATTCATTATAAAAACAGATACAAAACGCACCCAGCAGAACGTAATCCTTTAACAGATGCATTATCATCAAACCAATCAGGAAAGTGGTGAGTACCCAGATACGATAACCCTGCACTAGATGCTTGAAGAGACATAACAAAATTGCTCCTAAAATCCTAGCCTCAAGGGAGACAAAGAAATGGAGATTCTCATTTTACTTTTCCAGTATACTTAAACCTCAGCCCCTGTTAATTAGAAATCCAAAGACATTCCTTCTTTTGACAAAGTTAATTAAAAATGTTACCTCCGCTATGAAGAGGTATGTGGAAAGAAACATAAGAGTAAGAGGAGAGGGAATGAGAGGGAAAAGGGAGGGAAATTAATGGAGAGTTCATGTTGCACGTACATCAATGGCAGACAGGAAAGCAATTAGAAGATGTTAAGTGGTTAGCTGATTGAAGGTCTGGTAGTTCTGTGAAAGAAGATGGAGAGGTATAAAAAAAAAACCTAGATTTATGAAACATTCATATATGTTGCCATGTTACGGAACTGAGATGAATTTGCATTGCTTCCAGGCATATGAGCTAAGAGCTGTGTCAAAAAACATGCCAAAGTCACCTTGTACTCTAAATCAGAAACTCCTGCCTTGGCTGTTAGAGAAGTTTTAAAGAAACACGCTTACTGTCGAAATCTTGAGATGTATTTTGGCCATATACCGGTTGAGATGACTCTTCTCTTTGTTGTCCTGCTTTGGATTTGTAGCTTTAATTAAACTTCCTCTAAACTGTATTGTTGTTTATGAGGGAATCTATTTACAATGGAAGACAAAGGGTGACTGGAAACCAATTTAAATGGCTGCCACCTACACAGATGCCTTTTAATTGGATAGGACTAATGATGGTGGTGTTTGTGTTGTGGTTTAAGGAAGAACACATTTCAAGAATACTGCAGTGCACACAAGGGTTATCAGTGTTCACACATTCACAATCATAAAATGGCTGAGTATAGATGAAACTTAGTGGGAACCATGAGCCAATAGGTAGAGGTAAAATGTTATTCTTCCAAGCTTAAGTGCTTCAGTCTCTGTCTGTAGGAGGTATTGCACATCAGATGACAGTGACTTTGTTAGCTAAAACACAGCAGCAACATCCAGGGCTGAAAAATAAAGGGTGGCATTGCCAAAAACTGCACTTCCTTAAATGGCCACTTGAGGCTGGCTCCAGGACCTTTAGGGCTGACCTGCATGCTTCAAAAGTTTCATCATTGCCAAAGTAATCAACATCACAATCAGTATTCACATCGTCCTTTTTGAATATATACATGCATTACCCCAAATATCCCAAACCATTGATTAAATCTATGACAAACTTATTGCCTGCGAAAACCTGCATGATAACAAAGATGCATTGACTGATGTCCTTGTCTCTTATTTGTCTCTCTTCAAATACAAATGCTTTGTCATGCCATTTGTGCACAGAGCTTCCTTTACTGTGTCTATGTGACTAAAACACACTGTGATAAGTGATTAATACCGTGAAACGGTCACAGTTATGTTTAGGCAACAAAACCTTTTGGTAAGGTTTAGAGAAAAGATAATATTGTGTTAAAATAGGTACATTTCTCATGTAAGGCTGTATACGAAGTGTCAAGAGTATTGTCAGTGTGCGAAGATCATACGTAAATTGCGTAACATTACTTTAAAACAACACTTACTTTTGGTTTAACAAGGGACATAAGTGATGCACATTAGCGATGTAGCATTAGCTTTAAATAACACTGACTTCGGGTTTCACACAGGAACTGGTCTCCTGGCTGAAAGTCCAGTTTGGTTTGATCCATCCACATCCCCTATCCAAACCAACAAGGACTTCCTTACTGTTATACTGTACCATATCAGTTGCTCAGCATGAAGTATTGCGGCAAATAGGTGTACATTATTGTTGGTTGAAAGCCTGGTTCATCTCATTGACATTGCTTAAGGGTGCTTTTGGCGTTGGTATCACACGCATGAAAAAGCACACTGGTAATGATAACGGGTGTAAACCCAAGATTTACAAATCATAGGTGTAGCCGCAGCTGTCACTTGTTTAGTGTGTTTTCAGTTCAGGAAAGTGAGTTGTAATGTTTCGTTCACCTCAAAAGTCTTGTTCAGCATTTGGTTGTATTAAAATACCCTTTAAGAAGTTGGATAGTCAGTATTTTGCCAAAGTACAGCTTTAAGCTTGCTTTTTAAAGCAAAAATCAGTATTACCATTAATATTATCGCATTTAATCCAGCTGTAAATGCACTATGCTAACCAAGCTATCAGCTAGCATTAGAATTAGCTTCACCCTCTTATCCAAGGTTGGTCACTTCTGGCCTTAAAAATCCAAGATGTCAACAGTCACAATGCCAAACTCAAGACTCCAAAACTGGAGACCACAAACCAATGGGTAATGTCACAGTGGCTATGTCCATTTTTTATACAATCTTTGGCTAAAACATCTGAATTTCTCTTTAAGTTTGCATTCAAATGTCCTTCCCTCCTGTAGCCTACCAACTAACTTTAGGGTTTCTGCTTTTTAGTAGTTTGTGGTCCTTTCTAATCCTTAATAGTCCTTCCAAGAGACACAGCACCTGTATGTACATCCGCCAAGCCGCATGAATTTTCCACCCAGGGATGGTAATGACACCAGCAATGTCTTACTGCCTGGACAACACAGTGTGATACAAGGGGAGTGGTGGCTGCTGAACACGAGCCAGACCAGCTAGACAGGGGGAGGGGAACGCATGCTGGGAAAGGGAAGCGACAACTGTGGCTGGATCTGGCTTTGATGAGGAGGCATGAGAAGAGGGGAGGCTCAGTCTTCGAGGGAAGCAGGTGTGTGAGGAGGTGATAAGGACGCTGTGGCAGGCACCACACACACACACACACACACACACACACACACACACACACACAAGCATACACACATACATGCAAACAAACAAATATACTCCTGCAAATACCACTTGCTGAAACCGTTCATTCAACTTCAACACTGAATTTAAATGGCATCCCTTCAAATAACTGAGCTTTCACTGGTGCAGTGCCGAACGCTCTCTGTTCCCCGCATCATAAAAGACAGAGAATTATAGTGTAAGTAAAGAAAAAATAAAAAGTGGGATGAAGGAAAAATGGGCTGATTTAAGGAGCTAATATTGTGGTAAACACTGCTTTTCTGGGGGAGAGGACGTGTGTGTTTATTGGTGTCTACTGTAAGTGCTTGCATACATATACTACACACATATACATTAATGTGCGAGAGTTAAAGCATCCCTGGGGAGTGCTTTGTGGCAACGTGTGGTACGGAACAGGAAAAAGTAATTTATGGATAAGATATTTTTTTTGGCTGGCTTATTTCAGAATCCATTAAGATTAATTAAGTGTTGCTAAATGTGGTGCTATAGAGTTCAGATTTCGCAGATGCATTCTAATCATTAGCTCACAGTTTATTCAGCCAGCTTAACAGCTGCTAATAGCCTGAGCGAAGCCAGACCAGAGTGTTCTAATGGTTGGAGAACAGCAAGTACGGCTATTGGACTGTTGGATAGTGAATTAGTGATTGAGAACGTCTATTGCAGCGTTAATGTATGAACCGTGGTGTGTGGATGTAAATCTAAAGCATACACACATCAACATGGCGTGCACCTGTCTATGCTTGTTAATCAAAGGCAGGGAGAGAGTAAGTGAGACAGAAAGGAGGCAATTAGACACTCTGTCATCAAATATTTGATTTGTTTGGCAGGAAGAGTGCATTAAACAGCGAAGGAGACACAGCCAAGCACGCTCAGCCTACTTCATACCCACTGTTGTTTCAGATAGACTTTCCACAAGCAATTAGCTCCAATCAGGGATTAATTGAGCTAACACAGAAGGAGAAGGGTGGTTTTGGAATTGTTCTGCTTTAGCATTCGCCCTAAGTCCAATTAAAACATCATTTCATTGATTGTCTGTCTGTTCACTATAGCTGTGCATGCATTTGTCAGCACATGTGTGTATATGTGTGTATGTTTGCATGAGTGCCTCTAATCTCTTTCATCACTCTACACTTTCATGGAAGCTGAAAGAACAGAACTGAGGACTGTGTAATATCGTGGAAAGCCTCAGAACAAGTGAGTAGGTGGACCTTGAGTTGAGATTGTGATGGCAACTCTCTTTTTCATGGTGAGGAATTTTAATAAGGTCATGTTTGCAGCTCTACACACAGTGGTTTGTCTTTTTTTACTGTTAATTTAATTTATTATGTGTGGTGTCTGTACTGTACTGATTGATATCTGCTCTTGGGACCAATTAAGGCTACACACAAAACAATAATAACAAAATGGATACAAGTGGGTTTAAGTAAGTAAAGTAACACTGGCATCAAAGTTTCCTCAGGCAAGGCATTTCTTGAGGGATGCTGATGGCAAAGACCCAGGGCTGTAATCACCTATTTAACATTGTGGGGGACCATTTTCAGTCGAAAACTTCTGCGACTCAACCCTCCAAGGGAGTCTGGGAGGAACCTCCCCCAGGAGAAGAGCATTTTGAAACACAAATCTTAGATTAGGGTTTTGATTGCTGAGTGCTGTCTTACGTAAGAATACGACTGAGAGCCGCACAGGAAAAGTGCACACACTCTGACTTTTTCATAACTTTTAAAAAAATGTCACATTATACTACGTCTCATGGAAATGACGTTTACGTACACCTAATTTGAAACAGCAAATATGTTTTCAGGGAAACATCATGTCGAGCAAATTATGTGTTCTTTTCACATAATAATAAACAGATCTTGCAAGTTGTAAAAATGGTGATACTGAATGTTTCTGAAAACGTATTTCAGTTGTTTTCCACCCAAATAGGCAATCTTGCAATACAGTATTTACTCCTAGTGACTACAGCATGATCCTGCCCTAAACTTAACCAAAGTGCTTTTGTTGCCTAAACCTTAAACAGGAGTCTAAACGCAACCCTGAGGTTCTGGTGTCACAATCCTGCTCTCTGTACACCCACCATCCTCATCCTCCCCATTCACTTCCATTCAAAGCCTAAGTGGTACAGGAATGATAGAAAAGATTGTCTCTGAAGCAGCACATTTTCACTCTGACCTCAACACGTATTGATGTTTGGCCCCTCGCCGTTAAACTATAATGGCGACTGGGCACGTATCATGCCAACGTTCAAGGACCCCTTTCTTCGTCAATGTCTGACACTGGAAGTCACTGCCCAAACACTGCATTTTGACGACTTCAGAGTGAGACCAGGTTGTCTGAACATAATCAAGGCAGCAATTATTTTGTCACAACAAGGTAATTAAGTAACTTGTTTAGTAACATACAAACATAATTTCTAGGAGACAGCATTGACTATACTTTGACTTTTTTATGACCTTTTTAATCGACAGTAATATAGCCTACATAACAGTCACATTACATTCAAGTTTTCCACATTTTAATAAATTTGAAAGTAATGAAATAGAAAGACAGTACAATGTTTGACATTGATTCTACCTACCCACAGCAGTCAGGCTTTTGCTGGGGTGCAGCAACACCACTTGCACAAACCACATGCAGAACTGCTGCATCAGTACCAGTAATAATAATATGGCAATTTGTTAAGTTCTAAATGTTTGGGGGACATGTACCCCCAATACATATTATACTGTAATTACTGCCTTACAGCAAAGACCCGATCACCTCTGATCTTTGAATCAGCCTTCAGAATGGATAAGAGAGCTGTGCCTGATGATAAGAGACTGCTTTGATAAGATGTTCTAATCTGAGAGGTAGCTCCTACTCTGATCTAAAAAAGCCTTTATAACTATTAATAAAACCAGGTCAGGCATTTCACCACACAATGAGCAAGGACATAAATTATCTTAACAGTCTAGTCTTCTGCATTGGAGATAATGAATTCAAACATGCCCACTCATAAGTTAAAGTAAATTTGTCGAGAGATAAGATTTTGGTTATTTATAATAGTCCCTTGTACTGAGCCTGGGCAAGATTATAAATGAATCCATTTTAAGCACAGAACTAAATATTTACAAACTTTTCTCTTTTCATCGAAGTTAAGTCTTGTGATGAAAAAAGCTAATATAGTAAATACTTAATGAAAACATGAATTAATTCCATAAAATATGCAAAGCAGACACAATAAATGTCCATGTTTGATGATGAAAAACATCCCGTGTGGATGACTGCACAAGGATAGACTTGTGTGGCACAGAAGCTGGTTATCTGAGGCGATCTGATCCAAGCTGGGAGAGAGGTGCACTTGTACAAACTTTTACCCTGAACTGCAAATTATATGAAATTAGTACTGTGTGTGCCACTTAAGCCATCTTCTTTTGGACATTTTGAGGTTTTTAAACTAGTCATGTCAATTCATCAGTTGGCTATTACTATGGTATGTTTTGTGTTTTAATGTAATATTTCTTTAATAATGGGGATCCGTGCGTCGTGATTGTCTGCTGGATTATCATTGTTTTGGACAGACGAGTGGGCGAAGTCAGTAATCAGGCTGGCTCGGGGATGTATTAAGCAGTAAACAAAGGACTTTAAATTGCCACTTTCAGTTGTGTCTTAAACGAAAGTCAAAATTTAGTATGGAGGGTGACCATTATAAAGAATAGTCCCAACTTATCAGATGACGTCTGTACTATCTGGAGCTTGGATGGATTGTGACTGAAACTGAATCTATTTTTCCACATGAACAAAAGGTACAAAACATAACAGCATGCCTGCTGTGGCTACACAGACTCCTGTCTCCCTACATCACCATCCTATATAGAAACAGATAAATCATTATGTATTAAAAAGTCCTGTAATAATGTAGATATCTTGACTATTATGAATATGACTATTTTCTTCTATTAGACCAAAAGCTAATTTTTCCATTTCAACGTACAGTTAGGTAGCTGTGTTGGCTCAGAGTGATTTAACAATGATGGAATCCTCTGTAACCACAGCAACTAAAAACTCTTGTATTTTGATGACCCACAGTAATGAAAATAAGGACTTTTTATTTTTCTATTTAAAGGGCTTCTATTTGCCCTGACGTATAGTGAGAGAACCACACACTTAGCAAGATTTGTCTATAATGTTATTTTGGCTAGCAGAGGATTTCCCAATGACGCAAAAATACACTTTACTGTCTATACGTGGAAATGTTGCCTCAGACAAGTGACTGAACATAAAAGCTTCAAGATCCACAACCATTTTCTCACAGATAAAACAGAGATATTGTAGATTTCCCTCCCCTCCCTTTAACTATTGGCATTTTCACCACAAAATGAGCACTTCAATCCGCACAAACAGTGCTTTTTTGGCTTAGCAAATTACACGAATGGAGTCATTTTGATAATCTTCTCATCCATTTTCACTTAAGTGGCGCACCTAAAAATACAAATTAATTATGTTAAAAGCCCCCCAAAAATGGTGTGTGTGTGTGTGTTCTTTCTATGTAATAAACAAGAAAAAAAACAGACTCTTAATTTGAAAAATACTACAAAGCCTGACTGCTTACACGTCTTATATTATTCAAACAAGCTCAAGCGGACTGTCTCAAAGTTTAATAAGTATGATTGCAAATGCTTCAGCTGCTCCAGCAACAATCAAAAGAGGCATTTCATTCCAACTCAACAGAGATGGCAGGTCAAGTGTTAGCACCTTAATTGTCTTCGATTGAGAGGGAACACGTTTGATATCCAAAACACTTACATCTACTTTTTCCTACCTAATTGTCCTTGAGCAGCTTTCACACACAAGGATAAAGTCCACATTTTCAGAAACAAGAGGGTCTATATATTTAATTCATTCTTTCATCCTCGGTTCATCACAATAAATCAATTGGCACAATTTAAAGGAATCTGAAGTCTATTGTGTCAAGCAAGAACTGTATAACTGCCTCTTCTTAAGTCCTGCCCCTTTTCTCTCTGTGCTCCAGTAAAGGTGAGCAAGCCTGGAACCTTGTTTAACTTGCCCCTTAATTGTTACATTTAGATATGCTATGTGCTAGGCTCATCTATTTTGAAAAGAAAACCAAATTCTGAAGACGGTTAAATGATGTGTCTGTGTGACAGTCTTCAGAAACACACTACATTGTACATAGCTGCATCTAAAGTTAGCTAGTGTTAAGAAAACGCTAGCCAACTTGTTAACTAATGTATAGCTACATCAAGAGCAGTTAGCCCAATGTCACATCACCAGTGTCAGCTAGGTTTGCTCCTTCCTGAAAAAACAGATAGGCTGGATGCTGCCAGATTTTTAAGATAATATGAAAGGCCAATTGTTAGCCAGAAAAGATAAACATTTTTTTTTTGATTAACACAAACTGACATAATATATCACAAAATACCAGTAAATACCACATTTATGAATTTTTAAACTTTTATGAAAGGCGGTTGCTAAGGACTGGCTAAATAAGAGTACAGAATGGCCTCACACCAAACACAGCCTCACAGCCTTGTTGTGGTAGAAATGTTAAATCATGTGACCATAGTGTATTTTGTTTATAGCCTAATGTTAACTTTTTACTCAGAGATTGCATTTTGGCTTCAGAACTCATAAAAGTGGTGTTTATTTGTGAAAATTATCTTGCTGAACCAAATGTGTAAGTCAAATGTTTGTTTGCCACAGAGCTTATTTTCTGCAATGATCCAAAATCCACTGGAAAAAATCCCACTGGCTTTTTGACGATGGAACCAGGGCAAAGCTAACTTCTGCGTCGGCCTACAGAAAAACATCATCCTTGAAGCCTCTGGCATTCCATTGTGAATATGCCCTTCAGTTGTTAACTGGAGTCCTTGCTGCTGGTTTCTTGAATGGCTACACAGCTAACTGAAACAGATGTGGTACACCATGTTTCTCTTTGACAAGCTTATCCGACCTAGCAACACTAATTAAGGGGGGCAACTTTGGAGTGAACAGTAATAAATGGTACATTTGAATTAAGTTACACCAGGTTTGGACAGTTACAATAATACCGTCATATACTGTTTACCATGGTGAAATTTCAGGAAGGTAGGAAGGTATATAAAAAGTAGATACCGCCCAAGCCTAATCTGAATGTACATCAGCTCCAGCAGTAACAGTGAGTGAAAGAGGCAAAAAAATGACTGTCACCCTTTTGTCATTGGTATTTGTGTAAGGTCTTGATCACAATTATAGCCTAGGGCAAGGCTAAAAGAACACCACCCACCATAAATTGCTTCATGTGTTACCTACGGAAGCGTCTGTTATCCAACAGGCAGAGGATGCGGGTAGGCAATACAAACCACCAACCTGATTGTTTCAGGGGCTTCATGACCCCTCATGACTACCGCTTCCCCACAAAACATCCATCACGGGAAATGATGAGGTGTATGTTTGTCTCTACTTTATATGCATTTCTGCACACTCTGACAGAAAGCTGTCAGCTGTGGCGCTGGAGTGATTTTCCACTGGCATCCATGGAGAAAATCCTGGTTGGATTCAGAGCTGCCTGGCTTTTCTGATGTGTAAGAGTGCTGGAGACAGGCCTAGCAGGTTTAAGCAGATTAATTAGGGTGTAGCAAAGACTGTGAAGAAATCTCTCTTCCATAGATGTTATATCCACTGACACAGCTTTGCATACCGACAAAGTCCCTGAAATGTGCACACTACCCCCCGCATCTCGCTCTAACTCTCACAGACGCACGCACATATACTGCACACACACGGGAGACACTGTTGAAGGGCAAAAAGTCTGCCATGGCCCCCACTCATCCTCCCTCTCTCCAGGGTTAGTCCAATATCCATACCCCCTCCCTCTTTCCCTGAATGTGTTTTTCTTCCCTGTTTTCCTCTAACTCTGCTTTTGCTTAGAACACATTTCCCCTTGTTAGCACACCTGCAAGGAAAATGCTATTCTATTAGGGATGATTTTCACTTCCTGTCTCTTCATTGGAAAACATGGTGTTCATGAAAACATGGTTGCCCATGAGGTGCACAAAACAAAAACATCCAATATGAGAAAGAAAACTGACAAACAAGGGATTAGCAGCTGTGAAAGTGGTGCGGTTTAAAATTCAAAATTGATGCACAGCACCAGTAACGATGGAAGTTGCTTCTTTAAGTAGCAGACTGGGCTTTGCACGAGAGATATGCAAAGTGAAAATGAACCCATCCAAACTGAAACCAAAATTTGTTATTCCTTCTCCACTTTCTGTGAACACCCATTATCTTTTATCTTATCTCACCGCACTGATTGATATTGAAGAGAAGACAAGGGCAGAAAATAGAAGCAACTCCCCCCCCCACCCCTCCACTGCCCCACCCTGAATCCTCATCATCATCATCATTTTCATCATTACATGAAATATGACCGAGAGCATAATCCCACAATGCCGTGCAAATGTCGACGTGAGTTAGCATCAAGAAGACACAAGAGATATGCATGCATCATCTGGCCAGGAGAACATCACTTGTGGGGAGACTGCCAGAGGCCCTAAGGAGGAGAAGCGGGGAGGAGAGGAGGGAGGGGTGGGGGGAGTGAAGAGGGGAGAATGAAAGAGAATAGTAGAGGGAGAGGAGAAGAGGGTGCAGAACAACAGAGGGGAATTGAGAGGGAAGTGAAAAGAAAATGAGGTTCAATATTAGGGAGGAAAAAGGATGAAATGAGTGGGATATTCACCACAGCACAGGCAGGGAAATAATACAGAGGCAATCAGAGAAAATGGAGGCATAATATCCCGGCGCTGCATAATCTCCACAGATTCAATCGTAATGCATAATCTCTACAGGTTCAACAATACACCATGTGCCCTAATTCCGAGCCAATTACAAAGTGTGTCATTTGCTTGGTTTGCATGTGTACACTACTGTACGTGGGTATGGATTTGACTGGGAGGAGCTTGTATGTGGATTTTTGGAGGTGGGTGTCTTCTGAAGGTTTTGCAGACAGCTGGGGTCCCCATGCATGCAGCATCCCTCCCCTTTTGCCATCTATATTTTCTAATGCCCTTCACTGACCAGATTAAAGCCCAAATGACAAACGCACAAAGGCTGGAAACATCTGTTCTGGAACACACTGTCCATCCCTCCCCATGCTGAGCTCTGTTGGTCACTCCTCAGTTCCAGTCCCCATGCGGACAACATCTGCAGCAATGGACTAGTGCACATTAACTACTGGAGCATGAGACCAAGCTAACCCAGTAACCATGAGCGAATCATCCTTTAAACAGGAACACAAGTGCTTTATAAAACTGCCTTCCACACTGTTACCTTCTGTAGGATTAAATGCATATTACCAGTATTCATTAAAATAAAACAGCTGCTGTGGTAACACTTAAAGCATAGTCAAATTTTTTACACTAGCCAGAGCAGTGTTTAGATCCTGCTCCTATGATATATATGAATTTGGGCTGAATATTGGAGTCGTCTTGTGCCATCTTTTCCTCCCCGTGTACTCAGCCGAGGGTATAGAGTGTTGCTGCAAGGAAAAGGTAAAAAGAGGAAAGTGTTGTGGCTACTACAATCTACCAAATGCTGCTACTGGCAACATCCACTTACCCTCATTGTGTCTGCTTCACATTTACACTCATTTTCAGCCTACAATAACCATTTTCCTGCAGTATATAGCAGCCACACCAGTCTCTTGTGAGACTAAAAACAAGCTTGTGAGTCTTGGGCTAAAAAAAAAATTCATTTCTACAACAAATGCAATTACATGCTATGCCATCCTTTATTGTGAACTAGTGTAACGTGTCTTCGAGTATGAAGTTAAGCCAGTATAGGCCCTGTAGCTCACAGCATGTGCTTCCTATCACTTTTAATTCTGATAAGGGATTTTTACAGCTGCGGTGAAGGCTTAAGAGTCCTCAAAGCATACAGAAAATGGAGCATAGAAGCAGTGCACAAAATACCATGAGGTGAAAGGCAACCTAGAAACTACATTGGTTGTAAATTCTACAAAAAAAAAACAAAACAAAAAAACAGTAAATATCTAGGTCTGAGATCACCAGGTCTGTGGGTGGAGGGACTGAAGGACACCAAATGACATGAGGGAGGGGAGTGGTAAGTGCATATGTGCTTATTGAGAAGAATGTGAAATCAGAAGAGGCCGATGCATTTTTTATCCCAACGTGTCAAAAAGGACCCCTTTGTCAGTGGACCTACACGTCAAAATATGATGTGCTAGGTACCATCCTGTGTCAGTTTTGGATGTTCAGGGACACATGTCAATTGATGCTTGTGACATGTATCATGTCTTTACAAAATATGCATCAGTTTTTACGGAAAATGTGTTTCTGCTCATTGAAAGCATACAAATAAACTTACATACAACACTGCTAAAGCACTTCGTCTTTAGGTTAACTTCCTTAAGTACGTAATAAAAGTCAATGGTTAGGTTTAGAAAAAAACATCATGGTTTGGCTTAAAAAAAGTATAGCTGTTAATGCAATGTCACGTGATATATGTCTCGTTATATACTTCACTAGCATAGCATGCTACATATACTAGCACACCACATTGCTTTTACAATAACTTGATTGACTTTTGGTTTCCCACAGGACATGAACAGTGGGCTCCCGGGTGAAAGTCTTGGGTCTGTTTGACCCATCCCCTTCCTCTCTCGCTCTCCCTATGCCGACTCGCTGACATTCTCACTCTTTATACTACAGTTGTTGCCCAATACCCAGTGCATATACTGCTGCTGAGGAGTTGGGAGTGAGAACAGGCTGATAAGGCGTCTGATCTGAGATCCACTAACAAAATGGTAGTATTTCATGAATTGGGTTGTAGCCCACTGCATCAGAAACAGGCGCCTCCCAGTGCATATCATGCCGCAGCAAAGGGTGCCTCTGTGCGTCGGTGTCCAAGTTGGGTATGAGAATGGGCTGAAAGGGCAGAACAACAGTATGCACATAAATAAAAAATGAAAACAGACCATTTGGTAGAGAGGAAAGATATTGCAGGATGCAGTTCAGGATGGTTCGCAGCTCAGATGCAGCACTTAGACCCTGGTACACTGGCTCTGAATCTGTTATGCGCGCCACCTATCTGCCCTTGCAACACCAACAGTAACTTTTACTTCACACAAAAAGATGTAAGGTGTGGATGGGATCGTATTTGCTGCCTTGTTGCAATTACATCCCGTGCAACAGTGGAGAATGAATTGACACACATTGGGGTGCAGCACTCACTGGTTTAAAAGGCAGTGACAAGCCAAAGAGTGGTGCTCACTTTGTCTTGTGTAGAGCTTTTTTTTTTTGCTTTTTTTTTATAAACCAACCTAACCCAGGTAAAAAGCATGCAGAAACACTCGAGTGTGTGGAGGGGTTGCATAAAAGAAAGACACTACATTCAGTGAATTTCATAAATTAATCAAGCTTCCGGATATTCCCTTTCCTTTTTACTCACTGAGGTGCATAGAGGGGAAGTCTGATGTCATCTTTTTTTTTTTTTTTTTTTTAATGCTGCCCCGGCCCTGGCACTCTCCACTTTTTGTGAATCGGAGGATACGATGGATGGAGTTGTTGACAATTTCTGGGCAAACTGATGTGATGGAGGTGAATGAATGGGCGAGCGGAAGTCTGGAAGGTGACACTTAGCAGATATAACAGTGCTTTGGCCTAGATTGGTGGAATGTTGGGTAGACCCTATGAATAATGAACCAACTAGAGTCCCTCTTGCTGGCTGGTGATTTTCTTCACTCTCATCACCCCCGCCAGACTGAAGACCACTGAAGGGAGTGGATAAGCGTACTCAAATTAGTGGCATTAAACCATGAAAGGACAAGATATTTCAACACAATGACTAGCTTCCATGCGTAGTTAACAGACCAGAAAAGAGAAAAGATATTACATTATAATACTACTACTTGTGATTGTGCCAGTGTTTTGTTTATTTCCTTAGTAACAAATGTGCCTGAAGATGCCCTCGCACCCGCATACTAAGGCAAGCCTTTATGCAGAGATTGCACATCAATCACTGCACAGCAACAATTATAAACCATTATCATTTTGCTGAGAGACACATGACTTAGCTTTGTCACACTCAGATGCACACAATCACACACACGAGGCACTCATGACACGCATACATTTAGTAGTACATGGGCATGTTAGTTGTCAGTTTGAATATTAGTAATTTTATTTAACTTTTTTTTGTTTGTTTGTTTGTTTTACCATAATCCCCTTCTGTTCATCCTAACATTTAAGGCTGGGTATCTGTGAGCTGTAAGCTACTTGATACCCTTAAGGTGACAACTCAAATAACTCAGTACTGAGTCATATCAGAATGTCTCCAGTCAAACAATAGTTGCTTCTGATCCTTTTTGCGCTGGTGGTCTGATCCCAGGCCATACTGACTACCCACCGGATCAAACTTTTTGTTGCTGACATTGAAATGACATTGAAGACATTCATGGAGACAACTAAGAATTCTCATTCTTTTTGAACAGGTTTCATCACCTTGACTACATTCAACTAAAAGTCGCCTGTTAACAGGGTCGCTCCTTAATCCGAAACAATGGTTAGCACGAGCTAACACAGTAGCAGCAGCTAACATACAACACCGAGCTCCAACAAACACACACCAACACCAAAAATGGTTAAACCCCTTAATAACTATTGGGTAACATTAGTGTGAGTGATGCTAGTTAGCCCTGTCATTGTGTGTGGCTAGGCAGACTCTCACAACTGTACCCATACAGTCTGTGGTGTGGTGAATTCGACCGTGGTGTATTGACAGAGTTGGTAGTTCAGCATCCCGCGGGGCCACCCAACTGTTCAGAAGTATGGTTGCTAATGTTAAACACCACTCCATTCATATGATAGGGGTTAACTGAAGTACTCTCTTGGTATTGATATCACTTTAAGAGTGGTAGTATTGGTGCTGGTATGGTCATTTTTTAAACGATACCCTGTGCTACCAATATTGATAACTGACTTTATACAGTGGTGGTAAAACATGGCTGAATGTGGCAGAAAACAGAAAGCTACACCCAGCTGCAGCTTCAATAGGTGACAGCAGCAATAAGTTACAGCTGTATCTGTAATCGTGTGAAGGCCTCATTCAAGGTCTGCTAATGGAGTAGCTAAAGCCAGCGCCAACTCATCTAAAAGGAGATGTATAGCCATATTTCAAATTCAAATGTTGAAACAGGACTGCATTAAATTATAGCCAATAATGTACTGTGTATGGCATCACAATATATTACCTTGAAAGGTAGACAGCAGCGTGTAATGAATCATTTTGTGATCTGTCATATTGAAAATGGATCATGTGGTATGGTCTTGCCAAGTCCTAGCCCAAACATGTACACACAAAATAAAATGATCCTATGTTTCTGTATAGCATGGGTGAATGGAAATCTATCAGGTATGCGTCTTACAGAGGGGATAACCTTAATTATTTTATTGGCTGTATTTATGAGAAATATCTTGATGCATTTTTACCACACAGTCTTCCCTAGGACTAGTGCAACTTAAACATTAAAACTTGAGGCTACTCTGACAGTAAACATATTTTTTTCCTCACTGTATGAGGAGCTTTGTCCGTCAGATAAGGATGGAGTAGCTGGCAGTTGCGCCCTTCCACACTGTTTTGCTGGAGGAATTTCAATCTGTGGGCAGGACACCTCAGGCAGACAGGAATATTTGGTTTATTCATAACAGAGATCCTCACTCACAGGCTATGACAGGTGCATGGGAGCAGCTTGACCCAATATGACCTTTACCAGAGTTTAGCCGATGACTTCCTGAACACAATCACTGTTATACTAATGGATGGCACTGACTGCTGCTTCACTAGATTGGACTCTACAGTGAATATAGCCTATGTCCCCTTAAAGGTTGCATATTGTAAAAAGTCAAATTTCATTGCCCTTTTTTATCATAAAGCAGGTATAGGTGCCATATAAATACTGTAAAAATATCAATTCGCTCAATCCACAAAGAAATGCACACAATCTGTATTCAATAACTGTGCCTTTAAGTGAGTTGTGATGTCACAACTATACTCCATAAAGGTAGAAACTACTGCTGCAGTGCCATTACAGTCATGGCTGATGGTCCAGAGACGGCAAGACTTCAGATGTGGGAGACCCAAAAAACACTGTCCAATCAGAGCAGACTGGGCATATCCTCAGGGGGTTCTTAAAGAGACAGGTGCTAAAATGGAGCGTTTGAGAAAAAAAAGGGGGAATACAGGTGTTTTCAAGCAGACAGTATGAGAAAATGTATGTATATTTTAACATTAAAGCATGTAAACATGTTCTAGCAGAAACCCAAAATACAAGTATGAATCTGAAAATGAGCAAAATATGGGGCCTTTAAGGAATTCCAATAATGGCCATAAACTTGATTATGCATTTAATAAAACAGCATATTCAGGATGTTAAACCATTTATATAAGGGCAAATGAAAAATCAAATCAACTGAGCGCAACATTGAGCCAAACGATAGAATTTAATCATAGTTTTTGCTTCAATAGACTATTTTTTTTTAGTCAGCACTCTAGTTTTTTACATGGAGAAATGCTGATTACCAAATATCTTTTGTTACAATTTCCCTTGACAAAATCATTACTGCCTCTTGATGGAGGAAGAGATGTAATGGTGAGTTGGTGTTTTATTGAAATTGAAATTCAATATGCACATTACTTGAGGGGGAGACGCTGATTAAGTAGAATTATTGTAGAGAGATATGAGAAGTGGTAGTGCCAACTCGAGACGATTTAAATTAAAGCCAAATTCAAATTAACTGAAGCTGCCTATTGCCAAAGCATAACCACATATTTTAATTGAAGTCAGATAAGATTCAAGAGAATGACATGACCACCAAAAAGCATTTACCTGAGTACAATAGACACTCAGTTAGGGGCCACTTTATTAGGTACACCTGTCAGTCCAATGCAATACATCACAACAGGCTTGCCATATTTACAAAGCTCATAATGTTTTTGCTTACAATGTAGAAATTATATTATTGAGGTCATAGTTGAAGGTGGTGGTGTACTGGACTAAATTCTAGTAAGATGTGTTTCTAATTTTTGATCTGTCCTATTCACACATAAATGCTATCACTGACTATGACCTTAAAGCTAAAATACATAATGTAATTACCATCTTCATGACAATATGAACAAAAACCGAAGAAAACAGGCATTGTACAAGTAGACTTTATGATAGGCGATGATTATATTGTATTGCACTGGACTGTACAGATGTAGCTAATAAAGTTGCCACTGAGTGTTTATGTAAAACCATTTCGAAATACACATATGAAAATAAATTCATTACAACAACACTAATTGACTCTAAAATGTAATATGTTGAGTTGTATTCTGAATGTACGCATACATACTGCTGCTTCTTAAGAGAATTAGAGAGCTACATTCAACACAGTAAATCCAGTTAGTATGCCTCTTCACACCAGGCATATGTTTCTTCCAACCAACTGTAAGAAAGTGCACCAGAGCTCTTAAAGGTGTTTGCATGGTCCAATTAACACCAGATGCTAGCCCTTAGCTAACTTACCGAACCTCATAATGCACAGACCTCCAAGGAGTGAGCATGGTCCAGTTAGCACCAGATGCTAGCCCCTTATCTCACTGTCTTCAGCCAAAAAATATGCATAAATTAGTTCCACTTGCCTGCTCTGGCCACCTCTAGATTTGCACTGTTATAAGCACAAGACCACCTTTAACAGAGCAAAATAAATCTCATCTATATTGTTCCAAAGCTGTATGAAACCAACTGGTTTGTTTTATTATTGTTTTATACTGAAACAAAGACCAAATAACAACTGATGAGGCAAGCTAAGCCATTCAAATGCTTGTATGGTCATTTCATCAGCCACATTACAGGCAAATATGCTATTACAACCAACCTCTACTCTGGACAGCAATTACAGCAAGAATGCACAAAATGCAAATAGTCCATTGGGGTTCTACTGAAGTACTCTAAACGGATTGAGAACACAGATGGTAATGAACTGTACATCATCACTGTATGTTCATCTGACCTGATCAAACCATTGCACTAGGACCACAACTCCAACCTTCCTAACATTTTCAGCTATTTCCAGCAAACAGCTTAATGAATAAGTGGATAAAGAAAGATAATAGAATAGTGAGAAAAGTAAGATAAATTCAACAAATTACCTAACTTTACTGTAAAACAGCCTTTTAAAACAGGGGGGGAAACACTTACAATAGCAGGATATCCAAAAAAGATGATATCTAGTCTCATATCACAATATAATAAAGATAAATATTGATATATTGCCCAGTCCTACTATGAATACAACATGCTAATGTGGAGAAAATGGAGGTCTTATAACTGTATTACTTTGTCAAATCATGGAGTCCCACTGTTTTCAGCACTGGACGGTACATTTTTTTATTAATTTTAAAGGGTTTATGGGCATTTTGTGCATTTTTGAATGTGTTTTGTGTGACTCTAAACGAGGGCTCTAAGGGCCCTGAGTTGGAAAAAGTTCAACTGCAGCTTTTTCTCTGCCGCCTAATTGAGAGAGCTCAGGGGGTGTCCTTCTCTACCACTGTCAACAGCAGAAAAGGAGAAAAAGGCTAGTAGTGCTTATTACTGACCACCCGGAGCTACAGTATCTGATTAAACGGACAAAACATGCCACGACATAAACAACACACATCAGGCTAAAAGGAACATTAGTGAGGCACTTGAACCTTCGGGTAAATTTTTAGATTTGAGTTTCAGTTACTGCTGTGTTTCCGATTGCCTTAACATCACTGCTGTATACAGTTATGTGTAGCTCGCTGGCACACAAGACACTGATAGCGGATTATGTGCTGCCCAGCAACAGCAAGATGCCACCACTGCAAAAAATGCCCACGGTGTGGTAAGGATCGGAAACACAGGGTGGAAAATCATTTTTTCCAGTGTGATCATCGCCTTAGGCTTTTAAAGAATTACACTCCTGTATTGCAGGTATATTGACAGCTTTACAAATCTTAGTTGTTGAATGATTTCTCTTTTACCAAAATCCAACTCGATACTCATTTGAAACATAAAAAATGACGTTCATCCCAAATACCCTTTCCATTTGTATTCTTCACCTAGTCAAGAATTCAAGCTTCTTTGGAGTATGTGAAGCCCACACTCTAGCAGATGTCACAATTATAAATCTTGAAAGAAAGATAGTAGTTTAATGACAACATCTCTAAGATTGCACTGTTTTGGCTTAACAGGTTAACTTTTGCACTACCTTGTGTCACACACGGTACCACCATTATTCAGCTTTTAGTAAAACAGCAAGGTTTTTTTTCCATAGAAACAGGATAAGAGTAGAGCTATCATTACCATTCAAATCAACATAGCAGTATGATCAGAGCAGTGGCCATTTTGATGTGCAACGTTGCCAATGCAACCGTTGTAGTGGGTTAACTTCTGTATAAACTTACGTATAAAGAACTCGACTTGCAGCAAGTTGAGGTTAGGTTTTGCAGTCAACCAAAGAAGCAGCACAGAAGTACCAACATGGAGAGGCATTTTTTGTCCACTGTCGTCGTTGCCTAGCTGCTAAAGAGGAATTTAGGTTTGCTGGATTCCTGTTACAGCATCACCTACAGAGAAAAGTAACTCGTCAGAGTACTTTCACATTACCACATGCCTGTAGCTTCAGCTGGAAGATGTATTTGAGCAGAGACTTCACTACCTTTGAATATATCTAATTAACAAAATAAACCCGCAAAGGGAAAGAAAATATTCTTATACCTTGTTCCTTATTAAGCCAAAAAAAAAAAAAAAAAAAATACAACTGTAAACCAATCCCAGTTTCTCTCTTTCACCAAACTAACACTATCCTAATTGCAATAACTCACTGTAAAACACACTTTATTCAAATTCGTCAGATACAAAATAAAACTCACCAAAACCATCTTGGTTAACGTTAGACTTTCCATTTTTCCAACAATAACTAACTCTGGTTAGGTCAAAATAAACACAGTATGAGATCGCTGCTTGTTCTCGTGATATTTCGGCCGCGCTTTGGAAAGCAGAGCTAAATGGTAAACAAACATGGCACCACACCGGTAAGGTAAGACAACACGTTTACATGTCGTTTTCTATATGTTCTCTGACATTCATCCTAACGATATGAGGCGGTCTTTGTGGAAAAAAAGCTTGTTTAGTGGACTAACTTTACACTTGAAGGTTGCCCGTTCACTTACGTTTTAACAGGTCTGACGCTACTATGCTCCCCGGCTGTATCTAGGCTAATGGCTAACATGCTAACTATTATTTTTATGTCACTAGTCACTTGAAACAAATTTAGGACGATATAGTCTGAGTGGGTGGAAGTTCGCTGCATAGATCAGCCTCTCATTGGGCGGAACGAGCCACCCGCTGAAGTCCTGCGGTTGTGTAGCAGTTTTCAACCGTTTTCAACATGTCCTTTACTAACTTTTGCGGTGTTTGATCTTGCGGGGATGTAGCCATTTTTCTGCCATGGTTCACGTCCTGTAGGCGACATTTTTATGGGCGCGTCACACCAAAACCTGTTTCCCCCCCGGCAATATTGTTGCAAGCGCACCGTTGCTGTGGCACCGCCCAGAACGATTGTGATTGGTTGAAAGAAATACAAGCAGCCGGGGCGTCGGTGGCTTAGTGGTAGAGCAGGCGCCCCATGTACAAGGCTGTTGCCGTAGCGGCCCGGGCTCGAATCCAGCCTGTGGCGCTTTGCTGCATGTCATCCCCTTTCACGCTAACCTGTCCTGTCCATTAAAGGCAAAATGGCCCAAAAAATATCTTAAAAAAAAAAAAAAAGAAACACAAACAGCCGGGGCGTTTTTTTCTCCAATCCTAAAGTGAGAGTCGGCCCAGCCAGACCTTTCTTTTCTTGAGAAAGGTCTGGTGAGCGAGACTAAGGACGATAGGAGATAGGTTGAAATAAACCAAAATTTCCCTTTAATTGGGCGAGTTAGTTTTGGAAATACACTGATCTACACGCTGTTCACCCTGTCTCTCTCTTTTTACCTTTCAGCGGTTCACTGAGCAGCAGCTCTCACTGGTTCTTCTGAAGCAGCTACAGTAATGTTACAGTAACATCATGTTTAAACAAACATGCAATTATTGGCAACAAAAGAAACTATGAAATATGATATTATTTGAAAGTAATGAGTTGATTATTTGAAAAGCAAACTAAATAACTGATTACTCTAATTGTACAACACATTACTCATAACAACAAAAAAGTCATCTGAGTACTTTGTAATGCATTATAAATATATGTACTGCGCAAAGGTATTGATAACTTGTATGGCAGGAATAGGCCAAAATGTAGTACTCAAACTACTGAGTGTGACACACTGACACATTAGCCCCACTGATGTGTGTTGGCACAATAACAGCTAACAACAATTGCCATTTTCTTTTGTACTAGTCAAATGATCAGGGCAAACAGTGTATTCACTCTGTTTTGCTGGATTTGTTTCTCCCACAGACAACATGTAATTGTTTTTTTTGTTGCATTATAATTTTAAAATTATGAAGCAATGAAATTATTAAATTTAAGTCAATCATTTATATAACAGCCTATATTTTATTTTAATAATATAAAGATAGGTGCTTATTGTGAAGGCAGAGAGAAAATAATGAAAACACAAACTTATATCCAACACCTAAACAGCAGAGAAAGCTCAGTTCTGATCATCTCGGTTCACAAAACTCCGTACTGGCTTAACGAGAGCAAGGCAGAGGAAGGCAAACAGGGGATAAGTACACAGGAGGGCTGTTGGACTGGCAACAGATGGTGCAATGTGGCCAACCTATCTACTCACAGAAAACATTGACAATCTGCCTGGGAACACACTGGGCTGCCTGGCAGGCACTAACTTTGGATGTTGTCAATGGGTAAGAGTGAAATGCATGATTGATGGCAACTTGCCACTTTCCAAAACACCAGAGAGTGCCTCCCAATAAAAACCCTACTGAACCTTACTGTAAGTGGTGTGCTACATTTTCAGAATCTCACCACTAGTGCTAACCAGGTGCTTAACAATATTAATGGCTGACCACGCACAGCCTCATTTCTGGTATCACATTAAAAAACCCAACCAGAACCCAGGCCTGACCAAATACTTTCTAATCCACAAAGCATGTGGTGTTTGCCAGTTTTAAAGCACAAATACGGAGGTGGGACATGATTCCTTCCATGTGATGCACTTTGGGCGAGAACATTATTTTATGCCTGGAGAAAGCATGGCTTTGACTCTCAAATTATGCCAATTAGGCTAATGTTGTTTACTGCCTAGACTACAGTGCTGAATGGCTCAAAGGAATGCCCATCACTGAAGAGAACACAGTGACAAGGAAGCAGAGAATGAGGACGCAGATGACTTATCAACAGGGAAGAGACACAACACAAGCTGAGGTTAAATTAAGATACTTTTCTGGCCAACTTTATGACCTATATTGAATAATGTTAATAATCTAATAACATTCAAAATGCACATTTCACTTTTTTTGTATTTTCTGCATAGTGAGTGGTAACGTTGACCAGTTTTTATAGCAGTACACAAAATACATTCAATACATCTTGACTCAAGAGTTGATAAGTGAGAGGGGGAACTTATTAACATGAAGCAGATGGAATGGCATTCCCATCCCTCTCATATACAGTTTTTAAGCACAGATTATCCATAAGCGCAACACTTTTCCTCACACATTTCAAAAGATGTGGATTGGTGACTCTAAAATGGTGTGGGAATGAGTGATGTGTCATTTGTTCCCCAGCCCGTTTCCCAAAATGAATTTGCGAGCACAGCTTCCAAGAGATCGCAGTCTCAGAAATTACAGATAAATTTGAGAGTGCTACAGGATTCTCGCATGCTCACGCATGGGTCATAATTATGCTGTTTGTTTTGATTAGTGAAACGTGTCAAAATGAAAGAGGGGAAACAATCTCATGTTGCCAATCACAGCTTGGTCTCTGGTCTTGCTAACTCGCTAACTAATCCAATTAGTTAACAAACTAATTCTCACAATTTGTACCCCTCCTTGCTCTTTTCTCATTAGCAGACAGATCTGCACAAAATATTCAGGTGGCAGACTTTCATTTTTAGCTGCATCTGACCTTCGAAAATTGAAGAGTGAAACATTGCTGTTAGCAGAATATATCAGTCATAGCTAAATAACATCCGTTTTGTTAGTAACTTGGCCAAAGGTCAAAAGGAAACTTGGCAAGCTCGCAAAAGATTGGTTGTTAGAAGAAAAAGCAACAAGAGGGTATGGGTGGTAGAAGTCAGTCTGGAAGAAGAGGACTGGATTTGTTCAATGTGTTGTTTGAATGATAGAGAATATGAGTTTCCTGTGTTTTCTGTTGCCCTACGGGGAATTGAGCAATACTTTGTTTAGTGAGATAAAAACAGTATTGATTTTGTAAATTTGGATGATGTACAAAGATCGAGTTGGCCGTTCACATATGAAACATTTTTATTTGCTAGCTATTTGACAAAGCCTGGGCAATGAGGAAAATGGTTCTTTATCAGGATAAATTATGGGTTTGTAGAAGTTCTTTTCAGCGCATCATTTGAAACACATTATTCCAAATATATTACATGGAAAACTGTAGCAGTACTTTAGAATGTAATCATATACATGATCCCCTCCAGCAGGCAATAATGTGTTTGATCATATGTGTGTGTGTGTGTGTGTGTGTGTGTGTGTGTGTGTGTGTGTGCGTGCGTGCGTGCGTGCAGCTAATCTCACAAACTACTGGACCAACCAGGCTAATATTCTGTGTGCACATTTATGACTGTATGCTCAAGGATATCTCGTGGTTGTGGTGATTCAAAATTGCTGAAAAACCTGTTTTATTGACTGTTTTATACCATCATTGACTGCTATCTCCTTACTCCTTTTAACCTTACCAGAAGTAGCTTGGCTAAAAACAACACGCCGTACCTAGGCATTTTGGCCTTTGTCATGCATCTGTTGGGCATCTACAGATAAATTCTATACCTGATATGTTATGATGCACTAAAGTTAGGCACATTACAAGATGAAAAAAAATCCCCATCTTTGTTATCCTTGCTGCTATCTTGACTATAAAGAAGCCGGGAGACTTCCAGCTGGGACCATTCCACAAAGCTCTCAGCGGTCCGGCTCCGGACCTTGGCACGGCCACCTGGCAGAGATGTGCACTCTACTGTACTTTTATCATTTTTGCTCTTTGGTTTTCTCTTATTTGTGAATACATATTACTGGAAGTCGTAAGAAGAAGCAGAAGTTGTATGTTTTGTTAAATGGTGGCATCTTGTAATCCCATGTGAGATGGGACGGATGTTTTGCATGACACAGAAATAATAATATATTACCTAACAAACTAAAATGACAAAAGTTTCCATCAAAGAGCAAATAAACTAGGCTATGCTAGTGTTATCAGAAGTTGGGGGTCAAGGCTACACTTTATGCTATACACACAGCTGTAGTCTGCCAGTAAACAAAGTATAGGTTGCAAACAACCTCCCTTGGACATCTAACCAATCTACAAGAGAAAAACAGAGAAAGGTCAGGAAATATGTCCAATACTTTGGTTTATAAACAAATACCTGCTAAAATGAATAGCTACAGCTACTTAATTTTTAGTACTGAGTAGCAACTGTGAACAGGCTAAACTATGATTAACATGGTAAAATCTAGCTGCAAAACATAATCTTGTTAGCATTGTGTTGTTAGCATTTAGCTCAAAGCACTGCTGTGCCTGAGTAGCCTGCAGACTCTCAGAGAAGCGAGCTTGGTCGCAGACTTTTAGTGTTGTTGGGTTTTATTTGGCCAGGTTTTAGAAATTTGTCTCTGAAATTTCTCCTGCCAATCCCAACACTTACATCTGCCTCATGCTGGGTTGGGCTCCAACACAGCACAATACAACACAACACAAAATTGTGTCAAAATTGTGTCAAATCTGTGACATTTCAAGTTATATTATTCATTACGAGCTCCTTTTTGCATTTGATCTCAGCTTAGACTCAAAGAATTGATCTTAAGCATTAATTAAACTCATTCTACTAAAACGTCAAATAAATGTCCAGTGTGTTTCTCATCAAAATCATCACCACAGTGCACTAAAAACACTATCCAGACACTAGATTTATCTAGCATTGTGGCTGCTTGGTTTGTTGGCTGCCTGTGATGGGGAGGATTTAATTGATGATTGTCTGGCTGAGTGACTATACTTCTAATTCACTTAGCACAGTCAAACAGAGGGGGGCTCATCTTGCTCTTGAGTTTTGTGCTAATGAACACCCTTGCATCCGCGCCCTTCCACCCACACCTCCCTTCAACACATCACTGTTAATGTCTTTCTGTCCCTTTTTAATAGTTTGCGGGAGCTGTTCTAATTCCATCACCAGCCACTCACTCTGATGATTAATGCCAGTCCACTGGTGGCCTGGAGGTCGCACAGTTGTTTGTTGACGTCGCTCTGAAGTAGTGCTCAGCTGCAGCGTCTGAATAAACAGACTGAAGATGTGAAAAGCTGGCTCGGTGGTTGGCCGTGTGTGATTGTACACATTGACAGCAGGTGACTGTCGATTATTAAAATTACATACTTGGATGTGGGAAACAAGTGACATGCTGCAACAGCACAAGAAACACAGTGAGTCTTGTTTATCAAGCGAAAAATACAAAACCTTCTAATAATAAACAGACATGGCCTCATTTCTCTGTGAAATGGCTGATGTTATCAGTCGTGTCAAATATGCACACGAGATTGTACAGGAAATAGAATTTCAACAAGGGTGAGAATACTCCAGATTTGTTCCCGGTGATGGTCTATCAGCTGATGCAGTGCATGTTCTCTGACTGGACCATGATCAAATTTGTTACTTTCCAGGGTCTTCTTTTTGTCAGAGAAAAAGTATACTACAATAGCCAGCCAAGATGAAATAACCACACAGATGGAATAAAAGTATGTTCACAGATTTAAAATACTACAACATATGTTAATGGGTATAATAAGCAATAAACAAGGAAAAAAAAACATGGGGAGAAAAACATCAATTATTACTTGAAATTCAAGAACATTTTTGGGTGTATTTTGCCTGATTTTTGCTGTATTCTGCTTTTTTTGCTGTTACCCACAGTCATATTACAAGATCAATACAGCAAAGGACATTCAATATGATTTTGCTCGTTTACAGTCTATTGATTATTTGTCATGAGCTCTACTGAGCAACAAGAATGGAAAAAACAACTGTGTAGAAATAAATGGGGTTTTTTTTCACTAAGGCTTGGTTAATTTCTAAGACAAACAACTGTTATGAGGTATATTATTTGTTTTTGCCAGGATGCCAGATGTAGATTTGTCTGGCATATCTACATAATTTACATATTTCAAGCTTTGCTACCATCTAAAACAGCTGAAGTGTTTTGCATCACATGGAATGAATAATGCCCCTTCAAATTCAAGTCAAACTGAAGCTCATAAAATGCACGACGAACCACCAAAATTGAGCTTGTACAGCAGAAATGTACCCAGGGGAGCAGCGCCCCTCAAGTTAGCTACATTTTCTAAGCCACTGGTTGAGACACAATGCTACAGCCCATTAGAAAAAATTGAGGATGTGTGCGGACTCTAAGGAAGCAGAGCATTTTGAGCCAGGCTCACTGTCAGAGCATCCCCACAGCACTTTCATCTACCCGCTTGCTCCCACCCGCAGCATTGCATGACAACTTTGGCTGCAGCAATACTGGCAGGATCCTGCAGTCCCTGAAGGAGTCATGCGATTATGCATCCCTATAGCCATGTTGTTCTGAATTACACAAAGAAGACTAGAGGCTGCCTTGGACATACTGCTTTATGTAAGAGAAGCTCAACAAAAAACAACTTAGTGACATTGTCTGCACAAAACGGGACAACATAAAGCAACAAAGGTTAGGGCTGTTATTTCAACTGGCAAGCAAAACTGAAATAACTCCATTTGTGGGTAAAGTTGAGAGCAAAATATGTGGATGTAGCTTCTACAACTAGGAAGTGAACCTCAAAATATATGGGGCTAAAAAAACAAACAATTGAAATGTTATTTAAATGTTACTACTAAATTATAAAGCCTATATAGTCATTATGTTGCCATCCAGCTTTAAAGATTCCACAACAGTCAAAAAAGCAGGTATTATATGATGTATTTTTAGGTCCCATGTCTGGTCTGCATGGCCCTTTACCAGCTAAGAAATACGGTGACCTATCAAAGTATGAGGTGCACTCCCCCAGAACGTCTTGAAGATGGTATTGCTTCCATATATATATAGCAAAAAACATACATCTATAAAGGGATCTAAACAAGGCTTAAAGAACATAATAATGGCTAGGGCAATATCAAGGTATTAAGGTATAGTGGGTTATTTAGACATCCCAAAGGTATAATTTTCAATACCCTCAAAAGTATAGATTCTCTTCCCTCTATTAAACTGATATGGAGATGCTGTATTAAGATGACGCATTGCACAGCATGCACCACTAGGGGGCAGTCTCTAGTGGTGACACAGACAGCCGATCTGAGAAAAATGGTGACTGCGAGTGGTGGGCATAACGTTACAGGACTAGTAAAAAAGGAATAATGCCTCTGCCCCTGTTTGGAAGTATTGTCACATGTAACTTCTAAAGATCACTTCTCCCAAATAAAAAAGCAGTTTATTAGCCACATAATTTAATTTGACAGATCTGCTCTGTTCAGCCCACTGATGTATTGGATCTGCTGCGGCAACAAACATCATCAGGTCCAGCAAGAAGGGCTTTTATTTTCTATGTATTCATAATTATATGGTATATGATATACATATATATATATATATATCTATATATACACATACATATAGTGATTGTTATTTTACCAACCATATCTGTTGCTGATACATAAGTAGCTCATCTCTGTACCAACAATAGACAAAAAAAAAATAAAAACAAGATTTGTCAATAATAATTGCAGCTCCTACACTTACAATGAACAGTGACAATTAATTCAGGAAATGAATTCAGAATGCCTGTTTGAGCTGCAAAATACAAATTAGCTTTATGGTATTTAAGGAGAAGCAGAAAATCCCCACAAAATCACTCTGACACAGTCATTGTGTTCATAAAGTCGGCCTCTACTCAGTCAAGGGAATCAGTGGAGTGGCTATAACATTTGTCTCTTGACACTATAACGACAGTTTTAGGTCTCTGGTTTCTTTATGAGAGAGACTTAGTCACTATCTTAAAATACAACTGCACTGTTCAAGATGTGCATGTAAATGTGACAAACAGCACAATGTAAATTCTGGTTACAGGGAGAAAGAGATACTGTTATAGTAGCTTTAGAATGAGATAGTATTTAACTAGAATATCAAACACCAAAATGTCTCATTTCATACATTAAAGCCAATTCTGTCTCCTGTAACATGACATACACACACACATACGCATACTCCTATTTACCCACATCTCCTTAAGCATTAGTATTTCCAGGACATTTCGCCACTATTGATTTGAGAGAAAGGAGAGGAAACAGCACCAGTAAAATAAGACAATAGAAATACAAGTGTCTAATGTGGAAAAGGCAATAAGACAAAGGGAGGATGTGGTGCACAAAACGACACAGAGATCTCAGATAATGTCTCGACTGAGTCGCTATTAGGTTCAGGGCTCTTATCTCAGTTTTTTCTCCCCCCCTCCCTGTTTCATGATTTGCCCATAAAGCCAAAGACAGAATCCAGAGTGGGTGACAAATCAGCACAAGCCACAATAGCACCATGAAGACCATATTTTTGAGTGTCCCTTCCAATTCTTATTACAAAAAACACCATAAAGACTAAAGACTTTTTGATCACCACAGAGGACTTATTTTATCACATTTTATTCACAAATTTGTTAAAATCATTGTTAGTGAGCACTTCTCCTTTTCCAAAATAATCCATCCACCTGACAGGTGTGGCATATCAAGATGCTGGTTGAACTGTATCATTACTACACAGGTGTTCTTGGGATGGTCACAATGAAAATCCGCTGTAAAATGTGCAGCATTATCTAAAAATAAAAAGACATTTATTGGGTTTTCATGTGACCAATGCTACAGAAATGCATTTTTTTTGGTCACAGATGCCCCCAAGAATCAGTCAGTGTCTAGTGTTACCACTATTTGCCTCATGCAGTGTGACACATCGCCTTCACATAGAGTTGACCAGGTTGTTAGTTGTGGTCTGTGGAATGTTGGCCCACTGCTATTAATGGCTGTGCAGAGTTGCTATATATTGGCAGGAATTGGAACACGCTGTCATACGCGGCTCCAGAGCATCCTAAACATGCTCAGTGGGTGACATGTCTGGTGAGTATGCAGGCCATGCAAGAACTGGGATGTTTTCAGCTTCCAGGAATTGTGTAAAGATCCTTGCATCATGGGCCATGCATTATCGTGCTGCGGTGATGGCGGTGGATGAATGGCATGACAACAGCCTAAGGATCTTTTCATGGTTTTCTTTTTGTCAGTAGCTTATCCCAGCCTGTACCATAACCCCACTGCCACCATGGTATACTCTATTCACAACTCTGACATTAGCAAACTGCTCACCCACACACCACCATACATGCTGTCTGCCATTGGCCTGGTACAGTATAAACTGGGATTCACTGGTAAAGAGAACAGTTCTCCAAAGTGCCAGACGCCATTGGAGGTGAGTAGATGCCCACTTAAGTCGGACAACCGACTGCTATCAGGTCAAGACCCTGGTGAGAAGGACGAGCATGCAGATGGACTTCCCTGAGACGGTTTCTGACAAATAGCGCTGAATTTCTGCTGTTTTGCAAACCAAGCAACAGCGATCAAGCTAGCTGGTCTGAAATGATCTTGCTGGATCATGGATGTAGAGGTCCTGAGCTGGTGTTGTTACATGTGGTCTATGGTTGTGATGTCAGTTGGATGTACTGCCAGATTCATGGAAACGACATTGGAGACCGCTCATAGTAGTGAAATGAACATTCAGTTCATATGAAAAAGCCCTGGAGAACATTCCTGTAGTCATCGCGCCAATGGCACACTCTTTGAAAACTTGTTACATCCACGGTATTATGTTTGGTAACACAAATTTTAACAACTTTGCAACCAAAATTTGAGATAAATAAGTCATTTATGTCCATAGTAAAAGTCTTAGATCTTAAATATATACTCATGAAAAATGGGAGCAAAAAATGAACAAAAAAACAAGGTGTTGCATTTGTATTTTTGTTCAGTGTATGTAGAAATAACTGGGTGGGTAAATGTTTTGTAAATTTGCCTGGAATATTCTTTTTCATGCCTGTTTACTACATCTCTATGAGAGTGAGAAACAGAGAGCAGGGGAGACAGTGTGGGTGTTTGTGTGTGCATGCATGTATATCTGTGTGCGCGTCCGAGCGTGTGTGCATCTTGTTCATGGCAAGAAATCAGCTCAGTTTAGCACATAATGGAAATGTGAATAGCCCAGAGCGCCTCTCTCCCACACAGGGAGAGAACTGGCTGGGAGCAGGCTGCATCTTTCCAAATCCAAACAGCGAGAGGGAGAGTTAGCTAGGTTAAAATCATGCCCCCCTTTCCTCTCCCTCCCTGGAGCGATTCACAGCTCTGCCCATACATTACTCAAACAGGTCATCCAAACAGGTCTCACTAGCAGTCTGAAACCATATTCACACACATATGCGCACACATGTTATGCACACGGTTAAGCACACACTTGTAGGTGAAAAGGTGATGTTGCTCATATTATGACAGATGACATCTTATATACGGATCTCTCAGCACAACAGCCCCAAAATGATATGCTTAATTTAACATAAACTCTACCTTTTTCAGATTCAGCATTAACACTTTTCACATTTTCATACACCCCACAAAAGGTTACCAACCTCAATACATACTGCATAACTATTTTTCCCTTTCTCTGTCATGCAACACTGAGATTCCCTTGACCAGGGCATTATCTTTGTGCCCAAAGGGATATGAGGAAGACTTACATGCCACTTCTAGAGACGCGTTCCGGCTTACGGCCTCTCCCAGATAGTTTCGGGCCACACACACGTAGCTGCCATCATCAGGCTTGCTCCGTCGTCCGTGGATGATACGTAGGAAGAAGAGGGACCCACTGGGCAGCAGCATACGGTGGGAACGGGGGTTGTCGCGGTCCGTCTCGACGCGCTCCCCATCTTTGTACCATTCCACCGTGGGGGTTGGACGGCCCTCTGCCTTACAGTTGAGAGTGGCTGGTTCCCCTTTGGACACAATGAGGTCAGAGGGGTGCTCCACAATGCGGGGAGGGAAGTCTTCCTGGCGAAGACGAGACCCTGAAGAGAAAATGAGAGAGTAAAAATTCCATTAAAGAAATTGTCATAGTAAATACAAACACATAAAAAATGCAGTTTAATTTTGCTGCAGCAGCAACAGCAGTATGTCTGGAATAAATGAACTGTTTAGTTAGCAAGGACAAACACCCACTAACAAAGTACCTCCAAAATAGAAACAGTAGATGAAAGGGAGTTGTTGATTACCGTACCACTTCTGATTAAAGGGATAGTTCGGATCTTTTAACGTGGTATTGTATGAGGTTCCTACCCATAGTCAGTGTATTACCTACAGTAGATGTCAGTTGGCACACCCCTGGTTTGAAAAAGCAGGCAGGAGTACTGATAAAGAAGCTGTGCAATGTAGTGCTGTGCAAGGGTCAACAACAAGATGTATTTCAGCCACCTAAAGACAGAACCACCTAAAGAAAAACAGTATCGGTTTAAATGTATGCCATATTGAGAGCATTTTCACTACTTTACCTTGCAGGCACAGAAATTTCTGACAGGAAACTGAAGCAGTCGCTCTCTTCAAAGCCAGACTCCATTGAGAAAAACAGTACTTTAACATCGATGAACACAAGAGCTGCTGGTCTACCACTGCCTCGATCAGTTACTTTGGTAGGGTTATTGGGTGACTTTAGTGTTTAAAGGGTTAGCTCAGACTCACTAAAGTCACACAATATCACAAACTAACTAACTAATCGAAGCAGCGGTAGACCAGCAACTCCTGTGTTGTTCAGTAAGCCAAAATTACTGTTTTTGTTGGTGGAGTCTGGTGGCTTTGAAGAGGGCATAGATGGGGAACGGAAGCCGTCTACAGCTGCCCCGTCAGAACAGGCTGTCTGACAGAAAGGGAAAGTGGTCAAAATATTCTCATTATAGCGTACACTTAAACTGATATTGATTTTTTTTATTTAGGTAGGACTTTTTTTAAGTGGCTGTAACAGATTTTGTGCGGCCCCCATCCACAGCAGTGCATTGCTTTGCTTATGTGTCAGCACTCATGCCGTTTTTCCATACTGGGGGCATGCTGAAACACATCTATTGTATGTAATACACTGGCTATGGATAAGTACCTTTTTCAACCTCACTTGAAAAAAATCCAAACTATCCCTTTAAAATAAGGTGTCAATCAGAAATTTTGAGTCATATCTCTGAAAATAAGAAAAACTTAAAGTAACTGGTCCATATATTGTAGTTCTCTACTCTCACTATGATATTTTTAATGATTTTCAAACAGGCAACATTAGATGTGCACACATTTGTATGTGATTGATAGAATAAAACTCAGTATAATTTCATTCCAGTCCTTGGAAGGAAAGTTGATTAGTGTCAGGTTCTTACTGACTGCACTATATGCTGTGTTACTGCACTCAGGCTCCCATGTTTACTTACACAGACAGGAGCTGAGGAGTCATTACATCTCATTAGCTTTTTCATTAACACGTTCCATCAAACACTGACATTATCAAACATGTTGTCTCAGTGGGTGCAGAACAGCCATTTTTTTCCACTTTGTAATGTAACAGTGTGCATAATGCAAAATGCACAGTTCTCTTTCCCCTTTAAAGGCTACATTACTACATTATTAACATGTATAACATTTAGATTTAAACCCAAGTATTTGATAGTCAATCCTCAGCAAATGTCATGAGAATAATCCTGACTATCCTGATAAGAATAACATCATCATTCGTGTAACAGCAACCCAGTTAACAACCCTTACTCTGCTCCGTCTTGCCATTTATTTGGCCGTGCGAACACCTCAACGCCGTTTCTTAACTTGCACTTCTAAATGTCACAGAGGAATGACCCAAATGTAGTGGCACTGTATTTGTTTACAGACGTGACAGCATCACAACTCTCATCTGTTTCATGGTGTATGAGCACATTACAATATCTGTGTTAAAAGGTCTTCCTCTTCCGTTGTGTGCATGCAGACAAACCTAGAGAGTGATTTTTGAGTCATTAAAATAGTTTTTGAACCGTCATAAGGCAAAGAAATAAATGAGATATGAATAAATGACACGGTCTCTTGTCTTTTTGCCTCTGATGGCGACAAATCACACAAATTGCAAAGGCAACTATGATTATTGGCTGCTACACAGCAACAGAAATAAAGCTGCGAATGTGAGTAAAATTGATGTGACTGTCTATAATGTTAAGGGCTTTGTTGACAGAACGCATTCCATTAGCTGGCGCCAACACACCAAACAGCGGTGATACATTATGTTTTTAACATGCTTTTAAAAAGCTATACATACATCTCTTGGGTAAGTAACATTCGTGTGGAACCACAAGGACGCACAAACAAAAAAGTCCTTGGAATACTGACTTCCTCTAATTGGTTGTCCCATTACTCAGTCTCCACTGTGGCTAATGTACAGTTTGAATGTGCTGTCAGACAACAGAATTGAAATTAGATGATTTAAGTTGTGGGTGGCACAGTGGTTGGTACTGTCATCTAACAGCGAGAAGGTCCTGCAGGGTCCTGTCAGTCTGTTTGCCCTGTGATGGACTGGCAAACCATCCAGCCTGCTTTCTGCTCAGCATACTCCAGCACCCCATGACCCTGAATATAAATAAGTGTGAATAGAAAATGAATAGATGGATGGATTTTTTTTCTGTCTATGTGACTCCTTGAATTAAATGTTGGCATTTTAAGAGCTGAACACGTAATGAATTCAGTGATGTCTTGAAATAAAGACGCCTGGTATGGACACATTTAGAAAATTCTCAAATTGGGGCTGATCTTTTAGTCTCGGACTGCCTAAAGCTGTTAATCATCAAGCTTTGCAAGTCTTTTTCTTTTTCTCTCCGCCATGTGGGCCTGTTTATGGGGTTCTGTCCATGGTGCTGAAGCTGAAACTCAAGGTCTTGCAGAAAAAGCTGGTCAGGAACACATTAGGACTTGTAAGCAGGCACCACTCTAATAAAAGTCACTTTGATGTGACATCTGTCCACCAGTTGAGTTCAGAGGAACTCAATTTCGGCTTACAACCAAGAGATTAATTTGATTGTCGAGCAAGGAGCACCTGTCTTCAGGTTCTTTATCATTTGAAATGAAGTTTGACATGTCACAACCACGATGTCAGTCCAAGTCCTGCAAATCTCAATTCAGTGATACTGATAAAAGACTGGTACACAGACTGCAAACTCTAAGCATTATTTTCTGCAATAGATCACAGATTACCTACAGTACTGCCACAGGCATAGTCAGTCAGACTTAAACAATTGGGTTACTTGTGCTTCCTTCTACAGATGTTTAAATTTTAATTTAATCAAAGAGGCTGAAATGTTCACTGTGTTATGTTTGTAACACATATGTGCAGAATCTATTACAAGCGGCACTAGCCCAGTGATTAACCCTGTTTTTGTTGCGACTGGGTCAAAAATGTGTTGATTATTCCCCCATGTATGTAAAACAGAGTGGTCAAAATATTAGAAACACCTTTCAGCAGCAGTCCAATACAAATTACAGCCTCCAAAATGACCCAAGAATTCAATCTACACTCTTTGATCAACAAATAAAAAAAAAAAAGATCCCTACAAGCTTCACAGAGATACTGTGGGATTATTGCGGTGTCATTGTATTGCTTTTGCTTTAGATTGCACAGATGTGCTGTACCAAATAAACTGGCAACACAGTAACTCCAGTGTCCTGGAACCACCCACACCAACACCTGCACTTCATTTACTCCACTGACACAGATTTATGTTATATGGGCTACAGGGGACAGAGTAGTAAAAAAGCACTTCATGATAAGGACAACACTTCCTGTCAGGAGGCTTAGATATGTCTCTTAGGTGCAGTTTCACATATGCACAGAATGTCTGTGTTTTGTATGAGTAAGTAACCTGTAGACACAAACAGTCAGGGGTGAATCTCCAGAATATAGAGTATGAGTAAGCATCCTCTCTATGGCACATTAGCCACTTCAGCTATACATCATCTGCCTCAGCAACCTTTTTGCATTATAGGCCATGCAGAATATGACCTAAGATAAGTCCATTACAGCAAACTGTGAGCACATGCTGATAAATGATAGGTTTGCAACATCTTTGAAGGACTATACAAGTGTAAGACAAGCAGCATATGAAGATTTAGGGAGTTGAATTGATTAAAACATCACCAATTAAGGACTTTTTTTTCCTCACAAAATGCAAAAAGTTTAGCGTGGACTCATTTTTTAGTGCCTGCACATATTTCAAACCACAATACTTGCAGAAAAACAGGTAATTTTAAAGATGGTAGACTAGCCCTGTAACAAATGTGTTCAATTAAGGCAGACCTTATGAATAAATAAGCAACTTTAGTCTACCTAAGCCATTAAACAGTTGGCCTGGCTTTATATCTTAAAGCAAGAATGAATGATCCAACTGTGGTATGGCATATTAATTGCCATGGTGTGTTTATGATATTAAGCATGATATTAAAAGGAACAACACAATCACTATACATCATGTGAGATACCATACTCGGCATCTTCTTCATGCACTTGAACTGACAAGATCATGGGTCGAATATACGCTTCAGGTCACAGCCCAGTGTGTTTCTGAAGCTCAATGTGAGGCAAGAAATCATTTCAAGCGTAATATTTACTCATAGGTTTATTCATGAACTTACCGTCGGTTTGGGTGTATAGAAGTCCACAGAGAAATAAATACTGTAGAGGACCCATTCTGGCATATTGGCCCCGTAAGCTATCGGCGCATGAATTCCTCCTCAAGCGAAAAAAAAAAAAACAGTTAATCAATCAATCAATCCTGTTTCCACTTGCGCGACTTTGTGATAATTTACAGTCTCAAGTTAGTGAACTAAACACAACCGAATCAGTTATTTCAGCCGCTGAAAGAAAGCATTCACATGTCCATTCTTCCTCTCCAAGAGCGCACACACCAGTAAGCAGCGGTCTGTCGACTCGCCCGACACGTTTGGAAATTTCTGCAGTCACCAATTGCAAACATCACCGACGCCCAAAGACACTCCGGTTACTCACGGTTTCCCCGTCCGACCGCATTCTTGTGACACTTTTACCGGGTCCGACCGCAGGGAAACGCGTCCATCCTCACGCGGGACAAGTTGAGGGTGATGAAAAGGTGGGAGACGGGATTCAGTCAGAGGTGAGTGGCTGGCACGGTGCAGCACAGCGCAGCCCCTCCTCTCCACTCCGCTGCCCTGGGAGAAACTAACCGGCGAATATTACACACACACACACACAATAGATGTGGACGCCAAAACTCAGCAGCACTTTACACTCTGGACAATTAGATGCTGATAATGATGCTCATTAGTCGCCCCTTTTTTTCTTGGAGGCAATCTGACACAAACAGCTGATAAATCCACAAACACACAGTCTGATCAGTCAAACATGATCTCTATGTATTTAAATGCAAGTGTGCTGCTTTGGCCATTTTGTTGGTTAGGTTTTGTTTTCCTTCTTCCAGTTCTCTCATGGACAGATTAGACGTCTTAACGTTATCTTTGGTGGATATTTTTAATCACCATTTAATTGTACTTAATTGCATGGGTGTCTAAAAACTCATTAAATGTCCTTTTCTTCAACAGAAGTGTTTCTGCCTTTTGTTCCCTCTCATCTGTTTCTTACCAACATGCAGCATCAGGACACTGCTCTGTGCACACATAACGGACAGTCTGCCAGGTTTACTTTTACACATTCAGTAAATCAGGACAACCCAATTAAAAGAAAACAAACATCCCCAAGCTAATGCTCTGGTATGCAACATTGCAACTGCAACTTGATAATACTGTCACTGGAGCCATTTTGTTTGTCCCCTCTGTCTTGCAGATTTGAGACAGAGCTGATGCATTATTTCTGCTATATTATTTCTGTGCTTTTCCTTTATTCAACTCTTGTGTACAAGATCCTGCCAAAAACACAATGTAGCAAGTCAAAAGAATTTAAACAAAGCCTTCCAGTTTTACCAGGTGGCATTTTATTTTCACCTTCATGGTTGAAAAGCTTTTACAAAAGGCGTACAGATGTAAAGAAATGGCACTTCATTCCCGCCCACTGCCCGAGGTGCTTCTCCTGCTTTGTCGTCAATACTGCTCAATATTGTCAATAGCATTATAAATGCAGCGGCTCGCCGTGAGACGAGAATGAGATGGGCTGTATCAGGTGTTATTGATCCAGAGGGTGAAATTAAACCATTTTTGGCATTGTGTTCACAGCAGCAGATTGAATAGTAATTGTGGACGATGGCTAAATCGAGTCTGTATGAAGGGGGGAGTAAAGTGAACACAATCATTTTAATTGGAGAGATCTCATCCATCAGAGAATGATGTGTTCAATAGAATTTTTCTGTCAGATTGGTCTTATGGCAGCTCAGTTTAGTTCATGGTGTGAAGATGTCTTGCCTCTTGGTAGCTTTTTAGTTATGCTTCAATAATGCAAGCCTTCAACAAAACTGACGAGCTGGAATATTTCTTAAAGAGGCATTTTTAAAGAAATGACAAAAAGTACTGAATCTCTGTTACTGAATCAACCACAATGCAGTGGAGGATTTGAGTAACTTGTCTCAGACTGTTTTTCAGACTTTACACAGAGAGTGACCTTAACCCATTGAACGTCCTGTCTTTCAGAAGTACAGGGAGATAATAAATAGGCTTTTGGAGAAATTAATAACCTCACAAAATCCATCAAGGTGAAGTTTAATGATCTGAGAAGGAAACTTGAAGAACACGTTAGTGCTAATTATACCAAATGACTTAATACACAGAGATGCTGCTATTCATCATAAGCACTTACTGCTGGAAAATAATGTTGGTCTCAATCTCATATTACTGTCCACGGAGAATTGAAAGAGTCAGTCATAGGAAAAGTGGAAAACTGTAATAGATCTAAAGCCAAAATGGTAATGTACGTGCCTAAATGGATATTAAAATATTTATTCTAGACGCTGGAAAATGTGCTGATTAATACGCATCATCCAGTAATACAGCTATAGATATAAAGACATACTTGAGAAAGTATGAACACTACTGCATGGTGAAACACATGATATCACATGCAACCACTTAAAACTACTCACACTGTATATTGCTGCAAGTATTGCATGCATCACAGACTGCACCCACTGTAAACAGCACAAATAAGAGATTTTAGAGTAAAAAACTAATATGTTACAGGATCTGATTAAATCTGTCACGCCACTTCATTCTTAGTCTAGTGACAGCCTAGAGCTGATTATATAGCATCCTAAAAAGGGTTCACATCAATTATTTTTATTTATTAGTTTGTTTGTTAGGGACAAGTACAGAGACACACTTAAGCTAATTTCAGCGTCAAGTGTTCAATGTCAAGCAGCAACCTTGAGGGCTGAAAAACGAAGTCCACTTGGAAGTGCCAAAAACAGCAGTTCTTTCAATGGCCACTTGGGGCTAACTCCAGAAGCGAGTCAATCGTCATAGACAGCTTTAAAGCTGAAATAAAAATGTTTAAAGCAAAAATCGATTTTGGTCTCTATAGCTAATTCTCCCATTCATAACAACTGTCAACCTGTTCTCATTCCTAAGTTGTCCAGTTCTACTGCTTTGTCAGTGATTTGTGACAGACACTAATGAAAAAAGCAGCCTTTTCTTGCAGGTATGATACAGCACTGAGAGGCATCAGTGTATAACACTGCTGGACGGTGTCAGTTTGAAACACCGCCAGATAACAATGTATTTTAAGGAGCTGGAAAGTCCCTAAAAGGCAGGGGATGGGGCTGTGGATGGGACAAGCAAAACCAGACTTTCACCCAAGAGCAAAACCATGCCATTTTTTTCTAAACCTAATCACATGCTTTTGTTGCACAAGGAAATAAATGTGAATACAAGGTGTTTTACTATTGTCGTAAGTTTATTTTGAAAAAGACTGTATGCTTCTAGCGAGCAGAACTTGTATAGTTCATGTGAAAAGAGAAGAGTATTATAAAGAGACACAATGCATGTAATGGAGTAATTAGACACAGCGTCCCAGACAGTCAACAGCTGATGCAACCAGGATACCTAGTGTGTCATATTTAGACATAAAAGTGGTGATATTTGATGGGTTAGGAGTGAGTACATGCTGCAACTGCACAGGGGTGAATTTTTATACAACTCACCCGTTTACATTTTATTAAGGCTCAAAGTCACACATAATTAAGGATGGGGCCGCTTTGAGTGACAGGCTGTCTGCAAGGCGTCAATGCAGTCTGAGTCTGATCTACCCCTCGCCCCTCCACAGCTCCACCCTCTCATCCATATCCAAACAGACTAATGAAACAAACAAGAAAAGAACACAAAAAATGTATATCAATGTGTGATTTAGCGACATCTAGTGGTGTAGTTGGAGATTGCAGCAAACTGAAACTTGGCACACTACAGTGGCTAAATCAAAAATGGGAAAACACAAATGGCCCTATTTAGAGCTGGTGTTTGAGTTGTCTATTCTGGGCTACTAAAGAGCAACATGGCGTATGTAGATATAAACAGCTCACTGATGTCATGATTGCAGTTCTGGTCAAGTTTGACCAGGACTATACATGTATTGAACAACTGACCATATATTCTGTTTAAAATCTGCATAACAGTGTGCTGTTGTATGTCTTAGGCTGAAATCTCCAGCCACCATGTTATGTGTAATTCTATATCTCTGTTTCAGTTTTTATGTCATCCTGCTCAGAAAGCCCTTAACAAAAGCAGAATGGTGTATCAAGTAAATAAAACACGAGACATAATTTCAAGCTTGCCTTACTTCTTGTTGCACTTGCATTGTATGCAATCAGACATCACTGCGATGCACCAAATTCACTTGTATTTTTTGTACACCATAATACTCTGAATAAAAAACATACATTACAGAACTTGAGTTACTGTATGCTCAGAGATGCCATTAACACACCCTCTGAAAATAGGTATATCTGTAAAAGCGCCTTTCTATATGTATGGCTGGGAGATTGAAAATAGCATTAAAATGGAAACATCCAGGAGAAAATGGCATGCAGCCTAAGTAATTGCATAATGGCATTTTATGTCTGGCATAAGGTCAAAAAAGAGAGAATGCACGTTTATTGAATGAGGTGATTTGATGTTTATCTTTTAAGTTTAATAAGATAAGAGAGGCAGAGAAAGACTCCATCTCTCATCACACACTGAGACAGACATGTTTCCAGGCAACGTGGGACTCTGCTGCCTTTTTCTCACACAAACCAAAATCAAAAGGGCTACTGCCTCTCATCAATCTACCTTTCTCTCTCCCTCTCCCTCTCTGTCTCTCTCTCCGTTGATCACACATAGAAGACTGCGTCAAGGTCACAAGTTTTGTCCGCACCATTACCTACTCATAACCGTGTTTGTCCAAGCCAGGAGTGTTGGAGGTAACAGATGGTGTGTGTGACAGTGTGTTCAACACCAGGCATGCTCAGCCTTAGTGAGAGTAGACAGAGTAGACATGTGTCCTGACCACAAAGCCCAAGCCTGTATACAAGTGACAAAGCTCTGCCTAACAGCTTAGGGTCTTCAATCTGGCGGATGCCTCAAACAGCGCCTTCAAAATTTACACCTACGACTTGAGTATTTCCGCATCATGTACAACAAGAGGAATGTTTTTGTTTTTGTTTTTTTAAATTGCAGGATCAAAATGCAGTTGTTTTCATTGTTTCCAAATATAATGAATATGAATATGTGCAGCTTTTTGCTGTAAAAGGTGCTAAACAAGTTTGAGTTTCAGTGACAAGCTGATGGCACTGTTTAGTTAATATATATTGTAATAAAAGTGTAATAGAAACATGCCATTTTCACCTTGCTATCCAATTTCCCATGTTATGAAAAACACTATAAGATATCCAATAAAACATATATTTTTAAAGTACCCTGGCCTTTTCCCTTTCTGCCCAGGAAAAATGTCATTTTTATACTTTTTTAATATAACCGCCCCCCTATTTTTATTGTGCTCCAATATATTGTTTCAACAAAGAAAGGCATCAAATATAAGACAGGAGGAAAACTCTGTATATTGTTCCACTGTGACCATGAGCTCCACTGAGCAAACTTCTCACATAAACATTAAAACCAGTAAATCCAAGGATTTATGGAGCTACCAATCCTATTGAGGCTGCTGCTTTCAGCTCTTCATTTTCGATTGCAGATCACTGAGTCAATCTGGCTCTCATATTGCTCCATATGATAAATAAAGTTGTACTGTATTGAACTGTAAATTGCTCCACATGAGATCAATTATGTTGTAATGGACTGTGCAATCCATCAGTTGCAGTGACTTGGGCCTTTGGTGGCTGTGGTTAGCTTCTGTCTTGTGCAGCTCCCCCCTGTTGTTGAGATTGGCTCAGCTCCATAAGTTATAAGGTGTTTTCATGACTGCTCTGTGCTTCCGTACAAACGCAACATAAGGTAGTAAGGGGCTGGGGAAAGAGAGACAGTGCGAGCTGACTGTGGAAGTGGAGAAGGGTCCAGCTGACTGTTCAAGGAGCAAATCCCTTTAGGGGATTTTGTGCTTCAACAGTCCCAACACAACACCCCACAGAAGACTTTAAACCAAGTCATGAAAATTGATGGTCACACAGCAGACTACTGCACTTGGACAGATCTCTCTGATACTGTAAAGCCTTAAAAAGTAAAGCCATTCGCTCCAATGGCTAGTCACCTGGTTCAAGAGAAGATGCTGGAGCAACTGATGGACCAATTTTTTCACAATACCAAATTAATGCATCTAGGACAGGGATACTGAGCTTGCTTTGCCTGGGAGCCACTTTAATAAAATGACAGGAGGCCACCGGCCAGTTAGTTGACAAATAATATAAATATTCATCATTATATGTGACTAGTCCATACCCATTGGTAGCTTTGTCACCTTCTACCTATGCCATAAGTGCAGTTTCACATGGATTGACCACGTCAGTGAGTAGAAAAATGTGGGACGGACAGAATGACTGACTGACAGTTTCCGTGATTATGTACAGCATACCATACCATGACTTAGTCATACCAAAAATTAGAAAAAAAGAAAAGAAAAAAACCAAACATTCAGCCACAGGGGGAGCCACACCACACCACATTTTTCTGTTGTTATAGCATCACCTAGTTGCCAATTAGAGTTAAATTTCTCCAGTCACCTTGAGGTGTCCTGTTCTACATATCTACCAAGTTTAGTAAAAATCGATATGGTGGTTAGGCCTAGATAGGAAATTAGCTCTCTAGCGCCCCCATTTTATTTGATGGGGTCAATAATGGAGGGGTCCCCTCAGATTATGTGTGGTCATATGCCTACAAAGTTGCGTGGTGATGGGTGAAACCCTTGAGATATTATACACCTTTATGTGATGAGCCATGCCCTCCACAATATTCATTGCCTTATAGAAGCTCAGTTTTAGTAAGTTTTCCAACTTTTGCCAAGAGGGAACTTTAGATATTGGGCCCTAGATTATGTTCACAGAGTTTCATGCAAATCAGTCAAACTTCCTAGGAAGAGATCGATTTTAAGCGTTTTTCAAAAAATTCAAAATGGCGGAAAATCTATATATCGGAAGTTATGGGTTCTTGAGGCAAATTTGTTCCTCATGAGGAGAGGCATCTCTGTGCAAAGTTTCATTTCTCTACGACATACGGGGCATGAGATATGCCCATTCAAAGTTTGCAATTTCAATCGGTTGCTATAGCGCCCCCCTTTGGCCAATTGATGTAATATTGCTTCATTCGCGTCCTCCCATGACCCTCTACCACTGTGCCAAATTTCACATGGATTGACCAAGTCAGTGAGGAGAAAAACGTGGAACAGAGTCATTATATAGTAAGATAAATGAATTGGCTGTTTTTAACCTTCAGACATATCCTGTCCTTGCCCATCACATCAAAATTCAACATGCAAGGTACCCTACTGCATCGGTTTTGGATGTTCAGGCACAGCTAGTCAATAAATAAATGATTCGCTTGTTACACACATCTTCTCTTTTCTAAATAAACTTCAGTTTTTTTAGCCTTTAATGTATAGGACAGACAAGTGTGAAGGGGGGAGAGAGAGAGGGAGTGACATGCAGCCAGTGTTGGGTAAGGATTACTTTAAAAGTAATCAAAGTACGTTACTGCATTACTTTCTAAAAAAGTAACCAGTTACTTTACTGCGTTACTCCCTGAGTAAAGTAACTCAATTACTTTAAAGGGCCAGTGTGTAATATTTGGCCTGGTTTATTATGAAATCTGAATCTGAATCTGAATATTCTACCCATTAATATCTTTATATAAGTGTACAATCGCTATAAAATAAAATTCGTTTGGTTTTCGTAGCCTTATAAATATGCTTTTATATATATATATGTAGTAAGGGCCTTGCTTTAGAGAGGTTGCCATCTTGCGCCGCCATGTATGTACGGCAGACCGAGCGGACAATCCAGCCAGCCAGAGAACGCGTTTCGCGTGTATAAATAAACCAACGAAGACAGCGGAAGGAAGGAAGAAGGAGGAGGAAACAGCAGAGAGTGTTAGTAGTTCGTAGATAGAGAGTAGTGAAAAGTTGTTTTAGTTATAAAGTTTGCGAACAGACCACACTTACCACGCAACAGGAGAGAATGAACCCAAATGGTCATCTGCGAGGAAAAGAAGACGCAACTTCACTCCTTGTGATGCACTCTCTGCGGCGCTTTTCCTCCTGATGATATATCTCCCCAACAATGGTAGCAGTAGCACCGAATCCCATTCTGTGCAGCAAAATGTGAGCGGAGGGTTCAGCCTCTCTTCTCGCCCGCTCAGTGTACTCCGGCTCTCATCTGTGTACTCCGGCTCAAACAGGTATGGCTCTGGGTCTGTGTCCGCTACAAGAAACTCTTCAAAATCGCGTTTAAAGTCGTCCATTGCAGCAACTATAGTCTGGAGATATTGCTAGGCTAAATAAACAGCTGAGCTCTGTTTACAGGCTACACTGTCAGTCAGTGTGCGGGCTGGAGATTGGTGGAGCAGAGAGGGGAGGGGTGCCCGCTAGAGGTATCGTAAACGAGAATGTGTGTATGGAGTGTGTGTGTTATGCTAGAAGAGTCAGAGTTTGGGACGGAGTCTTTTACCCCCTGGAGTGTTACCGGAGTTTTTGGAGTGCTCAAATAAACTGGCCTTTTTCCCGAACGCTCCTCTGGTCTCCTGCTCGTGAGGGATTCATTACAATATCGTAACATGGTTTAGATTTCCAAATAAACATTCACCTCGTCACTAGATAGACCTACTCCTGAAAAACTCATGTGTGCGCAAGGCTTTTTGTCCCTACGAGGCCACCGTCATTTACCCGATGGGAAGGGTGAGTGAATGAGCCCTGCAATCTAGAATTTGACCACTGATGTCACTGTTTTCAACGGTTTTCAACCCATTTTACACACTGGCCCTTTAAAAGTACTTCCAACGTTACTCCCTGAGAAAAGTAACTCAAGCACTTTTAAAATACTTTTGAGCATTCTACATTTCCTATTGGGCAATGGACCACAGGGCGCTAAGCCTACATTATTTTGTCTCCAAAATTAAAGTTATGGACCACTTGCCCTTCACTGAGATCCTGTTCTGCCATCACAGCCGTCACTTTGACCAGTAGAAACACACAACGATCTGCTGCTGTAGACAACTGTATGACAACAACACCCCAGGGTTTTTAATATTTCCTCTAGGGATGTTACCACACAGAGTAAAAGGGGGAAATGATGGTGTGTCATTAGCATCAAGCTAGCAAACAATAGTACATCCTCATGGTCGGACATAAAGTAATAACTTTTTTTTTTTTTTTTTTCAGGGAAAAAAATAAAATAAAGTAATAACATTAACAAATAGCGGCGGGGCTTTTACTCACCACAACTGCAGAGGCTCCCAGCTTCATTTGAAACAGACTACATTATAGACGGTCTGTTATTTATTAATCCCTCTGTGTGTTTATATATTTACTTTTTATCCGCTCCGTTGTCTTTGTAAAGTTAACATATCGCACCGTCATTTCAAACTCAACACTTGTTTCAAATTAAAAGCCCCTTATAACCTCGGCTAGAGAATCCCTCCATTTTCTAAATAGGCTTTTATTGTGAAACATTTGTCAGAACTTCCTGTGGAAGATACAGTAGCTTGACAGTTTACTTACAGCGCTTCAAATGTAGCTCCTGCCATCTGCTGACGCTTTTAGGTGACTGTAACAACATGTCGGCTGGCACATGAACAGACAGTTCTGGCAGTGACTCAAATAACAGTCAAAGTAATAAAAACAGGACAAGAATAACCCAATGACATCACACACGACACAGACGACCAGGGATAATTGGTGAGTACCAGCATGTAGCGTGTTCCAGGCATAATGCAAGTCCTGAGTCTGAAATATGTCTGTCAGCGAGTCCTACTCCACCTATTAAACTCCACCGTAGACAACGGCAGCATTTCTCCGACCACGTAGCGAGCCACAAGCCCTGTGGCTTCTTTCAGACTGATAGGTTTAACATTATCTCCATTATTAGAACCAAACGACAGTCGTTGCTGTTTCGGAGCTGAAGGACCAGCGTTCAAAAAGTAACGAAAGTAACTGATGTCTTGTTTGAAAATGTACTTAAGTATTTGATTACTCAAACAGCAAACTAACGCGTTAGGTTACTCGTTTCTGCAAAAAGTAATCAAAGTACTGTAACGTTACTTTGTAACACGTTATACCCAACTCTGAATGATTTGTTTGCCCACGGGCGGCTACCGTGGCAGGGCTGTGTTGCCGCGTCCGTGATCTTCTGTTTTCCAGCGGACCATTCGAGCAAGTCCGGCTTCTCTGCTGCTAACGCTGCTGCCGGGATTCAGCTGAGGAGGAGCCAGCTGCTAATGCTATGTACCGGGACACTGCTAATGCTGCTTGCCGTGCTGCTGTAGCTCAGTCGTAACTGTAACTGATGCTGAGACTCTACTGACTGCGTGACTGATAGACAGCGGTGGGTGGCGCAACAGGCCAAAACATAAATTCAAAACAAACATGATTTGCGGACCGTAAAATATATTTTTAAATGTGAATATTCTGGCCGTACTATTGTTGTCGGTGTGATCAGTATGTTATATGAACATTATTCCTTAGTCTCTGTGACATATTAGGAGGGTTTTCTGACTATTTGCTTTAGATTTCTTACATATAGCTCCTTTAATGCTGGACACAAAAAGCGGGCTCCTAGGTAAAAGTCCAGAGTCTGAGTGACCCTTTCACCTCCCTGCCTGCCTTATGTGGACTGCCTCGCTCTTTTTTACCACAGTAGTTGCCCAGAGTGCAAACAAATGCCGCTGCCTGGGTCGGCTCATACAACCACCACTAAAGGGTATGTATTGTTGTTTGACACTGACGGGCCACTGACCAAACATTGTTGTTTAGGGGTTTTGTAGTGGAGGGAAAATTATCCAGGGCCTCAAAGGGGAGCAGGGGACTTGAAAGCCCGGAAAGAAAAGTTTGGTTTTGCTTGCAGTCAAGTAATTAGTACTGTAACTAATTTAAAATTGGCTGAATAAATTGGTCAAAATACTAAAATTAGTTAACTCTGTAAGCTCCCTGAGGCCTTTTTAACCCCCTAAAGGCTCATTTATGCTCAACGTTAAATACGGATCCGGATACGGACGGAGCCTTCTGTCCATGCTCTGCGTTCATTTCGTCCGTATCTCTGCACGTTTCCATAAAGCTTACGGATACGGGCCAAACGGAGCAGTACCACCAGGAACCTTGGGGGCAGTGTTGCTGTCACTACCCGATACGTAGCTCTAGTGAGACACGAAGAAGAAATAACAATTCAATTTCTTTCATCGGCAGTAGGCTACTAGAGAAAAGAATTCTCCGTCCTCCACTCGCGAAGTATTTAACGGCCTCACCGACCACCGCCTCCTACAGCGCTGCCTCTGTTTTTGCCTTTTATGCAAGAGGTACATTATCAATATCTCCTTCACAGTCGGCATGTTTGTTTTTGAGTTTGTTGTTGTCATAAACTTTTGACGCTGGGCTGCCTCCTGGTGGATATATGGGTTAACATCCATGCCAACGTAAAGGGCGCATGGAAATATCTGGGCAGTGACGGTAACATCGTTTGAAACGGATGTATACATTTTCGTACGTAAAGGGAGCATAAATGAGCCTTAAAGGTGCAAAATGGTCTAGTTGGCCCCTGCACTAGATACAGTTAGAGCTAAGGGAGTGACTGGTTATGCTGCTGAAGCACCACAGTATGTCTTTCCCCAAGAAGGGGAAACTGGGCTTCTAAAAAAGAAAAGAAAGACAGAAAGAGAGCAAATGGAAAATTTAACAAACTCAGTTCATAAAACACAAAAAAATCAAACGGTGCCTGAGGGAGATATGGATCAAGACAGGAGGGGTTGGGGGCCCATAGAGACTGCTTAAGCATAAGGCCCAGAATTTGGTGCTGCACTCTGTCGGTATTTGAAGATTTGGGAATGAGACCGGGTTGGTTGACCCAGTTGCAGCAGCCCCACACAGGTCAGGTGTATGCAGGGGTGTTCCTTGGATTTAGGGACATTTGTGGCTCCCCTCGCACATTGTCGGGTGGTCTGGGGATCCTCCTCTGACACTTTTTTGAATAAACAAGTTCTATTTTGATGTGTCTTTTAATGCACTCTAGCAGGTTATTTACACTCAAAGTAAAAAATAATGATTTTATTTTCTGTATTAATTAGATAATGTTTGACAGGTCACCCAGTTACACAGTTTAAATGGTCACTTCATAAGTAACTGGATGAGTTTTCACCTTCATGCACCGATGGTCTTTTTCATAGAAATAAATATTTTGATACATTTAACACTCTTTATGTTTAGAGTCAAAGGTTCCCCATGCAGGAGACATTTTTTTTTCTCTAAGACCCACTTAGAGAGAGTTGGGAAGAGATCATCGGCACTGGCACCACATGCACTAACTAAACTCAGCTTTTGATCATACACTTACATGATTTAGATGTCTTGGTTAGCCTACAGAGTTCTTATTGATAAGCAAACACAGCTGAATTCAAATGATAAATCTGAGTTGTAACTATTGTAGGAAGAAGTACTATGGTATGAAGTACCACCACTTTTCTGCATCGAGAGTGTTCTTTAAAGCTCGACCTGTACCATACCTCTGGGGACACTTTTGAAGTAATGTGCAGAGGACTCTTGAAATCAAAGCTAGACTTCACAAGATGTCTCCTTTCAAGAGATGCAGCTTTCTCTCTTGGAGACGAGTGGTGTTGTCAATGCATTACTATCACTTTATTCTCTTGCATTGGACACATTGCTTCCTGTGAATACCTTCATGCTCCACAAAACACCATTGAACTCCTGACACACCTTACTAGAGTGGAGAGAGAAGGGCCCAATCCTACCAACTCCATTTAAATGCTTTCAAGGTGAAAAAGGCCCCATTCAGCTTCTTGAAGTGGAAGCAGTACTTTGGGGGACACTAGTGAGGTTATCTCTCCGGTGATACAGATGTGTAGGAGAAAGAAAGGGCTTCTGTTTAATCAGGCGCAAAGACATTTACACCATTTGTTTTTCCTCTGGATGAGCACAGGAAAAACAATAAAAAAGGAAGAAAATGCTTAGAGCAATATAAGGGAAAGACCCAAGGAAGCACTGCGCTCTTAACATTTTCAAAACTGCAGATAATAGACTTCTCCCATGCGTGTAAACATTGCATTTCCATAGAAATGGCCTCTTTCTGTGCCTCAAACGGGTAGTCATGGGTGAGAGAGTTATGTAGCACTCACCTCTTAATCTCGTTAGATGTTTCTAAAACAGCACTGGATCTGTGGTTTCAAAAAAAGAAATAGAAAAACATGCAGTAAAATGGAGTCTAAGAGAGAGCATGTGTCAGTGTTACAGGTTTGAAGCGGTATGGTACTTTAAATCAATCAGATTGATCTGAAAACAGGCTACAGGCCTGATGTCATTTTTAGATTATTTCCTTTTACTTCAATATATTTAGTGGTGTTCCGTTTTAGAAATTGGTTTGAAGTCACTTGTATATTATTAATATGACACAATAAGTTTGACCCTCAGTTTATATATAATCATGATTCAAATCTAACATGTTAGATACAAAGTTTATCTTTAGCATCTCCTCTGGGTGGCCAAATTTTTATTGTTACTTCTTTATTGTTATTCTACCTCTGAGATTAGGAAATGAAACATGCTTGGGCGTCTTTAGGTTTTTAATTTATTCGAAAAATTGTCGAATAGTTGCCATGATTTTCGAATAGTGTTTTTGCTTGTGCTGCCCATCCCTACTGCAATCACATGATGAATGCGGTGACAGGAGTAAATAAGGAAGCGGTCCTGAGCGGTCTTCTAAGGAGACAAGTTGGGGTGGTGGATGGATCCCAGAACCACAGACTTTACGTAGGAGATGTGTGTTTGGAGTGAGTGAGTGAACTTTGAGTCATTTTAAGGTACATCCTCATCATGTTTCCTTTCCTGAATCTAACCAGGTAGTTTTGGTGCCTAGACTCAACTGTGTCACCACCATGCAATTTACAACATTACAAGCCACTACCAGGTAATGTTAAAAAGCAGGCTGTTCTCATGGCACGTATCCTCATAGAATTATTCAAATGATATCCTACGAAAATTCACACACAGTAGTCCATATGATATCCTTCGAATTAGCACCCCACGAATGACGTTATGTCCTTCATGTAAAGTTACCTTACCTTTTTGGGAGGTGTACGTCAGGCTACGCCGGGGGCTACGGCGAGCCTCCTGCGTAGCCACGTACCCTACGATGTAGCTACGCCGTTGATTTAATGCAGGACGATAAATCAGGCTTTAACGTAAAGAGGTTAGGTTTAGGCAAGTAAAGTGACTGTGGTTAGGTTTAGAAATAGATTGTGTTTTTGGTTCAAATAATTGTGTTTGTTACACTCAGAATATAAGTGTGTCATAAAGTGACATTAGTACGTAACGTAGCTACGTAAAGGACTCAAGGTACATAAAGTTAAAAGAACTCAACATTAAGTTTTGGTTTTACACTGCCCCAATCTCCTCCCTATGCAGACCTTCTCGCTCTTTATGCTACTCATGGGGTTGTAACATTAACCACCGCCCATTGCATGACATCATTGAACCAGGGAATTCATATGTCCACCATGACAAAAGATCCTAATTGACTTTCAGTTGCCAATAGGCTATTAGAAATTAGCCAGACCTGTGCAGAATCAATCACCCCTGATCACTGCACAAAGCATTTATGTCCAACTTGATCCTGACCTGTTCTGATATCATGCACACGTGGGCAACGATAACCTCATGAGATTGAGCGAACATAGTTTTTAGAGCCAGGTCCTTTGGTTGCTTTCCACCAACTGCAAGACCCAGAGCATGATGGGGCATGCCTGGCTATCGCTGTTTTGTAGGTAATATTTAACACTAGATTGTAGGCCATTGCAATGTACAGGTAGTCTACAGATGGATCTAACAGGATGTAGATACTTCTGTGACTTCCTGTATATTCTTTGAAGGCAGTCCGACTTGAATGCTGCTTTTGTTACCACCCCTGCTGCTGCCGCCTGATCTTGTCTACTTTCCAGGTGAGGTGCAGTTCATCTTTTGTTGAGTCTATTGTTTTCATAGTGCCTGCACGAAACACATTACACATTATGTGCCACCACCACATAATACAGTCTCCAGAGGTAATGGTAATTCCATGTACATTTGTAAGACAAGGTTTAATTCAATAGATTCATAATTTTATAAACATGAACCAGGATATGTGTTCAGTAGAAGCTTTTCCTACTTTTGAATGGACAATGAATGAATAGCTAATTTATTTTAATGCCTCTCTCAGGTCAAATATTTGGTTAATTTGTTAATGAAAATAGCATTTTGAAATCAGATAATATCACATCAACCAAACCTAAAACTTAAAACTGAGGCTAATGGAGTATAAGTATATTTCACTCATCAAATTTTGATACTATTTGATCGCGTTCTGTTGTTAGAGTGATAAAGATACTTTTTGGATTTCAGTGAAGATTATCCATCAGCCATTTTCCACAATTAGACAAAACTAATTTATCTGATGATAACTGAAGTGAGTGATAGCAATTATAATTTGTAGATTCATATTCCTACAAAGCCATTTCAAGATTGTGTTTTTCATGTAATCCTAACAGTGCAGTTCGGATCATTGACAAGTTTTATTAATATATAAAGCTCAGTGACTCCAGTTCATAAGAGAAACAGAGGAAAAAATCTACTGAAAGACTTGTCTCATTTTAGAGTGGCGTGGGGCTTTATGCCATCATCTTGGCATCTGTCTGTGTAGGCACAGTCTTGAGAACATAATAACTCAAGAACAATACATGTCAGAAACCTAATACGTACACCACAGGTTCCCCTAGAAACCTGTCATGCACTCCTCTACACTAGATGATCTGATTAGATTTTGGAGGACTTTTGCTGCATAAATTTGCATTTCTGTGAGTGAAAAACTGCATTCATTTTAGACTACTTTCAGACTGAGGCAGCACCTCCATTTCTGAAGACATGGTTCTCTCCTGAATAAATGTTGGGCTGCTCCATTAACGGGCTCCTATGATCCAAGCAGAGGAGTTCAGGTGTGTCAGGGAATGGGAGTAAGAGGGACAGTGAGTTTGACCACCGATTTTGCGCATCACTTCCAACTTTATGTTTTCTGGTCAGTCTTCCGTGTGTCCCTGACCTATGGTCATGAGGTTTCTGGGCAGTGACCGAAAGAATGAGACTGTGGATACAAGTGACCGAGGGTTTACGGCCTCACTCTGCGTGATAGGGTGAGGGATTTAGTGATCCAAAAGGACCCTGGTATCATTGCTGTTCCTTCACATTGGCAGAAACTGCTAAGGGAGTTCGTGGTGGACCCGGGGGCGTTGCCAAATTCAGAAGGGAATGTAGTGAAAACATTTTCTTTTTTTTTTGTAAGAAAAGGTTATTTCTTCATTGTCAAACCTTACTCTTATTCAAACTGATTTACTTCTGAAAAACATTTTGAGATGGGATACAGAATTAGAGCACCACTGTTGTTCACATTTCAGCTGTGATGATTCAAAACCTCAACAGTTGGGTTTAATAATCAAAGTTATGCTTGACTTTTGAGGCCATATTGGATATATGAATAATATATAGGAAATCAAACCATAATCATTTATTTATAGGTTATTTTAAAGGCAAATGCACAGTACATAGCTATTTTTCCAGAAGCAGTAAGAAAGGGATCCTATCACCTGGTTGTCACCTTCACCCAGTGATGACAGGAACTTGGAAATATAAAAGAGCTTAGCATGCAGCTGACTTACACAAATTCAATACTCCTGACTCTCTACCTAGGAAAAAATGTGTACTACACAGCCAAGGACATTGTTGTACAGTGTTGCTGTCTGTGAGATAAATGGCAGCAGACCTATACTCACATGAAGTCTACTACACTACCCTAACATTCCTCAGACACTTGCATCACCACAACATTGAACCCAGTGATTTCTGATCTCACCATCAGTCTTAACAGAATGGACTGATGTAGTTCCCACAGGTCGGGGGATGATATATGACTCATCATCACCTAGCTGTGCCATTGTTTTATTCACATAATGATTCATATCCCATGATACAGGCCCAGCAGTACAATTCATCTGCTGGTTATTGATATTTAAATTGGTTGAAAAAGCAGATGTAAGCGTTAGGAACAGAAAGTACAACACTGCAGCACTTATTTGCCCATCTGATACCAAGCTTTTCCTTCCAGCATCTTTTAGCCAGCAAATGTGGGTGCTTTTAAGCGACCCATTGCTGTTTTTCCCTCGGGGATAGTGCTCCTAAAGTATTATTTTTTACTGAGTCATCTCTGTGTTTCTTACTGGAATAGCAGTTTTTTAAATTGAAACAGTGCCCCATTTCCCATTGGAATAGTGTGTAAAAAAGTGGTTACTTTTTACTGAGCCCTGATTGTTTTTTCTGTTGGGATAGTGCAACAAAAAGTCATAGGGTCCTATTTAGATGGTCTAGAGCGGACGGCGGAGGGCGCATAATCCATGCCGCAAGTGTCATTGCTATTTAGATGCAGGCGCAGTTGTCATTTTCACGCCCTGCGCCCTCATCGTCTAACTAGCAAATGAACTTGCGCTTCTCTGGGTGTGTTGGTCTAAAAATGAGGAGTGGTCAGGCGCAGTCATGGCGCGTTGCTAGTTAGATGACATAAAAAGCAAATACGCCAGTGACCAACAAAAACCTGGTCTAAAGTCAACGGCGCAGTATTTGGCTGTTAAACAAGTTAGTAATATGCGTCTCTAGGCGGGTGCACAACACGCGTGCACTCTGCTCAGACACACACAGAGCAGCCACACATATGCAAAAGATCACAAATAAAAATATGATTACAATGTGAAAGGTTATTATTGTGCACATTACAATATTTAGCAGAAACATGTCTTAATGGTCAGTCATTAATCAGAATGATCTAATCGCAGTAATAATGATCATCATAATTTGTAATAATGACAAATGAAATTGTGAAATTATTTGACCAATCAATCATTTTTTTGATTGAAAACCAAAGCCCACACATTGCATTTATTTTAACATGTTATACTAGGCTACATTATATTATATTATTATATTGTTATCTGAGTGTATCTGATTTGCATGATACACATGCAAATAAGAGGCAGAACACAGCTCTAGGAAACATGTGAAAACAATTAACAAACGTGGGTGGGGGAGAAAACGCTGAACAGGTCCTAGCTGCAGGATCAGCACCTTGGGGAGCTCCGTGGCAGTCCTGACAGCTGTGCTCTGTTATATGATGAAAACAGGTTTGAATAATATTCCACAGATATTTAGTATGCTTTACCTCGGGGAGCTTGGGTGCCTGTCTGCTGTCCCCGTAGATCTGGTTCTGACGGGCCTTCACCTCCCGCACGAGGAGATCCGTCTCCTCAGCTGTAACATGCTCACTCTTTCCAGTTGGTAGGTCCGCCATCTAACTAGCTCTCCGCCATGCGCTCCAATCACGCCTATTTTAAAGGGAATGAGAGGTGACAATCTGATTGGCTTACTGAATGATACGCCCAAAACACACCCATGATTCAGAGGCCGTTTACACGTTGCCGGCTATTTTCATAAACGGACATTTCACCATCTCCGTTTTCAAAAAATTCTTCATTTACACTTACCCTTGTATATATAGCCTACACAAGAGCATGCCAAACCTGTAGGTAGCAGTGTAAGCTCAAGCCTTCCATGTATCCATTGTCACCATAGCAACATAGGTCGCACTCATGGGTCGCACTTTTGACAGGCGCAAGTTCCGGCGCATACTGTGACGTCGGCTGCCTATAACTCCGTCTATCTCCATTTATCTCAGTTTACATGCAAATGCGCAACCGGAGTTTTCCAAAATCTCCACTCTGGCCGGAGTTTTTAGAAAGACTCGTTTTCAGAGGAGAAATCTCCGTTTGCGTGTAAACGAAGGGCAGAAACGAAGGAAGATGTCTCTGTTTATCAAAATCACCGTGTACGTGTAAACGGCCTCTAATTCACAGAGTAAGTCCAACTCTTTCAGACTCTCCGCCATAGCGCACAGTCTAAAAACGCGCTGTCTACCTAGCAAGTGACTGGGACATGCCCATGTGCCGCACGCCTGGCGCTTTGCGTTTTAGACCATCTAAATAGGGCCCATAATCTTTTATAGAGCCATCGTTACGTTTTCTGCCCGGAAAAGCGGTTGTTTTATACTGAGTCATCACTCCTTTTGTGCAACAAAAAGCAGTTTATTTTTTACTGCATCATTGCTGTGTTTTCTTAGCTAGTTAGTTAGTTAGTCAGTTAGTTAGTTAGTTAGTTATATAGTTTGATCAAAAGTGGTTGTTTTTACAGGGTCACTGTTGCATTTGCTGCCTGAATAGAGCCAAAAAAAGGTTGTTTTTTACTAAGACATCGCTGCATTTCCAGCCATGATTATGCTCCCAAAACCGGGTATTTTGAGCTAAAATATGATCTTTTCCTAACAATAACCAAGTGTTCTTTGTGCAAAAACCTAACCACATATTAACCACATAGCGGATACAGTGGATGAATTAAAATATAAAGTTTTAATGTATCTGCTACATAATAACTTATAAATGTAGCGTATATATAGTTTGCAGAAACAAACAATGCCAACATTTTTTCTGTCGACTGGGTTGTGCAAACGTTACCCACAAGATTTAAAATTTTGCCATGGATTAAACTTCAAATGTTGATTTGGAGGCAGAGGATAGGCTAAAGGCATGTGATAGGGAGGACGATGTCACCCTCATATTATTTCAGTGAAGCTTTCAATCTCACTGGCACCCTGATGTCAGTCCTTTTTAGGTAATATCATTATTGCTTAAAATACTATTAGAAAATTTTGAGTAGATTCACAGGTGGAAGAATAACAGTTCACTTACATATACACTACCAAATGAACATACTGAAGGAATGTATTACATCATGCTGTGACCACAGGATGTTTCTCTTACCCGCTTCTAAACCCAAAAATCCTTCCTAACCCATTTATTCCTTATCATTTGCACCTGCTGAATGTCTGTAATAAACATCCAATTTATTTTGCAACACAAAATGTTCATGAAACAAATCACACCAGTTGGAAAACAATAAGAAGCATACCATTTGAATGGTTATTAATGGTAAATGAATATGAAAAGCTCAAGCGTGCTTAATTGAGTCCACATTTTGGCTAATTTTGCCTAACTGTTAAACAGTATGACCTTACCTTACAATGAGGTTTCATACCGGTCTCCTTTTGCCTCTCTATGGAATTCTTCCTGTGTGCTGGACCAATAGAGCTCAACCTGGAAGGCTGTGATGCAGCCTGAGGATGGTGGAGGGTTTGAAAGAATTAGACAGGTTTTAGTAGATCTTCATTAAGGAGATCAATGTCCAAAGAGAAGCTCATTATTTGGGGCTAAATCCCAAATGAGTGATTAGGTTTAGAAAGAAAGATACTTGTGAGGCTGCTTGACTGAGGACATGAAGGAGGGACACTTAAGAGAACAGCAATAGGCTATACACTCCACTGCTGAAATGGGAAACTGAATTTGTGATGTGTATCTTTGTTCCTGAGCTTAGTTAATGTTATAACTTCATCTGTCATCTGTGATCGTAGGCTTAGCCACAGTGATGCCCCCAGGTGTCACTGCAGCCAAACTATAGTTGTTCCACTATCCGCTGATGTCAGGAGCATGAAGTGAAAGGCTCAGGCAGCCTCCATGGCTGGCTTTAGTGATAGAGAACGTTGTCAAGAGTTGTTAATGTAACATGCCATCCCTAATACTGCACACAAGATTAAATATTGGCTGAGTGAAGTCCTCTAGTAAATGAGAGCGCATTACTTTTTTTTTCTTAACATAAGACTTGATTTCTATGATGAGTGATATTTTTGGAGGCTATGTTTGTGAGAGATGATGATAACATGAGCAGGCAGATAGATTATTTCTGTTGTTGTCATTAGGCCCCATTTTGTTTTGCTGTGTTAAATTCAGATAAGCAACCTGGGAAACAAAGCAATCTCAGTGCTTGGTATAAATGACATTGTTTAACTCTTTAAAACACAGGGATTACTCTTACATTTTTAATTAAATTCAAAACAGTGATGGATGACATACTTGGCAGCAAGTCATAGGTAGGCACATAAAGTAGACAATGTACAATATATTATGCTGTGTATCAGTGTGTAATAAAATAATGTGTAAAATGATTGAAGAACACCCAGCCTCAGTTTGAAACATGGCCAGGAGTAAGCCATGAAAGTAACTTTTTACAACACTGCTATACATCCCAGATTTAGGATACTAGTTGCAAATGTGCCTCCCTATCTACACTATATTTCCATCAAAATTATATATTTGTGTTGCCTATATCGTTATCATTATTAAGTCCTGATGACATAATTTGGGGGAATATCAATATCAATACAAGTTTAAAGAGCAATGGTAGTGTATCAAAAAGCTACAGGAGAGAAAATGTGCACCCTGCAAAAATACAGTGTTATGAAGAATGTTTTTATGTGTTGAAAATAGGCCTAATGCAGGTTTACGATGAGAGGTGATACTCATAAGATTCACAGAGAGATTTGTGGTACTGAGTAATTTATTAATTATCTCTTTTGTTATTGTTTTGCAACCCATAATGCCTGACCTCCATGACCTATACTGTACATACCAGCTCTCTGTAGTTCAATGTATACTGCATCATTATCTCCTGTTGTTGGATAATTCCCATTTTTGAAAGCAAAACAAGCAATCATCCAATTATCCAATCAAAACCTTTCTGGCAGCAGGCATGTGCAGATGCTCAAGCACCCTTCCCCTTTGCCCCCGATGTCCAAAGTGCCCTTTTGTCAAGGTGTATTTTAGATCTTGTTCTGTTTTGACATCAAGGCCTGCCCGGGGCCCATATCAAGAAGAACATAGTATAGTAGTAACAATTATTTATAATTTAGCTATAAATAAAATAACCTGACTGCAGTCACTCAGTTTACGTCTTGTAATCCTCCATGACGAGCCCCCTGTTGTGTTGTTCTCTTTGAACATCCATGGTTGCAACCTGTGGTGCTGCAGACAAGATTCAAGGTTCAAGGTTTCTTTTTTAGTACCCAAGGGAAAATTTGCTGTGCTGAAGGGGAACTCAGCTTTCCACAACAAGACATCACAGCATTACAGATTTAAAGAACATTAAAATAAAATACAAGACAAGACAGTCAGCTGCGACTTTTAGATGGCGAGTTTCATTTGTGTGATTGATTATTAGGTGATATTTAAAATATTGGCATTAGACGGTGTCATCTTCAAAATCAGTTATGCAACATAAATCAGTAATCCTGACTGCTGGTTCTTAATGTAGTCAAGTGAGCCATCATTTGCAAAAACCTGTTCATGCCAGCCACCACTTGGATTTTGATGCTTGTCTGCTATAGCACATGTGCTTGGAGGAGCCAAAAAGGATGAAGACCCATTTTTCACTAATTTCTCAAATCTGATACAACATTATATAACACATTATATGAAATCCAATTATAATAAAATCATTACTTATCCTACTGTTTTTTTTAATAAAGGAGCTCTAAAACCTCTCCTTCATGACCCTGACTATGCTCACGTCAAATTAAGGTAATTTTACTGAACAGTTTTTGAGAAATTTAAAGCAAAAATCAATACAAAAAATTTTTTACTGTAACATTTATAAATTCCTCATATTTGATTTTCATAGTCCCTCTCTTTTTTCATGGGGTGGGGGACAATGAATTATGCCTTTTGTTGTAAGATTCCATGTTACATTCTGTTTGAACATGGGTTGTTTTAATTCAACATTCATTATGATGTGAAAGAAAATGGTGTATGGTGTTTTAAAATATTGTTCCATGTGCCCCTTTTTAATTGTGGGCACTTGCTCCTCTAAGGTTTCTGCACGGCCCTGCCCTACATAGTTTGAAAGGACATTCTTTCGTACCTTGTGGTATCTTGATTTGCTGCAATCTTCATGGTCAGGGGTGCTGCCAGGAATTTTGGGCCCCATGAAAAAAAAAAATCACATTGCCCCCCCCCCCCCACGCAGCTGTCGTCACCACATCTCTAGGACCTAACTGACCCATTAAAAGCTTTACATAACTCTGACTCTGAAGGCTTGTAACTGTCTTTCTTCTTGTAGTTCAGTACTACCAGTACAATATTTACTGCTAGTGAATTGTACATGCTTTTACAGTCTAAATGTAATATTTATTGTAAAATCCCCAAATGGAAAGACTTAAGAAAATAACTTAAATATACATTAACTTTTCAATCAAAATAAATTAAAGGGATAGTGCACCCAAAAATGAAAATTCAGCCATTATCTACACATCCATATGCCGACAGAGGCCCTGGTGAAGTTTTAGAGTCCTCACATCCCTTGGATGGATCGGCGGGGGGAGCGGCTAGCACACCTAATGGCAGACGGCACCCCAGACTAACGTCCAAGATCACAAAATTGAATCCACAAAGTATCTCCATACTGCTCATCCGTAGTGATCCAAGTGTGCTGCAGCTGTGACATAAAAAGTTGTTTAGAAAAACGTCATATGAACTCTGTTTTTAGCCTCACTGTAGCCTGCAGCTCTGACTGCTTCTCAGTGCTCCGCGTTCATGTGTCTCTTTCCTTTTTTGAAAACCGGATTTTCTTTTAGTACTAGATAGCATGATGATGACTGTAGCGTTCTAGCGCAACTGCTGACTGCTGCTAGGCACCGTCACCGTCAGTGCACTAAGGCAAGACCAAACCATTTCATGCAGATACAGGGGGGTGGTCAGTCAATACATGACTTCAACGGGACTACAACGAACTACAACGGGTCGCGTGCCGGTGACGTCATTGGTGATAGAAACATGGGATTTTGACTGCCGGCAGAGTAAGTTTTCACGAATTTCTGGTAGATTTTGATTCATACATAAATACTTTAAAACTAACACAAAATAAGAAAAGTGACTATACGCTGCAATACCTTAGTGACTTGTCATTAATTACTCTTGAGTAAAAGGGAATTTACTGTGCCTTATACCCTTTACTTCTCTTTTCTTTGTTTTGTTTTTATTTTCATTTTGCAATAATCCTGACAAGACTTGATGTTAGGGATGGGCAAACGATCAAAATTCATTATTCGATCATCAAAAAAATTAACGATCATTTATCGATTAAAGCGAGTATTTCAAAAGAGAGAAAATAAAAGAGTGCAGTGCAGACTGTAGCCGCAAAAGAGCGCAGCTGCCCCAGTTTTGAGCTTCAACCCCCCAGGCCAAAGAGGAAGAATGGCGCGCATGCGCAGTTCACCCCTGGGTGTTTACAACCGTTGCCAGCCAGAGTTACAGGCTTCAGTTTTCAGCAAAACCTTCGTCTTTCAATGGCGTAGTGTTTTCAGAGGCCTCAAGGGAAGCCGCCGAGGCTTTGGAGAGCGATGAGAGCTTCCGTCTGTTTCTGATTTTTTGCCTGGCATAGGTCCGGCGGGGGTCTCGTAGGCCCGTCGAGCCGCCGTGCTCGCCGGGCAGAAGGGTCTCGTTGGCACGGCGACTCGCCGGGCGGGGGATCTCGCTGGCACGGCAGCTCGCCGGACCTATGCCAGGCATTGTAGGGTAAACACTGCGACTATCGATCAGAATTATTTGTGATCGATCAAAAGCCTTAACAATCAATCATCGATAATCGAAAATTGATGCCCATCCCTACTTGATGTACCCTACATTATATTGATGTAATTATGTGTTCTATTATGTGCCAAATGTCTGCATGTGCCATATACATTGTTTGTATGACTTGAAATTTCAAATTAAAAAAAATAAAAAAAATAAAATAAAATAAAATAAAAAACTGACTGCCAGCAGAGCTCTTCACACATAAGCAGTGTCAGCGGGCCCCTCCCCCTCCCTCTTTTTATCCATGTCTCTTTCATGCAACTTTTGATTTTTTTTTTTTTTTTTTTTTTAACAAAGTCAATGTGCTTTCCTTCCCTGTCCTTTCTTGTTCTTTTCTCTTTTGGAAACCCAATTTCCCTTTTTTTGGCAAAACTGGGGCAAACTAAACAATTATATTATGCTATTTTATTTATACAAAACAATGGAAGTCTTACAACCAATTCACCGATTATTCAGCCACTTTAAATTTAGTTATGACACTAACTGTTGATAAATAAACACTGCAAACAAAACCAAACTTTTCACTGCAGGCTTTTTGAGGGCCCCCCTTCAATTGGGGGCCTGTGGTAATGAGCCCCACTTTTGCCCCTACTATGACGCCATTGGTCAGCTTATGTTGACTGGAGGCTTCAATTTCTACTTCACGCCTGTATACTTTTTAACTTGGATACTTGGCTGTAAATTAGTTGTGATGTCATAAACCCTGCTGTTGATCAACATGTTAGAGTTTCAAGGTTCCCTGCTGTTTTTGATCTCCAGCTACACTGTGAAGCTGTTTTTTTGTTTCTTGTGCATGAGAACGTAGGCTATACGTATGCTTATGCACAGTCCTGCCAATCACTTCACCTATTTCACTGATCAACAGGTGGTGGTTATCAGTAATATACCACAAGTATGACACAGCAATGGCAGATAAAGAAGCAGTGTGTAGGATTTAGTGGACACTAGTGGAGAGGATTTCAGGTTGCAAAACAAATGGATTTAAGCAAGTAAAAACACTAAATACAGTTTTACAAATAAATCTGTGTTTCTCTGACACTGCTCATTGCAAAGGGGCTGCTCACTACAGTGGCCGCTGCAAAAACATGACTAGCCCTATCCAGAGCCAGTGTTTGAGTTGTCCATTTCGGGCTACAATAGAAACATGGCGGTACAACATGGCAATCTCTGTAATAGAGGACCTGCTCCCTATTTCAGGTGATCATACACCAAAATATTATTTTTATACTTCATTTCTGCCAATACATTCTCCTAAATCCAACGCACTGGACCTTTAACAAGGGAACTGCTAGCAAGTAAAAATGGATGTTAACAAAATTAAAATACTTTCAAAAATCAGCTTTGCAATTTTTTTATGAGGAAGGAAATGTTTCCAATGGATTTGTTAGACCTCACAGAATGTGTTTTGGTGAGTAACACTGAATGTAAACTCCACAGAGCACCTTTAAAGTGATGGATAAACTTTCCCCTTTCAGCAGATTAATCTTAAGCAGCCGTCTAGTGTCAAACTCTGCACATACATCACCCTGCACGGTAAAGCTCCAACATCACAGTCAATGAACAAGCAGAAAAACACATAATTGAGTGGAGGGGCACTTAAAGTGACTGACAGCCCTTAAATATGACTGTTGAGCTGATACAAAAATTGTGATACCCCAGACCATATTCTCTGTAGCTGAAACAAGCAAACAAACCACACATTAATGCCACTTATTCCAACAAACTGCTGTAGTGGACTGTAATGGCACTGCTTGCCCACTACCTGCCTTGTCACAAACCCTGTGACCCTGTCTGCCCAGCCCATCATCCAACCACCACCACTTACTTCTCTTGTTGTCATGACTTCTGCAGGGGAGAAAACCGTGGCATCAGCAAATCATGACTTGGAAGATGCATTGGAGCCTCAAATTTTATGGATGTGTTTTCTCAAGATCATTATCCCTGCACCAGAGTAGAATGATCGCCGAATACGATATCAGTACAGGATAAAGTGGATACCCGACCCGGGCTGAGTTCTGATAAATAATTTACAAATGATAATTGTGCTTGGGTCAGGTTTGGACATAAAAAACAATGCGTTTGGGGTTTGGATTGGGCTGGGTCACTACCCTCTTGGGCTTGGGTTGGGTTTGGACAGAACTGTGCAGCCAGAGCCACACTCAAACAAAAACCACATACTTTTTAATAGACATGAATTTGTGAGGAGACCAGATTATGCCAGTTCGGGATCTTACCCCAGGAGTCACTACAGATTCACCACAGGAGACTCTGCCAAGTTGTAGGAAGTTTGCATCTTCTAAGTTACTTGAAGACAAAGGGGGAAAAGTAAATACCCCCACAGTGCCAGATGGCGTTCTCCTGAGCCGCAGTAGGAGACTAGCTTTCAGTAGCTTTTTCTTGAGCTTCCATCGTCACTATCGTCAGCATTGTTGCCAAAAATAAAGCTCCCAATCCTCAGGGAGACCATGCAGTAAAATTTGAAGTATTAGACCTTGTATTCAACAGCGTCATTCACCACAGAGGTGGAACTTACTGTATTGTTGCACTTCCCTACAAAACCTTGTGTCAACTCTACATACTTACCAAACAGTTTTAGAACTCAACATCTGGATCACTTATATCTAGCCCCCCCACTGGTATTCTGGGAGACACAATACCTGCCAGACACCTTTGAGCCAGGAGTATCAGCCATACAAACCAGGAACAGGAAAGTGGATGATCCCTGGTGCACTGATGATGGATTTGACGGACCTATTCCTCAAGATTTTCAACTTTTGTTACAAAGGTGGAGGATATGTTAACCCTATAATGTATTCATCCAACCATGCTGCTGCAGCTAAATCCAAATTAGGCATGGTGGTGCTGAAGAAGCCTGATCAGCTCTGGAGGCAGCCTTGGAGTATGAAAGAACTGGGAGGGATATTCTTTTCCCCTTCAGGCTGGATTTATTATTCCCCAGTGAATTATAGTCTTTGGCAGTGCCAGCACTGACCCTGAAACCAAACTGATGAGCCAATGGCACAGTGAGCACTCTTTGTAAATACTCCTTCTAGTTAGATCTCTTGGGTTTTTGTTTTTGGTTGGAACTGCTGAAAATTTTGAATTGCACATTTGATTTGGATGTACTGAACTAGATTTAACTCAGCTGCTGAACTATTGAACTCCTCACATTGTACGCACTGCATCTTATTCTTGTTTTTGATCTTGCTCTGTCTGCCAAGAACTTAGGACAACTGCATTGTTATTCTGTTACATCGCTGTTGTATTGTATTTTGTTGTGGTTTGACTTGAGACTCTAAGAGATTCTAACAATGCTTGGCACACCTTAAACAAAAGGCGAGCAAGAAGCAAGGTACAGACTGCTAAAAATAATGAAGCCTTTTTGTTTTGCATTTTCCAGAGGATTATTCTGTTGGTTCGTCTGCTGGTTTAGGTGGTTTAGTAAACCTGTTAATAAATTTGAGACTACTGAGAGATCTCTGATAAAAGCTTTTTCTCACAAGTCATTTCAGCTGGTTGTTGGTATCTGGTGTAGGGATGCACCGATCCGATATCTGGATCAAATATCTGCCCCGATATCATCAAAATAGATGGATCGGGAATCGGAAAATGCAACCCATAGCCGAGGTAATCCTTTCGCTTTAAATCTATTGCGACGCTACGTCATACGTCATGGAGCGAAGGAGAGAATCTGTTGTGTGGAGGTATTTCACACTATTTCAACTGCTGTTGCACAGTTGTTTATTTTTGTTAAAAATAAATAGTTCATCATTGCATTAATCTGTTTGATCTTGTTTCATTTTATCTTAGGAAAGAACTGTGTAGTCATCAATGCCTGATGCCTCTAGTCTTTTCTGTTCTACATGTAAAGGTAAATAGCTTTTTTTAGGTCAACCATGGTATCAGATCGGTATCGGGTATCGGCTGATACTCAAAGCCACAGCATCGGGATCAGGATCGAAACTGAAAAAGCTGGATCATTGCATCTCTAATCTGGTGAAAATATGTGCTAAAGGTAGACACACTGGCTCTGCAAACTGACCTGGGCAGGTGCAACTTAGCCAACTTGATCATTAAAACCAGAGTAAAACTGTAGTTTTCAGTTGGGTGTATTAATAATATATGAAATGAAAGAAAAGCATCTTTTCTATATTTCTCTCTACATTTCTACATCTCCTTTCCAATTAATCCTATTTTACTACATATTAAGTTTCATTTTCAGTTGTGGGTAGCAGAAGATGCATTTCAACAGCTGGATTTCCTCTTATTCTGTATGACATGGAATGTGAAGACATTACCAAACCCCACTGTATGTTTCTAGCACTGGAAGCATGTTTGACTGAAGCAGAGAGGATTTTAGGGGGTAATCAAGGAGAATGCGCCACAGCTGTGGGTGCTGAGCAGCTGTTGAAGTACTTATTTTGAAAAAATTTGGTCACCATTGGCTCGCTGTTTGTTTTTTTACAGCTTTGTGTTCAGAGAAAATCATACTTCCCACCAGTCTGTGTCTAGATTTCTGAAGTGGTATATATTTATAATCAATGCTCAACATTCCTTGTACGCCAGTTTTGAATATGACCATAAGTCAGTTAGTGTAGCTGCACATTTATGAAGTATTTACAGTTTCAGTTGCACAGAATAGCACACATTACAGTATATTTATCTAGCCTCTGCCACAAGCATCTGCCTTGTCTGCCACTGCTGTTTTCATCGGCCTTCCAATGTAGCAATAAACAACAGCAGCTAACTGTCTCTACTGCACTGCTGCCCCCTACTTATGGGCTGTGGTAAACAAACCATATATGGGAAATCTGCCAGCCTTGTGAATACAATAGCTGAGAACGACATCTGTTTCTCAAAAGCAACACATTTGCTGCATCTACCAGACCCAGTGTTCACTAAGTTGTACAAAATAGTTTGTACACTTTGTTTGCGTTTTTGTTTTTTTAATATGCAAGACTTGAGATATATATTTCCATTTCCATAAAAATCATCCATTCTATTTCAAACAATGTACAAAAGTAAGAATGACAGAAGCTGTCTCCAGCAGCCTCTAGACACTTGTTCACTCAGCGCTGTTGTTTTGGGTGTCAAACAGACAGGAGAAAAGCCGATACATAATATACAATAGATGGCACTCTCAAGACTGCAAAGATACAAAGGAATATATCCAACACATTTGCATTCATTCTCAGGAGAGGTGCTACTCACAGCACATCTAGCTGGAAAATCAGCCTATTCTTAGATTATTCACAAAAAGATGTGCCTTTCACATACATAAGATGTTGTGTTGTCCTCGGGAACACGCAGTACTCTCACCTAGTACTTTTCACCTCCAATGGTGAAATATTCTATGGACAAAAATCTGCAATTCTTCTTACCTGAGCAGGCACCTCAAATAGTTTTCAGGTGGAGAAAGCACATTGTGCTTGAATGTACCATCAGATAGACTTTGAGAGGGAAAACTGTTTTGAAGAGAATACATGCAGAACAATCAGTAAGATGAATAAAACCACTACGCTCTGCTGTTAACATGCAAGTCGAAGATGGAGGGGAGAAAGCTTGAGGGGACTGCTTGCAATGATCAGTGCACATGGTTGCATCAAAGGTAAATAGATGGGTGGCAAATAAAGGGAAAAGGGGTAGTCTGCTGAATCTACACGGCAGCCAATACTAATAAGGAAAAGCTAAGCCGTTAGTGAGGCTTAAAGCAGCTTACAGATGAAGAGAGTCTCAATTTGGCTGCAGTATTTTTTTCCCCTCCAAACTCTAAAATGTTGTGGGGCTTAGTAATTTCTTCGCATATACTGTATGTCAGACAGAATGAAAGGAAATCCAGCTCTGTTGAAATGCATCCTCTGCTGCCCGCAGCTTAAGTTGAGCACTTAATATGTAGTAAAGGGAGCTTAATTGGAAAAGAGATGTCGACACTTTCATTCGCAGCTGATGTGATTTTAAACAATGTTAACATTAATGCAAGTATACCATCCATATCCAGCCATGTCTCAGTGAGATTTAATTTTCTCTAGGTGGTATATATTTGAATTCAGTCTGAAGTCGACTCATACAATTTAGCAGGCATCTGCAAATGAGCAATCCAATCACAGTGGCAGTAAATTAATTAAGGATGTGAAGTTATGTTGGTTCTTACATTTTGTTGTTTTTCTTTTCAAGTGGGTTTAATCAAAAGCTTCTCCCATCCTGTGCAGGATATCTAAGTGATGTCACTTTCATCGGTTCACTTTGTAGTCATTAGTTCTTTCAGTGCTACTAGTCATCATATTGCATAGTTTTTAGCATCTAAAAACATCCTTACCCAAATTAAAAAAATAGGCCATGCATATTCAACTTAATCCTGTAATGGAATGACGCCATATAAACAAACTGTGCAATCCAAAACACAAATAAACACATTCCTAATCTTCTCATTCCAATCCAGAGCAACCACAAATAGTAATATTTATAGTCATGTTGTCAAAAGTCACATTGCCCCAAAATGTGATATTTACAGGTAGTTTCAGTCTCATGTTTTCTAATGTTTGCATCACATCTGGCTGTGTCTTAATTGGCAGTGCTTTATCTAATACCAGCTGTTTACATCTTTCTTATCAGCTAGGTTTGCAGCATTTTGTCACATCCTCACAGCCAATGAATCTGCATATCTAAACAACAGCACAGACAGATTTCAGACCTGTCGGTATAACCAAGCTGCTCATCATTTTCTCTGAGCATCTCTGAGTAAACCAGGTGTCTCGCTCCTCTCCACTTCTTTTCCAGGATGCATAATCACCACAACACTTTAATTTTCTGCAGAATTAACTTTCTGTGCCATTTTTGATTTAATCTCCATCTCCCATATATTTATTTAATTTTATTTACAGTGTATCTTTGGCTGGGTTATGATATGTGCATGAGGATTTTAATTTCCATATCTTAATGAGCCCAGCCTGCACAGCCATGCACATTTTATGAAAAGCAATGGTGAGCCATGTTAATCTGAGCTGTGACATTGTTTCACTCCTTCTTGCATTTATTTGCCCCATGCAAATGAATAATTTCAGAACTCTGAATACAAAACTCACTCACTAGTTCACTGACTCATGGCTGGAATATATATTTTTAAGTCAAGTTAAGCTGAGGAAATAAAAATTCTCTCCCAAGTGGTTCACCGTACTCACACTGGGATTGTGAACATTTTTAGCCATTTTGCAGCATGCTTTTTCCCCTCACACCACCGTGAAATTTTTTGGTTTTGAGTGAAACTGACAAATGTTGGATGGATTACTTTGACATTTGGTACATCTATTCATTGTCTTCACAGCAGGCTTGGATGATATATATTTTTTCCTACCTTCCTGACACTTTACCGGGGTATCCGGTGTGATGGTATATGTGAAAAACAAACAGCAATGGGAAATCTGTGCAATTGATGATAGAAGTCATTGTGGCAATGTTTCTAATATGCAATTAGCCTACCTAGAGAAGTTTTGCTGGGTTTAAATACTTACAGCCCATAGAATAATGAATAGATGGGAAGTAAGCACCCTTCTTACATAGATTGTTTCAGGATGACACTTGTTGTACCAAGACATCAGTGGGCGAAAGGGAGATAATGAGTTGAATAAAATCATGTAGTAAATTCACTTTTGTAGGTGGAAGAAGTCATCTCAAGATAAAGTTATATGTAGCAATAGTCCCAAATAGGGACAGAAGCCTTTTTCCTCTTTTAGTAGTCCTGTAATGTTATCCCTACCACTCAAAGTTGCCATATTTTCTTTAGCTCAGCTGCCTGTTCCATTAGAAGAGTCTGACCTCTGGTGGCACATGCTGTGCACTACATTGCCTCAATACAGCATCTCTGTGTCAGTTTAATAAAGAGAGGTGCATCAGTATTTTTTAAAAATCATACCATCTGGGTTTCTAAATACTCTGATGAACTGCAATAACTTTATTGATCGCTGACTTTTCATCTAGTGCCACCGTCAGGAAAAAAAATGTAATCTTTCTTTGGTTTATGACCAAATACCAGCAAACTAATCACATTCCCATCAGCCTAAGCTGTACTTTGTGTTAAGTGCTAATAGCAAATGTTAGCACGCTAACGTGTGACCATGGTAACATTTCAGTGTAAAATCGGTGTAATATGAGTGTTTTCAATAATATTGCAAATAGCAAATGCTGGTTATAGTGGAAATAAGTGTAGTGCAAACGGTAGGGGTAAGGTCATTTGCAAAACAAGCATTATAGAAATTCCCAGGTGGAGTTGAGGAGAGACTTGGGTGTAGTAGGAATGAAGGCAGTGCAAAAAGTAGTCGAAACATCAGCTTGTTATCATTGCCGCTGTGTGAGCTCAAAGCATCGCTGTGCCTAAGTACAGCTTCACAGAGCTGCTAGCATGGCTGTGGATCCAGTGCTGTTTGGACACCTTTTACTTTGGATATCTCAAAGACAAATTTATGTCTTGAAAATCCATTAAGGATTTTTGGGTACTCCTCAAAATCTTTGATTTGATGGCAGCTCAGCTGGGGTTTTTAGCACACACCGTTCTTAAAAGTACAAATATTATATATTGGGGAAAAGGGGGCTTCCAAAAGGCCTGGGGAGAAATGACAAAGAACGCTGGAAGGACTTTGCTTGTAAAAAGGAAACCTTTTGAAGCTTGTGATGAGAAGAAATCATACAGAGAAAAGGCAAACACAAGTGGCTGCAATACACATGCAGATCGGCAAAGCATTTAACTAAGCACTGTGTCCCAGGCAGCATTACAGGGACCTAGGAATAAGAAAAGTAGGGATAACAGGGGAAATGACTTTTGTTAACCTGGGACAGACCGCATAATATCAAAATTCTATAGAGAGAATTCTCAACATAATAAAAATTAATTATAAACGGGAAAAAGTGAGGAGGACTGTACTATTAATAAAAACCAGCAGTCACCAACCTCCTCCAGAGTTCGTCCCTTGTTCCAGACCCTGCCAATTTGACTCTCCCATCAAGCGTGACAAGCTGCTGGATATATGCTATCAAAGAATTGAACTCATGTGACCTATTATCCCTAAGGACGAAGTAGCACCCTCACAAGCTCACTTAGAAGCACGAGATAAAGCATACCATGCACCCTTCACAGCAGGACACACCGCAGCACTCGCGCTTCCCACAGCAACAGCCTCACTGCTTAATCTAATCAGTTTGAATTAACCTTAATACACACTGTGCCCCGGGCTTTTGACTCTGCTGTATCTCGCTGACACACCTTGTACAACTTCACCACGTTTCCCCCACTGAATGACTGCCACACAGCCTAACTTAGGCTGACACATGGGGCTTGAGAAAAGTTAATTTGCAGATAACTTTGGCAAAACTATAATCAGGGGATCGCAAGGAGTCACTGGAGTATATAATGATGTATTTTGATTTGTAAAAGTATCAAATAACCATTTGGGGAGGATCGTTTATGCTTAGCTCTCTAATCGTTATTTTTATTCCTCCTGAAAATTGCTGGCACGCAAAAATAAAGCTGAAATTACATTTATCCTGGCACAGAGCAGGGACACAGCTAAGAGAAGCACAATTTACTCACAAGGAGAAAAGTTAGTGGCCTCAAAATGCCCACGGGTAGCCCACTTAAAGGTATCAATGGCTAAACACATTTACTAGGCAGTATATTAGGTACATAATTACATTATATTACACTCATCTTGCACCAGACTGGACACCCCTCTGACCCCAGAACAGCCTGCCATCTTCAGGGCAGAGATTCATCTAATTATCCCTGCCAAAGCACCGCACAGATAGTAGCAGGATGCTGGTCACTTTATACAGTGCTGGGGTCATCTCACTGCATGCTGATGACATCCATAATGAAATATTCATCTTAGCATAGTACACAGTGCTCTGTTTAACATTAAAACTTGGCCAGCAGGCTGCCTCTGGTCTTCATAACACTGATGGTGACTGTCTCACAGAATGCTGTTTACCATTTCAAACAGCGCTGTCGGCTGGACTTCTCTTGCTCTACTGAATAAGGAAGGCACTTAAGCTGAATGCAGCACTCCGAGTGCTTGAAAAGAGACACCAGGATACACCAGATTCTCTTTTTGTTTGATAATGATTTGCCACTGGGCGTGCACACACTCAGTGACAAAATAGGGAAAAATCTAGATAGTATGTTGTTTGTCTTGTTAATTTTCTTTTTTTCCCAATCCAGTGAAAAGCAGATACAGGCCTCCTGAGGTGCTCTATTATCCATCTGTCTTTGTCACCCCACTCTCATGAGATAATATTTGTTGCAGTATCTCATCTGTACAGTGCGTGCAGTGTATGTGCGTTCCTCCGTTATATAGTTTTCAAATAATTAACCGGTTTCCTTCACGTAACATGGGTGACATTTTCCACAGCAAAGCAGATTTGCTTTTATTGCTTAGGGCCACTTCAAATGTCCACAGTTACACTGCCATCAAGTGGTGTACACCAGGAATTTAGGATGAGTGTCACGCCACGTGACTGAGTACATGTCTAGTTCTTTCCTGCATATTTGTCTTCAAGTAGACACAGCTGGCAAATCATTTCAGGCTTTTAGCATGAACCTGCAGTAAAGTTTTAAGGAAACTGCAGAAATATTTCACCAGGGCAGAGATATACTACTTTATTTGTATCTGTAGTAAATATATTTGGTACAAATAGAAATTTCATGAAGGTACTGACATAAATTGGCATACACCGCAGAAGGGCAGGAAAATTCTAAGAAGCTGAGGCATTATGTGTTTACTGTTGTTAAAAATTAAAAATGTGTAAATATAAATATGTCTGTATTTACATGATATCAATGTGGCCTCAACCCAGCAAGCTGTGTGTTTGTGTGTACTGTCTAAGACTCTGAGTTGTGACATCCTAATTAAAATATACAGTGAAAGGATAAACAATGGGGGACTAATCTGCCATCACACACCCACACCAGTCAGAAAAAAGCTGGAAGGGGAAATGATTTTGTCACTGAAACCAAGCTTTGCTGCCATCTTCTGGTGACATGGGTTCATTACATTATATTAAACATATTTGCCACATTAAATCTGCTTTGAGGAATAACTTAAGTTGTAGCAAACATCCAAATCCATACTCTTTTGATCTGCTTTTGAAATTAAATTAATTTATTCAGCATGTCACAATCTATTTGGATAGTTCAACACACAATGGATGCACAAACAACCTCAACTGAACATCTACGCTCTTTCACCTGTCCCATGTCAGCACTTGAATAATTCAGATTCCATTTAAGGCTTTCCTTTCTCATCCTCACCGCAAAGCACACCACAGATTAAAACCTAATATTTTCTGTGCCACTAACAGTGAGGCTCTAAGGCAGTCTGCTCTACACAGGATCAGTAGTAGAATTGATTTTCGGTAGCTCAAGCCATTGTTTAACTCTGAAGAGCACTATGATGCCAAACCTTGCAGCAATGCTGCATTGAGCTTTGCACACATCTTGGATTTTACACTTCTGCTGCCCACAGAATTCAAATCATTTGAACTTTCACCCTTCTCGCTGTGCACTGACCTTGCAAAGCGTGTCCAGTGAGATTAAAGCTGACCAAGAAGCTTTAACATGAAGAGGATATCCAAGTTTCCGGAGATATATTCACCACATTTAAAAGTTAGTGTATATTGTATATCTTGAGCATATATGTAACCAGACACTGCAGCTAAATGGATGTTAAATATGAGTGTTGATACTGACTCTGTGCCCACAGCAGCTGCCAGCAAGTTCACACCCTTTCATCATCTGCAGACGCTTTAGGAACGTATCAAAAAAGATGTTGTTGGTTGTATTCAAATATCTGGATGTAATGAATATTGCAGCGTCTACAGACTTGTGGATTTGTATTCTTATTAGACACTGTCATATAGCCTTGACCTTTTGCCTCAGATCTTTTCATATCGTTTAATGCTGTGTCACTGCAGGAGACGAGTTTGGTAAAGGCTGATGACAAAATCCAGGACGAAATGCAGGGGGAGTTCACTTCAGGGCAACGTTCATAAGTGGGAGGTTGATTGTTGTTTTGTGTACATTTGTTGACGTTTAATTGCCTTTAAACCCAAGTGGGACACAGAAGGTAATTGGTTTGGATGTAAGGACGAGGGGATGGGGGAAGAAAGCAATCGGAACTGGCAAGTGAAAATACTGCCCTATTAAAAATGTTAGACCGATAATATAGAGAGTTAGACAAAATAACGTTAATACTTCATGAGAGCATTACAGGTGGAGCGATACTGCTGCAGCTGGCTGCAGATGACTTAGCCTTTTTGGAGTTCCTTATGTTGTAACGTGTAAGTCCAAGTGCTGTTTGGCTGTCCTCTTCTATTGTTGACAAATGTCTCCAATTTGCAGTAAACTTAATAAAATCCATATTTTGCTGTGGTGTCTAATTGTTGATGATTGTGACTGTTATGCTACAATTAAACTTTTTGTCCCTTGTGATGTGCAATCCATGCATATAATTCAGAATCTGCAATGAAACAATTCTTCATCTTAGATTATTTTTTAATTAAATCAAAAACTATTAAAACATACTAATAGTACTAATAATCATAATAACATGCTTCAAAGTAAGCAAACCGTCATCTAAACAATCAGCTATTAAAACTGAAGTTATGCACAGCTGGCTCCCATTAAGTCCCACAGCCCACTCAGCAAGATTCATTTACCATATTGGATCACAACAAGCAAATTAAGAAATGTAACAGAACACTGATGACACCAACTTGAAGTTATCAGTTAAATGGAAGTTTCCTTGATAATGGGTTTTTACAGCGTGTCAAAATTAAGATTAGTAATCATGACACATTATCTTTTTTTTGTAATTGTTCGCTGTGTACATTTTGTTCCCTTTTCCCTTCATGCAAAAACTAATCGATGTCTCTGTCTCAAAAGATGCTTTCTTTACTTCTTGCAGTAAAGACTCTGAACTCTGCTTCTTATAATTAGCAGTTCCAGACATATACATCTGCACCTATATGCAATGACCTACTGCACAGGCAGCTTGAGATTCTGTGTGTGAACCGTGTTGAATTTGCTATTATACTATGTAGGTGTCTGGCTATGTGCAATTTTGCTGACATTTAGCTAAACCTAATTAACATGCTGTTGAAAACACACAAATTCCATTGACTCTGGTCCAAGAAAAGTAAAGTGGCCATAAGGTCTTTGATCAGGAGGAAAGAAATGCATTAAAGGCACATTCATATGACGGTTAGGCAACAGACTGGAAAGATCCTTTGTTTAGACCACAGTCAAATACTACCACCTGTGGACACATCAAAACCTATAAGTAATGTCACAATTTTGATTATTTGTAATGTATTACATTTGATTGCATTTTGATACCAAAAAAGAGGCTTTCTGCATGGCAAAAAGATGCAGAGTTTTTATCAAGAAGAATACGTGTATATTCAGATGTACCCCTTTGTAATCACCAACATTTTGATTATTTTTGACTATTATTATTATCATTTTGATTATTCTGCATTCAATTTGGCCAATATTTAATTAAAGTAGCCCCTAAGATTGAATAAATAGACCTAAAAAAATGTTTCACTCCTGATTTGACCTTGCAGTAACTTCCTCAATCAGTGTTTGATTTTACTTTTACTTCTCTAATCATTCATTGGAGGGTATTTTTTCGGCTCAGGACACACATGTGGGAAATATGATTAATTGGATGATATATCACGGGATGCATAAAAATGTATAGGGATCCCGCCCATGGGTGTGGATAAAGGGCTACTTTTGTGGCCCTGTCGCACAATACTGTAATTACTGCCTTGCAATGTACACTAACATTCACAAAACCCTTTACATGCCCCGTTTTTCAGGTTTAAGAGGCTAAACTGTGGCATGATATGCCTTTGGCAGCAAAAAATATTAATTAATAGCTATTTATCTTAGTTCAGTTTTCATCTCATTGTTTTTTATGTCGTTGCTGTAAACAGTTAAATTAATGGATGACTGTCTACATACACCCAATCCTGGTAATTGGCATGGAGGAAATGATCCACATGTCAAGTAGTAAATGTGACTGTCTGTTCACATGGCTACGATGCAGTTGACTAAATGTTCATGTTTTCATGCAGAAATATTCCATGCTTATATTTACTTGTCATTAGGTTATAGAGGTTACAAAGGCAGGCTGAAGTGCAGATGGTTGGTGATTATCTTATCTTCATCTACCAAGCAGATCTATCTACATTCTAAATTATAACAACTTCAAAGCGTATGGACAACATAGACAAACATTTACTTTGCTCGTGTGAGCTTTCAAGATATGTTTAAGCACGTTCAGATACGGGGGTAATCATTAGTCATGGTCATGCATGTTATAGCGTACACTGCACAGCCTCACACTGGCTGGTAAACAGTGCTCTTTTTTTCCAGGTCACGAGCCATTTGACAAACTGTGACATTTTCATGTCTTTGTGCTCGTTCGTATCACAACTGCCTATAAATCCCAAACTCTGTTACCCAGCCTACTGTAAACACTCAGCATTAGAGGGGAAGAGATGCCGTCTCAGCATTTACCAAAGGACAGTGCTACCCTTAGGTCTTATACTTTAATGTCATACTGTAAGTTAGTGTCTCGGGAGTGGAGACAAATGCTCCTACTGTTATCTCCATGACAAAATGATAACAACCTTTATCTTTTATGTCATGATGGTTTCATTGTTTTTGGAAATTTTCACTGTTACAATTTGCTTAATTGTATTTTACCATATTTGCATGGATGGCATAGTGAAATTTAGGAATATGTTCAAAACCCAGGTTTGCATAGGCTTTTAAATTAAACTTATACTATGTGATGATTATCAAAGCACAGTCCCTATTGAGGATTGTTTCTTTAAAAATCCAAGTGTTGCCCAGTACTGCTGATAAACATGTCTCATTAATTTATGGTGCGGCTGTCAAATGGCTTTTAAGGGTTGTAAATATCAGGCTGGTATCATTTTGGAGACAGCTTCATAGAGCAGGTGAAGAGAAGGGTCAAGAAGACAGGAAGGCACCATTTGTTGGCAGGGGCGTAGCACAGAATTCTGGGTCCCGTAATTGGCAGTGTCTAAGGGCCCCTTGCCTTCCAGAATAAATTTCTGTTTCTTTTTTTTTTTTAAATTACATAATCATCATTCTGTTGAACCATATAAAATCAAACAATTTTGATTATCCATAGTAAGCACATTGAAAGGTGACATGGAAAAATAGAATTCCAGCTTAATGCTAAAGGGACAGTTCAGCCAAAAATCAAAAATACAAATTTTCTGTTTTTACTTGTAGTGCTATAGTGTCAATTGTTTAGTGTGACTTGCCAAGTGTTGTAAATATTAACTGTAGAAATGTCAGCATTATCTTCAGTATAAGGGAACTAGATGGCACTCGGCTTGTGATGCTCAAAGCGCCAAATAAATAAATAAAATAAAATATTAATTAATTTGAAAACTCAACAGCAATGTCTTTTTCCAGAAACCATGACCTGGTTACTCAAGATAATACACAGACTTTGTTGTGAGCAGTTTTTATGTAGGAACTACTTTCTTTATACTGAACTACACCTGCCAGCAGTATCACTACACAGAAGGAAATGTGCATCTACTGCTAGCTCTCTGCGCACTAATGAGCTAGCTAATGTTACAGCTCAGTAGAGGAGAATTCCTGCCTGTTGTCCATAATGTAGATGCACACTTCCCTCTGCACTGTGATATGGTTGGCAGATGTAGTTTGGTAGAATGAAAGAAAATACATAAAACTGCTCACAACAAGGTCAGTGGATTATTTTGAGTAACCGCATCATGATTTATGAAAAGAGACACTGCTGATGAATTTTTCAAATGTATTTTTTGGGTGCCTTGAGCACCTCAAATCATCTAATGCCATTTAGTTCCATTATATTAGAGAGAAGGCAGACATTTCTGCGGCCAGTGTCTCCAACATTCTTGAAAAATAGCACTACAGGTAAGAGGGAAAATATGCATTTTTGATTGTTGGGAGAACTGTCCTTCTAAGGTATTTGTTATTCTCCAGGCATGACATAAGGCAAGCCAAGTTTATTTGTAGAGCACAATTCGTACACAAAGTAATTCAAAGTGCTTTACAGAACAAGAAAATGCATTAAAATCACAATACAAAATAAAAACATAAATAATCATTATAAAATGAACTTTAAAAGAGAAGAGTGCAGATAAGATCCTTTCATATGCACAGTGAAATAGAGCTGTTTTGAGCCTAGATTTGAACATTGTCAGAGTAGAGGCCTGTCTCACATCTTCAGAAAGACCAGATTTTAGCTGCATAAAACTGGAATCCTGATTCCCCGTGTTTAGTCCTGACTCTGGGCACCAGCACGAGGCCAGTCCCTGTGCCCATATCGTCACATAAAGTGACAATATGGGCATCTTATTTCTTAAACCCTAATATAGACAGAGGCTCACTATACAACAACTAACAAGACTGGAATAAAATTCTATTATTTAATTTGTAGCCTAATGTGTTATCATTTCAGTCCTTTAAACAATAACATAATAACATGCTCTCATTGGGTTGTGACACAACATTAGTGCCTGGATTAAAGTATAGCCACATATGGAATATGTCATATTAAGGCTAATTTGCAGTCTAGCCCCAGTTTCTCCTAGCCTGGAAATCCAGACCCAAATCTAGAAAGATTTAGGGTCTGGCCATGAGTAATTAAAATGGCCCATCTCGAGGAAAATATCACTGCACGCAATTGGATAACACTTCGACCAATCACAACAATACACGGGGTGACGTATCCAGAGCGCTACCAGTGGAGCTAACTGGTAGATTAGACTCTTGCCGTATCCGGTTGGCAAAACAGCAAAAAGGTCTTTCTTGCAAAGGAAAGATTAGAGCGCTGTCTTCTGTTCCTCTTTTATTAAAAAAGCCAAGTCTAACTCATTCACTGTAGTGGCCAAAGCTGTTTCAAACAACTGGTGTTCATCCGTAGCCATTTTCCAATGTTTACTGACTGATTCCGGACTTTGTCGTCGCAGCGCTGTCGTCATCTGTTTAGCTCGCCTCTGGCCCACCTATATCAGATACACCGATGTGATTGGTGCAGCTCGGCTCCAACGGCATGGGTAATGAGCATCATTACTGATAGCCAGAGTGACTCGCTGAGCAAATTCAAATTGTGCTCTTGCGAGAACTCTGAATTTCCAGGGTAACTTTCTCCTTCTTCCTACTCCACTTCTTCATCATCACTACCTTCAAAGCTCTCTTCACCTCCATCATCCTCTACACTGGTTTCAGCCCCTAATTCAGCCTCTTTCTGTGGTGCAAGTACAGACCCATTCAGTATGATCCATCCAAGTATGATACAGGATTAATGTTAGATCAAAGTATAGCCGCATTTGGCCCATTAAGGTTAAGTTGCACAGTCTAGCCTACATGATAAGTTGGTAAAGTGTATATTATTAATGTTTTGCTAGAAGGAAGTACTTTTCCCATGATTAGAACCTCTTCAGAAATAAATATTGCAAGTAGCTGACTGTTCCATGGGGGGAATTATGCAGTGTAAATGCCACAGCACAGAAACAGAATAAGAGTAGAACAGACATTCCCATTCAAATAAATATAGCAGGACAGTCATAGGCTGTGGTGACACATTACAGACAGCTAGTCACTCATAGAGGCCCTGCCCTTAAATATATGTAACTTTAAGCCTTAATAAAAGTAAATGGGTAATTTATCCCCATACAGTTGTCATGAAGGGGGAAATTAGCTAGAGAGACCAAAACCTTTTCTGTGTACCAGGCTGTAAACATGGTTATTTCTGCTGTTTCTGTCATGGATGTATTAGGATAACTGGATGCAGCATTGGCGGCAGGGCCCCATTCATTCCTATGAAAGCTGCTCAGTGGTGCATGAAGCCAAAATGGTTCAGTTTGCGTGTATTAAAGTACCCAGATGATCAGCACTGCCTCCACATTGTGCTGTCCAAACAGCAGGTACACTAGATGCTTACTGTGGCCGAGCGCGGCTGATTGCTGCTGATTGTCTAACTTCGGCTGGCTGAACAGCTAACTTAGTGTTCCACTAACTTAAATAAAATAATGATCTTGCGGCTCTTCTAGATTTTCCAAATGTTATCAGACTGAATGGATCAAATCCTGATAGTGAAATGAATCATTTCGTGGGGGTTGTGTGGCTCAGACATCTCTATTTACAGACATCTCTTCCCCAATGTAGGTCAGTGGAAAAAAGTATTTTTGGCTGGCATGGAATCACCCCAGACATTGCAGTACCACTGTTTAGCCACAACCAAAATAACCTTTAAAGCCAAGTGCACCTCCTGGGAACCTGGTTTCTGTCACTGGTAACTGACTCACTGTTGGAGCAAGCCTAAAACTGTCATTCGAGGAACTGCAGTATTTGTCATTCCCAGGTTAGCTTAATTTTTCGGCCCTGGAGGTTGCCACCATGCAAAAATGGCCTATATGAAATCCTCTCATTTGTAATTAAAAAAAAAAATTGTGTGGCAAGGTCGCCTCACAGCAAGAAGGTTCCTGTTCTGAACCCAGGGTGGAGTAAACCCTTCTGTGGGGAGTTTGCAAATGAATTCGGGCAAAAAACTTGACAGCCGGAGGTTCCGTGGATAAGCATAACAATGACCACTCACAGCAGCCGACATCTCCCCCATAACATGTTCTGCTGACTCTGGTTGGCTTACAGTGCTGTCAATCTCGTTTTGGTGGATATAGCGTCATTCTATTGGCTCTAACGAATCAAACGAGATGTCAATCACTCAAATCAACCAAGCCGTGACGGAGATACGGGCCTCCAAAGCTCAGAATAGAAACTCAGTTTCAAATGTAGTAGGTGTGTATTGGTCAGTTTGGAGTGGGAAATAGATGAAAAAAACGAAACGGACAGTTGTATGTGTATATCCTAAACATCAGTAGGGATTTACAGAAACAAAAAAAAGAAAGATATAGGATTGTACATCACATGCAAACATGGTGCAATTTTGGGAGAGCTCACCTGAATTTTCTGTACTAAAACCTCTCTAATATTGTTCTGCTTCACTTTATCAGAATCAACCTTTGCAGAGTTAAGCGAAAAGTATACTTGCTGCGTGGCCAAACATATGCATACACGGTGTGCTGCATCTGTGTGTATACTTGCTACAGCATCGACGTTCGTCGATGCAGCCAAAACGCCTGATACTGGTGGTCTCCGCTGGGGGCAGACCGCAGCATTCAGACACAGAGGTCGCGAAAAGCGAAGAAGGCGGTGACAGTGTATTTCCGGATAAACACAAACATGGACACTCTCGATGAAGAGGAGATCATAATTTTATTGCTGTTAAGATCTCGGCAGAGGAAAAGGCGTCGTCTCCGCCACCATCGGAGATGGTATGTGCAGCCCCTTAACCAATCACATGGGGAGTTTGTTTCCCTTGTTTTACCCATGCAAGCAATCGATGAGGAAAAGCACAGGGAATATTTCTGAATGTCTGTCGATGCTTTCGATGAGCTACTGTCGCTCATTGAACTGCACATACAGCATCACAACACCCACACCAGGCCCATATCATCTGCGGAACATCTGGCAGTCACCCTCCATTTCCTGAGCGCCTCTAGTGTTCATGTCAATAATGCATCTTGCGTACACGTCACGCTACCTCGCAGCAAAGTGTGCGGTCTACACACCAAATGACCGCAAAATATGCGTGGCTTTAGCCATTAATGTTCACATATTGTACTATGATTTGAGCTGCAGCTGCAACATTCCAAAGGGATACTCATCCTGAAAATGCTTCTTTTTTTTAAGCAAACCTCAAAATATTTCATTTGCGCTGTGTGCCATCTTCATATAACACATATACTGATCTTTACACATCTTAACAAATCTCACAAGTGTTCCCTTTACCATGACACCAAAAGTATTCAAATAGACCTTGTGGTTGCAGAGATATATTCATTTCATTATGGGTATGCAATTTTCGAGCAGAGGCCTATAAAATAGGCTTAGGGTTTAATTTAACCAGAGCATCAGCCTTAACAACCTTTAAAGTAGTAAAGTAGTTAAGCTAGCTGTGGGGTGCTATAGGGAGGATATTGAACGCAATTTGAGAGACAGGTATAGATTTTATGTTATTGCCAATTTCACAAATTGTTGTTATTTTTGCAGCCTACACATTGCTATATCAAAGGTGCATTTCTAAGCCTAATTTGAGATATTTTATGATTGATGAACTTCATCATTGAATTCAAGTCATCTTTTCCTTGTTAATGACTTTATACTGAATTGTGGAGCACTTTGTAAAGTCGGTTTGAGCATGAGAGTCATGAATGAATCAATGATCATCTTTGTGATCTAAGGTTTCACACAACAACTAACGAGGGGACAGTGGAGGAGGTCATAATATTGGATATTAAAACGAAGGCAGCGTTGTAGACGGAGGTGTTCTGTGCAATTATTATATACATCCAGACATGTGGACAGAGAATTCTTTTCACTATTTTCACTATATATTAGTATATATTTTTATGTTTTACAGCTTCGTTCCATTCTGCAATTATTTAGATTTCTTTGTCTTCTTCTACGGTTGAACTACACTACACTGCCTCCATGTTCTGTGGTGGTATTGCTCCATTTTGTCCGTATCAGTAAATAACACAGAGTACAGACAGATGCTCCTTCCATCTCCATCTTTGTATTTAATGTTAAACATAAATGAGCTCTTAGTGCAGACACACAGTTTTAATTGTAAGTTTACACAAAGTTTTATGCATCTGAACCTGGTTTGTCAGAAGTGCTTGCCACTCCGCTCTCTGTTGCTGTTTTGGTAATTGAGGTTCATATTTTTCTTCTTTTAGCAGATTTACCAATGAGCCATGTTAAGAGTCTATGTTGACCATTCATCTATGAAACACATTTCAAACGTTTCTCTTTGCTTGTGTGTTTCCTTTGTTTGTTTGCTAATATTTTCTCAGATGTGGATAACTGTCAACGGGCAATAAACTGGATGACGTTACTGTCTGTTCCAGCTAAATCTAACAGCTGCTCACCTGTCTTCTGAAAGAACTCGATGAAGAGCTGTTCTACTTTGTCTCTTTTGGAAAGCTGATTTCCTCTCCTGCAAAGGCATGGCTAATCAGAAGCTTCATCAGGACCAGGACGGCACTTTCGAAAAGGAAAAAAGGACTGAAGTGGACCGATCCATTAGAGTAACAGAATGGTTTTGGGTGGAGGGGCACTGGCAACACATTCTCACTCCTACCTCGTCACAACTTGACTTTTGGTCATGGATTTTCCACGTCTAGATATGACTTGCAAGGAACCCTAGGTGCATTGGCTGTTGATGATTTGGGATGCCATGTCAGTTACATGCATTGTCTGTTTTCAAAATACACCTCGGTTTTCACAGGAAATGTACAGTCTGCAAACAGTCTCTTTCAAAATGAACGCACTATGTAGGTACAACACCATGAATTGACATTTTTTTTCCTTCAACAACAAACGCACATGGTTTCGTTTAGCCAACACATGCACGTGGTTAGGTAAAGCAACAAAAACACATAATTTGGGTTTAGAAAAAAAGAACAGGGTTTGGTTTTACAATCACATGGGAACTGAACACCATAATCCCAGGTGAAAATCAGTGGTTGTTGGACACATCCACCACTGCTCCTGCCCGCTCACCCTCCCTCCCTACTCGAACTTTTGCTGCCTAAACTTTTGCTGTTGTCCCGCCACGTTTCCCCCAACGTCACCCTGCACCGTTAAACAATAACAGCAACAGGCCGTGTACCATGCCGACATGAAAGGATGGCTTTTTTCATTGGTGTCTAACGCCAGAAGTCACTGAACAAGTGCCAGTTTTAAAGGATTTCAGAGTGAGACCGGGTTTGCATTGGAGCACCTACAAAAAGCTGTCTTCTTTAACTACAGGAAGCTTGGTTTCAGCCTGTTTATTCAACCCTCACTATTTGCAGAATTCCTGTTTAATTTGTTGTGTACTGATTTATAAATTTTCATTAGAAGCAATTTTTGTGCACCCCTCCACAATTCTGTGCCTTGTAATTTAGTCCCACCCATCCTACACCCCTGTTTGTTGAGATGGGTATTTCAAAGTTAGCCCAGGCATCAGGGTCAGATTTTTGGCTCTGATTGCCTTAGTAACTGAGCTCATATTTTCTGCCTGGAAGTCTAGACTGGAAAATATTCTATTATCCAACCACGCTAAAGACAAAGTGAGATAACACAACCAGCCACACCACTATTTTACTTGTGAGCACACCCCTGTGATAGTGTTGTAGGAGCAGCATTTTATTTATTTTTTTGCCTCATGTGGTTAAAATGTGTATTTTCCAAAAAAAGAAAATCCAAAACCATGTATGCATCTTTACATAAATGCTTAAAACATCAAAATCCTTAAGCCAAATACAAAAAAAGGATTCTTTCTGAACACAGGTGTCTCAAAATCTTAGTTTCTAATTGGCTGTTGCCACATTAGCTGCAAAAAAACCCACAGTGCATTTTATCTCCAAGCTCAGTTACACGGAAGAAGGAAAAGACATAGCTAGGGGTTTTATTATTTTTGTTTATGGAGGAACCCCAGCAACACTAAATGACTGATGTCTCATAAAAGCCCATTACTGGTCAGCCCCTGGTATACCTGCAGACAGTAGAGTAGCCCTTAATGAGGGGCAACAAAGCATAAATTCCTTTCACGGTCAAGCAAGCGCTGAAATCAGTTTGTCGAAAAACCTAAGCAAAGTGTCACCGGGAGAGGACTAAAACACCCAGTGATAGGAAGACACACATGACTACAAATGATAGCAAGAGCTTAACCAAAGCACCTTTTATGGCCCACTCCCTTACTGGTATACACTTGAGTTAACAGAGGATACAGTACTGCCCTGCTGGGGTCTCATTCCAGGCAGCATAAGCAAAACAGAAGCTTCTTCAGGTTTGCTCCAGTATCTCCGCTCTCTCAGGCTCCAGCTTCTTTCTCTTCCAATTGTCTTGTGTACAATTGTCTTGTATGAGCTTGTGTGCTGAGAGCAACTGCCCACTATCAGCTCTGAATTAATTTTTAGAGAAAGCATGTGGGGGGTTTGACACCTAGAAAGGAAATATTCTAATATTGTACGGTAAATATTTTCATAATGAGACTGGAAATGTTAAAAAAGTAAGAGTGACTCATAGTATTATTAATAGTGTCAGTACAGTGTATTTTAATGATAACAGGCAGAAGGTGGACACACTTTCAGATTGTCAAAATTAATGCATCAATATATGAGTAGCATTTTACTCTTGTAGCTGGTACGGTTGAGGCTAATTTGAACAACTTTGTATACAGATTTCGTTTAGTCTTGTGGTTCCAAAACAAGGGGTTGTGCCCCTCCAAATGGTCACAAGACAAATCTGAGGGGTCATGAGATGATTAATGACAGAGAAAATAGGAAAAGTCCTGCTACACTAATTAGTATTCATTTTTTTTCCCAATCTCTTATCTGAGATGGTTTTGCCTCTTTGAGCCTCTGACAGTTATTTAAATGAATCCATCTGAAAAGGGGAGTCTTTGGTGAAACCACCAACAGCCCATTGACATCTAAAACCTGTGACGAGAGACCCCAATTACACACTGCTTTTTGTAAGGGGTCGCAAGTCAAAAAGATTTATAAACCACTGCTTTAATCTTTAACAATGTCTTGTATTTTACATGCTCATATTTCTTTTTAAAAGTGAAAATCTTAATCAGAAAAGCAACTAGTCACTACAGCTGTCAGATGGGTACAGCAGTATGGGGTGCCGTTTGTAAAGTGGCTCATGCTGAAAATAACATCAACATTTTGCCACATTTAGCTTCAAACAAGAAGTGTTAAAAAAGTGTTGTGATTTTTTTAATGTCACCTTTTACCACATTCACAGCAATATTTGTTAACTTACAAATATATTAAATAGTTAAATCTAAATATGAAATGTGGCACCTAAATGTTAAATCTAAATCTAAATCTAAATATTAAATCTAAATCTAAATGCTAAATCTAAATCTAAATATTAAAGAAGCAACAGACAGCATTTTTGCCTATATATATATCATTATGAAAATAATGTGGGTTGCACAGGGTAGTATACACAGTAAAATCAGACTATCAGCGTTTACATAGGTTACTTAGTGACTTTGCAATAAGCTTCTGCTACCAGGGACGAATTTTCACGGAAAAAATCTACTTTACGGCAGGAAATGCGTCATGTATTGCCAAACTGGTTGGTCAGCCAATCAGGGACTGGAGCTGGTCCTTATGAGGAACTGGCCAGAGCATGAGATAGTTGAGTCAGGAGCACAATGGCAGATGGACAAAGTTTGGAGACAAGTATAAAAACGGTCTCCCAAAAGAAAACAAGCTCCTCTGTGTGAGGAGGCGAAGAAGAGCAAAAAGGAGAGTGATAAAAGAAGAGAAAAACAAGAGTAAACCTCAGTCAGGCGTTCAAGAGATGGAGGGAGCTCTGTGACCAAAGAGGCTTCAAAACCAATGTCCAGCTAGCTTTCTTTCTAATGGATCATTAAGTAACACGGCTAAATGTTAGCTAGACAAGAGAGGACTGTAACAAATTACTGTACTGGCTGCTAGTTAATTCCTAGCTGGCCAGCAACACAAATCGCCGCAACCAGGGACCAGGTAGCGAGTGTTGGTTGGCTGACATCCTCGTTGCCATTCTGTGACAGGCCTCGGACAGACTGCATTACTATTTGTTTTTTCTTCAGATAAATCTGATAATTGTTGCTCGGTCTCTTTACTCATTTATTTAGTAGAGTGTCCACACACCTTCTCATTCTACATATACATAGAGGTATACTGGTGGCTTTACAACCTACATTTTATTGATTATCTCTGATCCCCACAGTCAATTTGGTCTTTGCGACAGTGCGAGCAACACCGCTGATGCTACGTGGCGCCAAGCTAAAAAAAAAACCCTGAATCCTATCTGTTGCCTCTTTAAATCTAAATCTAAATGTTAAATCTAAATCTAAATCTAAATGCTAAATCTAAATGTTAAATCTAAATATTAAATCTAAATGCTAAATCTAAATGTTCAGGGTTTAACTAAATATTTAGCTAATATGCAAATTCACACTGCCGGTCACCGGAAGTACCAAAATAAAAGCTTGAGATGGTCAGACTGTGTTTATAGAATCAAATAACAAATTAAAACCAACTTATCGGGGGAAATGGACACTTGAACATACATTAGCGTGATAATAACTACCTAAAATAACAAAAAACATGTTTGGAGAAATTTTATATGACGTGTACTTTGAATTGTTAGTGTCCCTTCGGAGGGAATCACCTTGTTGTTAACAAATACTTCCGGGTAGAAAACCAGCAGACTTTAGCTACACATATATATGAATATCACATTTTTCACGTCACTTTATCACCGTTTAGACTAATCTGATGTTCATAAAGTCTATAAACTCAATGATTGAACAAACATTACTATTTCTGTGTGCACGTTTTGTAAATAATAACATGGTTATTGTAGATTAGTGGGGCTAACTGTTAGCTGTTAACCCCGTTAGCGGTGTCTGTAAAAATATTTTTTTCCAGGGGATGTCTTAGTTACAAGGAAGGAAAATCAGGAAGTGTTGAGTCTGAAATGACGACGCAATGTGTTAACTTTATAAAGACAACGGGAGCGGATAAAAAGTAAATATATAAACACACAGAGGGCTTAATAAATAACAGACCGTCTATAATGTAGTCTGTTTCAAATGAAGCTGGGAGCCTCTGCAGTTGTGGTGAGTAAAAGCCCCGCCGCTATTTGTTAATGTTATTACTTTATGTCCGACCGTGAGGATGTACCATTGTTTGCTAGCTTGATGCTAATGACAGTAATGTTAACTCAGCGGGTTGACAAAGTGCCTCTGCTGTTTCACACCATCATTTCCCCCTTTTACTCTGTGTGGTAACATCCCTAGAGGAAATATTAAAAATGCTGGGGTGTTGTTGTCATACAGTTGTCTACAGCAGATCATTGTGTGTTTCCTCTGGTCAAAGTGACGGCTGTGATGGGAGAATTGGATCTCAGTGAAGGGCAAGTGGTCCATAACTTTAATTTTGGAGACAAAAAAAAAAGTAGGCTTAGCGCCCTGTGGTCCATTGCCCAATAGGAAATGTAGAATGCTCAAAAGTACTTTAAAAGTGCTTGAGTTACTTTTCTCAGGGAGTAACGTTGGAAGTACTTTAAAAGTACTTGAGTTACTTTACTCAGGGAGTAACGCAGTAAAGTAACCGGCTACTTTTTAAAAAGTAACGCAGTAAAGTACTTTGATTACTTTTAAAGTAACCCTTACCCAACACTGGATCTTAGCATTTCCCCGATTGTTCCCTAACCAAATTATTGTAACTATGATGCCAAAGCTCCCCTAACCTTAATAAAAGTACTTATTTTAAAGGTGAAGTGTGTAAGATTTAGAGGGATATGGTGGTGAATTGCAGATTGCAACTAGCTAAGACTTCTCCAGGCTAGAATTCCTTCAGTGTTCAATGCTTAGAAGGTTTTTATTGGGAGCTGAATTATCAGCAGAGGTCTCTTCCCCTCCAAAACAATAGGACAAGCTGATTAAAACCACTAAAAATACAGAATAAAGCAGTTTCACATTACAAATCAGTGCATCTCCAATGCTGTTTGGCGTCTTGGAGAAGGCAGGCTCCCCCACTACATGCTTTTGTGTGCTCACCTCTTTTCACTCAAGTTAATGTGTTTTAATTATTTGTATTTATGTGCTTTATTTGTATTTATTTTTAACTTTTTTCTTTTAAAAAATGCTGTTGTTAGAGGTGTCAGATCAGAAAACATTTCAATGTGCAGGGAAGCATGGCCAGATGATGTATTTTCTTGTTTAATTTGGAGGGCTTTTTAGGCTGTTAATTTGGTGCCAAAATACCTGTTATCATGGCAGTTTGTGAGCAAAGAAATGTCTTGATGGTGACTAATTAAAACAGCGTTCTCTCCTGTCTAAAACAATCTGATTTATTTTATGCTACAGTACTAGACACTACAAAACTAAAAGAATGTGTTCCCAGAAACCGTGTACAATTTAAGCCATGACCTCTTTGTCCAACCCAATCGGCAGTATAAATGTTGGCATTTATAAATTTGTATGCTTTGTATGCAGCAGATATTTTGAAACTTAATGTATCTTCATGTTTCAATTTTATGTTGTGAAAGCACTGTGGTTAAGGTGTGATTAGGTTAAGACACAAAACACAATTGGCAGGGTCAGAAAAACATCATGTTTTGGCTTAAAATACCTAGTTTGGTTGCCACAGATGTGGCTGGAAATGTCCCGAAATACTGTTAACAAATAACTGCTTTTGTAATTAAAAACACTGCTGGAGATGACCCTAACTCTTGTTTAAAAAAAAAAAAAAAAATGTTCGTCTTGAACAGTCGTCTGCTGCTATATGCCACTTGGCAGCCATCTTGTGCTGTCACAGCATCCACCACCCCCTTCTCCTCCTGATGAGAAACTCAGCTCATATACATGTAATCTGAACTACATCATATGTACAGTATGAAACATACAGAGGTAACATAACTGTGGTTTACAGAAACATACAACTACAACGTTTATTCTGCTGATTGGGCTGCTTTGTCACAAAGCACAGTGTAATTAGTCATTACTTATCAATTTACCATTAGTGTTTTAATGCTGTGTGAGGATTTCCAGCTTATTTCAACAATTAAGGAAATAATACATAATGAGAAGTTTGGCTATTATTTTATGACATTTTGTCAACATACAAAAGTTTTATATCGTCACATGCTTAGACCCTAAGGCTATTTGCAACAGCCATAAGGATTTATAAATATTGCAATCACACAGAATGATGACTGCCTGGAGGACAAGAGGAAAATACCGCCACCTCAGTAAGCCCCAAGAGTTTGCACTGTTGAAGGGAATCATTTCATTGTGCATCCACTGCAAAAGTTGATCCCTCATAATAATACGGGTATTTGATGTCTTTTATCATGAGTACTTATGTCTGTATAAAGCAATTTGTTCAAGTTATTTGTTTACACTGTCATGCCACTTCTTTTCCTTGGTTAAGGCATCTTTCACATTCTTGATGAACACTGAGCAAACAGAACATCAAAAAATTACAGAGCGGCATTAACACTGACTAACACAGCATGGCGAAAAATGGGAGAAAGAATTGCCTCTCAGCACTTTCACAGCCCTAGGAGATTTAAATAATAAAAAGCACTGGGCCTCTGAACAAACAGGATAATTATGGCCTACAGTCTTCCTGTCGCTCGTCTGGCACGGCCAAGCGGAAAGAAACATGTTATTACCACTCAAAGGTTCTGCAAGGAGAATTAGGAGGAATAAATGTTTCATGTAGAAGGATGGCTTCACGGTGAATCCCTCTGACCAAATCAACAGCCACATTTTATTGCTTTCATGTATTCTATAGTACAGCAGTGACAAAATAGCACTGTATGGAACACACTCGCCCAGATTAAAACATTTAATTGTTAAATATTTAAATAAAATCATATGTTAAGTTTGTTTTATCACATCCTTATAGTGGAATATTAACGCTCCAGTATTATTCATGTCTGCCTTTGTTACCTCACCTTAGTCAATTAAATTCAACACTATCAACACACTGTGCATCAGGAAACACATCAAGCAGAGAATTCAAAGGACTTCCACTGATCAGTTTAGCTAATTAGATCTTTGTTATAAAATAACTGGCTCTGTTGGGTCTTCTCAGAGCACAGGGACTCGGACCTTTCTGTCTGCTTTCTAGGTCTCGCTCCAACATGTGTGCAGCTGCCAGCAGTACTGTTCAGTGGAACAGATGGTGTTGTAATGGAAAGAGCTTGTCTCCATTAGCTGCCCTGCCTCTCTGTAACGTAGTCGTTCGAGGCAGCCATCGCTTTCAGATTGCCACTCTTTTCAAAACCTAACGATGGCAGCGCAACACTACATGACCTTTATGTCAGATGCTACACCACTTGCCACATATAAAATGCAACACTTCGCCACTGATCCATTCCTTCCTCCTTCCCTCATTCTTTACAATTTTCAAAGATGCTGACCTCGAGCTCAGGGGGGAAAAAAATCTTGGTGTTGTTGTGTTTATTATTCCAGCATTTTAAACCTAAACATTTGCAATGTAAATTAACTATTATTCTAGTTTGTGTAATTATGGTATTAAAGGTCTAGTGTGTAGGATTTAGGGGGATATATTGGCAGAAATGGAGTATAACTATGTTTTCTTTGGTGTTTTCATTACCTTAGACAGATGCGTTTATATCTACATCGGGAGCGGGTCCTCATCCATGGAGTCCACCATAGCCCCATTTCCAACAAGCAGTATGGTATGGTACAGTTCAGTCTGGTATGTTTTTTCTGTGTCCACTGTGAAAAGTTGTGGATGGTACCAATGTAAACCATTCGGTATTGTCCCTTTTTTTGGCCCCCCCTCTGTTGGCGTACCTAGCACACAGATCTGGTACTAAAAGGTGGAGCTGTGCAGTTTGTTGATTGGTCGATAGTGGACGGTCGTCCTGCTCGGGGCTGAGTTGCCACTGGATTTGGGACTCATGTAACCATTGTTCAAACTCTGAGAGTTTTATTAGTAAACTGTAACTATAAAATGGAAGGGTTTGTTGCTGCCTCTTGCAGCAGCTGGAGTCTGAAGAAAAAATCACTTAATTCACTTTTAAGGTGGAACATTTACTTGTAATGATACTCACTGCATGAGTTGACGACATGAATCCATCAGTATGCCTTAAATATTCAGTATTTCAGCTGGTTGCAATCCTCACTGCTAGATACCATTAAATCCTACACACTGGACCTTTAAAAGATGTAAATGAGTTAGCCAACGTAGTTCATTTATTTCTCAATAATATGTTAAATCAGTGTTTAGGTTTAGAGTGATTTGTAATGAGAGATGCATGACCACAGATTCTTGGGAGAGACCTCATGTTTGTGATGGGGTTTTATGATCATCTAAATGGCTTTCAGTCCTTTACATTTAGTGACAAGGCTGCGCACAGAGAAATCACGTCTAGCCTCTATACTGTAAATTTAATGAGAGCTGCATGCTCTTAATTCAAATGTCATATTCTTGCATGCCAAGTTTACATCTTCTTTTCATATTTAGCCGGGGTAATGCGGGAAGACCTTTCAGTCAAAAAAAGCCACCTTCCACCACACTTTGTGTATTAATTATGAATATGCTTTCAGGGCAAGGCCATCCAGATGTCTTGTGGCAATTGGAAAACCTTTTTGCTTCTTCCCTTATTTTTGAATTCAGATTGTGGAAATCCCCAATGAAACTCAGGAGGCCGTTTCCACAGTCCAATTAGCATCTTAAGCAATTAGAGTGGAGAAGAAGCCCATGGTAATTTCCAGTACAGGCAGTTTGAACTTAGGGTTAGAGCATACTGTGCAGTGGAATGCCTGCATCAAGAGAGCAAACATGGGGCCAAATACACTGCAATTTTATTTGTGCTGAAGAAGAGAACCACTGAAAAATAATATTTATGCTTGCATTCTGAGTGTCCTTAAAACCAAATATAGGAGATGAAGCAAATGGCATTCAGCAGTGTGACAAAAATCCTGTATTAACCACGCAGTTCTGCACCATACTTTTGATTTTAGTGCTCATTGTGTATTAACAGCTTTGTCATTTTATTTGACATTGTTTTCAAAGTGTAGTAGGGTTTAAAGTCTATACCTCGCCTTCCTTCAAATTACACCCTGCAAATAAGACTATATTAAATTGTGTGTGCTGTATGTAGTGTGCACTTAAAAGCACACAGCAGAAAATAAAAGAAATACAACAAAACCAACCTACAAATTTCATGTCAACTCTCCAGCAGTACAGTGCTGAACCACAACTACATGAGGCTGGATAACAATGAAAATGTACTTCAGTAAAAAGAAAGAGGGCATTTTTAATCATAAAAAATGTTTATGCATTCAATGTCACTGTATAATGCAAACATTCATTTCAGCCATGGATAGAGTACGTAATGAGATATACAATCAAGCACCCACACAACTTCTAATGCCTTCATAGAAACTCCACATTCATAAGAGGGATAGATTTCAGTAATGATGATCTCTAAATAATTATAACTTTCTTCATGGCATCCTACACTGCAATCTAAAAATTTCATGTTGTTTCATGATAATTACTTTTTTTTGATAGCCTTCCAGCAGCACACAAAAACTCCATAGCAAAGCAAACCGAAGAAATGTTGCAACTAAATTAGTTCTTCTTTTTGTTTTGATTCAACAAGAAACAGCATGACAGAAACACAGATTTCACGAAACCCAGATAGGTACATGTGAATCCCAGCTCTTTTCTCTAACGGAGCAGATAACACTTGATAAATGACCAAGCTGCTACATGAGCACTATGTTTTCTTAACCAGCTTCAGAACCCTTGTTAAAATGCTGGTACAGCACCTTACGTGTGTCTTGAGCCTAAAGTCATTTGCCACCTAAAGTCAACAGCCTTCTAAGCAACAAGTCTCATCTTTACAACACTGCCTCAGTGTTTAAATCCAACACTTTAAGGCATGATAGAAGGCACGTGAAGATATGTAATTCTTCTTAACAGCTGATGCACATGAAGTATGCGAGACATCCACTCTGATGCCCACTCTGATCTGAGGCCAAAGACATGCTGGCTAGGGTACATTGTCTCTACTGTATGTGTCCCAGTTAATGCCAAAAGTGTCTTGGACCATTCTGTGGCAAGACAGCATACTGCCATCAAATGCAGTAGGGGTGCTCCATGTGGCACAAAGGTGTTTCACATCTCTACACTTAGTTATAAGGATACATGAATGCAAGACGAGGAATGTTCAGCTTGGTCCCTTGTCACTACATAAGCCTTTGTTTTTGCCAGATGATGCTCGTTATGTCCTGCACAACCTCATGCAAACACAAGAGAGACAGCCACAGCGGACATAACAGTGGGAAGCAACTTAATCAGTGTTTTTACTTGTAATGGTCCACAGGGTGATAGCTATGAGGTCTTTTTATCGGTTAAAACCTTTGCCCACCAAGTCCATATTTTTTATCTGAAATTTTTAGAGGTTTAAAAATACATACAACTTTATATTGTGCAAATCATGTTTACATATCAGCTCCAAAACCTTCACCCATCATTAAAGTTTTTGGAGCAGGTTTGATTTTCTGCATTTCATTGCATTCGTCCAAAGACTTTAGAGAGCTGTATGACCATGAAGCAGTGAAGAAAATGAGACCTTCAGGACACATACATCTGCATCTGCAAGAGAGAGGAACAGGGTGGAGGTGAACTGGGGGTGAGCAAGATAAAAAGTGTAAATATATGGAAGCAATGTTCTTCTTGAAATCTTCCACAACAAAGAGAAGGTAATGTAAACAGATCCAGAAATGCACAACAGCAATGATGATGCTTACAGCACAATGCAATTTCAGCCCAGTCATCAGAAGAAAATGCTAAAATTGTATGTTTCTGCAACCATGGCATTCTTAAATGTGCATGTTTCATACCTATCATTACAAAGTTTCTTAAATGATGTAGTATATACGTTGACGCTGCCCTCAGGGGGTTGAGGGGATGGTAGGCGAGATGACTACCAAGCTGCAGACTGCTGTTTGAGACCTACAACAAAACCAGTTGTTTTTAGCAAGTCTAATTTACAGCTGTTTTTTGGCCACCAATCGTGGGTGCTTTTTAGTGACCAGTAGCTGTGAGACCATCAGGGTTAGTGCCACAAAAAGGGGTTGTTTTTTAATGAGACATCCCTGCATTTCCAGCTGGGATTGTGCCACCAAAATCACATATTTTAAGTAAAAAAAATAATCTCATCTTAACCATACCCAAGAGGTTTTTGCACCTAAACCTAAACATATATTAACGTTAGCATATTTTTTATTAAAATGTAAAGTTTATGTGCTAGATAACAGCGCACAAATATCTTATCTATGGTTTGCAGAAACATACAATGCAAACAGTCATTCTGGTAGTTGGGTTTTGCAATTTAATACTCATACTCATTTCATCACTCAGGTAGCCATGGTAGCATGGTGGTTCAGTGGTTAGCATTGTTACCTCATAGGGGTGTAAATCACCAGTCTCATCACAACACGGTATTATACCGATACGATATATGCTAATAGTCTGTCAGGATACGATTCAATGCGATTTAGGGGCATGCGATCGATATGAGATGATATTATCTGCCTATTTAACACAATGAGTTAAAAAAGAAGCTGCCTTGCCTTTCATTCCTGCTTTTGGCCAAAAAAGATGAAAACAACACATAAATAAGTAACTGTAACTGCTTAAGTGCAGTTAAATTTACTTTGAACTGACTCCATTAACACACATAAAAAAGCATATGGGATAAGTTTACCTTCAGGACTTTGTGCCAAAGAGACCTTTCTCAAAGAGATCTTTTCGTTTTAACCCAAACCATCATCTTTTTCCTAAAATGTCAGGTCTATCTGGCTGAAAATCCTAGGGACAAACTTCTCCCAAACAGCCACAAAAATATTAACAACATCATTTAACATAAGTATCAAATTCAGCTCAGTAATAACTGTCAAGGTCCATAGATGAACAATTGTTTTTTGCTAGTCACACATTATTAGCTTTAGCATGTTTACATTGCACACATTAGTCTAAGGCTACTGGACATTTTTCTCTAATTATAGCTTAACAAATTCGATTTTAGATGCATCGAGATTCTGTCTTGAACGATGTGAGCATCGATGTGGAACACTCATAATCGATTTTATTTTTATTTTTACATTTATTTTTCAAATTACCGTAACTCCTCAACCATTCACGCAATCCACGTAATTCCAACGGATTCTGAAAGCTGAGAAGCAGAGCTTTCCAGTGATATATGATATACATTACGGTAGTGACGTCATTACCTGTAGAGGAGGGGAGGGAAGTGAGCACAGCAGGAGGAGAATGACAGCTGATGAGGAGAGTACAAGTTGGAGTGATTTAGCGGTGTTTTAGCAGAGTTTTGGTGAGTTTCAGTGGAGTTTTCTTTGTAAGTAATATTTAGTTTTGTACATAACATTATTTGTGTTGTTTTTTTTTAGAGCTTTTGAGTTTTTTTTAGCCGTGTTTTCACCATAGTTAGTAGTTTTGCCATCGTTCGTCTTTTTTGCAATAGTTCGTGTTTTTATAGTTCATAGATAGTTATAGTCAGTTATAGTTTTGTAAATACTGGAGGAGAAATGTCGTGGGAGGTCGACGAGAGACAGGAGAGTCCCGATGAGATTTGTGGATGAGGAGGATGGACCGGAGGACACTGGTGGAGTGTAGTCATCTCAACCACAGTAAGTAATACAGTTTGTATGCAATGGATATGTATTCCCAACTTATTACAATAATGTAATATAATGTAATCTAGTGTAAATGTACTTATTGGCTCGTTTTAGAAACGAGAATCATTTTATAATCAAAATCGTTGCCCTCAGAATCGGAATTGGATCGAATCCTAGGGTGCCTAGAGATTCCCACCCCTACAGGTAATGCTACGTCATGTTTTATCTCATGAGGGCATTGTCTACATGGACCATGTGCTTTGTCTGTTTACCCCTTTTTTTCTGCCTGCCGCTGTTTGACAGTCACATAGACTTTCAAAATAAAAGTGTATCCTGACAATGTAGATCAATGTTTTCACTTTGCATCGATGACATTGGATTGTTGATCATTGAATCAATATATCGATCTAGATCGACGGATAGTTACGACCCATTGCCTCACAACAAGAGGGTTTCTGGTTTGAACCCAGGGTGGGAGGATCGAACCCTGTGTGAGAGAGCCCTTTAGCGTGGGTTTTATTCGGGTACTCTGGCTTACTCACACAGTCCCAAGACATGCAGGTTAGGTAAATTGGTGACTCTAAATTGTCCGTAGGTGTGAATGTGAGCATGAATGGTTGCCTGTCTCTATGTGTCAGCCCTACAATAGTCTGGTGACTTGTCCAGGATGTACCTTGCCTCCGGCCCAATGTCAGCCGGGATAGGCTCCAGCCCCTCCATGACCCCTAATAGGATAAACGGTTACGGAAAATGAATGAATAATGAGGTAGCCAAGGTGTAAATGCACCATGTCAGGTGACAGCCTAGGAAGAGACTCCAGTGGAGACAAGCAAGGGAGCAAATATGCCTTTCAATTTTGTCTCATATTGCAATTTTTTGTAATAAATAGAACAATAAAATGCATCGGAACCAGTGCAGTGTTTCTGCATGTAATTATTTTTATCAGGTGACATATGAAAAATACAGATTTGGTGTGCAGAGGCCCTCAGCTTCTTAAAATCTGGATCAATGGACATGCACTGGAAATGTATGCTATATCATAACCAGGAGCTCTGGGGAAAGACTTAGACACTGTTTGAAAAACAGAACTACAGCACAGGTTGAAATGCACATAGTTGGAACGTCCTTCCAAGAATTCTTAAGAGACAGACTAATCCTTAACAGAAACATTTGTGCAATTAAATATTTGGCTCACACACTCTGCTTTCCCTTGCCACTTTGCACTCACTGAGTGTTTTCAAAGGTAGGACTTACTCATGGAAAACAATCTCTGCACCTTTTAGATGACTTAGCATACTTACTCAAATCTAAGGATTACAAATTGTAAGTTCTAATATGTCTTACAAAAGTATATAGCTAAACTGCGATGCACTGCAGTGGTCAGTCTTTGTATGGAAAATGTTTCCATCCCAATGTAATAAAAAAAAAAAAGCCTGCCACATATTAGATTAGTGGATGCAGTGTATGATTGGCTGTGTTTGGCCCTGCTAAAAATAGGTAGGGTGTGCGCGATGTGAATGTTTCATCAGATAAAAACAGTTAAATTAAGACTGAGTGCTGAAATGATGGATGTAAGATGAGTGGCTCAGATGGAGAATGCGGATGGCATACTCCTACCCACCTCAGTCCCTCATCCTCCATCCGTCCCGCACTATGTTGCTCTCACACTACATTTCCTGCCACTGTCCCCCTAAAACAGGCTGTACTATTCAGAGAAAGAAGCTTTTAATTGCATTTTCATGTAGGTGTTTTCTGAGGGTGTCGTTCCCTAGGCAGAGGGAAGAGTGCTCTGAGACCAGCTTTACATGCTCGCCAGTGCAGTCAAGCCCCACCAGGGGAAGTGCGTCAGAGTGGAGAGGTGCTGGAAGTGCAGACAGCCCTGTAGGGACACTTGAAAAAGCCATAACAGCCAGCGTATAAATAAATGCATGGGGAGAGCATTTTTCCTCATGGATGAAAAGCCTTTAACCTTTTGGTCCACATAAGAGCAGAAATCGTTCTGTGACATTTAACTTGCATATTCCTCTTTTCTTTCCACATATATAATTTCTAAGCTTTTATAGGTAAATCAGCACAGCCTTATTGGATTCCAGCAGCCTATTAAACATTCTCAATCTAGCTCCATGCCAGTGAATTTGAATAAATTTGGATGTTCCAGGTGAGCACCTGTGAATTTTGAGATTCAGTCCCTTTGCCCTTGGACAGTTTATTCAGTATTGGTGAACAGTCACCTCTGTCTCCTCCTTTGTAGACGAAAAAAGAGACAGAAAAGAGTTTGTTTTAGCCCGAAATCTGTGATGCCACACTGATGCATAATTGATTTGGAAAAGGACAGAAAAGGAAACGGTGACATAAGCAGAACAGGGTTTGATGTTTAAGGGTAGGCTTGCTGGTTTGAACAGATTTCACAAAGATAATACTGAAAGGAAGCTCGTAAGAACAGTGTAAAAAATCTGCCTTAATGGGCTACAGTTGAAAAAGCAGACAAGTGACTGCAAAATTGGCAGTTTGAATCCTAAAACCTGATGAAAATGCTGAAAAGATACATGATAAATGCTCTCTCCCAGTGATACTGCCTTCATCCACACTGTCAAACGGTACTTGATGGACTGACATGTTTGAGTTAAGGATACAGATGACTGTGTTCAGTATTGCATGGCAAAAAGACACAAAAGGGACACAATCAGTCATTTTCAGTGTATTTTCACATGCTAGTTTATCACTATAAAGTCTGTTTTCTGGAATACCATTACTGATGCAAACAATTCCCCCATGCTATCACTGCCTACCATTAGGCATTAATAATTTAGATGCAGTTGTAGTCTAGTGTTGGTATTAAAAGACCTGCCAATCAATCTGACAACGATATCAGGTTCTGAGGTTTTGACATTCAGCAGCGGGTCAATCCTTTTGCTAACATCTGAAACACAAATTGTCCCTTCAAAACACCAAAGCGATAAAGTGCAGAGGTTGACTGATCAATAGCATCACGCTATGGTTGCACTAGACAGCTGCGGGAATCGAGTACAATGGCGCTGAGCAGTAGCATGTGTGCTTATCCAGGTTTCACTGGATAAATAATGGTTAAAAAATCCACCCAGTCAGTTTCCCATCCATTGAAGTAGAAGAACAGCTTCGGGCTGTACATCAATGTAACATCACAGATCATAGACGCGGATCTCTGAGGGCTCATTTATAAAGCTTGTATACACTGAAGATACACCCTAAAAACTGTGCACCGCAGCTTCCAATCTCTGGCAGAGATTAAGAGAACAGGAATGTGCCCTTTTATATATCTGCGGAGAGGGAATAACACTTAAATACTGAATACAAAGAAGAGGCAATCTGTAAAAATTATGGAAATTAGGGTAACACTTATTTGCACCATTTAAACTTGTACTTGCTAGAGTGTATTATGATCTACCACATGACTTGCTTGGATGGCATATAAGGCACATTTAATTACTAATGAGTCTGATGAAATGGTCTCTCGGTATAGTGCGGAAGACTATCAGAGACCACAACAACCCTAATGCAGTGTTTGAATGCTTAAGTCTATTATAATAGTCTGCACATTTTTCATTTATGATATGCAAGGCAATATATAAAAGGCTGCAGTTATCGCCCTTAACATTTATTTCATATTATAATCTGAACTAGTCAGTCTTGCTTTCTGCCTTTTTATTGGACAGTTTTATAGTATAGAGAGGGACAGGAAATGAGGGTAGATACATAGTGTGCGCCCCAACCTTTCTTCCACTGGGATGCCCCCAATCTCATTTTCGACACGTAGTATCATTTTTAAACTAATTTAAATGAAATTAGTGGTATGCTGAATAGTGAATGAATATGAATATATAAGGAGTAATAATGTTCTCATAGTGTATGTAAAGGGTGTGCGCAGCTGCAGTCCTAAGACGCGGGTGGAAAATATGGTTATTATAGCTGAGCTACTCTACTGCAAATGTAAGCTCTAGCATAATATTTGTCTGAATGGCACATTATACAGTGTGCCCAACAACGTTTAATTGAGACTGTGCCTGTTCCTACTGTACACTCTTTCCTGTGTAACTGGTCAGTCTCTGTTACTATTTAAAGGTTCTGTATGCTACATTCAGAGCATCAAATCACTATTTGCTTTGCGAAGATATAATGGAGTAATGGTGTCCTGCGCATTGAATGAAGTCACACTACATCTGTGTGAACTGGATGACCACCTACATGTGTTAGTGCACATGCTCATCACCATGGCATTGCACTGTGCTCATACTGTACGGTTGTTAGTGCTGATATCGAGACTGCAATGTCGCGGAAATGTAGCGCCCACCCTCCGGTTCCCCCCCTGGTTAAAACCATTAGCTCTGTCAGCACTGCTGTCATGTTTAGCACTGTTTATGGGTTAGCACTTTCAGCTGCTTGCCGCTGGCTCCACCACCATCATGTTGAGAGCTGTGTTTAAACAAATTATACGCTCTGAGTTTCACATAGAGCCCCTTTAGCTGATTCATGTATTAATGGTGCTGACATGCACACAGTTTATGAACACTTATTTTGATTATAGGCCTACTTTCAAAATAAAAACTAAGTGGCACCCTCTGGGGCTGAAAATGAGGCCAACAAAGAAGTGCCAAAAACTGCAGGTCCTTGAATGGCCATTTGAGACTGGCTCCAGAATCAAGTCAGTCCTCATACACACTCAGTAAAATGTCCGACTTGACAGCAAAAGTAAATATGTTTACAGCGTGGCACAAAAAATGTTTTTGGACTCTAAAAGCTAATTCCAACATTCATGACAACTGTACTGGGGCTGAAATATTTCATAACATGTTAACATTTTATTAAAACTTTAAGCTACACATATTTAAGGGTGGGGCCACTTGAGTGACAAGCCAACACTCTTACTCAGACCTCATCACATATTGACATTTGGTCATGGACTTTTCACGCTGAGATATGACATGCAGGGTACGGTGGATGCATTGATTGTTGGTGTTCTGGGACGCCATGTAAACTTTAGCATATTGCACGCAGTGTCTGTTTTCAAAATACACTTCGGTTTTTACAGGAAATGTGCAGTTTGCATACAGTCTCTTTTTCCTTATCTGCTGTGAGGGTCCAGAGGACAGAGGGATGTCATATGCTGTAAAGCCCTCTGAGGCAAATTGTGATTTGGGCTTTATAAATAAAACTGAATTGAATTGAAGTGAATTTAAAAATAATCAAACTACTTCATTACAGCACTGCCAATTGACATTTTATTCCTTCAACAACAAACGCACATGGTTACATTTAGCCAACACATGCAACAAAAGCACATGGTTAGGTTTAAGAAAAAAAGAATACAGTTTGGCTTTACATTCATATGGGAAGCAAACTGTGGCCTCCTGGGTGAAAGTAGGTGGTTGTTGAAGCCACCCACCACCCCTCCTGCTTACCCTACTTGGACTTTCACCCCTTAAAGGGATAGTGCACCCAAAAATGAAAATTCAGCCATTATCTACTCACCTATATGCCGATGGAGGCCCTGGTGAAGTTTTAGAGTGCTCACACAGATCGGCGAGTGGAGTGGATAGCACACCTAATGGCAGACGGCGCCCCAGACTAACGTCCAAGAACACAAAATTGAATCCACAGAGTATCTCCATACTGCTCATCCGTAGTGATCCAAGTGTCCTGAAGCCCCGACATAAAAAGCTGTTTCAAAAAACGTCATATGAACTCTGTTTTTAGCCTCACTGTAGCCTGTAGCTCTGACTGCTTCTCTGTGCTCCGCATTCACGTGTGCACGCCTGCGCGAGACCAGCAAAAGCATGAGCCGTGTTTACATCACGTGACACGTGCACCGCAGGGGGAGACAGCAGTAGCCACAGAGCTAAAAGATAATTTGCACTACGGTCTTTTAGCAAAGGACAGCCCAACATGTCTGAAGACTTTGAAATTGAGGAGGAACAACATTTCTTTGTTGAGCCGTATTTGTTTGAGCCCGAGTATATGCACGGAACTCAGGCTACTGGACGAAGCAGCTGCTGCAGCTCATGAGCCTAACCCTCAGCCAGCCGCAGAATACCGGAGTCGAGCACTGGAAACGTGGTGGTGTAATTGTTTCAAATGCAAAGCAATGCCAACGGATGAGGAAAGCCTTTGCTGCTCAGACTGGGAATTGGCGATGCCTGCACTTGAGAATCTGGACATCAGTACTGACGAGACTGCTGCTTTTCAGAGACCGTGCATCACCGGTTCATATGACGTTTTTCGAAACAACTTTTTATGTCGAGGCTGCAGCACACTTGGATCACTATGGATGAGCAGTATGGAGATACTTCGTGGATTCAATTTTGTGTTCTTGGACGTTAGTCTGGGGCGCCGTCTGCCATTTGGTGTGCTGCCCGTTCCCCCTGCCGATCTCTGCAAGGGATGTGAGGACTCTAAAACTTCACCAGGGCCTCCATCGGCATATAGGTGAGTAGATAATGGCTGAATTTTCATTTTTGGGTGCACTATCCCTTTAACTTATGTTGTCATCATTCCTCCCCTGACGCCACCAAACGTGTACCATGCCGACATGAAAGGGAAGCTTTTTCCTGTCAGCGTCTGACGTCAGAAGTCACTGACCAAGCGCCTCTCTAATCCACAGCTCCACCCTCTCATCCAAATATCTTCACTTCTAGCTCCAAAAAAAACCCCAATATGGCAACGGCCAAAATGCTGAACTTGAGGCTTCAAAATGGGAGTCCTCAAACCCATGGGTGGTGTCACAGTAGATATGTAAATTATTTTACACAGTCTATGATAAAAATGCAATAAAAATGAATGCTTAATTTGACTGTGAATTGAAGACTTTTCAACTTTTCATCTAAACTTGCTTTTTTATTGTTTGTTTTTTGTTTGGTGGAAAAAAAAAACATTTTATCTTTCCTATTTTGTCTTCTAATGCATCTTATTTTTGTCAGTGTAATAATAAGACTGGGATTGTGGCTTTTTTGAAGTCTTCCCGTGGTGGTGATGAATTAAAGGGTAATTAATATTGAATTATTTTATAAATTGTTGTCCATCTAATTTAAAGCTTCCAACGGGCTTCAATGAAAAGTGAAAACTAAATAAAAAATGAACACATAAATGCTGAAATTAGTCCTTTATGACAAATTGACCAATACCTCTGGAAACCATTGGACATATCAGCAAATACAGGGCAGAAATATATACATAAATATGGCACATCAACAGAGGTTTCACTTTGGATATTATAATATAAGATGGTGATATTTCATATACAATACACACTATGACATCTTCTATCAACACAAAATGACAAATTTACATTAAAAACAACATGGAAGTGCTGACTTACAAAGACTACCTCCAGAAGAAACATTACATGTAGTAGCATGTATTCATTATAATGGATTAAGATATGGGGGCATTAAACGAAGAGCATAAAATATGAATATGTTAACAGGAGGAATGTAGGAGTATGGCTTATGTTCAAGTAGGGCTGGGGTAAAAATATGTGTAGGAATGTGTCAGCATGTGTAAGAATGCGTGTTACAAAAACACAGTGCAATTAGAGTAGATAGCTCTGTATACAGGAGATAGAAAATAAAACAGAAAAACATCTTACTCACTGCCGCAGCCTTTCTAGTTTCAGCAAAGTCAAACAGTGGAACTTCAGTTCTGATTTTTGCAAGGTTTGAAATCTTGACCTTGAAATATTTTGTCCCTGCCAGACACAAAAGTGTACATTATTGCCAGAGCACAGAGCCAAAAATCATCATCCCTTCTGCTTTAATCAAAATCACAAGAGTAGTGTCTGAGTGATTAGATACAAGTTTTGAATCAGATTTGCCTCAAAGTGTTTTTTAAGACATAACAATATCAGCACTGCACTGCATTTTCTTCTCACACACTCTTTCATGTACTGTATGTCTCAATTTATATTTATCTGCTTTGATTCTAGTATATATCCAGCTTGACTGCTGTAATAACAGTGCAACGTGAGGGTTGGATTTGTGGTGGTTGGGTTATTTTTATTGAGAAGAAACAGCAAGATGGAGACTTTCTCGAAGGTCTAGTATGTAGGATATAGCATCATCTAGCAGTGAGGTTGCAGATTGCAATCAATTTAAACTCTTAAAGAACGGTGGCATACACAAAAATCCAAAAGGCCCTACCTAAACCTATGTTTAGTTTGTCACTTCTGGGCTACTGTAGAAAACAAAATGGCGGTCTCAGTGGACAAAGACCCTTTCTGTATGTAGATATAAACGACCTCTTTCTTCATTCTAAGGTAAAGAAAAGACAATGATTCTTAGTTCCAGGTGATTATACACTGAAGAAAATATAGTTATTCATATTATCTTCCATTTCTGCCAATATAATGCCCTAAATCCTTTAACCTCTAACCTTTAAGCAGCATTTTTCCGTTCTCCACATTAGCTTCACAACACTTCCTTGTTCCTGACTCACATGACAAAAAAATAACCAATTAGAAGCTAGGAGGACTAAGGGCTCATTTGAGCTCAGCATTAGATGTGGAGATGGAGACGGAGATGGACGGAGCCTTCTGTCTGTACTTTGTGTTCATTTTATCTGCAATTTTGCACATTTCCTGAAAGCTTGCAGATGAAAAGAAACAGTAGCACTGGAGATCATGGAGGCAGTGTAGCATAGTTCAAGCAAGATGTGATTGTGGGAGATGACAAACAATTAAAATAATGGCACAATAAACTATGGGAATGAATCTGTAATATAGTGAAATGTAACCGGGATGTAACCTTATATGGCCATGCAGACCACCACCTTCTCCAGTGCTGCCTCTGTTCTAAATGTCATGACTGACAAAGTGGGGGTATTTCACATGTATTTGACGAGTTGGGTTGTTGCCCACTGCATCCAAAAACTGCTTCCCCCTGGTGCGTATCACATTGCCGCCGAGGTCAATGACAAATCTGCGGTATTTGATGAGTCGAGAGTGAGGACGGGCTGGACTATCATTTATTCCAACTCCAAGCATTAACATCTCTGGAACATTGAATAATAAATGAAATTGGATAGCTCAGCTCAACTGAGGTGAAACTACAAATAGATCAATGTCCAGTGGTTGTACTATAGCCTACCCTATACAGACCTGAGTGTGCAGACAAGTTTGCTAACACAAAACGAGTGTTCAGGACAAACACAATTATTTTCTACCCACCTTTGGGAATGACTTCAATTCTGGCTGGCTGCTCTCCACAAAATGTGGTTGATCAGCCACATTCACAGGAATTAATCATGAATCAAATGAACCGGCCCTGAGTGTATTCACTGTAGTTGGACAGCTTGCAAGAATTAAAAGAATCATCTTCCCACTCTAATTCCAGTCACTGGGGTTTCAAAGAGCAAGCAACTTTCATCACCATCATCAATCAATACACAAAGTAAAGAGAGTACATTCGGCAGACTTGTATCCAATTCTTCAGATGGGCCATTGTTAAATTAAAGCAAAAGTACACTGAGTACCTCATTTCCACACTTGGCCAGTGAGATATACAAGGTTTTTAAATCTATGCAACTTCTCTTTAAATCTATATATCATACTCAGCATGAGTGCAGGCAGGGTGTTAACATAAATTCATTTTATATCTTGAATTCTAAAACTTGGACTCTTTAAATTCTAAGAAAGCAGGTTTTCATTATAACCTCAGTGTACGACTACAACCCAATTCTATTGATTTGAAAGAATTTCAGTGAGAGCTGCAATGTGCAGACATTTGGAAATTGAGGGTCACTACACTTTGTTATTAAATCTACTTTTTGTTTTCCATATATGAATTATTTGAAAGTGATACATTTTGTCATGAGACTGCATCACTAACAACATTTTCTGTCACTCAGAATAGATTGCCTTGGGGATGAAGTTGCAGGAATAATGTTTAAACACCAATGACATGCCCTATTTGATCATATGAGCTACCTGGTCATTTACCTTCTCTGTAATGCTCTCTGTTTTTCCTCTCTCTGTATCTTCCTCTGCCTCCCCTGGGATGCCTGTATTGACAAACTCAATATGATTCCCTGACAATTTATTTTATTGTTTTGATCCTGTGCTTGCTATGAATTACCCATGTATGTTGCCGAAAAATGTCACGGGAGTGTGCCGTATGAAATACCAATGCAGTTCACACAGTGTGCAGTGTGCAGTCTTGGCTGTTCTTTCCTCTCGTCGCCTGGCTCACGTCGTGTCTGCTTCTCTCTTTGATGCCTGCATTGAAAAACACTAAGACATAAATTTGTTCTGTTTTCGTGCTTAGAAGGAAAGGATTTTTTTTTCACAGAATGCTCCGGAATACTTATTTTCCCCTCCGTGTTGGAAAGAACAGTTGCTATGTGTCAAACAAATGGTAATAAATTTGTGCCTTATTACTGGGTATTGTAAACAAGTCACAGTGCAACAGTAACATCGGGCTTTTTCCAGTCTTTCTCCTGCTTTACCGCTGCACACCAGGAAGATTTTTTTTTTCTGCAAATGGTTAATGGTAACAGGAGGCCATGTTGGGAAAGGCAAACATTCCTTGCAAAGCCTGTATAGCCAGGAGGCAAATTTGTGTAAAACAATCCTCAAATACTAATGACATGGTCTGTGTGATAATGCTTTATTATAGCCCTGACTGGTATTCCTCACCTGGTCTTCTCTCCTTCCTCCCTGCCTTGCCTGCGGCCTCTCTCATTCTTTCTAACACTGTTTTACCCACAGCCAGAAGGAAAAGCAAACAAGTCTTTATTTGTTATGAATTCAGCATTAAAACTGAACATAAATATTACTTATTAAAGTATGCTAATGGTCTGCTGTGTGCACACAAGGACACAATGGGCTGTTTGTATGTAGAGCAAAAGCAGGCTCTTCGGCTGACATATAGGATACCTTTTAAGGTAGGTGGGTGGTGGGTTCCATTAGCAACCACAAACATAGCTGAAACACTGCAGCAGTGTTCATAAACTTTCTTGTTATCTGCTCTCAACACGACAAGTCTACTTTACTTTTAAATGTGACATTTCCATTCAAGGATATTCATAAAGTGCAGACTGCACAATGAGAAAGAAATGATAAAATATACTCAATAAATTCAGCAGGAGGCATGTAACAGATATTGTCATGTTTGACAGCATCCAGAAGTGCTACTTCATAACATAAACATTTTATGATCAGATGGCAAAAATCACCTACAAAAGATAAGTGCATATATAGCCTTCGGTAAATCACAACAAATGGTACTTTTTGCACACAGCTGTACTGTGCATTTTGAAAACTGTCCTTGGCTTTGAGTGCATGCTTGCATCCAGCTATAGACTGTAGTCAAACCAGCAATGTACTGAAATGACAACAAAATGACACTGACTTGAAAAATGACAGGCAGTTACACGATAGCTGTATTTTTTTTCTTGTCCATCATAAACTGTTAAATAATCTGGAAATGAGGGATAACTTAGAGTGAATAAAGGAAATTGATATAAAAATATCAACCACTGACGATGTTGCACTGAACCCTACCACTCACCAAGCCAGGTGCCAGAATAAACGTTGGCATTGGCAACACATTTCATAAATAGTGGAGATGTAAAAACTTTTCATTTCTTTAAGCTTCAGTTTCCAAGTTCATGTTGTGTAAATGCTGTGATTAACATATTATGTTTAGGCACAAAAGCCACTTGTATAAGGTTAGGAAACCATTAAGTTTTGGCTTAAAATATCTGGTTTGGTTGTTACAGACACAGCTGAAAACGTCTTGACCCCTTACAAAAAAAAAAAACTTGCTTAAGTTGCTACAGACATGGCTGGAAATGTCCACACCTCTCATTAAAATGATCCGCTAATGTTGCTACAAAAACGGTTGGTAATGTCTTGAATGTCTTGAAAATATCTGCTTCTGTTGTCACAAACATGGCTGAAAATGTCCTGATGTCTCTTTAAAGAATACCTGCTTTTGTCATCACAAACCCAGCTGGAAATCTCCTGACCTTGCGTTAAAAGAATACCAGCTTTTGTCACTGCAGAAATAGCTGGAAATATCCCTAGCGCTTGCTACAAACACGTGGAAACGCTTTAAAAATTATTGGCTCATTTCGCTACAAATATGGCTGGTCATGTCACAAACTCCGAATTAAAATACCCCTTTTTGTCACCACAAACAGGCCTGGAAATGTCGCATCCACTCATTAAAAAATACCAGCTTTTGTCACAATAAACACAGCTGGAAATGTCCCAACCTCTTGTTGAAACATTCCTGTTTATGTCGCTACAAATACGGCTGGAAATATCCCAAACTCTCTTGTAAAATACACACTTTTGTCACTACAAACAGGCCCGGAAATGTTGCATCCACTCATTCAAAAATACCAGCTTTTGTCATGATAGACACAGCTGGAAATGTCCCAACCTCTCGTCAAAAAATACCAGCTTATGTCACAATAAACAGCTGGAAATGTCCCAACCTCTTGTTGAAACATTCCTGCTTATGTCGCTACAAACACGGCTGGGAATATCCCAAACTCTCTTGTAAAATACACACTTCTGTCACTACAAACAGGCCTGGAAATGTCGCATCCACTCATTCAAAAATACCAGCTTTTGTCACAGTAAACACAGCTGGAAATGCCCCAACCTCACGTTAAAAAATACCAGCTTTTGTAACTACAAACACATTTGGAAATGTCCTGAACTTTTGTCAAAACATTCCTGCTTATGTCGCTACAAACACGGCTGGAAATATGCCAAACTCTCTTGTAAAATACACACTTTTGTCACTACAAACAGGCCTGGAAATGTCCCAACCACTCATTCAAAAATACCAGCTTTAGTCACTATAAACACAGCTGGAAATGTCCCGAACTGTAGTTAAAAAATTCCCACTTATGTTGTAACAAATACGACTTGAAATGTATTGAACTCTTGAACTAAGTCACTACAAACACAGCTGAAAATGTCCCAAACTCACGTTTAAAAACACCTGCTTTTGTTGGTCTCAAAAAGGGGTGTGCTGTCTGCTGTCTCACCTAGGTGTCACGCCATTCACCCTCCCCTCCTCCTGATGAGAAACTCAGCTCATATGCATGTAATCCGAACAACATTATACAAATGAAACATATAAATGTAACATATGTGTAATTTGCAGAAATGTACAATGCCAACATTTTATTCCGGCAACTGGGTTGCATCTATGACTATAAGTGTATTGAAATATGGTATAAATTTTTTGTGGGTGTAATTTAGAGCTGGATATATGCCTGGAGCAAGGATACATTTACACCTCAACACTTCAGTTGTCAGAGAAAACAACATGGAATAACCCAGGATTGACCCAGGTGGTTTGCACTCATTGCACCACACAACAAACGATGCTGTTTTGTGACTTGTAACAGTTTATAGGCTTTCACAGCCCCCTTTCACAGTCTTGACGAATGTGGGAATGTGCAACATCCCTTTACAAACACATGCAGTGTGAAGGCAAAATCCAATTATTCTATTAATTCTTGTTTTTTAACAGAGGAACCTTTTGCCACTGCCTCTATAACGGCTGACCAGATATTTTCACTCTTCTAACAAAGTGAATGTGCTGGCAGCTTGAGTTAGCAGCTGTTTCTGCACTCCAGTCAGATCAGTTAGTCAGATTTCAGGTCAGATTTCAGCTATGAAACATTTACTCAAACTTACTTAAAATTGCTTTGTACAATTACATTGAAGCAGCTCCAGTAAACCTACCTGGAAGACAATGAGCACAGTCAATAATAAACATCTTCATTAGGAATTACCTTATGCTACGCACAGCTCAATTTGTCTTAAGTAGTAATCAAAATAATTACACTCTTCAGTGTCTGTGGCTTCCTTCTGCATTGTGACTGTGTAAGTGACAAATTGACTATGAAGCACAAACAAACCCTGCCTCCAAACGGGTTCAAGTGAAAAGTCAAGTCCCTTTGAGTGCAGTGCTTTGCCACTATAATTTTTAGTATATGATTGACATAGCTGAAAGAAAACACATCTCAGAACTCCTCTTGTTGGTAATATCATTGTTCAGTGTTTTATACTGTACATTTTATTTTATTCACACTTTGGGAATCACTGGAAACAAGTGATGAGCAGTATGAGTCCAAATAGTCCAAATAGTTACCTAAATGCACCTTGTGGAAAAAAAAAAGATTCTCATATGAAGTGATTATTATTTAATTATAATATTATTGCTCATAGTTACCCCCTACCCAATGTTCTTTCCCATTATTAGCTTTCTCTATTATCATGTTTTTGCCCAATTATAACTGTATTACACAATTAATTTGAATTTCAATTTCCAATTAATTTACATTATTACTATTATCATCATATAACATGTAATCACCACTTAATCACCCCAGTACTGCATTATTAATGAGCCATAATGTAAAAAGCCATTAATTATTTACCTTGATATTTCCTTCTTTATATAACCATTTCTCAAACTGCTGTCTGTTTATGCTCCTCTTCATATTTATTCAACAGTAAAGACAGCTGAGAAAGCTGAAAAAAATGTGTTTTTAGAATGTCCTGGGAAGGGGTATTTATGTAAACCGAAGTGTACCAAATATTCCTGGGTTCACTGTAGTTCACTTGACTTACTCGGTAAAAGGAAAAACGAATTAAATATTTGTACCTTTTTATTTTTTTCAAAAGATTCAAATGTGGTTTTCCAGCTAGATGAATATTTCAAGCAGAAAGGCTTTGATAGAGTGCATTTGAGAGTTGGTGCATGTTGTGTCACTGTACAATGGGTTTGGTGGGCTCCATGCTTGGAGCACTTTGGCTGCAGAGTGGCAGAGAGAGAATGGCTGCCGTCCAGCTGAGATAATGGAATTGGTGTGTTCTCCCTGAGCTGTGCTCCTGGCTGGAGTTAATTCTGTTAATAGCAGGAGCTTCTACAGTCAAACCCTTTCCCTGGCTTGGGCAGTGCTCAGAGAGCAAAAAGAGGTGGCTTCTGTAAGACGGGTGATGGATGTATAATGGATTAACTGGAAAGTGGCACATACAGCTTACAATTGTTCTTGAAGCTGCTAATGTGTAATCATAAAAGGACTTGGCGCTCTGTATTTAAATCCAAGTGCCATTCATGCAAAGCCAACAGCACCATGCATTTCTGCATTGTGTCCATCTCTAACAGCCCAGCACCATTAACATCAGAAGCTTTTTGACAAGTAAAGATTATTTGTATACCACATACAATGTCTCCACAGGTTTTATAGGCCCACATAAGCAACAGTTACCTACCCAGCTCATGCTCTCAAAGAAAACAGGGACAACTCCCTAAAACCCTGAACGGATGAGGACAATGAGAAAGTAAGCAATTAAAGAGACTCCCCTCCACACACGGCTGAGGATGCAATCATTGCTGTAGTTAACCCTTTCAGAAGCCCCTACTGATGTCTGTTCACCCTGACAATATAACAACATTGATTTCTGACTTTTAACTTGAGCCAGTTCAAAATATGGAAGTTAATTCAGTTCAATCACAAATATGGTTTATTTATGGCTGCAAATGGATGAAAAATGGATGGAAAAATGCTCAACTTTAACATCTGTGTACCTAATATATTCCAGTGTTGTCATTTGAAGTCATTTGAAAACATCTTCAGTTAATTAAAGAAAACGTGAACAACTCATGCCATGATATTTTAAAGTGCAATTGATAATTTTAAAGATTTTTTCATAGGATTTTAGATCGATGCCCAACTGAGCAAAAAACAATAGATTAGCAGCTTCAACCTTCATAGTATCCATGAATCGGTTAATTAACTGTTCAGCCAGAGGTCATGACCTTTGGCTCTCTAGCCATTTTTAGGCCCCCCTTCCCCCACGGAGATGGGACTAGTGCAAATCTAGTTCAGGCACCCTGTTACTTCGGTTAGATTCAATTAAAGCTTGAGTAGACACATTTATTTTGATATCATTGGGCTTCCACTTCCACACCTCCTCTTGGCTCTATCTAGCCCATGACGGTAGACTTTGACCAATCATAGGTCATTTCTGAAAGACGGCGTTCCTATAGGCTGTGCAGCTGTGCAGCTGTGCATACACATCTCTTTAGATGGTGAAAGTTTTATTCAATGGCATAGAATCCTGCAGAGAAAAGTTGCTGTTCCAACACTGGCAACTACTGCCTACACTGCAAGAACAAAAATAAAGTCTAAGAGAGAGTCTGACAATAACTGAAAGATAACATGTTGATACTGACAAAAGTGTTTCAGAAATGTACAGACAAGATTGCCAAAATTTTCTCGGAGCTGAAGGCTCATAGCTTTGGCTTCAAGTTCAGATTTATGAAGCTAACATTAGCTAGAGCTAATGAACCATAAACAGTGTTTCCTCTGCCTCATGCCCCTGCTGCCGCAGAGCAGCTCACCAGGAAAAGAGTGGGCAGCAGGTCTGTAGACAGGCCCGCAGTCACTGGCCACAGCAACCTGGATCCAGCCAGCGCAAACCCCAGCTCTGGGGACTCCCAGTCGGATCAGAAAACTTTCTGTTGCTGCTGTTACACAAGTTACACCTGGCATTGTAGATACGTTTTTGAATTATTCAAATGACTTTTTTGTCTGTGGTTAAAATGTATTTTTTTAACCTTCATTTATACAATAGTAGTGGTAATCAATAGTCAGTCAAACCATATAAAGACAAAGCAAAACATTCTTCAGCTGAGCCAACATACAGACACACATCTGTGTGAGGAAGCGACAGCCATGACACCCTGACAAAGTATGATTGCCTGAATATTGGCAGTTAATATCATGGACTTTTTCTGTCAACCTGCCTCTTGCAGTAACATTGCAAATTTCTCCTTTTGTTCTTGTGTCTATAATGTAAAAGTGCATTAAAATGCATGGTGCAGCTGCCATAAATACATATCAATGACAGATGCCAGCCCGGTAGATTAGTGTACAGTTTTGATCGCTGTCAAACCCATTCTCTATCAGCTGGAGCAGAAGCTATAAATGAGGCTCATTGTTTTGGGCTTAGGTCAGAATATGAATTCTGCATAATGTGTACACACTAGAGAAGAAATCTCCCATAATCTTCACCTCGAGTTAATTACTGCAGACAAACATTATGGATCGCCAGAGACTCTTATCACTGACTGCTTGAATACAGAAGAGATTTGCCCCACATCTGATATGATTTTAAACTCTAAGTAATCTTTGCAACAAAACAATCTGTTTGCCCTATTGTCAAATTTATCCCTTTTTCCATGAGCCCATCTGAAGGAGAAGGATGTACATTCTCACTAATTACAGCAATTATTACTCAGTGATGATATAACAAGCTCTCAAACAATTACCCCTTTTCCCCTTCCTCTCTCCGTCTCTTCCTCCCACACAGTCTCAGTAGAAGTATTTCACTGCGCAAATATATGTTTGCCATTTATTCTAGCTCATAAGGAAAAACTACAAGCATATCATTCATTATAGTGCACGCCAACATAGAAACTAAACAAGACCAGCGCCAGGGAGCCAACTTACATCCTGCTGAGCACAAGATGTTGGGATGGTGACACTCTCTATTATGCCAAATTTACAAGACTGCTGACTAAACCTCTGCTTGTGCCTTACATACACAGAAAAAAAATAATATACTGCCTGAAGTGCAGAGAGGCATCCACCTCTAACACACTGTAGGACTCTACTGTCACTGCAGAGGCAGCATTCAATAAACTAGTATTCGTATTCCTGATTTAACAAGGCATGTTTACTAAAAATACATCCCTATTCACAGCAATAGCTATGGGGGAAGTTATAGGCTATGTGTACCCACACTCACAGCTGGAAGCTACAGAGTACAAACACTACAGCCTTGTCTTGTTGGCCTCAGAGCAGATCTACTGCTGCAGTTTCTCCATGCCTTGTTTAATGCCCTGCTCAGGGGCATTTCAGCTATGGTGGATGACAGAGGTGAGATCACTCCTCTATCAGCTTCCTGAACAGATTTGCTGCTGCTGAAGCAGCAGCATTTCTTAGCACAAGCTTGTTCTTTACCGCTGACCACTGCTGCGCCATGCGTGGCTGAACACAGCTTCTTCCTACTGATAGATACTTTGACTTTTTCACACAACTTGTTCTAAATATGCAGTATCATCCATTACATTTGGACCGAAAAGAGATGTTTGGAAAACAATATTCAAGAAGTGATTCCTCTCTAGGAATATTTGGACTCTCATCAAAGTGCTCTCCTTCAGTTAGTTTCTGTTTCCAGCCAGCATTCTGTGTGCCACATGGCAGAGGCTGCTGAGGGCCTGTGGGGGAGTGAAAAGTGAGTACAATGGACAAAGGCATGTGTGGCACCTCACATCCATTTCTTCTCTTCCTCGCAGCTATTATTGTATGAAAGTGCTGTCGACAGCTTTTGCACTGCACCATGCATTCTCAAACAATAGGAAACTTACCTGCCTTTTGCACATAGAAATGATGCCTGCAACATAAAATAAAAGATCCATATTCGCAGAGATAAGGGATATAGCAAGGATAAGGAAAGAAAGACTTTAAACTCACTTTTATATTTCAAAAATTTGGTACACAATGTGTTATTATGACCTATTGATGTCTTCAAGTCTTGTTTTGGGAGATATTTTCAGAAACAGACGTAATTTTTGACCTCATTGTACAGTAGTGCTGGGACCCTACATTACAATTAGCAGGTCTAGTCTTGTGATTGGTAATTACATCCTCATGAGAGGCGCATCATTGTCATAGATGAACTTGCTAACTTATTAAAAAGGGATCATTTTTGCATGACAGGGTTGGGGGTCTGATACTTAACTCAGACATCATGTGGGCTATCTGACATAATAGAGACATTAACATTAGTTAAATACAACCGTGAACCTCTTTGTTGGTTAGTGGGTGAATGTGTGGCTCATTAACTGCAGTTAACTATGATAGTTAACATTAGTAATGGTCGATTGATAAGCACTCCTAAAGCAGCCTGTTTCCACCAAAAAGGTTTGTTTCTACTTCATGCAGTTACCGATACTTTTTAGCTAAACATTATTTATGTACACAATTACAGTTCCAGCACAAAATTACATTAACATTACCTTTTCATGCACGCCCTGACTGGAATGAAGTGTTTGTATAAGGCCCCCAGGAAGTGCACTGGGCTTTGAAGCCAATTTTTGTAGTGGCCAAACAGTGGTACTGCAATGCCCAGGCTCCGTCATGTGATGCCCTATGGCCCAAAAATACTTTTTTCCATTGACTTGCTTTGGGAAAGACTCTTCTGTAAAACACTGGATACAATTTTTTGAGCGTCACAACCCCCACAAAGTGACTCATTTCACTGTCAGGATTCGATCCATTTGGTCACAACATTTTGAAAGTCTATGCGGCTCACGTGATTGAATTTTTCATCCCCATTCAGTTAGCAAAGTGCTAAACTGGAAGTTATTTGTTAAGATGACAACACTCAGCAGCATTAAGTGTCTTGTGTGCGTGCTCCACAGGCTGCACATGGCAGAAATGGTGCCAGTTATCTCCAGATCATCCAGGTAATCTTATACGCAGCAGTTGAACCATTTTGGCTTCATGTGCCACTGAGTAACTCTCATAGGAATGAATGGGGCCCTGCATTCAATGCTGTATCTAGTTCTCTTAATGCATCCATGGTTTGTATTGGTACGATGTTACCATTACAAATTTTCCACCAATAACTGATGGTAACACTTAATGGTTCCTAACCTTTGGCAAGCTAATGAGTGTAATATGCTCAGAATGTACGGATTATTCACTAGCTAATCCATGAATGTATGTAAACTAGGTAGCGTTCTAGCGTTAGATTAGCATAACATTGTGACAAAAATTAACATCTTTATAACACTTTCTATCATTCAAACTCACAATCAACAGTGATATAGCCTATGCAATACTCCAATTACATTCTTATACATTTGAAAGTAATGAAATAGAGAAACAGTACAGTGTTTGACATTGATTGTACCTATATATTAGATAATATACACTATAATACTAAAACCAGCAGCAATAATAATGTCAATTTTTAAGTTCATTTATGGTATTTTTTAAGTATTGGGTAGGATGTGACCCTACTCCACCCCCAATATATACGCCTATTATTATTCATGCCTTGTTTGGCAGTTTTGCTTGGTAGATGTCTTAAATTACAAGTGATTGAATAAATGTTGATTGTATACACATTCTGACAGATTCCTTAAGTATATGAAATGTGTTTGGGAATAACATCAAACTGAAATGGACTAAAACAGAGGGCATGGGAGTTCACTGAGAAACACAGGTTATTCACTTGTTAATGAGGACATACTCGCCAGTATCCTCTATTCTGACCTGGGGTGTAACCGCCAAATAGCTGAATCAGTACAATAAAACTATATTGTGGTACCTCCTCTAGTTACACTGAAAGACAAGACAAGATCATTTTCCTAAACTAATATCATAAAATAAAATAGTTTTCTTTATTTCTTGTCATAATTCTCTCATTCCACTTTCCTAATATAAAGCACAAGGTGTGGATTTAGTGGGTACAGCTGTACTGGGTCTTTGAACCCAGATGGATGGACACAGCTTTATTCATCCTCTTGTCCCTGGTTTACATTGCAGCCGAGATTGTAAAAGATTAAAAGATTTGCCATGTGGCCTTCTTTCTACTTTCAAGGTTTGTGTATCGTGTTGCAAACACTCCTGAGTTTCTAGTGTTGGCACGAATATAATGTAATTTCCAGCATCTTCATTTAATTAAATAATAACTTGCCGCCGGTATGTTAAACTAATATAGCGTAATAGTAAACTGGATGCTATAATGCATTTTATATGGTCATTGGATGCCAAGATGTAAACTGCTGTCTGAGGCCTTGAGATTCACCTCCAGCCTAATCACACCATCAGTGTTTTCCCCCCTGTGCAAATGTGCCTGTTGATGGGCTGTCTAATGTGAGAGCTGTGGCCAGGCCTGGAAGAAGTCATCCACTCGCCTCATTTGGTCGCTTCATTGCACTCTGGGAAATATTTCATGAGGTCTAAGTGACTAAAACACACAGTGAGCATTTTTTATCAGATCTTTACATTTTAATATGGTTGAGATATTTAAAAGTTTAAAGTTGGGGGAGAAGAAACTTGCTTTCTTGCTTGGAGCCTTATTTTGTGTCCAGTATAGATTCTGAAAGACAAAATCATGATCAAACACTAATGAGGTCAATGATAATGATTTTAATAACCAGACCTTATTAATCTTTTGTCTGTGCATAATCTGTTTTATTTTATGGGAAAAACAAGGCAATAACTGCAACTGAGCTCTGCAACAAAATAGCTGATTATTACAAATGACAGACTTTTTACTGTTATTGTATTTTTTGTTATTAAGAAGGTTGCCAAATCACAGGCAATTAAAAAAAAATTACAGCACAACATATACTGTGTTACAGTCTTACTCACATCGTTCTCAGCTTTCTGTGGTTTAAATTGATCATTTTGGTTTAGTACAAGTTGGATATTATCTTCTTAGGTTTGGCCATCATTTCTTTTGGCCATGATAACGATGTATTTACCAAAGTAATTGCTGTGTTGCATGAACATGGCTACATCACTAAAACAAAGTGTGATAGGGCAACTTGTCATTCAGACGATCCGCCAGGTTCTTAACAAGCCAATAGTTCAGCCACATTATCTAAACCACTTGATTTGGAGGTAAAATCAAAAATGAGTGACTCATTTTTTTTGGCAATTTAAGGAAAACTATGCAGACACAACTCAGAGAATCATCCAAGTACAATTTCATGCACTCTTGATCTTGACACATGGGTAAATTATCCAGCTACTGACTTTGTCATGAAAACACATTTGTGACTTTCTCTTTCATTTCAGTCACATTGACCCTGAAACACATTTTGAGTTTTATACACTGTTTGAAAGAGAAGATGCTACGATTTCTAATGATAACTGTAGTGTTGATGTGCTCAAAAATATTAAGCAAAATACATCACATTATATAGTCACTGTACCAAATCATGATTTTGAGATAAAACACCTTCAGAGTTTGTAGTGTGGTGGCTGCAAAGATACATGACAGAGCCCACTGGCCTTTCAAAGCTGGAGTGCATGCTGTACCCTGAGGTGAAAAATACATAGAAAAGCTTGGGGGCACTGTTATTTTGTAGCCAGCAAGGTAGCGATAACAAGCATACTCAACAACACAGCGCATAAAGATGAGAAACTGTGGTCCATTTGACAAACAAAGTTAGCATACAATTAGCAATGGACTTTGTATGACAATGTTAACAACTTGGCTACATCTTATGAAAACCCTTTTGTTTTCTTTTGATCAATGGACCATCACAAACTGAAGAAATACATAGTTAACTGAATGGTTACATATCAAGACTTTATGACCACTTCAAAGGGAGGGAGTTGCCTTTTATTTTTCATCTTGTTTATCACAGGGGTAAATCTGAATGTTGCTCATGGTTTCTATAAATTGAACTGAGCAATTAAATTGTGGTTCATCTCACAGCTCAAAAAAATTTGAACATTTAACATTGTATTTTGATGCCAAAGCTAAGCTGCTTAGAACTAGCTCAAGCAGATTGTAGAAGGTTTTAATTTTCTGAAAGCCAAGACTTTCTTAATTTGAAATCAGATGAAAACGTACTGTGCCAGACCCTGCCTTGTTAGTACAATGTTGAGCCTTTCATCTATAATTTCAGGGGAACATAGAAAGAGGGAGGTTTAGGAGTGCAGTTACCAAGTGTTCTCTGCTAGCTTGTCATCAGGCTTTTACAAGCTTCAAAATTACATTTATCACATTTGGTAAAAAGATTTTCATATTCAGAAAGTCAAGTCTTCATTTAAAATTGACCAAAAATCAAGATGTAGACATAGATCCACATTTATCTATTGTGACATCCAACTGATTTTGATGGAGCACCCCACATTTGTCTAAGGTCATACTGTATTTTGAATCATGTAACACAAATAAAGTGTATATTTACTGTAAAAGTGACCATGCAGCCATTTCGCTAATGTCAAAAAACATGAGCAAACTATGACCCATCCCCCCAATTGTGGGAGAGGGCAGGAAATGGTCAGGCCAATCAGATGCCTCCCTTCAGTCTGCATGACATGACGTGGTCTGGTGCATGCTCCAGGATAAGACTCTTTATGTCACATATGACAATCAATGAATTCACTGAGTCTGTGTTGGATTTAGTTTGTAAGACAGAAGCAACTTAATCATTCCACAACCAGAAACCATGGATTACCAGAACCATCTGAGCTGCCATAAACACACACACTGCAGCCAGTCTGGAAACACTAAAGCAATTCTAAAGCAGCAGCCTACAATGTAAGAAGAGGGAAATGGGACTAAATTGCAGTGCACAAGTTGAAGGAGAATTGTACCTTGTATGATTAAATGTATAGGGGTGTCACTATATATCCATATTGATCATATAACCATGATATTTAAAAGTGAAATATTGATAAAGTGTTAATAACACATGTATGATGATATCAAATAAATAATCCAACACCTCTAAATCATTTCCGTTTCTTTCTGTTATCACTTTGTCTCCCTTCCTCAACACCATCTGGTTGCCTTTTCATTATCCATTAAGTGTAATTGCTCTTTTTATACACTTTTGTACAGTTACGGTTACAAACCTGGGGCCTCATTTATAAAGCTTGCTTACGCACAAAACAGGGCTTGAAAGTGGTGTACGCCACTTCCCACGCAAAGGTTGTGATTTATAAAAATAAACTTGGCGGGAGAATGTGTGCACCTGTAAGCAAACTCTGAGTCATGCGTGTGCACATTTTGGAGACACTGGGAAGTGGCAATGCAGACGGCGAGGTGGAGAAGTGGAGTCAGATTTTTATTGATGTCTCACACAAATTTAATATCACGCTATATCCACCTTAGATCCACGTTATCATTGAAATTAAATCCAACAGCCTTATTTTGCACTTGGAGTGAGTGATAATTGTTTCATAAAAACGTTGTAAAATCCAACTCAAATCCTGAATTGAAATTCTTTCTAAATACGTATTTAATCCGCACTGCCTCTAACGTCTCATTGTCCACTCTGAGCACAGGAGGGGGAGAGGATGGCGCGACTGCATGGAATATATTTATTTATTTAGCTAAATATTTCCAGTGCATTTATCATGTCTCAAAATACAGCCATTAAGCACAACCGTTACACTCATTTCATCAGCCCTACTTAGACATATGCTGTTCATGACAAAACCGGCATGAAGAAACGTGTTCGCCTATTACACTTTCATCTTTGAATTGTATTTCAAATTACACGTTGTATTTTGGGACAGGGATACCACTGGTTCATGCTGTAATTCAGGCCGGGTGTCTGATCAGACTAATTGCCATAAACATATAAATACTGCGGTGACCCTCGAGTGTAATTGCGCAAGATGGCACTGGCACATACTCCTTTTTGCCTCCACCTTTAATAAATGTGATTCTTTGTGTCGCACATCAATGTCAAATATCCTCAAATTTAAAAGCAACACATTAACTACACGTTGGTAAAGGAGTAGAAATATTTGGTCTACCTTTAGATCAGACCACTTTTTTTTTTGTTCTGTCACTGTCCGTGACAGACACAGCTGACAGCATCAGCAGCGCTGATGTGTTGCCACTTTTTTTTCGCTTTCTTTTATTAGTGATCCCGCTGCTGTGGCCACCAAATAAAATCTTTCTTCAGTCCTCCACCTCCCGTTAAAGGGTCTCTAGCTCAGTCTCGGAGAAATTCTGTTTTTTGGTTCGTTTCTCACCCGTCGCCGTGACTCAAACAACGAGTGACCACTCGACGAGAGAACACTCGCATGCCGGCTTATTTATATGCAGATCGCATTCATGAGGTGATTTGCATGACCATTTATGGTTGAACTAGGGTGTGTAGAGGGCGGAATATGAGGCGGATCTGGGTGCACACAACTCCAGGAGGTCTGTGATTTATAAAGAGTACATTGCGTGCAAGTGTGCGTGCGCATGGTTTTATAAATCACATTATTTTTTGGTGCACGCCATTTTCAGCTTTTGGGCGCACGTCAACTTTTAGTATGAATCCTAAGCACTCTTTTATAAATGAGGCCCCTGCTCTCTCCCTACTACATTTTAAGTGTAATTTATTTTCCAAAAAGAGACAAGACGTATAATACACAAAGTCAAAGATGATTTTGACTGATAAAGGCTGCATTATTATTATTATTTTAAATTTTCCCTACCTATCGCAGTAATATCGCAACCATGTACTACTTGAACCACGATAAACACATGGTGAATTAATTATATGTGACAAATAACCCTCTACGGTACATGTTGCCTTAGGTAACATACCCACTTTTGACTGTTTACAGCCACACAATACATCCTCAATTAATTTGCAATACAAAAAAATCAAAAAAGAGCCAGGGCTTTAAGGAAACCAATAGTACTGCTTTTGTGTAACATGACTTTCTGGAGGACATGGTGAGTCCCTTTTTTAGGGCCTTCTTCACATCTCTCGCCACAAAAATGGTCTGAAAACATAATTTTCTGTCATTTTAAAACCTCAAAAATAAAAAAAATGGATTCACAATAATAATAGTTTAATTTTTAATTGTTTTATGACCTTTATTCAATAACTAATGAATAGAAAATTAGTAAAATGCAAATGTTGCCTTAACGCAACATGATCTCAGACTAATACACTGTAGTCTACTACAATGGTGTAACGCAACATGGTCTCAGACTAATACACTGTAGTCTACTACAACGGTGTACTTTGTGAGTCCTCTCTGCATTCTGTAACAGACTGAGCACAGTCAAACATGCTGCTCACACAGCAGCACAGCACCACACTGTACCTGCAGCGGAGCGAGCCTGTGTTGCATTCAGGCGTTGTCACGTAAATGACAAATTCCAGCACGCCATAGCACAACACAGCAGCATGTCAAGTGGGCCGAAACCGAGCAAAATTTTCATTTGTTATTATAGGCCTATAGTTTGTTATGGAGTCTGTGATTTCCCCGTGACACTTACAAATGTTTGCATAACTGTGCTTGGATGTTGTTTTGTGAGGCTCTGGCGGCTTTCAGTTGTCTCTTTGTCTTTAAAGTTACACGGCTTGGCTTTCTCTCGAATGCATGCTTCGTACTTTTCTCTGTGCTGTCTCAAGTGCTGATGTAGTCTCGCCACCAGACAATCGGAGATCTCCGCCTTCTGATAGTCTGGGGCCTTTCTAAAGTGTGTACACACCGGAGAAAATGGCCAGCAACAAAGCAACACCTCTTGCATTTTTTAAAAGGACACGCCCTCCCGGAAATGTGCATTCCCCTTTTCTCTTCCACAAGGACACAAACACACAGAGAGCTTGGGTACGTCCCAAGTCCCTTAAAATTACTGCTAACCACCTAACCTAGCCACCTTACCTAACTGTTTAGTCCCTCCCACTTAGGAAAACATGCAAGGAGTCAGGAGTTAGGAGTGAGGAGCAAGGATTGCTGATTAAGAGACATGAGACGGCCTTACTCTGAAGCGTCACGTAAAGCGACATCCTTTTCTGATGACGGCGGCACAGCTGGATCTGCTGCATAACGGAGCCAGCGTTTGGCGTACATCCCAAGTCACATTATATTCGCTGATCAAAGCCGTAACCCCCACCCCCCACTGTCATGACTTTGGTCACACACTTTGCATGTATTACCGTTGTTATTGAGTCATTTGCCGAAGGTTGTCGCAATTAAAGAATGGTCTGTAGCCCTGCCACTGTCACTGTGATGAGTATCATTATCATTATTATTATCATCATCATTATTATCACTATTATTAAATCCACTAGCCATCATTCAACAAGTCAGCTGCTGAGTGAATAAGACATATCAGACCTGTCAGTCTACCTCAATCAATTCAATTTTATTTATAAAGCCCAATATCACAAATCACAATTTGCCTCACAGGGCTTTACAGCATACGACATCCCTCTGTCCTTAGGACCCTCACAGCTGATCAGGAAAAACTCCCCCAAAAAAACCTTTAACGGGGAAAAAAAAACGGTGGAAACCTCAGGAAGAGCATCTGAGGGGGGATCCCTCTTCCAGGACGGACAGACGTGCAATAGATGTCGTACAGAACCGATCAACATGATAAATTAACAGTAATCTGTACGACACAATGAGACAGAAAGAGAGAGAGAGAGAGAGAGAGAGAGAGAGAGAGAGAGAGAGAGATGCAGGACAGGCGGTAATGACAGTAGCTTACAACAACATTAATGAAAGTAATAATATTAATTAATATTAATATTAATAATTAAAGGTGCTGTATGTAAGAATGTGGCCAAAACGGTTACTGCACTCAAATTCAAAATACTGCTGCGAGTCGTGTCCGCCCCCCCCCTCCCCTACAGATTCGAGGTTGCTGGACAGCAGCACACTGGAGACTGATTTGTTTGCCTATGGGCGGCTGCCGTGGCAGGGCCGTGTTGCCGCGTCCTTGATCTTCGGTTTTCCAGCGGACCGTTCGAGCAAGTCCGGCTTCTCTGCTGCTAACGCTGCTGCCAGGATACAGTGGAGGAGGAGCCGGCTGCTAATGCTATGTACTGGGACACTGCTAATGCTGCTTGCCGTGCTGCTGTAGCTCAGTCGTAACTGTAACTGAGGCTGAGACTCTACTGACTGCGTGACTGGTAGACGGCGGTGGGTGGCGCAACAGGCCAAACACAAATTCAAAACATAAACATGATTTGCGGACTGTAAAAATGTTTTTTAAATGCGAATATTCTGGCTGTACTATTGTTGTCCGTAAAATCAGTATGTTATATGAACATTATTCCTTAGTCTCTGTGACATATTAGGATGATTTTACAACCATTTGCTTTAGATTTCTTACATATAGCTCCTTTAAAATTACCTACAGGCTATTAAACATTATTCCACTCACATGACATGCAGGACAATTAATGATGGGCAAATGTGTTTGTGTGTGTGTGTGTGTTTGTCTATATCTCTATCTCTGTAGCTCTCAAAAACAGAGATTGGTTAGCCATAAAGTTCTACATTAATAATCGAATCACACCTCTCAAGAACAAAGTTTAAAATGATCATTTAATGTCAGCAACATGTTCAATTGTTTCCTTCATACGTTGCTTTGTTTGCAATGCAACAACATTTGGATACTGTTCAGTGTTCTGCTAGATGGATTATTGTTGTGCAACAATAGGATGCTCTTTTTTTTGTAAAGGCCGTAGAGCTTGGTATTGTTTGAAAGTTTTGAAACTAGCACTAATATATCACTCTTACCTCACCCAGTCTCCTGTTCTGGAGATATCTTACAACTTATATAGTTTCACCTCATCTTGTCCTGCCTCATGTTATCTCCTGTAACCTCACAAGGGGTTTGACAGAACAGTCAATGATCAAAATCACTACTTGACTCTGTGAGTCCTTGCACTGGTTGTTCATTTGTGGTTTTAACAGAATTTATTCTGTTATCCCTTCAAAAAAGCAGCCACATTATCTCCAGCTCAGATAAGCTTGTTGGAGGTTTAGTCCAGTCAGATCACAGCTCATTTAAGACTCTTAGAGCCTATCAAGGACACTATTACCTACCTGCAGGTTGGTCCTGCAGTTTATCATTGTTATTTGGTGAAAAAGGTCATGTTGGCTAAAAGGTGTTGGCTAGTCAATTACTTTTTTGGAGTAGTCCGTGACTACAAAAATGCTGTACTGTATGAATGCCCTAAACCGTACTATATCTACTTTTATCTCCTCTCTTCTTATTTGATCATCACTGTCTCAGCTCTCATCTCTTCATTTATTTTATCTAATTTCACTTCATCTTCTCTCCTCATCTCTCATTTTATCTAATTTTTTAAGCCATCTTATATCATCTCATCTTGCACCTCAACGCCTTTAATTTTCCTCTCGTATCTTATTTCATAGTATCACAACTATTCTCCCCTTGTCTAATCTCCTCAGTTTATTGACTGAAAGGTAAGAGAGTCCAGTGTGACTTATTTAATTTGTGTTGGTTTTTTTTGCTTGTGTTTTTTGTTGTTTGTTTGTTTTTTTGTCCAACCTACGGTGTGGTATTTTTGTTTGATTCTTTTGATAACTGAATAATTGCACAAAAATGTTTTGTACATTTAACATTTTAATAAATTCATCCAACAACCTTAGTCTCTCATGTGGAGCAACATCTGTTAGATTCAGCCAACAAAATGAAAATACAGGATGGCACTGGTAATAGTTGACAAGAGAACTCTAATCTATAATGAGAAGTTTTTATTGCTCAAGTCATAATGACAAGACAGTGAAACTTGACAGTCAAAGGTGTTTAACCTCAATGTGTGTTAAATGGTACCCAGGAATGAAGAAAAACCAGACAGTCAGTACGTTTACATGCACAGTTTAATTCCACTTTTAACTGGAATGAAAGGCCATTCCAATTAAAAGTGGTCATGTAAACGGTCATTCCGTTTGAAAAATGGTCATTCCGATTGAAAATTAAATCCGATTAAAGGGGGTGGTTTATTCCGTTTGTCATTCCAAATGAAAGAATTTTGTGTGCATGTATACACTCTTTCCTCTTTAAGTTCATTCCGGTCTTTCTGCGCATGCTCGTTTCCTTGCCCTTCTGGTGCGATGACGTATATAGCGTGCATAGCAACGGGCTGCATAGCAACGGGCTGAGCTAGAGCAGTAGGACTCGTTGCACTCACCGGTTTCCATTCGCCACAGCACGGTCTTCTGCCTCCCGACTCCTGCTCAACAGATGAAGCATTAGCAGAACAAGATTGTTGTTGTACTGCTGCTTTAAGAATATAAGCAAAACACGCCCGAAAAAGGCACTAAGAACGGCGTCGTCAAGCATCTTGTTATCCGGAGCGAGGACTACAGTGTTTTCTTCCGGTAAACGTAAACACGTAACATCCGCCCCGCCCCCATCCAATCAGAAACCTTCCATGCCCCAAACCTTGCGCAGACCTGAATAAAGGCGATTGAACTGATCTCCCGTGCAAACCCTCATTCAGAATTAATATTTCCCATGTAAACTACCAGGAAAAGCTTTAATTCTGAATGATTTCATTCAGATTTATTTCATTTCGAATGAGAAGCCATCATGTAACTGTAGCCAGTGTGTATATTGACCCCACTTATATCTAGATACCTGACAGTGTGCATATATTGACCCCACTTATATCTAGATACCTGACGGTGTGCATATATTGACCCCCACTTGTCACTTAAAAGTCCCCAGGAGGCTGGTTCTAGTCCGATAAGGGAACTTACTTTGTCTGATTGATAATTTGAAGTGACATCTGTGTTTATATCCACTCCAGGATCCTGTCTGATTTTTTTCAGTGCTGTATACCCTTCAGAAAGGGTGGTCCCCACGATGCATAGTCTGGTCTTGGGTCCTTACAATGTGACAAAGACAAGTATGTGTGTGTGTGTGTGTGTGTGCGCACGTGTGCGTGTGCGTGCGTGCGTGTGTGTGTGTGGTGTTATATCAACACGTGTGGTTCTGGACATGAGCAGCTGCACATTTAACAGCCACACATCACCGACAGTCCACCGAACAACGCAACGGGTTGTGAATGAAAAACTTAAACTTAATTACAACATGACAGAAACATAACATAACGAAATATCATTAACGTTACTCTTTGTAGTTACATAGGCATGTGAATTACAGCTTTCATTGCAAAGAATGCATGTAACGGGTACACTTGCGCTGTTTCTCCGCCATCTCGTCAGGATCTCAAGCTGAAAAAGACTTCCTGTTAGGAACCTCTTGTGTTACCTTAGTCATCGCACCTAACAGATCCCTCCTAACTCCTAACGCTAACTCCTTACTGGCAGGAATAAGAGACATGAGACGGCCTTAAAGATGGCGGACCTCGAACGACTTCCGGTTCAAGTAAGGAGTTAGGAGTTAGCAGTATAAAATTAAGAGACTTGGGACATACCCCTTGAAAATGGATGCCGAGAGATTTAACTCCGTTTTATCAAACGTGTGCTCAATCCACAAGATTGTGGAAATGAAGGACTTACAGCGACTTTGTTTAAAACTTTTAACGCAGTCGGACTACGTTTACAAGAGTTCAGCGAGCCACCGAAGGACTGCCCTGCGGATTTACTATTGGTTCTGCAACGTAGGGAGTTTTTTTAAACTCTGAAATTGTATCCGCCCATCTAAACACAAAATCAGGGAGAAAGACATCAGTCTTTAGTTATGCAAAGTGTCTAAAGACTGACTTGTGAGTCTATGCTGATGTAGACTGGTCGTGTTGCCGCGTGACGTGGCAACTTTAACTTTTAAAGTTTTACACAACATGTCTTTCTGTTCAACGTCACCGTACCTGAATCCAAAGTATCGCCATATAATAGATGTTGTGCTTTTTTTGCCACCAACTCAGCCTGTTCATGGTCGTGCTCATGCTCTTCTTCAGCGTCTGTGTTGGTCACTGCTGCACGCCGGGTGGTCACCTGACCATACGTGCTGCACACACCAGGATAGCTTGTGGGCATGATGTCAACAAACTCCACACACTACAGGAGAGGTAGTCACCTTAAGGCACACACCTTAACATTTATTTACATTAAATTGCAAATGGCAGCCCTTTATGCGGTTATGTAATCGCACAGCCTGACATCGTGATTGCGATTAGATTAATCGGCAACATACAGTATGTCGAGAGAGACAAACACCAGGACACCGAAACACTAAATTGTTTTGAAGAGGGTTATGATAGTTTGGTTTGATAAATTGTTTATGTAAAGTTAAGCTTAGAGTGCAAACACCCTTTAAAGCGTTCACTCCTATGGGCTGTTCCACGGTGGTACAATGTTGTCTGAGGGAAAAGTTCAGGCAAATAAACTCATGAAAAGAGTTGATTTGTAAGGTTTTTCAGTTTCAGATGGCATGAATTTTAGTATTGTATTCAATTGTATTAACATATTAAACTCATGCTTAAGGCTCCTTTATGCTCCCTTTACGTCCGAAAATGTATACGTCCGTTTCAAACAATGTTACCGTCACTGCCCACATACTTCCATGCGCCCTTTAGGTTGGCATGGATGTTAACCCATATATCCACCAGGAGGCAGCCCAGCGTCAAAAGTTTATGACAACAACAAACTCAGGAACAAACATGCCGACTGTGGAGGAGATATTGATAATGTACCTCTTGCATAAAAGACAAAAACAGAGGCAGCGCTGTAGGAGGCGGTGGTTGGTGAGGCCGTTAAATACATCGCGACTGGAGGACGGAGAATTCTTTTCTCTAGTAGCCTACTGCCGATGAGAGAAATTGAATTGTTATTTCTTCTTCGTGTCTCACTAGAGCTACGTATTGGGTAGTGACAGCAACACTGCCCCCACGGTTCCTGGTGGTACTGCTCCGTTTGGCCTGTATCCGTAAGCTTTATGGAAATGTGTAGAAATACAGACGAAATGAACGTGGAGCACGGACAGAAGGCTCCGTCCGTATCCGGATCCGTATTTAACGTTGAGCATAAATGAGCCCTTATTTGTCCTATGTGGCTGCTTTCAGGAAATATACCCTAAAGTGTACCCACAAAAAACATTTTTTGACTTTTGTTTTCCATGTCTACTGTTTCATGTCTATTTTATGACAAAACATCAACAACAAAAACATTTCAGACATTTTTTTTTACCAACTGACATCATACTGTGATTGACTGATTGACAAGACACAGTAATCTACTCAAAGATAAATACATTTTAACTAGTTTATTACTAGAGCATTTTTCCTCTTTTTTGAAGATTTTCAGGATTCGTACTCTGGCACATATCTGTGTTGATACCTTAACCACATTAAATAAAACTCAACTTGTTTAAACTCCTGCCATTTCAATTGATTTAGCACCTTAAAGGTCCACCTTAGCCTAATGAATCCTTCAGTTTGATGCTCTGTATACAACCCCTTCTCCTAACACCGGAATTTCCCCTCTTGGGATCACTAAAGGCTTATCTTATTTTACAAATGACTTTTTTGTCATACTGTATCAAATTGTAATTGCCTGGATTGAGTTAAGTGGCAGTGTTTTTTGTTTGTTTGTTTTTTTGTTTTTGTTTTTTTTTTTGGGTGAAGAAAGTGCAAAGTTTGTGTGCCACACTCACAGTGTGGGAAGGAGGTCGGAGATGTGGGTGAACAAAACACATGACTTATGTACTAGAGACAGGGGTTTGCATCCTGACTCCTACATGGGGCTGGGGTTAGGAGCGTCACCTTTGACTTCAGTATCACAATCTTTGCGTAGCCTTTACTAAGTGCTGTTAGTGCCTCAATATAACCTGAAAACATCATGCTTCAGTTGTTAAAAGTAAATATTTTATTCAATTTGTTGTTAAACATTTTGCGCTCTGTATCAACCTTTTTGTAATTTAGCAGATACAGATTATTAAAAATGTCATCATTTCCTCATTCTGTTCATAAAAATTTGTAATTCATCATTATGCTTCTCTGTTCCATGTATAGTATAATGACCTAAATTCTATGGATGCTATTTGCAGCCTCTTAGGGAGTAAGGCTCAATGACAGACCTCTTGTTGGTAAGCATAAGGTTTGACATTTAGTAACTCCAAACCTGTGTGCTGTCAGTGTTACATCACATTAATTCCATCTTGAGGTGACAGGGGTTACTCACTTAAGCTCTGGCTTGATGACCCAATCCGCCAACCTTGTCACCTTGGGAGCTGCCCTTTGGCGAAAAAAAAAAAAAAGCATGGACGTGCCCTATCATAGACTGCAGCAATGGCTGAAAGCAGCGCCTGGACTCAGTGTAAGGCAAGAAGTCTGCAAAATATAATACGATGCATTGTACTGCACAATATAGCATTGGCACTCTCCACAGTGGGACCCACATGCCAATTTACGCAGCAAATATGGAATGAATTCATGTGCATCAGCAGCTCATCATGCATTGCTAAATACGGTTCTGTATATGAGATGAAAAAGTCAGTAAAGCTATTTTTTTTTTTTTTTTGTCGGTACCAGAATAAAGAGGAGGACCCATGGGCCCTTCACATTTAAGTGGCAATCAGGCTGCTTGGGTGAAGCGTTAAAGCAAACCACTGATCACCGGCTGATCTCACCCTTGATCTTACCAAAATGACTCTTAGTCCTATTATGGATCTGCTGCCAGGATCGCAGGCTGTGCCTGAATGGAAATGACAGGGACATAAAATCAGGCTATAATCTGTTTATTGCTGAAGGAACAGCTATGAGGACAGCTGCTCTCTACATGTTTTAACTAAAGACTATATGCTAATTCATGATTCGTGAGGAAGTCAAGCTCAGATATTGAGATACACAGAACAATTATACATAAAGTTTAACAGACTAGAAAAGTGAACAAAAGTTAGCTCTAAGAGACTAAAGGAAAAGAACATTTTTTTTGCAAGAGAGTGGAACCATGGGAGAGCACTGTAGCTGTTAGATGTCTGTCAGCTGATTTATATTTATTAGTTTCTCTTTTTGTCTCTGTCAATTAACTCCCAAGCTGAAAAGGTCACCGTGTTCAAGGAGCTAGTGCATTTATCCACAGCTGTCATTAGGTTTTTTTGTCTCAGACTTCCACGCAGCATCACTTGAGCATTTGTTTCTTGTCACATTTTAGCGACTTGACTCCAGGCCTCTGTTAAAATCACTAAGATCTCTCCCCTAGGCCTTGGTAGCCAAAATAATGTACTAATTGCCCCACATTATGACCCTTTTGGCAGCTTAATTTTCTCAAGGCAACATCTGTGCTGGAGAGCATGTACCGTCTCCAGCTCCCTTCACTTGTTTCCAGTATTTTGGCAGTGGGCTGGTATGTGGCATTATCATTATTCTGGTCAATTCTCATATGTCTTCACCAATAACCATCTGTGTCACTGCACTCTCTCTGTCTGCCTCAATGTCCTGTTCCATTACGGGTTTTTACTTTTTAGGCTGAACATAACAAGTATTATAAATGACTCAGTTTTAACAAGTTTTTTAAAGTGCAGCAGCTGACTCTTCAGCCTTCTGTATTTTTAAACACCCCTCCAAATTGGTTATATGGGTATCATCACATTTTGTAATGTTTCATTCAAATGGATAACATTCCAGTTCCAGGAACAGCAAATTATTAAATACTGGCTAGCTAGATCTCTGCTCAAATCACCTCTGTCAAATGTATGAACTTTGACTGTTATCTTTTTATTCTTGGAAATCTTAAATATTTAACATTTTACAATATGCAAATAGTGTTCACTTGAATGATTTGAAAAGATTTCATAGATACAAGTTGCTGCCATCATCACCTGAAGTTCAATCTTAGTTTACTGTGTGAACATCACACTTCTATAAGTTGCACACCATGGTGATTGGCTTCCAAAGTAGTTGTGATGTCACATAATCATCTTGTATGTGAACGTGTTAACTTAAATTAAAGGTGAGCACAGGAACATTTTCCCTTTAACAGCTGAATTTGAAAATAGCTTTCTCGTGTCAGACTCAACACATACATCTGCACTGTGCACAGTGAAGCTCCATAACAAGTGTAACCAAAAGAAATACACATTTTGAATGGAGGGAGACATTTAAAGATAAGGCTGACATTTGTTTATACATTTAATGTCAAGAAATCCCATTAAAAGACCAAAAACAATGTGTCTGTCCATCTGTTCTCAACTCCACTTCCCTGTCTGTTGCTCTCAGCCCCAAGCCCATTGGTTTCCATATATACACAGAGTTACATAAAAAAAGAAGAGGCTAAATGATTTCCAAAAACAGCTGGGCACTGTAGTTTTTAGCAAACATCACTCAAGCCGGAATAAATACTGCATTAGTGTGGGACTATTTTCAGCTGTGAATTAATACACACTTTGGGCACTAGCAATAAAAAGAGTCCCTATTTGTCAGAATGACAAGCAGCAGATGACATTACTGTTGTTAAGAGGCTGTGGCGCACTCAGCTTTGAAGGTAGCACAAAGGTAGTGGTATCTTGTGAAACTAGAGAAGCTAAGGCATCCATTGCTACCAACTGTGTAAGCATAGCCTATTGTGAAAGGGGGTGAAATAATGCTCCAAAGTTAGGCTAAATTTTGGCGAGGGAACAACTGGCATGGCCATTTTCAAAAGGGTCCCTTGAACTCTTACCTCAAGATATCTTTAAAGTTTCCCCTAAACTTGGCATGTTCCCAGTACATGTTTTGTTCCTTGCCATTAATATACTCCTTTAAATTAAAGCTGTATATATTTGTCTTTTTAAAGAAAAGGACAACCAGCTTGTTGGAAGGAGAATAAATCACCTAACACATACAGGTACATAACACTCAAAAACTCAACTCAAAATGTTAAATGTACCTGTGTTGTTATCAGCCTCTGCACATTGTATAATTATTAGTAACATTAACTGCAAAACATGAAACCGACGCAATCTCTTAACCCTCCATATATTTTAACGACATAAGTGAAATCCTGAAATTCAGTTAAACTGGCTTTTGGTTTTGGTTTGCCAAGATTTTCAATGGTCCCAACTGGCCAACTGGCAACTTCCTGCTGTTTGGGTTGAGAGCATATATTTGTACTAATAGAAATGTTAAATATTGAAAAAAATGTAATTAAAGCGGGAGGATATAAATGCTTTAAAATAGTTTAACTTTAAAAGGATATTAAAATATGAAACAAAAACTCAAGCTGAGTTGAATGACAGAAAAACAAAACTGAAAAGAAAAACAAAAGAGCTGGACATCAAAAGTAAGGAGTGGTAGTGACGAGGACCATGAGCATTCCTAAGTAAAAAGATAGAAGGCGCTGAGTATTTCACAAACAAACACGAAATCCATCTTTTGTTGTCAGACGTACCACCATCATTATTTTTTCTTATATTTAGGCTACCTGCTTTGCTCTTATTTCTGTCTCATGAAAAATAATTGTCACTGTGTTGCAGTCCTTACCTAATTTGAAATGATCATGTCTTACATCTTTGTCTTCACGTAAGAAAGAACCACCGAATACAAACAAACAGACAAATTAGTAGTAATATTAGTAATTGCAATATAACCTTAATACTGGTATACACTATCATTACAGTCTCTGGCATTATAATATCATAATCTTAAATTATCAGGAAACAGATGGAATTAGAACATGAGGAGAAACTTGTGGAAAAAGAAAAAGACTTCAATAGGACATCATCAAATTTAAGCAGCAGAAATGTGGGGCATTCATTACTGCAGTGCACTGCTGGCATATGACTTTGAAGTGCATATGATGTGCAAGTAGAAAGGGAAAGAAGAAGTGACACTGGAACGGTAACTAGTCTGATAACAGAGCTGAAATCCTGTTGAAAGAGCCATCGCTTTTCATACACTCCAATTACATGACTCTCCTGCATGGCCATCATGAATCATAGAACAGATCATGATCCTTTAATGGAGACATTGAGTCACTGACGAGTTGGGCTTGGTTGTTTCCTGATCCTGTTATTCTGTGCTCAGCCGCGTAAGGAATGGACTGAAACCATTTTTACTTTTCACAAATGTGATATGCAAAGTGAAGTGAAGCACACGAAATTACATCTTGACTGAGGATATAATTGAGGGGACAGTGAAGGATGATGATGGCAAAATTCTGCTGCTAATGACCTGGGAAAAAAAACGGGAGGGCATATCAGTATTGTCAAAGGGTCAGCAGTGAAATGTGAGCGGTTTGTAAATTCCTTTATGTATGACATACTGATTTTCTGTTGCCTAGTCACTGTATATATTGATTTACTGTTTTGTTTATGTGAAACAGAGTTTTTCAGTAGTTAGAGACTTAATATGTGTGTGAATATGCTGATTTGGAGTCTTATGCTGTTTTTGATCACATTGGGGATATGGCATTTACATCAAAAAATGCAAAAAGCATGAAAACCCTGATTATACATATCCCTGTATAAATTATCATACAGTATCCAGTTTTCTGATCTTCTGCTGTCAGATGTGTCTGAATTTATCACCATCTCTGTCTCTGTATTGTGTGCCAACAAAACTCAATCATAACTAGGATACTAGTCTGTTGCACTGGAGACTGGAAAGTGTGCACAGGTGTGAATATGACTGTCAATATGATTGTCTTATGTGTTTTCTCTCTGTTAGATTTGTGATATTTGTTGAGTGCTGAAAAGTACAGATCTTTACTTCAGCGTCGATGGGTTTGATCCATACGTCTTCTTTCGACTATAAATATCAATACAAGTATTATTTTAAAAATTCATTTTTGTGAAGCTGAATGCACATCTCTGATGCTGTAGACGAAACAGAAAACACACTGCATGGATGGCAACAAGACAGTGAGGAGTGTCTGCCAAGCTGCAGACTACTCTTCAAGACCAGCAAACAACAAAACCATTTTGTTTTTAGTGAGTCACTGCTGTTCTTCCTGCAGCTTTGTAGCCCCTAAATGTGGGTGTTATGTTCTTTTTTTTTTCCCAGTGGCTTTTTTAACCCCAAACGTGGTTGTTTTTTAACGACCCTTTGCTTTTTTCCAGCAGGGATAGTGGCACAAAAAGCAATTATTTTTGAGTGAGGCATCACTGCTTTTCTAACACATTCTCACTCCGACCTCGTCACATATAGACGTTTGGTCATGGGCTTTCCACGTCCAGATCCAGCATCCAACAAGGTAATCTGGGTGCCTTTGTTGTTGACGTTCTGGGGCACTGCGTCAAGTTCTGCCTATTACATGCATTGTTTTCTTTAAAAACACACTTACCGTTGTCACAGGAAATTTAACATTTACATACAGTCCTTTTCAAAATAAACGCACCACGTCAATACTGCAAATTCATGTTTGTTTTTTTTCCTTCAACAACTAATGCACGTGGGTGGGTTTAGGCAAAAAGAAATTGGTTGGCTTTATAATATTACGGGAATGTGAACACAGCTCTCCTGGGTGGAAGTGAGTGTTTGTTGGACCCATCCACCACCACTTCCGCCCACCGTACTCAGACTTTCGCTGCCTTAACTTTCATTCTTGTCCCGCCGCGTTTCCTCCTGATGCTGCCAGCCACCTTTAAGCTATTATGATGACTGGCCACATATCCTGCCAACATTAAAGACCCTTTTTTCATCAGTGTATGATGTCCAAAGTCACTGCCCAAATGCTGGATTTCGACAACTACTGAGTAAGACCCGGTTGGCTTTTCCAGTGGAGCTTGTGTCTGCAAAACTAAATATTTTAAACCAAAACGTGATCTTTATCCAACAATAACCAAGTGGTTTTTGCGCCTAAACTTAATCACACATTAACCACAGCACTGTTGAAACATAGCCAATCTATCTGTAGATTGCAGAAATGGACAATGCCAACATTTTTTCTGGCAGTTGTGTTGAGAAAAGCTCAATGCACCAACTGCTTATTAGTCCTTTTCTTTTCTTCAGAGAGGCATTTAAATTCAATCAGAAAGCACAACAGTGTGTTGCTGTTGAAGCCTTAATTTAATAAAAGCTCATTTTTACTGACCATTTCACCTGCTATTGTCTGATCCAGTTTTCCATCCACCTACACTGCTCTTTTTCACCGTGGCAGTCCAAAACCAAGCTCACCTAGTTTTCAAAATTTTCTCAACATGAAAATAAAATGTAAATAAAAAGCATTTTGTCTTCAAACCTTTTGGTAAAGGTCACATTTTCCTTATCTAAGCTGCCTAGAACTCCTTTAGACTATCCTTATCTTCAGCTAAAAGAACATCCTTATATCATGGTAGTTCTGTTTTTGTGTTAGATTCACTGCCTGCAGGTAATCCTTAGCCTTAACTGTAGCCTGTGTGGTCTGTCGTTTGACTGAGTGATGTGCTTTCATGAATCATGCGGTCAGATTTCCAAACTGACGCACTATGTCATCCTGACATCTCCATCCAAGCATACAAATGCCATGCTATAGAAAGTTTGCCCTTAGAGTGAAAATTGGAATTCACAGAGAACAAAACTTGGTAGAGCATTGGTTTGAGTTTGTAATGGATGAAAACTAAATAGTGCTCCAAAATCATTTCTATGGAGAGAAGTGTCCAATTTCCTTAATTTGCAAATTAAGGAGTTCATTTCAGTTGGATGTGAAACAGATGTCTAAGCTTATTCCACCATTTTTTTTTCCCTCTGTGTTGTTGCTCGAGGGCTTTCACATTTTGAGGTCCTTCCAGTGTTGCTTGGCTGCCCTGTTGGAAGAGTCACCCAAATTAAAAATGCACTGTGTTCTTTCAGATAAATCAACTCATATATGCTGCCTTCCTTTTTTGTCTAGCACCCATATATTTGGCCATAAACTATTTTTGATCTGTCAAAGTGATCAATAGTGTTCAGGTTACTGGCATATATTCAAAAATTCAGGTACTGAAATAGGCTAAGGTTATTCCATTATTTGAAGCTGATAATCCATCATTCATTTCAAGTTTTCACTTAATTACCATGTTGCTTCAAAATACAACAATTGTGTTTAACAGATCATTCAAGTACTACCATATGACCAGTATGGATTTCCTTGAAAGCATTCTATCTCTATTAGCTGACAGAATAGTTACAGCTTTAGACATCTGAGAATTCACAATTGGAGTATTTATTGGTTTGTCAGAAGCATTTGACACTGTAGATCATAATGTATCAAGCTCAAGCTTATAATATTATTGATACTGAACTAAACTGATTTAAAGTCTACTTGCTCAACAGCATGTCATTTGTAATGGAACTAACTCATTTAACAACAACATACAGTGTGGTCTTCTTCAAAGTTCTATACTAGGTCCTCTTTTATTTCTTTTATAGCCTACATCAATGATTTACATTTATATCAAGATATATGAAAAAAAGTGATCTGCCAACTATATCAATAGACTATTTTTCTTACAGTTAGAGATCACCATAGGTTAATATTCTAGACAGGATGAATATCTGCTTCAAATGCAATAAACTATCCCTTAAGGCCCAAACACACTCAAAGCGATAATTGTGCCCCCTTATTTGACATGCATCAAGTGAAGCTCCTATGACACACTGCAGGTCTTATATTTTAAAAATTCCAACATCAAAGGAACCAGCAGTATTTTAGGAAAAGTTTGCAGTTTATGTTATATGTAGGTAGGTACACTTTTGTATGCTTTACAGAGACCTCCCATTATTTTGCTTTACATTTCTATTTGAGTAGCCTATAATGTTAACTAAGGCAGGAAGGCAACTGCTGGGTGAGGGCTGCTGCTTTTATCAGATCAGATGTTATCTTAAGTGCTATCCACCTTATTTTCAAACACGGAAGTAAATAATGATCAACTTCCATTTTTTTGTGCGTGACTTCCGGTCAGCCGCTTTCCCTCATGCTTTCCCTTACCGGAGCTAACGGTGCAAGCTAATTTTTTTTCAGTTTTCAGTTGTTTATGTTAGTCAGTCAGTTAGTTAGTTAGTTAGTTAGTCTGTGTATTTTGTATAACGTTAGATAACTGTGCCCACGTTTCCGTTATAACGGAAATTTATTCCCTCTATACGCAAATAAATCGCACGTCAATCATAAACTATGAACCAAAACAGCACAATCTATCCCGAGTGAGACAAACTGCTTGATCCCCGTCTCCAGTGTACCAGCAGAGAACCTGCAGAACCGAATCAGCGAAAAAACACACCAGGCTACACAGTCTCTCTACCTGAGCAGCTGAAGCTGCGGCTCGCACCCTCGACACACAGACACACAGACGGTGCTTCTGCATGCCAGCCAAACGTGTGCGCAACTGTGAGAAATAAATATGTGAGGTGTACACTGCTTTTCTATCTTTTTTCCCTTTTCTTTCTTTCTTTCTGTCAGCGACATACACTCCTAACACAGGACGGGTTGTTTTAATTGACTGAGTTGATCGTTAAGCCATAGTGATGTGCGGATCGGCTCTGATAGCACCCAAATCAGCATATACGCATCAACCATCCAGCCGTTACAACATGATTGAGCTAGCAAAGCAGTTTTGTGTTGCTGTGTGTGGTATTTATTCAGTTTTGGGAAATCACGATGTCTAGAAAGCATCAGTGGCTGCAGCTGACAGGGACAGCTAACGTTAACACTAGCAGCAAAGCTAACATCAGGATCATCATCCGTTAAAAGCCTCCCGTTGTCGGATACGACATGAAACTACTCCAATTAGCTCAATCATGTTGTAACTAAGACATCCGCTGGAGAAAATATTTTTTTCACGGGCCACTTTGTGAATTTAGTGAGTTATTACAGACACGGCTAATTGCTAACAGCTAACGGTTAGCCCAGCTAATCTACGATAACCATGTTATTAATTACACACAGAGAAAATACTAATGTTTGTTCAGTCATTGTGTTTATAGACTTTACAAACATCAGATTAGTCTAAACGGTGATATAGTGACGTGAAAAATGTGATATATACATATATATAGCTAAACTCAACAAGGTAAACAACAAGGGGATTCCCATTTACACAGTGGTAAGAATGCTGGACCGGAAGTGTTGCACAAAAAAACGGAAGCTGGCTGCGTTCTGTTTTGCCTCCGTGTTTCCGTGAAAAATAAGGTGGATAGCGTAGGCAGCTGGACTTGCTTGAGTTTCTTAAAGACGTTTTACCTCTCATCCAAGAGGCCTCTTCAGTTCTAATGGACTGGATGGGAGGTTAAACATCTTCAAGAAACTCAAGCAAGTCCAGTTGCCTACCATATAGCACTTAAGATTACCATGACCTAGATGACTGAGAATCTACACCAACATTTTATCAGATGGTCAGCAGTAAAGCCACCGCGGACTGTGCATCTCATTTAATGTTTTCGTTTTTCTTTCTGGTGGGTTAAAGTCACATAAAGCACATAACTCATAACTATTGTGGGTTTTTTTTTTAGCAAGTTCAGTTTAATGCACAGTAGATGTCAGTATATGTGTCATGATTGATGACATTGGGTGGGTCTGTTATGCCAACATTGCTAAGGGTCTTAGCTTTTGTGTTGACATATGAAATGGTGACAGTTAATGTATTTAGTAGTGCTGTGTTTACATGGCAACTCGCGCAAGAACTAGCACCACCACTAGCCATCAGCTAGTCTCGCACGAGTTGCCATGTAAACACAGCACTCCTGGCTGTTATCCTCTGATACCCTGAACAAGTTTTGTGGATTAAAAAACTACACTGGACTTCTTGTCGGCATGAGGGTCAGTGTTGTGTTGTGCTGTCTGTATTTTCATTCTAAAGTGACCATTTCCTAACGCTGAAACGTCTGTTCGACTGCAGCTGTGCAATCCACTATATTAAAAAGTATTGTACTTATTAGTGAGTGCTGTCGGGTTTTTCTGCTTTGCTGTAATTTTCTGGACCGGCACCCAATTACACTTTGACACACAGTAGCCACAGGAATGAGTCATCTATGATTTAATCGCTCAAGACAGATTCTGCAATTTACATTGTAGAATCTGTCAGCAGCCCTGTGTGAAAGACAACTACGGGGGGGGGGGGGGGCTTTGAGGTTGAACGATGCTGCGCTTTAGCCAATCACAATGGAGGGGGCGGGGCCGGGACGCTGTCTCGTCAACGTGGAAAAACATGGACAACAGCACAACTTACAAGCGTTGTGCATCCACCAGCACACCTTCCACTCCTCACGACAGGAAAAAAAGGGCATTAGTGGCAATGTTTTTACTGCCGTTTGGTTCGAGCTGCAGGTAGGAGTGTAACACTGGGGGCACCGCCGGAAGTGAAGGGGGTGAGCGATCCCTGAGGCCCCTGCACTTCCGTTAGTCGAAAAACTACGGGCAGTGCCTCCAGAGGTAAAGGAAGAAAAGAATTTTTTATTTTTTTTTACCGATGGATTTCCAGATTGTCTATGATTATATATATCTATGGTTTATACACACAGAGGCGAAATGGCAAGTTGATCCAAGGCGCCCAATTTTCCGCCTCGTAGGGTAGTCATATTGGTGGAACCCTTTTAGTTTAAACAGATCGAGGCGACCTTCCGCAACGGGAGGAGCTGTTGAAGACTTGTGGGAGGAGCTGTTAGTTAGCTGTTAGACGCCGCACGTGTGAGCCACTGGTGGTGGATTAACAGGAAACAGCTGATAGCAGTAAATTTAGCGAGCAGCTAGTAGCAAGAGGGAAATGCAAACCTGACAGACACTGTAAAGATGAGCAACTGGGAAGACAAGGAATTGTGCAGCCTCCTTGCCCTCGCAAACAAAGAGGCCATTAATCGTCAGATGACTGGGACGGTGAAGAACGGGCCGATTTACGAGAGAATTGCCGCCTGACTAGCCGCGGCTTCCGTCCCACGTCACTGTTTACGTCACACGCTGAGCCACACATTTTGTTACTTGCTCACGCCCCCCATTGCCCCCCAAAAAAAGGTGCATTCTGTGTAAACAAAAGTAGGTAGGGGGCAATTTGCCGCACTCCCCGATTTTGTTTTTATACTGCCAATGCTGAAAAAAGACTGATTGGGCTTTCCTGCAAATTTGCACAATTTCTATCTAAAAAGGGCTACTGACTTTGGTTGCTGGGTCCTCATTTGACACCCTAAAATGAAAACAGCATCAGAGTAGGGGCATCAAAGCAGTCTGCCACACCTCAAAATGCTTTCAGTGCATGTTTGGGCCCTTAATGTTAATGTTGGTGCATATGTAATCTTAAAGCTTAAACTGAGAACCCAATCAGATCTTTACTCTATTGTTATACAGTCCCTACAGGATGATGTGATATTACAGTCACAACAATTACCACAAATTCAGCCGCTCCCTATTTTTTCTGCATGGCCTTGCAATGTTGTCCAATGACTGCAACTTTACTGCAAATTAAAATGGGTTAAATTTCATTTTATTGTAGAGCTGTGCGCAGCATGTTGATCCTCTCAGCCCCTCTTGCCCCTCTCTCTCTGTTTGTCATGAGACTACTGCTGTTCTTGTGACAGAGTCACACACGCAGTGACAGGGATAACTGTTAGCATCACACAGCTAATGTTACTAAATTGTTATTAATGGGTTTAATGACAGAGTCGAGCTGTTGTGGTGTGGGTGTGAGATTGTTGGGACAGTTTAACGGCTCAGTGTTGGATGTTAGCCACTGCTGATGTGTTAGCTTGTGCTAACCAGGAAGAGAAAGTAGGAGGGGAGCAGCTTAGGGAGGCAGTCCTTCAGCAGTGCATCAAGTGGCTGTGGCAGCAACAGCTGATCCTGATTATCAGCGACCAGCTGTTGCTGCAAATAGATTCTAATTCTGTGGGAAACACTGAATGCTCATAATCAGGGGCGTTGCTAGGAGTTGAAAACATCTGGGGCTTTAGCCCTGAAGTGGGAACAATTCTGTACCCGGGGGTTCGGGGGTTTCTCCCCAGGGAAAATTTTGAATAATTCCACGTGATTTTAACATATTTTGACAAAGAATGAGCACTCGTCTTGTATTATTGGGTTGCCCAAATTGTTGGTTAAAACCTGTTAAACCGAACGACTTTGCAAAGTGTGAAACAATGCACTAATCACAAAGAATATGCTGCACATCAAGTTAAACAGCAGAACCTGGGCTACAAGGCTGTAAACCCTTTTTACATGCCCCAAACACAGCTCAAACAACAACTAAATAAATAACAACAAATCAAACTCTATACCCACTCATCATATTTTGGGCTCTACCGCGATGCCACGTTATGCAAAACACACAACATTCATCTCAAATGAAAGCACTGCTCTTTCCACACATATGCGCCAAAGCATCAGAGAGATAGAGGCCAAAGAACAACAACAACAGAAATCGCCGAACCAAAGTTGTAAAATTTCTCTTACCATTGTTGTTTTGCCGTGAAATGTTAATTTGGCCACACGGTACGTTCCGGTAGACCGACATGTTGTGCTGAACGTGAGCCCGCCAGGCCCGTGAGCCGGCTCACGGGCTCACGGAGAAGAGTAGGAACATTAGAGTTAGCTCCCGGGACCGTTAGCAGTTAGCATTAGTCGGCTGCCACGCTAACGTTCCTACTCTTCTGCGTGCTCATGGAGAAGAGTTAGCGTTAGCTCCCGGAGTTAGCACTAGTCGGCTGGCACTGGCTACTGGAGTAACCTACAGCTATGGAGTGCTTCTACCAGCTCTTCTAGTCACTGAGCTTCGCCTCCATCTCAGCAAGTATATTACATTTATTACAGGTACCATCATGCCATCTGCCATTGCTCACTGGCTGTAGCCTTTTATAGGGAGGGAGGGCCAAGGGCTCCGAGAGGAGGGAGGAGGCGGCAATTCACATGAACGTACATGAACACACAGCTGGACCGGCTTGTAAACAAGGGGCTGGAGATCAACACAGAGAGAGGGTGTGTGAGGTCATGCTATACTCCAGATGAAATTACACCTCTAGTTCTTTACATAGCGATTTTTTAATTACTTCAATCTAGAAATGATGAATTTCACTTATTGCCCCTTTTAAGTTGGAAACAAGGTGCTTTATTAGTAAAATAAAAACAAAACAAACAAAAACGGAGGCTTAAAGATCCGGGGCTGAGCCCAAAAGATCAGGGGCTATAGCCGGGAATGCCCAGGTCTAACGATGTCCATGCTCATAATAACTGGCTCCAAATGTTAGACAGCATCACAACTACTTGCAATTTCATTGCAAAAAAATGCCTAAAAATATTGCAACATGCGTTTTTTAGAAAAAACTGCCATGAAATCAGACATTTTAGGCCAAAACAATCACAAAAACGGCCAGCAAAATCTTAGCGGGACTTAATATTATGTTTGAATGTGTTTCCAATGCTAACTTCATAAGTGCAATTGTTGATGATAAGCTTAACTGGTAAAACACATCTCTAATATGTCCATCAAAGTTGGAAAAAAATATAGGTAGAGGAAGACATATCTTGTGAAGTAAAAAATATGTGGATCAATTCATCCTTTTATATCATATGACAATATAGTATGTGTAAGCGCATATAAGACTAAACTCTATTCCATCTCTTTATAACAAAAAAAAAATCAAATAGTCACTGACTTTAGCTGAAATGCTCACACTGCCCCATTATTTTACACCCTGGAGTTCTTTAAAATGTTTGACATCATTAAACTTCAGATAGATACTCCTTCAGTTTCTTAACAGTTGACCTCCCATTTCCTTTCACAGTTTCTTTGTAACTCAGTCTCAGATCCGCTGTTATCACTCCAAATCTGTTGATCTTCTATACAGTCAGTTCTACAGAACTAACCTTGGCCAGTTTTCAATCAGGTGCGGAGGTCGAGTTGTATTGAACAGCTTCTCTGCTTCACTTTGCAGTCACTTCTCATTTTTTATTTTTTTTTTAAAAGATCTTAAACAACTTTCCTAAATGCAGTACAGCATCATAGAGTTATGATGCAGTGTATGTAGGCAGGGCAAATAACTGTTATTGGAATCCTTGGTCTTTTTAACTTGAATATTTGTTTTTTTTATTTTCTTTCTTTTAGATATTTGAAAAAAATGTATGTCTTTTTATAAGGTGGGGACAAGCACATACAGCTGTCTTTAATTTCAGTGTAAGGTGTGATTCTTTTACAAGACCTCAGGGGATTTTTTGATTTTTTTTGTCCTGCCTGCGTATTTTCTTGTTACTTTATAATTTTTTTGTCTTTTGTTTTATTTTATTAAAGGGCCAGTGTGTAATATTTGGCATGGTTTATTGTCAATCTGAATCTGAATCTGAATATTCTATCCATTAATATGTTTATACAAGTGTATGATCGCTATAAAATAAAATTCGTTTGGTTTTCGTAGCCTTATAATTATGCTTATATATATATATATATATATATATATATATATCAAGGGCCTTGCTTTAGAGAGGTCGCCATCTTGCGCCGCCATGTGTGTACGGCAGACCGAGTGGACAATTCAGCCAGCCAGAGAACGCGTTTCGCGTGTATAAATGAATCAACGAAGACAGCAGAAGGAAGGAAGAAGGAGGAGGAAACAGCAGAGAGTGTTAGTAGTTCGTCGATAGAGAGTAGTGAAAAGTTTTTTTAGTTATAACGTTTGCGAATGGACCACACTTACCACGCAACAGGAGAGAATGAACCCGAACCGTCATCTGCGAGGAAAAGAAGACGCAGCTTCACTCCTTGTGATGCACTCTCTGCAGCGCTTTTTCTCCTGGTGATATATCTCCCCAGCGATGGTAGCAGTAGCACCGAATCCCATTCTGTGCATTCAGCCTCTCTTCTCACCTGCTCAGCATCAAACACATGGAGTTCCTCATCTGTGTGCTCCGGCTCAAACAGGTATGGCTCTGGGTCTGTGTCCGCTACAAGAAACTATTCAAAATCGCGTTCAAAGTCATCCATTGCAGCTACTATAGTCCGGAGATATCGCTAGGCTAAATAAACAGCTGAGCTCTGTTACCGGCTACACTGTCAGTCAGTGTGCGGGCTGGAGGTTGGCGGAGCAGAGAGGGGAGGGTGTCCCCACTTAGTATGGCAAACGAGTATGTGTGTAAAGTTATGAAGTGTGTCTGTTACGCTAGAAGAGTCAGAGTTTGGGACGGAGTCTTTTACCCCCTGGAGTGTTACCGGAGTTTCTGGAGTGCTCAAATAAACGGGCCTTTTTCCCGAACGCTCCTCTGGTCTCCTGCTCGTGAGGGATTCATTACAATATCGTAACATGGCTTAGATTTCTAAATAAACATTCACCTCGTCGCTAGATAGACCTACTCCTGAAAAACTCATGCGCAAGGCTTTTTGTCCCTACGAGGCCACCGTCATTTACCTGACGGGAGGGGTGAGCGAGTGAGCCCTGCAATCTAGAATTTGACCACTGATGTCACTGTTTTCAACCCATTTTACACACTGGGCCTTTAAATGAAGAGCTCAAAAGCTATGATTGTGTTCATTTAGTTTTTAATCAATCACAAGTTAGGTCTACTTTCAAAGAAAGATAAAGAAATTGGTTTCATTTTCCATTTGCCACAGTTTGAAGCAGATGCACACTGCTCTCTGTGACTGTGGATACACAACAGCTAAATATTCTTGTTACTCCTCTTAGGAGTACTTCAGTCCTGTAAAGTTCACCCACAGTTCGCTTTTTAAGGAGATGAGGGACTCCTTTGACAGGGAGTCACTCCACTTTACAACCGCCCTCACCACTTTAAAAACATCAGCCACTGAAAAGTGAATTTGACTGTGGATGTGATATGACCTGCATACCATGCATCCAAGCTGTAGCTGCAGTGAGAGCATAAAATAAATGATAAAACCATTGCTAATGGAGATGCAACAGAATCATCAAACAAGCTTGCCTTAATAAACATTAATGGTTTGATTTTAGGAGTATATTTGATATACACATGTACCTTTGGCTCAAAATGTGATTGAGACCAAAACTTCAGTTGTACAGTATTTCCATCAGCAAAAGACACTTCATAAATCAGGGCTATTTTCTGTTTTAGTAAGGCTGAGATAACTATTTATCTTGTTGACTTGATTACTGTGATGGCTTGTTTAACAATAGAGCCAAACAGAGCATATTTCACATTTCACCTCAAACTGCTGTTGCTGCTATTGTTGTTAGTCAATAACAGTTAAGGGCAAAAGCACCAAATCAAAGTATCTACCAATTATCAGTATAATACTAAAAGCAACCAGGAATGAACTGCACTGACACATCTTAAAAACATGTTTCAGCAAAAAGCATATCTCCAAAAGAGTTTTCATTTGTTTGACAACTGTGTTCTGTATTATTTAGTTACCTGGAGAGCAATGGCAGAACACCACAGTGGAAAAAAAGACACACTCATAGCTATGTCAGGAGACATAAATCAATCAGAAACTATGCCTGTATTCCTGCGATGAAGCCCAACCTGATTCAACACAAACATGTTTGTCCTGGTGTCATTCCTGCAACCAAACACTCGTTTCCTGAACTTGTTTTTCCTCACGCTGTGCTAGAGGAATGTGTGTAGAGACAGTATATATTAGCAGTTTTGAATGGGGAAATCGGTTATGCACCACTGACAGTGCAAGACATGCAGTCAGCAAAACTGGCAAATCTTTTAGTGAGTGTCATAAAATCTCCCAGACATACTTTCAGGGTCACATAGCCACAGAAATACTGTGTATGTATTTTTGGGACAACTCATGCAAGTAGAGGGGGGGGGGGGGGGGGGGGTTAGTGCCACTGTGGATTTGATGGATGCAAGACTTGTGTTTGTCACACAATCTAAATGTTTTTTTCAAACGTGTATTACTGCCATAAACCACACTTGTCCTGAAAGTAATCCTAGCCTTTCAAATAGCACTGAGTGATGCATGTGTAAAAGCTCCACTGGGAGGAAACAAGATGTTTTTCAGTGACGACACTGTTGTCTGGCAGACATGTGTAGTTGCAGGCACATCTCTACGCACAATGTTGAAAATCAATATGTGGTTTTATATTTTTGAGAAATTAGACTCCATCTTGAACTAATTCATAACATTTTGAACCAAAAAACTCTGGATGGAAATGTTGTTTGATCAAATAGTTGAATAAAATTGTTTGTTGGAGTCAGAGTGCAGAAGTGAGTGTGTGTTAGTCAACCTTAGAAATCACGGTGTGTATTTCCTCCTCATTCCTTAATGTTCCTTAATATGAAAAGCAAATATGATCCTCACTCCCTCTGATGCCTGTCTTAAAGACCTTTTGTGTTTACTGAGGAAACTACACTTGAGTTCACTAGTAGTGGAGAGTGGAGGTGGGTATAAGCTGTTTGACAGAAGCATGTAATATTTGGCAATTTACCTGTCAGTTGTCAGGGCTTTAGTAGACATCAGGAGCTTCCTGTATACATGCATGTGCCACTTTTCCACCAGAAACTGGATGACACTGTACTCAGAGGTTTAATCTTTTTGGCGCTGTTAGTTTCCATCAGCGTTTTCATATATAAATATACGTTTGCATGTCTTTAGATCCTCATATTGACACTAACACTGTATACTTAATGTGGGGAAAACGCATTTGAAATACGAGATTGTGTATCATCGATCAGTGAGGCTGTTATGGCTCAAATTACTGTGTGTAATGGCTGTGAATACCAACACTAAAGCTGCTAAATGGCAGTGTTACAGGGAATATCCAGTGTCAGACCAATGTCCAGACCCAGGACATTATTATAACACCATATGCTGACTTCTGTTTATGGCAAATTGTGTTAATATGCAATAGGTTTTTGCATGTGTGCAAAATTTTTACAGTGACTGATATGTATAACTGCTGCTATAAAATGCTGCGACTGCATATTCTGCTTTTGTGCGTGCACTCAGTTGTTTAGCCTTGAAACGACAGCATTATGCATCTTTCTCCTGAGGTCTATTGAGGAAGGTAAGAAAATGGTATCCTGTTTAGTGGAAATAAAGTAAAGAAGAGAAACAGGCTGTTAGTCACATGAATTGTGTTTACAGGTCACTGAAACTGTTTTCATAACAACTAATCAACATTTACCCATCAGCAAGGTTGTGTACAGAGAATTTGTCTTCAGCTCATATTAACTGATATGAATTGATATTATACAATTCACTTGACTTTAACTGTAAGTGATTTAAAAACATAATTATTTGCTTGGTTTTAGTATCATCTATGAAGTACTGAATGATCAAAATTCAAAGGAGCTGTAAACAACTCTCAGAGCATATCTATGATTCAGAGTGTGTGCTGGGATTGTCTGCACACAGTTCTCAACATAAAGGTGGTTGAGGGAACAGTTAGCAGCTAGTGGTGCTAACAGCACAAACGGTGCTGACAGAATGGTGGAGGGACCAGAGGGTGGGTGTTTGGCAGAAGCCTTTTGCAGCCTTGCGTTGTATGTTGACACATGGGTTTGGCGGTTAGTTTTAGGCTATAAAACTACAGTACCTGGTTAGGGTTAGGAAAACATTGTGGTTGATGTTAGTCGCATCTAGTGTTGGGGGTAACATGTTACAGTAATATATTGCGTTTTAGCAGTAATGAAGTAATATAACGTGTTACCAAGAGAATTTTGGGTAATATTATTACATTTACAAAGTCACATAATGTGTTACCGCCCACATCATTTTTCATTCATCCTCACCGCTCCACTTCCTAGTGCGTCACAAGAAAAAAACTTCTGAAGGTTGTTGTGTCTTGTCATGTCATGTCACTACAGACTGCATTATAGAAAGGTGTGGCTGGTGATTGGCACATCTGGGTCATACCGCACTGTGCGTTATCATGTTCAGTGTGTTCTACATAACAACACAGAAGGCATCCCATTCTGCTTTTGTGTCCCAAGACTGTGTGAGAGCAGGGGGCATAAGGAGCTAACCACATCTGACTGGGGTGATGTTATTACATGCATATGCATACATATGCATAACTCATTCTCTAGTGGTGCTGTAGCTGACCGGTACACCTGGAACCTGCATGTGGATCTTCAGCTTTGGTGTTTTAATATGCGCTGGTCATAGTAACTGACTTTCAAGTCAATCTGTTTGTTTTGCTAATCTCAATGTTTGTGAGAGAGAGTAATATTGTTAAGTAACTTATTACTTTCAAATAGTGCTGCACGATTAATCTAATCGCAATCGCAATCGTGATGTCAGGCTGTGCGATTACATAACTGCATAAAAGGCTGCGATTTCCGATTTAATGTAGGCTAAATGATAGGGATGCACCGAAATGAAAATTTGTGGCCGAAGCCAAATAATATTAAACTCTTGGCCGAATACCGAATATTGTTGTTTAGTTTTTCATTAGTTTTTGCAGATGAATCCCCTCCGGATTAGTGTTGTCAGGGTACCAATATTGGGACCCACTGTACGATACCAATGAAAATATCATGGTTCTGAGTAGTATCACGATACCACAACGAAAATGAGGCAGATGTGCCTTTTGTCATTTATAAAAAGATAAATCACTTTTCTATAATACATCAATGATATTTCAATGGAATAAATTACTTATTGACCTATTCATACTTCAAAAACAGCATCAATCAGTGATGAACATAGGGGGGATCAAAATAAAATAAATAAATAAAATAAGAATCAACCAGCCCCCCTCCTCCCCTGACAAGTCCCTTCATAAGTAAAGAACAGTCCCTAAAGTGCGCTGAGGTTTGTTGGCCGTGAACGGCTCGTTTCTCCTCTGACACATCACGTACGGCCTGTGTTCGGCTGGCTCGGCTGTTCAGGTACTTCTGGGCAGTCATGACGCCAAGAAGAGGATATTATTGGAGCCGACTTCTCCGTCACTGGTAAGCCGATGGCCGCCGTATTTGACAGGAATACATTAGTGTCTGTGTCTGCGACCCCCGTTCAACCCACAATCGGTGGGATTCGCCTTTCGTTTCTGCTGGTGGTTGAAATCTGTAGGCTGCTCGCACAGCATGCTGAATGATTTAAGCCTATTTTGCTCGCTCAAAACTATTTTTAGTCGCAAATGCGAGTGCCGTGACGGGCAGATCGCCACACTGCCGACATTTTAATCCGCCCGTCACGGCACGCCGTTTGATTGCGTTATCAAAACACAGCGCTTTTATTCGGCCTTGCTTTTAACTTATTCCGCCGAATACCATTTGTGTGTTTTTTTTCAATATTCTGCCGAATATATTCGGTTACTGAATATTCCGTGCATCCCTACTAAATAAATGTTAACGTGTGTGCCTGTGAACGTGACTGCCTCTCCTGTAGTGTGTGGAGTTTGTTGACATCACGCCCACAAGCTATCCTGGTGCGTGCAGCCAGCGTGCAGCAGTGACCAACACAGACGCTGAAGAAGAGCATGAGCACGACCATGAACAGGCTGAGTTGGTGGTGAAAAAAACGTCTGTTACATGGCGATACTTTGGATTCAGGTACGGCGACGTTGAACAGAAAGACGTGCTGTGTAAGTGTAAAAGTTAAAGTCGCCACGTCCCGCGACAACACGACGAATCTATATCAGCACTTGAGACGGGACATGGCGACTTTAACTTTTAAACTTTTACACAGTCACATTTACGTGACAACGCCTGAACCATCACAGGCTCGCTCCACTGTGTGTACAGTTTATGTTTATTTTATTTAAGAGGGAGCAGTGCACATTAATTAACATGATCACTTAAGTCACGTAAATGTGCCAAATTTAGGTATACAGGCTAATTTTCATCTGCAGATGTGCTGCGCTGCTGTGTGAGCAGCGTGTTTGACTGTGCTCAGTCTGTTGATGGTCATTGACACACTGTCTGTCCATAACAATAACTATGTCAGGTCAGTGCCCCCCTATTATAATGTAGGGGAAACACTGATTCAAGCAAAAAGACTCATGATACCATTTATTTATTATATTGTATTGTAATTATATTGTAATCACAATCGCACATTTTTATCAAATTGCGCAGCACTACTTTCAAATGACAGTAACTAGTAATGTGTAAAATATTGCATTTTGAGAGCAAGTTGCCCAACACTGGTCATGTCAGTTGATTCACGTGATGAAAAAAACCTCAGTGTTGAGTATTAGGTTCACATGGGACACGAACACCTGTCTCATGGGTCAAAGTCCTGTGCTTGCTGGACCCATCCACCTCTGCCTTCCACCCATCCTAAGCAGGCTTTCTTACTCTTTATACTATATCTGTTGCTCTGACCATGTAATATTGACGCAGGTGAGTTTACATTGGAGTTTGTGTGTGTCTCATACAGACGCTACAGGGTGTATTGTGCATACGTATCTGATGCAGGGGCCCAAGAACCGAGCAGTGTTTTTTAACACCCTGGGAGTGAGACCAGTTTGGCTTTTGTACCCCATAACCACTGTATGAGTGCAGTGCAGAGCAGTGGCAATTAGTTCCACACAAAGGGACTCACATGCACTAACATGCACGTGTGGCCAGACTGGCCGCCGAAACAAAGAAGAGAGAAGATCGGATGACAACACACACAGAGGGAGTGTGACTTCATTCTCTGATTAGTACACCATTGCTCCACTATATCTTTACATAGCAAACAGCTGTTTGCTGCTATATTAGTGCTCTGAATGTGTGTACACAACCTTGAAATCAACTGCCCGTCAATATTAGAAAACAATGGGGGGTGATTTTAGTGCCGCCCTCAAAGAGCATGCATTTGTTTACATGCATACTTTTCAGTTCTAGCTGTCGATGTGTCATCCAACTGCATTCTGCATTTTCAACAATGCTATATGGATCTAAGTCTTTGTATATAAAATACCTAATTGCTTGAGCTACTGCATTTAATTGGGAGAATTTATGGGCCAGTATCCACTCCCTTTCTTGCCAGCTTGCCTCAGGTTGACTGCTTATGCAGGTAACATTAACATCAGCCCTCAGTTATACTGTAGCATGATGCCTTTATCCCCCACAGTAACATGCATTTGGATATATCCAGTGTCAATACAAGCTATACATGAACACAGTAATAGTTTGTGGTTTTAATTTGAAATACTACTTGTTGTCAATTATTCAGCCCCTTAGAATAGCTTCAAGCTTCACTCAGGAATGCTGTTGATTGGAATTGTTCACATGAAAAAAAAAATAGAGAGCAAAAATAGAGGCACAAAAATAGTGCCGAAAGTCACTCAAAGAGACGTATTAAAGCACAATGTTTCAAGAATTTGTTTTAGAACATCCACAAATTGAACACTTTGAAACACCTGTCAGCGATTCAGAACTTCTGCCTCAGGGAATCAAACTCTCAGTCTCGAGCTGAGTTTCTGACATTAGAGGCATAGTGTTCAACATTGTACACCGGCAGCAGAGGCAGACTAGTGAAAGCAAGGAATAGTTTGAGCAACAAACAGCTTGATTTTTTAAAAAAGCAGCTTGTTGACACATGTACAGCCTCAACCTTAGGCATGTTTATCAACGGGAAAAAGTGAGTTGTCACGACACAATAAATTAGCATTTTTTTGCCGAATGTCATGTTCTCAACTTTAGCATAAAAAGCTGACACCCCAACCTATTGCAAACTGTAAACCGATCTCCACAGGTGAAGCAGGTACCGTAAAGAAGATTATTTTCAGGTGTTATGAACGAGTTATTAACTATGTTTCGAGTGATGCCTCTCTATATGATTGAGTTTCTCCAGCCCTGTGCATTCTGTGGGGAGCAGAGCATCATGGGGCCGCCTTGACAAGCTCATCCATCAGCACAGCATGTTCAAGTCCCCATCAAATGCCTGCACCACTCCATAAAGTGGAGGAGGAGAGGTGTCACTCCCTAAACAGGATATATGGTCTCTCACTGAGACACAAATTAGACAGTAAATACATTACAGTGGAAGTAGCCTCTTCTGCAGCAACATGTTTGTACTGCCGCTGTGCCAAAATCAACACTGCAGGGCTATTAGAGGAGGCTGCTCGCCTGCCAACAAGACATACACATTTGCATTAGATTACCTCAGCATTTCACTCACATCAGACTGTAGCATTAACATGGTGACAAACTTGATCTTTTTAAGGGGAGTATAGATAGATAGATACAATATAGATTAGTGATTCAATTCATGAAAATTTCATACTCAAAGTCAGTACACACCCACGGATTACAGGCTATTTTTAATTGTATTATTATCACCTTCACATTCAAACTGAATTAGTTTGGAGCATAATTATAATCACTTTCATTCTCAACTTACCATTATTCAAAGCATGTTATACTGGAGGCACAGGTGGAATCCAGGCCATCACAAATTTTGATTTGGCACGCGTAGGGCATGAGTCTGTGTTGTCCGTTCATTCTGGCCTATCTTGTTGGAATAGTCCTCTCACACATAGTACATAACTGCACAGTGCACACAAAACAGACAGAGCTGTCACACCGGCCAACACACTTAATTAACCCCCCCCCTTTTTCCTTCCCAGTTTGGTATGGCCAATTCCCAGCAGTGCTCATCTGTGCTCACTCCACTGTTGGCCTGGAGAGGGTGTAGACGGTCACATATTCTCTGATACGCATGGTGTCACCAACCAGTGAGCAGCAATAACGTGAGAAAGTTAATATGATCACCCCAGATTACTCTAGCTCATGACCAACAGGAAGGAGTCCATCTTTGAAACAACAAAGGCAGGATACCTCCTTGCTTTCCCAACAGTGAGCATGGCTGTGTTTGTTGTATTCACACGGCTAAACCAGACTGGATTGGGTCTGGGTTTCTGCAATGGTGTTAAGTGTTTGTTTTTTTTTCTCTGTGACACCTGTGCACCCCAACAGATTTTCATATCCTTGGTAGCAGACCATTAAGTAAGAAATCTAGCAATAAATTTCATGTAAAGTAAAAGATAGTAATATTGTAAAAGATATTTGGTGCTGAAGATTGATAATTGGAAAGGCGCATGGGAAAGGAGAGCATGGAGAAGTCTTATTTGCTATGACAAGCAGAACCCCGATTCTGCAAAATGTGTGAGGAAATTACTAGTTTCATGGGCAGCAAGAGGAATGTTGTTGTGGAGCTCGAGGATGAAAACTGAGGTGACTTGTCTTCTCTGTGTGATGTAACGGAGTATTTTAGTGCCCCGAATGCCTGAATGTGAAACTGGAAGGACACAAACCAGACATTCATGAATATGCATGCTGCAGTAAAAGGCAATTCGAACAAAACTGCATTCACTGGGAGAGCCAAACTGCAACAGGGAAAGTACAAATTTAGGACGAGGTTTACGAACCTTGATTCACATAAACAGAGTTTTGAAAGTTTTACAAATCCATTTGCAGTTGATGCGGAGAGTTTTCCAAAATACTGACACATATAGCTGAATTAATTACAGTGGAACAGCCCACTGAGGGCCAAGTTCGAATCTCTTGAGGCAAAAGAGTTTGCCCCTTTCATCTCAGACACAATGCCACAACTCCGCCTTGAGGCTGCCTGTGCGCCAGAGTATGTTTGGAAGCATTTATTTGTGTAAACAAATGCTCTCCGTGATGAGGTTCAACAATCATCTCGCAGGCCCACCTGACAGACAAGAAGAGGTATCTGTTTTTCAAAGGTGTCTGCTGTCTGACTACAATGTATTATTTCAGTAACAGCTTTCACATTTTTGCTGCTTTTGTTTTCAAATGAGTGATCACAGTCTCGTCTACGCAATCAAACCAGAGGGGCAGCTGCACAATGAGTAGTATCACACACAAACATAGTCAAAAATCACCACAAAAAGCAGCCAGTTTCATTGAATTGATACAGATAGGATAATACAGCGCAGCGAGAGAGGCTTTGTGTGGCTTAATTTGAAGAGAAAGATACCCAAATTAAACTAAATATTGACAGTATGAGGCTCCGACTGTCAGAATGTCTGAAATGATGGAAAGGTCAAAAACATGATTTGGGTGTACATGTTCGACAAAAGGTTAGTGACTGTGTCAGAATAGTTACTGGCTGCCAGTCTATAACAAAATAACTGGCCCGTTTGGAAATGTCACAAACAAGCTGAGATTGAAAATGTGCACTCTGTAAATCTGAAAAATATGGTACAGTGTATACACACATTCACACACATATTTATTTTTCATGAGATATTTTATACATTAAGTTCATGTCAGTATGTAGCAGTTTGAAAGTCATTTGTGGTGTGTTGTGACAATGCAAGTCGAGCCTGACAGAAATATTGTTAATATTCAAGATGACAGTATCTCAGCACTCAAAGCAGCCAGAAATAAAACATGCATATAGCTACAAGAAGACAATTAAAAACAAAACAAGCACACGTCAAGCACAGGAAAAATGAGCAGAATGCCTTTTTCATACCAACAACGGGTGAACAAACACCATGTATGAGTCATAAAACAAGTCTGAAAAAGAAAATGTCACTTCACTGGCCACATTACTTTAGCACATTCAGAAATTCATCAACATTCTTATATAATATAGTTATATATATTATATATTATATAATTATATTATATATTATATAATAAGTTCAAAACATAAAATATGATCTTAAAGTAAAAATGCACTAAAAAACTAAAAGCATACAATCTGAATACAGGAAATAATTTCTTATGACAATCTGTGTCATTCATTCATCTGGTCATTGATTTAAGCAAGTTACTGGTGGTGGGGCACAAATTAAATTTTATTACCACATGCATTAAAAGACTACTCCTCTGATTTCACACTGCACTCCTATAACAATGTCAGACTTGCGCCAAGCAGTTAAAAAAAAGCAGAGAGGCCCTCTATTGTATTTGTTCATGCTTCCTTCTTCCTCGTAAAAACATGGTTTCTGCATTACCCACAATTCAACTCAATCTCCACAGACTCAGTCTAAGTCTGGGATGAGGAGTAGGCGACAGCGGTCTGGTAAGCTCCCTCCCTTCTTACACCACACACCCATTTTTTTCTTTTTTGATTTTCAAAGTTGACTCAAATGATATCACTTGAGACAATTTATCAGACATCACACAGCTTTATACAACCGTTTTCACATAAGTAGTAGTACTTTCTACGAAAGCCCCGAGAAGCAATGTGAAATTTGTTTTTGCAAAGAATGTAGGCCTAAACCTAAATTTATCTCTTGTGTACAAGAAATTATCTCCTATGGAGGAGATAAACTTGTAGGCTTAATTAGACTGTTTTAGCCTGAGAAAATGCAGAATGAAGCTTACTGCACGATACAGAGCATTGACAGTTCAGCCAAATGCAGTATAAACAAAAGGTTTTAACCTTCTCAGTTAACTAACTACAAATGTCCACTGTACAACATAATGAAACTGTTCAGTGACGCTGGCAAGACTTTATCACATATGCGCAAAAACTGCCTGACTGCAACGTCAAGGTTCCCATGTGTATGCAAATGCACTGGATGGCGGAACGGGTGTGCTGGTTATCCGCTGCATGCTCCGCCGTCCGTCAACACCCACCGGCTGCATTTGTGGTGCGGAGCGGTGCAGCTCCGTTGGACAGCGGGAGTCACGAGGACCCACAAGATCTCGTGAATTCATGCATAATCGCGCGATATAACAAGATGTATATATAATATAGCCTACAGATCATATATGATTTTATGGTTTTGCATCTCCATGATTAACATCTCCTTGTCCATGGTGTCAACGGGGTGAAATGACGTCTGAAAACCTCTGACCTGTTGACTTCAGGCCTGCCTCCGTCGTTTTCAAGGTGTAGTGCAGGAAGATATAATCCACTGTGAACACTGTATTTTATTTTGAAAATTAACCGGATGTTTTATTTTGTTTCTGTGCACGACTTCCTGCCCCGCACGATCTGCTCTGTGCTGAATTGCTGCGTTGTGCTCCGGCGTCTGGCAAAAATCGAAATCCTGCGTATCTGTTGTGGAGGGCTCCAGAACGCTGCAGCTAGAATGGAGCCGGAACGCAGCACAGCCGCAGCCTGTGGAAGCACACACATTGACTAGAATTGAAACGTATCGGCTCCGCTGCCGTGCCGGAGCGCAGACGCAACCCACATGCATCCGGTGGAATTTGGAGGTTAAACAGTCTTGTTGCCGTGGTGACGAAGGATCTTCTGAAACGCTCTGTTCTGCAATGCAGTGAGATGAGCCAACTGCTGCAGCTGCTCCTCTGTTGCTCCAGGAGGCAGTGGAGAGGGTGTCTGCTATTGTCCATTACAGCTTTCAGTTTGTTCAATGTGCCCCTCTCCACCACAGTTCTTAGTGGGTCCAGTCTCCTGCCGAGCACTGAGCCAGCTTTTTTAACCAGCCTGTCAAAACACTTGGTGTTTTTGTTTGTCAAGCTGCTTCCCCAACACACTGCAGCTTCCTGTAGAGGGCGTCAGTGTTAGAGGACCAGTCCAGCTTCTCATCCAAGAGGACCCCCAGGTATTTGTGGGTGTGCACCACCTTAAAGGGCCAGTGTGTAATATTTGGCATGGTTTATTGTCAAGTTATTAAGTGTGTCTGTTACGAGTCAGAGTTTGGGATGGAGTGGAGTGTTACCGGAGTTTCTGGAGGGCTCAAATAAACGGGCCTTTTTCCTGAACGCTCCTCTGGTCTCCTGCTCGTGAGGGATTCATTACAATATCGTAACATGGTTTAGATTTCCAAATAAACATTCACCTCATCGCTAGATAGACCTACTCCTGAAAAACTCGTGCGCAAGGCTTTTTGTCCCTACGAGGCCACCGTCATTTACCCGACGGGAGGGGTGAGCGAGTGAGCCCTGCAATCTAGAATTTGACCACTGATGTCACTGTTTTCAACCCATTTTACACACTGGCCCTTTAATGTCCTCCCCCTGTATGGAGACTGGTTGATGGGGTGACCTCTTCCTTCTGAAATCCACCACCAATCCTTGGTTTTGGCTGTGTTCAGGTGGAGACGGCACTTACTGCACCGGTCCCTGCAGGCATCCACAAGGTCCCTGTATTCCCGTTCCTGATTGCTCCTGATACAAGCCACAATAGCTGTATCGTCAGAGTATTTTTGTATGTGGCAGGACTCTGAGTTGTACTTAGTCATTTGTATTGCACTCTTTGCACATCATTTTGCATGCCTGTCTCACTCTCAAAACAGCCTAATTAAGCCTAAAGCTGACCTCCTATAAGAAAATATCTCCAACGTGGGGGATGAACATCTCGTGGTAGGAGTTAATATCTCATACCTGGGAGATAAAATTAAGGTTTTGGCCCTCTAACACAAAAACAAACACAACAATGTTTTTTCACCTTGCCTCTCAGCTTGCATAACACATGTAAACACTCTGTGAATTTGGTGAAGTTTCCCTTTAAGTTTTGTAGACAGCAGAACTGGGTTTTCCCTTGTTTACCTGCTCCTATTTGGCAGTTTATGATTTCAAAAATAATTAAATCCACAGTCCTGATCTTCCAACATATTCTTACTCCATCCTCATCGCATATCGATGTTTGGTCATGGACTTTCCACGCTGACATATGACCTACGAGGTATCCTGGGTGTCTTAATTGTTGACACTCTGGAACGCCATGTCAATTTCCACCTGTAACATGCATTGTCTATTTTCAAAACACACTCCCATTTTACAGGAAATGTACAGTTTGCATACAGTCTCTTTCAAAATATATTGTACAACACCCTGAATTGACATTTTTTTCCTTCAACAATGGACGCACATGGTTATGTTTAGCCAGCACATGCATGTGGTTGGGTCTGGGTAAAAAGAACAGGGATTGGCTTTACAATCATTCAGGGCAAACACTGGCCTCCTAGGTGAAGTTCAGTGGTTGTCTGACCCATCCACGACCCCGCCCTACTCAGACTTTTGCCCCCTCAACTTTCATTGTTGTGTGGCCACATTTCCCTCTGATGCTGACAAGCTGCGTATCATGCCGAAGTAAAAAGACAGTTTTTTTCATTGGTGTCTGAAGCCAGAGGTCACTGACCAGGCACCAGTATTCAGCAACTTCGGAGTGAGACCAGGATGGATCTTCAGAGGCAAAGGCTTTATTTATACTGAGTTAAACCACAGTGATCCATTTCTGTATACTGTATTTCAGTTCACAACTTATTGTGTTCAGTTTTGAGAGAACATCACCATGTTGTAGATAACTAATGAGAGTGAGGATTTTAGTGATCATCCTTTTTTTTGTTTTAGGAGGACTTTGCTACTTGATCATAGCTTTGACAGGCCAGTAGGGAAAATCAGATATTAAAGTGACAAGTTGTGTGACAGTCTGATTGAAAAGAGAATAGACTGTAACTTCATTAGTGCCAGCCATCCGTCAATGTGAGCAAAGTTTTACAGACATCTTTATATGAGTACAGACATCATGGTCTTAGTTTGATGATTCATCAAACTTATATGCAGCTGGACTTTTTCATGTCCTTTTTCATGCACACTTGAATCTGTCTCATTGCAATATTTTGCCTGAAGTTCAGAAATAATATTATTCTATGTTTCATTACTTAGAGTTGAGAGGGACTGTGCTTTATGAGAAAGGGGCAAGGTCAGAATTGATATCGAATAGATGAAATATTGCATTGAAGACATCAATTAGTTTAGTTTGTTTTTCTCAAGTTCAAACCACTGTGATCATGTGTATTGGGATTAGCACTGTGCTAATGCATTGTAGACTTGTCCCCCCATATTGAGTTGTGAACATAATCACACCACACATATGTGTCAAAAGTGACATTTCTATTTGGCCTTCTTTATCCATTCTGTATGTAGATATTTTAAGTTCAGGTGATAAAATGCTAATGATAACATTATATTATATACTATTTCTGCCAATAGATTCCCTTAAATCCTACACACTAGACCTTTAATACATGACATTTACATTGAAAAGGTATTACTTTAGGAGCAAATTGTATATTTAGCATGAAAATGTTTTAGATGTGTTTGTGCCCTTTCGTGGTGAATATTAGCGGCAAATAAACACAGTATGGTTTAAGTCAGTATGTATATGGCATTTAAATGTCACATGCAAGTTTGGTGCCTTGCTCAAGGGCACCTTGACAGTGCCCAGGAGGCAAACTGGCACCTCTCCAGCTGCCAGTCCAGGCTCCATACCACAAACAAAGTCCCCAAGAACTGACCTTTTGCAATCCCCCATCAAACACTACACCTGTGTCCTGTTGTAGAATGGTTGGGTTTCATGTGTGGTCTGAGGACACAAGAATAACACACCAGCACAGTGGTTCTGTCACAACAACATTACATCAAGCCTGCAAATGTGTTCTGCTGTGCTCTCCATCCTGTTTTTACTATGTCATTTTGCACAGTTATTTGTTAGCAGCAGCCAAACATTTTTTCAGGTTATCTGGGCCCAGTATTTCAGAGGTAATCTGACTGGATTTTGGCTATTGGATTGGATCAGACTTTGAAAATAGTTTGGTTATAAGAAAAAAGGATTCTGAGATTGGATTAGATAACGTAATCCAGTTCTACAATATGTGTTCTTCAAAATGTTTTAGTAGGATTGGGATACTGTTGATCCAAAAAAATCTGGATTATCCTGATCCCAGCAGAAGGCTAAATTCAGGGTGATATCAGGAACAAAATGCAATAAAAATCTTTAAATTGGTCAAATATATAAATACATTTATTTTGCATATAATTTGTTTAACAGTAAAAATTAGATAGTAAATAAAAAGTAAATATGAAGCTAACTATAAGGCCTTTCAGTACAATAATGTTAAAAAAAGGACGTTGTCTCCATAAAACGATCCTCCATTTAGCTGTCAAAATCAATTGCAATGTGTTTGTTGGCAGGCTGCCTACATTGTTATATGTCAGCCCATTCTCATTTCGAAGTCATCAAATACTGTCACTTTGTCAGCGATTTCAGCGTCAGACACCTGACGCCAAAAGCCACCTTTCCTGGCGATATGTGCAAGACAGCACCTGTAGCAGCAGCATGTTATGTAGCTGGATAGCATCAGTTTGAAAAGGTGCTGGTAATATAAGGAGCAGGAAAGTCTGTATAGCATGGGTGGGAGGGTCCAACAAACCCCAGACTTTCACCTGGGAGGCCCGTGTTCGCTTCCCATAGAGCCAAACCATAATGTTTTTTTCTAAACCTAACCACATGCTTTTGTTGCCTAAACGTAACTTTGTCCTTTTGTTGGCGTCTTGCCGTTGGTAGCAGCGTCCCAGAGCGTCAACAGCAGATGCAGAAGGATACCTAGCTTGTATTATGTAGACATAGAGGCCGCTGACAAAGCATCAACATGGAAAGATTTGGGATGAGAAAGCATTGGATTTTTCATCTCATTTAGAGTACTGGTTATGTGGATTTGGTGATCTTGGAAAGTTTGTATCTGGATCAGGGTGATCCAATCCAATGTTGCTTTGAAAAACAGGCACAAAAGCAAGATGGATTAACTGATCCTGGACAGCAGAGCATGGGATTTTCAAATCTGGATCATTCTGATTCATATTAATTTTTTGAACAGCTGGGCCCAGATGTTTTGGTGAGCTTAAAAACAAATATTATAAGAGAAGACCACAAAAACTCTTAAATATAAAATAGTGGACAAGACAATCAAATTAGCAGATATTACAGATGCCGGACATTAGTAGTCCAAATGAGAAAGTTAATGCTCATGTGTGAAGTTGGCCATAGAGGACTTGTCAAGTGTGAGTGTAACAAGCCAAAACATGAACAGAGCATGTTCTGTTGGCTGTTATGGCTGATACACATCAGCTCACTTGTTTCAAGACATAAAGAGCCCACCTGTTACTTATGATTAGAGCATCTGATGTGAAGACACTGAGACAATGAGACAATGAGAAGCAAAAGGATGATTAGAAGACCCAAAGAAAGAAAAATGTACAGAAATACATGGTTATCAAAGGCATAAACATGTTAGTGATATAATAACAGTTCAAATATTGCAACACACGGGACACGTGGTTTAGGTTGTGATTTTGTTCTTTTTATTTTCCTTTGTATGTGCTATTGATTTTTTTTCTCTTTGAGCATCTGTGTTGTTGTAGTTTTCTTTCTTTTTTTTTGCAGTGAGGTCAGTCCCATTGAGACCTGTTACCACTTCCTTTTGTAGATTTTATATATAGATATTTTTAAAGTTGAAGGCAAAAGCACTATGTTATCCAGTGAAACAGTGTTCAGCAGTACTATCTATAACAGGATCAAAGCTTTAGTCATTTCCTTGCCGATTTTCAAGAGTGTGCCAGCTAAATTTACACACTACGTTAAGTCAGATGTCCTTTTTAAAAAATCAAAATGTATACATGCATTCTAAAATATAGTTTCTGCAAAGCATAATTTGCTTTTCTATTTGCCACTCAACCATTTAAAAATAAATAAATTCTTGGAATATTTCTGCTCTTATGATCATCATGTACTTTGCGTTGATCAGAACAATTTTCCACCTTTATAATACAATTTTATCTTGGGACTTTGACGTTAGTAATTTGTTTGAGGCACAGCTATAATTTTCTTAACTACTCTCACAGAACCATGAGAGGCTGTTTGTTACAATGCTGGAAGACACAGACAGATGATATGCAACCTGCTCTGCCTCCTCTGTTCTTTCACTGCATCCCCTCTGGCTACTCCAACAACACGCCAACACGCAAGAATGGAAAAGGGCCATTTTAACTTTAGCCCTCTGACAGAGTCACAAACCTCGAGGTAGAACATTTCATTATGAAGCTACAAACATCATATTTCTCCTTCAAACTACATGTAAAAATATGAAATAAATAAAGAAAACAAGACAAACACTGTGCATGCAAAACCAGGAAATGCTGCTGTGCAATGTATTAAATCAGCTTCAGTATAAATATTATTTGAATATAGTATGTGGGTATTTTGCTACACCTAAAAATGTCAGCTTTGCACAAAATTTTAATTTGTTGTAATGCATTATTATCTCCCTTTCCCAGGATAAATGGAGCATCTTTTTCTCAGTCATGTCCTCTATTTTATTGTGATCACAGTTATTTGGCATGAATACATCTTCCTTAACATTTTAGTGGATATTTCTGTACTATTCACTGCTGCCTTTTCAGAAAACAGCTATTCACTCCTGATATGAATCTCATTTTGGCAGAGAGGCAGCACAGCTTTGCATGATTGGCTGTATTGCTGTCCTCTCACACTCCCACAGACATGCATTTGATTTGTCACCAGCATCCAAAGTCTTATCTAAACACTGCAAAGAATCTCTGAGTAAATGTTCCCCATTGGCACACTTCAGCAGCACAGAAACCAGCTATTCTGCAAAAGGATCTTCTAAGTACCTTTTTTTAATACATACGACAGGAGATTAGAATGCAATGCAAAATTAAAAGAATAAATGATGTGAAGATGACTTGGCACATAAAAACATGCAGGCCATGGTACATTATTACCATATGATAAGAGGACTGTAGGAAGTTTTCATTCAATCCTTTCTCGTGAGAGGAGAATGAAAGAAAACAGGCCAAACTTAAGTAATTGGCTTCAGAAGTTGCAGCTTTCTCGTCCTCCATTTCTAGCCTGAGAGGGGGAAACCTGCCATGCTTGTCAAATCTTCTTGACTGTTACTGTGATGGCCAAAGAGAGCAAAAATGGCCTCCATCTCGGAAGAGTAAGGAGGGGAAATACAGGTTTAGTCATGTGTGAAAGAGCGCCTCGTTACGAAAGTGAAATATGTCATATCGGCAGCTCCCAAATTGACATTTTTTAAAATCAATTTTTCAATTCACTACACTGTTAAACAATTGTGAACTTTCTAAATCACTAATTATGGCAACAAAGAAGAGCTGGACATCAGACTATGCATCTGTGCACCCATTCTCAAACTCTCCATCACAGGTAATGTAATATAACAGCCTGTCAGGCAATAACAGTTTTAATATTTGCAATATTGGCTGTCCTCCACACCTGCCATTGCTCTTGATAATAATCTACTGTCACATATGGCATGCACGTAACAAGATGTGATTTATGGTCTGACAACTGTACATTCAGTGTTTATGCTGGTTTGAGAAACAAATGCTTATAACCTCTGCAGAAAGAATACCCGTTAGTAGGCTCCAGTCATTTTTTTCTACTTATGAGGGGATTTAAATAAGAAAATAATAAGCAGCAACAAAAATTCCTTTCAGGCGAAGAGCTACGGTAGTTAGTTTTAAGGACTCAAAAGTTCTGAAACATTTAGTTTAGCCTATATCAATACAATATACATACTGTAGCATACTGTGCATACATGTGTTTGAAGGTGAAACAGCAGTAATTTCACTAATTGAATTTCAGGGAACATTTTGCTGGTGTGGATTCTTATGTCCTGGCATGTTTAATACACTAAACAACAGAAGTGCTTTTTCTATTCTAGTTGTTGAACCGGTAAAGAGGCTTGGAGGCTCACTCATGCATCTGATGACTCTTGATCAGAGGTGGGACCAAGTCACAAGTAAGTTTCAAGTCTCTGCACTCAAGTCCCAAGTCATGTACTAAGTCCTAAACTTAAAGAGCTTCAAATCCTAAGCAAGTCATAATGCGCTTTTCACTAAGTGTAATGCCATTTAAATAACAGACTTATAATATCTTAATTTTACATATTTCTTTGACCAACTTTGTTGTTGTCACATCTACTTCTGTAATTTTTCACCCGCAAGCGTTGCATGCTGCATTTCATATTTTTGTTGACCATCACAAAGTTTTTGTGCGCACATGAAATTAACTTTGGTAGCATTTTTTCCACATGGCACTCAATAACATATAAGTTAGTTCCTCTTAGTTCTTTGTCACAGCTTGACTGGATGCTATCAGACTGGTTCAAACAAAATGTATCTATGGAATAAAGTGTCAACTTCCTGGGAATTAATAGTGTAAATGTTAGTTTGGATCAGGGAATGAAGTGAAATGACTCAGCTAGCCACCAACGTTGTTGGACAAATTTGGTTGGATTTAGGTTGAGACATTGAGAGTGACCAAAGTCTGATGTCAGGAAACAGATAACATTAATATTTTGTTGGTTTTTACCTGTGCTGTTAGGTAACCTAAATCCAACGTCTTCAGAATGCCTCATACATCATCCTGGTGACGAATAACGACATTTAGTCATGAGGCATAGTAACAACAAACCCAAGGTCTGCAAAATGTCACAGTATTAATGCCACACAACATGAAATAATAACATCTTAAGACATTTAAAATATCGTCATTCCAGTTTTTCATTCCAACCAAAATTTAATGTCTTTCCTACTTAAGAGTCAAACATCTTTCTGACATTATTTTGACGTCCAGAGTTAAAGTCCAAGTTGAGTTGCAAACCTTTTTTGATTTTGTCAAATTGAGTCTTATATCATCAATTTTGTTACTCAAGTCTGACTCAAGTCATTTCACTCGAGTCCACACCACTGCTATTGTCTGAGAATCAAATTCCTCAGTTATTTATTTTGAGAAAAACACTAAAATCAAATAAAGAGTCAACTTGAGTAGAACTTGCTTCACACTTTAACAAAAAGGAATAAATTAAACACAATTCCAGTGTTTAGAGATCAAGGCTGACACTCATCTTTTTTTTTTAACAAATACTGTATCTTTTTTGAAGTTGTGTCTACTGCACACTGTTATCTCAGTGTAGAAATGTTTTTTTTTCCTCTTACTTGCTATGCACAGAGCATGTGTTTGCATTTAAGGACATTTTGCTCATTTCACTAACTTTCAGACTGGATAAGAAGACAAGTGAATCCAAACAGCGAGCTGTAATCCCAGTAAACAATAGCAGGTATTGTGGTGAAATCTCTTTAACTAAACTCACATTTCATCACTGTTTTAAGATTTCCTTAAATACTGTGTAATGAGTTATCGTCATTGGACTGCACTGTTGCCAAGCACACACAACTTCAAAATTCTGGTCTGCATTTCCAGAGATTTTTGTAATCAACTGAGTCCTGATTTCCCAAAACTGATTAGCTGCTGCCATTCAGCATTTGGCAAGCAGCGTCCCCAACTGTTCAACTTTCATTGCTGTGGCTCATATTGCCTTTTTTTGTGAGTTTTGTCTTCAATCATACCATACTGACTCCAAATTTTTTTTTTAAGAAAGTTCTAACACACTAATATATCCTTGGTGAGATAGGCAGTACAGATACATAAGCAGGAACTTAAGTCCGGCTCATTAAGCAGCACAGAATCAAGCCATCTTCAGTGTTCAATAAATCCTTCGGGAGGAAATGTGAAGTTACATTCTGCACTTGGCAGCCAGACACACTGCATCACTTTCCTGAGATACTTGCTGCTGCTCAGTAGGAGATAAACAGCCAGGCTAGAGGACGTGAGCAGGTGCTGCAGCCTAACATTACATCCTGACTCCTCTAGCCACAGACACCCCCTACCATGCCCCCTACACCCCCACAGCATGAAGTACAAACTTCAAGAGATTGATGTCATCTCCCGAATAAACAACTAAAAGTAAAAGCCTCAGAGAAGAATATATATTGCTTCTGAGACTTGGTCAGACATGTGCATGTATATACAGTAGCATTAAAGATATGACAAAAAAAGTCAACTTGGAACACTGTCTCTGATTTATGAGCCCAATATTAAATATCGTGTGTGCTTTTAGAGGATGCATCTGTGCAACAGTGGGGTTGCATTTATGGTAGCAGCTTGCTTGATATCAGAAAGAATTGTCAGCTCATTAAATTCCATTTCCATCTTTAGCCTGTCATTGCATCCACTCAAACCAATATCCATGGGGGAGGGGGATTCAATTTTCCCTTATCAATCACTAGAGACCAACAAATCTGTCTGAATCTAATGTAATTTTAAGTCCACATTGATGTGTAGCCATGCCAACATACTGGTTTTTCAGGGGCTTTAAGAGTGGTGCAGAGTGAAGTAATGAATAAAAATAGTGTCAGGTATGTCAGGTGGTATTTAAATATGTTTGCATTGTTGATATTCCACCTTACTGGTTTGCACTGCTTGACAAATAACAGTGGCCTCACTCCGCTCACGGATGCTGATTGGCTAATCGTTAGTCCCCCTGTGATGCTCATTGAATTGTTAATTCTAACTGAGAGACTGCTGTTTCATGTCACAATACCAGACAGATTAGTCATCTCAAAGGAGTGGTCGGATTCCACTGTCTGGACCCAGGCAAAGTGGCAGCACCTCTTTTCACAAAACTGGGCTGTCATTGCAGCAGAAAGTGGTAAATACTTTTGAAGTTGGTGACCCAGAGAAAACATAAAAATTGTTGTGGCATTTGCTATTGCTCAAGAGGTAGAAAACCTACAACTACCAGAATGCAAAGACCAGACCAATAAGGGCTCCTGCTGTTGGCTGAATTAATGCAGACTTGTACATTTTGACACAGAAAGCAATATGGCAGCCAGCTGGTAACAAAGAATGTCATTTTACGGTTCAACAGTAAGCTTAAATATGTTTCTAAAAAAACATTTTAGGCGAGAAATAGCAATTCAGTAACAGAACATTGGTTTATATTTGATCAGCACTGAAGAGTTTTACTCTATGATCTCAGTTTTTCAACATCTGTTCTGTCAATATAGGAAACAGTATAGTGCCAGTTCTCTTCAAATTTCTGGTATTACAGCCAAACAGTGCACTAAAATATGTGTCCAAAAACATTTTAGGTAAAAAGTAGACAACGCGGAAACAGAAACTTGGTTTATATATGGTCAGCATGAATAGTTTTACTGTTTGATCGGAGTTCGGTCTGTGTTTTAGCGAAAGTACCCCTGCTACAATTGGAGGTGGCGCTCAATGTGGGAGTTTAAAACACCTCTGTCTACACTGAGTGCCACCCCTCCTGTTTTTGATGACTCAGTGGCTCTGCGTGAAGCTCTACACTATAAACACTGCAGCCCTGAAAATATATTATACCAGTATATTTGGAATATAATCATAATCTGTAGTAAATCATTGCCTGCATTTAAAGAAATAAGAATACAATTGCAAATTGACCTCTTGGTTCTCTTGTGGAAGAGTGGAGCACAGTGTAGGTCAGCTGGAGGCTGCTTCGAGACTATGGGATAGAGCCAGACGGCCGAGAGTCAAGCCAGGGCTTGTGGTGCATGCTGGAGGTTTTTCCAGGGCTAGAGAGGCACCCACAGCGGGTGAGAGGAGAGCCAAGGCCTGCAGAGCATGTCGGAGGCTCCACATCGACAGGTGTGTAGACTCCTGCACTCCCTGGTGCACTCACTGGTTCTCCAGCGTACTCTGCGGACCCTGGATCTCCTCTCACATTCAGCAAACCTCTCTGACCTAGGCTGTGCTCTGCTTCTCTCAGAGGGATGGCAGGAGGATGGCGGGATGACAGCAGGACTACGGCAGGAGGTCGGCAGAGGTCATGCCCATGGCTCTCTATAGGCTTTCCTCCAGTGTACACATACCCCTGGATGTGGACTTTTGTCGATTTTCGTAGGGTCAGACTTGGCAAGAAAAGAAGTGGGGTCCATAATAATGCGTAAATTCATAAAATTCAGTACTCTGTATTGCCATTTTCGAAGCTACTGTAGTCATATTCCACTGAGACGGGTCATAGTATTTAGCTGGGAGGAGAGCGGACAGCAGCTTTGGAGACAGACCGTCAGTTAGCAGCTGTAGCAAGTCAAATTCAGACAGCGAAACCACAACTCCCTACCGGAACTGCAAGCTTCTATTGCTGTCATTACACAGCTTCTATTGCTGTCAGTACACAGATGGTCACCAGCCTGCTGTGATGCCTGCCACTGGGTTAGTAGGTTAGCTCTGGTTGAATTTGAGTTGCTACAACGATTTGGTCTCCCCCTCTTTTGAGGTGCTGGCCACTCCCCTCACAGCAAAAGTAGTGTCATGGGCCATGAGTGAAGCCGAGAGTAACCAGAGGGTAGCAGCTAGCTGGCTAACTAGCAGCTAATGCAGTTGGATTTGTTAGCTCAGGGCTCAATGTTTGACTCCACCCACGTTGGGCCCAGCCCAGGATTGCACTCTGCCTTGGGGGGCTTCTCTTTTAGAGAAAGACAGTGAGGGGTGGGTCTCTCTCGATCCACTTCCATACTCTTTGATTCGGTGGTGCCAGGTGCACAAAATGTGGAAGCACAATCTGTAGTTCCAGCAACAGTTCGGGTCCCATTAGTCCGAATGTCCGCGGTGCTGAACAGCTCGCGGCGGGCGTATGGTGCGCCGCAACCGGCTTGAGGCGGAGCAGGCTCACGGCTTATGTGTTTGTCACTTTCTTTTTCATTTTAACCCACACCATGATCTTTTCCTGACCCTAACCAAGTGTTTTTTGTGCCTAAACCTAACCAGACCTTAACCACAGGGCATCATGATTTATTTCGGAACGGACTTCGGAACAATGAGTTTAATATGGTCGGAACAATGGGATGTCGAACCAATGGGCTGTCGGACCAATGGGCAGTTCCCCAACAGTCCTGGAGCTGGCAAAATCCGCCGGATAAGCAAAAAGCATCATCCAGTGTATTTGAGCTGGTAGGTGAGCAGGGGGATCTCAGCATTGGTAAGGTGGAGGGAAGTTTACTATAGGTCATTTACATATTGTTACGATGCAAACCTGGTTGAAAATCAGCAAAGTATTCCTTTTAGGAAGACTACACATTCTTTTTGTAATACACCAATATAAGTAGAATCATTAACTTTCATCAAGTCTAGTTGTATTTGTATGGTTATACTTTTGCAGTAGCATATTTTTTTCATAAGTACATGGTATATGAAAAGTTAAGCCTATAAGAAATGTAAATGTCATTTGGCACTGTTTCTTCATACTCTGCAGAACTAAAACTATTGCAGATTTTACTCGAGCAACATTAATGAGAGAACTATTATAAATAACCCCAATGCTGAGTCCTCTCAAGACATGTTTACAATTACAGAATTTCACATTTATTGAAAGAAAAATGCATCTTACATTCACACTGTTGTTGTGCAGGCTGTGCAAGAGGGAAAAACTATGGAGAAGATAAAATGTGATGCTACAGCTTCCCTCATTGAACAGATTTGCGTCCCATATGTCTAGGGCAACAAAAGAGAGGCTCCTGAGAGGCAACCAGAACCTCCAGGAGTGATACAGGAAACAGATGAGATGTTGAGATCTTAAACATCAGAAGGAATAGGCTCTATTCCAAAAAAAAAGGAAGAAAAAAAGAGCTTTAGAGTTGCAGGGAAGAAGTAAACAAGCCAGAAAAAACTATTGGCTGGGAACCGAGGTGAGAGGTGTGTAGAGGGAGCAGATAGAATGCTTAAAGCCTAAGGAGAAAGACAGTGATATTCAATTACTGATTTTCTAATTTACTAAAGATGTGAATGCAGGGGATGGAAGAGGAAGTGAGTTTATTTAGTTGGGAGCGGAAAGAAAAGGGATAGAGTGAGACCTTTATTTGACGAGTACCACACACGCACGAGGTGAGGGGAAGAATGAGAGACTTTTAATTAGACAAGATCGACAGTGAGAGGTTGTGAAGTCTAATTAGGTGTGTTTGAAAAAACGGTTTTGAAAGTGAGATCGCTCAACTGAATGAGAGACTTCATTATAGCTGAAAGAAAGCGAGAGATGGACTATGTATTTTTTTAAACACTATGGACGACATTTTAGATAACAAGCACTTAGTTCTTTTGTCTGTTTCATTAGCGAATGAATTTCCTGTCAATTTAATTTCCATGATACATAGAGCCCTAATTTTGTACCAGTGCAGATCAAGCCCAGTGACCTTGTAAAGTGACAGTCTCGTTGGGCACAAGCAGGTATTTTCCTGCCTGCACCCATTTGGTAATTTCACGGCTCTCAGTGACATCAGCTGTAACAAAATGTGTGGGGGAGAACACTAAAGAGAAATGACAATAAAAAGCATGCAATTTGGCATTGAGTATTATGCTGCCCACTGCTTTTAAATGTCTAAGCACAATGGGTGCCATTTTGTGCTGTTCCTTCAGTTTAACCTGGGGAATGCATAACCGTCTTAAAATCAACATCAATCTCTCACATAGATCTGTTCAAATTCCCCAAATAGTAACCATATGCACCCAATCATCAAAAATATTTTACACTGTAATAACATTAGGATAAAGGGATTTTTCTCTACTCCTTCAGTGTTAAACAAACTGTCAAACTACCACTCCTGTCCTTTGTGTGGTTAGGTTTAGGTACAACAACCACTTGATTATGGTTAGTCAAAGATCCTGTTATGGCTTAAAACCCTGTTTTGGGGGCACCATCCTGGCAAGAAACACAGTGATGTTTTGGGAGAAAACATCACTGTGGCACTTTTCGTGGCACTGTCCCTGCTGGAAAAACAGAAATGAGTCCCAAATAAACACCCATGGTTGGGGGCTGAAAGGCTGCTGAAAAGAGACCAATGGGTTGCCAAAAAAAAAAAAAAAAACACTCACGTTTGGTGCCTAAAAAGCAGCTGGAAAACAGCAATGACTACCTAAAAACAACCAGTTTTGTTATTTGATTGCCTTAAACAGAGGTCTGCAGCTTGACAGGCATCTCACATAGGTGGCACACTAGCCACCATCCTCTCTATCTCCTAATGAAAAAGTCAGCTTATATACTATGTCACTTTAGAAGAGATGATATGATACATAAGAAACATATAACATATTTGTGTTTACAAAAATGTACAGTGCCAACATTTTCTTTTGGCCACTGGGCTGACACTCAAGGTACAATCAAACACCGTTTTTTAAGACATGTTTGGGTTCTTTTGTTGTTGTTTAACCAGCTAAGAAGAAAGTCTCACCTATAAGGCTACTGGACTTTAAAGCTGATGAAATACATCAGAAGAGGAGGTTTCAACCTGCAAAAATGTTTTGTTCTGTTTTTGGTTTTTATTTATTTATTCATTTATTTTTTTGGCCAGGTTGAGATGGAAAAAAGCTGTGGACACAGCACTGACACGTTACCTGTGTCCACATAGCGCCTTTTCTGGCAGAAAGGCGCTGGAAGGGCGCTGCGGAGTGCTGGGATGAAGCGCCCCCCAAAAAAACGCTCACGAGGGTTTTCGTTTCTATGACAACAATATCTTGACAATTCCTGTAGCCGCGCAGTTTTGCAGCATCGCCTCTTTGTTTTTTATCTATAGATTGACATTTCTTTCACGGTGAGCACCAACCGGAAGATGCTTGCGCTCATATTATGTTTGGATGAGCTTAATAGTGATGTCCCTGCTGTCACTGCTCAATCTGACAGACGTACATGTAGAGCAAGGAGGATGTGGGTGCATGACACTAACCGTTGGAGGCATCAATACGGTGAACACCATCGCCTCGTCCAAGAGCTGCGGTTAGATGGAGACCGGTTCCAGGCCTATTTTAGGTTAGCCGCCGGGCACGCCAGTTTTCACCGGGGACGCACGCGAGTAATTCAGGCTGACATTACCTGCTTTTCAGCGAACTCCTCTCATAATTTAATTAAAAGGCATGGCATATAGGTCCACAGTAGCTTATTATTATTATTATTATTATTATTATTATTATTATTATTGGGTCTTATAAGAGTGGGCTACAACGAGTACCGGGCCATCAAATCACAGTATCCGCGGTGAGAGGACACGGAATTGTGTGCGCTTTTACGCACGCGGGTGTAGGTGATCACGGATCTTTGATGTGGGAAAGATGTAGCCAGATGTATTACCTGTTTTAGATACGTGGCTGTCTGTCCGTCCGTCCGTCCGTTCGTAGCACGAGTCATGTGCACCAGTTCACCACCGAACCCATGCGTAAAAGCGCAAACAGTCCCTCAGCCGGCAGGGAGAGAGCAGCCCTCGCGAGCTGCTCTCTCCCTGCCTGCAGGGCTGTCCCTCCTTGAGGCAATGAATGAGGAAATAATCGCCCCGGCGATATAACGAAATAATAAGTCGTTATCACGAGATAACAATGCGCACACACGCAAAAAATACATGGCCGTTCTCGTCTTCCGTATGATACATATACTGTGTTAATCTTTTAATGCTACAGCTGGTGAAGTCATCATCATGTTTTATTAGTAGGATTGGTGTTAATGCACTTAGTAACTTTGCTACCACTGTATGGGTTAGAATTGATTACATGTGTGTTGCTGTAAAATCTCTCAATTTATATAGGCCTATTGCTGGAAAAATAATTAATTTAACTAAGCTACTATTAAATATATATATATATATATATATATATATAGTCTCTGTTATGGTAATGTCTGTGTGACACGTCATACAACTCTGGATAGACGGACACGGCCAGCACCAGCTTCTCCTCCATTTTTTCTGGTTACCAGGGTGACGAGTTCCGCGATATGATTGGTTGCCTGGAAAAAGCGCCGGTGACGACACCGGCGCCCCTCTGAAAAGTTCAGAGATTTTCAACTCAAAACGCCCGGAGCGGCCGCACAAAAAAGGAGGAGCGGCCGGAAAAAAGACGCTGGGCGCAGCTCCTTTTTCCTAGGCGGCCGCATGCGGCCGCAGACGCTCTTTCCTCATTGGGAACAATTGAAAAAAGACGCTGGCCTTCTTCTGGCGCTCAGAAAAAGGCGCTATGTGGACACAGGGCCTAATACCTTTTATGTTTATCACAGCACCAGATACTGAATAACATCAGCATTTTGTTTTTAATTTTTTATGTTTCTAACCAGCTGATGATTTTGACTGCAATATTGCATGCACCTTTTTAGCTCTGTTTTTGGTCTCCACCAAATCAAGAAGGAAATTTCTGGCTATGTTTATTATGTTCCCCAGCTGGTAGCCATTGTTGGGGGTAATGCCTTATAAAAGTAACATATGTAATGCATTACAGTAATATATTTAGTAGGGTTGGGAATCTCTCAGTGATAGACGATTCGATATGTATCTAGATACACGGGTTACGATACGATTCAAAAACGATATATTTTTAATACAGAACGATTTGATACAATTTGATACGATTCTATGGTGAACATTTGTTGATGTAGACATTAATCATATATTATAAAATAAAGAAGCCAATTCTATAAAAGTGACATTCTTACAGTATTTTCAAATTTGTAAAAGACCACATCCCTAAGCATTGTTGCTGTATGGCACTGGCAAAAATAAAATAAAATAAAAAGTCAAACAACAACAAAATCACATGTCAAATGTATTTATTTTTAGACATGGACCAAAAAAAGTCTTGCTGAATGAACATCATTTTGTTGGATGGGATCAATATAAAAATGAGAAGAAGTTTTAAACTTTAAGTGAAGTGAACTTTAAGTAAAATTTAAGTATTTTAAACCTACTTCTTGTGTTGTTTTTATGGTATTGTCTGTGTTTTCGTATGTATCTTATATGGACTTGAGTCTAGAATAAAGTTTATTATAACGCTGTACAATATAAACATAAAGCAGAATTAAAATGTAGGGTCAGAATCTGACATCTCCTGTTATTAGTTGATATCATGGACTGTGATGACTAGCAGCTTATCACTGACAGCATGTCAGACTATTTCTCTGTGTTTGCTACACTCTGTGTTTGTCATTTATAAAAAGATAAATCACTTTTCTATAATACATCAATGATATTTCAATGGAATAAATTACTTATTGACTTATTCATACTTCAAAAACAGCATCAATAAGTGATTAACATAAGGGGGGATCAAAATAAAATAAATAAATAAAATAAAAATCAACCAGCCACCCTCCTCCCCTGACAAGTAAAGAACAGTCCCTAAAGTGCGGTGAGGTTTGTGGAAATGTGAACGGCTCGTTTCTCCTCTGACACGTCACATACCTGTGTGCTGCCAGGGGTCGCCTGGTATTTCTGGGCAGTCACGACACCGACGAAGACTCCTTGGACCTGGAGCCGGGCTTGTTGGTCGCCGGTAAGCCGTTATCATGCGCTGCCGTATTTGACAGGAATACGTATTTTTGTCTGTGTCTGTGACCCTGCGTTCAACCCACAACCAGCTGAATTCGCCTTTAGTTTCTGCTGCGGCTTGGCTGCTCCCTGGTTTATCCAACCAGCATTAGCTTCTGTTCCTCATCTCCACCGGTCAAGCTGGCGCTGATGATTACATCCATTATTGTTATCAGTAATGCCTGCTCCTGAGCATGCCGCCGGCTCTCGCGTTGTTTTCGAGATGCAAACTGTTAAAGCCAGTCAACCGATTGCTAGTCTCGCGATACCTGAATTCATGACTCTACAATCGATTCGTCTAAGGATTCATGGCTGATTCATATCGATTGAGAAGGCTACTACCGACGCAGCCGTATCTCTCACTTGTCAAACCGGATATCCAGTCGTATCGGTTAATTGTTCCCAACCCTAATATTTAGCAGTAACAAAGTAATATAATGCATTGCCTAGAGGATTTAGGCTAATATTATTCAACATCTTTCATTTATCCATACCAATCCACACTGCTCCACTTCCTTCAGTGTACAACCAATAAGAAACATCCCTGTAAGTTTGTTGTGTGTTGTCAAGGCATTCATTATACACCTACACTGTATCCCATTCTGCTTTTGTGTCCTAAGGCTGCCTGAAAGCAGCGGGGATTAAGAGATCGCCTCCAGTTTCCTTGTCCTGGTGATCAACATATATGGATGATGTTAGTATGTATGTATGTTAGTATGTTGGATGTGTTTCCATTCACATCCCCTACAACTGCAGAACAACACCTGCACACCTTTCCAGTCTAATGCATAACTCTTCCTCCGATACTTCCAGCTCCGGTGTATTAATTTGCACTTCATAGTCATTTACTCTCACGCCATTCTGTTTGTTGTGCTTACCTCAATATTGTGTTTCATGTCATAGGCCCACAAATATTTATCCATATCTCATAATCATCAGACTGATCCTCTGCCTGACCCTCTCTGTGTCCAAGGCTATTTGTTTATTTCAAAAGGTCTAGGCTATTTAATCGTTCTATATTATCATGCTATTATTAATATAAGCAGGGCATTTCAATGCAAAGTGGTAACCACTGTATGTGAATGCATAAATGGTTCAGACCTGAGCAGCACTGGATTAGAAATGAACTGTAATAAACTGGAGCTTCTGTGCTTTGATTACCTCCTGTGAAACAACATGATCCTCTTCCATTTATAATGAACATTAATTCTTCTGAGGTCATTTTGGTGAAAGTAATGCGATAGTAATGTAATAAGTAACACATTACTCCACATAGAAAGTAATATTGTAAATTTAACGTATTACTTTTAAATCAAAGTAACTAGTAATATGTAATATTTTACATTTTGAGAGTTACTTGCCCAACACTGCAAACTGTGCCTCTTGTTTGGTGTTGTGCAGGTAGCCCACACTAAGTTTTTTAAGCTTTTTCATAATTTAAAAAAAAAACAAAACAAAAAAACTATCTACCGTGGACCTAAATGACAGAATGAGAGGAAGAGATAAACCAAAACATGAGCTAAAAGAAGGTTAAAAGCACCTTAAAGCTAAAGGGACCTGCAGTGAGTGAGCGCTTTTTACACTATACAGGCATTAGCTCTGTTGTTCTCATAAAGATATCGATATTAGCTGTTTAAATTAATGTCCAGCTGACCACGAGTGCTGTCTGACCTATGCTGTCTCATGTGAAAGTACAGTATCGAGGGGTTGGGTTACATTGCACAATAAAACTGGATGAGTGTGGATATTTTACACCCACAGTCCTCTCAAACCGATCTTGAATTGGTAACTAAAGCCCTTATCAGCAAACTATCACAGAGAGAATGAGCCAAAGTGCCTTCCTCAGTTGGGATTCTCTCTTAAATTGAGTCTAAATAGTTTTGAAGGAGTCCAATAGAATTGGTTAATGATTGTAATGTGAATAAATGTAGTCCTTATCTCCATAAGAAACCATTTTGGGATTCTTATAAGCTGAACAAATCATTATCTGTAAATGAAACATTGAATTTTTTTCCCCATAGTGATTTTAAAGCAATGGATTTAATAAATGTGCTCACTAAGTGAAAGCAATATCTTGGTAACAGTTGATCAGTTTTGTTGTTTGTCTGTTTGTTTTTTATCATACAGGAGCAACAATTACCCCGAATGTATTTTCTAGGAGACTGTCAATTAGGATATCCCTCCATCACTGATTAACCCGCAGTTTGTATTCTTGGCAGAGCTTCACAAAGAGCCTCAAGGTATTGCTGTCATATGGATCTCATATCTTTGTCACCAGAGACATCCACCCTATCTCCAGTCAATATGTAAGCTACTACTTACTTCTCTCACTGCATTTACAGGGCTGACTCATCCTGCCATGATCCCACTCTGCTCCCGTGGCTCCATTCAATATTGTGCATGAGGTTGTCTCCCACTCAGCCTCATTTCACACACACACACACACACACACACACACACACAGCTCACTCACTGCAACAAAACTTCTCTATACATTCTACTTTTCTATTTACATTTCACAGTCTCAACTGAGCAGGTACTTCAAAGGGTTCACACTTTTCAAGGAGGACAAAGACATGCATGTTTGCTGGCGTTAAAGCAATGAAAAATGCAAAAGAGTTGTTGGTGGCACTGCTGGGCAACGCTTTGAATATCTGGATCTTTTATACTTTCCAAAAATATTCAGTTTTTTAAAGGAAATTTTCCCCCATTCAAATAAATGGATGAAATGTTCATTGTTGTTTAATGCCAAGTGAGGTTAAGCTGTTAAATTTCTCTTAAAAGTGTTTCCTCAGTTTCCTTTTACTCACAATTTTAACTCTTTTTATTAACACATACAAAAAAATGCCCTCTTTCAAACAGTGTAAATATCTGAGCAAATGGGCGTAGAGATTTTGCACTGTGAGTCTCAAAGTGACAGGATTGCCATCAAACTGCCCCACTGGAGCAGAATTTTCAGTTAAAACACATAAAATGGAATATTTTAGCCCACTCTGTTTCCTACATTTTTGTCAACACAAACACATACTTTACAGCAACACGTTCAGCAGAGTCCACTCTGAATTAAGATCTTTGAATAATTAGCTGAGTTTGAGTGGTGCCTCTCAGCTTAATCTCTATTAAATCAACTATCTGACCCAGGAGTCACTCAGCAGTGATTGTCACTATGGCAACCTTTAATTGCAGGTGGGGACACACAGCTGATTGAGATTTGCTAATTACACTGCGTCTCTGATCTCTGTGGCATTTACCAACCACCTGATAACACAGGTGTTACATTGTAACTGTAACAACTATATAAACTCCTTTCAATGCTGAAACAAATTATTTCATTACCTTGTCCTTTGAGTGATGTCCTGGAGTTTGAGTCCTGCATCTCATGTTAATCTTTATGTGACAGCAGTTGTTGGAATTATAACTGATGTGACACACAGACAAACGGACAAAGCAACTCATGGACCTTTGAACAAGGACTTAATTTTTGGAATTCACATGCATATATATCACTCGCTTTCACTTTTTATGTCCATAGACAGTTTATGGAACCTCTTTTCTCTATGTCATGTATGCATGTGACCTAATAAGCACATATACACACTACAAGGCAGTGCTTATAGGACAGGCCTATTAAACTGGCAGCCCACTGGCCACATCCAACCCAGAAGCAACCTCTGTGTGTCACAGCATTCATAAATATGATCTACCAGTATGATAAAGGTAGCTAATGAGTTAGCCATCTTGGTTCCTTCTCACCTCTGTTGAATGTTTGCTGCAGGTAAACACAGAAATATACAGTACAGTCCAAAAGTTTGGACACACCTTCTCATTCAATGCGTTTTCTTTATTTTCATGACTATTTACATTGTAGATTCTCACTGAAGGCATCAAAACTATGAATGAACACATGTGGAGTTATGTACTTAACAAAAAAAGGTGAAATAACTGAAAACATGTTTTATATTCTAGTTTCTTCAAAATAGCCACCCTTTGCTCTGATTACTGCTTTGCACACTCTTGGCATTCTCTCCATGAGCTTCAAGAGGTAGTCACCTGAAATGGTTTTCCAACAGTCTTGAAGGAGTTCCCAGAGGTGTTTAGCACTTGTTGGCCCCTTTGCCTTCACTCTGCGGTCCAGCTCACCCCAAACCATCTCGATTGGGTTCAGGTCCGGTGACTGTGGAGGCCAGGTCATCTGCCGCAGCACTCCATCACTCTCCTTCTTGGTCAAATAGCCCTTACACAGCCTGGAGGTGTGTTTGGGGTCATTGTCCTGTTGAAAAATAAATGATCGTCCAACTAAACGCAAACCGGATGGGATGGCATGTCGCTGCAGGATGCTGTGGTAGCCATGCTGGTTCAGTGTGCCTTCAATTTTGAATAAATCCCCAACAGTGTCACCAGCAAAACACCCCCACACCATCACACCTCCTCCTCCATGCTTCACAGTGGGAACCAGGCATGTGGAATCCATCCGTTCACCTTTTCTGCGTCTCACAAAGACACGGCGGTTGGAACCAAAGATCTCAAATTTGGACTCATCAGACCAAAGCACAGATTTCCACTGGTCTAATGTCCATTCCTTGTGTTTCTTGGCCCAAACAAATCTCTTCTGCTTGTTGCCTCTCCTTAGCAGTGGTTTCCTAGCAGCTATTTGACCATGAAGGCCTGATTGGCGCAGTCTCCTCTTAACAGTTGTTCTAGAGATGGGTCTGCTGCTAGAACTCTGTGGCATTCATCTGGTCTCTGATCTGAGCTGCTGTTAACTTGCCATTTCTGAGGCTGGTGACTCGGATGAACTTATCCTCAGAAGCAGAGGTGACTCTTGGTCTTTCTTTCCTGGGTCGGTCCTCATGTGTGCCAGTTTCGTTGTAGCGCTTGATGGTTTTTGCGACTCCACTTGGGGACACATTTAAAGTTTTTGCAATTTTCCGGACTGACTGACCTTCATTTCTTAAAGTAATGATGGCCACTGGTTTTTCTTTAGTTAGCTGATTGGTTCTTGCCATAATATGAATTTTAACAGTTGTCCAATAGGGCTGTCGGCTGTGTATTAACCTGACTTCTGCACAACACAACTGATGGTCCCAACCCCATTGATAAAGCAAGAAATTCCACTAATTAACCCTGATAAGGCACACCTGTGAAGTGGAAACCATTTCAGGTGACTACCTCTTGAAGCTCATGGAGAGAATGCCAAGAGTGTGCAAAGCAGTAATCAGAGCAAAGGGTGGCTATTTTGAAGAAACTAGAATATAAAACATGTTTTCAGTTATTTCACCTTTTTTTGTTAAGTACATAACTCCACATGTGTTCATTCATAGTTTTGATGCCTTCAGTGAGAATCTACAATGTAAATAGTCATGAAAATAAAGAAAACGCATTGAATGAGAAGGTGTGTCCAAACTTTTGGCCTGTACTGTACACTATAAAAAAATTATGAAGAGCTTTAAAGTCCTTCATTCCCTCATTACACTACCATTGCATAGGCACAAATTCAATAATACACATTTATGAAACAACCTTTATCGTAACCGTCTTTCACATGAAAAACATCTTTACAAAAAATAAGCAAAAGCCTTTATATCATATATGATACACCATAATTCCCCCTCTGACATCTATTTTATAGTGCTGTGAAAACATTCAATTCAAGTTTATTAAAGTTTCTCACCAAAAGCTCCATTTACATTAGACACATCATGAGAACTTAATAATTTACCCTCTTCCAATACTTATTTTTACTGAATATAGCTTGAGTGCTTCACAGTGTGAATCAAATCTCCTCCTGCCAATTTCAACACAGATTTGTTTTTTATTTTCTTTCTCTCCACATCCACTCCTCTGAGTGGTATAGTGGTAGGCGAGTGGGCACCAGAGAGCTTTTGTCGTTTTGACGTGATAACGATACAGCATTTTTCGGGGTCAATGTGACGTGGGATAACTGGCCCATCTCCCCCAGAGAGCAGGTTAAGTGTAACAAGCTGGGGAGGGGGGGGGGGGCAGCAGGAACACAGAAAAAAAGGCAGCTCTATTATTTAGTGGGTCCTGCTACGTAGTTGTGTCAAAATGACTATAATGATTGTATTAGTTAAATACAGAAAAAGATAAACATTTTGATTTTATATTCCTCTTCTATTTGAGGCGCCCCCCATGGATGACAGCCCCCTTAGCATTTGCCTATACTGTCTATGCCAAGGGCTGGCACTGCCACCTATCATCTTTCACATATCAACGGTTTTCTTATTTGACACAATGATAGCTCTATTTAATTCTGTTGCACTTTGTGATATGCCTGTGTCAGATATGTGCCCAAAGGTTATTATTTTTTTGTTTTGTTTTTATATCAAAAGCAAAAAAATAAACCACATTTACCACATTTGATTTATTCTGATTAAAAATAATAACAAAAAGGTCAAACGGCTTTGAGTGGGCTCGTAACAATTACCACTGCCCGTTGCGCAAAGTCTTGGGACCAGGGAATTACTGTGTCCACTATGACAAAGGATCCTCATTGACTTTGCACTGGCACTGTTTCCATGGTGTTGGCATATAATTTCAACACAATATGTGCCCCCATGTACTGCGGTGGTAAGAGGTTGTGGTTATTTCACGTATTTCTATGAGACCAGGTTGCTTAAATGACACCTCAACTCCTTCTCTGCACAAAGCTCATATATGTCTTTACACTTCCTATAATTCTCATTTCAACACCTTTCATATCCTACACTATATATGCCCCCTTTATCCCCATCCTATTATTCCAGCTCCTCATACTCCTTCAGCTGCCCCTTCATACAAAGTTAAGCCAGCAATGCGGTTTAGCTCCCAGACATTTATCAAGCAATGCTGTCTAGCTCCCAGCTATACATGAAGCAATACAGTCCAGCTTCCAGCTTTCCAAACAATGCAGCCCCACCGCAATTTCCTCAGAAATTGCATTCTCTGGTTTCTCTTTCTCTCTGTGCCTCTCTCTCTCTGTGTTTAGGATATATGACCAAAACACAATGTTTCCACTACATTAAATAAGTCTAAAGCCAATTAATAAAATCAGGCAGAAAATGGCTGCAGCACTGCACATCTACTGCAATGTCCTTGAAACCAGTCATAAAGCACTGACTGCAGCACCAGAAATAAATTTCTGATCATAGGACCAGAAGTAAACAGCTGACTACACAACTGGAAACAAACAAGCAGCAATGAGACCAGAAATAAACGACTGGCCCACAGAGCTGGAACTAAACTGGTGATCACAGGAGAGTAGATAGATGACCAATTATCAAGCGGTGAACAGGCAAAGCTCCAAGGGTTTGACATCCGTGAGCTGTGTGCACGTCCCCCCTCCCCCCACCCTCGACAAGCCGGTGCCCTTTCGGCTGCCTCTTAAAAGACTTGGTCGCTGTGAATTTGGTGTCTACACTGACTGTCCCTGAGGAGATGGACCAGTTCCTCCTAAAGGTTACATTCTGTCACTTCAGGGGAGAGGGTCAGCCGTTTGTGAGGATTACAATCCACTGGTGATTTCTCTACAGTAGGTATGTGTGTGTGTGTGTGAGGAGTGACAGACCAATAAAAGGTTTTGATGGGGAGCACAGTGGGAATACTTACAATACATGGAAGAGTGTAATACGCATAATGATTTGGAAATAATGTCAATATGTTCCTGTACTGACTGCTCTTAGGGTAGAAATGTACTGCAATAAGTAAGCAAATAGCATCTAAAATGTTCTGAATAAATTGATGATATACACTTTGCTACTATCTAATATTGATCCCAACTGAAAGCACATCTCAGCACAGATAGTGCTCGTCGATAAATGTTGGACTGGGGTTGGTAAAATGTTCAACTCTGTTAAATGCAAAGGCTCCTGTGTATTTTATCCACCCTAAAATAACCGGTATTTATATAAAATGCTGAAATTTGGCACTTTCAAACTCATCATTGAATTATGAACAAAATCAGGAGTGTTTAATCAGTGCGGCGTGTTAGTTATGACTTTGCACTCGCAAATTAATACAGCAATAAAACCCAATAAAAGGTTGCTGCAACCAAGCAACGTAAAGTCTCACACAGAGATAATACGGCGTTAGGATAATGAGCCAATCAATTATCTGAATCTGCTCAAGTGACAGTTGGCTCTCTCACCATTGAGCAAAGTCAACTCACTGCCTGCAAAATGTCCTCGGGTGTTTCTATTTTGCACAGGATTCCACCGCCACCTAAAACTAAATACCCTCAGAGAGGAGAAGACACATAAAACAGAGAGGAAGTACAACATCTTCCTCCTGGAAGAAAGTGAACCACAACCAATTATTCTATCACCTAGAGGCCCTCTATAAAAGGTTGAGGGATTGTATGAGACAGGTGATTAGTTTTGAGTGTCAGATGATTGGGCTGTGAACTCTGCACTTAAATAACTATTACAAGGACTAATGGGAGGAAAGCTAATATTCCTCCAAAAAACTCCCTAACAAGCTTTCTTACTTTTTTAGTTAAACATAATGAAACACTCCAAATGTTGAAACAGCTTTCTCTGTCAAATACCTAGAAGCCCTTTTCACGTAGCAGTCGATGCACCAGGCATGACGATACAGGCAGAATAACTTGTGAAAATTACCACTGTACTTTTATTTTGACACTAAAGGTTCAATGTGTAGGATTTAGGGGGATATATTGGCAGGAATATAATATAATAAGTTTATTAAGAATCGTTGTGTTTTCTTTAAATGAGCTGTTTGTATCTACGTAAGGAGCGGGTCCTTGTTTATGGAGAATGCCATGTTCACCGCCATGTTTCCACAGTAGCCCAGAACAAACAAACCAAACAACGGCTCTAGATAGAGCCATTCACGTTTCCGCGTCAGCCACTGCAGTTAGAAGTCCATCTAAAACGAGCAGCATCGGAAAAACACTGATTTGTGAAATTCATTCAGTGTTTTTACTGGTTTAAATCATAGGGTCTGTTTGCTTTAGAGAGGAGGAGACCAACACAGATAATTTGGCTCCTGGTGAAAACCTCTGGAACATCTGGATCTGAGGTTATCAGACAAAGGTGAGCGCACATAAGCATGTAGTGGGTGAGCTGCCTCTCTCCAACATGCCAAAGCCCTATTCGGACAGGATTAGTTTAACGTGGAGACGTGGGGTAAAGTAATTATTACCAGGGATTTTAGTCCTGCCCAAACGCCCCATATCTGTAATCATTACGGTTAATGTCAGTAAAAATTACGGCGACTTTTACCTTCTGTAAAACGGTCCAGAGAAAATACCTCGGGTAATATTAATACCGTGCGAACTCATATAAATATTTCGTCATGTCGTGTTTACAACCATTTTTCCGCATTTACAACTAGTTTTCCACATTTTTTTCGATGATGGAGGCGCTTGAAGAAGCATTCAGTGTTGTCGGCAGTCGTGATAGTGGACATTCTTGTAATGATTGCATAGCCCTACGTGGGAGACCAATCAAAAAGGTCGAGAAGAAAGCACTTTTCAGAGCCACAAGTTGTTGTGTTAGGTAGGCCTAATATAAATCCATATTACTAATCGTTGTGTACACACAATCCTGATCATGGGCAATATTTCATATAAACGTAACACATACAGAAAGCAACGTAGCACGCACATGCCAACAGGGAGGTGACGCCAGGGCGCAAACCAAGTTACCACTCCCATCTCTGGTAGAATTACGGAGATTTCTTGTCCCGTGCGAATCGGACATTTATATTACAGACATCCTATGGTAAACTAACATTAGTCCACATCCCTATGTAACACTAATCCCGTCTGAATAGTACTTAGGTCTGTTTGTTTTGGAGAGGAAGCGACCTCTCTGGTTTATTCGGCTCCCAGTAAAAACTTCCTGCATGTCTGGATCAGAAAAAAGGTAAGCACACGCAAAAGGCTTGTTTTCAACTTTTATATACATTTCATGCATAATAAATACAAAGTATTTCTTCGTTCAGCCTTTTAGTTAATTTATTTCAATTTCCACCTTTGGCAGTATTACAGTTTAGCTTATTGCTTTTCTAGCAATGTCTTTCAGCTCTCTTTGGGTAATGCAGTTCAGCTACCAGCTCTGCCAGTTTTACATTTCAGTTTCCAGGTTTCTTAGCAGTGCAGAGCAATGCATATGGACTTTTTTCAGGCAATTTATTTCCTATGTCTGGATTTTCATCAGTGCTTTGCAACTAACTTCAGCTTTCAAAGTTCACACCAATTTTCTCCATAAAATGCATTTGCTAGTTATTTGTCTGATTCTCAGCGTTTTTCAGTCAAGCACCCCTCCTGCATACCTTCAGCTACAGAAACCAGGGGCGTAAATATAGACAGTGCAGGCAGTGGGGTTGCACAGGGGCTCATGGAATGGGGGGGCCGTAGAGACAACAGGCTCTTGTAACTGTTTCAGATTGCCACCTCAGATATGCAGCCATGTATGAAGAACTCATGTTAAATTAAAAGAGTGGGGGCAACTACTATATATGACCTCGTAAAGGCAAACCCATCTCCATTATGGTTTCTTTTTAATCATTTAAATTGATGAAAGAGTCAGTAGCAATCTATTCTACAATAAAATTATATATATAAACTACAAAACAACAAATAAACTATTAACACTTTCCCGGTGAGAGTATTATTTTTAAGTTGCCGGCCACCCCCAGCATTTTTAATCATATTCACTAATCTTTCAAGACCCACAGAATAATTTGTTCTATTATAAAACAGTGAACAGTATATACAGTATATACTGTAAACAGTATATACATGAAACTGTAAAAGAGACCTTATGATTTTAAACACCAAAAAATATTTTATTCTATCTTATGCCATTCCTTTTTTATCAACACTTGAATTTGTGCATTTTCATTAAAAAACAACAACAACAAAAAAATATTTTAGACAAAAAGCTGAGAAAAATGCATTTTTGTCAAAGACAGTCATTGTCAAGTATAAAATCAATTTCGCCTTTTACATTTGTTTTTCGTTTTTTCTTTCATTTTCCTGTGTTTGAAATGTATAAATGAAAATAATCTTACTGTATAATGACGGAAACTCTGTCTGTGGGTGTGTCTGTTCCACGTTTTTCTCCTCACTGACATGGTCAATCCATGTGAAATTTGGCACAGTGGTAGAGGGTCATGGGAGGATGAGAATGAAGCAATATTATATCAATTGGCCAAAGGGGGGCGCTATAGCAACAGACTGAAATTGCAAACTTTGAATGGGTATATCTCATATCCCATATGCCGTAGAGACATGAAACTTTGCACAGAGATGCCTCTCCTCATGAGGAACCAATTTGCCTCAAGAAACCCATAACTTCCGGTTATATAGATTTTCCGCCATTTTGAATTTTTTGAAAAACACTTAAAATCGATCTCTTCCTAGGAAGTTTGACTGATCTGCATGAAACTCGGTGAACATAATCTAGGGCCCAATATCTAAAGTTCCCTCTTGGCAAAAGTTGGAAAACTCACTAAAACTGAGCTTCTATAATGCAATGAATATTGCGGAGGGCGTGGCTCATCACATAAAGGTGTATAACATCTCAAGGGTTTCACCGATCACCACGCAACTTTGTAGGCATATGACCACACATAATCTGAGGGGACCCCTCCATTACTGAACCGATCAAACAAAATGGGGGCGCTAGAGAGCTAATTTCTTATCTAGGCCTAACCGCCATATCGATTTTTACTAAACTTGGTAGATATGTAGAACAGGATGCCTCAAGGTGACTGGAGAAATTTAACTCTAATTGGCAACTAGGTGATGCTATAACAACAGAAAAATGCTTAAAAATGGCTTAAATGCGACCGATCGCTGTGGCTCCCCCTGTGGCCGAATGTTTGTTTGTTTGTTTTTTCTAATTTTTGGTATGACTAAGTCATGGTATAGTATGCTGTACATAATCACGGAAACTGTCAGTGTGTCATTCGCGGCAGTGCTGGGTGCCATAGCATTGTTCCGACCTCTCATTAGTCTGACGTCCCGTTGTTCCGATATGTGATTATTAGTGTATTTGTGTACCATAGAGGATCAGCAACGCAACAAAAGTAGGCTACTGGTCGAGATACAAGCGTCATAGAGAGGAGAGAATGAAACACCATAATCTCCTGTTATTAACTCTGGGGTCGGGGTTGTGTGGGGAGCTCTCCGCGGTGCTGAACGGCTCCCGGCGGGCATATTTCTGCCTTGATGGTGCGCCGCGACCGGCTGTGGGTCAGCTGGGAAAGGCTTGAGGCGAAGCAGGCTCACGGCTTATGTGTTTGCCACTTTCTTTTTCATTTTAACCCACACCATGATCTTTTCCTAACCCTAACCAAGTGGTTTTTGTGCCTAAACCTAACCAGACCTTAACCACAGGGCATCATGATGATTTCAGAACAACGGGACTTCGGAACAATGGGTTTAATATGGTCGGAACAATGGGATGTCGGACCAATGGGCTGTTGGAATAATGGGCAGACCCCCAGTGCTGTTCTGTTTCACAAGATGTGTAACAACACCCCCTATCTCATAACAGTGAAAACACGGATTGCCGGAAATCAAGAGTCGATAAAATATTTAATTAAATGAATACTTTTTTTTTTGGTTCAGTATTCTTGTCATAGACATATCTGCGCTGATGACTGCTGGGTTAATGTATGTTGATGTTGTCCAATGTCAAGTTGTAGCTAGTTTAGACACAAAATGTTACACTAGGGCGCATCATAATAATGTGTGCTGGGGCCCATCCTAACTACCATACGCCACTGACAGAAGCCATTCAAATATCAAAATGTTCACCTCTTTAAGGATATGTATTCTCTCTTTCTCTCTTATTCTCTCTTTCTCCCTCCTCTTAAATCGATTCCATTTCAAAATGCTCCTCCCACAGACTTCATCTAAGTTATCAGAGAAAAATGGTGAGTACAAATAGCATGTGGTGGGCACTGCCTGTTTCCAACCTGTCAAACAGCATCAGAAAAACATTGATTTGGAAAGTGGAAATGCTTTATTCAATATTTTTTCCTAGTTTTACCTGTTTCAACTGATCTGTTTGTTTTGGGGAGGAAGAGACCTCTGTGGATAAATGAACACTGAAGGAATTCTAACCAGGAGATGTTTCAGCTGGTTGCAATCTGCATTCCTCACCCCTAGATGCCTCCGTATCCCCCTAAATCTTACACACTCAACCATTAAATTAGATATTCGTACACTAGATTGACAACAAAACTAGCATTTGAAGTTACTGAAGGTTACTCTGATGCCATGAGTTACTCACCAAGACAGATTCTGCTAATTAGACTTAATATTTAATTACAATTCATGGCCTGTAAATTATAATAAGCCAAGACTATCTTCCAACAACAGACTGTAATGCCCTCAGGCATTACAGTGTTCTACACATAGCTCTTGTTTAACATTTCATTTGCTGCGAGATTTCTTCTGTTCTTACAGATGACTTTGGATGTGTCATGCTATTTCACTAACTGTAACTCTTGAATCTTAATGAGTGAACACGCTCAGATACTGTGACCTATTTATGTCCTTTTTTCTCCTGAGCAATAAGCAATCATGCTTTCAAATCTTTAGCATATTATATGGATAATTACTATTTATTTCCCCATTTTTCAGTCTTTATTGCTGTCTTGTTTATACCTTTTTTAATATCTCTTCTACTTCAGGACAAACATGCATATTTCATGACCTCTGTCTGCCCCAGCCTTCATTTACCTCGTGCTTTTGTGAGGCTTCTATTCTGGCTCTTTTTGTGGTTCTTTACAGCAGCTTGTATTACTCAGAGTATTAAGTACCACACACCTCTTCCAATCCATCCTCCAATCATTTAAGTTTGCTTTCCATTCCAATTTCTACCTGGCTTGAACTGGGTAACATCAGTCTCAAAAATGTTTTTTTCCTGTAATTGCACTTGACAAACAACCCGCTGGCCCAAGTAACTGTTTATTGACTTGTCTCTCTACGGAGTGCTGCTGTTCCTCATGGTGCAGTGCCACTGTAGTCGTTTGAGAGGCATAAGGTGCTGGCTTGCACCCATCCCCACCCAGGTGCCACAGTGTGTAAATGTAATGATCGATTTCAAATTTGTCGAGAGCTGCAGGGAACGCCGGCGGTTACACAAACTGTCCCATAACTACAGAATCCGAGCTTCTTTCCCTGCAGCTTTTCAATGAGCAAGATGCTTTGCTCACATGTTCTTTGTCCCTCTGGCATTGGCAGCTAAAAAAGGTCTTATAAAAAGATGAAGAAAATAGGAATTTGAGTGTGCAGGCATGTACAGTACGTGCTCTTGTGTGCCTGCCTACTCCAGATTAGTCTAGTTGCATATTGATTTGCTTAATATTGTTTTCAGATAGTTTTCACTTATGCACATTAAAGGAAACAGTCTTAATGAAAGATCATGAATTTCATGACATTATTATTATTATATATTATTATATATTTGGCTGCGGTTCTAACAGTGTATCTAACTGAAATTCAAGTGGGTACTTGAGGAAAAAAGGAAAATCCCGTCACGAACTCCAATGTCAAGAGCCTTTATTGGTTATTGCAGAGAGTAGTAGATATTGTAAATGCACAGCTTAAGCTGCTAATGGAAATGAGTATGAGAGAAGGGAGAAACTGCTAATGTACTTTAGACATCTGAAGACATCTGTGTATATGCTGAATACATCTTAGGCGAATGCAAACTGTGTTAATTCCATTTGGACCTGTAGTTGTGGCTTATTAGATTACTGCTTAAATGTCATGTTTGTCAGGTTTTAAGATGTAAATGGAAAGTATTAAATGTATCCTTTAAGGCTGCAAAGAGGTACTGAGCCAGCACTCCCTGGCTAGCAGAGTTTGGAACAGACTTTGTGGCTGATTTAATCTAATACGGATCACTACTGGCCGACATGCCTTTTGAGTGTGTGGGTGGTTTACATTAAAGTAAGTGAATATTTGGTGCTACAGTCAGCCTGGAAAGTATTTGGACAATGAAATACTGTTTGATATTGTGCCTCCATTCTCTTTCTACTTCAAATGTTCAACGAGATGATGCTAATGAGGTTAGTTGGTTTTAATTTTAGAGTATCTTCAGATTCAAATTAATATTCAATGAAGCGCTCGTTCCCTTCTTTTTTATTTCGCTGTTAGAGCCATTATGCGTGCGCGGTGCCTGGAGATACAAGTGCCTCTCCACGAACAAGGGGCTCGTTGTGAACAGAGGCCAGCAGCACTGAAGCACCGCTCACCTGTTCAGCCTGACAGCCAACTCCGCTCTGCTCTGCCCTGCCAAGCTACACCACAACCAGCTGGTGGCAATCTTCAATTACAACACCTGAGCCGCATTAACTCGTCAGTCCTGACCCTGAAAGCCAGCAGGTGCATGAGGGAGAGGTGCAGGGGGCTCTGCTGGTACCTGTGGACATGGCTTGGCTCATGTCAAAGGAAATAAAAGTTGTTTTATTCATTTACTGTTGTAAAGCTTTTTCTTCCCTCTATGTGGAAATTGCAGGGTTCCAGTGAATAACGGAGCTACAGGTACGTACTGTTGAATGAATGAGTTGTACAATAACAATAGAGCCTTGCTTATATATACAGCTGATGCATGTTCTGAATACACTTTAATTTCCTATATATTTCCTATTCATGTAATAAAAAATACATCTTATGGTGTAATAATAACCCTATATAATACAGTTCAGTTAGATTTTTACCTTCCACTGATTTGACAACTTTCATCCTGTCAGTAAAACAAATACAGATCGATCAAGCTGCAGTCTCCAAGGTTAAAAAATGAAGCTAACATTAAAGTGCCAAAAACTGCAGTTCTTCAAATGGCCATTTGAGGCTGGCTCCAGAAGCTAGTCAGTCCCCACAGACCCTTGTGTCTATGGGGACTGACTCATTTTTACAACAAAAATATACATGTTTACAGTGTGGTACAAAAATCAGTTTTGGTTGCTATAGCTAATTTCAACATTTATGACAACTGTACGGGGTTTCCATAACCGCATATCCTGTTGGTGGTCACAGGGCAAGTCATTGGCTGTCACTGGGCAAGAGGCGGGGACAAGTCCCTGGGCTAACATATAGAGACAGACAACTATTCACGCAATTTAGAGTCACCAATTATCCTAACCTGCATGTATTTGGATTGTGGGAGGATGCCGGAGTACCCTGAGAAAACCGCAGAGAACATACAAACTCCGCACAGAGGGGCTTGAACCAGGTGTCCTCTTGCCGTGAGGCGACAATGCTAACCACTGTACCACCGTGCTGCCATGTGTGTACATGACCAATTAAAATCAATATTCCACTTACACTCCCTTTCACATGCAGCCATGCATATTTTGATTAACGCGCTCTAACATGTTGTTTATCATGCCAAAATATGTGAAAGTGAGACAGCTTAAGCCGCTTGTTATTTTGCTTCTTTGCATCAATATGGTATTTTTAAGTTCCCTACCAGACTTGTTGGACCATGCAAACACAGCCGCCCTCTTTCATCTCTTCAGCTACCTCTTCAGTGTCAAAATATTTACACATACCCAAAAACCTGTTGATATCCAAGTCTTTTACAATGTTTAAAAGTAAGTATGTTTCTCCTCCAGACCAGAAATGTGGGATTTTCTTTTGGGCATGCCTCTCTATTCTGCCTTGCAAACTGTACGGGTAGTTGGTTTGTGTACAATGTATCCATGGACAACAAACAGAGACGACCATATGAGGCGCATATTCTCCATACATGTCCAAAGAATGCTTCTAAAGCCTGGATAATACCGACATATCACATGTCTTAAGCAGGATTTATACTTGTGCAGCAGACCCTACGCTGTGGCCAATGCTTGTTGCCTACGCCATTGTGAGCATTTATACTTGTGGGGTAGTGCGTCTGTGTCACTCTGCAGTTACAACTCCAAAACACTAGTCTGCAGTGCTGTAAAGTTTAGTTGATTCAAAACACACCCAAAACACACATTAAAAATGTCGTAATAGAGACAGTTTCAAACACAAGTACACAAATTGGCTTCACTGTAACTCGCAGCATTCACAGACAAACACTTGTCCTTATCTGGACACATTTTCCCCACAAATACAACATGCTAATGTTAGTAACACAAGTCTATGGTATTTTTACATTGTATAAATTAGCCTAGCAGCTTGTGATCTTTTCCTCTTAAAACCAGGGACAACAGCAACATTTAACAACGGTAACGTTACAGAAATTAGGTTCCATTACAACACACAAGGTTCACCGACAAGACAACTGACTTATACTAAACACATTTTCCAAACAAATATAACATGCTAACATTATTAGCACAAGCCTATTGCATTTTACATTATATAAATTAGCCTAGCGATTAGCGGAGATTTTCTCTGCTCATTTGAAGCCAGGGTAAATCCTGAAGTATAAATCCTCGAAGGATAAATCACACACAGGACTAAAAATGTTAATTTTATGGAGGCTTTATTATTGACACAATTTATTGTTTCTTATCTGTTAAGTTAAAGTAAATAAAAGCTTTGTGTCCACTGGGGGAAATGGTTTCATATTACAAAAACAAACAGGAGGTCTGCGTCACTGCAACGTGTAGTTCCATTTCTGGGGAGGTGCACATCAGGCTACACGTAGGTTTTAGCCGTAGCCTGCGTCGCCATAGAACCTACGCCGTAGGCGAAAGGGAACATGCCATTTCCATGACCTGCATCTAATTCAGAATATTGTCATATTCATTATAATGGTGGAATATTAGTGTGCACGTAAACTACTCAGTGATTCAGACCCACCCCTCACTCCTCCACTGCTCCACCCTCTTATCCAAATATGGTCACTCCTGGCTCCAAAAAAACAAAAGGACACGGCCAAAATGACAAACTCAAGGCTTTGAAGTCACGGAAACCAATGGATGATGTCACGGTAGCTATGTCCATTATTTTATACAGTCTATGATAAAAATAAAGAAGAAATAGAAAGATACAGATATAGGTTTTAGGGATGAGTGAGTACACTATTATCCATATCCAACTAAATTATGTATCTGTATCATATCCATATCATACACAGATTGGCTGGAGAATAAACCCAAAGGGTGACACCTAATGGCAAGTTGTTTTTTTAAGCCTGAAATTGATGTGGGTTGATAAGAAGTTGCTATATTTATTATTTATTAGAAAACCATTTACAGAACAATCTCAGGATTGGACTTCAGATCATTTTTTATCACAAGAGTAAGAGATTGAACACAGCTATCCAAATAAGGATTTCCGTTCATCAGGAAATAGATGCTTTATCAGAAAAGCGTTAGCGTTGTTATCAAGGTCTAAAGTCTTTATTGTTGATAGTATTATTCTGTGAGGAGAAAATCTTCCAGATGAGCAGTCACATATTACATACCACCTTCAAGTTACATAAAGCAGAAGTCAAAGATTAATTCTCATCAGAATTCTTTCAAAAGCAACACGCTTGGGCTTTCACAGCTGAATAACTGCACGAGAAGATTTCTGACTTGTTATCTGACCAATTACTTTAGACATAATTAAATGTAGTCTCTGTGCACTGAGGAGTTGTGTTTTTATATTGATATCAGTGATTAAAGCAAACCCTCTGTCCTTTTACCTCACAGTCATTCTGTCTTTTTCCCTGTAAAACTAATCATTACAACAAAATAAAATTCAATCTCGCTCAGTGCTGTCGCATCATAACAACCCCTCAATCTCCGTGGCAGTGTGCCTCATTGTTTGAATTAATTTTGAAACACTCTCAGCCATTGGCTCTATTTAGATAAAGATTTACTCAAGTGAAGATGTAAATTTATTTTCTGATATTTTTGTCGAGGTACTGAGAGTGACAGCTATATTTGAGGATTCTGCAATCTAGTTGAAGGTTTTACATTTGTAGGGTAGATTTGCCATTATGTTAATCAGTATTCTGGAATATAATAGATTGAATAGTTAATCTATAGCTACAGTCTTCAAATGATAAGAATAACCAAAAGACGAAATGAATTATCTTTAAGATAGATGTTCTAATACAGTGAGACTGTATCGTCAGTTCCAGCTTTTAAGACTGTATGCACCCTGAATTGTTCTGAAATCAGCGATTGCATTTGACCCGAGTTTGTCTGAGGGCTTGTCGCTCGATTACAAAAGGTCTGTCAATGCAAATGGATAGCTTGTAGGTAATTCAGTAATGACTGAGAGTGTGCTCAGGTGGGAGGTAATAGAGTGTTAAATGAGTGATGCAAAGCTCCACAGACTCAGCTGAGAAGGGAGAGGTTGCACTGCCTGCTTTCAGTGCCGGCTCATACGCATTCTATGTTCCTTTTTTTCTCACTTTTTAGTATGTGTGAGAGCAACTGACGGGCAAGATTAAATTAATGATGATGTTGCACATGAAACATACCAAGTGCACTTCTCAAGAGTACTTATTCACTTAAAGCAAACGTCCTGATGATTCACTTAAATTTACTTCATCAATTTTAATGCTGTAATAACATCGTCAGTTAATCAAAGTAAAAATGCCGGGCAGTAATATAAATGGCTGAGTGTGATCAGACTTAAAGAGTTGTAGCCGTCACTGGTTCCACTTATATTTCTGATATCAATCATTTATCTAGAAATTGCCTTGAGTAAAAAAAATACTCTCTCTCCAGTGGGCCTTATTGAAATAATAGTGCACACACAAGGATGCAGATTTGAATTGATCACTCAGGCATTTTTCTCCTCCTGTGAAATAACCGTGACAATGTCTGGAACATTGTTTTGCTGTTTTTATAGCACAGAGCAAGCTTGAAAAAGCATCAGAGTAACAAGGCAGCGTCTGATCCATGTTACATTTGTATTCACGCTACTAAAAGACATGGATTTTGAAGTCATTCATCGGTATAGCAACCATAGTGCAGGCTTTTAGAAGCATAGCTCCCAGGTGCATGGTTTATTATATAGAGAGCAGATGTAGTTTGAAGAAACATTGCTATTTGAAAGTATTTAATTGGAGACTGCATTTCTAGACAGCCATCCCTGCCGCTGGTTTTATTCTAATTGCCAGCAGCAACGCACTTAATGAAGCGAGTGGTGAAGAGTGTGGGTAAAAGAGTGAGAGTGACCAGGTTTCCACGGCAACAGCAGCGGTAGCTGAGTAGTGTTTTCATCTTGAGGAAAGGGCTACAGGAGAGCAGTGTTTCCCTGCAGTGCTTCTTGCAGCTCTATAATGAACATCTATACGATAATAGATATAACCATGGAAATGTTGCAGGGCTGAAAAATGTACGCAAACCTGTAGAGTAGGGCCTCTCCAGAGGAACAGTTTTCTGGGATTAGACTTGTGTAGGCCACCACTCCAATAGTGCACCCTCTTAAAAGTGACTCTGCAGGGAGAGAGCTTTGAAAGCTTTCTGTGCAAAGATTTGAACAAAGAAACGGGCTTGTCATTTTTTTACTCTGCTTGTCTTACAGATACATATCAGCATCAGTGCAAGTTGTTTGGAATCCAGAGGGTGTCAATTTGCACTACTTTTACCACAAATTCTCACACTGGATCATCATTACCCCTGCAGTACAGCTCTGCAAACTGACCCAATGGCAAGTATCGGGTTTGGTGTTTGTTTCCTTGTTTGTTTGTATTTTTGGTGAGCTCCAGCCTCAGGTCGTGTTCAGGTTTGGTTATTTTCAAATATCATTTAAAAAGAAATTGCTCTCTCTTTCTTTTTTCGCCAGTGGTCTACATCTGTGTGTGTCATGTGTTCCAAGTAGGACACACTATGCCCAGCAGGAAAAGGGGAAGAGAGGCAGAGCGTAGCCGATGTGTTGCATTCGCCTAACGGTCAGTAATGGATGAAATAAAGCAAAAAGTTGCTAAAGGGAGTGTCTCAAAATCCCTAATGATTGGGAGAAGGGTTTTTCACTGTAGGAAGATTCTGACCTTGCATGATCCACGATTAGGAGTGTGCACAGAATTGTTGAGATCAGCTGTGAAAGATGCTCAAAAATTTACAAGCCAGGGTCTAGTCATTATTGGGGAAAGGCGATATTGAGCTTTATATAGATGAACAAGTTGTCAAACCTAAATCACAACTGGTAGTTCATCAGTGCATTCCATACAATTCTGCTACAGCTACAGTATGTGTAAGGTACAGTTAAGCCTCCTACAGACTGAGATTTTTGCAATCTTACAAAAATTAGTGCAAGCTACACTGTGCGACATGAATCTAATAAACTTGGGTATGACATTAAGTCTGGTGTTTGCAGACTGTACGATGACAACGCTTGGTGAAACGCAGGCTACGACGTACAATGCAATAGCTTCCCATACTGAGTGCGCAAGGATGCTGCATGGGTTATTACTTCTCCACCTCTGAAGCACAACAGGGAGGGTCACATTATTAAATAACCTAAAGTTTTGTGGGCACTATATACTGCAGTGTGTGTGTGTGTGTGTGTGTGTGTGTGTGTGTGTGTGTGTGTTTGCTAGCTGCTAGGTTTCTCACCTGGCAGCTGCAACTCCGCTGCTATTTCCCTCCATGCTTTGTCCCTCTTCACACAATCATGGTAAGAACTGGAGGACACATCATACAGGCAAGGCTTCTGCTGCCACAACTCCACAAGGCTGGAATCCCATACTTTTCTTTTAGCCCGTTCTGCCTCCATAGCGAGCTGCTATCTGTCTCTTTGTTTGGGTTTAGCGTCAGTGTGTCATTTTATGCTCCACTTTTTTTGGTTGCTTAGGAGACATATGTTATAACAGCAGTCACACTGTGAGATGGTCATCCCAAATTTCTGACACTGTCAGAAGTTAATCCCAGGCTGTCTTTGATTGCAAGACCAGACAACAACCATCCTAGAGGATCTCTCACTGTGTGACATAGGACCACTGTTTTAGAGCCACGACCAAAGATATGGCCACGTTTCTTTCTCACTACCCATCTTTTCATCTGGAACAGCCCAAATTGCAGTGTATATCCGGCTTTAGGTAAGTTTAAATTTAGCTCCTGATTTTATTTGGTCAAAGTCCTAGTCTAAACTAAGACCTTTTTGTCTAATTTTGTTGCCATCTCCTGTCTTATTCTCAGTAGAATGCTGTAAAATGTATCCATAAATCTGTAGACAGAACATTTTTAAAGCTTCCTCCAGTAGCAGACACAAGGCACAAGCTCACGGTTAAAAATGGGTTGACCAGCCTGTGAGATGTGGGTGTAAAGAGCTAAAAAAAAAAAAGTAAAAAAAAAAAGAAAAGAAAGCAGTACAAGAAATGCATCTATGTGTGTACTCATAATGTATGCCCCTAAAGCTGGGCAATGGGCAGCATATCAGGCCAACACATTTATAGTGTATGGCAAATCACCTAACACAAACATCACAGCATAACTTGTCAATAAACCATATTAAGTCTATTAAATGATTAAGTGTAGCCTTAGTGGTACCCTACATAAACTCATATAACATACAGTGTTTAAATTATGCCCTTATTATGCAACATATCAGAGGAACATAACCATATCATTATACTCTTGTTACTCTTCTTAGCCTACTTATTAAACCATAGCGCTACATCCTAATTCACTTGTGGCTGGGCTTGGTACTGTGCATTATTAACCATATCAAAATGCACTTAAAGTCAAACAAACCCTGTATGCTGCTTACTATTAAAGAGCAGGCACCAGTAGCAGCTCCAGTAGTGCAATAGGTCAAGTGGCTATCAGCTCCGAATAAGAGAGTGCACAGATGCATGCAGGTTATTCAACAGGACTAAGACTACTGCATTAAAATGGTACTACATTTGTTTTTAGTTTTTAGTCATTGACTTGTTTTTTGTTTAGCAGGCATCATTTTCAGCCTAAAAAAAGGTATGTATAAATATATTTCAGCATGTATTCTGTCATAAGTTTTAAGACAGAATTAGCACTGCAGCAAAGTTTGGGTGTCTTAAAGAGCGTGTTCATGGCAAGTACTTGTTAAAGCTTAGGCCACTATAGCATTTGATGAATTTTTGGGAATAATGAATGAAGCCCTTTGTTTTCACCTTCACCACCCTGACACCCTCACACTTTGCCCAGTGCTACCAGCAGGGCTTCTTTATGCTTTGCCACTCAACATAAACATTGGCTGTTCATTTTCTTCACTTGAGGTGGACCTATGCGATGAGAGAAAACAGGTGGTTTATTATTATGCAATATTGGACTTTAATGTGTTATATTTGTATGTTTCACATGTATCCTCAACATTTCTAATGTTGCATAATATATACGCTTACTTTGTCACTGGGTGAAGTAGGGGACGGTGGATGGTGTGTCATCAAGGTGGCCACTGCAGATCACTATAGACCACTGGAGACCGACAAACAACAAATCCGGTTGTGTTTTTTCCACCAGGGATAGTGTCACAAAGAGCAGCTGTTTTTTGTTTGTTTGTTTGTTTTTTTGAGACTTTGCTGTGCCTCTAGCAGACATTGTGCCCCCAAAACAGGGTATTTTATGCTAAACTATAATCTTTTCCTAACCAAAACCAAGTAGTTTTTGTGCTTAAACCTAATCACACTTTTAACATGATGTTTTGAAACTTAAAGTAATATAACATTTCAAAATATCACCTATGTCATAACATACAAATAGAATATGTCCTTGGTTTGCAAAACGTACAGTGCAAGCATTTTTCTGATGACTGGGGAGACGTGGTAGTAGATAGGTAGATTTATTGAAATTCAGTTTGATATTCACACTTTTTAAAACTTTAAAACAAGCTCTAACGTTACCCCAGTTGATGCCAACCTACTACGCTGTAAAAGCAATATGATCTGTAAAACTGAATTATAAGTCAGGCTGCTCATGAGATATGTATGGAGTTATTGATTCAATTTAACATCTTCAATTTATCATCTTCCTGGCTTCATCTTTATTGCGTTGTCAATTACCACATGGTCTCGGGTCTCTCTTGCCCAATTCTAGGTGACTCCCCTGAATAGCAAAACACTTCCATGAGTCAAAAAGCAGATAATAACCATAATACTGAGACAGCACATCCCTCAAGTAAGAGGGTCTCCAGCAGAACATAGACACATTAATAATTGATAGATAGAAAGCCAGCCCTACACAGCCATTCTGAGAAGCCCAGTGCCTGCCACAGGAGAAATTTCCAGCAGCAAATAGGTCTTGAAGGTGCCAGTTATGTCATCTTTCACTACAACAGTGAAGTGAAATGCCGAGCAAGTCTAATAGACTAATAAATTAGAAAATGGAGCCCCTTACCCTGAGTTAAAATTCACCGGAGAGTAGAAATGCTGTAATACCTCAGTAACAATTTAACCAGTGTTACCGAGATCACAAAATATCTGGGAATAATACAAAAAGCTCCCTCCTGCCAAAAGCCTCTAAAACATGAGTATGGTAACAGTTAATATTCCAACACATAGCAACATGCTACAGTTGCTGTTGGCTTTACCTCTTGTTAGTTCAATATTGGGCACTCTGGGGTTGTAGATATTATAGAACAGTATCCCTGGTCTACCAGTCACCATGCTGTAGTTCTGCATGCAGTGTCAAAAACTTTACTTTTTTTTAGTTTTCTGTTTATATCACTGCAGTAGACGGAGTTCCAGGGTCCAAAATGTGGGGCAGCTCAAGGAAAAGGAACCTGAAAGAGACATGAGGCCCCCAGAAAACCTCGTATTAGAGCATGTACACACACACGCACTAACATATGTGTGTGTGTGTGTGTGTGTATATGTATGTGTATAAAGTTCTGTTTAATAAACCAGTGCTGTCTGTTCCTGCTGTGGCCATCCATGCATGGGGGCGCACTCAATGCTATGCAACATACACTGTCAACATTTGATGCTGTCGGTATGCTCCTATCTGTCATGAAATGCAGCTTAGGATTTGTCTGTTTAAAAAAAGTATCACAAACCATTACCTGTACAATGTGTGTTAGCATTTTTATTGTGTTGGTGCAGAGCAATTAAAAAAAACCACTGCAACAGTGAAAACTTTTTCTGTATTGTATTTTTTGCTGTTGTCCCAGGATAAATATTCTCTGTATGAATTGAAAGGTAAGGTAATACATTAAGTACTTGGGACCGGTTGTAGAAAACACTGTAAGTTTTCTCCTTAAAGAATGACACTTAAAGTAACACTTACCTTTCTGGAAATTTTACACTTTTCTTTGTTTAGGTTAAAATGCTATTAATAAGTTGATGGCACACTAAAATGTAAGTGAATTCCACCAGAGATAAAAACTCATAATTATACCATTCTCATATGGTTCGAAGAAAACTCCGACCAATCACTGAATGCAATGACTGGCCGAGCATCCTGTCTGTCTTCCCCACGTGGAGGCCTCCGACTGACATAACCGCTCACATAACATCTCTTCCTGTATCTAACGTTACCTTGCCAACGCCTACGTCTATCATAGACGTAATGAGGACATAATGGAGGAGGGGGGAGTAGGCCTTTGGAGGGAGGTGGAGTTGCAGGAGTTGGGGATGGGACTTTGGAGGGAGGCGGGAGTTGTGGATGTTCAAATTTTTTCTAAGTGCTGTGTGAAATGCAAGAAAGGTAAGAGTAGCTTTAAAGGGAAATTTTGGTTTATTTCAACCTGTCTCCTATCGTCCTAAATTTGTTTCAAGTGACTAGTGACGAAAAATAATAGTTAGCATGTTAGCCGTTAGCCTAGATACAGCCGGGGCACATTAGTAGTGTCAGACCTGTTAAAACGTAAGTGAACGGGCATCCCTTCAAGTGCAAAGTTAGTCCACTAAACAAGCTTTCTCTCCACAAAGACCGCCTCATATCAGCTGGAAGGATACACTGATGAAGAGCTTCGTGAAATTGAAGAACGGAGGAGGAGAGAGAGAGAGGCGCAACAGGTAGAGGACGAGAGAGGAGGAATGGCTGCTGCAAGGCTGTGTAGCTCTGGAGATTGGTGGTGTACCTGTGAATGCTGTGCCCCAGTGCCCACAGAAGAGGAATCCCTCTGTTGCGAGGAATGGGACCAGTTGCAGCCTTATTTTCAAGGTCTGGATGTGACCGAGGACGAGACACCTCCACCTGGAGTAACGTTAGTATCCAGCTGGGCTTTATCTAGAGCTCGCGAGATATATTTCAGCCGCGCTTTGGAAAGCAGAGCTAGAGGGATAAACAAACATGGCAGCACACCGGTAAGGTAAGACAACACGTTTACATGTTGTTTTCTATATGTTCTCTGACATTCATCCTAACGGTATGAGGCGGTCTTTGTGGAGAAAAAGCTTGTTTAGTGGACTAACTTTACACTTGAAGGTTGCCCGTTCACTTACGTTTTAACAGGTCTGACGTTACTATGCGCCCCGGCTGTATCTAGGCTAACGGCTAACATGCTAACTATTATTTTTCGTCACTAGTCACTTGAAACAAATTTAGGACGATAGGAGATAGGTTAAAATAAACCGAAATTTCCCTTTAAGGCATATTTCTCCTTAGCTGAGGGACACAGAATGCAGAGAATCCCTTAAAAGGTTTCCTTAGTCAAGAAAAAACATTAATTCAGGTATTGCTTAGAAAGATTTTACAGGGGTACAAGTTGTAGGAACAACTGTAGGAAGAATTGCAACAAAAATTATTTCAGTCAAATCTATAGTGTAAAATCAAAAGCATATCCATTTGGCTCTCCTGGTCACAGAAAACTCCTCAAGTTTTGTTAATTTTTTTCATTTATACTATAAATTCGATCAAGTTGCAAGAAGTAAAGCAGGTAGAGACGCACCAAGCTTTCAACCAACTCTACCATAAATCCATCCACATCATTATTAGACAGAGTAACATATTATAAAGAGCAAGAAAAGAGCAAGAAAGTCTGCTCAGGGGATGGGAGGTGAGCTGGATGGGTCAAACAAGCACATGACTTTGACCCAAGAGACTAGCAGTTGTGTCCCAAGTGAAACTGAAAGTCAGGGCAATGTTGAGTTATTTTGTCATGTCAGTTGTTGTCACAAGAGTTTTAAGTTGTCTGGCGTTACTGACATTAACCACAATCTTTTTGTAACCCCTAACAAAGTATTTTTGTTGCCTAAACCTAAATGCCAACAGTCTGCATGCAAATGGCTGCCCCTTTTAGTAAATATATTCTTGTCATATGACTGTTGGGTTCTGTAAGTAAAGTTAGATGTCTTCTGTGTAAAGACTCATTTTATTGTTTATACTGGTACAATTTGTGTGCTGTATTGTGTAGCTCTGACAGACAACTGCTGCAACAGGTTTTACGGAGAGTAGGCATCCTTCCATCATACAACGTTCAATGTTAGTGGTAACTGTAGTTCTAGGTGAGTTGCGGGTATTTTAAACCAACTAATTAATAACTCCCCAAACCCATTTTGTTAACTTGAAAAAAAAAAAATGTCCAATGAACTTGATCAAAAGCTTTTTTTTCTGTATCTAAGGAAGCCACTACTGTTTCAGACAGACCGCTTCATTGCTTGGGTCATTTTGAAAATAGGGATGGTTTGCCAAAAACTCTGGGGTCCCAATTAGTTTGAATAGTTTAGATTTTTTTTCTCTCTTTTGTTGAATTTGTTTTGCAAGCAAAGTTCTTTATATATTATTCCTGATTCATCTTTTCAAAGTGTGAGTCATAGTTGCTGAATAAAAATTCTTTTTTTTATTTCATATATCAGTCGAATCTAATTTATATCTACTCACTTTATTAATATTTTCCACTGTGATAGGTTTTTGCAAAAGTATTTTCTGAATAGTTTCCAGCTCCAGGTTTTCATATCCCTATATACTTTTTTTTCTTCTTCTTGTAGGAGTATGATATTGTTTTCCCCCTGTATTACTGTTTCACAGTTTGCAGAGTAATGTTGGTGAGCTGTTGGAGAAAGTCATTTGTGTCCATGAAGGATGCCCACTCTCCTGAAGAACCTGTCAAAGTCTGGATCTCTGAGGAGTGAAACATTAAAGCGCCATCTGGAAGGCTGTTTGTAAAATTGCTTACTGTGGAGAACTAAAGAGATAGGGGCACGGTCACTTATTACAATTGAAGGGATTGATGTATCAGTTATGTCCTGTGTAACTGAGTCAATGCTGCAGAGTGAGTGATGTGGCAGTGAAGAAAAATGAATATTCATTTACTGTTGGATTATTTATACGCCAACTGTCGCCAAGTCCTAACTCCTCTATATACTGTTGTATTGCCTCCGTGGATTGCCATGTCCTGCGAGTTTTTATTGATCAGTCTACAGTTGGATTGAGAACTGTGTTAAAATCTCCTCCAATAATAATTTTAGAATCTGTGAAATAAGATAAAATGGGACCATCAATATTTCCAATAATAACATCTGTGTTGTTGGTTGATGTGTTAAAGATAATGAATCTGCCGTCTTGGTTAGTAATTGTTGACTAACACTGCTTTGCCTTTAATTGTTGTAAGTACAGACTGAATTTTGAATGATTGTTAGGGCTTTAAGTGTAAGTCTCTATAAGTACGCATACATATTAGGGTAAAATTTATTTCAATAAATACATATTTTATCCCTTTTAGCATGGGAGCCAATCCTGCATATGTTCCATCTCAGGAATTTAAGTGGAGCAATGATTGAGGGTTTTTGGGATGACACGTCCTGGTGAGTATTTGCCATGAGTAATGTGTGTTTGTGTCTGATTATGCAAGATTGTGTGTGTAGATGTTGTATACATGTGTATGTGTGTGTGAGGTTTGAAAAGTCTTGCTGTCACCAGTTATCATAGTAGCAATTGACAGCAACAGAGTACAAATAAAAAAAACAAACATATACGGTAAACAAGCATGAACAGAGTCAAGATGAGTTTGAGGGGTGGCTGTTCATGTAAGAGACCAGTGGGGGAAAGAGTCTGTCATTTGCATGTATTTGAGAGGGAAGGGCAGGAGGGATGGTTCAAATCATGTTACTACAGTCACTGATAGGTAGGCGTAATGTAATGTGTTAGAGCCAGGCTGTGGTATTGGGGTCATGTTAAAGCTGTCACTCAGCTGTATAATTTGTCCACCATCAACTTTGCATGTTTTTGGTTTCATCTGTGTTTTTCATGATGGAGTATAGAAGGTTGCATTGACCAGTAGAAACCGGTCATTAAGACTTTATTTTGTACTTTTTTGTTCCTTTTCTTTGTTTTTAATCAGTTCCTTGTGTCTGAAATGTTTGAGCTTGGCAACAATAGGTCAGGGTGTCAAGCAATGGAAAGTGACCTGCATGCAGGAACACATTTTCAGTAGCAGGGGGGCCACCCTGGATATATTACAATGGAATGGAAGGAATTGTATGACTGTTTTAACTTGCAGTTGTGGGCAAAATCAAGGTATCAAAAGAGGTCTTTTGTTTTGTTTTGTGGCAAGCAAATCTAGCTCATTGTTAACAGATGTAAGGACACAGACTTTGATTTGGGTCATTTATAAATTGCATGTTTCTATCGTATGCTTCCAGTCAGGCAACCTCTGAGTATGCATAAAACGTGTTGATGGCATATTGCTTTGCTGAAATGCTTAAAGGGAAACTTCTGTATTTTACCTGGACCCTATTTTTTTTTCACATTTTTGTGTCTAAATGACTAATGGAGACAATGATTTCTGCAATTGGTCCTGTTTTGAAAGAGCGCCAGCCTCCAAACAGGTTCCAATATAATCCTTACGGGCAATTATGCACTGTCAATCTACGTCCACTAAAAGTGTTTGTTTTTGTCACTGACAGGCTCAGATTATTATAAGAAGTGTCTGACAACATTACATAAAAGACTGTACAGACAAATGAACCTTTTTTTTTTTTTTTTTTTTAACTTTTGTCTGATCCATTCTGTTAGTTGGTGTGTAACCAAATCTCATTGAAGGAGAAGTCTCATTCTGAAATCTCACAGACTTTTGCACATTGTTGAAATCAGCTAAATATTTAGCCATGACATCAAAAATCTTTCAGATAACATTAAGCTATGCTTTCTATTCACCAACTCTTCCTGGCACTCCTCTCAATTTACTCCCACTGTTGTTTTTCCTGCAGCAGGTCATCTCTTGTGAGATTTCAGAAAGAGACTTCTCTTTAAGTGAAGTGTATTATTGTAAGCCAACAATACTTGTGCAGCTCCCGTGTCCAAGACGAATTTCCCTATGGGGACATTACGGAAAGTCCCACTTCTCTGTAGGGAATTTCCACAATGTTGTCAAACACTTCTTATAACAATCTGAGCCTGTCAATTGCATTACTACCATGTCCTGTTAAGATTTATCTGTTGAGCTGAACCTATGTTTTAGGGTTGTGTTATAGTTGCTTTGACTTTTAAGGTTAAATTTGCACTTGTGAAAATAATGCAACAGACGTATGAGGCAACAATCTTTTTGGTGCACCTGTGCAATCTAATGCATTCTAATATATGTCACACACACTTTGTCAGAGAGGTGTTGCTTTTACTAATTTTCTGGCTGTAATCAGTGGCATTATACTAAAACTGCTGGGTGACTCTACCTCTGCTAATTCTGTATGTCAAAATATTCTGTTATATAATGTATTATAACATATGTGACATTTGCGTTGGTGTTTAGAGATGCCTCCCTTTGCAGTGGCTGCTGACTATTAAGATGCCTCCTGCTAGCATCAGTTAAGTTGCTCCCTTGCAAACTCAAGGCACAAACTCATCAGACTGGACCGGAGCTGTGCCATGCTGAGGCAGAACCCATCCTTTTCATCCTCCATCTCACAGGAAGAAAAAACATGGATCACAATTATGCCCTGTGCTTGCCAAGCATGTTATGTGAAACGAACAGGTGCACTACGACGCACAGCAGCTCTGTTGTCTGTCGTGCTGTCAGATGGGCTGGCGGCGAGGGCATTTCACAGGCCTGTGTGGAGGAGCTCGTGGTCGGCACCCTGCCTCTAGTGTGTATGCTGGGTGTGCGGGGGTCTATTTTGAACTCTAGTTAGAGAGACCTATGAGCTCTTCTCCATTAGTCTTCCCATTGCTATATAATGAATATGTTGTTTATGTTTTACTGGACTATATCCTCACATTTAAACATGACTGCATCTACTGTTGAACTGAATATCACATTGTATTTGGGATATATTCATTTTATGTAGAAAAACAGTGATCCTTAACACCTGCAAGATCCAATTAACTGTGATGAGCCATTTTTGTGTAACCATTTTATACTGAATGTCACTTTTTGCCGCTGCTCACTGAGATAATATGTGAAAAGCAAGCACACAATTATTGACTACACAGAAACCTTTATGTAACAAAGCCATACATTGACTGGAGTCTAAGCCATAATATTCACTGGCAGCTATGACTGAGGACGATGTGCTTAATGAGTGCAGATTAACAGGCTTATACAAGGGAGATTGTTGCCTTAATCTGTTTCCAGGAGAATTAATATTGCTAACTCTGTTAACAGCTCTGCTGGACAGTGCAGTTGCTCAGCTGTCTCAGTTGTCTTCAGGTTTCATTTTTGAAGTAAATGTTATATAGGTCCACTGTTACAGGACAGTGAAAGGCAATTTCAAGGGCCTTAGTGCTGAATATCCAACACTGCTGAATTATCTTCTTTTAGCCTTGCTAGCTGTATGCTGTAGGGATAGCAGTGTCGGTAGGTCTATCCACCACTTTGTTCTCAGCCCAATCGCCAAGGGCAATTGTGTGTTTCTGCAGACCATGAATACATTATATTTGTACGTTTCATATGTATCATATCAACATTTCTAAAATGACGTATTATATGAGCTGACTGTCATCTGAAGGTGGAGGGGATGCTGGATGGCCTGACACTTAGGTGAAATGCCTATTAAGCTGCAAATCACTGTTTGAGACCAACAAACAACAAAACTGGTTTCCCTTTCCCTTTTTTCCCCCACGAAACTCGGTTGTATTTTACAGAGACATTACTGCCTTTCCAGCTGGAATACTGCGACCAGCAGGGGACATTTTAAGCCATACCATGATCTTTCCTAACCATAACCAAGGTGCTTTTTTGTGCCTAAACTTTACCACATGTTTACCACAAGGTTGTTTAGACATTAAGTTTCAACGTATCAGCTACATGCTAACATGCAAATGTAAGGCTGTAACGATTTTTTCTGGCGACGGGCTTGTTGTTCCAAACTGAAACATTGCAACAACTATTTGATGGATTGCCATGACATTTTGTGCATATATTCATGAAGTTGACATTTGTATTTTAAAGTGAATGTCTCAAAAACTATCGACAGGATTACTACGCAATTTCTTGAAGATATCTACTATCTTTGTGAACCTTGGCGATCCCCTAGGAGTGGGGAAAAAAAATGGTACAATGTAGTATCGCAATATTTTTATTTGGCAATATCATCTCGTCACATAGACATGAATTATCAATATTACAAAAACAAATTATACTTTATTTTATTCTACTAGAATAATACAATCAGTTTCTTTTTTAGTCCATTAGATACATGTTGCTGCGATAAAAATGACTGAAGTGAGATCTTTTTAGATAAAACAGATGTTACTAAACTTTTCCTAAATATTTTGGGTTGAAAAAAGGTAAAAATTACAATATGTTCTATTGCAATATTCAGCACATTGTAACATGTTTAAAATCGCAATAATATTGTATTGAAATATAAGTCTCATGATAATAATGCATCATGGGGCTTCTAGTGATTCCCACCCCTATCCCCTGACGTCTGATGTAGCACCATCATCAAGTCCAAATTTATAAGCTGGGGTGAGCGATATGGCTCTAAAATAATATCACAGTATTTCAGGGTATATTTGCAATAATGATATTCTTGACGATATGGGAAATTCGTGACAAAACAATTAATTATTACTTCAGGAACACAGAATTGCACCAACAGTTTGCCTTCATATATTTAGTAAAAACTAAAGAAAAATTATTTCTCAGTTATTTAGTTTGTAAACAACAGCAGTAATTCAGAGTGAGATTCAGATTCTGTATATAATATTTACAGAATTAATTAAGACAAAATAAAATCTACCACAAATGACACATTTAAACAGTTCCTAAATACAAAAAAATGTGCCCTGGGATCTATATATAAATCAACAGCCGCTTTCCTTTTTTTTTTTTTTTTTAGCAAAATCCTAATTGATTGAGTTGTTTTTTTTTCACCTAGACATTTATGCTCTGCCATTTCTCTTCCAATCACTACGCTGTAACCTGTGACAGACTGTTATGCTACAGTGACTACTGCACATTCACATATGTCGTTTTTTTGTCGAGCCGTATAGGATTACATTAACAAAGGTTTATTTCAAAATCACCAGATGACACCGAGGAGAAGGAGAGACGCTGTGCTGCTGCCAGAGGAGCCACTGAATGAACGTTTTCAGCCATGCTTATTGTTGCCGTGGGTAACAGTATGACGTCAATGTCATCAAAGCAAAATATTGCAAATATCACTATATGAGTTTTTCACATAATTAAATTAAATAATTAATAATTAAATAATACATATTAAAAATTACACCAGTATTATTGTGAACAGTATTGTATGGTGCACCCCTTTTTATAAGTGATACTTTGGGATTTGACCAGTGTTAAAACACTGATGTTATAGAAATGACAACCAGTATAACATGTATATGATATATATGATAAACACTAAAAATAAGACTTATATTTATTCAATCTCTCGTGCTCTTTCCTCATATATATTTGCCCACCTAACTCTATATCTGATATTAAATCTCACAAGTGACTTAACAAGATAACCTTTCAGCTTCCACTGAACAAATAAACCCATACTGTCATGTGCATCTCTTAACACTTTCCTGCCCACAACATGATAAACTTCTCGGATACAGGCTGACAAAGCTTAATTGTGACAATACCCTGAGAAGTGGCGCCCCCAGAAATTTTTCACAGGGGTGGCCAGAGGGGGCCACTGAAAATATTGGGACTGCACACCAAAACCAAAAGGTATGACTGAATTATAGGAATTTGATTACGCTATTCTAGTATATTGGCTGATGTATTTAAGTTTACAACTGTCAATATGGAGAGTAAAGGAATTGCCAACTGATATACTTTGGCTTCTTATTTCACACTTAATATTACTAATGATCTGATGGTTAAACAGTTAACATTTTGAGTCCCACAAAAATCCTGTATTAATGTGTTATGTATCTACATGTGCTAGGCGAGTCATTATTCTTCACATGGGCTGGTTGTCCTTTTCCTTGCTACAGCCTCTTCAAGACAGTAATGTGGGCTTCCAATTATTTTCACCAGGGGAAGCCAATGGGGGGTCGAACAATTGTATCAGGGTGGGCCATGACCCCCCTTGCGAGTGCCACTAGGCCAATTACTACTTTTACTGTGTCAGATATAATAGCGGAGATCAAAAATGTGTCTTTGATCTAAAGCAGAACTGCTACTTTAGTTCTTTACAATGAGCATTATAGTCTGATGAGGTCACAGGCATGGCTCGAGACTCTTTGCAGCTTATTGCTGTTATTGATCTCTCATTTAACGCAGCCTCTTGTCATTATCACCCGGGAATTTGGAAGTGACCATGAGATGTAGTTCCTCAGAGGACCATCCACCTCTCTGACTTGACCTTGACTGATACATCTTAAGGAAACATTGTATGCCATTTTAATTATAATAGAGGACAAGGTTTTTCTTGCCATTTTTATACCCCGAGTGAATAAAAAATGAGTGCTGTCTTAAAATTCCTTGAGCGCAGAAACTGCAAGCAGTGAGGAGTAAAAGGCGTAGTGGCATACAGTGCCGTCTCTCTGATCATGTGAGAGAGAATATACTGTAGCACTACATTACTGAAGAGTGACTCAAGACTTGGACACTGTTTGCAAAAGAGGCCCTAAAATTGCTTAATCGCTCATGTTGCATTACTGCGGTTCACACATTATTAAATAATATGGTATCCGTGCAACGATGATTAAGTCAATTAAGTTCATAGCTTATGTGCTAATGATCAAACACAGTAGAAATGCATAGAGCGTGAACATCAGACACAGAAAGAGGTCCCCTTTCAGTGAATGCTTTCAACCGGAGCTCATTGTCCATGACAAAAAAAAAACCTCTTCTCCCTTTAAAAAAAAAAAAAGGCACAGACATATCAAAATTAACATCACAAGACAGCGCTCTTGTAAGCCTTGCACTAAATGTGTAGCAATGGGCAAGTCATCAATGCTTTAAAGAAATGTTCCGAATTAAGCTAAGTGCATGACGGGGGTTGTGTACTTCTAGCACATTGTTTTCTACTTGAAGTAGTGAACACAGGTCCTGGGACTCTCCTACTTCAAGCCCTGGAATGCTTCCCTCTCAACATTCTGGGGCTTCCTGACTTAGAAATGAGGCGCTGGTCCCCACATGACAAGAATACTAGTTCTTCTTAATGAGCCTGGGTCCTAGAGTGAGACACATTTTACACAATGTAGCTCCAAGGCTGCGAGAAGCTCTTATAAAAATGTAACAGCCAAATCCTTGTTTAACACTCAAAAGCGATGAATAATAATAGAAAACAAAGAAAACACTGACAGCATTCATTTTTTCCCTGAAGTGATTTTATTACAAAGTTCATGAGGACTTACAGTATTACAAGAGAATTTGTCAACATGCGAAAACAGAACAAAGCAGAACACAGGAGTTTAACAAACTGGTAAGATAAGACAATCCACTGTTCACGATAAACATAAAAACTGATTAAGTCCTCAGGAGGTGGGAGCCGGTGAATGACTACAGTGCAGGCATAGAACGGCCACATTCACACTGACTCAGCAAAGGTCAATCCAACCAAGGCAAGATGTGCACATCTCAATAAAACATGTTACAATTTTTATATGCCATCGGCTTTTCTCAGAACTTTTAGAAAGCTTCACTTGTATGTACATAAAACTGTACAAAAACATGGCATCACAAGCATTTTATCCTATATAAATATACCAACAATTAGGATAACAACTAGATTCTCTCTTGCAAAGACATTTTTTTCAAGGCAATTGTCTTTGTTCTAGATGAACTGTGGAAAAAGATGAAATGTTCAGTTAATTTCAGTTCGTTTTGGGAGAGGGGCCTTTTGAATATGAACCAGCACTGACATTTCAGAAAGTAAAATAAAAGAAAGAAAGAGTAAACAGTTTCTACCAATTATCTTTGGAATTCATGCTAAAATCGTTGCCTGCCTGACAACAGACATAGGGTTGTGGAGATCTATGTACACTACACCACCAAAAGATTTTCTTTATTTTTTCACACAACCACTTTTCTAAGAGTCTTTGATCAGTAAGAAAAAAAATCTCTTGCCAATTTCAGTACAGTAATTTGTCCATCTGTCCACAGAAATGATCACCATACAATACACACTACAGAGAGGCAAAAGATACTCAAGTGAATTCAACATTAAATCAATGTTAAGTACAAATTAAACATTATTCAACATACTTTTGAGTGTATTTAGGTGCTTCATGATGTCCTCCCACTTTGATCGAGGAGAACTGTTCTGTGTTTGAGAGAGAAGTAAACACAGTTCATTCAGCATGAGTTCAAAAGAAAGGTCAAACCTGGTGATATATTGTTCCAGGGGTGAGTAGCAGGAGGTCATTATCGGCTCGAGTGAAAGAGTCCAACTCATTAAGAGAGGAGGGGAAATAGGCCCAGGCTTGTTTTTTATTTTGCAGAGGACTTAAATCAAACTCCTGCCATTCTGTTTGGAGCAACAACAGATGATTACAAGTTATCTCCTGAGAGTTACCCCATTTGTTTCACGTATCGGTGATCAAAGAGACAAATCTGAAGATACCAGATTCACTAAAGCGATAAGTGTACTTAGGCTGGAATCGGGTTAAGATTTAACCCCGGAGATAAATCTGGATGCAAAGCGGTTGTGAATCTGAATCAAGTCGAAGTGTTTAAATAGATAAAGTTGTGACTGAGGCTATGTGACATTGGTTTTATCACTCATTGCTATCTTTCTCACTTATCATTAATTCCAGGTCAGTGATCTTACCCACTGCTTTGAGTTCGTGAAGCGGCTATCCACAGCTCTGAGAGGGGTGCTTGGGGGAGCCGTGGGGGTTTAATCACAGTGTATCATGGCTGTTGTTTGAATTTTTATTTCAGTCGCTAAATGGCTTTGAAAACGGCATAATGTGCTTTCTCCCCCTCAAGGCAGGATAATCGCCCACCTTATTTAATCATGGCCATGTCCAGTAATTTCCATATGTTTTCAGTTTAATTATTCTAAACGCAGCTTTCAATGGCAGCATGATGAGGTAAGTGCTGATAAAAATACCCCTTTTAACTGATTGTGGCTCTGCGGGTGGATTTGCATTATCTGGTGGGTGCCTTGTCCTGGGGGTGTGCTCACACATGCCCTAGCTCAGGACTCATTACTCACCCTAATTAGGAAATGTCCATTCAAGGCTCTTCCACCCTTACTCAGAGGCACAATCTCACAATGGAAATACTCTGCAGAGGTGAAAGGTATCTACAAATCTAATCAAATCAATGTTTAAATCAAAGACAGCGGCTAGCTCTACGATGTTGTAAGGCAGGCTAGTGTTGTCATCATTAACATCCAATTACCGACTAATACGCAGTGTCCTTCAGACATATCCTTCAGATTCACTTGGAAAATCTTTGTAAAGATAAATGAAGCCCACGGGCATGCCCTATTTTTTAGTCTCTGTTCAATAGCCAGAGGAAAAATGCCTTATAATTTATTAAGCATGTTGTCCTCAATACAGGGAAAATCATAATTAACAAGAGTTGCAGTAAATCAAGCCTGACTCCTACTATCTAATCCTATGTTCAAGCTCACTCTGCATTTGCAGGGATTAATCACAGACATTTAAAATATACTATGCAGGATGTTCCTGAAAAACAATGTATAGACTCGTACAGAAGTAATCCCTCTCAATCATCACTTAGGCAGAAGTGTGTGGCGGTGTATTTTTCTGCAGACTCTGCCCTCTTTCTCTATGTTCTTCTAATTTTCTGTGTTCAGGAGGTTTACAGGCATGTACCCCCACAGTGACCAGGTGCCAGACCGTGGGCAGCAGGCATCCAAGAGACACTGTGCCAAATAATGCAAATATAGCAAGGCCAAACACCAAATGAGACTGAATCTGGGGTTGACGAGCCCAACTGACAGTCCTGCATAGTATACCTTAAAATCAAATATTTATTGAGAAATTCCTCATGGTATTGACAGTTACTCCAAATATTTAATTAGACTTATCAACTCAAAATCCACATTGTCCATAAATTCAGTCTTTCAGTGTGCACTGTGTTGAATTCACCTCTGAAGAAGTATCTAGTGAGAACTGATACTTTATAAAACAAAGAAAGTACTCTCATCAAAGAGCACTCATGTAGTACGTCAGCGTGTTATTAACTTCGGTAAGTGCTCGAGCTCTCCAGTGGTTATCCACGCTCAAGTGCCCTTTCATGTAAATAACTCTGAATTCATTAGATCTACAGAAGTTCTTATGGATCGTGAGGGGAAAGGACTGTGACTTCGGGGGAAAGGATTGTGAGAGTCCGTCTGATTGTCACGACAGAGAGGAGTTTTTTTTGTTTTTTTTTAACTGATACACTGGTATGATTTCATCAACGGAGTGTGTCACAAGGTTTCATTTGAAAAAGCCAATTAGAATTTGTCCAGTGAGTACTCTGCGTTTGGTCATTGTGACTGCGGGGTGCTGTGGCCAAGTCAACCGTTTTCATGATGAACGATAGGTCACAGTGCTGAGAGTCAGTGGAACATAATGTCAGTTTAAATGTTGCCACACAGCTTTCTCCACCAGTGGCAGAGCTCTACAGGGAGCAGAGGTAAAGGCCATTCTACTATGATTAGGGGTCCAAGGTGTGTGTGTGTGCGTGTGTGTGTATGTGATTGTGTGGAGCGGATAAATGCCTTTCACGATATCGAGCTCCACTTTCTGGAGATGGTTTCAATCAAGTTTAAACAGCAGCAGCAAAGAAAAGCTTAAATATGCTAAAATTCTGAGGCAATTTTTTTTCAGCTTATGCCAGACAAAAATATATGTAGAACACACCATTCAAATGTATATACATCACTGTACATTAAGATAGACCGTTTCAGTTGATTGTTAGTCAAAAGTGTTATGCCTTCTGATCGGGCCTGACTGGCTGTCTATTAAATTATGTCTAATAATGGCACAAGAGCACTGATCACAACTTTCAAATTCAAGAGATCACTTCACAGAATGGGACTTGGCTAACTACAACAATATTCAGTTACTACTAGAGTAGCAATTACCATCTGCGTTTCCTTTTGATCAGTTAGATCTGTATCCTTCAGGATCTTGTATAAATAAATGAGTAAGTGCATTAATTAACTTTGTGGAATTCTTAATAAATATGCTAATAAATTAATAATTTAAGGAGGAAATGACAAAAACAAGTGTTCATGCCAGTGGTTGGATGAGTCACAGCCTATTGTTACCTACAAAACGGGCATTGGCTTTAGCATGTGGACAGCCTGTTTCTCCCTCTGAAGTGGGTGGATCTTTTCTTCGTTTGTGCACCAATCAGATGACGATATTCCTCACAGGTAAATTTCTCTTTTTGGAGTGTGGGCAGAAGGGGAGGTGGGCGGGAACTCAGAGGCGACGCTCAGGGGCATCTCCTCTGAGGGGCAGTCCTGACTGGCGTCGTGACCGCTGTTGGAATAGGCACTGCGGGAGGGCGGAAGGTGCGGCCGGTGCTCCTCGCCACCCAGCCTGGCGCTCCCGTTGGCCAGGCGTCCCAGGCTCCCTCTCTCCTGGTAAGGCACGAAGGTGGAGAGTTTCGGGGGGTTCCTGGTCTTGCGTATGGGGGAGGGATGTCCGGGCATCCAGCAGGCGTCTGAGTGGCCCAATTCGCTGCACTCGGTTGTGCAGTTTCCGGTCATTGCCACGTCAGGGAGGGAGCGAATATCTGTGGGCAGGGGGAAGAGAAAACAGCACCATCAGAGAGGGCTTCATAGTGATACACATCAGAACATTCATAAAAAAAAGTTGTAAAAAGGCATTTGTGAACAGAAATGGTGTCATCTGAAATACCCCATGAAACCCACCCCCCTCCTTGATGTCTTTGCAGCTGTTGCTAAGCAGTCAGCAGCAGTTGCTATGTAGCTGTTGCTATGCACTGTGTAATGAGCACTACTGTGTGTGTAGTCCACTCGCTGATGTGATACATTCAGGAGATGGCGTGCTGTGTCTATGTCATTTAGTAGTATCCAACAGCAGTTCGTCTGGTATGTTTGTGATATATCACTGTATTGTTAACATGTTCAATATGGCAATGTATTGATTTCTTTCCTGTGTTAGTTGGATGCTGTAAACAGTGCTTCAAATATGTGTTAGTGTAAAAAAAGAGAGCAGGAATGCACAAAATACTGCAGACACACATACTGTAGACATACAGTGTTTGGTTACAAAGGGAATGGCTGGATCCCTTTAGGCAAAACCATTGTTGAATGAGTTATTGATTGACAGTGCTGAAATGAGTTCCCTGCCCTTGATTATCATCCATTTTTTATTCAACTGTTCCTAATTAAATAAATGGGTCCATGACCCAGTGACCTCATTTAAATGTACAAGCTGTGAAAAGCTCCAAAATAAGTTTGCTTCAGCCATCACTCAAGAGTACGACACGCTTTCTGAAAGTAAAACTGCACAGAAGAACCCGTGTATTTGTTTACCAGAAATGTGCAGCTGGCAGCTAATAGACTTGTTAAGCAGCCCACCTGTTGACAAGCTAAACACACAGCCCAGATTTAATGGAAATACCACTCAATTTATCTTTGTTATCCCTTCAGACTCAGACTGGGACAGCCGGATCAATGTCTGCGAAGAGAAGAGCAGACAACTGAGATCTGTGAGTCTACGACGTCGCCCTCATGTAAACTTTTGATTGCCGTGATAAATGCATTACTGTAATGCCTCAGTGCTGTCCACGCAGTGAAAGAACACGTCCATCACTGGAACACGCTGTCTTGCTTCGCAGCCACAGGACAGTGTGTGAAAGGGAGTAAATGTATTCGTAGAGAAAGCGGAGGGCTCTGCGCTGCACACACAACCAGCAGAAAGATGTTGCTGCATGCGAATGATGCAACCACAAGAGATGACGTATTAGAGGCTGTAGTGAGAGTTCACAGCTAATAGAGCAAATGCCACCTTGACAGTATGCCTGTGAGACGCACCATCAGCATTGTACTCATGACCAGTGGCAAGATAATTATCCTGCAAAATGTCAGACCTCTGAGGCTGGAAAAAAACTGCATCTGGCCCACCAAGGCTTCAATCAATCAAAAGCCAGAGAGAGACAGCTTGCAAGGCATGACTTAAAATTTTAAACCGCTTCATAAAAAGTAGTGGAAGGTATTTTTCTCGTCTCATTTCCCCCTTTTATGTACAACATTCATTTGTCATGGGTAATCCATATACAATTGTCCCATTGTTTATTAAAGAATGCATAGCTCCATCTATTGTTGCCGCTAATCTCATTGTTTCAATAATCCTAAATTGCTAGATGTTTAGACTATTTAATACATTTACTTTACAACTGAGCAACATTCTGCCGTATTCATGCTTAATTATATCATTATGCTTAAGTGGCAAATTCTTCTCTCTGTTTACAAGGCCAATGTCAATGATTCTTTTCAAATGAATGAACTACGCTTTTATGCCTGATTAAGAAAGAAGAATCCGAATTTGGAGCTCTAAGAAAAGACGAGGCGACCGCGGCAAGAGTGCGCCTGTGTGTGCCGCCTCATGCATGATGATTGGAGTTTCATTTTCTCGGCTCCGCTAAGAGCGTTGTCTGTATGCATCACTGCAGCGAAATGGACTCTTGATACAAAAGATGTTCATGGGAAGAGAGTTGGGGAGAGGGTTGAGGAGTACGCTTCTGAGCACAAGCACAGTCGTGTAGGCATCTACTCCAAAAGGATTTCACACTTGATTAAAACCTCTCCACAGCTTCCAGGAGGTTTATGCCACACCAAGCGCCCTTGTGTAAAAATTCTGTGTAGCTCTGAAAATCAGTGTGCAGGGGGGGAAAAAGGTACATTTACACAGGTTTTCTAAAACACTTCACATGCAACAATTGGGCGTGTTTTGTCCTTTGTGAATTAGAAATTGCAAGAAATGTGTGCATATGAAAGGGCTTAGTATGGATACATGCACAGAGAACTCACATTTAGCCAGACACAAATGCCGAAATGTCCCTTAATTTGTCCTTTAACTCATTCAGCCTCATAAAAGAAGGGATAAAAGACATAAAGGTTAACACAGACTGCCACATCCTCACTGACTGTCAGGTTGGTAATTGACTTTAGGTCGACTGTGTTTTTAGAAAATATAATTTGGACTTAATGTAATGAAATGCCAGCTAAAAGAAAACATGCAATGTAAAATGATGCCATGCACCGCTGACAGGAATTAAAGCACATTCTGAGCCATGCTCATCATCATCAAGGGCCAGAAAATCAGCAATGACAGCTAAATATGCCGCCTGGCTTGCCAAAATCTGCCATTTTCTTCCAACAGCGCCAAAGCACATATCGCACGTCATCAACAGAGAACATAGATGCTCTAATGCCAGCTATTTTAGTAGGCCATTACCTTGTCTGTTGGTGTTTCATCAAAATTGTATATGGTTTTATTTATAAAGTAGCTCTGACATATTGTCTGTTCTTAATAGACAATTTAACAAACGAGAGCTCCATATCCAAGTGCAACCTGTCGTGTTGAGGTAACTGTTGCTGCATGCTGTTATTAGTGTTCTATAGTGCATATAATTTCCAGTCACACACGTCAGCTCACAAGTATTTTTAACATGTAATGATAGTAATGAATTGGTTATCACAGCGTGATATGATAGGGTGTATCATTTGTGAAAGCACAAGTTTTTTACATTTGCTTGCACTGACCTTTCCATCGCACTCCAAATCTATCTACAAAAATTCAATACTGATAATTATACTTTTGTGTCTGCCTTTTGCTGTGGCTATTAGCCATCTGTAGCTGTAGTACCCACTTACAGTGTGGCGGAATACCGTCTGCTCTGCACATCAAAATACACCCCCACACTCAGCTGAAACGATCATTGTTTGAATATTTGGTGGACACGATGAAGCAAATGAGTCAACCATGGGGGTGAAAGGAGCAGCCAAAGGAGCGGTGGGAAAAATTGGTATTTTCTCACCCACTCAAGCCTGTTTTCTCCTGTACCTATACCTGAAATAAATCTGCTCACAGTCTGGAACAAACCCTTTAGAGTTTATAGTCTTGTATGTCATGGATGGGAAGCCAAGGTGGACAATGGAGGACAGATGGGCAAACCACAGCACTATTATGCCAGTGGCTGGAACAGGCTGACTGGATTTAGAGAGCTTGTGATTTGGTTTTGAAGAGCAATGACTCAATGACATTTCTTACTCTCTGCACAGCAAAATTCTTTTCCTCTAGACTTGGAGATAGATTGCACCTGTAGCTCCCTCCTTTAATATTGGGTCAGTCCCCATCTGCTTGCTTAAAGCAATATCATGAAAAAAAGAAACACAGTAATTTCCACCTTCTTCCACCTTCAGTACCACATCAACGACTCACAGTGAACCTTAGCAAAGCTTCTAAAAGCACCTCCACTGCAGTAGCATAACATGCACTCCACAGTGCAGTTACGAAGTGGGGGTACACACAGAGCTTAACCCCCCGGCTGACAGATACATGTGAGGGGTGGGTTTGCATGCTGCTTGCATCAGGGTGCCAGTGGGAGGTGTTGAGTGTCTGAGGCAGGCTTCCTCATCGTCTGATCCCCTGCCCACGGGCATGGGGGAAGCTGCCTCTTCCTGAGATTTCACACTGCTCCTCTCTGTTTGATTGCAAATGCTGCCTCTCCCCACCGGCTGCTTTCCAGCGTGTGCGCCACACCGCTATGATCGATGGCGAACAAATATGAGAGACCCACAGCTCATAGAGGGATAACGGGGGAAAAAACAGCTACTATTGTTTGGGAGCGCGTGAGTGATATTAATGGTGTATTTGTGGTCCCTGCAAACAGTTTATGTGGTAAATGACTAAAAAGTTCCAAGAAACAAAAGCAGAGAAGAAGAAATGTCCTACATCTGAGCAGACATTAGTGTCTGGTGCTGGTTATCAGTGTAATAACTGGGTGTGCATGTATTCTCTGGTTGTCATACTCCGTGAAGAAAAACAACAAGAAACCAGGGTTTTGTATTTCTTTAGCTACAACATGTCAAGTCTTGTTATTCAAGTGTTCAGAACAGTTTCTCACAGTAAGCAGAAGCTACCGAAAACAGTCCCTTTTTTTTCCCTCCAGAGGAGAGCATTTTTAAGAGAGGGAAACTTGCTACAAGCACACAAACATAGTGTTGACGTGCACATTTTTCCTTGCTCATTGTAATGGAATACAAAAGAACAACGGCAGAGCTTGTAACCCCAGACATGCACTTTCACATCTCACGAGCAAAATTAGAATGTGTAGGCTTGAAGGCTTTGGCGCCTTACCTCTACAGAAAGTGACATGTGAGATAAGGCTGCAGTTAACTGTTTAGTGACAATACTGTGGTGTTGTCGGGCGGAAAATGGGTGTGAATCCATTCTACAGCACGCTTTGTGTACAACAGCTCACGTACACATTATCACCTGCTTACTGTATGTGGACAGCATTGTTGGAAAAGTTTATTTCTTTTAAACCCTTGAACTCTGCCCTAGAAACAGTCTGCCAGTGCGTATGTTGGTATTTTTTCTTATTGTGATGTCATTTCTTGCAGTATTTTCAAATGCGCAATATCACTAAAATCTGTACAGCCTAAGCTAAAAGGTTATGCAAATCAATAACCATAAAAATTGATAAAAGTATTGAAATATGTCATAAATTTAAAAACTACAAAAATTGGATTTTTTTTGATTGAATTAGAAAAAACTTAACACACAACACATATTGATCCAAAAGATTTCTAAATGTAGAAAAGTGATTAAAACAACTACTTAGCTATGTACTATATACATTTTTTTAGTTTTTGAGAAATGCTTATTTTTATAAGCAGAGTGGAAAGCTGTTTTAGTATTTTCATCTGCAGTAGAAGTATTTCCCCACTGCCTACACTGGTATTTGTTGGTATCCCATATCTCTACAGTCTCTACAACTAAAAAGCTAAATGGCTATTTAAGACAATGAACCATAATTATTGATAAAAGTATTGAAATTATGTCATAAATTAAAGAATATACAACAGACATTACAATAGACTTGCTTCTCTGCCTCTCTGGCGCCGTTGCATTTTTAACTGTTTTTGGACCACTTGTGGCATAACGTGATGACATCATTGCATAAGGACAACATGATGGCACAAAAGACAGACGTCTACACTTTCTGCTGCAAGTCAAAATGAACACTCTAGCTAATTTAGTTTTTGGTGTAGATAAGTTTTTAACAGCATCATGTAAACCACGATCTCTTGCGGCCATGACAATGACAATACTGTGCCATTTCATTGTCTTTTGACCACTTGTAGCACTTGTAGACATAATCGCACACTGAAAACATTCATTCATCTTCTAACCGCTTCATCCTCTTGAGGGTCGCGGGGGGTTGGAGCCTATCCCAGCTGACATTGGGCGAGAGGCAGGGTACACCCTGGACAGGTCGCCAGACTATCGCAGGGCTGACACATAGAGACAGACAACCACTCACACTCACATTCACACCTACGGACAATTTAGAGTTACCAATTAACCTAGTCCCCAATCTGGATGTCTTTGGACTGTGGGAGGAAGCCGGAGTGCCCGGAGAGAACCCACGCTGACACGGGGAGAACATGCAGACTCCACACAGAAGGGCTCCCACACCCGGGATCGAACCGGCAACCCTCTTGCTGTGAGTGCTAACCACCACACCACCGTGCCGCCCACACTGAAAACATGATGGTGCGAAACACATTAGTATTAGCTATATGTTGCAAAAAGAATGAATGCTCTAGCTATTATTGTTTGTTTTTTTAATATTAAATTGATTTTAAACAGGCTTAGGGGCCTCCCTAGTGTAGTGGCTAGAGCACTCGTCTTCCATGCAGAAGGTCCATGTCCAAGGTTCATCAGCAAAGGCATGTGGTTGCACGAGGTTTCCACCGTCGAATCAAAATCTTTACTAGATTCCTTAAGGAGGCTTCAGGCTAAGAAATCTGAACAAAGTCCTCAGCGACAGTGCATCTCAAGCCCATTGTAGACGAGAGGTTCCAGACGTAAAAAAACAAAAAAACCCAAACAAACAAACAAAAAAAACAACGATTTTAAACAGGATCATGACAACATCAACCCCCCACGAACACCACTTTGAGGTCCGTTTTCAGAGGGTTAACTATTACAAAAACACATGAATGCATCACTTTACACAGCCATCAGGATACTTCTGTCTGTTTGGCCTCTAAATAAAAATGGTAAATCTTTTGTTTCTTCAGGGTTAATTAATTCTCCAGTCCACAGGAAGTCATACCAGGAGAAGAATTTGCACTGAAGTTTTAGGCACATGTCTCCTTTACAGATTCATCTGAGTTCTCGGATTCCTGAGCAGACGAGCGTCTTGCTGACAAAGGCTGATGAGTGGACATGTTGGCCAGAGGCACGTCAGGAAAAGCCGCTGTAGATGGTTCAGTGGGTGATGGTACACCTCCTGTCAGTTCTCTCACCATCCACCATTTTGTCTTACAGTTCCTTTATTTGAAGACTGCCTTTTATATCACTGCATTTGACAAAGCCTTAGCACCTGCTGACAGATCACGCTATGCACCGGCTCCTCCAATTGAGAAGTTTATATGCGGTGTGATATGTCAACCAATACTAAGGCTTTGTCAAACTGTGACACACACGAGGCATCTTCAGATAAAATAGATTCAAAACATTGGTGGGGGACGGGGGAAGGAAACAGTTCTAAATGATGATGTCGTTGCTTTTGTAAGTAATATAATGGTTTCTCTGTTGGTTGCACAGAGGTGTTTGTGAAAATGCTTGTGTGGAGAACAGCTTCATGCCTCTGCCCACAACAATATGTTTGGCTTGCTGGCCAATTACTGACTGGAAATTGCATTCTGAACCTTGACAACACAATATTGATCTGCGGCAGCTGCCAATGCAAAAAGAAAAAAACCAAAAAAAAAAACCAAATTATTTATCACAATTGTAGGAGATTCAGGTTCATGATTATCATATAAGTCCAGTTCCTAGTTTCATGAGTACTCTTCGATTGGCCTTGCAGAAACAAAACTGATATTGTTTGACATGTCAGTGAGTGGGACTGTAAGGTTACAACAAATAAATACACAGCACGTCTCCAGATAATATCCCCATTCATTTGCATTAAGACATTACGCAACCTCCAGTACAGTACATCTTGACTGAAGACCTACTGTTACTCAAGTTAACGTTGCCCTGAGAAGATGCCTACATGGTTTTGCCTAAATCTTTTATTAGTGCAGTCAGCTTGGATAATAAACAGCAGTACTCTATACGCTGTATTCAATCTCATATTCATGCAGAGAGGGCTTCAGGGGGAGTAGAATGTGCATGTCGAGTTTGAAAGGCATTAGTTCGACATCAGTGCCTAAATTTAGAAATTTGCATTTGTTCTTTAGGCCAATACAGGTATTTTATTAATGCTGCTCATTTAAATCTTTATTGCAGGCTGTGCCACAGTTGATGTGGGGATGCTGATTAGGATTAAAATACAGACACACTTTATACATGTGTTCAGTGTAATGTGATACAACTGAACATAATATACGTGGATAGTATTAATCATTAGGTGTATGAAAATGTAATAATCATTTGTAAGGTTACACTATGGCAGCATGTAAGATTGAATAATAAAGAAAATTACAGACATTTTAGCTGTCATAGGTTTATTGGGAAATTTATTTTTGGAAAAGCTCAAAGAAGTTTATGATCTAATCATATATTTATGTGATAAACTGCTTGCATGATTACATTTAGGCCCACTCTGCTCCTCCTCCTCCCCGTTTCTCTCACTCCTGAAACAGGAAGCCGCACATTTCCCATTCATTTTCTGTGCAATTTAATTAGAAAAGCTCAGAGAAATGTAGACTAAATCCCTGCAGTGTGGGGTTGTGACTGGACACTCAATAGGCTGATGATTTTTTTTTTTTTTTTTTTGACTTTTTTTGTGCCACGAGGTGTAACTCCATTACAAAGTCTGCACAGGTCAAAGAAGCTTACCCAAACTTTGTTAAAAAAAAATGTGAGGAATACATTTCCTGTCCAACAACTTGATTGACTCAATTTTGCTTAGTTCTGCTGTGAGTGGACGTCGACAAGCAGCTGGAGTCTGTTTCTGGTGCAGATCAGCTGCTGATTTTTTTTTTTTATTTATTTATTTTTTTTTAAATGCAGAACTTTATTTGGCTTAATAATCAGTGACAGTGCTGAGGTTGGAAGTGAAGGTGGAGCTCAGAAAAAAAAAAAACATCCTAAAATATGTCTTTGGTGAAGTTTATGACTGATTTAATGATTTAATGAAAACCATTGTCAGGATAATTAGACAGACTGTTTTATCGCCCAACCCCTCTCTGATTACTGTGTGACATTTACTTGAAGAGTCACTTGTCTATTCCTGTCTCACACGCAAACGTTCTTTCTCCTTCATGTCTGAATGTCTCTTTCTTGGTCCCTGCCTTTGAAGCTTTCTTCCTGCTTTAGGCTTTCACATTTGCACTCTAAGGCCCTTTCTACCACGGTGGCAGTGGTCCATGGCCTCTTACTAGCAGGTAGGAGATGTTTTATTTTGTGACAGCAGAAAAGGAAACATTCTGTCTTGCTGGTAAAACGTCTGTTGCATTTAAGCTGTTTATTTCCTTGAACTAAATTTTCCTAGAAACACTTAACTGTAATGGGCTTTGCTTCTCGGGTCGCAATATGTTACTGTTGTGCTTTTAGCTTTGTTTGCCGCCCACATACTAACCTGTCTCTAAGAGCCTCCATTTAACCCATTACAAATTCACTTTCTTGATTTCAGTAGAAAATGCTTCTTCTTTTATATGCAGACCAGGAGAGAGGTGAAAAATGTCCCAATATACGGTGGAGCCGATACTTTGACTGGATTCAACTGTTTCTCTGTTCAAATCAAACCACATAATGTGGGTGCAACTCATCTGCAAATTTCCTTTCAGCAATAAGAAAGTCAAAGTCTTCCTTATATGTGATCTACAGCTCTGATTATCAAAGGAGGAATTATTTTCCTCACAGGATTTTCCCCTGGAGTTAATTCCTGTGCACCACTTTCATGCTCACTATCTTTCACCCATTGATCTTATTGACATGTAAAAAGGGATGTCTTCCATGATCCATTTGTTGTTTTCCTTCCCCTTTCGATCAAGATGTTATCTCTCTGCTAATTCTGCCTTTGATTTCCACAGTCTGCAATGTGAGACATGGCTAACCAGGGAGAGCTAACATGAGCTGCTAAGAGAAAATAAAAATGAAGAAAAAAGAACTGAGTTTTTACTCAGTAGAGATATTTTTTCAATGCCTTGTGGGCTACATAGCCTTGCCTATGGCCATGGTTGTTCCAGGCCGACTTTTATCATTTGATCATACATCATATCCCCAAACCAGAAACCAAGTGGTCAGGCTCAGGTTTCTATCAGAGCACTATGTTGTCTGGATGCATTCCAGTTAAAATGCATGTATCAGCAGACGTGATGTAAAGAGATAACCGTATTATTTAAATCTGTGTTTATTATTACGGCAGTCACAGCAGGCACATCATTTTAATGGGAAGTATGGACAAACACCAACGTAATCTCACAAAATCCGATCTTTAAAATGTAAGCAGTCCATGCGGTGGCTAAATAACAACCCTGGAGAGGCAAAGCTTTATTTGACTATTTACTATAGATAGTGGGTTGCTGCATGACTGACAATTCTCTGAGAAAGTCAAAATACTAACGCAGTCAGATGGAAAACTCCGTTCCCACAATGAACAATTCAACTATGTCTTTGGAGCAGGACCATTCAAATTTATAACATGATGAAATGTGAAAATTGCCTTTTGTGTTGCAGAAGCAAAAGGAAAAGAACAGCAGCAATGTCCCAATGCTGCTCTGCTCGTCTGTACCCTCTGCTGCCGATAGCTGTTTTGACAAGGCTTTGATTGATGCAAGGGGGGGGGGAAATCACATGGAATTATGATTGAATATATAATCATTAAAGGAAACTAGAAATGTCTGCCTTTAAATATGGACTTAAAGAGAAGCCCAAAACACAGAAGGCAGCAGGGGGTCATCATATCGGCTTTAAAAGCCAGCGTGATTCCACCCTCCAGTGTTGTTCCTCACTGATCCATTGCCTTCAGCTGCTTGTGTTTGATTGACTTTTACAAGCTTCGGCATGGTGAAGATGGGTCAATGATCATGTCCTTTGATGTTCTTGAACCCCTACAACAAAAACAATAATCTATCACAGTAACACAGTTGGCCTAATATTTGCTCAGATATGGGAGTAAATGTGGCAGAGAGACAGGAACACTTGGGCATATCTGCGAGGCTGAATTTTTGGTTAATTGAATGAAGACCACACCTGCACTTTAGTGCTGTCTTGTGTATTAAAGGGGCATTAAAGCAGCAATATAAATGTTTTACCACATTAAAATAACATAAATGGACAGGACATTCACTACATTATGAGACAATAAAATGAAAATTTAATGAACCGATGGGTAAATTGGGTCATGTACACAGTGCAGTAGTCTGGGTGTGTCTGTGACCCTGGATGTTCAATATCTCCATGTTTGGCTGCAATGTGGAGACTTTTCAAAGATTTTTTTAATAACACTGGACACATCCACTATGCCTTTGTGTCATATGAATGTTACTTGTGGTGAGCCAGATTGGGGCTATCAAGTGCAAGTGAGCCACAGTAATAACAACAATAAAGCGGAAAAGGAAGGGAAGGAGAAAAAAAGACATACAGCAAATGCACAACAAGAGTAAACATCGCTGTCGCTTTTTTTTATTAAAGTGGCTGAACTCGCCATCTGTTTTTCAGTGCCTGTGGTAGCTGCGTGTTTGATGGGTACCTCGTCTCCAGGCTAGATACAGTTTCAAAGTAGACAGCTCATCAAGATGAGTGACAAGTGTTGGGACCTTGCAACATGGCCATCTGAGAGGTTAGCCAAAGGGAAAGAGAACAAAATTGTATAATTGCTTAAAATAAAACAGACCTTTGGAGGTGACCAAGGAATTGCAGGAAGATCTACATGTCTCGGTTGTTTGGATCTAACCAAAATCTGTCAGAATTTTACAGTGAAGTCAAGTGTGCTTCTGGGAATGATGAAAACAGGATACATCATCATGCAAAACTCTGTCAGAATGACTCTACTATGGGCTTGAGAACAAGGGCTCTTTAGGGATAGCACAACACAGAAAGTGAGTTTTAAAGTGAGTTTTGAAAGCCGGAACATCTATTAAAAACATTCGAATGGTTTTGTGTGATGGGCAGAGTTGGGAGTAACAAAGTAACATGTTAATGCAATTCCACTACTTTTGGCAGTTATGTAACTAATTTTGTTTTACAATTAAATAACAAAATTACAACTAGTGAGATTTAAATGCGCTCATAACTCATTACATTTGTCTTTTGTTACAGCAGATAAACACCGGGTTTGCCTTCCAGGTTATCATCTAACAACACCCGACCTTATGGTCACACAATACATGGCGTAAATCAATCAATTAGCAGTCACTGCACACAGTGGTTGACAGTTCAAACTATTTCAGCTCGCTGTCCTGTAAATATGGACATTATTTTTCTCTTCTCGACATCAAGGACAAAAATATACTGGTGAGTTTTAGTCTATGTGCAGATATGAGAACTTTATCCACATCAAAGAGTAGTAATTTTAATTTTATAAAATACTGAGCAAAACAACACCCTTCTACAAAGCTAATCCAAGCTGATTTTCATCACAGTGTCATGTTTGAGAGCAGTTAGCAGGGGAAGGACCCAAACACAGATAAAACAGATGAGGAGGCGGCAGAATGAGTTCAAAGATTTAACAGAGTACAACAGGGAGTCCATAAACAGGCAGGAAGCAAAAGTACATCCAAAAATCTCCAAGAACACAAAAACACTTGAAGATAGTGAACGATGGGCTGAAAGCTGGACTCATGGAACAAAAGCAGGTGACATGACAGTGAAACAGGATAAACACACACACACACTATACACAAGGGAAGGAGGTTGTGAACGGAGGACAGGTCACAGCAAGGCTAATGAAGGACAGGTGAAACTAATCAGGGCGTGGCAGACAGGCACACAAAGGCAGGAAATGAAGTTGAAAACAACAAAAGGAGTGAGTAAAAAAAAAAGAAACAGGAAACAAACACTAGAGCCATGGCACATAGTGATAATAGATACAAGCATAGATAGGAGGCTGAACATGACACAGCATTACATGCATGCATTACACAGGATAATCACAGCACTGTAAGACCGTCTCTGGAGTTCTTCTCCTCCTGCCAAACCAACGCCTTCTCATCCCTACTCGTCAAATATCTGTCAGTGGACCTAAACATCAAAATATGATGCTCTCGACACGGAAATGGCACGATTCATTTAACTCGTTAATGACCATTAGTTAACTTTAGCTGTGTGATGCTAACAGTTACCAGTGTCACCGTGTGTGTGTAAACTCTCCAAACTGACGGTCAGTGTTTATATTGTGGTGGTTGTCACAAATAAATCATTTAAGTAAAATGTCTGACTACCAAAAAACCAAATACCAACCAAACAAATGAACAAATATCTGAACAGTTGAAAATTTGGGAAGATGTATGTTTCCTACTTTCCAGCCTTAAAAAGTTGGCAGTTGTCTTGTTCCACGCTGTGCCACAACAATACTAAAATAATACAGTAGCTATGTGTGCATTAATAAGGGATTGATGCAGATATTTAAAAGAATTGCAAATGTTATTTTCCCTAATGAGTATTACTTTAATATGTAATAATAGGCTCAATTACTTTTAAGAAAAGTAACTAGTAACCTGCACAACACTAGTAATAAGGCAGTGAAATGTTAGGTCTGTCATAATAAATGTGTTACACTGTAACATTCTTGGCTACAAGGTTGAGCAAGACAAATCTAAGTAATTTCTATTTAGCTTGAGGCATGTAGAATATTGACGGCATGATATACCATGTTAACACAAAACTGCAAATTAAGAATTGATCCTTTCACCAGGAGGATATTTCCATTTGTGGAAAAAAAACCGTACTGCCATTTAGGGTAGAGGGGATTTTTTTCTGTTTCACTGGATGCCGTCCTCATTGGGTTTGTAAGGGCCTTGAACGGCAGTGAAGTTTGAGATATCCTCAACTGACTGTGAGAAAGCCTTAAAGCAAGAGCGGCTCCATTCCTCTGTAACTCACTGGAAATAAGGAAATGCATGTCAGACCCATACAGTACAATTCCAGTCCCTCAAGTGCCATCCATCATTGAAGGGCAGAACACTAGTTAGAGGGAGGTTCAGTGGCTCTCGGTCCCCATCACACTATGATGGAGAGATGACCCCCAGGGCCTTTCTCTGATGCCGGCTTGAGCTGCCCGACCAACTGAGGTTGAAGTGGATCTGGCCCCTAGCCAACATCCCCTCCCCAATGCACAGTGCTCTACCTGCTCTACGAATCACATCTGGGGTGAGACTGGGTAAGACCCACTGAGAGCAACAGAGCTCTACCACCACTTTCTATTTCTGCCTCTATAATTATCCTTAAAGTTTCAACTCCGGGTCCCATGGACCTGCCAGTGGACACTCAGCTAAAAGGAGCGTCTCTTATAGCTACCAGCTACACCAGTCTAATTAAGAAATTTTTCTCCATGTGTCTTTATAAACTTGTACTTTCAAGCCCGCATTTGCACACACATTACCACCTCCAAACCTGCTGCTTCAGCATGCTGTTGCCCAGACTCACTGGCGTGGCAAGAGCAGGCAGCGTGCTATCCAATTTTTGCCTAAGTACAGAGAGCCATCCACTTTTGTTAGAGTAATACATGAGCACATCTAAAGCTTAGGGATACTGGCTTAGGCATACTGGCTCACTCATTCATTTTACAAGCTTAGTGCTAAAACCGGACATTTTCAGTGGCAGCATGGTGTTAAAAGCACTATTTATGGAACCTAATGTGTGCTTATATGTGTGTACTTTTCTTTCTGCGCATAATTCAGAACACTCATCTGGTTTTCATCCATATTACTGTATATACATGTGGATAAGAGCTGGGTAGCTTGTGTGGATCTCAATTAAAATGAGGGGAACTGGGAATCTGTCCCTAGAAAATGTTCCAGAAATCTTCTACAAAATCACTAATGATTTTGTGCTTTCTTCTTTTTATTATTCAAACATTTTTTTTCTCAGTTCTTCGGTACTTTCTCCCATTTTTCCTACAATATAACCAATACCCAAATACAAAAAAGCTGAAAAGAATTATATACCACAACACAAAAACCACTTACAACACATTTTCAAACTGTAAGAACTACAGTGCAAATAAGTTTCACGTTCTGACAAAAACATGCTATTATCACAAATTCTTCCAGTCAGCTGAACACAATGATGAAACTACAGAGAAATCACTTTTATGTGTAAAAGAAGGTAATATGAAATTGAATGCAAGGGGGTAGATTTATTGGAATAATGGGACCTCTATTCTGGTTCTAGATTTCACATGTGGCTGCAATCTCTGCCTAACAATAATATGTCAGTTCACTCTAAAAGATACAAAGCTAATGACACACTTTGATACAGTTAATGGTCTGAGCTGTGAAACCATGTCCTTCCTCTCACATAGCCCTGTTCAAAGGTCCCGCCTGTCCACAGTCATTTGACAAACACTGTAATGTGTGCGGCCAAAGTTTGGGGTGAGTGTGTAGGTCTCATTGTTAGTGATCACGCAAGCGAAAGAACATTTTCAGATTCAAATTGGGCGAAGGGAAATCTAGACACATTCAAAACTGTGACGTGTTGACACATCATCAGTTCCATTTTGGATTCAGCTTCATTCTCCCATAAAGTCATTTGTAAAAGGGCTATAGTTAACCATTGTCAGTGGTGTCAAAGCCTAATCCAGGTTACAGAGTTTAATTCTGCTCCAGTTCGGCTCTTCCAGTGACCTATTTGCACCAAAATGAAATAACAAACAATTGGGGGGTAACAAACAGCAGCAGCTGATGTGAGCAGAGCATAATGCGCGTGCTAGAATGAGCTCGGGATTATGAGCGTATTACTCATGACAACTTGCCTCAGGGGACCACTTGTAAGGACTTTTTTCCCCCCGACTGAAGCTTCCACAAAACTGCCAGTCCCATGACCTGTCCCTGCTCCGGTGGTGGCGGTTCCAGTGGTGGCTGGCATAGGCCACTGTGCTGGTTCAGGCTGGCATAGTCTTCTCCGCTCAATAGTACTAACAGGCAGGGACTCTAACAAGGCACAATGACATCTGTCTGAGAAAACCCACACCCCTGCATCAGCACGCTATACTGGCACCCGGGCAGGGGCCCAAGCTGGCACTCATGGGACAAACAAGCCCCATCAGGCAGACGATCTGCCTCTGTCTGCACAGCATCTTTCTCCACATCTTTATTTGTTTAAATGTTCCTTGTGCTTTATACACAAACAAGCCACCAACCAGATATTCAAAGGGAACTTGTGATCTTAAAGATGTGATGGCTGAAACTGTGGTACCCTGTATGATACTGATATGGCAAGCATTGAAAGCAGAGGAAAATCCCTGACAGGAGTTCAAAAAGAACAAATATACGACGCTACATGCATCATCAGAGAGATCTAAGGCAGGAAAAATCAGACAGCATTACTAAAGAACCTCATTATCATGCAAATGCCATTTATTCCATTTTATCTCACCCTTCTCAATAGCCCATATGGCAGAGAGTCCGCACAGAGGAAGACACAGGGAGACCTCACGCTGGGCAACCGGCCACATCAAAATTCCTCCATCTGTGGTCAATTGAGTTTGTGTGTGTGTGTGTGTGTGTGTGTGTCTGTGTGTGTGTGTGTGTGTGTGTGTGTGTGGTGTGTGCATGCACTGGTACCAGTCTTCAATCCACCTGTGTCCTATTGATGGTAGCCCTCATATCACAGCCAAGATGCCTAACCACTGATCCCCAGAAGAGTGATTATTGTCTAGGTTGGACTGGACACGATGGGACTGCCGGTCAAACTTGTGTCCGAAGAAGAGAGAAGAGGCATAACACAGGTCCCCGTAGGACTCATGCCCAGGGCTCATGGGCAACAGGTTAATAGGATGATTTCAGTGATGTGTTGTGAATCCTGGTGTACTAGGGCTTAAAATATGCACAATTTATTGGGTTAATGTAGACTAACTGTAATTATTTTTTAAAAATCTGTCAGTTTTCTATATTTCTATTAAAACATAGTTGATGGAATAAATTAACTAATGAAACAAAATCATACTAAGTTAATTCAAGGGTTAAAGATGTCAACAGTGTCAGCTAAATTACTGTAATGAAATACTGAGTAACTTATTTTATACATTTCAGAGTTTTTGATATTTGGGATTTGTAATACATGTAATGAGAATGGCATAACCATTAAAATGATGCATTCTCCCTGTGAACCAATCAGTAATAAATACTGTGAATCACTTTGATTATACCACTAATCAAAATCTGATCAGCAGCAGCTGAGATAGATGGATGGACAGATGTGAAAGACAGAGACCAGTCCTCGGTCTTCCTCTGACTTCAATGTGGATGACAAATCATGCATCTCGACAGCAACCAGACACACAAGATAAGCAGTTTTCATGCTGTCTGAAGCAATCAATTTAATTTAATTTAACAGCACTGTAATCAAAGTGATTTAGAGATTCAGGGTGTGATGCAACACCCTCCAATGCAAACAAATACACGCATGCATGCAGGTGCACACACATGCACGCACGCCATGTGTAACCGATGGATAAACATTTCTGATGAGATTAACAAATAGTTGAGCAATGTGCACGCCACACGTGTGAACATAAGAGTGGAAAATACACATGGGGAAACTGAAATGGAGTGCACTCTAACACAGCCTGGAGACAAGAATTAGAAAAAAAATCATAGGAGAGGGGAGCAGCTGCTCAGGCATACGAAAAAAGGAACCCAAGAAATTAACTGCTGCAGATCAGGCAGCATAAATGTCATATATCAGGAATTTTATTACTGTAGTTTGAATCCACTCTTAATTTGAAAGCCAAGAACCAGAAGAGAATATGGTGATGTCTACTTTAGTGAACCAGACACTGTTACAGACCACACACTCTCCTTCATCTCAGCCACCAAGTTCAGTAAACCAAGGTCATGTTACTTTAGTCTGCAAAAATCTTAAAAAGGCAGCAAAAATAGATCAGCAACCAAGCTGCAACGTCTAGGGCTGAAAAATGAAGCCAATGAGATGTGCCAAAAACTGCAGTTCCTCTAATGGCCACTTGAGTCCGGCTCCAAGAACGAGTCAATCCCCACAGACCCCCATGTTAACTTTACAGCACAAATAAATTTTAACAGCCTGGTACAAAAAACAGTTTAGGTCTCTATAGCTAACTTTCCCATTCATGACAACTACATGGGGGATGGATTTTCGTATAACTTACTCATTTAAATGTTATTAAGGCTTAAAGTTACACAAAATTAAGGGCATGGTCGCTTTAAGTGACAGGTGGGTGCCATTCCTTGACAAGTTGCTACCTCCCCAACAATGTTGGTTAAGTAATTGTTACCATGGTGAAATGCCAGATTCACAGAGTATCGGCATAGCTGTAGAAGTCGCTGTATCAATGTGTAAAAAAAGTACCTTCTTTGGTTGTCCTGAAAAACCCTCTAATTAATCAGAATTTTCCATTTAGTTATGTTGTGTTTTGTTTTAATGGTTTTAAACCTGTTTTTTGGCTAGCAACAGCACTATCATAGTTAACCATAGCTGTAAATCCACCCTGCTAACCATACTAGCAGCTAGCGTTTGGGGTTAGCTCCACCCTATCATCAAAATATTTGTAAATCTTGCTCCAAAATGGCGACAACCGATATGCTGAAGTCGAGGCTTCAAAACAAGATTCCCTATACCAGTGGGTGACGTCACGGTGGCTAGGTCCATTATTTCATACAATCTATGTCAACAACATAAAATTTATCAGCTAATATAAATAAACTTATAACAATAATTTATCATTTGCTAAGAACTGAACTCTGGCATTAATATCCCGTATATTAATATATCTTCAATTAAGAAATTCCTTGGACTGGGATGCAATCACAGTGGAATGCCCTCCAAGCTCAGGCTTATTCCAGTCACACACAGTAAAGGTCTGACTGACACCATAATTTCTAAAGTGGATCTAAAAAACATCATGAACTACATCATTCTCCACTGTAGGCCGCTGACACTCTCTCACAATGTAGATTCACCACTGTCAGAGTTCAACTTGTATAACAAAACACACATCCGTGTCGATATTTCCGGGGCCCAGTGATGCAAAGGCTGACAGTCTGGGGTTCATATATTGCGTTTTATCCAACTTAAATGGAGTGACACATCATGCTCACCTCCCCATTTTTTGCCTGTCAGTCATCTCTACCGCAATGAATAAAGCTCTGCACCAGTACAACCTGTCACTCTGTCACTCAGATGCTTTAAAAAAGATTTTCACGTCACTATTCAGGTGGAGCTGGGGAGGAATTCCTCTGTCTCCTTTGATTTTTCTGTCTAATCCTTCATTTTATGTGGGCTCTTTGTTATCTCCCTGAAGTGGGAATCACATTTTAATTAGGTCTATCCTTGGTTAGCAGTTCATCCTTGCATCTCCCTGTCCTATGTGCTCATCCTATGGGCTTTGCTTCCTTGTCAGAGACTCTTAGTCCCCGCTCCCTGTCACAATCTAACATCTCCCCCATCTTGTGCCATCTTTTCATTCTTTAACTGCTCCATCTCCACTCACAATCTTGCTCTCCTGCTGCTGACAACAAAGAGCGCCCTGTCTGACAAAACCTGTTTGTTGCAGATGGGAGAAATGCAATAATCAGCTACAACAATAGAAAAAAAGAAAAAGAAAATGCATATATTACACATCCTAAGTGCAAAGAGCGAACAGAAATAGTCAACTGTTGGCCCGTGGGCTGTAAACAGCCTGCCTGTATATAGGCTGACTAAATCTATCTATTAAACGGGATGTTAAGCAATCTCTGACCTCTGTAGAGCCAGAGGGAACTGCAGTATTGGCAGGACTTATCCTCTCCTACAATACCTCTCCTTGAATAATGGTGTCATTAATTGACATAAATAAATAAACAATCAACATTTGCAATGCAGATGAATAAGCTAGCTAATGAGATCCAACACAATTGTCTAGTAAAGAGTCAATGCAAGCTACTATACTAATAATAGAACTGTGTTATCTGCTGCTTTGGTGTGACGGTGACACATTTTAGCCTTTGATCCTGCAACGTTTTGCAACTGAAAGCGTCTGAGATTGAAATAGTTTCTTTTCCTCACTTAAAAAAAAAAAAAAAAAAGAAAAGAAACAACAGAAATCACTCTGCACTCAGTATGTGCAGCCCCACTGACAGAAGGTACATCTGTGTCTTTTCACTGACACTGTGACAAAGTGTCTGTCAATGCTCATCAACAACTCTATCAAGTCCTTGCTGATGCGTGCCCCATTTTGTACGGGGCAATAAACGCTTCCATATGCCTAAAAAGCAAAGCCACACATGCTCTTGAGATAAAACCATATATTAATGCAACACTCTAATGATATACAAATATAAGTAGAGGGGTGAGACGTTCTTGGTGAACAGACTATCACCATGTAAAAATGTCTAATCCTGAGAGCGGTGCAATGCAAAATACTATAATGACTGGAAATGCACCATGGGAATCACTTATCATAGTGTGTTACAAGACAGGTAATGGATTATGTTTGGCATCTTAAGGCGGCAAAATTATTATTATGATACACAGTCCACAGAATAGCAGTTACAGCTTTGGCTATATTTTCTTTTAATATGGACCGATGCTGAGACCATCACTGTTCAGCCTGTGGATTGATGAGTGTGTCTACAAATTATTGCTCCTGCACACCTAAGCTGCAGTGTAACTCTGGTCCAGCTAGCGGCAAGGAAATGCTTAGAGTAAACACAGTGTTTTCTGCACAGATGTCATGGTTCAGATTTATTTAGAGGGCGAATGCTCCATTAGTTGGGCTTTTTAATTAGCACACTTGTGAGAGAGGGTCATTAAGGATGTCTGACAGAGGACCTGCTGATGAGGAGGATGGAGACACTGCTAACTCCAGCCCTGATCCCACGCACACACATATGGGCACACACCCACTCCTGCACGAGCACAGATCTGCTTAAAAACCAATAACATTTCACACAGTCATCGACAAACACAGCGAGTCAACGTCATGGGTGCCACAACATTTCCACTCCAAAACGGCCACAGAGCACAAACAAATCTCCCACAAATGTCTCCATCGCCAAACAACACCGCACACACAAAAAGAGCCCATTAGAGTCATTTACATTTAAATACATATTCATAGAGAACACAACAGAATGGAGGGGGGATTGTCAGCGTACCGTTTTCAGGGTGCTCGGTCTCTCCAATGCTGCCATCTGGAGTGGTTCTCTCATAGTGGTCCTCAGGCAGGGTCAGGGGTCCAATGCGAGGACCAGACGATGACTTGCTGCTGGGAGTCTCCGATTCCTCCAAGCCGCTGTCATAGTAGCTGTGCTGAGAGGCGTCCTGCAGGTCCTGCACGGGGTTGGTGGTGGAGAAGGTCACTCGCCGATGGGGATGCTGAAAAACAGAGAGACAACAAATAAATATCCTCAAAACAAGGAAACTATTTTTCAGGCTACACTTTTCATTTTGTTTGATGGTTCCAAGGAGACATCCACGAAGTTGTATGGTAACAGTTACAGCTCAAAACTCAACGTTTTAAGGCTACCATCTAAAATGTGCTGGCCTTATAAAGTTCACTCTTCAAAAGTCAGAAACTAGTATTAAATATTAAACACTCTTAAATATTAAACAGTCTTTTGCACTGTTATTATTCCGCAGATTATATAAGGTAGAAATATATGAAAAGAGTGAAGTTACAGACTTCAATAATGAGAGTGTGCAAATTAGCAGCAGCGGAAATTGAACAAATTGAGACAGAAAATACAAACACTATTAAACATCCCATACTACACCACAATATTTAAATACCTAAATATGGGGCATGTGATTAAATATGCCATATGATACTATCCTGTATATGTAAAGAATGATTAAAATCTATGTGCATGCTTTAAATAATGAATGAGAGGATGCACTGCTCAAGAACCTGTGCTTCAATTAATGTGTGTCTACACTACCAAATATATTTTTTAAAGCTGTAGTTGGTAACTTTTATAAAAATTAACTTTTGTCATATTTGCTGAAACTGTCACCATATCCTGACAGTAGCACATGACACGGATAATCTGTAAAAAAAAATAAAATAAAAAGTGTAGTGCGCCTAATGGCATTTGCAAGAATCCACCGCAACTGAATGAAAACAACCAATCAGAGCTGAGGAGTCTCTAACACAGCTGTCAATCATGTCATATCACTGCTTGTGAACTGCAGTCAAATTGTCAAACTAGTAGTGCTGATTAAATACTAATCAAGATTCTGTTACTGCATTACCTATTTCTCATCTCCAGTGTATTCAGAGACATATTTTGAGTGTACTGTTTAGCCGTAATATGAGAAAGGCTGTGATCCAGCCACCATGTTGAAAACAATCAAGCCAAAATGAATCACCGCCCACCGGCCAGAGCAAGCTTCCTCATTTTACAAGTTATTTTTAACTGTAAAATGAGAAATTTAAAAAAGCATGTTTCTAAAAACATGTGAGGAGAGGAGCAGGCAATTCAGTCTCAGAAGTTTGATTCATATTTGATCAGCGCACTGGTTGATATGATTGACAGCTGCGTTGAGAGACTTCTCTGCTCTGATTACTTGTTTTCAGAGGAACATGATTTTTTTTTTTCACAGATTATCGATCTCATGTACTACTGTGTGGATATATTAACAGTTTCAGCAAACATGACAGAAATTTATTTTCATAAATGTTACCGACGGTATCTTTAAGGATCCTGCCTTGTTGACAGTGCAGATGCATAAAAAACTCTGTATCCCTCATCTAAGAAAATGAAACAGCAGGTATAGATCCAAGGTACAGAATGTTCAGAACTGTGCATTTCTATTCATTGTTGTCCATCTTTTCAAGAGCTCCAGATGGAGGTGGCATACAGTATGTACCGGAAAAATAACAATGTACAAGTTCCATATGTATAATGTCACTTTAACAATCATACTCAGAACATTTACTTGGATACTTGTAGACTCTGTATTGAGACATATATATATATATATATATATATATATGTATATACTGCAGTATGTACTGGATGTTAAAGTAAACATTATAAAACAGGGTTATAGGGTGTAACAGAGGTTGAGAAAAAGTATTATTATTGCTGTTATCATTATTAGTCAGACAAAAGTCACATTTTCTAAATCTTCCACTGCCAAATTAATTCTGATGACAATGATTGGTACACTAATCAGTAGCCCCAGTGAGCTACTTCCTATCTCCATATTTTAATATTTTCCTTTTCCCTGGCTTTTGATGTTTAAGCGAGTGGAAAGCTAGACAATATTTCTGCAGTTTAACTAAAAAAGGAACCCCAAGAAGATCTAAATAAGGCTAACACAAAGAACTAAACAGAGCTTTGAAAATACAGTTTGTGACAGTCACTACTTTGCCAGCATTCGAATAGGCTATATCATTAGATCTGCTTTCACTGTTAGATACTGATGAGATTTGATGAAAGAGTAAACGAATGAATGAATGAAAATACTGATGCAATCCTGAATTTGATAGCTTGAAGAGGAGCAGGGCGGTATATAATAAATCATTCAACATCACACCCTTTATCAAATTCAATGGCTTGTAAATACAGTTAGGAGACCATTAAATTTCCTCTTCCAAAGATCAGTTTACTAATGGCTACTTACCACCGATCCACAACAGAAAGATAACTCCTTACGGCGCACACGCAATCACACTTCTTCTCCCCCCACCCACCCCCACACATGAACGCCTCTCGTAAAAGTCAGGAAAGCACTGATACAGCAGAACAGGCCTTCCGCTGCCGCACGAGTCAGCCCAGATCAATACCACGGCTCTGTGCTTTCTACCATTCAACCACTTTTCTGGCAAACAAATCCATGCTAGAAATCATTCGAACCATCAGCCTTTTAGTATATACACACCAGATATTGAGAAATGCTTTTAGAGCTTAGGTAAGTGCTATCAGCACTGTGTTCTTAATACCGTTAGCAGCCTTCAAAAATGTTTCCAGAAACCTGTTCATCTCCTCATCATCTCAACCAGTCACACTTTCCTCACTTCACAGATGCATCTCTTGGTCTTTGATCTTAATAATGATTATTTGAGATCTGGGGTGCATCATATTTTTTCTCTCCCAGCAGTGCTACTACATCCCTGCATCAATAAATCATACGGACGATGCACTAAGAAAGCTGTCTTGGAATAGTCTGTTATCTGTAACATTTAATGTAAATGTTCTAACAAATATGGAAGATTCTTGAAACACAACAACCCAGCAGCTCTTTGTGTCTTTGTTTGTGATTTTACATGCTTGGTGCACAAATGAGAAAAAGAGGGCAATGAGTTATTTTGGGGGATAAAAATATGACATTTGTTTTCTTTCTATTAAACATGCTCTTTAGCTGGTGCATCTATACACAGTGAGTTAGAAAGAATGCACTGTTGTATCATTATTCACAGAATGTCAATTACATTAATTGATCTAATTTAAATTCTGATAAAACAGCACATGGAAGAAGTCAGCCTTCAGGAAATCTTTTCATTTCAACCCAAACAATGATCTTTTCCCCAACCTAACCAAGAAAAGGCTTTCTGGCAGAAAGTCCTGAGGGTAAACTTCTCCCAGTTGTGATAATAAAACAGTATGGAGTAGGAAAATAGACTATACTTAACAGGAAGTCTCAATAGGGAACTCCTCTGCCGCACCATACAAGTTATTTAACTATTGTTTCTGTGATACTTCAATAAATTTACTATTGATTCATGTGGCTGGACCAGACATGATAACTTTCAATGGTGCATTTTTAAAATATGACTGAAGGTCGCTGAGTCTTCAGGACTATTTAAATGTGAGGGGGCATTTAGTTGTTTAAATATGGATTCTTGCTTAAACTCCTCCTTGAGGCATCACTCCAGAGAGTCAGCATGTTTCCTGGGTATGATAACTAGCTAAGGCTGCAGAGATGGGAAATAGATTCTCCTTTTAGTCAGAGCACAAATCCTTTGCCAGGCCTTGGGGGCTGCGGGGATGCGGCAAGACGGAAGGATGGAAGGGGAGGCTGAGCAGGAGTGGGGAGTTGGTCAGGCAGACACGGCCGGCGCTTTGGCTGGAGGGGACAAGCAGAAGGATTAGATTCTGGGAGACTGGAGGCGGGAGAGGGGGATTGTTTGGGCATTGTGGTAGGAGTAAGAAGCTATGAGGCTGAGAATGGAAGAGGGGACATTTACGATGACATCTGAATTCATAACCCCCGATTTAGATTGGGCTAAAATGGCCTCATTTATACGCCTAATATTACAATCCCAACGCAGATGGAAAGATACAGCGGGATTCTGTCTTTACAAGGGGACCAAGAAACATTTTAAAGAAGCAATAAACAGCAATCATCCACTCCCTACCTAGAGCTCCTGTAGCCCTTTGGAGACACTTTTTTTTCCTGTCAGACTGCCAGAAATATTTTATACAACCTACTGCCTCAGAATAATCTCAAGCCACACATGGATACAGCCGAATATTTCCACTGATGCAGTTATATGCCAAAAAGCCACAAAAAGGATGAAGCAAATATGTCCTTAATTTCTACAGCTCATTACTGTATGCATGATATGACAAGGTATTTCACAGTCAAGTGCAAAATTAAAAGTGATTATGCACACTGTTTGTTAGACTCATTTGTCAACTTCTCTTTGATACTATGGCACATCAGCTGTCTTTCACTACATAAAAATAGGAAAAAGAAAATGAGAATGGCAATATGCCATATGTCGGCCTATTAGCTTCACGCTATTCAGTGCCATAGATCTCCCCATCACCTTAGAGCTGAAACTGTGTTGCTTTACTGTCTTAAACATATTGGACATAATAACATAACATAATGGAGTGGTATTTTAAAAAACACAGGTCAGTACCCGAGCTAAAGTCAACTTTGAATGACAACTGGTACTGTATGAATCATACTTGCGAGTGTTTTGCACACCATCAGCTTGATACAAGTTAGACTTAGAGACTAGAAAAAAAACATTTTTCTAAAAAAGTTTTGGAAAACATGGAAAGTTACACTCTACACCACAGATACTCAACTGCCTACTTTTCCAAAATGACAGGAGACCAGGGGCCAGTTAATAAACAAACATTAATAATACTAATCAGTATATATAAGAAATGATATACTTGATCAGTATATATGATAAATGAATTGACATGAGGCAAGTCTAGTTGCAGCGGTCTGGCACAGGCCAGGTATATGCAGGGTGATTCTATGATTTTAGTACATCTGGGGCTAAGCCCACACCTCTGTTGGGGTCCTTGGTTCCTCCCCTGGTACTTTTTTTTGGATAAACAGGCCCTATTTTAACTTTTTTTTTTTTTGCACTCTGGCACTTTATTTAAATTCAAATTACAAAAGAAAATTCCCAGTGTGAATCAATTTATTTTCATTGTGCATTAGAAAATAGTAGGCGGGCCACCCACCTGCCCGCAGGCCAGATCTGGGGCTGCAAATTGAGTATCACTGATCTACAAAAAAAAGGCAATGTGTTGATTGTGATTGATGTTTCCTTTTTTATGTGGACGATGCAACATTTAATGGCTTGGATATTGCCATGCAACTAGGGGGGAGCCTTTTACAGATGACAAAATGTCGGATTAAAAGGCCTTGTCACAGAAAATAAACACTCTTTAGGCACTGTCAGGCACAGCAAGGAGAAAAGGTAAAAGCCTTTTGATGTACTTGTATTTGCGGCTGTTATGTAAGCTGAGGGTACTCAGTGTTAATTAACACAACTATTGATGTAATATAAAAATGTCTTTACCAAAAGACATTTGACTTTATAAGCAGTGGACCTTCTCGTCCTCAAATTGATTTGCACAAGCCCACATAAAGTATGTTAAAAATATCGAATGGGTTGAATTATAAAGACCACACTTCAGTTACTGGTGCATTTTACAACCTCTGAGTTGCCTCAGATGATGACTACATATCGGATATTAAAACAATGGGATGCCACAACACAGTATGACATATCTTAGCTTTAAACAACAACTGCTTATTGTTAAACTGATAAGGAGTGACAGTGTCTGCAGCAGATAATGGTAAGTGATGATCTGTGTGAGCTAAATCATGAGCTCGAGGCTTTAAGGCATTTTAAGTTATGTTGAGACTGGCAGCCCACATCAGATTTTTGGCTGAGATAAATCAAAATAAATATTTCATCTATCTAATCAGATCTCAACCACATTCGGGGGTGGTTTGATGTCCGGTTTAAAAATTGGCTTTCAAAGTGCCCTTTACATCACCTGCTGTTTGACACATAACAGTGACGTCACGTCCCGGGAGCTGTCAGCCCTGTTAGCCGGCTGCGGCTGCTGCAAAAAAACATATATCAACCACCTCTGTCACTAATGTTGTCTGGTGTGATGGAGGACTTCTGCACTGAGACTAGATATTGCTATGGTGTGAAGAGTGAGAGGATACATCTCCATTATTCACCCAGCCTGCAGCTTGCTGTTTTGTGTCTGTATCGAAAAAATGCACCACCAGTTTGCGAATGTACTCACGCCTATGTCGTTTCCACAGCAACTGACGCAGATGGGTTATTGTTAATGGCTATATCTAATCACTTGCAAATAACAGTCTGGACAGTCTGTCCTAAAGATTGGATTGGAAATAAAAAATAATGCATTTGCCTGCAGCTTGAATGAAGGAATAAAAAGGGATTCCTGGGGCACATGGCTATGCCTAAGCAACAAGGATAGCATTTTGGTGACTGTGGAGCATCAATATTGCCATTGCTGATTTGCACCACTGATCCCTGATGGGACAGCAGACCCCACTGCTGTTGTGCTCTCCCATAGCACCGAGTTCCCGGCCTTATGTGAATGCCCTGGAGCTACCTGACACCACTCTGCCGTCAGGTGCCCTGTCATCCAGCCAAGCTTCACTGATTGCCGGTGCACAGGGCTGCTGGTACTTATGCAGATGGGAAAGCTTTTCCATCATCTCTGCCACTTTTTTGAGCAGACTTCCAGCAGAGTCGCAGGTGAGTTAGATTTTGTGTTTGTATTTTGACTGATCTGTATGTGAACATTTGGTGATCAAGCTGGCAACTGCATTGTCTGTACTTTAACTACCTTGTAGAAATGATTCCCCAGTGCACTGTATTTCACAGCAAGTGGCGGCTTAATAGTTGGTACATATGGTGGGACTGCAATCCATATAGTGCAGTGGCAGCAGGATATAGCAGAATATTAACATAATAATAAAGTACATTTAATAAATATAACTCAAAAGATATTATAATTACAGTAGAATAGTACCCTGGTGGTTCTTCTGCAAAAGTAGCCCCATTTGATATGAATTTTAATAACAGTTCATCCTTTAATATCTAACCTGAGATTTAAAGCTCCAGGAAGCATCTAATCTTTGAGGAATTAACCTCTGAATTGTGAGCCTAAGTGGTTGATAACACTTTGATTGTATCTCCATTTATGCTACTCTGACAGCTTGCTAAAATATATCTGGATCAAAGTCAAATATTGCATAATTTCTCATGAATTAATCTTTTTAATCAATCCAGTTATCTATTTTCTCCCAGTGACAAACAACAACATGTGCTAGATTGGTGTAGTGTAGTAAAAGAAATAGATGTGCCATTTGCAGTAATCCAAATACGCCCCTCTATATTTCATTGCTATGAAGAGAAAATCAAATTTTTCCAAATGCTGAAATCAACAACACAGCACTAACACCAACGCTCTATTTAAATAAAATATCTTGTTACTTTCCATGTCCAATGGGTAACGATGTATTTGTCACAGTTAGTTTGTTGCCAAATGTTTTTATTCAAAGTTTTATTACACAATGGTATTGTTTAAGCCTTGTCACTGTGACCAGTGAAACATGCTGAATATTCAGAATTTCATTTAGAGGAGCAAAGTACAACACGCGCCTGGGTTTCACACCTTTGAAGAAGACACATTAATGGGAATAATAACCATCTAAACATAATCATTTCTATGTTGTGAAGCAACTTGGGGACAATTTGTTAGTGTGAAATACAGCTTCTGCCAGGACAGTTAGGGTGCAGTATCTTTTCTAGTAACAAAAGTAAACTGGTATAAAATGGGAGGCTTTGGAGGTTAAGGATTGTCTGTATGTTTCACACAGAGACAAATGTTAAGAAAAGGATCTGTAAGGTTATGAGCACAAACTGTGTTTCATTATCGTTTCTTCACCCACAACATGATCATTTACATGCTAAAATACATGTGTTCGTTGAAATACATACATTTTCGCTAAAAGATTATTATTTAAAGGTCTAGTGTGTAGGATTTAGCTGCATCTAGCAGTGAGGTTACAGATTGCAACAGTGTGCCATATGCAGTTTTGTCCATTCTAGACTACTGTTGGGAAAAATAACATGGCAGACTCTGTGGAAGAGGACATGCTTCTTTTGTAGACATAAACGGCTCATTCTAAGGTTAACAAAAACACAATGATTCTTCAGGTCTATTGAAAGAATAGTTATGAATTTTACTGTTTATAGATGCCACTTATCCAGACGTACATGGGTATTTTTTAAAAACTTTACTTTTTTCTTTTTCTCTTTGGCCTCTTGCCCACAAGTAAACTGTGTTTTAGATTTTAACTTGCGACGTCGGAGTGTGTGCCATTATCACTTTTGTGAGGCGTCACAAATGATGCAACATTTCGTGCAATGGTAGATGTGACCAAAATATTGATGCCTCTAACATTGTTAAGAGGGCTTTTTACAAGTTTACACATAGATGTATGGTTACTCTTACACTATACTGAGAAACAGGGGCGTCACTGCTCCCAGTAACTTTCCAGTTATAGCCTTTTTTTCAGGCTTCTGATGGGCCGACATCTTCTTCTTCTTCTTTGCTTGGCTTTAGGATTACAGTTATATCACCACCTGTTGGTTTGGTATGCCCTTGACAGCGCTTCAGTTGTATTATGCAGATTAATTTAGACAGAGACTTTTTTTATAACAATGCTCATGTGGACAGGAATCCTTTTGAGAATGAAGGAAAAAAAAAATATTTCCAAAAATAACTGTCTGTATGGAGTAGGCCTAAAACATTTCTGAATACAGTTAGCGCACCTGGGCAAGTGCATGCGTTTGAACTGTGCTTGAGCATTCCATTGAGCAGAGTTCACATGCTTACACAGGTGTGCTGCTCATCCATGCATGAGACTGTTTATGGGGAAATGTTTCATATAGTAATGTTTAGGTGAAAATGTATGTGAATACTAGGTAAATGAGACTGGGATTCCTTTGCGAGTCCTTTGATAGTTTGTAAATGGTTTTAATATTTTTTTGCTGTTGTCGAATGCAGCCCCTTTACTGTAATTCATCAAGAAACCAAAATCAAAATTTTTGCTGTTTTTGGATTCTTCGTTCACTGTGGAGGCATGCAAAAAAAGTAAAGTTTTCTTCACGAATTCAAAGTAACACAGGATGACAAATTAATATCCGCATGTTTTTGTGGGTGAGATATTTTTTTTGGTATCCAATAAAATGTTTTAAACAGGTTGTGAAGCCGAACAACTGTACAATACTCTGTTGAAATACCCTCAACTTTTCAAGCTGCGGGAAACCTATGTGGCCCTGTTTATCAATCCGGAGTTGAGGTATATCGTATGTGTACTGGAGCTGGAAGGCAGACTTTTCCTATTGAATCACAGCTATGTGTCTCTCAGATATTATGAAATGGGTTTTCTGCCCATGTTAAAGGAAACGGCTGATGTCTCAGTGCCCCTGTGATATGAAAAATTCAATTTAAAAGGATGAGAGAAAGAATGGTGCACGGCCTATTTTCATTCCCCCACATTGAGAGATATGAGAATGATGTTCTGTTGTGTGGAGGAAATGATGCCAATCGTACTGCAGAGAAATTCCTTCATAATTCAATTCAATTTCGTCTAAATCCCAATGGCAAGCTCCTCTGCCAAAGAGAGGCAGAATGACAGAGACAAAAAGGTAGGGCTACAGACTAAGATGGAAGAAGAGGGACTAAAGATTGAGACTGAAACAATGGAGAAATAGAGACGGAGTCACAGAGAGCAGCCAGACTTGCTGAAAGGTAAGAGGAGGAGACAGCAATACAAAGTGGAGGGAATGTGATGGGAGAAAAATGTTTTAGTAACGATTCATTTTGATCAGTGTGGCATTTTAAGTATAGCCAACTAATTTTCTTTAATTGCCTCTCTGCAGCCTCTGACAGAAGCAGAGAAAACAGGACAAACTGCTTTTTTATGAAGTTGTGTTCAATCAAGTAGTGTATCGTAAGCCTACAGTATATACATTTTCTGTTATTCTAACTGTAGCATTAGTTACAAAATGTGCATGTAAACTCTTTGATAGCCTGGGAGAGTTCCCCGAGTGTGAGACCCAGAATTTCCATTTAGTTACAATGTTTGTGAGTACATCCTGGCTCTGGCATTTTGGGTGTGTATGCAGGAATCAATGAGCTGCTGCCTCTGAAGGCAGAGAAAAAATGAGCTGCACCAACAAATATGACAATGAAGAAGTGCACCTCTCAGTGTATGCAGCAAGCATAAAACCATAAAGACTGAAGCAGTTGCAAAGGAAATGCATATGGAACTGTTTTTATTTTCCATTCCACCATTAGGTCCTCCATTCTCATCCCATCTACTGCTCTCTCTTCTCTCCCTCTTTTTCTACAGGCACACACACACACACACACACAGTTGTTTTTGTAGGTGCAATAGCTCCAAGGCAAGCAGCGTGGAATTGGAGTCTTCAAAGAGTCTTGGATTATCAAAGAGACACAGCTACCAGAAAACTAGGGGACACGCTGGAGAGGGGGAGGGAGGAACATAAGCGAGAGGCGGGGAGGGGGGAAGAGCGCAGAGGAGTCAGCATGGGTTTGGGTGGAGGATGAAGTGATCAGACAGGGGAGGGGTGAGGGTGAGGGGTGGATAAAGACCAGAAGTCCCTTTGTTCGCATACTGTAAATGGAGAGAAAAAAGGCTGGAGTGAATGCATTAAAAAACAATCACATAGACCTTAATGGTCTTGATAGGCAAGACTGAATTCGCATTCTTCACTGTCTGTGCCACCGCCTATTCTGGAGTTTTTCTTTTTTTTTTTTTTTTTTTCCCCCCTACACAGAGGATTTCATTTCAATGGGAGCACTGGCCTTGAAATACCATAATGTTGTCACAGTAAAACCAAGTATTACTGCAGCAAGACCCACCATGTGTGAATATAGCTGCCACATCTAATGACAAATCTGACTGTTCGCGCCATTCCATATGACAGGATGTGGGAGTGCTGGTGTGAATGCATCACCCTTCGACAAAAAGCTCTCCGTCAGCCCCTCTGTCCCACAATGAGCTATGGATGTCTTTTTTTCCATTACAAGAACACCTCTCACCATAGAACACATTTCAAGTCAGTGTATGAAACTGATTCTGGTCGGTTCGCTGCTGTCAGCTGCGGGGCATCATCCGCCAATGATCCTGTCCCACTGCCACAGCCACCACACATAAACCTCCCACCATCACTGACCTGGTTTGAACTAAATTACTCATTTAGTGTATGATGAGAGTGTAAAATGCTCCCGACACACAATGTCAAAAACAAATCAAAGTCCAAAAAGTAATCTTCCTCGCACTGTGCAACTCTTCTTGAAAAATGTGGTTATTGTGAAAGATGGGTACTTGAGTGAACAAAAGTGTTCCCTCTGCCTGCATCCATTTGGTGATTTGGGGAATGCCGTGACATCTTTTGTTCTGACAGAGAAGTGTGAGTATTAGAGTGGGAGTTGTGTCTACACAGCACAAATCGTTGAACTCTAGTCACCTCTGTCCACACAGACCATGGGCAGATGCTTAGTGCCAGTTTCACAGTTATTAGTAAAGGCACTCATGTACACAAACAAAACCAGAAAGAAAAAAAAAAACACATAAAGACCAATTAGGGGAATTCTGAATGCTGTTTCAAAGCCAATGTTATCTAATATAATGAAATGTGTGGATAGTACATGTGAAATTAAGAAAATAAATGAATTACATGTTATTCTCAGTTGAGGTCGACTGATTCCATATATTGTTTTGGCCTATTTATTGGCGCCAATAGGACCTTTTACAAAATATTGTTATCTGTCGGACTTGGCTCCATTAGTAGCCGATGGCTGTGCAGCCTCCACCAATCATGCAAGGTCGTACATCACCAACCGGAGCTGAAGAGGGGAGGGTTGCGTTAAGGGGAGCAAAAAGGAGCTGATGAGTGGGTGCAGCTCCAGAGAAAAGGCGTCCTTTTTGCTGTGGGACCTTGAGTGTATTTTTCTTTTTTTTTTAAAATGTATTGACATAAATTTATGGGGGTCCAGCATTGTAGCCCTATAAACACTAAAGTGAAGCCAGCTGGCACCAGATGTCAACGTGACGTCAGAAAGACGTTGGACTCCTATGTTTGGACAGACGTTCAATTTTGGTTGGAATGAAAATTGGGCTGACAGATTTATCAGCGTTAAAATTTCACGTTATGTGGGTGTTTACCTTACGATGCTTTACAGATGTTGGGTTTCGTTCTTTACACCTCATGACTGAATATCGTTATTCTACCTCAAGGGTAAGGGTTAGGGTTATGGATTTTGGTCACATAACAACATGACCTAAACCAACAAAATATCAACATAATCTGTCATCAGTATTCTATGTCATACTGATGTTGGAATTTGACATCCTGACATTAATTTCTGGTCACCCAATGACAATTTAAATTCAACCAAATATCGACATGTAATGATGTTGGCGGCAAGCTTGGAAAGTCTGAGTCTGTGTCTCTGCAGCCATTTCAAATTAAAAGCCCACTTGTGTTTCATACACAGTCCAGCCATATGACCTACTCTTGTTGTTTATGTTTAACACATCATGCAGACAGTATTTTGATTATTTTAAAAACACAAAATGACTCCACTCTGAAGTATCTTTTTCAAATTACACTTGATTTATATCAGCCCCATAAAATAATTACAAAATAATCAAAATGACTGCCCATTTCTGATCATCACTTTGCATGGGGACTCCTTGCATGAAGTCAAGGTAATGTCACTGCTCACCTGGGAATCTTGACTTTGAGGTAAAATTAATCCTTCGAACAATTAAAATCGCTCCCACCTAGATTTTTTATGGTCAGTTTGATGTTCAGTTCCAGATTTATATATTTATTTAGGTATTTATTACTTTGACATAGGTATCCAGTCTCTAATAAAGTCAAAGATTGTTTATTTATAACACTTTTGGACACGGTTGGGGGCTGGTTGATATCGGCCAATTAATCGGCTGGTGGCTTTTATCATTCCAAACTATCATTATTATATTGGCCTTTAAAAATCCACTCAATCAGTTGACCTCTAATTGTAAGTACAACAGTGTGCTGCTTTTTGACACAGTTTTCACCCAACATATAATTATCAAGTTATCATTTTGTGTGTTAAATCACACTGATCCATTAGCAACTGTCATTTCTTCATGTTTGTGTGGGCGTAATGTAGAAGTTAATACACACAGTCAGAGTCAGAGTTGATTAATAATACACAATATATTCTGGTTAATTGGTGTTTTTTTCAGCATAATGAAATAAGATGGTGGAATGACAAAACACAAATGTGACATTCTTTGGTGTTGAGAGAGATTTGGAGGGGAGGGATGAGCTTTGGAGGAAGCACAGAAAGGATCAGTGGTGAAACTTAATTGGGAAGGGCAAAGGATTAAAATTCTGATTGGTTCAGGATTTAGATATTGATGTCTTGCTACCGACACTCTCATTGTCTTAAATTGTGAGGACTAAATATGCTAATATGAGCTCATGGGGTCAAAAGAAATCTTACAGAAAGAACCCAGTTTTGTAGAGCTGGGGGTTTTCAAGCGACATGCTGCTAGACACTGTGGAGAGGAATAAATGCTCCCCACAGAAAAACAAGAAGCACATAGGAGAATTGGAGGACACAATGTAGAGAAAAAGAAGACAAGGGAGTCAGAGAAACATACAGTAAAGATGGAGGGGAGCTGCAGAAGCTATTCTCTACCACAATGAAAAAGAAAAAGAAAAGAACTGAACCGAAGAAAAAAAGTGGTGATCAGAAGTTACAAAAGACTTTACCAAAGACGAAGATGTTACAGAGATAGCAGGACAAATAACTGCAGCAGGAGAGTGAAATTCTACAAAAAAAATAAAGTAAGAATTTTGGCCGCTCTCAAACAAGTGAAGATGATTTTTCCACTTTTAAGAGTCAGACCTTTTGACCCTTGAATGTAACAGTTTTAATAATACGTACAAAAGTTTTATAAAAATCAATGTTGGGTTTAAACACTGAATGGCTATTAAATTTTACCATGTTCATCCATCCCCCTTCAGGCTTTAAACAGCTACCTCACTGGTATTTACTGAAATATTGTTGCATTCTACTATTTTTCTCACAATTACCTGATTGATGAGTCGTGGGATTGTGGCCTCAAATTTACATTTTTAAACAGTTGTCCTTGTTGTCTAATATACTGTACAAAGCGCTGTATTAGTAAAGTATATTGCTTAATTTCCCCAATGTAAGGAGTTCAAGTTCAGGTTGACTCATTCAGATTTAGAGTTTCATCAGTTTCTCTTTGAGTGATTAAGCTCTATAAAACTCTGTTCATTTTAGTTGCTCCTCAGACCCAGACATTAACACTCCCTTGGAGGCCAAAGTATATTTGCAGCCTAATTTCCAGCAACCATAACAACACTTGCATTTGGAGGAGAACTGTTGCGAATTAGAGTGACTATATTGTACCTTGGAGTCAGGCCAGCAGGGTGCAGGGAAAGTGAGATGCAGGAAGGACTCTAGGAAATAGACAGTGATTAGAACCCCGGACTATTTACAGTAGACAGACTTTGTCTGTGTTATGGTGAGGGCTGGGCTTTGGTTCTGTGTAGAAAAACACAGGCAACAACGTCCTTTATATTCGACTGCTTCACTTTCATATACTGTGCAAACACAATAGAATGTGTAAGATATGACCTTCATGATCAGCTAGCAATCTGCCGACTGCCTGTGCAAAGATAGCAGAAGTTACCTTTGTATTGTGTAGTTGTGAGAATAATTGTCACCCACCATAACTATGGATTCACATCACGGCACAAGAAAAACACCATGACAGTGATTTTAATACTTTAAGAAATGTGGTTTCAACTTAAAACCTGACTCTGTCTGACCCCAGCGGGATATTTTAGGTGGCATATATTTGCACCGTGTGACTGTGCACCTCTGAAACAAGAACATCACAAGCTCCTGTGGTGAGAAACAGTCAGTGCTGCACTGGTGTTTCACTGCTTTCAACAGGAGTGATGGGCCGATTCATTGGGTATGAGAGCAGGCAGCTCTTACCACTACTATAATATGTAATTTATCCTAATCTGTCTCCTATTACTGCATTGCAGGTAAAAATATTTTGGTCAAACATAAGTGATCTAACACTGCTAACCCGAGCCAGCATCGTGGGCTTGAAGCTTGAAGTCCCTGATTTTCAGTGCCAAAAGCAGGCGAAATCAAATTTTACATAAATGTCTGGAATTGGCCCTAAAGTTTGTTGGATCACATCTGGTCATGCTCTATAATGCTGCTGAGCAGGCGCTTTGGCAGCTTTGCAAATTGCCATATCTGTGTGTGTTTGGCCTGTATGGGTTGTGAGCCCTCCAATGGTCAACTGCAACTATATTTTCTATCTAAATAATGTCCCCAGGGCAAGTTTCCACTTTAATCTCCAACAGCTGCAGTCCTAAACAAAACTGAATTAAAGGCGAGCAGAATTTAAAAGCAATACCTTTAACAGACAGAAGGAGTAAAGTCAATAGATGGACTTCCCACCATGCTGATGGTAAGGAGAAAGAGGTCAAAGAAACACAATCATTTGGACTGTTTGGCTGTATGCTTCTGAAATAACTATCATTTTCTATCTGAAAGTGGGGCTGTTTTCGAAGCCTTGTCTGACATGGATTATGGCTGATATTTGCAGTTTACGATACATTTTGTATTTGTTTTAGCCTGCAAGCAGTTGCTTCAAGTTAGGTGAAACCAATCAATATTTACTGTTTTTAAGCCCAGAGCAGAAGTTGCACAGTCACCAAACCTTAATAGCTGTCTGTGGGCCAGTATACACTTTGTCAGTGTACTCATGTCAGCAAAGGTGTGGTAAGCACAATTGAACAATGTTTACATCACGTAGCCACTTAAATGTTCTAATACTTCTAGGATCACATAGCAAACCTTGTTTCATACATCTTCTTTGTCCTTTTCCAGTAATGTACTGTAAAAATAAGCATCTACCATGCCAAACTGTCTGCCTGAAAGACATATCAGGAGTTAATAATACCAGAAGGGAAATACAGACAGAGAAGAAGATGGGCTGATGGGGGGAAGTAAAGAATCAGACATGAGAAAAATTAATCCTCAATATCCACTCCCTGCTGGGTACCTTATTGCCTCTCAAACTTCCCATCTTCAGAGTTAATATCTCTATTCCTGTAGCATCTGGCTGAGAAGCATGCATACACTTCCATTGGTTTGAACTAGAACATAATTGGATTGGGGAGAGGGATGAAAAAGCCTTCAACCATACTTAAAACTTTTTTTTTTCTGGCTATCCTCTAATACATTCACGAGAGTGTGCGATGCGGTGTTTCAGCGTGAGCGTGCGTGTGCATGCACATATATGCGTTGCTATTAATAGCATCTCTCATGGTCTCGCTTGTCTTGATTTGTTACCCTGCATCCAAGATGTCCCGATTGGCAATACATTCCGAGAGCTGGATGATTTGGGAAGTGTGTCTGCATCTCGTTCTTGCACTCAAAGTAATCCTTTCGATGCAACTGGATGGGGAGCCCTCATGCTCCTCCATCTTATCAAGGAACTGAAAAATCATGCTTAATTAGATTCATAGTGACCTTTTTCATCTCTGGCTACAAGCGCCCAGTCGCTGCCGAGGCAGGATGTGTTCTCAACATTGATCTTTCTGCAGACCCGGGGATTGAGAAGAGCCCAGCGCAGTGAAACGAGGCAGAAAAACAACATATCAAAAATCATCAGATGAAGAGATTACTCTGTTTGAGTGAGCTGCTTTGTGTGTTGAGGCCTTTAGGAGTTAGCGTGTTTTTGTGAGAAGAGCCCTGTAATCCACCTACTGCATCTCAATCATAGTGCAAACAAACTCACACACAAGTATCAAGTCCCTGCCCTCTGTCTCATCTCCCATTTGCCAGACATGCACATGTAATCCTCCTGCCTTTTTCGTTCCCAGATCCTACCTTCACTTGATTCTCCTTTTGCATCCCACCACCCTGCTTCTCTCTCTCTGCAACAGCAGTCTGCAACTGAGCAATGATCTTCCTGCAGGCTTCAAACAAAGGATGACTTACAAGTTCCATCTGGAAAAAAATAGATGCCCTGCTGATGAAGCCAATACACAGCAATCTGCATTTTAAAGGCTGCTCACATATTTTCTACATACATACATAGGTGCAGAGGGACACTTCCCCCTAAACATTTAGAACGTGCATTTGTTCCTACCAATAAAAACATTAAAGTAGCAGAAAACTTTTAACAAAATAATTATATTCCTATCATAAATTGACGCATAAAAGTTCAACAGAATGCAGGCAATTAATGCTGCGTTCAAACTGAATCAGGCAGAGAGTATATAGCAAAATGCAAATCATTTTAGTGGACAAGAGCAAGACGGTAAAACTACGGCTATGGTGGACAGCATTACTGATAATTTACAAGTGAATGTTATGTAGTTTCCTCACACAATGAGAAAATGTGCAATCTGGACAATTACTGGACGTCAACACAATAATTACATAAAATAGTAAACACAAATAATTTAATTTAACATGTTCAAGATTTTATTCCATTCTTTGTTAACACTTTGACATCACCATCATGACATATCATCTTGCATGTTTCATTTTCCTGTCCTGCCATTCTGTTGGATTGTTTGTGTGTTTTTCCTGCGCTGTTCTGAAGGTATTGTCCATGTGCCATCTAGCGTCTGCCTGGGCTGGGTGATATGCCCCGAAATGTTATCACTGTAAAAATGATCATTAGTTGATGTCAATAATTATCACGATAAATGTCCAAGGTCCACCGTGAGGGAACTGGGACAGGGAATGTTGTATGCTGTAAAGCCCTCTGAGGCAAATTGTGAATTGTGATATTGGGCTTTATAGATAAAATTAAAACTGAATTGAAGTTGTTATTGGTACAAACCTTTGAGGGATGCTTTGTGATTGGTATATAATGAACTTTGACTTGACCTGACTAATCTGGAAAGCACTTTGGGTTGCCTTTGGGTGTGAAATGTGATATATAAATGAATTTGCCTTGCCTTAAAGGCTGATTTTTGCTCCTGAGTGAAAGTTGAAGAAACCAGGGCCTCTAGTTTCCCGGCGTGGCGCAGGGTGGCGAACCCCGCGCAGAGCTAGTTTTGAGCAGCGCAACCCAAGACACGCTCAGTTTGGTAGTTTGGCAGACCGAGGTGCGTTGAGATGGGTGTGGCGGCGCAGCAGGGGGAGGTGTCGACAGATTCAGCTTGGCGCAGTGACAGTTTCGTGCCAAAAGGCTTCACCGAAGGTGCGCTAAAAGCTCACCAGCTGAAACCAGGTCTACTGTCAGCGCAGGCAGAGCACAGCCGGTGTAGCGGAAATTTGGCTGACCGGCGGACAGTGCGTCACCGAAACCTCACAGGCAGGTTTCCAGAATGTCAGGCACATTAACAATGCAAAAACCACTATTCGATGCAACTATCTGCAATCAGCACATAAATGTATCTCTATATTGACTGTCCCGTCACATCTGATGTCAGATCAAAGGGGATTGGCACCATTTGGCACGTTTGGCACGCGTAATGGAAACCCAACCTGATTTGATTAAACAGCTGCAAACTGATGAGTTCGCATCCCTCTCAGCCAACCACAAACAGCCACAGCATCAGATAGGGAGTATATATTCAGCATCTGTCATCTTAGAAAAGTCAAAAGAAAAGAAACAGAGTGAGACTGCGAGAGAGAAAGAGAGAGCACGCACGCACGCACGAGAGAAACGCAACATTGATTTACAATTGTGGTGACCTCCTCCCAGGCTACCTTTGCATCATCAGCCCGTGGAGGTCTGCATGCAGTTCCGTATATTCGGACACTGCGAGCTTGGACCTCCCGGACCAAAACATCAGTTTCCTCCTGGGAGAAGTTTGGCCGTCTGACGCTGCTGCTCTCTTCTGCCATGGTGAATTGAGTAAACTCTCATTACGCCTTCGCGTGGCGCATTTAAGGACGAGGAGAGGGGCTCATTTGATTGGTGTGATGTGTGTAAAACCCACTCCACGCCTTCTCTCCTCCCTCTTTCCGACTTGCGCCGGTAGGAAGGACGGAGGTGGGAAAGAGGAGTAGCTGCGCCAGCGCGCACGGTGTGCCAAACTTGAAAAATCCACCTGGCCACACCCAGTTGGCGAAGCACAGGTGCGCTGCGCCCCTGCCTCGCCCGGTCTGTGAAACTAGAGGCCCAGATGTTTAATTGTACTTTAAAGTATTATTTATTGTCAGAACATGATGAACACTTGCCAGACAGTGGAACATTTAATAAATCTGACTTTGATGATGTTAAGAAGTAGCGTGGGATCACTGATTTATTGCCAATAGTGTATCTGATGTAACAGCCAGAAATCATTTTTACAGACGAGTTAATAAATTTAAGTTTTATTCATATTACAAAAAGTCATATTTCTTAACATTATGTCATTTCATTCTAATGAAAAAGCGCAACTAATGTAACGTTAGTTTGCTAACTTGCCATTAGCATTAGATAGGTTGACTACCATAGGTGTTTCTAGCCCATTTTTGGGGGTGCTGAAGCACCCCTAAATTGAATCTCTGCACCCCTAAAATTTGAGAGAGATATTTTTTTTTTTTTTACTGTATGTCCCTTTTTAACAAGCTAGAAAAGTGTCAAAACCATACAGTACTTGGTTGCAACGTAATATTTTGACAACAAAAATACAGTAGCACCCCCCTTGCCTCAAAAATGGTTTGATCCACCCCATCCCTCCCACCTTTCCCCGACCCGGGCTCTGAGCGCTCTGCACAGAGCAATGCGCTGCCTTCCAGAGTGTTTCAGTAGTGGTGTAAGTACCTGGCTGAAACCAGGATATGTGGCACATTTCTTAACTTCTACCACTCAATACCAACACATTATTATCATTACCAGTCCTCATTTTTGCTGCATTTAATCGTAGGTCACTGTTTATGTTGTTAGGTAGGAGTTAGCTGACGTTTTTTCTAGCTAGGAAACGTTACAGGTGGTCAGTACCACTGTCCTCTGTTTGAATTGGAATGAGAGGAGCTAGCTGTTGTGTCATGTGCATGTGTTAATATTAAAGCCAAGGTGCTACTGACTAGCTAACTGACTGGATGCCCATTAACATTAGAACTCCTATTGTGTGTATTTATTATTATTATTTTGTAGGTTTCAAGCACTTTTCTTTTTTGAAGTGTATTTTTATTTATGTATTTGTATTATATAATACAGACAAGAAGGAAAAAGGCAGAGACAAACATTGAAAAAGTCAATTACTGTTAATGTGTTAATGTGTTACATGTTGTGCATTGCATTTCAAATAAAAGTCCAAAAAATAAGTCCAAGGTCCATTTTTGGTATTTTTGGTACTCACTAGAGGGGGCTGGTTTACTCCAGAAACATATTACTGTTTATAAGTATGTTGAGGAGCTGCTGTATCAAAATGAGTTGTCTTCCCCCAGAAATTAGGGTTACGATATGTTTCTTTTATGATTCCAATCCATTCCTCTTTTGCTGTGGCTCAGCATTTAAATAACCTTTATCAGATTTGATGGTTTAGTCACAGACTTTCCCAAGAAGTGTTGTGCTTTTCTTTCACAAATATGGGAATGAAATTGAGTTAAAATGTACAAAACAGTGAAATTTATCTTGCCTGGCCGGGCAGCTGGGTGCTCAGCACCCCTAAACCTCTGATCCTAGAATCGCCCCTGTTGACTACCCATACAGCTACTGTAGCTAAGGTTATGTGGCGAATTCAATGCTGGGGTAGCCCAGCACTGTTATCTGTGGTCAGAACAATCTTACTTAAATACCTTCATGAGTGTGTTAAATGTTGTTGCAATGCTATGATGTTACCGTATACAATAGCTTTGGAAAAAGTCAGCCTTGGAGGATGGTCTCGCCTTCTTCTTCTGTTTGATTTATTGGGGACGCCAACTAGCGTTAAGGGTGCATTAGCCCTTCTGGTGTTTTCATGGTTAAATTATATTAAACATTTATCAAACATTTGTTATAATTCTACTGAGGAAATTTATATTGTGATAATTATTATCATCATTTTATCGCTTAGCCTTACATATCACCAAAGCTCCATTGTTATCACAGTTAAAAAACCCCACCTACAATAGAGCTATTAAGACATCAAAACAAACTGCCTTGGCTGTAATAACATGGGGAATTCTCATTTTGGAATCTTGCAAAATATGTGCAGATTTGATATGTTTGTCAGAGTCCCTCTGCAGCTTTGGTGATACTGTGGGGGAATACACTAGACAGAGTTGATACAGATATGGTATGATATTGATGACAGATTTGATTAATCTACTGATGGAATTTTTGGTGGAGTGCTCCACAATGGGCTTTAGACAGAGCCCCAAAGCAGAATATCTAGTATGAATACTCTATTGCCATATCCTTTCAGAGCTCATTTGAGTCATATCTGACATATTTATGGCTCATCATGTCATATCGTAGCCATCAGAGTACAAGCACCATGAACCATTTAAATACTGTGGGCCATGCTGTCATCTCCTGTTAGCAACATATGTCTGATAGATGCATAAGAAGAGGCACTCAACTGGATTCTTTCATAGTGCTGCAGAGAAGCTTGAGCCCAGACTTGGTGAATTTACTGGCAGGAATGATTTTTGCAAAGAAGGCCTATTTAGCTCAATAAAAAAAAAAAACATGACAGCTTCATATTGAAAGGATGCATGACGAGCAGAGATACTGGAAGCATTGGAAAATACAACAAACATGAGCCTTATCTGGATACAGAATGGTACAATATCTTTTTTAAAGAAGTACAAGTTAACAGTTGCACCCAAGAAATCTATAATGATCCTTTGTGTGCACCTTAACAGAGTTGCCTGGCAACAGGACTAGAGCTCTGCAGTGAATTTAAGTGTCAAACGAAATACATTTGTAATCCAAAGGCAACATGGATTAAATTTTAGACAGTAGGAGTGCCTCTTGGACAAGATTTCAATAGCTAAGGTGGGCAAAGTGAATTGGAAAAAGGCAAACAATTTTCTGCACCTTAATAACTTTCAGAACACTGACTTGCACCTGAATATGGATGGCTGAATGAGCACAAAATAAGCACAACTAATTAACTGTATCGTTTTAAAATGGGCTGTCTTAATGGACGCCGTTATTCATCCGCCTTCGACTGGAATCCATGAAATATCACGAGGGTGGACGTGAGGCTGATAAATCATGATAGCATATAGATCAGTGTCATACCTTTTTTTTTTTTTTTGTTCTCTGAATTATTGATTAACTCATACGCAGAGCCGCTGTTTGAAAACACATTTCCTGTTTGGATTTGACCGCTCAAAGCAGTTTGATAAATACCGCAGCAAAAACGGGTTCATGAGAAACAATGCTTCTAATATGCTTTCCGTATGAACGAAATAAAAAAATCTAAGAAACACTCTCGCTACCTCTTCTAAGTGCCCCCCCTCTCTGTCTCATACATCACACACACACACACACACACACACACACACACACACACACACAAACAAATGCAAATGTTTTATAAGCACACTGCTTATTTTCTGCTAAACAATGTTAAGCATTTACACAAAGGGACCCAAATGAGCCTCTGATTGAAGATAGAATCAGTGCCCAAGCGACCCATCACAGAGCCTCTCAATCCTGCATATGCATGATTAATACATCAAACAACATCAATTCTCCTTCCTCTTCCACTTGTCAATGAGCACTCACACGCACATACACACCCACGTACGCAGTATACGGACAAACTAGTGCACATGTACCCCCATGCACACACAGACAGAATGTACCCAAATCCTTTCAGGACTGCGCATGAACACACAGACACTGCCCCCTCCATCATGGTTAATACATCAAACAGCATTAGCTTCCTGGATTCCTGAAGCTTAGACAGACACGGTTCTGACAGCCCATGATTCCTCACTGGCTGCCTCCCCCTCCAGCTTCCCCACTTTCTTTATTCCCTATGAAGTCTGTTTGGGTGGTTACAGAACATGCTGCCAAAATAGATTCACTTACATATTACCTTTGCTTTTTGTAAGCTTGTATAATGTCATGTTAGAAAGCCATCTCCACAATAAGATGACACTGCTGAGGAGCTTTAGAGGCTCGAGGAGATGTAACAATAATAACCGCGAGCCCTGATCAACAAACTCTTTATTTCATAAGATTTCCATATTCTTCTGACATCAGCGGGTATTTATAACCACACGAATCCAAAGGTTGCTTTTGTACCACCGGTTCATGGAAATAAAATGGGTCCTACATCAGCATAAAACCAACAGGCCATCAAATACATTCAAATCTAACCTTTGCAATTCAAATATGTTTTATTTTGTTGGCCAGTCATAGTGTAACATCAATGAGCAGGAGGTGGTCTATTGGATCAAGGTCTAATAAAATGGACACTCGTTAGTATATCTTTAGCATAAAGTGCCCGGTAATTACCATGAGAGGCCTGTATCCTTACAATGCAGTCCTGCATATGATCTCCATTTGATTTTACGGTGCTTTCAGCAGGATATTGATTAGGACTTGATTTTAGAGATCCAAGCTGTAGCCTTTCTATAAATTAGTAAACAAGAATCTTCGACTTTCCTGTAATGAACCTCAACCACAAAGGAAGTATCAGTCGTAGTATATCTCCCCTAACATTATCGACAAACCGTCCGTTTTTGTGATGCTTTCAACATCAAATGAATAAACATGCTGTTCCCTCCAATCTCCATCTGTTTTCATTTCACTGTGTACTTACTGTGTATTATCACAAACACGACAGCAGGCCTAAAATTTCTGAAAGCCTTGCAATTTAAAGGGGCAGTTCTTCCCATTATAAAAAATACACATTTTCCTTCTTATGTTTGGTGCTATTCATTTTGAGTTTTGGAGATATCACTTGTTAAGATGTCTGCCTTCTCTCCAATATAATGGAACCAGATGACACTCAACTTCTCGTGCTCAAAGCGGCCAAAAATACATGAAAAATACATGTCTCTTTTCAGAAATCATAACAAGGTTAATTAAAATAATCTGCAGACCTTGCTGTGAGCAGTTTCACGTAGGACCTCAATGTGTAAATTGCCAGTTTCATCACAATGCAATATCAATTTTTTGTACAACAATACCATATTTGCCAATATCACAAAGTCTGCCACAATACGACTTCAAATTGATTCACTAAAGAGCCCTTCTCAGAAGAAATGTTTTCATTTTAACCCAAACCATTATCTTTTTTCAAAAACTTCATGGCTATCGGGCTTAAAGCCCTGAAGGCAAACTTCTCCCAACAGCCGTAAAAACATGGATTAACAGCAAGATCATTTAACAAAGGTGCAAGCTAAGTAATAATTTTCAAGGTACAAAGACAAAAAATGTTTTTTTTGCTAGTCACCTTTTATTAGCTTAAGCATTTTTACAGTGCATAAATTAGCGGCTGGAGGACTATTCCTTGACTCATATCTTAACAAATTATATGTACTGTTTATACTTTTTCTTTCTCTCTCAAGAAAACAGCACAGTTAAATGCAGCACAGCCTGCATGCCCCTTTTTTAGCCTAGCATTGTTGAAAAAGAGCAGCTAATGTTGCCATTGTGAGACATTAGTGGAGTGTACGTCACGTTTTCTATGTATTTTACCTGATAACAGCATTGTTTGCACATGGCATGTGCTTGTCTATTGACCCGTATTTCTCAGATCTGCGAATTCCAAAATATTTCCACACTAATAACATATTCCCGAGCCAATAATTTTATCCTCGTAATCTTTTTCTTGTCTGCTGGCCATTATCTGCCTGCCGATGTTTGACAGTGACAGAATTTCAAAATAGGGGCATATCCTAAAGCCCAGTTCAGACCAAAGATTCGCGACATGGTAAACCGTTTTAGAACGTTGCAGAGAAAAGTTGCAGCGGTGTGAACTGGCTGGTCTGAGCTCGACTCAAGCCAGCTGATGGTGTCAGCTGCAACTCAGCTAGTCAAATCGCTGGCAGCTGGTTTTAGAATGTAAAGCATGTCACCTGTTTCAACAGCCAATCAGCTTGTAGTGAAGTCTTCTGGTCAAGTCAAAAAGACTGCAAACAGTGTGTTTGCTTGCTGCAGCAGTTGCCCCTTCCCTGCCGAGCCCTCTGTTTTTGTCCTCAAAGTGTGCCATGGGGATGGTCAGTCGCTGCTGCTGCTTGCTGTATGTGCTTTTAGAAAGTTGCAGAACAGAGCATTGCAAGTAGTTGCCTGTTACAACTCGTCTCGTTGCCAATCTTTAGTCTGAACTGGGCATAAATATAATGCTTTGGATTGATGTCTTCACTTTGCACTTTGATGATGTTGGATCGTTGATCACTGAACTGATATATCAATCAAGAAAGAAGAATTGTTGCACCCCTTGTAGGAACTATTTTCTTTCCATCAGACTACACCCGCCAACTGTATCACGTGTTGTTAGCTAGCTCAGTGATGCTAGGGGAGCTAGGAGCAGATGCATGCTTCCCTCTGCCATGAACTATATCAACACTTGATAGGCATAGAGCACAACAAGCCGAGTGCTATCTAGTTCCATTATGCTGGAGAGAAGGCAGACATCGCCTGATATCTCTAACACTCTGCAGCTCACACCAAAACAATCTAGACTGACAAATAGCACTACAGGTAAGAGGAAACTTATGTGTTTTTTAATTCAAGGTGATCTGTCCCTTTAACGCCCAATATTGACCTTATGAAAAACACCTTGCTGTTATCAGTTAACTGGTGTGGCATCCTACATTACCTAATCTTTTGTGTTTTGAGGGAACAAGTGATTTACACATGAGCTTCTTGGGTACCAAAGATAGATGCATCACTGATATTTTTCCACCATACTTTCATTGGTGTTAAGTAGTAACGTTAGGGCACTTAGCAGATTGCTTCATGATGCTGAATAGTATCCAATGAGTATAGCTCCTCGATAAATAGAAAAAAATAAATGAAAAGGGGTTGTGTGTGTTATGGATAGCCTACTGGGCTGCTGATAGTGTAGCTTAAGTGCAGGGAGACTCACATGTGGTCTGCTATACTGCAAATCCTCAAAAAGAGGATAAAGAGGCTTTAAAATCACATTTACAGCACAGGAGCAGCATCCCGCAGATAAATACAGATCATGGTATTTGACCCTGTCCATCAGCACATTGAAAGGCTCATGGCTTCTACACTATAGAGTCACAAACCAGGCTCTGTCACTATGAGATGCAGGGCAACACTTCAATAACTTGAAATAACAGCACCAGTTTGTGAGACCCAGGGGACAACTAGGGGGCAAGTCAGCTATGACTCCTCAGTTTTCCAGAATTTCGCTCTGTTATTTGACCTTTTATTTGATCTGGTAAATGAAAAACATGGTCTTGATTTTCACTCTCAGACCTGTGTTGGAAAAAGCCAAAAATGCAGAGTGCTTCATGAAATTTGCTGTACGTCACATGGATCGATATGCTTCCTAAAAGCCAGCATGCCATATTTGTTCCCTCATAACGTTCCACAACAACCTTAAATGTCAATACTGATCACCATCTGCTAGACATTTTCTGTGCTACCTGAAAGGAATTAACTTCACAAGATTACAGGAATCCAGTGGCAGCAGGAGCATGGATCTCATCTCATCTAGCCATGGACGTATTGTTATTGCTGAATCCAATAACCCACAATCTGTTCCTAAGACATTTCTGAGGTAATATGAAACCTGTGACCATTATTGGGCCAATGTGTCACACTAGGCTTTTAAGTTAATAATACACACGAGAAACCGACTGTGTAGATTAGCTGTGTCTTTGCACAGAAAAAATAACCTGCAGTTTAATAATATCTGGCAGGAGATAATATTTTATATTTATTGATATTTATCCCTACAGTGGGCTCAAAGTGTATAGCTGTTTATTAATTCATAGTTCTGTTTTCTTGGAGAGAAAATGCTCTCAAAGCTGTAATGAATATAATTAATGGGTATGGAAGTGATTTTTAGGGGTGGGTTTGTGTTTTATCAGCCTTGAAGTTTCATTGATTAGAAATATTTTATTGTCCCCACAATCTAATGGGAAGACGACTGTGGACTGGCTCCTAACTGTCTGTCTACCCATTTACCATGCACAATAATGGATCTGATTTGGACAAAACAGCAAGATGCATGCCATAACATTTTCAAAATAAAATTATATGGCCTGAATTCAGGGCATACAAAATTTTCCATATGACATACTGTATTCAGGGACACAGCTTCTAACAGCTGCATCTCTATAAGTTCATACCATAAAGATCCACATCAGCTTGTCAGGGGGGAATTAAATAATTAAACTGGGTGGGAAAACATCATACATGAGCTGACATCTCATGTTTATTTATTTTTTTTAATGTGACAGAAACACAGCATAGAAAATTTGCTGAGGAGTATTGTCACACACTGTAGCATTTATAGGCTGTAGTGTGTAACACTTGTCCCTCGTAGACTTTAACATAAAAAGAAGTGCATATGCAGTGCTATGAAAAGCACATATCTAACTGTTCAAAGTACAAAGGCAAAAAAAAAAAAAAATATAAAAAAAAAACAATGAAAGTAGCAGAATAGCACATACAGTTCTAAGGAAAGTTCTCTGATCACGCTTCAGAAACAGTTTCAAATTAGCTATAAAATGGTCCCTGTTCCCTGGTCGTAGGGAGTTCCACGTATTTACCCGCTGAATAAAGAAAATTCCCAGAGTAACAGAGCCTGAAACCCTGAGAGGTTTCACCATATCACTGAGCACACACAGCAACTATATAAACATTTGCAGATACAGTGAGTTTAGCATTGCAAAGTCAATGACGGTGTCGTTCTTAATGTCTTGAGTACAGGGGACTAATGGGGGTCTTATTGGCTTGCCATCCGCAGTCTTTATAGTAGGAGATCTGCTGACCACTGATTGTCTTAAGAGTCTTGATTATTGTATAAGATGCTTGAAACAATTAACATGCACACCAAATTAAACACAAGGAAAGTCACTGACTGCATAAAACTACTGTTAAAGGGACAGTTTACCCCAAAATCAAAACTGCATATTTTTTATCTTGCCTATGGTGCTATTACTGATATATTTACTAGATTATTTTGGTGTAAGTTGCAGACTGTTGGAGGTATTGGCTGTAAAGATGTCTGCCCTCTCTCCAATATCATGGAACTAGATGGCACTCAGCTTGTGGTGTTAAAAAAAATATATTTGAAAAACTCAACAGCAATGTCTCTTACCAGAAATCATGACCCTTTTACTCAGGATAATCCACAGACCTTGTTGTGAGCAGTTTCAAGTAGGAACTATTTTCCTTCTACAAAACTACACCAGCAAACTTATTACTATGCACCTAGCACCACTGAGCTAACGATACAGCTCAGCCAAAAAAGACTGAGTGCAAAGAGTGCAATAAGTCTATCTACAGTTTTCTTGGTGTGAAGTATTAGAAATGATTTCATATCATTTCGCTATAGATCGTGGAGGCTGCCACAATGGTATACATATTTGCTACTTACAGAAAACTTCAGCTACTTAGACAGTAAAGCTACATTTTCAGTTAAATCTAAACTGATTTACTGCCATTGAAATTCAAACACTGTGGATCATCAGATAGGCCTGGGTTGATAACCGTGTTATTTGATGGAGATAATGAACAACCACTCCAGGAATTCAGCTGTGTTTTCTTCCTTCAGACATTAGAAGCATATGAGAAAAAAATAGCTCCATTTCCCTGGTGGCATTTTAGTGACATTTTGATGTGAAGCGTCTCTGGTGAGTTGGAAAGAAATGTTGTATATATGTTCAAATAAAAAATGTTCTGCGCCTGATAACCACCTTGTATCATCTATCAGATTGATCGCTGGAGCCAAAATCCAGATGACCACCCTGAATCAATAAGAGGAAATTAAACGTGTGTTCTTTATCTAATCTTCATAGTGTTTCCCTCATAACTAAAGTGTGTTTTTCACATTGTGCTGGTGGCTAACGCTGCTCCTGTGCTGATGGAAGCAGTGGCAGGGAGGTTAAGTTTTAGAGTAAATACAGTAATGGCAGGTTTTCACGAGTGTTGGAGGTGGTTTGTCATGCTTTTCCCCTTTCCAAAACTGAATGAGAACAGACCTGGATGACTCATTGGCACTACAGTAGTAGGTTCCTGCTTTATTTATGAGGGCTGGTGGTTTTCTCCTGCATGTCTCCTAGGCCCAGTGATTCATGAATGGACTAGACAGCCTGAGCCTGCAATTGTGGAGGTGCATTGGGAGCAGTGGATATTGAGGATTAATTTCTTTCGTGTCAGACTGTTATTCCCAACCCCCATCAAATCCATCTCTCCCTTGCTCTCTATCTACAATGACTTTCCCATTTCTTAGTTTAATAGAGTGAAGCACAATTATTTGTCCACTGCCTGACAAATGGTCTGAATATTACGATAGAGCAACCCTATGATATACTGTAGTATATATTATGTTGTTGTTGGTGGTAATGATTTAGACACCACCGGTCAAATTCCAGCTTGTTTTCTAAGCACATATAGGGTTTCATTACTTGCATAGAGGACTAGGGCAGAAAGAACAGTGGGCTTATTATTCTGCAGAGTGCTGCAATCGAAGGTTCAAAGAGTGAATGAAACAGAATATCTGGCGGCGCTAATGCAGCTAAGCTCAATTATGTCTTGGCTATAGCGGGATCTGGGCATTTTCTTGCTCACTGGCTAAACTGCATTGTCCCAGTGATCAAATGAGAAATGCCCACTTGTTTAATTGGCTTACACGACAGAAATCATGCCACATCTTGTCACAGTTGGAACTGTCAGACAGTTAACTTAAAATGTAGCCCATGTCTCCAGTTTCAGTGACACAGTAGGTGTCCAGAGGAATCTTTGAAATAGATGAATATGTCCTGGTTTCAACAGTATGTGTCCCCAGATATTCAGTTTTGGCAGATTGTTAAATATTCCTTTCTATGTAATGTTCCTTCTGCATCCTGACCCACAAAAATCAAACCATAAAACAAACAGCCGTAACCCCATGTGGGGTTATTTCTGCAGCTGTTGATGGTTGCTCAGCTGCTGACATGCCAGTCAATCACAACGGAAATAGTTTGAACCGTCCTCACGACATTGATTCTGAAGCAAACTCCTGCTGTCTGACAGGAGAGATTGCTGACATTTTGCATTTCACCTCACCAAAGACAAATTGTTCAACAAAGACCTCTCGCTGAAATTCTTTTATCGTTGGTTCATACTTAGGCAACTTGTGATACTCAGAAATAACAACAACCAGGGTTCTGTTCATTCTGTTAGGATATCTCTGCAAATAAACAAAATGTAACTTATTTTAAAGGCGTTAACATAGCAGCAAAGTGGAGTAATGCCGTCCTGATCAGAGAATAAAGTCAAGCTACCCTTGTGTGTGTTGTCCAAATTCCTCTGTGGTTTGCTGTGGTCTGACTGCGCATGCATGTTTGTGCATGTGTGTGTCCCACTTAGTGATGGCAGTTTTGGTTAATTTTGTTTTGGATAGGCTGACACCCATTAACCGGTAACTAACTGATACATTCTTCTAAAAAAGAAAAGAAGTAGTAAAAAGGGACCTTCCCTTTAGTCCAATGCTCCATTTTTTGCATTTTAAAGCACTATCCATATCGAGGTTTTGTGATGTAAATATCTTGCCTTTTATTTTCGATTGGCTTTGCTGACAAACAGCCGGCCAGCTGTGTTAACATGTGGAAACATGCCCACTGCCCAACCTCTGGTCTCCACTGGTTGCTTGGCTGCTATGCACTGCACACCACTCAGGTCAGGAGGGAGGTTACATAAGCTAGCTACCAGTGCCGCTCATTTGACAATTACAGCTGGTAAAGCTGTCCAGGTCGCGAAATACGTTGCTGGGGAGAGACTGTACCCACCCTCTGGTCTTGCCACGCGTCATCCTGGTGAGGAAGCCCCTTCATTTTGGAAAAAGATAGTAATGAAAATACAAGCCCTTTTAGCATTGTTAAATATGTTAGCACTGCTACTGCAGCCTTGCTGACACTGCAAGGGTGATATTTATACTTCTGCGGCTAATTGCTGTCATACCTATGGTGTAGGCTCTGCGTCGATGTAGAGCCTACGCCATAACCTATGCTGTAGCCTGAGGTGCACCTCCCGTGAAATGAAACAACACTTTAAGGGGACGCAGACCTCCTGTTTATTTTTGTAAGCTGAAATTTCCCTCAGTGGACACAAAGCTTTTATTTACTTAAATTTTACAGGTAAGAAACAATAAAACGTGTAGACCCCACAAAAAAGCATTTCAAGTCTTGTGTGTGATTTATCCTTCAGGGTTTTATACTTTGGCATTTATCCTGGCTTCATGTGAGCAGAGGAAATCTCCGCTCGTCGCTAGGCTGATTTATACAATGTAAAATGCCATAGGCTTGTGCGGAAAATCTTAGCATGTTATATTTGTTTGGAAAACCTCTTTAGTGTAAGACAGTTGTTTTGTTGGTGAACCCACTGAGTTATAATTGAGATGTATTCTGTAACAGTCCCTGGTTTCATATGAGAAGACGAAAAGTTTGCTAGCTGCTAGGCTAATTTATACAATGTAAAATGCCACAGACTTGTGCTAAAAACATTAGCTTGTTGTATTTGTGGGGAAAATGTGTCCAGCAAAAGACAAGCGCTTTGTTTGTGAATGCTGCGAATTATAATGAAGCCGATTTGTGAGATTTTGTGAGAGTGTCACTGGGGAAGCATAGCGCCCATCCTTGGGTTCCCCCCGGTTTACACCATTAGCTCTGTTGGCACTGTTGCCATTGTTAGCCCACCTTCTCAGCCACTTCCATGTTGAGACATGAGTGCAGACAACGCATATGCTCTGAATTTTAGACAAAGCCCCTTTAACAGCAGTATGTCTATTCAATGCTCACTAATGTGTATATTCATAAGTAAATGTGCTACACAGAAGTGTAACTTTATGATTAATTTGGTCTGCATTTTGTCACAGCTATGAATACAGGTATGCTGGACTCAACCAATGACATCTACCAGTACAAAGGTTTCTAAAGGGACACCATCTTATTTGCTTTAACTACAAAAGAAGAAAGTGCTGCAGACTTCTAAAGACTGATGACATTATTTTCTAGTGGCCCTCTCAGTGTTGTTATTAGACAGCTTCCTGGCTGATCAATGTGTTAATTTGATTTATAAAGAACACGATGTATTGAACTTAGCAATTACTAAGGGTTGTTCAAAATGACTGCAGAGAGGCTCCACACACACCCACAAAAACTCATTCTGTGTCACCGTGTGGCTTTGATCTGTGGAAAAACAGATGCAGATCTGTGCGCATCCTTTACATCCTAATCCCATTTTGTGGTATAATCTGTTCTCTCATAGTCCTCTCATAGTTCAGCAATCATTGTCAAGTCTTGCTATTTTGACTCAAGAGCATGACATATCATGAGTCTATCTCCGGCAGTTCAAGGTTGTTCACCTCTGCTTCACATTATCATTTCTGACATTGCTAAAAATGTGATATATATATATTTCACAACACAAGGCTTTAAAACTCAGTTATGAAATGAAGTATCCTTGCTTTTGGATACACCTCTCTGGCACTGTTAATATTACAAGATAAGATACTGGCTTGCAGGAAGCTGGAGCTAACAACCCTCAAAACAATGCATTATGTTCCTCTGTTTTTATTTTGTCATTGTGAAAATGGACTGGACTGTTATATCATAAATAAGTACATGGGCTATATTGCTCACAGAGTAGGCTATTATAAGACAGAACTCTGAAAACAATGTTACTTCCAAGCACTTATTTCTTTTATTAGATATGATTATTATGGCTGGTGGGTGGTAGCTATGATGCAGCAGATAGTGGCAATGCCAAACAAGTCTTGGTAACACTTACTAAGGAGACCACATTTATTGTGCATTATAGGGGCAATCCTAGTGTATTATAATGCAAGTATAATGCTTTATGACATCTTTATGACTCTCATAAACATACATAATGCTTTCTGATGCACTATATCAACAGTCATAAAACAACGTAGATTTGATTTATACTGAATTATGAGTTCAAGTGCTGGATGGATTCACTAGTTATAAACTAGAGATTGACTGATGGGGCTTATAATGCATTATGAATACCTATAGCAACCTATACACACATCAACAATCAACTGTAGTAAGGATGCATAGTATGCTTTAGTCCATGTGGTATAAGTGTGAAGTGAAGTGCATATTGATGTATAATGGATGCAACATTATAACGCTTCACTGTTGGCTGTAAGAAAAGTATATTGCATTTTCATGCATTCAAAACAATCTTTGCTCACACATGCACACATGCCTGCAGCATGTGAGTACTGGGTACTGGGTGTAACTATTACAGTGGCTGCGTAGAGTTGCTGATGTTCAGTTAAAACACCCTGACACTTTACTTTCATCCCATAGTGAAAATAAAGCTTGACAAAATGTTTTGAAATGTTGTGATGAACAATGCATTATTATTTTACTTGACACATACAATGATAACTTGTGATAATGCATGGACAATTATAGCATACTATCGGTTCTTACTACAGTTGATTGTTGAAGTGTGTACAGGTGAGCTTAGACTGAATCACTGTGGCATCACGGTAAGAACAGTAATCACTTCCAGGTAAAAAACTGGCAAGTGATTTAAATTGTGGAGCTACGTGAAATCAGCAAATTTGTTTATACCTGTTGTCATTTTCAGCAATAACTGTAAACTTTAAAGATTATATAGCTCATCACAATGGTTTGACCTATCTCACAACTTTGCTGTGCTAATGTTGTGCATCATGTTGCTTTGCTAGGATTAGAGGGGGTTACAGGCACAGAAGGTAAGCAACAGCAAAACATATTTTAGGCACCTAAAAATCAATATCAGTTTAAGTGTACACTATATTTAGAATATATTCTCCAATTAACCCTACACATTTACCTTACCTGTCTTCTGCTTAGTAAACTTACTGTCGGAAAAGGTTATCTGATGGCAATATAAAGCAATGAAAAAGTGTATAATATAAACTTAAACTAATTTTGATATTTTTAGGTGGCTAAAAACTAACCAATTGTGGCAGCATTTGCTCAGAGCTGTTTCATTTCATGTATGTGATGCAGGGATTTTTTTACCTGAAACAAACATTTGGTCTTAAGGTAGTTATGTATTTTAAGCCCCATTAGTCAAACTCTAGTATATAACTAATCAAGATCATCCATAAGAAACTTGAGGTTTCAATTTGTTATAAGCCACATTAATAGTGTTATGACTGTTGATTTAGTGCATTAGAAAACATGTGTTTATCAATGTATTTATAAAGCACTATGAATGTCCTTATAATACATTATAGATGTTATCTACATAGAAATTTTTTTAGTTCCAGTTGGGGTCAAGTCAAAGCTTTTGACTTTGTTTGCGAGGCACAGCACTACATTATACAGTGTTCCGGTTCCCAAATCACAGCCTCAGATATGGATTGACACGTAGCTACTGCGGCTCTGTCAGATTAACCAAGTATCTTTAAAAATGACTTTTCATTTTAGAGAGATAACTCCCACTGGAAAGAAAAAGAGCAGCTTTTCCTCAGTCTGCAGTCAGACCCAACTAAATAGCCAGGAGGGTTATGATGAGAGCATAACCAACAGGACTCGGATAGCCCTGGAGCTAACAGTGGGTTTATCATAAGATAAATATTAGAAGAAAGAGATGGAATAATTCCATGCAGCTCGATGGCAGCCGAACAACATGACCCAGCCACTCTTTCTCATCATGACATCTTCTTCTCTACAGCCAAGCAAATAATAAGACAGAATTTCCTTTCCTGTTCTGCCTATGTCTCACTCTCTTGCCCTGGTGCTCCGTCACTCAATGTCTGTGGTCTGCTGGGTGTAAGAGCATGTCTGACACATTTCCATTAGTGGGGAGACTATTCAATTACCATAGCTCAAGATATTTAAACCTTGCCAATTACTGAACATCTCCCCTTTAAATTATGCATACACAGAGCTGATAAGGTTGTGTGTAGTGATTTCTCCTTTTGACACGTTGCAGTGTGTTCTGCTGTGTCAGACTTGCTTCTTAAAAGAGAGAGAGAGAAAGCTATACATTTCATTTACATGTTTTGGATTTAACAGTCACAGTTGGACATCTGTAGCCAGTGTCGACAAATGTTGTGACCTAAAAGCTGTAGTCAACACCCAGAAGGGTTTTTTCCATGTGAAAAGTGTGAGGATGGTCAAATTTGCAACACTTCACAATATGCAGTACAAGTTTTCGGGTGGTGAACTGCTGATTTCTCAGCGGGCCTTGTGATCACAAAATTGTGCAAAACCACGCTTAGCAGTTTCCTCTTAAACAAGTAATGATCATTGGCTCTAATTTTCTTGATGCCAAATCCAGTCGACAAATTGTGTGCGCTCTCCAAGAGCATCTGATCTCTTCCCTCGTATCCTAGCAACCCCCTCCATTTCAAATGATACAGTAACATTCACACATCCTCCCACTCGGCAAACCCACATACCTCTCCCTGGCCTCTGTCTCTGCTCCCTGCACCTGACCCAATCCCCAGGTGAGCAGCTACCTCCAATCTCCTACTAGACTTTTTCCTCACCTTCACCCCAACCCACTCATTGTTGCGCCTTTTTTCTGCAGAGACACATAAATAAAATAATAAACACAAACCTCAATGCCCCCTCTGCTTTTCTCTCCCTCTTCTCTAACTGTGCCCGATACATAAACTGTACAGTTCTACATTTATATGTTGTGTACACTTTGACACGTACAGTACAGTGTTGCAGGCTGGTATTCTGCTGCTACGCACTGCTCTCAGACATTACTGCTTTAAAATACATTCCTTTCTTTAAATACTTGAGAAAAATGTCCATCCTGTCTTTAAATCAGAAGATGAAAGACTCATGAAAAATAATAGTTTACAGGGTAATCTGCCCTCTGATTGGATAAGAGTTCAAGGTAGAATATACAGCATTTTTCTGTGGAAATTAAACTCAAAATGAAAAACTAATACCGGTATATAAAAGGGTGAGGGTACTAGGCAAAGTTATAGAGGATTTCTTGAAGAGTTCAGACCATTCATTTGATTAAAAGGTTTCAATGGCAGTTGAGACCTTCTCGCCCTATGGTCAATGGATTTCCATATCATTTAAATAGGTTCAATGGCTATATAGATTATTTCTCTAAAACATGTGTTTAAATGATTAATTATAATTGATTTATTATACTTTTAGTGTATCGCTGCTCATAAGTCTTACTGGTGGCTTTCAACGCCATGAATTCCTTCTTGCTTTGTAAGGTACTAATCACTTATAGTGGCATTCAAGACAACTCTGCTGCTGATATGTCTGAATATTACATTAAATGCTTAAAATGTTGAATATACTCTGCATTATGTAATATTTTCCCTACCTACCTATAGCCAGCCATGTAGCAACTGTCCTTTCATAAAGGATGTTTTAATGCTTTAATCCAGGCATACTGGATCTGCTTTGCCTGGGGGCCGCTTTTACAAAATGACAGGAGGCCAGGGGCCAGATAATAAACAAACATTAATAATATTTATCAGTAGCCTATATATAATAAATGAAATGCCTGTTTCCAATTTTTCGACGTTCGCTGTCCTCACTCATCTTTGCCAAAAGGCAAATCCAGTCAGAGCCCTGTACAGGTCAGGTGTACACACAGGCCTTTCTAGGGTTTAAGGACATTCAGGATTTAGCCCCAACCTCTGTCAGGGGTCTGGGGGACCCTGCCCTCACACGTTTTTTGGATAAACAAGTTCTATTTTGATGTAATTTGTTTTTGCCTTAACCTATGGCATTGTATTCCAGCTCTAACATATCAAAAATCTATTAGACAATGAAAAATTGTCACATTTTAAACTCACATTTCTGTCCTGCCTCATATAAAATATAGCCTATATGTTCTGAATGAAACTGTTTCGAAGATTTTAAGTAAATGTATGATTTCATCAACAGGTCTAATTATACTTATACTAATTATAGATTACTAAAACACTAATTACAGATTTAAGAGACGATCTTAATCCAAAAGCACTTCATTAGATTTGATCAATAATGCAAATATATAGTTAATTGGTACTCAGAGAAAAGCTTAGTCAGATTATATCTCCTTGTTGATACAGCAGGCACTCAGTGCTCAGCAATGGGAAGCAGTGACATCAAATCCAGGAAAGAGACGCTTCCTCCAGACTTCCAGACTGAGTCAGAGTCAGGACAGACCAATAAAAACAACAAACAAGAAAAGAAAAAAAAAATCATCCTAAAGACAACAAAAACACAGCATGTCGTTATCTTTAGCTGCCGCTGTTTGATAGCTAACTGTAGGTCTATACTTAGTGTTTGCTCACTACTTAAATTCTAGTGTCAACTGAAATGTAGCGAAGCCAGCGAGGTAATTGCTAACCTTATTGGTAAAATATCACTCTGAAGCTTAAAGCCTTTACTTTGAGCAAAGTTGATAAGACATTGTTGCAGCAGCAGCAGCAGCATACTGCCACTCAGAAATGACTGTCACGTACACACCAGCCCCGACTGGGTCACATGTGTTTCAAAATGTCAAACATGTTTAATATGTTACTGCCACATGCCTTCCTATAGCCAACAGAAAAAAAAGAAAGTGGGGATCACCTTTCGGGTAATTCTTTCTTGAACCATATGTTTCTGAGAGATCCCTACATCTCCTGAAGCTCTGGGTGCCGTATACTGTAAGCTTTGACCTAACTGCTGAAAACATTACAGAAACCCTTAATAATGAGAGAAAGAGCCTGGCCCAAGGAAGTACTGGAATCAGCCCTGAAATGCTCAAGGAAGGGGAACAATTAAGACCAGAATCCTCTGTAGGATTCTTTACAAGGACACACTTAATACCAAAACTGTTAAAACCAGGGGGCATCACGCTGACATCACCTAAGCTCTGATCTTATCCTGGAGAAAATGACATACCAAAGGACCATTCTGATGAAAAGAAACGGCTGATTTCAGGGAGGGGAGAGACAAAGGATGGAATTTTTGCATTACATCAAATACTGTCACAAAGCCCTGAATCCCACTGTTGCATCGACTCTTCAAAAATATTCTGGTGGTATGGGATTCCTGACATAACAGAAAATGTCATCAAGATGTAGATTAGAGGTGTCAAGTTGTCTGCAATGGGGTTGTGGCAAATTATTAAATACATGTCAAATTTAAACTGAAAGTGTGAGGCACATTCTCCTTCCCAACCTATTCAATCATCACTATTGTGACTGGCAGGAGAAAAACACTTTAAAGAGGGAGACACAGGCGGAAGGCGAACGCATGCAAAGATTCAGTGTGCGCTCCTTTTGTCATCCCACTCTTCACTGGACATTTTGATAAACAAAGTAAGGTCTCACTACAAACCCATAAATCATCTCAAATGAGTGGAGAAGATTAAGGACTTTCATGGAACTGTGTCTCCAAGAAAGCAGAAAAATAGAAGCCAACGGCAACGGTATTCTCTTGTGAAAACCTTATGTCTTTCATAGTAACTCTGCTATGCGTTATTACTTGTGAAATGAAGGAAATTAATTGAATTATATTCAAGTCATAAGGGTAATTGTTTCTGAGTCAATGACTGTTTCCGACAGTGAGGCAGACAAGCTGAAAGACACAAACAAGCTCCCAGCTGGAGAGATACATGCACAAATTCACAGAGTTGCAAATGGCTATAATCAAATGCATACACTGACAGTATTAAAAACATGCTGAGCTCCAACTATCTCAACGATTTTATCAGATTTTCTTTTTATTTTGTATCAAAACCATAAACCAAATGAAATAATCCAGACCCCATTATCTCAACCAGACATCTTTTACACCTGTAGAGCAAGCTGACATTTTGGCTTAACCAGATATAAACACACAAAGAATGAAAAAGGAACAGTTATTATCATAACCTTAGCTTCTCCCTTGAGGGAATAAAACATTCAGTTTACAATGCTGAGCCAAGGGCACGGCTCCCATGGGAAAACTTTCTTCAATTAGAGATGTCTCGTCATTGAGGCATCGCGGGTGTCACCCAGAGTACATACGGGTGCAGTATTAACCTGCTTTAAAAAAAACCTTTGGTCAGATACTATGTTATGCCACAGGGAGGACAGGTTCAGGGTGCACAACTGTACTGTCTAAAATACAACTATGTCCCTTGTCAGTGCAAAGCAAAGCCATAATACTAGGCTGTAAACAATAATCTATCAGCTTAAAGAACTGTACACAGTTAGGATCAAAAACATGGTGTTAAATGCACAGAGAACACAAGATCAAAGGCATGGGCTTTATACAGGGCTATAGTCAAATGTAAGGCTTATCACACACTTGCAGCGCATTGATTTGAAGACATATGCTTATCAAGCACATACAGAAACACCATTAAATGCAAGGACTCTTTCTACCATATTCTTGCGTTGGGGCTTTCTCAAACACACCCTGAAATGTCCAGGTTTCTGATATATTGTATTGGAGCTTATCCATATCTGCAGACTGTCTGCTACCCAGTTAACAAGGTGGAAATAGTCAAAGGAAGCACACAACTGAGAGAGGATATAAGGAGCTTCCGTCAGATAACAAATATGCTTTGGTGAGGGTGTATTCTTGACATGGAGTATATCACCACTGCAAATCAAGTAATCATGGATCTGTTTTTGTTGTTGTTTTGATTCACCACTAGCCCAAAAGCAGATTACTTACTTCATTTCAAGCATTTCTGGCTGCAACAAGCCCCGCTGGGGAGAACAGTAATACCTGCTTCTGTGTTCTCCTAGAGGTAGCGGAACCTTTCAATAAGTTTTTGTAATCATCAAAGCGCTGAAACTGCCCCTGGTGGGGTACTGTAACTTAGCACCTGATGACTGTTGATGATACCTTCAAGCTTTCAGTGTAACTACTGCTTGGTCTGGGTGCAGTCATGCATGGCATGTCTAACTCAGTGGCGCCCCCATAAAGTTTTCATAGGAGTGGCCAGATGGGGCCATTGAAAATCTTGGGGGGAGTCACCAAAACCAAAAGCCTTAACTGAATTTCAGAAGTTCTATTATGCTGTATAGGCTAGTTGAAAAACTATGTCAATATGGAGTGTTAAGGAATCACATTCTGACATATTTTGATTTCTCATTTTACAGTTAATATTACTCATTATCTGATGAGCATAGACTAATAGCTATACAATTAACATTTTTGAGTTCAACAGCAATCCTGTTTTCATGTGGTGTGCATCTGCATGTGTTAGAGAATGCACTGTTCTTCAGAAAGGCTGGTTGTTCTTTAATTTGAAGGAGTACATTAATCATAAGAAAAATATTTGCTGGGTACAAGCCTTCTCAAGTTAAGGCGAGGCTCATGGGTACCAGTAAAGCACATTTTTATACAGACGTCATGAGGTGAGAGAATTGTTCCCTCGCTAAAATTTAGCCTTATTTTGGAGCATTATTTAGCCCCCTTACCAAAAAGCCATGGCAATATGGTTGGTACCAATGGATACCTTAGGTTGACTGGTTTCATTAGATTTCACTGTCTTTGTGTTAGATTAAAAAATGAGTGCCTCGCAGCCTCTTGAAGACAGTAATGTCATCCAATTATTTTTTGCGGGTGGGGGGCAGCAATTGTATCAAGGTGGCCATAGCCCCCTCTTGGGGGCACCACTGGTCTCATGTTCAATCTCTGCAAATATTTTGGGTTAAAAGGCTATATCTTTGTGTGTTAAAATGAGGGTTTTCCTTCTGCACCTGTTTGAAATTCACAGGATTATCATGTGCTTCATTAGTGTCATTGGCCGTCCAGTGGTGGGTCACCGAATTGGTATCAAGTTTAAATTGATCAAGTGTCTGAATTTTTTTAATATATCATTTTAACAAAATATGCTATATATTTTAAGCCAACAGGGTAAAGTATGCAGACTGTGTTTAAATATGTAGTACCTTATCCAGAGAGTGGTCCACAATGCTTTGCTTTACATTACATGCACCCCCACACAAAAGCATTCATGTAATGGAGCTGGAGCTGCCATGCCAGGTGTTGGCCTGCTCTACCACCTGAGCTACTGTCGACCCACATACAAGTGCATCATTACTCATGGAAAAAAAAACAAACTGGTGACTGCCAGCATTCAGTATGCTCACAAATGTGAATTTAACTTAAAAAAGACACATTATCTGCCCTTGGCAGCAAATTCTGACTGCTGTGTATGTGCCCTTGGAACTGTTTTATGAGAGAACAATAAGTGAGGTGCCTCTGACTCTCCACTCCATTGCCAAACTGTCAGTATGCCATGGTGGGAGAGCACTGCCTTTAAAGGGGATATAGGAGCCAATGTGATTGGCCACAGTTGTTACAGCCGCTGAACAACCCTCACACACACACACACACACACACACACACACACACTTATTATGTATTAAAATTGATTTACCCAAATCCAACCCTACGTCCATGTGTACACAGGAGCACTGCGTGCCACAAGCCACATAAATACCAAAATTGTGTCACCACTCCCTCTGCACACAGCATATCCTGTGCCTTGACTCACAAAATTAGCGTCCATAATCTCGATAACTACCTATAAAGCTTGGACCTAAGAATTTAAAATAAGCTAGATCATATTTTTTGTTTGTTTGTTTTGTTTGGGTTTTAGTTTTTGCATTTTTGATCCATGGAAACATGTTTTGAGTTGACAAAATGAAGTGAATTATTCTACACGATGCCTTGCTCACTTGTCTCAGATCGTATTTCATAGCACAGCCCCTGCCTGTAGGTATAAAAGTTTATTGGCAAATTCCACCTTCATGTCAAGGGACCGCATCACCCTACTTTAGCTTTCGCATGCTGATGTGACACCTACAAAAAGGGGAAATAGTATGTTAGGCTAATGCCTGTTTCTTTTCCTTTTGATTATTGGGTTAGTTAATTAAATTGTAACTTGGTCTTGCCCCACTGCAATGCCCCTGAGAATGACAGAGCACTTTTTTACTGAAGCGGCACTGCAACTGCATTTATTGGACAGTCAATTAAAAGCATATATGCATATATTGGTCTGTCAAGATTAAAGAATATTAAGTATAAAAAGTCCATCAATAATGTTGCTATCTTCATCTTTCCCGATATCTATTCTGTCTTTAAGGGCTCTGGGGCTTCTTTGATGGTAAGGGACTGTCTCTGAAGCAGCACTTACTCCAAGTATGCAAAACAGAAAGTAAATGCTGCCTGAGAGGCTGAGTTCAGGGTGAGATAGTCCCATAGATACACTGCAGTGGAGGGCAAAGAACAGTAAATTCAACTTATCATGCACTCCTTATGCTGACAAATACTGTATTAAACATATAAACTGAACACAATGTGCAAGAAGTACTCTCAGTTTTAAGATGGTTAACAAATTGAGCCTTGATTTTGGTGAATATTTGTTTCACACTTTGTGTATATACTATATCATAAACACTTACTAAAATGTGGTTTCAGTACAGTTCACCTCATGACTTGTGTAGGCTGAAAGCAACATTTTTTGCATCACACCATGGAGAAAGTGGAAAACTGCTGATGTAGCAAGCTGTTTTGTGGTAGAATTTCTTCTCCTGGTGAGTCACCATTTAACCTGAATTTTGAAAATGTAGGATGTCTGGATATATTTTATTTCTGAAGTTAAAAACAGCAACAGTATGCTTACTGTGTTGACCACTCGCCAGATACACACACGCACACAAGTACACAGTGAACACAAAGGCTTGAGATGTGAGTGGAATCTCAATTTGACAATATGAGATGCACATTTCTATGATTATAACGGAAGTATTCACAAATGTATCTTTCAGTACGCTACAGTGACTGCAGCTGCAGTGGATGCATATTGTTTGAACTAAAGTGGGAGCTGGACAATTGTCCTACTGTAGGATGCCCTGGAGCTCAAACTGTGCAACCATGGAAATATCAGTGTGCTGGGCAGAAGAAGCCTTAGATGCAAACCCTCTCCAGCTGTGCCACCGAACCTCTCAACAGCTGTAACCCCACATTGGAGCCCTGGCTGGCCTGTTTTATTAGCGATCTGCTGCTGTAGAAGTACAGTCTTTCATCAAGCAGAGCCAGGCTAGTTTGTGAACGCATGTGTTATAAATTATTAAATCAAAAAAACATAGCAAACAAAGAAAATACATACTTTGAACACTGAAACCTATTGATCTTTGGTCTATGAACTATGAAGAGAATGCTACAGATGCATTCATTGTAGAAATAACAAGTAATGCTGTGATCTGATCTGGTAACCCAATGGCCAGAAAAAAAATTGTATTGGTATTGTACGCTTCTGCAAATCACCTTATCATTTAGCAGGTATTTTAGAACTTTTCAACAGTGCTATGGTTACCATGTGGTTAGATTTTGGCACAAAAAAAACTTGATTATATTTGGGAAATGACCACTAGAAAAGCGTCAATGTCTCAGTAAAAAAACAATCCCTTTTTTGTAGCACTATCGCCGCTGGAAAAACAGCAATGAGTTAAAACAAAACATCCACATTTGGCGTCTAGAAAGCTGCTGGAAACACAGCAATGAATCACCAAAACACAGCAGGCCTTGTAATTGGTTGGTCTCAAACAGTGGTTTTTGCAGCTTTGCAGACATCTTGCCGAAGTGACATGCCATCCACCATCCCCTCCAACTCCCGATGACAGTCAGCTCATTGACTATGACACTTAGAAATGTTATGATGTGACGTTATGATAAAGTGCAACTGAGCAAGACTTTTTGGGGAAAAAGGAACATTTCACCATTCTGGTAGCTAGATAACTAATTACACTGAATTACTGTTCACCTGCCGTAATAATAGGATGATAGAGTTATTAATATAAATGGACATGTAAAGGCTACTGATCCTTTGTCTTTTGAAAAGGTTTATCTGGTAAACTGATTCAGAATTGCAAAATGCAGCTTATGTTAATGTAAGATGGAATCTAGAGAGCTTTTAACTGGGCAATATGTGTTTTTTTTTGCAGTCATATTCACATCTATGGTAGTGCAATAAAAATGGCCACATCCATAACATGAGCAATATGTGTGCAGAGCCACGATGACTGTACTGCAGGTTTGTTACAGGAAGTGTCTGCCCAAAGAATGCTGACATCTTCATAGGTTAAAAGAACAAATTACTTTACCCTATTGCCTTTTTTTTTGCCAGTGTCCATTAATTAACTCAACAGAGGAGAATTTTACAAATACACATAAAAAGGTTAGTCTTTATGTTTTACAATGACAATGCAAAGAAAAAACAAAACAAGCATGGCATCTGCTTGGCTATGTGATATCAACTCTGTTACAACAGTGCGAATTCTTGGCCAGTGACACAGTATAATCAGTTTAATAGTATAAGAAGGCTGCCAGTTATTCTGACCTCGAGACAGCAGAGCCCACAATAATTCTTGTGGCAAATAATTAGTTTTATCACACAATGACACGGGTCACCCGTAAGGGCTTGATTATAACAAGAGAACAATATAAGAAAATGTGCGGTTCAGTGGAGCTCTCAAAGGGGATTGCTTCTTCATATCTCGTCAAATTCCAGATGACATTTCATATGACTGCAAACCAGAAACAATCCGTCCCTGTATGAGCTACTGCAGCCTCTGAGAGTCATTATGTTGAGAGCTGAAATTCCACACTGCAATGCTTTAGTCCTCACTCTAAGTGCTTTGTTTGTACTGACACTTAGTAGAGAGGAAGAGGAGACAGAAATCAGATTTTCAATCAATGCTGTTTGCAGGATTTTCTTGAGTCGAATATGCAAATATTATATAAATATGTAAACAAAATATAGAAATTGTATAAAGGCATTAAGAGCAGCCTTGTTTGCTATTAATCTTTACCTCTAACTGATTGACAGTATTTATTTGAGGTTGTATAATTCATCACACTTTCCATTACCCATGGCGAGCGGTTCTCTTAATGACACTGCACATTGTGCCTGCCCAAAGGAAATTGTGTGGCAAACATGCACATTTTGCTTTTATTTCACTCTCGACTCCAATCTGTACGGTATTGACCATATGTTGAATAATATAGCCCACTATTTGTTATTCCAATTACATTCGGTACACAGTATTTTTTAGCTCTGCCTGATGGATTTGCACTCATCTAATGTGCGCATTGTACTGCTGCTTTACAGGCTCAGAATTTGCATTATAATGATTTAGAACACCAATGCATTTTTAATGCTCATAAACAAGAGTGTGTACTGTGGCTTTTTTTTTTCACAGAATATGTTTACTCCACCATTTAACTGTGTGTATGGTCGTGACATTTGTAGCAACTCCTTGGTATGAAATTGCTCTTGCTTTTGTACGAGACTAATCATGATGAAAATGTGTCTTAGCTGAAAAACAAAGACAGATATTTAACTAGAATTTGAGGCGCCTCAAAGGTGAGTTGCAGCATTAAAATTCGACTGACTTTGGTCAGAGCTTTGGAGCAAATGTGATCTGGAGGTAAGCTTGCCTTTAAGAGAAATTTCTAATTAATAGTGTGTCCCTTATCATAGTTTTGAAGACCTGATGGTTTGAAACAGATCTGCTTTTGAAAAAATGTGAGGGATTTTTTTTTATTTAGCATTTTTAAAATTACACTGATTAGCTAAAGGGGGGGGGGGGGGGGGGGCACAACATGTCAGATACTCTTGACTAATTTTATACAGAACTCAGGGAAATTATGCACACTGCGACACTGCATTTGAGCATTTTTTTAGATGTAGACAGATTGGCCTCATAAGGGGTGCTATGCTTGTCATTTGGTTATCCATATATTAATAACCTGTCACTGCAGTACATTTCTAAAGATTGCACAAGGAAGGACAGAGCATGCATGATACATTCATCCAGCTATCAATTTGTGTGCATCATACATTAATAATCACTAAAGAATCTATGTTGGACACTGAAGAGAAAAGCAGCAAAAGCACAAATTTATTACAGAATATTTTTTACAGCAAATGGCATTGTAGCTTAATAAATGATGTTAGAAATCAGGATTGTGTAAATTACACCTCCACATGAAAGTATACAGTCACTGTTCAATGCATTTTTCTTTTTGCAATTTTCTGCTTGTTAGCAGTGGAAAGCACCTGAAAGTTCAACTCAAATACCAACACAAGGCAACTTCACTCACACAATGCACCCACAATAAATGCACAATAGTCACGCGAGTCTCTTAAGGTATTAGGGTGGCCCCTAAGCCTTTATCTTATCAAGTTTCAGTCCAATACACAGGGGGATGGGGGCGGGGACAAAGGAAGCCAAGCAATTAATTGTCTTCTCTGCTTGGCATCTCATTTCAGCACCCCAGAAGGTCTATTACAGGAGCAAGACAGTCATTAAACCTCAACAATAATCACTGCTGAGCTATGCCTTCATCCTTCGTGCTACTTCAGTGTCTCCTGCTTAAATGGCACCCGCCTATGACAATACCACTCAAAAAGCAATAAAATTTTGATACATGCCAGGCAATTTATAGCATTTAAATGCCATGTTAGTCGCATCTATGACATGAAACAGAAGTGGAGAAGTAATTATTGTGTGCTGGAAAGGGTTACTTTGCCAATTTCCAACCAACTTTGATTATGGTAAACTTCCCTCCATCTCGCCAGCAGCCAGATCGGCTCATTTGCCAGCAAAAAGCAGAGTTTTGCTGGCTCTTAGGGTGTTTCTCAAACTACAGATTGTATGCTCTCATTTTTGTCAAGGAAAAGAGAAGTCACGGTGTCAGATCATTTGGGTACAACACATGTGCAGTAAAATCTGGTCTGCACTTTCTGAAAGGCTCAATAGCTGGCGCACTATCATAGAATATGAGGATGATTGATTTGTGTCACTGAGGGGTCTGCAGTCTGAAATATATCTAGAAAGATATGATTTACAACTCTCTCATTACTGAAAAGATCTTTAACAAAAGATAAAAAACAAATGCTTTCTATATAAAAATGTTCTATTGTAGATTGTACCATCCATTTGAGCATACTCAAAAACTTCTGTCAGGTCCAGCGCATCTGAGGAGGCTAAAAAGAGCACACCCAAAGAGCACCTGAGAGAACACCTTTGCTTTATTTCTAGCGCCGTTTGCTGTAACCCTTCAACATGGCAACTTCAGTTACATAGCATGTTTGTCATACCCCATAACTCCCATGGGGTCAAAGAGCGTGTCTCCATTTTGATTTTTTTATGCCCGCCACCACGGATGCAAAGACTATTGAAGTGGCTCAAGAAACAGACTGGATCCCCTCTCTCTGCCTCAGACTCAGACCAAACTCAAACTGTAAAACTAGGCGGTGCTGATTAAATATAAACCGAGATTCTGCTACTATAATGCCTATTTCTCACTGAAAGTGTTTTAGTGCACTGTTTAGCTGTAAACCAGAGTCTGTGAACAGGAAGTGGGCACCATACTGTTCCCTGTATTGAAGAAGTGGAGGCTGAAAAAACTGAGATGAAACTAGACAGCGCTGATCAAATTTGAATGAAGATTCTGTTACTGCATTGCTGATTTCTCAACTCAAACAATTTCCAAAACATATTTCAGCTCACTGTTTTAGCTTACAGCTGCCATAGTGTTTTCAGAGGGGCAACTTGAATTACCCACCAGCTTGAGCATTTATTGGTCCGGTGCAGTGTAATGCATTCTGACAGTTGTAGGTGTTCTACCTTTTGAACAAAAGTGAATGCCATAACCCTTTTTCTTTATTTCTCTGGTCATATAGCACCAATTCCAGTACCAAGTATGCACCAAGTATTTGCATCTTTCTCCTGCATAGACAGACCAGTTTTATGAAAAGACCATCTTTCCAGCAGTGAAATACTTATTTAAACAGACTAAATAATACATTAAAATGACTACATAATACAGTGGAGCAGGACCCCTCCAGAAAATACTTGTCAAGTGACGGAGCAAGAAAGAGAATAGGGAAAGGTAACAGTAGAAGGCAGAGAAGTGAGAGAGCATCACAGGGAGAACAAAAGAAAAGTAAAAAATGTAGGACAGAGGAAAGTGAGACTGAAAAAGAGCCTGGTAGGTGAAAATGAAGAAGATAGGGGTTGAGGGTGCTCGAAAAGAAAATGGTGGGGGAACGGGGAAGAGACTGAGGGTGAGAGAGGAGTCTGAGAGGAACAAAACTGGCAGTTGGGGAAGAGGAGATGGTTCATTTGTCACTGTCAGATCAGTTTGTTTCTCCTTCATAACTGCAAGGACGAGATCTGGCCCCCGATCCTCCCCGTTCTTAAGCCAACCACCCATCACCATCTATCCTCCAACCTCTGCCAGCACCTGCCCTCTCTCCAATCGCTGGAGATGAGGATACAACCCATGCTACAGTGCACTGCGTACACACACAATTTTGTCTGCCTGCATGGACATGCTCACTGAGCTTAATTGAATGTATGTCCCAGTAACAGCAGCAACCTATAGCCTGGAGTAAAACCATCTATCCAAAGGCATGTAGGAATGCTATTAGCATTTTCTTTTCGAAGCTAAATTAATAAGTCATATCCATGCCATTGTAGTCTTTTACAAAGCTCACATTCTAAATAGAAGATGAATGTTTGATTTAGCCTGAGTATCATACAAAAACAGAACAGCTGCTTACAGCTCAGTTTGACCATGGCCCCTCTTTCTTCTCTATATGTACCTCCTGCAAAGAAGTGGAGGCAGCATGCTGATATAGCACTCCTGGATGCATCACAGGCAGAATTCGACAAACTTTTATTGGCTGAGTGTCTACCCCAACCTGAGCCCTGTAATGAGTACTGTGGCGGTGCTTCCTCAGTAAAAATCGCTCAGTTGGAGGTTAAAAAACACTTTCTTTGGCTCAGGAAGCGCGGCATAGTTGGCAATCACATTGCATGTTCAGTCCCTGGTGGGTAATGTGTCTACGCATCCCTCACCAGGTGTAATTAACCTGAATTGTCTGTGGTGTGTAGGTAAGTCTGCAATTACTGCACCTAAATGTGAGATGTTTCTGCTGCTCATGCAGTTATCTGACAAGCAATTCAGTTGCCAAACGATAAGAATGGTCATGAGTCTCTCCATAAGGATACAATCTTTCTTTTCTTTTACAGTGACTATTTCCTTCCGGCTCTTTCTGCCTTATGACAGCCGGGTTGTTCATTCTTTTGTTTCCTGCTGCATATTATCTGACCATTTCCTTTACTTGTTACTTTGGGGTTTTTTTTTCACCCACAGTTTCATTGATAGCTACTGACAATTGCTGATTCATTTATTTCTCTTCATTTTTGTCTTCATTTTTTATTTTCCACCCAAACAGTACAGCTCTCTATATATACTAACAAACTTGAAAAGACCAAATTACTGTTCTAAATTACATATATGCAATAATTCCAAAGTTGATGCCTGAAATGAGTATTTAAAAGAATGGCCTAGGCAACATTTTGAGACATTTGCTAAGTTACCAAGAGTTAGATGGTGAATTAATATAACTGTATTCGTCACGTGATCAATATTGGGATAACGTTGTCCATGTCATGTATACTACATCCGATGCAATACATATGTAGTTCATTGGTGTACAAAATGGTGCTACACTTGTTGTGGTCACAAGCAGCAGTAGTTGTGTTTGCTGTTTTGTCCTTTAACATGGATTTATTTTTTTTTTTACTCGACTGTCATGTTTTAACTCCTCTTTTCTAGGAATGGTGTTTGTCTAACGGCCTTTTAAATATATGGTGACATCATCTATGTAATGAGTGCTTTGTTTATTAACATGGTTGCTCTTTGGAGTGTTATGAACTTTCAACAAAGCAACAAGCCTCACAGACTCCAAAACAATCATAACTTTGTCATTTGATGTGTCAATTGAGTTGCTAGGATTTAACACGATGGTATTCTGACAGCTATTTGTAAACACCCAGCTGGTCATTCAAGACGTCTGACAGCAGTATGAGTGAGGAAGCATGGCCGGAAAGGAGTACGATAGAGGCTACGCAGACTCAGGCGACGCCGCTTGCCTCTTCCCTCTATTATCCTCACTAAAGTGCAGAAAGTGCAAACTGGTGTACACAAACACTTGTGTCATTGTATTCACTGAAATAAGCTCAGCCGCAGACATACCTCATAAGCACACGTCAGCAGCGTTTATGTAATTACTCTTACTGCCAGAAGAGGGAGACAAAAGTTCCCCACTCAAGCTTTAACACTTGTCAAAGGAAGGCCCTTGGTCATTTCTGCCAGAATGTAGATGCTGATCTGTGCTATGGCACCATAAAGGCTGCCTTCAAATCTTACAAAAGGGTAGCACTTGTTACTTCCGATCACAACTGCGTCCTTCGAGTCCAAGTCTACCAAACGTCCCCCAAGAGAGGGAAAGTTGAGCACAAAGAGGTTGCTATGTGAACAGAAGGTGCTATTTATGAAGTGACAAGCTGTATTCACAGTACCAACTGGGATGTTTTTAGAGACTCTTGTACTAATATGGATGAACTGATTTCCACTAAATCAAGCTACCTTCTGTAAAAAACGGGATTATTCCCAGGAAGACAGTTACTAATTCCAATTGTACCCAAATAATAAGTGCTGGGTCAGTAATTCCCCCAAGAATACTCTGAATCAGAAAAAGCTAGTTTTCCACCAGGGTGACATTCACCAACAAAGACACGCTCAAAAGTCGGTGAAAAGAGAAATAAAGTTGGCCAAAATGAGGTTTAAAGACAAGACAGAGGATGAACGTAAGAATGGCAATTCTCGGTCTGCCTGGATTGAAATCAAATCTCTGGTGGGAATTCAAGACTTGAAAAAAGGGGTGTTTAACCCTGATAAGTCTGACTCCATCCTAGCAAAGTTGTTGAACCAGTTTTACTTGACATTTGATTACCATGACTTTAGTGTAGAACGGACTGAATGTACAGTTGCTTCAGAGGGCAGTCAGATTTATTATTGATGAAATGGACATCTGGAAAACTCTTTAACAGGCAAATGTGAGCAAAAATCCCAATCACTGAATTAAGTTTCAATGTTATTGAAAGAATCTGTGGTTGTTCCAACTGCCAAGGTTCCATCACCAAAAGTGTTGAATGATTGTCACCCTGTAGCGCTTACCTCATTAGTTATGAAAGATTTTGAACTATTGAAGCCTACTGACCATGACAGAGGGCATAACTGAACCACTTCAATTTGTGTATCAAGCAAGGAAGGGAGTAGAGGATGCAACGGCAACATTACTAGATTTTGTTGTTGGGCACTTAAAGGGCAGGAAGATGTCTGCTTTGTTGATTTCTTGTCAGCTTTCAACTGCATGCATCTTCATATCATAGCTCAGAGGCTTTCTGGAATATCTGGCATTGACTTTGGCACTCTATGTTGGCTGGTTGACTTTCTGATGATGAGGTCACAGAGAACCAGTGTTAATGACTTTGTGTGAGGCCCAGATGTGTTCTACAGGACCACCCCAGGGCTGAGTTTTCTTGCCTTTATTATTTGTGCTCTACACCAAGGACTTCCAGAGCATTTTTGAGTCAAGGTTCACAATCAAGTTTGCAGATGATTTGGTGATTGTCTGACTCCTGCAGGACCATGAGGTGGGCCACGGTCCAGCCTTGGAGAATTTTATCAAATGGTGTGATGACTATTACTTGCAGCTCAATGTCTCTAAGACAAAAGAGATACTTATCAGCTTTTGCTGAAGCCCTCCTGCCATGGCACCAACTTTGATCTATGGCATAGTTCTGGAAACAGTAAGCCAATAAAAGGCTCTAAGCACCATCCTGGATGACAAAATGTCTTTTGATGCCAACTACTACTCCATGTGCAAAAACCCCAATTTCTTAGGGAAAGTTAAGGGGTTATTATGTTGCCAGATCACTCATGAAAAAGTTTTAATTATTTTTTATTGAGTCAGTTTTAACTTTTGCAATAATTTATTGGTTAGGCAACCTCAACATGGTCAACAAAAATAAGCTGCGGATGATTGTAAAACTTTGCCAAACCACCACTGGCAATAACTCGAACAATCTTGGCAATGTTTATCAAGTTAGAGCCACTCAGAGGGCACAGGGCATTCTAGTGGACCTTCAACAACCTCTTCATGCAAAAATTTTGACTCCATGCCATCTGGGAAGGGGTACACATTCCCTAAGAAGGCAAAATCAGACATATCTGAAATCATTTATTCCTTCATCTGTTGCGCTTTTAAACAAGCTGTAGGCTGAGTAGCTATTGCACACAAGAATTCAGCAAGTATTACATGTATTAAAATACAAACATACGACAGCCTTTGGAGCTATGGGCTGTTTTCCATGCCCAATAGTTGCGTTAAGCTAGGGTGACACATCATAGCACTTCCTTTGTTAGAAACGCACGGAAGTGACACTTGTCTTTTTACAGGTGAGAAGCTGTAGCTTGTTTGCGTGTTCACAGAGGCTGTTAAAATGTGTTAACAATTTACTCAAGGAGATTGGAGCTACTTAAAATTGTATCTCAATTCAAAATGAACTGAGTCTAATCGCTTAATAGCTGTCCTAAGCGTTGCATGTGTCAAAATGTTCTCCTGTTAAATGAATATTCGACATAATTGTAATTGTCTTACAATGTCAGAAATGTCGGCTGTTCCGCTAATAAAGTAAAATCTTTGTGAGAAATTTTTGATGCAACCTTTTGACTCACAGTTAAAATGGTGAACACATCAAACTTAATGAGATTATTTCCTTTTGACAAGTTTTCTTTTCATCCTCTGTCTTTTTTCTTTCTGTTAAAAAGCATCAGAGCAGTGAGGTCTCTAATCAGCAAAATGTAAATGGCATGGACACATTAATGTTGTCTTAGCCCCATTCATTTAGCTTTTAATAGCTTACAATGCATTGAAATATTTTAACACCTAAGTACTCATCTTTTTGAATTGGAAGTTAGTGTAGTCAAACCTGTCAACACTCTTTTCATAAAACCATTCCTCATTATTCTAACTTCCTACTTTAATTGCCAAGGCAAACACACTGGGTCTAGGACCATGTCATTGGTGAATTTTAGCTCACAAACTCAGAGATCTCATGGCCAATTATGTATTGCAAGTCACAAGATACATACTTTAAAAGGCCTTTGTGTAGGTTAGAAAGGCAATGTTGCAGATTCATAATAATTTAAATTTACATAATTTCTTTTAAGTGTCGCATTCAAGCAATAAAAAGGTTCACAAGTGATATATTCAAAGTGATATATTGTGAGATATTCATCTGCAAATCACATTGTAAGAGACATTATGGGTGTGAAGAGGAGAAAGTGATAAAGAAATCAAAATACCAGAGAAATAAAAAGAGCAAACCCACTTGTAATGTGAAAAAAAGGAATTTGCACCTTGGAACACTTCAGGCAGGTAAGTAGCTTCTATTCGTAGGGAGGTTTATCTCAGTAGCTGTGGTTACATCACCAATATTTGTTCAATCCAATTGAAATCACTCTGATTAGACATTCCAACTGAACTGTCTACATGGCCACTAAATAAAGTGATCTGATAAGATGTGTGTTTAAGTGACCCAAAGCATTTAATCAGAATAAATCTTTTATGACTCACACAAAGAGCTGCATGCTGTGAAGAATCTAATATGCTGGAATTATAACAGAAGATTTTTTTTTCCAACCTTACTGAGAAAATTCAATTCATTCAATACATAAAGTATAGAAGGAGAATAGGTGGTTCTGCCCTTTAATACGATATAGTAGTAAGTAATGTTAGGTGTAACCCATGTAATTTTGCACAGCTACAAATTACAGATGTCCCCTAAACACCTCACATTCAGATTATCAGTAAATGATACAATTTACCAGTGTTCCCTTAATGTCTCACATTCAGGCTACTGCCACTGGTAATGATAGACGATTGTTATGTCCAACGACTCCACAATTCAGCCTGCAGCAACAAGGTTACATAAGGCTACTGGTTCAAAATCAAAGAATAACTTTTTTAATTAGAGCACTCACATAAGAATGGAGCACTAACAGACTGCTATTTTTTATTTCTTTATTTTTTTTGAATTTATGAAAGATTTCTGTGAAATTCAGCAGAGGGAGGCGTGAGGATACAGCTGTTGCAGCATGTTGTGTGCAGCATATGCACAAGCTACTCCACCAAATGTTTCCCCCATGTGGGGCAAACATGCGCAGAAAGAATATATTTATTGTAACCAGTAACAAATTATTGGATTAGGCATTTTAATTGTTGTCAGGCACTAATATTTTCCTATTGAATGGATTATCAAAGGTTTACTCTACACACCCCAAACCCAATTCAAAATTCCTTCTGCCTGGGCTGGACTGGGTGACTTTGTTGTGACTGAGGTCGTTACATGTGGCATTTTATTCTGATCGGGGTACTATATTGATTATTAGTGGAATATTAGGATCCATGTTAGCCCACCTAAGATTTCTCACATTGTTTTTGAAATTAAAATGTTGAAATTAATACCAAAATATATATTATATATACAGTATATGGGATTATGAACAATTGTTTTGCCATGCAATCCATAGAAGTGTATCACATGTACGTTGTGCAATCACCAATTATATAGTTATTACCAGTTATATATGAATACAATGAAAGAATGTATTTCATTTTCATGTGTTCATCCATCAGCTGCTCTTTTTAAGCAATTAGGTTAAAGCAATACAAAAACAGACCAAAAAAACATTAACTTGTGAGTGAGGCTGTAGAGCAAATTAATATGTGTTCCCCACATGCTGCTGTTAACTAAGTAAAAAGCATGAAACACATGAAATTAATCATAACCCCACGACAGTTTGTCACAAGGAGAAATGTTTCCCCAAAGCTAATTAAAAACCATTCATTAGGCAGTGCTCCCAAACTGTGTGTGGCAAACTTTTGGTGTGACGGGAGTGTGTGGTTGTGACACATTGTATTGCTTTAAAACCTGCCATACACATTTGGAGCTGTTGACGACGTTTATTAAATGTCATGAAAGTGTTCAAATGGTTGATGGGATGTAACAGTCCCACAGAAATGCTCCAAAAATAGCAAATTTATGGCCGAGTCAGGGATTCACCTTTGGCTTGATCTAGGATTTAGAATTCAAACTCACTGTGGAAAATGTGTCTGCCACTGGAAGATTTGGGTCAGGCTCATCAAACGTAATAAGCAGTGCTCTGATCACATGCGAGGCAGTATGCTGAAACCTCTCAGCTGTATGCGATTGTTCCATTCGAAGGAGGGTGAAAGAGCTGCCATTTGCTGAAGAGCGTGTTCAGGCAGCTACAAAAGACTGAGTGAAATCTCAGCTGGGATCTGTTTTAGCTCAATAACGCTTATGCTAATTCATATTTTCATTTGCATTATAGGCTGGTGTGCTAACAAGAAAAACAATGCGATAACTATATAGTTAAAGCAGCTGTCATTAAACATCACTGAATTTGACGGTGATTAACACAGACATGTGACTATTGCAATTAAATTTTGACACTATGTCCATGCAGCAGAAATATCTGACATATGAACCAATGCTTTTTGTGTAACAATATGTGACACATGGCTCAAAATGACAAATCAAATAAGTTTTACACCATTTGTAACTGTGCACCTTTGTGGCTGACTGGCCTTAAGGTGTCTGTGGGCCAGAGCACTTCCCTAATGGACCTTAATGGGTTTTATGGTGCACTGCAGGCTTCTAATGGGGTAGTATGTCTGATGGGGATGTTGCACTCTGGTCCTCCTGGGCCCTGTCTAGGTTCCTAATGTGACCTGAAGAGAAGAATACATAATGTATCACTGTCTCTCTAAGTCAGAGGTTAATACCCAGAGTTAAAGAAAGTGGAGAATATTTGGGGGGTGAAAACAGGGAAATGTTAGGTTATGAGGATGTGCAAATGCGAAAGACACAAAAAAAGAGAAGCCCAGGAGTTAAAGCAGAGGGAGAAAAAAATAGCATGGCATATTATTGAGGGACACTTTGGTGCTAAGCTGCTTATTGATAAAAGCACTAATCTGCCTGGCAGAAGGTAAGGAGGCTGGGATGTGTGGTGATATAATATCTCAGCTAAAGGCAATGCCATCAGGGAGCTGAGCCTCCACACAGCTTTACCTAAAGGAGTTACTCATTTTATTTTATTTTTTTACATAAAAGACGGGATCTGACCGTGTGCCACTCGCAGAAAGCTTCTGTGCCAGAGAAAAAAACGAGAGCAGATCACTGTGAACCACTGGCCTTTCATCAGACTTGATCGATAGGGAGAGACCATCACTTTTTAATACGTATATAGATCACTAGCATCACTTTCATTATTTACCCTCTACATCAAAGAGCCAGTCAGCATTGCCGAGCATTTTGATGACATCAAGAGGGCTCATGGTTGGCAGTCAGGGCGAGCTGCACAGAAAGTTCACTTACAGTTGCCATTCATCAGAAGACTTTTGTCAAGGGTGCTTTTGCTGTTAAATCAATACATTGTTACATTATTCAAAAATGTTTAATGCATAATTGCTGCAATAAAGCAGACATGATGCATGAAACAGTATTCATGACAAGTGTCATTAACTGCTAAAATCTAGACTAGAGCCTCATATCTACCAGGAATTCTCTTTTAGTAAACATTCAGAATGTTTTGTACATGGGAGCGTCATTAGACATAAAACTGGCCGGCAAAATACCCAACTACGTTAAGCTCCAATGCGAACAAATCTCAAAGCGCGCATTTAATCTTTTTAATCTTGTTATTTTTTATTAGCTAAGAACAATGTTGAAAAACGTGCAGGTATCGTTTGCAGACTTTTCATTTATAGCCAGTGCTGACTGTTGCCTTTGTCTGTTCATTAATGAGCTCCCTCCCTGGGCTGACTGTGCTCTGCCAAGGATTGTTGATGAGCAAAAAAACACAAAATAATCTGTAATATCACTCTTGGACCAAAAGTGAATTGTGTTTTTGTAGTTCAACACAGAGGTGATTCACAGCACTTCAAAAACAGGAGTGCCAGGTAAACTTTTATTCACTTTGTATACAGTATATTGACCTCGTTAACCTTATAGTTCTGAATCAGGCCTAGTAGTTTGTGAAACAATAATCAACATTTCATATTTTCAGCTGCCCATCTCTTTTTCAGGTTGTGGCTACAGGTCATGAAAACTGAATAGGCTAGCTTAATTTATGTTATTGTTGATTCATTTAGTAGCCACGACTAAAAACTTATTACCTCAACCTTATAGTTCTGAATCAAGCTTAGTAGTTCGTGAAACAATAATCAACATTTCATATCTTCGGCTGCTCATCTCCTTTTAAGATTGTATGTAAATATTGTAGAAAGTAATAAGGCTAGCTTAATTTATGCTAATGTTGATTAATTTAGTCGCCACCACTAAAAACTTAACCTTAACCGTATAGTTAAATAACTACCTTAAAGTTTTGAATCAGGCCTATTGGTTTGTGAACCAATAATTAACAATTTATATTTTCGGCTGCTCATCCCTTTTTTAGGTCGCAGCTACAGGTTGAGAAGATTAATAAGGCTAGCTTAATAAGGCTAGCTTAATCAATTCATTTAGTAGCCACCACTAAAAACTGTTAACCTTTACCTTATAGTCATACAGCTAACCTTGTAGTTTTGAAGGCTAGTAGTTTGTGAAACAATAATCGACATTTCATATCTTAAACTGCTCATCTCTCTTTCAGATTGTAGCTACAGGTTGTGAAAATTGATTAGCGGGCTAAATGGATGTTAATGTTGATTCATTTCGTAGCCACCACTAAAAATTATGATCTCAACCTCATAGTTATATAGCTACCTTATAGTTCTGAATCACACCTAGCAGTTCGTGAGACAGTTATCGACCGTTCATATCTTCAACTGTTCGTCTCTTTTTCAGACTGTATCTGCAGGTTGTGGAACCACCAGTAAAAACTTGTAACCTTAAGTTATATAACTAACCTTTTGATCAGGCCCAGTACTTTGTGAAACAATCAACATTTCGTATTCTAATCTGCTCATCTCTTTTTCAGGTTGGTGCTATAGGTCTTCAAAATTAATTAGGCTAGCTTGTGTAGAATTTCATTCTTCTTGCCCATGATCATAGATCTGCAATGAATCTTTGAGTTGTAGTTATCTATTACTTGCAAACTACATAAGCTGAACAGTGAGATTAGATCTGGTATTTGAAAGAGTTTGGATTTCATGCTGAATTTGATAAAATGCGTGATTGGAGACACACTCTATACCCTGCTATTGAAATGTTAATCACCTTGCCATAGTGCAACACCTCTGACGCACAACACAAATAAAATCTGTTAAAAAAAACAGGAGAACTGGAAGTAACAAGTTCCACACTGCTACTATTTTCATGCAACAAAATCAACAAGCAAGCTCAGTGGGATCACACTTCATTGGCACATTTTTGTATTTTTTTTTTAAAGAAGGAAAATCACATCTTGCCACCACAAAGAAAAATGTGTGGAAGTTACAGATCTCAGCTCTTTTGCAGCTACCTGAGCAAAAAGACTCTCCAGATAGCAATAGACGTGTACGTCAATTACGCTTTATATACTAAAAAGTATACTACTCCCTCCTGTGCATGGTCTAAGCCTGTTATCTACACCTGTCAGACTGCCACACTCAGGCAGGCCCAGCCAATCTCAGAGGGCCAATTCTAATCATTCAATCTAAGAGTGAGGTGCAAATGGAATCAATCCTTCTGTCCCAGTTCAAAGGATGGTTCTCTCATTAGTGCAAACCTGTTAATTGAAGTCATTTGCCTCTCTGCTGTCTTGCTTGCCCTCACCATGTTGATCATCCCTCTAGTTAGAGGCTTTTCTTGCTTTTTTTTAATTTTTTTTTTTTATTGGGAGCATTCTCAATCAATACCTCCTCTGTTTATTAATGTGGTGGGAAGTCTCTATATATTATATTATAAAAATCTGACACTAGATGGGAGATTTACTGTATTCTGCTACAACTACTACAAGTACTGTTCTATTACTACAGTAGTCTGCTACTAATGCGACCTGATGTCTGGAAATCCAACCATTAACTCCCAGCCTTCATGCCTTCAACAGAGTTAACAGATTAAGAGACACCTGGTGATGGAGAATGAGGTACTGTATATTTAAATGACTACATTTAACAATGAATGAATAGTACTATATGCAGCATATATACAGACAATCCTTCCCAGTACTGTACATCTTGTCAAGCAGGGACATAAAATGTTATTCCTACTTAATTTCATTATCTCAGTCATTTTAATTTCTGTATTAATTAGACACATTTTTTTGTATAACCTCAATTTACTCTTTTAAGCAGTGAGATGAGCCTCCTGCCAGATGTGCACTTGAGGTGCCGAATATGTATACCCCGGCGTGTCCAACTTCACATCATGATCCATGGATTCTGACTTTGAGTTAAGTCAATTTTTAATCTTCTCTCCTCAACTACCTGGAACCCACCAGTAAGTCTGGCACTCCCATGGCTCTGCTGGTGTAAAACCAGAAATCTGCATGCTAATGAGCGTCACATGCATCAAATAGGCTTCGACTTGTTAAGTCACAAGAACTTAAAGAAAACGTTGTCGCAATCAAGTTTGGACAGCTGATTGGCCTCTGAATAATTGGGATGTATTCTGACATTTAGGCGCTCCGGTCTTTAAGCGAACATGAAACAAGACAGTATCAGAGAGGTACATTGAGGGTGCCAAGAAATTGTAAATGTGCTGAGTATAGCAGTCAGCCTGTGCACCCAGCGTTTCCGCATAAGCCTTGATTATTGAGCTGTGCCATCTTTTATATTGTGTGGAGCCAGATCGCACAGCTGACATCCGTCTCCGTCTACTGTAACTCAAGGTAACACACACCCTCTCTACCCTGGCAAGATACTTCAAAGGATGTCTGGGGATGTTATGTGAATATTTTTGGCCTCAATCTCCACCTGCCTAGCGCAGTTTTTAATAGCAATGAGCAGACACACCAAAGAAGATATGAAGGGGTGGAGTTTAAGGATTTGAGGCTCTAGCCCACTAGACTTATGCAGTGGAATTACTAGAGCAGTAAAATTAAAGTAATTTTAAGGCAGATCATTTTGTTGTGGCTATATTCCTTGTATTAGTCTGAATTTGGTCACTGACATAGACGTCCATCCTTTGTCATCTGTTGCAGTGTTGACGTGTGTATATTACGCAGAACGAATGATAGAGATCATTTCATATTGTACACCTAGTCTTGCCTGGCATCCAGAGTCCAAATACACCCTTGAGGTCCATCCACATCAAGAACAATAACTGTAACAACAACTATAAATACATAATTTAAAAAATCGTTCTAACTCAAGTGGATGACAGAGTCCATAACACAACCTGACAGTGTTGAATATTATCGGTGGGATTACTTTCAGAGCAATATGATGAACAGCAGCGAAACTTTTTTCTTAGCTGCCAACACAGCTGGAGTGTGCAGAAAGTTCACCATAATGGTTTTTCTTTTCTTTTTGCATCTTAAGATTATAGATAAAGGCCATTATGCCTTTATTGATAGTACAGAAGAAGAGTGACAGGAAAGGCAGGAGAAAGGAGCATTGAGAAGGAACGACAGAGGGCCAAGGTTGGAATTGAACCTGGGCTGCTACAGTAAGGGCCTATTTTCACAAAGCGTTTCATTCTCAGCGCCAGTGTCTTTTTCCAGTTGTTCCCAATGAGGAGAAAGTTATAGGCACCCATCTAAAGAAAAAGTGCTGCATGCTGCATCTTTTTTCAGTGTTCAGACTTTTTTTTGTGGCGGCTCTGAGTTATTCTAGTTGAAGATCTCTGTGACATCACTGCCGCTTCTTTAGCTAGGCTGCTGTTACAACAAAGCCAGAAGAGTCCGTTTGTGTGAGTGGATCGGCCTGCAGACATTGAATGTTGCTGTTGAGTGTTTTTAATCACTGTACTGTTCTAAGCTTGTTGTTAACTGTGTAGTTAAGCCTCTGTTAATGTAGCATTACTTTAGCTACCTAGCTTACATTAAGGTCAAGATATTGATGTCATGGAAACAAACCCTGACACTGCTTTTCAGCTTACAAAAAACACTATGAAAAATGCTAACACCTTAAGGACTCAGCCTTGGCCAAAGGGCACTTGCTCTGCTGGGTGAGCTATTGGGGCGCGTCAATGCTCATATCTGGCATTATTCACTAATATGTGCATATAAAATAAGTGCGCATGCAAAAAAACCCGTTAGATTCATGACATATGCCCACCAGCTGATTTTGTTCTTAACACCGTGCATATGTTAATGAATCAGAATCATTCTAAACTGACAGGCACATGACCACTATCTGTATCAGCATACTGCCATGCCCCCTCTTCTCTATATAAAGAAATTTGTTTTCCCAGAGGTCTATCCTGGAGAAAGCAATGAAGTTTCTTTCTACGCACATATTAAGGCCCTAACACACCAGTGTCAGACCATCAGTGTGAAAGTGTGGGCAGTTGGAAACAGCCAATGAGCTAATAAGCTAACATGTTTTGACATGTCGGTCTCTGATGCCGCTCTCTCCTGAAGGCACTGACTGTAATATCTCCCAGCTCGGTTAGATACGTCATCCTAACACCTGCTTGGTGTTAGAATCTTTAATGTATCCTGTTATTAATAATAATAGGCCAAATAATAATTTCATGGCACTAAAAACTGGTGGAAGTAGTCATCAATACAGGCAGATTCAATAAAAACAATGGAAAACAAAACAGTTAGGTCAATATAGTGAAAATATTGGAATATTTTAATTATGACAATAATTGATGAGATTGAAAGTCTGAGGATGAAATAGGGTCATGCATTACTAAATTAGTAAACCAATAGTTTTAAATGTTGTTGATTATTAAAGCAAAAACAGTATTTTGGCAGATAGCGCCCATCCTCTTTTTAGACAGTTTGAGCTCTTGAGCTCCAGGTGGCGCTAAAGAGATCCTCTAGCAACTAAAAATGTATTTAAGGAGTCCTTCATCTCAAGTGCCATCAGTATGCTTAACTCAACAAAGTGACTAATGAGATTTAAACCACAGACAGATAATGAGCTGAATTAGTGTGTTTAAGTGTTTTGTAATGACTTTATATGCTCGTCTCACTGACTATTTGTCTGCTTTTTACAATGTTGTCTTTTCTGTTTGGTGAGGTAAAGACAAATTTCCACCCATGGTGGACAATTAAGATATATTCTATTCTATTCTATTCTAAAGCCTTTTTTTAACGAATGCAGTTTAAATATGCTATGCATTCAGTTAAAGGTACACCTCCCAGGACTGCCAGGCCCTCATCATTTGTGCACATGCATGGTCTTTCGGTTTAAGCACAGATGTGTGCATACGCACTGTTTGTGAATGAGGCCCATTGTTATTGTTCATCTTTTCGTGTCGATGGTTCTTTACACTTTACTCTCCTTTTTCACAAGGTGGACAGTGTCATAGCGGCAGGAAAAGTGGGGCTGATTACCCAGAACCCCAATGGGAGGGGGGCAAAAAGCCTGGAATGAAAAATTTGTTGTTGTTTTTTTATTTCTAAGTTAGTGCCATAACTAAATTTAAACTGACTGCATAAATTGAGAGACTTAAATTTGTTAAAAAAATACTGAAAGCTCTCTGAGGCCCATCTCACCCCTTAAAGGTGCAAAATGTTTAATCCGCCTCTGCAATAGGATTTGTCTCTAGACGCAGCTAGAGCCAGAACTGCTGGAGCACCAACATACACTATTATGCCGTTCCCCAAGAAAGTGAAAGAAAGCAAACTGACACTGTAAAAACAATTTCAAAAGGTGTGTTAGAGAGACATGGATCAAGAGAGGAAGAGTTCTTATGCATATAGCACACAATTTGGTGCTATGCCCCTGCTCGTTCATTTCAAGGGATAGTTTCTTTCTGAGATGTAGCGGTGTGTGTGTGCAAAATATTAATACATCTTGGTTTTGGATTGGTTTCGTGTAGGTTTGCTATTTCTGTCAATGAGTTAAATGTCTGCAAACGATGCCTGCCTGTCTGTGATGCAGCTTCACAAGCTCAGCTGCTGGAGCTATGGCAGCAGTTCCAACAAGCAGGTCAGCGACAAACCCTTTGAAAATAAACAACAGAAATGTATTTGACATTCTTAAGTCATGTTGTTGTAGATTAGTGTAAATTAATGACTGTGGCTTACTAACTTGGCTAATGAGCAATATGAGATTGAAGGATGTTTCAGAGACATCTGCGTAACTAACCCAAAGCCTTATCTGCAGATCACTGCCATAAAGATGTAGCAGATACACTCTCTCTTATTCTGTAATTTAAATTACAAAAAGCATCTATACACAACTCAGATGGATGTCTGCCAAGGTGACAGCCTGAGGCAACAACTGAAAAAAAACTTGACATCAGTCTATTACCCAGCTAACTTTCAAGGGTTTCTCTCTCTCACTCTTGTTGTTGTTAACACTCTGGTGAATTAGTGGATACTGGCAGATTGTCACCAGCTTCAAACAGGTATCAAGCCAACCGACTGCATGTTAATCAATGTCCTTCCATCTCTGGTGACCTGCAGCACCTACTCTAAATTGCATATTGTCCATTCACTAAAGGAATTTCATCAGGTATGTAAACAAAATGGTGCTGCATGGTTATGAAGGCTTTCTTTGTAAGTTGAGGGGACTCAGCTGACTAAAGGACAGATCCATAATTGTGCAAGCTTTGCTGCATGTGGCCTTCTTTCCCCCTAGAGAATATTCACTCGGTGACTAATGTAGATATGGTAATATGGAATGCTTGCGGACTGCCTACAAGGATTGAAATACTTTTTTTTTTGGTGTAAATGCACTGGTGCATGTAACTTTTAACATTATGTGCACCATTTTTTTTACCTGCACCATTTAATGTCTTTGTCCTTTTTCAAAAGAAATCCAACATCCACGACTGCGCCATTTCCTTTTTTTCTGACAGTTCAAATATGAATAATGTGTTATAATGTAAAATGATCTTATTTTTCCCAAACACTTTTCAGTAAAATAACTCCAAATTTTACATGGTCAGAGTCAGGGTCATGAACAGAAGCGCACTGAAAATTTCAGCAACCCAGGAAAACATTTAACCGTTTAATTTATGAGAGTTTAGAGGTAAGGACATTTTCAGTGTGTTATATATAATATTATTTGAGCGGACTGTCCTTGAACAACAATACGCAGTTAAACTACTTAAAAATGTATGCTGTCATAGGAACATTTTGAGCAGAAATCAATTGTGCTTCTTAGCACATCTATTATGGAAACCTTTTTTCATCATATTAGAACATTTTCAGTGATGTTTCATATTTAATAAGACTTGTTTAAGTTATGAAGTGTAATAAAATATTGCTATAACGCGTAACGGTAACGGTACTGTAATAGGATGGATAGATGCCCATCAGAATACAAGCGCCAGCTGGCTTGACCAGGTTTTACACAGTGCTGCTGTTGCTGCTCTGTCTCGTCTCTCTGTGCACTGTTGGTGGCCTTATTTTGTGCAGCAACGATTTGTTTTTCATTGTGAGACAATGTGGTGTGAGAGTGAGTGAAAAGCATGGCAGTCCTGCGCTACATATTTTCTATACCAAGTCACATACACTGGTGCGTGTAGAACTGATCATTTCTTGCACAGCCATACTGTATAAATAGTGGACGTAGCTGTCGTGATGTCACCCGTTGCTTTGTGGATGGCTCTCTTAAAGACCAGAGTTCGGCATTTTGTCCGTCGCCATTTTGATTTTTTAGAGCCAGAAGTGACCATATTTGGATGAGAGGCTGGTGCTGTGGATGAGCGAAGGATGGACCTGAGTCACAGACTGCAGCAACAGGTAGCAACACCTTGCAGACAGCCTGTCAATCAAACAACCCCACCCTTAAATACGTGTAACTTTAAGCCTTAATAAAAAGTAAACGGTTGGGTTATACAGAAAATCACCCTTGTGCAGTTGTTATAAATGTTGAAATTAGATATAGAGACCAGAACTGTTCTTTGTACTAGGTTGTAAACATGTTCATTTCTGCTGTGAAGTTGGGCATTTTAACATGGGGGTCTATGGTTATTTACCCTGTTTTAGAACCAGCCTCAAGTGGCCATTTGATGAACTGCAGTTTTTGGCCATTCCACACTGGCGTCATTCCTTCAGCCTTGGAGGTTTCTGCTTGTGCACAGCTCAAATTTTACATGCACCACTGTATAAATGAACAAAGTATTTCGAGCCTGTGTATGCCTACAATGTAGTAGCAATTTCATGCCACGGTAAACAACACCAATAAAAATACATTTTTTATATACAGCTTTTAAAATCAATTAATTTATCTAATGTAAAAGCTGATGTGAATATGTCTATCTGTCTGCAAAATAGTCCACTTCATTTCAAGATGTGCAAAGAATATTTTATCATGCTTTAACTTAATTATTGTCCCAAGGGGAAGCTGCCACCTCAGTCTTTGTGTTCATCCATCCTAAACAAAATGAAATGAGATGCACACAGTATTTAAAGGCGATGCTTCAGCAGAAAATGCTTAAAAGTCTCTGGAGTCTTTGGCTTCATTTCTAATGGGGAGGAAAGTCTTGATGGTAGCAGCTCAAACACTAACAATCCAGAAGTGGGCTTGTGCCAGTGTAATTCAACAGTATACTGCAGGGCATTTAACATTTTATGTTTTCTCACGGACAACTTGTTGATGACACTCAGCTCAGTGTTGCACTGACAATCTAAGCACTAAGACCTTGTTCAGTCAAACGTACGTTAGGTTCTGGTTTGTATTTGGCTCCTCTATTGTATGACCTGTGACTGTGTCCTTCACCAGCAACTGAGTCCACAAACATTCCACAAACATTTTTTTTAAATATTTATCTCTCATACAGACCAGTTCTCTCTCATTCACACTTGCCCTGCTTTTATCTAATTTTGAGTGCTGACTACAGTTTGAGCTCAGCTCATACACACACGGTACTACATTTACCAAGTGTCCTGTTGCTCCCTGCATCATCTCCCTCTCTTTCCTTTCTTTCAGGTTCATATTCAGACAAAGCCTCTGACTATCTTTCTCCTGTCTCAGTGTATTGAGGATTTTTTCTTTTTCCTGTCAGTCCTCCCCCGGCCCACAGTTTCCCTCCACTGTAGATTGCCTGACCCTATCACCTGTCTACCGAGCTGCTCCTCATCAGCAATTAGTCCCAGTATTTGTAGAGGGCTGCTCACTGCCAGGTTACGTTACCTCTCAGTCCAGCTATTTCTCTTGTTAGCTGAATGCCTGACTTCCAGTTGTGGATGTCCTGCCTATCTGCCAATTCTACTGTTGCAGGCTTGTAAATTGCCCTTTAACCACTCTGCTATGCATTGCTGTCTGCATTTGAGTCCAGCTTTATGTGACAGTATGATCTGGCCAAACTATGGACCTAGCAGTATTAACTAAGGAATGTGGGTAAAAGGGGAAATATATGAAGCACCATGATAAACAAGTCCAGTATGTGCATTATTTTGCACCCCCTGTGTTATGTGCCTTTTCCAATAGTGCAAGATCCCCCAATTAAAATGTACTCAAACCTATGAAAGTATCCTCCTGAGAATCTGCTCCTGTCATCTTTATGACTATGTTTGATCCAGCAATGCCTTGGCTCCATCAAGTATGGATCAAAGTACTATACATTCATTACTGGCTTCTGCTCCTAAAACAGCCTCTCAGTGTTTGTTTCCATGTCAGAAAGTTCCCCTTATCAAAGCCAAAAATAATAATCTTCTTCCAACAAGCTTTTTGGATGGTGTTTTAAAACTAGTTATGGTACTGTTCAGGGGTGGGATGATAACTTTATCACAGATCGTGATGAAAACACTCACAATAAGTCGATTGCGGTGAATTTCCATTAGCCGGACAATCTTGAATATTGGGTCCAGCAGCACCAAAAGAGACTGCTGGGCACCCAACAATAAAAAAGACTTGCAATAAAAAATGCAAACAGTGTTAACCAAGAATTAGAATAATTCATATTGAAAGATATGATACCATGTGTCTTTTAACTAGTCATGTCCTGATTATTCTAATTCCCTGTATTCAGGGATGTCCCAAAAGGCTATTTCCTGTCTCCAGCTTGTTCAAAACTCAGCTGCCAGATTTTTAACAAATTTTAAGAGACAAAACCACATCACTCCCATCCTTCCAATGCTACACTGGCTACCTGTTATGAATAGACTTGATTTTAAACTTTTACTAATTACATTTAAAGCCCTACATGGTCTTGCTCCATAATTATAGATTAACTCAAGTCCTGCGAGCCTAGCCGCTGCCTGCGCTCTTCAGGAGGGCCCTCCTAACTGTTCCCTCAGCCCATCTTGTTACAAAAGGAGACTTTTCCAATGGAGCCCCATAGCTGTGGAGCTCCCCACCTGAGAAACTTGTGTAAGCAAACTCAGCACTTTATTTTAAATCCCTCCTCAAAACCCTCGTCTACAGGAAGGCTTTATTTATTTTACAGTAAATATGTTGTTTGTCTATGTTCTATCCCTCTTTTATTACTTTTATTACACACTGTTTTATCTGGTCTCATGTTCTTTGATTTTATTTATGTTTTGTTGTTTTTATCTTGATGGCGTATAGTACAATATCATGTTTTGTAAATAACTTTGTCACTGTGTTAAAGTTTGTTGTTGTTGTCGTTATTATTATTATTTATTTAAAATGGTTGAGAAGCCTGGTTTTATGTGTTTGTGTGTTTGTTTGATTGTTTTGTTTTTTCACTTTAAAGGATGTTCAGTTAAAATCAAAAAATATGTTCAGCCCTATAAAATATATAAGATTAGGGTTAGGGTTATTGCAATATTTTTTTTTTTGAGAAACAGACAACAGCGTAGTATGAAATTATGGGATGCAGAGACACCAGCTGATTTAACTGATGGTATGTAGGAGTGTATATATATACATATATATATATATATACAGTACAGGCCAAAAGTTTGGACACACCTTCTCATTCAATGCGTTTTCTTTATTTTCATGACTATTTACATTGTAGATTCTCACTGAAGGCATCAAAACTATGAATGAACACATGTGGAGTTATGTACTTAACAAAAAAAGGTGAAATAACTGAAAACATGTTTTATATTCTAGTTTCTTCAAAATAGCCACCCTTTGCTCTGATTACTGCTTTGCACACTCTTGGCATTCTCTCCATGAGCTTCAAGAGGTAGTCACCTGAAATGGTTTTCCAACAGTCTTGAAGGAGTTCCCAGAGGTGTTTAGCACTTGTTGGCCCCTTTGCCTTCACTCTGCGGTCCAGCTCACCCCAAACCATCTCGATTGGGTTCAGGTCCGGTGACTGTGGAGGCCAGGTCATCTGCCGCAGCACTCCATCACTCTCCTTCTTGGTCAAATAGCCCTTACACAGCCTGGAGGTGTGTTTGGGGTCATTGTCCTGTTGAAAAATAAATGATCGTCCAACTAAACGCAAACCGGATGGGATGGCATGTCGCTGCAGGATGCTGTGGTAGCCATGCTGGTTCAGTGTGCCTTCAATTTTGAATAAATCCCCAACAGTGTCACCAGCAAAACACCCCCACACCATCACACCTCCTCCTCCATGCTTCACAGTGGGAACCAGGCATGTGGAATCCATCCGTTCACCTTTTCTCCGTCTCACAAAGACACGGCGGTTGGAACCAAAGATCTCAAATTTGGACTCATCAGACCAAAGCACAGATTTCCACTGGTCTAATGTCCATTCCTTGTGTTTCTTGGCCCAAACAAATCTCTTCTGCTTGTTGCCTCTCCTTAGCAGTGGTTTCCTAGCAGCTATTTGACCATGAAGGCCTGATTGGCGCAGTCTCCTCTTAACAGTTGTTCTAGAGATGGGTCTGCTGCTAGAACTCTGTGTGGCATTCATCTGGTCTCTGATCTGAGCTGCTGTTAACTTGCGATTTCTGAGGCTGGTGACTCGGATGAACTTATCCTCAGAAGCAGAGGTGACTCTTGGTCTTCCTTTCCTGGGTCGGTCCTCATGTGTGCCAGTTTCGTTGTAGCGCTTGATGGTTTTTGCGACTCCACTTGGGGACACATTTAAAGTTTTTGCAATTTTCCGGACTGACTGACCTTCATTTCTTAAAGTAATGATGGCCACTCGTTTTTCTTTAGATAGCTGATTGGTTCTTGCCATAATATGAATTTGAACAGTTGTCCAATAGGGCTGTCGGCTGTGTATTAACCTGACTTCTGCACAACACAACTGATGGTCCCAACCCCATTGATAAAGCAAGAAATTCCACTAATTAACCCTGATAAGGCACACCTGTGAAGTGGAAAACCATTTCAGGTGACTACCTCTTGAAGCTCATGGAGAGAATGCCAAGAGTGTGCAAAGCAGTAATCAGAGCAAAGGGTGGCTATTTTGAAGAAACTAGAATATAAAACATGTTTTCAGTTATTTCACCTTTTTTTGTTAAGTACATAACTCCACATGTGTTCATTCATAGTTTTGATGCCTTCAGTGAGAATCTACAATGTAAATAGTCATGAAAATAAAGAAAACGCATTGAATGAGAAGGTGTGTCCAAACTTTTGGCCTGTACTGTATATATATATATATATATATATATATGTATATATATATATATAAAACAGCAACACTGGTTTCTAGTAAGCCCAGTTATATAACTGTGCTAGCAGCATTTCTCAGAAGTAATATATTGTAATGATAAAAATACACTGAAGTATATTCTATGAACAACTAAGGCAACTAGTCTTTATTGAAGTAGGTCTGGCAACCCATCAGACATACCACAGTGTGGGCAAATATTTTGAAACAGTGTTAAGATGTGAAATGTTGGCACTATTGGTGTATAAAAAACACACAGTGCTTTATACGTACAATGCAGTGTGTAACACAATGTACTGAATGACGCTTTTAAGCTGTAAAACAGTAAGCAAAGCATGCAGTACATGCAGGGTAAATTATTCCAGCATCTACAATGCTTTTTACCTCACTTTCCTTCTAGCCTTCCTTTTCTGGGTAATCAGCCAGGGCAAATATGTGGTGCACAAAGAGCTGTGTGTGTGTGTGTGTGTGTGTGTGTGTGTGTGTGTGTATGTATGTATGTATATATATCTGTGAGTCGTGCTGGTTTAAAAAAAATACTTGAAGGCAGATTGGAAACCGAGATAGGAAAACATAGGGAAAATAAATCAGCCGCACTCCTTGCTTTCCCAACTATTCACTGAAATGCAGATGACATATTTCCGATGATTTCCAGGTTTCACTGGTCCTGAGTACAGGTAAGAGAGAATAATGTGTCACAATCTTATAGAACAATTGCAAATTTTGCCTTGGGCCTCGTCTGTAATACACCTCTGCTGAGTTCAAACAGCAGTATTGGGCTAAATTGGGCTAATCCCAGCTCAAAGGGATGCCTAAAGTTCGCAAAGTGTGGGCCCTGCTTAACAAAGAAGCAGGTTAATTAAGACTCACAGTGACTCACTTTAGCCCCTTCCCTGCTCTCAGAATCCACTAGGCTTTACGGTACTGCAGATAGGAGATGGAGATGAACGAGTATCCCACTGGGGCACAACACTCACCTATTTTTGATAAATAAAGCATTCTAATTGTGTGAATGTATATAAAGGGTGAATTTACAGCTTCTCAGACAGCCCTGATTACTGCTTAACACTGAATTCTCAGTGTTTCATACCACTCATATTGTGTTTTGTTCAAATGCAGTATTCTCATTAAGTGAAGTGTGAAAAAAGGTGCCAGCTCTTGGACCCAAAAGGGCTAATTATCAGCTCTAATGGTTAATGTGAGTCACTGGTTTCTCCAGCAACCATCATGCAATATCACACATTCAAAGGTGACGAAGGGGGGAACTAACAACTACAAAGATAGTTTTTGTGAAGGCGCACAAACCTCCAGCTCTCTTGTTATGGGAAATGTAAAGCTTAGCATATCTTTTCTGGAGACAACTGTGCAGCAGCAGTAGGTGAGACATTAATATGACATATACATACGAATATGTCATCATATGAATATGACTGAATAAAACTCACACAGATTGAAACGTGCTTTTCTACAATAACTCCTAAAACTTAAGTAACAGCAGATTTGAATAAGTAGATTTCAGATTTCAGTCATAATTAAGGAGTAAATATTATCTGCAGTTATCTGGAATTGCCAACACTGCCTATGCAGTGTATTCCCACTGATAATTATTGCTTTAAAATATCCAGACTTCCCTGTATGTAAATGTAGGACTGGGCAATATGGCAAAAACATGATTGCAATGAATATTTCATGTTGATCAATATTGATATTTATCACAATATATAATTTGATAATGCTGCCAGTTTGAAGAGTATCCTTATAGTGATAGATATCTAAAGAAACAACAGAGTTTGTTCTGTAATTGTTAGAATATAGTTTATTAATATATGAGATTGAATAACCTAAACATTGAAATGTGTAAACGTGGTTTAGTTTATTACAGTTCTTAGGATAAGGAAAACACTGTAGAGCTGGGGTGGTTCATCAATGTAATTGACGCCAATGATTGCGAAAATACGTAAACACGAAAATTTGCAAAACGTGTTGCATGTCGCAATTACATAGGCTGCGTCCGATGAAAGCGCACAGACACTAGAAGTGAAAGCATCCCGGAGCACGTTTTAAGACAGCAGCAGAAAGCACCATCCTGTTTACTTTTTGTCCCCACATAAGCATGATATATTAGGATTATCAACACACAGAACGTGTTTCTGTTAGTAGCAGTCAATTAAACTTTCTGCTGCGCTACTACTGATACCGCATGCGTCATCTAACGTTATATGCTGTTTTGTATTTTCTGTTTACTTTAAGGGGAATGCACAAGCAAGAAGTTCTTACATTTACCAGTAATTATCTTAACTGCATATTACTCAAGTGATGAAAATAAATCCAAGTCATAACCATTTTAAGTTTTAAGTCAAGAACTTCAGAAAAAATACTGATATTCTAGTTCAGGAAAGGATTGCTATGACATACAGCGATTTAAAAAATGTATGTTATACAGCAATTTTTTTTTTAAAATATGAGGTCCAGTACTTTCTGTTCAGGTATCTGACACATAGGGCCTATTATTACTATCAGTATTACCATAATACAACAGTGACATCGAAATTAGACTAATCTTAAAATATGCGGCTATTGTCATTGGATAAGAAAAGATAATTGAACAAAATAATGACAAATAACAAGCTGAGTAATAAAAAATAATCTTGAGAATAATTAGTCATGCAATTAGTCGACTAATTGAAATAATAATCATAAGATTAATCATTAAAAAAATAATCATTAGGTGCAGCCCTAATATACTTAAAACATCTAAATGTAAATATTTAACTAAACATGTCTTACCAGCCCCAACAAATTAATACAAGTTAAATCGCCTTGTAACTTATTAAAATAATGGTGTGGTCGCTGGGATGGTACCTTTTTAGGCGATGTTGTGTTTCCACTGTTGTGTTTCCACTCTTGGTCGGTGTCGACTGACGGTGTATTTTCTTAATCTGGGCTTTGTTGTTTTTGAAATATCCAACGATTTCCATATAATTGATGCCTACTTTTTTGTTAACTTTTCCCTCAGCTTTGGAGGATAATGCAAGTTCACTCTCAGCATTTTAGCATAATGAGCTCCGTGACTGTGTAAAACAAACCAAGTGTGAATTAAAAGGAGAGTAGCCGAGACATCACATTTCTGCAAGTTTGTATTCTGCTTGTTCAACAGGTGTTTGATAAATTGATCATTAACGTCCTCCTTTTGTTGCACTTATGGATAATGAGCATTGTCGTCGATGACTCCAGTAAAATATGTCCTAAAGTGTGCTTTATTCCCTCTGCTGTGGGCTGTAGCATAGCCCCGCCCTCCTGCAAACAGGCAGCGACACAGAGCAGAGGCAGAGAAGAGAGGCAGCACATTGACTGGCTGTTGTTGCGTGTATTCCTGCTGTGTGATAGGCAGGGCTGTCATCAAGACAAACTTAACTGAGTCCAAGTCAAGCCCAAGACCAGGTCCAGTCCAGTTTAAGTCAAGACCAAGTCCAAAGGCAGAGGAGACCAAGTCAACACCGAGTTCAGAGCAAATCGAGTCCTGTTCAAGAAACCAAATTGAGTTATGGTAAAATTTTCACACAATTTTGCCATTTAATGTTAGCTGAGGGAGCTAGCTAGTGACTAGCCACAAGTGATGTTACTGTTAGCTCACTTTAGCTAGAGGTGATGAACTCAGAGTCAACGTTGCTTGCAAAATTGGTGCAATGCAAGGGAGCAAGAGGCAGAGGGAGCAGAATTTTTTCTGAATCAGGAAATGTTCTTTACAACTGATTTTGAATCACAAAAAACAATTGCAAGTCCAACAAGGCACAAGACCAAAACAAGTTCAAGACTTCAAGACAAAAGAACTGGTCTTTAGACCAGATTTGATACTGACAACGAACTCAAGTCCCACAGCCCTTATGACAGGCTATTAGATCTATCCATACTGAGAAAAAAATGCCCAAAGCTTATCATTGTTGTTGACATAAATTTAATCGTGATCCCCTATCAAGATCCTTTCATCGCCCAACCCTATGTAAATGCCCACCCAGGCTCAATAACAAAAGTGTGACATACACCTGAGAGTGGTTTAACTTGCCAAGACCCTGAGGAAAATTCCCAACGTCCCCACTTTAATTATAATATTACCCGAACAGGTGCAAGCAGTATGAAAGCAATTGTAAAGACCTCTGTTCAGCACAGTGAAGCTACAGCATTCATGCAGAGAGCTCATCTTATTTGTTTATATCTAGTATAGAAACACTTTGGGTTTGTTCGTTGGTATATTTGCACTTCTTAAGGTTGTTCCTGCCAAAAAAAAAGGGTTTTCTCATCAAACGAAGTCAAGAAAATGGCTCAGGTCTTTTTTTGATTTTTGGGGTGTTGGTGGACTTTCACCAATTATGTTAAAATACTGCACTTTTTTAGCATTTCAAACATTTAATTAGTGTTTGGTATAATTCTAAAAAGTGTTGACAAAGGACCACTGATGACAGGAGTCTCTCTATATCAACCTCACATGGGCCTGTTATCTTTTTCTCCACTCATGATGCTATGGTAATCCATCTGCACAAAGGCTTTAAAACACTTGGAAGCAAAAAACACTGTCCAAGGTTCTGAATTTCATTGGATCTAGACACACACAGTACATGACAACCGTTGGTTGCAGCTGTGGTTAAGGGTTTTGGATGTCTGCGTCTATTCCTGACATTTACTGGTTCGCTTTTCTTTTTTTCTTTTTCCTTTTTTTTGGAACAAGCATTTAAGAAAAAAGGATTTATTTTGAATTTGCTGTGAGGCAATAGTTATTTTTTGCCCAACTGCATTTAGAGGCAGTACGTCTGTTGTAATATACTATATCCCGGAAACTGCATTTCAGGAATTCTGTGCCAAAGTGGGTTAATCTAAAGCAATTAGAGGGCTGAAAAAATCTCTACAGAGTCTTGGGAGAAGATCAAAATGTTTCTAAATTGATAGCAGTACTAGCTCATAGTGCAGGAAACAAAACAAATATTGCTTTGCACATATAGCTGGTACATACTTAGATAATGGTGTGATGAAATTAGGCCATCTGAAACATCTGTTTGGGTTTTCACACCCTCAACAAGCCATTCTTGAGTATTCATTATTTAAATATTCTGCTATGCAACAAACAAGGCTACATAGAAAATCTAAATAAAAATGAGGGCAATGATACACCCACCCAGTACAGTAGGTCTAATACTTGTATGTATTATCCTTCTATGTATATTTGTGATGAAACAACATCTATATACATGACTAACCTACCAAATCTTCCACGTATGCACATGCATACATTAACAAAAATATTTTTGTGTCTGTGTGTGCTAAATCCTATCCTGAGCCCTGATGACTTCCTGTCTAATATCTATAAACAGATTCTGTATATGTCTATATGTATATGACCAATCACGTCTGAATAGCTGATAAAATGTCCATGTGGAGAGGTGAAACACATTGGCTAAAGAGGAGACATCTAAAGAGGAGTTAGCTTTATATTACCTTTTCTTAAATTTATCTGCATTCGTATGCAAATATCTGCTTATAAAGATCAGCCGAAATGACTGGTGCATGGAAGAGGGTGTTAGAATAGTGGACCTCACCCCCAGAGGCTTTATTGTTGTTAGATGAGGGCCAATGGGTTCTGAGTTTGTTTCATGTCTACATCCAACCCTTACCCTGAAGCTAATCTAATTCTAACCTAAACCCTAAGAATGAAATCCTTTAAAGAAGTTTGGACAGGGCAAAATATCCTCATGCTTGAATCATAGGCTGTATAAAATAATGGACATATCTATAGCCTGGTTCCAGACCATAGACCCCGCCCACTCAACTGAGTAGGCTTGCATCTCTGGTCTGGCATACTTCAATGAATTTGCGATTTATCTCGTCCAAACAATGGACGGACCAATGAACGCCGGGGGTCTAGCAATTAGCCAATCAGCGCCACGATGATGTCAAGCTGTACGCCGGTGGGTAACTGGTAAGGATAGCAGCAATGGCGACCACTACAGATCCTACAGACCACATTGACGATGCTATTGAGGTATTTCGCCACTACTCCCGTTAATGGAGGACCAAATTAAGGAAGCTGCTAAACTGGATTTAACAGCAATGCAGCTGGGCGTGCACGGCGACGGAGACATTTTAAACGGGCAATGCTTGCTTGTTTTCGGCACCCCCGAGGCATGGATACTAATGACGTCAGATTCTGGGTGAGTCGTTGATCTCTACTGATTGGTTAGGGAAAAAATCAAATTCCCTCCCCCTTGTAAATCGCCTTCAATGGAAGCCATGTCAGACTGAAGGTTCTGGGAGCTTCAGTCTGACACTCAGGCTAACATATCTACAGTGACGTCACCCATTGGTTTGTGGACTGCTGCTCTGAAGCCTTGAGTTCGGCATTTCAGCCTTTGACATCTTGGATATCTTGGATACTAAAATGTAAATGGGTGACATATAAAATTTAACCCCCTGTACAATTAGCTTCAGAGATTAAAACTGTTTTTTTGGACCAGGCTGTACAGTCGGACATTTAACATGGGGATCTATGGGGACTGACTCGCTCTTGGAGCCAGCCTCAAGTGGCTAGCAGAGGAACTGCAGTTTTTGGCATTTACGCATTGGCTTTATTTTTCAGCCTCAGAGGATGCCTCTTGGTTTAAACAACAAAGTTTAGAGTGTCTTAAGCTTCTGTATTGTGACATGTAAGGTAAGGTGAGGTAAGGTAAAACTTTTAATGTCTGAGATACAGACAGTGGTCATGAGCATAACAAAACAGACAGTACAAACTGTCAGGGGTAAATCATGGACTTTAAGGGTCAATGCTTGTTAAGATAAGTAATAGCAGACGGGACAAAAAGATAATCTGTACCAAGCTGTATTTCCTAGTACAACAATATTTGAGTAATGTACAGTTAGAAGAGGAACTTAAATCAAATCCTCTGCATTGGATTGGACCACTAAAAGGTAGGTGGGCTTAGAGTTTCTCTCCATCCAGAGCTTCAGCAGAGACAGCTGCTGAACGGACTGTTGGTTCCACACACACCTCCCTCACGTTAGATCACAACAAGGATAAGAGACAGGAATGAGTTAGAGCTCCGCTACATTGTTTGGAAATGAAAACAATTGCTCGGTCCACTGATATCCAAACACACATCTCTTCCTATCTCTCTCCATATTGCTGTGCTAGCTACTACAACCCACAAAATGTGAAAGGTTTTTTTTATGACTGGTGTGGCTAGCTAGTCACCCAAAATCTCATTTGGCTGGATGAACTTTTGTAAATGCCCCTGAGGGCAGGATGTGTCATCCAACATTTGAAACCATTTTCCCTGGTTTTACAGGATGAGAAAAGACAGGGATTTTGATGTAAAAATACTTTGATAGTGATTTTTTTGACATATATTTGGCATATAAGAGATCGATGATCAATTAACACAGGGACACAGGATTAAAACTGGGAAAATGTATTTTTCATTTCATGGGGACTTTAGATTCAAACTAGTGCTCACAAAGACATAAGCACAAGAGGTACACCCACTTTTTTCACAGTTTCCAGATCAGACTGCTTTAGTTTGTTGAACATTCACTCAGATTTAACTCAATGATAGATTGGTGTTTAGGAAATTGGTGAAAAAGAATGACAATGCAGCAGATGGTTACAGAGCAAAACTCTAACAGAAATGTAAATAAATAAATAAATAAAAAAGTCTAAAAATGCTTATTATATTCCGTGTGCTCATACTTTGTAAACATGCAAGCTGTAACTTTCAGACATGACATCAGGAAGTTTAGTACAAACATAGACACCTGACCACATTCCCAATGAAAAGCCATTGTCGAGTGTAGCACAGTTAATTAAAGCAAGGGCACCACCACTCTGCATCTGTCACATCACTTGGCAGTTACTTTAATTATATATTTTGGTCAATCTGTTCTTCCTGATGTGAGAGGGGATGCCATACATGAGACAACATCTGCTGAGGTATGTCACATGAGCTTCAACATCTGTCCATGTTTTTACACAGCCTGTCAATCACTTGAGTCATGTCTCATACGCATTTATGTTATCACATTGAGAAACCACAAACACTGTCAAGTGCTGTGAGCTTACATCTGTGCCACAGTTACAATTAACACTCTTTCACTGAGCAGCAAATCCACACACAAACACAGAGATTGGCACTACACACAAATACCCAGACACACCCCGTGGCTTGCAGTCATTTTGGTCCCTTATGCTGTCCATCAAGGAGACAGTGGTGACTGTTCTCTAAACTGACTCCACCCACAAAGGCTTGTGATCACCTAAGCTGTCAGCTGGCATCTGCTGAAACTACCGACCAGCCAACTGTGATAGTGGCTCTGAAGATATCTCCACTGAAAATGTGTCACCTACACATGTTCAGAACTCAGCGGCATATTTTCCTCTTCTATTTTTGCTAATTTTCGTGTGTCAAACTTTTGCAAAGCCTTGGAGAATGTCACACTGTGTGTATGTATAACACTGTGATTTGATATATGGAAGCATCTTGAAAGCAGATGTCAACTTGTCCTGGATGTAAATAAATTGCTTACATGAATGTCAAATGTTTTTGATAAAAAAATGATTCTGAATACCAGCGTAGCAACATGAATTATGCATTGTTGGAACTAGTCATTACTGTGTGATTTACAAATATATCAGTTACAACTCAGATGTGATGAGAACTATCAGTCATGTTAGGTTGCAGATCACAGTTGCACTGCGTTTGTTTAAGTAGGAATGCCCCTGTCGTGGGTGGTCTTTGGATTTGGGTGCTCTTTGAAGTTATGTGATACTGTATCTACCTCCTGGATGATATTTTCTTCACACAATGAAAGTTTAATACAGTATTTACCAGAAATGGGACCAAATCATTATTTTGAAAGTCACACGTAAGACTTAAGACTTTACACCCAAGTCCTAAACTTTGACTTTCAAGTCCTTAACAAGTCACATTGCGCTCTTCACCAAATGTAAAGCCATTTTTACAACAGAGCAACAATATATTAAATCTACAATAATCTTGAATACTCTTTGAAATTTGTACTAATCTGTTTAAACAGTTTTTTTGTAAGTTGCTGCCTCTCTGTCCATAATTTCTGACCTGCACATTTAGCAAAAATTAAGGAAAACGAACGGATTCATGGCACACTTTAAAAAAAAAAAAAAACATTATTTTTATTCTGTGGGCTTGAGGGAAGGTATCAAGTACTTCCAAGTCAAACGGTCAAGTCCAAGTCAAATAAAGAGTCATTGGTGCTAAAGTCCAAGTAGATTTGCTAGCCTGTTTTATATTATTTTGTCAAGTTAAGTCTTAAGTCATCACATTTGTGACTCGAATCCACACCTCTGGCAATTACTGGAAAAAACATTTCAATAGTGATGGGATCTTGACATGTGGATATTTTGCTGTACTATAAAGAATGTTATATTATTTAATGTTCATAGCAGTCTACCTTTTGCCCCTTTGAACACATGCATACACACACACACAAATACAGTACATGTCTACGCCTGCCGAGTCCAAGACGCACATTCATTCACACACTTGCAGATGACACAGAAACCTAGAGACACAATAGCTTTCCATCCCCAGACTCTACATTTTTTCCCTTTCGTAATCCCCTCTGAGTCTATTAATATTTCTGTTTCCATGGCGATTCGAGCCTTGCCAAATGTTGTACAGATAAGAGGAGATAAGAGCATAAGGAGCAGGGAGATAAGAGCAAGTGACCTGCGGAGATCAGAGCACTAGAGGTCAGGCAAAAGAGCAGAAGTAAGTCACTGCGAGATGGACCTTCCCTGTTCAACTCCACTGCCAACCCCAGGAAAAAAACAAAATATGATGGGCCGTCTAAGTTTTTTTAGTAGTGCCATGTCTGATCATACACTTGGAGGTAAAAAGACAACTTGGGGTTTTTAGCAGGAACACTCTTTGTGTATTGAATTTCACCCTCCAAGGAAGTTACACGGGAGCAAAATAAAATAGTAATACAGCATATCTTTAAACTTAATTAACAGAAATAATTGTAATCTGTAAATATCACAATTACATAATCCCCAAAGTACATTAATATTGTCCATGCAACTAAAGAAACTTTATAATGGTAAAACAAATTTAGGGTAATACCATGTCATTCAATTCCAAGCAAGTTATATGCTTTTCAACCAGAAGAAGATATTTTTTCTCTCCTTAATCTGCTGTCTCAAACATTATGTATTGTTCTGCAGAAAATTAAATTCTGAATAAGAGAGAAATGACATTAACAAATCTGCAATATATATGTATATTTGAACATTTCTAAAATTCAGAGTGATGGCACAATGATCATAAAAGCCATTCAAATTATTCAAATGTTATCTTGAATTGTCTTTTAAGTAGACAACATATTCCTACAAGAGTTGTTCATTCTATCAGATGATTTAAAACTGTTGCACACAATAAGAATAATACATATGAGTTCAAAAAGTGATTTATGCCTCTTCAATACCCTCAAACAATGCAACACACCAACCATCCACTCCTCTAACAGACCATTTACACAGCAGTTTGATTTTTAAGACATGACCTTACCTGTTTGTTGCTGTACTTCATTTGGCTGGTCTTGTAGCTGTAATCTGAGTACTGGTCTGAGCCGGTAGAGTTGTCATCTCCTCCCGTTCCTACAAAGGTGTTGGCGGCAGGAAGGTCCTGGACAGCCTGATGCTTCTGCGAGGCTGAAGGGGACTGGGCCTGCAGCTGGATGGAGGGTAAGGGGGAGTTGGAGCGGTAGTGTCTGCCTATATCAGGGCTTCCTGGTGAATATGTTAAGGGCAGGTGTATCCTGGGGCTATCATTGACTCCATCAAGGTTGAACTTGAGACTCTTTTGAAGGCTGACTTCCTCGTCTTCTCCGAGTGGTTTTGGGGACTTCTGGGGTTTCCCTTTTCTCCCACGTTTCCCTTTGGCATTCTTTGGTGCCTGTTTGGGTGCGTATAAGTCCTTTGTTTCCTTCTTGCCAGCCTGATACCCACTCTTAGTCTCTCTCTGGATGCGGTGTCGAATGAATACCACCACTAGGATCAACATGACAACACCTGCCACACCAGCAAGGCTTCCAAACAAAATGTTACTACGCTGTGCAGCAAAGCCATTGTCAGGATCACCAGCAATGTCCCTGTCCAATGGAGTGTAAAGACTATGTCCTACTAGAGCTTCCACTAAGCTGACATTTGAAATGGTTTCATTGACATAGATGTGGACCAGGGCAGTGGCATGACGTGCAGGCTTCCCCCTGTCACTCACTCGCACCACTAGGCGATGCAGTCCGCCATGTTTACGGGTCATCTCTTTTGCTAGAGTGATCTCCCCACTGGAGGGGGAAATGCGAAATAACTGGTAAGGGTTTCCACCAGCAATACTGAAGACCAGCTCTGCGTTAGGCCCACTATCCAGGTCTTCAGCTTCCACTACCTCAACGTGGCTATCTGGGGAGGCTAGAGGTGATAAGAGCCTAAAGGAGGAATTGGAGGGCTTGGTGACCACAGGGTCGTTGTCATTTTCATCCAGTACATTGATGGTAACGCCCACATATGAAGACCGAGGTGGGTCTCCTCCATCCACTGCTTTGAGACGGAAAGTATAGCTGCTTTCTTTCTCCCTGTCAAATGAGATGCTTGACAGAATGGTGCCTGTTCCATTTTGGACAACAAACTTCCCTCCATCAGGCTCTACAGAGAGGTGGACACGAGCGTTCTCACCTTTGTCCACATCCAGGACTGTCACCATGCCAACTGGACTTAGGGGAGGCATATTTTCCAAAACTGAAAAGCTGTAGCCACTAAGCATGAACTTGGGGTCATTGTCATTGCGGTCAAGGACTTTTATTACAACAGTTGCTGTTCCTTTATGAACAGGTGACCCTTTATCCGCTGCAGTGACCCGGAACTCGTAGTGTTCTTTATGCTCACGGTCAAGTGGGCTTCGGGCTCTTACTTCGCCAGTATTTGGGTCAATCTCAAACAGACCTTTGATGGATGAGTCTGCCACAATATTATAGAGGAGTTCTGCATTAGTGCCACTGTCAGCATCTGAAGCAGTAACATCCAAAACTTTCTCCCCTGGTTGGTTTTCTTCGGCAAAATCTACCTCAAACAAGGTTGGGGAGAATATTGGAGAGTTGTCGTTCACATCAGTCACCTGCACCTTCAGAGAATTTGTACTAGAGAGTGCTGGATTTCCAGAATCCACAGCCACAATCTCTACTCGGTAATCCCTAATCCTTTCGTAGTCGAGGGGAGTGGTGGTCTGTAGGAAGTATTTCCTCTTGTTGTCACTGGATGAGTCGCTGGCAGGCCGTAGCTGGAACGGTACGTCTCCTGCGACCACGCAAGTAACCACAGCATTCTCTCCCTCATCCTTGTCGGACACTTGCACCAAAGCAACAGCTGTTCCAACTGGCATGTCCTCTGATATGTTAGCCACTCCTTCACTGTGTGTCACAAGACCAATTCCACGAATCTCCACGGCTGGAGCGTTGTCATTTTGATCAGTCACCTCAATGGTTACAAATGTCTTGGAGCTTTTAGGTTGAGGACCCTTATCCCTCGCCACCACATAGAAGGACAAGCTGCTGATTTCCTCCCTGTCCAGGGGTCCTTTGACATAGATAATGCCTGTGGAGCGATCAATCCGTAAGAGTTTCGGCACTGGGTCTACAGCTTGGTGAAGGGTGTACTCAATTTCTCCATTAGGGCCCATGTCAGAGTCATTTGCTTTAACCTAGAATGAAAGGAATTCAGTGGTTAAAGGTGTGATTTATGCACAATGACTTGAGGTAAGAAATAAAGGAAGCCAGTGTAGGATTTTCTCTACTTATCATTGGTCAGTGAATGAATGAATAAATTAATCAACGGATGTCTGATCACTTCAAAGCACAGCAAGTGAACAGCTTTATTTAGGCATATTTCATTATCGCCATCCTCTCTGCTTTTGATGGTTATGTCACTAGCCTTTTTTTCTTTTCCCCCCTCCCACTCCCTTTTCTTTTATTCCACAAAATGAGCTAGAGAAAAGGTTCACATGAAAACATATGTACAAAATATTAGAGCTGCTATTATTTATTTATTTATACGACAGTCGGTACAATTTCATGGCAGTATGCAGAGAAAATCCTACACAGAGTATCTTACTCCTACACACTGACATTGTGTATCTCTAATTCTATTTCTTCAAGTATAATAGCACAACAAAACCAATAAGCAGCTTAATTACCTGTACAAGCACAATATCATAATGCTCTTGTACCTATAGTATTACTTGAACGTGCACATTAGAGTAATAGGAGTGAAGTTACAAATGATTAATGTTTAAAAACTTAACTATGATGAAGATATGTGAGTTGACAAAAAGCAAATGTGGCCTTGGTTTCCCAAGAGTTCTGCATTAGAGGTTAAATTTTTAACACGGCAGAGTAAAAATATCCATCTTTGATTTGGTTTTACACATTACGCCATATCTGAGGAATAAGTACTGCAAAAACATGACACACACTCATTTTTCAAAAACATCTTGATAAATTGGATGAGGGGTTTTTTAAGTCTTTGTTTCTCAGCTGTTGAAGATAAAATTCAAAACAGTACATCAAGCAGCACAAACAATTTTCACTGCAGTTTACTATAACCATTCACTTCAGACTGCAATTTGATTTAAAGTATGTTCTTAGAAGCAAGTATATTTGCATCACAATCTTACCTGCAACACGGAGTGCCCCACTGGACTATTTTCTGACACTTCTGCCTCATACGTGGACCTCTCAAACTTGGGGGAGTTGTCGTTGGCATCAGTGACTACCACTCTCAGCAAAGCACTGCTGTAGCGCTGTGGGTTTCCTCCATCCACTGCCTTGATGGTGAGGTCATAGGAATCCTTTAACTCGCGATCTAGGTTGCCCAGGACAATAAGCTGTGGGAGCTTCCCTCCCCTGTCGTCAGCCACCTGTAAACCAAATAGGGTTGCCGCGTCTGGCCCTGCAGTCAGAGCATAATCCGCCACTCCATTCCTGTCTGAGTCTCTGTCTGTAGCTAGCGGTATGGAGAACAGAGCCCCCATGATCGTGTTCTCTGGGACAGAGATGGTGAGCACAGAAGAGGGGAATTGTGGAGTGTTGTCATTGATGTCCTGTACCTCAATGCGTCCTTCAATGAGTCGTGGGCTCTGGTTTTGTATCAGATCGGTCACTGATACTTCAAATTCCAGGTAGCAGGGCTTACCCTTAGCCAGGGATCGACAGTCCCTCAGGGTCTCTCTGTCTATGGGAATCTCTGTGGTGAAAATGTCTCCCGTCTTTCCATCCACACGTAGGTAAGGGGCACCCACCTCCAGCTTGTAGAGATGACCCGAGTCCGGCAGGCCCTGGTCTGCTGCCAGGCTACCAATGAGAGTGTTGGGAGGCTGCTCCTCCTGGACCCGGTACAGGATACTGCCTTCAGCAGAGCCACAGTGCAGCACCAGGACCCAGAACAACACTACTCGTAAATTCAGTTCCATTAGATCATCAGAAGATCTGCCTGCAAAATGACAGAGAGTATTTATGTCAAAACTGTGTTTCCTTTTGGAAATCATGTTTAAAGATTTAGCTATAAAACGCCTGGTAGCTGTACAAGCCCCCATAGGCAATAATTACTTAACTCTTATTATAAAGTGAAACACAGAACTCACATCAAAAAGTCATTAACACCAGAGTGATACAAGCAGTCAGCAGCAAGTGAAAAAAGCTGTCTTCAGTGTATTGTTCTGCTATAACACCACCGCTGTGAAATGAATTATTTCTGTCAATAAGTAGCACCAAAATCTACAACAAGCCTAGAAGCACAAAATATAATTAGACAACAATAACAACAAAGGGACAAGAGGTATATTTTAAAAGTGCAATCATAACTATTTCCTGGCTTGGTTTCTTTTCTGTCCCAGAGCTTCAATATCTTCTATGGATGTCTTGGCTTTACAAATTTCATGTAGAAATTAATGTAGGAACAAGAAATTGTATCTTTTGAGCTTACACGCAGAACAAACTTGAGGGCCAGTGTGGATTGGATTGTTTCAGCTGCGTAATCAAATAAAACTGTAATACAAAATCAGATTGCCTAAGAGACTCATTATTTTGGTATTACACTACTAGACAGTGAGTGGTGAAGCACTGTAGCTCAAAAGTCACCTGCAGTAAAAAAAAAGCCCTCAAACATAAACCCTCACAAACCTGCCAACATAGTGTCAATTGACAATGTCTAACAGATCAATATCATTACCAGAGAGGCTTCTATTAAGCGCTTGCACACTAAGGGTTACGGAGGCAATGAAGACATTTCTTCTCGAGCACATTATGCAATTTGGCCGATATTATCACATGCAGCTCGAAACAATGCAGAATGCAGAAATTTCCATCCACGCTCCATTGCTACTGGCTAGCTCAAACACTGTAATCATTGTGTTTGATTTTGAACCTTTCAACTCTGTAATTACGACCCATTATTTTAGTGTCTTCTTTGATCTGTATTCCCTCCAGCTAAAGAATTCTGGCTTTTTTCATGCTACAATGATTTAAGACTATAATTATTTCGTCTGTGTGTGTGTGTGTGTGTGTGTGTGTGTGTGTGTGTGTGTGTGGAGTGCGATTGGTAATTGAAATAAGAACAGACGTTGAAGTTAAATATCAAGGTCCAGTGCGCTAGAAAACTTATTAAAGGCAACATTTTGCCAGTTTTGTATGTGTGGTGCATCTGTGAGTGTCTGCTTCACCACCTTTAGTTAAGAAGTGATACATAGTTGAAGCATGAAAGAACTTAAATAGAAACAAAAGGGTACAGGTACTGGATTTAATATTGGTGAGATAAGTGAGATCAGTGCAGCCTTAGTTTGAGTGGCTGTGAGAAAGACAGAAACAAGGCAGTCATAATGATATACTGAAATGCACTTAAAATGTCAATATAATGATAAAAATATAATTTAAAAAAAATGCTATGCTACAACAGGTAACTGCACACACCTTTGAAAAATAATCATTAGCAAGTGTGATCAGAATCACAAATAAACCTAATATATTGGCATTATTATTACTATTGGTTCAACTGTTATGGTGTACTGTAGTTCTGTATGTGGTTTGCCCATTTTTGGCAAAAACAGCAAGTAGTAATCAATCAACCATCACTATTGTCGGCTATCATTGCTTAATTACCTGCAGTTAATTAGCCACACAATCACCCAGCAGCCAACAATGCGCACAAGAATGCCAATGCCCTTCTGCAGATGCCCTTAAGTAAATGGCAAATAAAAGGCTTGAAACTTGAACAATGGTGCTCACAGACATTTTCAACTCACAGTAATGTCTTATTGGGTTGAAGCTTTCAGATAGCCCATGTTATGTCTGAGCAAAGTGTCAGTCATTAACGTTGTGCTGCAGGTGTAATGTATGTAGGCAGTAGTAGCTGTCATTTATTGCATTCTCATATAGCATGTTGTTCATATCAGTGCACTTGCTTATCATAGGTAATATAGTCTAATACTTTTAAAAATTGGATTTTTTTTAGGGGTGGGGCTTGAAGGTGGTGGGGGCTGTGGGAGACGACCCCCAGACCAGAGGACTGCATCGAAAGCATTTTGACCCAACACAAATCTCATGGAAATGGATGGTTTTATCTTTGCCGCTGGTGGGAGCAGGCGGTAAGAAACAAACAGACAAATAAAAAACAACCAAAAAAAACGTGCTGGTCCTGGAGATCAAGTTGGACATTTGAGGAATTTTTGGGAATATTAGAGATAATAATAATAACACTAAATCCCAGAGACATCAGCATCACAACTTCATCTTTTTTTTTTTTTTTTTTTTTAAAAATACCACAGTAAAATAGCACAATCTATTAATAATCAATCTACTGATAATCAATCAATTATGCAAACATGTATGGTCAGAATGTTTGCAGCTGCAGGCAGGAGCTGACACACACCCTGTTGGAAAGGGCGGGTGTGATCAGACATGGTCAGAAATCCAGCGGGAGTGGTATTAGGAAGGGAGTTATGCGCAGGGCTCTACCCCAGACCACTCGTCAGTTAACCTCCCCCCCTCCCCTATGCTGACTCAATGGCTACAGCCTTGGATGAAAAATATAAATGAATATGGTCAAAGACAGTGCATTCTGCATCTCCTCCCATGAAACAATTTTCCAGAGAGGAGCAAAGCAAATGTGTATTAAGCGAGATGGCAAAACACAAATATACAGAAATCCAATGAAGAAATCCAATTCCTTTTGAATACATTAAAATTGGAAGTGCAGGTTATTGATGCACTAATTGCTCAGTTATCGACGTGTCCCTTTTTACATTTGCAGGGGGAGCCTCTAGTCAATGTGGCGTGAACGGTGAGTGTGCATTCAGTGTGTTCATGTGTACAGAGAATAAAAGGCAGGCAGGAGTAAAAACATAATCAGCGGATACAGAACAGTTCATATACCTACAACTGACAGTTAACATCCAAACAACATAATTTGTGAAATAATTATGGAGTAAAGGTCATTCTGAATCTAATTTTAAATGTTTCATATTTCTGTCTCTGCTTACATTAAACACATTAGCTTGGGAAAAGGTTAAATAAAGAAATTGATTTTTTTTTTTTTTTTTTGCATTGTCATTTGAATAACCTATTCATACTCTTCAAAATGACTCCTTATATGACACACAGAATGTCTATCACATGATGCTTTAGTCTTCTTGACACTTAGATCATCTTTACTTTTTCTCTCTTTAACATTTACCATTGAATTAAAGTTTGCAGATTTTTTTTTTAATTTTTTTATTTACAAAATGGCCATTTCAAAATGAAAACTGTAATTAATGTCACAATGTTCTGTTTAGCTGTAACTGTCCCCCTGCTATTACAGCCACTTCTAGAATGAATAGGCGTGCTTTGATAGTGACATGATTGTTATGGTTGATGACACTCATGACTTAATGTCTTCCAGTTGGCCTCATGCCTGTCTTCCAGATGGCACCGTGCCTGGCAGCCACAGCGAATTGGTGTTCTTTTTTCTTTGTTTACATTGACATTAAAATTTGTGTTGTTTGTGAAATATGCGTTTTGCCATCACTCAGTGAGAATCTCTTATCGGTTGAATATTATTGACACCATGCCTTTGGGCTTCTATCTCACATTTCTCAGCTATCTCACAAATATTTTATCAAAAGCCTGACAGCATGCAGTTTTTTTTCTTTTCCCTGTCATCTCAAAGCTCTCTGAGGTGGTGGCGAAAAGGGAACTTGTGCTGAGATTTCTCACCACTGGACTACTGCACGTCTCACCAATGTTCACTACCTGAGCAGCAAAATGGATGAATTAGAACTGCTGAACACAACTAGGAGTGACATTTCCTGCATCTCAGCGCTTTTGCCTGTGAAAAACTTGGTTATCATCTGCCATCCCAGATGGTGTGGTAGACCCACAAGACTACAAGCTGATTCAGGCAGATAGCGATACATAACTCAGCATAAAATCAAAGGAAGGAACAAGAAGTTAGTTCTTCCAGTGTGTTCAAATGTGTTTGTCATCCTGGCCGACCACTCTAACCACTGCTTCTGTAAGGATTGCATTGTTTGGGGCAGATACTAGAACTGGATCAGGCATCGCAACACTGAAATCTTCTGAAAGTGCAACAGGCTGAGAAAGCAAAATCCTTTTGTCTTTTAAAACTTACCCGACGAAAACCCAAGAGCTGTGGCAGCACAGTGGTGTCTAACTGACACCACTGTGGAAATGTGCTTCATTCGTGCACTAACTACCCATTATAACTAGAAACCCGCAGCTACTTTGTGGTAGCTACATCACAGGCAACTTAGACCTGACTAATGGTTGGGTGACCCCTACTGTACTACAACTTATACGGGTGCAGTGCACACTGTACTTCCTTAACACAGAGCTATTAGGGCTCTGCACGGCCTTAAGGGCTCATACTATAATTCCCTCAAGCACTGTATGCTGCAAAAAGCATCCTGCACAAATAGACAAACCAACAAACACACTGAGCCAGACACTCATGGAAGAGCGACAAATATTCTGAAGAAATATCTCTCCAAATACAATCAAGGCATCCACTGTCTTACTGAGGAAAGAACTTTAACTCTACCAGCGAAGCAGCATTCAGCACACTGCCTCATGCTGTGATCATGCAATGGTCCAGATGGTTCCAGCATAGAGAAAAACTGAAGGCAGCCTGTACCACAGTATGGAGGTGGACCTTCAAAGACACTCTCAAACTGCCTGATGGGTCTGCAATTTGCTATATCTCCTGTGAAGATGTTAAACTTTTCAACCAAGAATGCAGTCAAAGCAAAACTGCTCAGCGATGGAGTTTAAGACCCCTAGGAACATCACAGAGTCGACCTGCCACGCGGCAAGAACACTTCCTGGCCAAAACCCAGCTTATTAAGACCATCGGGGATGCCAAGTCTAAGTACAAGACTTGACTAGAGAGTCAGTGTTTCATGACTCATTCTCAGCATGGCCATCGCCCCTCAGACTCACAAGCTGCAGGAGAAAGTCACCCAAGCATACCCCTTCACCAGCCAATGACCTCTATAGATAAGAGTAGCTCTAAGAGAGCAGGAGAAGTGATTCTCACTCCTGCCCACTGTGTCACCTGGGAGTCTGTTGTCATCTCTGTTGAAGTTACACTGAAATGTAGAGGTGTTGTGTTTGACATATGCCTGCATGACTGTTCTACCTAAGGGCAAATAAAATATGTTCACGAGATGGTATTGTCAATAAAAAGAGACAAGTATATGTAGATGATATTGTGTGAAATGTAAGCTCTGAAAACAGTCAAACAAAAAAAAAAGTGCAGGGATAAATATTTTTTTGTTTGTGCAACTGTAGCCTTTTAATAATGAAAGCAAAGAGGATTTGTTTTGTTAAAAAACTAAATATGCAAAAGAGGACAAAGCAAGGAGCAAAAAGCATTCTCAATCAGAATATTGGAATAGCTGCAACAACTTCAAAAGGAACAGAGAGAAAATTTGAATCTCACCAGTGGATGCAGACATAAGGGGATGTCTGTTCACATTGTGCCTCCCTTCCTTATGATCTCTCCCTCGCCTCATGGATCTACCCATTTCCTCCAATGCCATTTTGAATGACAGCAGTGAACTCCCAAATTCCTCCTGGCGACTGCCTACAATCCTCTATCCCTCCACCTCTCCCTAGAGGCTCAGCGCCCAGTGCTGCTGCTCTGCTCCTCACAAAGGAGAAGGTGAAAGACTTCTCTGGCAGCTAAACATCAGTCAAACTGCGAGGTCTGATTGAGTCTCACCTGGAGCCCTCACACGGTGTGCCACCCAGCTGACCCCACAGTTGACGAGAACATTTCACCGCCTACATGTCTACAATCACTGACCCTACACAGTTGGTCTCATTCCCAAGAGGGATGCAGTTCTCTGCCTTAATGAGGCCAGGGGTGCTGAACCCGGCCATAACAATGACCTCTGAAAAAATCTGCTACCACCTTTGCTTACAAACATGGAAAACCTCCACCACCTGTAGTTTGTTTGTATACTGGTCAGTGGAAAATGCAAAAATATCCACACCTATGGTAGGATCATTTTCATTCGCTCTGACTTCGAAACCATCATCCTAAAACTGCTCTGCATGTGTTTTGCCAAAAACCTTTTGCGCCACAGGGAGTTGTCAAACTGTCTTCAGGAATGTTGACATTTCATAGTTGGGAGGAAAGAAAAATAAAAGGTTAACTGGTGCAGTCTAAGCTAGGTGTTGTGATTTTCATTTTGAAGACAACAACTTGTTGGGCACAACACATCCATATTAATTGAATCTTAATGGCTGTGTGGTTATCATGCCATTTAAGTCTGGACAAGTAGATCCTATTTTGATATCATACTAATTTGTAATGTTAATAATTATAAAAGGGAGGAAAATACAGAAATAACAGGGTTGAGTTTCACTGAATAGAAATTCTGTGTAAGAGATACAGTTGAAAAAGACATGAAAAGAACAAAAGCAGTATAAAAGATAGTAACGGCATGTAAAATATGTAATTACCATCACATATATATCTTTCGATAAAGACCAGCAAACAATCAGTCTATCATCATCTACTTCCTGTATACGACATGGCCATCCACCATTTGTTTATAAAGGAAGATAATTAGCAATTATTATTTTAAAAGGTTCTGAAAGATATCAAAACTGGTGCTTGTCAAGAAATATGTATCAGATATTTGGCTTTAAGTAGAAGAAGTATAAGTGTGTCTTCATATGTAAGTGTTGTCATATTTAATTAAAGAAAAGGTATGTCAAAAAAGAACAATATAATTGTGTTGCAGAGCATGTGGGCATGTCCTGGTTACCATAGAGACAGACTATCTACTGACTGAGTCAACTCAGTGACTGACTGGGTGACACTTGCTCTTTAAGTTGGCCGCTCCACAGGTCCAGCAGAAATGACTCATGCCCAGAACCAACTGAGGCATAATTGTAAATTAATAATATGTCAGAGGGTTAGTGTTGTGTCTGGGGAGGAGAAAAGATCATTAGAGTGTAGGAATGAAGATCAGGATCCAGCACCACCACCAGTCCTCTTGTTCCTCTGCAGAAGCAGATTTTTCACCTGTTACTTGGTACAAATCAGGCTCATGAACGTCTATAAGATGTGATCTTCCCTGCTTTGCTCGAGTGGGGAAAGATAACGGCTGATTTAATGATTTTCTCAACTGAGGTGATGTGATATATTGGCTGACTCTGCGCCTTTAGCTAGTATAACAGGTAAAACCCATTACCCTCCCACCAGCATGATTTATGATGGGTAGTATCACAGCTTAGGTCTCCTTACAGCTCATCCACCAACAGAATTTACTGCGAAATGTTGCACTTCTAGAGACAGTAAACCCTGGTCACTGGTGATGAGAGAACAGTGGCCTTTGGTTAGAAACACTTGCTAGGGGCAGGAGTGTTTAGCTATTCCAGTCTGATCCACACGAAAACACTGACGGCGGGTCACTCCTATTACAAAAAAATACCACTGAGATCAAAGAGGCTGCATTCAGATGGGGAGATATGAACAAACAGGTCATATACTTTATACTCCTTGTTGGTCTGCATGTGGAACTAAAACCAGATTAAGTATTATTTTGCACAGGCTCACACTCCAGTGTTTGAAGATTTGATATGTTTAGCAAATGGCAAACAGGTAGCCTTCCTTCAGCAACACCATCACATGACACAATGCATGTTATTGTACAGCATTCAGAGGGGAGTGGGGGGCATGTGTAAAGTTCACCATTGATCAAATATACCTCTTTTCATGGCAAATGAATGAAATAAACTGAACTGACAGCCTGCCCTTTTGCCCCTTATTCATCATCTTCAATAGATAGACAGATAGATACACAATCATCAGCTTTATGTCTTCTAAACAGTTTGTCAGATATGGGAAGAAATGGGTTATAGGCCTGTTTTGATGTGCTGTGTTTTGACGGCCTGGTAGCCTATAGTATGTGTGGGAACTTAGACCGACATCACTACGTGAAGCAGACTATTAAAATGTGCCTGGTGGTCGGTGGAGTGGCGAGAAACAACACCCCAGACTCTCGCTTGAGAGCAGAGGAGATTACCCGTGCGGATGCGCTGATCAAAGATTTTTTTCCTCCGTCCAATTATATGCGCGAAATCTCCTCACAGGAAAACTGACGATTAGTTATGAACATGGCAGGCTATACGTCAGAATTATTTGCGCAACAACAAAAAAAAGAAAAATGGTGAGTAAAGGCTCTAAATAAAGATACACTAATGAAGGCAATTAGTATGATGTTTGCAGCTAGTATAAAAGAAATGACGAGGAAGGGATGATGCAAATGGATCACATTTTCTGCTTCACAGAATCATAATGGTATAATAAGATGCAATTAGCCGATCGTCAGTACACATCACATTGAAGCGAATGCTCTTATACTGTAGGTGAAGTGCACTGACATGCACACTTAACGACTTAATGCCATCACTCTCTCGACTCGGATGTGTTTTAATTGCGATGCATCGTCTTATCAATCACGCAGCGCGTCATTATCGCGGGTGACATATCTGCACTGTTACCTTTCTATCACTGTGTCCTATCAACCTGTAACACCGAGCCGAGCCAAGCTCTATCGGCTTCTCTGTTAAGTGCACCGCGGACAACTTGTTGTAGGCTATAAACAGTCTATTTTGGAGCTCGGCCCTGAGCTATTAGACACCACTTTAAGTCAGAAATCTTTTCAAACTTCAGCAACACAAATCTCCAACAAGATCAACCGATCTAAACAACTTTCTCGGTTAATTCTGCGGTAATTTCAGTACCTGTGCCAGAGACTTCTCTATGAGCGCTTATCGCGTCGACAAATCCGTCCGCAGCTGCTATGTCCACCGGTGATCCCAGAGGCAGGTGTCTAACCCTCAAACCTCCGTCACAGTGCTGACATGAAAATAACTTCAGCTGCCACAAAATCCATTCACAGCATTTGCAACTTTCCGCATCAAAATGCAGGATTGGATGCCTTCCGTCGTCCGGCGGTGTCGAGCAGATTTCAGTCCGTGGAAATATCAGAAGTTATGAGCTGTTTGATTCTTTTATGACAGAGCAGGAAAATGAAGAGTCTCATTCCATAGGGATAGCCCACTGTGTGCCATTTCCAGTCCTCAATAACTGATCCCTGCCAAGATATGCACTCGTTGGCGCATCCCTTTGGTCCAAGTTTCTCGAGCGCTTTCCCGTGATGGAAGTAGCCTGAAACGCACTCTAAGGACGCACTGGATGTCCAAGCGACTGCAACATCATTGTCATTTTTGCAACGTTAAACGGAATAGCTAACCGGTCCTAAACAAGAAGCCCATCTGAAGCATTTCCAGAGAGCAAGTGGTGAGATGCTGTGGGTAGGTTAGTTGCTCCCCTCTCTCTCCCTCTCTCTTCCTCTCTCTACTCATCAGAGCGTGGGAGGAGGTGGGGCTCCCATCCACCGCAGCACACAGCAACTTCACACTCAACATCACATTATGCCCGGGCTGCCTACCAGGAAATTGTGTGATTCCTACAGTTTAAGAAGATCTCATCAAACTGGGTCACCTCAAACGGGGGGAAATGTACCTTATAGAATGTGCGCCTCCTGTAGCACACACTGCATGTGTTGCGCTCCTGCTGCAAAACGGCCGCTGCTTCTGTCGACACAAAATGCACTGATTGTACAAATTGTCTAAATCTGATGTAACAGGTAGCCTGCGCTGACAGTTTACTTGTTGATATGCATTCCATGTAGCAAAATGAATGGCCTAAAATAGAAGCTGCTCTGGCCACTATTTATTCATTTGGCGCCACCCTCAGGCGGTTATAATAAGGAGGGGAAGTAATACAGTCCTCTACATCAGCTGGGGAAATTAAGGGAATTGAATGTTAACATCTCTTGATGTTGGGAGTAATGCACATTATGCTTTTTTCCCTTTTTTCTGCCAGTGAAGATAATGAAAATTGGTGTACATTGGAATACATTAGTTATGTCTGACATCATCTGTTAAAACTGCAGCAGTGTAATTAAAAAAAACAACAAAAAAAAAAACAAAAAAAAAACAATGCTCTTGCTGTGGGCTATAAATCAGCATGGCTCAGCAGGGAGCGAAATCCATCCCACGCCACAGTTATTCTCCTCCTTTCTTCCACAACACTGATGCCCGTGATCATAACTGCTTAAGCATAAGCAATGGACCAGGAGCAATGAGTCAAACGAGGAGTTAGGTGACAAAGGAAAAGCCTTAAGCAATGTCCTCCGGAGAAAACTTGATTTCCTATCTTCCCAAGCCATTCTGAGGCAAGAGTTTATCAGAGTGTTTCCAGTCTGTGATCCTTTACTCCTCCCCCATCTCTCATTAGCTGCAAACACACAGCTGTTGGGTTACCTCTCCAGGGCTCCCATTAGGGGCTGCCACTCAGGCTTACAGTGTCCCTGAGCCAATCATATTAGAGCTCCCGCCCACGCACTGCCACTGCTATGCTGTTCTTCACCAGCCATACTAATAACGTTTAAGTATTTTCACAGGTGGCCCATAAGTCGCCTGAGAAGCGAGCTGATAGAAAGACAGGGGAAACAATGTTAGTGGAACAGAAGTTAACATTTCTATGAATAAAAGAAAAAAAACATGTCAGTAGAAAAGTTAGAGTTAATGTTTCAACGGTGAGTGACCAGTCATCAATCAGGTTATTGCAAACTATTTAAATTCATGTTTCTGCTCCATCAACAGAAATTTAGTTTAATGATCTTTTGCCATTTAATTTTTTTTCTCTCAAGCTGTTTTTTGTAATTAACCATACAAAGGGGGGATTTAAGGCTGCGTTTAAAGATAAGTACACTTCAACTAAAACCAAAAGCATTCTCATCTTGCTGATGTTAAAGGTGCGTGGCAGTCACAGAATCCACTTATTGAGATTCATGCATTTCTTGAACCAAATAGCAGAGACAGACTGAGGCCACATTTCAACAGTGTGTTGTCCGTTTGAGTGTGGGCTGAAAAACTGCTTCATTTGATGTCTTCACCAGTCAGTTTAAAGAGCACAGGCCTGTTTGATTCCCACTCACCTTTTCCTCGTGGCCATATTTGAATGTGAGAGAGGTAAAACGAGGACAAGGCGAGGGTAATCGGTGCATCAGAACAAAGGCACAGAATGTCCTCAAACTCTCCCAAATTCCCCAAAAGAGTCTGCCGACCACGCAGTATCTGGCCAGTACATTGTCTGTGGCCAGTGTCCTGAATATTACAGCCTCATACTCTGATGAGGGACATATTTTTCAAAATCTGGTTTTGTCGATTTAACACATTCAACATGCATCAATTAAGCCTTTGGCAAGTTATTCCTCAAAAAATATGTTCATGAGACCCATCTCTATTTATGTCAACTGAAGCTGAAAACTTTGAAGCTCAGCATACTGGAACAGTCTGTAGGCAGACAGAATGTTCTGAAGCTTGTGGTTTATTTGCTACTGCTGCACACAACAACACAGTACATGAATGTGATCTGTATATATTTACATCTATTCTCTTATCACATACCACACCTGGAGCACCTTTCCTCCTCTCAGACAGACAGACAGACAGTACAGACAAACGTAAAGATACACACACATGCACGCACACACACACACACACACACACACACACACACACACATACACATATGTTTCACAAATGAGATACATCTAAAGAGAGGAAAGCCAGGTAGAAGAGAAAAAGTAAAAAAAAAAAAAAAAAACTGCAGTAAAAGTCATCAGTGCACACTTTGAAGAGTAATCCACACCGAGTGAAAAATGGGCAAACACCTGCTGCTGCAGTGCTCTCTGTAGGTATAAATGTTAATACAAATGCCTTACCTCTGGTCACATCCCAGTCAGTGATGTCACAACGAGTGTTTTTCACCCGCTGTGACATCATAGGGCGTGGCCAGAGATAAAACAGCATTTAAGCCCATAGGCATCAATCAGTGCAGCTGCATATTTCTGCCATATGTGATTAGGTGTGGATTTAATCTTTAATTGTCACTACAAGAACACTAGAGTCTGGGATATCATCCTCAGCTATGGAGAGAAACAGACACTGAGTTGAAGAATGTGCTACATTCAAATTTGTAGCACTTCCACTTGTGGAGCAGGAGCAGTTACAGATGGGTCAACTGAGGGATAGAGGGAGCAGTGATGTGGAAAAAGGAACTTTATGATTGTTGAACTGTTCAGCCCCGAGACAAAGCCCAGCAGCACAGAGTCTGCAGTTGATGAAGCAGAGCTTGCACTGATGCACTGTAGATCTGATTAGTGAATAGTTTTCATCACGCTGAAATTAGGTTTCCATTTGCAAATTAAAAAGAATATGCAATCATAGAATATTTTTAAATGTAGGCATTGATTCAGTAATGGCATCTATTCCCAGAAAGCAAAGTTGGGAGTTCTAATTGGATCTTAGAATGGCAGTCAGAGAGTTACATCAAAACAACTGTCTACATAAGCACTTTTGCAAAATATGCTAAATTCAGATCTTAAAATATAAGGTGAAATATATTGTAGAGCAGGGAGTTCGCAGCACATTCTCATCACAGCTCATGAAATACCATGGCTTTTTACACCCCTGGGCATGTGATACTGATGACAAAGGCATCCTTTGGCATCTCTATTAGACGCACCCTGTAAGGTCTGTAGTGTATGTGATGCACATCCATCTCCTGGGTGAAACACCTTCTGAAATACGATTAACACTGTCAGTCTATCACGGTTTGGACTAGGGAACAAAATTACTCAGTAAGTTAAGAAAAATCATCATGATTTGATTTAAAATAAATACGTAATGTGACGTAAGTACATGACGGATGGACGGAAGTTACTTAATGTTATGTCATAACAGCACTGGCTTTTGGTTTCTAACAGGAAATGAGCAGCGGTCTCCTGGTTGAAAGTCTGAGCCATCCACCACCCTTCCATTCCTTCCTCACTCCCATCCCTCCATACACAGACTTTGTTGCTCTTTCTACAACGTCAGTTGCTCTGAGCGTCAAATATTGACGGTAATGGGTTTCCACTGGAATTAGTTGAAGGACTGATGCCTCTCAGAGCATCGTATTTGACAACCTGGGAATGAGAACAGGCCAGATTCATGATCAGGACTACTTTTACAGTTGCCAGGGGTTATGAGTAAAGATTGTAGCCTAGCTCAATTGGTTTGAAAAAAATAGTAAATGACATTTTGATTTTTTTAAAAAATATAAAATATTAAGTCAACTTTAACACTTGAACACTACAAGTTGTGATTGAGAGTGTGAGAAAAACTAGTCAGCAGGTAGCAGAGAGGACTAAACAGAAGAGTAAAAAAGTAAGACATGAATGTGTCCAGCATCTACCAGTACAAATGATAGTCAGCTACAAATGCAAACTGCATAGGAACTGTTAAATTCCAAGGGATGTACATCCATTCATCATCTCCAATTATAATTCCTAGCTTTAATTTCCAAGCGCATAAACTAGCACTTCTTAAGACTTTATCAGCAGTAACAGTATAATCATAAAAGCAACTCTCTTTTGTACACTGCCCAGTTTCAGTAAGATTTCCTACATGAGTCATTTCTGATTCAGCTCCATACTCTGATGCACAATTTATGTAGCTTACTAATAATATGATTGCACATGTTTAATCAAAACCTTTTTTTCTAAGCTGAGCAAATGTTTTCATGATTTCAGAATGAAACAGATTTTATTTTGGTCTCACTAATTCATTATACAACTTTAAACTACTTGGTGAGGAGTAGGAAGTAGGAAGTGAGGATTATTTACAGTACAATGGCTGCAAAGCTGGTTTAGCTTTGCAGCCATCTTAATGAACATGTTGATATATCAGTGTAGAGGTGTTAATGCCACTATAAATACACAGTACAAAGGGCATGTTGTCTTAAACAGACATATGCCTGCTTTTATTTTCATGTGTTTGTTTAAGTTTAAATTTGCATAAAGCTCTTTTCAAAACTCCACCTGGTGATTCTGACCTAGTAAATTACAAACAGCAAAATAGAAAAAAAAAGAAGCCATCATTCTCTGAAGGTTGACATGATGTAACAACTGAAACATGTTAATGGACAACTGATTTCCAAATGGCAACGGCATCTGAGGAGATTTAAAAGAGGTGTGTTTATAAAGCTGTCAGCAACACATGAACAACTCACCATCATCCCTGTCATAATTTAGCTTGCTGTGTGTGTGTGTGTGTGTGTGTGTGTGTGTGTGTGTGTGTGTGTGTGTGTGTGTGTGTGTTGCATGGGTGGTTGTATGTGTGTGTTTCTGATTGACAGTTACAAAGACTGAACAATTTACCCGCTAATATTTCCACCGGCGGCTCTGCGTTCAGTTATCACTTCATGCACACTTGTTTATCTTTTCTAAACAATAACATACATGAGAAAGGTGGGGAGCTAAGCAGGAAGACAAGCACTGATGTATGAAAAAGGGAGAGGAAGAAATCAGTGAGTAAGGAGACAAACCCAGCATGAGCAGAAAGCAAGTGGAAACCCCCAGGGCTGAAAAATAAGGCAAATATTGAGGTGCCAAAAAACTGCAATTCCACAAGTGGCCACTTGAGGCTGGCTCCAAGAGCGAGTCAATCCCCATAGACTCCCATGTTAAAACTTCTGACTTCATAGCAGAAACAAACATTACAGTCTTGTACAAAAAACTGTTTTGGTCTCTATAGCTATTTCCCCCGTTGACATGGCAAGTCTACAGTATCATATTTTATACAACTCACCTGTTCAGTTTTATAAAGGCTTAATGTTATGCATAATTAAGGCTGTGGCCGCTTTGAAGGACAGGTGGGTGCCATCGATTGACAAGTGACAACGACTGTGACAGCAGTATAGGTTTAGTCATAGTTAACTGTAACATTTTGGTTGCCTAAAAAGTTTTGTTTAGCGTTTGGTTGTACAAAAATACCCTCTAAGAGTAGGATATTCAGTTTTTCCGATAAGTACATTTTGTTTCAATGGCTTTTAGCCTGTTTTTTTTTTCCTAGCAATAACTACTATTAGTATTATAGCAGTTAACCATAGTTATAAATGCACCTTGCTAACCAAGGTAGCAGCTAGGGTTATGGTTATCCTCACCCTCTCCTCTAGATATGATCACTTCTGGCTTGCAACAGCCAAAATGCCAAACTCAAGGCTTCAAAATGGGAGTCAACATACCAATAAATGACGTCAAAGTGGCTGCGTCCATTATTTTACACCATCTGTGGAGAAAGACAAGGGTTGTTAAATTAAGGCTATACTTGAAATGCACATTAATTTTTTTCTCCATGAGGTCTAACCCTTAACTGCCCTTGGCATCCCACATACAGGTATATGTGTGCATTTATTCTATATACAGCCCCTCGTCTTATGCACTGGAAGCGTATACAGTGAACTTAAATCAAAACAAGAGAGCATTTGGACTTATGTTTGGCCCCATGTGGTTTGGTTAATTAACAGAATGGGTTCTCTAGCAAGCAGAGAGTATTAAGAGGTGGGAGGATCTACATCACTCCTCCCCTTTGTAGGAAATGCAATATCTGAACTTGGGAAAATAAGGTGTTTTGGAAATAGTTCCTTCATCTCAAAAAACTGGACTTCAAACAAGGAAACCCATGAATACATTTTGAAAATTAATATCCTGACGTGACGACTATAGTGCACTGTAGGGATAGGTAATCCTGTTACTGTCATGTAAACATGTCTCTATGTCTTATACTCATGCCTCCTTATCATATTCAGTGCATTCCAGATTATATGCAGCAGCGCTGGATGACAGTATTTCTCTTAAAGGGTTGGGGGGTCGCAGTGTGTTTAACCATGCCAGGAGCTACACTAGTTTGCATTTCCTTTTTTTTCCCCCCATTGTTTATATTTGTCACCGGGTTGGGATTATATCCACATGATCCTGACAGTTAGGCACGCAATGCTAGCAACAATAACATTTCTGATAGTGAAACAGTAGGCTTTAAACACTCCTGCAGTCATCTGGTGCACAGCACAGCTGCAAAGCGTTCACCATATAAAGAAAGCAGGAACGAGAGAGTGAGAGAGAAAAGGAGAGAGAGCAAATTAAGCTACTTAGCATTTCTTATTTGCTTTTGAAAAAGATTAAATTATGTACCAAGTCATAAATAAATTCTATAGATTGGAATGGATCAGCCAATAGTAGCATTTATTTAAGTCTGAAGTCTGGATCGGGGGCTGAATTGAAGTGTTGATCCGTGGAATGTGAAGCTGTTTTGCTTCATTTTCCAAACTTGTATTTTTTATTTTTATTTTTTACTGTGTTCTGTGCCAAACTATTCAGCTAAATACAGACTCACTCTAATGGCAGAGGAATGGTTTAAAGATTTGTATCCCTTCATTGATGTAATTGTAGGAAAACAACAGTTTTCTAAGCACTTAGTTGTGGGCTGTAATATTACTGCAGTATCATCCAAATGCTTGGATTCTCACTGGGCATCTGCAGAGCCTAAAAGGATGATTAAATAAGGAAAAAAGGTTCAAGTCTATATCAAAGGGTGAACAGACTTGACATCTTCCTTCAGATGTCTATTTGCTCGTACTGGTTCAACCCAAATGAGAAAAATAGCCCAAGAGCAGGCAGTACTCATAAAATAATGCAATATAATGGCACATAACAGATTGGGATTTAGATGTATTGCCAAGTCTCTGGACAAAAAGGTATATGCATTTCATTTTAGATTTGAGTGATATATGGCTAGTATGCTTTTAATATTAACGATTCCAACATGCCTTAAAATTCAAATCCAATATAACACTGAAAATTTGATAATTTGAGTTCCATCTGGTGCGATATATTATTCCATAAAACTTTAAAATGTCATGGCAATATAACGGTTGATAGGCTATCCAGTGGACAGACAAAATAATAATTTTAACTGTACTGTCATGTTTATCATTAGGTGTTGTACAAAAGGGGATCTCTTTTAATAATGTTTAAAATCAGATTCAGGCCTGTAGAGAACTTTGGGCAAGGGCTACAGCAGGAAATCACTCCTTTTTTATCATTTTCGAATTATTAAAGTCGACTTAATGAATACCATATTTATAAGACATATACTACAATATGCTTTCCGATTTGGATGCGGAACAACAAAATGGCAGCGTCTGTGTGTGCGCAAGTCACTGTCAGTCTGCCTGTCACACAGACCCTGCTGCTCGCAGTGAAACACAAATAGATGTAGGTAGGAACAGCAGCCTTAGACCTCAGCCACCAGTGAAAGAAGCCGCCCATTCACTGGTTCATCAATTTTAAAAATGCTACATCCACTAATTTCTTTAGCAAGCTTTAGATATTGGCTGAGGTGAGAATACATTAGCTGATGATTGCTGAAGCTCACCCACACAACCTCATTCAAAGGTATTGTGGACACGTAAAGGCAACATTGCTTTTTTTCTACATTTTTGTCAGGTTTTAAAAACTTGAACTTGACCTGTCGAGTCACCTCCATATCTAACTGTTTTTTTTATGCCAGCTCAGGTCAGTTGTGAATTTGAATTACCTTCTTTAATATTATCAACCCAGGTCTTGCAAATTGATTTTTTGTTGATAAAACTGTGGTCCTTGAAAAACAATATTCTCTGGTAGCGTATGCACTAATGAACTACCACAGTACTAAATATGCAATCAGTTTGTAGCTAGGTCATGAGGTTTAGTTTGTATATTTTAGCTTTTTAAAAACAAATATAAAAACAAATTAAATAGTACATATCAGAACAAGTGTTAGTGAAACACATGAAGCCTATTTTCTGCATGTCAGAGACACTGACATTCAATACATGCAGTCAACCTATAGATAACCATTCAAAGTACAGTATGAATCCATCACATCCTAAGATAATCTGCCTTAAAATAAAACCTTTATTTCTTTACTCTGATTCTAGTACCTACAATCTTAGAATTATTTCTACCATCTCATTGAAATCCTAACTACAATATCACCACAGATATGCACATTTTCAGGACAATACCTTCCAAATTGAAAAACCATGTCCTTGGTTCAGTTCTATTTGCTATTCATTTCCCAATTCAATGTTGCACTTCAGTTGATGTCTAGACAGAGCAAAGGGCAAGGGTTTTTAGCAAGTAATTATTATTTGTACTTTATTCTGAATATTTAATTCAAGAGGTATACTCCTACAATTTTTTATCTGTCAAGCCATTAGGGTCAAATCCACAGTCATTTTCAATGCTGTTTGAGGCTTGCTTATATCAGTGTTATTCCAAATACATTTTGATGGTAAACCGTACAGAAAAATAAGGCCATTGTAGTATAAAGTTGTACATTAAAGCTAAAGTTGGTGAGTTTTATTAAAATAACTTTTGTCATATTTGCTGAAACTGTCACTGACTTCTGAAAGAAGTACATGAGACAGATAATCGATGTAAAAAAACAGGTCTTTCTTCCTCTTCTCTATTGCTTCTAATGGCATTTGCTAGAATTTACTGCGGCTTAAAGAAGACAACCAATCAGAGCCAAGGAGTTTGTAATGAAGCTGTCAGTCATGTTAATCACTGGCCCAGTGGTTGGCAGTGTTTTTTTGTTAGTTTGTTTTTTTTCTAGCTCCAGCATGGCAAACTTTCTCATTTTACAGCTAAACGGTACACTACAATATCCATCCATTTTCAACTGCTGAGTAGCGGGGGCAGCAGGCCAAGCAAAGCACCCCAAATGTCCCTCTTCCCAGCAATGCTTTCCAGCTTCTCCTAGGAAACCCCAAGGCGATCCCAGGCCAGATGAGATATGTAATCCCTCCAATGTGTTCTGGGTCTGCCCCGGGGCCTCCTACCCATTGCACGTGCACGTAAAATCTCTAACGGTAGGGAGCCAAGAGGCATCCCAATCAGATTTCCGTGCCACCTCAACTGACCCCTTTTGGAGAGAAGGAGCAGCGGCTCTACTTTAAGAACCCTCCTGATGTCTGTGCTCTTCCGCCTGTCTCTAAGGCTGAGACAGCAACCCTATGGCAGGTACTCATTTCGGCTGCTTGTATCAGCAATCTCATTCCTGGGTTCCTACCCAAAGCTCATGACTGTAGGTGAGGGTGTGAACCAAGATGGACCATTAAATCGAAAGCTTTGCCCTCTGGCTCAGCTCCCTCTTCACCACAACAGTCCAGCTTAACACCCACATCACTGCAGACACTGCACCAAACCTTCTTTCCATCTCATGCTCCATTTTACCCTCACTCATGAACAAGCCCTGAGACACTTGAACTCCTTCGCTTGAAGCAGTAACTCTCTTCCAACCCAGAGGGGGCAATCCACCAGTTTCTGGCAGAAAACCATGGCCATGGGTTTTTTTCTGAAAACATGTAAGGTGAAAAATAGGTAACACAGTCAAACAATCTTGTTTCATATTTGATCAGCGCTGCCTAGTTTGACAGTTCGACTGCAGTTCACAAGCAATGATTGACATGATCGACTGATTTTTTGTTTTGCTTCACATGTGGTTGTGTGTTTATTCTACTTGATCCAAGTTACAATTTGGTATAAACCGTGAAGGGCTGATTTATGGCAAAAACCTCAAGCATAACAGGGGTTATCTACACAGGGTGTGCGCAATAACAGTAACAATCTAATGCAATCCAATTACCTCACAACAGTCACCATCTTGGTAAATCTTATACTATTGTCTTGTTTAAGAGAGGTGGTGATTAGATTCTATGGGGATTTTAGTTGCTGGGATTTTGTTGTTTTTTAGGGATGGCTGTTTTCCAAAATGGAAGAAAAGCTCAGTCAGTCAACCTAAATGTATTAAGCATTATCAAATCTTTATGATGACAAAAAGGTGAAACATAATAGCCTCAGCTGTTTCTAAACACTATAGCTCAATGAACAAAAGCCTTGGTGTGCTATCTTGTGTCACTAACGGTTATACCACTTAAAGAAATTATTGTTTTCCTCTCCTCAATGGGAGCCAATATGGCTGATATCCAAAAGAAGAGACACAAATCCAGTGTTTTCACTCATGTTGACCATATTGGTAATAAAGCAAAAAGAAATAATGGGAGAGCAGGCCTTTAATAGCGTATACCCTCATGGTCTTATAGGGCATTTTGGATGAGAAACATCCAGCAAATGACATCTATATAAGAATATCCACTGGCTGAAAATGAAAGGAATTTTTCTTGCTTTATTGTGCATCCAAATAGCTTCTTGAAAAATACAGAGGCTGGAGGCTGCCAATGGAATACTTTTGGGAAAAGAGAGAAGGCAAAACATCTGGCCTCCAAATTTTAATTAGACTTACCATTGGGATTTCTTTCATTTTACGTACTAGGGTATTTCTTGTCCTTCAGGAATACTTGACAACACCAAGTGAAATAAAATAATGAAATATAAACTTTTTATTTAAAGCAGAGTACCACTTATTTAGGATTCATGTTCATTTATAGCTCCTATTTCACTGTCAACAGTCTAGAATGACAATTTTAAAAATCCCCACATGCTACAATAACTGATGTTGCAAGGATTTTAGTCCAGTGCTTTGCTCCAAAACCACAGACTAAGACTTGGGGCATTATCATGACGTCTGAGGCTGTACTGTAAACAAGCAAAGTTATTTTGTCAGTTTGTTTGTTTGATTTGAGACTTTATATGCTCAAATTAGGTTAGTTCAACTGAAGTGCAACTGGCACTCAATCAGAAAATGCACTGTTATCTATAGAAAATACCCTAGAGTGAGTTTATATCACTCAAGGAGGAAAACTGCTGCATCACTGCTCTAAATGGGATAAAAGTTTAGAATCGTTCTCCCGATATTCCTTGGGCAGTCGCTCAGTCACCATTGTACATTGTATTTCAAGACCAGCCAGCCGTGCCTTTGTATGAACTCAAGTAGGGCATTCTTTTATTTTCAAAGGGGCACACTTGCTAAGCCCAAGGGGTTACCTCCAGGTCTCAACAGTGAAGCTGATGTCAAAGTGCCTTATCCTTGCATTCTTTCTAATGACCAGCAAGGGGCGGGTGCAGCGGTTGCAAAAAGAAGTCTGATTATACAGAAGTCTACGAGAAAATGACCCTACTTCTCACTCAGTTCATTACCTAAGTAAACATTATCCTGATGAGTTTATGACCTCAATCACTACTTCCAAGTCTTCTTCATAACAGCATGATCATTTTATAAATTATGGTCCCTTTTAGAATTAAAAAGATGATAAATCAGGGCATGCATTAGGGCGTGGCTACCTTGTGAATGACAAGTCTCTACCATGGCAGTGTCCTCGGGTTCACAGACAGATCCACCATTTTTCCTGTAGAGGTTCACCCTGCTCCACCAAATATGGTCACTTCCGGTTCCAAAAACCAAGATGGCAATGTGGAGCTCAAAGCCTCAAAACTGCAGTTCAACCAATGGGAAGTGACCATATTTGAACGAGAGGGTGGAGCTGTGGATGAGAGAGGGATGGATCTGTCTCATAGACTGTGGCAATGCCTTACAGATAACGTAAGGTTATGTGTGTAACCATGGTTCTCTGAGTAGGCGGCTTCCCCTCCACCTCAGAGATATTACATATATCTCTGCGGGAAACCTGATCCATCAGGGTCAGGTGTGTGGATAATTACTTTAAGACAAACCACCTGTGGAGTGGACGTGGCTATCAATCAGACCGGTTATTTAAACCCCTGTCAACCATGCCCACGTTGATATAGATCTTTGGAACGAATCCCTGAGCGGCCTTGCGCTGGAGGGGAAGCCTCCTACTCAGAGAACCATGGTTATACACGTAACCTTATGTTCTCTATTGTAAGGAGGCTTCCCCTCCACCTCAGAGATATTACATATATCTCTACGGGAGAGCTTTAAGACACACCGCGAAGGGACAGAGCAGCACCACCCCACACGTATGGCATGGCTTTCGAATGAGACGTCACCGCCACCAAAGTGCTCTACAAACAAGAAAACCCCCATGCATCACACCAACTATATACAAATGTACACTACATACACATCCCCAAAGCTAGCCAGCTCTGCAAGACGCAGGACGCTGGCGCCCCAGCCCTGGTGCAAGACACAACCAAGGGCCAGACTGCCCCGCAAGACGCAAAGGCTCAATCAGAGGGGTTGAGAAGCCACTCAGACCAGCCCCCACAAGGCTGACTGACAGGAAAAATGAAACAGTCACTACCACCGGGCTACCTCAAGCACCCGCTCACCGAACAAAGTGCCTGCAGCCACACTGAAGTGGTAGAAGCAAGCAAATGTGGACGGGGCCGACCAGGTAGCCGCCACACTGATCTCATCAACAGACGCACCGCGCCATGATGCCCAAGACGTAGCCATGCCCCAAGTCGAGTGCGCCCGCACTCCTGATGGGAAGAGTGCCCCAGTCCCCACATAGGCCTGCTCGATAGCCTCCACAATCCAATGGGAAAGACGGGCCTTAGACAGGGCCTGACCCAGCAGGTCCTGCCTAAAGCACACAAAAAACTGGTCAGTCCGCCTATGGACCCGCGTCCGGTGCAGATACACCCTAAGGGCCCTGAAAGGGCACACAAGTGAGTGCCCGCGCTCCCCCTCTTGCGTTGGCGCAGAGTAAAGAGACCGGAGCATGACCTCCTGACCTGGCTGCGATGCAGAGAGGACCTTGGGAAGAAATGCAGGGTTGGGTCGCAAGACCACCCCTGCCCCCTCCGGCAAGAGCCTGCACAGATCTTCATGTATGGAGAGAGCATGGAGCTCCCCCACCCTCTTGGCCGTGGCTAGCGCCAACAGGAGGGCAGATTTGACGGACAGCCATTTCAGGTCCACCGACTCTAAGGGCTCAAAAGGAGGATGCTCCAGAGGCTGCAAGACCAGCTCCAAATCCCAGGGCAGCAGAGGTGGTCTACCACGTAAACCAGAATGCCTCCTAGCACCCTTGAGGAATCGGGATACCAATTTGTCCACACCCTCAGGCAATTGGTACCTCCCAACCCGAGCTGCCTTGATCACCGCCACCATACCCCTCAGGGTAGAGGGCGCCCTCCCAGCATCCAAGAGTCCTTGTAAGAACCACAGGACAGCTGGGGCCAAGCACGTAAGTGGGTCCGTCTGGTGTACCCTGCACCAGGCCACAAAAGCCCTCCATCTGTGCTCATAAAGTGCTCTTGTCGACGGTGTGCAAGCCTCCTGCAGCGCACTGACCACCGAAGGTGACAACCCCATGGCTAGCAGCTCGGGCCCTTCAGGGGCCACGCCCAGAGCCTGAGCCCTTGGGGAAAGGGATGAACCTGAGTCCCCTGTGCTTGAGACAGCAAGTCCAGATGAATTGGAAGCTCCCACGGAGTCCCGCCCAATACTGGGGGGATGTCCGAGAACCAGGTCATGTGCAGCCAATGTGGAGCCAATAGGATCAGCCTCACTTCCTCCATGTGCACCCTCCTCAGGAGAGGCGGAAGGAGGACAAACGGGGGAAAGGCGTACATCAGGACCTGTGGCCAAGGGTGAGCAAGGGCGTCCGCTCCAAAGGGAGGATCGTCCCTCCCCAGGGAGAAGAAAAGTGGGCAGTGGGTGTTCTCCCGTGACGCAAACAGGTCTACCTCGGCCCGTCCGTAACGGAGCCAAATCCCTGCTACCACCTGAGGGTGGAGTCTCCATCCGCCTGGGTCCGGTTCCCCCCTGGACAACCGATCCGCTGCACGATTCTGCACCCCCGGCACATGGACTGTGAGAGAAACCTCGGGTACGCCCGAAGCCATAAGCGACGAGCCAGCTCGCAGAGGTGTGGAGAAACCAACCCTCCTTGCCTGTTGACATATGCGGCTGCCGTCACACTGTCTGTCATAACCAGCACGTGCTGGCCCCGAAGGTGTGGCAGAAAATGGCGAAGACCAAGATGGACCGCTGTCAGTTCCAACATGTTGATGTGCTGGGTGGCTTGAGGACCACTCCAATGAATGCTGGCGCCGTTTCCTCTGAACACTGCGCCCCAGCCTGTCAATGAAGCATCCGTCAGGAGAAAAAAACAATGCGTTACCGACCCTAGCACAGTCCCTTTGGCGAGATTCCCGCCGTCTTCCCACCAATGGAGGGCCATCTGCAATCGTCTGGTGACAAGTACCCTGGTATCCAGGCGACTCCTGGGGCCCAACCCCAGCCCCAGTAGGCACCTTTATACCGGCCGCATGTGTAGGAGGGCCAGTGAAACGGCCTGTACTGATGACGCCATCAGACCCAAAAGACGGAGACACAGTCTCCATGTGACTCCTGCCCCCAGCCTGAAACGGGAGAGGCAAGCCCTGAGGGACAACTGCCTGTCCTGCGTCAGTGACAGGAGCGCAGCCCGAGAATCTACCACTAGGCCCAGGAACTGCGTCTGCTGTGAAGGCTCCAGTCTGCTCTTCTTCAAACTGAGCCTCAGACTGAGGTGCTCTATGTGCTCCAGGAGGAAAGCCAAATGAGCCCAACACTGAGCCTGCGAGTGTGCACAAAGGAGCCAGTCGTCGAGATAATTCAGAATCCGTATTCCCTTCTGTCGCAGAGGCGACAAAACTGCCCCCATGCACCTGGTAAAGGTGCAAGGAAATTCCGAACGGCAGAACCTGGAATTCGCACTGCTTGCCATCGAAAACGAACCTGAGGAACCGCCAATACCTGTCCCAGAACGGAATCTGAAAGTAGGCATCCATCAGATCGATGGTGACAAACCAGTCCCTGTTGATGGACTGCCGCACCCTCGGGACGGTCAGCATCTTGCATGGCAGACGCCTGAGATGTCTGTTGAGACCCCTGAGATCTAAAATGGAGCGTAGACTCCCATCTTTTTTGGGGACAAGAAAATAGCGGGAGTAAAAACCAGCCTGCTTGTTGCCTTGAAGCACCTCCCTTATCGCTCCCTTCTCCATCAGGGTAGAAACCTCGGCCTGGAGCACTGCCTTGTGTTCTGAGTCTACCACTGTAAAAACCGTAGGGGTCTTCGAGGTTGGCAGACGACGAACAAACTGAATACGAAACCCCTGGGTCATGGTAGAAAACACCCAGGGGCTCGCCTGCAGTGCCCTTCAAGCCGCAACCCATGGTTGGGCTGGCTGGAGGCAGGCTGGATGTGACCCAGCGTCAGGAAGAAGACGAGGGCTGCGGGGTGCCCCTGCCTCGACTCTGCTTGCCTTTGCCTGTGGGCACCCCTCCGCGCCCATGACGCGCATTCAAGGTGACCCTCAGATCATTAGAGGCCCCACAGTCCTGGGGGCTTCCTTCTTCTTACCCCTGAACTGACCAGACCACTTGGGGTTCAGTGCACCGGAAACCTCCTTAGCACAACTACGGGCCTCCTGAGCCTGCTGTAACATCGCAGTGGCACCAGCACCAAACATGGCACCTGGCATGACCGGCAATTTCAAGAGAGCCCCTTTGTCCCCCCGCTGATACAGTGCTAACACAGAGCCAGTATTGGCCAGTTGCATCTGTATCGCCACAGGCCTATGCACTTTAACTAGCGAGGCGTCTAGCATCCTACAGTCCCCTGGCAGACTAACTGAACCCAGTACTGAGCTGGCCGGAAACAAAAGAGCAGACACAGACTGGTCCAACTGAGGTGGTAAACCACAGCCTACTTTGTCCTTATTCTTCATGGCAGACAAACGTCTGTTGGTAGTGGAAAAGACTAACTTAGCTGTGGGCTTTTCAAATCCAGGAAAGTACAGGAAACTTAGCTTGGCACCAACCACTCAGAACCTGCTCTCATTGCCCAAATGGGACCAAGAGACAGGACCTGGTGTGATGGATCAGGTTTCCCGTAGAGATATATGTAATATCTCTGAGGGGGGGGGGGCTCCTTACGATAGAGAACATGTCACTCAAACAGCCCTGCCCATAAATATGCTTAGGCTGCAAACTGTTAATTTCTGCTGTAATGTTGGGCATTTGGGGTGTCTATGGAGATTGGCTCACTTCTGAAGCCAGCCTCAACTGGCCGTTAAAGGCACTGTGTTTTTGTCACTTGACGCTTAATTTTCTTAGACCCGAAGGTTGCCATTTGGTGATGTCATGGTGGCTACGTCCATGTCTTTTATACAGTCTATGGGTTAACCTTGCTTTAAAGGTTATAATGTGCAGCTCAGTGGTGCGTTTTTTTTTCTGCTGCTTCCAACTGACAATGGTGGTACTGGAAATTGATTGGTGTAATATGATGTGGGCAGGCACTAAAAATAGTTTGTAATATTACTTCATTTCCAACAGCCACACAGGCAGTTAACCAGCTGGGGGGCCAATGCTGCTAACCTTTGCTTAGTCCAATCTGTGATTTGAGCATGCTCGGCATCACTACAGTACATGTCATGATTCTAATCATGGGGTTATTTATGGTGAGCTGAGGTAACAGGACCACTCGTTGCAGTCAGTGTTGGTATTTTTCCATTACCACATCTGGACCTGAACAGTAACATGTAGTTGGATACAACACCAAAGTTGTGTGCTAATTTTCACTTTGTGAGTGTATATAAACTCAGCACAGTGGGTCCTCCCAAATTTTGTAAAGTTACAGCCATTTCCTAATAGTACATAACAAATGGTGTGTTGGCTTGTTGAGAAAGGGGAATATAAATATTTGTAGGGTAAACAGGGCTATGGTGAGCTCCAATCAGGAGCGGACCACAGAAGTTGACAGCGCGTCTCTTAGCAACTCAGGCTCTCACATATGCCCTGCTATGGGAAATGCCCTCACAGAGGCCTGAGGCATAGACACCGTTCACACAAATATGCACAGATTAAAATACATGCATTTTTCTTTTTAAAAAATAGGGAGCAAAAGTGCAAAACAGCTGCAGTATTAATATAGTTTATATTTCTTTGCACAGAAGGAGAGGAGAATTCCACCTTCAGTTTGACTTCACCAATCAGCAATTTCTCCATTCATGAGGATTCCTTTGCAGTCTCAGTGTTCTCTTTCAGTCATTCTGATTCTAATATTTCATTAAATGTAATATAGGTAGATGTTTGTTAATGTTCTGCCTCTAACCTGGCAGGTCTCTTTTTTGAAAGAGACTTTGAATCTTAGTTGGATCAACCTATTAAATAAAGATTGTGTGAATAAAATACAATGGCATTCACAGTGGAGTTGCATTCCTCATTATGTGTATCAGATGTTTTTCATTATTAAAAACTTGTGTACCAAGGTTTTCTGAAACACTGATAATTATTTTCTGCTGCGCTATAATAGTATGTTTACAGATTCAGGTCACTTATTTGATAATTTTGTATAGCCCTTGTAAAGCAAGGGTATACATTTGTTTCTTCACTAAATAAAAATAAATAAATAAATAAATAAATAAAACCTATTTGACCTAAAATGTAACCAAAAAAAAAAAAAAGAAAGAAACGACTGCATTAGAATTGAATAATGATGATTTAATTATAGAAAGGTATTCTCTAAGCATAGACACTCAATGAAGAAACCATGAGATGCACTGACCTCACCAATTTAAGCTCCCCAGGTAGGATCTTCTAAAAGCCTGAGGGCCTGGAAAGCAAAGACTGAAATGCCTTTGGTCTTTAGTCTAGACTAGAGAATGGCCAGGGGGGCCCTGAGGTTGTCAAGTTACACACTTGCTCAGGTTAAAAGATCAGAGACAGCTTTACTCAGACATACCAGAGTGTTAAAAATAATCAGTACAATTTAAACCGGTAACTTCAGCAGAGAGACAACAGACACATAACGTTTACAGACAACTGCACCAGAGAAGCTAAACTAAAGGTAGTATGAGTTGACATGTGTAGTCTTCCTCAATAAATCCTTAATTCTGACATGCAGGGTAGGAAGGATGGATGAATGGATAAAATAACTACAGCAAACAGTTGTGAAGTAATGCCTCCTGGTCCATAAGTCTTCCAAAATGAACTAAATGTCATGTCATAAGAACTCTCATTGCGAGCTGTACGTTTACTTAACACTCTCATAATTTGTGATGTAGCAATGTAGCAGTGAATGGTGTATTTTTACAAATAATTAATTGTTCCTGTCAGCTTACCTACAATGAAAAATTATTCATGCCTTTTAATGGAATTGTGAATGCAGATGAGGCATTAAAATAGTGGATTCTGGATGTCTGTGTAATTAGTGCTTATAATTGTGCCAGGAGGACTTGAAAAAATATTTGTGAATATTTAGCAGGCACATGGAGTAAAGTATAGCAGCATTTTGTTGGGGCATTTGTCCATGTCTATACTGTTAAACTAAAGTCACTTTAACTAAAACAAATGGAGGAATGTCACAGCGGTACATTGAACGAGCCCAAGGGTACATTTCTTGTATTTGGGAGCTGTTTAAACGTGTAATTTGTAGTAGATTTTATTTTGTTGTACTATTAATATTGTATACAGAATCTGAGTCTCACTCTGAGAATTTTTGTTTAGTTTTTAGTGAATATTTGAGGGCAAACTCTTAGGTTGACATGTAAAACTATATCACTTATTTTGTTGCAATTCTATGTTTTTAAATTAATATATATATACAGTACAGGCCAAAAGTTTGGACACACCTTCTCATTCAATGCGTTTTCTTTATTTTCATGACTATTTACATTGTAGATTCTCACTGAAGGCATCAAAACTATGAATGAACACATGTGGAGTTATGTACTTAACAAAATAAGGTGAAATAACTGAAAACATGTTTTATATTCTAGTTTCTTCAAAATAGCCACCCTTTGCTCTGATTACTGCTTTGCACACTCTTGGCATTCTCTCCATGAGCTTCAAGAGGTAGTCACCTGAAATGGTTTTCCAACAGTCTTGAAGGAGTTCCCAGAGGTGTTTAGCACTTGTTGGCCCCTTTGCCTTCACTCTGCGGTCCAGCTCACCCCAAACCATCTCGACTGGGTTCAGGTCCGGTGACTGTGGAGGCCAGGTCATCTGCCGCAGCACTCCATCACTCTCCTTCTTGGTCAAATAGCCCTTACACAGCCTGGAGGTGTGTTTGGGGTCATTGTCCTGTTGAAAAATAAATGATGGTCCAACTAAACGCAAACCGGATGGGATGGCATGTCGCTGCAGGATGCTGTGGTAGCCATGCTGGTTCAGTGTGCCTTCAATTTTGAATAAATCCCCAACAGTGTCACCAGCAAAACACCCCCACACCATCACACCTCCTCCTCCATGCTTCACAGTGGGAACCAGGCATGTGGAATCCATCCGTTCACCTTTTCTGCGTCTCACAAAGACACGGCGGTTGGAACCAAAGATCTCAAATTTGGACTCATCAGACCAAAGCACAGATTTCCACTGGTCTAATGTCCATTCCTTGTGTTTCTTGGCCCAAACAAATCTCTTCTGCTTGTTGCCTCTCCTTAGCAGTGGTTTCCTAGCAGCTATTTGACCATGAAGGCCTGATTCGCGCAGTCTCCTCTTAACAGTTGTTCTAGAGATGGGTCTGCTGCTAGAACTCTGTGTGGCATTCATCTGGTCTCTGATCTGAGCTGCTGTTAACTTGCGATTTCTGAGGCTGGTGACTCGGATGAACTTATCCTCAGAAGCAGAGGTGACTCTTGGTCTTCCTTTCCTGGGTCGGTCCTCATGTGTGCCAGTTTCGTTGCAGCGCTTGATGGTTTTTGCGACTCCACTTGGGGACACATTTAAAGTTTTTGCAATTTTCCGGACTGACTGACCTTCATTTCTTAAAGTAATGATGGCCACTCGTTTTTCTTTAGTTAGCTGATTGGTTCTTGCCATAATATGAATTTTAACAGTTGTCCAATAGGGCTGTCGGCTGTGTATTAACCTGACTTCTGCACAACACAACTGATGGTCCCAACCCCACTGATAAAGCAAGAAATTCCACTAATTAACCCTGATAAGGCACACCTGTGAAGTGGAAACCATTTCAGGTGACTACCTCTTGAAGCTGATGGAGAGAATGCCAAGAGTGTGCAAAGCAGTAATCAGAGCAAAGGGTGGCTATTTTGAAGAAACTAGAATATAAAACATGTTTTCAGTTATTTCACCTTTTTTTGTTAAGTACATAACTCCACATGTGTTCATTCATAGTTTTGATGCCTTCAGTGAGAATCTACAATGTAAATAGTCATGAAAATAAAGAAAATGCATTGAATGAGAAGGTGTGTCCAAACTTTTGGCCTGTACTGTATATATTTTTTTTTACAAGTTTTTCATATTGTCAAGAAAACTGTTATCAAAAAAAATACCCTGACAGATCTTGATATCATTTTAGGGCTATATTGTCCACCCTTAGTGCTAATATAATGCTGTTGCAATAACTGCAATATTGCAATACCAATCCATTGACAAGCCAACCGATTGGTATGGCAAGCTGCTTTTTCCTTTTTCATAAGAGCGCTGCATTTACACTACGCTACAAATGACAGCATTGTGATGATCCGCTAAGCTGAGCGCTGAACATTTGTCTATTTTTAGTCACTGAGAGTTAAAAGAATATTCAACCTGTGGTGAAACACTGCAGCCACTCATCACTGTTCAATCACAGTGGAGGGGGGACAGGACAAATACCACAAAGAACAACCATCACACTACTTAACAACAGCAACAATGGAGGAGAAGTTAATACTGAACCTACACAGACCGTAGGGTTTGTCTTCTCTCGCTACGTGCTTCAACCTTCCCTTCATTTAGAGCCACAGCCAGAGCAAGTACTCTACCTTGTGCCCAACACTTTGACTTCCACAGATATTCTGTATCAAAGCAACCAGACGCAACCGAAGCATCTCAGCTGAAAAAACGCTGCACCCCTTGTTGAGTCTCATTGCTCTTCTGTGTTCTGCATTTAACAATGAACAAGTATTAATTTGTTTTTTAAATTCAGTCATCTTCATCGTTTAAAATGCAGCAATAAACCTATTAAAAACCTAACAGTAGCACTTAATTACAAAACACTAAAATCCGTATAAATTAAGTAACTTTCAAAAACAACAAAGACTAACACCACATATTGGGTTGTTGAGCCACCCTTTATCACCACAGAGGAAATTCCTTCACCTTGACAGCTCTATATATCAGTGTACAGCATTTCTCCATATGCTACTAGGTATGTCATGGTATTTTTAATATGTACAGAACATTTTTACAAAAGAAAAGGCTAACATGCTAAATGCCTCCTATAGACTTATGAGATTTAAGCAACCTTGTAAGTATAGTGCAAGCTACACTGTGCGACATGGAACAAATAAATTTGGGTACACCATCAAGTTTGGTGTATGCAGACTGTACAATAACAGTGCTCACTGAATCACAGGCTATGACGTACGATGAAATAACTTCCCATACTGAGTGCGCAAGGATGCTGCACAAGTTTTGTGGGTACTATATATGTATTCTGTTGGGGAAAAAAACACGAGGGAAGCTGCGCAAGTTACCCTCAGAGTCGGGCTGTGCAAGGTTGGTTGCATGAACACACTCACTTGTTCCCTGATAACCTAGCAACGGTGTCCCACGAATAGCTAACAACGTCAGGTTTGGTTGCGCCATCCTCATGTATGAACACAGATCAGCTTATAAGTTGCAACTTTGGGCTTGTTTTTTTATACAGTCGCTTACAAATATTGGAATTCGCCAGTTGTGGTTTTTTGGGCTTGTTTCTAAAGTGGAGTTGCTTATTTGGGCTTGCTCTCTAAACATCACTTTTCTCTATATATATCCGTCTAATAAGTTATTAAAAGGCATGATAGTATGTCGGACTGCAGGTTGTTTCCACAGCTCTGCTCCCTCCGCCCATCGCCTTCTCCACATACACACAGGTGACTGTCAGTCAATGAGACTTTTCACATTTTAACTATTTCTTTAACTATTTCGCTAACAAGTGGGCGAAATATGGAAAGAATACAATAAAGATTTGTAGAAAGAGAGAGGATTAAAAGATTTGACTTCAAGCGAGGGACGATTCAAAAGCAGTGTGCAGATTCAGATTCTGTGTGAAATATGTACTCATCATTCAGATCCTGTTCAGCAACACAGTGAAAGTAAAATGGCTCGTTATATGCAACTTCTTTACTTTCATTTTCATTCATCAGTTTATTCTTTCCATGTTTTTGGTCGGCTAGTTGGCTTGGTAGAGTTGAAGGGCAGTAAATATAATCTATTTGTAAAGTAATTTTGGTTGCTGGTCCTGGTTGCTTGTTTCTCTCCCAAGATCTGGCAAGACTGAACACAACACAGTGTGGAGTGAGTGGCAAGAATGAGTGCGGATAGCGAGGAAATTGTCAAGTAGTAGTTTTTGTACCATCTTGTGTATGTTCATTTATTTGAGTGTTTTCTACTGGTTGTGTTGACACTACATTTTCCTCCGTGTGCCTTGACTGATGACTGTGATTGAAATCAGAAGAAAGCTATTGAGTTTAAAATAAATGTGTTAAAATTTATTTATTTTCTCCTGGTTCTTATTTTAAATTGGTTATCAGAAAATTATTCATAATTATAATTATCAATCAATATGAACCAGCTATAGTGTGATATACTTTTCAGCCATATTGTCCACCGTTATACTGCTGTGTGTGTGAGTGTGTGTTTGCTAGCTGCTAGGTTTCTCACCTGGCAGCTGCAACTCCCACCACTATTTCCTTCCATGCTTCGTCCTTCTTGACACAATCAGTGGTAAGAACTGGAGGACACATCATACAGGCAAGGCTTCTGCTGCCACAACTCAACAAGGTTTTCTTCTTTGTTGGAATTCCACACATCTCTTTTAACGTGTTTTGCCTCCATGGCAGCTGCTATCCGTCTGTTTTTTTGGGTTTAGTGTGAGTGCACCGTTTCTTGCTACATTTCTATTGGTTGCTTAGTAGACATATGTAGTAACAGCAGTCACACTGTGAGATGGTCATTCCCAATTTCTGACACTGTCAGAATTTTATCCCAGGCTGTCTTTGATAGCAAGACCGTGACAACAGCCATATTTGAACCTGCCTCACTGTGGGACATAGGACCACTGTTTTAGAGCCAAGACCAAAGATATTGCTACATTTCTTTCAGGAGAGTCATTTTTCTTCTGGGACAACCCAAAATTGAACAGTGTATACCAGGCTTAACACAAGCATGTTGGTGGTTAATCAGAAATAAACATCTTTTTATTTTCTCGCTTGTTTATTATTTGCCTCTACAAATTCAGTACAGCACTAATCACTTCTCTTTGTTTTGCTCTCACTTCTATACCTTTCCTTTATTTCTTGCTTACCTGCGATGGTGTTAATGCTGTGCGTGGGCTTTTTTACAAGAAAAATTATATTTCCCAATATTTTAGGGCATTAGACCAGAAACTGACCTTAAGTTTAGCTTGACAGGGCTGAACTGTTGGAGCCCAAGGGACTGTTGGGAATTTACATACAGGTACATTAAAGGCTTATGTGTAGTGAGCAGCTTTGATAATAAACAGGCAAAGCAATGTGGAGAAATGTTTCACTTCCTCGTTCAACAAAAGTACAACCAAATTCACATGCATGTCATAGACAAACTTCAGTTCATAGGGGCATCCAAACCGTGCCTCGTTTTGCATGCAGCGAGGAATGAATCAGGGAAAGAAAAATATGCTTTTGATAACTGAACCTCGATGGAATCTGCCCACACCACACTCACTGGTCTCAGGGGAAAATTTGTGACACATGGAAATGAAAGTCAAACTTTGAATTGATGGTGACACCAGAGGAACTGTTGGTAATGTGCACACAACTTTTGTATATCAATGAACAGCAGTACTCTATAATTTTGATTATGATTAGGAAAGGCAATGCAGTGAAAACATAACGCTTGTTTGCCAAATTCATTTGCATACCACATCAGATCATAGCAGTTTTGATTATCAAAATTCTGCCATAATACAGACTTTCCAGAGACATTTACTTCTGTGTATGTTGAATGTATGTGGTATTATAATTTCAAGGGTAATTCTGACAAATGGGTCGCCAAATTGAAAATACTGGTCTGCATATAAACGGCAAAGATTGACATCATCTGGAAAATGAGTCATGTTTAAAGTGGCAAAGAAAAAAAGCTTGCTTGCTGAAACCAAGGCCAGCTTTTGCCAGTATGCCAGATGGGCTCTACAACTGTAACTCCACATGATTTACTGGCGACAGAGAAACAGAATTAAGATGGTTTCAAGAGGCTTTTCTATGAAAAAGGTAAGGATGATAGTACTTCAGCTTTTGAGTGAGAATGAATAATTGTGACATAGCGAGCTATCCTGGGTGAACCAAGGGGATACAGATTAGCAGTTTTGTGAGCAGCAGGCTTTTTGTAATCCATAGTTGGAGTCCTCAACTATCCATTGTGATATTTTTTACCAGGACGTTTAAAAACACCAGTCTGTTCCACAGGGTCAGACTTGGCATACATGAAGCTGTTTTGGATTTTTTATTTTTGGAAAAAGATTGGTCTAATGACTCAGACAGTCGTACCATGAACAGACATTTTGTAGGGTTTTTCTTCTCAAACATTCAAAAATTGGAGAAGATCATATTGTGAGGCATATGATATCATGACGGAGATTGTCATTACCATGAGAAATGTCACTCTGTGCTGTTTTGAAGTAGACGCCAAGATACAGAGGAAATGAGAAGCTTTTCATGTTTAATTAATAATGCTAATGAAACTTAATTAGAGCAGCTTATGAAAAATGCATTCAAATGAGAGATGAGCTTTATCCTTAAATAACAAGCCTCCTGTGCTGGATTTGGTGTCCTATTACATGCTAATTAGACTGCACTAGGGACTGTTAATGAGCATAGATCATTTCAATCTTTAGCACAGCAGGGCCCCCACCAACTGCTCATGACCATATACTGTATGTGGAAATCTCTTTTCATATGTATATATACAGCACTAGGTAGGACGTGTTCATTGTGTGCAATAGTTGGAAACCTATCTGGGCTGTTATTATCCACTGGAATATATTACGGTTAATTCATTCATTAAGTCGTATTTAGTAGAAACCTGAAATTAGTACTAAAAATTATAATGCGCATAAACACATGCATGAAGCCTAATTATGCCAGTATTATTCTTTATCAAGCACTTAAAATGAATTGAGAGTTTATTTAGTATTTATTTTATTTTGCTAGCTGTTTCAGTGTGCAGAGGAGAAGATGTCAGATGAATGAATAAGGCAACTGCTTTTCAGCTTTGCAATCTTGCTGTCACATTCCAAATTAGTTTGCAAAAAAAAAATGTTTTTCATTGAAAGACTGTTACTATAAAAAAGGCTGAATATAAACAGCTTGTATCTCTTTTGTACTATAACATATCTTAATAATAATTACTAACATTTGCGGCACTGAAAACAAGTCGAGACTGACAAGTGCATCATACATAGCCTCAGAACATTTGGGCACTCTGTAATCCTTTGGGAGTGTCTATTAAAAAGACCACGCAGTCTGCAGGCTATCAGTTCACAGTATACAGGTCTGGAAAAAAATGTCTTCAAACAAGCCTGTGCTGTTCATTTGGTGTTCACTGAATCCCATCCAAAAGTACATTTTCAGACACTTATTTTGTTTTTGTGCATGCAATTTTGCATGTTAGTCATGTCAATTATCCCCATTTGGTTTTCTGCCCTTTCATCTAAATGCAAAATGTCAAAAATAATAGATTTGTAGTGTATCTATTGATGCATGCTGCGTGCTGAAAGTACATGGATGGTCTTTATGTAGAGAGACAGTGGTGAACTGTCACAGTGTGTGTCATCTCCAGCTTTCTAACAGCTTACTAACATCACAGCTCAATTGTTGAAAATGTCTGTATACCCTGCAGGTAAGGGTCTATTAAATCCTCCTACACTGTGATCCTGCTCCTACGCCTGATTCTATCTCAACCTGTAAGGCTTTTGGTCAGCAACACCTATTGCAATTTACTTCTCTTGAATTCCAACGAATTAATCCTTGAAAAGGGAACAAAGCTGCCATTGATTTTATACCTTATATATGACAGTTTGTACCACTTGATAAATGATCAGCATGATACGTATACATAAACTAATTAACTATATAACCGGTGTCTCTGTGCTAAAGAAAGAGTGGGGGTTGGATGAATGGGTGGATGTGTGCGCTCTGTTTTACACTGTCAATTTGGCAGACGCCTGCAGGGGCTGGTGTGTTGCTATGGTGATATGAGCAAGGCATGAAAGAGCAGCAAGGTTTGCCTAACAGGACCAGTCTCATAAGGACTGATAAAATGAGAACCTTTCTTTAAGAGTCTCGCATACAGTGTATGCTTGTTCAAAACAACCTAGAGCGTCCCTCTTAAACACAACATGATTCACAATATAACTGAGTCAGACCTGCCCATTTATTACTTGAATCAGCTTAAAATCTCTGCTTTTATGAAGAAATAATTCTGCTTTCACTCCAGTATTCATCATCTCTTCTACAAATGCTAATTTGCATATCATATTGTACAATTTGTTACAAGTTCTATCATTGGTGTTGCCATCAGGCAACAACAAACACTTTTGAGAGTAGCTCATGTAACAGCTGAAAGTGAAGCTGTCTTTCCACAGCCTTTATGGTTGGCTGACTGATTATAGGTCTGACTAAGATCTGTCTTCAGCGGTAGTTTTAATGGTTAATTATTATTGCTGGTAACATTGGGTGTGCAGCCTACATTTCGCCACTAATAAGTCAAAGTGTGTTTGTCTTATTATATTCACCAAAGGACCACCAAGGTGCTGCCCCTGAGAAACAGAGTAAAGGCAGCACCAAAGAAAATTGGGTATTTGGTCTGATGCAATATGCAGCCTACATTAAGGCATTCCTGTAAAGAAGCGAAAAATATGGGAGCAAGAAATGGAAATCCATACAAATAGCCACCCCACCTTATTTATTGCATACTGTCCAATGCAACGGAGGAAATTGTGTTTGATATTTTATGTCAGGAAAAAAAAGGTGTAAAATGTGCCGCAACACTGTATCAGACACGCATGCAGGGAATAGTCAGGCTGACACAAATACTGTGAGTGAGATGGATAGACACAAGCAAGAGAAAGAGGTAAATTAGAAGATGCACCATAAAGTTAGGCTACTTTACTGGAACTCTCACTCAGTGTAGCAACACAAGACAATGAAATGGCTTTGCAACAACCTGACTGACATATCTCTACAATTACTGGATGGATTCATAGCCTATAGTTTGAGTCAGCGGATGAATCCTTAAGACTCAGATGATTCTCTTAACACCTCATCTACATAATAATAATAATAATAAAATAATGACTTTTGCTCATACGATCAGTATATTTTCTCAGACCTCAGTGTCATAATTCTTTTCGTACTGTCATACAACAATATGGATATTGAGCTTGCAAAATAGTGTCCTCTTTGACAAATAAAGATTATAAAGACAATAAATATAAGAAGAACATGGAAGTGTAGCAGCTTGAGATGGTGAGAAGGCAACAAAAGAGCGGTAAACATGCTTTGCTGGGTACTGTAACGAGTCATTTCCATTTGCATTAGTTAACAATATGCTGCAGACATTATGCAGACACATGTCAGAAATTACATGTAGCCTAGTCGTTGTGAAAGATTTATCATAAAACCTGACCATACAGGTTAAGCAATAGCATTATATGAATATTTATTATTACTGTCACCAGCAATGACAACATGAGTTCACTGACATCTATTGAGAAACCCCAGAGCCTGTGTGCCCCCATATGATATGATGACAAGCCTTGTATGTATCACAAACACATAGCCTACTGTACATATAGTAAACAAATGTGGACTCTGTTCAGTCCAGTCAAATATTTATGTCAGACTTGTCATGAAAGGTTTGAATGCAAAAACTCACGTCATTATGAACATACTAAACATAAATAAATGTTGGTGAATGTTAGTGTTGTCATTGTGAGCATGTTAGCATGCTCAAATTAGCATTTAGCTCATAGCAAGTGCTCTGCCTAATTACAGCACCAAAGAAATGCTAGCACAGCCATAGAGTTTTAAGGACCATCTACACCAAGAACAATAAATACAACTATAACGATAACAATATGAGCATCCATACTGATGAATGATAGCAACGTTGTCATTATAGTTGTGGACATGAGTTGGGGCGATTTTTGAAAAAATACATCTATAGTTGTTGTAATAGCATTCAAATCATAAGCACTATTGGTATTTACCTTTACAAAATACAAGAAAACAGAGGACCTTTAACAGGAAGTGAAAAATTCCTGTAATACTTTAATACAAGAATTGTCAAAATGCCAGCTTGTGGCTTTTCCTTTGCAAATTTATAGCCACTGCCCCAGCAATAAAATAATTGTTTGAATGCAACTTCTTACAGATTCAGGGACCATGCATGCATTGTTTGAAAATAAAAAATAGCCTAAACTCAGATATCTCACCAACATTTTTTAGGCCAATGCAGAAAAAAATGTCAGGTTCAAATGTAGGCTATGTGTGTCTGCATGTGTGTGAAAGAAAGACAGATGATCATACTGTGTATACAAGTCGATACTAATAGATTGTTAAATGATGAGATGAGATAATATGATGAAGAAAGTCTCAACAACAGCTAGGGCATTTTTCTGCGTGCTTCAAATTTCCTTTTGATAATGATCCCACACCCTCAGCTACCATGGCTGTAACTGATTAAAAAACAATAGTTGCAAAGATGTCAATCAAAGCAGTATATCATAACTACAGAGAGAAAAAAATCCATTTAGTGCTTGTGTTACCGATTAGAACTTGGATTGGAAAAAAAATATATATCCTGTAGTCAACGTTGAGAGACAAAAAAATGTTTTAAACTCTTCTGAATTGAGCCATGAATTACACATATGGTGTTTGTCAATTCAAAACATATTTTTTCAAGTCAAGAAGTCCCAGTTTGTCCTAGTTTTGACGTAGTACAATTTATTTTTGTGTAAAACCGCTCAGTGAGCAACATCTCTCATCTCACACAATACATGTCACCTGCACCAGCTAGCTAGCTAGCCAACTGACTTAGCTGTGTCCCACACACAACTGTAACGTTATTTTACCTGATGTGTTCTATCCAGCGACTCCTGGCCTTTTATCAGCTAGGAAACAAAAGAGAAGTAGAAAGCTACGACATCACTAATGCAACTTGTGTATTTGTTCTAATTACATATTAGCACAGTCTTATACTTTAACACTTTAATGACAAACCACTTTCTTGACTTGCAAAACTCATGGTACTATCCAAACAAGATTCAAAAATATGTATAGTTGTCTCTCGCTAAGAACTAATGTACATATTTTTCCAGAGGTCCCATGGTGGTCCTCAGTAAGGGAAGGGGCTTTGCCTGTCCAGAAGCAAAAGATTTGGAAAGTATTCAAATAAATGTGAACAAAAACTGCTATTTTGGCTGCTACATTTGCAACCCCAAATTGTGGCTATGATTGACAAAATAATTACTAAAACTAAATTCTTCAAAAAGGCAATCAAGCTTTAAACATCAAGCTTCAAGCTTAAGATTCAAAACTGTCTCCTGTTTGTGAGTGAATTTAAACAGTGTGGGTAAACCCAACCCATAACAAAATGGATGGTTAAAAATGTGAACCTAATAGTGCCCTAGAGGAAAGGTCAGGGCGTTACCAAAGTCAGTAGGATACACTGTCATAGAACCATAAATGCCTGTAGAAAATGTCATAGGAGTCCATCCAATAGTTTTTGAGATATCTCAGTCTTGAGGTTGGACCAACCGACCATCAAACTAAAACTATCTAACTAACCTAATACTGCAGTAACCCTGGTTCATTTCCCAGCAGAATTACTTCTAGCTTGGCCTTATAAACACATACAAAATCAGCAGTGTACCTTCGTGGGAAGTCAGTGAGGGATCACATCCTCTTCACTGCACTTACTGCTCCTACTGGTTGAACAGAGTGGGAACTTCAGGGGTGGATAGTATGCCATGAAGCTCTGCGTGGATCAGGTCCTCCCAGTCGAGCTCCTCACAGTCAGATGAAAATAAGCGGCTAATGCGACTCCCTTCCTACATGGCTGTTCATACCCTCCATAGGCCAACAGTGAAACTATGTAGGGACAAGGAACACATGGCACAGTGAATAAGCCATTCCACACATGGAGGAAAAAGGAAACGACAGGAAACAATTCTGTTCATTCATAAGGATATAACAAGTCAGTGCGTATTCACAAACACACTCTATGCTGTGCTTCGGTCTCACATTGACCCCCGACTGCTGAACAGCATGCACAATTACATTGTTTGTAATAAAAATGCATTTTATAGTAAAAGATCAAACAGCCAGAATGCCACATTCACTTTTGAAGTTAATGGTAAAGTGGATTGGATGTCATATACTGTATAAGTGATGATTAAGAAATTACTTGGTGGAGAGGTTGCATGTGGTGATCCCAGACAAGGTAAATGAAGTTTGGTGGTTGTAATACTTCAAGTAAATGCCTGTGTGTCTTTATCTGCCCCTCTTAGATATGACTGTAATGGACAGTGTAAACATTTGCATTGTCCTTTCCTTTCAAATAGCTGGACTGGATAACATAGTATGTTCAGTAACTGTTTATATTAAGGTACACATATTCACCATTTACTAGTTAGTTATATTATTAGTAGCATTCTTTATTAGTCATTATAGGGCATTTAATAATGCTTCACTCTGCATGACAATATTTTACAACTACTAGGCCATTTTCTTCATTGATCCCCTAATCCCCCTTACTACTTATTAATAGACAGTAAGGAAAATGTCATAGATAAATTATGAGCTTGATATGCTTTGTTCAGTATGGGCCTTATAAGGTGGTAGTACCGCAAGAATAGTCATCCTCCCTAAAAAAACACTGTAATATATTTAGTCTGTCCTTATGAAACAAAACACAAAAGTACAGGTGGTAATAGTGTCAAAATAACTCTATATTACTTTTTTCTATCTCATAATATGTTCCCTGTTCTAAATGAGGTAAAAATTAGGTAATGCTAACTACAAATTCACTACTCCGCCACTTATAAACCCACACAGGTTTTCTATTCTAAAGTTGCCTCCGCTTCACACTTAGTATATCTATTACAACACACAATTACTGCATTTAACAGACCCTAGTCTCAAGGGATAAGGTTTTACATTTTGAAAAGACATGATTGAAAATCTCTCAAGTGGTCAATAAGTAATGGGGACATTTCTGCTTGTGCTGACTTTGTTCTTCCATTACTGAATGGAAATAAAACCTTTGCATTTCAATAGACCTCCATGTTTTCAAGGTGTAACCCATTGCTTAAAAACATAGAGTCTTTTAAATGCAGTAGTTTTGTGCTATAATGGATTCAAGTAGTGTAAGGAGAAAGTAACTTTAGAAAATGGAACCTGTGTGGGTCAATAAGGGTTAAACTATGAGGGTTAGGGTTAGGGTTATGATCAAGACCTCACTTCAGAATAGTGAACATATCCTGAGTTAGAAAGACTTAATTTAGAGTTATTTGGAAACTACTAACACTTATATTGTGCTATATACAAATAGACCATATTTATCAAGAGTTATTAAGGGAGAATGATTATTCTTGTGGTACCAGCACCTTATAGGGCTGGGTGATATGGCTTATCGCGATATATTTAGGCTATATTGCGATACATGATACATCCCGATATTTTGAAATCTCCTCTTAACTAGACGAGTAAAATTCATAATTATTTAATGAGCTACAGTTACAATGGAGTTAAATGAAGTTTCTACTCTCCAAATAAAGTTAAAATACTGTTATAACAAAGTTAAATCAAATGCCATTAAAATGAAATTGAAGTACTGTTATACTAAAGTTAAATAAATTATTGACATAATTAAATAAATCAAAGTTGAACCACTGGTGCTTTTATTTTAAAGCTTGTCTCTGGCCAGATATGTTTTTGCTGTGAACAGCTGGGTGATGTTAGCAGTTAGCAGAATTTTACAATATTGCCACTTTAAACATAAGGATTTATTCACTGTGAGCTGGGAACACACTAACAGCTCTCCACTTCATGTATTGGAGCTCCATGGTCACAAAATGCGACAAAATAGTCGTGGTCTGGAGCCCTGCAGGTTAAAGATACAATAACACTTGCCCTATCTGCTCACACTAGCCTTAAACTCATTAAGTTAAACTGTTACCGCAGCACCATTAAACATTATGATGTCTATGTATTAATAACATTTCCAAGTTGCAGTGGTGCTCCATGGTCGCAAAATGCAACTTCATAGTAGCAGTTTGGAGCCCTGCAGATACAAAAATACTTCGCCTCTCCCACTCACACACCATCGCTCAAAAGAAACGGCAGGCCGAAAAGTTTGTGTGTGATGTGTCATGATTGTGAGTCTTTCTTTGTGTGCCTGTCTGTGAGAGGGAGATAAATGTAGGCTACTTGCAGCTGATTTCTTCTTTAAGTTCAATATTGTCTTTTATCTGTGTTTGTTGTTTTGTGTCAATCCTTTTTGTTTTGTTCACTTCTTTTATAGTATCTCAAACACTAAGTTGTTGGAGTGTGACATGTTTTCGAACTACAAATCATTAACCATACTGATAGTTTTGATGCAGTGTTCTGGTGTTTCATTTTTCTTCTTTTTCACAGGGCACACTGGGTTGTCTTATCCGTGCTTTTTCACAATGTAAACTGCTTTTCTGTAACAAACTTGAAATGGTGTTCCTGATAATATTAAGTCTGTATTCCAATCTAACCAGGCTGTAGCACAACTTCTTTTATCTTCTGGCCATACTATGGAACAATTGACCGTTTACTGTTCTCATTAGTGATCTGCTACGCTCCAGTCATTATTCCAGCTGACAGGCCAGTGTACCCTTTGGGTGAGCCTGATTCGTTTCCATGCGTGAGCCCAATCATTAATTCAACCAGCAGACATGGCCTACAGCTTCAGAGAAGACAGAATAGTGGGTACTTTATGCTGCCTTTCAGCAACCTCAGAGGCCCGTAATTAAGAACTTCCGATCAGGACAGATACACATGGAGTGGCATGCTAACTCTGGGTTACATGCGCTGAAAAAATCTCAGATGTTTCAGCTTATCAAACCGTGTATTAGGCATGATATCAAAGTCTGCTCACATTACCAGAAAGAAATTGGACATTCTGGCATTCAGTGAATATCGATGGCCGGTGCATTAAAAATGATGGGTCAATCATTCTCAGCACATACAGCACTGATTAACACATCCACAGCTTTGATGCTCAAACCTTGCTACTCAACTCTGGACAAAGCAAGCTTCTTTCAGCTGCACACGTCTAACCAAATCAACCGTTACAAAAGTGAAGGAAAAGGTCTGGACTCCCAAAACGGCTCGGAATGCTTCTGACATTTTTTTTTTTTTTTTATCAAAAAATCTAAATCTAGTCAGACAGAGGATATGATTCACACATCCACACACTGTGAGAGCATATTTTGGCCTCTTCAGTGACATGCGTTGTTGATATGTCATCATCTTTTATGTGTGGCCAATTGGACAAGCTCACAGTAATCTCACTGGTACAGCAGTGGTACCTTCAAAGTTATACAGTTTGGATTTACAAAAAAAAAAAAGGACATGAAAACATCAGTCAGTAAGACAAGGTTGCAACTGACAGTGTACTATTATGTGAGGTTATACAGAAGGAGAAGAATACAAATTAAGACAACAGTAGCAAAGCCACTCTCTATGCATTTCAATTGCCCATTATTACAACAGTGTTATGTCATTATCTAGACATAAATTAAATAAATAAAACAGAACAAAGGGGACACTGGTTTCTACACAGTATGTGAGCTGACATTCTTATCACTTCTGTGTTCTAACAGCATTAAAAAGGAAAATGAGAAAATGCAATTTTCTGCAATGCTTGATTCAAGACCTTTGGATTTAAGACTTCTAAATTGTGTTTAAAAACTTACTGGAGTAATCTCCCACCTTACAGTGGAGTATGGATGTTAAGAAGTTTATTTCTACTGATTATATGTGCTCTAGGGTTGGCCGATACCAATATTTGTTTGTTGTTTTTTGTTGTCATGGTTTGATTTGTTTTTGCATATTAATTCCTACTTTTGTAATAGGGAAAGATATTTTCACTAAGAAAATAATACTTTTTTAAGTCATTCAGTCCTTCATTACACTACCTTTGAATGAGCGCAAATTCAGTCTTACAAAAAACAACCTTGCTTATAACATTTAAAATAAAATAAAAATCTTTCAAAAATAATACTAATAATGGCTTCCTGAATTGTTTTTAATTGGGATACACCGATTTGTTGGCTGTATATCAGTGTTGGCTGATATTCGCCTTGTGACTACCATCAGCCTATCTGCAAATAAGATGATGTTAACCAATGGCAGTGGCTGATGTTTTTGCACAGTGGAGAAGTGTGCCTTCAGGCCTTTCTGCCCTTTCTGGAAGAAATCCATGTATGTTAACCCAAACCACCATTTTTTCCTAACCTTTACCAAGAAATCCCTTTGTGACATAAAGTCCTGAAAGCAAACTTATCCCAGCAGCAATTTTTTTTCCTTTGAGCAACATCTATTTTGCGCAGACTAAAACGCAAGGCTGAGTAACGTTATGATGCATTCAGTCTCTATTCAGTAAAAATGAGTGGTGGGAGATGGTTAATTTGAATGCTCTCATGATGTGTTCAAATAGAATCTTGTTAAATGTAGTTTTTTGTGAGAAACTTGAATAAATACAGTTGTGTCAAAATGTCAAAAAGCAAAGGAAGGGAGTGAGCGGAGGCTTTTTCTATGGAGGGGCAAACACTCTTTATGGAAGTCTATGAGGACTATAAGGACATAATTAAGAAAAAGGCAATAGGTACTGCAGCAATTAATAAAGAAAGGCAGGTGGCGTGGCGGAATATTGCTGACAGGCTAAATGCATAAGTGACAAAGAAAATTCAGCATTTCAGCATAATATCATGTTCTATAAATCCCGCATCAAAGGGATATGTAGATAAGAACACCTATCAAATCTAACAATTCAAGTATACCTAATGAAATTAACCAAATGTGTAAATTAATATTAGTGATAGACTATCACATGTATCTACTGATTCCTGTGTACATTTCAGATGATGCATTTAATCAAACTATTTTATGTCACTCATCGCATTTATCACATAATTGATTGATGTAGGTTATGACATTTCCAAAATGATCAGTTTAGGAAATAATCACATTACATTTATCTGTTGATTGTAGAAAATTCCATTTAGCAAATCCATCAATTCAGTGGAGATGAGGAAAACTATTAAGTGAATGCAGGTGATAGTGAATCAATTATCTATTTCTCATCATTTGGGAGTCAATTGTAAGCTCTATCCCTTATTATATCAAAATAAGGAAAATCCCCTTAAATGTATGGAATGTGCTATAGGATGAGGAACAGACAAACCACAATGGTGTGTGTCCCATTTTAATGGTTGCTTTGTGTTATGGTTAATTCATAAGTATTAAAGATACCCATATGTTAATGTGAACAAATCAAGCCCTATACATGATGTATGGTGATGCCAGAAATAATCAAAATGAATAGAAAATACACCCTTTTCACCTCTCTGCAAACAGTTGCCTTACTTAGCCTCTCAGCATCACCAACACTATACAGGAATGTACTGCTAGCATAGAACCTCAGTGCAATACAGACTGACTGCACAGTGGTCAGAGACTGGCTGCGGCGTGTGACCTTTATAATGTGTGGTTCCAGCAAACTGCATAGATACACTATGCTCTGCCTGCTGAACCGGTACCTCTCCCACGGATAGGAGTCTTATCAATGGGTTGGTCCTGTCCTGGAAGACCCTTGGGGCTGGTGGTGGTTGGAAGGCCCTCTGAACAATGTGGGCCTCCTCATCAACAGGATCCTCAATGAAGGGGCATGCCATTATTTCCTAATTTACTCTCTCTTGCTCTGTCTCTGTGTCTCTCTGGGTGTGTCCCTCTCCTTCTCTGGCCGTTGTCAGTTGACCTTAATTGGCTGTGAATTTGCTAGCCAATTGGAAACACAGTGGGGTGGGGATGGGAGGGCAATCACATATTCATGTACAATCTTTTTTATAATGCCTTAGTTTCATTTTATTATAGTTTTGTTTTCATTAAATTGATTATGGCTTTACTGTTGTGTGTTTTTTTGTGCTGTCTTTTAAGTGTCTGTTCTTGTCTATTGAACATTTTTTGATCATAGATGGAGCTAATCCTCACCTTAATCCTGCTACAGACCAGGATTGCCCGGCAGCATAAGTTCCCATGGTTACTAGGCTGGGATTCAGGTTAACCACCTTGATGGAACGGAGTTGTGGCTCAGTTTGATGGAACGGAAACTGGAGTTTAGCTCGATGTATCAGGTTTAGTCAGAACCATGGTTTCCATGGTTACCGATGTGAGGCTAATCTTAGCCACTTTGATGGAACAGAACTCTGGCTCACATTAGCCAGACTTGGCCATTTAAGCCTGGATTTGCCTTTAGCCTGCTTGATGGAATACCAACCTGGCACAAATAAATAAAAACAAAAACAAAATAAGCAACAACAAGAAAAAAGTTGTTTTATCGACTGTATTTCTTCAAGTTTCTCGGCGAAAACAAAGTTTCACAAGATTACATTTGAACACATTATGATAGCTTAAATTAACCTTCACCCAGTACTCATTTTTACTGAACAGAACACTGAACAGAACGCATCATAACGTAACTCAATGCAACCTCCATAAGCTGCTGGTATAGGCCACTGGCTGCTAACAGCTAACGTTAACTAGCTCTCCTCCTGCCGATGTCAAGACATATTTGTTGTTCACAATGTAGCATTATGAGGGATAGGGTGTGTTTCCTGACGTGGGGTTAGTAAGTTTACTGTATCCTTTTGTCCCAACAGCCTCCAAGGGAAGATGTCTGTCCATCCCAAACACGTTTTCTATTGTCCCTGGGATGATGGGACACTGATAATCTCAGTCTTAGCCTGCACGAAAGTGATGTGAGACAATGGAAAATCATTGGCCACTGGCATCTAATTTGCCAATAGGAAGATTGGCAGTCAACAAGATACATATCGACCGGTAGCAATGTCTGGCCAATAATTCAGTACATTCCCTCTTTTTTTACACCAATTACAGGTTGTTAATGTCTCCTTTGTCCTTCTTTTGTTACTGTTTCATTTTCTTTATCTTTGTTCCCTGTCCTTTAAAATTCTCCCCAACTTCCTTTCATTTGTTTAATGTCCTGTTGCTTCTCTTCTGTAATTTTTACCTTTTGCTATTCACACTTTTGTATACACGCTGGTTGTTTGTCTTCATACCTCTCCCACCTTCTTCCTATTGTAATAATTGTATTACTCTGCTCCTTCTTGCCTTTTTTAATACTTCCTCTCTTCTCTCTTTTGTTTCCTCCTGGTTTATTCTCCACCTTGTATCTTTCCTCTTGGCCTTTTACTCTTAATTCTCTCCTCCATTCTCTCCTCTCCTTTTGTGTTTTCTGCTCCTCTCATTTATTCCTGTCCTCCAGCTCTCTTTGTGTTCATTGCTATGCTCCTAATCCTGTGCTTCCTTTTTCCGTCCTCTCAACTCTTTACATTTCTTCTTCATTTCCAGCTTTATAATTGTGTACCCTTAAATTAACACAGTGAATGTAAGCAAAAACAATGTAATGCTTGCACTGGCTGTGAAGCAATCCCTTACCCTGGGTTGAAAGTATATGGGCAGTGCAACCAGAGTGAAGATTACCTGAAAACTAACAAAGCAAAAACATAAACCAATATCAGCTGCAGCTTTTTTTCATCAGATTCTGAGCACATGAGAATCTGAAGAGGTGCTTACCAACAACCTTTGGTTTCAACAGGACATATACACACGTGGCTATCAGGATCATGTCTTATTGACAGTAGAGCGCTGAGTCTGACATTACTTACTGTAAAATGCGGGGTGTAATAGGGTGACAACTCAAGGTCAACTCCAATGAATTTTACTCCTCTCTCTCCCAGAGTTTTCATGTGGGGGACACAAACTGCCAAACTTGCACTACGCAATGTGCAGCTTTGAAGATAGCTTGCAAAAAAAAAAAAAAAATTACAACTTGCCTCAATTTCTCTTGCAGCTCATAAATTACACTCACAATTGGTCCCCACACTCTGTCAAAACTTGATCTGTGTTTACTAATCTGTCCCTTCTCTCAAATCTTGACGTGAAAGCTGGTGTCAATTAAAATTTGTTACGGACATGCTTAATAGTTCTGTCACTAATAAGCATCCACAGTTGACAGGTAGTGGATGTGTTGCTCAGGCTGAGTGATGCATTTGCAGTCAAGGTTTATTTTCTGAGGGACATTTGCTATCATTTGAAGCAACTTGGCGAAGAACTAGTTTCAGAGCTTGAATAAAACTGTCCCCCTGTCTAGTGGAAACACTTTCAAAACTGTCTGGTCCTTTTATCTGCTGATTTACACACACAATTCCACACTTTCCTGCACTGTGTAACTTCATGAAGTAGTTATCTATAGTGATCTGGACTCTTGACAAGCTTTTTAAGGGAAAGCTAACACTTTGCCTTGTCATTTATAAAAACTTGAAAAACTTAGCTGAAGTAATAAGATCTGTGAAGGACACTTTCTCTGTTTATGTTGCTGTGAGTTTTCAATGACAGCAAAGCAGCTGCTTACATGACTACAAGAGTCACTGCAAGGTCGAAAAAGTTCTTGATAGGTAAAATAAGAAATATAGCAAGATATATTCCTGGAGGCTTGCACTGTTTATCTTAAAGTTTATCTTAACATGCTCACCTTATAAGAGTTGTTGTCAATTTCAGGCATGAATGCCAGTAAATGTAGCATCACTCCTAACTCACGAACCAGTATCTTCAACGTCTGTATCTGTTGCATGAAAGCTTGTTTGCCTATCCACACCATGTGCATGTACTCTTAGATGGCAGACATCAGAAGCTTTCAGATGTTGCAAGGCATATAATCAAAATTGAGATTGTAACTTTTGTTACTAAATGATCATCATCATGGTGAGGAAAAGATGGTTGAAAAAAAAAAACCATCCACAGCTGGTAAGAGGCAGGATGCAAACTGGGATCTCCTGTGTGAAAGTCATTGGAACAAACAACAAATTAAGAGTCAATTTTGTAATGATAGCTTGGAACAGGAAAAAGCCAATAGCTGATTAATCAGTCAATATCAACCTCATACCCCGCAGAAAAAACTGACAGTGTCAGAAATGAACAATCTTTGACTTTATTAGGACTGTATAGCTGTTGAAATAAGCATTTAAGTCAAAGTAATAAATACCTAAATAAATAAATCATGATCACTGAATATCAAACTAAAAGTAATAAATACCTAAAAAAAAAAAAAAATCGAGGTGGGAGTGATTTTTTAACCTGAGATTCTCAGGTACACAGTGACATTACCTTCACTTTGTGTATGGAGCCTCCGTGCAAAACAGTGCTCAGAGATAGGCAGTGTTTCTATTACTTGTATTTGGAATATGTATTTCCATTGCTTTCAAGTATGTTTTATTCAAACTGACTGAAAAAGAAATCAAATGTTGTTCGTAACAAGAAACTTTAGAGTGGAGTAATTTTGTGTTTTCGAAATACTTCCCTCTATGATTCATAAAACATAAAAACCAAGACTAGGTCAAAACCCCTAAGGGCTTTTAATTTGACACCAGGGCTTTTAATTCAAACAAGAAGTGTCAGCATTCACTTAGTCACAGACATTCGGTCTAGCACTACAGCGCTAGCCCCATTATCACAGCCCTGCCACAAAATCAATGTACTGTAAATACATGTTAAAATGGAGAACAATAAACTAAGACACATGAGGTCACACTGCAGAAGGGACCTGCTTTCTCTGGATCTATACCCACTAATCACTTAACACAATCCTCACCTTTTTAGCACCAGTCAGTGATGTACATCACCAGTTGTTGGTGAAGATTCTCAGTTATCCAGGTCATAGTGATCTTAAGTGGTATATCATAGGCAACTGGACTTGCTTGAGTTTCTTGAAGACATTTCACAGGTTTTTTCAGTTCTAATGGACCGGTGCAGAACCCATTCACGTCTGAAACCATCTAACCTTAGTGACACACACGATGGCCGGGTGGGTCAATGATTCACGTGGCCCTAACAACTCTAAAGCTCAGGCCTCACGTGACCTCAACGACTCTGTAAGGGTTCACACTCACACAGGGTTTAAAGCCTGTGACTCCGCACCAGTCAGTTAGAACTGAAGAAGAATCTCTGATGAGAGGTGAAATGTCTTCAAGAAACTCAAGCAAGTCTAGTTGCCTACGATATCGCACTTAAGATTTAAGTGCCAGCTTGATAGGTAGGGGCTGCACAGCCGTTAGCCACTATCTGAGGCAAGTTCCGCTGATAATGACAGTTTGCAAAACGTTTGCCAAACCAGTAACTGGTTGATCTCTGCAACAGTTGCAGTGTTTTTGTTGTTCGAACAAGGGTGTTTTATTCTGTTTTAGGCAAGCCATCAATGCTACTGTTATACAAAGGAAAGTCTCTAATGCAGTGGGATGTAGCTTACTTTTCTGTTCATGAAAATAACATGGTTTGCCTCCACATGGTAATTACCAGTTATGTGCCAATATATAGAATGAATTGTTGAAAAAGACTCTGGGCAGTGAGCTAACAGACTAATAGGCTGATATTATCAGCTCTCCTTTTATATTTTATACATATTTATATATTAAAGAAAATGAAACCACTGGTCACCAGGTCAAATCCAACTAGCAGTTTTGCTTTAATGTGTGCAAGAACACAGAAAATGTCTGGTGAAGAATTTGGGATGGGTGTTGATGGGTTTGGTCAAAAGAAGAAGACTTGAACCTAGTTTCAACCCATAGTTATGTCAGTGTTGTGTTCACATCTTGTTTTTGCTGCCCCCCAAGTGTCCAAAAATAAATAAATGCAGGTTTAAACTCAAGTACTTGCCCTTGGTGCAGCCAGCCTTTCAGTTTTCATAATGTCCCCTCTTCTCACAGCATGTCAATGTCATCTGTTGGACTGGACAGTACAGTCTGAAATATGAATGGCAAATAATAGGAAGAAACTGGCACTTTAGTACAATGCTTTGATATATTCCTCTCACAAGAACATGACATGCACACATATATTAAAGGAAAAAAACAACAACAAGGAAGGCCTCCCTTGAGTGAGTTATTGACTAGCAGCTCAACTAATCAGTCTTAAATTCCTTATGTTTTATTACTTTTGTAGCACATTAATTTGTGCCCTTTTTAGTCTTGTATGTTGAGTAAAATATAGATGGAATTAGGAGGATTGCTCATTTACAGTGTCAGCTGCATGACTCAGATGGTGGCCATAAAGAAAATCCTTGGACCCAAGAATGTGCAGTGTCGAATTTGGTGCAGTTTGGACATGAGACACGTTTTATATTGATAAACCTTGAATGAATAAGCGACGTGCGTTCAGTGCAGCCGCAGGGCTTAAGGGCTTTGTGGAGAGTCAAGCAAGTCCTCACCTATATAAGCAAGGATTTTGTCGGTTTCTAGAGTACAGTCAAGCTACCATAAATCATACCAGCCACTCTAGAGCATTTAGATCTCTACGCACATCAGACTGGTCAGTTATAACTCTGGTCAGCATAACAGGACATAAAGTGGACAACCTGAACAATATTGCTGTGGTTTGAAAATGACTATGCCAGTATTTCCCTCGCCCAAATTTAGCCTAACTTTGGAGTGCTAATAGCCCCCTTTCCTGATAGGCTAACACAACATGGTTGGTACCAGTGTCTAGTTTCAAAGTTTTCACTTGATTAAAAAATGAGCACAACACAGACTCTTAAAGACAGTAATGTCTTCTAAGATGGGTCAGTCACATGTGCACATGTACCTGCCTCTACATGGCTGATTTGTACTAATCACACACAGACACACATAAACACATGGAACTTTTAGCAATAATCACAGCGTACCTCTCATCCACCATGACACTTCCCATCCCCTACTTGCGTGTGTCAGGTACAATCACGTGAGTGAACGAGCGGGGATAAGTACATTTGCCACACAAAATTCAGTGTTTATGGGTTCATAATTCATATTCACAGTACATATTTTTGCATTAAAAAAATTACAGCAGAACAATAGCCTGACAGCCAGAACACACCCCTGCCCACTGCCCTCCCCTCTCCTACTTTTGTTTAAATCTATTTGGAATGAAACAATCGATAGAGAACTATGGTTGGGGGGTGGGGCAGCTCTGCTGGGCATCCCACTGGGCCTGCCGAAGGCCAAGTAATCGGCCCGTTCCGAACAGGCATGTTTTGAACGGGCACTGCACTAGATGTAATTAAAAGCATTAAGTTTGCTGACTCTGAGTGAAGCCTGCTGGCTTGTAGGGAATGTGCCATCTTTTGGTCGGCTGTCACTGCTGATAAGACAACTCCAACACATGCATTTAATCCACACACCAGATGGTAATGTGGCTATTTAATCTAATGGTTCCTAGTTAAAAGACAAACGCCACAGGCAGTGGATTCTCAGCATATCCTTAATCAGTTTATTAAATAAAATAGTGTACTTAGTGTAACTGAACAATGAAAATTCAGACGTGTGGAATATGGCAAATTCAATTTCCCTGTTATAAGCGAAGACAAAGCATGGTGTTTTTGTCTTACATTCATCTGTGAGGCTTTGATGGAGACCAATTATTGCAAAAAAAAAAAAGGGGCATAGCAGTGCATGAAAAAGTCAAATGCATGTATTAAATTGCAATGCTGTAAACATGCATGCAGCTTAGTGTTTACAAACACCTTGTCTAGTACCTTGCTATCATTTAAATTTCACATTTGAACATATGCCATCCCGCACTTCCATGTAGCCTAGTCTGTCAGTGGGAGGATGCAGTGCCTCTGGCAATTCTCACTGGATCAGAGGAGTTTCTTTATGGAACCTGATGCAGGTAAAAGTAGCATGCATTTCAGGGTATAAGAAGTTCATCAAATCATGAGTTGGATTCAGTCAAATAACAAGTATGTTTTGCAGAGAGAAAGACTCCTAACAGTTGGTTGGTGAAAGCTGTTGGGAGCCAACTATATAGTGCGTGGGCTCAATAAGTGGCCAAAAGCTCCTTAGAGCTCAATAGTTGTGTGTTATTTCACTGTGGGTTTGACAGTACAGCAACCCTTTCTTATTATACAGTCATTTGATATACTCTTAATATGACAAACATATCTTAATGGAACTTTAAGCACACACACTTAATTACTGGCAAGACTGAGCACATATGGTAAGTAGAAGGATGGCCCATTTTTTGTTTTTTGTTTTTTTTTAGGATAGATTCTTATTTTTTGATCAGTGGCTCATACAGTTCTTTTTTTTAGATTAGATTAGATTCAACTTTGTTATAATTGCACAGAGTACAAGTACAAAGTCCACAGAATACAGTTTAGCTTCTAACAAGAAGTGCAAAAGAGCAGTGAAGTGCAGATTGATATACAGATTATACAGAATAAAATACAAAATGTGGAATAATAAATAAACAGGAGGTGGTATGAATACAATACATACAGTGTGTACAGTATAGTATGAGATTTATACATTAGCAATGTAAGTATTCAATGATTATATTAACTGGTATCATAAACAAGGCACTGTAAATCAATGAGTAAACCATCCAGCACATCAGTCCAAAACTCTATATACTCTGAATACATTTTTTGTTGGACAACTTCATACAGATGTAAGAAAACCAGTCTACATAACACCACACGTGCCTGTATTTACAACACTCTGATTATAACTGTTCTTACCCTGTATCATCAGATATGTAACATTAATCAACCAATCATTCCTTTGGTTGATTGAAGGGTCAACTCAAGTGAAGTGTGATCCCATCAGTTCCTTTAACGTGTGCATTGTGATCTCCATTTTTGCCTTTTCTTACAAGGCTGCTGCTTTATAATTGTCAATGTTTCCATAAAGGCTGGGTGCATGTGTTAATGGTAATCCAGTATTTGGTAATCCATGGTTTCTGGTTGTGGAATGATTTAACTGTAGTTTTGGGCACAGTTGCTTCTGTTGTTTTAAGCCCAGTGTAGACCAAAGATTCACAGCGAGACAAGTTGAAACAGGCAACTACTTGCAATGCGCCATTGAGCAACGTTCTAAAAACCTGCCAGTTCACACTAATGCAACTAGATTAGGCAGTGTATCATCTCTATGTAACTACTCTCTGTATTTCCATTCTGATTTCCAGCTTTTCACACTTGTTTTGTGGCTGAATATAATCTGTAGCCTCTTAAAATACTGTATAAATGACAATCGTGATAGTGAGATACTGGCTACAGTTGCAAATGTAGTGATGAAGCGGCAAAAAACAGAAACAAAACCAGCATCAGATGGACTGTGTTCATGATAAATACACCACAAAAATAAATAACCTGCTGCAGCAAGCAGACATGCCACCTGCAGCCATTTTAATTTGACCAGCGGACTTCACTACAAGCTGATTGACTGTTGAAACAGGTGACTTGCTTTACATTCTAAAACCAGCTGGTGGCGATTTGACCAGCTGAGTTGCAGCTGACACCATCAGCTGGCTTGAGTCGAGCTCAGACCGGCCAGTTCACACCACGGCAACTTTTCTCTGTAACGTTCTAAAATAGCTTTGTTCCGTCACAAATCTTTGGTCTGAACTGGGCTTTCAAACTTAAATCCACAGCAGATTTCATCGGTGTTATTGACAGTGGTGTCTTGGAACATGTCCCAGACTGGCTTTATGTCTTATAGTTTGTGAACATATCACCACCTAAATAAGCCCTGCTCTGCAGCCGCCTCTGAACAGCTCATAGCAGTGATCCAAAGTGTTTGTTCCTCTTGTACGCAGGGAGAGCAGGAACAGGACGGCACCTCATATTCCCACTGTCATATCAGTCACAATAAACCACATTCCTCCTCTCCCTCTCTTGCCAGAGTCCTCTGCTTTGTCATATCGGCATACAGAAGAAGTGTCACCTGGTTGAATGGCACTGTCCAGGATTCAGCCAACTTTTAGTGAAACAAAGGATATTACAATTCCTGATATCCTGCTGGAAACTGATGCGGCATGGAAGTCGGCCAGTTTAATATCCAGAGCCTGTTCAATGGCTAGCAAGACACTAGTTTTGATGTGCCCATCGTCTCCACCTTTTCCTCAATATTTATTCATGTTTACATTTGAAAACCTCATCCTGGCTTGCCAGCTAGCCGAAGTCAGCAGGACAGGGGAGTTCACAGACTAGTGAATTGATTTCCTCATTCGAGTGACTGACTTGCAGCCACACAACACCATTCCACACCAACCACAAAAACACCACCAGCAAAACAGACATAAGAGCATAAATGTGGCTCAAATTTAGCAGAGCCGACATCAGACATCTTTAAAGGCAATGCACTCAAGTTAATTCTCCTATTACAAAGTTTGTGACAACATAAAACTAGTTTTACAGGAGTTGATAATGTAATACCATCATATAGCTGCTGCTCTTCTTACAATTAAACTTAATGCAAAAACTACTGACAAACTATACTAAAGTTAACTAAAAAAAATTTTGGCCCCTCTAGGCTTGAAGCAACGATTGAGCAGTCAACTGGATTACAGTCAGCCAACTAACTAAATGAAATCTTGAGTGAAGAGAAAAAAGCAGCAGCCGTCACAACCAATCGCACAGACCTTTGGCCCCCTGTAGCTTTGCTGATAGCAATACTTTGCTTTCCAAAGCATGCTAAAGGAACACATGTACACACACATACAAACACACACACACACACACACACACACACACACAAAATGCAGCTATTTGTAAAACAATTTCCTTATCATTTCAAGTTAAACTAAGAATTCCGCTAGCAGCACAAGTGTGCTTCAGGGTTTTAGCCCTACAAGCATACCAGTGGATGTCTGACAACATAACAGCAGATAATAGCCCACGTGTCTGTTGAAACTTTAAGCATCCCACTATGTCTGGAGGGGAGGTGAGCATAACAGCTGTGGTGCTGGCTAACAAGCCTGTAAGTAATTGGTGGCAGTGCTGTGGAACAACCCATATACACAACAGCAAACAATCAGATCAGATAAGCAGAATTTGTTTGCCCTCTGTGCTTTCCAGTCATAAAGCAAACTTTCATACAGAGCCACCAAGATATGTCCAGCATGATCCACTCAGCTTCTACCTACTTTCCATTTCTACATGGACCCTTTTCGACATCATTATCCCCTGCAGAATGATCAATTGAGGGTGGTTTAGTAACTAGGACTACTGAGAACTTAGTAGAGATGCACCAATGTATGTTTTTTTTCATGGTTGTTTGTTTTGTCGTTGTTGTTTTTTATTCCCTCTTTTATGCAAGGGAAACAAAGAAATCTTTATTATTAAAAAGTCATTCAGCCTTTTATTATCTATCCTTGAATGAGCACAGATTAAACATACAAATTTATGATAATACCTTTAATATAACATTTCCATGAAAAACATCTTTTTAAAAAATGCTTCAAAAGCCTTGTTACAATATATCATAATTCCCTCTCCACAATCTATTTTACATTGCTATGAAAGCATCAAAAAAGTTCTCCTTCAAACAACTGTATTATAGTTTCTTGCCAAAAACGAATTTTACAAGATAACGTGATGTGTTAGAATTTACAGATGTTAGAATTTACTCTCGCCCAGTACTCAGTTTTACTGAAAAAAGCTTGAACGCATTGTAATGTAACTCAAAGCAACGTTCGTCTGTTGTTAGTTGCGGGCACCAGCTGCTAACAGCTAACAACTAGTTCTCCTCCTGCCGATTTCAGCACAGATTTGTTGTTTACAATGTAGTTTTATCAGGGAAACAATATGGTGTGTACCCTGACACATCCACAGTAAGTTTACTGCATCCTTTGTATTGAAGGCATCCCATGAAAGATCTCCGTTTGTCCCAAACACGTTTTCTGTTGTCCCTGAGACGACAGGACACCATTAGTTTCAAGCCCTGCTTTTCAGGCTGCGCAAAATTAATCTGACACAACAGAAAAACATCAGCTATTACCATTGGTGAATGTCATCTTACTTGCCGACAGGCCGACAGCAGTCAACAAGGTGAATATTTACAGATACCTACGTTATTGTTGCATCTTATTAACATCTTACAGACTAACTTACTCTTACTCATGTAGTGCTGGCTACCTCTAATATTAGGCCCTGACCACACCTATACATGTATTTTTTAAGAGCATTTGGGAAGCATGACATCATATCCTTAGTTCACACATGCCCATTACGCAATGGGCATGTTATTAGATTGCTTGGTCAAATGAAAATGTTCCATTTAAACAAAGCATTGCTGCACCGCTTCAAGGAAAAACAGAGCTGACGTCTGTTGCATCCAATGTTATTAGGTCCCCCTCAGCATCCGCAGTTTACAATCCATAGGACTGGTCAAATCAGCAGAGGGTGTGTCAATTTTGAGAATGGGATTTTTGTTGATGAGGAGTGTAAAGAAAAATTCCACGTGTCCAGAGCATCACTCGTTTCTTCATCCATGTATCGAAGGGATTGAGGCCAATTGCCAATTGTACGCTCCCTCAAAACTTGTGAGGAATCAAGAACGATGAGATCTCTAATAGATGTTTTGAAAAGGTAGGTAATGTCAGACTGTAGCTATCACTTTACTACTTTTAATATAATGGAAGACTGAGGAAGGCAGTAACACCTGTGAGCATTTGAACTTGTTTTTGTGTTCTTGTGTGGATGCACATATTTTGTACTACTAAAGGAGCGTGAGATGGATCGGCGGTTTGGTGCGGCTTCTGCAGTGATGTAGGCTCTGCGCTGGTCCATCGTGGTGAAGAGGGAGCTGAGCTGGAAGGCGAAGCTTTTGATTTACTGGTCTATCTACTTCCCAGCCTTCACCTATGGTCATGAGCTCTGGGTAGTGACTGAAAGAATGAGATCACGGATACAGGCAGCAGGAATGTTTCCTCCGTGGGGTGGCTGGGCTCAGCCACAGAGATAGGGTGAGGAGCTCGGACATCCGGAGGGAGCTCGGAGTAGAGCCGCTGCTCCTTCACGTCGAAAGGGGTCAGTTGAGGTGGTTTGGACATCCGATCAGGATGCCTCCTGGGCGCCTCCTGCCTCTGGAAGACCCAGAACATGCTGGAGGGATTACATATCTCATCTGGCCTGGGTACGCCTTGGGGTCACCCAGGAGGAGCTGGAAAGCATTGTTGGGGAGAGGGATGTCTGGGGTGCTTTGCTCGGCCTGCTGCTCAGTCCCAGTCCCAGATAAGCGGACAAAGGTGGATGGATGGATGGATGGATGGATGGATGATTTCTTTACAGATACTAATTTAAAAAGAAATGTTTACCAAAAAGACTTAACCTCTCCAATACTGCTTTAGCATGCCCAAAGTAAAAAGTTGGGCATACTAAATCCACACTGTCTACTACAACCAAGACTGCCTGAAACTTATATCTGACTGGTGACTGTCATAACTCAGAACTCCTGAACAGGGTTTGACCAAATACAATATGAATACAAAAGTAATGGCCATGTTTATACATTACATCTGAGGTTCTGGAAAGCAGGAGATGAGGTAAAGAAACACTCTGTTGTACAAAAATGTCCAAATTTGCAGAGGATTTCTTCTTCAAGCAGCAAGACCAGGTGGAGCACAAAGAGGCATCATTAACCACCTGCTGAGCAACCCTGTCTCCTAGACATTACGTTTGTATATTACTAAATTGTTTTCATAATTACATTGTGGTGACAAGGAAATGGCTGCCTGGATTATGTTCAGAGAGATGTTTCTTTCAGTTAATGAAACAGTGCATTTATGTACCATACTGTCACATCTCACTGACAGTGTATGGAGTCACTGGGAGGTGGTCTGGGTGGATGGCGGGCATGCAAAGTGCAGGACTGTGACACCAAAATCGTGGGCTTGTATGCAGACTCCTGTCTGTGGCTAAGGCTTAACTTTGGTTAAGACAAGGGAAAGACTGATTCAATAAGTATTAACATGTTTGCAACATGCCAGATAGGCTACCTCAATTAGCCTCATATTCTCATTTATTCAATTCAATTTTATTTATAAAGCCCAATATCACAAATCACAATTTGTCTCAGAGGGCTTTACAGCATACGACATGTCTCCGTCCTTGGACCCTCACAGTCGAAACATAACTTGCTCTACAAAAGGTTTCCCTTAAAAATCTATTCGCTGTTTTATATAAAAAAGTAATTTATCTGAGACAGGGCCGAGCTAAATGTCTTTTTGTTACCTTTTGTAATTTTATTTTTTAAAGGAAAGTAGACTGAATATGTATGTCATTTTCTAAAAATGTCCTGCTTCTCACTTACACCACTTCTTACACATATTTATTCTTGCCAGTTATCAAGTACAGCTCCAGTCTGGTGACTGATTGGCTCACAAGGCACAAGAACACAGTAAGTGCCATGATGTAGGACACTTGTTGAGAAAATACTGCCTATTTACTTTCAAGAACAACATTTCCCAAATAGTCCAAGGATTAGAAATATTACATCTCACTCATGAGGTTTATGCAGAAGATTTTCTGTGTATATAGGCAATTAGCCAGTCAAGCTGACCATGGGTACATTCAGCTTCCCTTAATTGCATCCATTTTCCATTTCCCTCCCTTGCATCTTAGTCCTTCTTACTGAAGACACAAGGAGAGTGGAATCAAGGAAACTTGTTTTTTAAAGATAGAAGAGTTCCTTCCCTCCGAACTATCATCTGATGTAGCGTCACTTTTTGATGACTGCTTCACAGCTGGATCACCTGTCAGTTGGCTGTTACGACTCTGTAGAGACTTCTGATACTAATAAGGGTGTGCAGTTACCTCTGCCAGCACAGCATTGTTTTCGTTTGTTTGTTTTCAGTGTCTTAGCCAGACATTTTTGGGGAAGGTTTACATTATGTAAATATACCCCTCGACAAACTATGGTCTAGATCTGACACATTGAGATTTTCAGCCTTACTGAATGGAAATAGACAATCAAAATGTGTTTTTGCTGAAAGATAACACTCTCCTGCACTCCCTGACTATATTGTCCATAATATAGATTAAGAGGAGTGAGAAATAATAAATCTTTTCAACGAAAGAAAAAGTTGTTTTATGCTTTTTTCCTTTTTTTGACCTGCAGTTAACATAGATTCAACAAATAAAAACCTGTGAATAATACATTTCAGTCTGTCATCTGTCCTGGTATAGAACAGCAGTGATGTTGTGATGCAGTTCCAGAGCTGTTTGTTCAGTATCGGTGTCCAATCACTAACAGATTTCCAATAGAGGGGTGTGTCTGTCCTGTAAACATTTCTGCAAGGTCTGGTCTCATTTATCCTTGCTTATGCCTCTTCAGGTATCCCTACTCAGTCTCCTTGCAGCAGAAATAAGGGAAATGGAATTAATGATCTTCATGATTGTGGACCTGAACAACTTTTGGGTCAGGCGAGGAGTAAGAAACACCAAAGTTTTTTGTAGATTACCTAAATCCTGTTTGGCAACATTTGAGATGAGTCTGGCCTGTGCAGAATCAATCAGGGATCACCGCACAATGCATGCCAGTTGGATCTGTTTCTGACTTGATCCCAACTTGTTCTGATGTTATGCTCACATGGGCAGTGATCGCCTCAAGAGATTGAGGCAGCCACAGTTTTGAGAGCCAGGGACTTCAGCATCTGTAAACCCACTGCAAAACTCAGGGCAATATGGGAAACACCTGGCTGTCACCTGGCTTTTACTTCTGACCACAAACATAACAAGTTTTTTTTTTTTTTTTAAATTACTGCCTTGCAGTTGAATGCCTCTGCAAACCACTGAAGTTGTACTTGCAGTTTATATCCATGTCTGTGAAAAGATGGATATTTCAAACGCATATTCCCCCCTGAAGCAAAGATCTATATGATCACCACAGTTTATTAGTGTCATCAAATCAATATCCAACCCAATGTCTCTCCCTCTGTTCCCGAGTAATGTTGGCTAATGGTCATAATTAGCGTATGAATTCTTGAGTTATGGCCAAAAACATGTTTTATTGGGACATAATGACCTTGACCTTTGACTCCCAAATTCTAATCAGATCATACTTTGGTCCAAGGGGACATTTGTGCCAAACTCGAGGAAAACCCCTCAGGCCTTTCTCAAGATGGTGCATTTAGATAATGAAATGGATGCAAACTCACAGTGACTTTGAACTTTAATTATCAAAATCTTTTGAGTTCATTGTTTAGCACAGGTAACAATGTTTAGCAACATTTTGACAAATTTGAAGAAATTTCCTCAAGGTGTTTTTGAGATAACACTTTTACCAGCATGACACAGATGCAAGGTCACAGTGACTTTGACCTTTGACCACCAAAAACTAATCAGTTCCTTGTTGAGTCCAAGTGAACATTTGTGGCAACTTTGAAGAAATTCCCTCAAATTGTTCTTGAGATATTGCATTAAAGAGAATGAAAGGGTTGCAAGGTCACAGTGACCTTTGACCATCAAAATCTAATCACTCATTGAATCCAAGTGAACTTTTTTTGCCAAATTAGGAAAATTCCCCCAAGCTGTTCTTGAGATATTGCATTCACAAAAATTTGACAGACGGGTTCACAGTTACCTTGACCTTTGACCACCAAAATCTAATCAATTCATTGAGTCCAATTGGACATTAATGCTACACTTCAAAAAATTCATTCAAGGTGTTTTTGAGATATCGTGTTCACAAGAATGGGAAAAATGGACAGACAGACGGATGGACAGATGGATGGACAACCTGAAAACATAATTTCTCTAGCCACAGCTGTTGCTGGCACAGAAGCATAAAAAAAATCCAAAAATCCAATTTTTCTGTGTAATTGTAATATTTAATGTTAGATTGCAGACTATAGGTCTCATGTTGGGCATATAGCACTTTTTTAAACAAGCAATTACAAAGTGCTTTACAAGGCAAACATAAAAAAAAACAAAAACAAAGGAAAGAATAATTTACTGGCTACACACACATTTCCATAAAATTCCAAGCATATATATATATGCACATATACATATACACATGTACACATATTTGATATACACATATTACATGTACAGATACACATTTAGAAGGCACAAGCACCAACCTCAAGCTAATCCTCTCCTTTTGTTTTCCTCCAGGTTACATGGCTTCTTACAAATACTGAACGGCACATTATAGAGCACAGCAAGGGAATGAGTGTTATTGACTGAAGTGTATTTGTCAATCAAGCCTAACACTGGTATGCACATGGCTTTACATATCCTCCCCATGGGAGTATCATATCAGGGCATGCATTCTGTGTATTTGCACAGTGTAAGGCTGTGTGCTCTCACTGGTGGGGATATGTCTGTCACTGCCTCTCGAGGCTATACCCAGTAGGAGGCCATCTGTTTATTTTGTCCTAACATTACCTCTGCTTACAATACCTTAGAGGCCTATATTTTTTGAAAAGGTATAAAATGACTTTTGGATACAGTATTTGCCTTTTTGCTTGTTCTTTTAACAGAGAAGTTATTCAACTTTTTCTCTTGCTCTTTTTAAATGTGAAAAGTGTAGCCTATTAATTTCAGATACAATTATTTATGCTCTACATATTTACCATACAGTGTGTGGAGGGGTCTGTCTGTTCTGTGGAATGGTGGTCACGCAGAATCACAAAACACATTTCTTATGATTTCTTCCTTGTATTTCTCGCTTTCTGTAGCCCACGTCATGCTGTGATTGTTTGCATTGTCATGGTCATCCCACTCATCCTACTGTTGTCACATCAACAGCCCCACACTTGCAGAATCCCAGCGTAATTGTAACAAAATCATAATCTGACATAAAATGTACCACATATTTCATAAAACAAAATCTAATTATGTTTTATCAAAAGGCTGGCTTTTAATGTATAGATGTCTACGAGTGTATTGTCAAGTGCAGCGTATATGAAAAATTCTTAGTTGGCTGCACTGGAAACTCAGATTATGATAAACCAACACATTTTCTATGCTTGAATTACCTCCTGAGCCTTTAATTACTTTTAAGGGTAAGTCACGGCATCAAACACAGCATTTCTATTCTTCTTATTATTATTATTATCAGTGTTGTTGCACCTTGTTACAAATGTGAATCATTATTTTCAGCAGATACCGGTCATACTCAGGCTTGTAAATAGTACAAGTTTGGTTCTTCTAAAAGGAAACACATTCCTGCAGTCCCACAGATAGTCATTATGTAACACGAGTGGTTATCTTGAATTTGAAATGGATGATGTCCCTACTCTTAAAAGACCTCTATTAGCCTGCCAAAAAGTGCAAAGATTGCCAAAGATGATGGAAAATTAATATCAAGTGCAATATATCATTCTTGTCTGACTAGTGATATGGCAATCCTGGGTGGAAAATTAATTTGATTTCCACTACAGCCTGACATTGTAAAATGAGCAGCAGGAGCACTTTTCTGTATTTTCTGCCAGTACTGATCATCACAGTGTCAAGAGTCCCAGATTTGGAATATATTTTCATATTTCTGTGTTGTCTCCCGTTTGTTTTATTCCACATTGTGTTATCTCATTTTCAGTTTGGGCTCTTGATAGTGCTGCGGGTTAAGGTGATGGTAGTACAATGTTTATGAGCTCAAAACACATTATATTCTAGCTTTTCTCTAAGATGTCCAGATGCCAGAATAACAGGGACATTTATTTGGTACAAATGATACCATGCAGGCTGTACAAGAACTGCAGAAGACCAAAGACTTTTTACAACAAATGCACTTGGCAAAGGTTGTTACGTAAGGGATGATCTACAGCAGGTGGTTCATTATTTCAAAATGAACCCCGACAGAGAGATGCAGGACTCAGCACCTCCAACTTATTACCTGCTTATCCTGCTTCCTTCAAAATATTGATTTAAAAATGAATTTACTGCTTCTGCTAAGCTGTAATTCATAGCAGGAGTCTGTTATTCAGAAATAACAAACCAATCATAATCAAGTGCTCAACAAAGCTCAGCGTTCAGTGATAACAGTGACATAGTAATCCTTTAACCATAAACTATGTTAGAGCAAAATATTAAAACCTGAACCTCACATCCTAGAGAGCAGCCTCACCATGACAACTCAAAATGTAACGGTATGGCAAGTTTGTTTATAAGATGGCCACCTAAGTGTGTGTATGTGTGTATTGTACATTTGTATCTGAGGCAGAGAATGTGAGGAGGACTGCTTAATTTAATGATGCCGACAAGCTGTTATACATTATACAATCTGCCTGCAGCTACAGCTATAACAGTGAAAATATGTGAAGGCAGAGAATACAGTCAGTGCCAACTCTCAATTAATTTGGAAGAACTCACCTGTTGCACCGCTCCAACAAATGCCAACAGTGGAGCTGTGAATTCAATGTTATTTACCAGCACTGAAAATGACTTTTTTTTCCTCACTAATTTGCATGGTGAAAACTCAAATGGATGGGTTTCTTGCTTGACACATTACTGAGGTCAACAAAATAGTCAATTTCTGAACACTTTATTAGCTAATTAATGACCTGTCAATCACACAGCAAAGGAAACACCTGGACTAGAGTGACAACCCATATTTAGAGAATTCAGCAACAGGCAACTGTTCAAAATCAAAAGTTTTTAACAGGAAATAAAAATTATTGAACATAACATTGTTTTTGAGCTATTATCAAATTCATTTAGAATACACTATTTATAAGGAATTCTATCAATAGTATTGGTGAAAAGGTATTGCCAAAGTGGCATTTCTTCCATAACTTTTCACTGAACAGACACCTTATAGTCACAATTCATGCCAGTGAACCTTTCTGTTCCAGTGACTCAACTCCTCATCCAGTTTATTCAGCTCAAGGACCTCCATCATTTTAACCTGGTTATCTGGGGCCTCATTACAGAAACGACCTAAGTCTGAAAACCTATCTTGTCACAGTTAAGGATGACATTCAGGCTCTTGGGTTACAGAAACAGGTTTTCTAACATTTAGGACAAAATCCTATCTTATCTTAGGATAGAAATTTAGCTATTACAGAACCACATTTAGGATTAAAGTTAGGAATTCTGAGTAAGGATGACATAGACCCTGTCCTGAATTCACAACAACTACCAAAAACGGCAGCAGCACTGCTGTTAGGTCTGCATGGCAATGACAAAAAATAATGATTAATAATAAATAATTCAAATAATTAAACATTCATCTTGAATTTGAACAACGTGTTAGGAATCTGTCTTACAGGTTCTTCCACCGGGTGCATGATTAAATCTATAACTTCCCCATTTTTCTGTGTGCAGGCTTAAACCAATTTGAGTTTATGCAACACGGCATTTATCATTATGACACTTGTGGCAAGTTAGAAAGTAGCCTACATGAGCAACTTGTGCCAATGCTGTCACGGCGTATATATATTTCCCGGGTTCTATGTTCCCCACTTAACCCTGCAAAAAAGGTTCTATGTTCCCCGCTTACACAAAAAAGGTTCTATGTTTCCTGGGTTCTATGTTCCCCGCTCAACCAAGCGGAAACATAGAACCCTTTTTGTTTGAGCGGGGAACATAGAACCTTTTTGGGTGGTAAGCGGGGAACATAGAACCTGGGAAACATAGGGATGACCCCAATCCAACTTCTGTTGCATTGGTAATAATCAGTGTGACAAAGTGATTAGCATTTGATTGTTTTTACTAACTAATGGAGCTTAGCCATGAGGGTCTGACAGGCAGTGAGCCGAGGGCCTGCAACATTAAGGAGATGACATTTTGATAGAGGTTGGAGGTGGGAAAAGCGTGTTATGAATGTAGGAACATAGCAACCTATCTTTTACATGGTTACGTCTCCAGTCTGATCTTGAGCACACAGATGATATTTACTGGTTTGTTTACATGAGGTAACAGAGGAGCATATTTAATGGAATCAGTGTGGAGAGAGCTCCAGTGTTATGTGATGTCTGATGCTTGTTTGCTAGGACATGATGTCATTATGTTCGGGAACGGCAGTTCGTCAAGTTGCGACACCTGGTAAAATTCAAAATACCAGTACATTTCAGCTCTTAATATCAAACTGGTTTAAAGATTTTTGCACCAGCCTATCCGCACTTCCCCTTGCAAAGAATGACTCCACGCCTAATCACATGTGACTGATGTATGACATTGTAATTAATTTCTTGATTAAAATAAAACAAAATCAATTTAAAGTTCTCCATGTTTCCAAGTGGCTTAAGCTAATGATACCCGCTAGTTAATCAATGATCAATAATCATCTCCATGGAGATACTAACAATTTTTTGTGACCACACAAAATTATTTAAATCCCATTCTGGAGTAAAGCATGGCCACGACTTAATGATCCTGTTCCTAGGCATTGTTGTTTTTTTTGTTTTTTTTCACGAATTTCACAGGTGGGCTCCAATCACTCCAGGAACCAGTTGCATATACAGTTTCTATTAGTGGGGTGAGCAGCAAAAAGATATAGCTTATCCTTGTTTCAACAGTTTTGTGCATGCTAGAATGATAGTAGGTGGTCATGCCACCAATTACGGCAAATCATGAGTCTGCATTTGATGTTAGTGTTTCATCGTGTCTCTACCACAGTTTGTCTACCAGTTCCGAGTCCATTTTAAATACATAAAACAATTAATCCACACTAATTCGGATCCTAATTATGATTTCAGTTAGATTTCCAGCTATGTAGCTTATAAATAGCATAATGAAATCATGGAAAGCAGTGTGCATGTGTTTGACACTGGCACAGAATGACAGAGAGAGGGATGACTAAAATAATTAAATTCCATTTTCAGCTAGCCTTAATATCTGGGCATATTACTGGTGAACAAGTGTGCTGCTTCCAGGCAAGCTGAAATGCATGATGAAAGAGACAATTAGTACTTACACAATAAGAGGGAAACCTATCAGCAAACCCAAAAGAGCAGAGACTGATTGGAGAATTTATTTTTGTCATTAGAGGCTGGCAAATTAAATCAGTGCTTTAGACTGGTCCTTCTGAGCACCTCGGAACCCAGCTCTCATTCAACAGACAACATCTAAAGGTCTAATCATGCCAGTCCCACAGCCTGCAGTCAGGGAGAGCCACTCCGTTCACATGGTTTTTAAACTGCATCTGTGACACTAGAATCCCCAGGGCGTGCTCTCCACAGATGCTGCTGCCAGACTAGCTCTCCCATCTACTTCCCCTACTTGGAAGGAAGAGATATGCAAAGAAAAAAGAACAGCCTTCTTTATATCCTTGACAGCTCATTACCACAGAAACAACCCTGGCCTGGCATCACTGGCCAGCCCCCCTCACTGGAGGAAACAGACAATAAAAAAGGGGGTGCTGAGGAGAAATGAGAGTGCAGTATTACATACACTAACTGGACCTTTAATTAAAAGATGCTTAGCTGCAGAATGTGGAGGTCTGCTATATTTTGAGCCCCATCAGCTTCCACTAGTGCGGCATTAACATACAAATACTGTAAAGGCCAAACCAGGTGCCACAGAGTGTCTGACATAATAGATAAACATGACAAGTTTGGCATGAGCAGCTTCACTTTGTAGGTCCTATCACAATTTGGCGCATTCACCATTTAAAATGTGTTTGTTCTTGGTTCAGGAATGGAAATAAACTAACAAGGGAACAGGGTAGACAGGTGGGAAAGTCTTAACTGGATTCAGTCCTTGCATAGTGAAAGAGCTTTTTTTTTTTTTATAACACAAGCAGAGAACTTTAACCTTGACTGTATCTGGCCAAACAATGAAAAATCTGTTTAATTATCCATGTTCAAGTCAAGCCAATAAGTACTGTGAAATCTGCAATAACAACTGTAATCCCTTCAGTTTGTGGTAAACTGCCATGAATGTTTTAGGATGGAAAAGGGTCAGATTTTAAAACTCAAAAAAAAAGGCAATGTTCCTTACAATTTATATGTGTTCTCACTAATGTTGGGTTTATTGCTGATTTTGCCCGTCCCTTACAGTTTACGAGATTGAGCAGCTTTGATTTTATGCAAACCGGCTGAAGCTGTGGCCTACATTAGCAACCTGTGCTTGTGGTGATACAACACTTAATCCAACTTGTACTGCACTGGTAATAAGCAATATGACAATGTGATAAACATAATATTGTGTTTGCTTATAAACAGACTAACAGAGCCACTAGCGCAACAAGCCATGTGCAATTTACTGCCGAGCCCAGCACCGGAAACATGAAGGAGATCAAACCTCAATAGAGGTTAGAGGATGGATGAGCAACCAAGCTGTGTTGTTTACAAGAATGTTCATGTATTTTTTTGGGTAATGAGACATGACCTGGCAGAGTTGGTCTGCACTAATATGGCAACATTTTGGATTTAAAGCTCAGTTGTTGTAAGTGGCCGTGAGTGACGGGGTGCACCGTTTTGAATAGAGCTTTTGTCAGACAGCCTGTTTATATTTATTCCTGTCGCATGCTTTGAAAGAGCCGCTATGGACAAGGCAGGGTTGATTCATGAAGTTGAAATTAGGAATTATCCGTACGTGCCTCCTTATCTAACCACAAAAACCAAAATAAGGTGGCAGCTGGCTGGAGGGACATTGCCAGCAGGCTGAAAGTTTCTGATAAATGACGTTAATAACAACCTACTTGCTGTTAGCCATATCATATGTCACTCCCAGTAAGTTTCCCATTACAAAGTGTATGTTTCCTTTTAAAAAGTACAACCCCTGGAAGATAGCATATACTCACCCAATTTTTTCGTGGTCACATTTCCAGTCAAGCACACAGCTGATTAGTACCTGGTATGTTTTCATGATGTAATATAAGTGCATATTTAATGGATATCATGTGGACAGAGAGCTCCAGTGTTATGTGACACGGCATAGTCCAACACTTGTTTGCTTTTGGGACATTGTGATATTATGTTCAACTCAGGAGCAGCTGCTGAATCAAGTGCGACACCTAGTGGTAAAAATCAGTATATCAATCCAGTTCGGTGTTAAATTTAATATCAAACCGGTTTGATTTTTTTCTTTTTTTTTTTTACACCAGCCCAACACTGGTGAGAAAGGGTGTATATTGTGGATCAGTGGGTGTGGCAGCAATCGCTTCACAGTGTGTGATAAGGACACTTTTTGTACTCAGATGAGTGTGGAAAAAGAGTGATGCAGAGTCCAGCTCTACAGCTCAGACTGTTTACCCAGATGCAGATCAAAGCTGATATAAAATAATAGTGTGTGTGTGTGTGTAAAATAAGCCGAATAAAAAGTGCTATGCAAAAGGTCCACCCCAGTTTGTGTGTGTGTTTAGGTGAAGTCCAGGCATCATCTGCTCATCTGCATGTCTCAGTCACTGCTGTGTTTGGGGGCGCGGCCGGTGATTCCACGCTGAGTGCACATGCACAGAGCATGATCATCCACAGGAGATTGGGGGAGAAAACATGCACAGAGACATGGTCTTTTTTACTAGACTGTTGAATTGTTTATGGTTGACTCCCTTTGCAGTTGACTGGAGTTATATAGCTGCAGTCTGTCCTGGAAGTGTATTTGTACTTCCTCTTTGAATGACAGTGAGCTGTTCTTTAAGGTTTTAAGGTCTGTTCAATAACTGTTAGCTTATAGTTCTTTTCTAAATCATGTCCACCTATGACCTCCTTCATAGATGGTTTTAAGACTCATAGGTAGATATTTTGTCCACCTAAATTGATTCCTCTGACTTTGTGTGAGACTGGAGATGGATTGGAGATGTTACTGGCCTTGGGTAATGTGGACTTGATGCGACATGCTTGAAGTTATTTTGAAGCAAACATTGGAAGATCTGCAAAGAATTTTTGTTTGTTGGTGGACTCTGCCAGAATCCATCTAGACTTCAGAAAACAGTCCTGTCTGCTAGTTTTGGAAGTAGGTCAGTTTTTTAAGACCAACACATGTGAAGAGTCTCCTCATAGCTTAGAGTAAGGAACCACGGGTGTTCCATTTGGTTTGTTCAGTAACATTTTAAATGATGCTTATTAAAAGAAATCTCTGTTTCTTCCTCCACCTTTAGTGGCAAAGGGACGGTGATGTGTTACTGCTGTACATTACAGCATGGGTGAAGTATGCTCAGCTGACATGGTGAGTTGATAAATTGATGGTGCATGAATTCACACTGGCCACATGGAGAAGTAGAGCAACATTAACTCATCTAATAGAGAAAAAAAAGGAATAGAAAAAAAATTATGACTATGGTGGTCTGTTCAAATTCCTGCCTGACTTCCTGTATATTTGGCGTGGCAATTAAAATTGATAAAGTATTGAAAATACAGCCATTATGAAAAATTATACATATGTTCCAATTTAATTATAAATAACTCATAGGCCACTTTAATTACAAGTCACACAAATGTTTGAGGTTACTAATCTGTCAAAAGCATTTTCTATGCAAACCTTATAAAAATAACCAAATAACCAACCAATGAGATTTTTTTTCTATGTAAATCAGTTTTATGCACAGATTACATTATCAATGTTTTTTACTCCATCAGCTTTTGAGTTTTGTGTTTAATCTAAAATTGATCCAAATATTTTTTGCCAACCAGCCCCTTTTTGCTGCTGTTTATTTCTCACTGCCTAGCTAGCAAACCTTCGGTCCTCATCTTCAGGATCTATAGGCTGACCTAATGTTCCTGTGCTTACACCTCCAGTAGATAAGTTGAAACACCTTATGATAAACAAGCTAAATTATTCTGTTCAACTCATCTTGATTTATCAGAGCAGTGATTATAGTCTGACTTTTTTTTTAAGCTACGGTGTATATTGAATACAGAGCATAAGGGGGAAGCATAAGGGGTAGGAAAAGAAGGTCCCGGCAGAGGTGACCGCATACTTAACTCTAAAGCTGAGCAGACAACTGAGAGAATGCAGAATCCCTCCCCCTAAACCCTGACAGATGACACACCCCTCACAGTGCATCAGTCAGTGAGAGGGTTGTCTGAAAACTTGGAAAGAAGATTTCCCCAACTCCCGCTAGGTAAACAGGAGACTAGACAGGAAAACAAGACCATAGCAGGACATCACACACTGCAGAAGTGTGCAGTGGCACAGGATACACACCATAAGTAAAGAAATAGCACCACTTCTGCTTCCAGCAAAGGCTGAGGGACAGAGAGGCTTGATTGCAGCTCATTCCAGCCCCCATATAGTCAACCTACCTGCTCTGCTCCCATTTGGTTATTAATTGTAAGCAGTAGAAATTACAATGTGAGAGGAAAATTTAAAATAAAATGGAAAAAAAAAAAAATCACTTCGTCCCTACGAGCTAGGTGTATTTGTCTTATACTAGATAGATAGATAGATAGATAGATAGATAGGACAAATCATATGCAAAGAGTGCACTGTGTCTGTGCCACAAAGCAACACAACTGATATGTTAAATTACCTGAAAAAATCTCAACTGCAGGACAATGACTGCATGAAGGCCAATAAGAATAGTATCGCTAACGTTACCTCATTGAATTCCCGTCCTTGTCCAGCATCAACTCAGACATCCATGAGAGCAACCATGCAGCACATCACAACACCATGACCACTGTAAAAAATCATACAGCAGCGGAGTGTTATTTTGATGCAAATATTACTACATTAGCAGGAATTTAGCACAACATGGAAGTGACATCAGTGCTCTGCTTATTTCCATGTGAAAGTGCAATAAATATATTTTGTCCCTAAAAACAATAAATAATCATGATCTCAGTATTGATCAAAATAATTCTGATGACTTTGGCCATAATCATTCAGCCGTAACTCCATAGTGAACTGCTAGTGAAAAAGGGGGTTGGTTTGGGTAAAAGAACAATAGCCAGCTGTAACTGGATGGATGAAGGGCAACCAGTTGGGATGTAGAATGTTGTAGAAGTAGAGCAATCTGGATCTCATAGCTATGATGATGGCTGCAAGTTGATTCAAATGCTGGAAGAGGTAGAAAACATCCAGAACATTATTGAAGAGAGGGTTGAGGAGAGTGCCGAGGAAACTCTTCACAGTCACAGTTTATTATGATAGTCATGTTCAGTCAAACTCCATGGCAGCAACAGCTGACAGGGCAGAAACGCAGCTAGGGCAACACTGCAGGTCAGGGAGTCAGATGACCTCAAAGAAGAGGTCCAGAGAGAGAGTTGCAAGAGAGCTGATGAACAAGGTCCTGCTGTTGCCAGTCAGGAAGATCCAAAGCAATACTGGAAGGAGATCTAACAGAATCTAATACATTTTGTTCATGAACTGAGTCTTCAAGATGCATAATGTTAATTTATGCCATGCACATCTAGCACATCTATGTCACATCATAATTTAAGCAGCAAAATGAGGCCATGTGCATGTGTGTGATGTCTGTTGAATGTTTCATCTGCATTTTGAGTCAGTTAGACCTGAATTTTGAACGTCTGTTATTAGCTCATTTCTGAGACAACATGCATTCAAAGAGCAGAGTGCTTATCTACCACAGATTAGATGCTGAGTTTCTACATCAACAGGCAACATTCCCAATATGTTTAAGTGAGCAGAGTGTTGAGGCCTGATTTTAAACAGTATTTCATCATTTTTGTGTGTTTGTTGTCACCAACTCAACTACAGAGAGTCCTGCCGTTGGCTAGCACTGTCAGCAATGTGATGCACGCCTTCACCCTTCATATTCCAAAACTCCCACCCATATTTATGAGCCAAATGTCATGAACTTGTGTCTGAATTTCACTTCACGGGGCGTCAAAATCTCTAATGTTGGCAGGAAGCTTTAATTGCCAAAGGGTTACGTTTAGTAAATAGCAGCAGCAAACATCTGACCCTCTAATTTTAATTAGCTTCAGCTTAGAGCTGGGCTTTCCTCTATCTTGTATGTGTCATTACGTGTTCTTTATAAACTGTCTGAAAGTGCCTTACTTGAAAGATAGTACATTTTAATGTCATGTCCAGCTCAGTGAAGATCAAATTGACCTATAGTATTTAATAAAAACTCAAACAGGAAGTTGTTGGGTATTTGTCTAGTATGTTTCATGCTCACAGTGCCTTCCTAAAATTAGCTCTGATCTGCAAATTGACAAGATGGATGTAGTGAACTGGATGTCTGATGTCTAATGGTTCAATCCTACATCTTCGATATTTTGTGCAGACTAGTTATCTATAAAAAAAAAAATAAATAAAAAAAAAAAATCAGGATTAACTACTATCTCCCAACTTTTACATAAACAGATGGCTTTTTCTATTCAAGTTCAGTCCATGTGGGCCTTTGCACAGCTCCTGTTGCTGTGAATTATTTAAGTTGCATACAGTATATGGCCGTCTTGAGTAGCAATGAAATTCAACTTTATATTTCAGTCACCTGTAACATGTTAGCATCAGCTTATTTGCTACTGGGGGCCTCTGTGCAGACCCAAACAAGCTTCCAGCTCCTTAAGTTACCTTACCTATACAGAATGCAGTATCTAAATTTAAATTCACGTTTGCCTTTACACAAACGATCATAGAGCTATACTACTGTCCATTTTTACACTGCTTCGGATACCATATCATACATTCACTAGATCGAGATGACCAAAAATGTACTTTTTTTTTTTTTTAAATACTTAATTTAACTAGAGATGCACAATATGGATGTTTTCCAGTGGATACTGATAGCCGATAACTAACTAGTTTTCATGGCAGATACCAATACAATAACCAAAATTTCACATTGTTGTATTTTAAAAGCGAGCTTATAACTTGTAGTGCATGCACACCTGAGGGTAAGAAAGGCTAAGATGAAGTGATAAAAAGGGGATAATTTAATATTCCATGGGTCAGACCTAACCTAATCTAACTGACATCACTACTGTTAGCACAACAAAAACAAAAAACAGTTCTGACTCTTCAAATGTTTTTATTTTTCATCAAAAAAGCTATGCCTTGGTGTTTTGCCTAAGGTTTCAAATTATATGCTTTGATATAATCTGTCAAATCAGACATGTGGACGTATTATATACAAGTAAATGAAGTGAGTGCATCACTCAATATTAACACTTTCCCCGCTAGAGTTTTATTTCTCAGTTGCCAGCCACCGGCAGCATTTTTGAGCATAATCACTAATCTTTCAAGACCCGCAGAATAATTTGCTTTTATGAATATGTAAACAGTATAAACATGAAACGAAACACTAGACCTTCTGTTTTTAAACATAAAAAAACATTTTATTCTATCTTATTCCATTCTTTTTATCAACACTTGAATTTGTGCATTTTCATTAAAAAAAAAAAATTTCGGACAAAAAGTTGCATTTTTTTCAAAAAATGTCATTTCCAAGTAAAAAAAAAAATCAATTTCACATGAACATTTTTTGCTTTTTTCCTCATTTCCTTATGTCAGTTTGAATTGTATAAATAAAAAAATAAGGAAAATAATATTCTGTTTGAGGTATAGTGGAGTGCATCGTCATGTTCAGTGTTCTGTTGTCTCCCTCTTCTCTGTGGTCGTCTTGTCTTTGTGTCAGTGTCACCATCATGATGATCCTGTTTCATCCAACCAATCTCATTTGCGTCTCTGTCAAAATCGGATTCAGAATGTTGATCAAAACAGGAACTGTAAGAGTCTGTCAATCTAACATCTCCGTGGCTTGCGCAACCATAAACTTTTCCGTCGCTGCCAGCATTTTTGTATGGTTTACAAGCTGCTGTATCTTTATAAACAACATTTTCTTCCAGTTTCCAGAGGATCCTCTTCTTAGTTTTTTTTTTTTGTTTTTTTGGACTCAGCAGTGTTGTTCTGTTCCTCAAGATCTGTGACAGCGCCCCCCATCTTATGCCAGTGAAAATACGGATTGACGGAATATCTCGTCAATGGCGGGGAAGCGTTCTGTCATAAATGATGGAAAATCTTGTCAATGGCGGGGATCTTGTTAAAATAAAGGCTTTGTGTTTTCCATACATTGATTAATTTGTGACAACCTGCCACAATTTCAACAAATTTTCTTATTTTGTTTTCTACTTATAAAAAAAGGTAGGTCTGATTTTATTGTAGAGCTGCAAGCAGGGCTAACTGTTAGCATCAAACAACTAACATTACATTGTGGTTATTAACAGGTTTATTACACAGCCAATGTTACCTACTAGTTATTATCGGGTTTAACAACAGAGTCAAGCCGTTTCGGTGTCAGTGGTGTTCATGGGGACCGTTTAACAGCTCTGTGCTGGCTGTTAGTTGCTGCTGCTGTGTTACTTCGAGCCAGACGACAGTTAGATTGGTAGACGCTGAACTCACCATTTTCCGGGAAGGCAGATTCCATGCCTTTGCTCTTCTTCTTGTCTTGTATTGGCAGTGTAGATGTTGCATCAGTTAAGTCAAAGCAGTTTCGCTTTGTATTATCAGTTCTATTTATTGGCAAAAATGTTATCATTGGAACAATGAATAATAATGTAAATTTCCTATTATGTGCTCATAAGTTATCAGCCCGACATGTATCGTGTATCCCTAAAAATGTCACTGCATCTGGAACTATCACGTGTGACACCTGAGACAGCTGCATGTTGGTCAGCCATCAATTTATTTGTAGGGGGATCATAAAACTCCCCAGAGTTTAACTGTAAAAATAAGAAGACAGAGTGAAATTTGTTCATAAAAAAGGACTTTCTACAAGCATCATTACACAAGGTATACACATTTATCCTTAACTTCATGAGGTAAATTACGGGGCAAAACTAAAAGCAGACCTTTGAATTGTGCCATTCAGTTGTTCCATATGGAGCTCAGCTTGGGAATGTCAGGCGGAACACAGGCTCTGTTCAATGGACTGCAGCTTACATCGGCCGTAGTTGACCTTTAAATTCAGCAAAGCAATAGTTACATAGTGGAAATGGACAATACCTTTTCTGCTCTGCCTTGTTATGAAAGTCTCGGCTCTGGTCTGTTAACAGGTTTTTAGGATGCAACACATTCTTAAAAGAAATCGAGTGCATAATTTCTCATCTCTTCTGTTCTGTTGTTAGCTGTTTAGTGTTTTAGCCTCTGTTCGTTTGATGAAACACTCATCTTGTTAAGGTATTGGTTGCCACCTTTCTCTCCTAGTCATTTTACCAACCAGGTCCCTTTACATGTGTTAGAGAGGTTCTGTTACACAGAATAAAACTGATTGACAGTTGACAAAATGTCTCTTTGTTTCTTTTACCTGCAGTAGATAATATTCTGTTTTCTTTAATATCAGTTCTCATTCAAACACTACATTCAAAATTATGATGAAAATATTAAGGCAACACAATCACCTTTTGATCAGCGAACAGAGTAGAGGCTTTTGAGTGTATCAACAATTATCATAATAAAGAAGCTAAAATCAAATAACTATTCTCTTTAGTGTGTCATAATTGGACCGTCTTCTGACATTTGCCAAAAAATACATATTACATTTTTTTTTTTTAAGAATAAACTAGTGAACTGTTATTGAATGTGAAGTATTTGACCTCATTACTTTGAAGATACCAACTCATCCACTTGTGAATGTCAGCTCCCATACAAGGGAAAAGATAATGGCCTGCTATTGCACTGCAGGCCTTCCCAGAAACAGCCGCCAAAACGACTGCAATGAAACTTTTTGTCTGCAGACCACTTTGACAGGACTTATTCTGATTGTGCACATGCACAGGTCTCCTTTTGGTATTATATTGGATATATTAGAATATTGGGGGCACATCCATGGCAGAGAATTACTGCTTTTCAAAGTACTGTCTATTTGACAAACCCTTGTCCTTTCCCCTGTACATGTAAACCCTTTTCTTTATTTCAAATCTTTCCTTGCTTGTTGACACGTAGGGATACAGGATAGTTTTGAGTCCAGCACCTCTCACATTATTCTGGGATCCATTTTGCCAGTGTGAACAGCCTGACTACTCCTCAACCTGCCACCCTTTACCTCTTATCTCGCCTCTTATCTCCCTTCTCACTATCTCTGTCTCTGTCTCCTCTGCCTGTCACAAAATCACACACTAAAAAAAAAAAAACTCCACTCACTCAAAGACACTCACCCTCTATGACTCATTAACCATCTATCACTCTCTCTCACTATCACAGTTAGTGTTATGTCTGTAAATTGCAGTAGTTTCAAGTGTTGCACTCAGCAGATAGCAGGCCAGGGAGTTCATAACTGGTTTGAAAGTAGACCAACATTACTAAATTTCACAAAAGGGCACTGAATTTGATTACAAAATGTGTGCCACAAGCCAGGACAGCCCATCAATAACTGGACTACAGCATGATTAATATTGCTATTTGAGTGGTTAGGGGCATGGCAACATTGTTTTAAGGCATCATTCAGGTTCTCCTCAGGGATCGCTGCTCCACCTGTTGAGTGTCAAACTGGAAAAACAATTTTAGCTTGAAAAGTAAATGTGGAAAAAAACAGCTGCAAGCTAAAATACTTTTAATTTTTGTAGCAGCTGATAAGTTCTACTGCTATTAATTTTCCTTCTTTCCAGCCAAGAGTTGCTGTTGTTTCTAAACGTGGCTCACGATCCCTTTTGGAGCTGCATCCATCACAAACCATCACATTCCATAAACTGTATAAAAGGAGTGGATGTAGCCTTTGTGACATCACCCATTGGACTCTCGTTTTGAAACCTCAACTTTGATTGTCACCATCTTGGTTTTCTGAAGCCAGAAGTGACCATATATTGACAAAAGGGTGAGGAGAGAGAGAGAGAGTCAGAGGACACGATACAAGCCCACCTGTACTGGCAAGATAACTACACCTGGCTGTAGGGTACACCATGCAAAGTCCCTACTAACAAAACGTTAAACCCTAAGTTATCAACAAATGCTTGTGCTGGACAGCTAGCTTGATTAGTAAGGTGCATCCATAATTCACAGTAACTGTGAATTTGCAATGTGTAATTTCGGCTACCGAAAAACAGGCTTAAAACAAATCTGATTCCTTCAAGTGTAGTACAACTGAACACTGAACAAGAAATTTTTAGGCAACCAAAATGTACCAATTAACTTTCATAAACTGAAAACATGAAAGGACAAAAACACAAACAACACCCACAAACAAGTTCACGGTTATTTACATGTACATAGTGCCAAACATATGCATTGCTAAGTCTTTATCCCGATTTACAGGTCGCTGTGGTAGCCACTTGTCAATCACAAGGTAGCCACACCCTAAAGCATACCCTGCTTTATCATCTGTTTTTACTCACCAAGACATAAAGAGGATTTAAAGCTAGCAATTGAGACCATAAACTCATTAGGAAAATGTTTACTCAGGTAGTAAGTCAAGTGATAAGTAATGTCATTTTTTCATCAGCCCCTTTTACACAACCTGTTCATGGTGGGACTGTTGCAACATTATTCCACTTCACTGTTCTGTATAAAAAGTACAGACATGGCATGGAGGGGGCAATGTTGCTACACCGCTAACCCAGCACTGGAGGTATGCACACAGCCAAATTCACATCAGTGTAAAAGGGACAGCTTGCATGGCAGGACATCACGCGCACAGACACATCAGACGTCCATGCTGCTGTGTTACATGTCACCCCCTCTATACTACCGGAACGCTGGGCTGGCATGAAAACTAATATCACACACTTGTTTGGCTTCATGTAAAAAAGCAAAGCTGGTGTAATGGCAGATCTTTTTGACGGCAGTATGCTGGAATCTCTGTCTATAAAGGGCAAGAGACTTCCTTACAATTATGCTTCTTTTTGCAACCAGTGGAGTCGCCCCCTGCTGGCCATCAGAAAGAATACAGGTTCAATGCACTTCCTTTTTTTTTTTTAAGATATTTTTTGGGCCATTTTGCCTTTAATGGACAGGACAGGTAAGCGTGAAGGGGGGGGGAGAGAGAGAGGGGATGACATGCAGTAAAGGGCCACAGGCTGGATTCGAACCCAGGCCGCTGCAGCAGCAGCCTTGTACATGGGGCGCGTGCTCTACCACTAAGCCACCGACATCCCGAGCTTCAATGCACTTCTACATTAACTTCACTGTTCAGCCCTGAAAGGCTATATCCACTTCTTGTATACAGTCTATGGTTGATCCCAGCACATGGGCAGGTTTTATTAAGTTACTTAATGCTGAGATGACTAGCATTATGTTGCTTTCATATGCCTGCAGGACATTACAGAATAATGCCTCAAGCTCTGGGGAACAACACTAATAAGAGCAGAACAGGATAGACATAAATTAGAACGTGTGACTTAGTCCGTTTTTCCCAGTATAGACTTTATTTTGGCAGCCAACCCAAAGAGATGTACTACCAACCATTTTTTCATTTGTTTGTTTGTTTTACATATTTTTTCCTGCCTGAAAATGCAATTGAAAGTGCAAATTCATGGAGTCAGAATGGGGAATTTATGCAAATGTTGTGTTCTTTTGCAACTCTGTTTGCAATAAAACCAACTTGTCCACCATATTTGAATTGTGACAACATGTTTACTGGATATGTGTAACTTGATCTTATGGAAGTAAAACAACAGTCTCTGTGCTGTCCTTAGCTGGTCAGTCTTTGGACAGGTCTTACTTTACCTGACATCTTTTCATATTGTCGGAACCAGACAGCCATTTTCATAAACATATGCAGCAATTACAAAATCCATTAATATCCATCATGTTCTGTCATAAATCATATAGCTGGGCAGCCAGTCTGACTGTAATTATTGCTGAGCAAGAAGCAGAAGTCTGTGATTAGGTTTAGTCATTATTTCCCTCCATGTGATTAATCTCAGCTTTGAAATAATAAATGGGGAAAATGAACCAGTTTTATGTCAATGCGTTTGTAATTGTGAATTTGAGCGTGACATATTATGAAGCCAAGTTTTGACAGGAATCTGTTTCTGTCAGTCTCTTCGCTCCCACTCCTCTATGTCTGTGACAAATACAATGATCAATGCTTTGCCATGTTGTTGTTTGTATCAGAGCATCTAAAAATATCATGAAACCTACAAATGTCAACTTGAAATCCAACCATTTCCCTGGGTCTCTGTTCACTTTAAAGTATTTAAAATATTTTTTGCTGAATGTCAGAAAAGGAAAAACAGACGTTCACCCATGAGACGCAATATAAAACTTTGGTTTAGTGAAAGTATTTCTTTTTACCTGCAATTAAAGATATTTCCACATTAATACACCAGTGCTGATTAGGAGCTTGCATATTAACCTCAGTGTATTGCCACAATTATACCCTCTACCAGAGGACACTTTTATTTAGCATTGAGACTACAAGTTTGGATGCACGCATATCATATTAATTCCCTGCTTTGTTTGAACATTCATTAAAGCAATTCTTTCAGCACTCACTGAAATTACACACGCTTTAGTGAATTATATGTGAATCACACTTTGCCTTCAAGCTTCAGTGAGCAGGGGATATCTTAAATACTAATTGTTAAAGGTTCATGTTCTTGCCACTTAGTACCAGGAAATCTCATTTGGATGCTATAAACCCCATTCAACAGAGGTCCTGCTTCAACTTCAGAATGTAGATTTCTCATCATTGCAGATGGTTGTGTACTTTAAATCTTATTGATCTCTTTGTTCAGCAATTTCTCTTCATTATGGGAATAATCAGATTTACCAAGGCTGCATATGTGAGATTAAAAAATATCCCTCACCTTCCAACGGCAACACGTGGGGCCCTTTTCTTATGTACAGCATTGGCTCCCAGACAATGCTGACTAATGTTTTCTGGCACACGGGGTTTTAGGGAAATCAATTTTTGCACAATAACTAGCCCAGGCAAGAATCTGCCCTGTGGAATGAAGGGAAGCATATTACTTCTAATGCAAACCCTATTATCAAAGACACACAGTCATACATTATTTAGTGAATGCCAGTTTCACAAGGCTGGTTCAAAAACAAACATGAATTATTCATCCACACCCAGATTTTCTTGGTTTTCTCAACATAATAAATATTAAGAACAATCAGCTCATCACAAATCAAACACAGTAGCTTTTTATCTAATGAAGCAAGTTTCTGAGGCAGAAGACAATGATAAAATGTCATGACCAGTATGCCTAATGAGTGTCCCACGTGGTGCTCATTCACAGTGAAGAGGGAATCCTACAGCTTTATTGATTCAATTCCAGGTTAAAGGTGTAGCTATTATTCTGCAGCTGAAAGGGGATCACCCTTTTTGCCCGGAGATCAATGAAGAGCCTGCAGCTATAATTACCATGAACCTGATAATGTTATTATTACTATGACACGCACTGGTGAAGTTATATAGTCCCATCAAGCGCATGACAGCGCACACTGACGTATAGCTACTGTATCAATATCCCTCCCTAAGAAATGGATAACAGCATCCAAAATGTTGGATTTTTTTCTAAAAAAATTTGCAAGCTCAACTAGCATGCAGGTTACATAATGTTTGATTATATTCATTTTCTGAATTTAGTTTCAATAAAGACAGGTATTACTGTAAACAGTCTGTGCAGCTGGCAGTGCAACTGCTCGTCAGATCCTTGCACCAACAAGCAGCTGTTTGCCAAATTGTCCCAACAGGCCACCCTTGATAATCAACAATCATGATCACATGATCAGCGCTTTAAAAAGCAATGGGATTTACAACATAAGATTTAAATGGTTATAATTTGTGATTTATCTGGCAAAGCGATTATTGGTTTTTGAATGTGAATTATTCACAGATTCTCTGGCATTCTGAATTTGTTGCTTTTAATTCTACACACTGACATTATTCTTGGAAATCTGTTCAAATAAAAACAAGGATTTATAGCAACTAGTAGTGCTTAAATGGCCACTGAAATTGCTCTAACTGTTGTCTAAATGTCACAGGCCACAATCCAGATGCCGACTCATTCACACGAGGCCTGGGGGAGGCATGATAAAGGTTGCAAATGTCAATTATGTCTGATAAAGTTTGGAACAGCAGATTTCTGTTATGTCCGCAATTTTAGCTCTTCCATTGAAACATATGCACAGAAAAACCAGAGTGATGTGACTGGTGAAATACAAACAAATGAGAACTCACAATAAGAGAGTTACTTCTCATCACCTCCAAAATCATTTAATTTGTCTTTAAGTACCTTTCACTTAATTTTTTAGTCTGCTCACCAATTACAGTTGGCTTACACAAGCACAATTGCTGACTGCTGTCCCATTTGGTCATAAATATGCAGCAACTTTGCAGTCTGCAATAAATGATCATTTTAATTTTCAGTTTCCATAGCTGTCTTTATTTCCTATTAGAAAAGCATTTCCATTAAAAATTGCAGCGATGCAGATTTTAATACACATTGACTTTATGTTTTCTTTATCTTCTTTCTATTTAACATAATTTGTTTAAGATCCATAAACAGGATACAGTGACATAGAAGTATAATTCCAGTACTTAACAGGATGCAATATTAACTCGAAGTGTTAAATATTTTAAGTTAACCTCAGCAGAAATGAGACACCTTTAAATCCCCTGCTGGCTTTGGCTCATGAACCCTTAGTGTCCAAAAATCAATTAACTTAATCAATATACATTATTCACAAAACAAAATGAAAAAGACACATTTTGGACGCTTGGCATGTGCTCTTACACAAGGACATGTTATGCCTTGCCATCTCATTTCTCCAACCAACACTGTGTGGGCAGATAGGTCCAGTTTACCAATCAGTTGTTTGTCTTCAAGAGGTTGGCATCCACGCACTTTTTGACTGCTAAAGGCATGTGGGATCATCATTAGTCTGTATTCTCTCATCAGATTTTGTCTAGTTCTTCTTTGCATATTAACTATTAGATATTATAGGCTGTCAAACTGCTGCAGGACACAAGAGTTTACAACCATGGCAGCAGCTCTACGAGGCTGTGCTTTGAGTTAATTTCTATTGTCAGCATGCTAACATGCTCACAATGACAATTCTAAAGTGCTGATGTTAAGCAGGTTTACCATGCTCACTATCTTTTGTGGTGCGGCTTGTGTTCACATTGGCTTTTTATAAACAAACCAAGAGCAGTAAGTGACGTTATACAAACCAACAGGTAAGTTATTTTTAGGACAGTTTCTGAGGCAGTCGTGCTGTATCATCAGCTACATGGACCCACACAGGGAAGAAATAAAACCCCTGTGACTAATGCAGGTAACACCAGCACTGCACTGGTTTTTATGTGTATATGCATCTTTGTGGGTAAAAGTGATCAATGATTTGAGCATTATTAATATTATCAGACTGTAACATGACTCACATGATTCATGTTACTGTATCAATAATGCTAAAAAGGGCAAAACAGGTGTTTTCTGACAAACTACTATTATTAGGGGGATTACTTTGGGATAGCTACATCACTTTAATGAAGAAATACCAAACTGCATTGCAGTTTAAATTCTTTTTAATTTGACTTTCTGATTAATCAGGAAAAATCTCACACAAGTTACTATAGTTTCAAATTATCTTGAATAAATATATATAAACTGCTTATACAGATTACATATATAGCCTAAGTCTGCTTCTTCAGCAGTTCACAATGGCAGATGGATTTTAATAGAATCTTATCTATCAAACTTGTGCTAAAATCATGTTGGACTGCTTTACTTCAACACCACAAACAACCAGAGTTTGCTTAAAAGTAATCTCTATAAACAGATTTGTACACATGTATGCATATGTATTCAACAATTGGGTCTGATGACGAGTTAGCTTTATATTACCTTTTTTTTTTAAATTTATTTCTATGCATTCATATGCAGATATCTGTTCATAGAGATGCACTGAAATGATGGGCAAAGGGAGGAGGAAGTCTTAGCCTGGATGTCTGGATCAGTACAAAAAATTTTTTCCCTCACCCCGAGGCTTTATCTTTGTCTGACAATAGCCGAAGGACTCCGAGATTTGCTTGAAAGTAGAGTGACCCACCTTTTTGGGCAGCCCAATGTCCGGTTGTTTTGATTGGGTGGGCAACCCAAACAAACCAAACTAAACAGGCAAGCAGATTCAGAGTTCATTTGAAACAGGTTACACGTGAAAGAACCTTTTGTTTAGCAAGTTAGCATGCTTACATTTTCCAATTAGCACTAACCATGAAGTACCTCAGTACAATAGTTTTGCAAGTACTAAGTCATACACCTAAGTATTGGACTAGATGCTGGATACTAGAAGTTAGATGAATGGTCGGGGGGTTCTCCAAAGTTATTACAATATACTGAAACAAATAAATGAATGTGTACCAAATCTCATGGCAATCCATTCAATAATGGCTGTAGAGACATTTCATTCAAAGCAACAAAAGTGAACTTGGTGATGGCATTAGAGGGAAAGTGAGGGGATCACCACAGTCAGACTGATTCATCCTCCATAGACAACATGTCTGTTATTCAAATTATCATCAGACCACTGTAATACCACCACAAATGCCAAAATCAATACAACAAAACCTATGAATATACCCAACTAATTGTCACCTTAAAAACTAATCAATGCCATGATTATTATCTTTTTTTTTTTTCTTTACCTCAGTGCATTCAATATTCTTTCTAGTTGTTGCCTCACTTCTGATATTTGTCATAACTAATTACAGCAGGACCAGACTATGACTAGACTGAAGTTCTGGTTAGACGATACTGGTTGTTGTTGCAATCATATTCTCAGATTGATTTTATGGCATTCTGATGAATAACTGAAATTGGCAGCATGAATAAAAGTATATTACTAGGAAATGAATAATGATATCATTATGTCCTATAAGATACAATACCAACAACATACAGATGTGCAAAACCTGCAAAGCTATACAGAGGAGACTGGTTAGGCTAAATTCCAACATCATTATTAATGAGTTTGATCACACGATCAACAAATGACCATTTGAGCTTCCATTCTGACATGTTGGAAAAGTTGAGTATCTAACTACAAGTAAATGCTTTTGTGTTGAATCTGTATATTTTCAGCACAGGTGTTGTCTGGGATCATGTGATAATAGACATGTCTCATTCCTGTTACAGTATATTTTATCATTTGAAATCACATCAAATTGTTAACTTGAATTTCTCTATGATTGCTAACCAGCTGTTTGTCATTATTATATCTAAAAATATTAATTTCCAATCTTCAGTGCAGAAAAGGAACACAAATCCCAACTCTGCCAAAAATATACATGAATGCATGAAATACTGAATGACAGCATTTGGCATACTGTTGCTTGCACTGCCTGGTTAGACTCCGAAAAACAAAACAGAAGTAGGACTTTCTTACAAAAAGAGAATTACTTATCAGCTGTGCTACAACCTAGTTCTCTTTTGTTCTCAGGCTATATTCTCTACAGGATTAAATCAACATTTAAACATGATAACTTAACATTCTATTATAAAATAACTATAAGAAAAGGGGAATGTTGTTTTGCAGACCTTTTCAATGAAAAAACAATGACCCATTGTCTTATTCATTGCTCTCAGATAATACAGCAATCATCTCAAAGCCTGGTGCCCAGCAAAAATGACTGAAAGCAAAAGTGCAGTGCTGTGAAGGAGGCCCCAGGTCAAATCTTAAATTGCCTACTGACTGATTGAAGAAGTGGGGTAGAGCTACTAAAGCCATATTGCAATGCGTCTGTCCAGCTAAATTGAGTGAGCTGATTGCTAGCTGTGGAGCAGGAAGCAACACTAGCACATGATTAGCTGGTGGTAGGCACTACTGCTCAGTGGTTTTGCTGCATCAAAAAATTTCTGTGCCAACCTGTTTATGGCACCACCTTGTTCCCTTGTTTGAAACTCAGACAGGCTACAAACTAGAGTGAAACAGCACATGGAGCTGCTGGAGCAGGAGCGCCACAATTTAGTAATACTGACAGTTGAACAACAGTGCTCCCAAATCAGCCTCTTCAGCCATAATTCACTGCCACTTTAAATGTTGTGCAGTGAATGAATTTCAATATACAAAATGATTATAAAACTGTCATGAAAAATGCTGTTCACAAAGAAGTAGCAAATTAAGTTCATATTTATTACCGAGTACCTGAAAATCCTGGATAGCTTTCTTTCTTCTGTTATTAGGTCAGGAAGTGTTTGAATTATTCCTTGGATTCTGCCCTTTTGTTTTTACAGAACGTAGTTCTGGATATTAGGCTGTTTATATATTCTCTTTCATGATTTTGTGTGAGAGAATGCCTTGATCACATGCTAGTTAATGGGGAGACCCTCCTTATTTATGCCATAATATGCTGGTGCAGGAACAACACTGTGCTATTTATCTTTTTTTCTTTTTTGTGTTTGTGGGTAAGCAATTAAAATAACTGGGTCACTGATTATTGAACTTGCGCTTGCACACAGCAGTACATTGGTATCATACGATATTGGATCATTCTTTTGATGGCTCACTATGGAGCAGGCTTCGGGCTTCTTGATTAAAGGAGGGGAAAGAATAAGGTGAGGAAAGCAAGTGATCTTCTGTTTATGGTTGTCCTGATCCTCCAATAAAATAAATGGTACAATGTATAGTTGGCAGGAAAGTGGCCTAGTGAACCATAAACAGTATCTGCGAGCTGTATAGCAGAAAGGAACTTTTTTTCTGAACACTAAGTTCAGTGATTGTGTCAAGCTGAAGAAGGGGGTTTCTTATTAGCATGCAGAGCTGACATAAAATACATTTCATCTAAAGAGACTCATCTGAAGAGAGCACAGCCAAAAAAAAAAAAAAACAACAACATTATTTTGAGTACTCCTACCATGCAAAACCAATCTGAGTGATTACTCATATAATCTCACCCACAAGCACTAACGTCACCCCAGCATGAAATAAATAACACATGGGACACAACAGTGACTGGATTTCAAGATGACTGGCAGCCAGTGGGACCTGTAAAACATCCCAAGGCAAGCTGATTACCGCCTCCATCAGTATATGGGCTGTCACTGTTACTGAGAGACTGTCAGACTCATTCTTGGTGCCATCCAAATCAAATGTGAGCATCAGTCATGTAGGGCTGCTGGGAGCATCAAACATCCTCTCTTATTGGCCCATTAACCTTGTTGTTTGATGTTAAATAATAATGGTCTTTGATCTCAAGGGAAACACCAACTAGTTCCAGTTCACTGCCATGATCCTAGGATTTGCTTTTGCTCTCTCTCCTGATGAACGGACCCATAGACTAACAGACAGACAGACTAATAGGCCAACAGACAGCCTGACAGATAGGTAGATAGACAGATAGATAAATGGACAGACAAATAGGTGTTTCACTGTATGCTTAAAATCTTCGAGCTAATAGCATATTCCCTGGATGCCTAGAGTCCAGGCAGCTTCTTTGCTGTTATCCAAACAAACAAGAGCTTACATCTCGTCTCAGCTTCCTGTCTCACAGCCTTGTTTCCTAGGCAACCATGTCAGATGAATTGAGAGGACTGACGCCCTCCAGAGAGCCAATCCTCTCTCATCCAAAGTTTGTCTCACTTCAGGTCATGTGACACCTGTTCCCATGACAACCAGGTTGGAGGGCAGTCTGGATATCTCTTTGATCAAGGAAAAATACCACACATGCCAGCAAGCAACCTTGAAATCAAGGAGGGGATGCAGATATGCAATGGCTCTTTATGGAGATGTAATAAGCTCATGTCAGATCATTCATAAACGCCTGCGCTTCATTCTAGCACAGGAATAGAAGAAGTCTAGATATATAATACTAATTGCAACATGTAATTAGCTTCATTCTAGCACAGGAATAGAAGAAGTCTAGATATATAATACTAGTTGCAACATGTAATTAGTGTTATATATCTAGACTTCTTCTATTCCTGTGCTAGAATGATGTCTAGATATATAACACTAATTGCAACATGAAAATTTCAAGAAAACATTAAATTTTAATAGGATCTATGTGAAATTCAAGAGTTCTTTGGATACTGTTGTCAACATGGAGGTGGCTGAGCCGGCTGCTAGCAGCAAATGGTACTAACTCCATAAACAACGCAAAACAAAGGCAACAGTGCTGACAGAGCTACACCGCTACACCGCCACACTACTGCGACTATTCCGTCCTGGTATCAGCAGTAACCCCTGCATGAGCAGTGCAAAGCGGCGGCAATGAGCTTACCAGTTGGAAACACACATGCACTAACATGCATGCATGGCCAGGCCAGCATACCACTACAAACCATAGAGAAGCTCAGATTACAAGACACATAGAAGTAGCATGACCTCATTCTCTGCACAGGGTGCCATTCCTCCACTATATCGTAACATTGCAAATAGTGGTTTGCTATTTTAATGCTCTGAATGTTATACATAAAACCTTTAATAAATGAAACAAAACATATTGGAGCAAGCCTGTAGTGAAGCTACAGTATGTTTTGAGGAAGAAAAACATTGAGACACAATGATAACAAGGGACCGTTTGGAATTTTCTTCTTAAATATGAGCTCAATAAAAAGCTTAAAATCATTGCTTAAAAAGGTACACAGGGCAGGTAACATAATGCCCGCAGATGTTAAAGATTGAGTAGATGCCTTTCTTGTCAGCTCACAGCAGCATTAATCACCAGCAGCAGAGTCACAAAACAGATTATATTTTGTGAGCAGGTGGCCTTAAAGCCTTAAAGGTCTTTTGGTCTATGATAAGCATTTGGCCTTTCTAAGCCTTTGAGCTCTCACAAACAAAGAACCATCCCAAACCTCTGGGCTGAGGTAAATGGTTGACTTTTCCAAGCCTTTTAGTCGGCACAAAGCTGTTGGAAAGCGTCCATCAGATAAGAGGTTCCCATGGGCATCCTTTCAATAAAATATGTGACGGGCAACAAATTGGCTTTAGACACCTGTCGTAATATAGAAAGGCCAGTCATTTCTCTGCTTTAGAGTTGTAACAAAACACTGGTATTAGCAGTAAATTATTAAGAGTCAAGACAATGAGAAATAGTCACGTAAGAAAAATATTAATGTGGAACAATGCCTCCTTACACATGACACACAAAAGCATGAGTTTTGCACAGTCTAGTAACACAGTGAAAAAAAAACAGCTCACATCTGGCCTATGAAAACAAAAGGAGAGATTCCTCTGAGAGTGTTTTCCTAGTAATGTCAAAAGGAAGCAAATGCATCAGGGTTATATTTCAGCTGCAGTATTTTCAAAAACTTTGAAAAGGCAGGCCAAAAGGACATACACTCTTTGATCTTGGGCACATCCCAGCCCTGAAGAAATGCAAAATAAGAAGAGTCTTGAGCTCGGGCAAAGTGCAAATTCTAATTAAATCAAGACCACAATAAACTCCTACAAAGGTCTCAAAGAAATTGGACTTGCCTTTAAACCATCCATATTTAAAGTCCCAATAAACAGAGATGTTAAATTGAATTTTAACTAGCCTGAGGCAAGGCTATGCAAGATTAGGTCGGATGTTTGGCCTATGCCTCTGGCCAATTTATCAAGTAGTGTGCCTGAACTTTGAGATAAAATGACCACTAATTTGCTGCAGTCTAACTTGTTAGATAGGACTGCCTTTATTAATTCACTATGAGAGGAATATTTCATTAAATATGAAACACTAATTTAATGACACGTGACATTTCAATTACATAAAATGCCAAAAAGTTAATAGTGTAATGCCATTAACCAGATAATATTTGATGTAATTTTTTGTTGCAGACCAATTTTCAGTGATAAATTAAATTCACAAGCAAACAACTGCACACACTGGAGGATAACTAACAGTCCACCTGTTACAAATCCATTGAAATGGAGCTCTCTGGCAAAGACACCGTGACACAGTTACTTCCACACAGCCCATGTATTAGATGACTCAATAAAACACACAACCACATAGTGGCAGGAGTGATCCTAGGCTTTACGGTCAGATGGAGTAGGGCTGAATGATATGAGGAAAATATGTGATATGCAGTAACATTGTTGAATATAATGATAACCATATTATTAGGGCTGCAGTTGATCATCAATCCATACATGCATCCATCCATCCATCCATCTTCATTCCGTTATCCGAGGCCAGGTCACAGGGACAACAGGCTAAGCAAGGTTCAAAAGAGGAGTAAGCCACTCGGGCTTTCTTCAGGCACACTACGCACCGAGCCAAGGAATAATATTAAAAAGCCTTTATTTTAATCCGGCATGTCAGAGTTAAAATACATACGACCAAATGCCAAAAACGCTGACCGGTTTGGACCACCAGGTCTTCTTCAGGGCGATTTTTTCTGCCACGCCCTGAAGAAGACATCACAACTCCCACAATGGCTAATTTCACTATCAGGATTTGATCCATTCGGTCCAAAACCATTTGGAGAGCTGGAAGATTAAATGATTTTATCCTTATTTAAATTAGCAGAGCGCTAAACTGGAAGCAGCTGGCTTGGCTGGTGGAAGTCTCTAGCTGTATGGGTTCAATGATGCGGAAGCAGCGCTGATCATCTAGATTATTTTATACGCAGCAGTTGAACGTTTTTGGTTTCATGCGCCACAGAGCAACATTCATTGGAATGAATGGGGCCCCGCCTCCTACGCTGCATCCAGGTCTCATTAAACATCAATGGCCCGGAGGCAAAAATTGATTTGTTTATCAGTCAAAACTAGTTTTTGGAATATTTTATGCCGTTAGTCAGAGACAGTGTCAAATTAATCCCTTCTTTCTTCACAACAGAAACTTGCACTGGGGACAACACATAAGATACACTGGGCGCAGTATTGGCTGGTTTACTGCCCACCACCTCAGGAGACATTGTCACAACACATCGTCCATTATAACATAGACCCAACTGACTGATGATGAAATTCTTTTTCATCATTTTTTTTCTACATTACTCTGGTCTTGAGGAACTGCAGTGTTTATTCATGGACAAACTGAAACCTACACTGTACATTTACTACCACTTGACAACTTTATGTTATGTTAATTTGACGTTAATTTATTCTGCTTCTGTTGCTGTATAGCCAAAACCATTTGCTCTAAGGGCATCCACGTCACTCTCTCTCACCCGACCACACACTCAGTATGCACTCAGCTATTCGCATGAGTATAGGGCAATGCACAAAGACAGACACAGACACAGACACAGACACATAATAACTTCATTTGCCTGCTCACGTTTTTAAGCAATAGCTTGATCAGGCAACTGTCTGATTGCATCTACTGGCCCAACACAACTATTTACTGGGCCCAGGCCATCAGGCAAACCTTATTGAACCCTATCAGTGAGGGCTGTGTATGATTGGCCAGAGAGTTAACAGCATGGCGTGTATCAGACAAAATAGTGCCTGAAGAAAGAATATAATTTAATATGTTGTTACTATATTTAAATTGCAATATTGCAGTCTTTTGCGATGTGTTTATTGCGCAAGTTGTCATTTCTAAGACAACTACAAAAGGATATATTGTGCAGCCCTAACCAGGGGGTTTAACAAGGACCCTAGTATGCTACATGTAGGTGAAGTGTTGTCTTTCTGTCTTACATTAACTGCACAATATTTACTTACTTTCTTATCTCCATGCCATAATAGTAGGAGTTATAATCACAATTATGGTGTAATGTCCAGTAACTTTCCCACTACTGCAGATGCACTGGTAGTTAATAGCCAGTCTTGTCAATAAAGAAGTTTTGTGACTTATATGTGAGCATGCTAGCTTTTGTTGTCCTTGCCTGAAATAAACAATGCAAACACCCCAGGTACATTTTCTGAGTAAACTTCTCATCCTTCTGGTTTCTTTTAGCTGTAGGCACTAACACTGCCCAACCAGCCTTCAGTACCTGAGATGATAAAGACACCACCTCTGGGCAGAACAGCCTGGAACCCTGCTGTACCAAAACAACACTGCTGGCTGCATGTCACACAGTTCATCTGCTGAAAGAGCTGACCACAAGGCTATGGTGAAAAGGATGAAGCATTTTTGCTGAATTCCTTTTGAATTTGGCAGCCCATAGGAGCAGGATTGGAGCACATTAGAGTAGCAGTGATCACAAAGGTTTGAGGAAAGAGTTGTCACTAGCTCAGACGCTTTGAGTATTATAGTCACTGTAAAAAAAAAAAGAAAAGAAAAGAAAGATCTCAAATACCTCAAAGAGCACTCTGCTTAAAGAATTGTGTCAGGTCTACCTGTTACCTTGCTAATGACCACTTGCAACTTAAATATAACTTAATTTTATCATATCATATATGTGGTTAAACTAGGCTAAAACAGACAGAGTACATCTCGAAAGCTCAGTTTTTACGACAAGATTTACATCCGGAGAGAACTGACCAAATCAACTCAATCCACAGGGTTCAAATTAAATCAATCAATCAATCAAACTTTATTTATATAGCGCCTTTCATACATCAAAAATGCAACCCCAAAGCTCTTTACAAACTAAAAACATACAAACAAATCCCTTAACCTCATAAACAACTTACATACAAACTGAAGCATGAGACAGTCAGAAACTGCATGAACTGTCTTTTATTGCATCTTAATCTGACACTAATTCTGGTGAATTTTAATAGACATTCTAGATGGATGATTGATTAAAATCTTGGTTGACATTATAGTTATTAAAAAGCAAAAACGTCAGACTGGTATTGGCCACAAACAAGAGTAACATCACAAACCAAATTACTGTTATTTCTTGTTGGGCCGATTCATTTCTCTAATTCTACCTCCTGATTCAATGCATGAGTGTTTGCCAAGAGGGCCTGCATATTATCTTTATAGATAATCCAAAACAACCACTGCCAACAGGAACAAGAGAGCAGTGACCTGATACTACTTAATTGTTGCTTTGAACTACTGCTATGTGCTGACAACATTTAACAGTCAGCAGTGTAAAACTGCTTGGTTGTTAAATGTGGCTAACATGACTGCTAACAGTAGATTGTTAGTAAGCAGCCCTGTTTGAAACCATGTGAAACTTCTAATATACACTAACTCGGTTAGATACTGTACAGGTACTAGCACAAAATCCTCACTGTGAACAGAAAGAGATATATCTTATCTAGCAAATTTCAGACCCAACAAACAACAGAACACAAAGAGTCAGTAGCTCCATAAATATCCAGAGAGGAATAGAAATGGCACAAACTAAAAGACACAGGCTTGCTTCACAGTCTACTCATGAATTGTTGAGGAAAACAGGTTTAGATTTCTTGCATTTGCTGTGCTATTCTCCAATGGCTGATCTGAGATGAGTCCTAGTTGCATTGTAAATGTTGTTGCAGAGATAAGGACAGGGTTGAGAATTAATACAATTGTAGTATGTAATTGGCTAGTTAATATTAAACCAAAAATTGAATGCAGCTTCTCCATAACCTGACACTGTATATCTTTTGCATGAAGCTTTTTTGTATCTGGACACAATCTTTCAGAAAAGAACTGCAATGCATCTAATACCCAAGCCCTTCTGCCTGTATGAGCAGCGCATGTGCATCACAGAACTTTTTTTGGTGACCATGTTAACGGTTTAGAGCAGCCACACTGCCCATGTGAGCAGCGCTGCTCAGGAGTTACATGGCTGCTGCTCAGCTGCGGAACATCTAGAGATTAGAAGTCTTGCTTATTTTTTGTGTGTGGTGTGTACGTTTTTGTTTTTTGTTTTTTTAGCAAAGTTAGACAGTGAAAATCATATATCATATATTGATGATCATATGTACATCATATCACCTTTCATTACAGTGTTAATGTCTATATCTGTCACAGACATGAAAAATACATATTTATTCTTAACTGGATAGAATCCCTTTTATTGCAAATTATTTGCAGGACCAGTTGTTGACAATGCAGTGGCTTGTACAGCTCCATAAATAAGTGGAGTACCAGCACTTTTAATTGTGGAAATACAGTGCTCATAGCAGCGGGCAGCTCTGCAGTAGCACTGTTGCAGCAATGCTGTCTGTGTGAACACTGTACACATACGAGCCACACCAGTTCAGCAAGGTAGACATCACACACTGTTTACACAGGCAGTGTGGCCTAGGCATAAGAACTGATTATGTCTCACAAACCCTAATGGCCCCAGTGTGGCTAAAAATTGACATATGATGGAAGCACTATTTCATGGACCAACCAGGAAACCAACTGTCTTCAACTGGTAAATAATAATGACTGTAAACTGCTGGTGTAAGTAATTCATGATCGTTTTGACCCTGTTAAGAGCCAAACCTTCGTGATTACAGGCATTGTATATCTAAAGAACAGATATGAGAGTGGTAACAATCTTCACATTTAACTATCCGCCTTAAAGCATGCTTATTTTCAAATTTCAGAATTACTCTGCAATGTAAAGACATTACTGCATCCTAATTCAACTCTCTTTGTACTGAGAGAAGATTACTCTTGTATGTATTCCCTTAGTGATATGTGCTGCATAGGGCTGGTAATCATTTGAAAAAAAATTAAGATACCAGTACCAATATCAGTTCCCTTAAAGTGATAACAATATCAACAGAGTACTTTTTCGATACCCATAATGTAAATGGTGTGGCGTGTAGTATAGCCATCCTTTCAAATGTTTTGGTGGTGTCTTGGCACACTGAACTGCCAACTCTGTCAAATGCACCTAACTCGACTTCACCACACCACAGACTGTGCTGTAGCTTAAGTGTGAGCTCTGTACCGAGGACAGGTGCCAACAGTTCGCTCGATCGCAGACATAGTGACAGGGCTAGCTGTTAGCATCACATGGCTAACATTACTTAACAGGTATTAATGGGTTTAATGACAGCCACTGCTGCTGTGTTAGCTCGTGCTAACTGGGCAGATGTAAAACTGACTGGTGGCCGTAGGAACACCAGTCAGTTTTACATCTGCTGTGTTAGCTCGTGCTAACTGGGCAGATGTAAAACTGACTGGTGGCCGTAGGAACACGGCTCCAGAGACAGTAGCATGCAGAAAATTTCCTGATCTGACAGCAAGTAGGGATGGTACAGGATCAGACCTTTGATGCAATAAAGAATTTAATGCAGGCATAGTTTGACTGGAGAAATTTCAATACTACTTGGTACTGGTTTATTTCAGTTGACACCTTAAAAGGTATCAAGTAGGGGTGTAACGGTACACAAAAGTCACGGTTCGGTACGTACCTCGGTACACAAGTCACGGTTCGTTTTTTTTTTCCAGTACAGTAATGAAAAAAATAGACAACTATTAAATATCTTTTACTTATTGGTAACCTATTAAAACATACCACCACAGCAGTTAACTCTTTTTACACAATTTTTGAATGAAACAAATATATATATAAAATCCTGCTTTTTCATATTGTTTGAATGAAAATAGAAATATAAAAGTGAAAAATAAAATCCTGCTCCTGCTTTTAACACATTTTTTGAATGAAAAATATAAATATACATTTCTGCTTTAACAGTTTTACTCAATTAAAATAAAAAGTATAGTGCAGCTGGTCAGCTTTAAAGCCTGCTCAGATTCAGTTTTACTAGGAACTTACTTAGCTTTCCCACTTTGTTAAAGTGCAGTAAACAAAACATGCTTATATCTAAAGTGCAGCTTAAACAATTTTACTCAGCTCCAACAGCGTTGATTATTTCTTTAGCGCGATGGTCAGGGAAACACTCTTTCTTTTTAAATGACAACAATATCGTAGTTTGCACCAGATTGCTTTTTCTAGTCGTGCCGGTTAACTTTCAAACTCGGGTGGTGTTGCTTTAGATGCGTTAGCATGTTAGACGTGTTTCCAAGTACATACCCGACCGCTGTTCTGCAGTGTTGGCACACTGCTTTTGTCTTGTCAACTTGTTTATTTCCATCTTCGTATTTTACCCTGAAACCAAAGTGTTCCCAAACGGAGGACTTAAGGTTTGCGGGTGGGTCTTCAGGTTCGTCAGGCTCACTTGCCATGTTGTCAAAATGCGAGAATGCGCTGCACAAAGTGAAAGCGGAGATTTACGGTCGGACTCGGTCCGTCACTCAATTATGTCCGTCGGGGAACTAGATATTTTAAATGGTTCGGCTCGCAAAAACGGAATTAAAATAAAACAAAATAAAATAAAATAATATCCTGCGCCCAATAATTCGGTACAGGGTCGTGCCGAACCGAAAGTCACGTACCGAATGGTTCAACACAAATACATGTACCCTAGTATCAAGTACCAATACTCAGCCCTGGTGCTGCAGTCATTTGACATTGCAGCATCAGGCACTGACACAGGGCATTTCAGTTCCTTGGGGGCAGAAACCCCAAATGGTTTCAGTGATGCCAGTAATATCCTGTTACTGCCATCACCTAAAAACTGGTTCTGTAACAAGCCAATTAGGTGGAAAAAAGAAAGAAAAAATTAAAAATAAAGTTTTCAAAGCCACTGTTAAGTACAGTGACAAAATAAATGCTGCAAACCCATCATTAGAAACGGATACAATGTCATAAGTGATCACATTCATCCATGGCTTTTAATTTGTGGAAGCTAGTCAAACTCTAAATGACCTACTATATATACATTACTAACACGAGCTTGTGCAAAGCATTAAATTCAAAGATTTCTTAAAATGAATTATTAATGGACAGTATGCCCTCTGCAATTCCCTCCCATAAGACAGTTCTGTTATTCTGTTTAAATGGGTCATATTAGGCAATAAACAGATTATGTATACCAGGATGATACTGCCCTTGACAGACGGAGGAGTTATTCTGTGGGCTGTCTCAAGTGTAGAGGACTGAGATCCAGACTTTATAATTTCTTCAACCTAATATCCATGACCTAAAGCCAAACAAAAGGTTAACCTCATTACCATATATCAAAACAGATTTGAAGCTGCTATTGCATCCAAATTGATTTACAAGGTCTTTTAACAGATGCACTCACACAGAGGGTTTACTCAATTCCCTGCATTACTGATCATTTTAGAAAATCAACAATTGCCTCTCGAGTTACATAATGTCAATATGCAGGTCATTTCTGTGGTCAAAACAATCTTTGTATTGGCCATTTTAGCCTATTATTACGATTAACTTATAGACTGGTAGCTCTTACTTACTATTAAATAAAGGATATAAGTGAAACTTACACATTAATCTCCAACCTTAATGCAGGCAGGTCTTGAGTGTGAAAGATGGCAACCATAAGTTTGGGCACAGTTAAACGCCATGAAGTCAGAGCTTGTGCAAGTGATTCACACTTGTTCATCTTATTACAAATGCCTGGAGCACAACCATCAACCAGGAAACCAGGCAGTGGAGGGTTCAGTCATTAGAAAGACATAACCAGCAGCCTGAGGCCCTGGACTGAAGCCCCTCTGTCATCCAATATCTCCGCTGAAATGTCAATGAGCAAGGTGCTGACTCCTAACCACCTCCTGAGTTGCTGTTCTATCTGTAGATAGATTGGATGTGCCCTAATTTAAGACTAGCAGCTTTTTTTCAGGTGCATGCTTTTTCCAGGTCATTGCAGAAGAAAGAGTGACTGGTGGAGGAAAGGACTGAAGTGTGACCTTTCCATGATTCTGCTAGTGTTGACAGCTGTTCCTTTGCTCTCTCCCATATTTGTTATGTGCTATGCAGCCTGGGCCCTGATGCCTCTTGTTGTTTCAAACAGAGATGTGCCCAATCGCAAATGTATCACTGTTTTCCTCTCCAGGAGCCAGAACACAATCTCCAGGAATCTCCCTGTGACTCACTGGCCCTTTGTCCAAAAATTCTGCTAATGTAACACCCACAGAATGACTAGATTCTTTCTTTGAAAAATTGTAAGAAAATGCAGCAAAAAAGGTTTTTGATATTCACATTCTAAAGTGTTATTAGAAATGACTAATAGTTGAAATTATCAAACCAATCTATCATTTAGGTTAGCACAACTCTCAACATTCTAACACAACATTTTAAAAGGTGTTGCGTTCATGTTTTCTCAAGCCTAAATCACAACAAAAGTGCCAACAGTAAATGTTATGTAGTCAAGTCTTTCATTGAGATGCTCCGATTGATCGGCCGTCGATTGCTATTGGCTGATAATCAGCCAATAACAAGACCAGCAGCAGTTTTCCATGTCATGTTTCCTGGCTGCTGAGTGGAGTGACGTGGGTTAGCTCCGGGGAAGTACCGACTCCGACGGTGGAGAAAACAAAGTGTATGCCCCCTGTGTTTTTATGAAAATGACCCTAACTTAATATTGCCATCATTCTTTCTCTGCAACTCTAAAGATAATATACTAATAGTACTTTATGTGTATTGAGGGGAATATTATTCTTATCTTACTATATAATGACGAAAACTCTGTCTGTAGGTGTGTCTGTGGATGTGTCTGTTCCACGTTTTTCTCCTCACTGACAATCCATGTGAAATTTGGCACAGTGGTAGAGGGTCATGGGAGGATGGGAATGAAGCAATATTATATCAATTGGCCAAAGGGGGGCGCTATAGCAACCGACTGAAATTGCAAACTTTGAATGGGCATATCTCATATCCCATATGCCGTAGAGACATGAAACTTTGCACAGAGATGCCTCTCCTCATGAGGAACAAATTTGCCACAAGAACCCATAACTTCCGGTATAGATTTTCCGCCATTTTGAATTTTTGGAAAAACACTTAAAATCGATCTTTTCCTAGGATGTTTGACCAATCTGCATGAAACTCGGTGAACATAATCTAGGGCCCAATACCTAAAGTTCCCTCTTGACAAAAGTTGGCAAACTCACTAAAACTGAGCTTCTTTAAGGCAATGAATATTGCGGAGGATGTGGCTAATCACATAAAGGTGTATAACATCTGAAATGTCTCACCGATCACCACGCAACTTTGTAGGCATTAGGGCTGCCACGATTAGTCGACTAATCGATGACTAATCGCCAATAAAATAATCGGTGACTATTTTAGTAGCCGACTAATCGGTTTGAGTCATTTTTCATAGAATAGTACTATAAAAGTACCCCAAAATACTCTTACTGCAGCTTCTTACGTTCAGATATTGGCAGCATTACACACTCTCCCGTGACAGTGAACTAAAACCCTTTGGCGTGAGTACGAAACAAGACATTAGATGACGTAATTTTGGGGTTTGGGCAAGACAGACCGACATTTTTCAACATTTTAACACATTTTTCGATGAAATGATTAGTCGACTAATCGAAGAAATAATCGACAGATTAGTCGACAATGAAAATAATTGTTAGTGGCAGCCCTAGTAGGCATATGACCACACATAAGCTGAGGGGACCCCTCTATTATTGACCCAATCAAACAAAATGGGGGCGCTAGAGAGCTAATTTCTTATCTAGGCCTAACCGCCATATCGATTTTTACTTAACTTGGTAGATATGTAGAACAGGACGCCTCAAGGTGACTGGAGAAATTTAACTCTAATTGGCAACTGGGTGGCACTATAACAACAGAAAAATGCTTAAAGGGGCAAAAAGCGAAATCGTTTCACCGCTAGGTTTGCTGTTGTGCACTGCCTGTAGACCAAAACAAAGTGTGCATGAGCCACACCTCCCTCTATCTCTGCTCGCAACACACCCCCCCCCACTCGCCTCGTCGGTGTTTCTTCCGCAGGCTCCACTTCACTCAGCTTCCCTCAGCTGCACGATATACCCACTGCTTCTACATTAACCTGAATAACAAACCAGGGCTCGGTGCTCCAGTTGGATCCAAACGGAGAGCCGGGGCTAGCTGGGAAGCTAGCGGAGGCTAACTGGCTGTGCTAGCAGCTGAGTGAAGTGGAGCCTGAGGAGGAGGCACCAGTTAGCCCCAGTTTCACTACAGGCACATTCACTCGCCACAGGAGCGAGGAAATAAAAACAGCCAAACAGCCAACTTAGTTTGGCTTAGTTTAGCAGTTAGCGTTAACTCTCGGTCTCTGCTGTGTTTAGCTATTCGCCTGATTTCCCGTTAGCGTTAGCACTAGTCGGCTGCCACGCTAACGTTCCTACTCTTCTCCATGACCCCGTGAGCCCACGACTCCGGCTCACGCAGAAGAGTAGGAACGTTAGCGTTAGCTCCCGGAGTTAGCACTAGAGCTACTACGGCTACTGGAGTAACTTACATCCCTCAATTGGGACCCACGGTACAATACCAGTGACAGTATCATGGTTCTGAGTAGTATCAGGATACCACAGTGAAAATGAGGCAGATGTGCCTTTTGTCATTTATAAAAAGATAAATCACTTTTCTATAATACATCAATGATATTTCAATGGAATAAATTACTTATTGACTTATTCATACTTCAAAAACAGCATCAATCAGTGATTAACATAGGGGGGATCAAAATAAAATAAATAAATGAAATAAAAATCAACCAGCCCCCCTCCTCCCCTGACAAGTCCCTTCATAAGTAACGAACAGTCCCTAAAGTTTCTCCTCTGATACGCCACATACTGTGTGCCCCCATGGCTCAGCTGTTCAGGTACTTTTGGGTAGTCATGACAACAAGTTATTCACCTGGAGCCGGACTTCTTCGCCGGTAAGCCGTTATAATGCGCCGCCGTATTTGACAGGAATACGTATTCCTGTCCGTGTCTGTGACCCCCGTTCAACCCACAACCGGCGGGATTCGCCGTTACTGTTTATCGCCACACTGCCGACATTTTACTCTGTCCGTCACGGCACGCTGTTTGATTGCGTTATCAAAACACGCCGCTATTATTCGGCCTTGCTTTTCACTTATTCCACCGAATACTGAATGTGTTTTTTTTTTTTGCAATATTCGGCCTAATATATTCGGTGCATCCCTAAATAGGAGCCTTCCCCCACTCCCCTCACCGCTGCTCTCCTCACTATACTGGCTGCTGCGCTGTGCAAGTGTACATTTGTCTCAGAGTGGTGGTGCATTTGCAAAAATGTTTTGAAGGAGCAGCGGCAGCGGCAATAATTTAAATGAATGTAGCGGAAACACTGGATTTATATTCATTGTGCCGACAGTGGCTTGGAAAACCGCCCATAACCGTGTCACACAGGGAAGAGGGAAGGCGGCTGGAGTTCCTCCAACATTTACGGTTAGATTATCATATTTTTTTATTGACAAAAATATAGGCTGCTTCGGCGGATTTTTTTTATGCGCACATGTGCCCCTAAATATTTTTTACAGTTTGCACACACCTATTTTTAGTCGCAAATGCGAGTGAAACGCTCGCACTGTCGAGCCCTGATAGCTTGTGCAACATACAGACCGATGTCGCACCGTAGACTAATTAACAGACAGAGGAGCAGCTCTGTGTCTCTCTGAGTGTTGCTGGAGAACATGTGAATGAGTGAGTGGGGCGGAGCTGTGCAGAGAGTATGAGAGGGTAGAGATTTGCACTGGTATGTGTTATGTGGCGCAACTTGACCCTATATCGATATAAACGGTATTGTCTAAATCTATATCTTGTTTGAAAATATATCGATATATTGTCAAGAATCGCACGGCCCCAGCCTTACAATGGATTTAGGCCTACTTGATAGTTTTGTAGTCATGTTATAGTTTTGTGTCCTGTACTGCAAACTTTTAAACCTCTGTAACTCGTTAATGTACAGCCCTGCTATCTATTTTATATAATTTTTCATTGACATGTTGTGTAGCTGCACATTTTCAAACAAGGGAAAAAAATCCCTGTCTGTGCATTTTATTTTGATTACTGATGGGTTTTTTTTACAAAAGTTCCTGGGACATCTCAAATGTGGCTGTGACTTGCAACTGAAAACATGTAGCCCATTAGCCCATTAGCCCAAGTAGACAATACCCTGATATATATTGTGTATCGCTGTTCAGCCTGTACATACCAAGATAGGAATTTTTGTCCATATCGCCCAGCCCTACTACAGTTACCCCATCATTACCAGGTTATGAGACATGTTCTGCCTTGTTCCTGATTATGTTTTAAAATGGGGGTATCATGAACAGTATAATTGGGTGGACCATGTGTGAGAAAATCAGAACAATAATAATAATCAGGCATGGACTTTACCATTAGGCCCCCAACTAAAAGGGACTAGAGTTCTCAATGAGCTGAAAAAATTACAACACGAACTAAACCAAGCCAACCCATGTGAGTGGAAGCCTGAACTCGGCCCGTTCAAGATCATCACATAAAATACTGAGCCTGGGTCTGACCAAACCCGACCCCCCCAAAAAGCAATAGTCAGCTTCTAATGTCCAAGACACACCAGCTGTGTGGAGGCACAAACCACGCGCCTCTCCAGCAGAAAATGGACCAGCTGGGTGGATCAACGACTTTCTACACTGCATTCCCCCACCAGAGATGCTCTCTGCTCCTGCTGGGAGGAAGGACAGAGAGCCCGGCACGGTGCCTGGCTGCTCCCTCTCCTTCTCTCCCTGCCTGCAGAGTGAGAAGGAGAGGGAGCTGCTGCAGAGTGCTCACCATTTAATATTTTTTGTTTATTTATTTAAAAAAAAAAAAAAAAGAAAAAAGAAAAAAAGATTTTTCTTTTTCCACAGCACGAGCCCCACCCAACACAGCAAAGCAGAGCACATTTTAGGGCCGAACCCGGTCTAACCCGCTGGGCTCAGGTTGACATTGAGAAATTATGATGATAAGATATGAAAAAAACACTGACTCATGTTACAGTTGTAATGTATTATACCCCAAAAAAGGCCACTACGGCACCCTTTATGAAAAAGCAACTGTATACTTGTACGTCAGAGGAAAACACTGTACCACTACATTTACCTGACAGATAAATGTTCCTGGTTTTGTGTCAGATTCAGATTTCTGCTAAAAAAAAAACCACACAACAGTTGATATATGATGCATTATTATTGATTAAACTATCTGGCATTATGTTTGAATTAAAATCTCCACCTTGAACAGCCTTGAATTCAATTTAAATAAAGTGTGCTGACAATTCCATTGCCGATGCAGGACTTTCACTTTAACTTTTGCTGTGTGCTATTAAATCAACTGATCAGCTGTGCGATCAGCGTGGTCTTAAAATGTGTTTTCTTTACTTGTTTCTGTCAGTTGATAAAAACAGTAAAATTATTATTGTTATGGGCTGCTTAAATATAATCACTTGATTTGGGGAACTATATAATGACATCTATTTTGAAAGAGAAAAAGTGAGGTAGCAAATATATATAACTATAACTTTGCTCCTCCTAAATGAATAATGGCCATGCATTTGCTACATTGCTCAGGCGCCTTCGGCCCTATTAATAACATAAGATGTTTGTCACTGGTATTAAATCTTTAATACCCAAGATCTCACTTTATTACTTTGTCATGAGGAGCTATACTATAAAGTGCTATAAAGACATTTCATTATTTTACAGTAGGAATAATAGTATTTCTTATCTAATTAAATAAACTAAAGGCCTGGGGCACTTGCAGTTAGTAAAACAAGGGTTAAGGTGACTGTTATCTCACTGTGCAGATGATTTGTCTCTTACACATAGTTTTAACAGTTCTGCTGGAGGGTGGGGAGATCCTCAGCTGTGTGAGATTCACACTTTGATATCACATGAGTGTATAAGGCAAGGGAGGATTCTCACTTGCGTGAAGCTATAAAGTAGTGCAAAGTCAGTAACTACTGTCCATGGCTTAGTATAGCACAGTACTGAGCAAGAGCAATGTAAAGCTGTCAACTGTGTTTTACCATAGGGCTAGGGCTGTGTTTGACTCCGCAAGATATGTTTTCATTTTAGAGAACAACAACAGGTCTGAACTGTGGCCTTCATTAGCTTCACTGCATAACTGTTCGGGTTACCAAGACCCTTTCTCATTCCCTTTAACCTCTAAAAGTAACACCATACCATTAAACATGCTGTATTGTAACAAGCACTGAATTACTGAGTCCACACTTGCCATATTGCCATCTTACCGAGATGTGCCTTTATTTTCTAGTCTCCTGCTCATTAAAAGCAGGAAACACAACAGGCCCTATTTTAATCGTGCAAGCGCAATGACAAGTGCAAAGCCGTAGGCCTTGGGCACATAGACTGTGTGGGTGTCTCCAAGCGCACCTCTTATTTTAGTTCATGTGGGTGAAACAGCGCAAAGAGCAAAAGGGCTCAATGAAATGGAAGGGTGTGGTGAATAAAAACACTCTCTGCCTGTCAGATGACACAGTCTAAAAAGTTTTGCCAATCCATACATTGCATTGGCACAGCTAACCAAATGGAAAGATGCTTTTCCAAGAAATCATACTGTTATCAGTAGTGCAGAGGGGCAAAACCTGAACACACAACACCTCAAATCTGCAAAGTCAGATGCTGTTTTTATTTATTCTGTACGATGATGATAGAAATAACAAATAACATGGCTACATCATTCCAATGCTATTTTCAGATTTATCGACACTTTGCTGCCTTCAGGTGACTGTAGGGATTTAATAAGTATAAAATATAAAGCAGGTGTGGACCACAGATACTGTCTCATATTCAACACCATTCAACACTTCTTGAACACTTCAGAATTATTGAATGATAACATTTTCTGCAATAATTTTGTAATATTGATATTGTGTGTTGGGTTTTGAGAGATGACTGATTGTTTTCTCATAATGTTGTTTTTCTCTTGATCGAGAGAAGGCATGAGTTTTGCCAGCAGTCAGTGAAAAGCCAGCTCTGCAACTCTAATGATTGCATGAAATCAAATCTACCTGTGATCAACCACAACTGCCAACTTAAATATATTTGGAGAACACCTGTGGAAATGATAAGGATAAACATAGTAGTATCAATTTGGCACTGGAAATAATATATATTGGAAACCTTTTTTGGGGGGCTTAAGATCCTGTATAGAAATGAAGAATAAAAAAGTATGTGTCACGAAATGATGTATTCCCTTCCACTTAATCTCCCTGTTAGTACACGATGGCACAGTATGGATGACTCATATAGATGACTGAAAAGCTTAGGCACTGCAAACAAAATGGGAAAGTAAATAAGGCAACTAGGCCTTTTAAAAAACAAGTGACGCTCTCTACATTGAAAGGCTGCCTATTATATTTAAAATATCTCTCTTCAGTCTTCCCAGTGTACTTCTTGTTCTGTAGTAACCCATACAGATGAAGGATGTTACACTGTGCATGAGCTATATCATATGGCACATAGAAGAGTAAATGATTAATATGATAGCTTAATAATCTCTCTGCAGTCAACAGACTTACCAAATCATGAATTTGTCATGAGACACTGAAACAGTTGTTTGTGTGCAGTGCACATTTAGGTTTGTAGGAAGCTAATTTCATTATAATTACCTATTCAGCCATAAGTAAGAATGGAAAACATAAGCAATCTAGTTTTTCCTGTTTAGAATCTGGCAATGAATATTCATAAGCTGGTACAGTAGTTAGTTTACAAAAAGATACTTGCTTTAGAAGCTCAAAGTGCCATGCTCTACACATCCCCTAGCAACTGGAATCCCCCTGGCAGGCACTGACTGTGGTGTCAACAAGCAGCTACTGATTGCCAGTTTGGTGCAGATGCTGATATAGTCAGCCCATAGCAAGGCTCTGCGCAGGCAGAGAAAGGTGGATGGAGCCAGACATGGGGAAGGGGTTTCACTGTAGGGGGGAAAACATTTTGAAATAGGATCCAATACACCAAGAATATTTTAAATAACAAAATGTGTTCAGTTTGTCTCTCTCTGTCTTCTTCTGTCTCAAACATGAACTGCAATTTACTGTATTCTGCAGGCCTGATAATCTGCAAAATTTGCAAATGTGAATCAATAACCTGCTTAAAAGGTTGGTATAACATCTATAAAACCGGATACTGTTAGATCATACCACAGCAGCACTGAACTTGCTTTATCTAGGAGTATACAAACTGATATTTTATTAAGTATGTTATTATAAATTATACTTAATAGTATACGTATAAATTACTAAGTATAATAATGAAGTGTACAAATCAAGCAATAGCTGGATGTTTCCATCTGACCAATATTTGCAGGTCAAGAAATGAAACGCACAACTAGCACAAACAACACAGTTTCAAAGATCACAAAGCACATGCATAGAGCACTGGGGATACTATGCATTAAGCTTAGGCTTGGTCAAATCAATGCTGTGACTAAGAAATTACTTTGTGAGGCAAAGCGTTAATTAAAAAAACACAACTGAAAACTATGACTTATTATTTTCCTATCATTTGTTGACCCCGTAGAACAAAGGGAGCCACTATACAGAGTGGATGCACAGAGAAGTTGAAGGATAATTTAATGAGGCTACTGTTGGGAACTACAAGTATTGTAAAAAGTGGGGATACTATTTGTTAGAAATCTAAAACAATACTATGTGCTATGTTTTACATGGCGCACCATTTGTTGGGACTTAAGCCTTAACACGGGCCTGACCTCATAATAGATCTCCAATTAAAGTATCAAATTGGCTATCTGAAATAATTAATTATTATTAATAACAATTATTAATTATTTTTAATAATATGACTTAATTTACATTAAATCACCATGTGGGGCACCATTCCCAAGAAGGGAAAAATGATAGCCAATAAGTGATTAGTTCACTAAACTATCAGTTTGGAATTCTGATTAATAATTAAATTAATAACATAACCAAAGTAATAGTAAAGCATGAAGGATTTCAGCGTCATTGACGTAGCAGAGATTGACTGTGTGTGTGTGTGTGTGTGTGTGTGTGTGTGTGTGTGTGTGTGCGCACGCGCAAGAGACAAAGGTCAATGTGTGAAACAAAGGGCCGTTTGGCCTACAAAACAAAATGGCTGACAACAGAGAACTGCAAGATGGCCAAATCAAAGCTGGCTTTAGATTGGGGTAGGTCTGCTTGACCGTGTGGTCAGAACAAAGACACAGGAAAAGAAGCGGGAACTTGGAGCTGCCTCTTTGGGTGTAGCTCTGTTGAAAGCAAATTTATAAAAAGAGTCTATGTGAATGTGATATGTGTTGCCAAGGGTCTGGATTAGTGCACAGAATGTTTAGTTGCATGCAAGACTCTGTCTGGGGAAAGCATTAGCAAACTAACATCACGTAACTTTGGCAAAGTCAACTAACCAATAACCTAGCTGCAAACAATCACAACAACGACTCAATAAACAGCATTAAATCTCAATCAACAAATTAAACAGTCTTGCTTAGCTTGTACAACTGTGATAAAGCTATGCCCAGTTGTTACATTACCAATCCTTGAATGGAAGGAAGAAAGACTGGCTTTGTGGTGTGCTGCTTTTGTTAACCGGCAGAAGAAGGCTGGAAAGGGCTGTGTTTCCAGAAGCAGTCTTCGATGTGCCCTTGTTCCAAAGGTGCAGATCCGAGGAAGCTGGTCACTTGGGGTCCTTGCAGAGTTAGACGTTGGGGTGCTAACTCAACTTGGTTTTCCTTGTTGCTGGAAAGTTAGCTTCAGACCTTGTGTTGGCACCCTAATTTCTCTGGTTTCCAGGTTTTGCTCCTGTTGTGGGCATGCAGGTCTTGGTCCAGCAGAAAAATAACAAACAAGTCCAAAAAAGTTTGACGACTGGTCTCACTTGGGTGTGACCATGAGATATCCTGTGGACATGTGTCTTTGTTTGAAGAGTAAAGAGCATGCAGAGAAGAAAAACCTTCATGTGTCCAGTTTAGATTTTAACAAATGACAAATCATCTGTGGTCCAGTGAATCCCAACACCACCACAAAATAACAATGTAGCATGTGAAATCGGCCAAAGTTCTCTGGTTGAATGGTTTAAAGATTTAGGTTTACCAGATTCATCTCAATCTAAAATCAATTCGGGCAAAAGAGAGAAAGGCAGGATAGGGCTGCAGTAGAACAAGAAAAACAACAATATGAAGCAAGGCCGGTTCTAAGCATTACATAATTCTCCAATTTGAGATGTCAATTGTGAGTAAAGAAAATGGCTGTGTAGTAATTTTGTATTTTCAGTGAATAGAGAGGAGACAAGATGAGAGCGATCAAAGATGGGTTACCGGAAACTACGTGGAAATAGTCATTTCTTGTTGGCTGACAGGTGACAGGTCTGTCAGTTCTTTGGCTACAACCAAGTACTGCAATACACTAGGACAAACTGACATTATGCATTTTTTTTAATACAAAGAAAAGAATAACTTAATGTGTTAAGTTTGTCAAATTTACAAGAGGGAGTAAATAATTGAGAATTTGTCATACACAGAGTTTCAGAACATTTATTAACTTTTCCCCAACTTATCAACTCACAAAACCCAGTAGTTGCTTAAGGAAGTCTGGTACTTTCTCCCTGGGTGACAAAGGAGTGTTTTCTGGTTACTGTACTCATTAGATTGTGGCAAAAACACATCAAATCAACGATGATTCTCTGTCAGAAATCACATAGCATAACATTACAGTGTGGATCCAAAACAAGCTGAAATGGTACACAACTCATTCATTTCAATATAGGTGAAAACTCTGCTCACGAAAAGACTCTCTTCCTCGAGTCAGAGCAGAGAGGGACAGACAAGCATCAGCAGATGATTGGCAGATGAACAGTGTACACACTACACAGATGGACAAAGTAAAAGACTAAAGTGAGAGTAAAAGCAGCATCAGTGTAGTAATAGCCAGGTGAAAGTAAAAGTCCTCATTATGCAAAATGGCCCATTTCAGAATAATATAAATTATATTATTATATTATAATGATTGACACATTCATGTGCTCATCATTTTAATGTTGCAGTTGGTTAAGGTGGAGCTCATCTTAATTACTTTATATACCGCTGGGTTGTTTAATCTACAACAAAACATCATGATTTATTACTTGATTTATACTTTGTATTAGTATCTTCAAACAGCAGATTAATGTAGTGGAGAAAAAGTACAATATTTGCCTCTAAAAGAGGAGCAGAAGTAGCCTATAAACTAGGGGTGTAACGGTACACAAAAATCACGGTTCGGTACGTACCTCGGTACACAAGTCACGGTTCGTTTTTTTTTTTTCGGTACAGTAATGAAAAAAAATTGACAACTATTAAATATCTTTTACTTATTGGTAACCTTATTAAAACATACCAACACAGCAGTTAACTCTTTTTACACAATTTTTGAATGAAACAAATATATATAAAATCCTGCTTTTTCACATTGTTTGAATGAATATAGAAATATAAAAGTGAAAAATAAAATCCTGCTGTTTTTTTAACACATTTTTTGAATGAAAAATATAAATATACATTTCTGCTTTAACAGTTTTACTCAATTAAAATAAAAAGTATAGTGCAGCTGGTCAGCTTTAAAGCCTGCTCAGATTCAGTTTTACTAGGAACTTACTTAGCTTTCCCACTTTGTTAAAGTGCAGTAAACAAAACATGCTTATATCTAAAGTGCAGCTTAAACAATTTTACTCAGCTCCAACGGCGTTGATTATTTCTTTAGCGCGATGGTCAGGGAAACGCTCTTTCTTTTTAAACGACGACGATATCGTAGTTTGCACCAGATTGCTTTTTCTAGTCGTGCCGGTTAACTTTCAAACTCGGGTGGTGTCGCTTTAGATGCGTTACCATGTTAGACGTGTTTCCAAGTACATACCCGACCGCTGTTCTGCAGTGTCGGCACACTGCTTTTGTCTTGTCAACTTGTTTATTTCCATCTTCATATTTTACCCTGAAACCAAAGTGCTCCCAAATGGAGGACTTAAGGTTTGCGGGTGGGTCTTCAGGTTCGTCAGGCTCACTTGCCATGTTGTCAAAATGCGAGAATGTGCTGCACAAAGTGAAAGCGGAGATTTACGGTCGGACTCGGTCCGTCACTCAATTATGTCCGTTGGGGAACTAGATATTTCAAATGGTTCGGCTCGCAAAAACGGAATTAAAATAAAACAAAATAAAATAAAATAATATCCTGCGCCCAATAATTCAGTACAGGGTCGTGCCGAACCTAAAGTCGCGTACCGAACGGTTCGACACAAATACATGTACCGTTACGGCCCTACTATAAACTAGTATAACATGAAATACTCTACAAGTACCTCAAAACTGTAGGCTATAGTACTGAGTAAATGTACTTAGTTACATTCCACTAGGGCTGTAGTCAACCAAAGAATATCTTGGTTGACATAATCTTCAACTAATCGATTAGTCGTGGGGGAAAAAAAATCTGCACGTTATTTTTACCTCTGCAGTGGTGTCTGAGTCACTCTGCAGTTACACCTCCAAAACACTAGTCGGCGGTGGAGGACTGTGTTAAGTGCTGTAAAGTTTAGTTCAAATCAAACTTTATTTATATAGTTGATTCAAAACACACATTAAACATGGCTTAATAGAGACAATGTCAAACACAAGTACGCAAATTGGCTTCACTATAAATCGCAGAACTGAGAGACAAACACTTGTCTTTATCTGGACAAATTTCCCCCACCAATACAACATGCTAACGTCATTAGCACAAGTCTATGGCATTTTACATTGTATAAACTAGCCTAGCATCTAGCGATCTTTTCCTCTTCTCATATAAAACCAGGGACAACAGCAACATGTAACAAAGGTAACGGCACTCAATGTGGCTCCATTACAACTCACAAGATTCACCGACAAAACAACTGTCTTATACTAAACATGTTTTCCAAGCAAATACAACATGCTAACTTTAGTAGCGCCAGCCTATGGCATTTTACACTGTATAGGCGAAATTAGCCTAGCAACGAGCGGAGGTCTGCATCACCGGACACTGAGCGTGGGCAAGTCCAACTTTCTGTCAACAAAGGGGGTGTTTTGAAAACACCCCCATTTTCACAGGTTACTTAGCCTGTCCCCCCGCCGCAGGAAATAATGGATTAATCCAGGAAAGCTATTGATGTAGCACTTTTCTCCTTATGAAAGTAACACGGCGATTATTCAACTAATGAGAATTTGGTCGGATGAGAGCATAGCGACCAAATAATCGACTAGGAGACTACAGCCCTACATTCCACCACTGTTAACATGAATACAGCTCTACTCAATACATGTTTAATGACAGCAATTGTGATTCTACAAATAGCTACAAATGTTTTTAACATGAGTCAAAATGAATGTGGAGAGAAAATGACACTTTGTTGTTCACATTTTAATTTTTTGATGATTAAGACTTGCATTTTAAATGTAAATAAGGTGCCAAAGTGCATAAAAAGGCGTCAATATAGAGCTTGTTTATCAAAAAGATTTCTGGGGGAGGTCGGGGCTAAGCCCCAAATTTCCTCAGACCATAAAAAATGCCCTAAAGAACACTCAAATGAACCTATAACACTAGTCATTGGTTAACGACCAACATCTCTTACTGCCCCCCCAATTCAAAGCAGTCTAGAACCAGGCCTGCTATCAAGTCAATTAGGCAAGTATCCCAAAGCGTACTTCTCCTCAAGCATTATACCTAATGAAACAAACAGTTTCAGAATTCCACACAGACACACATCCGTAGTTTATTAAGCGAAACCTAGCCCACAACTGTGAAGTGGGCTAGGTGTGAAGACATGAGTTTATTTGTAGGTGTGGGGGTGCAGGACATGGTTTAAGTGCTCAAATGGGATTTAATGACCCAAAATTTGTCCAGCTGCCAATGGGGAGGTATGGTTGGCAGTGATTTGAAAGAAGCATGAGAGTTAGAAGCCACAGAAGTCATTTGGCTCTGAGAGACAGATGGAAGGGGAGAGCTATGGATTGGGAGGAGAGATTGCATGTGCTCAGTTAAATGGTGCAACTGGCTAAAATAAGGACAAAAACAAAACGGTATTAGATCTGGAGAGACTGAAAAAAGAGGAGGAAGGCAGAATGGGATTCAACATGCCTTTCTGATCCAAGAGTAAAAGGTCGAGGGGCTGAATTAATAGCTAGTGGAAATGCACTATCATCAGTGGAGAGAAAGGATTTAGCAATTTCGAGAGTGGTGAGAATAAACCAGTGTTCACATGACAATAAATGCTACCCATGGAGTAAATCTAAATTGTGGGATCAAACAAATCTGTGTGTGGTGTTTAGAATATTATACCTATTCAGTAAAGTCAATAGAGGACGTTCTCCATGTGACAACTGACAAAGCAAAGCATCTGACAAGAAGCCCTGGTTCATTTTTGTGGTGCAGTAATTACAGACTTATAGCTGTGGCTTCTCCTACGCCAAGTACTGTAGCTCCAATGTGTTGCCTCGACTGCCGAGCAGAACACTTCCTTTCTGCTACCCTCGATCAACGAACAGGAAGGAATGATGCCACAGTGAGAAAAGGGTCAGGAAGAGCTGTCACCATTCCTGTCCACCCCAGATACTATCTGCACTGAAGACTTTTCCTCTGGGACTGAGGTCGCACATCACCTCAACAGTTTGTTCCCATGAGATGTCACACTTCCTAAAACTCACCCGTAAACCACCTTAGTCTCTTGCTCCCCTGAGTACCATCTAACTCTGGCTTAAAGCTAAAGACCTATTTTTTACCACTATGTTTTTAGCTTACAGTTTTTTGCAGAATCTTGCAATACCTGCACATCTTTAAATTCTGACCAGCATAAACTGTGAATATCCCAACCTTTACTATATAAAGTGACACCTAAAAAAAAAAAAAAAAAAAAAAAACGATTCAGCTTCACCATGTTAATTTATGTCGCGCATCTTGGTCTATTCAGCATTTACTTTTTCATGCTACACTTAAATGTCACTAAAAGTCAATAAACTACTTTGCACCATAATACTCTCAGCTGCAGCTGCAACTTTAAGGTAACAATGTCCTGTATGCAGCACTTTTAAAGCACTGACAGCCATACAATACAGTAGAAAGAGGGATCCACTTATACTGTAGTCTTGTATACTAACAAGAAAAACATAATTATACAAGGCACATAATTTAATCCAAACGACAGATAATAATAGTACACTGTTACACCATAACTAAAAATCTTTAACGTGTTTATTGTTACTCTCACATCACTGTTAGTCCGTCTAAAACCATAATGTAATTTGAAAATTAATAAATAAGCCACTTAGTGATCACTTCTTTACTTACAAGATATACAACACCACTATATATCTATAACTATATTTTGCATTGGGTGTTTAACGTGTTTTCAGAGGTGGAAGTAATGGTACACACTTCACTTGTTAAGGTTGTCTAAATTTACTAAGTACGTTACATTTGTGTCACACCACAAAGTCTGCATAATTCTATGTGGCATATCGAAAGCAGACATAAACTGGATCCATCTACATTTCTCAGCGCACTTAAATGTTTAAACAACTTAACTTGACCTAGATTGACTACAACAACACCAACTGTGAGCCATCTAGTTCATTCATAAACAGACAAATATTTCTTTGAGACACGCTGTCAGGCATCAGCGACAACTGCTGTGGGTGGGGGATGGAATTGGTATAAATCAGGTATGGCTGCACCAGGTGCACCTTTCACAGTGTGAAGCCTGTTTTTCATCCCTCTCACAAACCCAAATTACTGTGCATAACCACATGAATAAGCACATTCTGTGGCAATGCAAAAGGGCAGGAGTGCATACGCCCAGCTTGGGAGACCACAGGGTTCATCTATTGCCATGTCCCACTAGTAGAAGTAGGAATTAGACACATTCCACCCCTTGTATCCATCTAAATAAAGGTAGGGTTGATTTATTTTAGGGTAATAAATCTTGTTTATTTATTAATGACATGAGGGATTTGCAAATGAGCACATCATTGTGAGATGTTTAGCTATATTTTAATGCTCACTGGATGCTTAGAAGGTGTTTAGGGAGTTTTATGTTAGAATCAAGTAGCTCCACATGTTTGTCCCTGAAGGGTTAATGTTACTGCTACATTTTATGTGTGAGTGCACTTAGCCCATTCTTGCCATGCTCTCACTCTCTCTGTTCATCATGAGACTACTGCCGCAGGAGTCTGAGCTAGGCACCAGAGACAGTTGGTGAGAGTCCATCAGCATACACAGTGACGAGGCCAACGGCCGGGCTCCACCGGCTGCAAACGTAAGTGTCACGTCAGCGTAGCGTCGTGGCGTATTCATTTGGGCTCCACTGACTGCGTACGGAAGCGACACGTAGAGAAGCCAGCGGGCTTGTTTACCGTTTGCCGAGCCGAGAGGCTGCATGTAGGCTGCATGAAATATTAAAGCATTTTCCAGCTAAGTTATTAGATATATTTGAGTTATCTACAAGTTTACTGTACTGTTTGTCATCTACTCGCTTTCAAATGTCCGCCACGGACATTTACACAATGTCACGGATAAACATGGGGAAATGCATGAAAAAAAAATAATCACATACCACCTCTGATAATGGTTTATTCACAAACACATTGTGCTCGTTTAGCACACTATTTCATGTAATTTTTATCTGCTGGAGGTTCGCATAGGGGAGCGTAGCGCGACAAAAATAGAAGAGCCGCGTAAAATAGAGTTGTCGCGCGACAGACGGGGGTTGTCGCGCCATTGCCGGTGGAGCCGCTGTAATTGATTAACAGGGGGGCAAGCTGCTACGGGACTCACGCTACTGACGTGGCTAGTGGAGCCCGGCCATAACTGTTAGTATCACACAGTTAACACTACCCAAGATTTCTCAACAGGTTTAACGACAGAGTCAAGCAGTGTCAGTATCGGTGTGACTTGGTTGGAACCACAGACTGTTTAACAAAACTGAACAACATGACAGCTCCCCAAAAGTGAAGCCAAAACATCTAGATCGCCCCCTGGCTTTTGGCTGCAGTTTGAGTCATGAACTCGTGTTAGCAAGAGACATGGACCACACTACAAGATCTAGGTACACGTCAAATAAAATGTTTTCCAAAAATGGTTTCTGTCAATTCAGGTATTTTGTATCATGCCAATGTCTGTTCCAGTGCTCATTTTTCTTATAAGTTTGGTTTGATTTAGTTATTTGATGCTATAAAAAGGGGGTTTGATGTCATGACTGTTGTACGTGCCAATTTTTGTGCTGAAGATTAATCGCACATGTGCGTGAGTGGGAACTCTATACTGCAGCCGTCGCTACTGCGCAGACACTAGCTCCAAATGACGCCACCATCTCAAGATGGCAACAGCCATATCCAGCATATTTGCTGCAGTGTTAGTTGGTGCTAACCACACAGATGTTCAGGTAACTGTTTTCTGGGAGGAAAGCAGCTCTGGATACTCAACACTGTAGATAAGCACCAACAGGTGATCACACCCCCCCCATCAGATTATAGGGAAGCGCGATATTGGACTTTTTGCCGATATCCGATATGTCGATATGTAACTCCTCATTTGACTGATAACGGATACCATTATCCTTATATACACATTCTCTCTACCTACCTACCTATTTTAGTGATCTAGTGTCTCTTCAGTAGTGGAATTAACATCATGTCATACATGCAAGCATCATGAAGGCCCACCAGTAGATGGAGTCATGAAATACAATACTTTCCAATGTATGTAATATTCATTCATTATGCAAATTAAGAAAAAGCATGCTGTCCAATTCTGATTAATCAATTAATTTTAAAGCTGTTATTGGCCAATACTGATGAAGTGCCGATATTATCATGCATCCCAAATAGATAATTCTGTGGGAAACACTGAAAGCTCATATTGATAGGCTCCGAATCCGCAACACTGCCTCAACAAAGTGCTGTTTAACAGAGGCACATTAACAGCATAGCTCCAACAAATTTAAGACTTGGAAAAAGAAAAAAAACACACAATCGGATCCCAAAATTGAAATCGAACACCTACCCAACAAACACGTATCCAAATAGTCAAAGATTCAGGTAAATCCCTCTCTTCTTCATACCTAGGTTGAGGTAGAACAATCCCTTCATTCAGTGTTAAGGGATTTTAATAGACAGCACATAATAGACACTACTCAATTATAACATATTCTTGACATTGTAAAACTATCACGTATAGCTGGTCAAGCCCCATCCCAAGGAAAAACACCGTCAAATGTTATCATGTACAAAATGCAGCCCAACACAAGACAAAGACTGAGAAATGGCAGTCCCTTGAAGCTCCCATGCAATCTGTATTTCTGGTTATAATACTCCAAAACCTACAAGCACACAAACAAAACACATCCATATCTACTGACTATAAGAAGTAATAAAGGGCCCACAATTATGGTTGGTATATTTTAACAGCATTGTTGGAGCCTCGTCTGTGTTCTTGCACTCTTTAAGAAAATTGCTGGAGATTGTGCTACAAGCATGACTTCAGAACACAGCAAACAAGCACAACTGTAATCAACTTCAAAAATGGTAGTTGGTGCAAAGCAGCACACGGATTAAGTCCAGTAGAAACAATCAGTATAGCAATCAACCAGGCTCAACCTAAAATACACCACAGCAAAACATGTTTTTTGTGAAAACTGCATATTCTTGTTGGCTCTCATTTGACAAATTGCTATGCATAATGTGGCTATTTTAAGTGAATGAAATATCTGCACATATGAAAACTAACAATGTGAAAAACACTAGCATATCAAGCGAAACACAAACTTAGACCTTATATTATCTGGATTACTTGTATGGTTATTGATTACACATTTTATTCTGAGCTCTGTATATCTGTTCTTTTACCACCTGCATTTGCTAACAGATAGTATTTCTTACACATCACTTAATTATCTTCTCCCACACTCTTCCTCTTTGCCCCTTTTCCAAACAAAACGTGATGATTTAGGCTTTACAAAATTCCAAAGGTGAATAAAAAATGCAAAATATGCGTAAAGTCAAAATTTAATTAATGCGTGTTGTTTCTAACCTGTGTCAAGCCCTCTGATTTCTCTCCTTTTTGCCATCACTCTAACTGGATTGTAGATATCCATGTGAACAAGATAATTCTCTTCTTAGACAGTCAAACAGAGAGAGACATCCTCAGAGACACAGAAACTGTTTACCACCCCACACACCACTCGTAGCAGGGAACTGGGAGATGATATCATCAGTGCTTTTGCAGTAAATTAGATGAATACACAGGAATAAATGTATATTTCCTGCAGGTATACAGTAGGCGGTATAGCACAAATTGGTATATGTATAAATCAAGGCTTTAACTACACAAATTGATTTAACAAATAGAGACACAGACTTGGCACCTCTTCATGACAATCCTTAATGTGTGGTTATCTATAAGAATAAGACTCTAAAGTAATGAGAATGCATTTTCCCCTAAAAACATAGGCATAAGCTTTAGGCATGTCCTCTTTTATCTATCCGCACTGCAGTTCTGCATTCCTAAAACTTGTGTGTAACATCCCACATTTCATATTCTCATGGGCTGTAGTTATCTCACATAGGAAGTATACGTTTTTTAGGGTAAACAGTTGTCCCAGCAGCTGTCTCTGATTCTCCCTCACTGTCGGCACACTTACAATTAAGCACAGGCATCGACAGAAATGTGATCCTCACTGTTAAGAATTGCTTGTGTAATGAGGAAGTCATGAATAATACAGTAACCAAGTAATAACGTAGTCATTATTAAGCCCTAATGCCCATTAGAAGCTGCTCTTAGTTCCAGCACTGCGTAATGCCGCTAATGTTGACCACGAAGGCTCACTAGCAACACGCAGACATTGTCCTGACCTGCTTTCTTCTCCCACAACAATACGCCTTATCATATCTGTTTCTCTTTCACTTTTGTCATTGATTGATGGAGATTTATATCACCTATATTCATATCCAGTTATTTGAAGCTTCATTGTTCCCTGATATACCGTGATAAATGATGTGCATTCACTCACTGTTTTTGTAATCATATTTTTTTTCACTTCTTCAATCCAACCAAATGTAATCACTGTGTAAATTGTGTACAGATCCACACACACACACACACACACACACACACACACACACACAAAAAATGGTACAAGAATTCTCAGTCACTGTGCTTTCTAAACGAAAAGGCGTTGTTTGACATGCAGATCTTTTGATATCTGACATCGAGCAGACAGAATGAAAGCTGCTAACTTCATTAAATATCTTCTTTAACTATGCAGGAAAGGGGACTGGGTCTTTTTTTAGGGCTGTGTGGGACTGGGGAGTGACTACTGATGACAAATGTAGTTTCTGACCTCTCAGATTGATATGCGACTTCACAGCATATCAGGTCTGCTGCCATGGATACTAGGTATCGCATCTAACCAGAGATCAATACAATTCAGTTCCCAGCACCCAGTCAGTCATTAATCTTAACATCAAACGTGTCAGTCGCTATACTGCCTCAGAGTGACATTATCCAGTGAGGCATGTACTAATGAACAGGGATATAATGACAGACAGAAATCAAGAAGACATATTCCTCCCAATTCCTTATGCAAGATTAATTTACATTACAGAGGCTTCATTATAAATCATATCTGTAGAACATTTTCAGTTTTAAGCTTACATACTTTTCTGTCCTGCTCCTGCTGTCATAAACTGCACACAATCAAAATTCCTTCCTAAACAGTAAGACTCAAATTAAAGTAGGTTGCTGTGAATTCTCTTTCAGTCTTGGTGTGATATACATGTGGCAGATGCAAGTACTTTTTCCTATGATTTACAGTACAGGCCAAAAGTTTGGACACACCTTCTCATTCAATGCGTTTTCTTTATTTTCATGACTATTTACATTGTAGATTCTCACTGAAGGCATCAAAACTATGAATGAACACATGTGGAGTTATGTACTTAACAAAAAAAGGTGAAATAACTGAAAACATGTTTTATATTCTAGTTTCTTCAAAATAGCCACCCTTTGCTCTGATTACTGCTTTGCACACTCTTGGCATTCTCTCCATGAGCTTCAAGAGGTAGTCACCTGAAATGGTTTCCACTTCACAGGTGTGCCTTACCAGGGTTAATTAGTGGAATTTCTTGCTTTATCAATGGGGTTGGGACCATCAGTTGTGTTGTGCAGAAGTCAGGTTAATACACAGCCGACAGCCCTATTGGACAACTGTTAAAATTCATATTATGGCAAGAACCAATCAGCTAACTAAAGAAAAATGAGTGGCCATCATTACTTTAAGAAATGAAGGTCAGTCAGTCCGCAAAATTGCAAAAACTTTAAATGTGTCCCCAAGTGGAGTCGCAAAAACCATCAAGCGCTACAACGAAACTGGCACACATGAGGACCGACCCAGGAAAGGAAGACCAAGAGTCACCTCTGCTTCTGAGAATAAGTTCATCCGAGTCACCTGCCTCAGAAATCGCAAGTTAACAGCAGCTCAGATCAGAGACCAGATGAATGCCACACAGAGTTCTAGCAGCAGACCCATCTCTAGAACAACTGTTAAGAGGAGACTGCGCCAATCAGGCCTTCATGGCCAAATAGCTGCTAGGAAACCACTGCTAAGGAGAGGCAACAAGCAGAAGAGATTTGTTTGGGCCAAGAAACACAAGGAATGGACATTAAACCAGTGGAAATCTGTGCTTTGGTCTGATGAGTCCAAATTTGAGATCTTTGGTTCCAACCGCCGTGTCTTTGTGAGACGCAGAAAAGGTGAACGGATGGATTCCACATGCCTGGTTCCCACTGTGAAGCATGGAGGAGGAGGTGTGATGGTGTGGGGGTGTTTTGCTGGTGACACTGTTGGGGATTTATTCAAAATTGAAGGCACACTGAACCAGCATGGCTACCACAGCATCCTGCAGCGACATGCCATCCCATCCGGTTTGCGTTTAGTTGGACCATCATTTATTTTTCAACAGGACAATGACCCCAAACACACCTCCAGGCTGTGTAAGGGCTATTTGACCAAGAAGGAGAGTGATGGAGTGCTGCGGCAGATGACCTGGCCTCCACAGTCACCGGACCTGAACCCAATCGAGATGGTTTGGGGTGAGCTGGACCGCAGAGTGAAGGCAAAGGGGCCAACAAGTGCTAAACACCTCTGGGAACTCCTTCAAGACTGTTGGAAAACCATTTCAGGTGACTACCTCTTGAAGCTCATGGAGAGAATGCCAAGAGTGTGCAAAGCAGTAATCAGAGCAAAGGGTGGCTATTTTGAAGAAACTAGAATATAAAACATGTTTTCAGTTATTTCACCTTTTTTTGTTAAGTACATAACTCCACATGTGTTCATTCATAGTTTTGATGCCTTCAGTGAGAATCTACAATGTAAATAGTCATGAAAATAAAGAAAACGCATTGAATGAGAAGGTGTGTCCAAACTTTTGGCCTGTACTGTACATACCTGATTTCTCCAGCAAACAGGCAGGTTTACTGGTGGACCATTGAAAGGCTCCTGTACTACAGTATGTATATGCAAAACACAACACCAAAGTAAAATGTATTTTACATATTAATCAGTTAGGAAAGCTAGTCTGTTTATAGCCAGAACAACATGCAGCTGATGTCTTGCTCTACCAACTGCTTTGGAAGATAGTGACAAATTAGACAAAACAAATTAGAGTCTTATAACTTGTTTTTCCAAATAATAAAGCATTTAAAGTTGTTGCTGACAAACTGTCAGCGCTGACAAATGAAAGCACAGTCATAAAAACAAACAGAAATAGATATAATCTTAATCTCCTTTGGTTGTTTGGTGCACATGAGCTATCCTCTGGGAGTTTACAACTTGTTCAGAGCCTTTGTAGTGGAGGTTTGCTTTACAGCTCAGCACAGCTTATACAGAGCACACATGCTCACATCGACACTATATTACAGCTCACGGTATAAGTGAGAAATTGAGACATGTAGCACAGTTAAATTTGATTATCATAGTTTATGGAAATGGTAAAGCTCAAAGTTCTATGTGGAAAAACAACTACGTTGGTTTACCTGGTGCTGTATTACAATATGTGATTGTGAATACACTGATAATGGGGAAAATTAATCCTTTTATAAATAAATAAATAAATAAATAAATACAGCCAAAAGCAATGGTCAACAACATTAAAGATAATGGTATAAATTACTAGTTTCAACACACTACAATATTATGGCAATTCTTTTACAAAAACACAATATTTGCTGATATTACAAATTCTGCTACGAAACAATTGTAATTTGATGTGATTCAGGGGCCTGCTATCAATATGAGAAAATATTATATGCCCATTCAACACAGTCCATTGAGGAAGAAGCTGCCATCCCTTTCTTTTTCACTTTTGGCCATAAAAGATAGAAACAACACAAATAATCAAGTGAAGAGCAGTAAAGGTTACTTTAAATTACCTCCACTTACACAAATAAAACAGCACATGGAATAAATTAACCTTCAGGACTGCCGAAAAGACTTTTCTGGAACAAATCTTTTCCCTTTAATTCAAACCATGATCTTTTCCCTAAAACTTCAGGTCTATCTGGCTTAAAGCCCAAAGGCAAACAGCCATAAAACATGGATTATCATTTAACAAAATTATAAATTTCAGCTCAGTAATTATTGTTAAGGTACATGGACAAAACAATTTCTTTTGCTAGTGACCTATTATTAGCTCAACCATGTTTACACTGCATGAATAAGCCTAGCAGCTAGCAGACTTTTCCTCTATTAATAGCTTAACAAATTACATGTATTATTTATACTTTTTCCTACTCACCGTTTGTTTAAGAATAGCAGAACCCCACAGCTGAATTTCAGCCTGCATACATGTTTTTTGTTTGCACATTTGTAAAACAGAGCAGCTAAAGTTGCTGCGTTGCCAGAGGTTAGCAGAGTGAGATGTCCAGGGCTTCGGCTACATGTAATTGATCGTGGCGCACCGCCACACCTTGAGAATGCTGATTTTTGTTTGTTTTTTTTAGATGTTAAAACACTGTAAAGTATATTGTATGGATGGATATATATATATATCTATATATATACACATATATATATATCTGTGTGTGCGTACATATATATGTATACACATAGCCTATATTTGCGCACATATACTTATCATAATCAGAGTTTGAAATGATAATCATGAAATGTTATGTGGCACTATGCTGCAATTAACTTTATTTTGAAAAACGAACACCGGAGTCATCACCTGCCTGTCTGGCTGTACTGCAGCGCGCTCAAGAGTGGAGGGGAGGCAAAGAGACAACAGTCCAAAGTAGAGGGAGAGAAAAGGGGTGAGAGATAGGTAGCCTACCTAAGCAAGGTTAAGTTTGATGCATTTTTTGTTCAAGTCTGTGAAAACAACCCTAATGTTAACATTAAAGTTCCCGCTGTTTCTTCCTCTCACTTTCATCACGCTGTCATCTGAACAAACGGCATTGAACTTTTCCCTGCTCTCATAGCTCCTTAGCTTTGTTTTAAACTCGGTGAAACTTAACTTCTCATTACTTTGTGTAATATGGATGGAAAATGGCTTAAATGAGTCAGGCAGGCCCTTCAGGATCATTGCAGTTAACAAGCCATCACTTAAAGTTTCTCCTGCATTCCTCAGTGCTGTGTAGAGCTTAGATTGGCCCAAAAAATCCAGCCCGACCCCATCCGAGCCCGTGCATATTCTGTCCGAGCCCAGCCCAGCTCAGCCCATCCCTTTAGTTTAGTTTTAGTTTAGTTTATTTATTTTTTCGGATATTGGACAAAGAAAATAGAATACATTCACATTGAATACATTCATTTGAAAATATAAATGAAGAGAGAAAAGGAAAAAAAAAAGAAAATGCAAAAGGAAATACAAATCCTATCATGACACCCTTTTTAGAAAACTCTACAATTTTTTTTTATAATTTTTGAGTTCATATGTCTGAAAAAAGGGGATAGGGAGAAGCACTTAGCTTGTCATGCTCTACCCCTAGTTTATACCCCTGACCAGTTAATATTTAAAGTTAAAAAAGCATTGTGGCCAGCCTAAGGCACACCTGTGCAATAATCATGCTGTCTAATCAGCATCTTGATATGCCACACTTGTGAGGTGGGATGGATTATCTCGGCAAAGGAGAAGTGCTCACTAACACAGATTTAGACAGATTTGTGAACAATATTTGAGGGAAATGGTCTTTTGTGTATGTAGAAAAAGTTTTAGATCTTTGAGTCCAGCTCACGAAAAATAGGAGCAAAAACAAAAGTGTTGCGTTTATATTTTTGTTCAGTGTATATAGATGCTTTAATATGATATATACAGTGTTTCCCATTAATTAACGAAACTATGGCGGCCCGCCATAGTTTAATTTGACCCGCCATAGTTTCTAAATAAAAGATTTAGGCTGCCGAAAGTATTGACTTCTCATGATATAAATAATATCTCGAACGTCGTAGCGTTTTGTGCCGATATGCTCAGGCTGTCAGATCCAGCGCTCGACAGTGCGAGCATTTCACTCGACTAAAAATACATGTGTGCAAACTGTAAAAAATATTTAGGGGCACATGTGCGCATAAAAAAAATCAGCCGAAGCAGCCTATATTTTTGTCAATAAAAATATATGATAATCTAACAGCAAATGTTGGAGGAACTCCAGCCGCCTTCCCTCTTCCCCGTGTGACATGGTTAGGGGTGGTTTTCCAAGCCACTGTCGGCACAATGAATGTAAGTCCCACTGTCGGCAGCGTGGAAATAAGCCAAAAGGCTCTAGTTTCCCGGCGCAGCGCAGGGTGGCGAACCCCGCACAGAGCTAGTTTCGAGCAGCGCAACCCGAGGCGCGCTCAGTTTGGTAGTTTGGACATCCTACAACTCCACACACAAAGAAAAAACACGCCAACCAAGATCTCACAACACAACAACCACAACCACCAGCCTGCCTGGCACACAAGCGACCTGGAGAGACGATCCCGGACGAGCCCCCAATTTAAGCTATGTTACGCACCCGTCTAGGGGCCGGGAAGTGTAACGTAAAAATGAGCCGACACAAGATAATGCACGACAAAACGGGTGAGTTTATTCACCATCACACAAAATAGAAACAATTTTTGTAAATAAAAACTTGTCTTAAGGGTGAGCCCAGGCCAAAACAATAAACAAAACAAACATCTTTCCCAAAGTACTACCTAAACCCTATGTGAAAGAAAAGAAACAAAAATACAATCACTAAACCTAACTTCCTAAACTAAACAAAAACAGGAGAAAACAAGTCAACATAAATGGCAGCTCACCCCTACTGCTTAGTGCTATGTGCAAATATTTACAAGTGACGTGCAGGTGACAATAAAACTGCTGCTTAGCGCTGCAACGGGTCGGCAGCAGACAAACTGTTCCCCGCTCGTAGCGGCAGGACACAAACAACAAGCTCACAGTTCAAATAAGGCTCACCGCTCTCCAGTCAAAAAAAAAAAACACACAACAGTTCACAAAGGCACAGGCAGGTTTGGGTGTCGGGATGCGGAGTAACGCTGCTGTCAAAACGACCCTTGAGTTTGACAGATGGCCGGGGTTTAAAAAGGCCAAACCCCCGCGACAGCCAATCAGCAGCAGCCACGACCAGAGCCAAGCCCTCGCGACATCCCATCAGCAGCAGCCACGACCAGCCAGAACCCACCACTCAGGGAAGGAGACGGAGCAGCACCTGGCACAGATCCTCAGAAAAAGAAGAGGTCTTACTCTCACATAAAAAAAAACAACATACATGCAATAAATGTCACAATATACGGCCGCAGCCGTAACAGGCAAACCGAGGTGCGCTGAGATGGGTGTGGTGGCGCAGCAGGGGGAGGTGTCCACAGATCCAGCTTGGCGCAGTGACAGTTTCGTGCCAAAAGGCTTCGCCGAAGGTGCGCTAAAAGCTCGCCAGCTGAAACCAGGTCTACTGTCAGCGCAGGCGGAACGCAGCCGGTGTAAGCCGAAGTTTGGCTGACCGGCGGACAGTGCGCACACGTCACCAAAACCTCACAGGCAGGTTTCCAGAATATCAGGCACATTAACGATGCAATAAATAGCCACAAAACCACTATTCAATGCAACTATCTGCAATCAGCACATAAATGTATCTCTATATCGACTGTCTCCTCACATCTGATGTCAGATCAAAGGGGATTGGCACCATATGGCACGTTTGGCATGCGTAATGGAAACCCAACCTGATTTGATTAACACAGCTGCAAACTAATGAGTTCACATCCCTCTCAGCCAACCACAAACAGCCACAGCATCAGATAGGGAGTATATATTCAGCATCTGTCATTTTAGAAAAGTCAAAAGAAAAGAAACAGAGTGAGACTGCGAGAGAGAAAGAGAGAGAGCACGCGCACGAGAGAAACGCAACATTGATTTACAATTGTGGTGACCTCCTCCCAGGCTACCTTTGCATCATCAGCCCGTGGAGGTCTGCACGCAGTTCCGTATATTCAGACACTGGGAGCAGACCTCCCGGACCAAAACATCAGTTTCCTCCTGGGAGAAGTTTGGCCGTCTGACGCCGCTGCTCTCTTCTGCCATGGCGAATTGAGTAAACTCTCATTACGCCTTCGCGTGGCGCATTTAAGGGCGAGGAGAGGGGCTCATTTGATTGGTGTGATGTGTGTAAAACCCACTCCACGCCTTCTCTCCTCCCTCTTTCCAACTTGCACAGGTAGGAGGGACGGAGGTGGGACAGACGAGTAGCTGCGCCAGCGCGCACGGTGTGCCAAACTTGCAAAATCCACCTGGCCACACCCAGTTGGCGAAGCGCAGGTGCGCTTGATGATTTTACCTTTCTGTACCTTTCTGTACCTTTCTGTACATTTTGTATACAAATTCATTTCAATTTACAATGTTCAAAATTTTCCCAAAATCCTGTGGGAAACACTGATATATAACAATATCAAATTCTACAATTTAGTGTATGCACTGTAACATTATATGGCAAAGTAATTAATTAGATCATTTCCCCTTCTGCTTTATCTCTGTACCTATTGAGAATTGATTGTTTAAGTCTGTTTTTGAATTGAATGACGTTTTTGCTCTGTTTCAGTTCTTCCTCTAGCCCATTCCATAAGGTTACACCATAGGAGGAGATAGTCATTATTTTAAGGGTTGAATCCATTACAGGTTTTTTAAAGTTCAATGATCCCCTGAGGTTGTACCCCCCCTCCTTTTCCATAAATTTATTTTGTACATTACCAGGTAGTTGATTGTATCTTGCTTTGTACATAACTTGCAAAACTTTAAACGTAACCAAATCAGTGAACTTCAAAATATGTGATTCCAGAAACAATCTGTGTGTATGGTCCCGATACCCTGTGTTGTGTATCACCCTTAGGGCTCTTTTTTGGAGTGTAGTGATTGAGTTTGTTGTTGTCTTATATGTATTGCCCCAAACCTCTGAACAGTAGTGCAGGTATGGGAGGATCATTGCACAGTACAGTGTGCGCAGTGATTGGGGATTGAGAATATGTTTACCTTATTTATTACTGAAATGTTCTTTGCCATCTTAGCCCTGACATACTCTATATGGGGTTTCCAGCAGAGCTTATGGTCTAAAATCACACCTAAGAATTTGGTTTCATATACTCTATATATACTCTTTTCTTTCAATGTGATCTACTATCAGTTTGATGTCTATTTTGTTCTTACAATTTCCAAAGACCACACATTTTGTTTTATTTAAGTCTAAAGATAACTTGTTTTTGTCGAACCCCAGTTTTACTTTATTCATTTCTGATGATAATACCTTCATAATCTGCTGGATGTCCTCCCCTGTACAGAATATGTTTGTGTCATCTGCAAACAATACATATTTCAATACTGATGACACCGAACACAAATCATTGATATATAAAACAAACAATTGTGGCCCCAAGACTGACCCCTGTGGTATACCACATGTAATTTCCATACACCTAGATTTACATTCTCCCAGTTGTACATACTGGTCCCTGTCTTTTATATAACTACCAAGCCAATTTAGCTTTAATTGTAACTGTAATTATGGGCCTGAGCCCAGTTTAAACCCGACATTTTTTTAAGGATACAAACATGGACATTGAAGGCTGACTCTCATCTTTCTTTCCATGGCAAGCCTTCGTCATGTGCCTCTTAAGTGTCGAGGTCCCCGTGTTTTTGCTGTCCTATACCATCACCGTGCTGCACTTGGTACACTAGACGAAGCTGACACACACGTTGTCGCTGTCAACAACTCACATGTGCGTGCCAGTGGCGCCATCAAGTGGGGGCCATTTATTAATTTGCGACACCTGCTACCTGTTTACCACACCCCCCCTCCAGACAACCTCGTCAGTGTAAGAGCACATTCAGGATCAAACACACTTTTAATTGTTTTTATGTGTAGGTGAAGACAGACCTGAGGAACAGGCAGCATCAATGGGCCACCTCATATGACAGAGCCTTAGAGCTCTTTTTCAAAAAAATCAAGAAAAATTAAGTGCTCTCAGCCATGCTGCAAACGGTGCCATTAGATTAGGCTACAGCTGTGTATATAGTTGTGCTACAGTTGTGTAGTGAATAAATAGGATATTTATAAAAACATTCAGTTTTCGTCATCACCAGAGCCCTCCCTCACACTGTGAAAAAATCCTGGGGGAAACCCTGCTGTCCACTTAGGTACCTCCTGTTCTGTCCCATAAAAGCATTGTTTACATACGACATGTGCTTTGTCTGCTGACCTGTAGTTTCTCCAAAAAAGAAAATATTTCCACACTGCTTTTTTATTCCAGTGTAAATAACTTTATCCTCATTGTCTTTGTCTTGGCTGCTTGCCATTACCTGCCTTGTGTTGTGACGGTAACACATAATTTCAAAAATTAAGGTGTATCCTCGCCTGCCCTGCTCGGACTTCTGCTGCCTTAACTTTCATTGTTGGCCCAATGCATTTCCCCTGACACTGCCAGGTGCCATTACACAATAAGGGCAACCAGCTGCGTATCACGCCCACATGAAAGGACAGCTTTTTTTCTTAGGTGACCAAGCACCGAAATCCAATTACTTCGGAGTGACAAAGGGTTGTCTTTTGTTATTGTTTTGATTGAGAAACAGCAGAAATTACATACTGTGGGTATAAAACTTTTTTTCTTTGTCTATTCACTCTGTTTACGTTGCCAGCTAAAACACAACACAAAATGTTTAAGACCTTCTGTACAGAGAGTTTGACATGCTCCTGACAAGAATAAAGAATCTTTATCTATTTCTTGTTTTATTTATTATGGGTATTTTGATTATAATTGCTTTGAGTCTATCTAAGATTTGTGAAATATTCTGCTGTTTGGCAAATGTTTGTCACGTTATGACAATAAGTAATAGTTTAAACCACAATTCACCATCTAGTACCTTCCACTTTCAGGCTGGAGCAAAAATCAGCCATTAAACTTGACAAAAATAATGATTTTGACTTTTTTAGACAATTATAGATATTGCTAGGATTTTTTTTATCGTGATCCCATTCTTAGTCTTATCCCTAGTGATAGGTATCATTAAGATTTTAATGACACGACTACTCTTAGCGATACTACTTATTGATCCTGTCCTTTAACAGTACTCTTATTGGTTCTTTATGGGGGTTTGAGAGAAAACGAAATAGAACAAAGTAAGAATAGGAACAATATTGCTTCATTTTCTATTTATGTAAGGACAGTATGTAAATTAACATTCTGCTCCAGTACTGTTTTGAATTCAATTTCAATTTTCAGTTTGATCTATAAAGTCCAATATCACAAAACACAATTTGCCTCAGAAGACATTACAGCATATGTCATCCCTCTGTCCTTGGACCCTCACAGCCGATAAAGAAAAACTCTCCCAAAAAAACATTTCACAGGGAAAAATGGTAGAAACCTCTGAAACCTGAATAAATAACTATTATAGACCATAACATACCTGAGGTGGATGGGGTAACGGGAGATGAACTACAAGCTAGGCGGTCGAAAATGGTACATTTCTTCACCTACATGTGGTGCACTTTCACAAGATGTTTTCGAAAGATTGCCGTGTTTCTGCCCTTACATGTATAAGAATTCTTGAACTTGTGGTAACAAGCAGTGTCTGCATCAACTCTTGTGAAATATAACCATATTTTGGAGCGTTTTGCTCTCTCCACCATTGTCACTGAGAGCAGGGCCTCTTTGTGTGTGTGACACACAGTGGCAGAGGTGGCCTCGCCCTGCCCCTTGCACATGCAGCAGGCTGTGAGGCTCCAACACAGAGAGCTCTCCTCTGGATTGAGTAGCAAAAAAATGCATCAGTGATGAATGTCTTCATGTTATTGCAAATTAGAAACAGATTTGGTGAGATAAAAGCTGTACAAGATAACGTTTATGTAACCTAAATAAACAAGAAATACATCTCCTGAATTTCTCCAATACCGACAGCAGAACCATTAACGTCAGGGCTTATCAATACTATGGTCTTAATAATTCAGCCCCAGGGCCCATTCAATACCAGGTTTCAGTACCAATCCCTACTTATCGCCCAGCGCTACAGTGACACATATAAGAACTGCCTTTTGTCAACAGCTTCAGAAAATAAACTTGCCATTACATTATGCGGAAGGTTAACCACAGAAGTTTACTGTAAAAAAAATCCATTACACACAACACAGTTCCATGACTTTTCCAGGTCTGTATTATGTGATTGTGAAATTGCATGAATTTCCCCAGTGTTTCCATGAAGGTGGGAACCCTGTAAATAACAGTTACAGTAATAATAATAGCAAAATGAATTTTGACCTGGGATCAATAACTGTCTCCTTAACTGAGGAGAGACTCAGGAGTCAGACATTTCTCCATTATCTGTTTAGGAGCAGCTGAGATTGTCACTACAGTTAGAATAGCTGGTTGACCTTAACAGTCCACCTTAAGTGAGTCTGGTCAGGTTTCAGTGTCAGGCTAACTTCGCTTCACTTTTATTAGCAGTTGGCAAGCAACACACAGTAACTTGGATTGGGTCTTGAGGAGGTGTAGCATTTATTCACTGACAAACAGCCCAAACTTTACACACATTGCACCACTACATTTAACTTTATACAATATAGGGGCCGGTACCATATTGGCACCGGGTTTCAGTACTCAGCCCTGGTTGGAACAAGCATTTAGTTTACCTTGTAGTGTATTACAATATGTGAATTTACTGATAATGGGAAATATCAATTAACCTACACTTATGATAGGTAATGTAGTTGGAATAAATGTTTTAAACATATCAGTAATGTATAATATTTGATAGTTTATGTTAAACTTAATAGCCACCAAGGATGACATAGTTTGTGCATTTTCTTCCAGTAAAAAATTCCAATCAAAGCTAAACTGTGACCGTAAAGACAGGAATTCAGAACTTTAACAAAACAAACAGTTGATGGCTGCCTCTTCAAGAGACACACACAACAACGCTGAGAGTAAAGAGGATACTCTATTTCCCTATGCATATAAGAGCAAAATTGATACCTTGCTGATCATTTGCCATCACTGAAGGGTAAAACCAAAATAAATTAGTCTTTTTTTGTGCAGTCACAAAATATTTTCCTTCAGAGAAGCAAATATGTAGCGGTGTTTTTCTACACTTATTCAGGTTGCTCAGTTAAAGCCCTCTGAGGTCGTAAGAGAATCTCACTCATGCTGTTCTAGCTCTGAGAGAGCTGTGCGAGCCCCTGTGCTCTTGGCATAGTTTTCTTCACAAAATGTAAACACCTGCATCACTGCTGTGCTCCCACTAATTAAAACTCTGTCTGTCTAATGAGAGCCGTGCCTGTCAGGCTCCTCCACATACTCAATAAATCACCGCTCTTCAGGCCTGCTTTATCCCACCGTACGGAGAGGGACGTGTGCGTCTCTAAGATATATGCAACTCAGATACTCTCTCCTGCACTCTTGTTTGTTCTCCGCATTCTCTATGAGAATTCATTGTCTTCTCCACCACATCCACTGAGTCATAACATGGGCAATGTAGAGTGGCAGCTCAAAATAAATCTTCTCTGTTGGTGGCCGTGGTTACTAAGCACGATTTCCCTAGACCATAGACACAATGAGACAGCTCGTATAACCGAACTATAACCCTCCACTTAAAAGGTATACCATGCAAGATTTATGTAAAATAGTAGCCCCGCAGTTTCAGTGATCAGTGATAAATCTAAATCAAAACAAAGCATAACCTCCACCCACTTTCCAAACAGTACTATACACAACCCCCACTGAGCATAACAAAGGCTATCAATTCTCAAATAGTTCAGCACCACAATAGTGGTAAGTAATTTACATCACACTGAGTGACCACAACAATTTTCCCTAAACATTAAAATGCAATCCAATACAGCAGTCCCGAAATAAATACTACCTAATATTTTAATTGTTGTCGACACTGCATACCAGAGGTGTGGACTAAAGTCAAGGTTGTAGTTAAAGCTGTAGTTTGTGTTGTTGTCCTGATGTTTTGCATTAGCTAAGGTATTTTTATTATACCAGGGATACTCAACTGTCTTTGTCCAGGAGCCACTTTCGCAATATGACAGGAGACTGGGGGGGGGGGGACTCCTTAAACAAACTTTAATTATATTTGACAATATATAATACATGAATTGCCTATTTTCAAGCTTTGGACATTTGCTATTCTCACTCATCTTTCCCAAGAGACAAATCCAGTCGCAGCACCCCTGCATAGGTCAGGTGTACACAGGGGAGTTTCTAGTGTTCGAGGACATTCTGGGTTTAGCCCAGACCTCTGTTTGGAGTCCTCCCTTGGCGCTTTTTTTAAAATTTTTATATTATTATTATTTTTTTTTTATTTTTTTTTTTTACACACGCTGGCACCTTATTTATATTCAAAGTACATAAAAATCCCCACTGTAAGCCAATTTACTTTGAATTTTGAATTAGAAAATGGTCGCAGGCCATCGTGGACCCTATCACAGGCCAGTTGAGTATTATGGTATAATACCATCAGAGTACCGCCTCACAAAATGCAATACAAAAAATAAAAAATAAAAAATGAAGCAGTCCTTACAAAAAGTTACTATTTTAAGTAAGGTAGTATTTATTCATTTTTATTTCTATTGCATTACTTTACATCATATGGTACCCATATATATGGTGTATATTTTTTTTTAGTCACTCAAGTGTGTGTGTACATTTTTTAGGGATGTAACAGTTCAAAAAATTCACACTTAGGTTCAATACAATACAGTCGTGTCACAACACTGTACATTTTCGATACAGCAAAAAGTAGAAATGCCAGAGAAATTCCTTGATTTTTTTCATTTTTCTTTTTGATTTTAAATTTATATCAATTCATAGATTTATTAAAACTAACATCATCAAGTGCAATATATTTTGACTAGGAGCAGTGATGGAGCTATACCTGAGTGACCCATCTTCTGGGGTATCATCTTACCAGCACTCGAAACAAAAACTGCTCCTTTTAAAAAGCAAGCTTCATTACACTACCTTTGAATGAGAACAAATTCAATCATACACATTTATCAAACAACCTTTAATATAACCTTTCAAATGAAAAACATCTGCTTCAAAAGCCTTTTCACTATATATAATCATATTTTTTCTCTCATATCTATTTCATATGGCTGTAAATTTCTCTTTCAAACTGTATTTATTCAAGTTTCTAGCTGAAAACTTCATTTTACAGGATAATCTTGAACACATCATGAGAACCCTAGAATTTACCTTCGCAGTATACTGAATAGAGGTTGAATGCGCCATAATGTAACTCAATGCACCCTCCTTCAGCTGTTATTTGAGGCTAATGGCTGCTAACAGCTAAGCTTAACTAGCTCTCATCCTGCCGAATTTTAACATGGATTTGTTGTTCACAATGTAGCATTATCAGGGAAACAGTAGGATGTGTCCACTGACGCAATGACAGTGAGTTTGATGCATTCCTTTTTCCCCCAGGGAAGATCAATGTTTTTCCCAAACAAGTTTTACCAGGACACTGGCTGCTAAGAGCCATCTCGTCACACAACAGTGAGATCACAGAGCCTATTTGCCAAACAGTCATTTTATTCTTCCTGAACCTACACACCTACACATTAATTCAAGTTTGTGACCGTGAGTCACAAGTCCTGCTTTTTAGCCTGTGTAAAAAATGTGAGAGAACAGAAAAACATTGGCCACTGTCATCTTGCTAAGCATCTTGTAACGAGCTAGCTTAGCATAGCTGCCTCCCAGTGTGTCCCACTGGAGAAGAATGCTTTGGTTTGGGGGTGGGAGGGGCAGATAGTCTGCTGCCTGTTCCATCATGCGGGTTGCCTCATTGAGCAGTTTAAGCTGTGTATATTATTTTCCAAATACAATAGGATTACTTCAACACACTGTTCAGTCTGTAATGTGTATCGGACCAAAAGCCCATACCAAACGGTTTGATACAAATACATGTATTTTAATAACTATTTTAATAACTATAACAATTAATAACTCACTGGTGCAGCGTCTCTGATGTGGGTGCAAATGGCAACACAACAAAAATTGAAACACAGTAAAGGTTTTGTGGAGGACTGTGTGGGTTACGATTTTAATGATTTCAGATACAGGCTATATCCAGGTTTACAGAAGAGAATGCAGATTACAACGAAAATTAAACAAAAGATGTGGTCCCACACGTCACCTGTAAAAGTACGCAGGTATCCTCCTCCTCCTGGTAGTTGTGTCAATGGCCTGTTGAGTTCCATTACAAAGCAAATTGGTAAGACTCGGCTCAGATAACATATTGCTGTTAACCTTATCACCATGGCAAATACACAACTGCTGTGTGCATCCATCAGACTAAAAGGGAATTTTGCAGACTATGAGGGACATCACTGGGGTTTTCTTTGCTTCGCACAAAGAAGGATGCTACTCATCTAGAGGCATGTCCCAAGTGGAGACACGTTGACCCTATGGTTTCAGGGCCTTTCAAGAAGGCTAAAGAGATGTGCAGTGATCTTTTGTTTAGGACTGGAGAAAAGGGAAGATACATTTACATTTTTTTTCTCCCAGATTAACAGTAAAAGGTAACATAGTAGGGACGCTGGTGGCTTAGTGGTAGAGCAGGCGCCCCATGTACAAGGCTGTTGCCGCAGCGGCTCAGGTTTGACTCCAGCCTGTAGTCCTTTGCTGCATGTCACTCCCTCTCTCTCTCCCCCCTTCACGCTTGTCTGTCCTATACATTAAAGGCTAAAAAGCCTCAAAAAATATCTTAGGGGAAAAAAAAAAAAGGTAACATAGTAAAGTATAGTGAGATTGATATGAGACGTATTTTATACCTGAAGCTATCCTCATATTTGGTGGTTACAAAATTTAAGAGAAAGCACAAGAAGATAAAGAGCCATCAGAGCAGTTTGTAACCAATTTTCTTACTGCTTTTGAAAGACTCTGATTAACGCTAAAAGTGAAAAGATAATGAGAGACAGCATTGTATTGATCCACCCAAGACAGTCATGGCTAAATGTGTCAGATTCTTTTACGTTGGACAAATCAGCATACACTGCTCATTTTCATGAAATAGTATATATGCAACAAAAGACATCCCCTGGCTGATAAATTATTGTCATTTATCAGAAACTGGTCATACTTCTGGATAGATTTGTCAATGGGTTTGGGTCCGGACCGTGGTCTGCTATTGGACGATGCCTGGTATAAAATTTATAAAACAGGGTTCAACGCTAAGGTTTTTTTTCACTTGCCCGGACGGGCAAGTTGGTCAGAGATCTACTTGCCCAAAGTCAGTTTTTACTTGCCCTATAAAAATTGTTTAATTTAAGCGGCTAACAAATAACAAAGACTGCAGTTATTTTTATGTTATGTAGCCTAATCTTTATTCACACTGTATTTATTAATTAAAACAACATATGTCATGTATTGTAGCTTAATTCCTACACAAAAATGACAGTGTCAGGGCTTAAAGTGAAAAATTTGTCAATCATTCTCCGTCTATAATTTTGCGCCTTACTTGAGCCATGCCCACCTCTATTTATTTTTCACCCCTCTCTCCAGTTCTGCTGTATTAACACCGGGTTTAATATATTTTGCTCCCATCTCTCTGCCCTGCTCTACTGTACTTCAATGCTACTTAGCTCTCTCTCTCTACTCTACCAGTAGACTACCATATCCACCTGTTGCACAAAACACACATAGCAGTGTTTCCCCTAGGATGGAGTTGTAGCAGTAGAGGTGAAGCACACGCATGAAAAATAATTTTCACATGCGTGAAACTTTTTTGCATGCTTGCAAAGCACAGCCTGCTGGGATGTTTCTATGTATCTACTGGCACCAGAAGGGCTCTTTAGGACTAAGTACATACAGTACATGTGTGCACAGTAATGAGCAGGTGAAATGTCTGTCTAGCTTACATATGAGGTGTCTCAAGATTTAGGAACATACAATTTTATTGAATATAATAAAAGTAAAAAGTCACTTGACATGCTGCTGTTTTGTGCTATGACCTATTTAAGTGTTGGAAGTTGTTATTTACGTGACAACGCCTGAACGCAACACAAGCTCAGCACCAGTGCCGTGCTGCGCTTGTGCTTTGTTTGTGCGTAACAGCAGTCTCTTGATGGTTATTTAGGCCTATATAGTGTCCATAACAATAACTTTGTCAGCTGACAAACTGCACCGGGCTCGGGGTCAGGTTTGGTCAGGAAAATGCGGCCCGAGCCGCTCCAGCGTGATCACCTGTGTGTGTGGCGGAACTCCACCGTGCGCGATACAGAATAGCAGAGCAGAATTGTTAACGCGTGACCATGTAGGGACAGAAATGACACAATGACATAACACCATAAATAGTATATTGTTATGTTATTATATGAAGGGTCCGTCGCGCAAAATAATATCAGTGGGGGCTGTGGGCAGGACATTGTTACACAGCGTGTGGCTGTGACTTCAGGCAGAGAGAGAGAGAGAGCAGAAGAGCACGTTTTAAAATACATTTATTTTATCAATTAGTTGCTCGATCGGGCAAGTGAGTTGTTACAAAATGGAATCGTTTAAATTTTCATAAGTATGCAGGGCTTGATAGTGCGAGCGTTTCACTTGCATTTGCGACTAAAAATAGGTGTGTGCGAACTGTAAAAAATATTTAGGGGCACATGTGCGCATAAAAAAATCAGCCGAAGCAGCCTATATTTTTGTCAATACAAAAATATGATAATCTAACCGCAAATGTTGGAGGAACTCCAGGCGCCTTCCCTCTTCCCTCTTCCCCATGTGACATGGTTATGGGCGGTTTTCCAAGCCACTGTCGGCACAATGAATATCGTGCGCGACGCCAAGGGTAGCGGTGCCGCTTTGTCAGGCGTTGCTGCCCTCTCCATAGACAAACAATGGGACAGCCAGTGCAAAGCAGTTTTACAGCTGATCATGTGTAGAGGCCTTTAGGGACCGTTCGCCACGGTACCGCTGCTGGGCAGGGTGGAAATAAAGCCCTTTAAACACAGAGCGCACAAAGCGCAGACCTCCGCCGACGAACCCATTCATTGTGTATGTGCTACCGCGGCGCCAGCCTGCACTCGAATTGAAATTTTGTTAATTTCACCGCAACGCGCTGTGACGACACCTCAGCGCCGCGCGTCCAATAGCAGAGAAGAGCCTGAAGTTGACCCGAAAGCAGTCACCATGGAGCTGTAGCTCCTGAACAAGCCTGTACTCCCCCAAATCCTGTCCTCTGCGCCCTACCCCGCGGTGGGCGCTGCAAAAACTCTTAAGTCCTGCAGAGTTTCAGAGGACCTGGAGAATGTTTTAGGATAGTAATAACATTATATAACATAATCATATTGCAAAGATAATATATATATATAAGATAATAACATTAAAGACAAAATTAAATTGCAATACTTTTTCAAAACTTGATGATTTTACCTTTCTGTACATTTTGTGTACAAATTCATTAAATAATTTTGCTTGTAAATGTCTATTTGCATCACGTTTATCACAGAAAACACATTATTTGATCAATTTACATTGTGCCCCTTAAGTTCTTTGTGCGCTCCTTACTTTTTCAACTTAGGAGCACATGTGCTCCTTGGGAAAAAAGTTAGCGTCAAGCCCTGGTATGCCATTAGAAACAAATTAAGGTCTGTACTCTGAGTGAGAAAGACATAGAGGAAAATGCAGAAGAATTGACCCACTGTATTCTTTGACTTCTGGGGTCTGAATTTTTTGTCAATTTCCAAGACACTTGCTGGGCGAATCATGAATGAGTTAGCAGATGTTTTCATTAGTTTTCCCTGGTGCACATTTCATCTTGACCCCAATGAAACACAGCTCCATCCAAGATGAGTAATCCTTGCATTATGCAGCAGAGAGGATCTACTGAACATGGCAAAGCCACAATTCATTGTAGAAGTCTCAGAAGCCACCAAATAGGTTAATTCAATCATAGCAGCAGAGAAACCCTGCAAAGAAGAGCTCAGAGTCCGTCTCAGAACTAGAGATAAAAAAAACTAAAAGGGCATCTAACGGCCACATTACCCTTTACCAACTCATTGTGACATGGCGAAGCTGGTAGGAATGTGCAGTTTTCCCTTTTATGGATACTATCTGGCCAATGGACCATTAGATTACAAGGAAGAATCACCCAAACTGACCAAATTTAACAGCTTGCTTGGATGCTACAGATTCCTAAGCCAAATTTCAGCATAGCACAACAAAACTGATTACATACAGTACAGGCCAAAAGTTTGGACACACCTTCTCATTCAATGCGTTTTCTTTATTTTCATGACTATTTACATTGTAGATTCTCACTGAAGGCATCAAAACTATGAATGAACACATGTGGAGTTATGTACTTAACAAAAAAAGGTGAAATAACTGAAAACATGTTTTATATTCTAGTTTCTTCAAAATAGCCACCCTTTGCTCTGATTACTGCTTTGCACACTCTTGGCATTCTCTCCATGAGCTTCAAGAGGTAGTCACCTGAAATGGTTTCCACTTCACAGGTGTGCCTTATCAGGGTTAATTAGTGGAATTTCTTGCTTTATCAATGGGGTTGGGACCATCAGTTGTGTTGTGCAGAAGTCAGGTTAATACACAGCCGACAGCCCTATTGGACAACTGTTAAAATTCATATTATGGCAAGAACCAATCAGCTAACTAAAGAAAAATGAGTGGCCATCATTACTTTAAGAAATGAAGGTCAGTCAGTCCGCAAAATTGCAAAAACTTTAAATGTGTCCCCAAGTGGAGTCGCAAAAACCATCAAGCGCTACAACGAAACTGGCACACATGAGGACCGACCCAGGAAAGGAAGACCAAGAGTCACCTCTGCTTCTGAGGATAAGTTCATCCGAGTCACCAGCCTCAGAAATCGCAAGTTAACAGCAGCTCAGATCAGAGACCAGATGAATGCCACACAGAGTTCTAGCAGCAGACCCATCTCTAGAACAACTGTTAAGAGGAGACTGCGCGAATCAGGCCTTCATGGTCAAATAGCTGCTAGGAAACCACTGCTAAGGAGAGGCAACAAGCAGAAGAGATTTGTTTGGGCCAAGAAACACAAGGAATGGACATTAGACCAGTGGAAATCTGTGCTTTGGTCTGATGAGTCCAAATTTGAGATCTTTGGTTCCAACCGCCGTGTCTTTGTGAGACGCAGAAAAGGTGAACGGATGGATTCCACATGCCTGGTTCCCACTGTGAAGCATGGAGGAGGAGGTGTGATGGTGTGGGGGTGTTTTGCTGGTGACACTGTTGGGGATTTATTCAAAATTGAAGGCACACTGAACCAGCATGGCTACCACAGCATCTTGCAGCGACATGCCATCCCATCCGGTTTGCGTTTAGTTGGACCATCATTTATTTTTCAACAGGACAATGACCCCAAACACACCTCCAGGCTGTGTAAGGGCTATTTGACCAAGAAGGAGAGTGATGGAGTGCTGCGGCAGATGACCTGGCCTCCACAGTCACCGGACCTGAACCCAATCGAGATGGTTTGGGGTGAGCTGGACCGCAGAGTGAAGGCAAAGGGGCCAACAAGTGCTAAACACCTCTGGGAACTCCTTCAAGACTGTTGGAAAACCATTTCAGGTGACTACCTCTTGAAGCTCATGGAGAGAATGCCAAGAGTGTGCAAAGCAGTAATCAGAGCAAAGGGTGGCTGTTTTGAAGAAACTAGAATATAAAACATGTTTTCAGTTATTTCACCTTTTTTTGTTAAGTACATAACTCCACGTGTTCATTCATAGTTTTGATGCCTTCAGTGAGAATCTACAATGTAAATAGTCATGAAAATAAAGAAACGCATTGAATGAGAAGGTGTGTCCAAACTTTTGGCCTGTATTGTATATTAATCAATCAATGAATCAATCATTAATGACATTGAAATAATACAAGGTAAGGTAATTAAGTCCTTTTTTTGGTGGTGGTGGTGGTGGTGCTGCTGCTGGATAGTTCTGGTAATCCATGGCTTTTGGTTGTGAAATGATTTAACTATACCCACCGTCACATTAGTCCAAGTTTCAGTGAATGCAAGGATATTACAGTTGCTAATATCCAGTTGGAAACTGATGCGGCACCAAGGTCATCCAGTTCATTTTTAATATCTGTACAATGGCTAACAGGACCCCAGTTGAGATGGTGCCCATTTATTTTCTTTCTTTCTTTCATTTTTTCAGTCTACTTAATAAACAACAAATATCACAAAAGGTAATATTCTCAAAGCCAATTTCCTTATTAGACAGAGAAAAGCAACAGCACACCTTATGAATTCAAGTTTCTTTCTTTTACCGAACTAAGACCAGCTTAACTGCCTTATTAACTCATCATAAAAAACATTTAATATAAGCTTGACACAAACAAAACTCACCAAAACCATCTTGGTTAGTCTTGTCAGTCATAGTCCACTGTTCCAACAATCACTAATTCTGGTTTAGTCGAAATAAACTCTTCATTCACAGTGTTAGATGTAAAAATGTATGCCATTTTCCCCTACAGTCTCTCTCTCTGCTGTTGCAGACCGGCTGTTTACAGTCCTGTAACGTTATCCGAACCACTGGCAGTTGCCATGTTTGTCACCTAAGAGGCTTGATACACCAGACTGACCTCTGGTCGTGTGTGATGTGCACTACATACAATACATCTTCATTACAGCCTTTCCAGTATGAGGTTAATAGATAGTTGAGTGTCTGTATTTTTGATAGTACTGCAAATCATATCATCTGGATTTTTAAAAACCCTGGTATACTGTAATACCGTGATACCACCCAAATCTAATCTATGTCAAAATGGAGGACAGCAAAAAACAAACTTTGTACTATGCTATGTTCCTGATGGCAAGAATTCAAACTTGATAGAGAAAAGAGCACTATCTAACTTATAGTCAGCTACTTGGAGGTCAACACACAGCTGATAGCATAAGGCCAAAATTGCAACTATAAAAGACATGGAGGAACACTCCAAAGACCTCAAAACCATACTGGGAATGGTTCACTTACCATCAAAGATTGCACCACTGCACATAAATGCACCACTGCTTGATTTTTTGCAGAGAAAAAGTAAGTTCACCTGACATACACAGTACAAAGTAGTCAGGAAAGTGAAAGACCTCATAACTAAAGAGCCTGGACTCTAACAGCTCCATAATAATCAACCCCAGGAAAGAGCCAAGGCTCCAAGTTGATACATCAAAACAGCTTAGATGCAGGCTTACTGCAAGATGGCAATTAGTTATGCATCCAAATCACAGACTGACAGGGAAGTCAACTTTGCACAGACTAAGAAAGAGCTGTATGCTTTCTTGTTTGGTTTTTACACATTCCCGCCATCTATGTTTAAGTCTCCCATATACTTATGAGGAAAAAAATCAGTAAACACTAAACACTATCATTTGAAAACTACGCACTGCACTATTTCGTAGGTTTCTAAGGATAATTCTTCAGGTTTAAGAGTACAACTTAACCATCATCCACAGACCTGGACTACCATTATGAAGCAACATTTATACACAAAAAAGGAGCCTTTAGTCTGTGTCAGGTTTCTGCTTCCTTCAATAACAAATGAATAGACAACAATATATTGTCAACAGCTAATACTGCAGTGTCCTCTTTCAAGTCAAAGATTCTTTTTCCCCTAAAGAAATGCAGTAAAGCAGAATAATACGCCATATTGCCATCTTAACTAGCTTTTCATCATCATTTTAAGCTACATGTGCATTATAGTTTTTGCACCATGACTTCATAAAGCCATAATCATTGCAAGTGCAGTCATGTCAAACAGTCCCAGCTGACGGATGTGAAGACGGAGAATCATTATGTGTTTGCTCTCACTCTTCTTAGAAGTGGTAATAAAAAGGCAGTGCACTGTTACAGAAAAGGAAAGAGTCTCAATAAAAATCAATAATTAGTTGTGTGAAGTCATGTGTGAAAAAACTGGTACATATGCTTTTGAAACGCTGCTCTTCTCCCATAGGGCAGAATGTACTGATACAGTGCATGTTCTCATTTTATTGCAAATGCTAATGGCTTAAGTTTCATGAATTTATATAGTTGCTGTTACAGTTTTGGAAATACCAAACTAAAATACACACCACACACTGTTCACCACACTCCCTAAAATGTTTTCTGCATTCAGACCATGTATGTTTATTAGAGCTGATTTGCTTTATTTGTAATTGTGTTGAAATGATTAGTAGCTTGATCAATTGGTGTACTGATAGAAAATATATCACCAGTAATTTTAAAAATCCACTGATCATTAAAGGTAGGTAAAGACATCAAACATTTACTGGTTTCGGTTTCTGAAATGTAGTTTTTATGCCAAAACATATTGTCAGCCTGTATGTAGATGAAGGTTCAACCAGGATGAGGGAAAAGGCCCTCTAGTGAGAACTCATTTGATTATTGAAATCAAAATCCATAATCAAAGGACTTCAACCCAAACCCAGCCAGCACCTACCCTTAGCCCGCTGCAATTATAGACAACACAAACCACAGCATAAATAAAAGGGTCTTGCTGTGCCTCTGGACAACAACAAAGGCCGGAGGGTCACAGCAATATGTCTGTCAATCACACAGCATGGTGTTCAGCCCAGTTTGGGTTTAATAAAGCCCAATGACTCATGTACTGAATGGGGTAAGACTCCAGTGCAGCATCTGTTATGGATTACCAGGCTTTGTTCCAAGAGTATATTCAGCATGGGACTTTGCTGGATAAAACAATTTAGTGTAAGCGTGCTTTAAAATCACCCAAACATCTCTGGACTGCAGATAAGAACAACAAACAAGTAGGTGCATTATAGACAGTTAGAAGCTGTTTTTATTGTATTAATGTTTATTCATTTATTCAAGGTCCAGTGTGTAGGATTTAGTGGCATCTAACAGTAAGGCTGCAGAACTGAAACTTTTCCCATGTGCTAGGATGTAGGAGAACAATACACAACAACTCTTATGTTCAGGTGATTATACACTGATGAAAACATACTTATGAATAGTATGTACCATTTAGACGCCCCCCCCCCCTGCTCTATATAACCTATATGAAATCTTGGATGTTGCTTTTATCCTACTTAGAGTGCTACAGTGCTGCTTTGCTTTTAGCTGCAAACTTAATAGTTGGAAAAATGTCTTTTTAAATTTTAAATTAAACTACTCTACTGTAGTTGTGGAGTTCAAGCTTCTACAGTTCTACTGGAAAGGAATTTCCTTTTGCAATGCCACACCCCTTGTGGATGAGGATGCAAGTGAAGACACCTGGGAGTAAGAAGATATGATGGAAGCCACCTGTTCAGAATCCACCAAGGGTGGCATGATTTCTGAATGCAATTTGTTTCCCAGATGAATATTACTGCATGGATGTTTAAGCACAAGGTCCTATGGGTAAACTAAAGTTGTCTCACTCTATTGTCAAGTTTGAAAAATATTGTAATAGTTTGCTTTGTGTTATCTCCCTAGTACTTGACAGAAACACCAGCAATACATTGAATGGCAATATGTTTCTGTTGTTGCGTTGGGCATTCTTTACGACTCAGTGGAACCTGTCCACCCTCACCTTTTCATTAATTTATGAAAAACTACAATAAGGCATTACTATTTCTGTTTTACTTTAGACTTTAGGTTGAGGTCACTCTTCTGAATCAGTGCTGCAACATTCTGATGTACATGACCTGAGAACACATCTATAATAATGTTATTCTGAAGGTGATTTATGATTTGTGAATAGTTCTGAAAAACAAATTTAACATAAAGGGGTTTCACAAATTCTGAACAGTAGTGACTAACTCAACATGTTCTGATAACATCTTGTGCATAGAGATGACCTACAGTTTTATATCAAGCTTTTCATCATGACTGGAAAGTTATTCATCCTTTAAATGAGTCAGAATTGGTATTTTCAATTTTTCATTCTGAGCCAGGAGTCAAATTATTTGGTTCGGTTGTTTAAAATATGATTCCATTGACCTAGATTTATATATCTCTTTGTAGGGTACAGTTAAAGTTGACTTGAGACTGAGATAAGTCATAGTCTGTATGTTATAAAATACAGTAGCAGAGTTTAAGTCCCTAAATTAGTATGCAACATGATCATTATTGTAACAGCAGACCCAACAGTGCTAGAGAGTCACCTTTATAAAAGCATATCAAATATTAATCAGTTATGAAGTGAAAGTGTTAATGACCCTTTTTGATGAGGACTTAAGAGTGATGTCCCAAGAGAATTAAGCATTTGGCAGTTCAGTTGCCTCTTATCCAGTCAAAGTGTGGCAAAAGCATGCAGTGTTCTAACAGACGTTACTAACAAATGGACAGCTTGCACATGCCAGTGAATACAACCTTGATTTTTGTGGTAGTTTCAAAGAAAGTATGAAGATTGGGCTCTTTTTATGTGATAAGAGGAGAAGAGACAGATAAGGAGCTCCGACCATTTTCTACACAATCTTCCACCAGTGACTGTGCAGCTTTAATGTGCAACAGTACCGAGGGATTTTCTCAGTATTATTGCTTTACTCACAGGGAGGTCTTTAATCTGCAGTTCTCTTAGCAGGCTGTTGTTCATAGCACTGATAACTGTTGTTTTAAAAGACAGTGACTTCAGGTCAATGACACTCAGATGTGACTGAAAACTGAAACTGAAATACAATAATAGAATAAGCATAAAATTGAAGGTGTAAAAATAAGAATAAAGTGAAAGGTATATTTATGCACGCAATATAAATCCAGTGAACAATAAATGGTGTCTGAATGTGAATCTTTTAAAACAATAATTCTGTCAAATTACTGTAAACCAGTCTTCTATGTATTACACTCATCTGCAACTATGCTGCATTTGCAGTTTACATTTAATGGCACCATTTAGTGTGAAAGGAGATAATGGAATATTCGCACAGTATAATGCAGTAAAAAATGAAGGGTGTGGGGGTCAGGGTCAGGATGGTGATTGGATTTATAATCACATGTCCTCAAACCTGACACCCCAGGTTTGTATCCCTCTTTTGAAGCTGTCAGTGTTTAAGTTTTTTGTTTGTTTTTTTCTGACAAAATGCATGCTCTGTGCATGGGCACACTCTGTCTTGTTTAGCATTCCCAGGAGCACTACGACCAGTAAATGTGAGGATACACTTCCATCTGCTTCTAGAACAGCTTTTCACAATGCAATGAGCACAGAGAAATCACACGTAAACATTAGAAATGAGAAGGGATTTAGTATAAAAATGACAACAAATAGTTATCTAACACGATATATAAATCTCACACAAGTATTTACTTAAAAAACGCAATTATAGATCAATGATCAAATCTTCTCATATTTCTGTAGGGTTGAGGAAACATAGTAAAGATGAACATTTTTCCTACTGTGACAACACAAAAACCCACTTTGATGATTTGCATAAAACAACCTCAATCTTTATATGAAATGGGAAATGGCAAGATGTTCATACTTCAAGGGCAACTCCTGTTCAAGTTCAAGTTTTCAAGTTTTCGTGTCTAAGGGACTAACTGGAGCAATAATTTGTGTCCAATATCAGAGACAGCACTGCAGCTCACGGCAGTAAAACAGGCTCAAATGTAAGCACTCAAGGCATTTGTGCACATCACTTTGCATCCACTAAAAGTGCTTGTTTTTGCCACTGACAGGCTCAAATTATTATTCTAAGTGTCTGACAACATCATAGAAAGATCAGTAAAGAGACAGACTTTAAAGACAGATCCTTTTTGTTTAACCCAAAACAGCCCTGAAGTAGCAACTGCTAAACCACCAGATTACATTTTTAAAAAAAAATAAAAAATAAAAAAATAATTTAAGCATGTATAGTGGCAGCATATTTTCACATCTAACTGGGTGAATTAAGAGTTTATTTTAACCAAACCAGAGTTTGTTCAAAGAGAGAGGGAGAGACAAACCAGGACGGCTTCCGTGACTTTTACTTTGTTTCTGTTGACTCTCAATGAAGTGTGTTTTTTAATGATAAACTTGCTGTTTATTTAACTGGGGTCAGGTGGGTTTGGCAATAGCAATTTCCAAGCCATTCTGGTTTAATAAAAAGGATCTTACTTTTCAACATAAAGGTGAAAGGCAGAACGCATCATCCAGTAGATTTGAGCTAAGAGATGAGCAGGGAAATGCTGCCGGTAAGATGGAGGGAAGTTTACCACAGTCCATTTACATATACTACTCACATTGTTATTATACAAAGCTAGCTGAAAATTGGCAAAGTATCCCTTTAAGCTCTATCACATAGGGTATTTTCTAATAACAGTTTCAAAACCTTTTACTGAATTAATCACCTAATATAATATCCCAAAAAGTGAATCCTTAAATCACATTACTCTACAGCATTTTATTAAAAAGAATATCACCATAGGAAAGCTGAACACGTACACACAAAACTTTTGAAAATATACTTTTTAACCACAGCTTCTTTAACAAAAATATAGCTAAATATGTTATACATTTACAACAACAACCAATTTAAGACTTGTGTGATGACATGGTTCAGGGACCTCCACAATAAAGGGGATGATATTTCCTGCAATGTTATGAAGAAAAACTCAAGGCTCAAACTCAAAAGGGCTTTCTGTTGTCGAAAAAAACAAACTGAGGCAAATTAAAATACTGAACAGATAATATTACATCCCGTCATAGTTATATAAAATGGGCACAAGGGATGAGAGTAAATGTATACAATGTGGTGCTGCTGAAGAAACACTGCTCCATCTGTTGTGGGACTGCAATAAAATTAAGAATATTTGGTTTGGCAGAACAAAGGAAGAGACAATCCACACTAATATAGCCATTCCACTCACACCTCAATCATGTACAGTGCTTTCAGAAAGTTGTCAGAGCCCTTCACTATTTCACATTTTGTTATGTTGCAGCCTCACCTTTAGTAAATTCAATTGATTGGACATAATTTGAAGAGGTAAACACCTGTCTATAGAAGTTCTCACAGCTGACAATGCATATTAAAGCAAAAACCAAGGTCAAAGGAAATGCTTGCAAGATCTGAGACAGGATTGTGTTGAGGCACAAATCTGGGGAAGGCTCGAAAAAACAATCTGCTGCATTAAGGGTTCCCAAGAGCACAGCGGTTTCCATAATTCTTAAATGGAAGAAGTTAAGGACAATCAGGACTCTTTGCAGAGCTAGCTGACCAGTCAAACTGAGCGATCGGGGGAGAAAGGCCTTGCTAAGAGAGATGACTAAGAATTCAATGGTCACCGTGGCTGAGCGGAGAATGATCCAGTGCAGAGATGAGAGAAACTTCCAGAAGGACAACCATCACTGCAACACTCCACCAATCTGGGCTTTATGGCAGAGTGGCCAGACAGAAGTTTCTCCTCAATGAAAGGCACAGGAAAGCCAACTCTGAGCTTGCAAAAAAGCACCTTAGGCCGCATCTCATTAAGGGCAGCTCGTATTTTTCATGGCCAACATCATACAATATTGATTTGTCAAACACAGCAACAATCAATCCCTCCTCCAAGCATATTCCTTTGCTATTAGTTGAGGCTGCCACTTTACCGGTCAAAGTTCACCCAAGTTGAACTCTAGGCGATGCCAAGATACAAATTTGCTTGGCCATGAAAGAGAACGTTTTTGGGGGGGGATTTTGTCCCTCTGCTCGTATTGACAGAAGGTGAACTGGAGCAAATATTCACCAATGTTAATTTCACTCATGTGTGACCATGCCCTCGTGCTATGGGGGTGTTTTCCAGCAGCAGGGACTGGGGGTCTGTTCAGGGTTGAGGGAAAGCTTAACGGAGCAAAGAACAGAGATATCTTAATGAAAACCTGGTCCAGAGCGCACAAGACCACAGACTGGGATGAAGGTTAACCTTCCAACAGGACACTGACCCTAAGCACACAGCAAAGACAGGAGTGGCTTATGGACAACTCTGTGAATGTCCTCGAGTGGCCCAGCCAGAGCCCTGACTTGAACCTTATGGAATATTTCTGGAGTGGAGAGACCTAAAAATGGCTGTCCACCACCAGTCCCCATCCACCCTGACAGAGCTTGAGAGGATCTGCAGAGACAAATAGCAGAAAATCCCAGATTCCAGGTTTGCAAAGCTTGTCACGTCATACCCAAGGAGACTTGAGGCTGTAATCACTGCCAAAGGTGCTTCAACTAAGTACTAAGTAAAGGGTCTGAGTACTTATGTTAGTCAATACTTTTACATGGACAGTTTAATTCCACTTTTAATTGGAATAAAAGGCCATTCCAATTAAAAGTGGTCATGTAAACGGTCATTCCAATTGAAAAATGGTCATTCCGATTGAAAATTAAATCCGATTAAAGGGCGTGGTTTATTCCATTTGTCGTTCCAAATGAAAGAATTTTGTGTGCATGTATATACTCATTCCTCTTTAAGTTCATTCTGGTCTTTCTGCGCATGCTCGTTTCCTTGCCCTTCTGGTGCGATGACGTATATAGCGCGCATAGCAACGGGCTGCATAGCAATGGGCTGAGATAGAGCAGTCGGACTCATTGCAATCACCGGTTTCCATTCGCCACAGCACGGTCTTCTACCTCCCTTCTCCTCCTCAACAGATGAGGCATTAGAAGAACAAGGTTGTTGTCATACTGCTGCTTCAAGAATATAAGCAAAACACGCCCGAAAAAGGCACTAAGAACTGCGTCGTCAAGCATCTTGTTATCCGGAGCAAGGACTACAGTGTTTTCTTCCGGTAAACATGAAACACGTAACATCCGCCCTGCCCCCTATCCAGTCAGAAACCCTCTCTGCCCCAAACCTTGCGCAGACCTGAATAAAGGCGATTAAACTGATCTCCCGTGTAAACCCTCATTCGGAATGAATATTTCCCATGTAAACTACCTGGAAAAACTTTAATTCCGAATGATTTCATTCAGATTTATTTCATTCCGAATGAGAAGCCATCATGTAACTGTAGCCAGTGTGATAGTTCAGTTTCTCATTGTTCATAAATTTGCTACAAGTTTTAAAATCCTATTTTTGCTTTGTCATTATTTATTGAGTGTATTGAGTGAAGACTGATGAGGGGAAAGAAGTGGAGGGGTCTGAAAACATTCTGAATGCACTTTATACTGGGAGCTTTGCATGCAACGTCAGCATAGTATACTCAAAGAATAAAAAGATCTTTCTCTTGTTATGTATAGTCACAAAGACGGTGATCATGAAAAACTGAATTGCTTTAAATATACTAACTCAGAAAGAATGGATGACTGCAGCAATACAAACGATTAAGTTGAAAAAAGGTAGCTTTCAGACTGCAAAATAATAAGACAGGATGCACTGAAACATGGGCGCAAGTACTTATTGTCGCTATAAAAGTAAATAAAGGTAAAAAAAAAAAAAAAACGGGGGAAGAAAAATAAAAAAAATCGAAGCCAACCATTTTTAAATGTTTTTCCCTTTTTTCTGATATAAACTTAGAATTGTTGTCTTCATCTTCTGTTTGAGCTGTTGTACAAAATTAACATGTACCTGTGCTGTAAGCTGAATGTACAGTTAAAAGTGAAAGCAACTTACATTGTTTATGAGTGCTACTGTTTGAGAGGTGCATTGACAAAGGGTTGGTTTAGTTTTATATACTGGTGAGGAGGAGGTTTGCAACAGCAAGACTCACTTGTATGTTGACTCATTGTCAGAATTGTGTATCTTTTGTTTTTCTTTTTGTTTTTTGTGAGTCAATACTGAAAGAGAGAACAAAAAAGACTGGGGCGACTAAGATTAAAGGCATGAGAGGTGCAGATACAATTCTATCCTATGACTGTATGGCTTTAAAGTGTAAGCACTTTTTCTTTGCACCCATTTGCAATAAAACAATTCAAGCTAAGGCTGACCTATACACATTAAAATTCTATAATAATTCTCTTAACACAATGGTGAGACCCTCAACTAAAAGAAAGAAACAGCAGAATAGTGTATGAAGACCTAAAACCAGATACTATCCTATGAACAGCCCTGTCTGACTTAATACTTTCTCTAAGAAAATAATACATTGTATATTGTATGATATATTGACAAACTGTTCCAGAAAGGAAGGGACAAGGCTGCCTCCAATGTGTCCCCAGGGGAGCGGAAAGGCAAACAGTGGTTACAAAATAATGACGATCTCACAATGAGGACATCTGACAATGGGGGTGCAACTGTTATCTGGAGTAAGAAACAATATATTGATGAAACCCACAGACAGCTCAGTGATAGGGAAGTCGATGCTCCTCTCTCCTGTAAAATATTGCAACTTACCAAAACTGAACTCAAAAACATATCTGTCTCCACTATGCTTAATAAATGGTTCATGGGGAAAGAATGTGATTTTTTTGTTGCCCCACTGGCTTTCTTTTATCTGCTTTGTAAGACCCATAGTGAGACCTAAACAATCACAGAGACAGACCTATTATTAGTGTCCTAATTAGTGGCACTAGGATGATCACTGAACCAGCAGTTAAATGCATACATTTTCATATTAAATCTGAAAGATGCTGTCTACTTGCTTTGTTTAAGTTACCATGGGTTTAGAGGCTCTGCACAAAATAATACACATAAAGAAATTTCAGACTAGGGCTGGGTATCAATACACAATACCTTTATTTACCGAAATAACCTAGTAACGAGTAATTGAATCCTTTTTGAATCCAGACCTAGAAAAAAAAGTATGTGTATGGTTTTCTCACAGCCAATCACTGCAAGCATTCTTTGATTTAATGCAATGTGTGATTGGCCCACTACTGCAGCAGCTTCAACCTTACAGTCTGCAGTGTGGTGAAGTCAAGCGTGGTGTATTTGACAGAGCTGGAAGCTCAGTGTAAAGACACGCCACTATAGTGTTTAGAATTATGGCTATACTACATGCCTGTGGCATCTAGTGGTATTTTACGTAGCTGAATGCTTCCATTCAGGTGGCGGGTATTGGATGAAGTAGGAAAAAAATGTATCAAATGAAGTACTTTATTGATATCATTATGACTGTAAGGGTACTATTGGTACAGGTATCTTCATTATTTAAACGATACCCAGCCCTTTGGCAGATGCAAAAACGTCACCCCCCAAAAAATAAATAAATAAATTTAAAAAAAAAGACTTTGATGTTTGTTGCCCCCACCTCAATCCCACACCCCAGGACAAATGGAAGGAAGCTGTTTCTACAGTAAATCATATATGAGTATACTTCATATTTTTTAAGCTCAAAAACATCTTTTTGATTCCCATCAGTTCCTCATCAAAGTCAACCAAAATATTACTTCAGCTTAGAGCTTTAACTACTTTTCACTTGTTGGACCTCAAAATCTCTGTCAATTATTATGAACATCTGCACAAATCTACTGTATCTAAAGTAAACACTGTTTTCACCTCAGGAGGTTTTTCTAATATTTGTTTTGGCAATGACTTTGAAGGCTTTAAGATATACAGAGAAGATTTTTTTATACAAATCCAAGCAATAGATGATCTATCAGTTTGAACTAAGGGGTTATAAAACACACTTGTAAGAGTGAACTTACTCGAGGGCCAAATCACTGAAAAGTAAAAATCTAAAAATAAAAACGAGTCCCAGTGATCCCACTCCAGCACATTTTTTTTTCCATTACACAGAACAACACACGAGTGTATAACATCAGACCGATAATAAGATGAAAAATTAGCATTCTTCTCAGTAACCCCACCTTCACCTCCCAAAGTGTCCTGTCTACTGTTTTATAAGGGCTCCAACAATAAAAGAAAAAGCGGAAAGGAGCAATATTCATTCCCCTATACAAGCCACATCCTTATTTCCCCAAAACCCATGGGCAGCTATTTTGCCCATTTTGATAGCATGACTACTGACAGCACACAAACTAATGACTTTGCTAATTGCAACACCACATCTTTAACCATGCCAGAGTTTGATTTTGGTTGCTTTGCTGTATATTGGGCACACAAAACACGCACTCAAAGTCTGCACAAAATATGAATATGCAGTTTGATCTCAAAACTCAAACCATCCAATAAACCAGAACTTCAAAGATGCAGGTCACAAGAAGCCAAACTGACCTAAAGTTCAGGTTATTGAAGTTTTTCGAAAACACACCAGTGATGGGGAGGGCCAGACTCAAAGATCTCCTCCAGCTGGAGACCTATTCAATAGAAACCCTCAGGGCAGCGTTTTCTCAAGGCCAGAATGCTGGAGTTAAGTTTAGCTTTTTCTTAAGATTTCATTTCTGTTTGTACATTAGAATATGTGACCATTTGGATATGTGACTTCTTTTAAGCAACTCATTAAAAAACATAACTTAGCACCCATGTGGAGATACTGAAGGATACTAAAAAACAATAGGAATGAATACATAAACTGGGTGGCATTACATTTCCCCACACAACATATTATGGTAATGTAACATCATTTGTGGGAGATGTGGCAGCTGTAAAAATACACACCATGTTGCTGCTGTAAAAATTTTTCTAGTTCTTGCTCTGGCACACCATTTTATAGTCTGGGACTTTCAAATGTTATCAAAGATATTCATAATGCAATGTCCCAGTCAAACTACCTCACCTTGTCATAAGTGTATAATGGAGACATTGTGACGGGACCTGAGGTTCAGCCTATTTCAGAGTCCCACAGCTTGTGTGACATGTGACAAAATAAATCCCGGCGCACTTCTTTCAAGAAAGCCATATAAATAGATTTAGAGAGGAGAAAGAAGATTGCCTGATGATTGCCTGATGGGATGTTAACATCAGGTAGACAAGCGATTTATTGTACCATGGAGAATTCATTGTGGACCTCACAAAATAGGAGATATATGGTTTGTTTTTGCTTTCAGCTACAAAGCGAAGCTGCCAATGTCATTTTCTCCAACTGTACTTTGGAAAGACACAATGAATCAGTCATCACTGTCCCTTAGCTCAATCCAAGCTGTCACAGTCTATGAAAGAGTAAATGAGTTATGGGAACATAAGCAAGAGCAAGTATTGTGAAAGCAATCATCACTGGCCAAAGAACCATCTCCTGAAAGGGGCTCTGGGAGGCAGTGATGTGTTGCTTTACAGGCTCAAATATATAAACATTAAAAATAAACATTATAGAGGCTCCAAACACTTGTTGGTTCACTTCATCTGTAGATCTAAGGGAATGGATGGAAGGAGCAAGATGGCAACAAAATGCTATTTAAATGAATGGGAATATGGTGCCACAAAATTACTTAATATTTCTTTGCATGACTGTTGCAACATCTATAGGTAAATAATGACATAAATGTAAGATTATTTGTCATTTATGATCCATTCAAAAACATTTCACTGGTAAAATGCATGTTTTCAGTTAACAGTGAAATAACAGTGTGGACACTTTTACTCAAAGAAGTGTTTCACTGCTGGACATATAGTCTTTTCACAAAACTAGGCTGTCTATGCAGTAGAAAACACAAATACTCTTGAAACTGGTGCTACATGACCAGAGATAACAGAGATAAAGGGCTACAAGAATCTCTGCACCACACTGGACCATAAACACTCCTGCTGTTGGGTGACATAAGCTAACCACCTGAAAATAATATGGTGGCCAGCTGGTAATAAACAGTCTCATATTGCAGTGAAACAGTGAGCTAAAATATGTTTCTTCAAAAATTTGTGTGATATTTGCAATATTTCAACTTGCTGACATATTGATGTCATACTGTTACGCACGGCAACAACAAGCATGACTGAAAGCAAAATTATTACCGACTTCGCAGTGGTTCCAAAAAGAGGAGCAGCTTCAGTAGTGAGGAATAAACTGTGGTGTCATGAGGCCTGGGGCATCCTTAAAGTTTTATGAATAGCCGCAGACTTCTCTGACTCTTTTAGCGAGTTACCACTGAAAGGGATCTCATTGAGCAGGTCCTTTAGTAGCAGCACAGTGTCTCTCCCTCTCCTATCTTGCTGTGACACAGGAGTTGGTGTCATCAAGTGAATTTGTCATAAACCTTTGGTAATGTAAACCTATGTGATGCTTGCGGCTCAACAAAAACTACATATATGTGATTGTCTAATAGTTATTGTAGCCTAACAGCCTGTCACAGGTTACAGCGTACTGATTGGAAGAGAAATGGCAGAGCATAAATGTCCAGGTGGAAAAAAAAACAACTCAATCAATTAGGATTTTGCTGAGACAGAAGGAAATTGCCTGTTGATTTATATATATAGATCCCAGGTTACATTCTTTGTATTTGGGAGCTGGTTAAATGTGTCATTTGTGGTAGATTTTATTTTGCTGTGCTTTAAATATTGTATACAGAATGTGAATCTCACTCTTGAGTTACTGTTGTTGTTTACAATCTAAGGAAATCAGAGATAATTTTTGTTTAGTTTTTACTGAATAACTGAAGACAAACTGTTAGGTGAACATGAAAAATTCATCACTTATTTTGTAGCAATGTTTGTTCTTATATTAATAACATTTTTTTTACTAATTTGTCATATTGTTAAGAATATTGTTATAGCAAAAATACCTTGAAATACCGTGACATTATGTTTGGGCCATAGAACCCACCCCAATTGAGAAAAAGGCAATGCAGAGACAGATTCTTGTTTCATAAATCAGTGCTGCCTAGTTTTACTGTTTGATCTGAGATTTTTCAGCTTCCGTTTTCACAATAAAGTAAACAGTATGGCGACCACTTCCTGTTCACAAACTCTTGTATTACAGCTGAACAGTTGATCCAAGTTTGGTCTAAGTTTGAGAGAAAGAGAGAGCAAAAGACAGAGAGAGGGGCAGCACTCTCTCTCGATTTGCTTCTATACTCTTTGTGTCCATGGTGGCTGCAGGCATACAAAAATGAGGAAGTACAATCTGTAGTTAGAACAACAGCCCCACATTTGGCAACAATGCTGGCAAATGGGGAAAGAGATCTTCGCACTAGCAAGGTAAAGGAAAGATAAACCTAGATAATTTACACATACTAACCACACTGTTATGATATGATACAAAACTGGTTGAAAATCTGCAAAGTATCCCTTTAATGAAATGACATATTGAGCTAATTATAATGAATGTGTACTGCATATATATGGAAATTCACAGATTGACTGCGCGCAGTAGGTGATACTGTAAGTAATTCATGTCTGTGAGGTGCTGATCCAAAACCTCAGCTGCATGTACCCCAACCTGCTGATCACAGAAATTATGGTTAAAGGGAAGAATGGGCAATGGGCCCCTGTGAAAAAATCCTCACCCTCTGGCAGCGCCCCACGGAAATGCCCCAAACGCTGTACAGATTCAAACATATCAGGGATTATTAAGAGACCTGAGAACAAGGTCAAAGACTTGCAGGAGAACACAGAGCAAGTTAAACTTAACTTCCACTTCATCCCCGAGGCTCTGAAAATACTTAGGAGATAGTTGAGGCAGGCTCTGTTGAAAGCTCCCCCGCCGGCACGCAAAGCTTTACTTTTGATGTTAATTCCTTGAAAGCTGTTTCTTTAGCTGGGGATTAGTGCATGAAGAGCTAGGCTTACCATGCTCTGGCTAATAAAGATGAAACATCTAACACAGGTACTCATACATACACTCGCCTGGGAACAGTGCCTATAAAGTTGCCTTAATTATAGGGAACTCACTTCGCTTCAGTAACTATAAGAAAAGGACGACATTTGTACTTTGAAAATACTGTGGTATTAAATGTTGAAAATCCTTTGTATTCTTTAGACACAAGTCTTGAGGTAAAATAATGAGTATATAGGCACATCACTTTCTCAGCTCATGCGATCAAAGCTGCCTGCATTTCATAGCATGCTCTCAGCCTCCCCGGCTTAGGTCTCTTTACCATACTGCAAAAGACTGACAATTATGAAGTGTGTCCATTACAGCTGCTGATTAGCCTCCATGTCTGTTCTGGCTTGAGCGACTGTTGTAGCTAATGATTCTGTGGCAGCGTGCATAGAAAACCGACACCACAATTCATCTGCTCGGCCAAAATCTCCATGATTAATAGGTGTTTCACAAGAACATTCGCCCCTTTGAATATTTGAAATGGTTCTCCCCATCACCGAGTCTCTGCTTTGACAGTTTAAGAAGTAAATTAATCAATCCAATCACTGCATCCATCCTGCTTTCAAGTACAATGAATGGCTTTCCTTTCATCACCTACTTGACTATTTTTCAATAACTAATACCAGGATGATTAATTCCAGTGACCTTTATTTAATAAAAGGTATACATATTACTGAACATCACAGTATACATATTGACAGGAAGACAATATCAGCTAATTATCTTAATATGCTTTAAAACCTGCACTGTGTAACACTAAAGCAATATATAGTGACCTCAAATCAAATCCTATTTCACAATTCAGCTTAATGGAATTTCATTAGCCGTTAGACCACTCTATTCTTGTATAGTAAACATGGCTCTGTTTGTTCATTCTCTGATCATCCTTGCCATTTGTGTCCTATGAAAACTGTTTTTACAGATACATTTCGATTATGGATAAATCTATGACCCAGCTTGCTCTTATGGGAAATGCATTAATATACTATTGTCACGGTTGTCAACTTGCATATAGTTATATCATAAGGCAGGAAGGCACAATTATGTTAAAGCCAATGAAGTCTGTAAGAGGGCGGTAAATCTTATCTATCTAATCTATAATGATATGGCTGGAAAACACATTTGCCCCACTTGTCAGCATGCATATTTTGTCTAGCTAAAAAACATATTAAACAGCTGCATAAAAGACTCTATGGGAAAATGGTCTCTGAAATTCCTGTCAAGTTGTAAATTTAAAAAGCTGTTAATTAAACCATTCATTTCCTTGTTTCATGGGGCCAAATTGCCTCACTGGCAAACACTCCCTTAGAGTTTAATAGTCTATGTTGTAATTACTGATTGTCAACAATATTGTCCTTGCATAATTGTCCCACCTTTGTCTCTCTGGGTAACAAATCTAACATCAGGTATCCTTCACATCGTGCTGGCATTTTACATTTACTGTGTCTGAACGCTCAAGCACAGTGAAGAAAAGGTGATTCACCTGTATATAGATGACATTAGAGTCCATTTCCTGAGGGCTCCAAAGGACAACATAAATCATCACCCTTGTGTCACTATAAATGGGCTCTTTGGTGCAATTTCACCATGGAAGTCGGGTACATTTAGCTGGTTCACTTAGTGCCCAAAGCCAAATTTAAGATTGAACAACCTTACTCCACTCCCTGGCGCCCAGCCTTTATTAGTCATTTCCAGTCAAAATCTTAACACAATAATTATTCAGCCCTTCACTTTAACATATTCAGTGTGCAACACACATACTGTATGCTCATGCATAAAACCATATAAATGTAGTGAGTTAAATAGAGAGAGTGACGAGGACGTACATTTAGGGCTGTGACAGTATGGATTTTTCCTCCAACAGTGAGAAAGCTATGTCTCACAACAGTCTGGCAGTTAGGAAGCCAAAGCAGTGCATTTTTCAATGAAGTTACTATATTGACTCAAAAAAAATGCAGTTATGACAGTGATGACCTCATCACTCTGGTAGCATCACGTGACCATGCTTTTGTAGTGATGCAATTATCATCACAGGCACATTGTATTCTTACATTCAGTGTCTGGAGAATGATGGTTTGTATGAACCCAAATGTCACCCATTAGTGTTTCGAGGCATACATCACTACACACATAAACACAGACGCAAACAAACTGCACTGAAAGGGAAAAAATGCAAGGAGTGCTAAATTAAATGCCCAAGGTAGTTAAGGCAGCAGGTGAATAGTCCAAAATATAGGGGAGGCAAATTATATGACGCATGATGGGATAAATCAAAACCTCAATCTATTTGGTTTAGCCTAAGGACTGTCAAGTGCCAGTGATCTTTCTTGCCTTTTCACCAATATCAGTAGAACATTTTTCAAGAGTACTATCTCTTATACTGTACTTTAAATTCCACAACTCAGAATTGAGCACCTATGTGAACTAAACTAACACATTTTTTTGCTGATATCTGATATTGATATTAATGTTTTAAGTTATGTTTTTTTTTATTATTTTGTTTTGTTTTTGTAGATGCTGTTTATTTTAGTTTTGTTGTAATTTATTCCCCCTTTTGTGCCAGGGAAACAAAAAAATCTTCATTATAAAAACAACAACAAAAGCAACAACAAAACTGAACTGTTTTAGAGCCATTCGGTCCTTCATTACTCTGTATTTAAATGAACACAAATCCAATAATACATTTTTATGGAACAACAACTTTTAATATGAAAATCTTTTTTCAAAAAACTAATAACTGCTTCAAAATCCTTTTTACTATATTTAATATCATAATTTCCTCTCTAATATCTATTATATATTGCTGTGAAAACACCAACAAATGTATCCTTCAAACAACTGTATTTACTTGAGTTTCTTACCAAAAACTACACTTTACAACATCACATTTGAACATCATGAGAACAATAGTATTTACCTTTGCCCAATACTCATTTTAAACCACAGAGAGATTGAACACATTATAATGGAACTCAATGCTACTTCCGTCAGCAGTCACTTTTGGCCACCAGCTGCTAACTGCCAAGGTTAACTAGCTCTCCTCCTGCTTAAGTCAACACGGTTTTGTTGTTCACAATGTAGCATAATCAGAAAACAATAGGGTGCATCCCCTGACGCATCAATAGTGAGTTTTCTGCATCGTTTTGTCCCTATGGCGTCCCAGGGAAGATCACTGTTCGTCCCAAACACGTTTTCTATTGTCCCCGCGACAACGGGAAGCCATTCATTTCAAGCCCTGTTTTTTTTGCCTGTGCAAAATTGATGTGACAACAGAAAACAATGGACACTGCCACTACCAACGACTGTCAACAAGTCAAATATCGGCCTACACTGATGGGCAGCCAATAAATCAGCGGATCCCTTATTTTTTGGTACACAAATGTGACAATGTGATTGTTAAAATTTTAATGTGCAAGTGGCTTAACATTTTGGTGTGTAGCATAAATATAGAATTGCTAAGCAAAAGGTAATGCATAACAATAAAAATATTTGGATTTAAGTTACCCATAAACTGTGTAGTTTATGAACTTCCCCACTGAAAGTGTAAATGGATAGGGTAAAATACCAAATGGCTTTGATTTTCTTTCAAAGTGAAAATAAATCCAGTTTTATACTACAAAGTAGTATACTGCTGACATAATTTTCGGATTCTTGTAATTATTTTATTTTTCAATAGAATAAAACTCATTGCTATGAATTGCATCACATGAGAATTCAATTCTTACACCCAGGCAAAACAAGGGAGAGAATTGCATTACCCGGTGATGTCATCAGATAAGTTGGCATGGAGAGGCACTATTAAAACAGTAAGGATGAACGTATCTTGTATTACTGAGACATGTCATCAGCACATAGGTAGCAGGGATTCTCCATGCATTTTTTTTCCATCAGGTGCCCAAATACATTTAGAACTGTAAAACCTGATAAAGACCAAATTTGTCCCAATAAACCAGGCTGAACACACCAGGTCATTTTGTTTGATAGAAAACAGAGAAAATCATGTGTGGAGTTTACTTCCCCCCAGGATTTACCCTCAGTATGATTAATGTTTAGTGTTAGTTTTTAAAAGGATGAGTAATACAGCACTTCACACATTATCCAATAGCTTAAAGAGAGCAGTGGTCTCTTTGGTAAATGTTGAAGGAATGGGTTTGTGATTTAGCATTAACCACTTAATTTTTTCCTTTCCGACTGGTAAGATGCTCTTCAACAAAGTGTCTAACATCAAGTTCACCTGATAAAGAAATCAATTCAAATGACCATTAAAAACATCAGCAATTTAGCCGCTGCAGTTTCAACCCAGCCATCTCCCTTACAAGTGTAATGAACCAGGTCCAAAACAAGCCATCTTGTCTTACCGTTACATAATTTTATGTAGAATTCATTCAGTGTTGTGCATGCAACAGGAAACTTTGTGTTCAACTGGTATGTTGGTATTTCAGCACATCTACTGATGCTGATTTTTTTTTTTAAAAAAAGCATTTTTTTTTATTTGTTTGTTTTGCCCAGCACTGATTTATGAGTGATGCTTGGTGGTGTTTAGTGTGTTTCATGTATATCCAGATCGATGAGTCTGGAGTAGGGGAGTGAGTTAAATTACCTAGCTTAATTAGCCTTGAATTACAGTAAGAGACTTATATAACATTATTGGACAAACTGACCCACATCCATTAAAATGCTCATTGATTTTATTGGACAGCACCTTTGTATCACATCATGCATACATTACTGTTAAAAAAACAGCTTCCACTTGCCAAAACTATACTGAGTGAGTATAGTTTGATGTTTGAGGATATCAAATTAAAAGCTCTGGGACTCATCAAGCTGTTGGTCTTTCAGACTGGCAAGGCAAAGATCAATCCTAAACCTGACATGGACATGTAGCAGCTACAAAATGTCACTGTAGCTGCGGTATACAGTATGTACTTGATAACCCTTTTCAAAAAAATTTAAAAGAAAAAAAAATGTTACCACTCCAATCCAGTACAGTAGTTATCAGACTACAGGTTCAGATATGTTCAGACTGAAACTAACAGCTCAAGTGACTAATCATTCCTTCAGTCATTTCTGAATGGAAATCTCATTTTTAATGTATCTTACAAGAAGTATCACATAGATAATTAAATCTAATGACAGTCTATACTTGGGCATTACCTCATTAAGTGCACTTTGTTTTATGTGATAACTGTGGAATGACTGCTGAGATGGCAGCTGATTAAGTACCTTGTCTGTTAATTGCAATCGTGCCTTTTTATGCTGCGCAATGGATTGACTTGTTGAGGAGACGAATGTTTTCTTATCTAACCAAGTCCCTGGGCTGTTGTGTTAGAACCCAGTTATTAATAGCATCACTATTGATGAACTGTCAAATGCTCAGCATTCGGCAGATGGACACTTGTATTTGATAACATGTTCGAGGCTAGGGGCCATGTTCCATTTACAGAGCTGAGGGATAGTAGTGCATGTACTGAATCATACCTGACAGCTGCACCAATGCTAATTTAGAGTAAGCACATGTTGTTCATTACTGAGTGATGTGTGTTGTATTAAAAGATGAATACCACAGAAACACATAACAATGCATGTTCGACAAGCCTTTTAAAAAATTAGCTTCAGTGTGTGTGTCAGTGTTTGAGTGTGCACACAATCATTTCTTTAACAGGGATCACTCCTTGTTTGAAAAGGAGACAACAGAAAGGCAGCATATAAAAGGGAGCTGACCACCTTACCAGTTTTAACACTGTTGTCCCTATAGTAGCACCCAATCTGGATAAGTGCTTTATATCGATTCAGCAATCCGTTTCAGCCCCTGCTTTTGATTTTCCCCATTAGGTCAAAAGAGAAGGTGAACCTATTATCAGCGTGCTTCATCTTGATAACTACCATTTGTTTTTTGCTTGTTGATACAGGCTGCTCCAAAACTGAATTTTGTGTGTGTGTATGTGTGTGTGTGTGCAAGAAAAAGAACCAGAGATTGCTTCAGTCTCTCAAAGTGTGACATTTAGATGTGCGCTTGATGTATGAGACTCATGAGTTGTACTCATCCGTCTGATATTTAGTATTAAGTCTCTACATGCTAAAAACGAAAGGAAATAAGAGTGAGTAATTCAGAATGAGGACGGTTACGAAGAAGTTGAATTATAATCTCATCAAGAGCCTGTAGATAATCCTCTATACGTCAGTTCATGAAAAATCGAAGGCCCTGGATTTTGAGCTTCTGTCAAATCACAGAAGCTCACTTTTTGCCATTATACAGAAAAAAAGTCTGACATAAGTTTTAATGCAAACTTCAGAGTAGCAAAATAGTTGCTGCATACAAAGTAATATTTTACTAAAATGTAGGGCTGGGCAATATGTCAATATTATATTGATATAGTGATATGAGTAGGGATGCACCAAATATTCGGTAACCAAATATATTCGGCCGAATATTGCAAAAAAAACACACATTCAGTATTCTGTGGAATAAGTGAAAAACAAGGCCGAATAATAGCGGCGTGTTTTGATGACACAATCAAACAGCGTGCGGTGACGGACGGAGTAAAATGTCGGCAGTGTGGCGATATTTCAAAGTGTTGGGGAGTAATAGAAGAAAAGCAGTTTGCAAAGAATGTAATACTGAACTATCTAGAGTAGTGTTGCGGAGTATACTGGTACCAATGGTAGACTGAACGAGGGAGTCCGCAGTCATTCAGTTTGTTGCCCTAACCAAAGATACTGGATTACTACTGTACTATACAGTATATACTATACTGTACTATTACTACTATTATTACTGGTTAATCCACCGTCTTTGCCCTAACGTCTTGGTGTCCTTCTTCTTCTTCTTCTTCTTCTTCTTGTGTAACCTTGTGTGTGTTGGCGGTTAATACAGCATTACCGCCTCCTAGTGGATTGGAAGCGCATTACACCTATAATGGGCTTTTATTGGGAAAAATAGCTCAAATCCGACCCCCAGTGGTAAAATTAGGTATATAATTTGATATATCGTTCGGTTAGATATTTGCCTTTAAATCAAACCAGTTGGAAAATTTTCAAACCGGCACAAGCCTAGCATTCGGTATTCAGCCTAGCGTTTAATTTTATTTGGCTTCGGCTACAAATTTTCATTTCGGTGCATCCCTAGATATGAGACAAGATATTGTCTTAGATTTTGGATATTGTACTATCCTAAGTGTTGTCTATGCCTGGATTTAAAGGCTAAGTAAGGTGATGTAATTTTCTTAACTTATCAGACTGCTCTAGCTGCTATTATTTACCTTTACCCACCCCCAGTCATTATATCCACATTACTGATAATTATTTATGAAAAAACGTACGTATTTTGTGAAACCATCAATAGTCAAACATGCAATATCGTCACAATATCAGTATTGAGGTATTTGGTCCAAATAGGGTTGGGCAATATTGAAATGCCCCCACTGACGACACATTTTTATAAACATGAAAAAAGTTGAGGAGAGAGCTACCCAGCACACATAGCTACAAATAGATACAGATAGAGAAGTATATGACGTAATACCCTTAATTGGTTCCAATAGGCAGTATGCGCTATTTTGCACAATAGCATGCTGAGATCAATAAACCAAATCAATCAACTGTAATGTTTTTGGGGTTTTTTAACTTCATAACACGTTTATCAACATTGAATATATAGAATTGGGATAAAAAAGATGTGTCATTGAAACAAACCGACTTGCGGCAAGTCACAAACTCACTGAGGTGAGGTTTTGCAGTAACGACCAAGTGAGAAGAGGAGCAGTACATTTTCAAATAAGAAAAATATCACTAACTGTTATTCCTTGTTGTTTGTTGCCATTAATAGGGTTGTCAAAACTATCGATACTCTGAAAAGTATCGATACTCAATCGCTGTATCCAGATACAATACTAATTTACAAAAGTATCGATACTAACAGTGCACACCACCTCTGCACCTGTCGGGTGCGCACGACGGGTCCGATGGACACGCGCTGTGCACGCAGCGTCTGGCAGGCACAGAGCCCTCGCTGTAACCCGGCTTGTTGTCGTCGCTGTGCATGCGTGTACACATTTCTGTTGCTGTAATATGGCCAGCGCGGCTGCAGGAGGATCAGAGCAGCCAGTTTTGGTCAAAAATGATAAAGGAAAAAGCGCTCTTTGGAAATATTTAGTGAAGTGAACACAGCACGCTGCAGACGGCAGGTACAGCCCCTCCCGTCACTAGCAGCTGAGCATACGAGCAGCTGGTGTCGCCAGCATCAAACTAAAATATAACTTCTAACGTTATTGTGGGAGCTAAGCAGAAAACTTTATCAGTCATGCCCGTCTGTAACATTAATAGACAATGTTAGTTTAACAGGACAACAGAATTATGTGTGTCTGAAAGGTTATGTTAACTGTAAAGTCACAGATTGAAGCTGAAAAAATGTTTGGTTTCCTAAACTACCAACTCTATTTGATCAGCAACGGAAATATGGTGCCAATTCACCAGAAGCACTTAAAATAAACAGGGCTGTAGATAAATACATTTGTATGGACAGATCTTGTTTCTGGTTGTTCCTAATTTTGTGGGATTTTTTTGTTGTTATCATTGATGTTACTGTTCTGATCTTTATTTAAAAAATGACATGCCTCTTAATTTTTTGCTGCTGTATCGAAAATGGTATTGAGTATTGAATATTTTCCTGGGTATCGATATCGAGTTTGAAATTTTAGTATTGTGACAACCCTAGCCATTAATGGCATTTTGTTGAAACATGATGTACTGAAGGTACCTCAGATGAACAAGGGAGAGCCGCTTCCCAGTGAACAGCTGAGAGGCAGAGACTACGAGGATAAATAGCGTGCAGATCAGCATGTTTTCACATCTTGGTGAATTAAGGCTTTATTTCAGGCAAACCAGAGTTCATGGATCAACTAACTAGATGACTAACAAGACTAACTAAGATGGTGTTGATGAATTTTACTTTGTTTCTGTTGAGTTTCAATTAAGTGTGTTTTACGATGAGTTAACTAGGCAAATCAGGTGATGTTAAGATTGGTATACAGCTATATTTTTCTGTTCAGTAAGGAAATTGGTGTACAATTAGACCAAAAGTTCTCAGTCTAGTGAGTGTGACACACTTTGCGTTTGTTGGCAACATAACAACAAACGCCATTTTCTTCTGAACTTGACTGACCACGGCGGTCATTTCTATTCACTCTATTTGTATGGGTGAAGCACAGAGAAAGCAGGAGAAAGAGAGACACTGAATATAGTGACAAATTCAAACGTGCATTGCATGATTGAATATAGTTCTGTTTTAGAGAACACAGATGCCCATTATCGTGGCCAACCAATATTGATTTTCTCCATATTGCTCAGCCGTATCTAAATGTATCGATAGCAGCACATCTACTATACCAGGATAGGCATGTTACAACAGATGGCACAGTCAGTGTCTATACATGCTCATTAATAATCTGTAACATATATTGTAAATGCCATATTGTGTTTTCGGTAACTAGGATGAGCCCAAATCCTAAATGTGAAAAACATGACCTTTCTAATTTGGATACACTTATGTTAATATTCTGGCATTTAATGCATGATTGCAATCAGTGAGCAGCACACAGTATGAAAAACATAGAGCCTCACCTAAAATCCTTTAGACCATGGCATGACAAAGCTCATATTTTGAATACTAATTAGCATTAGTAACACTAATGGGCATCACTGTGTCCTAAAAACACATTTATGGTCAGCACATCAAACAGCAGAAACAATGTCTGACTTTTGCACCCATGAATTCATACTATCTTTAGCAAAAAGTCTAAAACATTTACTACTGACCATCATCTCCAACTTGCTCAAATAAAAAAGCTGCAGCTTTCTTTAAAAAAAAAAGAAAAGAATAGTACATATGTTTTTCTCTGTGACAAATAAGGAGGATAAACATATCAGAACATATCCTGTCCGAGGATAAAGATCGACAATCAAGACTGTCCTGATATCCTCTGTGGTCCGCCACAGCTCCATTTCTTCTTGCTCCAGGGAAAAAACTGCAGTGTGTCATCCAGCTGAGAGGGTCATTGCTTGCCAGTTGCTCTCCACTGAGCAGTCGCCTAATGCCAGAGCAAAGAGGAGGGCAGGGAGGATTGCCTCCGACACTGCCCACCCAGGCAATCAACTGTTGGAGGATTTGTGGGAGGTGGAATTAGTCCATCTCCACTGGCTCTGCCTGCCGCTACTGCAGCCTCTTCCCAATACCTGTCCGCCTACTCAGCTAGCCCTCCAACCTGAACTACATCTCTCAACTGACTGCCTCAGTACAAACCCTATATGCTGAATGATCTTTTCTGTTTACCCACTAAAACTAGTTGTACTACCACGTTTTGCTTTACAGGACTGTTACCTTTCCAGAAAGAAAAATTCTTCTGCTAATGGTTTACAATTTCAGTGAGATTAAAGATTCAATCCAATTTCCTCCGTTTATTTATTTTTGTCTGAAGTCTGTCTCTCTTTAACACTCATTTTTGTGGTCCTGTAGGTTTCTGTATCATCTACTCCAGTGATTCCCAACCATCTTTTTATCTGACATACTCCCACAGCCCTGTCAGCTGAGCTCAAGTGCACCTTCACTGACACCACCCATTATGTCCTAATGTGTTCACATCTGAATCTATTTTAAACTGGATGTTATTTAACACTATTAAAGGGATGGTTCAGTATCTTGTCTCTTTTGAAGTTGTATGAGGTACTTATCCATAGTGTATTACATACAGTAGATGTCAGTTGGCATGCCCCCAGTTTGGAGAGGCAGGTTGGAGTCTGACATGAAAAGCCAAGCAATGTACTGCAGTGGAGGGGTCAAAAACAAAACATTTTAGCAACCTAAAAAAGTCCCACCTAAAAAAACTGTTTAAGTATACTCTTAATATATTTTCACTGCTTTACCTTTGGAAAGCGATTTTCAGTGAGGAACTGAAATTGACATATAGCTCTCATCAAAGCCAGACTCCACTGAGAAAAAAGGTGATTTAACATCAGTGAACACAAGAGTTTGTTGTGACTTTGGCGTTTAGAAGGGTGAGTTGGGATTGACGAAAGTCACACAATAACACAAGCTATCTAAGTGATCAAGGCAGCAGTAGACCAACAGCTCCTCTATTCAGTAAGTGTAAACAAAAACTACTGGTTTTGTCAATGGAATCTGGTAGCTCTGACAACCACAAAAATGGGGAACTGAGGCCATTGATGGCTTCAGTTAAAGGTAAAGTAGTGTTAATACTCTAAATAGCATACATTTGATCTGATAATGATTTTTTAAGGTTGCTAAACAAACATTTTGCTGCTGCACCCCATCCCCAGCAGTGCACTGCTTAGCTTTCACGTCGGTAGTTCAATTCACAGTCACAATTGTTAAAATGTTTTCATCCTCGACATATTGATGCATAGGTCCATTCATTTGTACTACTGTAATACCACTTTGAGCGGCAGTGCAAGGCGCTTCAACTATTTAAGCCTCTATATACATTTTGGCTATCTATTTTGACTCCACTGCTTGCTAGTAACTAGTTTTACTTGCTCTTGATTGCAGCTTTCAGCATGTGGTGTTTCTTATTATTCAATAATACTCATCAATACTCATTTATAATTATTGTTATTATTATTATTATTATCATTATTATTTATTCCATCTTTTAATTCCTTTTTTAAGGGGGATTTATGGTTGTGCGTTAACTTGCAGTGGTGGGAAACATGTCGTGGGTAGTCAGCCTACCACTGGTAACTAGGACAATACATACACTGATCTGCTCTATGTAGATGGTTAGTGGGCAAGTGGAATAATGTCACTGTTGCTTTTTTTCTTCTGTCAAATCCTTCATAACAGTGAAACTACAATACGGCGGTGAGTAGTGGGGTTGTGGACAGGAAATATGGAAGAAAGCTCCAAAGTTTCCTTCAGTGAGACACAGTTGTTAAACTCAGTGCCTCCTTAGTGTAAATACCATATATCAGTGTGAAGCAGTGCTTTCATAAAAATGGACGTTCTAGCTCAGCAGAGTTTGAGAGAGTCCCATGCGGTTGTTTGTACTAGACTATATTATTCATTTAAAGAAAAAAAAATCCTCGTGTCAGCCTTCACTTGAAGTTCATGGAATACCATGCTCTTTATAACACAGGGGTAGAGGAGTTTATCGTTTTATTCACCAACACTTCAAAACCTATGTCCTGCTGACAACTGGCGATGAAAACTCTCCTGGGGCAGTAGGTTGGGGTAGGGGTGCTGTCTGATGACTGAAAGGTTGCTGTTTTGATATCTGGTAGCAGCAACCTGTAGGTGTACAACGCGCAGGAGACTGGAGGGTGACTGATATTGCATCTATGTTACACAGAACCTCTATGGAGTCCCTTTGAACATGGCACTGAAGCCCAAACTGCTCAAGCAGCTCTGCAGTAGAGGCAATCCTGCTCTCTGACTTTGCAATTAAACACATGTCAAAGGGGCTATTTGTGTATGTATCTACAAGGGATGTTCCGATTACTCAGAGTAGATTAGCCGATGTACTGTTCATCTAGGCCTACAACTGAAAAATATACTGGTTTGGCAATCAGCCATGAAAATGTGCCACTTCTTTAGTGCAAATTAATTTGCCAATTAAATTGCAAAGAGTGGTAATTAATTTATATGTTACAGGCTTTACCTGAAGCAATGAACATTTACAAATTTAGATATTAATCCAGTTTGGCATGTTATGACATTGATACATTCAGCTAATTATAACTGGCTAGATGAAGCACTCCTATAACTGCTCCAAATACAGAAAAGAGGAGGAGGAACTTTGGGAGAAGCAAGTTATATAAAAATGGTACACCTTGTACATATACACTACTTCAAATATATAAATGACACATGTTTTAATGTCTAATCAAGGACATTATACTGAGAAATGCCAATTGCCAGGGAGCATTTTAGTTCTGACGAGTTCTGCCTCATAATTGTTAAGGCTTTGAATCACTGTGTTGGAAAATGGCAGTGGTATGACATGGCCACTAACAAGAACTGACACATAAATATTAAATATTTTGGCATGCAGCTGCAAAAAAAAATGTATGCTAACTTGTTTTCAAGATTTATGAATATTTTCCCAAGCTGTTCACCTGTCAAAGTGTTGTTTAAATTACCTATATTAAGAAAGTCATCATATGCTGTGTAATCAGTTTGTTTTATCACACCAAGTATGCTAATTAACAATATTCATAGGTCAACACTGTTATTTTGTGCCAAAGAAACAAATATTATTTGTTCCACAGAATAAACCATACTGAGACGGCAGAATCATAAGCACAAATACTGATATGCTGAAACAGTATTATTTCTTGAACTGAGTATTATGTATCAAATCCCTGTACAGAAGCAGTGGAGTATTACAGCTTTGGTGGATAGTTCAGTTGAAATCTGCATCTGCAATCTAGCCCAATCATTTAAAAAAATCATACATTGCAAGTGAAATCAACAATCTAGCCTTATGATGAACAATACATTGCAGTCTGGTAAGCAAATATGTGGGAATCATCACTTATTTTAGACAGTTTGTTATTTTTGTTGAGCCATATTCATGGTTATGGGAGAGAAATGTTTTCCCTGTGAAAATATTGTTCCAGCTATTGAGGAGGAAGGCTGATAAAACTCTGTTCACATAATATCCATATTCCATTAGAAAAAGATTAGACAGATGCTGACCTCTACAGGTGTGATTCTGCCTTGCATTCTTGATAGATATCACTTCAAATTATTGAGAACATTAAGGTGCTTTTATCTGAACTAAAAACTGAAATGAACTATCATAATTTACAACTCACAAACACACACACCTTACCAAGCAATGTTTGTAGGCATGCATGCCTGTATGTACTGCATAGACGTTTCAAGATAGGATGACATTAGTTTATTAAATTGAGCAAAACGAGGAGCATGAGGTACTGTAAGAAATGCCGAGACACTGATAGATAATGAAATGTCTCACTGGAGTCAAAATATAGTGGCAGACCAACAGGGGGGCAGACAGCTAAACCAAATAACTGGGCTATCAGCCTCTGCTGACAAACAGCCACAAGCCTGACTGAACTGAGAAAAATAGAGCAGTGGAGAAGACATGGTTGCAATGGAGCACAAAGTGGAGATGACAGCCTTTAGGACACAAGTGACAGCAATTGAGGGTAGACTGAGTACAACTGAGTGTCAGGCAGAGGGAAAAGCCATGTTGGTGCAACAAGCATTAATGGTGACTGGCACATGAGCTAAAGACAGACACAGGGGTCTCATTCACAAGGTCCTCTCAGGCTGCAACTTGCTGCTCACTGGTCAGCTGAGTATATAATGATGTTTCACTGCACAGATTTTGAAACCTTATTTATTCAGGGAAAGTTGATAAAGTTTTATTGTACTTTTTCACTACTGCCAAGCCACTACTCTAAAAAAAAAAGCTCCAAAGGAGCAGTTTGGGTTGCATCTTTAGTCTATTTTTAGTTAACAGAACCTTGCAGGGAAAAACTGACACAGTGGCTATTTAATTCTTACAGTGTAAAATTAACACAAACAGTGCTTACGTACAAGGGCGTTACTTTTTGTTGAAAAATCTTCAACAAGTGCGATCTTAGGCAATGTAATAGGGTGACTGGCAAGAGATCAGAGCATTTCATTATGGCGATTAGGAAAAAACAGAGCGTTAAAACTGTCAATATAGGTTTCATTTCAACATTGGGGGGGTGCTTAAGAAGCTGGGGTACCTCCTCTAGGAAATTTGTTGAAATTTGGAATATTGTAGAAATGTCTATAATTATGTAAAGGAAAACAGAATGGAAATCATTCTGTTTTCCTTTACATAATTACAGAAATGTCTATAATTATGTAAAGGAAAACAGAATGGAAATCATTCTGTTTTCCTTTACATAATTATAGACATTTCTACAATATTCCTTTCCATTCCCTGACATATAAAAATATTTATTCTCCTGTAGATCAACTTTTCTCATTTCATGTTATCCCTGTTGAGTCAACACACATGTGGATTTACATGATTTACCCTTTCATTCTCTTGGTTTGGGGAAGTAACTTCTTTCAATGTGAATGTGGCACCTATTCACATCACTGAAACATTAATTCATTTATAAACTCCTAAATGTGTTGTTATTTTCACACACAGAGAATGGAAAACTTGGACAAGAAGAAACAGTCAAAATAATTAAAGTTACTGAGTGTTTTGTGGTCATTTTAGAATCAGCAGACTGGGGGGATTTTTTAAAGCTTACGTGACTTTTTTTGGACAATGTACATTTCTTTCTTCTATACTTGCATTAAACTGGATGTTTTCTTATTGTGCAAAAACCTTTCTCAAAGTGCTCTTATTTGTTAGTTATCATTTCTTGGTGCAAGCTATTTTTCCAAACATCCTACACAAATTGTGCTTTTAAAACGTAATGATGACAAAATCTGCCTTTTCAAAAAGTGGTGGGGACATGTCCCCGGTAAGGATGCACGATAATATTAGCACTTCATCGGTATTGGCTGATACTGGCTTTAAAATGAACTATCAGAAACAACCAGCATGCGTTTTCTTAATTTGCACAATTAATGAATATTACATACATTGGAAAGCATTGTATTTCATGTCTCCATCTGCTGGTGGGCAGCAGCTGGTGGACACAGTAGGAGTATGTATGCATAATATGATGTTCATTCCACTAGAGAAGAGACTTGATGATCACTAAAATTAGGGAGGGGAACAAGTGGATACATCAACACTGATATTGGTATCGGTCATCGGTCAAATGAGTTGTTACACATTGGCATATCAGATATCAACAAAAAAATCCAATATCATGCATCCCTAGTCCCCGATGTCCTCAGCATCCACAGTATAAATGACATCTCTGCTTCCACAACTCAAATCTAAATGCATTGACACTGATATAATGTGTATACGACCTTTAGCCTTTGCACTACCACACACCAACTTTAATTTTAAAAGAGAACAACTTAGGAGTGTAAGAACTCATACTGGAGGACAGATGGGTCCCGGACCAGTTCACAGAAATGACCAACCTGTCACACTGACTGGCCTTTATAAATAAAAACAGTAAGACATTTTCCAACACGATGTGAAATAAGACAATAAATCAAGAGGACATCCAAAGGCGGCAACAGAGGATCTTCTGAGTGAAAAGAGCGTCACCCATTATAAGAATATGTTCTGTAATATAACCCCTACATCCTAAGACACACATACAATAATACATCATATTACTCATCTACTGTACAAGTCAAAATTTATCACCAACATGACTGATGTCTGAATTAATATGAGTGGTATCCAGGACAATATGAAGCTATAGTGAGACTGCTAGACTGAAAAACAGCTGAACACACTGACAAACAATCAGTTTTAGGATGTTATATTTTCAAATGACGATCAACAAACATGGTCAAAATCAGTAGTGATGGTAAATTCACTGTTACCATCCTCAGTATTATTAATGACAATAATATTGTCATTTTAAGACATATTACAAAATGTAATGCTCTTAGAGTCAGGCCAACAGAAAGTGAAACTTCAGTAAACCATCTAACTAAAGTGACATTTTGGATAACAACATAATGTATAGTTAGAATATTCTTGCTAACATTTAAATATAATGTATGTATGCACAAGACAGAGGGAAATAGGAATGCACTGATTTGATCCACTGGACCATATCGGGTGTCGCCCAGACGTGACTGATCCATAATGAATTAGTTTCTTTTCAACATTGTTATGAAATCCAGTGTTCTCAGTTACTTTCATTCAGCCAAGGCAGGACTCTATGTTAATCATACAAGCAGGGCTGCCCCTGACCAAATTGGGGGCCTAAGCGAAATTTTATTTGGAGGCCCCCATCCCAAATGTATCATAGGTACAAAATGACCGTACAACAACTTGCCATTTAACTTGACAACCTTTACTGGCAATAACAAATGTACTGTAGATACAGTAGTTTGGCTGTATGAGTCAAATAAAATAAAAAAAATTCAACCTGAAATAAATAAATATTAAATAAAAATAACTTCAAACTGAAATAAATAAATAAACAAATCTGAGTCACAAACAGCCATCAGTTACTCATCAAAAGAAAGTAACTTCCACCACCTCAATCCCCCACCCTTTATTAAACACTGAAAATAAAATAAAAGAGGGAGACAGGTTTTTTCTATTTAATCTTATTTTGTTATATTTCTCCCTCTCCCCTCTCTGGAGGCGTCCGATCTCCCTCAGCCCTCCACCTCTCCCACCTTAATTAAACACTGAAAACAGAAATAAAATACAGAGACATTCTTTTCTATTTTCATCTTAGCTATATTTCTCCCTCTCCCCTCTCTGGGAGCATCCGACCTCCCGGCCCCGCACATACCCCCAAGGCTCGGGTCGGGCGGCCCTGCATACAAGTGTGACAACAGGCTTAGGGTAGTTGGTATCAAATGCTCAGGCTGTGTGGGCATCTCCAAGCACACCTGCTGTTTCAGTTCATGTTAAGAGCAACAGCGCAAAGTGCAGGAGGGCTAAGTGATGCAGAATGTAGATCGGAGGGTGTGGTGATTAACGCATATGCTCTCAGCCAGTCACATCGCTGGTTTCAACAGTTGTGCCAATCAGTGACGCTTGACAATAACTGCTGAACAAATGGAAAGATGCTTCTTTAGAAAATCACACTGTTGTCTGGATGGTGCAGTGACACAGTGTAAACACACAACACATCCAATCTGCATCCAGAGGCAGATGAAGTGGGTTTTATCTAATTTGTACAATGATTTAATAAAACTGTTTAGTAAAGCCGTTTATTTGATCGCATAATTCCAACCCAAATTCAGTCATAATTCTTGTTGTACATAGTTACATCATATCATAAAATGTGACACAGCAGCATTTGCTTTGTACTGCTACTGATTTTTTTTGTTGTTGTTGTTGGAAAAGAGGCTGTAATAAACAGGATTAATGAGTTCCAGTAGTCTGATGTCTCTGACATAAACAGGCTGAATACTGAGTTATAACAGACCTGTCTGATGTGTATAAAGGTGAGTGTGGTTATTTTGTAGCAGCCCACTTTCATTTACATGTAATGTAAGGTAAATGCAGTGAATGGCTGTGCATTATACCACTACGCTCTAGCGCAGCACTTCACAAATACCAAGCTGCAGATTTATAATCATATTTCTCCTGCTGCCTTCAGGAGGCTGCAGGTATTTAATGAACTTAAGGTTTTAATAGAGCACAAAGTCTGAGACCCAATTTTTACCAAAATACCAAGAACTGTCTTTGTGCTACCTGGACCTCCCATCTCTTTGCACCCCTTTACCAACCAGTGCACCATGCGCTTAGCGCTGGGCACCAAACTACCACACAGAAGGAAAACATCAAACAATTGGAGCACTGCTTGTACTGCTCATTGTGCCGCCATCAAAAAAGAGCCCTTAGCCTGTAGAGCCAATACAGCTCTGTCAACATGATACCTTATTTGTGCCAATTAGCTTCACACAGCAAGGTATACACCGCTTTTTTTTCCCTCCTAAATTTAAGATTGGGAAAAGAGACACAGCACAGGTATGGGATTGGGAATCTATATCATAAAAACCTATTATGGTTCTCTATTATTTTATGGATTTTCTTTTTTAAAACTAATATGAGTCCTCATAGTATCACTATTTTTTATAATTCATTGTGTTGTGGATTTTTTTTTTTTTTTTTTTTTTTTTTTTTACTGTGTAGTGTATTTAAAGAAAACTGTGCATTTTTACAGCAAAGCTTGTCTGCACAATTGAACATGACCTGTTCTTCTTGTAATGTTTTAAGATAGGGTTTATCATCTTGCTCTTGTGTGGTATATGAATATAGCATTTTTATCGCAACCAGGGCATCTTACAGAATGCAATTTTCTTCAAAGCCAACAGATGTTTTCTCTCTTATCACAAGTGCTGACTGGTTCTTTGATGAAAGCAAGGGTCAAAAACACATTGTTTTGCTTATTATTTTAGACTGGCTTTCCAAGACCTTGCTTAACACACAAGACCAAAAAGGAATACAATACAGGGATTTATCTGTGTGTTTGTTTCATACAGTTTACCAGGATTAGGCAGAGGACATCTTAAATATTAGTTTTAGGTCCTTCGAGTTTCCATGTAACAGGATAGCAGCATACTGCATATTGTAAAGATATGGTAAAGACTTGAAAGTATAGTAACGTAACCAATATTGCCATTACATTAAAAGCCTTACAACTCTGACTTTACTAATGCAGCTTTAGTAATCTAGTGAGAAAACTGTGTTAAACATGGGGTGCCAAGAAAATCTCTTTTGATAGAATCTATAACCAGAAGCTGTAAAGTAGCCATTATTCCAATTACATACAGTTCATGAAAGCTATTACAGTACTTGTTCAGTGCACAGGATGTGATATGTGTCATAAGTGTATGTGTGTGTGTGCATTTGTGTGTGGTAGCGGTCAGAGTTAACCTTATGCTGTGTTGACTATCAAGGTCTCAGTTTGTTTACTTTGAAGCACTGACACAAACGAGTCAAAGTGGCAAGTTGCACTTCAGAGACATGAAAGCTATGTCACTGAGGAGATGATAAAGCTCAGCAGAACCAAAACTAGGGGGAAAAAAGGCTTTACTTAGGTATGCTTGGTTAATAATTGCTAGTTGTTGATTGGCTGTTGTAAGAGGAGTACACTCTGCAGAGGGCTGACATAATAATAGGTTTGGGCTGATAGAGAACAAGAGGAGAGATTTAAGGAGCCAACAATGGAAAAGGCAGGCTGCTGTATTAGAATGTTAATGAAATATTAAAATGCAAGTGAAAATTTAAATACTAAGAACAAATCAGCATGTAACAAGAACCTGGAGACCAATGCAGCACAGCAGAGCCCATATGAAAAGCTGCACTAATGGGCTAAGATACAGTCATGTAGTGCATACGTAGAGTAAACGTCACTTAGACGTGGAGAAGATGGACATATTTTAACCTTACTGGGCTTAAGGGGTGAACAATTAATAACCAAGTCCAAAACTTATTTTCAAGACTTACAGTAAGGGGTGCCCTACACACAGTCTGAGCCAGAGCAAATGTGAGATGGACAGGCCTCAGATTAGCAGTCAGTTGCCAATTTATGAAATACACCTTGCTAAAACTAATGCAGTCTAAAACACACTGACCCAACAACGACTGTGACCTTCAATAAAGTTGTAACATTCAGTTGTTCAAACTGTTTGTGGTGCTGCTGAATCATAATGTGTTAAGTGTTTCAATGATTTTGCTCAACCCCTTTATTTCAATGAGGGTAGATTAAATACCTGCAGGTGTTGTATAGTATAGTATAATGGTGGAGGAAAAAAATCCAAACAGCATAGTATCACAACATTTTTGTGTGGATATATTGTATTGTCCCACAATGCTAAGTATTTTTTCATTATATAAATCATTAATATGACAAATACAAATTAAACCTAAGGTAGCCTACTAGAATAATGTAATCAATTGCTTTTTCAGTCCACTAGATACATTTTGCTACTACAAAAAATGGCTGGAGTGAAATGAAGAGTCTAAAAATGTTATCTTATTAGATAAAACAGATGTTGACAAAGTTTTCCTTTGGGGACATTATTTACAGTTGAAAAAGGGTGATAAATCACAATATATCACAATACTCAGCATATTACAACATATTTTAAATTGCAATACTATTGTATTGTGACTTGAGTATTGTGTTAAAATTGTGTCATGGATCCTCTGGTGATTCCCACCCCTATAATGTAGTGTAGTACAGTATATGTTTTTATTGTTTTGGTATGAGATTGCAATGCTTTTAGCTGGGTGCACATAATGAACTGGCAAATGAAAGTCATTCCACAGAGGGTCATGCACAAAGGTTTCAAAAAGTTTTCTAGACAAGCTTAGGGAATGTTAAACAAGGAGAAATTACCAGTCAACTCTTCTATTAAAAGGTGAACATACTAGACTAAACAACCACAGAGAGCACATACACACTGCGCAGAGCCAACACATCACTGGCTGTCTTGCTGCATTCACGTTTCAATACCATGACAGTGACACTGCTATATGCTGAACAACACATCAAAATAACAATGCCATGATAGCCTACTTAAAAAAAACATGTTACTCACCATTTCATTCGTGAAGGGGGCAGTGTTAATATCTCTCCAGTCTCTGGTGCACCTGGGGTGAAGTTTCTCTCTAAGTTCAACGGCACAAAATGGGCCCTCCGCATGTAAAGCATGGTTCTCCTGTGTTTCGTAAAAAAAGTGTGTGTGTGTGTGTGGAGGGGGGGGGTAAACTTTAAACCGTGGCAATGAAAGTCAGAACTTACTGAAAAAGTTACAAAAAAGGCTATCCACTAATGCTGCTGCTGCTGCTGCTCGAGCAATGTTGAAATTACTGTGAGAACAACGCCTTTATGCAGGACTTACCTTAGCCAGCTTCTGTCCTCACGCCATGCTCTCTGAAAAGACTCTGGTTTCATTGTACAAACTGACTCGGTGACGGTGTACAAAGACGTACACGTCAGTTTCATTTGTCAACTCCAAAATAACTCAGGGTCGTCGGCTGCAGTACCAAAGAGTAGCAGCAGCAGCGGGAACGTAGGAGAGGGGCCTGAACTGATTTAAGCTAGCCGGTAAGATTTAAACTTCGCTGACATTGTTGAACTCTGAACTCTCTGGTTTTACTCACTTTCGCCTCCTCCAGACGCTGCTGCACTTCGCCTCCATTAGGATATAAACTTGCGTCAAGGGGAAACTAAGTCAATTTAGCAAACTACGTTTTTTGCGCATTGCGGTAACAAAGTCCTGCCATATCAATTGGGTGACTCCATAACCTGACGTTGACCCGCACGCGCAAATGGGGGCGTGGTTTCAACTACTAGTTTATGGTCACCTGAGCAAAAAGCGCGTGTGCTGTGCCGGGAGCCTAAACAAAACACAAGCTGATGTCTAAACCAAAATGCAGTGATAAATTCTCAGTGCATGTTCTCACTTCAGTTTGTTTTCCATTAGCCTTGAAGCGAAGACATGTTCCAAGGATACAGCAGTAATTTTACAGTTAAAATAAGAACCAGATGCTTCTCTTTTCCAAGTCCACCTAAGACTAGAGTTTTCTTTAAAATAGTGAATAAATAAATAATTTACACATGTAATGACTTCTCACACCAAACGTTTCATTCGGATTTGAATAACTGTACTTTCTGTAACTCAGATATTGAAACCCTAGAACAAAAAAACATGGTGTCTAAAGCTTGGCAAACTGCAAATACTAGGCTACATTAACACAAATACTGTACTTGAGCTGTTTGTGCTAACTTCCTACATGGGTAAATCAGTTTTGTACAACTTTATACTTCTACTTAAATACATTTTGTAGGGCTAAAATATTGTACTTTTACCCCAATATATTTATCTAAATAGTTACTGGTTATTATATTGATAAATGTAAAATATACTCAGTAAAGATTATCTACGGTAACAGTATACATGAATTAGCCAAAATTAGCTTTATTTTGACCGATTAATAACAGTAAAATCCCTCTAACACCTGCAACAGGAATATCCTCCTGAAACCCAGTGTCCTCATATGAGGACATCACATTTTGGGTTTACTTGACCTTACTTCATTCTGCTTAACTTAGACCTGTTGTCCTTGTTTGGGACACTTTGTTGTGCCATCAAGTGGTAGTAAGAGCAAAAAACAAGATGGCAGCCATCTCTGCAAAATTAGTCTATAGCCGATCCCGACACAAAAGTGTACAAGGTCCAAAACCTGATCACATTTTGTGGTTGAAACTCATTTATTTATGATTAATAATGTTTGTAGTTAGAAATGGCAAAAAATTGACAAATTTTAGCACCAGTAACAAGTTAAGAAGCTGCTGTAGGAACTATTCGTTTGAAGACATTGGGACTTTATTATCGTCTTGTTTGATGACATTGGGACTTAATTATTGTCTCGTTTGAGGACATTATGACTCAATAATCATTGACAATGTTCAGTTTTTTATACTTATTGGGTCCTACTGATCCCAAATAGCTAGGAGAAATTAAAATGAGGATATGCAATGCTGAGGAAGCTAATTTGAAAGCATAGCTTTGCAAGCTAACAATTACTTCACACTGAAAGGTGAACTATTTCAAGGCTAGCCTGGGGAGAAATCCAGATTTGGTTGACCAAAGCTACTTAGAAAACTAAGTTCAAGATACTTTGTGCAGGAATGATCAAACTGACAATGAACATGTGATACGAATCTCAAATTTGGTTTTGTAGGCTTCACAGTGTCAGACAATTGCCTTACATAGGTCCAAGTGGGAGTAACACACCACGCAGGTTTACTCAGTTAGCCATGTAACTTCTAAAATAGCACAGCATAGTTATACCTATGCTAAAATAGCATAGATACAACAATTTATCTGAATATTTATTAAAAATAGTAATAATCAATACTCAGTAACTGACAACTAACATATTCAAGTTTAGCTTTACAAATTCTGTCTGAGGAATGCATTACCTGGGCGTGTCTTCACAGCGGTCAGGATGAAAGAAAATGGGGTGGGGCTGTTCAATCGGTGTGCAGTGACAGTCATTATTGTAAATTAAATAATACAAAAAAACATTCTTTTCTTTTAATGGACCAAAATTGTAGTAGTAGTACAAAAATTGCAAAAAAGTACTTGAATCACTGTGCAGATATGAATGTAGCGGAACTACCAGCGAGCTACTGTAAAATGTAGTTAAACTACTAGTTTAATTACAAACAGTTCACTACTCTCCAACACTGATGCAGTGGTTAGCATTGTCACCTCACAGCAAGAGGGTTGCTGGTTCGAACCTAGGGTGGAGGAGCCCTTCTGTGCGGAGCCTGCATGTTCTCCTTGTGTCTGCGTAGGTTTTCTCTGGGTACTCCAGCATCCTCTCACAGTCCAAAGACATGCACATTAGGTTAATTAGTGATTCTAAATTGCCCATAGGTGTGAATTGGAGCGTGAGTGGGTGTCTGACTGTCAGCCCTGCGATAGTCTGATGACTTGTCCCGGGTGTACCCCACCTCCTGTCCAATATCAGCTGGCTCCAGCCCCTGCATGACCCCCAACAGGATAATAAGAAAATGAATGAATGAATATCTGACAATATACTGTTCACATTTTCTCTGCATAACGAGTCCTTTTGCATTTGATATTTAAGTACATTTCAATACAAGTACAAGTACTTGTAATGGAGGAGTGCTTCTTTGTTGTATAGGCTTTCTAAGAAGCAGACATGTGACAGTGAGCCAGCATGCACAATACCAATACCCTGAAAATAAGGCAGCTAATAAATTCAGCCATCATTAATTGTATTGTGCTTTTTCTTCTGTGACATGTCAAAATGTCTTCTGTGAAAAAGGTCTGTTGCTACCTTTACTTTAAGGTCCTGAACACCGTCACAAGTGTTTTTAATAACTCTGCTCTGATTGAACGTAGGTGGAATGACTTGAGGTCACAGGAGAACTTTGCGTAGGCCTACTCAGAGTGATAAAGGTGTAATTTGTACCGCACAAACAGGTCCAACAACACTAACAGGAGAGTGGGGGAGACATGAATCAAGCACTGTCTGTACAAGCACAGTCCTGATAAATTGTCTAATCAGCCCAAATAATTAAAATCGCCTGTGTGGGTTTACCATGGGTGTGCAGAGCCTTTAAGTAAAGGGTCTGAATACTTCCCAGACCATTAGTGAATCTAGTGCTGACACAATTAGTCGATTGACAGCAAATTAATCGCCAGCAATTTTAAAAAGCGAGTAAGTCATTTGTCAGACAAAAAGTCCAAAACTTAGTTGGTTTCAACTTTTAAAATGTGAAGATTTGCTGTTTTTCTCTGTTTCGTGTAATTAAAAACTGAACGTCCTTGGGTTTTGGACTGTTGAGTGAACAAAACAGGTATTAGATGTTACCTTGGGCTATGAGAAAATATGATGAATGGTTTCACTATTTTCTGACATTTAATACACTGAATGACTAATCAAGCCATTGCAAAAAATTAACATATTAATCCATTATGAAAATAATTGGTAGTTGCAGTCCGGGCTGAATCCAAATGACTAAAGTGTCCTGCAGTCTTTGCAAGCTGTCCAAAGATTAAATTAAAGTTTTATTCAGTGGCCTGAATAGGTAGCATACATAGAGATTGTAACTATGTCATCAACTCTGAATTAGTCTCAACTGTTAGGTTACATCCCAGCAGTGTGCACATGGTCTGTATTCTAATTGCACCCCTTTCAGTCACTAGAACAATATACTAAAATAATAGTATATAATACAGAATTTGAACATAAGACTGACTTTATTTGTGCTACTTGCAAATGTAGCATATATTAAGCTGTCTTTTTACTGCAGACTTTATTATGCCATTCTGTTTCTTGAAACCTCCCATGTCATATAATGTCATAAAATAGGCAAAAGAATATGATAAAAATGACATCTGTGATTTTCTTGATTAGAACTGCTGAAATGATAGCTGAAAGCTTTAAAATATAAATACCAAGCCTTTATGATAGGTCAACACTGCAGGTCAAACTCAGACGAAAAAAGCAGCCTCCTCTCCTGTCTGCAGTCTGCCTCTCCTTTCCTGGAAAAGTAATGATCATAGCAACAGAGGAGAAGCTTCTCAAATTGGCTGTCTAACAGTCTGTCCTCTTGGGAAAGAAGACCATACTAGACAGACTGAACAGTCTCTCTATTGAAGCGTGGTGTTGGTGTGTAGTAGCGCAGAGACATCTGCTTGTTGGTGGGGTAATTGTTTAGTCTCTCAATAGCCGACGATGACCTGAATTGCTCTGTAATCTCTGAGTCTGCGTTTAAAGAGCCACTTTCTTCCTCATATGCAGAATTGTCCTCATTTTCTGCTGTTGATGTGTAAATGTAGGCAATTCTCTGATGACTTTCTGGGAGAAATGGTTATGCTTTATATTAATATCCTTGTATTGAGCATCAGTTGTTAGCTAATGACAGCCTTAGAAGTCCTTATAAAATGGTTATTATCATGTGTCAGTCAGAATATTGTGTTGATAATAGCATCATAAACAGATTCTGATTATTAGACATTTGTAGGCACTTAAAGAAGTGTATTATTATGCATCTATTAGGAGATTACTATCCACCTATCCACCTCGGGTTAATAAATCCTTTATTTATATTTTTTAAAAAGATAGTAAAAGATACAGGGAATGACACATAGCAAAGGCCTATGGTTAATATTGAACACAGGCTGCTGCAGTGTAAAGTCGTTCTTAGTGTGCTCACTCAAGGTGAGCTACTGGGCCACCCTATACAATTATTAATAGGTAAGTGTACTTTCCGCAGCTCCTCCATCAGGAATAAGCACAAAACACACTTTAAGACAGCCTGACCCTTTGCTGCATGTCATCCCATCTCTCTTTAGATATCTTAAAAAAAAAGTAATAAGTGCATAATAAAGAATTTATTAACACTAAGGCATTGTTCTCACTTAAGATCTGCTGCAAAAGCATAACTGTTAATAAGTGCACAATAAAGCATTAATTAACCCTAACAAGGCATTGCTCTCGCTTTAGACCTGATAGCTGCAAACAGCATACTTAGCTGGTAATAACTGCATAATTAACTGCTTATAAATGCATAATAATGCTTTTCTTGTAAGTGCATATAAATGTTTTATAATATGAAAATGTGTATGGTGCTATTATTAGTACTTCAATAGTTTTATTAGATAATAATGTTAATAAGCATCTTAAGGACTTATAAAGCTCTTATAACCTACTTAATAAGACTTATAACAGGACTTTAATATGGAGCGTTGCTGGAGAAACCACCAGTATTTGGAACACATAAGATCAGAAGGGGAGTAAGAAGTTTGTAACAGCAGACATGATGACTTTTAGAAAGTGAGAAGCCCATGAGCACACAGTCATAAATGTTTGTAAGTCATTATTAAAGGAACCCATCTACTCTGCAGTTACACATATTACTTAAGAAGTCAGCAGTGACATTTAGAGGACATACTCTGTCAGTGTGGAATGAAGAAACCTGAAATGCGTATATATTATATTCCCATATGTTACTGTCAGCTTCCCTCTGCAGACATGTCTGTGTACAGTCAATGCCATGGCAACAGTGTGTCATACTGTCACTGTTTGGCAAGGAGGTAGTTGCCTCATGCACACATCAATTTGTAAATGGGAAAACAGATAGAGAAACAGGCTCTCCAGCTCTGCCTTTCACTTCTTGGTGGCTGTGGGTTGCCCAGACAAGAATTTAGTGATGATTCCAGAAGGCTTCTGAGCAACTATCAGTATCAAGAGGTTCCTATGTGACAACTGCAACAATAACTGTGCTCCCAGCTGTCCCTCTGTTCCTCTGACATCCATGTCAAGTTCCAACAAACACATTGAGTCCAGCTTAATAACTCAGGTGGTGACCCATGTGCTGCCACATTTATAAGGGGCATAGAGAAGGATAGGTTCACACCAAACTGAGCTTCCAAGGTTTTCTTTACAAACAGTATACACACAGTTTAATGTTGGTAATAATACTTATGTAACATAATATTGAAAAATGACGATAAATATCAAAGCACTGGCTCCATAACAATTTCTGTAAAAATGAAATGAGAACAAAGGACTTTACATTTCATCTCCTCTAATTCCTTTCGATTGCTGATTTTTCTGCACTCTGACAGAAAAGAAAACATTTTTTGTGGTGCAACAAAGATTTTAATAACAAACACAATCAGCCATACGCATGAGGTAATATCCAAATTGATTTTTTGCAGACTATTGAATTGCTTAATTTATTAATGAAAATCTATGTTTACAGATGGAATACCCAAATTGAAGCCAAAATCCTTTTCTTCTGGTAATGTTATTTGCTCTGAGTGAGTGCTTCTGATCAACTCAAACCATCACTTTCTTTCTGACCAACCCACATTTGAATGTTTGCACATGCCTCACACTAGCGCAGGATCTCATTCCAGCCCAGTCGTCAGAGGAAAATGTTGGCATCATACATTTCTGCAAACTACAAATGCCTTACATTTACATGTGTCATATCTATAATATCAACATTTCTAAAGTGATGCAGTATATCAGCCAGCTTTGTCTTTAAGAGGTGGAGGGGTTGGTGGATAACGTGACACCCATGAGAGATGCCTGCCAAGCTGCAGACCACTGTTCAACACAAGCAAACAACACTGGCTGTTTTTCAACTGAGTGTCCAGCTGCTTTTTGCCTCCAAACGTGGGTGTTCTTTAGAAACCCCTTGCTGTTTTTCCATCAAGAATAGTGCTGGAGAAAGTGATTGTTTTTTCTAAAACATCACTGCTTTTCTGCTGTAATAGTGCAATGAAAAGTGAGTGCTTTTTGCCAAGATATCAGTGCATTTACTGCCAGGATAGTGCCATGAAAAGCAGTTGTTTTTTACAGAGACATCTGTGTTTATCCAGGCAGGATAGTGCCAATAAAAATGTCTGTTTTTACAGAGACATTGGTGTATTTCCAGATGAGATAGTGCCATAAAAATTGTTTTTACAGAGACATTGGTGCGTTTCCTGCCAGGGTAGTGGCATGAAAAGCAGTTGTTTTTTACAGAGACATCTGTGTGTTAACTGCCAGGATAGTGCCACATAAGGCGATCGTTTTTTACAGAGACATGGTTGCATTTCCTGCTAGGGTAGTGCCATGAAAAGTGATTGTGTTTTACAGAGACATCTGTGTGTTTCCAGGCAGAATAGTGCCATGAAAAGCGATTTATTTTTTTGTAGAGACATTGGTGTGTTACCAGGCCAGATAGTGCCAAGAAAAGTGGTCGTTTTTTAAGATATCACTGCTTTTCCAGCCCCTGAGACCTGGTATTTTAAGCCAAAACATGATCTTTTCCTTGCCATAACTAAGTGGAGTTTGTACCTAAACCTAACCACATGATAACCACAATATTGTTGAAAAGTAAAATTTCAACGTATCCAATACAAAAATTTGCAGTGTGTTTAATAAGTCCCATGTTATTTCATTTTTCTGTTTTGAACCTTGCTCTCATAGTCTGTTACTAATATAACAGGAAATACAAGTTGTATTTGTATACAATGTGGCAGGTCAAACAGGAGACTAGATGGAAGAATTTCCCTCATTACCACAGCAGTCAATCATGTGAGAAGTCATTGCTGTCAGTTTGCTGCTGGCTCTTCATACCAGGTGGTGCAGAGCATCTGTAATGTCTCACAAGAGGTTAAATAAAATTCAGAATAATTAGGTACACTCAGACTACATTACATGACAGACATTTTACCATTAGAGCGGAATGCACAACACTGTGTCCAACTAAAACCGCTTAAGTGTTAAAAGCTGCAGAATATAGGCTAACCTGTTCTAATCCTGCAATTTTAAAACTGGGAAGTAGTTAAAGACAAAGGGATTGATATTCTACTTTTGCCCTTGAGTGAGAGAAAGAGGGAGGGAGAGAGACTGTGTATGGGTGTGTGTGTGTGTGCGCATGAGAGAGAGAGGGGGAGTGACAGAGAGATAATCTCTTTTGTATTTTTGATCCCTAAATGTGGTGGTTGTGTCCCCTTATCCCAGCTACTTAGTCTCTGCAGTTCGTAAGTGATGCCATGCACTTAGGCTGTGAAAAGCAGGTCAGTATGACCACTGAGAGAAAACCACATGTGCATCACATGGATAGCCTTGGGATTATTCCTCACAAAATGTCTTAATTCCTCTGTTCACTAATGATCCAGGGAAAATGCCCTCTAATCTCCATTCCATTAATTAAAAAGAGCATGAGCCCATGGAAAACCTCACCATCTGCTGCAGTTTCATTCCTGCAGACAGATTGTGTTTTCAGCTTTTAACCAGGGGAACTGGGTTTTTCAGAGCAAGCGGGTGGAGCATGCATTGAGGTGGATGGTAAACAGATACAACTGCTCTGTTTGAGTATTAATACGCTGAACTATATGCTGAAACGTCTGTTTTATTAAACAGGAGCAATCCTTGCCGGGGTATACTGTGTTGATGTCTGGGAATTGGAGCTGCTTCCTGAGGACAATTTTACAACTTACAGATATCAAACCCACACTATTCATAGAGTCACTGCACATTCCGCTTTCGAGACTTCATAGTTGTTTTATCATGAGTTTCTAGCAACTGTTTTTTATAAACAACAGATGTACTTTCCTTTTTATAATGCGAATGCTGTAATGCAGTCACTGTATTCTACTTAACAGGGAACTACACCCATTTTGAAAACTCATACATGTTATTCCTGTGGTCTAAGACAGTCCAAAAATATTAGTAAACATGAACAACTCTCTCCTAAATCCACAAACTAGAGTGCTAAAGCTCAAATTTGTGATATCATAGATTATAAAATGTGGAGCTGCTCCACTGATGACATATTCACAATCTGACCTTGTCACTTATCGACATTTGGTCATGGACTTTCAACGTCAAGATATGACTTGCAAGGTACCCTTAGTGCGTTGGTTGTTGATGTTCTGGGAAGACGTATCAACCTCTGCCTGTTACATGCATTGTCTGTTTTCAAAATACACCTCCGTTTTCACAGGAAATGTGCAGTTTGCACACAGTCTCTTTCAAAATAAACACACTATGTAGGTATAACACCACAGATTGAGTTTTTTTCCCTTCAAGAACAAACGCACGTGGTTGGGTTAAGGAAAAAGGAACAGGGTTTGACTTTACAATCGTACAGAAAGTGAACACCGGCCTCCTGGGTGAAAGGCGGTGATTATTTGACCCATCCACCTCCCCTCCTGCCCACCCAACTCTGACTGACTGCCACCAGCTGAACTTTTGCTGTTGTCCTGTTGCGTTTCCCTGTGATGCCGCTGGGAGATGTTAAACAAAAAACAGCGATGATTGTATATCACACTGACGTGAAAAGATGGCCTTTTTTTGGCAATGTCTGACACCAGAAGTCAGTGACCAAGCGCTGGTTTTTGACAACGTTGGAGTGAGACCAGGTTGCCATTGACAGTAAATGGTGCAAGATTTTCTAGATGACACCTAGGGGAATTTTCTGAGCATATAAGCACATTTTTTGTTTAAGAACTGAGAACACTACAATAAAAATAAAACTCATTTAAAAACACAAAACATTTTGTGGGTCCATAAAATCAGTCTCCCATGAAGCAGCTTCAGACTTTATACATGATGACATGACAAGTTTGAAACTTATTTCTCTGGTTTCTGACTTTGACAGAGAGAAGCTAATGTACATATTGGAATTCCTAATTTAGGTGGTGTTCCCCTTTAAGGATTGCTATCACTCTTTATTAACTGGGTAAGGTCTTGAAAGCTGGGTTGAGTAGAGGCTTCTTCTCCTCTTTTAAAAGAGAAGAAGAAGCCTCTACTCAACCCAGAATTGAGAACTTAAGTCATCCATGGATGACTTAAGTTCTCAATTCCAATCATAAACAAAAAAATAAAAGATTTTCACAGTGATTTCCTTCCACAATCTCAGCTTGTTATGAAAATTAATTTATTGAAAAATAAATAAATAAATAATCCCTCTCCAAATCTTTAGAAGCACAAATTCAAATACATCTTTACTGCACTGTAACACATAACAACACTTAATCCAGTAAAACATTTTATTCAAATGAAAGTAGCTTGATAAAGAATTAAAAGCCTACAACTGTAACTTTTTATTGGTTTAGTGAGATAGAGTAAATATGCTGTTTATATCCGCTTATGCTAAACTCCATCCGTTGAAAATAATGAAACACTCCTATAAGAAATTGAATCAAATAAGTCTGACCTGCGGTCAAAGCGTGGAGACTATGACATGAATTTGATCGGGCTAGTAGGCAGGAAAGATTATCAGAGCAGATGTCGTTTCCCTCCTATTGGAACAGTAGGGCCAATAATAAACACACGCACACACAAACCCACACTAATCTGAGACAGGCTAGTAGCCCTTGCACATCCCTTTCTCTCTCCTCTCTTTTCTCTCAGGCAGACAGCCGCTGTTCCAGTCCCACCAATGTCAAGTTTTTTCCACACTGTATTTTGCACAATTCTGCCTTAATCATCTTGTATGAGTGCACCAGACACATAGTGCTGGGTGTGAGTTGCGGCACTGCTTCAGCCTACAGATGGACACACGCGGAGAGAAGAAAAGACTGTACTGTGGGAAATGGCACGTAGTTTGCCATTTTGCGTTGTTCATTTGTTTCTTGGATGCAGTCCGGGGACAGATTCGCTACTCGATCCCTGAGGAACTGGAGCATGGAGCTTTTGTTGGCAATATAGCAGAGGACCTGGGCTTGGATTTGGGAAAGCTCTCTGCGCGCAGATTCCGGATAGTCTCAGGTGCCAAGAAGCAGTATGTGGAGGTAAATTTAGAAAACGGAGTTTTATTTGTCAATGAAAGAATTGATCGGGAAGAACTATGCGAGCAGAGTTTGTCCTGTTCTTTTCACTTGCAAGTGGTCATTGAAAACCCTCTGGAGCTGTACAGGGTGGAGATGGAGATATTGGATGTGAACGATAACTCTCCTAGTTTCCCGTGGACCGAGTTTAATTTGGACATATCGGAGTCCGCTGCGCCAGGATCCCGTTTCCCACTTGAGAGCGCACAGGACTTAGACGTCGGGTCCAACTCGCTCCGCACTTATTTGCTAAGTGTCAATGATCATTTCCTTTTGGATATACAGACGCGCAGCGATGGCAGTAAATTCGCAGAGCTGGTCCTTCAAAACCCACTGGACAGAGAGCAGCAGAGCGCGCATCAAATGGTCCTGACGGCGGTGGATGGAGGCGCGCCAGAGAGATCCGGCACTGCGCAAATTGATATCACCGTTTTGGATGCAAATGATAACGCGCCTGTGTTTGATCAGTCATTTTACAGAGTGAGGCTGGCTGAAAACGCACCCAAGGGCACAGTTGTCATAAAACTCAATGCGTCCGACTTAGATGAAGGTCCCAATGCTGACATCACCTATTCATTCAGTGGCCACGCGCCCATCAAAGTGCGCCAGCTTTTCAGCGTGGACTCGCGCACAGGGGAAATCAAAGTTAAAGGAGTGATAGATTATGAAAAGTCCAGGATGCATGAAATTTATGTACAAGCAAAAGATAAAGGCCCCTCTGCTGTAGCAGTTCACTGTAAAGTGCTGGTGAACGTTTTAGATAAAAATGACAACCTTCCAGAGGTGATTTTAACATCAGTGTCCACACCTGTGCAGGAGGACGCACCACCGGGAACGGTGATAGCCGTCATCAGCGTGATGGACAAAGACTCGGGTGAAAATGGGAATGTGGACTGTGAGATCCCCCATCACGTCCCATTCCAGCTCCACTCATCCTTTAAGAACTATTATACATTAGTAACGTGTGATTTTCTGGACAGAGAGGCGGTCGCAGAGTACAACATCACCCTTACTGCGCGAGATATGGGCTCCCCACCTTTATTCACAAGGAAAACTATTTTGGTCCAAGTGTCTGATGTGAATGATAACGCGCCCCGCTTCAAGCAACCCTCCTATACTGTGTACCTGACTGAGAACAATGCGCCGGGAGCATCTGTTTGCTCTGTGACTGCACTGGATCCAGATTCTGGTCAAAACGCATACCTCTCCTATTCTATACTGGAAGGTGACATACAGGGAATGCCCGTGTCCACATACGTGTCCATAAACTCGGACAACGGGAACATTTACGCACTGCGATCCTTCGACCATGAACAACTTAAAAACTTTCAGATCACAGTTCAGGCTCAAGACGCAGGGTTCCCACCTCTGAACAGCAACGTATCAGTGACTATTTTTATTTTGGATCAAAACGACAATGCACCTGTAATTGTTTCACCGGTTGCGCAAAATGGCACCGCGCCCAGCGAAGCGGTGCCCAGATCAGTTGACGCAGGTTACCTTGTCACCAAAATCAGCGCGGTGGACGCAGACGCAGGTCAGAACTCGCGTCTTTTTTATCAGATGCTCCAAGCAACAGACCCGAGCTTGTTTAGCATCGCTCTATACACAGGCGAGATCAGGACGATACGCCAGTTGGTGGAGAAAGAACCCACGAGGCACAGATTGGTCATTCTTGTGAAGGACAATGGTCAGCCGCCCCTCTCGGCCACTGTTTCCATCATTCTGTCAGTGGTTGACAGCCTGCCAGATTCGCAGCCCGATTTGGGTGACCTGTCACTAAGCCCACATCACAGCTCCAACTTCACCCTGTACTTAATCGTGTCTCTGGGCGCAATCTCCTTCACATTCCTGGTGGCTATTATCGTCCTGGTTGCAGTGCGGAGACTGAAGGGCAGGCCGTCCAGCAGAGAATCCAACTTCCCCTCCATCGGCGGGTGTTGCTGCTGCTGCTCCCGCTCAGAAGCATCCACCACCACAGAGGTGTTCAAAAAGTCCAACTTAAATGTTCGGATGTCTTCAGGCGCGTCCGGCTGCGCGGAGACAAACAGCAATGGGGCGCTCCCTCAGGTCTATTGCTACAAAATGTGTCTGACACCGGAGTCGTCCAAAAGTGACTTCATGTTCCTTAAGCCTTGTAGCCCGGTAATGTCAGTTCAGCAGAATAATGCCAAGAGCACAGATTACCTCACCTCTGGCTGGAGCGCACTGGACCGTAATGAACTGGCCAACAACAGAGCAGCGACCCCAAACGAGGTAACACACTGAAATCTATCGAAGCATACACATCAGCACAATAGAGGGGTTATTTCTGTTATCATTTCAGAATTACACTTATCCCCAAACTATATCCATCCAGCTATGTCTCTAACTAGTCCGCCTGCTGTCTCACTTCAATTAGAAATGACAGACGGGTTGACTCAGGGGCAAATGTCAAAATGCATTTTACACAGTAGGGGGCGCTCTAACACATTCTGTCATTTATTATTAATATAATTATGATTTTGATATCATTACTAATTGAAATATTATTGAAAATGGTTTTGCAGGAGATGTTGCCAAACTGTTAAATACCATAATTATTAAATATATGGAAAAATAATGAGATGAACATCACATATATGATATTACAATCACTTCAACCCCAGTTTGTTATCTTGGATAAAAACTGTTCTGCAGTTTTGTGCAAGTAATGCTTTGGAAAATATATCCTCAACCCAGGCCTACTGTAATGGGGGTGGGAGGTGGGTTAAAAGGCAGAGGTGACCCTGGCCCAAAGCCCAGGGCGGCCTTGCTAAGGGTTATGCACCACTGTTGGTGCAGGAGTTAGTTTGGATGAGAGGCCCAGTTTGGAAAATTTAGTCCCCCTGCCTTTAATTCCTAATGGCTGGCCTACTTTAACTAACCCACAAGTAGTGAAAACATAATTATGATAACAATATGGCAAATTACCAGTATGTCATGGTGTGTGACATGCATAAAAGGTGTTGCAGGGATAGAAGAGATATATGTTTTTATCACTTGAAGTTGTACTTAATACTGCTGCTGTATTTTTGCTGAAGTCAACAACATCAGTAAAATATCTATCAAAGTTAACCCTCACATCAGTCACATCAGCAGATTGGACACTAACTTTGCAATTGATGTGACATCTTCTCCATCATTATAAAGTAGCTCTGGGGAGCATTTTATGTCCCTTTCTCAGTTTAAGACATGTATTACATAATGTAGTAAAACCTGACTTTGTTAGAGTTTCTTTTTATGGAACTTGACTGTCGGCTGTCAACATGAACGTCAAACACAAAGTCATGTCAGTCACACCGATTTCGACTATACAGTATGATGCCTTTAGCCCTGCCATTACAGAGTGCTGCCAGGATGACGTTTTTCTGTAGGCTGATGCATAAGTAAGCGTCACACTGGTTCCCTTGTCAAAAAGCCTGGGGATTTCTCCATTGGACTTTGGGTCATTGCTGGAAATAAGCTCTGTGGCGAACAAATGTTTATGATACTTACATGTTTTGTTCAGCAAGATAATCTTCATAAATGCACATCACTTTGATGACTATTGAAGCCTAAATGCAATCACCAGAGGTAAAAGGCTAACGTTGGGCTTTTAACAAACTACACAACGGTCTCATTACGTAATGTCACCGCCATAACAAGACTGTAAAGCCTTGGCTTGGCTTGGTGTGATGATGTTTAGTAGTTTGATTTAGCCCCTTGTTAGCAACTGCCTTTTTTTTTAAGACACATAGAAGCTCCCAAGTTCACAACTGGAGTATTTCCTAATGTATTTTATGTTGTAGAACAAAACATGAACATCTCCCAATCTTGTGTTAACAGCAGAACTTGTTTCAGACATCTAACCAAAAACCCATTCAAAAAACCACTGACTATGAGATAAGGGAACTGGGAGTGCAAAAATGCTAACTAATTTCTGGGTTTTGGGAGATCTTTCTTGGGGCACTGTATGCATGACTGCATCCAGACAAGGCTGTAGCCATGCAGTCACCATTGGAGGGGGGGGGGGCACATCTATTGGGGATAAAGTATTATTTATTGTCACATTTATAGTTCCAGTGCAAAATGACACATTGATGTTAACATTACCTTTTCACACACTTCCTGACTGAAGTGGAGTGTTAATATTGGTACGGTGTGATAATAATACATTTCCATTAATCAACAACCAATTAACAAATCTTGATGTTATGCAAAGCTAGGGAGTGGAATGTATTCAGAATGTACAGCTATCGGCTGTTGGCTAGAAAATGCACGGGATGTATGCTTGCGATATAACGTTCATGCAGGTGTTTAGAATAATATTGTAAGGAGATAACCATTCATAAGGTGTTCACTTTCATAACACTTAAAAAACTATCACAATCAACAATGATTTAGCCAACATTACAATCAAAGTACACTCTAGTTTTCCAAATTTTATACATTGATAGTAATAAAACAGAGACACATTAGGGTGTTTGACACTGACTGTACCTGCTTACAGCAGACGAGCAACGGCTTCTCCTAAGACAAACCACACGCCGAACTGCAGCACACCGCAACACTAGAACTGATAGTAGTAATGATAGCATTTTTTAAAGTTCTTTTATGATTATAATTACATTTGCGAATTATTATTTTGGACTAACCAAGTCTCACTATGAAGTCATCAAAACCTGGTGGCTGGTCACTGACTTCCGGCGTCAGACACTGACAAAAAGCGTCAGCATTACACACAGCCAGTTGCCATTATTGTGTAACGGCGCCCAGCGGCAACAGGAGGAAAAGCAGTACACAACAACTTAAGTTAAGGGGGCAAAAAGTCCAAGTGGGTGTGTGGGTTGTGTCGCGGATGGGTCCAGCAACCACCGACCTTCATCCAAGATTGGACCCCAGATTGGATGAAGGTTGGTGGAAGGTCAGTAAGATTGTAAAGCCAAAGCCTGTTCTTTTTTCCTAAACCCAACCATGTGCTTTTGTTGCCCAAACCCAAACACCTGTGTGCTGGCTAAACATAACGTGTGTTTGCTGCTGAAGGAAAGAAATGTCAATTCGCGGTGTTGTACCGACATAGGGCATTTATTTTGATAGCGACTGTATGCAAACTGCACATTTCCTGTGAAAACGGATGTGTATTTTGAAAACAGACAATGCATGTAGCAGGCTGAAGTTGACACGGTGTCCTAGAACATCAACAACCAACCCACCCAGGCTACCTTCCACGTCACATCTTGCTGTGGATAGTCCATGGAATGGTTGGAATGAGAATGTGTTGTTTAGATGGTGGTGTGCAGTTTCCTGTTGACATAAGACATAAATGCAGTGCACATGTTCAAATTGAGTAACTGAGCTGGTCACTAAGTGTTTTTTATGTTTCATCTGTACAGCTTAGGTATTCAAACAAGGACTGGACCTGGACCAAGAACCAGCGCAACTCAGCATACAAGAGGTGAATACCTTGGTTGACCTACAGTAGTTATAATACATACACATGCACACAGACACACATAAATGCACGTGCCTAAACTTATATGTTTTATCTCTTTATCTTCAGATACAGTTCAGCTAATATGGAGGGCACTCTTACTCGTCAACAAAAATATGATGACCATGGGTTTTCCTGCTCTGTGGCACCACAGTACTGGACCTGGGGAAACCATATGAACGGTGGGTGAACTGTGCAATTTGGGTTCATTATTGTTCACATGAAAGAGAGTGGTGGGTTGGGGGCTCTCCCTGTGTCTGTGCCTACGGATTTATTCTGAAATATAAAATGGTAAACTGAAAAGCAGATAATACCAGGCCCCAAAATTGGTGGTGGGGGGATTTTAATGCATCAACATGAGGATTAGTTAAGTCCCTGCAAGATGTGTTTGGCTTTTTTTTCTTAAGCTGAAATTAAGAGGATGCCTTTAAAGCCACCTTATTCAGATCAAGTATACTGTATGTAAATACGGGCTCTTTGCAGAAATAATCTTCTGATACAAACTGTAATTTATGCGCATTTTTTAACAGACTGCAAGATGTCTCTTCAAGAGGGAACAGTTCCTCACTACTCATGGACCCCAAAGTACACTCAGCCTCATTCTGAACCACCAGACTACCAGCACAATGTGTACATACCTGGCACCACGTCTGACTACAGCACTCTGAAGCTGGCACCCAGAGGAGAGCTGGATGTGTACAACACTTTCTCTACTTTTGGAAAGAAAAAAAAATTCATCTCCAGCTACGAACAATCTTTTGACAACGACGATGGTCTCATAAGTAATGACATCTACAAATGATACACCAACTATACTGTATATTCTGTGTCTGACATACATATATACCATTGCTAGTTCCATTTATAACTATAAGACAGACTGTGTTTCTCCTTTCCAGTGGAATTTAATAGCACTACTTACCAGAAGCTATTTTTTGTTTTTTTTGTTTATACTGATATAAAGAATAAATAAAGTCTATTTCGAGTCATGGTGGGATTAAGTGATAACTTTTCCATCATGAAGTTGTATCTTTATTTAAAGGGAGTAAACCACTAGAGAGAAGACTTTACTTTTCCAGCAGCAGTGAGCTCAGGTACACGTGATTTGATCTATTTGGAGCCTGCTGGTTCTCAGTAGGGTTATAGTGAATGTCTAACTTCAAAAAAGGCTTGCAATTTCAGCAGCTTACAGTTTATTGCACAAGGGTCGTCCATGTACCAGTCACTTTTATGTAGACCTTCTTTGTTGTGCAGGGACACCTGCTGTGTGTCAAAGTTGTGAACTGACTAACTGTACTAGCAGGAAACTTTATACTTCATAGCCTTCAAAGTAGTTTCTACTTTAAAGCTAACACACTATGTATTTCAAACATCATAACTGCTTTAGTCCACATGAACAACCTTTGTCGACATGATTTTATCCGACCAAGATATACAACATTTTCTACAGTTGCAATTGTCTTATAAGTTCAGCCTCTTTCATCAAGTCATGCCTGGTGCATTTAGTGACGTCATTTGTTCACAGTCTGAATGCAGTCCAGGCACAATGCACAAACAATGCAAACAGTTAGCAGAGGTAATACAATAGCAAAAAGACCCAAATACATCTGATTTCAGAGATATAACATTGACATAAGGAGTGTAACCAGCTATGTGTCCATCAACCAGGGGTTACAGGGTTTTACAACAAGTATCATCACAGCTGTGACTGTACTCATCGGGCCTGTGCAGCAGACCATTACACTGACACATCACATCCAACAGTTGGCACAGAGAAGGGCAATAACACAGGTGTAATGTTGCTGCAGGCAACACACACATCCCAAGACTACTCAGACTGTTTGATTACAAGCAACTGCTGACATGATTCAGTCACTGGTTATATGCATTCCAATTTGTATTTATCTTTGAGTATGATTTGTGTATCTACAGATGATTACACAGTTATGCTTGGTGAAACTATTCTCTCTGTAAATACTCTATGTACAGTATATATTAATATCAATAAATCTGTCTGAAACTCTGCAGCTGTTGCCTTTTTCACAAAACAATCATGCTTTTATTCCTGTGACTAATGGATGATATGCAGAACCAATGTGTTTATGTGGCTCTGAAATAACTGCTAGAATAACTTAGTGTTCATTTCATTATGAATAAATAACCCAATTGCCAGAAAAATGTTGGCATATGTTACATTTGTATGCTATTATATAGTGGATATGTTGAATTTTTTTATAGTTTCAACAGTGTTGTTAGGTTTAGGCACAAAAAACACTTTGCTATGGTCAGAAAATGTCCATGTTTTGGCTTAAAGTACCCAGTTTCGGGGCACAATCTAGGCTAAAAACACAGCGACATCTTGGTAAAAAACAATCGCTTTTCATGGCACAATCCTTGGAGCAAATGCAGCGATGCCTTGATAGAAAAACAAATGCTTTTTATGGCACTATCCCGGCTGGAAGTGCAGCAATGTCTAGGTAAAACACAAATGCTTTTTTTGTGAAACTATCCCAGGTGGAAACGTAGTGATGTCAAGGTAAAATACAAATGCTTCTCATGGCACTTTCAGGGCAGGAAGCACAGTGATGTCTCTATAAAAAAGAAACAAGTTTTGTGGCACTTTTCCAGACAGAAATGTTGCAGTGTCTTGGTAAAAAAAAAAAAACAAGCACTTTTCATGGCACTATCCCAGCAGAGAGTGCGGTGATGTCCAGGTAAAACACAAATGCCTTTTGTGGCATGACACTGGCAGCAAATGCAGCCATGTCTTTATAAAAAAAAACCAAATGCTTTTCCTGGCACTATCCCAGCTGGAAGTGCAGCGATGTTTAGGTAAAACACAAATGCTTTTCGTGAAACTATCCCAGCAGGGAACTTAGTTATGTCAATGGAAAACACACATGCTTTTCGTGGCATTATCCAGCAGGAGACGTAGTGATGTCTGGCGAAAACATGAATACTCGCTGTCTGTCACTGTCTGGGCAGGAAGCACAGTGATGTCTCTGTAACAATCAAACACACTTTGTGGCACTTTTCCAGCCAAAAATGCAGCAATGTCTTGGTAAAAAAAAAACAAGCACTTTTCATGGCAACATCCCAGCACAAAGTACAGTAATGTTTAGGTAAAAAACAAATGCTTTTTGTGGCATGATCCCAGCAGCAAATGTAGCGATGTCTTGATAGAAAAACAAATGCTTTTCAAGGCACTATCTCAGGTGGAAACACAGCGATGTGTCTGAGGATAAACATGCCCTTTTCATGGCACTATCTGGGCAGAAAGCACAGCGATGTTTGCACTATCCCTGGTGGAACAGGGAAGGCAGCACACAGACAATGTTAATTACAGTTAAAATTACAATTATGGTAGTTTTGCACTGATCAATATGATTGAATATTATCTCATGGCACTGAGAGTGTGGAATAAAATGTGGCAGCTGCACGATTAGCTAACTGGCTTCAAAAGTGCCTCCCTGAAACAAGCTCAGGGCAGAACTGGCAACACTGCTGCTAATCTGGCTTGCCCTGACCTTTCTATGAAAGAGCTCTTTACAAATTCATTCATTTTGTGCCAAGATGTTGATATTGAGTTTCGTCTCCAGAGGGGTCAGCGGTGTGAACCATGGAGTCACATCTTTTTGGGACACCAACTATGAACGCCACTGCACAATTCGAACCATTTTCCCCCATGCTGAGATGCAATCAAGCATAGTTATTTCAGCCAACCTCACTAAATCTTTAAGTTAAAGGCAAGAGCTCAAGCTTTGGATCCTTGCTCTATGACAGGCACACCAGTGTACATGAAGCCTATGGAAGAAGAAGCGGTTGTGACTTATAGTTCTGGGTGTCATTTAACCTTTGCTCTTGATATTCTGGTCAGCAAACCCAGCATTTCAACTACCACTCTGGAGATAATCCTCAAGATCCATCACCTCTAACTGGGCTATTGCAGTCCGAAGGGTTAATCTTGGGCCTGACTGCCTCAGTGAACTGCTTCATGTTCAAAAATCCGAGTGCCAAGGGCCATTTTCAGATTCATTTTGAACTCTGAACATGGAGTCAGAAAAAAAAGTCTGACAAAAAAATGAATATATAGCTCCATCATTTAAGACTAGGATTTAAGAAACAAATCCAGATAGGCCCACAACTATATCCTGCCAATAATTACAGATAACCAAGCCAAGACTTATCTTTGACTGTATCACAACCAATACCAAAAACAGCCAGGCTTCGCCTTCACAATATGTCCCTTGTGCAATGAACAGAGACACATTGCATATGTCTTGCTTCTGTGCCATGTAAAATCTGTTCAGAGCCCAATCTGTGTTGCTTTATTTCTCTTCACATCTCTCTCTCTCTCTTCCAGCAGTCACCAACTCCCACAACTCTGGTTTCTCCCCTTTTCGTCCACTAGAGGGCGCCTTTCCCTCACATATACCTATTTAAAGAGACTAGTGTGTGCACTATGTTGGAATTCATCATTTTATTTCCATATTCGAGCTAAACAGTAATTCTCTCTTCTTTTACTCTTCATCTGATAACTTGTGCATTTGCATATGTTTAAAGAAAATCATCCCATTTATTTAAAGGAGTCTGACAAAAAAGGTTTAGGATCAGACTTGACTATCATTTAACATGGTGGAATTGCTACATATAGTCATATATATGGTACGGTCAGTACATGCAAAACCAGATTAAATTGGCTATTTTCATGCCTCATGCGTGCCAGGAGTTCAAGCTTGTCCTCTCCACTACTCTACACACTGTTAGGCAGTGGGCAGGTGGCATTGCTTCTATAATAAGTACGTGACACCTGGTATGGCCATGACTCCTATATCCTACATTTAGTTAGCAGCTGGGTGAGAACGGCCTCACGAAATACAACTCTAATTCCAAAAAAGTTGGGACACTGTCTTAAACATAAATAAAACAGAATGCAATGATTTGTAAATCCTTTTTGACCTATATTCAAATGAATACAGAACAAAGACAAAATATTTAATGTTCAAACTGATAAACCTAATTGTTTTTTGTAAAATATGATGCCTGCCATACATTATAAAAAAGCAAAAAAAAAACCTCTCTGGACGGACACAAAGTGGAAAAGCGTGCTGTGGTCTGATGAGTCCACATTTGTGTTGTCTGCGTTAAAGAGGAAAAGGTCAATCCAGATTGCTACCAGCTCTAAAATTAAAAAACCAGCATCTTTGATAAAATGGGAGATCCTAAGTGCCCATGGCATCATGGGTAACCACACATCTGTGGAGGCTCCATTAATGCTGCAATGTACATACAGGTTTTGGAGCAACATATGCTGCCATCCAGACAACATCTTTTTCAGGGACATCCCAAGCCACATTCTGCATGTGTTACAGCAGGGTGGCTTTGTAGTGAAAGAGTGCCATACTGACCTGTTTGCAGTCCAGTCTCCCACCACAAATTTGTGGCACATTATGAAGTGCAAAATGCAGCAATGGAGGCTCTGGATTGGTAAGCAACTGAAGTTGTAGATTGAGCAAGGATGTGAAAGAGTGCAGCCTCAGCCCTTCTGGGGCTTTATAGAGATGGTTTGGATGGACCATGGACACTCATCAAAGAATATATAAACAAAAGACACGTACATTTAGTTTAAGAGCTGTTATGAATGTTGAAGATAAGCCAGCACAAGGAAAAGAATTCTGAAGGCTTTAAGTAGAAGGCAGAAACCTTCTCAAGAAGAAGCGGTGATATGATGATCTCTTCAGCAAGTATATTATATTGATGTATTTTAGTCTGTAATCTCTGGAAAACTGTCTTTGTTAGTGTCCTTGGTTCCCAAACACTACTTACATGTTATTAAAAGAAAAGGTGATGTCACACAGTGATAAACATGCTCCTGCCCCAACTTTTTTGAGCTTGTTGTAGACATCATATTTAAAGTGAAAGTTTATTAAAGTGAAAAGGGTACATTCTATGAGCTATAGTAACATAGATTTTCATAGTTTTATTGATTTAATAACATAAATCGTACTTTTTTGATTTACTTTAGAAGTACTTGACTCAATTGGATGCATAATTTTTATATTCATTGAAATACGTAAACCTGACAAAAAAGACCAACTCATTTCTTAAAGTGTAGGAATAATATGTATGAATTTTAAAAATAGGCAAAGTGCCCCTTAAATTCAACTTTAATCATTACAACAAAAAAGTTGATTTTAAAATTGCATATGAAATTTATCCATGTATCTAAATTTATCTATTTGAATAAGCATTTTTCCTTTACTCACATACATGAACCATGTGCAAAATGGGCCACTGGGTCGTTCTTTAATATGAGAAACCTTCAAACGATCTCAACACATATGACTTGCGTGTGTGTCTTTTCCATATTTAATCATCATATAATTTAGATACACACAGTTAGTGCAACACAGATATATTTTGAATGCACACATGAAACAGAAGGACTTACAGTGAAAAGGTAAATTAGTAGAAAAAACTTTAAAAAAAAACTTTAAATGCATTTAAGTATAAGATAGTATCTATGTGTGAGTGTGTGAGTAGGTGGGTGTCCTCCTGTAATTCTTTAAATTGTCACCAGATGGAGCTCAAGGAGACCATATTTAGGACCATCCTCCTCTTACTGCCCATGATGTCAGTATACAACCCCTTTAGTTGGGGAAACCAAACACATTTAATTAAAGCAGCAAGCACAATAATAACAGGAAGTAAAATATGTGGTCAGTGAGCAATGGTCGTAATTCCAATATAAAGCTTTAAACTGTAGGTCACTCCAAAGAAAAATGTAGGGATACAGTTTCTTATTGCAGGATATATATTCAGGTGTATTTTAAAACAGTTTCATGCATATTATCTGTTTGTTTGGTGAGGTCAGACTGAGTGAGAAATATCCTTTAAGACAGAGGTGATGGGATGCAAACACAACCTTCTGCTTAAAACATTTTGATAAAGACCATATCTTAAATGCAGAATGAGATACAAAGTGATATCATTTTTCTAACTATTATCTGAGTGTCTATGACATATTGCATTACAATATTAGCAGTATCCACCAAAGGGATAGAGACAGATATGAATGATGCAACATACCCACCAAAAAACAAAACAAAACAAAACAACAACAAAAAACAAAGAGCCTTACATGGCTTCCTTACATGTTTCTCTCATATTTTCCATTTGGTAATATCTTATTTTGTTTTTCAGAATTAAATAATTCAAGAAAATAACAATCTAAAATTGCTATGTTCAGCAAATACTTTTATGTAGCATTTGCATTCCCTACTTTTCTTTTTTTTTTTTTAAATTTCAACATAACTTTACAAAATGTGTGGAGAATGTTCATTGAAAGTCTTCTAATTATGACTGGCAAATACATTTTTTAACCACATCTGTCTCATGAATGAGATAACTTAAACGTGCCAGGTGAACGACATGGGAACATCACTTTGTAATCATGAGTTGTATGATTAGACATTTCCTCAAATAATATTAACTTTGAAATTGGGCCACTTTGTCATCACATCCAACTGTTGTTTTTTTTATATTTTAAATGAGCATAGAATTCAAGTTGCAGCACAAAATTCTGAATAGAAAAAAAATCTATACTTAAGTTTTAGAAATTCAAGTATCAGTCTGTGTGCACCCCTTAATCTCAGTGAGCCCCCCGGAGCAGGCCACACAGACGCTGCCTCCGCCCCTGCAGAGCATTGCCGTGTGAGCCCCGCTCCTCCAGCGGTATTGCACCGTGCATGGCCTACTGCAGCTCCAGCTACAACTGGTGGAGGCAAGAATGACACCGGCGCTCCCCTGCATCAAGACAACCTGATCGTAAGGACGGATCTGTTTTCATTTCTATTATTAAATACCACAATGATGATGCTTGTAATTGCACCCTTACGGACACGTTTTATCGCGGCTGTTTTCACATTCATTGCACTATGGGGATGTGCGCTCTCCATCACTCGGTACTCTATTCCGGAGGAGATGGAAGAGGGCTCCTTTGTTGCCAATCTGGCCACAGATTTGGGTCTGGATGTTCGCAGTTTGGTGGAGCGCAGAGCCAAGCTCGATGTCATTCACAGTAAAAATTACCTTGACATTAACAAAGAAACAGGGGAGCTGGTAATCCGCGAGAAGATAGACCGGGAGAGCATATGCATGACTAAAACAACCTCGTGCTTTCTGAAAATGGATGTCATACTTGAAAACCCCATTCGCATTTTTAATATCGAGTTAGAGATCATGGACATCAATGACAACGCGCCCGTGTTCCGCAGAAAGACAATGCATTTGGACATATCGGAGGCAACCCCTCCCGGTGAGAGATTTTCATTGACAAATGCTGTGGATGCGGATGTGGGGGCAAACTCTATCAAGACGTACTATCTCAGCGAAAGCAAATACTTCAACATTGATATACAAACTGGCAGCGATGGCTCCAAATATGTCGATTTAGTACTGAACGGTCAATTGGACCGGGAGGAGCATTCAATCCATAATTTGATTTTAACCGCTGTGGATGGAGGGGTGCCTCCCCGCTCCGGCACAGCCAGCATCGTTATTAATGTCTTGGATATCAATGACAACGCCCCCCAGTTCAGTCAGCCGGTTTATGCAGTCAACGTCTCAGAGAACTCGGCTGCAGGGACAGTGGTCATGACCTTAAACGCAACAGACTTGGATGAAGGCACGAATGCTCAGTTGATATATTCATACACGCTGTACACCTCAGAGAAGACTCAAGAGCTTTTCTCACTTGATCCAAGCTCAGGTGAGATCAAGGTGAAGGGGGTGATCGACTATGAGGAGAGTCAGAGATTTGAGATGCACATACAGGCTCAGGACAGAGGGGCCAACCCGAAGTCTGGACACTGTAAAGTCACTGTGTACGTCACAGATCTGAATGATAACTACCCCGAAGTGACCATCAAGTCTGTGAAAAGTGCACTGACAGAGGATGCCTCTGTGGGGACGCTGATTGCTGTGGTCAGCGTCAGCGACAGGGACTCTGGTGTCAACGGGCAAGTAGAGCTCACTTTGAACCGCCAAGAATCTTTGCCTTTCCGGCTAAACAAATCCTCAGAGGGTTACTTTGAGCTGCTGGTTTCAAAGCCACTGGATAGAGAGATAATAAGCAAATATGACATCACACTGAGGGTGACAGACAAAGGGTCACCGCCCCTATCTGAAAACGAAACCATCACTTTAGAGATTCTGGATGTCAATGACAATGCACCCACGTTCCCCCAGTCCTTCTACACAATCCATGTGGTGGAGAATAATCTCCCAGGGGCATTATTGACATCTCTTAGTGCGTTTGACCCAGATCTCAATGAGAACCAGTACTTGGTTTATTTCATAATGGAGAAGGAGATTGTTAACACGTCTATGTCAATGCTGTTCTCCATCAACCCTGAGAATGGTGATCTCTATGCCCTGAAGACCTTTGACTATGAGAGAGAGAGGGATTTCCTTTTCCACATCGAGGCGAGAGACTCTGGTGTTCCCCCGCTGAGCAGCAACGTGACAGTTCACATCATCATCCTGGACCAAAATGACAACACTCCTCTCATTGTGTCACCTTGGCGGGCGCAGGGCTCCGTGGTAGAGGAGGTGATACCAAGGTCTACGGATAAGGGGCACTTGATTGCCAAGGTGATCGCCATCGATGCAGATTCAGAGCAGAATGCCAGGGTCACGTATCAGCTCTTGCAGATCAGCGACTCAACCCTCTTCAGCCTGGATCAGTACAACGGTGAAATCCGGACGACAAGGATGTTCAGTTACAGAGACCCAAGACAACAGCGGCTGGTGATTGTGGCCAAAGACAATGGCCAGCCTGCTCTATCTGCCACTGTCACCATCAAGATATCAACAGTGGAACATGTCATGTCCTTTTCAGAGACCACAGAGCTGCCGCTAGAGTATGACGTCTTCACAGACCTGAACCTGTACTTAGTCATCGGTTTAGGGGCTGTGTCATTCCTGCTCCTGATAACCATCTTGGTTATTATTGTGCTGAAGTGTCAAAAACCAAAGCCAAAGGCCATCAAGATCCCCCCAGCCAACAGAAACAGTGTGATCAGCAGGAACAGCGTGATCAGCCAGAGAAGCTCCACCATCGCAGATTCCACCCTGATCTCCAGCGATGCCTACTGGTACAGTTTGTTCCTTGCAGAGACCAGGAAGGGCAAAGTGGTCGTGAGACAGCCGATAATCCCCAAAGGAGCAGGGTATTTTGTGTCCAGTATACCCAGGAGCATAGGGCCGAGTGAGACCACAGACTCCAGAGCATCCACACTGGAGGTATGTATAAATTAAATAGTAGATGAGTGCTTACAGACAACACAGAGGGAACCAGAACATGTTGGTAAGACAACTAAGTGTTGTGTTCAGGGTCTTACTGCGGTCTAAAAAGTTCTTACATGTCATGCTGTATTTCCTGAAAGGCCAACCAATGTCTTGTTGTATTTACTGAACACGCAGTTTGGTAATGCTGTTAATAATGTTTGCAGATTCAAAGAAGTGCTTTTACTACTGTATAATTCCTACAGTGGCATAATTTTTGCAGTATCAGGCATCAATCTTTAATGTTCCTTATTATTTTATTTCATACACAATATTGATTATTCTAAACCTAGAGACACTTTGGTTGATATCGCATTGTGCACAGGTTTAATTCTCCAATGGGGAATTCTACACAAAAACACAAGATAAGTTTATGAAATATCATAAGTCATTGGTTTCCAATCGTTTTGGCTTGTGGTTGCTTCCAAAAAAGCAGTGTGCCTTTGGAGCGTGCTGCTGAAACTTCTGTTGATGTGTATGAGTTGTAACATTTTCCCTCTTAACATCTCAGCTGGTTTAGTTTAAAAATTATTTGAGGCTTGAAAAGGTGATATGATGTTGTTATTTATTATTTGAAGGACTCTAGGTTGGGACCCACTGGACTAAACCACCCTTCTGTATATAAAGTATACATATATAATATATACAGTTGTTAAAACTAGCTCCACCTAGACCAGCTACAACATTAATATAGGTCTGCATATTAGATAATGTCATATATAATAGCCTCAGTAACAGTGGCAACTTTTTCTGCAGTAAAAGTACTTTTATTTTTGATATTTTGAAGTACTTTTTGTGCTACTGACACTTATGTTCTTTTACTTCAGAAAGGTTTTGAATACAGGACTTTATTTTTTAGCGAAATACTTTCACCATACTTTTACTTTAGTCGAGGATCTGATTATTTTCTCCACTCTTACTTTGAAATACATTCAAGCTGAAAACTCAAAGCAGTTTGTGTCTTGGTTATGAGTATGGAGTGTCCACTGGCGGATATCAATGGAGCAATGAAGTTGAAAGTTTTGGTGTCATTTATTTGAATAGTCCACCAACTGTTTTGCTTTATTCTGTAGATGTTTAGCAGAGTTGCAATAGAGTTTATGTGAGTATTCATGAACATATCTACATATTCTCAGAGTAATTTAGTTGAACTTGAACTACACACTCAAACTTTGCAGCAAAGGTGGAGTGAATAGTTCAAGTTCAACTTAATTATTCAGAGAATATGTTGTGAATTGCCATATGAACTAAAGTGAAACAGTGGAATTTTTGAATCTCAGCTAATATGCTGTCTAAACAATCTGTAAACTACCTGTAGGCAGATGATGTAATTAAAGTGCTACCAAAGTTGTTCTTCTGTGTAGTCAGAAGTCAAATTAAAATGTGATGCATTGGGGTTGAGGGTGTAAAAATACTGCAATTATTTGGTCCATTTTTTTGAAAATTTTCTCCACTGATATATTGCTGTATACAATGGGTTGTAATGCACCAACGGCAACAGAAAGAAAATCTGGGAAAATAGAAATTACAACTAAGAATATAATCATGCTGATGTTTATTATCAGCCTATATCTAGCACAAACTGTCTCAATATAATCAGGCTAAACAAATACCCCCACAAAATGGAAAATGTGCCACTGTTCGATGTCTTATGTAGTATGTAGGTCATTTATTGGAGATGCATAACACACAATCAGAGCATAACTAGTGGGTGTGAGGGGGGAATAAACTTCAAAGAAGCCCAGACATGGAGGGGTTCTCTTCAAGGACAAGAGATCTCGCTGTACTGAGATACATCACGCTAGGGGTCTGCGGAGTCTCCAGCGGCGCTCCTGCACAGAGACAGCAGACTGTAATCAATGTAGAACGGCTGAAACCGATCCAGATGTTGTTTGCTTTTGTGCAGCTGGACTGCAGACTGAGTGATCCGCTGAAAGATTAAACAACATGAATATGCATAAATGCACAGGTGCATGTGGAGAGAGACAGAGGGGGGGGGGGGGGGGGGGAACAGAGGGAGAGACAGAGAGAGAGATTTATGTATGTTGTGTATGCATTGTAAGTGTGAGTGTCTGAGTTTCACTCAAACCACTGAACTTGTCTCTTTTTTCTGTTCTTAAGTACTCAAAATGAAAGGAAGTCCATTCTACAACTGGAGGTATGCTGGTTGCTAACTACATTCTGTAGAGCCACTATAATTGTGTAGACATTTTGTCTCCTTTTCCTATTTGGTATATATTCTTGGTTTGGCTAAAAAATCCTGCTTTGATAAACAGTCACAGTTCCCAATATTTGGTGTAATCCTTTGGTCAACATACTGTCCTGATTAAATAGAGCAGAATCAAATATTTCCATTTGTCCCCTGTCAGACACTGTCCCTCTGCAAATACAACACTCTGTTCCACTGCAATGCTACTGTGAGCAGTGCAATTTAAATTGGCCGGTCTCTCAAGTGCGAAAACCTATCAGCTTACTGAGAGCTGAGATTAGAATAAAATTGGCTGCTGGTCAGACCTGTGTTGTGCACATCTGGCGAGCTTGGCAGAGATTCAGGGCAAATTTGTGATGGCACAGATAGAAAAAGGGATCAGGTTATGAATTGTCCCGAATTGGTTCTCAGCATGTAACATACCTGAGAGCACAGACCGTATCGAACTATCCTCCAAGGGCATGTTTCAAATGGGCAATGTCCTATAATAAAATGGAGCCTATCCTACCAAAAATGGAAACACAACACTTTTGTTTTTGCCCCCCTTTTTTTTTTTTACAGGTTTCAGTTAAAGATCTAAGACTTTTTCATGAACTCAAATATATTTCTCTTAAATCTTGGTCACAAATTTGTTTAAAAAACATATTAGTGAGCACTTCTCATTTTTCAAGATAATTTATCCACCTGACAGGTGTGGCATATCAGACTCTACTGATTTAACAGCATCATTACTACACAGTTGTGCCTCAGGATGGTCACAATAAAAGGCCACTCTAAAATGTGCAGTGTGATCACAACACAATGCCACAGATGTCACAAGTTTTGAGGGAGCGTGCCATTGGCCTGCTGATTGCAGGAATGTCCACCAGAGTTGTTGCTTGTGAACTGAATGTTCATTTCACTACCCTAAGCCGTCTCCAATGTTTTTTTTTTAATGTGAATTTGACAGTACATCCAACCAGCCTCACAACGGCATAAGTCAGTTATGATGACAAACTGCTGTCAGGTCAAGACGCTCAGCTGTTCAGGTGGCTGGTCTCAGAAGATTATGCACGTGAAAACACAGGATGTCGAGATCCTGAGCTTGTGTGGTTACATATGGTGTGCTGTTATGAGGCTGATTGGATGTACTGCCAAAAAGTATGGAAATGACATTCGAGACAGCTTTTGGTCATGAATTAAACATTCAGTACATAGACAACAGCTCCTGCCAATGACATGCTCCCTTATAACTTGTGGCATTGTGTTGTGTGATCAAACTGCATATTATCTTGGAAAAGGACAAGTGCTCGCTAACATGGATTTTGCAACCAGAATTTAAGAGAAATACATCTATTGAGTGCATAAAAAAGACTTAGATCTTTAACCTAACCTTGTTAAAATGGGAGCAAAAGCAGAAGTGATGCATTTAGGTTTGGTTCAGTATATTTTCCCTCCATAGATGTAATATTGGCCCACCAAATACCAAATAGCACACTGTGATGCCTGCTTGTGCATGCTTTAATTACACGCCTTGCTTCCCTATTATAGTTTATGGCTTTGTCATATTTTATTTTAGCTGTGTATGTTAGTCTGACTTCTATGGCTGATTTGGGGAAAATTCTGAATCCTCAACAACTCTGATTTGAAAGAAAAAAAATACAGAGGTTCTGATTAGATGTCCCTGAAATCCAATGACATGTCAATGATGGTGGCAGTAACCAGTCACGATCCACTGTTGCATGAGTGAGGACTTTCCATGAGTTTATATCGAGGTTGACTTCCTGTGTCGGCTAATTCTATGTTCTCTCTCTTAGCAGGAACCCAGAAGAGAACTGCCATGATATAATCATCTCTTCATGGTATTCTCTGGCTGGAATTCTTCCCCATGACTCACAAAGAAGATGCAAAACAACTGTCCTCCCTCAGTCCCGCTGCTCCAACTCATTCTTTCTCTTTAGCTCCTCCAGTCCCCCGTACAATCATCGACCACTAATCACCTCAGCTTTCTACCTGCTTTTCTCTTCTAAGCATGGATCTGCATGATTCTACAACATGTTTTAAATATTTGGACATAGACTTTAAATCATTTATGGCATTTATAGCAGCATATTTGGACATTTCTAGAGTTGCCTCATGTAGTAAATCATTCCCTCCTTAACGCTTTGAAACTCCTCAGTGGACAAATTTGCCTTCTCTCCAGGGTTTACGCTGTGTGCTGTAGTTTTAGAAACCAACAGTTAGTCACCTATATGTAAGCTGCCATCGACCTTTTTTAAGCAACAGTTCAAAACACGCCTATTCACAAATACACATATGAATCAGGGTGAATATGATACTTCCATAAGTAATACTAAAGTGTAGCTGGTTATGTCATTGATTCAGGCTTTGCACTTGGTGTTTATGTTTTTTGAATAACCATTTTTACTGTATTATGAGTCTTGCTGTTCAGCAAGGGTCACACTCTCAATTAGTAACTTGCAGAAAAAATAATTGATCTAATTTTAGTTTAGTTTTTTTTTTGTTTTACAGTGTTTGTTGTACTCAACAGTGATGAATGTGCGAAAATGATGAAAAAAGAATGAAAGAAAACTGTAAAACTGAAAAAAAAAAAAATATAGGAGATACAGTGTTTCTCTTTTTATTTGATTGTTGATACAGTAGTTCTATAGAAATTATAATGAGGTCAGAGAAACAAAATGACTTTTGACACCCTCACTGACATCAGGTGTGCAATTCAAACCTTATAGACATCTGTGCTGTTTTAAAGTATCTGACTAAACACACAGTTATCTTGCTGTATTAACACCCAAGTTGCCAGAAGTAAAGGTTGGCATTGTACATTTGTGCAAACCATGAATATGTAACATTTGCACATACAGTATGAGCTGACTTTGTCGTCATAAGGTGGAGAGGATGTTGAACTACATAGATGAGACACCTGCCAAGCTGCAGACTATTGTTCAAAACCAACAAATAACAAACTAGTTGTGTATTAGGGAGTCACTTCTGTGTTTCCAGTGGCTTTTGAGCAACCATACATGGGTGTTTTCTTATTGCTATTTTTCCAACAGGGATACTGCCGCATTGCTGCTAAAATGGTGGCCCAAAAAGCAGTCGTTTTTTAACTGAGACACTGCTTCGCTTCCTGCTGCGGTAGTGGCACAAAAAGTAATTTTTTATTTATTTATTTAATTATTTTTAACCAAGCAGGGATTGTGCCACAAAAAGCAGGTACTTAAAGCCAAAACAGAATCTTTTCCTGACCATAACCAAGTGATTTTGTGCCTGAACCTAACCAAATGTTAGCTCCAGTGTTGTTCAAACATTAAGTTTTAATGTTTTTGCTATATAATAACATACAGATGTCATGTATCTGTGGTTTACCAACCTTTATTCTGGTGACTGGGTTGTGTATTACACTGCAGTATTAAATTTTCTAAACTATGGTCATGTTCAAACTAGCATACAGTGTTTGAGCCTGTCTCCTCTTGTTGAGGTCAGTGAGCGAGGGTGCATGGGGGAGGTGTGTTCTCACATCAAATTTTCATTCAGACGCACTATGACATAACAGATTTGGGCGGGGCCAGAGTGGGCCTCATGTCAAACATGAACCATATTTTTCAAAACAGAGTCAAATGTCAATTCAACATTATTTGTAATAAGATTTTATTGATGACGAGCGATTATTGTTCCTAATTCTCACTGATAAAGCTGGAATTGAAATATGAACTGCATTTATTAATTGCACACAGTGCAAACCATATAAATCAATAAAAAAAAATTACAATCATAGTGGAAATTTAAAAAAAATATTTTGTAATGAGAAATACTCTGTTTATTGAAAAGATTGAGAATATTAAAATGTATTAATATTTGCTATGGTACAAGGGAATATAAGATCCAAGCAAGGTATTGTTTTATGAATATTCATGTTTTTATAGATATTTTATGTATTAACTTTTAATGCTGCTTTTGTGAGCTTCTTCAAGGGCATTTTGTGTTGCATATTTGTAGTTTAGTGCATATGATGTTGTTTTGATAGTGTACATAAGTTACTGAAACTAGAGTACTTTTCTTGACCTCAGAGGTAGTGCCGTAGCACTACTGTGAAGCCCAGGACTTTCATTTCTCAGAAACAAGGAGCTCATTAGGACAGCTTATTAGGGTGCTAAACGATCAAATATAATTGGGTGAGGTAAAGAGATGGGAGAAGGAGGACACGGTGTTAATTATAGTTGCAGTATTCCAGTGCTGACTTTGCAAGTAAAAAAAAACAGCCGAACACATCCATGGTGCATAAGAAATATTAAGCAGCTGACAGTATTTTGAAATGTGCACTAGATCTAAATGTGATCTCAGCACTCACTCAGAAATACAGCGGAGACAGAATATTTCTAGATGTATTGAGCTACATATTCTGAGTCAGTGAAATCTAACCTCTCTTATCCTCTCCCGCTGTTGCCTGGTTTCAGTTGTACACCAGGCTTCCTAGACATCAACACAGCCGGCTGCCTGTCTGTCAGCCCGAAGATGTCACTTAATGAGGGATCTCTTGTTGTGGAGTACATGTATGTGCACAATAAATGTCTGAACCGGTCGATTCCAACAGTGTTTAAAGAATTAATGAATTGCACATGTGATGAGCTCCTTGCGTGCCTTCTGCATTGTAAAAGATATATGTGACTCTTGATGAGTGAAAAAACAGCATGTCATACAGTATTACAAATTACAGTTATAGTACCCCAACGATAAAATACCCTAAATAATAAGGCATTGTTGGATATGGGCTCAGCCTTTTGGTTTCAGAGCAGACATTTTACTAAGAGCCGGTAAATGCATTTACTGTAAATTAAACTGCTTTATACTTTGTGTTTTTTATACAGTAGACTTTTTTGATATCTTCTGTATTCACTGTGATCAAAAGGCACAAGAGGTGCTTGTGCTTGGTATAGTAAAAGTGTGTTCTTTCTCATTTGTGTACGCAGCTCAGTTTTTTCCTCTTTGCTAATTTGCCAGTCAGATTGTACAGTATGCTTTGAGAGTTGCATCAAACCTAATCCGGTCCCATCCCACTTAGTGGATCAAAGACAGTATGGGAGAGAATGGTCTATCTTTATTTTCAAGTCTGGTTAATTGTCGAAATTTTTGATGTTGCTTATTTGGCTTAAATGTTCTGCCTGATCATGCTAGTTTGAATAAAGCTTTTTAATCTGTCTTTCTGTTGCATCTGTGATGAAAAATGCACCAAAGTTATCGGAAGTGACTTTTGGTGTGTGACACACTTGCTCTCTCTCTCTCTCTCTCTCTCTCTCTCTCTCTCTCTCTCTCTCTCTCTCTCTCAAAGTCCCTAGCATACACACATTTTGACCCAGTTTCTCTGTATAACGCTCTGTGCTAATTCTTGGAAATTGAAAACTAAATAAAGGAGATGTGTCTGCAGTTCAAATCGCAGAAGCAGACAAATAATAGCTTTGTCGGGATTAGTAAAAGCCCAGAGCCAAATTGCACATTCTGCTCTTCGCTGTGACCACACAGGGCATCAGTCTGCAGTCCTGCTGGACACTGATGTGTGAGGGTGCCATGAATTTGTCCTGACATGATGCAATTTCTATTATAATCAATGGCATCAAGTTTGTCTACCACAGTAATATCTTAGTTTGAAAAGGATTGAGTGAGTGAGGATTAAATTTCTGAGGCCTAAATTGCCGCAAACATCTTCTGTAATTTATCTATCTTTTAGTTGCCTGAAAGTCCACACTTCTGATCTCACAAAACATCTATCACTGAGCTTCACACTGCATTTGCAGGGTTATACTTGCATACTCATTGGCCAAATGTAGATAACCAAATCACATTAATAATTATGTTCCTACATAAAACCTGCCTCTCCTGTACTGCTGCAATAATAAAAATATGATTTTTGCAAAAAAATTGGTCTTAAATTTTGTTTGAATTTGATCTTGAAACAATCTTGAAAAGCACTAAATTTCAGTGTCTGATACCTACAGACATCCTTCAAGTGCATTTGCACACACCTGGGGTATTTTGATAAATGCAGCGTGTCTTACAGTGCTAGAATGTCACGTAAATGTCCATCAGTCTTTGTGCATGCCAGGAAAAATTTACAGAGTTTAGTGAGAAATGCAATACAGTTGTAATCAGTTAAATCTAGAAAAATGAAATTCAAAGTGGTCATATATTTTGGATAGTTGGATACCACTCACCTCACCAGCACTTTGAAACACATGCACTACTATATTAAAGGCCTTAAGGTCTTCTGGTTACTTGCACTTTAAAAGAATTGAAAGTAGGTCGGAAGAAATAAAGCAGTGCACCTGTGGCTACACTTGTGTGTGCTGAGTATCGCTGTAATACTTAACATCAATCCTCTTCCTCCAGTGGTCTGCATTTTCAGAGCTGGTGCTGAAAGTGTTGTGCAACCCAGCTGTGATAAACCAGGACACTGGGGTGCAACAGTTTACTTTTTATTACACTGTTTACTTACAGGTAAAATTTGACATTTTTCCTTGTAAACCATTCACTCTGCAGGTGGCCCTGCAAGTGTTTCTCACATATTATTTCAGTAATTTCTCTACACAGTATCTTCAGTAAGAACAGTATGTGGGGCAGCTTTGGATCACCACCCACATCTCTGATTTGTTTAGCAATTAAAATATTATTTGTGTTGTATATCATTTTCAGGGAATTCAGTTTGATTATCAGGCTGAGGTCAAGTGTTCTGAAACCTTCATGTGCTGGCCCTGTGATGGACTGGTGACCTGTCAAAGACTAGAGTCCCGTCCTGACATGACCCAGAATAGAAACAGGCCAGTCTAGAGAATCAGTAAATGGATGGTCCATGTTGTTATTATTGTCTTTATATGAATTTTAGAGGGAGAAAGGATTTTAAATTTATTTACCACAAGCTCTTTTTGTTGGGTGCCAACAGCAGCTAATGTCTACAGTACACTACACTGAATATCAATCACTGAAAACTTTCCTCTCTCCACAGCAAAGAAGTAGCTCAAGCTTTATCAGATGATGATTTGTGGTCTTAAAAAGTTATGCAATTAGGCAAACCCATTAAACATCATTAAGATTTCTTAATGCAGTGCTTTCATTTCTAGTCTTCAGGCTTCATCATAAATCACTTTAAAATCTGCTTCCTTGACAGTCAGAGAACGGCTTTTGTTTGCATAGAGCCAGACCAGCATAGAGCAGCATATTGATCCAGTAAGTGTGTTCACTATTGAGTACTGTCTATTTCACCGTTGAGTACTGGATTAGAGTATTAAACATGGAGATTTTCAGAGATGGGTGAAAGCTGATTAAGCATATTTTAACCATATTTTGTTAATTTGCTCAAGCCTGTCTAGATTTGGCGACTATAAAAGTAAATTCTAATTTTCAGTGTATATATTGGCATTAACAGACTAGTCTCCTTGTCCTAGTCGCAGTCTCCTTTTGTACAAATTCATATAATGTTGCTTTAGTCCTTAATAGTGATATTTGGAGGCCAGTTCCCTGCTTAAGGCTGCAGATGGCAACAGTCAATTCAAGCTTTGGCATGCAGTGGCATTTCAGCAGAAGGTGTTCTCTAGTGCCCTCTGTCTGTGTTTTTAGGCCTGGAGGATGTGGAGGATGTGAGGGAAGAGATTTGGGAAAAGGATTTGGGTACTATCATAATCAGTGCAAACCATAGCTATTATTACACTGGTGATTTTGATGTGATAGATTCTAAAGCTCAGACAAAATTAGGTCACGTCAGAGCAACTTTGCCAACTAGACGAGTTCAACAGTGCAACTGTCTACAGCTGTACAACTCATTTTACACTGAAAACAGTTACTGAATAAAATGCACAGTGGTGGCTTTTCCTCAAGGCAAACTGGGGCAGCCGCCTTAAAATCCCCTCCACTCCCAACCCACAAAAAAATTCCAGAAAGAAAAACCAACAAAAAAACATAGATCTAATGCTAATAGTTGGCTGGTGGTAGGGGTACCACCTCTAGTCCTGGCAATGCAGTTCAACATAATCATTAATGAGTGATCATCACAGTCAGATCACGCTAGAACATTAACAGGTAGAGTGGAGTGTATGTGGAGAGCATTAAGGCCCTGACATACCAGGCTGATGGTCCATCATCGGTCAATGTTGGGCTGTCAGTGAGCATCAATCACCCCAGTCAGTGTGATCTGTCCCACCATGTTGCCCCTCGTGGGCCTTTGTCTGCTTTTTTTTGGAGGGGCCAATTCAGCATGTTGAATCGGCGTCGATGACAGCAGAGCCCTTCGGTGAATGCAGTCACCCTGATTGGCAGTTCAGCTCAGCGCACAAGAAGAGAAACAGAAATGAGGAAAGTAAACAAACAGCTAAGGTCAAGAGGAAGTGAGATCAAAACAAACTTGTTTCATGAAGTAAGATTATTTTTTTAGTCATTTAGCTCTTTAGTAGAAACGTTTCATGATGGTTTGAGTTATTGTTCACTGGCACATGGTAAATGTGATCTGTTCTTTCAACATTAGATTGTGTTGTTAATGTGCTAACTGGCTAACTTGAGTCATGACGGTCTTCCAGTTTCCCTTTTTGAATGACAAACACAGACTACCACCGTCTGCTGGTGTGAAGAGTTATTTCCTCCCATGCTGGTTTGCTGGCACCTGTAGTCTTTGTGGTGTGTTCATGTGCAACTTTTTGGCTGAGACTCAGGCTACATGAGGCGACACAGCAGGGGGCCTAAGTCGGTTTAGTGTGTCTGGGCCTTCAGTGTAAGAGAATATAAAACAGGCAAAAGCTATCAAGGGTGAAAAAAAGAAGAAAACAAAATTTGCAAATTTGCACATGCTGTATACTTTGTTAGTTATTATTGTTTTGTTAGCTAAGTTCTTCATTTGTGCTGATTCTCATTAGCTCTTTTTCTTGTTTGTTATAAATACAAGATAATACACTGATTTTTTTTTCTGGGTGGGGGGCACCTGGAGAAGCTTGCCTAAGACACCAAATGTGCTAGGTCCGGCACTGAAAACACAAATCAACAGTGGTCATATTCCAAGCTTCTCTTGGATATATTTCTAAGTGTTGGACCGTGCTACTAAATCAATAAATCTGCACATCTACCAAATGTTAGTGTTGTTTATTAAAACCACATTGCAATTACAATTATGACAATATCAGTCAAAGTGTGAGACAGGCTGTGGGTGCTTGACCCATTTGTATGAGTGAGTCAGATCAGAGAAGATACTCTGGCTGGGGCCCATGCACAACGGGGTCATGAGTCTTAACACCTAGAGCTTCAGATTCCACTACAGCTGGAAGGATAAAGTGAAGAGGACTTAAGCAAGTGTCCAGTGCTGTGCTGTTGGAGCAGAAGTCAGAGGGAGGACTGATATGTCATTTTTTTTATTTCATGACTGGGCTGCGTGAAAAGATAAAGCAGATATTTCATTGCAGTGGAAATGGATATGAACAGATTGTCACTTTGATTTAAAAACATATGCTGGACGAGACAGGAACACAAATCTATTACTGCATCTGCAAAGTTTGTGATTTTATGCACTAAATCTCCACAGACAACATCTGTCCTGTTGCCCTTACATTACACCACTTGGATTTTGTTTTGATGAGGCAAACGCTGCTGTAGATTAGAGAGTATTTATGTCTTACATTATTGTAATATTTATGTATAGAAGTGTATACATGAATAAGGAACATGCTTGGCATTCACATGGGAACCAGTGACTGTAGTAGTCTCTGCTGATCTGGTGGCCAGGCTGATGGAGTACTATGATGGAGTTAAGTGCAGTGAAATTTAGGCTCCATCTTGAGTGATGCCTGTGGCAGTTTTTTTTTTTTTTTTTTTTTTTTTATGTGTGGCTGCCCTTGCCAAAGGGTCACTGCTGCACTAGATTGCGTTGGCCGTTCTGTGTTGGTTGTTTTAGATGACTGCATGTAAGCTGCTGCACAGATGCAGTATAGTTTGTAGAAATGTCCTCTTAAAAACTTACAGACAGGTGGATTGTTATGATTTTTAAACTGCAACAATAATTTGTGAACTTGAATCTTTTAGACAATTGGTACCACATGTGACGGACAGATGGACAGACAGTCTCGCTCAAGGACACTGCAGCTGTCTCTACAATCACAGCTCCATCCTGCTGCCCAATAACTTAACTCAAATTAAAATGCAAATTTTAGTAACGAATGTGAATAGCATAGCTGGGTGTTTTATGTTTTGTTTTGGGATGCCTAACATTGCTTCCACAGACTTTCCAGTATGTTGGCATGTAAATAAGCAGGAGTTTTGTGTGGGGACAGCACATCTAATTTAGAATGTTGATCACAGCTGGCACAGAAACATTCATCAAATTGCTGTTGCTATGGAAACACTATTTTCTGAGGCTTATGCAACAAATCCAAAATGGTTCCTATAAGCAGGCAGGTTAACAATCAGCAAAGCATATTTGAATGGGAATGCATATTCAGTCAATTCAAAACCCTTAAATGTAACACATCATTTTTGCATGTTTGTTGTACAGTCAGTGTGGGGGTGAGTATTTGACTGACAGTAAACACTAGGACCGGATGTTTTCCCCCAAACTTAAGTATTGTGTACTTGCATATGCTTTTCTATAATTTTGCCCACATTAATATGAGTCTTTGCTGTTTTGCTGATGTTGATATTATGCATTTTTTAATGTATTAAAATATGTGTTTTGATGAAAACATTTCATAAAACTAATTATTTTCATGATTAACACCATCTTAAAAGTGTTCCAACGGACTCTGCATGGATTATTCAAAGGAGCCATTATGGCTCTCCTCCATTAGATGTATTCACCCAGTGATCTATTCTGCTCAAGGCTTTCAGGACAGCCTTGCCCTGCCAGCTGTTGTGACCGACTTTGCTTGTCTGTGTTGGACGGATTTCCCAGACTCCCTAAGCTTCGGCCAAAAATGGTGTAGCTTCACTCTCACAGTGAAATAGTAATGATTCCTTATCTTTAATAATTTTGTTGCTTTTACCGAGGCACAGTTTACAGCTGCTGTTCCTTGTTAGTCAACTAAAATGTGTGCTATGTGTACTCCATATTCAGCAGTATCCCTCCAGTTTCCTTTTTGGTACATGGAGCAATGGCTGCTAATTCAGCCACTGCATGATTGTTGTTATCTCTAGGCTCTACCCCAAATTTTACACAAGAGGGCCATGGTTACTGACCTAGCAATCCCTGTTTAGTCTCATTTTTTATGACTCACAGGCTCCTTCAGTGTGTTTCCATATAGTTGCCTGTTTAGAGATAAACATACAACCAGATATTTTCCAAAACCCTTATGTAGCAACTCGAGTAAATTTAATGGTAAACAATGAAATTAAAGAATGTAATTCCAATGCATTCACATATCTGTAATCAGTCAATCAGACTTAATTTGCATAGCACTTTTGCAAATTAAGTCTGATTGACTTAGTTCCAGAGACAAAAGCTATACATGAGTAACATCATTCAATACAAATAAAAACAGGGCCTGAGGAAACATCATAAATCTCATCGAATTACGGTCAGGAATCACTAACTTTGTATATACAGGCATATACCAAAATGTAAAACAGACTAAATTAATAAACAAAAGTAAATAAACAGATATAGTTAAATTAAAAGCCAGACTAAAAAGATAGGTCAAGATAGAGAACATTCTGTGCTACCCTCATCTTCATGCATTTTTGGATGTTGTACATCATCCTTGGATGGCTGTAAGAAAGCAAAGACCATGATGATGTTTGTAACCCTGATGTCACATTTTACTCAATCAGAAGAATTTCACACAAATGCTATGTAGATTTTCTTAACACTTCACTGTGGGTGGTCCAGTCACATTATTTACTGTGTGCATGCCAACCCAGTCTACAGGATTTTTTTTTTAAATTTGTACTTTATTATGTGGAGCATGCATTAATATGTTACATTTCAACAATACTGTGGTTATCATGTGGTTAGGTTTAGGCACAACAACCGGTGAAAAACAAATTAATGCCACTACCCCAGCTTGAAAATCAGCAATGGGTTGCTAAGAAACACCCACATTTGGGGGCTAAAAAGCCACAGGAAACACAATGACAGGTTGCTAAAAAACACTCATGTTGAGGGGCGAAAGCTGCTGGATTAACAGCTACAGGTTATTAAGAAACACCCATGTTTGAGGGCAGAAAAGCCGCTGGAAAAACAGCCAGAGGTCACTACAGAACACCTATGTTTGAGAGCTACAAAGCCGCAGGATTAACTGTGAGAGGCCCTCACATAACACCCACATTTGTTGCCTGAGAAGCTGCTGGGAAAACAGCCATGGGTTGCTAAAAACACCCACATTTTGGGACTAAAAAGCAGCTGGAAATGCTGCGATGACTTACGACAAAACAACCAGTTTTGTTGTTTATTGGTCTTGAACAGTGATCTGCAGTGGTCTGCAGTGGTCCACCATCCCCTCCGCACCCTGATGACAAAGTCAGCTCATATGCTACGTCACTTTAGAAATGGTGATGTGATATATGATACATATGAAACATGCAAATGTAATGTATTCATGGTTTGCAGAAACACACAATGCAAACATTTCGACTGGGCTGTGCATGCAAAACTGCATCAATATATAATTTTCCTCATATAACTAATACAACCAGATGGGATTCTGAGCTAAATCACCACAATTTGTGACTCTGACATAAGTAAATAACAGATTATCATAATTCATATCAGAGTAAGCAGTACATCTTCACCAGATCGATCTTGATTAAAGTAGGAGTTTAATGGGATAATTATTTTACATTCAAAGACTCAGATCAGGTCAGATGCACACATAGCCAGTATTTATACAAGTGCACCCAGATTTATCCAGAAGTTGTGGCTAATAATGCAGTCATCCCGTCACCTCAGCCAGCCTGAGCCTGAGGAGCTGTCCCTAGTGCTGAAGTCATTCTGGACCTGAAGCTTTCCTTGCTGTGCTGCTCATTCCTGGTTTGTGTAAGTATTAGTGCTAAACAGTTAGTTCATCACCAAACAGATCATTTTGATTAACTTCACTGAAGTTCACTTTGTATATATAAGCCTGAACAGCTGCCATCAAAATAAAACAAACAGTAGCCAGAAACTATCTTGAGATCTGCTCTAACTGAAACAGATGAACAGCTTATGTATGTGTTTCAGATTTTATGTCCATCAAACCAGTCAGTGCACTAAGAGCCTGTGGATGACAACATCTTTGAGAACGCCACTCCCATTAACGCTTTAACATAAGATACAGTGCATTATGCCTCAGAACTGCTTTGTACTGAGTGGTTTTTACCTTATCTCTGGGGTTAACTGGACATTAACCATGATATAAAATGCTACCCTAGACCACAAGAGTCATCAGAGTGTATGTGTTTTATCTTAACTTTCCCCACTGATGTTTAATTCATCATACATCAACAGCAATATATGCTGATGTGCAACACCAGGTACACTTTTTCACTGATACGACCTAAATATTAAAGACTAAAGGATTAAAACTGATTTAAAAAAAGGGAATAGACAATGCATTTAGGCAACAACAAACTATGTTTTGGAGCTGAAGGTAAAACACAGAGTCAGTGTTCACTAGGAGCCACTGGCCAGGGTGAGGGTCACTGGGGGGGGGGGGGGTTATAAAATCATACAAATTATACAAACACATAAAAATATAAATGATATAATGAAATATATACTTTTGGGGGAAATCCAGCACCAGTGCTAGATCCAGCACTGTCAAAGCCAAAAATGTTTATTGTGCATACACAGCAAACAACACTGAACCAGGCAGCGAAAGTCGTGATCTAATCATCCTACCAGGCCCTGGCTTGAGCAGACACAGGACCCCTATTCTGGTTAAGCTCTGGAATAAGACAATGACAGAAGACACACATTAGGGTGGACAGATGGTAAACATACACAAGAACTAACCTTCAAACAAAGAAAAAAACAACAAGAAGCATCTTGAACTGCAAGGAAAAAGACCAAAGGAACAATCACACACTGACAAGAGCCAGTGTAGTCAGTGTGTTACTCCAAATGTTGATTACACACTGACATTTAGAGAGCAGAACTCAAGATAGCAGATAGTTTAGATCTTCAAGTTCACCTGCGAGAACATGCACACTCTGGGACAAGAACAACAGTTGCTTATGTATTCATTATGTCATCATGTAGGATATTTCGGTGACTGCCAGCTGAAGGGATGGAAAGCAAATTCCTAGACATTCAGTAAAGGAGCATGTGAAAAGGGGGAATTGTTGCATTCTTGAAAAGTGGAAATACAATAATGAATCTTGTAATGTAGGCTGGATCTTCCTGACAAGGCAAAAAACCCAGTTATGAATCATGCATGTTAATTAATACAGCCACAATATGGATTTATTTTATATTAGGCTATATACAGCACAGTAACCGCCTCCTGGTTTCCATGCCCATATATGACCCCATACTGTATCATGTTTCTCTTCGGGATGTACTCTATAGAGAGGAAATGAGACTTCTGCTTTATGGGGTCCACCACGGGCATCTTAAATATGATTATGTGACCTGACAGTCTGAGGTCTACCACTGACAGTGATCCATGTGGAGGGAAGGTTGTGATTGTCAGTGCAATGCTTTCTTTCTGCTGCGCCTTGCCCAAATGCTCGCCATGCGGTAAGCTGCGCTGCAGAATCGCTACCGGCAAATTAACCATCCTTACGACTCCAGTGTACAGACAAAGGAAGACATAAGCCAGTCCCCAAACATGTGTCCGTGTACAGCATGTGGCCACGCTCATTGTATATATCTTCCATTTCGGAGGAGGTGTTGGTGCTGAATGTTGTGCAGATTAAAGTCTTGACCTTGCCTGTATGAGCAACAGTGAGTCCACACTCATTAACCCCGGTAAATTAAATGTTGCAGCCACATCTTCGGGTTACATTTTCCATTTTCACCATATATTTTTCAGCCACGTGCTGCACAGATATTGAGATTTGTGGAATAAATGACTGGTGTCGCTGAACGCACATGTATTTGTATGGCTGTTTTATGTGGCCGCCATTCTTTTTCTAGAGGTGCTTTAATGTGTTGGTCGTCTATTAGCTCCCAGACCCTACACCGACATCGCTATGGAGGGATAAGAGGAGAGAAATGGGTGGGGAAGGAGGAGGGGAGCTGCGCCACAGTGGAGGGGAGAGAGCTGGAGTCTGAGTGCGCGCTAGGGTGGGATGCCGTCCTTCCTAGGTCAAGTCAGCTATATTCAATTACACAAGTTCCGGTTGCTGTTTTCAAAATAAATCCCTTTTAAATGAACATACTGTGCGGCTATGTTTTCAATGAAACACATAAACAGCGGGTATCTGGCACATTGTTCATGACAATAGAGACTAAATTAAAGGCGGCATTTATATAGCAAATGGAATGCGCAATTATGCATAATGGAAAAACAGGTAAACACTGTAAAGTATAAGTTAGGCATTGATAGGAACCCTGACAAGCTATAGCTCCCAGCCCTTTATTTCAACGCTTCACTAAAACACTGGAGGGATCTCTCCAGTTTCGGGCTCCCTGTCCGAGTTTCTCCTTTCATTTCTCTAAGAGAGCTGACTTAACTTGTTGGAGAAAAAGCGACACATGTGTCATTTCATTTTGAAAGACACACACCTCTTTTCCGGTTTTATTTTGCCGAATTTCGTCAACCTTGACGGATTTCACAGCTCCAGCAGCAGGGAAACACACCCGTCAGCAGCGCGCATTGGAGACAAAAAAGCGCATCACGGACAAAGGAAACATGGGTGCGCTGGAGAGGATTCACCTCAGCCGGGTAACACAATGGATGAGCCGCTTGTGTTTCGTTTACCGGGAGACCAATTAGCCCACCTTAATGAGGTGCTGGGATGCAAGATACTGCAAGCTAAAAAGGCGGAAGGCTGCGTTTAATCCGTCTGCGGATCCTATGAGCTTGCAATGGCTGTGGCGGGGATATGCAACTGGATAGGGAATAATGTGCCTTTTTATTTTGTGATATTTTCCTTATTTTGTGGCCTTTCGTTTGGACAATTGCGATATTCTATTACGGAAGAACTCGAAAATGGGGCACTGGTCGGTGATCTGGCGCATGACTTGGGGCTGGATATTCGAAAGCTCGCCACCCGAAAAATTAAGGTAACCTCCAACAGCGGTAAACGCTATGTGATTGTCAACCCCAAAAATGGCAAATTACTTGTCAATGAAAGGATCGACAGGGAGGCACTGTGCGATTTATCCAGCACCTGCCTCATTAATCTGGAGGTGCTGGTCGAAAACCCCACTGAGGTGCACCATGTCGAGGTGGAGATTGTGGATGCCAATGACAATGCGCCGCAGTTCCCCAGAGACGAGTATCAGCTGGAAATCTCAGAATCTGCTCTGCCGGGGTCTCGTTACCCGATTGAAAACGCTCAAGACCCAGACATTGGGTCAAATTCAGTTCGTATGTATCAGCTCAGCACAAACGACCATTTCGCGCTGGTATCCAATAAACCCTCCCTAAACACAAAGCACATCGAGCTTGTGCTCAAAAAGCCCGTTGATCGAGAACAGACGCCTTACCACCAATTAATTTTAAGTGCTGTGGATGGTGGGACACCAGAGAAAACAGGCACGGCTAAAATCAATGTCAGGGTCCTGGACTCAAATGACAATGTCCCCACGTTCGACAGCTCAGTATACAAGGTGAAACTGTTGGAAAATTCGCCCAAAGACACCCTGGTTATTAAACTGAATGCCACTGATCTGGATGAAGGCACAAATGGAGAGGTTTATTACTCTTTCAGCAGCTACACTCCTGAGAGAGTGAGGCAGATGTTCAGCATGGACACCAATACAGGAGAAATAAGAGTGAGAAGCAATGTTGACTATGAAGAGACCAACTCCTATGAGATGTACATTCAGGCAATGGACAAGGGCCCTGGGGCCGTGGCAGCACACTGTAAGGTAGTGGTAGAGGTGGTGGATGTGAATGACAATGTCCCTCAGATAGTGCTGTCATCTCTGTCGAGCCCCGTGAGGGAGGACGCCCGTGCAGACACGGTCGTGGCCCTCATTAGCGTTACTGATCGAGACTCTGGCGCTAACAAGCAGGTGAGCTTGGAAATCCCAGCAGGCCTTCCTTTCAAGATCAAGTCATTCAGAAATTACTACACTCTGGTTACCTCAGCCTTCCTGGACCGCGAGACCACCGATGCCTACAATGTCACTCTGAGTGCCACGGATGGAGGAAACCCTCCGCTTTCCTCCCAGAAGACCATACAGGTGGATGTGGCCGATGTTAATGACAACCCACCGCGATTTGAACAGACTTCATATACTGTCTATGTGGCTGAGAACAATGCCCCCGGGGCCTCTTTGTGTACTGTGAAAGCTCAAGACGCAGACATCAAAGAGAACGCACGCATCACCTACACAGTGCTCAATGACAACAACCATGGCATCCCTGTCACCTCATATGTGTCTGTGAAGGCCGATACGGGGGAGGCTTATGCCCTAAGAGCCTTTGACTATGAGTCACTGAGAGAGTTTCACTTCCAGGTCAAAGCCCAAGATGGGGGCATTCCTCCACTCAGTCGCGTTGCCACTGTCTACATCTACATAATGGATCAGAATGACCATGCACCACTGATAGTCAACCCTCCCGGCAATGGTACACGCTCACTGGAAACGGTACAAAAGAACGCAGAGCCTGGGGCCTTGGTGACCAAAGTGGTGGCATACGATGCAGACGCTGGTCCAAATGCCTGGCTGGTGTACGTGCTGGAGACAGCCACTGACCTGGACTTGTTCAAGGTGCACGAACACACTGGTGAGATCAGGACCACTCGGAGGATCCTGGAGGACAACTCCACCTCCTTCGCTTTAACCGTTGTAGTGAAGGACCATGGGCAGCCTGCTCTCTCCTCCACTGCCACCATCAATGTGGCCGTCATGGAGGTGCCCCCCAAAGTGGCTCCTGACCCCAAGAGGATCATCCGACCTCACAGCACACTACTCTTCTCCAATGTGACCCTCTACTTGATCGTGGCTTTGAGTGCTACCACCTTTGTTTTCCTGGTCACTGTGGTGGTGCTGGCCATCGTTCGCTGCCATGCCTACTGCACCCAGCCTGGGTCCTGCTCCCCTTGCTGTGTGTCTCAGAAGCCCCCTCCAGATGGCGGGAGCAGCAGCGTAAGTGCTGGTGGGGCAGGCGGCGGTGCAGCCGGAGCACAGCCTAATAACAATGTGGTGCTTCGGAGAGACCTTAAAGTAGAGCCTCACTACATTGAAGTGCGCGGGAATGGCTCCCTCACAAAGACTTACTGCTACAAGACCTGCCTGACAGCCACCTCTGGTAGTGACACTTTCATGTTCTACAACACGGGACGCCCCATCAGTGGCACCTGGGGCAGCGGTGCCGACCGCTTCTTCACGAGTAATAGTGGATTTGTACGAAGACTGAGTATGCCTGATGCCTCCCTGCAGCTCTGCCCAGAGGTGTGTCATTCATTTTTTATGTTTACCTTTGCACGCATAACCGGAAGGTCATGAATCATCATGTTTACGTAGTAGTGGCTTTAATGATGTTTTAGTGAGCCTTAGACAATACAAGACCTTTTCAACCATATGCTCAACATGGCTTTTCATCAGGGTTATTGCTACAGTATCCATTTTTGTCAGATATTTTGTTGGGTGAAGATATTCCTGTGTGTCAGGTTTGATCCCCTACTACAATGAATCGAATCCTTGCAGGCCTCATCCTCTTTTGTTCAGTTCCCACTTGCACTATGCTGTCGCTCAGCTCAGCTCAGCCCAGCCCAGCTCAGCACTCACACTGCATTAGTGTCAGGCCTGATGCTTTTCAGGGTCCTGTGTTATTTCTGATGATTCAGAGATTTGTGTTTCAGTTTGAGGTTGTCATCACATCTACACTAAGAACAGGTCATGCAGTCTTCAATACTGGCTCATTCTCTGTGCAAGTGGGTTTGACACGTGTGTTTGTGGCTGGGTATGTGTGTGTGTGAGTAAAACTGTTACACTGGAGCACTTGGGGTTAATTGAAGTGATCAAAGGCCCTGCAGGACTAGTTGTTGTTGCCTCTGACTGTGGCGGAGAAATGCCTTTACCTACTGTTATTTTATTTTCTTGGTCTTAAGGGCTGCATTACACTTTATGATTCTGAACTACAAATATGCTAGATGAGTGAAGTTAATGCCTTTACTTGCTAGGCCATATGTTTATTAATAATGACTTGATTTCTCAGACACTGTATCAGCAATCCCTTATTAATATGAAATATTGTCACGCAACAGTCACATCTGAAATACTATCAATACGGAGGTAACAATTGCTGTTTAACTGACTTGATATCAATCAAGAAATCCTACATATCTGCTTTCCTAGCCATATGCATCATTTATGTTGCTCTTAAATGTTGAAATCTTCATGTCTATTACATTTAAGAGATTTCGGGGTGGATATATTCTGCTATTTTGCTCCAGAGATTGGTGGTAAAAAAAAAAGTGATAATATGATTTTTAATGCCAGATTGTTGATGCAGTGGTCACTATGGTTAAGACATTCTCTCTTGGATGCATCATCCTAATTATCAGGTGCCAGCCACTGGTACATTAGTTATAAGAAAACCTCTGACCAAGACAAGTGTAGCAGTGTAAATTAAATTATCCTCCAGCCTCTGTTCCTCAGCCCTGCAAATTAGATTTACTCAAAGAGGCTGGGTCTACCAGCAGAAAATACTCCCCTCTGAATTGAACTGAGGAACATAATGTGCCATCTTTATCTGGGACACTTGCTACTGCCTGAGCAGGTTCGTGTCTTAAACACAGTGTCTCTTATTCAGTGTTCTTGAGGTCCAAGGCTACAAGCCACATGATGCTGACAGATTTTAGCATTAGCTGTAATGCAGATGTTCACAATCATTTCAAACAGTGCATGGGCGCAGAACCTACTCATGAGAGAGTAATGAGTAAGCATAATCAGGCATAATTAATGGCCATGAAAGATTAGCTCATTAAAATATGGTTTTTGCCCCCTATGAGATTCTTATGGTTCTTTGAATTTAAAGGCGTAATCATCAGCAAAATTTGGCTATCATCAAAGACAAATGAATCCTGGCATGCTTATAGGGGAACTACGCCCGTTTTAAAAACTCATACATGTTATTCCTGTGGTCTAAGGCAGTCCAAACATATTAATGAACATGAACAACTCTCTTCCAAATCTAAAAACTGGAGTGCTAAAACTCACATTTGAGATGTCATAGAGTAAAATGTCTGCAGCTGCTCCATAGACAATAAATTGGAAAAGATGTTCGAGATGACCCCCAAGAGCAGCCAGGGGAATGCTCTGAGTATATGGGTATATCTTCTGTTCAGAACTGAGAACACTGCAATAGAATAAAGCTTATTTTGATATAAAGGAAAAAAGAAACATCCTGTGGGTCCACTAAATCAGGCTCCAAGTCATTGTCTATGGAGCAGACTTTTTATCATATGACGTCACAAGTTTGAGTCTTACTTCTCTCGTTTCTGGCTTTGAGAGAGAGTGGCTCATGTTCACAAATATTGATTGCACATTTCTAGGCCATGGAGATAAAATTAGAGTCCAACCACATAGGGGATTTTTACAAGTAAAAATTACAACCTCTATTTATGTTTTTTGTTAGGTGGTGACCTCTAGTGGCCATAGTAATTAATGGAGTAATGGAGGAAGCCAGGTGACGTAGTATAAGGAGTGAGAAAATCCACTTAGGGTGGGATGGTCAAACAAGCACTGTACTTTCATCCAGGAGGCCAGTGTTCATATCCCATGTGAAACCAAAAGTCAATGTAGAGTTTTTTTTTTGTTTGTTTTATCAATGAAACACAGTACATCAACATATATTACGTGATGTATGTCAAGTTAGATCCATAATTAAAAAATGTAGTTATTTTAAACCAAACCATGATGTTTTTCATAAACCTAACCAAGGAGTTTTGTTGCCCACATGTTTAAAACTATGACAGTTAACGGTCATAGGAGCTATTCTGTCCTCCACTGGTAGGAGCACTAATTTAGGAAATGCTCCTGTAGGTTGCATTCAGAGGTTTGATGATACGACTTAAGTGGTCATGTGGGTTGGATTACTTGTTGGAGATGTTTTCCCATTTAGCATGGTAACTCCAATACTCCAAAAAAAAAAAATCAACATTATTATATTAGTAGGAGTAGCACTGATAGACATACAAACCCAGTTAATACTAATATCTCTGACCAGTATTTCATACAATGTCTTTATTACTCCAAAATGATTCTAAACAATCACTGTAATGACAATTTTACCAATTGTAGCTACTGATGAATCAGTCTTTAATTTAAAGGGACAGTTTGTCCCAAAAATTAAAAATACATATTTAACTAACAAAGGGTGATTTCCATTTAGCATTTACCATTTACTTTATATTTATAATTTAAATAGTTAGCCAAAAAATCCTTTGTCCAGGCAGTGCATTTTTGATTTCACAATACTTCTTAATGCTCTGTGTTCTTAGAAGCATCTAAATATATTGTTTATCATTTATTTTAGTGCAAACATGCACTATCAAAAAGTTGTCCGTATAGTAGCTGCAATTTGATCATGGCCATGGAGTCATGGAGATATACAGAATCAGAAGTAAGTCATGTAAATCTCCAAATTAAGACAGATGGAAGAAGATGAAATCAGTTTATACAACAGTGATAATTTGAAAATATTATTGATGATTTGTCCCATACATTTGTCTCACACTGAATCCTACACATATGTAATACATCATATTTGTAAATGATTGCCCCTTCAACATGATCCCACAGAAATATGAAATGACCACAACCTCTTAACCAACCTGGTCTCACTCTCACCTCATCAAACACTCAGCGTCAGATACCAACGTACCGAGGCACCCTTTTGCGGCGGTATGAGATGACTGGGCAGAGGCATTTATTGACACTTTGAGCAACTGCTGTAGTATAAAGAGCGAGAAACTCTGCCTAGGGTGGTTGGGAATGGAGGTGGATGGTTTAAACAAACTCTGGACTTTCACGCGTGAGACCGCTGTTTGTGTCCCATGTCAAATTAAAAGTTAATTGAGTTATTTTGATAACAACAGTGTGCTAATATGTGTTGTAGGCTACGGTAGTGATGTATGTCACGTGACGTTACATTACATCATGTTAGTAACAAACTTACTTATTTTAAGCTGAACGATGATGTTTTTTTCTAAACCCAACCACGTTTTTGCTGCATAAACCTCAGGAAGTAAACCCCCAAATTTTTACGTAAGTTTTAAAAAAGGCTGTATTTAACTAGCAGAAACTGTCTATTTTCTGTGAAAACAACAAATTTGAGTGTAAGTTGACATGCTGCCCAGTGTGTCTCATACCACTGCTAAAGAGTGCCTTGGTGTGTCGGTGCTCAATGCTAAGACCCACTAACCAAACGTCGCTATTTGACAATTTAGGAGTGAGAATGTGTTGTCCTAACATCGCATTACATGGTGTTGGCCTGTATTGTGTTAAAGCTACGACCCCATACTGTAGGTAGTTTAAGAGCTAGAAAGTCTGCGTAGGGAAGAAGTTGGGGTGGTCGATGGGTCAACAAACCCTGGACTTTCACCTGGGAGATTACTTTTTGTGTTGATTTCTTTTAACTCAACATATTTACATCCTTTATGACATACTTGAATTACATACATGACAAATGTAGTTACTTAAACCAAAAACAATCTTTTTCTAAATCTAACCAAATAGTTTTGGTGCCTCAACCCAACCATGCTACCACCATGTATTTTCGACACAATACGTGCCACCACCCTGTAATGCGGTGTTAGAGGTCGTGGTCATTTGGCTCTTGCTTATTGGTTTTTAAAGGCAATAATATACCAGAGGACTGCTGGGAGTTCTGAGCACTCAGCCCAGGTTCATCAGGAGCAGACAGATACTCCAGTTACCCACCAACACGTACACATCATTCTGTACAAACACCCCGGCTCTCAGGGAAAGGCCATAACTCCCCCAGCTCTCACATTTATAGAGCCATGAAGTGAGAGACTGTCCAAAAACTCATCAATATGGCTCTCAGTCACTGCCCTTTTTAAAGTCCTTCTGTGTCTATGGGGGGATATCAATATGTATGCATGTGTGTGTGTGTGTGTGTGTGTGTGTGTGTGTGTGCCTGCAAAGGGGGACACAACTGCAGTGTTCCTATCACGTCCAGAGCTGGGATGTGTATCATGATTAATTGATGAGACCATGGCCCAGCCTGGCTTTGCACTGTGTGAGATCAAACTAAACTCTCTCTCTTCCCTCCTGTCTCTCTCTCTCTCTCTCTCTCTCTCTCTCTCTCTCTCTCTCTCTCTCTCACTTCTCTTTTTTTCCACCTCTTCCCTCTCTTCTTCTCTCTCTCTCTCTCTCTCTACCTATTGCTCGCTCAGCCGAAAGCCCCGAATGCTGACTGGCGATATTCTGCATCTTTGAGGGCAGGGGTGCAGAGGTAAGCACTTTCTGTCTTTAACTCTTTTGCAACTTTTGATAATCTAGAAAAAGTTATTCATCTTCCTCACAGTGTCTACAGCCTGTCCATGCTACCACTACAGTGACCCTTCATAATGCTCTTGACGTTACCACAGCTGCAATGTATGGAATCTTTAAATGCAATTTTTGTACACCTGCACCTCAAAATGACACTGCAACACACAGCAGATCAGTGTCTGCCATTATCAGAAATGGCCGTTAGTGGCCCCTCAGCATCAGTTTGAACCTCAACCCTGTCCTCTTCCTTTGGGAAAAGCCATCTGCAGCTCCCATCAGTGGATGTGTAGCACTCCTCCTCTGCAGTGTAACACTATATAGGTCATCATCTACATTCTGAGCGTTGCCCCCCCCCCCCCCCCCAGTTACAGTCTTTAAGCAGGAAGCATGAAGGACAAATGAGCTGACTATGACCTTTCTCAGATCATCAGATGCACACATGCATCAGTGTCTGCATGTACAACTGCCTCACAAATGTGAGTTTCTCTGGGGTTTTATATATTTCTGTCCAGAGACAAGGGGAGAAGTTGTGAACACAGACAGCAGAGGACATTTTGGACTCTAGACACACTTGTTAATGCAGTGGCATGCACTGTTACAGATATGCCTTCATACGCCTTATTGCTTGACCAAAATCCTAATTACACCATAATCTAAAGATCTTATAAGCTACCTACTGCAAATTAGAGAATATTCATATTAACAGGATCTGACAACAATTAGGAACATTTTTTTGTGTGTGTGTCTCCATCTGTCTCTTAAATTTTGTAATGATCAGGTCACAAAAGTTGTATTAAAATACATAATGAAGTGCTTTGCTAATTTGATATGAGGACAGCTGAAACATCAGGGACTAATGAGTTTTACCTCCACATGTTTGTAATGTGGACTCTATTTTCATAATTTCATGCCAACAATGCTGACTGCTCACTTGTGCAGTCTTCTGCTCTGTCTAAGTTTGATTTAATTGGATATTAGTGTTAATTTCTATGGCGTGGAGGGTATCATAATGTGCATCATGTCATCAAGTCACTGTAACATGACATGGATTAACATAAATCATCATTGCAATTTGCCGCTGCCATCTCTAAAATGGCAGTGCCTGTAACAAGCACAGACGCAGAGAAGCTCATATTAACACTTAACCCTGACACACACACGCTGCAATGTCTCACACCACACACGGCGCGTAGCACCAACATTACTGACCCACATTTCTGGTGAAGTCAGTCAGTGTAGAAAACACCAGTAACTGTGTCATACTCTCACACATTAAATCAGCACCTTCGCTTGTGGAAAAAGCTTGAAACCTGCACTGCTCAGAATGTACATGACCATTTTATATTCATGACAAATCCCTATTCAATGTAACACATAAGCGTGTTGCAGTTTGAGATAGATGCTGAAGGTGCTGCATTGCAGAGGCCCCAGTCAGGGTTGGTCCTCCTATACAGTGAGCTCTATAGTCATTATGAATGTATGGGGGGGAATATCTCGAGCCTATGCTGGATGCTGCATGCATGCACTTGGCTTTGCATGTTTATTACAGCATCACAAGAGTTTCTACATTTTAAGATACATGTTTGTGACTCTGTGTAGGGATTCTGTATGGTCATATTTCCCCAGTATTATGTTTCTTAGGGAAAGCTTGAGTTAAAGTTTGTCTTCAGCCCCGCAGGCCTTTTTCAGGGCAGACAGTTTGACTTGTCACAGTTTGAAAAGTACAAGTTTAAATAATAAAACGAATGATAGCTGAACTCCATTTAGCTGCTTTGATTTCAGGCTCCTGGTACTGTACATGTCGGCTCTCTGTCACCTAAATGGAACGCTTGAATAGAACAGAGCCATTATTGGTGTTATTATGTAGCACCTGTGCTTTTCCTGCCATGACAAGTCAAAATATCTGCTGTGAAAAAGGCAAATTGCTATTTACTAAGAGCCTGTTTACTCCTGGTATTAATGTGTTTCGGAGATTTGAGCACAAGTGGACAACCGAGGCACATCGGCAGTCACACGTGTCCATCATGCATCTCCAGCTGACCACCTCTATTCAGATTTCGTTATTACTGCGTCACTTACGCTAGGATGCCAACAGTTATTACACCAACACGTTCGGTAGCTGCTCACAAGCATGCTTGCCAGTCACATTAGCAGTTGTGTTGATATAGCTGAGATATCACTATCAGCAGAATTTAACACTTCTCCTTTCATAGGGCAAAACAATGAACAATGGTAAAACTTCATCAAGCTGGTCATAAAATGGGCAAGTTATAGAGCGCAGGCAACCACTGTGTCCTGCCTCGATGACGTAGTCCTTGTTGAGGAAGCATCAGGATGCATTAGCATTTACACTACAAAAAATATGTGGTTAAATACATTCCAAACAGCTTTGGTAAGTGGTTTGATCGATCACAATGCACTTGGTGGTTGTTTACACTTGTGTTTAGCGAAGCCATAGCCACCAGCCAGTTGTCTTAACTTTGCCTAAAAACTTGCGTCAGGAGATCCAGATAGACAGCTGATATCTGGGCCAAGATGTCCTCTTCTGTTTGCTGGCTAATCTCTGTAAACACTTTTCTGCATCTTCATATAAATAAAATTTTAAAAGACTAACATACAGCTAAATCGTCATCAGACGATAGCCAATGTGCCTAGCCTTTCTTCACAGACTGTTTACCTGTTGCTCGAACATGATTGGTTAATACTACTTGTAATGCAAACGGAAACCAGAGTGCTCCCACTAACAAAATCTTGTCCCTTTGCCTACAGATTCTGCATACATATGAAGATATATGTTATGGTAACAAAATACACCTTCCAGCACCTATAAGGGTCACTAAAACAGGGTCCCCACATTTCCATAGACAACATTTCTAAACTTTTCCATGACTTTTCAAGGGGCCATTATAAAGTTTTTTTTATTGTAACAATTTTATTACACACAAAATTCCATGACATTTCCAAAACTTTGAATAATTTCAACCAGTCCCATGTCTTTTCCAGGCCTGGAAAATATGACTGTGAAATTCCATGACTTTTCCAGGTTTTCCATGACCATGTGAATCCTTACTAAAAACACTTTGTATCTCTTTTTATTTAATCCATACAATCCATACGTTAAAAACAAGAATATTTCCTCGCCAGGCCGAGTCGCAGCTGGTTGGTTCACTCGAACATCAAGACTCAAGGAAATCACATATTTTGTAAGCTTTGGACAGATAGTATAAATAAGTGTATATGAAATAAATTTTTCAATTTTCCCAGCAAATTGTTTTGTAATTGTCCGTTGTCCAGTGAAAGCCAAAAAGTGACAGTAAACTGTAACAGTGAAAGAAGAAGGAATTGTGTGTGCTGCATGCCCACCTGCTGAGTCGAATGAAACATAGAGCTGAGAAAAGTACACCCTCTAGGTTTTTTACATCTGGTGAAAAAAACTTCTGAAAAACATCTGAAACTTCAAGAATTCCACTTTGGGGCCATCCCGAGAGTTTATGTTGTGCTTGTAGTGTGAATTTTTTATATTTTTCATTTGGGTGTAGGAGTGTCCTAGTTTTATTTCACATAATTAATAAAATATAAATATGTAACAAGATAAGCTGGAAATACTTAAATACATTAAAGATGTTATGTATCCTAATTGAATATGTAAATAAATGTCATCTAAAGTATGTTGACAGATCCCAAAAAAAAAACAGCAGTAGAAAGTGCTACTGTGAGGTATAAAACAGCTGATTTAAACTCCATTATCCTTGATTTAAAAAAAAAAAAGTAGGGGTGGGTGGATCGATCCTAAAATATCGATACTCTTGACACTATGTTTGCATTTTGAAGATCAATCCGAGAGTCAATAGGATTGATACTGAAAAAGGGATCAGTTTCCCTCTTCTATGTCATACCTATTTGTATTTGTAAATAAACACATCTAATGCATGTACTTAATCCAGACCCAGCATCATCTTCTTAGTTTCACTTTCATCCGATTTCAGCAGTAGGACAGTAGGGCCACCTCCCAGCCCTACCGTTTACTGCTGGGCGCTGACACGGACCCTCAGTGGTACTATGAATAGAACCATTAAGCATCTGCATGACTGTAGCTGTCCACGGACGTTCAATGTGGAAATTATATCTGCGCCTCATTAGTTCAATCAGAAACATAGTAGCAGTGATGGATTAATGAAAAAAGAAAAACACGAGAACGAGAACTCGGAGCTGGAATCGAAATGGTGGGAGGATGAAGGACCTCTAACAGAAGTCGGAGTCTTTTTAGAGAGGCTCAGGCAAGTAATATACAGGCATACAGTAGTCAAAATAGGTATGTACTCTTGTTATATTGTTAGACTCAGGGGCGGACTGGCCATCTGGAGGTTCTGGAGAATCACAGAACGGCCGGTACTCCAGGACGGCCAGCGGCCGCCACGCAGTCATCACCGTTTTTTTTTTTCCTTTTTTCTCCCTGATAATCTACTGTTCCACGTCCAGTCTGCTAGGTGGCAGCCTTTAAACTGGATGCCAGCCGGCCCGTAGATATCTATGAGCCAGCCGGCCGCCAATCACATTGATGAAGAAGGAAGCGCATACCGTATGCGCACCGGTTGTTGTGGGCTGGGCCGAGTCCAGGGCTGTTTTTTAGTCCCAGTCTGCCCCTGGTTAGACACTAATTGGTCATCATTAGCTATTATTTAAAGAGGCAACAGATAGGATTCCACCTAGCGTCAGCAGTGTTGCTCGCATTGTTGCAAAGACCAAATTGACCATGGGGATCAGAGATAATCAATAAAATGTAGGCTGTAAAGCCACCAGTATACCTCTATGTATATGTAGAATGAGAAGGTGTGTGGACACTCTACTAAATAAATGAGTAAAGAGACTGAGCAACAATTATCAGATTTATCTGAAGAAAAAACAAATAGTAATGCAAATAATTATACCAGTACCAGTACCAGTTCCCTCCATCTCTTGAACGCCTGACTGAGGTTTACTCTTGTTTTTCCTCTTCTTTTATCACTCTCTTTTTGCTCTTCTTCACCTCCTCACACAGAGGAGCTCATTTTCTTTCGCTAGGCTGTTTTTCACTTGTTTCCAAACTTTGTCCATCTGCCATTGTGCTCGTGACTCAACTATCTCATGCCCAACTCCTCATAAAGACCAGCTCCAGTCCCTGATTGGCTGACCGACCAGTTTCGCAATACATGACGCATTTCCTGCCGTAAAGCAGATTTTTTCTGCGAAATTTCGCCCCCAGTGGCAGAAGCTTATTACAAAGATGCAAAGCCACTAAGTAACCTATGTAAACGCTGATAGTCTGATTTTAGTGTGGCCACTACCCTGTGCAACCTACATTATTTTCATAATGATATATTTAGGAAAAAATGCTGTCTGTTGCCTCTTTAAGTAGATTGATTAGTTACCTTATAAATCATGGAGTACTGCTTTATCCTTCATAAAAAAAAGTCACTTTTGATAATAAAAAGTATCATATTAGTATCAATATTGGAGATTCTGGCCTTGTATCGCTTCGGATTGGATGGAAATCAATGGGTCTTGCCCACCCCTTAAAAAAGTGACACAAAACTCTCAACAACAGCAAGGTCTATGTAACTTGGAAGCTACAAAATAACCGAAACAGATGGGATCAGTCCCCTCAGTACAAGTATTCACCACTGCCACCAGTTATATGATGAAAAGATGAAAGGATAAACTAACTTGACAATGATGCCTACAATATTAGCACTTATGATTACCATAACCTGTATGACTGAGAATCTTCACTGGCTAGCCATGGTGGTGTGGTGGTTAGCACTGTCACCTCACAACAAGAGGGTTCCTGGTTCAATCCCAGGAGGGAGCCTTTCTGTACGGAGTTTGCATGTTCTTCCTGTGTCTGTGTGGGTTTTATCTGGGTACTCCAGCTTCCTTCCACAGTCCAAAGACATGCAGGTTAATTGGTGACTCTAAAATTGGCTGTAGGTGTGAACCTGAGTGTGAATGGTTGTTTGTCTCTATGTGTCAGCCCTGTGATAAGCCCCTTTTACACTGCCAGATTTTCCGCGAATGTTGGGCCTTTTTGCCGGCAAGCTGCGAGCGTTTAGACACACAGAGCCAGACTGGTGAGTTGATCCGAGGTGCCCAATTTTCCACCTCGTAGGGTAGTCATATTGGCGGAACCCTTTTAGTTTAAACAGACCGAGACGGCCTTCTGCAACGGGAGGGGCTGTTGATGACTTGTGGGTGGAACTGTTGATGATGCTGCACCTGCAACCCACTGGCGGTGGATAAACAGGAAACAGCTCATAGCAGGAATTAGCAAGCAGCTAGTAGCAAGAGGGAAACGCAAACCTGAAAGACACTGTAAAGATGAGCAACTGGGGAGACAAGGAATTGCGTGCCCTCCTTGCCCTCGCAAGGGGATGGTGAAGAACGGGCCGACTTATGAAAGACTGACCAGCCGCGGCTTCCCTCCCATGTCTGGCTCGAAGGAGAAGGCGCTTGAAGGCGGCAGTAGCAATCCCCATAGGGATTTGGGTTGGGAACCGGAGGGTCGCCTGTTCGAGTCCCTGTCTGGACAAAGATATGGAGCATGGACTGGTGGCTGGAGAGGTGCCAGTTCACCTCCTGGGCACTGCCAAGGTGCCCTTGAGCAAGGCACCAAACCTCCCAACTGCTCGGGGGACCCCACCAAGGGCAGCCCCCTCACTCTGACATCTCTCCACTTTGTGCATGTATAGGTCCTGTTTGTGCATGTGTGTGTCTTTCGGACCTGTGTGTAATTGACAAGCAAGAGTGAAAACATTGAATTTCCCCTCAGGGGGATTAATAAAGTAAATAAACTTAAACGTCACTGTTTACGCCACATGCTGAGCTACACGTTTTGTTACTTGCTCACGCCCCCATTGCCCCGAAAAAGGCACATTCTGTATAAACAAAAGTAGGCAAGCAGCCATTTTGCCATTTTAGTTTTCAAGAGGCATATTTCTGTTTTAGCGGTTCTCTTATTTTAGCCACATTCTCTCATCTTTATTAGATGTTCTTTCAAATACAAGGCTTGATGGGTAGGTATTACAACTGGTTGCCAGGCAACTAGCCATTAACTTTGATTGCCAGAGTTAACAAAATACTTGTCGTTTTTGTCTTTTGTAGTTAACAGTGTAGGAATGATTTGCAGATTTCATGCATTTTTATTCTAAAGATTGACATCAGCCTTTTCCTGTGATATTTTGACATTTCTCAGGTGTAAATAACAAATTCAATGAGGACTCTATACAACTGCTTCATTGTAGGGTAAAAGGTCTCGTGTCACATTGTTTTAAGGTGGAGGATTCTACATGAAGGGTTTGATGTTTAAAAAAAAAAAGAAAAAAAGAAACAAGACCACAAGAAATGGTAGCCCAAAACAGATTGCCCCAGGCAACAAACCCTGAACAAACAAACAAACCTTTAAAACTGTAAGCATTTAACATGTCGATTATAATTTCAGTTGAGGTTTGGAAAATATCTACACTAACAAAAAAAGCAGCTTCTTTAAGGAAGGGATGATTAACAGCTAGATGTCTAATCAGCCCATATTTTATTTAAAGCTTTAATAATTTTTGATTTGACATGTCTAACTGAGTTTGCTGAATGTGTTCTGCCTTTCAGTTCGGTCCACATGGAGGAGTCCTCTGTGATGCAGGGAGCCCAGGGGATGCTGGTCCAGAACTGGCCAACTGTGTCCAGCGCTGCAGGTCAGTAGATCTCTAGCAGTCAGGATAGAGTGAAAAATGTAGATAATGACAACTTTTTAGGGGCAATGGTGACAGAGAACTGATAGAAGAAAAGGATTTGCCCTTTTACATCTACATTTGAATGTAAGGAAACCTAGCAAGATTTTATTTATCTTGCTTTAAAATGTATAAAAAGTAGAGAAAGTGGTATACTGAAATGTCTATGAGTAATGTGTGCAACTCCAAGCTATTTGTTAAAAGGCTTGTTAAAGCAGGCACCTGGGATTTGAACCTCTGGTAACCTTGGTTTGCCTGCCAAAAACATAACGGTTGGGAAGCCAGCAAGTGTTCTTGTCCTTGTCACTGTACTCCCTCTTGATAAAGCTAACTGCCGGCAGGTGAAGAGGCTCAACGCTGGCATTCATAAATACAGTAGGCTTGGAAACTTTTTGGGCACACTTAAATTACTTTCACAAAGTGAAACACTGCGTAGATGTAAGTGTGCGGAAAGCTTTTCTACCAGTATCTAGGAACCTAAAAGCATCATTTCATGAATCAGTTTGCAAGTAGCGCCTTCTCATCATTAGTGCCGGTGATAGCCACAGTGGTTTTGCAGATGCTGTTTGAGGTTACAGTTAGTTGTGAGGTCTCCAGTAGGTTTATTTTTGGGGTTAAAGCAAAGATTAGGTCAATAAACAACTTTTTAGGTTATGGTTTTGCTAGCCTTTCCAAACAGTAATCAGACAATCCAAAGCGAGCCAGGCACACAACACTGAAATAAGATTTTAGGGAGTCCCAGGTCACCACACATAAATGCCTGTTACAGTTACATATTAACTGTCCATTGGAGTATGTTGTATCAAATATGTTGAATTCATAAAGTTGGATTCATCTTTGTCCTTACTTGGGTTCAGATAATGGTGAAACTGGGGATTTGACAAAATTGTGCTTTGAATATCTGCATGATCTTGAATTCCAGTGTGATGTTCATGCAGAGCTTAAGTGAGGTGCCAAAAGCCTGGAGACCTTATGCAGAGCCACAGATAAACAAGTGTATCCTCCCATAAAAGCAGCTGCCAGCATGGAGAGCTACAGCTTGAGAAAGGCAACAGTGTTTTAATAAGAAATGAGTTGTCCTGAGTGGGCGGCAACATTGACAATATGTAGCAACACAACATAAGTGTAAATAGAACTGGTCTCGAAAATGACCTGTCTTTCCTAGGCACACTGTCTCAGAGCTAATGACTAACAGCTTTTGTTGGCAGCCTGGAAAACTTTTGAAACTTAGATTTCAAAACAGTGTTTGGAACATTGTGATCTGTTCCCTCCTTCCCTCTGCCAAGCTTTCATTTATTGATTTTCTGTCTAGCTGCAGGAATTAGAACATAGGTACAGACTTGAGGTCGAAGTGTAGCATCACAGTCAATCACTCGGCGAGTCAGTGACAGAATATGTCTTACCGTCTGTCAGCTTTTTAAGAGAGCTGGGGAATTGTTTGAGATGCAAGCTGTACCACTTCTCAGCATCCTTGAGCCAGTTTGTTGCAGAGGAATGTGTCTTTCTGTAAAGCAGATTGAAAGCTGCCTATCTGGTCACATAAAGACTCAAATATTGTCTTTAAGCAGAGTGCACAGCATACTGCAGACCTATCAGGGGTGCATTGGAAATAATTTGTTAGGAGTGGCTCAGTACTAAGGCATAGGCACGTGCTGGATTGCAGGTTGATCCTCTTTACTGTGCATTAAGAGGTGGAGCTTTTTTTGTGACATATTTCCATGTCTGCACTGAATTGTTATCATGATGAAGTTGTCTGATATGCTGTGATGCATCTAAATGCTGCACCCTCAAAACTGGGTTTATGTAAGTGACCCATGGTGCAGATGAGGAGACATTTGTCTAATGCCAGAGGGGGAGAGAGGCTATTATCAGTAATAAGAGAGTACCATGAGAAAAAAAGAGAAATACGGTAACAGTAAAAGCAATTTTGGAGAGGAAGAGCAGAGGAGACGTACAGGGGGATGGAGGGAAAAAAAAGCGAGGTGTGGGGGGATGGAGAAAGAGAAAGGTTAAGAGGATTGGCAGGTTCCTGCAGTAGTGTTGTTGCTAGGGAACGCCATGTGACCTGTTGCCTGGCAACACTGTCTAACTGAGAGATTGCTGCAGCAGCCGCACCCTCCATCAGCAGGGAGTGGGCGAAGGCAGTTTCCATGGCAACGGGTCATATCTCTGAATGGAAGATTTAGAGACAGAAAAAAAGGAAGGAGTAGGGAATGGGAAAGAGAAGGGGACTCTGCAAGGGCAGGTATTAAGACAAAAAAGAGGGCACGCAGTTATTTAGAAGAAATAATGCAGGAAAGAATGGTTTAGGCAGATGCGTCTCATGCAGAATATATGCAGTGTGCCACATATATTTACACAAGCACTGCACGACTGTCAGATTTGTGCATGTGCTGCAAACCACCATAGAGATTCATTTTAGATGGAACCGTATTGTGGACTAGACAGGAAATAACATATCCTATTTTAAATGTAGGACATCAGGTTACATGAAATGAGGCTTCAGACACCCACAAATCTACATCAGGTGTCATGGCAACCTCCTTACAAGGAGCTGTGCTGACCTGCTTACCAGCAGTTACACCATAATCCGTTTCAGATGAGCGTTTGCTGTGAAATATAGGCTAATATGAAGCAATGGCAGAGATACAAGTAATCCTCCATGTTAGAGAAACAGTGGCACAGGGGAAGCAAAGCTAGTTGTACCGACTCCACCGAGCCGTGACGTGACCTGCTTGTTCTGAATTATTTTTTCGGGAATATCTCAAATTAATACCTGGGCCAGGATTCTAATTAATAATCGCAGGGTTTTTGATTTGTCACAGCCAGTGCAGAGAGCCCTGGGATGTCCCAAGACACAGAGACAATATTCACTTGATTAGACGCTACACAGCCACTTGACATTTTAGCTCAGTTGGTCATGTGTAGGGACATGAACTGCTCAAGCACCATCAAGTGTACATAGGCCAGACGCTGTGCTGATGTGTAGTAGTGTACAATTCTCTTCACTGCAGGAAGACAGTCATTATAGCACAGTTTGTAGCTTTTATACCAGTCTAGTAATTTTGCACAGGTTTAATTATAACTTTTTTATTATATTACTGTGATAAATTGTCTGATACAATTAAGAATGCCAAAACCATTAGATGGCCAAATAACCAGTATAGTTAAAGATATTGTGTCCACATACTTTTATCAAATCAATATATCTTAAAAAATTACAGGCTAAATTGCCATAAAATTTCACATTAATATTAATTTGCCACAGAGAATGGATCCTAATGCTTCAGTGAACTCTTCACCTCTCCTCTGGCACCTTCATTAGAGTTTATCAATTTACTCAGCACATTCATAGTTTGCAGAGGATGAATTCTTTCAGTTTTGTGCACCCATTGACCATCCTTCTGTAAACATAAACTGGGTACATTCATGCTCCCAGAGGCAAAACCCCGTTTTTAATTTCAAAGAAAAAATCCTCTGTATTTCAGCCAAAATGTAGATCCCTGATGCTGCTGACAAACATGATTACTCCAGGGTGCTACTTCCTGTGTTTACTTTCAGTTGGACTCAGAGAGCCTGTTTATACCTGGTATTAATATGTGTCAGAGGTGACACAAGTTTCCAAGAATAGCAAAGACATGACCCGTCTTGCTCTGATTGATCTACCCTGACATTCTTACCCCAACCCTAACTAATCCCACTCCTCTTGCCTAAACTGAACCAACCCAACCAACAAAGGCAATAAGAACTAGCCAATCAGGGGGAGAGTAGGATGGGTCATACCTTTGCCGTCCTAGGAAATGTGAATTTGCATGTAGGACGTGATGGTTGTTTTGGTGACAGTGTGCTCTATAACTTTTTGGATTAAGTGTTGGGTGACTGTCCGTTGTTTTGCCCTATGGAAGGAGACATGTTGAAGTCTGCTGACAGTGACATCTCAGCTCTACTGACACAACTGCTAACGTGACTAGCAAGCAGCGAGCATCTAGCAAGAGTGTGGACATAATAACTGTGTGTGAGGCTCTTTGACCCTCTCACGTAAGTGACATAGGCAGTATCAAAATCTGAGCACAAATGGTCAGCTGGAGACATATACTAGACACAGGTGTGAACAGCGTGGATCACAAAAATGCATGCTACATCCAGGTAAACCTATAAACAGGCTAAGAGACAAATGGTTGCAAATATTAATATAAAACTCATGTTATTTTGGACAACTCTAAAGGGCTTGCACCGTCTCTTCCAATATATTTTTGTTGTCCTCGTTTCCCTGAATCTCTACAACAGAGGTGACAAGTGTGAAGCTAGCAGCATCCAAAGAGTCAAAATGGCCACATTTATGTAAAATATACCAGGTTGATCCTACCGGAATTTTCCTTCAATGACCCTATAGCTTTCCTAACCGACGCACAAAGTTACCTGAGTTCATAGTGAAAAGTGGTCTGCCAGTTCGTTGTCATCCCCAGGTCATCAAATACAGAAGCTTTGTCAAGTCCCATGGCATGTGATATCGACGCCAAAGGCACCATGGAGCATCTGTATGAGACACATTGTGCTTTAACTGACTCTAATGTAAACCCATCTGTGGTAATACTTAACACTGAGAGCGACCAACATAGTAAAAAGAGTAAGAAAGTCCACACAGGGCGGGACATAGAGTGGATGGGTCAAACAAACCCAGACGACCACAGTTTGCATCCCTTGTGAAAGTCAATGTTGACGTAATTTTAAGTAACTTACGTACCAATGTCCTGTGTGAACTCAAAAGTCCATGTTGTTTTAACAAAATGTAACATAATGTACCATCATCGAGCACTGACATCACTCACCTAACATATTTATGTCACATTACTGTATTTTAGGTACTATAACAAAGATACTCATTTTAACCCAAAAAAATGACCTTTTCTCTAAACCTTACCAAGTAGTTTTGTTGAATAAATTACAACACTTTCACAGCATTAACCCTGTGTTACAATGTGTTCCAGCCATGCGTCACATTGACGCTAAAGGGTGCCCTGTGCATCACTAAGAGATGCTTAGGGGCATGACAAAGCATCAGTATTTGACGACATGGGAATGAGAATAGGTAAAGTATGCAGACATTCAATGCCTGCCATGGATTAGGTTTAATGCTATGGTTTCAAATTGCAGAGTGACATACAGTCACCGGTAAAAATTAAATGCAAAATTTGCAAAGACAGAGGCTTCATAGGTCTTTAGTCATCTATTAATACGAGACTATCTAAATAAAGTATTCCCAAACTCTTATGACAGAGCATCAAATCTCCTTTCTTAGCATCAGGTAACAGGAAATGGTGTATCAGTTATATAAAATGGAGGTGCATTGTGTACAGTAATGACATGCACTGCATCACTAGCTCAGTAAGCTCATCCACATTCTGTTGCACCGTATTTTGCACATCTCCTTTTCATTTAATTTAAGCATATTTGTCCTCCACATGAGAAGCCATCTTCCTTACCTAACCACTGAGAGCCATTGAATGGGACTTATTTAAAATACTTCCTGGGCTTAATACCCAGATTAAATACAAACAGATAGACCATACCATCAGATGTCATAATCCTCAGAAACAGGCTGGCATTACAGTATTACAGTATTACAGCACTAACTCCACTAACGGTAAGATAAGATGATAACATCTGACACTGACTAATCATTAAACAAGCTAAATTACATAGGTCAATTAGCAGCAATTCGCTGTCTTTGGAAATTATGTAACATGAGACAAAATGTTTCCTCAGCAGTCATAGCTTGACGTGGTTTATTTCTTACCCCGGTCCTTCACGTGCTAATTATTTAATGTAACTTAAAAATGAATACATCTATTTTTGCAAGTAGATAACAAATTATTTATGTGTCTGTGTTCTCATGTCCCTGTCACAATGGCATGCTGCTGCTTTGTTACTAAAAGCAACAACATCTGATCTACTATATTCCAAACATCAATCCCTTACAGTGTTAATATATGATCAATTTCCAGTGGGTCATGACTCAGTAACATATAGTGGTTAAACAGGGTAGCAATGCAGAGCTAAAATATCGAGCAGCACGATAGTGTCCATTACATCTGCTCTTATTATAGTCTGTACATATTCTCATTCTTGATGAGCTCATTTCAGTGATACACTGTGCGTATGGACAAGTATGCATTTTCAAAATAGTGTACCTCCCAATGGGACATCGTTTGAAACCATTTCAGTGCTCCAGCAATGTCATAAATAGCCTACAAAGAAAAATCAAAAAGAATCTTTTTGCAAGGGCCTGTGTTTGATCTAAATAAAATCCAGACTGAAAGTAGGTCAGTGCAGAGGGAACTGGTGTGGGCCTGAGAGCACCGTGTCTGCAAAACCCGCCCACCCCCATCTTTCTTGCTGCCAGACTCCCTCTCTCTCTCTCTGCCTCTCTCTCCTTATCTCATCTAACATCCTCTTTCCTTTTCACTCTGCTGTCTTTAACCTTTTGACCTTAATAGCTATGTCTTATTTTCACTTTACATAATAATTGTTCTATATATAGATTTTTTTCAGTATCTTTTTTTTTTAAATTTGCTCCCTGGGTTCCTTTCTCTGTCATATTCATGCTTGAGCACTGAAGGTTGAATCCCTGTCTCTGGCCTCCTATGAGAGAAGGATTAAGCTGCTGCCATCATCCAAATACAAATACAAATCACACTGCCAAGCTAAACATCCCTGTGGTTTAAAGGTTAGCCCCCTCCAGTCTTCCCTCATGTGGTCTCGGCTGAATCGCTGTCCTGAAAATATCTGCTCCCTGTGGCTATCTCTCTGTTGTCAGGCTATTGCTCTGCATGCTTTTGCTTGATTTTAAATATTTCTTACATGTCAGATTTTATGAACATATCAAAGCCCAAATAGTGAAGTCTAAATAAGGAAAAATGCACGACAAGCAGGATAGGCTGCAAATGTGAGGGCTGCGATCATGTGTCCAATGCACTGATGGATGTAAGGAAGGAAGTAGTATACAGAGCAAAAGTCCATGTAAGCAGGAAGGTGGTGGTGGATGGGTCAAACAAACACACAACTTTCCCCTAGGAGACTGATGCTCCTGATGATCCTGTATAAGACGAAGTGAACTTTGAATTATTTTATGGTGCGTTGTACGATGTCATGTTGTCATGTTATTTACGCCGACCCCTGGCCATGATTCTTTTCCTTTCCTAACCTACGAAATCCTAATCCTAATCCTCCTAATCCTATGAAAAAAATCCTACAAAATTTAATTTTCCATTAGCCTAATGTACATAACTTTATTTTCAGTAAACCAAACCTATGTAACTTTACTCTCCTTAAACCAGACAGATGTAACTTTATTATCCTAAATCTACCCTGTGTAACTTTACTTTCCTTAAAACTAACCTACCTAATTTTACTTTCCTTGAACCTAATCCTACAAAACTTCATTTTCCTGAAACCTAACCGATGTAACTTGACTTTCCTTGAACCTAACCTTTTTTTCCTTAAACTTAACCTATGTAACTTTACTGTCCTACATCTGACCTTTGTAACTTTACATGAAGTATGTAACGTGACAATTCCCAACCATGATTCTTTTCCTAAACCTATCCTAACCAATAGGGTGCTAATTGATGAGGCGCTAATTCTTCAGCTATAAGCAGGACAGTGGGGGATTTACTTCTGTGAAGTCCAGGTCAGTGTGGACTGTCCTACCTCTGGCACTAGCCAGCGATCAAAAGATAATGTAAAGAGCTACTGTGGAATTGATATTTAAAGGAATAGTTCAAATATATTGGGAAATGTGCTTATTTGCGTTCCTGTTTGATAACAACACCACTCTCATATCTGTATGGTAAATATGTAGCTTTAGCCAGCAGCCAGTCAGCTTAGCTTAGCACAAAGAATAGCTAGCCTGGCTCTGTCCAATAACATAATCTGCCTACTAATACCTCTGAAGGGTAGACACTACAAGTGAAAACACTGGATTTTTTGTTAATTTCTTTCATGCACTTGTCAATTTTGAGATTTTGGGCTATTTCGCTTATATACAATGTCTTTCTTAGACTGCGGAAAGAAAACATTAGAAAATGTCTGTTAAATTAGGACAGATTCAGATAGTGCCTCATTTGCATATTCAAAAATACAATTTTAGAAAACTTGGAATACAAAATATAATTATCTTAATGTGAATAATCAGCTGGGGAAGTTTTATGGTGATATCTGTTAGTTAAATTTTTACCCTACCCTTCCCCAAAGCTCAATAACTAACATGTTATATGTCATATGTTTAATTTGTACTAAAAACATTGATTTCCTTATCTTACTCTACAAGAAAGCTGATAAGCTTACTTCCCAAGATGTGAAACTATTCCTTTAATGATGTGGTGTGGTCACAGTGATGATTGAATAAAAATAATGAGTAGCATGATTTCTAATGAGTAACATGATTTCTCTTTTTTCTTTTTTTCATTCCGGTGTAGATGGAGATGGTGGTGAACTATCGCCTCCAGTGGGTGCTGGAGTCAACAGCAACAGCTGGCACTTCAGGTACGGTGCCGCACAGGGTTACGGCCCTCCTCAGCCCCTGAAGCCTGGAGAGATTCCTCCTGAAGCCTTCATTATCCCTGGATCCCCAGCCATCATTTCTATCCGCCATGACGCCGGCCCTGTGGATGACAAAGGTGACTTCATAAGCTTTGGCAAGAAGGATGAGGCCAAGAAGAAGAAAAAGAAGAAGAAGGACAAGAAGGACAAGAAGGATAAAGGAAAGGATGATGGGGGGGATGATTAGAGGAGAAGGGGTGACTTGAAAACAGAGCTACCAACAAATCCCAATTACAGAGCCAGAATAAAAAGCCAAATGCATATTGTAGATGCAAGGGAGCCTCCTTGCACTATATTTGCAAAGACATTGTACAGTGGCCAACCCTCATTAGACAAGTCCTGGCTCCCCACACCATGTGAACTTGCTAAACAAATGTTTCTTTTTCTTTCTTGGCTCATTGGCTCATAACTTTAGCCTGTAAAAGTCTAAGGTTTATGGTTAACAAATGTTCGTAGTCGACAGAGTTCATCTAAAGGTTGGACCAAATTCAAACAGAAAGGGTTTTATTGGATTAGATTAGCCTTTCTGTGATTTGCTGCCCCCACCAGTTTGTATAATGAAAACAAAAACACCTGAAAAGGTGTACTATTTGTATCTGACCATTGTCAGCTGAGGCTGCCTGTGTTGGCATCTCTGTCTTTATGCAGCCCCCTTCCTTTTTGGCTCACCTAGTTGGAGGTGAAGTGAAAGCCAAACAAAAAAAAAAAAATGAAACAGAGGCTTTTGTCTTCAGTATTGTGGAGGCCTTGTAGAAATTCAGAAAATGTGGTCTTTTGTATAAAAAAAGAAAAATGAAAAAGTAACAACATACAGTATATGTACCATGAGATTAGCACCTTGAAGAGAATGAGGTGGCTGAGACAAGCAGGACCACGCTCGAGCTCTGTTTCAGTGTAACATAGCACATTGCTGAGGCTGAGGACCTGGACTGGGTTGCACCAACTATGCGCAAGTTTGTTCCCAGGTTAGGGTATAAAGTAGCGGCTTCATAACTGCTAGTTAATTTGCAAGAGCAAGTTACTAAATTCGATTGTACCATGGGTAGTAAGGGGGGAATACTACGGCTCTATCTAGTTATGACATAAGACTTTACATGAGTAGCCAATCAGTAATAGCATTACCTCGCTGCCACACTGATTTGCAGTTGACAAGATTGGCATAAAAATTATGATTGGTATAAAGAATCCATATTTGACTCTTTAAGGGCAATACTAACATGGTTTAGTCTCTTTTCTACAAATCTTATATCCTTAACCTCACTGCTGATATTTTGCGTTTTCAGCATTTTAAAAGTATTTTCCTATCTTTCAGGCAGCCATTGTTGATTTCATTTATTAGCACAAAAACATATATGTTGAGATTCCACATTTTTTCACATTAAAGCTGGGATAGGCCTATTTTTTGGCATCGTTGTCAAAAATCCTATGATAACCTCTGAGCATATTGTAATTTAAGTGGTCTGAGAGAAAACAAGACTTCTGCACCGCCTCTTGGCTCTGTTTTCAGGCCTTAGAAATTCTAGCCCATGACAGGAGACTTGAGTGAATCACAGGTCATTTCAAAGACAGGACGTTCCTGTTAGTTGTTGCTGCAAATGTGCACGTCCATGGAAATTGTGAAAGCCTGATTCAATGGTGGAAAATCCTGCAGAAAAAGTAGCTGTTCAAACACTGACAACAACTGCCAAGTTCATGTTTATGTAGCTAACGTTGAATGACAGTGTGTCATCTCAAAGGGCTTTACAGGCCCACAAGTTTGCAAAGAAAACAGGACGATATTTCTACCTCCAGTCCTACATAACGGCATTGAGATGATTGAAATCACTAGTCCTCCAGCGTATATGCCTGTCTAAACGTCTGGCTTTTTTTGCCTTCTCCAGAAAACTGCCTACCCCAGCTTTAAGAAATCCATCAAAGTGAACACAGCATCTGGTTTTATTGTGGTAATATGCAGATACATTTAAAAACTGCGTCATGTTATCACATAACATGGCAATGAAACACAGACGTGATGGATTAAAGTGCGTCTCACCATGTTGATTTTCGTGTTGTATGGAAATGAATGGGAAACAAATTATGCCTGAAAAAAGACAGATTTAAAAAAAAAAAAAAAACGGAAAGCAGTCATCAGTAACGTATAATTTGTAGAAAATGGGCTGAAACATCCAAAATCCCTGTTAAAGTCCTTCAAGTTTCAAAATGACATGGAATTATTAATGAAAAAAAATATGCTGTGTGCAAAAAAAGAAAAAAAAAATCCTGCTTTACTGTTAGTGAGTACAATTGTGTGACTTCGTATCATTTGCACCTACTTTATTGCTTGCTTAACTATTTAGTTGTTACTTAAGGTTACGTTGTAACAGATTTTTGTGGTGCTACCGCTTGTGTTTTAGCAATGCGTGAATCGGGATTAGTGGCTACTTCGGATATAACTAGGGAACCTACGTGCAGCTGTTGCAACCGGCCCCTGACCTTGCCTCTCCTCTTGGAATACGGCACAGGTCAATGGGGTCTTATTCCCACTGTGTATCGGCACACCCAGTCTGACACACATTAGTGTACACAAACACTGATTCTCTCTGCCTCCTACTCACACACAGACATACACACATGCTCTCTCTTGCTCACTTACAGATAGACACACAGTACATACAAACGACAAAGATATACTAAAAGAATACACACCCCTTTCTGGAAACTCCAAGACTGAAGGCCAGTGCCATCCTTAACATGGAAGTGTATTATATGGCTGGGACGCAGGAACGTTGCTTGTTGCTTCATTTCTGTTCAAGCCTGATCCCTCTGATTCTGTCTTTGAATGTTAAGTAGTTGTTTTTCAAGCCCTGCACCACTGCCTCGACTGCTTCAGTGCTTGTAGGATTTGCTTGCCCGCTGCCTGTTTCCTCCCTCTACTCCTGTTTCTTCAAATCAACATGGTTGGATAACATCTTTCAAGTCACTCTCCTTCAATGAACTGTGCGGCCCTAACACAGTGACATTTGTGCATTTGCATATACAGACTGAAAACACACATAGACATGTGCACATAGACTCCACACACACACACACACATACTTTGTTGGGTTCAGCTGAGCTTAGATTGCTTATTGTCGACAGCTCTGTCATCTCTCGCATATTGCATTGTAAGGACCTCTGACAAGTTAGCAGAATCTGAGAGTATGTTGTATTGGATATAATGAGACAAGATGGAGAGGCAAAGGAAGAGTCATTGTAGTGTGTAGCTCCATCGTAGAGGGTAAAGAAACCACAGCAGAGTTAATTGGGCAGGCCATCTTCCTTTGCACTAGCAGAGGTACTGCAGTTATTCCTGCGTCAGCCATTAGTGACAGCTGATCAACTTGGGCCAACTAAAACCACTTACACAATAAGTGCAGGGCAGTTCAGCAGCAGCAGTGGAAAGAGGTTGACTTGTGGTTGATTTGGAAGTGGGGGAAATCCACTTAAGGATTAATGGAGGGGAAGCACACTGTTGACACCGTTTATGTTGCACCAGTGAGAGGCGATGATACCAGAGAGCAAGCAAAAATCAACACAAGTCAAACCTCACAGCTGGAAAGACCTTAAATAATATATTTTTGGCTTAATTGCTGCACAAACATCATAAATAATGCTGCTGTGCAGGAGAAATGTCCAAGTTGCAGCGACCCAAGTGTGAACTGTGTGACGTGATCAGCTTTATTTGACCCTGACATTGTGAATCCCGGGTGTAGCATGGTAGAGAAAGTGCAGTAGATAGAGTGCAGAATGAGCAGTAGATATTGGAACAGCATCAACATGATGAAAAGTGTCATAAAATCTCACCTCAGTGTTCCTTTTTTTAGAACATCATCTTACCAGTCACAGTAGGGGTATATAGGTGCTGCTATCAGGCTCAATCCCTCCCATGCACACGTGTCTTTCCCCCCTGCTGTCCTTCAGGTGTACTTCTGTGCTGTCAGATCACCAAGTGGCTGTTTGCATGTTATAAGCAAAGGAAACAGATACTATATAGATACTATATATACATAGATATGTTTTTCCACTGGGAAATGCGTATTGGAATACATATACCTCTGATACACATTCTCAGAGACGATACACACACATTGAACGACCTACACTCATCCACACATTCATATACATACACACATATACTCTATTGCAAACAGTAATTTGTGGAAAAACCTAAAAGAATCACATTTTTTATCCTGTTGAAAATTTAATCTTCTAGATATACATAATGCTATTGTGTTATGCTATGAAATGCTTTTTTTCTGTTTTTACCCTTATGATTTTCATAGATAAGAAAACCGATCCTTAAAGTTGTGTTAAGCTTTGAAACAATGATCAAACAAACACTATTGTGAAATCGAATCATTTACTCACCCTCCATATGTATCCCTTAAAAAAAAAAGCAGAAAAAGAAAAAAAAAAATCAAAATACATAAAATGGTATTAAAAAAATAAAGTTGATGTATTCTCTGCTTGTGTATAGTGAATGTTCCTCAGTCGCTGGGTGTGGCAGTGAGTGGCACGCACCAGTCGACTGTGACAGTGCAGATCTGTTAATAACTTTTTTTTTGTACACCTGCTTATCATTGTAAAGGTGATAATAGTGATTCTTATGATTTCATCAATCTGGTAATGTGTTTTGTTAATAAGTCACAAATAAAGTTTTTCTTAAATATATTAATATCTAAGCTGTGTTTTGACTTGATTTCAACTAAGAGTGGAGTTAATACTGATGTGATAACCCAATGGCAGGATAAAATATGTTGGCAGACCACAGATATGTTACATTTGCATGTTATCATGGAGCAGATATGTTGAAACTTTACCTTTCAGTAATGTTATGGTTAATATGTGCTTATGCTTAGGCACAAGAGTTCGAAAAAGATCATGTTTTGGCTTAAGATATCCACTTTTGGTGGCAAAATCGCCACAGGAAAAGCAGCGGTGTCTCTGGTCACTAAAAACATGCACGTTTGGTGCCAAAAAAGCCGCTGGAAAAACAGGGATGAATTGATTTTTGTGCAACATCCCGTCCAGGGGTCTCATTTATACCAAAAAATATTCAACAATTCCTGCAATCAGGCTTCCACCTTACTATCTTTGTTGCCAATTCCCCATCTCCAAAATATTCTTAAGCATGGGTCAAATTTCTACGATAAAGTCTGTTTTTATACATTACAACTTTGCATGGGAAATGGTTTAGGCCTCTTTCAGGCCTTGTTTTGTGCATAAGCAAAGTTTATTAATGAGACCCCAGATGACAAAGTCAGCTCATATACTCTGTCACTTTAGAATTGTTGATATGATACATGAAACGTACAAATGTGACGTATTCATGGTTAGCAGAAACATACAATGCCAACATTTTCTCTTAGTGACTGTGCTGGATGTGAGAAAATCTTAGTTTTCAGGTTTCCTGCCCACAGTTGTCTTGTATCTGAATCTGAATCTTGTATACTACAGGGATGTTTACTCTTCATATTTTGTTGTTACAGTTAGCCATTATTTGGAACAATAAACTGCAAGTAATCAAACACAGAGTTTGGTTAATAGCCTGTCATGGCAATAAAGAAAAGGGCCTAACTACTTCAGTCAGTGACACAAAGGCTGACGTCAAAATGTAACATTTACTATTACCACATTATCATTATAGTTTGAATCTATTACATATTTGAGAACATTGTGAAAGTTTATATAGATAACCAACCTGTTCTCTTTACCAGGTCGTCAAATATTGACATTTTCTCACACCCCTTGGCATGTGACAGTGACGCCGATGGTGTCTCTATGAGATGTATCAGGCTTGCAAACCCATCTGTGGCAATATTTAACACTCAGAGCAACTGATGTAGTATGAAGAACAAGGGGGTCCATGTAGGGCGAGAGGGAGGGGAGGTAAAATTGGTCAAACAAACACTTTTACCCAAGAAACCACTGTTTATATCCCATTTGAAACCAAAAGTTAGTGTTGTTTTAAGGTAATAGTATCTAACTTATGTCAATTGGTCACATATTTACAACATGTTACGTACTTATTTTAACCAAAAACATGTTTCTTATAACCAAGTAGGGTTTTTTTGACAATGTTTACCACATGTTCCAACAACTTCAACTCAGGAGGCAGCTGTGCGTCACATACAGACATCAAGGGGTGTCTCTCAAAACCAAGAACAGGTGCCTTCAGCATCTGTATTACACACCAGGAGCACAAAAAAGTATCAGTATTTGAAGACCTGTGATGAGAACACATCGTAATAACAGAGCAAGTAAGCCAGCAAGAAGTGTTAACTTTTTTAATGTTTCCCGTCAGACAATGTCACATTTATAAATGTGTTCCTGGAAGCATCTGGCCATGAACTGAAATATTTTCTCCTTCTAATGTTGAGCAATTTAAAAAACAATGCTACGAAATCCCCCCCGCCAAAAACCACTTCAGCTCAGCCAAGTCATAAACATCTGTGTTTATTGGCAGCGAAAACTATTGAGACACATTTTGCAAAGCCATTCAATTACCAAATAAAAAACAGTGTGGTATTAACTTGATAGAAAACACATGCAGGAATCCAAGCAGCTGACCTATGACTGAGAAAAATCAATGGAACAAATAAAAGAAAAAAAAATCTGACTTGTGAAACCTTTTGTGCTTGGAATTCTCTGCTGAGCTCAGGGTGAAGGGGTCAGAAACATCACAGTACATTTACAGCTGGCAGGGATTCAAGGGCACTGGCTAACATGGGAACATAATCTTTTCCTCCATTTGAACAAAGAGCTCCCATTTTTAATGTTGTCTAGGAAGAAGGGGTCTGCTGATGTCTGTGCCACGAGCTCCATCTGTCTGTGGACTGGAGAAACTATTCATTCATGCCCCCTTCCTCCTCCAGGAGTCCATCTCTCCAGCAATACTGACACCTACTGGTGAAAGCTGAGACTGTCAACTGACCCACATTGTTCATATTCTGTAACATTATTTTGTGTGTTTAAGAAGAAAGAATAATGGGCAATGATGATACACAGACTATTTAGCAGAATATCTGATAATTACTAAAGTTAGTTTCATAATTTCACATTCTATACTGTCCAGCATTAAAATGTATGTATGACAAGTTAATCCCAATGATACTGGCACAGAAAAAGTTTAACAGTCACAGTTACATTATTTTTTTTGTTCTTAACTTTCTTTATCATCTATGCTTTCTTCAATAATACGAGAGATTTTAGGGTGGCAACTGTCTTGAAAATTAAATGCATGTATAAAAAACATATCAAGGAAGCACACAGGACAAACATACAACAGATTTTGAAATAGAAATGCTGTTATGCTCTATCCACTGGTCCCTGTTTTAATAATAATAACTCCACACTAAAGTTGTACTCAAAGGATTTGTTAGTTATCTGTTTGACGCTCATCTGCCCCTCAGTGGCCATTTTTTAAAATGCAGCTTTAGCTTTAGCTCTGACATCCCATATTATAGTCGTATGAAATGCTTTGGAATCTGACTACAATTGTTTTTAACTGCACCAGCCACACTGCAAACATGTATTCAAATGAACAATAAAAACATCTGGCGTTATGTGAAAATGTGCTCTTTAATGAATTCCTCCATGCAGCATTCCTTACTTCGCACCTTTATGAACGCTTGTGATTAAAGAGAACAAGTCGTTAATCAGATGTTATTTCACAAGCATGCTAGCTTTGATAAAATCAGTGTATTTAAATTTCAGCTGTTTCAAATAGGATTCAACATGGAGCGCATTTAAAAGTTGCTGCACTTAAAGGGATAGTTTGGATTTTTTAAAAATGTGGTTGTGTGGGGTGGTTATCTATAGTCAGTGTATTACATACAGTAGATATTTGTCTGCATGCCCTCAGAGAAGCAGCAAGAGTGCCAACATGGAGGAACATGGAAACCAAGCAATGTACTGCTCTGGGTGGGGGGCAGCAGCAAAACATATTTTAGCTACATAAAAAAGTCTTCCTTAAAAAATAAACAACATTTAAAGTGTACGCCATATTTAGATTTTTCTCATCACTTCAACTTTATGTCAGAAGGCCTGTTACGACAGGGAAAGTGTTAACAGCCTCAGTACTCCATCCATCCAAAAACAATGATTTAACATTGCTTAACATGGGAGCTGCTGGTCTACTGCTGCCTAGATCGCTTACTTTGTTTGTGTTATTGCATGACTTAGGCATTTAGCTAACTATCTAAAGGTTAGTTTGATCACACAATAACACAAACAAAGTAAGTGATCAAGGCAGTGGTAGACCAGCAGCCCCTTTGATCAGCAATGTTAAATCACTGTTTTTCTCAATGGAGTCTGGCTTTGAAGAGGGTGACATAATGGCTTCATTTCCCTGTATAAAACTGCTGTCTGACAGTAAGATAAAGCAGAAAAAATATTTGAAATATAGCATGGGGGAGTGCTTCTGTGCAAAGTTTTCATGTTCTCCCTGTGTCAGTGTGAGTTTTCTCCAGGTGCTCTGGCTTCCTCCCACAGTCTCAAAGACATGCAGGCTAGGTTAAAATGTGACTCTGAATTGGTTGTAGGTGTGATTGTGAGTGTGAATGGTTGTCTGTCTCTATGTGTTAGACCTGTAATAGTTGGGTGCACTGTCCATGGTGTACCTCACCTCTCGCCCAGTGTCAGCTGGGATGGGCTCCAGCTCCCCCGTGACCCCTAACAGGATAAGCAGTTATGGAAAATGAATGAATGAATGAAAAAATATATCATACATTTAATTTAATATTGATATTTTTAGGTGGCTAAAATACATTTTGCTGTTGCCACCGTTTACAGCAGTGCATTGCTTAGCTTTCTTGGCAGTACTCCTGTGTGCTTCTCTAAACTAGTGACTGACATCTACTGTATTTAATAATATACAAACTATGGATAAGTACCTCATGAAATCCCACTTCAAAAGATCCTAACCATTTCTTTTCAAGGCTTTGCTGTCTTAAAATGTCAAGCAACTGCAATTAGTGTTATACGTGAACATGTACAGTATCAGTGTGCAGGCATGAGACAGCTCATCCTACTACGGACAATTTCTGCCTTACACATCCCCTGGTTGATTATATTTGCCACAACTTCCTGGTGGCCCTTAATTAACCTGCAATCATCTGGTGTTCTTAGTGTCACCTGGACTTAAGCCACTCATCAGCCCACTGACACTACTGTTGATACAGTACATATTGCTAATCCTCATGGATTCGGGTCAGATAAAGAGGATAACTAATATTTATACACTTCTCCTAGGAAGAACAAACTATTAGGATGAATAAATGCAGAACATAAAAAATCTTACAATGACAGTAAAACTGTTGTGCCTTGTTATCATGGCACAGGCATTTTCACTGATACAATATTGTGTAATCACCTCGGGGCTATGGAACAATTTCCTATTCACAAAGTCAGCCTCATGTTCCCCAGGGCTGCAGTGATGGAATATGAGTGCAATCTACTGAACTCAGCACACCCAGGCATCCAGCACAGTAACAGTACATTTTATTAATTACTGATAACCATTGTCACATTTTGTAAACTACCTGCTATTTGAGAGGATTCACTCTTGCAATAAATGAAGTAGAAATTCTATAAACATGTTGTCCACTACAATAAACTATGAGAACATAACAAGATTTTCCGTATAGTCTGTATTCTGTCTGCAGCTGAGTCAGGAGGAGTCTTAGCAAAAATTAAAAAAAAATAAATAAAAAAAAAAATTGCAGTGTTCCAGTGAAGTAATCAGTGGGAAAGTGAAGTCGTCTGAACATACCCCAATAAAAAAGTGAACTAGGACAGATATAACTGGCATTAACTACTTTAAATGGGTCTATAAAGTGAAACATTTGTCTGTGTCCTTCTCTGTGTTCTTGTAAATTCCTCTTCAACAGCCACTCTTCCATTCTGCACAGACTTATAATAGTCCCTTTAATCTGCAGCGGAAAGGTTACTGTAATTAAACTCAAACATTGGCTATAATGTTGATTCATAAGTGGGTTCAATAAATCCACAAACTGCCACATATAGCTGTCATTCAGTGGCTTTGTGAGGGATTTCAAAATAAGTGGGTGAAAAAAAGGGCTTTGATCATGAAGTTTAACACGACTTTCACTGACGTTGCGTTAATTAGTCCTGAATGTTATTTTCTCACAAGTTCTCGAACATACTTTTGTTTGCTGTTAAAGCAGAGAAGAAGAATTTAATGTGACAGAGCTCACCGTGGGACAGTTTGGTAGGGCAGTTACTTCACTGCTGATCACTCTAATCAAGAGTGCAGAACATTAGCCTAAAGTCACACAATGGATAACTGAATTTTTCATGCACTGCAGGTCATTTGTTTTTGATGGAAATGTGGTGTGAAAGGAATTTTGTTCTGCATCTCTTTGCTGTTAATTATTTTGGATTGCAATGTTGAGGTATCATATTTTAATTATTTCTGTGCAAAAGACATTGCCTCACACATGTGTTTAACTTACTGTAATTTAAAGTTGCCTTTAAAGGGAAATTGCACCCCAAAATCTAAAATGGACATTTTGTCCTATTACCTGTAGTGTTATTTATCAGTCTACAACCTGATTACATAAACATTATGACGCTGTGTAACACGTTAATAAAAACAGAAGCATTGATCAGCAAATCCTTTTTGACATACAGAGTAGGATTTCTTCATCTAAATCATCAACGTGTCTCTTAGACCCCATCCCAACTAGGCTACTTAAGGAGGTCTTACCTTCACTTAACACTCATAAATTAGATATGATCAATATATCCTTATTAACAGGCTATGTACCACAGTCTTTTAAGGTAGCTGTAATTAAACCTCTACCAAAAAGCCCACCCTGGATCCAGAGGTGTTAGCCAACTATAGACCAATATCTAATCTTCCCTTTATGTCAAAGATCCTTGAGAAAGTAGTTGCAGACCAGCTGTGTGATTTTCTCATGATAATAATTTATTTGAGGAATTTCAGTCAGGATTTAGAGTGCATCATAGCACTGAGACAGCACTAGTTAAAATTACAAATGACCTTCTGATTGCTTCAGACAAAGGACTCGTCTCTGCACTTGTTTTATTAGATCTTAGTGCGGCGTTTGACACTATTGACCATCAAATTCTACTGCAGAGACTGGATCACTTAATTGGCCTAAAAGGTTCTGCACTAAGCTGGTTTAAATCTTATTTATCTGATCGTTTTCAGTTTGTTGACGTTCGTAATGAATCATCCTTACGTACTAAAGTTTGTTTTGGAGTTCCGCAAGGTTCTGTGCTCGGACCAATCCTATTTACTCTATATATGCTTCTTTTAGGTAACATCATTAGAAATCACTCTATAAATTTCCATTGTTATGCGGATGATACACAGTTGTATTTATCGATGAAGCCAGAAGAAAGTAATCAATTAACTAAACTTAATAATTGCCTTAAAGACATAAAAACCTGGATGAGCACCAATTTCCTGATGTTAAATTCAGACAAAACTGAAGTTACCTCTAGGCTGGATTACTGTAACTCTCTATTATCAGGTAGCTCTAGTAAGTCCTTAAAAACTCTCCAGCTAATACAGAATGCAGCAGCACGTGTACTAACAGGAACTAAGAAACGAGATCATATTTCTCCTGTTTTAGCTTCTCTGCACTGGATCCCTGTAAAATCCAGAATTGAATTTAAAATCCTACTGTTAACTTATAAAGCTCTAAATGGTCAAGCTCCGTCATATCTTAGAGAGCTCATAGTGCCTTATTATCCCACTCTGAGAACGCAGGGTTACTCGTGGTCCCTAAAGTCTCCAAAAGTAGATCAGGAGCCAGAGCCTTCAGCTATCAGGCTCCTCTCCTGTGGAATCATCTTCCTGTTACGGTCCAGGAGGCAGACACCGTCTCCACATTTAAGACTAGACTTAAGACTTTCCTCTTTGATAAAGCTTATAGTTAGGGCCGGCTCAGGCTTGCCCTGTACCAGCCCCTAGTTAGGCTGACTTAGGCCTAGTCTGCTGGAGGACCCCCCTATAATACACCGGGCACCTTCTCTCCTTCTCTCTCTCTCTCTCTCTCTCTCATATCCTATTACAGCATCTTGCTAACTCGGCCATTCTGGATGTCACTAACTCGGCTTCTTCTCCGGAGCCTTTGTGCTCCACTGTCTCTCAGGTTAACTCATATTGCAGCGGTGCCTGGACAGCGTGACGTGTGTGGTTGTGCTGCTGCCGTGGTCCTGCCAGATGCCTCCTGCTGCTGCTGCCATCATTAGTCATTAGTCATACTTCTACTGTTATTATACACATACGATTATTGTCACATATGTATACTGCCAGATATTAATATATATTTTCAACATATTGTACCACAATAGCCAGAACTATAACTATAATATTATTACTTTCATTAATATTGTACTACTGTCATTACCGTCTGTCCTGCATCTCTCTCTCTCTCTCTCTCTCTCTCTCTCTCTGTGTCATACGGATTACTGTTAATTTATTATGCTCATCTGTTCTGTACGACATCTATTGCACGTCTGGGATGGGGATGGAAGAGGGATCCCTCCTCAGTTGCTCTTCCTGAGGTTTCTACTGTTTTTTTCCGCCGTTAAAGGGGTTTTTTTGGGGAGTTTTTCCTTATCCGCTGTGAGAGTCCAAAGGACAGAGGGATGTCGTATGCTGTAAAGCCCTGTGAGGCAAATTGTGATTTGTGATATTGGGCTTTATAAAATAAAATTGAACTGAATTGAAATAAGGATTCAAAACATTAACATTTTTTCTTTAAACATATTTCCAATTCAGGGATTCACATTAAGTATGGACCAGACTTTGGCATTAAACTCAAAAAACTACTCTTAAAAAGAAATTGTAACATTTTATCCAAATTATGTGGAATAAAGTGGAATGAGAGAGGAAAAAAATATTGAACATGCTAACTGAGATTTATTTAATACTTAGAGAAGCAAAATGCTTACTGTATGAAGAAGCTAATGTCTCAAAGTGTTCAGATTTGACTGTGGCCCATGCTTTCAAACAGACAGTCTACGATTTTTACAGAATTTGGGGGACCTGCTTGTGAATCTTGAGAAAAAAAAAATTCACTTTCAAAACTTCAACAATTATTAAAAGAAAAATAGTTCCTACATGAAACTGTTCACAACAAGGTCTGGGGATTATCTTGAGTAACCTGGGGCCTGTATCACGAAGCAGGATTTTGTCTTAGCGTGATAACTTCAGGGTTAACCCTGGGTTTTCTGTCTCACAAAGCCGGTTCAGTTCTTATCGGGGTAGATCGCCATGGTTACTTACTCTGAATGGCTATCCTGCTCCGGAGCAGGCTAAGTTCAGGGTTGAATCTGATCCTATAAAAAGAACCACCCACTGGCCAATCAGCTGTTTGGAAAAAAATGACTCCGCTGACAGAAATGCAGCCCAGTCATGACGGGAAGTTTAATTAATTTGATTGATTTTGATTTGAAAGTTTATTTTGAACATTAAAAAAGAAAAGAAAGCAACAACAACAGACAATGAAAAGATTGTTCAAAAAGGAGCGGAAAGAAGTCGAAATTTCATCCCACCCCTTCATAAGAAAGAAACTGATCATTTGCGGACACTTAATAGCACCATTAATTAGTGCCAGCATTTTGTTTTGTTGGAGGAAATGATCCCTGTTAAAGATAATGGGCCTAATTGACAGCTTTGCTGCTGGAAATGTGGAAAGTAGCCTATCATGTCTACACTTCATGGTGTTTGAGGGATTTTCCTTTTTGTTTTTTAAAGAGGGAGACTAGGTATATTTTTGCGCAGCTGTTAATTTCTAACAACTCTAGCTCAATATCAGGATGATTTTATTCAGACTATCAATTTGGTGTTGATATGATTTAATTGTGACGTCAGCTTTAAGCTTTATTGTAGCATATATAACGTTATTACAAAGAAGACCAATTTATCAGACGCAATGATGTTAGACGATAATTGGAATACACGCAATTCATCTGCGCAGCATTGATTTCATGGGATTCAAGGGTGTCATCAGTGTCAGATGTACAGGTACAGGTACTGTAGCTACTTGAACCAGTGATGAGTAATTTAACCTACACATAATTTTATTTGCTACCTTGTTTTGTCTGGATTTTTCCCTCTCTCCTCCTCTCTTTCTTCTTTCCTGACCCATTTTTTTTGTCTTCTCTATTATGTGATTTCATTGATGTTTTGACAGGGGAATTTCTTTGACAAGCTCTTAGTGGCTTCTAACCTCTCCGGCACTTTTCTTTTTTTAATCTTGTAAATTTTATACTGTCTGTTTTTAACATTATGTGCACATAAACTAATCTAAACTAAAACTAAACATTATTCATCCCGTTATGCGTTGCCACGCATGTTTCCTCCTCCTGCAGCTGCCACGGTGTTGGCCTTTTCTCTAATGTTGCTTTTCTCCTCCTCATATTTTAGTAGAATTAATTTCTGATCCTCACAAGAAATACTTTCTTTTTCCTCACATACGGCACTCTGGGAGGACGCTCAGTGACGCTACGCTTCTCTCATGATTGTGATTGGTCCGTTGCGTGCACGTTCACGGCTCTTGATAAAGCAACCCTGGGTTGAGTTATCGAGTTGATATCCAGCATCGCGATACCGATTATCCTGATTGCCATTGTTAGGGTTAGTCAACCCAGGATAGGTCTGGGTAACCCAGGAAAGGTTGATCTTGCTTCGTGATACAGGCCCCTGGTCATGATTTCGTCAAATGCATTTTTTGGTGCTTTGAGCACCACAAGACAAGTGCCATTTAGTTCTATTATATTGGAGAGAAGGCAGACATCTCTATGGCCGATATCTCCAACACTCGGCAACTCGCACTAAAACTATGTAGATTGATAAATAGCACTAGAGGTTAGAGGAAGAATATGTATTTTTGATCCTGGGGTGGACTGTCCCTTTAACATCAATGGCATGTTTAAAGGCTCTCTAAGTCTTCCTAAGCTTGAAAAGTTTTTGTCACATACAGCAAACATCTCCTCACGAACCGCTAGCTACCTGTCCTCTGAATATGCTGTGAAAAAGTCCGGTCTCTGTAGGCAGCCCAGGCTCCGCAAATGGCAACAAAAACATTGTGGTCCAGGCTGCACCAACCAGCCAGCGCAAGACCAGTGAAAGCAAGCACACACACATGAACGCGGTGCCCATGTCTCACGGTCTCGCACAAGTGTGCACATGTGAACGCGGTGCCCAGAGAGGCAGTTAGAGCTACAGGCTACAATGAGGCTAAAAGGCGAGCTAGCTCCATCGTGTCTGATAACATTGTTGAACGTAAACAGAAGTGAAGTGTTTTTGTTGCCATTTGCGGAGCCTGGGCTGCGTACAGAGACTGAACTTTTTCACAGCATATTCAGAGGACATGCAGCTAGCGGATCGTGAGGAGATGTTTGCTGTATGTGACAAAAACTTTTCAAGCTTAGGAAGACTTAGACTTTAATATGCCTGTTTATTTATCTCATTTACCCCATTAGTTGCAATATTATTTATTTTAATAATTACTTAAAAGTGACTGATGTACAACATGTAATATACTTCCCCAAGAGAGACTTGTCCCAAAAAGCAGCGTTGGTCTGAGAAATTTAGTAGCTAAATGGTTAATGTACAAAATGCATTAAAAACTGCCTGCCTTTGCCCTGTCACACATCATTACCACATCAGACTGTGCACTCAAAGGTAAGACAGCAGCCAGTGTAAAACACTGCGCCTACTTAGTCCTGTATGCAGCGAAACCAGCTTCAGTTTGGTTCCTGTGTACAGTAACAGTATGAGACTGAAACAGCAGTGATAGTCTTGAGATACTGTAAATGTTCACGTTTAAAAATACTGCAGAGTTGAGGTAAAATAATTTTCTCCCTGTTATTTTTAAAGCTTTGTTTGCTTTTACATTTGCTGTACATTTGTTGTCAGTGCATTTCCCTGCTTTTTAACTTGCATGGTAATTTACACACAGTCCCTACCCCACTGATGCAAGTCACTTCCTCTCTCTCTCTCTCCTATTTCTCCCTTGCTCTCTTTTTCTTTCTCCACCCAGCTGTAGATCAGGATACATGAATGCTGGGGAGGAGGATAGTGGCAGAAATAAGAGAGGGGGAGAGGGAGAGAGAAGGAGGAGGAGGAGGAGGTAAGAAAAAAGGCAAGACATAGTAGGACAGAGAGTGTTGGAGGGCAGCATACTGTAGCATACTGCTGTGTTGTGATTATGGAGTGAGCATGGAGCAGCAAAACCAAAACAAGAGGAGAAGGGGGATACAATGAGGACACAGTTTGGCTTCATGTCTGATCAATAAAAGGTAGATTAGTTGAGAATCATTAGGAAAGAGGGCTTATTCAGCACTGCTTGCAGACTCCTCTGAGTTTGCATTCTACTACAAAGGGATTTGAAATATGAAGGCAAAGTCAGTCCAAACCTTGAGGAATCTATGAGGACGTAAAACAGAAAGCGGAAAACTAGCTCCTGACATTTGGACTCAAGACAACAACAAGACATCTTGCAGCAGGATCAAGCAAACACTCAGGTATGCCTGCTCAACACAATCACAAAAACACATTAGGTGGCAATTGTGCTGAAGCCAGAGAAAGCTCTGTTCTTTAGTGCTGGTCATCTAAAAAAGTGTGTGGCACTGCAAGAGCATGTAAAGGGAGATTTATTTATTGTACTAACAGGACAGGACAGTGTTAGATGGCAACAAAAGACACAGGTCACTTGACTAAGCTTGAGGAACATTAGATGATATGACAACCAAAATAATGTTCCCTGCAGGTAAACATGACTAAATGTTCTTTTTGACATCCCTGGATAGAGGCTGTTTGGGAAGAGGAAGGAGTGAGGGGAGCCTTGTCACAATGTGTTTGCATGATTTTTTGTTATAAACCAAGGCTTGCAATCACAAACAAACACATCCACACTCTGTGTTGAACGTATATTACAATCAAATGCCTGAATGTATGCAAAAATCCACAAATTACCTCCCCGTCGTTGACTACCGAACTGTTGTTGCGTAAATCATTAAAATGACCTCTTGCACACACAAAAGAAAACTGGGCACACGCGAATTCATGGGTGGCACGGACACACACGCAGACAAAATGCCACCTCTGTGAAAGGGTGTTCCAGTTAAATGCACACAAAGCTTAATGAAGTCTATAGCACCAGTGTGTATATACATTATGGCCTCTTTCCAAGGTGAGCTGAATGTGGAGGACAACAGAGAGTGGAAGCTGCTCGCTATGACAAACATTTCAACGGGAGAGGAGAGAGAGTTCACCACAGGAGCTATGTTGTGAATTTTATTCCACAAATAAATTATTCTTTGGGCTGTCAGACATTGAGAGGGGATCTGTGCGGTTTGTTTGAAATGCTAATATAATATACAACACTTGTTTTCACAGCCACAGCCTCCCCTTATTATTAGCGTTAACACCTTGCCATTCCTATTTCCTATCCAGCCACACCATGTCAGGAAAGTTTAAAGTGAGAGGATAATTCTCCCTGTCTTATCTCGAATCCGCAATTGATTTTTTGACAACTCTAGTTATCCTTCATTTCTGCAGCGCTGAAGCAGTTCTATGTCTCAGTTCTCGCTCTGTGCATTGTTTCAACCCGTCCTGCTTACTCATGGTTTTCTCTCACAGCACCTCAAATGCCTCTCACTGTGAACTTGTTCCTCTCTTACTTTTAGACGGATGTAATGGTGTGGAAACGCTGCCGCTCTCTCGAGTTATCAGAGTTTTGAGTCAGCCAAACAAAGGATGGGGAGACGAGCGGCTGACCTGACAACTCCGGTTCCAGTTTTAGGTGTCCCTGCCCTGGTTGGAGTGCGTGGTTGGAGGACAACAGGAGGAGACAGAACCGGAGGAGCCCTGCTGCAGACATGGGGACCTCAGTGCAGCGTTGGTGTTCAGACGTCCCCTGGGATCAGCAGACCATCCACCCAGCCCAGCGTGCAGCTAACTGATACGCTCTCGACACCATCAGATAACATTGCTCAAACATCCAGCAGCTATATTACCAAGGAAACTGAGTACAAGGAGGTATTACTGCTAACAAAGAGTGACAAGGAGAAAAGGGCTATTTTAAAACAGAAAAGTGGGGAATCCAAGACCAAAAAGGAAGTGACTTTCAGAGCACTTGGAGGTGAGGCCTCTGAGGATGTGGCCTGCAGTCAGAGGAGCAGCTGTGGGACTTATTGCTATGCCAGGGCAATCAAGACCAACCCACACTTTGCAGGGAATGTAACCAATGTCAAGCCTAAATCGAAATCTGCTGCCCGCTACACGAATGGCAGCGTGGTTGATTCAGATGCCATTGGTGGAATAAGTGTTCACAGCGATGAAGTAGAGCCTGTTAAGAGTGCAAACTCTTGTGGAAGAGACCAAACCAGACTGCAAGGTCATTATGCAGAGCGGTGTGGGAAGACACTGCTGTTATCTGCTGCCCGACCTTTCGGTATGACACAAAAAATATGCAGCAATTGTGGTGGCAGACAGTCTGCAGCCACCGGAGTTGTGACATTGGGGGAGAAAAGCTCTACTCCTGACGCTCGCCTTGAAGAGAAACCATCAAAGTCAGTCCTCACCTCGCTCTCCACTACCACGCATGTCCAGATGCCCCATGTTGAGAAAAGCCTGAAGTCAAGCCTTCTTGAAAACTCTGAGAGCATCACAGACAGAGACAAAAGGACACCCAATAACCCACAACTGTTATATTTTAGGGAAGAGCTAAAGTATGGAAAAACACCACACCCAGCATGCCCAGTGCACTCTAGGGGGAATTTGGTCAATTTGTCACAGACACATGCTGCCGGTGATGCAACATCCCCTCAACACACAACCATCCTACATGCTAAAACCATCACTGTAACTAAAGCAACTATTGAAACAAGACATGAGGATGCCAATATAAAATCTTCAGCAAAACCATCACAGGACGGTAAGATCCCCCGACCAACAAGTCTAATGTTGACTCCACAGATGGCCACAGCTACCAAACCAAACAACCCTCATTCACACACTTATCCTAAGCACCTCAAATCATTACGACACAACTCTACGCAACATAACGTGCCTCAAAGTGTATGTGTATCTGTGCACCCTACACCTGAAAATACTCTGTCGCCACCTTCCTGTTCACACGCTGCAGGAAACACATTCACTGCCAACACATGCAGAACAACCACAACCTTTCATACTGCACTGATGTCCACTGAAAGCATACCCGCAAAAGTTGCCAATGCTCAACCTGCAGCAATAGTAAACATAGCAATAAATAGTCCGAGAATGACCCCTAAATGTCCCACCTCATCACTGGCAGCCAATGCATCAGACCAAAACCATAAACCAAAAATAACTGCACAACCTACACATGCAAGTCCACCATGTACCACATCGGATCCAGGTAATACACAACCAGTAAAGCCCTCATCAAACGTCGACAGCAAATCTCCAGGTAAAGCATCTTTTATTGACACTGTAATGAATACTGTCGTCTCGCAGAGCACTTTGAATCATAGCTCTAATTCAGACCGATTTACATATACCAGCACTAAACATAATTCAGTAGCCTCACAAATTCACCTAATTCAACGTAACTCCTCAAAATCTGAACCTACACTTCATGTTTCTACAGCGTCTCTAAACACAACACCAAATGCAGCAAAACCCCCAGACTCAAGAGCTAGGTTGCCTTCAAGTGCAGCTCCCAGCTCTGCATTTACATGCAGCAGCACTCTATACAGAAATAAAGCCCTCAAGTACTCCTCCATCAACCTGAAAAATCCACCACCCACAGCCTCCACTTCTTCATCTACATTGACAGGAAACCAAAGTAACGTCTGTGTTTCAGGTACAACTTCTCTTCAATCAGCAGACACAAAGCAACATCACAAAGATCTAAGTCATAAAGAAGCGCTTCACGTAAATCAACCTGAGCGCACACAAGGAACAGACAGCAGAGCTCAAACCGGTAATGAGTCTGGTGTGTGCGGTGTTGTTTCCAATCAGGAAAACAACTCCACAACAACTCCAGTTTTATTATCTGAGCCGTTAAATGTGTCAAAATATCTCAACAGAGGCAGCGATGCAAGCATCCACAATCCTGCATCAAACATTAGTCCCTATACTGAATCATATACTGATGAAAACAAATTCAATGGTAATCTAATCAATGAATTAGTTGTGCATGAGTCAAATGACCATGAAAATTCAAATCTGTCCCAGGTCACCAACCTTCAGAATTACATTTCCCTAATTAAATCAAGCAGCTCTTGTCTGCAGGGTTGCATAAACACGAAACAACAAAGGCTCGCACATTATCAAGGATACACAAAAACAGAACATGAGGGACACTTTGCTGCATGCCCACCAGTAAAAACAACCCTGGAGATGGATACAAATACAAAACAGTTTGCCTTGGGTGTATCAGTCAGGCATGCTAATATTAATCTTAAATGCAATGCAGATGAACAGACACTTCCAAGCTACTCTGCCACAGCACGAACAAACTGTGAGCCCACTATCTCATCACTGAAAAACACCAGTACACATGTCAACCCTGTCACCGAACCTTCAGTCCACCAAAACTCTGATTCAGATACTTCTTCATTACCGCAGGTACACACAGGTTCAGAGCTTTCTTTCACTGCACCAGCCCCTTTTAACAGTGAGCGAGAGCTCTGTATGCACACAGGCCCTGAATGTAATTCCATATTGCCATCATCAACAATGCACTTGGCATCCCTTCCCCGCCTCCGGTCCTGCGAGGCAGAGGCAATCGTCAGACCGGATTCAAAGTTTAGCCCTGCTCCCCCTCAGCCGTGCCCAGAGGACACCAGCCTGGCTCACTCCCACCCAGCTGCTGCATCTCTGTTGCTGCCTCCTTCCCCACAGTGCTGCAAATCAGCAGCCCTACAGCAGAGGCTCGAGACTGTGGAGGCCAGCCTGGCAGCCAACAAGGACAGGATCACCACTCTGCTTAACATTATCCATGACCTGGAGACGTGCCACACTCCCACCAGCGGGTAAGAGGATGCATGAGGTTCTGTGTGTCTGCATATGTATGTGGGTAAGGGAGGTGAAATGACTTCTCTAGTGTAATGCTTTACTTGTGATACATAAAGACTTGCGACAGCATTATTCTGTGATGCTTATTAAACATTAAGCATTTCACTTATAGTGTAACGAAAATACAAAACCTGCAGGGTCAGTTATGACTGAATTATTGATATACTCCACATTCAGTCTGATACAGGTATATTATAGCACTTTGCCAGAATATGGTCAAGGGAATTACTTTAAAAGCTGTCCTGCAGTGCTGATCTTTGACTTTCTAGTGAGTCATCACTTGCATTTACTGGAACCACTCAGTGGATTTGGAATTTATCAGCAAACTGCATTGATCTCCAATCTAAAAAAACGTCTGTATGTGTGTTTGTGTAATTATATGTATGATTATTCATATTCATTCATAGTTTAGTGGAAAAACAATTGGTCATTGATGGCAATACACTGTTTACAACAAAAAAAAAACACATACATATTTTAAATCAACAGATACAGCACAGATATCTCTTTTATTCAGTGGTGGATCTCCCTATACTGTAGGTGACATAGGGTGACACCCAGGGGGCAAAAATCAAACATAAGGTGTGTGTGGGGAGCATTAGTTTAAGAGAAGATGAAAAGGCAAAAGCCTTCCAGGGCTTTTTGCAAATTTGCCCATATCATATTCTGTTATTGTTTATATTTTGTTATTATTGTGTGTTAGCTAAGTTGTTTGTGTTAATTTCTTAAAAGCTCTTGTTCTTGTTTGTAATAAATACAATAAATACAATAAATATAACACATAACAATGAATATTAATATTAATAATCTTTTTGGAGTGGGGGAGGGCAGCAGGGAAGCTTGCTAAGGGCGACTAATGTGATATAAAAATTAAACATTATATATACATATTATGGCAGTGTCAGATATTTGCTCACCCTGTCCTGTCTGAAGAAAAGCATCTATAATGCAATTGGTTTATACAAAATAAACCTAATTTGGAAAAGATATGGTTCATGTTCTAGAATTATTTTGGATGCAGTAAATTATGAAGTGCCACATTGATGAGCATTGACTTTCTACTGACATTGAACTCATACCCACAAATGGAAATAAATATATAATTTATGAATAATTTATTACAAGCACCATGATGTGAGACGTTGCACAAATACATTTGGAGCATGCTGTTAAGGTGTCATGAAGCTGGCTCTGTGGCCACTGTAACGGTGCTATAAATCAGAGATTGTAGCGTGATGATGTGAAGCCTTTATATCGTTACAAGTTTGCAAACAGGTCCGTGAACGTGCGCCTGTGTGTGACAGAAACCTACTTGGGCATTTCAAGAGGGCACATCTCGGAGAGATTTATTTAGCCACATAAGTCTTCTGGGACAAATAACAGGAATTAAAACCGCCTTCTGGCAATGTGTCTCTGTCAATCATTCTCATTCACTGTAGTGTGCTAATAAGTTGTGACTGCCTCTGAGGTCATGTTTCAGAATAACCAACTCCTAATAACCCACTGATGTCTGACATAATGCATGTTATACGGCTCAACGCTGCCAACAGTAGTCTGAGTGAATATCAGACAGAGAGGGTGAGTGGAAAGAATATTAAATTGTAAATCTGAAAACGATGAGAGTTTTAGAAGTTGCTCAAATTTACTGTTTGCAATTCAATTTACTTTTTTGTTTTAACTTAGTCGGCGATGCTACAAAACTGGACAGGACCTCAAAAACTGCTCAACCTGCCAGAAGACTGCTTGTATTGTCTACAGGTGAGATAACAGTGAATTAATTTTACCTGTATGCAGTGTTTGAACTGGTGAGTGATCAGAGCAGCTCTAGAATTCAGCTCTTGCCCAAATATGCACCATATTAATGGATATATAGAATGATATCACTTTGTGTTGGTTTGGATTATAGGCAGGAGCAGGACGACTTCATTTAAATGAATTTAAGACATTGTCTGGGCTTCAGATATTGAGACATGGGAAATTTTCAGAAGGATATTAAGAAAGTAATTAAAAATGAAATCAATATTTTAGAACGACACTCCGTTTAATAGACTTATTATGAACTGCCATGAGTGCTTATATTTCTTTGGCCAAGGCCGTAGCCAAATGATGAAGCGAAAAAAATTGCAAAATTTGAAAACTCATTTCCCGTTATATTAAATCCTTCATCATAAGCAAGTACAGCCATACAGCATTCTGTACAAATATGCGGTAAATGGAAACTACTACTGAGACGATAACAATTCATAAAATTATTTTCATAACATCACATCATTTTCATCGTCATCATAATCAACAGTGATATGACAATACATTTGAAAGTAATGGAATAGAGACACAGTACAGTGTTTGACATTGATTGTACTTAACTACAGCAGCCAACCAACAGCTTCTGCTGGGGTACGGCAACACCACTTGGACAACCCACCAAGGAAGTGCAGTACACCATAATACCAGAACCAGTAGTAATAATAATGGCTATTTGTTAAGTTTGTTTATGTTTATTATTACATTTGCTCATGATTTTTCCAGACAGCGGTGCATGGTTGCCATTTATAGTGATTAAAAAAGAATATATATATATAGTTTTATCCACATATTTTACATTTCAGCCCATTCTCATTACGATCTGGTCAAATACCGCTGCTTTGTCAGTGATCTGGGCATTAGATTTATCAGGTGGCGGCAGTTGTTGATGCAGCAGCCACCAACCAAAGTCGTCAAATACCAGCACTATGTCAGTGGACTTCCGCATAAGATACCAACACACCAAGGCACCTTTCGTGGTGTTATTAAATGCACTGGATGGCGGCAGTTTTGTATAGAGTGGGCCGGAGGGGAAGCAGATGGGTCCAACAAAGCCCGGACTTTCACACGGGAGACTGCTGTTTGCTTCCTGTGTGAAACCAAAAGTCACAGAAGTCATTTTTATAACAACACAGTGTGCTACTATGAGTAGCATGCTACAGAAGTGACATACGTACATGACATGTGTCAAGTGATGTTATATGACGTTACATAACTGTCCTTATTTTAAGCTAAGCCATGATGTTTCCTTCTAGGGATGCATGATATTGGATTTTTTTGCCCATATCCGATATGCCGATATATAACAACTCATTTGGCCGATAACCGATACCACTATTGATATTAGAGCTTAGATTCTCGGCCTGACCCAGCCATAATTTCCCGCCACTATCCTTGGGCTCGGATTGGTCGGGCTCCTCATGATAGACCTAGACTGTGTCTCAAATTGCGTACTTCTGTACTTACACTTAATATTTTGAGTGCATAAGCGCGTTCACACTTAGAAGTATGGAAAAATGCAGTGCACTATGAGTACCTGGATGGTGCAAGAAGTTGAGTGTGGAACTATGGACACTTCTCACCATCAATGGTCGCCATCTTGGCTACATAGCGGAAGGGGAGGGACCACTTTTCAAACTGGAAATAACGGACGTGGACTGTGCGACCGTCAATGTCGCTGCATTGTACAAATGCATGTGTTTTTTGCACTAAGCACCATTATACTGTTGTTGGGTATAAGCCAGCAGTATGTTTATTGGGTTAAAGTAGCAGTCTGTAGTTATTTGGTACCGCGAACGATAACGCGAATGCTAATGCTAGTTTGCTAACTAGCTAATTTTCGGTCGTTATTTCCGGTGAGTGCACAACGGACGTGTTTGGTTTGAGACAACACTGCCCGACATTCGCTCACTACACTAATTAGTACATAGTGCACATAGTATAAGCTACTACATGGAAGTGTACTAAGGGAAGTATGTGATTTGAGACACACCACTAGGCTATGGAACCAACTACTTATCACACCTGGGAAGGGGGCCACGGGCCCCCCTGACGGCGCCACTGGCCGCGTGCATGTGAGTTGTTGACGGTTTGCTTCGTCGAGTATACCAAGTGCAGCACGATACTGGTATATGACAGCAAAAAAGAGGGGGACCTCGACACTTAAGAGGCACATGACGAAGGCTTGCCACAGAAAGAAAGACGAGAGTCAGCCTTCAATGTCCACGTTCGTTTCCTTACAAAAATGTCGGGTTTAAACCGTGCTCGGGCTCATAATTACAGTTAAAGGGACGGGCCGGGCTCGGACAGAACATGTACAGGCTCGTTTGGGGTCGGGCTGGGTTTTTTGGGCCCGATCTAAGCTCTAATTGATATACATCCCCTTTATCCCTACCTAATTTTAGTGATCATCATGTCTCTTCTGCAGCGGAATTAACATCATTTTATGCATGCATACTTACCATGATGGCCCACCAGCAGATGGAGACATGAAATACAATACTTTACAATGTATATAATATTCATTCATTGTGAAAAATAAGAAAAAGCATATTGGCTGATTCTGACAGTTAATTTTAAAGCAAATATCAGCAGATATTGATGATGTGCTATTCTCATGCATCCCTGTTTTTTTGAGTTTTTTTGTATTTTGAAAAGACACAATGCATGTAACAAGCATAAATTGACATGACTTTCCTCAACTTCAACAGCAGACACAGGAGGATACCTAGTGTGTCATATATAGATATGAAAGTCCACAGATAAAGCAGTGATATTTGACGAGCTGGGATGAGAACATGTACATTTTGAGCATATTTGAGTACTAGGGGAGATGTTTCCCCCTAAATATATATTGTCATTACTACCTTGACTTAGGCAAAAAATAAAAAGAGTATCTATATGCACCTGGATGAGAACAGTCACAATGCAGACCTCTTATTTACACCAATCCCTTTGACCACTCATTATGGATGCCACTATGTGCTGTGAATGGCTAGTGCTGGTTGTCACGTTTAGTGCACAGAGGTCATGGTTAGGGCTAGTATTAGCTAATATCATCAGATGTTCGCTAAAATTTAAGTATTAAAATTATGAGAAAAAACTCAAAAAACGCAAATGCACTACCAGAGAGTAAGCAGGTGCCATTTAAAGAGTGACAGGGTCCATGGTGGAAGTAAGATGTGGTGGGTGGGAGATGGGTTAAGCACTGGACTTCCACACAGGGAGTTGAGTCCTGTGTGGGTCTTTGCTGGCTTATTGTTTTAAGACTTAGCTGACTTATTATTTTCATTTTCAGGATGTATAATGCACACTGTGTAAATCAACTTTAGCAGAATAGCTGAATAGACCCATCCATGTTAACATAAATGTGTAAATATTTAGTGACTACTTCCACCCTGGGTGTGAATATCATTGTTGGCTATGACACCTGGTTGCAAATAGCATCTGCCAAAAGTAAAAAATGTAACATAACATGAATTTCAATAACTTTAGAATAACTTTACTTTAACACTAGTATATGCACAGCAGTGGGACCATGCATCACTTTACCCAAGGGCAATTTCAAAATACAGGTTTTATTTAAAGTTTCCTTTATGCTTAAGACACACAGTTCAACAAGATTGAGCCCATTTGCCATTTCAGTTGCCAAACAGTTCTCCACCAGCCTGCCCACTTCACTTCACTGAAAATTAATGACTTACTGTATGGGCAGCTTACCAAATGAAAGGCTCGGCGCTGCTCATTTGTTTCTCGCTCAGAATACATAGGGAGATTACATTTTCCTCTCTGAGCAAACCATCAATCTTTTGGAACAAGTGTCGGATTTAAGCACTGACTGTATGTGACTCAATCTATCCCCACAGCAGATTTATGGAGATTGAGATACACTCTCAGAAATTCAAATTAGCAAAGAGGAAGTCACACCCAAGCAGCCTGCATGATGGATTTAGAAAGATTTATAATGATCACTTTACTGAAGTCATGTTAGTATTGTTAATTTGCATACAAGGTAATTCCATGTCATGTAGAAATAAAATATTTTAGTAGGTTAGGTTAGTTGTAAGAGGTGGGTACATTTATTCAAAGTAGATTTTAAAGTGAGACATTTGGCATTTTCATATTTTCACACCCTGCAGCAATTTTAGGTAACATTTGGTTGAAGGTAGTGCTTCATACATTACTTCTTCATACACCTAATACACTAATTATCATGCAATAGCGGTTTGCTCTAATATTCCAACTTTGATGTTCGTTTGCACCCATTAGCGGAAATGTTGCATCAGTTGGAGGCAATACAAAAATAAAAAACAATTGTCCCAGAAATACTGTGTTTAAAGAGGCTAAGAGAGGCTAAGGAATATAAGTCTTCTCATCATTTTTTTGGGGAAGAAATGCCTCCTGCTCTCCAAAGCAAAACCTAAAACAGTCTTTATCTTGAAATATTTAAAACGTCCCTCTTGATCCACTTATTTTCAAAACTGATTTTGCATGACAAAAAGATGTTACGTAAGTTGATTTGCTGACTGGTGTGTGTCGGCAAGTGGTCCTTAAAGGCCAAGTGGAAGATAAGGAAATTTGAACAAGATGTCTGCACCTTCAGAAAAAAGGATACCCCGGCGGGGAATATCTTCCTGCCTGAACCAATCAAACACTTTGAAATCTGACAAGCATAGAGCTTCCCACAGAGTGAACTGTAGCTACAAAAGCGTGGTGCATAATAGAAAGATAAGCTCGTAATGCAGATCTGACACCATTCATTTGCATCCTTTGGCAAGAGCTGATACATTTTGTGTTGTTTCACATCTGTGTTTTGGGGTTTTGGTAATTCTGGGCTGCATGTCTGTCTGTCCAGTGTGGAGTATGACTTCAGGCAGCAGGAGAAACGCTTCTTGGAGGTTCTGAATCGCTCAGCAAGAGGAAACAACGCTTTCTCCGTGCACCTATCCCAGCCAATGAACTTCAGCCTGCTCAGAAATGTCATCATTAAGAACCTAACAAAGTCAAAGGTGAGGAGCAAAAAGCTGTGCAAGACCCTGTTCAAATGGTTGCCCAGGAAAATTCAGCAAGTGTAAACATCTCAACCTGTGTGCTGTTTAATAGCCATAAGCCTGTGTTACAAGTGACCAGCAGAAGCCTTTGCAGAGGACTCTTACTATTCCCTTCATACCCATAGAAGGAGATTACTCTGAATTAAACTCTTACCCAGTAGAGTTCCTCTCTCCTGCACATTGTCAAGCTTATAAACATGATTTTGTACTCAAGTTTGCCCCTGATCTCTGTGACCTTCAGCTACTATCGTCCCAAAGGAATTCTTTATTTCACTTTTGAAAGTTAATGTAATTTTGTTGTCAAAATGCCTGCATAAAATATATGGCACAATTTTCTTTATCTATTTTCCATATGGGATTCTGTTGCACTGTTATGATAAATGCACTATGAGTTCCAGTTGATACATTTCCCCATCAATCATCCCTCTTACCTGCTTCTCCTCAGACTAAATGTGCAATATATAAAACAAATTTTTGAATGGAATCATTTTGAAATGCAAAAATAAATCAGAATTTATTGATTGTTTATTCATCTGTAAATCTGTTCATTTATCCAGAGCTTTGTTTAATTCTGAATGCTAAACTTCCCTTTGTACATTTAACGAATGAAATAAAGGACATTTTCAGCCAAGAAGTACAGCTTCAGTGCATCTAAACCTTTTCACAAGTGCAAAACTAGCTACTAAATAGAGAAACATTCATTATGCCTTTGCCAATTGTGCTGACGGTCTCCAAATCCCCAAACAATCTGAACTCCATAAAAGGTTTCAGAGTAAAACAATGACATGACGAAAGGCTGCAATGAAGCGTGAGTCACACTCAAAATGTTCATGTGCTGCACACATGCACAAAACCATGAGCACGCAGGTGCATGGACATAAAGAGCAAACTACAGCAAGACTGTGGATGGTTTCACTAAAGCTTTCATAAATAATCAATGCAAGGGGAATATGAGATTTAGAGGACTTAGGAAAAAAGATTATGAAAAGGACTGTATAAACAGTGTATTTGAGCAGTAAGCCAAGCAAAGATTGTCATATTACCTTTTGAGTGCAATATACTTTGATGCTTTAATTAAAACACTCCTGAGATGAAATAATATCAGCTGGAAATGAAATTCTTGCAACAATGGTACTACAGGGAAATGCGGGTCCATAGCAGCCTTAAGAGCTTTGTAGCCTCATGTAGGTAGCACAGTTCTGCCACCAAGGTATATTTAACTACTGTTAGTGAGCGTTTTTTTTTGCTGTTATTTTTTTTGAAAATGATAACAACGTATGCATGCAAACTGAGCTGCAATGTTCAGATAATAGCCCAAAATCTTGATGTAACTGAGAGGAATACTTCCGTAAAATTACCATTTGCATATCAGTTACTCACCTTGAATTCATGAAGTAAATTTTGTTTCTCTCACATGCCTCCACGATGACTGAAAAACCCCCAAAAGGCAAACAGTTTTCATAAATTAACGTCATTGGGGTCCATGTTTAACAACAGCAATTATATATTTAAGACAGTTGTTTACAAACACTAACGCAACTCCTGAGGCCTTTACTACGAAGCAGGATTTGGAGTTAGCGAGGTAACTTCAGGGTTAACTCTGGGTTTTCAGTACCACAGAGCTGGTTCTCTTTTTACTGTGATAAATCACCATGTTAACTTATGCTGAACAGCTAACCTGCTCCGGAGCAGGTAAACTTCAGAGTATCAGATCACAGCCTGTCGACACCCTGACCTCTGACCAATCAGATCACTGAAGAAAAAAGTTTTCATGGTCTGTGTTTACTTCACTTTATGAGGAATGCTCTCCCTGTTTGGATTCACCATGGAGGCAAAAAAAAAAATCAATTCTTCATGAATTCAAGGTAATGTGGTGAGTTACTGATATACAAATGGTCATTTTGTGGCCAAAGTATTCCTTTAAAAGGAAACTCCAATGATTTTACACATCAGAGTCTGTTTACAGGTCTAGGAGAGTATTACTGTAGCCAACCATGTGGAAAAAAAGCTGTATAAAGCCTTCTGTGGCTCCAGAGGGAGCTGCATGCAGTCTGAAAATTTTAGTGTCTACTGGGGCTGAAGAAGTTTGAAAATGAAAAAAAATCTGGGGTGTGGAGTTAGAAAGATAAAACCAGACTTCTTATCTTTTCTTTCAGCTAAAGGCACCATTAGACGCTTCAAGCATAACACACTTGAATCTCAGGCCAAACTATCAGCAGTTGACAAGGAAGAATAATGTGTGTACAAAAAAGGAGACAAAATCTCTGGCACTGACAATGTTATAAGATTACAATGCTAAACTGGTACAGTAGCCTACTCTTTCACCATAATGGAAGATTTTATATTTTTGAATTTCCCATGCAGTTGGTCTCAAGGGCCTTTTTAAGGTGTTGAAGCAACATTACATATCATTAGCTGTCAGTCATCATCACAGCTACACTGTGTATTAATGGGTGTAGCTCAAATTTTTGCACAAGCTAAAATACACACACTTTATATAGATCCTATCAAATAAAATCAGTTTTAAACAGACATTTTCATGGAACCTAAAAGCAGAAAAGACACAGAGATGACAATATAAAGACTAATAAATGGGATGAACAAGCTTTGATGCTTGCCTACATGCAGAAAGCTCTAAATTCTTGACTCAAGAGCTCTGCTGACATTCTGCAGTCCTCTGCCAAAGGACTTGCCAATTTTGAAAAGTGGTGCTGCTAAATAATATTGCAGCAACAGCACTGCCCTGAGTCCTAGAGCCAAAGACAAATGGGTCAATAAAACTAAACATAAACAGGCCGGACAACATATTGCACTTGTGTTTCATATCAGAGAACATCTTTCACAGTGACTGAAAGTACTTGTCATCTATGTGAACGTTAAAGAGTTCAATTTTAAAATGGTTTGACAAGCAGCTCTATATAATATCAGTTCAATTCCTCCCCACAACCGTAAAAGTATCAGTGTAATTCACACAGTGGGCAGAGAGGAACAATTTACTATGTCTCAGTTATGTAATCACAGCAACAATATGATTGTATTGCTTCTTTTGAAGAATGGTGACTGGGTTTATTTGAGGGCAGATACTGGGAGAATATTACTAACATGTCTGTTGTGCCTCAGGAGATCATTCAGCACCAGCCAGTCATTAAACTGCTGTGGTGCACAATTAAGATGTGCACAATTCTCTAAAGAACTGCAGAAAGAAAGACCTTAAGTAGTTTTTAAAGTAGGATTTTTCTCTCTTATGTAATTGTTTATCCGTTTCTGATTACATACACGTTATATCAATTTGAACCTGCATATATCTTCATTTACTGTCTCACAGCCTACAGCACAGCCTCTAAATCTGTGGGTTGTTCGGGCATCTAGGTACAGTATGGTGTAGACATTTGGATAGGTTTATTTTTTTATTTTTTTAATGTTACTTTTATTACTTTTGTGGAAGAAAACTAGGTTTTGTACGGGAAAGAAGAGCAATATCTGGAGATCATCTTGTCCTGGACATGAGCAACACACGGTGAACCTGCTGTTAGTCACAATTATTTGTCCTCCCTTCTTACTTAAAGGTAGCCTTTTGCTAGCACATGTGAGTTGTATAGAGGACAGCTAGTGCTAGACTACATTTTATAAAACATATAGCTCCAGTTTTTTTTATTTTACATTTGTCTGTTTTTTGTTTGTTTGTTCTGTGATGAAATTATTTTAATGTTTTATACTCAAGAAAACTATAAAAGAAGGAAAGGATATGATGTCAGTGACAGCGTTCAAATTTTGCATTGGAGCCAAACTTTGGTGCCACTTCTGTTGACGTTAATGAGACTGGCACAGCAAATTACTCTATAACCATATAATCTATATTCATATCTTTGTTGTTTCAACTTTGAGTGAGAATTGCTTTCACAAAATTAAAAAGCAGGCTTCAATTTTTAATTTCAATTTGTGTGTTTGTTTCCCTTGTTAATGGTCTCCAAACAGTTCATTGTTCTGTCCGTCATTATGGGAGAAGAATGGGATTGCCATCTACTTGTTTCTGACCTGTCATTTTAACAAAACCTGCCAGAATCAATCGGTAATGTGTTGCACTATTAACCAGCTAAAATTTGATATACTGGTTGATGTATTCTTCCTCAGATAGCTTGTAAAGTTCATTTTCCCCACCAAAATCGAGAGACAGACACTGTGTAGGCTAGCTTAATTTTTCAGACAACTCACAAGTTCACTGACAAAATAACTGTCCTGTTATGAAAACTTTTTCCATACAAATATAACATGCAAATGTTATTAGCACAAACCTATGGCATTTTACATTGTAGCCTGGTGGCCGGCAATCTTTTCCTCTTCTCATATAAAACCAAGGACAACAGCGACATTTAACAAAGGTAACGGCACACAATTTGGCTCCATTACAACTCACAAGATTCACCGACAAACAACTGTCATACTATAGACATTTTCCAAATACAAAATGCTAACGTTATTAGCACAAGCCTATAGCATTTTACATTGTATAAATTAGCCTAGCGACGAGCAGAGATTATTTCTTCTCATATGAAACCTGGATAAATCTGGAAGTATAAATCCCTGAAGGATAAATCAAACACGAGACTTAAAATGCTATTTTAGTGGAGGCTTTACTGTCTTCACAATTTATTGTTTCTTATCTGTGAAATAAGAGTGGATAAAAGCTTCATTTCCACTGAGGGATATGGTGTCAGTATACAGAAACAGGAAGTCTGCGTCAGTTAGGTTTTTTGTACGTGCAAAGTTTGTTGTCACATGTCATACAAGGGTGAAAATAGCCCAGCTGAGAGGCCAAGGCTATTTATACTGGTGTGCAAATAGTCCCTCCGTATTTTGATATGATACGACATTTAAATACTGAGAAGTTAGCCAGCTCTTTTGATAATGCTTACTGTTTTTATCAGGAGGTGGCACTAATTGCCAAATGGTTTATGTCTCTATTAATCTGGACCTTTATTGTCTAAGTGACCAGTAAGTTATTGATAGTCTACTAGTTACTTTCTGATCTAGTTATAGGCCTATTTGCAGCGTGGTCCACAAAAACAGGTCGGACCTGCCCTGTTTGGTCATATATCATGATGTAGCTATCTTGTAGCAAACAGGGGCTTGAGTTGAGCTATATGCAGCTTCAGGGCAGAGCCATCGTCTGTTTGGAGACCAATAACATTAACATTAACTCAAAGTTCACTCAGATCTGAACATGTGATTCCAGGGGAAAGTCACCGGGAAAAGTCTGTTTTTTTGTGACCAGTCCACCACCCAACCAGCCTCCTTACAAGCACTTGGGACTGCTTCCTTGTTTACTGCCATCAGCGCATTGGTCACATGATCACAGACTTTTAAAACATGTGGGCTATTCACAAATTTGGGTTTTCATAGGAAAACATACAAAAAAATTCTGAGAACAGCCTGATACAGGTAATTTGCTGTAATTCAACATGACTTTTTTCCGATCCTTGATTATGATTGGCTGAGCTGTGTTCAAAGCCACTATATTGTGAAACACTTTATAAACACACAGCTGCTGCTGCATTATAGTATTACTGCGCTAATTAGCCGTTGTTTCAAAATGTCAGACTTTGTTGTGGATTTTGATTTACTGGGTGAGCTAACCGCAGTGATGTAGTGGAAGGTACACGCAGCTGAAAGGGTTATACCCACCTCTTTTTCTGGCTGTTTACAGTATACCTACACATCAGCCAAAAAGCCATTGGAAAGTATACCCCCTTACTTCTTGGTAATAACCCATCTACCTAATGGAATACCCACCTCATTAAGTAGGCACTGGCTAAGCATGAATAAGTGTTTAAGAGCTGGACAGGAGGGAGATAAAAGATAAAGGAGACACGCTGAAATCAATAAGAGAGAAACTGAAGAGCTGGAGTAGTCAAGAAAGAAATGAAGCCAGTACCCGAACAACAGCACTATTCATTGTGTCTGCGTGTGTTAATTGGCAATCGTTCTGCTAAATAAAGGTCACTGAAGCACTACATTGCTTGGTGTAAGAGTGATTATTTGTTATCAATATATTATAGTTTGATATATATATATATATATATATATATATCATACTTTGTTGCTGTGTGTTTATATTATGAAACATTGCCAGCTATATGTAGTATCCATTTTATAGAAACAACAAGCATTGAGAGGCTGTGGTTTAGTGTTTTTGGAACAGCTAGGGTTTAGGCACTTTGCTCCTCATCATGCCTAACAACGCCCCTTAGCTGTTCTAAAATCACTGTAAACCACAACCTCTCCAGGCTCATTGCTTAAAACAAATGTAGCATGTCCATACATTTAATTAATGTAACCAGTATGCAACGCACAGCTACATAATGTGCATGTATGCATGCTAAACGTATAATAATATTTTTCTGTAAAACAATATTTCCATTTGCTGCACAGTGACTAATTGAGCTGGTTGGCCCTTTATGGCTGTTTTATGACTTAACACATAAAATCTACCAGCTGAACAACTTTGGTCTCCATTGCGTGACAATGCTGATTTTAACTTTGAATCAAATGACTCCCTGTAAGTTGAAGAGATTACTAACACTGCCAGCACCACTGAAAAGTAACACCCCAGTCTGCAGCTCTGTGCAGCCCGCAGCCACTTTCAGCTCATTATTTTGGTTCACTGGTCCGTCTGGTTGAGGTCCAACGGCTCTCACCAGCCCCTGCATAAAAAGCCATGGGCAGCTGCCAGCTTCCAGGCTCAAACAAGCTGTACGCTACCTGTGAATAGAACAATGGAGGAGAGCTGGAGTGAACGACAGGCTGGTGAAGAATGCTGAACATATCACAAGCCAAAGTGACCCCTCTGCTTTTTTCTTGGAGTTAAACACAGGGAAGGGTGGATGAATAAATGAATACATAATATCAGGGAAACTCATTAGAAGCTGCTGCCATATGCAAGATGAAGGTCACATGACCTACTAATTTTTGGGTTTTTATTTTTGGTTATTTTATTGTATTTTAAGTTATTTTTTAGTTATTTCTGGATGCAACATTGAATTAAAGGGAATGCTGCATGTTTTTATGACAATAGCACCGTGTTTGGTCTGTGCCCTCATTATCAGAATTCTTCAGCAAGAGTTTCTGAACAGATCAGCTGGAGGTGCTGATCTGCACACATATGGAATTTGAGACATACCTTCTAGCTGAAAAGAATTGTAGTGATGTCACTGCCTTCAAAATGCGGCAACGTAGAGGTTATGTCTGCACAGTCATGAGAGTAGCCACGTTCTATTTTAGAAAGAGGCAGCCAACAGTTTTGTTTCCCTCTCTCAAAATCACTGATTTTAAATGTTTCACTAATGAAGCGTCCACAGCCATGCTAGCGGCTCCATGAGGCTGTGAGCTAAATGCTAATGTCACTGTGCTAGCAGCTAACATGCTCACTGTGACAATACTAACATAATAGTATTCTCTTGAACATCAACCAGGGCATGTACGTCACCATCAAGAATCTACATGGAGAGCTGCCTAGTGTGAGTGAGAAAAAAGCATCTAGGAGAATGAGACTGGCCAGTCACTGCCAGACACACTGGGAGCTCCCAGCCAGCAAACTGGTGCAGTTGGAGCCAACACATGGGTTTTGTCCACAAGGACGTCCCACGTCAACATACATGGATGTCCTTTAGAAAAATGCAGGAGCAGAAAGCACGAGCCAGGTGCATGGAGATGCTGATGGAGGGCTCATCTTAGAACGACCAAAATGATATTGGTCATGTTTACCATCTATGTTTAGCAGGCTAACATTTTGCTAATCAGCAACAAACACCGTGTGCAGCTGAGGCTGATGGAAATCTCCTTAGTTTTGCTGGTATTTAGTCATAAACCAAATAATCAGACAAATTTAAATGTTGGCACCAGGTGAAAAATTAAGGGATCATAAAAGTGATACATTCATCCTGAGGCAAACATGAATGTATGTGCTAAAATTTATGAAAATAGATCCATTAGTTGTTAAATCAAAACCAGAGATGTCAATCTCATGATGGCGGAAAAGTCAGGGGATGATCAGGGATGAACATCAGCCAACTTCAACCTCCAACCAGTGACTCAACAGGCAGGAGTGCTGAGGTAGGATATAGAAAGTTATAGTATCATAAGGTGCAGCAACTAACATTTAAGCATAGAGCATGTCTGTGTCAATCTTACAATTTGTGGATGGAGGTGGTGGACCGACCACTTTGGCAGTGCTAGACCATTTAAAATGGGGGCCAGTTGGGGCCATATGCAATTTTTGGGTTACCAAAAAATATATATATTAAGCACAACCACCACCACCCCCATAGGTTTGTTTTTCTAAAAGACTAACAATACACATGTAAAAGAATACTCATTCAGTCTTAATGCACATTTTTTTTAGGCAGATACTTTTTGCATCTAGGTATCTGTTGCCAACAATACGTTTTGCACCGTGTCTGCAGCCAATAAGTCTATTTACAGCAGGGGCCTGTCAATGTGGCTATTTACATATGTGTATACTCCTGGGTGTCCTTGCAGCATCAACATATGATGTTAAAACAAACAGGTCCATTCAGCAATTTTGTTAAAGTTTATGTCCCAAGGGGGCATTCAGCAGCTTTATACATTCTAACATCCTATGCTGATCTCAGAGAATATCCGAAGTTGGTTAGTACTAGTCCTAACCATGACCTGTTAGCCCCAATCCTAACCACTTTAAATCTTGATCCTCAACATGGTGAGCTCTAGCCGATCACAACAAGCAGTGGGATCCATAATAACGCGTTTTAAGGGTGGCTGTAAATAGCTGCAGTGTGACAATTCTCTCCTGGGTGCAAATATACACTGCTTTATTTATCACTGCCCATAAACGATAACATTTTCCCCTCTTTAGGGAAAAATGAGAGCTGAAAAATGTACGAAAATATTACAAAGGGGGTGTCAAGCCTTGATATAACAAGGACACGAGCCCCTCCTTGCCCCCAATTAGAACCGCCTTGCCGACCTATGGACAGAAACACACTGGTAACGTTGAATTACTGTGTGTAACTGAAAGCATGCCACAAACACACACACTATCCTGTAAAGGCCATTGGTGTTGATTTGCATTTTTTAGCATTTGTGCACCACAGTAAGCTGTATGTGGCACCAATGATTCATACGTGCTTTTTAATCCAGTAAAACATATGCTAATCATTTGACAGCACCGCATCAAATGTTACAGAAAGCAAAGTAAAAGGCAATTTTATCAAAAAGCTTCTTGCCAGGAATGGTCCTTTTCTTTTGAATTTTAGGAACAAAGTCCAATTCCTCTAATTCCAGCTGGACATTATGGACTGAAGGTAATAATTATTGCAAGTTTCTATATCTTTTAGGCTTCATATTTCATGTTGTGTCCATCCTATGACAGTTTAAGAGAGGACAAACTCATTTCCACTGCAGTGCTTTTTCTCCCAGGGCAGCCTGCTGTGCACTGACAGACAGTTTTTAGTTCTGTGCAAACTGCCCAGTTATTCTTCTTTCCAGCACAGTGAAGTATGAGTTGCTTCATCTACAGGATACTAATGAGTAGATTTTTACAAATCTAAAAGTGTGATTGTACGCCAAACTGAGCAGCCTTTAAATCTCTGGGGTTGATACAAAGTTAACAAATCTAAATTCAATTCAGCTCTGCTTTGTTCTGTTAAAATATCTGTTAACAGTTTGTGTGAGAATGAGTGTCAGCTTTTTTTCAGTAGATTCATTCTGACAGTGTCATTGTGATGATGTTTTCCAGTCTGACAACAGCTCCTAATGTTGCTGTGACACCCAGAGTGCTAATTAGATAGAAAGGTAAACCTTGCTTCTCCCTATGGAGGAGTGAATCTTCATAGATTTCAACAACAGAGGGGCAGAGAGCTCTTATTTAACTTCTTTTTTGTATTATTTTGCCATGAAAATGAGATGTCTTCTGAGTACTGATGTTATATTTTCATGCAAATAGCTGTCTTTATCATGCACTTGGTGACGCTGACTAACGGCTGGAGAAGGACTGCAAGCCAAATATGCTTACAGCCTTAATCTAACACAGAGTAACTGCTAGCAGCTCTTTGTTTCTTTATTTTCTTTTAAGTACTTAAAACTCTAGATTTGGCAGTTTGTCAGCATATCTTCTGAATTAGTTATAATTAGCATGAAATAATTAAGACAGTCTTTGTCTCTGTTGGAAGACATAACACTTGCACATGTATCTTTGCTTATGACTTTAAGGTTGTGTAAAATTTCGACTCAGGCACTGAAGTTTTGTTTTCCAGCTTGCGTCTCCTCCTATAAGCAATTTCCTGTGTTGTAGAGAGGATATTGCATTATGTTAATAACTGTCAGTCTTTGATTTAATTACTGTACATACATGCATGGTGCAAATATACCATGATTAATATTGCTACCGATGTGTCCAACACAGACAAAAAACCCAGCCCTGTGCATGTATTATACCAGAGAATCAAAAGATACATGGCTACAACAAACTGGATGTAGAATCATTTGAATGGGTGTTTTAAAGTTGTTACTTAATAGATCCATATCGGCACCTTATTATGAAGGCAATTCCTATAACCTCTCACCTCTCAGCCCAGTTATCACAAGAAAACAAGAAAACATTAATTTAAAGAATAACTTAATCTACGCAAAAAAATAGAAATTCCATGATGATGTTGTCAAAATACCAATTTGAAACTAGTTCAAATGTAGGGCTAACCTTAACTCAAATTTGGTTTGTAGTGCGCTTCATTACAAATAGCAAACTATTGCAGATGTGCTGCAGAAACAGCATCCATTTGTTTGTCCTAGGAGGGCAATATGCAATTAAATCAGAATGCACTGAGACAACAGTATGGCTGTTAAGCATGCTAAAATTAGAAAGTTGTAGCCTTGTGACCTCATTATATGTGGACAAAATGTTATGTGCCAAAAGTGGTTAATTATTCAGTAGCTATGCCAAGTTTCCGGTCAGTTGTAAAACTATGCAGATGATTTCAGTTCCCATGTCAGGATTTGTTTGGCTGTTTATATCAGGTTTTTTTTTATAAATATGTAACCTCTTTTCTGCCATTTTATCCACTAAATATAAACACTACTGACTCTTCCTTGTTTCTTCATATGGAAACATTGCTGCCGGTTTGATTCACAGACAGACCTAATGACTCATTTTGACGTGGAGACGCAGTGGCAGTGCTCCTTCGAGACTAAGAGGGGTGGAAGAGGGCAGAGAAGGGCAGAGTGGGGTTTTCTCTCACTCTTCCTCCCAGGGTCGAGTGTCCTCCAGTGGGGCTTTAGAGGAGCAGAAATCCACTGAGATGTCAGAGATTGGCTTCCCCTGGGATGGAAATGTAATATGACAGAGCACAATGGAAGAGGAAGAAGAGAGCACTGGCTGAATTTCTTTACAACAGAGCAGGCAATTGCCCGGGGCTTTTATATGGCCTTAAACGTGGCATAATTTGGCTTAATAATCCTGCATAGCACGCAAAGCTTCCATCATGTTGAACATGGTGAATAGCCACGTTAATAATAAAGATAAAGGTGTGTGGAAACTTTGAGGGTAGCACATATCACACTTCCACAGGGCAGGATTTGAATTTCTTTGTATGATTTCTATGTATGTTGTCTTTAAGAACACAGAGGCCAGCTCAGCTTTGCTTCTTATAAAGAAGCCATACTTCTTTACACTTTGGAAAATGTTAAGCAAAACATTCCATATCTGGTAATGACTTCCTTTATTGCCTCAAGAGGGCAATTTATTTGGCTGACAAGGATCATGTCACGCTGTGATACCACACACATACAAACACACAGAATGCAAGCACATGATTAATGCAACTTCAAAAAATAACCACTCTAGATAACTAGATAAATAATGTAAAACATGTCAGGACAGCTGCTGTGAGGCAGTTTTTGTTATTTATGTTATGTTGCTTATTTGTTCATGTCGAACTATTGACTTTTGGATTGCATCTACACTCCCAATCCTGCTCCATCAAATACACCCTATTTCCTGAGTCCTTAAGGGCACAATGCATAATCTTAATGTAAACAAAGCACATTTAGGCATTCAAAAAAAAGTCGTAGACACAAACACTCCTTTCAGGTTTCTTCTGTAACAAGGGGTAAGTTTTCAGAAACTGACAATTGGGCATTCACACTGCTGTAACGAGGAGATGGAGGAGCCAGGATTTGAACTTATATCTTTAGCTCTCTGTTTTTGTTCTTCACATAACTATTTCTGTCACTCTTGATGTGTACAAATGAGTGCAACGCTTTCCTGCCTTCCAGCATGGACTGTCTGAAACTGTTTACCGCTATCCCAACAACATTTAAACAATTATTGCATCTTCCCACTCTCCCTGATGGCTGACTTTTCACCCTGCCTTCGAGTCTGCAGAGTGCAGTTCAGAACAACTTTAAAAACTTTTGTCGACAGACACGGTGGGACAACGCATTGCATGAACCAGTTCTTTTCAGGCAAAGCCCAGCTCTGAGAGTCCACAGCCATGCCAATTGCTCTGTGCGGCTGTCCTCAAGCTAAATGCTAATAGCATGTAAACATGCACACAGTTACAGTGCTTACATGCTGATGGTTAGCAAGTGTTTACCATCTTACCTCAGCGTGTTAGCAGACTAACATCTACTAATAAGTGCTGAACTCAAAGTACTACTGAGGCTGATGGTAATGTAAGTTCTGCAGGTGTGCTTATAAACCAAAGTATTGGACAAATAAGAATTTTGACCCTTTGATGGCACTAGATGAAAAGTCAAGGGATCACCACAGTCATCAGAATTCATCCTGTGGGAAATATACATTTCTGTGCAAGCCACACAATAATTACTGAGAATTTCAATGAAATTGAAATATTCCAATTTCAATTCATCTAACAGAAAATATTTCACTGGATGAGTGAAATAGATAAAAAGTCAGGGGATCAGCAAACTCATTAGAATTTGTCGTCTAGACTAGGGACTTGCATATTAGTAGAAAATGTTATGGCAATCCAGCCAATAGTTGTAGAGATATTTCAGCTAAGACCAATGTTTTTTTGTTTTGAATCAGAGCAATCATTCTCGCATGTTTCATATGTATAACATTTATAAAGTGATGTAATATATGAGCTGACTTTGTCATTAGGAGGTGGAGGGGTTGGTGGATTGCCTGCCAAGCTGCAGACCACTGTTTGAGACCAACAAATAACAAAATTGGTTGTTTTATAGGGAGTTGTTGCTGTGTTTCCAGCACCTATTTTAGGTACCAAACGTGGGTGTTTTTTATTGACTCATCCCTTTTTTTCAGCAAAGGTTTTCCAGTATTTCCAGAGGTGATTGTGCCTACAATCCCAGGTAATTTAAACCTAAACCTATGTTCACTTAACCACAATGTTGTTGAAATGTAAAGTGTCATTGTATCCACTACACAAGAATGTATGAATGTAACGCATCTGTGTTTTGCAGAAAAGTACAATGTTAACGCATTTTCTGGAGATTGGGTTGTTCTCAGATGGAGGTATGGGTACCACTAGGGGTACTTTGGAATAGTGCAGGGAGTACAATTTTTTTAATCTTAATTTAAAAAATATCTGTCATGCATAGTTCCTAAAATAATAATAATAAAAAAAAATAAAATGTAAGTTTAATACCCAATTCAATATTTCTATTTTAATGCAGTTTTAATGGCTGTAAACTGCCACAATAAACACAATCACTTTCACATTTCCATGTGTGTGTGTTTTACCATAGACTGCATGTAATAATGCATGTAACTACTGTGATGTCACCCATTGGTTTTTGGACTGCCAAAAAAAATCCCGAGTTCAGCATTTTGGCTTTGCCATCTTGTTTTTTTTTTTGGAGCCAGAGGTGACCGTATTTGGGTGAGAGGGTGGAGCTGTGGAGGAGCAAGGGGTAGATCTGACTAATAGAGTGCAGCAACACCCTGCAGGTGAGTTATAAAAAAAAATACCCCCTGTACAGTTGAATGTTGAAATCATTTTTTTCATTCATCATTTTTGTACCAGGCTGCAAACATGTTTATTTCTGCTGTTAAGTTGGGCATTTTAACATTGGGTTCAATGGGGAGTGACTCCGTTTTGGCCTCAAGTGGCCATTCAAGGAACTGCAGTTTTTGGCACTTCCTTGGCTTGATTTTTCAGCCTCTGAGGTTGCCGCTTGGTTTCTACCAAAATATGTTTTGTGCAGACAGAGGATGAGGGTTGGGTTTGGATGTGGAGGTTGGACTTGAAGGGATAAGAGATTGTGGGATGTTGTTTTTTTTTAAATTGCCCAATTGTACGTCCCTCGTTTGCTTTGTTTGTATTCTGTCTGTCCAGTTATAAATAAATGTCTTTAAAATTAAAAAAAAAAATGTTTTGTGCTGGTCAAGGGGTACTTGACTGAAAAAACAGTACATTATTGGTTTAAGTTTGAGAATCAATGATTAAGAAGATAGTTTTGATGATAGAAAAAGCTCTGATTTGGCAGTGCAGCAACACAAAGCAGGTCAGACAAGCGGCCTTGAAACTGCGAGAAAAAGCTCGTTAGTCAGAAATATCACTTCAGGCTCACTCACATCTTGTTAGCACACCAGTGTGAATGAGGATGATTGACAGGCAAGACAGCCGGGAGGCCTTTTAAATTCCTGTTATCTGTTGAGAAGAATCATATTCCACGGCCCGATAAATCCAATATGGCCTGCTCGTCTGAAGTACTCATACACACAGCCATCACAGGTATACACAGTACACTGGTATACAAACAACTCACATAGACAAGCATGAAGCTACACAGAACCCTCCCCATATAAGTGGTCATTTGATTATCTATTATATTGATTATAACTGTATTAGATCATTAATGCTGACTATCTCTCATAGCCCAGTATTTGAAAGACTAGAATTCACTACTTATGTCAGACCGGTGGAACAAAAGAGCTTTTTTGTTTTGTTTTGTTTTTTTCCACCAGAGAACATAATGACAAGTAATGGTTAAAGTTTTGTAACAAGTGCGTAACATACCAGCAGAGCATCCGATATTATTATGGTGCATGTTAAATAGAATAGAAACACCAACACCTATAACAGCTACACTGCTGTCATAGGGATACCTGCCTGCTAACCGCTAACCGCTAACTGCTAACAACTTTCAATCAGAATAATAATCTGATCTGTCTGTTCATTTATTTGCTAACTTTTTATTGCTTCATACTGGCTACCGTGCATAGGTGTAGTGCTGCTGTAGAGCACTGACACAATACACTTTTTTTCTCCAAGTCGGGAAATAAAATAATCGCAGTTCACCTGATCTGGCTGAAATTCACATACATATATCAAGCACTCGATGATCCAATCATCATTACGACATAAGTCATGCAAGAGAGACAATAAAAAAATAGAATGGTCAAACTTGTCATTTTGACATTTAAGTTGTGCTGATTGACTTATGCACTGAGTGACATGCAAGAAAACATTCCACCTTAAGAGCTGCTGATGGCTGCTGGCAGTAGTCTTTGAGCTGCACAGTGAACTTAATTATTTTTTGTCAGTCCATAGCTAGCTAACTGTATATGAAATATGCATCACTTTTCTGACGGTTTCTTTATTTGTGATGTGCTGGCAAAAAAATAAATAAAAAATATGCTGGACAGCTACATTTTCATAGTCTACCCTAGGAGATGAGCTTGACTGCTGCCTGTGCTGCAACTTTTCTTCAGAATGGATGTTTTGAATGTGGCTTCATTCACAAGTAAGTAAATAAAATCACCGAAAACACAAATTAATAGTCTTCATTTGCCTATATTGCTTAAAGCGATGCTAATTGCAGCCTGCTACATTCATGGTATTGCCTAATTCTATTTAGCTAGATGAGGCTGACTCCTGCATAATATTCTCAACATGATGAAACTGTTTTAAAGTCCAGCACCTATGACGCAAATGCATGCATGCACATGCGTCACAGGTGCATTCCAGTATTTGAACAAACAGCGTTACACCCCTGCTACTGTGTTGTTTCTTTTGGTTGTGAATATGGATGCACCGAAATGAAAATTTGTGGCCGAAGCCGAATAATATTAAACGCTTGGCCGAATACCGAGTACCGAAAATCGTTGTTTAGTTTTTCATTAGTTTTTGCAGATGAACCCCCTCCAGATTAGTGTTGTCATGGTACCAAAATTGGATCCCACTGTACGATACCAATGAAAATATCATGGTTCTGAGTAGTATCACGATACCACAGCAAAAATGAGGCAGATATGCCTTTTGTCATTTATAAAAAGATAAATCACTTTTCTATAATACATCAATGATATTTCAATGGAATAAATTACTTATTGACTTGTTCATACTTCAAAAACAGCATCAATAAGTGATTAACATGGGGGGATCGAAATAAAATAAAATAAGAATCAACCAGCCACCCTCCTCCCCTTCATAAGTAAAGTTCGGTGAGGTTTGTGGGTCGTGAACGGCTCGTTTCTCCACTGACACGTCACATACCTGTGTTCGGCTGGCTCGGTTGTTCAAGTACTTCTGGGCAGTCATGACGCCAAGAAGAGGATATTATTGGAACCGACTTGTCCGATGGCCGCCGTATTTGACAGGAATACATTAGTGTCTGTGTCTGCGACCCCTGTTCAACCCACAATCGGTGGGATTCGCTTTTCGTTTCTGCTGCTGGTTGAAATCTGTAGGCTGCTCGCACAGCGTGCTGAATGATTTAAGTCTATTTTGCTCACTCAAAACTATTTTTAGTCGCAAATGCGAGTGCCGTGATGGGCGGATCGCCACACTGCCGACATTTTATTCCGCCCATCACGGCACACTGTTTGATTGCGTTATCAAAACACGCCGCTATTATTCGGCCTTGCTTTTAACTTATTCCGTAATACCGAATACCGAATGTGTGTTTTTTTGCAATATTCGGCCGAATATATTTGGTTACCGAATATTTGGTGCATCCCTAGTTGTGAAGTGTGTTAAGTCTCTTGCTGGTGGTAACACATCCTAAATAAACATAACCTTCACTTTTACGCAGCCAAAGAAAGAGGAAGTCGCTTAAAAATATGAGATAATAACAATATGGTTCATTTTTCTTCTTCTATAGGCTATTTAATCTATTGATTAAAATAACAAGATTTCCAACGTTCTCTGGCTTTGCTAACTGAGCATTCATTTCTGGACCGGTGCATCCAAATGAGTTCACTTATTACTTAACATTCTTAATGCCTAAGTTGTCCTTCACTTGAGAAATTTGTCTCAGTTACCTCATTGACCGGGTCAGTTTTATGAAGCATAGCACACTGCTATTTCTAGTTGAACAAATAGTCCTACCAGCCTCTGTGATTCTCAGGCCTTCTCCTCCTCCCTAGATATGATATTTTATAGCTCCCTCTTGACTTGAGGATATTAATATTTTTGATCCACATCAATCTTCCTGCCTGTAGTCTTTCTTTTTAACCCTTATTTAATCATGTATTTAAAACATGATAAAGTTTCTTTCAACTGGACTGCCTGGAAAGGAGAATTTGGAGGATGATGATTCTCTTAGTTGAGGTAAATCCTAACGTAGAGAGCCAGGACAAGCAGACCAATTAATCTGAGGACAAACTGGCAAATTTAAATGCCCTAGAGAGTACTCGAGTGAAAATAAAACAAATATCATGATGACAATGTGACCTAGCAAAGCTAACTAACTAGTGTCTCACAGGCAAGGATGACTGGCTTGAAGTAACAAAGATCAACACACAAGTAATGAGTATGAACTAAAGGGAGGGATTATTTCTCAGATCATATATTTTTAGCCTTACGAGAAGCGATCTGTCAGTCAGTCTGTCCACTATTTTGTTCCAGACTGAAATATCTCAACAACTATTTGTTGGATTGCCATAAAATTTGGAACAGACATTTATGTTCCCCTCAGGATGTACCGTAAGCACTTTGGTGGTTCTCTGACTTTTCATCCCATCAGCACATCAGCATGCCCCTGTCAACATGTTAGCGTTTACTCAAAGCACTACTGCTCCTAACTACAGCCTCACAGACTCACAGACTTGCCATCACTGAGTTGTCACCAAAGGTTCAAGTTATCTTTTGATTATTTGTCTGTTTAATGCTTGTGTTCCAGTTGCGCAGTTAACGTCTAAAATCCTGAAAAAAAAAAATTGAATGCTGCTGTAGATTAACATGTCCTCTCCACATGTGGGGCAGTTTGCGCAGTGATAACTTTTCTAGCAAGTCCTATTTTTAAAACTACACAATCAATTGTCTGCCAGTGATCTACAACATCTTATATACATACCAGAGGTGGGGGTGACCGCCTGGCCATACCCAGTTGGCGAAGCACAGGTGCCCTGCGCCCCACCTTTCCCGGTCTGCGAAACTAGAGCCCCTAGACTTGAAGCATTGTCTACTGTCATGGCTGCATATGAGTCTGAACAGACATGAATGTTAACTGTTAATGCAACTGCACCTGCAATGCAGTAACTGTAGTTTAAATTACGTATTTGCTTTTTTTTTTTTTTAGTTGAGAAGTTATGTTATGTTTTTGAAACAAAAGTTGGTGATTTCAAGTGTAATGCATACAAACTAGAGCTGTCAAAATTGCTCAAAAATGACATTCGAATATTCCTTCTAAAAATAACTCATAGGTTTGAACCATTCGAATTTTTTTTTTTTCGCATTATGTCCACAAGAGGGCAAACTAATACAAGGAAACATACTTGTATATGTATTAATACAAGGAAACATAACTACTTGTAGGTATTTTTATTTCAACATAAATGTCTTTGAAAACATTAAAACACATAAAACAATTATCTATAACATTATTTTAGAAACGACCGCGGACCTCTCGCTCGCCCCCCCCCCTCTGACCCGTCAGGCCACACCGCTCACGGAAGTGCTGCAAAGAGCCTCGAAGCACCTCGAAGCGAAGCCAGTTTCCTTTCAGTGCCCATGTTAACCGATTGTGTCATCCTCCACACCAGCTGCGCCGTGCCGCGCAGCTCCGTGGCCAGCTCTGGTCTATTTTCTGCGCGAGCCGCGAGCGAATGTGTCAAGCCGGGTGACGGAGACAACAGCTGGGAGCAGAAACGCTTGTCGACCAGCATGGAGAAATGCGCGTCTGATGTGAACGGAAGTGCTCTGGCTCGTGCGAGAATTTCGGTGCGCTGCGCTTCGCAGCACCTCCGCGGGCGGTGTGGCCTTATGCAGTGCTTTCAGTGCAGCGGCCCAGGCCAACAGCCACTCGAAAAGAGGACAGCTGCGGTGGTGTTTTTTTTCTCTCCACAATTGAATATCAATTTTCACATTCAAAAGTCCAATTTTTTTTTCAAATTCGAATTTAAATTCGAATTTAGAATATTCGTTGACAGCCCTAATACAAACCTGGCAACCTACCAGGACACAGCAGACCAGTGGATGTTACGTTGTATGGAAACATATTGCTGCCACACCAGAAAAGGAAAACAAATCTATGTCATAACATGAAGGGCTCTAGTTTTGCAGACCGGGCGAGGCAGGGGCGCAGCGCACCTGCGCTTTGCCAACTGGGTGTGGCCAGGCGGATTTTGCGAGTTTGGCACACCATGCGCGCTGGCTACTCCTCTTTCCCAACTCCGTCCCTCCTACCAGCGCAAGTCGGAAAGAGGGAGGAGAGAAGACGTGGAGTGGGTTTTACACACATCACACCAATCAAATGAGCCCCTCTCCTCGCCCTTAAATGCGCCGCGCGGAGGTATAATGAGAGTTTACTCAATTCGCAGATGGCAGAAGAGAGCAGCAGCGTCAGACGGCCAAACTTCTCCCAGGAGGAAACTGATGTTTTGGTCCAGGAGGTCCAAGCTCGCAGTGTCTGAATATACGGAACTGCGTGCAGACCTCCACGGGCTGATGATGCAAAGGTAGCCTGGGAGGAGGTCACCACAATTGTAAATCAATGTTGCGTTTCTCTCGTGCGTGCGTGCGTGCTCTCTCTTTCTCTCTCGCAGTCTCACTCTGTTTCTTTTCTTTTGACTTTTCTAAGATGACAGATGCTGAATATATACTCCCTATCTGATGCTGTGGCTGTTTGTGGTTGGCTGAGAGGGATGTGAACTCATTAGTTTGCAGCTGTGTTAATCAAATCAGGTTGGGTTTCCATTACGCATGCCAAACGTGCCAAATGGTGCCAATCCCCTTTGATCTGACATCAGATGTGACGAGACAGTCGATATAGAGATACATTTATGTGCTGATTGCAGATAGTTGCATTGAATAGTGTTTTTTGTGGGTATTTATTGCATTGTTAATGTGCCTGATATTCTGGAAACCTGCCTGTGAGGTTTTGGTGACGTGTGCGCACTGTCCGCAGGTCAGCCAAACTTCGGCTTACACCGGCTGCACTCCGCCTGCGCTGACAGTAGACCTGGTTTCAGCTGGTGAGCTTTTAGCGCACCTTCGGTGAAGCCTTTTGACACGAAACTGTCACTGCGCCAAGCTGGATCTGTTGACACCTCCCCCTGCTGCGCCGCCACACCCATCTCAGCGCACCTCGGTCTGCCAAACTACCAAACTGAGCATGCCTTGGGTTGTGCTGCTCGAAACTAGCTCTGCGCGGGGTTCGCCACCCTGCGCTGCGCCGGGAAACTAGAGCCTGAAAAGTTTATTGTTATAATAGGATATTTTTCAAGTTATAAGGAAATATTTTCCCGTTATTACAACAAACAAACTTACCACGTTATAACAAAAAAAAAAAGAACAATGATGATTTATCTTATGTATGTATGTTATGTAAAATGTTTCATGTTGTAACAAGATAATAGTATATTGTTACTACAATATAGTTTTAGTTTTTCAATATAGTAAGTTTTTTGTAATGTGGAAAAAATCTTGTCAGGAAAAACTTTTCACGTTATTATGTGATTCTGCTCCATTTTTTCTTTTTTAGTGTGGCAGCCACATGCTGTAGTAATGTTGACATGTTAATAAAAGAAAACAGCACTTTGCAAGATCTGCAGCTCAACAATCAGTAACACTACCACCATAATAAACAACCTCATCGGTTACTACAAAGGAAGGTATGTAAAACTGTTTTTTTAGCTGACTTATTAGCTTATTGGCTTGTCAAATGTTAGCTAGAAAGCTAACGTTTGACCAGATTCATCAGATCATTGGAATTTCATATGACTTGACTTGTCTTGCTTGACTTGAAGCAGGAACTCGACTTGACTTGCTTTATTCTCACCACAGTAATTTGGGACGTGCACATGTGTGACTTACTCAACATCTGGTATGTACATGCACAGTAGTGTAAAATGTGGCTCATCTTGTCCCACTCTCCCTTACCTTAACTATGTTCTTAATGTACACTCTTAATGTCCACACATAGGCAAAATAAAGAGGCTAAAAAAACATGCAATGAAGACATGAAGTGATGACTGGTTGCTAAAAACCCTTATTTGTTAAATGCAACCTTAACCTGTTAAGATAATGTCAAGGCCCTTGAAATTTGAAAATATCATTATTGTAAGAGTAAATGCATTTTTAAACTAAAACAACAGTAACAAAGCTCACGGGCAATGGATGAATGGATGCACTAGAGGGAGTTAAAGTGCATATGCAGGTTACATGTGTCTGTCTGCACATGTCTGTGAGGACACAGCCAGGGAGGGAGGGAGAGAGAGAGTAAGTTTACACTTTAGCAGGATCAAGGAAGCAGAGGAGAGCATTCATGCGAAGGAGGTTGGGATTTGACGGACATTTAGGACAAACCATGTGAGGTGAGTCAACATGCTTTAAACAACTTTATTTGGGAAGTTACACTGAGGGTTGACCAAGCACACACTTAGACATTTACAAGGATGACGATTCATGCAATAAGTCATGTTTGGTGTTTGGGTTAAGTGTCAGATATGTTATGTATATAAATATATTAAAGTGTTGCTTAGTGATTCATCTATGTCTCCTTTTCTCTGGTAACACACTCACATGATATTAGCGAGCATGTGGGTGTGTGCTTTAGTTCTGATCAAGCAGCAAGGCACTGCGGTTTCACCTCAGACAAGGTATATTTTTTGTCAAACTAGTTGCTTTTGCATGTGTAATTAGAACATAATTGCACATGCTGGCTTGGTGGTTTCACTTTAATTGTTCTGCACATAGGTCTCATAGCTGTAGGTTCAAGCCCTACGTAGGAGAGAGTGTGTCAGGGTTTATTGTTGGACAAAGATGGTGATGTTGGATCATCAGTTTGTCACCCAGTTTAAGCTACTTTGATCCAGTACGGGGCCGCATGTGGGACAGAAGGCAAGGTTTAAGACTAATTTTTCATTTTGTGTAATATTCCTTACTGAAAGACTTATAAAATATGTATTCATGTGTGCAGTTATATCTATTAAGTATTAAAATATACTGTATTGAAACTGTATATCACAGATTCCAACTCTGACTTTTTTTACTATGGCTCATGGTTGTTTAATTAGTATTTAATTCAAACTTAAATGTATTATAAGTCATTAAATTCTTACTGACTCTTACTGACTTGTTACAGTAAAAACGTGATGGCGTGGGTGGTTGATATGATTACTAGCAATCATAAGGGAGCTGTTCCAGTCCAATTAAGTTTGTGTTGCTGAAACATGGTCCACTAATGGGGACAGCACATCCCAGATAAGACAATGGAAGAAAAAATGTCCTTCCTTCAGTTTGTGGCAGAGAAAAGTGGAAAAAAAAACACACAAAAACAAAACAAAAGAGTAGTACACAAATCATTACTTCTCCTTGGCAAATTGCCAATGGATTCAGTATACTGCTGTGAGTGGTTTCACTTTTCACATGTTGTTAGATTGTTGATCTACAATGCTGGCCCACCTTGTGTCGCACTGGGCCGGATGTTTTGCCACAGTGTTATCACACACTGTTGACTCATCTACCTCACCAGCCACACTTAATTTGTTCCATGATGCAGGGGATTTTTATATTCCCTGACAGGAGAGGGACATTTAGGTTCTCTGAACTTTGTGTGCAGATATACTTCTATTATATGAACAGCTGTCAAACAGACACACAGTCATATATTTACTGTAGATAACAGCAAGAAAATATATTATTATAAATAATATTACTTAGCTTATACTAAGTGATAACATACAGTATGTATTCATGCACATACATATGCATTTTATGGAACATTGTTCCCACTAGAAGAAAATTACAGTAGATTATTTTGCGACAAAGACTATTTGGGATGCAAGCAAATTAATTATGCAATAAAATGTAAAATGATCTCAGGTTCTCATCATGGTACTACAGTATGGTGTTGTGTTTCACGTGTTACCATAATTTTTTGGTGCATCAGCAACAAGGCAAAATGAAAGTGGACAAACACGGATCAGTTGCTTTTATTTCTGACTCTTTATGGCCAGGGAAGCCTGGTTCTTGTTGCACTAAATGAGAGCAGCGGACTGACAAGGGACACGGCTCGACTAAACTCTGTCAGTGCTGAAAAAACAAAGTCACCATGGAAACAAGAAGTGTTTATCCCTGAGGGGAATCTATTGACAATATTACATTAAAACCTTGAATTCTCTGAATGGCCTGGTACAGCCGAAACAGTGGCTTCTGTGAATTATCTAGAGCTTGAGGAAACAAGGTAGAATCTTCATCTGTGATGATGAGCTCTTAAACTATTGAGCACAGTGGGTCAATTATTAAACAAATGTGTAACTTTTGATTAATTGATTCCTTTTTGCATTGCATACCTCAAGTGAAGCATCATAGCTGGGAATGTCAGTGGCAGTTACAGTTTACAGAACATGGGATCTTTCCACTTGATTGTTGTACTTTTTTAGACTGTATATGAAGATATATAAAATCATTCTGTCAGTCAATAATAATAAAGCTAAGCTTCTGTTTCATTAATTCATTAAATGCATCATTTTATCATCAAATCATTATATGAACACCCCCATAATTTCCTCCACCCTAACGTAAACATCGTAACATTATATCCGCTCTTCTTATCATTGTCTCTGTAAACACTTCATGTTATCTTAACTGTCGTCACAGCAGGGACAGTACTGAATTTGTAAGAGCCTGAATAGGGTCACAAACATTGTCATAAAACAAAAGATAAAGCAGATGAAAGAACGTGCTAATCTGTATGTTTGTACTAATTTGACATATTCTTTTGTTTATCAAGTGTCATAAAGTTGGAGGTACTGATATCCTCCTGTATAACCATAACCTCCTATATAACCATAACCATTTTGAATAGGCTATTGCTTGTGTGTTTTAAGATGATAGAGAGGTTAGCTGACGTGTGATTATAATGAAATGTGACACTACTGTTAAATTAAAGAATGTCTTTAGGCTACAACAAATTGCATTAAATATACAGAGGAGGAACTATGTCAGCAACATGACCCCTTCTATCCAAACCAACAACAATTTCCATGTCTATATGCAACACTTTGCAGCCTGTGCAAACAACTTAGAGTCAATTGTAACTACTACAGTCAGACAACATATTGACAACAAATACAAGGTTTATGGCAATATTAAGCTACTCTTAAGCGTATAGAATGTTACATCACCAACACAATGGCTGCAGCCATAAACACACATATTAAAGCAGTGGAAAGATTGCACAGTTTTACACAGATATCATGTAGCGCACACACAGCACCAAGTTATCAGGCAATGCTGTGAATATTTGACTTTCTGATCTGTAGAAAGACTTCAGTGAGCACTAGATTCAACCTCAGCTCTAGATTCCACTCAGCATCTTTATCCCAGTATAAGCAGTCCACTAAACCTCAATGTGTGACTGAGCTCCTCAAATTCAAACATTTTATAGCTGAATGAGGCTCTGAGGCACTTAAGATAAGATAAGATAAGACAAGATAAACTTCATTGTCCCGCAAGGGAAATTTGTCTTGGGCAGTCTCACATCATATGGCTCATCAGGACTTTTTCATGTTTGCAACTGAAATGTTGTTAAAAAAATAGAAAGTAATTTCACATATTTACAGTGATAAAAATAGTATTATAGTAACTGATTATCTTTCTTGCAAAATGTAGCCTCTTAAGCACAGTACCACCTATCGGCACTAACACTCTGCTGTTGTCTCTGCTTTATAATCATCAAACCTTAATTAGGGAATTTGAGAACCATCGGTCCATGCCAGGTGTCATCTATTTTTTATGGGAGTACTACATCAGATGGCCTTACTGTAATAAGGACGCAGATAGCAAAAACAACAGACTCAAACATGCATCATGTATACACAGTCAAACAGCAGTCTCAGACAGTTAAAACTGGACTTCTTCTATGTCTGCCAATAGACTTAGACTGTGGTACAGCACAGTAAACAATAAACATAATGTAAACACAATTTAAACACAGAGCGACAAGACACCTATTAAAGTTCATAATCATGATCTATCAATAAATAAAGTGTATTTTGCGCATCACTATAGTGTTTGCATTTGTTTTATTTGACCTAACCCTAACCCATGAAATATGAAACACACATAGAATCGATTTAACCGAATGATATTAGCTGTTACTGCCAATGTGTTTTACTTGTTTATTAATAAATTTACCCATTGAGGATGCATGACTAGTGATTTTAGGATGCAGTCTGATGATTGAAAAAAAAAATGAAACAAAGAAAACAGCTAAGCTTCCCCGCAAGGCGTGACAGCTGGGGCTTTGAAAGAACACCTCAGAGGTAAATGCCATCCTGGTGATCCAGATGGATCTTATTTTACTCATTCAAACATACTGTGAGTTCAGTATTCAGCTGTTTTTTCCTTCTGAAAAGAGAAAATAGCTTCTTTTTTTTTTTTGAGAATGCAAACTCATCAGTGAATAAATATTCCTGTCTCTAACATCCTGAAAGGAGCCAATGAAATGTCTCAAATTCCTTTTTCAAACAAACGTATGTGGTTGGATACACAGCAATCTACCTTTTTTTTTCACTGGAGAGCTCAGATTTGTTTACTTTACTCCCTAGACTGTGGCAGAATGTTTTATGGTTGTTTTTAAGATCTTGTCTTGAATTAGCCTGACAGTGATGCACAATAGAGTGCAGCCCAAGCTTTAACAAATGCTCTGGCTCTCTAGTAAATTTTCCCATCTCTAGGGGACAGCTTCCCAGTGTCAACATATGTTTATAAAAAGGCACATTCTTTTTGTGTCTCTCTGTGCTGCTGATCATCCAGGTCCATTACTTGTGTCACATGTATCTCTAGGCCAACTAAGCGGTGCAGATATCATGTTAGAACACAACATTTATTCTTCTATAGATTGTGCAAGAGCTATAATGCCCTGCCATTCCATGAGGTAGATTAATAATATCCACAAGAATGCTGTTGTACTGAGGATGTTAACCCATTTAATTTGTGGGTGTATTGCAACTTTATGCAGTTAAAAAGACAGTATGTAAGTGGAACGTATTGTATGTGATAGCCTGTACATGTTTGTGTCTGTTTTCATAGTTTCCTTTACAGTTTGGATGGATGGAGGTGTATATACAGCATATATTCACCTGTATTATTTGGAACTTGGTCAAATTGGGATGGAGTTCCCGAAAGAGCAGTAGGAAGAGTAAAGACTAAAGGGAGAGCTGAACTACAAATGACACCACTTACGAGCCAACCCTGCATAAATGTGTCTAATTTATCCTTATTCTGGAGATAAATATAGATTCTAGCATCCAACTTTGAGAAATAAATACAAAACATATGCAATCAGGCTGTACATCTGTTACAGTTACTATCCACTATCCAAGAACACTGCAGTAACATTTGTCAGCATGCATTCATTCATTTACAAAGAGTTATTAATAAGGCTTACGTCACTTACAGGATATAGCCTGTTTTCTGATTTGATTTACTGTATTATTTAACAAGCTGATTTATTTCAGTTTTTTTAATGTGTATTTTAGTGTATTTTTGGAAGCCCAGAGAGGATAAGTGAAAATCAAAATTGCAGGCAACACTGGCAAAACAAGTTTATCTCCTATGTAGGAGGTATGAGATAGTATCTCCCACATAGAAAATTAATTAAGATAAATTCAGATAAGCCTAAGTTTATCTCCTACCTAGGAGAAATTATGTTCTACATAGGAGATATCATCTCTTATGTATGATGTGTGACATAATAAACTTAAGTAAACTTACACAAACCAAAAGTTTTTCTCCTACTTAAGAGGTATTTTCTTAGACCTCCTATGTTAGGAGATAATATCTCAGAGATATTTTGGCCAACATTGCTTCTTCATAGATTGGATAACACACAGTAGGGAGACTATAATTATATTATTTATATTATTATTGCAAAATCAGGATTTTTATACACTCCCTTGTAGAAGCCAATAAGAAAACTATGTCCTAAAGTCTTGCTCATTCTTTTTCGGTAGGTCATTTGCTTAGTAACTATTTGTGGTCATTTGACCTTTAACTGGCAGCTGCACTCAGACTCCTTAAATGTCAGAAGGATTACCATGCTTTACTTATACACAAATGATAAAAAGTCATTTAAATGATAACATGAATTTTCAGCTACTAACCACTGTTCTTGTTCTCCACTAGAGAAGAGTTTACAGCACTGGCACTGTGAGAAAAGAGATGTCTGGGAAGTGCTTTACACTCTGTGACCTCTTTTGAACTGGTTACCTTTTTTAAAAGAGCCATGTGAAGAATTGCCTGATGGAAGAGTGAACTGGCAGTGGATGAGCTTATGTAAACATTTTCTACTGAGATACCAACAGCAGCACTGTCTCAGTGGCCCTGTGCCTGAGGAGGAGGTCACCATGATCTCCACAGCTCTCCGCTGGCTGGTCCTGGTGTCTTTCATCATTCTGACCATTGGTGGGAACGTGCTGGTGTGTTTGGCTGTGGGGCTCAGTCGCCGACTATGGCGCATTGCTAACTGCTTTGTGGTGTCCCTGGCAGTGACAGATCTCCTGCTAGGCCTGCTGGTGCTGCCCTTCTCCGCCACTGTGGAGCTGCGCAGCGGGAATTGGCCCCTCGGAGGAGCCCTATGTAACATCTACATCTCACTGGATGTCATGCTGTGTACATCTTCCATCCTGACCCTGCTGGCCATCAGTGTGGACCGATACCTAGCTATTTCAGCTCCCCTTAGCTACTCCCAGAGAGTTACTCCTCTAAGGGTGACCCTGGCCATGATCGCCATCTGGGCCTTGTCACTAGCTGTGTCCTTTGTGCCCATCCACCTGGGCTGGAATACAGCGGACTACTTAGTGCAACACTTGGACTGGGACATGGGGGATGAGGACAAGGAGGGACGCTACTGCCAGTTTGAATGGAATAACAACTATGTTCTCATTTACACGTTTGGCTCATTTTACCTGCCTCTGCTGCTTATGTGTGGAATGTATCTTTGCATATTCAGAGTGGCACGAGAACAGGTCAGTGTTTATTTCATTTTGGAAAACATGCTGAGGTTGGATATAAAAGGTCACAGAGTCATATTCACCGGGTGCTGAATTAAATCCTATCATCAGATCAGTGAGTGAGCTCACCTCATTTTCTGTCTCTCTAACCTTTTCTTAACTGACCTTTTCAGGTGCGGCGTATTCGAGCTGCCACTCCATCATTTGCACGCACAGCATCAACTGCAGCCATAGCCCGAGAGCACAAAGCTACAGTGACCCTGGCAGCTGTGCTGGGGGCCTTTGTCATCTGCTGGTTCCCCTACTTCACCTTCTTCACCTGCATGGGCATAAGGGAAAAGACAAACCCGCCTAATACACTTAACTCTGTGGTGCTGTGGCTGGGCTATTTTAACTCAGCTCTTAACCCCATCCTGTATCCAGCCTTCAACAGGGATTTCCGCAGGGCCTATGGAGAGCTGCTTCGCTGCAGAAGACTGTCTCACAGAAAACTGCAGCTTACCCGTGTGTCTGTGCATAAACGATTGACCTTTATTAACGGACAAAGGGTTTTCCAACAGCCTGAGAAACATAAAGACACAGTTAATAAAGAAACTGAGGGAAAGAGCCTCACATATGAGAGGAATGGTCCCTGATGAGCCAAGGTAAAACGCCATGTATCTGTAGTTCCACTGCTGGACTGTAGACAAAATGTTGTAAGCTACAAACTTCTTCCACAAGTCACAGTTCCAGATTAGCTAACCATTTACAGTATCACTTAGATATTTAGTGTATAGTGCCAAAGATGATACTAATACTACTAATTCAAGGCACAACATGATGAATGTACATAGATTTTTTGTTTGTGTTGTGGATAAAAAAAAAATAATACATGACTCAAATCCATGTGCTTAATTTAAAAGTGCCCAGTGTTTATGATCAGATATAATCATGATGATGACAATGTCTGTTTATTAGACACCTGTAAAACCTATGAGTGTGTATTTTAAAGTAGACAGTAGCAGGCAGAGCAGAGCTGAGTGGAGTGAATAGATGACTCAATAAGTGTCCCAGTAAGCTGCATGGAGACACAGGTGGTTAAAATTTTGCAAATGGTTTATTTTCTCTCCCCTCAACCCTGCCAGTGAGAGTGAATGAGTGACCAGTATGTTTGATATGTACAAATTGTCTATGTTTGACTTGACCCAAGCAGGAGGACCTAAAGGACTTCCTGGATGTTTCAGCAGATTACCTGAAACTCAACCAAAGTTTCCCTTATTAAAAAGGACTTTTTTGTATTACTTGTGGATACTTTTAACACTCTAACCCTCTGAGTTATGATGGGGACTGGTTGCATTAATGAAGTCAAATCATTAAAGCTGTTCATAACAAGTCCAACGTATTTTTAAAGGGAAAGTTCACCCCCAAATCAAAAATATATATTTTTGCTAATACCTGTATTGCTATTTATCAGTCTGGATTGTTTTGGTGTGAGTTGCAGAGTTTTGGGGATTAAACTTCATCGAACTAGATGGCACTCAGCTTGTGGCGCTCAAAGCACAAAAAAATACATTTGATGAACTCAACAGAAATAGCCCCTTTTCCACCAACATTTCCAAGAACTGGTAACCTGTGTGGTTTGTATTTCCACCGCACCTCAAATCTCCGGAAAATTTATTCAAATTAGCGTTATGACGAAGATGATTCGGCGTGTGTTCTGTATTTGGCTTCACCAGCTTGTTTACTGGTAACATAGTGCTGCTGGTAGGGAGAGTTGGGGCTGTTTGTCTCAGCCAGCAGCTAAGTTTGAAAGTATTTTAAGATAAGTGTCAAACTAAGATAGCCTATATACAGACCGCTGTCATTTGAGCTTGTTAGTAACAATTCGCTATCAGCTGAACTATCTTGCTGTCCTTGTGTAAAACATAACGTTAGTGTCGGTGGATGAGAGACTGTGGATGGAGCATATTGAATATCGCTGTCTACATGTTAACATGTTCATGCTTGCTGAACACATGCATTGATAAAGTATTGGTTTCTTACTCGCTTACAGTAACGAGTGTAGTTGCCGCCAACTCGAGTAATTTTCGAGTTATGTTCACTTCGTTTCCACTGCGGCCACTTGGCTGTTCACTGGTTACCGTGTCAAGTCGGTGTATGTGTGGATGTGTGTGTGTGTGTGTGTGTGTCCAGAACAGAGAGCAGAGGAGAACCAATACCGTTAGAGCTGATCAATACTACGGTCTTTGATAATTTAGCCCCAGGGCTAATTCAGTACCGGGTTTCAGTACCCATCCTTAATCAAAACACAAACGAAGTGAAGCTTGTAGAAATGAAATAAAGTTTGCAGCAGCTGCCCGTGCCAGGAAGTGTGGAACGCTGCAAGTGTGAGTCCACCAATCAGCGTTCTTCAGCAAACAGCCCTGCCCCTCAAGAATTGCGGGTAATCTGAAAAGTCCCACCCCCCACAAAATCCCAGGTAATTGATAAAAGTTCCTGTGGTGGAAAAGGGGCTAATGTCTCTTTACAGAAATAATGAATCGCTTTTTGAAGATGATACTCAGACCTTGTTGTGAGCCGTTTCATGTGGAAGCTATTTTCTACCAAAATACACGCACCACTTGTACCAGGAAGGAAGCGTGCATCTACTCATGGACGAGAGGCTCGTGCTTGTGAAAGCGAGAGATGTAAACATTAAAGGCATCCCACTAGCAGAGCTGTAACATTAGCTAGCCCAGCGGTAGTTGTACGAGTTGATGGGTGTACTTCGGTAGAAAGAAAGTAGTTCTTACATAAAACTGCTCACAACAAGGTCTGTGGATTATCTTGACTCACTAGTAGGGTTGTCACGATACTAAAATTTCAAACTCGATATCGACACCCAGGAAAATATTCAATACTCGATACCATTTTCGATACAGCAGCAAAAAATTAAGAGGCATGTCATTTTTTAAATAAAGATCAGAACAGTAACATCAATGATAACAACAAAAAAATCCCCCCAAAATAAATAACAACCAGAAACAAGATCTGTCCATACAAATGTATTTATCTACAGCCCTGTTTATTTTCTGTGCTTCTGGTGAATTGGCACCATATTTCCGTTGCTGATCAAATAGAGCTGGTAGTTTAGGCTCAGGATGCTCCTGTTTCTACCTCACTATGTGATCAGAGAACCAGGGGTTACGGGAGAAACCAAACGTTTTTTCAGCTTCAATCTGTGACTTTACAGTTAACATAACTTTTCAGACACACATAATTGTGTTGTCCTGTTAAACTAACATTGTCTATTAATGTTACAGACGGGCATGACTGATAAAGTTTTCTGCTTAGCTCCCACATTAACGTTAGAAGTTATATTTTCGTTTGATGCTGGCGACATCAGCTGCTAGTTCCAATATATTGGAGAGAAGGCAGACACCTCTAAGGCTGATCTCTCCAACCCTCAGCAACTCACACTAAAACTATCAAGATTAATAAATAGCACTGCAGGTAAGAGGGAAAATTATGAAATGTATATGTCGCTGGGAGTATTCTCATGCATAAACATTAACAGTTGAAATATCTTGACACGACAGCCCACTGACACTTGTGTTCTGATGTATAAGGATTCGAAAAGATGAGGAATGTAAATGTAGTGTGCTTGACAAAAGAAAAATAATTCAGAGATGAAAAATTGGAAAGAAAGTGCACTAATAGATGTGATACCAAGTAATATTTACTTGCCTTTAATTAATTTTAGAATTGAAGTATTAATAAATAATTTACTAATTTAGAGACAGAATAGTACATTGTATTTTAACAAACATAGTTATGATGTTGTTGTTGTTTTTTTAAAGATATTTTTTGCCTTTAATGGACAGGACAGTTAAGTGTGAAGGGGAGAGAGAGAGGGGATGACATGCAGCAAAAGGGCCACAGGCTGGAACCCGGGCCGCTGCGGCAACAGCCTTGTACATGGGGCACCTGCTCTACCACTAAGCCACCGACACCCCATGATGTATAGTTTATTCATTACTCTCAGAATGCTTTTAATCAAATATAATCAGTAATTGCTTTTAATTCATGTTGTTATAAATGTATTAATTAAAACATTTTTTCATTCAAAGGCAGAATAGTAAATTATATTTTTCATATATTTATTATTATGCATTTTTTATTAACTACAAACTTGCTAAACCAATTAAATCATTTATCATTGATAACACTAAACTCTTAAAACTCAACTTTTGCACATAGGCTGTCAGTGTATTGCAGACACTGTTTAGTGCATATTAGTATTCTGTCTGCTTTATTTGGTCCTAGTAATGATTGCAGTCGACTATCAGGTCTAATGTGCAGATGGAAAACGATTTTCAAGTACTGTCAGTAACAAGACAAGGCAAGCTGAGCGCGATTCTAATTAAAGTTTAATGTGAGCCATGGTGCTGTCGATGGTAGTTGAAGTGGGTTGATAGGTTGAGGCAGGGAAAGGGAATGAAATTCCTTTGGGATGAATTGATGACTTGCCTCAAACTTGCAGAAGAGAGGATGCTGCTGAGGAGGAGACATTAAATCGCATTTCACGAATATAAGGTCTGAAACTGGCAGCGATCGAGCCAGCAGCTGCTCCGTGGCATAAAGTGGAAGTAATTAAAATTATTGACTCTTATTCAGGTCAAGTGGCAAAGGAGTAAAAAAGAGAGAATGGAGGTGCAGGACCATTTATAGGTGGCATTAAATGCAGCGGAGTCCTCTGAACTGAGGAGGATGAAATTGTATTACAGTTGGCAGTCATGTTCAGTACAACTCACATACAGTAAAGGTTTCTCTGGATTTGAGTGCTGCACGTGTCCTGACATGGATGTAAAAGAATTTCCTCTATAAAAGTTGCTGGCATCCATCAGAGGAGACTCTAAGGTTTTATTCACATGTATCAAATGCAGACATGGAAAAACCAAAGATTTTGGGATGTTTACATGCTGCAGTAACTACTGTGTAGTTAACAATCATATCTCAATTGGCAAAGTGACTTCTTGGAGTCCCTAGAAATAGTTAAAGCACATAATTCCCCATAACAAATTGTGATTTTTACATTTCTGTTCAGTGTGTTCTCATCCCTGCTGTCAAAGACAGACACTTTGTTACGCCCCTTGGTGTGGAATATTGATTCCGAAGGCACCCTATGGCATTTTTTTTAAGATGCACCAGGCTTTCAATTAACTCTGTTGTTGATACATCTGCAGCAATACTTGATGGTGACATGACTTCTGTACCACCTGATATAGTATAAAAAGCTAGAAAGTCTGCTTAGGGTGGAAGGTTGGTAGGGAGGGAGGTGGCTAGGTCAAACAAAACAAGACTTTCACCCAAGAGGCTACTGTTTGTGTCCAACCCTGTCTCGCTCTGAAGTCGTTGAATATCAGCGCTTTGGCAGTGACAGTGCTGAAAAAAGCCGTCCTTTCACGTCAGCATGATACGCGGCCAGTCGCCATTATTGTGTAATGGTGCTTAGCAGCGTCAGGAGGAAAAGCAGCGGGACAACAATGTAAGTTAAGGAGGCGAAGAGTCTGAGTGGGGTGGGAGGGGTGGTGGATGGGTCAGTCCACGGTTTATTATGTAATCTGTTTATTTTGAAAGAGACTGTATGTAAACTATACATATCCTGTGAAAACTGAAGTTTAATTTGAAAGCAGATAATGCATGTAACAGGCAGAAATTGACATGGTACCCAGGGTACCTTGTATGTCATATGTTGAGGTTGCAGTGAGAATGTGTTGTAGTGTCCACTGTGAAAACAAAAGTTAATGTGACAAAGTGACAAAGCATCTGTATAGGATGAGCTGGGAATGACAAGTGGTTGTTGTGTTTGTGTACTGATCAATCAAGATGCTGATAGGTACATTTTTGCACACAGCCAAGGTAGCTGTTTCCCCCAACTCCTAATCTTTAGGCTAAGCTAGGCTAATTGTCTCCATGCTCCAACTTCAAAGTTAGCACACAGAAATGAAAGCAGTACTGAACTTTTCGTTTGACTCTGAGCAAAATTCCAAAAATGCTGATATATTACTTTTAGAATAAAACATTCCATGTTTGTAGATATGACAGAATAATCAACTTTTCACAAAGTTGGTGATTTTGTTTTGTTCATGCAGTACATTGAGGAAGTGTCCAAATAAAAGATGAGCTTTGTATTGTAATGTATTGTTTAATTTATGCACTTAATAAGTCTATTTTTTTGATCAGTCTGTTTCAAATTTATATTTTTTCTTTTAGATGGAACAAAATTAGAATGAAAGTTTTAGGTCAGTGACTTAGCTGGAAAGTAAAAGAAGCTGCTTCTTGAAGACTTTGGATAGCTGCAATAATTTGTTGCCTTCACATGTCAGTTACAAAATAATGAGTGCATTCAAAAATTACTAGTGAACATCTGCTATACTTGAACTTATGTCATATATATCTATCAGGATGAGATAAATAAAATGAGTGAGGGTTTGCAATGATCTTCATTTTTTCCACATCTTTTTTGTTTGTATGAATGAAATCTGCATTACACAGAATGTTCCCTGAAAGAAAAAAAAAGATAGTTCATGATGTCATTACTTGGTTGCCAATAAATAAATAAATAAATAAATAAATAAAACTGCTGATCTATGTCTTTAAGCTCTGAAATGTATTGACCTGATATTGTATATAAAAATGCATTGTTATAACTACAGAAGATAATAGAAATATTAAGGGACTGTTCTGTACTCAGAGGAGAGGGGTAGCTGGGATGTTAATTCGTTTCGGGTTTTTTCATTTGTTTGTTTGTTTGTTTTTACCCTCCCCTAAGCTACAAATATTTTTACTTAAGCCTCTCTGAGTGTTTTGTACTTACCCTTTGATATATGAAAGTTATAAGTTCATGGCAAAATCCTGGAGTTGAACAATGCCTCGGTTTGTCACTCTTGTCATGCATGCTGGTTAGTTTGTGCAAACTGTTTATTTGGCCAAATTGTTAAATATCACTATCTTAAGCCATGATCTGTTTACTTTTTGCTTTTGACTGTCAGAAATGTGAAAATCCATCGATCATTTCTGTTTTTACAGTTTCTGGCTCTGATAAATTGTGTAATTTAGGCAATTAAAGAAAAAAAAAGAAAGGAAAAAAAGCCTTCCAAACATATATTATTTTATAATTGGCAGAGAAATAAATATAAAACACAAGCATCTAAATTTATATTCCCCTCCCCTCGCCACAATAAAAACAAGTCCCTCACCAGTGCTTTAAAAATTATTTGACATGCCTTCCCTTTTTGTATCACCCCCTCCCCTCCCATACATAACGGACAGTCCCTAAGTATAAAATCTGTGACACAGTACATTAGTTCCAGTTAGTCCCATTCATAAATAGACCACATATTTAAACCTTATCATCAGCCTGGTTTCTGTGCTTCTGTAAATGTTTAATGGTAAATAGAGTGCTGCAACTGAACCTGGACTGAATCCCAGAAAGATAGAGCACAAAAGGAATAATGCAAAAAATTAAAGGATCCGTCACTGATTATCCCCATCCCCAAAATAGCCCAGCCACATGATGGCACTGTCTTTGATTATTATTATACATAATGGGACCAAAATATTTTTTATATTAAGCTCCACAATGGTTCCGCCTGCGTCATCATGTGTTTTATGAAAATGTATCGCAGCCTCAGAAGTGTGTTAATCCAATATTGTTCTTGTCTGATAAGTTACATAAGGCCAGATGACCGCAGTACCTGCCGTGATCTGAGGTGCTGAATGTCTCATTTTCATTCTGGTTATCTCTGTTTACTCTTACATTATTATTTCCTATGTTACTTCTTAATAGCACAAAGATAAATAAAATCCCTCCAAGCTGTGCAAAGAGCAGCATGTTTATCTCAATGTCAATAGTTGTATTATGATTGTTTTGGCGCATGTCTGTGTCTATTTAACTGTGTTAATGAAGACAGTTCAACCACAAAGACATGGGTATAGTGTTTACAATGTTTGCAGTGTTTCAAGAGATAAACCAACAATAGGCACAGAGCTTGCTTTTCAAGGTTGTCATTTCTGCATGGCTGCAAAGAGTATTTTCTTTTCAATAGTGTTTTAGATTAAGTACAGGGTTGAATCCATGAGAAAACAAAGCAGGACAAATAAGGAGAGGTTTCTAACTGTGATCAGTGGTAATACAACATGAGACGTTACGCAACAGAAATGCTACAACATAGTGTACGCTATGTTCCAAAGAAACACTACTTATATTTATGTAGTACATTAGATAGGAACAGGAGAAAAAAGAATACTTTTTAAAATCAGTGATAAGTTCTGAGTCAGGTGAATGGTGCATGAGCTTCTGTTAAACTTGTATTATATATGTATATATATGTGTGTGTGTGTGTGTGTGTGTATATATATATATATATACATATATATATATACATATATACATATATACAGTACAGGCCAAAAGTTTGGACACACCTTCTCATTCAATGCGTTTTCTTTATTTTCATGACTATTTACATTGTAGATTCTCACTGAAGGCATCAAAACTATGAATGAACACATGTGGAGTTATGTACTTAACAAAAAAAGGTGAAATAACTGAAAACATGTTTTATATTCTAGTTTCTTCAAAATAGCCACCCTTTGCTCTGATTACTGCTTTGCACAATCTTGGCATTCTCTCCATGAGCTTCAAGAGGTAGTCACCTGAAATGGTTTCCACTTCACAGGTGTGCCTTATCAGGGTTAATTAGTGGAATTTCTTGCTTTATCAATGGGGTTGGGACCATCAGTTGTGTTGTGCAGAAGTCAGGTTAATACACAGCCGACAGCCCTATTGGACAACTGTTAAAATTCATATTATGGCAAGAACCAATCAGCTAACTAAAGAAAAATGAGTGGCCATCATTACTTTAAGAAATGAAGGTCAGTCAGTCCGGAAAATTGCAAAAACTTTAAATGTGTCCCCAAGTGGAGTCGCAAAAACCATCAAGCGCTACAACGAAACTGGCACACATGAAGACCGACCCAGGAAAGGAAGACCAAGAGTCACCTCTGCTTCTGAGGATAAGTTCATCCGAGTCACCAGCCTCAGAAATGGCAAGTTAACAGCAGCTCAGATCAGAGACCAGATGAATGCCACACAGAGTTCTAGCAGCAGACCCATCTCTAGAACAACTGTTAAGAGGAGACTGCGCCAATCAGGCCTTCATGGTCAAATAGCTGCTAGGAAACCACTGCTAAGGAGAGGCAACAAGCAGAAGAGATTTGTTTGGGCCAAGAAACACAAGGAATGGACATTAGACCAGTGGAAATCTGTGCTTTGGTCTGATGAGTCCAAATTTGAGATCTTTGGTTCCAACCGCCGTGTCTTTGTGAGACGCAGAAAAGGTGAACGGGTGGATTCCACATGCCTGGTTCCCACTGTGAAGCATGGAGGAGGAGGTGTGATGGTGTGGGGGTGTTTTGCTGGTGACACTGTTGGGGATTTATTCAAAATTGAAGGCACACTGAACCAGCATGACTACCACAGCATCCTGCAGCGACATGCCATCCCATCCGGTTTGCCTTTAGTTGGACGATCATTTATTTTTCAACAGGACAACGACCCCAAACACACCTCCAGGCTGTGTAAGGGCTATTTGACCAAGAAGGAGAGTGATGGAGTGCTGCGGCAGATGACCTGGCCTCCACAGTCACCGGACCTGAACCCAATCCAGATGGTTTGGGGTGAGCTGGACCGCAGAGTGAAGGCAAAGGGGCCAACAAGTGCTAAACACCTCTGGGAACTCCTTCAAGACTGTTGGAAAACCATTTCAGGTGACTACCTCTTGAAGCTCATCGAGAGAATGCCAAGAGTGTGCAAAGCAGTAATCAGAGCAAAGGGTGGCTACTTTGAAGAAACTAGAATATAAAACATGTTTTCAGTTATTTCACCTTTTTTTGTTAAGTACATAACTCCACATGTGTTCATTCATAGTTTTGATGCCTTCAGTGAGAATCTACAATGTAAATAGTCATGAAAATAAAGAAAACGCATTGAATGAGAAGGTGTGTCCAAACTTTTGGCCTGTACTGTATATATATACATATATATATATATATATATATATACACACACAGGTCATGTATACGGTTACAAATGATGCTGTACACTAACTTTGGAGCTGGGAACACAGAGCTTTCTGTCTTCAGAGGTTGAGTGGGAGCAGTGCACTGAACATGGGGGCAAAGGAATCACTGACAAAAAGAAATCCACCACTGCTAACAAGTTAACTGCAGCAGTGGCACGCTCGCCGCTGAGGAAGAGGACTGTCTTTGTGAGTCAACTGCAACTATCTTCCAAAGAAGCCAACTGTAGCGATTTTGTCAACTGCTCTGTCTGAAGTGAAAACGTGGAGAGGTGGTGATACTGAGCAGGCAACTTTGCCAGGGACCTAAACCTTCAGGGGTCCCAAAGCATTGGGGGCAGTTAGTTGATTTGTGGTGTCTTGTCCACATGTCTTGTCTTGTTTGGAAAATTTCTATGGTGCATACTCCTAAATATGTGGTTACCAAAGTACCACTGAGGAACGTCAGTCTTTGGGCCCCCTAGTGGGTTAATTTGACTATGGTGTAGCTGCTGCCTTTTTATAGGGGCATCATTCACAGATTTGAATATGTTCAACCTGGTTGGCTGAGAAAACATGCTCTTTTTTAGTGAATGGATTCACAAACATATGTTTTTACATCTCTGGCAGTGGGGTGTGCTGCAGACATTATCACTGAGAACAGGGCAGTAATTCTTAATGCTTTTCCAGCAGGTGGCAGTATAAACCAGTGTTCACTTTGCAGACTTGGCTTCCACAAATAACATGGACTTCCCAAGGCCTTATTCAGTCTCCATGTGGTATGCATGTTCTCATGACAAACTTAATGATGAGCTATGCAGATAAGATTATACCACAGGGAGGAAGGTGATATTTATGCACGGTTCCTAAAAGATACACTGACATCATAATGTTTTTGGATGTGGTACAAGACAGCACTCATGCCATTATAGCAGTATGTCCTCAAGGGGTTGGGCTCACAGTTCATTAACACCTCACCAAGTTATTAAATCAAAAAGAAACCCTCATAAATGTTACTGCTGGATAGAGAGAATCAGCTTTAAGATCTTGGAGTGAAAAATGACTAAAAGCTCTGATATTTTCAATGTATTGAAGGTAGATGGTGAAGGTGGGGAAAGATCAAACAGGTAAGAGATGATCAAAGACATTAAGAAGATGACTTTATCATCTAAAGAAAGGAGTTCCTTATTTATGATTTTTTTGTTTCATATTTTTATTTGTTTTATTTATTAATGTATCTATCTATTTACTTATTGTCATACTGTATGAATGTGATGAGAGTGTTTAATAAACTCATACATTATGCAACTAAGTAGGAGGCAAGGTGGGTGGTGAAGTGTGAAGCGTTGAAAAAAAGATCCCTTTTTTCTCTACAATCATTCGAGCCTGAATTGAGAGGTTGTAAACACTGCCGCTGTATCTGATTGGAGTGCTGGCTGGTGTTTGTTAACTCACACGTCCTAATTGTCCCCAGTGGACCTGAACAGGAAAGCAGTTGCCATGGATAATTAAACAAATTTCTTCTGCAGGCTACACTGGGAGTGAATTTTGTGGAGGTATTCCAATTAGTCAGACTAAACACAAGCAAAAGGACTAACAGTTTAGTCCAATCTATATTTTTAATAGTTGTGGCATTTTGTGTCTTATTTCCAATCTGCAGGTTTCTTGTGTTTGTGCCCAAAAGGCTGTGATAAATTATGTTTTCCCTTCAGCTCTGCTGTAACACAGTGTGCTGTAACACTCAACTTCTTTATGTGGATTCTGCTTTCTCAGCACTTCGTAATTGAACCTACATCAGTGCCAGCTGCAGCGGAGGTGGAGCCTTGTTGTGTAGTGCTGTACATTTTCTAACATTTCCTCCTTATCTAGCATGTTGTTTCATTACTGGTTGCTTTGTACTGTGATTTTTAGCCACACCAGCAGTGTGGCTCTATGGGAAGCAATGTCAATCTGTCAGTTATACAAGTCCTGGTCCCTTCAGGACAAATTGTAATAACTTATCTGATGACCTGACTTTTCATCTAGTGCCACCATCATTGAAATATTTATTTTTTGGCTAATTATAATTTATAGCCAAATATCTGCAAAGCTTAAGATATTCCCACCAGCCTCTGAACCTTTTGTTTGGTGCTAATAATATAAATGTTATCTTGCTAAAATGCTAAACAACGATGGTGAACATGGTGAACATTGGTTCCCTTTAAAACTGCATAATATTATTTATAATAAGTATGACATAGAGATGACGAGAATGCCGTGCTTCTAATTGCATAGTACTGTAAAACTTCACTGAAAAGTCCAGTTCCAATTTAACGCCTGGTCCCTTTTACAAGCCCAGTGTAGCTACACATTTTGACAAATAAATGCCTGTCTCAATGAGATGTCTGGTCTGGTTGCCAAGAAGTTCTTTTTTTTTTAAATAGAAGTTCTTTGGTATATAAAACTGGGTTGTTGGCTACCTCAAATTATGTGTTATGTTCCTTGATTACATTGTAAGTTATTAATACTCTTTCAGTCCGTAAGGGTCCTAAGATTAAAAGAATCAACAGTGTTTTTCATGAAAATAAATCCAAGTTGTGAGTATTGTTTCAACAGGATAAAGTGGTGTTGTGTCGGTATACCGGGTGCTGTAATCCTATGGTGTCGTAACTCTCTCTCTGATGTGCTGTCTGTCAGAGCTAGATCAAATGAATGACTCATGATTGATATATTATCTGAGGCCTAATTTTTATACAAATAATATTCATACTGGTTTAAATAAACAATTTAATTGTAAATTCGCCTATTGCCGTAATCCCTATAGTCATATGAGTAGGTACATTACCTCTAATTATCAGTACCTGTTGTTCTGAGATCGGTGGGGCAGAGCTGCCTGCTGCTCAGTGCACAAAATGGAGGTGAACGGTACAGCCCCCTCTCTCCCTCAAAACTAATCAAATACACCATGAAATGACTCCAAAACGCTCTAGTGGACAACTTGTAGCTTACACATTCACTACGCTATGAAATAATAATGTAATATTACGAGACAGACTTGTTTTGAAGCCAAATGCACAGCCGGAACTACATTCCAGACATACAGTACTTGCTGGGCGGAGTGATTTCAAACAGCGTATGTTTAGTGCAGTTACTCCTGTCATCAAAACAAGTTTGTTGAGAAGAAGCCAGAATATACAGAGGAAGAGTTACAGGTTTTGGAAGAAGAGAGAGCAAGAAGAGAGGCTGAGGCTGCCGAGCAACCAGGGGCTGAGGGGAGACCCAGAGCAGGCATGGATTGGTGGTGTAAATGTGGGGCTTACTGGCCACTTTATTAGGTACACCTGTGCAATACAATCCAATACAACAGCTCTGCCCCACATTCTATGTTTACAAAGCTTTTACATTTTCAGTTTTTGTTGACATTGTCAGAAAGGTGATTATTCTATTTTATTTTTGAGGTCGCAGTGGGTGGTGCTGGTGTACTGGAGTGCAATATATTGAAAAGTGTTCCTAATATTTTGTCCCCCTCAATTAGACAAAATTAGGAGGCCACCCCAGTACACCACCACCATTCACTATGACCACAATAATAAACAAAACAGAATCATCACTTTCTAGACAATGTCAACAATAACCAAAAATTTATAAGCTTCGGGGAAAAAATCATAATATAGCCGTTCTACTGGATTGCATTAGATTACACAGGTGTACCTAACAAAGTGGCCAGTGACTGTATGTTACATACATATGATGATGGTGGGATGGGACGAGAGTACGCCTCAAAATAATCACCGGAACACGGGGAGAACATGCTAACTCCACACTCATAAATCACCACAACTCCTGAGGGAACATAAAATGTTCCCTAGCAGTCTATTTATTCCCAACAATGAGAAGTAATGCCAGTCACTTCACTATATGCTCTGGAAAAGCACTTATCCATAACATAACCACAACAACATTTGCATTTTAGCCTTATTTACCATGCTTGGGTTATAGGCTAATGTTACTCAACATTGAGGTAACGTTACAGCAGAGAAATTGCTGAGCAAAATACACAACAATCACTTACCATGTCTGCTTGTTTCGTGATGCCGACAGATGGTATGGCAGTATCTTTCAAGAAAAGTGTTTGAACCATTCCTGAGCTTCTGCACTCCATCCTTTCACTGTAGTCCTCCGGTAAAAAATGGTTGGAGCAAACAAACATTTTCCAGACCATTTCCACAGGCGTGTTGGGGTCGATGTCCAGCACAAATAGCCATTGTTTCATCTGTCCATATACAACAACACTATGCAAACTTTTCTCAAACTTTCTGGTGCGTCCAGCTGACGATACTGCAAATGCAAGGCTGCAAGCAATAACAACGGCACTGTCTCAGGTGCGCACTGTGTCACTCCGCCCAGTGGTTTACTCAAGAAAGTAGTTCCGAGTATTTACTTCATGTGTTGTAATGTATTCAAATAAACACAAGAAGTTTGTGCTCTAGAAAAGGATCAGCACTCAGTGAATAACCTCCTAAGCCCTATGATAAGCTATTATGGCAAGGCTTACCTATACAGACCAGTGAGTAACTAACATGTCTTTGGGGTCATCGGGTGGGAACCTCCTTTCACTGGTGTTTCATCTAGTTGGTCCCACGACACCTCCAGGAGGCTAGACAGTGGTCTCTGGCATCCCAGAGACACTCCCCTAATGCCAGGTCTCACTGCTCTTCACACCAACCCAATAACCTCCTTTACCTTACTTACACATGGCTTTCTCAGCCCAAACAGCACTGCCACCTTCAACCAAACCCAGGCTCCATACATGCGAGCTCCAGGTAGAAGTAGTGCTGATACCACCTTTCCTAGCACATTCACCATACTCTATTTCACACATTACATAGCATAACTCCAATATAAGCTAAAGTTAAAGGAGATAAATAAACTCACAGGATCAGCAAACACACTCACCTTGCAGCATGCTCAAACAAAAGGGATACAAATAGGCCACTCCCACACTTAAATAACCTTCCTCTTCCTGAATTTCCTCCTGAGAGGAAGTGGATCTCGCCACCTGATCTCAAGGAGTTATGTACCCTGCTTAATAGTTCCCCCTGCTGGCCCCCAACTGACATTATTTCTTCTCTTATAGATAAACTGGCTGGCTCTGTCTGCTTCATCTGACATTTCCCTCACTGTCTTCCTCAAATTCTGTCCCTGCACTCCAAGTTCCCCCAGGAGCGAGACAGCTGATCTTGCTATGAATCCCCTACACCCCACTTCCACTGGACAAATCCTAGTCTTCCATCCTCGCTGCTCAGCTTCTGCTCCTAAGTCTGCATATCTAAGCTTTTTTCTTTCATAGGCTTCTTCCACTGAGTCTTCCCAAGGAACTGTCAGCTCAATGAAATAAACTATCCGTTGACTCACTGACCACAACACTATGTCAGGCCTCTGCTTGGTACAAACTATTTCCTGGGGAAGAACAAGCTTTCCCCCTAAATCTACTTGCATTTCCCAATCACAAGCACCCTCTATGCAGCCACACCCTTGCCTCCTTACTAACTTATCCCTTCTGTATTTCTCTCCCTCACGGACAAACTGAATTGCTAAACCCCTATCCTTAACACCTTCTGAATTCACCTGTCTTCGTTTCCCTTCGATTCCTGCAGCTAAACATTTCAACACCTGGTTATGTCGCCATGTATATCGGCCTTGTGACAAGCTAACTTTACAGCCTACCAAAATATGCTTTAAGGTTACCTGAACACAATGGGCATGATGGGTCCTCATTTACCCACAGTTGTAGGTTCTGGGGGGTTGGTAACACATCGTATGTAGCCCCTACCAGGAATCTAATACGATTCTCCTCCATACTCCACAGGGCCTTCCAACTAAGCATCCTCTTCTCTACACTTTCCCAATTCAACCACTGTCCCTGTTTAGCCTGGGCCACTACCTTTGCACCCCTTACTATCTCCTCCTGTCTACGTATCTGTTCCACAACCAGCTTTCTTTTATCTTTGAGACCTGCTGTATTCCATACCAGTTTACCTGAGCCAAGCCCCAGGCCTCCCCGGCCAAACTGAACATTACCTACAATCTCTGCATGCCTAAGAGCTGCCTCTGCCTCCTGAACTGCCACTTCCTCCCCTTGGTTGGATTTGGAACCACACTCCTAACTACCACATCCTTACTCCCAGATAACAAGAGCTCTGTCCTGACCTTGGTACATTTAAATCCCTCTGTTAAACTAAATACTGGCAGCTGAAGTATCCCTTTTCCATACATGCAACACTACTTAGGCACCTAGGAGCACCCAACCACTTCCTAATATAGGAGCCAACTGACCTTTCAATTCTCTCCACAACAGATATTGGAATTTCATAAACTGACAATGGCCACATTAACCTAGGATATAGCCCAAATTGCAAACGCCACAACTTCAACTTTCCTGAAAGTTCTGATTTATCTATTCTATCCAATCCTTCAGCCACATCTTTTCTAAATTTCACCACCTGTTCCTTATTATTCAACTCTACATTGTACCACCTACCTAAGCTCTTTACTGACTTTTCCCTAATTGTTGGGATTTCCTCATCATCTATGACAAACTTCCTATCACTTAACTTCCCTCTACATATTGAGATGCTTCTAGATTTACTAGGCTTGATCTTCATGCTGGCCCACTTGAGGTTCTTATTTACCTTCTCTAGTAGCCTCTTTGTACATGGCATTGTTGTGGTCACCAGTGTCATGTCATGCATGTAAGCCCTTACTGATGGAAGATGCAACCCGTTCTGCCGTATCTCTCCACCTACCACCCACTTAGAAGCCCTGGTGATTACTTCCATTGCCATAGTAAATGCTAATGGAGAAATTGTACACCCTGCCATGATGCCTATTTCTAGCCTCTGCCAACCTGTTGTGAAGCCTGCCGTACTTAGACACAACCTAATATCCTGAAAGTATGCTTTCACTAAGTTGACAACTACCTGTGGCACTCTGAAATAGTCAAACGCACTCCAAATGAGGCTATGTGGTACTAAACGAACCAAACGCATTTGCAAGATCTAAAAATATTACATGTAGGTCCCTTTTGTTAATCTTCGCTGCCTGAATCTGGTGCCAGATCAACCTGGTATTCCTGCCTTCTGCACCATGGTATCTATTAAGCTATTCCTTTCTAAGTAGCTAGCTAATCTCTGCGCAACTACACTAAAGAAAATCTTCCCCTCCACATTTAAGAGAGAAATCATCCGGAACTGGCTAAGGTCCACAGATTCCTTCTCCTTAGGAATGAGGACACCCCCTGCCCTACGCCATGCTCTTGGTTTAATTTGTTTTTCCCAAACTATTCTTAGCTGTTTCCACAAAAATTTAAGGATATCAGACGCACTTTTATAAACCCGGTAGGGGACTCCATTAGGCCCTGGGGCCGAAGAAGCCTTTGCACGCCTGACCACCTCCTGAACTTCCTTCCACCTAGGTGGTCTGACATCCATCTCATGCTCTATCCCTCCTAATGGAGGATATCGGGTGGGAAACCTACTATCCTATTCTTCTCTAAATCTGAATGTGTGTTTCTCAAATATTCTTCAACCTCTAGCCTTTCTGCTTTAAGCTGCCCTCCCTTTTCCTGGCTGAACAATCCTTTAACAAACTTAAAAGGGTCCCTGAAAAAACCTGTCCTAGCATATTCCTTCTTCCTCCTCTTTTTCCTGAGATGCTCTGCCCTTCTAAGAACTGCTGGCCTGCTTCTCACCTCCTCTTGCAACACCTTAATTCTCTCCCTTTCTTCTTCTGTAGCCTTTTTCCACTGCTTTCTTAACTGTCTCCTTTCCTTGACTAACTTCTCTATTTCTCTTTGCCGCCTAGACTTACCTGACTGTACCCTCTCACTCCTCTTTCTCTCATGCACCCCAAACCTCTCTACACCATATGAATACATTATATCTCCCATCTTTTCTAACCTTTCTATTGCATTTCCTCTAACGGCCTATTTCCACCAGATGCGTGTTAGTTGCGTCTCCACTATGGCACGGCAGCGGAGCCGATAGGATTCAATTCTAGTCAATGTGTGTGTTTCCACCGGCTGCGGCTGTGCTGTGTTCTGGCTCCGTCAGAGCTCCGGCAGTCCGGAGCCCTCCGCAACAGATACGCAGGACTTCTATTTTTGCCGGACGCCGGAGCACAACGCAGCAATTCAGCATAGAGCAGATCGTGCGGGGCAGGAAGTCGTGCACAGAAACATGATAAAACATCCGGTAAATTTTCAAAACAAGATACACAGTGTTCACGCGGATCATATTTCCCTGCACTACACCTTGAAAACGACATAATGGGCAGAGGCAGGCCTGAAGTCAACAGGTCAGAGGTTTTTAGATATCATTTCACCCCGTTAACACCATACGAGGAGATATTAATCATGGCAGTGCATGGAGATGTCTTCCGGCAGAGCTGCACCGCTCCGCACAGCAAACGGTTATAATTTCCCACCAATAATAATAATAATGATAATAACGTGATAGTTCGGCTGTTCTAGATATTTGTTATAGCCTATTCAAATATTCAATCACAAAAACGCCGTTTCTAGAGAACTTGCTAAAATATCTGAAATGAACCATCATGCCTACTTTTACTTAACATATTTCATCTAGGTGCAGTGTCATTACTAGTTCAGCTTTACTAGACATTTGATATACTCGGTAGATGTATCTTTTTACGACCCTGTTTTACAACAAGCCGCAAAAAACCTACCGTCCCAAAAACGCCGTTTTTAGAGTACTATCTAAAATAACTACGATTAGCCAATATCCTTGCTTTTTTTCTTAACATAGTCCATCTAGGTGCAGTGTAATAACTACTTCGGCTTTACTAGATATTAGATTTATTCAGTAGATCTAGCTTTTTACAACCCTATTTTACATGCCGCAAACAAACCTACTGTCCCAAAAATGCCGTTTCTAGTGTATTAGCTAAAATATCGAAAATTAGCAGACATCTTTACTTTTTCTTACCATAGTTCATCTAGGTGGAGTGTAATAACTAGTTCGGCTTTACTTGATATTAGATATATTCAGTAGATATATCTTTTTACAACCCTATTTAGAGCCCTACTTTGCAAATCAGAAGAACTACAACTATGTTGCTGATATGTATCAAACTGCATGGCGCGGTCCCAGGGAACTGTAGTTTTTTAAAAATCTAAGTGTTTTTCCCAGATTTGGAAGTTGTAAATATTGAATTGAGAGTACACTGTGGACTTTAAGGGGATGGTAAACACATTTGTGAAATCAGATTTTAAATATCTAATTTCTAAATGGGTGAAAATTAATTTTATCCATATTTTATCCATATCTGACAGCACCCACAGTTGTTGACTACACTCACATGATAGCTGAGGTCAAGAGCTCTCTATAACAGTTGGTCCCATGTCTGTACCCCCTTTCATTGCTGAGTTATAAGCCCTCAAACATGCACTGAGGTCAAGGTTCAAAGGTCAATGGCTGAAAGCAGGAGCCATATAGAATCTTCATACTGACATATGTTACTCTCCAGGTTGAGACCTTTCCAATGATGTATTTGGTTTAGCTCTACGACGAAGTTTAGATTTTTTCATTTTTTGGACACAAGCCATGCCAGGTGTAGTTTCAGAGAGCACTTTGAAGGCCCCGTGTATAAAATGAGTTTTGTTTGTTTCTTTGCTTGTTTTTATCTTTTTTACTGTAGATAGTTACTAAAATGAGTCATCCTCAGACAATACAATACTACTAAAAAGTAAAACCAATAATAACAATAATGAAATAAGCAAAAATAATATTAAAATCATATTGAAATGTTAAAATCTATTTACAGAGTGGAATGGTAGCCTAATAGATAACTTAGATAATATTTATTATTGTTTAGATACTATTTAGCCTATTATTGTATTTACTTTTAGCATGTTCTACTTTTGAGTAATTTCCGAGAAGTTATTATAAAAAAATAAAAAATTACAGACTACAGGAGACAACCTCTTCAGTGTCTGACGTCAATTAATTAACATGATTTGTCGGCTTTTTATAATGCCTTTTTTTTTTTTTTTTTTTTTTTTTGCTGCTGTCTCCAGTTGAGAGTGGTGATTTGCTAAATACATTCTACAATAATAATTAGATTAACATTTGGTCTATAATATTGTTGGCTATATTACGCATTTTAATTAAAAAAAACGGAAGAATAAAAGAAATAAACACCGAAATAATTACTTTTTTTTATTGATACTCCTCTCTGACACACACACACACACTCACACATTGAACACGCGATTGAATGAATGAATGAATGAATGAATGAATGAACATTGGAAGTGGTTCAGCCGCAGTCCCGCCGGCTGGCTCACATTGAGGTTACATTTGTTTTTTATTACTAACAAAATGTTTTATATTGACCGTATGAATGGTTTCGTTTTCTAAATAAATATTCGGAAACGAAAATATGCTTTGGTGTACTTTTACAGAGTTTTGCAATATGTATATAGCCTACCTGTATCAAAATGTATAATTTTCAGCAACGGTTTGTGTGACAGCTGCCACGGTCGGACGTATAACCAGCAGGGCAGCCGTTCTGTGGCGCTGGCTTGGGGTCCACTCTCCCCTGGTGGAGTGGAGGGTGGCCGGGTTGCCAGGGGCAGACGGCTCCATGTGATGTTGTTTCCTCTCTGGTTCTTCCGTGCTCAGCCTTATTTTTATCTTCTTATTTATTTATTTATTACTGGCGTTTGGATTCGGTTACGGCAGACGGATGGCAATCTGAAATGGAATGAAGCCCACAGACGGCAGACAGCAGCTACAAAACAGTAGTGGAACGCGCCCCATCCGCCCACAGCACAATGCTCTTAAAGCCCTACGCTATCAAAAGCTGGCAAAATACATTTATTTTATTTTATGGCCTTAACATTAACCTGTCATATTGTTGAGTTATCAAGAACACTTCCACGTTTTTGTGTGTATACAGGAATGTTAAAGATATCATTGAGGAAAACGAGGTTGACGTGACGTAATTGAATCAGGGAATCCGTGTGTCCACCACAGGAGAGGACCCTAATTGACTTTACATTGGCATTGTTTTCGTGGTGGCAGCACGTAATTTCAACCCATTACGTGCTGCCACCACGGAATGCGGTGTTAAGAGGTCGTGGTCATTTCACGTATTTCTGTGAGATCAGGTTGTCACAGGCCCAGGGGCCCAAGGAATCAGGGGCCCACCAGGCTTTCACCTGCAAAATGTCATTCAAATTAACACATACCGACCAGGAAGACACTCAAAATTACCAAAAAGAGACACAAAATTACCTTTAAATAGAAATACAGCGACTACAAATAACACAAAACCAGCACAAGAAGACACAAAATTACTTTAAAAAAGACACAAAATTACCTCAGAGAGAAACAACACAACTACAAAAAGACGTAAAACAACCAAAAAAGACATAGAATTACCACAAAGAGACACTAAATGGTCAAAAAGAAACAAATTTACCTGTAGCAACTATAAAAAAACCTTAATACCAGCACAAGAAGACAGAAAATATCCAAAAAAGGCAGAAAATTACCTCAAAGAGACACAACACACCTACAAAGAGACGTAAAACAACCAAAAAAGACATAAAATTACTTCAAAGAGACACATAATGACTACAAAAATACACAAAACACAAAAAACAATATGAAATGGCCTCTACGAAATACAAAACCACTGCAGAGACCCAAAACAAACAAAAAGGCAAAAGACAAAAAATAACAGATGACGTACTGATGTTAGCTTTGCTAACTGTCCCTGTCAGCTGCAGCTACTGATGCTTTCTAGACATCATGATTTCCCATAACTGAATAAATACCACATATAGCAACACAAAACTGCTTTGCTAGCTCAATCATGTTGTAACTAAGATATCCGCTGGAAAAAATATTTTATTCACGGACCGTTTATTGAGTTATTACCTTATTTTTATACAGTCTATGGTTATTACAGACACCGCTAACGGCTAACGTCAACAGCTAACTGTTAGCCCAGCTAATCTACGATAACCATGTTACTAATTACAAAACGTGCACACAGAAATAGTAACGTTTGTTCAATCATTGTGTTTATAGACTTAACAAACATCAGATTAGTCTACACGGTGACTGATGTGAAAAATGTGACATAGCTAAACTCTGGTTTTCTACCCAAAGTATTTGTAAACAACACGGCGATTCCCTGGGGGCACTGCCGGAAGTGAAGGGCGTGAGCGATCGCCAAGGCCCCTGCACTTCCGTTAGTCGAAAAACTCCGGGCTGTGCCTCCAGAGGTAAACAAAGGAAAAATTTTTTTTTTTTTTTTTTTGGTAACCGATGGATTTCCAGATTGCTCATAATCTGACCATGAGTCAATCCAGCAATGGCTGTATGGATCAAGAGTTTTTGTATGCTTGTTTGTTTGTTTGTTTGTGTTACAGCAGGTGCTTCTTAATGGTTTTAAATCCAATAAGAGTATTTTAAACATGGGGCTTACTCAAGGTTGTGTTTGATTCCCTATTGTCTTCTCTGATTACACTAACAACATCTCCTGCAGGGAGGTCAGTAAACAACCTGGTCTGGACTTTTCAGGAACAAAGCACACTCACAACAACCAGGTTGAGCCTTGTCAAAAAAGAATGTCTGTTTCTTTGTGACAAACAATAAAGCCTCTCTTATCTTACAGCCAAGACACGCTTCCTCACTGTACATTTTTTGTGGTCCTCTGTGTGTTTTTGTGTGCTGGTGTGAGTTTGTGCGTGGGTCTAGCAATAAAGCAGCTGTTGGCTTTGCCTCACACTGCCAGATATCTCAGCTCCATGGCCTCCCACTGTTCTTGTCACTTCTCATCCTTCCATGCGCAGAGGACTGTTAAACTCCTGTCTAGAGATCCAGAAGTAGGTTTGTCTGGGCATGCTCAGTGCGGGGGCTTGGGAGACTTAAAATCTGAGTGTAGGAGGCGATGCAGTGCTGCTGCGGGGTTCAGTGGCTGCCTGCAACCAGCAGCAGTTTTTATACTGACATCACTCAACAACCAACCCTGAGGAAATGAATAATATGAGGCTTCACTCACCAAGATTATGCAAATGAATAAATGTATGAACACTGGGTCTATCCTTCCAAGCAAAGCAAGTCAATATAATTAAAAATGTGACGTTTATTTAGTTGTTTTTACTCTTCAGCAGCTACAGTCTTCTTCTTGTTTGTTCTATTCTGGGAATTTGGTTCACTATGGCAACAATATCTTCCCAAAGAAGTGCCAAGGTAATTTTTGAAAGTTTATTTATTAATAACTCCATATCACCATGGACACTGATATTTTTCATGCAACTGAGAAGTCTTTTTTTCTTCCTCTTCACCTTCTTTTAGCTTTCCTAGTGATGTTGATCATATATGGAAGGGTATTGCTGCCATCATGATTTAAAAAACAAAGTTTAATGCCATGAAAAAACACAACATAAATTTTTCATGGAGGCACCAATATGCTGTCACGATCAATCCCAGTTAACATTAGAAAATGTGCTTTTTTAGGGATGTAAATCATGTTTGGGGGTGGCACAGTGGCCCAAGGATGAGTTAGGCTAGTTTACTGCGACATAATACAGTATGTAAGGACTCTGGGTCATGCTTGTGATGAGGGGCTACATAAATAACTTGACAGTGCCACAGAGAGAAGACCCCAGAAGTGATGCAGAAATTAGACCAGTGAATCATGTGTGTTGACATAGCTAGGTCTGCTATTAGTCTCCACGGGGCAGACATGGGTACACAGAGAGGGTGGATGTATGAGGAAAATGAGAATGTGAGCCAGTTAGTTTCAGGACTTTTTGCAGCTCTGGTGAAAAGTAAATACTATTTACTCATGGACTGCACTGAAATACAGTGTTGAGGCACTTTTACTTTACTTAATATTTTTAGTTTGTCACTTTACACTTCACTTACTTTTAACTTCATTACATTTCATAAGGAGTCTTTACACGTACACTCCTCTCCTACAGTTTATCTCCTAGAGATGAGATTTTATCACCTACATAACAGATATTATCTCCTATGTAGGAGATAAGCTTTTAGGCTTAATAAGGTTGTTTTACACCTACTTAGGCTATACCTCCTACATTGCAGATAACATCCTGCATGTAGGAGATCAAATATTTGCCCACATTGCCCACAGTTATTTTTTTTCACCTGCCTTTCAGGGCCTCTGTAATTTTACATTTAAATCATATAATAAGCTTATAAAATGCAGCACATTATTAAAGATTAAGCCAGTTGTTCCCAACTGTTTTGTGTTGTGACCTCCCACAAAAAAAGAGGTCAGAAAGGTGTAGTTTAAAGATCTTTATAAGCTATTGGCAGTTCAGCTAAAAAGACATGCCCCATCTCATTTACATAAGGCCCAAAGAGGTCAAAATATTTAACAATTATGCAAAACTCAGCGATATGATGAATACAGATTTATTAGCAGAACTTTTTTTATACCTCTTTACTCTCTCATTTATCATCTCACGAACCCTAGATGTATCTTGTGACCCTTTGGAGGGGGCCTGACCCCTCGGTTTGGAATCACTGGACTAAACTATATAACAATAACTAAAAAACTATATAGCTTAAAGTATTCAAAAGTAACTACATTAATCATCATGAATAAAATTGTCATATATAATAATATATCAGTCACATTTTCCTAGAAATGAGTACTTTAAGTACACTTTGCTCACAATCTTTCTGTATTTCTACTGAGGAAAGATTTTAAATGCATAACTTTTACTTGTAATGGTGTATTTTTATATAGGTATGTTACTTAAGAAAGGGATCTGAGTGTTACAGTACCGCCATAACTTGTGTTGTTCCTAGTGTTTCTTCCCCTTCCCTGGTTTCCTGTCTGCCTTCCTCCCCTTGTTTAGATTTGTCTGTGTGCTAGCGTAGGCGTAGTCCCCCTCCCTGGTCTCCCTGGTTCCCAGCTCTGCTCATCATACTCACCTGCCTCATCAGCTCATCAACATGCAGTATTTCTACTCTGACGCTCCAACCTCTCACTGCCAGATTGTTGTCCAACCCAAGCGGTAGATAAACCTCGCGGCAGACAAAGACATTCTTAGCAACTATTTTCCTCATGTGTTTTTTCATGTTCCTGACCTGTTTTTTCAGGATCATCACTCACCTGCCAACCAGCTTCACCTGCACACCACACTTCCTTCACCCTCTGCCCACGCCAGCTTCATCTCAGCCTCCTCCACTCCTTCCCACAGACCCAGGACCCCAATTATTCCTATTCCTTATGACAAAAACCCTTTTTTTCATCATCCCCAACCTGTGTCCTGTGCTTAACTTGCTTTTAATCCATTCAAATCTAATATTATTTGCTAACAATTTATATAAACATTATGCCAGCAGAAGTGGTGAATAATACAATATGTCTTTTCAGTTAGCAGCAATACACTACACTACATCCCCTTTACAATAAAGCCACAAATAAAAGCTTCTTTACACCCTCTAGATGAAAGCCCATTGAAAAAAATCTGACAAAAAACTGAAAGAGTCAATAAATTAGTCTGCGAGAAACAAAAATATGGGTTTAACTTCACTGTTTTTGTTATAATTACACTTTATAATTTAATTACTATTATCCTGCACATACTTATTCTCTTTTTGACACTGTGGCTTGTACTGTGCTGCTATTTTTACCCTGCCACTCTGTGAGTAAAGTGCTCCCCTCCTGGGATCTAAACAGGATTGTGCGAACAACCACCTCAAGTCACGAAAGCTAGGGTCTTCCTTTTGCTGTCTTTATTTTTTTTATTTTTTCCCATGTGTGACATTTAGGATAGTGATACTGTAGGACAGGGACCTCCTGAAATGCAATGGTGACTGTGACTGTGAGGAGATAAATAGAATCTATACGCATTAAATATAGACAAGACAGAGGATGAGGGGGAGAAAAATAGACAGAGGAAGCACTGCGTCATGCTCTCCTCGAGCATTTCCCCAGTTCAGTGGAGTGAGAAACAAAAAGCTCCACAAGCAAACTGCAGGCTTACATAACCTGTTTTAGAGTCATTTCGTGATGGACTAGACTGTGTGTTTATGGCCGATTGCTTTGCATGTATATAAATTTGGCACAGACCCTCTGGTTCTGATTCAGCAATCATACAGTAGCCTCTCAGCTCTGGTGGGCGCCTGATCACCATAGTGACAGAAATGTGCATTAGGGATTACAGATGTACTTGCCTGCTATAGCTGTGCAGATAATGATAATGATGGTAATTAATATTATCGCTGTGGACAGCCATACTTCAGTGATGACCTCTGTTATGTATTTTAAGGATTTTCTGGGGGTCTTTTTTCCATAAAAATATCCACATGTAGGTGTGCAGAATTTTACTTAATACATATTGAGGTAGTGTTTGCATCACACTGTAAACGCAAAGTATTCTCTTAACTCATGCACTCAACTCTTTTTGTTTTTGGCCACTTAATGGGTATGTATTTCTGTCTAGCTTGTAATTTTAACAAATAATTTCCATATGTTGACACAAGAGAAAGCTAGCTCTGTGACTTAGTGTGACCTCATCCGTTTCTGCAGGGGGATGTGTCTAATCATTTGTGATGTGGCTGTTGGCACATCCAGCAAAAATGAATAGTTAATATGATTACAAATAAACTGTATTTTACATTTCAATGTGGCACCTTTGACACAGTCTGTTTTTTTAATGTTGACAACATTAAGAAGTAGACAGAAGAAGTATCGGGTTTTTTATGAGTTTTGGGAGAGAAACCATTTATCAGAAAGTACAATAAAGCTCTAAATGTCTAACTCATGAAGCAGATATAGAAATATACTGATTTAATATGGACTATGTCACTGATGTTTCACTATAAGCTGTGACATGATCTCTTGCACAAAGACAGATTACAGCACTGACAGTGTGACCAAGTACAGTGTAAGATGTGTGATTTTGCCCTAGGTGCTATGAATGAGTGTCCATTTTTATTTAAAGCACTTGTTATCACAGTGAGGAGAGTATGTTGTAATAGTTCACATTCTCAATAGTAATTTTTTTTTTATTTAATCTGAATTTGAATAATCTGAATTTCTATTCACTACAGGGATCTGGGCTCTGGCCTTAAACTATGAACCACCAACCTTAAATCCCCTCTTTTTTTTACACTATTTACTGGATCATCCAACTGTGTAGGGCAGGCTCTTAAAAAAAGGGGAGAAGAAAGAGCATTAGCCAGATTGAGAGTGAGAAAGCGCAAATGCAAGACAGGAGGAGGGAGCACAGAGGAGGGAGGGCGGGTACAGTGGTGGCTGTTGGCGCTCTCTGCAGCACAGTTCTGCTGAGAGCACCAGAGCAGAGCTCCTCCACAGACCACAGCCACAGGGCTCCCACTGCAGCTCAGAGGAAAACCTCACACAGAAATCTACACTGGAGGAGAAACTGCTACCTCACAAGACCACAAGACAAAGAGAAGGAGAAGACAAGAGTGATCAGACAGATACGGAGAGGAGGTGAGAAGAATTGGACCAGCTTCTCTGCTTTTTCTTGTACAGAACTTCCCCGGGTGCACGGCTCTTCACGTTCTACTTTTGGAGTCCATTCAATTATTTATCTTCTGCCTCATTTTGGTCTGTGGAACACAACTTTGCTTTTTTAAAAGTTTGACATAGAGGTTTGGATTTTTATTTCAGATCAGCATTTCTGCCCATCTGGCTTTTTTTGGCAGTTCTAGCACCATTTCTTTACCTGCCTCTAAACTTCACAACAGTGTGTGTATGTGTTTGCTTCTCTGAGTGTGTGAATTAACAGGTACTCAGGTGTAACTGTGTGGAGGATAATATACATTGTTTTGTTCTTAAGCTACAGTACAAGCTGAATTTTGCAGGTGAATAGTTATTCATCTCAGATCTTACTTTTTTTCTCCACAAAGCTCCCCTTAAAGGACCTTAAGATGTCACATCACAAAAACTACTGAGGCAGATTCTTTTTTGCAATAAGGATCACTCCCCACACTGGAGCAATATCTCTAGAGAGGACATTGCAAAAACATTTGCAAGCTTTTTTTTTCAGTATATTGGAAGAAACCGTTTTTCTCTGGGCCTCGGCCCCATCTGCCCCTGCCTCTACCTCAACCTCAGGATGGCTGGCTGTACCAGCCGCTGCAGACAGGGGGTGCTCAAATTAATCCAGTCGCTGCAGAGATTGGTCTCAGGAACCCTCGCAAAAGGTACTGTTATTACTCTAATATAGATGCACTCACTGTACATCTTTCACTCAAATATGCATTTAAACAATGCATGCATTTTTTCATGTGTACTTGATTGGATACAATGTGGTTTTGCGAGACGGCTACATATTAGTGTGAACAACCAAACAGATCTCAGTCTTGTTGTAATAGTGTGATCCAGTGTTTTCATACAATATTGGTACTAAAACACAATTTTAGTGGCACTGATTTCTCGCCAAATTAAATTGTTTAAAACACCCTCACTTCAAGCCTCATAACTTTTATCAGTGGAATTATACTGTACCTGGCTTTCTTTTACAAATGGACTCCATTAGCACAGCGTTGAGCTCTCATATGTTTCAGCCTGGTCTCATAGAATGTGAGATCAACAACCAACCAACCAACCAACCAATGTGTCATGAGCGTGAAATGTTTAGAGATTACATGCTGGCGACACGAAAATACTACCAATGCAAAGTCAATGAGGATTTTTTTTGTCGTGGTGGACACACGAATGAAATATAAAGAGCACAAAAGTCTGTGCAAGGTGAGTGATGGTGGATGGATGAAGCAAACATCTCAACCAGGAGACTGATGTTTGAAACCAAAAGTTCAGGAAGTTACTTGACTTCACAGGCTTTACAAAACAACGCAAATTGCATAAGTTTACATCACTTACATCCCTAGTTATTTTAGCCCAAACCACAATCTACTTCAAGTATATTTTGTTCCCTAAACCTAACCAAACTGTAACCACCTCACAACGTCAACAATGACTTGACTTTGCATTGGCAGTGTCTTTGTGTTGCCAGCATGTAATTTTAAGACCTTTTGTGGCCATCACCACATTGTGAGGTTGTTTCGAATTTAATGTATTTCTGTGAGCCTCCATGTGTTCTATGCAGCTGCTGCAGCAGCCATGTAGTGAAGGTCAGGATTCAGTTCCCACATCAGCTGAGGTAAAGTCTATTCATCAAGAGCTATGTGTTCCGTCACAGTGTCCTTGAGCAAAACACTGAGCCATTGCTTTACAAGTGAAAGTCCAAGAGTTCCAGCTCAGGACCTAGAAAATATAAATACAACATTAACTCTTATTTGCCAATGCAGCAGTGTTCAAATTTAACATATTTATAGGAACATTTTGGGGGTTTTGGACACTGGAATAACATGATGTGTGGTGCTGTGCTCATGGTAGCTAAATCGAACCATCAGGTCTAATGCCTCAGATAGAATTAGAGAAGTTGTGGTTCTCACCTGTGGGACAGGTCTCAAGACAAATGCAAGGGATTACAAGATATTTCTGTCACACAGGCCTGTGTTTATATTTTCAAACTTTGCTCAATTTTTACCTTTCTTCTTGGGACATACTGGATATTTTTTACCGTTTTATTTTTGAAGAAAACTGAATCAAATAAAGCAGAAGCAGCAAATGAATGTCATGAGGTCATGGAAAAATGTAAAGGAGAATTCATAAGGACTTAGGAAAAAACAACCACAGTGCTAAGAAAATGTGACTGCACTTGGCTGTGTAAATATGTGACAGGATGTTATTGACGTGGGTCTGCTGTGGTGAAACTACAATGTTCTGAAGATGGACTGTTAAAAGTACATCTTAGATACTTCACCCCATGCCCTCTCATCCTGTTGTTTCATGCAGGCTTTATAAACGTGGACATCCTGGTAAAACTATTACTTCATTACTAAGGTTGGAATTACTCATGCTTATCCTCCTGTCCACACATATTTATCACATGAATCCCAATTATTTTTATAATGACAGTTGTTGAATTTATGCAAGATGGGCATATCATTTGTTTTTGTGAATGACTGAATGAAAAAGCATTGCTTTAAAAGTTGCTGCCACAAGGAATTGTGGGACGGCATTATCTCCTTTCCTTTGGGAAAGGATTGTCCAGTGTACCCTATGCTGAAGGAGATAAGACTGGAAGCAATTCAGCACCTTTCCTTAGCATTTAGAAAATTCAACCAGCTCTTATCATGGCTGCTGTTTAGATACGTCTGGGTCATTTCTCTGTGAGGAACCTTCCTAAGACAAAAAGACTATTCGATCGCAGCCATGGTCTTCTTTGATACACCTTTAAGAGCTGAATGATGAGGTCATGGATGTGTCATTCGTAGACACACCTTCAGACAGCAGTTGTGATGCACTGTCAACCCCTGATCGTGTTCATCATCTTTTTGTTAAAAGCCCTGGCTCTTGCCCTCCTCACGACCTTCGTCATCCTCTGGTTGAAAGTTACTTTTCACCAGCAAAAACAAATGCTGAGTCACTGAGTCAGAGTGCGGCTGTGAGTCAGTCACGACTGACATAATTCACTGATCTGCTTTCACTTGCAAAACTTCTAGATGATATAAATTTAGAATTAAATTCACACACATTTAGAGCAGTATAAAAATATCCAAATGGTTTGTGCAGGTGCAGACGATGCTTCATTTAAATTCTCACTGTGGGAAATGAATTTCATGTCTTTGCATCTTTTCCACAAATTGTCTCCTCCAATACAAATGTACTCTTTAAGGCTTATTCTTCAGCAAGGAACTCATACTATCTAGCTCTAAATCATGTGCAGGCTATCTGCCAGGAAGTGATTTCATACAGTCTTTTGTTTTTCATTTTAAAAAGTAGCAACCTATTTGTAGGAGCACAACTTCATAGCCTGTAACTTGTATCTTTTATCCTTTTCAGACTTTGTCTATAGTCTGTCCTCTAACTATGATTATACAGTTGACAAGAGCATCAGTATCACTGCTTTTCATATATGCTGAAATCCATCCAATTGTGTACTCTGTTTTACCTTCATACTGACCACACTCTCACAGAATACTTATGCCTTATTACCTGGGATGTCTTTGTCCAACAGACACTGCTGGTATCAGCCTAACTTCATGAACATCTGACGTATATTTGTATGGTAATACTTTAATATAAATAGTACAGTTTTTGACTGTGTAATGCAAAAAGTACAACTTTAATAAAATGTAATGAAACCTGCTGAGAGTAAAACCATGTGCTCTAAAGTCTTGGCTTTGTCAGCTACCGTTCTGTTCTAGAAATAATACAGCCTACTTATGGCCGCATGGGTTGACAATCTAGGTCATGCGATGCCGCCGCATATCTGTAGTGTCTAAGAACTGAGAGACTGTGGACTATCAGTTGTTAGAAACACAGAAATATTTGGACAATTCCAAACCTACTTTTACAGTAAGGGGCTGATCTTCAGATGCGTGGGCTCAAAGCCTGACGTTTAGACTGTGTCCTGTGTGAACCTATATAGCTATTGTGTATTTGAATTAGGAGTGACTTTTTGGCTTTGTTTGGGATGGCACTGAAAGCAACTGTCTCATGCCAAAAAACACTATCAAATCTAGAGAACAAACTAAGTTAAAAGTGCACAAACTATTAAATTGAGAGTTTTGTTTTTCGTCATATTGCGCTCTGCATCCTCAAAGGAGGAGCAGTTGATGAAATTGGAGTGTGAATTCTATTGAACATCTTGTCCCCTGACATGATGCCTCTGGACATGTTTGCTGCGTCTCCTCAAATGTTCTTTTATGCTTTGCTGATTGCAGCACAAGGTACTGACCTCATGTTGTTAAAGGTTGAGATGCTTGTGCATTGGACAGAACAGGGGCCGCGTCTTCATTTAACTCCATAATTGAATGTCACTGAGTTAAACACACGGTTTTGAGTTTATCTATTTTTTGCCTGGTATAGTGTGAGAGAAAATATGGATAGCTTTTTAATTTAGCACAACAGTTGGTCTTTTAAAGTGTGAATTTCACAACATGAGCTTCTCATTGTGATAACATAGCCAAGCTTTCATATACACAAGTAAAAGGAGTGTACACACTGACACACACTAACAGATTGCAGCCCATATTGCACATACATATGTTCTTGTTATCGTGACCATTAATTTAAAAAAAAAAAACATAACTAAAATCTTTCTATGGGGTACAGAATTCTCTAAATGACTTTTCATTAACTATAAACAAAAATGACAAATAGATTATTATACAGCAGCTGTTAAACATGCACTTGACACACATCTCAACATTACGTAATTCTAAATATAGGCCAATCTAGTGATTTAAACAAACCTTCAACAGCATCAGTCTTGAATTCAGTAGTTGTCCATGTATTAAAAGATCTGTCAATCAGTGTGCATTACACCATTTTGCAAATTTGTGTTTGATATTTAGTTTATATTTGGTTTAGAAATTGTGTCTTTAATCTGTCCAAAGTACACATTTTGAGTATATTCTAAACCAAAAGGGACTCAAGGGACTGCAATGTTGTCATTTAATTTAATGGCCATGTGAAACAATGGCATGCAGCATGGAAAACACTACACAAGCTTTCGGCTAGAAATAAGAGAGACCTAAGAGAACTGAAAGACTTGATCTTGTTATAAAGGTTTAAAGCACATGAGACTAAATTAAAAACCCTCCAATTAAAAACCCTCCTCTGCACGATTCACTTATAATCATGTCTCAGAGCATCATCCCCTGCTTTGCGTATCTATCATATGCATGGAAGAAGGCATGAAATTATGCACACACATGCATTTTCAGCTTCACACACGCAAGCATGTCAGGTAGAGTGAAATAATATAAGGCCCTCATCACCAACAGACATGTATAGTTGCTCCAGTGCTTTGGTTTGTTATGCATATTTGCCTGCACACACTTATACAGTGACCAATGAACCATAAAACTCTGCCTGCTCACCTTTAAAAGCTCTTCTTACAAATGCAACAGCATGTTTATTCATTTTCAGACCTTTAGACACTGCAAGCTACAGTGTCAGAGTTGGGATTGGGTGGTGTTACACCCTGAGCCTTAAGCAGAAGGACACTTATTTTAAGTCCCTAGTGGATAATGTATTTTGTATATTGTACTAAATACTCTTGTTTCACATAGCTTTGCTTTTAGAAATAGTTCTGTTGTGATCTGTAAGACTGAGAAACTGATAGCTGTTGTGTTACCTGTTTTTCCCTTAAAAAGCACCTGCTGCCTAAGGGGTAGCTTTGGATTTTTTTAACTTGAACCCCTACACCCATGTTTTTGTTTCTAATTGACAAATTGGAACAATAATTTTTAACCTTGGTCCATTACTGGAAAAGACCAGTGCAGCCAGCTGTGGTGAAACAGGCTGCAATGTAATCCCTGCCAGCAATTGAGTACTGTCATTGTACATCTGCTAAAAGTGCTTGCTTTTGCCACTGACATGTTCAGACTGTTATTCTAAGTGTTTTATGGAAAGGATCCCTATAGAGTTCGATCTCTTTGTTAAAGAGTACGATCATTTTTGTTAAACCAGAAACAGACCTGAAATCACTATTGTCAAACCAACCAAACTCCATTTAAATAAACAGTAATTTTATCATCGTAAAACACACTTCATTCAAGGTTGACAGAAGCAAAAATATTTGTCTCTTTATTGTTTCAACAATCACCATTTCAGGTTTGGTTGAAATAAACCCTTAATACACCCAGTTAGATGTGACTTACTTTTTATTCAAATGCAGTCTGGTGGGTTTTACAATGGTGATTTCAGGGCAGCTTCTGTTCAAAAAAAAAAAGGATCTTACTCTTTAACCAAAAGGTCTGTCTCTGTAGGGATCCTTAAGATGAGTTGTTTGACACTTAGAATCACAGTCTGAGCCTTTCAGTAGCAAAAACACGTATCTCTACTGGTCGTAAATTGACAATGCTCAATTGCCCTCCAGGATTACATTGCAGCCAATTTTGCCACTGCTGGCTGCAGCAGTCTTGTTTTAAACTGGACCAGTTTTTGGACCAGTGTTGTCCCTGTTGGTCACTTAGACACAAAAACCTTGGGAAAATATCGTAAAGGTTGGAAAATACCAAAGTTACCCTTTAATTTTACTATAAAGACAGTCAAACAACATTATCAAGCAAGTATCCATACATGCAGAGCTCCTGGTTTCATTGAGATGTGACTGATAATGTGTGTGTGGCTTAAATGTACAAGTGTATTTGAACTGTAGATTGGAAATTAGTCATTTTTGCCACAGTAATTTATATTTAGCAATGGCAGCTATATGAGCCACTGAGCCACTAACGTCAACACTAACCCAAGTGTTAATATTTACATATGAAATGTGTTTGACGAAACTAAGCTAGGTATAAACATGCGGAAAAAGTGATGACTGAAAATTAAAAAGGTGAATGTTGAAGTATTTCAACCAAGCTCACTGGCTGCAATATTACTTTAATAAACTCAGCCAATGTAATGACCCTGAAACTGTTATGCCTCCCTTGACGACATCTTATGTTAAAGGAAGATTATGTAACTTTTGAGAGACCTTATTCCACACAATAAGACCAGTAGCTTATGACGGCTAAGCTTAGAAATATTGAGGGAAATACTGCAGTATTACAGACTGAGTCAGTTCACTGAATTTGTGTGCTACTGTTAGATGTTTACATTTTAGTTAAATGCTAAAAATTAGTTTAGCATTCATCATTATCCCATTATTGTCATTTGCAGCCACAGTAGCCACTGTTCAGTTATATGGGCTTGCTTTAAAGATTCATGTTTAGACCAAAATGGTGATTTTGTTTTATGTGTTTGCCTTTACTGTAACAGCCTACACATTACTCATATAGACTCTAGTCCTACATGGAAACAGTAGCAATGTAGTTGACATCAGAAACCCTCTCATCCGGCCCCATGCTGCACCTGTCCCTCGCTATTACAAGTCACATGTGTCCTCTAAGTGCATAACCTTGCAGCAAGAGTCCCGTCATCCCCCACTGCCGAGACAGATTCAGATCTATAGCCCTTGTACTTCTACCATAGCTCTAAAACATATGGCAGAATTACCCAGCATTGCCCTGTGTTTGTGAACTCTTTTCCCCAAAAGTCTGTCTCTTCCATCAGCCTCTCATTCTCTTTCACTTTTCCTGCGGCTGTAGATGCAGTGGATTGGAGCTGACAGTGTGTGTCTCTGCTTTTAATTTTTTACATCACCTCACTACACACTTTTATGTAACCGTCTTCTTCTAGATTTATTTTTATCTGTTGCCTCCTCTGTGTGTTTCATTCTCCACATTAATCCTCTCCAGCCTCATTGTTTTACTATCTGATATTCACATACATAATCTGGACAAGTGTCTGATGCTGTGAACAGTATGGTGATGATTGGGTGATCGAAGTGTATTGTAGTAGGCTACTATAGGTTCAGCCTACCTGCTCATGTGATATGGGACTCTGTTAATTTTTGCTCATATTATTTAATCAAGAGCAAAATGAGCTTGCAATGATGACCCAGAACACTGACTGTATCAGGAAGTATTGTACTCTGCTGCCATCTGCTGTTTAAACAGTAACACCACAACATAACAAAAACAGGAGGGAACACCTTGGTTGTTGTGTACAGTTACCTATGTGTATCCATCTTATTCAATAGAGCTAGTAGTATAATTTTTCAAAAGATTGTTTGTCTTGTTTTGAGGGCAATGTACAGTGTGGAAGATAACAAGACTTTTACTCCAGGCTACCCACTTTTGTAATATTTAATTTAACTGAACTTCTTTTTGATTTAAAATAATTTAACATAAAATTTTCAATGCAGAACAAAAACAAAAAAAAGTACATTTTTAATAAATTTCCTTATAACCAAATCACTAATTAAAGAAACCTGGTAAATATTATAGCTGCCGCTAATCAATTTTATAATTTCTTAACTATTCACTTAATTGATTGAAGCTGTGGTGGACTGAAATTTGGAATAGGTAAAAAAACATCAGAATGTGAAAATACACCCCTTTTCTGCAGCTATTCCCTCTCTGTCCTAAGTCCCTCCCACCAGATGACTATGGGCATATCCATGCACTTAACACACTGACCTAGTGTTTCGCAAGCATTGATCTGTTTAATCTTATTTAATTTTAAAGTGGACCGCTGCTCAGCCCCTCCTCCCTCTGCTCTCTCTCTCTCGCTCTCTGTTTTTCAGAACACAAATGAGACAAGAATTAACTAGCTAGCCACCCCAATGTCTCTCCACCTTGCTCCCCACGGCTGTGGACTCCCCTGGGGGAGTGGTGCTTTTACATTGCAGTGGGCAGCAGCTCAGGAGACAGCCCTTTGGTCAGCCGCTGTAGAAGCTCGAGTTTGGCCAGCACAAACCCCATGTATAGGCAGCAACCCCCTAGTGCTGGGGTTTGAGCTGGCTGGACCTCGGTTGCTGCAGCAGCTGAGTGGCAGTCCGTCTCCAGAGCCCACTCTCCTCCCAGCAAGGTGGTCAGTGGCGGCAGGGAGGAGGCGGTGGACACTCTGAGGCTCAAACATTAGCTAAAGTTAGCTACATCAGTGTTAACTTCATGTCACAGCTGTGAGCCCTAAGCTCCAGTTAGCAGTAGGCTAAACTACTGTCAACATATTCTCTCCATCTCTGAAACACTTTGCTAATATTGACACCTGTTCTATTTCATTTATTGTCAGACTCTTTTGGATAGGTCCGTTTTCCCTTTTTGGGTTGCTTTGCAGTGTAAGCACTTGTTGCCAGTGCTGGAATAGCAGCTGTCTCTGTAAGATTCTCTGCTATTCAATCAGGCTTTCACCATTTGCAGGGATGTGCACGCCCATCTGCATTTGTAGAACGGCCAATAGGATCGCTCTCTCTCTGTGATTGACCACAGTTTCCGGTCACGACCTAGATTTGCTAGAGCTTGAAAACAGAGCCAAGAGGAAGTGTAGAAGTCTAATGTTCTCTCAGTCTACTTGAATTACAATATGCTCAAAAGTGAATGTGGGATTTTTGCCTAATGACGCCAAAATTAAACTGCCTACCCCAGCTTTAATTAATTACCAGTGTTGCCAAATGCTAATTCAAAGTGCCTGTTTTGCCTCACCAGTCAAAAATAAATTAGGGTTTTCAATTTAGAATTATATGAAAAAGGGAAAAAAATGTTTTGCACTTTGTAAGTTTATTACTATAATCACACTTTCACTATATATGTATAATGTGGCCGTATTGTCAATACAGGCCATTCCAACAAAAAGGTAATGGTGAGGCACTATATTAATTTTGGCAAATCTACAGTATATCAGCAATTCATGTAGAGCCATCCAGACACACTGATTCATCATGTAGCCCTTTTTCCCTTCATCAAAGACATGACTTTCTTTAAGCACAACTCCATCTATTATGGAGAATGCAGGTGAAAAGGGAACGCTGAGGTGAAGAAGAGAGCAGCAGAGACGACATAATTTAATGATAGGAGCTATTGCATAACGAGACTGGGACACCACTCATCAGGTCTGAAACTGCCATCTCATTCCAAAACAGAGATAGCAATTTCAGATCAAAGGAGGCTTTTTTTTAACATAGCTTTTCCTTCCTCTCACAAATTTAATTCATTGAGCCTTAAAGACAAATGTGTTATTTCATTACATGAAAATTCAAACTGAGGGCACTCAAGTCGCAGGTATCATCAGCTTTCCTGAAACCATGTGAGGAATGAGTTAAACAGCTTTTCATGACTGACTGTTATACATTCTTCAAACTATGTTCATTTGGTCTTGATTATTATCATTTTCATTTATTTATTAATTTACCTTTTTTCGAAATTACCTTCAACACCGTTGTGAATCGTGCCTGTTGGAAGTTGATGGTGCTGAGCTGACTTGTGTAGATCATGAACTGCTTAAAAAATAATGAGGAGATTATGAGGTCAGACTGCAGTGCAGCAGTGTCACTGTGCAGAATGATACGGTGCAGAAAGGCAGCTCCAGATGGCAAACATCTGTCATGGGTATCACAGCGGGTTACTTATAGTTTTCTGAATACTTAGTTCCCCATCTGCGAGTGTTTGTACTGTATGTGTGTGTTGGAGTGTCAGGGGGCTCGTATCTATTTTCAGTAGGAGAAGTGGGGAATGATTGTTTACACACTTGTAATTTTCATTTATGCTCACTGGTCTCATTTGAGCTTTCATGAAGTAAAAGTAATAAATGTTTGATAGAAAAGCAATGAGTGTCACATGATCTGTAAAGGTGAAGAGGTAGCTTTTTTATTTAATACAGTATTTGAATGCAGGAAATTTGAATGCAAAAAGGAAAAGGGCTGTATGAAAAGGGTAGGACACTGAGCGTGAGAGAGGTGTACATTTATCAGAATTATGTATGACTTTATGTTTAATTAATCAGTGCATGTTAACTTCTTACCTCAGCACCACCTGGGCAATCACAGGACTGTGCTTAGCAAACAGCATGCACGCACACCCACAAACACACGCCACTTCATTTAAATACTAACGACCTGCATGCATCCGCTGCTGTTCAAACAGCGTGGACAAACACAGTGATAAGGCAAGTTTTCAAGGCTTACATAACTATGAGGGAATGAATATTATATGTATAAAAGACTGCAGAGTTTAGGGCTCTTGAACTCATGATGTAATACATCGTGGATCTTTTTATTTTTTTTCCCTGAGGGTTAGGGTTAGGGTTGATGCCACCGTACTGGCTTTTGCTCTTTTTACTGCTCTTAAAAAGGAGGTGGAACCCAACTTTCAAGAAACAAGACAGCTGAAACGTCATTGAAAAAATGGCAGTCCATGAATTTTTTAAACCAAGAGAGGTTTTCTGAAGCCCCCCCGCCTCCAACACAAACACACACAGAGTGAGGCAGAGAGAGCATTTACATTTCTGGTCTGCAGTGAGTGGAATATTTAAAAAGACATTTACATTTTCTTTACTTCACTCAGTTCTACAACATGGAATACACACATAAGCAATCACTTTTTAAAAGTCTTTCTTTAGAATAAATCATTTCCAGCTGAGTCCTGCTGTGAATCGCTGCTTAAATATGTCAGATAACATATCAAATCCAAAGCTAGACAAGAGTAATATCCCATACAGGCAGCCCAGTTGCCAGATGAAAATGTCTGCATTGTACATTTCTGCAAACCATGAATATGTTACATTTGCACATTTCATACACATCATATCAACATTCTAAAGTGACATAGTATATAAGCTGACTTTGTCACTGGGAGGTGGAGAGGATGGTGGATGGTACGTCACCTCGGTGAGATGCCAGCAGATCTCTGTTCCAGACCACCAACAGCAAAGTCTGTTGTTTTTCAGTGAATCATTGCTGTGTTTTCTGCAGCTTTTCAGCCACCAAATGTGGGTGTTTTTTAGCGACTCATTCCTGTTATTGCATTGGCTTTTCAGCCACCGAAGATCCTTCACTGTGTTTCCTTAAGCTGTTTGGTCCCAAAACACGACTGTTTTTTAAGTAACCTGTTCTATCTGTTGCTGTTATTCCAGTTGCTTTTCAGATTTCAAATGTGGGTGTTTTTTAGTAACCTGTACCTGTTTTTCCAGTGGCGTTTTTAGTCCCCAGATGAGGGTGTGTCTTAATGTCTGTAGATGTTTTTCCAGCGGATTTTCAGCCCCCAAACAAGGGCGTATTTTTATCAAATTGTCACTTTGGTTCCTGTGGCTTTCTGATCCTCAAATATGGGTGTTTTTTAGCAACGTGTAACTGTTTTTCCTGTGGCTTTTCAGCCACATAACATGGGCACTTTTTAGTGACCTGTCACTGTGTTTTCTATGGCTTTTTAGTCCCCAAAGTGGATGTCTTTTAACAACCTGTAGCTGGTTTTCCAGTGGCTTTTCAGCCCACAAATGAGAGTGTGTTTTAACAACTGCAGCTAATTTTCCAGCAGCCTTTCAGCCACCAAACATGGGCATATTATGGCAAACTGTCACTGTATTTCCTGTGGCTTTTTAGACTCCAAATGTGGATGTCTTTTAGTGACCTGTTACTGTGTTTCCTACGGCTTTTCAGCCCCCCAAACATGGATGTTTTGTTGCAACCAGTAACTGTTTTTCCAGCAGCTTTCCAGCCCCCAAACATTGGCATATTTTAGCAAATTGTTGTGTTTCCCGAAAAGTAGTTATTTTGGGAAATCACTGTGTTTCCAGTGAGGATTGTGCCCCCCAAACTGGGTATTTAAGCCAAAACATTTTTTTCTAACCATAACCAAATTGTTTTTGTGCCTGAACTTGAATATAAGTTAACCACAGCATTGCTTCAGCATATCTGCTATGTAATAGATGCAAATGCAACATATCCATGGTTTGCAAAAATGTACAATACCAACCTTTTTTCTGGCGATATAGGATTGGACTGGGAAATATTTTTAATCGTTTGCTGCTTTTACCACAATGCATGACATTGTTTAAGCAGCAACAGCACTTATTGTATAATAAACACTTACTTCTCCTTCCATCAACCCAGTTTGATTTTTAATGTTCAGCACTTGTAGGGAAATAAACATTACTCACTCGCTCCTACCCCAATGCACACAGTCTCATTTTCTTGAATTGGAGCTGCTGCATGAATATTAATTGACACCATTAAACACTCTAATGTTCTTGTTTGTACTGCAGTAAAAGAAATTACAAAATCTCTGTTGCCCTCTGTGTCAGAAGACGAGAGAGGAAAACGTCTGTCCATGTTAGTGTTGTGAATTAACACAGAAATACACACAAAGGTGGGCTCCCCAGCTGACATATATCTACATGCTCATCTCCATGGGTTGGGGAGCAGAGTACTAATTCAAAGTGGTATCAGACTGCGGTCATCCATTACCGTTGAGCTGTGTGTGTGTGTGTGTGTGTATGTGTGCATGTACTGCATATGTGTTAGGTAAGTAAAGGGAAGAATTAGTAACAAATTAGAAGATAAACTGTTAATATATATATAACATCTAAAGTGTAATGCCTGTAAAGACCAGGGGTCTGTCAGCAAATGCGTGTCCTTCACCTGCTACCATTCACTTGTCAGTAGTGTTATTATTGAGCACTGCATCAGTTGCCAGCACTCCACAACAACATGAGGGCATGAGGAGGCAGGGAGCTAGAAATAGGGGGGAAAGGCTGACAGATGAGTAGAATCCGGCACAGAACGGAGGGAGTGGCGCAGAAAGGCAGGAGCAGCTTGTGTGTGTGTGTGTGTGTGTGTGTGTTTGGAGAGAGAAATCAGAAATCCAAGAGAATCAGCTTAAAGAAGAGACTCGACCACTCTGTAACAGATCTTAAAGCAGTGAGAGGGATCAACAGGAGCAAAGCCCGTTAAAGATTCAGAGCTGTGGAGGAAGATCAGAACGACAGGCTGACAAAACCGTGAACTAAAAAGAGGACTATTACTCTGGGTTGTTTGACCAGGCTGGTTACCACGGTGACAACATGGGTGCAGTGGTGGGCACTTTGACCATGCAAACCAAGCAGAGGAGACCATCCAGAGGTACGTCAACATTAGTCAGTATAAGATGGAGATAGCAGAGCAACAGAAAGCTCGACTAAACTGAGAGTGAGCAGAGCCAAATAACACACAGAAAGAAAGCAATCACATCATTATTTTAACTCAAAATATGTGCTCCGTGTTGTTTTCTACATGATGCATGCATGCACATTTATAAAAAACAATGATATTTATATGTTCACCATATTTCTGTAGAGTGATTATAAATTATTAAAGAAGGGAGTCACTCAGAAAACAGCAAAAATAGAGCGGCTAATGCATTTACCAAATGTTATTTACATGTAATCAAATGACATAGACAAGTTTATAAACCAGTGGATTAATGCATTTTTATATACAAAATCTGAAATAACAGAAAATAAGAATAGCTATCTTTTAAATGGAAATTTAGAATTTCAAAGAAGTGGCAGCAGACTTGTGTGAGATCAAGCCATAAAAAATGTGAGATGGAGATATTACACTACGCCATGAATTAGGATGCCCTTGAAAATAACTAGAGTCAAATCACTGCCCCTGACTCGATGAGTATATGTGTGTTTCATGTGGATGGCCACTGAATGTGAGTAAGTGAAAGAGTGAGGGGAGAGGGTTCAGGAGAGAGCATATGATTTAACATGCAGCTCACATATCATACCTCCCCCTGGCCTTATGCTTGAGATCCTCGTTGTCATGGAGACTGGGTTGTAGGGGCATAAGAGGAGAGTGTGAACGATACTCAGCCAGGAATGAATGATGAATTTATAGCAGCATGAAACAGAGATAAAATAGATGAACTGGGCAAACAAAGCAATTACTCTCTGACAGTAGACAGCAACCCACGAGACGAAGGTGGCACTTGCTGTTTGTTTTTTCACTGATGAGAGTCATGCGTTGTGATAAAAGCCTTTCAAAAGCCTTTGAGCAAAATGAGGACGAATGCACAGAGGTCATCCTGTTTTTTGAAGCTCCATTAAAGTTTGTCTTGCGTCGGCAGCTGTGCAGAGGTATATGAGATAAGATGAGACACGATAAGACTTTATTGATCCCCAGGAGGGAAAATAAGTATCACAGTAGCACAAGGAACAGGGCAGAGAGGTAGGTCAACACAGTGTACAAATAAAAATAAGTCAACGTCAGAAAACTAATACAATCTTGTATTGTAGACCACAGCACATAGTGTGCTGTAGGCTATATATGAAAAAAAAAATCTTTTTTTTTTTTTTTTGTAAAAGATGCCTGATATTTATGCCTGGGGGATTTGCTGTTTGTGTACCAGCCATTCTATCTGTCAACAGTGTGACAATATAAAAATTCTATGTCACAAATATCCTGGTAAAAATAACTGTGATTCAATAATCATCAAAATATGCTCACAATGCTTTTATTGAGAAACAAATATTTCTGTTGCATCACATATAGGACACACATCTGTTTTAGTCAAAATACTTTATAATGAAAATCACACAAACAATATTCACAGAAAGCAGCCATGTCATACCTTTCAATATGAAATATTCCACTCCTCGATTAAGTTTTATGCATTTGTTTGTTTTTAGACATGGTATGTATGCAGTATTGTAGAGTCTCTTTTATTGTTAGTCGCCCAGCAGTCTCTGTGAGTGCTGCTGGATGTGATACATACAGTAATTCCGGTAATGAAAATTGACCATGGTTAGAGTTTTTTAACACAATCAGCGATTAAATTGTATCATCCCAACTGCACAGACTGAAGATTTGAAGCAATAGCTGCTGTCATTTCATGACACCAATGTAATATATATATATATATATATATATATATATACATATATATATATATATATATATATATATATTATGTTAAAAGAAAACAGAAAGTAATTGATGTCATTTTTAAATAATCTAATTTTTGTTAGAAATAAAGGTATAATTTGATGATTTAGGAAATACGCTTGCCTTTTCTAGCAGAGAATAAGACAACACTGGTGTCATTCTCATGTCTTACAGTGATATTAATCTACTTATCTATCTTTTGGAAAGAAGGTGACAAAGCATGTCTCAAAATGTCAGACTATTACTTTAAAGCTGCGGCTTGCAACTCTACTTCAAGTAAATAAAAAAGTAAGTAAAACATTTTGTTACTGAATTGTCTATTTCTCACCTCCGATGTTTTCAGAAACATATTTTAGTGCACTGGTTGACTGTAAAATGAGAAAGTTTGGGACCTGGTAGAAAACAGTCATGCAAAAACCAAGCACTGCCCACCGGCCTGAGCAAACATTCTCATTTTACAGCAAACGATTCAAGAAAATATGTTTTTGATAACAGAATAGGTGAGATACAGGTACTGCAGTAACTGACTCATGCTTAGGATTTGATCAGCGCTGCCCTGTTTGAATGCAGTTCATGAGCAGTGATTGACAAGAATGACAGCTGCGTTAGAGGCCCCGCAGCTCTGGTTGGATTCTTGCAAATGCTACTAGAAGCAGCAGCAGGAGGAGAGAGAGGAGCATGATTTTTTCAAAGATCATCTGTGTCATGCACCACTGTCAGGCTATGGTGACAATTTCAAATACAACAAAAAGTTATTTTTTACATAAGTTACCAACTATAGCTTCAAGGTCAGGTGACAAAGATTCAAATACCTCATACAGTTTGGAAATGTGAGATGCCTACTAGTAAAACATTTTGGCTTTGTTAACACTTGGGCTAGGCCTTTACAAAGCACACTGAACCCTACCTGTTGTGCACAGTCCTGAACAACCACTCACTGTAATTGTTGTGTGTGTAAACATTGTTGGCCTGAAGCTGTTGCAGCAGTTAGCATTAACAGTAAAACAGAGCTGCGGTTTGTCTATAACATCACCATCTGACACACACCTATAATTATCTCCATCACTTCATCATGTATCACTTCCATCCCAGTGCATGCTGATGAACATGTGCCTGTGCAGCTGCTGCAGCATTTAAATCATGACTCCTGCACTGCATATAAGCATCAACACTGGGAATGTTGCTCGAGAGTCTGCAGCATTTCTGTGCCTGAGTCTTGTCAGAGTAATGTGTCCCTTTCCTTACCATGCTTCCAAGATCAAGCTCACTTTCTGTCTTACACTAAGTCCCATTTGTCTCTTTATGTCCTCTAAACATATTGTGTGATCCCATTCTGCCATGTGTTCTCTTTCTGTCACCTTTTTCTTCACTCTGCCACCTCCTCTTTTTTTTTCTCTATTCCCGTTTCACCACGTCTCCTCCCTCCTCTAATCAACACCTCTACCTGTTTCCTTTTCTCACCCTCATTTCATTAAATCTTTTTCTGATCACACCATCGCATTTGCAGGAGAGCAAATTCACCCAGGCAGAAATAACAGGCGTAGCAAAACAATGTCTCCGTCGTTTATTTGTCTAATGATGAGTGACTTTTACTCACAGAGAAGATGCATGCACAAATAATGATCAGTTGATCCAGTATAGCCTACACATCACTGTTCGCATTAATCCTGTCTATCCCCATGACAACAAGAGTCAAGGAGATTGCAACAGGAGCTGAGGCAGATTGATGGAACATACACACATGCAGTACATAGCCTACTGTATGTTCAGCTGAGAACTATATTATATAAATCATATATTATATAAAGTATGACATGCATTGAAAATCCCCAGTTCAGCATTCACTAAAACCTTAAAGAAATAGGGCTTAAAAAATCACCAATGAATGCACAATAAATGCTTTTAAATATGTATATAAATTGGGGGGAAATGTACAACATTAGTAGACAAGTTATATGTTTTCCTGACATTACATGACATTTCTGACATGTAGCTACATGTGTGTTAGCAGTTGATAACTTGCAGCCAAGGAATGACTGTAACAAAGATTTGTGGTACTTTCTACTGTGAAAAATCCCCTATAAAATTTTTTAAAAACAGCCACAGGTGTTCCAACAGGAATATGATCCGAAATCAGGGAGAGGTTTACAACATCAGCAACATCAGCAACCAAGATTACATGTTTCCCTGACATTAGCTTGTAGCTTCATGTATCAGTGTACATGAGTGTATCTGCAGTGGCGTGCTTGGGGCAGATGACCATATAAAGAAATCCAGCACACCATGATGTCATACTGTAACCCAGCATGGTGGGAAACCTGAGGTTTACTCTCACAGGGGTTATTTTTACATACGTTTACCTCATTATTTAAAACTTTGGACACATATAAGAGGAACATCCATTATCGTAACACTATAAAGTCTATATAAACATAATACAAAGAAGCATAATAGATCCCCTATAATAGGTAAGCTTTATGAATACTGCATGTAAAAAAAACTGCATGATCTCAATTAACACACTTATGGTTGAGACCTTTTTGCATGGATTGAAACCACAATCTAATAAATAAAAAACAGGATCCAAATGAAGATTAATTCGAAGAATAAAGTAGAAGCAATTATTCTTGTGGAAAGAAACAAATGCGGCTAATTAGAGGTTACTTTCAGCACTTATCACTGCATACACTCTGCCTCTGGGAATGGCTTAAAAGCTGAGGACCAACAGGATATTTGATATGAAATTCAAATTAAGATTGCCTCTGGCCGATGATGCATGATACTAGATACAGTTTCAGCAGTGAAGATTAATCTTGACACCACTTCTGAATGGGTTGAAATGAATGAGTCATCGCCGCAGTCCAAAAAGCAGGCATATGATATTAATTTTAATCTCCTTTTCTTAAGAGCTAGCTGAGCCAATAATGCTGACACAGTTACAAAGCTTGTTTGTTGGTGCATCCATGTTTGTCAGGGGCATTAATTTGGTTGCTTTCATTGTGGAATTTGCCAGGATTTAATGAGGTTTTGATTTTTGTGTTAAAATAATTCATCCAAGGATATAACAAATAATAAAAACTTAATTGCTTATAATATTGCTTATATTACACAGACCAGTTGGGATATAAAAGTAACCAAGTTACAGACACAACCCATGTGTAAATATGCTGTCCTGCCACCCTAATATAATGCTGCAGATGTGTTGGATCAGCCTACTTTAGATTACATTGCTTCAAGTTTCTGCCAGTGAATGCAATAAAGACCTCCAGAGAGCTCTTGGATGTTTGCTCATGTTTGAGAATTCATTGTTGTGTGGATTGTGTCCACTACCAGATGTTGGGATGTTAGCATTGCCCTGTGGCTGGAGACAGTCTTAGTAGTGACGTATTGGCAAGACTTGCCCAGAGCAGAATCAGAACTCTTCACATCATTAACCGCCATCTATCTCCACAGCAGCCGATACTGAGCGCCATGTTGCCATTAATAAAATGACTACAGTCCTAAGGGGAAATCTATTTGGCAAGGACATGTAGTTCTTCTCAAGCTCATTTCTTTCTTTCTTTTTACCTCTATGTGAGCCTCTTTCTGCCTTATTTTTCTGCTGCTTCACTTGCTTCCCCCGTGAGCGCTCTTTTCTGCCGCCTAATCAGATTTTTGATATGTTTCTTGCCGACTTGACTTTCTTATGCGTCGCTGACTTGTCTCTTTTCTATGTATTACAGTTTTCACATCTCTAAAAATTGGGAAGAGCACATGTTAGACAGGGTTTGCTTTGACATGATTCTGTGTAATAAATATATTCTCTCTCTCTCTCTCTCTCTCTCTCTCTCTCTCTCCCTCCCCTGTAGATAAAACAGACGATGAGCTCGAGATGACGATGGTGTGTCACAGGCCAGAGGGTCTTGATCAGTTGGAAGCCCAGACTAACTTCACCAAGCAGGAGCTGCAGATCCTCTATCGTGGTTTCAAGAATGTAATCACACACTTTCTGATTTTATTATTAGATTACTTTGATACATACAGAGCATAATGCTTTATAGATAATTCAAACTCTAAAGATTAAATCACCCTAATTAAAAAAAAAATGTCCCCGCTGTTATCTAGCCATGCAAATTGTCAGATTGTTCTCATTATTTGAAAAGACTATTAGACTACAGCCATGCAAGTGGGTTTCTCGTCACAGCAAACTGATATTCTTCCAAACTGTAGGGGTCAGTGAAATGGAGACTCACATCTACAGCACGATTTCTCCATTTTCTCCCCCCAGCTATGTTAGAAAATGTTATATGTGCACTGACCGGCAAAACTATCCCCACATGACTCCCGCAAAGGTGTGTGTTTGATAGTGTGACATCACTATGACCATGCATACACTCCGGGCCCTTGGAAAGGCATCAAACATAAATCAAGCATTAAATGCTAATTTAAGCATGTCAACATGCATAAAATAAATTAGCAAAAAACAGCTGAGACTGAAGTGAATGTTCTTAGTTTTGCCTTTGATTATAACCTAATTGGACAATTTGACCTGCTGGTGGCACTTGATAAACGTCAGGGGATTACCAAAGTCATTAAGGTTTATCCTCTGTGGACAATGCCTGTCTGTACAACATGCAATCTATCCATTAATTGTTGAAATATCTCAGGCTGGACCAAAGGGGTTGACCAACGTAGAGCCATAATCAAGCCAAAAATTCATCAGCAATGTTTCTTTGTGGAACCGTCTTTAAAGCGGGAGTGCAAGACTTTTGCCTCCCCCCTCTGACAGTGAGAGTCATTACATGAACACTGTTGACATGTGCTTACAACATATGCCTGTAGGTGAGTTTGCTGCATCTCCCCCACCCCCAGCAATGCTCTTTTTTACTTTAATCCTTCATCATGCCAAGTTTCTTTTATTCTCTGGAGCACCCACTCCTTTGCTTGGACGCTTCTTAAGATTTTCCCAGAGACAAATATGATTAGGGTCACATGACTGCACAGTTCTGGTGAACAAACAGGATGTCAGGGTTAGGGTTAGGGTTAGAGTAGAGTAAACTTCATTCATATTTTTCTTTCCACAGGAATGTCCAAGCGGTGTGGTAAATGAGGAAACATTCAAACACATTTACGCACAGTTCTTCCCCCACGGAGGTAAAGTGCAATGCTTTTGAATTTCTTCTATTCCTCGTTAAAGCTTTCTGAGAAGACCTTCCAGGAGACCTTACACTTTGATTTTTTTCTGTTGCAGATGCGAGCATGTATGCACATTATCTTTTCAATGCATTTGACACTACAAACAATGGCTCCATTAAGTTTAAGGTGAGTCATCCTCCACTGTATTTGCATTTTGTGTAAAAATATTACTAATTTCTTTACTTCCCTGTTCTAGAACACTTTCATTATTTAAGTTTGTACTTATCTTCCTCTGCTGTCAGGACTTTGTAATGGGTTTGTCTATACTGCTGCGAGGAACACTGACAGAAAAGCTTGAGTGGACGTTTCACCTTTATGACATTAACAGAGATGGCTACATAAACAGAGAGGTGAGACTGTGTTGTCGCTGTGTACACAGCGTGGGCCTCTGCCAAAGGGATGAGATCACGTTAAGTGTTTAGTGTGTCATCTGATGTCTCTAATGTCTCACCATGATAAGAATCTTCCCTTCTTTCAGGAAATGACTGAGATTGTGAGGGCCATTTATGACATGATGGGCAAATACACCTACCCTGCACTAACGGGAGACGTCCCTCAGCAGCATGTGGACGCCTTTTTTCAGGTTAGGTTCATTGAAAAGCCAACATTTTACAGTGACAGGTGATTTTAAAACCATTGTGTTTGCACAGCATGAGGGAACACAATGTGACTCTTAATGTCTCTCATCATACTCCAGTAGCTTCCCAAATGAACCTCTCTGGTTTTACTAAGACACTTCACATATACTTCAAGTTTTCAGATAAGGTTTATAAAGTTTTATATTGTTAGCAATCCCAGTTCCTGAGGTCCATATTTTTTTCTCAGTCTTTTTTTAAACTGTCCATATTGTGTTATATTGCCTGGTATGAACGGTTTCCTGCAGTTTTCGTGCGTGAAGTTGTTGCATCATGAGCTCACACTGAGTACATTTCCACAACAAAATTATTGTAGATTTGCTTCTACTTGATACTGATTCAAGTTATGTTATATTTCTTCCTACAGAAAATGGATAAAAACAAAGATGGAGTGGTGACCTTAGAGGAGTTTATTGTAGCCTGCCAGGAGGTATGTATTTTCATACATCTGAGCTGTCTATTTCTTTATATGTAAAAAGTATATGAAAACATTTTACCATATGTTGTCAGCTTGTGAAAAGAATATATAACATGCATAAATTTACCTACTGTTACTCACATATTTGCATGGATGGATCGAGTACTAGAATACTTTACTCAAGAAAAAGTAATGTTCTTTTAAATAATAACAAATTTACTTAGCCTACTTACTAAATGAAAGATTGACTTTGCAGCCTGTACACACAAATGATTATCAATTAAACAACTGCATTCCTCGGTGGAGCTTCATAAGAACTAACAAGAAAAAGGACTAAACTCAGGCAATTAAACAGAATAAACAACAATGAATGAAAATGTTATGGGCACCGCAGTGGGTGCAACAAGAAATATTAAGCCACACAAATTAAATTACCTGGCACTTGTTAGTGAATCAGCAGTAGAATAAAACATTACTAAGGCAGAGTTGTATAAATAATGTAAACTGACAACGGCTGCAGCCACAAACACACGTATTAAAGCAAAGCAGAAGCAACACCGATTTTATGCCATTTGTAGGGCACAACCAGGCACATACGAAATTCTCCTCTGTAGAGTTACGACCATTACAGTGAGTTTGTGTTGTGTAATGTTGGAGACGAAACAATATAGGTTATTTTTTGCAATATAGGTTATTTTAACTTTTAAGTAAAAGTAGAATTATAATTATTTTTAATATACTTAAAAAAATACTGTATAAAAATACTATAATGTAATGTAAAATACATTTAAAATTTGAGCAGGGAATTTCATTCTTGACCTTTGGGAAACAATATGTAACATTTAAAGGAACTACAAAGGTTCATCAAAGGTTTTGGAGCTGTCAACCACAATGAAGACCATTAGATGTGGTAGACCTTCAAGCTTAGATTAGCAAGAAAATAATATACGTACAGTATATCATAAAAAAGAGAACAATAAAAAATATATAGACTCCAGCGTTTTGAAACACTTGAAACTCATGTCCCATTAAATGTGTGAAAAACTGATGTTATATCTGGAGACTGCTGTCTTCACGGCAGCATAAACAGCCTATATATTTCTATATACAGGGCTTCAGTACATTGCTAGGTAATTGCATCATTCTGCCCTGATTACTTGTTTTGTCTCTGCGCAGGATGAAATGATGATGAGATCCATGCAGCTGTTTGAAAACGTGATGTAGGACAAGAGGACACAATGGAGACAAAGACATGGAAATTACGAGGGCTTGGTGTGAGTGCGTGTGTGTGGATGCATATGTGCAATACATCCAGTCTCTCCTCCTCTTCCCATCTCATCCAGCTGTGGTCTGGATACAGTCAGATTCCCCCACAATGACTTGAAAGAAGGGACTGGACTGGAATGCTGTTAGCCTTCCTGCAATTTTCCCACACAATACAAAGTGACCAATGTGACAGACTTGGACGCAGAAGACATCGCTCTCAGTCCTGTCTTGAAGATTGACCTGTTAAAGATGCTCCTACATTACAAAGCTGCTGCCGACCAGCGAAGAGCTATTGTTCAACCAGCAAAACTATTTTTGTTTGTTTTTTGCCAAAAGACGTTCTCCTTTGCCAAAATATAATTGCATGCTTTTGCAAGAGGTTTTGACTTATCTCCAAACATTTGTCAAATTTGTTATGGAATTTTGGCCATAAAGACTTCTATATTTATCTCATGCATCACTGCTGCAGTGATCCCTGTACTTTTGTGTTGACCTGGCTGTCGCTTACCTGCTGAGTCTGTCTGATGCTTGTTGTTAGGAGTCTGTCTGAAGCTTACAGTAGAAAGTCAAAGACTAGACGATACATTTAATGGGTCTGAAATGGTGTGTATGTGTGTGTGTGTGTGTGCCCGTCCTTCTGTCTATGTTGGAACTTAGGTTTTAGTGAAAGGAAAGAAGAAATTGAATTATTCCTTTATATTTTCACCTGCTGCTTTGCATCTTGTGGTCAAATCGGTGTTTGTCCTAACTGTAAAGACAGAAATCGTGACAAATGTGTATAAATTTTGGATTTCATGATGAAGTGCCCACAAAACAAAGATGTTGAGTAATTAATCAGGAAGAGGCTTGTGAACGTCAAACCAATATCTTTATTTGCACAGATGATCAAGGTTTAACTTGGAGATGGCAACAATAATGATGGGAAAATATTTGTATGGTACAAATGTATTGATTTCGCTCATTGGTATGTTAATATACAAGAAATTATAAACCTATAACTGAGTCAGATTCCTTGTATGTGCATTGTCCAATAAAGCTGATTCTGATCTGAGAAACAATCAAATGGCAACCCAGTCACTAGAAAAATGTTGGCATTGTATGTTTCTGCAAACCACATACACTACATTTGTACATTATTATGTAGTGGACACCTCGAAATTTTATGTTTCAACAACCCGTGGTTAACATGGTTAGGGTTTAGGCAGGAAAACACAGCAGTGTCTTGGTACAAAGCATTTTTTGTTGCACTGTCCCTGCTGGAAAACAGCCATGGATTCCTTAAAAAAACACCCACATTTGGGTGTTAAAAAAGCCACTGGAAACAAAGTGACAGGTTCCTAAATCACACCTACATTGGGGGACTGAAAAGCCGTTGGAAAAACAGGCATGGGTAAAAAAAAAAAGGCCCATCTTTTTTGGCTAAAAAGTTGCAGTGACAGTTCTGAAAAACTACCCATGTTTCGGAGCTGAAAACTGGTTTCAAGAACAGGTACAGCCAAAAACATCTACGTTGCTTAACGACCCACATTTGGTGCCTAAAGCACAGCAGTGACTTACTGTTTGTTGGTCTCAAACAGTGGACTGTAGTGATTTGCAGCGTGGCAGGCATCTTGCCCAACCACTACACCCTCCGTCCACTGATGACAAAATCAACTTGTGTATTAATGTGACATTAGAAAGTTTGATATGGTACTTATGGTATAAGATATGCAAATGTAATGTATTATTGGTTTGTAAGAATGCACGGTGCCGACATTGTCCTCTGGCGACGAGGCTGCAGATACTTGCTGGGCCATTCTAATGAAAACCTGATATGAGTTAGTTTCTAACCTTGCAGGGAAATACCACTGAATGTCAGCTTTAGAATGTGATATTTGATGACACTGAGGACAGCCCCATCTGTATTAGTGAACATCTGTCTCCCTCATCCAAACCAAATCTGTGATGTCACACTGATGTGTAGCCGCAGACAGAAGGGTGACTGACTCCTGCAATTGCCTGCTGATGGTTTTCTGTGAGTCAGTGTTTGAAAGCATCACCATAATAGAAAACTCACTGGGATATAGTAGCACTGAAATATTCATCACCGTTCTTTTTGCAGTCAGTGGAGCAGCTCTTTGCTGTGTGGTACGTCAGTGTGACATCACGGCCTCTGGTCTCTGGTATGTTGGTTTGGACAGTTCAGTTATTAAATCTCACAAACAGAAAATTAATTCTAAGCCATAAGAATAAATATGTGAATTCTTAAAAAACTGAGTGGTGTTTTACTTTAAGTGTGTGTGTGTGTGTGTGTGTGTGTGTAAACAAATGGAGAAATAATGTTTGTCCTCTAAAGCATCTGTCTCCATTCGGAGCATAAGGAGTCACTGAGTGGTTTGATGTGTATGAAAATGATGTGAATCATATAGCAATAATAAGAACAATGAGAATAATTTGCTATTTATTAAATAGTGCAATCCACTACTTCTTAGTGCAATACTCTATTAAGTAATCCCAATTTTAAGGATGATTATGTTGCCTTTATTTGTGTGCTTATTGTATTAACTAGTTGGGAGCTGATCAGATAAAGCAGATGTATATTCTTTGTACAATGACAATAAAAGCGTTCTATTCTATTCCAATATTATTATGATAATAAAAATAGAGCCCTTTTTAAAACCGATGTTACAGTGTGCATCACAGGAAAATAAAAGCAGATAAATTAAGCAAAAGTGAAAAAAAATATTATTACAATAGAATATCACAATCATTAATAACAATACACTAAACAGTAGAGTGGGAAAACAAGCTGATAATAACTGTGCATAAACATATGCTGTACATGCATACACCCACACAGGCATGAATATTTTTATACACACACGGCTGCGTTGCCGCTTCACCACACGCATGCACACAGACACATAACATTGGGACTTCATAAAAATCCTATCCTTTCAACAAATATGTTTTTTAATGTTTTTTAAAAGTGAATAAAGATGTTGATAATCAAATCTCAACATGAAGTGCATTGCAGAGTTCAGGAGCTCTGACAGAAAAAGCCAGATCACCACTGATCTGCAATAGTGAAATCTAGAAAAAAAAAAAAGCATGAATGACCTTCTCCATGTCACTGAAGAGCAGAAAATATTTTATATTGGAGATATTTCTTTACATAAACAAGCTTGCATAACTTCCCTGACCTTTAAATGTAAGGTCAGAATTATATATGACTCCTACGTTTGTGTCAAAGTGAACCCAGCTGGTGTTTGGGTGCTTCGGTCACACAGTGTGGACTGATTAGTAAAGCCTCTGTGCTGTTTAGCTGTGGGCAGTTTTCATGCATCCATTCATGGCCTTCTCAGTACCCAGACTCCAACCCATTTGGCTCGCGGTGGCTGCACACAACGATTTTTCTCGTGTAATTTCTCACCCATATAATTAACATTCAGAGCACATTAACGCCACACATTAATTTAGCCTGCAATCAGAGATCCAAATTGGATGAAGCAATCACATTTGGAAAAGCTTTAGGGATAAAGATCCAACTTCATCATTACCTTTACATAGACATCTTTAGAAATACAACTCCTTTTATAATTTGGTCTGACTGGCAAAAAATATAAACTGGGTTTCTCTGATAACAAATGACATAAACATTAACAAAACTAATACAGCAGAAATCAGATTAAATCCTAATTAAATAGTACATATCACTCGTTTTTCCAGGCTTTTGAAACAAAGTTAGCAAATTTAAACACATTAAGAATGTACAACCTTTGCAAATTTTGACCTTCTCAGCTGGGTTTTGTCCATCCAACCATCTCATGGAAAATTCACAATCTTATTCATCGCTGTATGTACACTTCCCACTTCCCACAATCACATGGTTCACACAATCTTTTTTCCTCATCTGCCATCTTCAATGGGCAGAGGAATAATAGCAGTTCTAACCACTGAACAGAACCAGGGCTGTGCTATGCACACTGTGGTACACTGGGTGTCGCTGTTTCGTTTGTACTGTCTTGGTTTTACGATCATAACTTTTTATTTTGCATGTAAGAGAGGAAAAGAGATCAGAGGGATTGCAAAGGAGGGCTTGAAATTAACAGTACTCTGCATTGTATTAACTGTATAACTAAGTTCATTTGCTAAATAAATTAAAGAACCAAAATCAGTAGACTGTGTTTCCCTGAGTGCTAACCACAAAGATACAGACTTTAAAATATGTTACATATTTGTACACTACCTAGCAGAGGTGGAAAGTAACTAATTACATTTACTCACGTTACTGTAACTGAGTAATATTTTGTGTAATTTGTATTTTTTTCAGTAGTTTTTTAAATCTGTAATTTTACTTTTACTTAAGTAAATTTTGACTGTAGTAGTATTGTACTTTGCTACATTTGAAATCACATCCGTTACTGAGTAAAAAAAAAAAGTTTTTGGCTAAATGGAAACCAAAAGGGTGAATCTCGGAAATCTCATGTGGAATTGACCCAGAACAAGCGGCCGGTGCCGGCGAGTTACTGGAGAGAGAGAGAGAGATGGAGGAGGGTGGGAGTGCTTTGGCAGAAGCACAAGCAGACGCGGCAGTTGAAATGAACTAAACCAAAGAAAACCCCGTGTGCACAGTGCCGTTTATAATTGTAGGTCAGCAAAATGCGGCCCGAGCCGCGCTCTTGTATGCTCACCTGCGCGTGTGCGCGCGCTCGCGCATGTGTGTGTGACTCCGCCTTGCGAGATAGAGAGAGCAGAGGAGGATTGTAAAGGTGCGACCATGTAGAGACAGAAATTACTTGCCGTTGTGTAAACAATATGAGTCATCACGTTATAAAGTGAAACGTTTCACCGTATAACACGATAAATAGTGTCGTTATGTTATTATATGAAGCGTCTGTCGCTCAAAATAATATAACTTTAGTTTATGAAGCGATAAGACGGAGCCCTCTCCTCTCCTCCTATATGCTTTACTCACAAGTGTATGAATTGACCTGGATATGAAATCAAAATGAATGAGGGCTGCGCAATATTAGACAAAACTGACAATGCCACAATTTTGTATACTGCGATATGTATTGCAATATACAGTGTATTGCAATAACTTGAATAGCTCTATTTGGAAAGAAGTCATCATCTGGGATTTGGAAAGGCTGTATTTGCATGAAATATACATTTTACAGTCAAACTGTCATGGAAATTGAGAACTTCACAACCTAAAGTATTAACCAGCAAAATAAGTACGGCATATTGCCTTTGACTAATATTATATTGATATGATGAACTTATACTGCGAGTCTCACAAAGTGACTATTGCACAAGAGTACATTGCGATGGTGATGCTCTAATGATATTGTGCAGCCCTAAATTGAACTGAATTCTATGGTTCATCGTAGAAAAATAACCAGTTTTCGGATTGGATTTATGACCCCTGGACCATTTTTGCACTGCATAGGAGTGACCCCCATCAAGTTGTTGGAAGTAACTAAGTAACTTCTACTTTAAGTACATTTTAAATGAACTACTTCTTACTTTTACTTGAGTAGATTTTTAGAAGGGTAGCTTTACTTGTACTTAAATAGAATTTCATCAAAGTAATGATACTTTAACTTGAGTAGAATTATTCAGTACATTTTCCACCTCTGCTACCTAGCCTATATAAAATTGTAAACACTGAACTCAAACCTTACTGTTTGCCGAACCCTGTGACTTTTTCATTAGGGAAGAGTAACAAAGTACTAGGCTAATTGCTTGTAGTTCTATTTTATACTTCTACTAAATGATACAAGCTTGAAAGTCACAGTTACTTTTTTGCAATTAAGATTGTACGTACAAATCATTCATTCATTCGGGACTGTACATTACGTATCAGAGTAGGGGTTGGCTCGGCTGTGTCTTAGTTTTGTTTTACTTATTATTATTTTTTAATTATGTTTTGTTTTTTATCATGACCCTCCCTAGAGCTACAAATATTTTTTCTAATATCTTTTCTATAATTCTTCCTTCACCATAAATAACCATATTTCCTAGTCTCTAGCTATGGAGGTTTTTTTTTTAAAGAAAACATAACCCACTGCGTTTTTAGGTTTTTGAGGATATTCAAAATAAATACAAAATATAACCATTTAAATGTCCCTCCCCCAAGCCAAACCTTAAACCTTAAAACATAACGTCTCCGCAATACTTACTGATACTATAAAAAATATTTGAAGTGCCTCCATTTTTTTCTTCTTCAATCTTAACCTACTTAGAACTTGAGGCACAAAGCCATGCTGTTACATTTCCGCTACAGTGGTTGGCGGTATGCACCTATACACGTTGTTCTGCATTCAGCTTTTAAATCAGAGAAGAAGAAGTAGGACGCGAAGAAGAGAGGAGGCGGAACACCGCGTTGGTTAGTGGTTGGTATAAGTTAGTAGTTGGCTGTACCGCCACCGTAGACAAGCAGCAGGTTATCAGCATTTTAATCTGAAAAGATGAACGGGTTAGACGAGGAATCAATGGCGCCACAGACCTTTCTTTACGGTGAGATAACTTCTGCGTGTCTTATGTTACTTTATGGTGTTTAATATTAACTGCGTGTCCTCAGGTTTGACTGCTGATAAGAGAAACCCATTAAATGTAGCTGTTCAGCTGCGTTTGTTCCTCTGTAATGAAAGGTAATGTTCATGTCGTACCAAAACATGTAACGTGTTATATATTAGATTGTTAACCATTAAGATATTGTAGCAGGAGGTTGAATGAGTGTTGAACAGCGCGGGTTCACTCCAGGCTGCAGCTAAACACGTGTCTGACTACCAACATGGCGGCGCTCATGTTTTGTGAACAATGTTAATATTCCAGCATTTTCTCTCTTCGTGGTTGGGAATTGTATTATATTTTTATTTACATCTTCTAATATTCATCAACTTAACACTTTAGGTTAAAATTTGTCATGACAGTTTTAGCCAGTCGCGATAAGTCATCTCAACGTGGGATCAAACACATGCGGACCTGTTGACTCCCTCCGCTGGGTGCATCATGTAACGTTAGACCCCTTAACTTCTAATTATACATTATAATGATGCAATACCTTTTTTTTTCTTTTTTCTTTTTTCTTTTTTTTTTTCTTTTTTAGATAATGTCATTGTGACTGAATTCGCGAACAAGTCACTCTATTTCTTTGGATCATGTGCACCTCTCCGTCCCGTTACCAGTCTCACCTTCCCTCCTCGTGGGATGAAAACTGCAGTTATAGACACGACTGTGATTTGTAGTGCAGCCAAGGAAAATATAAGTTTTGTTTTTTTTTCTTGAGTGCAGTGCAATGTTTTACGATATGCTGAGTATTGTAATATACTGTGATTTATTACCTTTGTTTATCTGCAAATTATGCCCCTAAAGGAATGTGTATTGCAGTATTAATAATTTACATAATAAAAAATAGATACTTGGCATCTGTGTATCTATCCAATATTGCCATGTAAAATATTGTGATGCTGTGCTATATCAATTTTTGTTAATACAAAAAAAACAAACACTGAATACAATTGCTAAATATTAATCTTATCCCATATTAGTTAGGTGCACATTGTCTACATAGGCTTGTGCTCTTAGAAAGGTCCTATTTTATTTTATTTTATTTTATTTTTAGCACTTGTCAGTGTTTATCCTTGTTTTTGTCCTTTCAGTCCTTCACTTTTCCCATGTGTTATGGGAGTTATTCTAGCTCAGTAATTAGTCAGTTAGAAACAGAATATTGCTTTGAGAATTGTTTCAGACAGGAGATGTGAAATTTAGTTAATTTGCCACATTGTATGTTGATGTTTTGTTTTTAAACTTTATTCCTAACTGCTTAGGAAGTGCAGTAACATGGTATTTATCTACCATTGTTAGTCAAACCCTGAGTCTATTATGAAGCGCTGCAGACAGCCATAGAATTATTTATCTCTTCTGATAGAGGGGTTTCCCTGTGTCAAGGCCATGTGGGAACACTCAGTAGTCTCTATGGCTCCCTCTTGTGTGCATTTGAAATATAGCACTATACATACAAATGATTGCCTGTCTGAAGTAGAGCACCCTATGATGAGGTCACTCCCCACACATTTTTTTTTTTAAGCAAATGACTCACATTTTAAAACCTTTTCATCAGGTTGTGTGCTGGAAGCTGGAAAGGAGGTGGTGTTCAATCCTGAGGACGATGACTTTGAGCATCAGTTAGATCTACGGATGGTAAGTACCCTGAGGTCCAAGGTGTCCTAACAGGGCTGAGAACACATGCTGTTTTTTAGAACATGCCAGATGTTCTATATTCTTGGCCGACAAGCATTTTGGCTATTTATGAAACCTCTTTTGACTTTATGAATTTTATATAAATTATAATATAATTATCTATCTATCTATCTATCTATCTATATATATATATATATATATATATATATATATATATATATATATATATATATTTGTTTTAAATTTTTGAACAAAGATTGCAACTATTAGAAATGTCCTCATATTGCATGGCTATTTCACTCATTTTGCACAGAGGTTGACAGTTTATTGAATAAACCTAATTGCGGTGAGGTGATGGAGATATAAGAATAGTATCAGTAGATGGCTAAATGACCCATACTATCTATTAGGAGCATCTGAGAAATGGTCCTCCACTCTGCAATTGGAGAATAAGGTCTCTTGTTCCTGGATGTGGCACAAGAAGCTGAATATCAATCATGCAAATAAAGTTCTAAGTAGTGAAACTAAATTTTAATTGTAGTTTAAATGTAATGGTAGCTGCCCTTGTAATGTTATGAATTTTTAAATTAGCAGCCTGTTTATTAAGGTACTACCCTCTGGCTTTATTAAGGCTACACTCACATTTTCTTTGGCAAAATAATAACTATGTAATTAGATAAAATTACAGCAATAATTACATGCCTAAGCTAATAACGCAATTTAAGTCATAACTAAATGCCCCTCTAACAAAGTCAGTGTTGAGTCTTTTCAACTCACAGTAGTTTTAGGGTAGAAACAACTGAGTTTACTCCGCTTATCAGAACAGGAAGTGTCTGATTCACATCTGTCACTTTGTTTCTCACGCTCATTTTGTTGAATCATTTAGTAGTATACAAATCAACAGTAAGTGCTGCACATAACTGAACCCAAGGTGTTTAGTCATACTTTCTGGGGTTTGCAGGGAAAAAAATGATGGATTGTCAGCATTAATAGTATAGATTTTAACTGGACCTCATATGCTGTAAATGGTGTCAAGCAGGTAGAGCCTGTAGGCTGTATTGGATTTAATAGGGGTTCACCTTTGACTTTGTACTAAAATCACACTTAAACTATCACAGAATACTGCGGTTGTGTTTTTAAAAACAAAAAGGAAGAGGACCAAGGATTGATCCTTGTGGGACAACACACAAGATGTTTGCTTTACGGTTAGGGGTACTTTTCAGTAGATACTGTTTTCTGTTTTTCAACTGTTCACACCACGAACAAACAAGAAACACATCAGAGAACGAAAGAATGTTAAATAGGTCAGGTGTGCAGGCACCCTGAAAGTTAACAGAGTTACAGTCAGCTGTTGCCTCACCCTCTCCAGGCCTGTGTGGACCCCAGCACTAAAGATGAGCTTCACATGGTGGAGGTTGAAGGACAAGACACAGAGGGTCAGAAAATCAAGGCAGCGCTCGTCTCACTAAAGCCCTCTACCCTGCCAAGTGTAAGTAAACTTCTCATCTTTACTCATGTACAGATGCACTAACAAAGTGTGTTCGAGTTCCAGTGTCTCTTCAGCCACCCACATAAGTCTAAGGCCCGTACACATGCTGTTTCTTGTGCCCTCACATTTATTGTTTGAATTTAGACATGCAGAACGTAGAAAAATTAGAGCAATGCTGTCTCAGCGCTATAGTGTTCCTAAGAACCTTTTCGCTGGGCGCAACAGCTGGGCCCTGAGATAAACAAAGCTCAACTTTTGTAACGCAGCAACACGCACCACATGTCGTGGCAAGGAACCAATCACAGCCAGCAGATTTCTTTCCTTTCTCCTGTGAATATCAGTCTATGATTAATATGGAGAAGTTGATCATTTTAGTGCAGGGCTACCCAGAGCTTAACATCTGTCTGATGACATTTTAGGCCTAATACACACTTAAAAAACAATGCCTGGAAGAAGCTGTGAACTTGGGATTTCTGGTAAGTACGCTCTGATGCAGTACTCATTATGGTCGCTTAGCAACTTCAGACTCAACCTGCCTCTGCACCCTTAAAAGTTGGCACAGAGTAGACACAAGAGTAGCACCCAGTGCCCAACCTGTATTTTGCAGGTAGGTGTTGGTTAAATAGTGCTATTTGGCTCAAAAAGCTAATACCTTTCATTTTTGGAAACAAATACAACAAATGCTGTCTTGAGATAGTTGAACTCCAAACCCTAAGCAAGTGAGCATTTTCTTCTTTTTTTCAGGTGTGTCTCGGTGGTTTCACAATCACACCTCCAGCAGTTTTCCGTCTGAGGGCAGGTGCCGGTCCAATCCACCTCAGTGGACAACACCTCGTCAGTGAGTATTTCTTAGAAGATCATCCAGGTGTTTTAACTGGTCAGGGATTTATTTTCAGTGTCTGGTTATTATGGGGATTAATCCATTAGACACTACTTTCAATTGAAGTGTAAATAAACATTTTTATTGCACAGCATATCCCTTTGGTTTTGGTGGTAGTGTTTTAACTTAGTCAAACATTTCTAAATTGTTCTTTCCTAAAGTGATGGAAGCTGATCAGACTTTTGATGAAGAGGAGGAAGATGATGAGGAAGAAGAGGAGGAAGATGTCAAAACATCAAAGAAAAGGCCGGCCTCCTCACCTGCCATCAAGTCACAGGTTTGTTTCTCCATTCCTTCGCCATTGTAAACAGTAAAATAATCTATTAAAATTCAAGTAACTGTAACACACGTTTTATCTCCTTACAGAAAAAAATGAAAATGGACATTGAGGAGGATGACGAGGACGATGATGAGGATGACGATGATGATGATGAGTAAGTGTCAAGCTCCACACACATTTACAGGCTATTCTAATATGTTCAGGTTACATAAACTGGAACTCAGTAGAGTCCAAAAGTTCAACACTAATGCTGGGTTGCACCAACAAGGATTCATTTTTAAATCATAGTTTAACTTTAAACGCACAAAACTTTAAAACTAGCTTAAAATCAAGGAGGATTGCATTAAATCCTCCCATGAAACATCGGCTTTTACTGTAACTCTTGATTAAATTTAATTGTGTTGCACCAAAACTTTAAACTCAAATTTAAAACGTGATCCTGGATTATCTTAAATCTTAGGTTTCAGGGGGTTTAACTTTTCAAGTGGCTGCTTTGTTGAGATGGGTTGAGTGAATTATCAAGTTCATCAAAAAGTTAAGGGACACACTCAACCCAGTTTAGTTTCATGGTGCTGCTAAAGTTCTCTCAACATACCAGCTCAGCAAGCTGAACAGGAAGACTGGACTAATTGTGAAACATAGTAGTGAAAGAAAGGAAAGTGAAAGCTGTCTGTCAGTTACTCTAAGTCCCTTTTTCCTTTACAGTGTTATTTGGCCATATTTTATGATCTGGCCAACAAGGTTTTCTCAGAGGGATAGCGTGTCAGCACCAGCAATGATTTGCAACACAACTGCTTGTAATAAAACTCTTGGCTTCAGACCAAACAACAGGGAAATATTTCAGTTTTCACTTAATACAAAGGAAATCACTTCACACATCTATTAAAATAAGACAGATGTGTTGGAGAGAGAAGACCAAAAAATTGCAAAAGGACTCCCGCACACTGTCTAACTTGCAATATAAAATTTATTTGCGATGTTACTAGACCTTCATCAGGATAAATTTTATATTGCAAGTTAGACAGTGTGGGGAGTCCTTTTCGGTACTAGACCTTCATCATGATGATGACGGTCTAGTACCGAAACGTCGCAAATAAATTTTATATTGCAAGTTAGACAGTGTGCAGGAGTCCTTTTGCAGTTTTCACTTGATGCATTTTATCAAAATTAAAGCACTAGTAATGATTATAACACACAGAGGGCCATATTAGTTTATTGATAAAAGACACAAGGGTTCCTACGCAAGTATGGAAAGTATGGAAATAAATTTGATCAATTTCCAGGTATTAAAAAGTATGGAAAATGGAAAAATAAAGTATGGAAAAATATTTATGTTTCCAGACTATTATCACTGTTCTAAAATACTGTTTTCTAAAATAGAAAATTAGGTATTTCCAAAAATAATTTAATCAATCCGGATTGTGTTTTATGCCGGGCCAAGCACAGTTTGTGTGAAAGCAAACGTCTCAGGAAACATACCGCCCCTTTTACCTGATTGACAAGTAGTATGCCCAGTCCGCTGCCCCATGACCCTCCTCCAGCCCCCCAGGTATCAAGTTTCACTCCAACACTGCACCTTCGACAAGAAGACGAATTTCACGTGGTTCATAATGGGTAGATGCAAGTCCACCCTCTATCTGATTTGTTTTGATTTTTTAATCTTGTTTTCTTAGGGATGATGAAGATGATGATGACGAGGAGAGTGAGGAAGAAGAGTCACCTGTCAAGGCAAGCACCAGTCTCATACAGATGTGTCAGTTCCAGCTAAAGAGCCTTGGAGTCCTTTCCTTATTAATAGCTGCTTATTTGTTACAGGCCAAGCCAGCACCATCCAAGCAACGAACCCCTGCTCAGAATGGCAAGAGTCCCAAACCCAACACTCCAGCCAAAAAGCAGGTGACAGTCGTTTTCATAATCTGGGTCTTTTGTATCTACTGAATAGCATGTGGGGACTTACGGCAACCGTAGTAGTAGTCAGTATATTAATATTTTATATTTATGAAATGTATCTAAATGTAATTTTCATTGTAGGAAAAGAGTCCTAAAGGTGATAAGGCTAAAACTCCACCAACTCCCAAAGGAAACCTAACAATTCCTGATCTTAAAGCCAAGTTGATGGAGACAGTGAAGAAGGTCAGTGTTCTGGAAAGTTCCTTTTAAATTGAATTATTTTATTACCTGATAGAGTAACATGGTGTGCCTTTTAGACATTTAAATTTGCTCATTTGTAATTCTTTCCATTTTACAGGGAGTACAGCTACCTAAATCTCAGCCCAAGTTTGAGAACTTTATGAAGAATGGTCATAATGTGGCAGACACCAAGGTAAAGTACAAATTGGCGATGCCTGTCAATATTACACACCCATAAATGCCCTAAATTATCTTGGAATTTTTTCAAAGGAAACTTAGTTTGTTTGTTTGAGTTCATTGGTCATTAAAAGTTCAATTAAATTTGGAGCAAGTTAACGTTAGCTGTTAGCAGTTGGTGGCTGAAATGACAACTCATGGACAAGTAATGTTCTCTCCACTTAAATGCATATTTGGCTGTGTAATGAAGGACTGGATGACTTTAAAACAGTGGAGTTATTTATCTTTTATAAGCAAGATTTCTTTTTTTCCTTGGCACAAAAGGGGGAATAAATAACAAAACATAATGTACTACAAAAAAAACACATCTGTGTCGGCCCGGAATTTCACATCAGTACATCCCTAGTTAACATAAATAAATTTGGTCCTGCTGATGCCTCTCATTTCTGAGTTGACATCTGTCTGATTTTAATTGAACCTTGGGTCATGGCTAACTTACAAAGGACCATTTACACATAAGCCCTGTTTCCACCAAACACTTTCGGTATGATACCTTTGGAACCAAAAGTAACCCTTTAGACATTGTACTGAGACTCGAGGTCCATTAAGTGTTTCCACCACAAACCGTACTCTAAAATGTGGGTGCGGTTGTTGTCACTCACTGGTCCTTCCAGCACTCACTGTATTTCTTCATTAACAGTGACACAGATGGAAGTCTGCACCTTGTTTATCATCCACAGAACGAGGCTGCACGCTGACGTTTTCAGAACAAAATAAAACCGGCTGCAGTGAGAGTCTCTCTCCATGTGATATTTAAAAACAGCGGGATCGTGCACTTAGTCCTTCTGAGGTAAACTCAGTGGATTATTGTTGCTGGAGCCCACAGGAATGATGCTTCGCAACGCTTTGGTTTTTTTTTTTCTGCGAGTGAGGATCAGAATATATGCAGTGCACATAACCCGGTAGAAATTAATATAAATATAAATGCTTGAAGATCCACTCATTACAAATAGTGTATGTCAGATACAAACTAAAGTAATGGTCATAGTTGTCACAGTGAAATTTACAGCGTATTGTTTGATTCATGTCTTCGCCTTAATGCATTGAATAACATTACAAGTTAACATTCCAACTCAAAAGGGAGGCAGACATCCCAGTGAATTAAGTTATTTTTTTCTCCAGCTGCTGCAGGTGGCAGCAAAACATCCTTTCACTTTTTAGTTATTGTCTACTAATAAAACTCTCCACGGTGTGAACAGTGGCTTCTGCCTCAAAACCAGCAACAACTCAGCCCTGAGCAGGGCATCCACAATTGACCAATCAACAGACTGCAGTGTTCACAGCTCCACCTTTTAGCACCAGATCTGTGTGCTAGCTACCCCAACAGAAGGTACCCAAAATGGGGACGGTACCATCCACAACTTTTCACAGTGGAAATGGGGAAAAAAGCGTACCAAACTGAACTGTGCCGTACAATACTGCTTGGTGGAAACAGGGCTATACAGACTTCTCCTTAAAGCTGTAATGTGTCATAAATTCTACTGCTTGATTTGCACTAAGCTGATGGGCCCTCCCATCTGAAGAATTTGACAGGAAGATTAATGTTAACCAGTGGTCTTAAATGAATAATGGTTTTAGCATTGAAATTAAAAAAAACAGTGGTCCCTATTGTAGATTGAAAAAGGGTTAAAGTATCTACCTGTACTTGTACTTTGTATAACAATTTCCTTACAGGGATTAATAAAGTATCAATCTATCCAAGTCTACATTTTTTTCAAACTTGGAACCCATTGGCATTCAGTCTGAAAATAATAAGCATCTTGGCACAAGTCTCAGTATTTTAGGCTGAACTGGTGTAGCTAGCAGATATCCTAGCCAGGACCTCCCTTTTCCATGTACCCGTCATTTTGGCTCCTCTCTAAACAGATCTTTTTTGAAAAAAAACAAACAAACAAAAAAAGCTAATATAAAGCTACATTGTCGTCATATGATAGCAGATTGGTTCTAAATAGCATTGTGGCCAATGCATTTTCCCCCTTCTACATGGACTGTTTACCTGCTGTTCAAACTTATTGGTCAATACAACTCTGACTACAAATGGAAACCTACAAATCTTGTCCCATTGCCTGCAGATTCCACATAAATATGCAGAATCTATTTTTCTAATCCATTAAATGGAAAGTGATAGAATAGCTTTATGGTGCAGGAGCAGATCAGAAAAGTAATGGGTTACACATTTCATTTGGTATTGATTCTCTCTTTCTAAATGAATAAATATCTTTTTTCTTTTTTTTCTTTCTGTAGGTCATTGCGGAGCTGTGGAAGTGGAGACAGACGATGATGGATGCCAAATAACAGTCTCAGTGATTTTATTGTCTCTTTTTATGACTTGTTTATGCCCATAGCACCTCTCAAACCCTCTGAAGCCAAACTCAGTGCCTCACACTTGTCATTAATTCTAAGTCCAATCCAGCTCCACCTGCCTTCCTGTTTAAAGACACTAGAGAGAGACAGTGATATGGACGCTGACGGCACACTGTGTTGTTGCATGGTTGTGTCCTTCCTTCTCCATCACACTCTCATTATGGCAGAAAAATGATATGGTTTGTTGATTAAACCCCAGGAGAACCAGCTTACAAATTTGCATATTTGTAAATGTGTAAATAAAAATCACTAGATTGTTGGCACCAGAATATGGAGGATATGTCTTTATGCGATTTTTTTTTTTTTTTTTTTTTTTTTTTTTAAATGTAAACAGTAAAGATTAATTTGGCCTCATGCAGGAACAATAAAAAAAGCACCGGACCATTATGCACACAAGTGCAGACAAGACCAGCAACAAAGCAGCACCAGAAACTAAAACTTTTCAACAGCCAATAAAACTTCAGCTGATGTTAGCCATGGTGACGACATGTATCAGTTTTGGTAAAGCAGACGTTTTGATGGTGATTGAGCAACATTGATTTGTCTTAGTAGAAGTATTGTCCAACATGGATGTAAAAACTGCACTTTGTGAAATGTTTTGAATGTTTATGCTATCTGAGATTCCTACGGTCAAGTTCCCATGACAACACACTGTCCACTTAAAACTGTATCAGAGTTCAAAGATTTGTTCTAATTGTTCACATATCAACCGTCCAGAAGTAATCAACCATTTGGTGTTTAGCAGAAAGCTGCATTAACCTGAAGACATGGTGTCATAAGTGGAGCACACTTCAGCACTGTTTGTAGATTGTGGCCTGTTTGGGTTCTTTGTATCGCCATGACTACCAGCCAGGAGGCCAAAGGTTATGTACTTGCTCTGTGAGTGACTGAATGCATGATGGATTTTGCAAATGAGTTTTTTTTTTTTTTATTAAGGAGTTACTTATAACTTTTCCAACAAGGGTTTGCAAAGGATGTTCCCAGAAATTCCCACCTGTACTCAAGTTTAATGAGGCCACAGCCTTTGTGCTCCTGTGACCAGTTATAGTAATAAGATTATAAATGTTGATGCATGAGGCCTGTGAAAGCAGAACATCATTCCACGTTCTTGAAAAACAAGTATAAGTTTGTCTGGGTTTGAGTGGACTATACCAAGATTGATTAAATAAAAAGAAAAAACTGAAGTGTTGCCATTGTTCCATTTCTCGCCAGTGAAAATTACTAATAATAAAACATTTTGAAGATTTTTTTTTTTGTTTATGTACAACAATAACTTGCTGAAAATGCCATTGTTTTGCGTTTCTTTTGACATCTAGATTAGAATTGCAGGTGTCTTTTGCATTATTTTTAAAGTGTGCACAGCTATCTCTTTTCTAAATTTCTCCTAAATGGAGGAGCAGCATACAGATATGTTCATCATAGTTAAAATGGCACTCAAGCCAGCTTTCTTTTGACTCATCTCTACATTACTGTGATCTGTGTGATCAAGCTTGAGACTGATTAAAGTATAACATTTTGTTTCTGTTGAAAACCTGAAAATACTGTATATTTATATTTGGGTCACATATTGCAAACTGATGCAAACTGACCCTTTATCACAACTGTTGGACAGTCCTGCACCTGATCCTGTGTTTACAGTCAAAGGGAATTTACCATGTTGAGAGCAGATGTTTACTCACATTTAAAAAGAACAACATCGGCCATGTTTATTAGCAGGAAATATTGCATTTGATTGTGTCAAGCAACCGGTGTGGAAAGCTTTTCCTCAGTATCTATTTTGCTCAGTTCTTACTGTAATAAGAGTTTGAACTGGGTCATGATTGAGCCTGGTGTTATAAACACAAGTCACATTACTCCGACCTAAGTCGAAATTAAGTTGGCAGAATTGCAAAAATACCTGCAATTCACTCGACTTGGACTTGAACACCAATGCTTCATGACTTCTCTTGGACGTCATCCTTTTTAATGAAAATACTTGATACCTCGAGGCAAATATTAACACAGTTAGCAAGCCAATGTGGGTGCTATGGGCTAATTGTGGTACCAGTTGTGGACACGTGTCACCCATGTCAGACTCAAGTCACAAATATGATGACTTGCAGGTCAACTTGACAAAATCAAAAAAGACTTGCTATTTTACTTTGATTGAGACACCACTGACTCATGGCTTCCCTTGGACTTGAGCCATTTGACTTGAAAATACTTGATACCTTGAGGATGATGTTAACATAGTCGACAAGCTAATATGGGTGCTATGAGCTAATTATGGTATTAGTAGTGCTATGCTATGAAGGTGCAATGCACAATTTTTTATGATTAAGTTCAGTTGCACTTGTTTTCACAAATAACTGCTTGAATTTGAAATAGCATTTTGGTGAGGAGGCGCATTATCTCTTGTTAAGAACTTGAAACTCAAAGTTTAGGACTTGGGAATTGTCAGTCTTGACTTGGAACTTAAGTGCGAAGACTTGAGACTTGAAAGTTCCCCACTGAGTAAAGCTTCAGTTTTGGTTCTGTATTTTGTGTGGGTGTCCAAGTTTCAGGGAAAGAGGCTCATTTTCCCATTGCAGCCATTCTTTGTGGTTTAGGCTGGTAGGCATCGGATGTAATTTACATATAAAAAATTGTCTTGGCAGCAACACAAGAAAATAAGTCAGTTATTCAAGAACTAGTGTCCGTGTGTGTCCGTGCGTGTTTGTTTATGTGACTATAGTGGGCCCTGAGTTCACAGACATGATTATGAGGCCACTTTAAGACCATTAAGCCCTTTTTGCTCATTTTTACCTTTAATGATCCCATAAATGATCACATTCATAGAGTTATGCATAATTTACTGTCGGGGTGATAACAGGGCGATGAACAATAATAATTCTTAATTATTCAGTGACTCTGTAGCACAGAAATATCTGCTGTGATAGCCTGGATTTACTGTGTTCAATAGCCCTGCCCTCCTGATTAGATTAGAGGAGCCAGCAGATGTTTTGTGGTTAGAATTTATGCAGAGAGGAAAAATGTTTTCCAATGAAAAGGAGGGAATGAGAGGGAAATAATATTTTACGAGCCACTCTGAATGCTGAACACTGTGACACACAGGCTGTTAATGACAGTTAAAATTATCAGCAAATGTTTATTTTATTAATACATCACCAAAATAAGTTTGTTATATATGGTAATAAAAGAAAAGAGTTGTCTGGTTTGGATGCTTCGTGTGATTTTATAGGACACAGACAGACTGGGGTCAGATGGTTTGGCCACTTAGGAGTGAAATCATTATTATTATTACTTTTTGGATCTGGCCTGAGGGGAGGAAAGAATAATGATTAGAGGATGGCAGGCAGAATGAGAACAGAGGGAAAGGAGAACTAGAGCACGACACTGCTGGGTCTAATAAATCAGAGGTAGTATAATGACAAAGTGAGGGGAAATTAGACTGTAAAAGGAAGAATAAGGAGAATTCCGGTGAAATTGCTCCACTGCAGTAAAACCTTTCCTCACATCGTGCAACTGCTTCAAATGGATCCAAAAAGCTGATCTGAGCCTGGATACACAATAACACCTTTACTGATATTTGAGAATATAATGCACTACTTATAAGATACAATACATATACTGCATATATTGCATCTGCACCAACTAACAGCAGTTACCTACACACACCACAAGGTGGCAATAAAACCAAAGAAAATGTCATCTTGTTAGCCATTATGATGCTGTGTATACACATCAAGTCAAAGGAAGATGGCTACCAGCCAGAGTAAAGTGTGGCTCTGATCAGTGCAGGTTCTGACCACAGTAGGAAAATCATCTGCAACCTGAGTCTGCCATACTACATGTCTGAGTGTTCATGATTGCTGCACATGCCGGCTGTGTTTCACAGCATGCAGATATAGTAAACATGTTGTGTTCAACACTACTTCAAGGACAAAGCTTATGAGTAATCTATAATTAAACTATTGATTTGCATATTCGTGCAGAGAGCCTCCATTTGTTCCATCTAATTTTCCTACTGTTTATCCCCCCCCCCCCCTTTCAAATGTAGTCATTGAAACTGTTTCAGTTGTAAAGCACTTTGAGCTCCATTTTCTGTTATGCAAGTTTGAAGTTAATATGTGTGGGACACATAAGAAATGAGGGTTTGGAGGTCCTGCTTCTGGTGATATTTTATGCACCAATTTGCACTATACCTGCATCAATTTATGGCGTAAATGTCTTTATCAAAATAACTTTCATGTTTTTATCAGGGGTGCACATGTTCTAAATATTGAGAATGTGCTCTCTGCACCACTCACACGAAATCTACACCTATGTGTGTAAAAGCATGTCAACAAACCAGAAACAGTACATTTTCCATTTTTATTTTATGTACAACACATACCTTGCAAATCACAATTTAAAAAGTTTAAAAAAACTGAATTTGATAGGTGCAACAGCTTTTGTGATGTAAAAAAACAGTAGCAATAGGCCAAGCGCACTCACACAAACATTATTACAGGACAACAAATACATAGCTCACATCCGTCATGCTATGTGTAGGTCGGAAATACATGGCAATCTGAGTAAAATGAATCAGAATACAGTAATTTATATAGTTACAATTTCACTCTGGCACTTGATTAGAGTATAGCAGTCAACAGTGGTACTGAATAATGTGTAGTTTTTATATAAATAAGGCACAAATACATGGAAATAATGGAAAATTGCTTCTCAGGTGCCAGATGATGAACTGCTATGTATTCGGCCTACACAGTCATAAATGATATAATAGGTGTAGTCCATTGCCACATCTAAAAAAAACATTTTCCCCCAAGCACACTGCTCATTCTGATTCAATGTACTTTGTAGCAAAATATGTCTACATACCAAACTGTATAATATTGTGGGCGTTCACCTTAACTTTAATTCAGTGCTTTACAGGTGTCAACTAAGTGAATAGTATACTACATAGTATACAAATCAGTAAGCACTAACTGTAGTTCCAGACAGGGCAAGGCCAATAAGCTCTTCAATAAGTAAACAGCCATTATTTAAAACTTTAATGCCTTTGTTAAAATAATATTACAGTAACATCACAGGGCAGCCCTGAAGAAACTAAAATATAAAATTTTAAAAAATGAATGTCAAAGTGTTCCTTCAGCATCTAACACAGAGTCCTGTCCTGTTTAAACGTATTCCTTGCTGCTGGGGGGTCTGGAGATGGGATATTTCGGTGTAGATTTCTCTCTTGGGCAGGAGGCTGCCAGCATGCCTCCTCCAACTACAGCCAGGAACGCTCCGGCCCAGGCGATGAAGATGGCAGCACCAAACTCGTACCTTCAGAAAGAGAAGTTACAGTAAGTTAGAAGGGTCAACACATGCCAACAGAGCTGCGACTACTGTAAAACAAACATGCAGGATACATTCATCAGCACAGGAGGAGTGACTGGACATATGCAAATGTTTGGATAGAGAAGGGAGAGGAGGAGAAGCTTAAAGCTGCTATCTTAAATACACTAGCACATCTAACATGTTTGGGGACATTGCTAAAAAAAAAAAAAAAAATGTTATAAAAACCCAGCATATTTGAAATGCTCATGTCGCAATTTTTACATTTTCACTCTAAAAGTGGCTCTGCACAAGACAAAACTGGTGCATAAAGGTAAAGTTTTCAGCTCAAATTCTCATGTACTTACTTCGTGTTGACAGGGGTGAAGGGGTTGTAGAAAGCTTGGATGATGTCGTGAGCATACCAAGAGCAGGCAACAATGGAGCACAAAGCTGTAGGAAAGTAAAGAAGAACATCACTTAAACTGTTAAGTGTCAAGGCAAAAGAAAATAAACAGAAGAGATTTTAAAAATGGCTTCTTACCTCCAATCAGGATGATAATGCCACTAGTCATGGCAATGCGGGACTTGCGTATTTTGTCATCTCCTCCACAGTTGGTGCACTTCATTCCCATGCAGGCTACGCCCAGGCCTGCCACCGTTACTATGATACTCACAATCATGAGGGCGCGGGTTGCCTGGAGGGCACCTGAGTAAGAGGACAGGATAGGGTTAATCCATCAGTTATTGTGACAAGTATTGAACACTTACAAATACTCTATACACAGGGTCATGGGTGTGGCAAGACTTGAAAGGCTTTACTTCAGTAAAACAAGGTTTTTTAATTTTAAATTCATTTCTACAGTGACTTATGGTGAAAAGCCTCAACTTATTTTCTGAAGAGCTGCTTGTGTGATTGTAAGCCATTTGGGAAAAAAGCAGCGTAAACAAACACCGTTGACATATAACAGAGTAGCTTCTGTCTCTTGTGTCTCATTGCCACTCCCTATAACAACGAACCACAGAAACTGGCTCTAACCGGAAGCCCAAAGAAACTAGGAGGGGGGGTGGGGGAGTGGGTGTGTGGGTTTGTATGCGTGCAAGTCAGAAACAGGTCTAACCAGGTTTCAGGTTTCACTATGGGGAAGACACTCCTAATTTCTGGTACTCACAGCCTACTTTGCAGCAGGTGGACATTTCTTAGCTTTAAAACTACCATCTAAAAAGAAGCAGACACTCTTGAGAATGGCAAGAATGCCCGCTGTGGCTTCAACTAAAGAGTCACAATCTAGCTGTCATACTTTTCCCAGTTTTGGTATGAATAGTTCCTGAACTTCAGGTGTGTGTTAGTAGATTCTGAGCAGGTATTTCTGAATAACAGGCCATTATTTGTTCACTCGCTCCATATCTAACCACAGCTTTAATCATACAATGTTTATCAGAGATTGGTTTGTATTCATGTTTAAAGAGGCGATAAGACACATTGTACTCAAGATATTTTATCAAATGTTTCAATAAGCCAAATAGAGAAAAAAAAGAAAAAGAAAGAAAAAAACTGAAGCTATTTGGAGAAAACAGAGTTTGTGAACTCTTAACTCTTGAGTCAACAAGTGATTTGAGTGAATATGTTGAGCCAAGATCGACATGAAGGGAGGGACCTACATACAGAACTGTACAGAAGAATAACCAATTACACTGAGGCAGTTTATGCCTGAGGGCAATCAATCAGTTGAATTTGACAGTCATACAATAAAAAATCCAACCGCCATGACACTATTGACCCATTTAACCTTTGCTTTAAGATAACAGATAAGAGCCATTAAGACAGATCAGGTACATGGACTTTTATTTTTCTAATTTAAGAAGGAAATGTTCCAATTATTACATTTGGCTTTAGATTTATTTCACTAATGGCCTACATGTTTACCAATGAATAATCAGTTCCCATAACCTGGGAGCAGGGCCTTGTGTAATTGTTTAACCTACTCATTAAGTGTTGAGCTCAAACATTTGGAAAAATGCAAACTAAATGTTTATTTATTTTAGTTTTCCATACATGATGCATGAAAAACTCAATATTTTTTGGTGTTAATTCAATGCCATGTGGGTTAAGGACAAAGCAACTCTTTGTGGGGCTGGTATTTAGACATGTTGACTAAACAGAATCTCATGCAGGTGTTGTTTAACCTGTAACTACCTATGCTGTGTAATGCAAAAGTGGAAAAAAATGAAAGACTTATTAACATAAGTTTCTTTTAAAAGAATGATCTCTGGCACTAAGCCATGAACCTGTCCTGCTGCACAGTGCAGGTGAGGCCTCACAGAGTGGTTTAAACAAAATAAGTGCATTCTGAGTGAATAAAGGGGGAGTTAATAAGTGACAGAACCGGTTGGCCCAAGCCGCAGGAATCTGGTATTAGACAAGCGTTGTAAAGGACACCATAGGAAGTCAGTGAAGGAAATGGCCTATAGAAAAAAAGCAACTAGTTCCTATATTCCAGGTGTGTTTCAGTGTGTTACACCATTTCCTGTTACAGGTTAGGGAAAAAGTGAGAAAAAAATATGTATTTTAACTTTAAAACTGTTTCATTACCAAGATAAGCTTCGAATTATAAATTACAATTAAGGCCTGTAAGTGTGTATGACTTTAAGGGTAGCCTGCTTATTAGGCTTATGGAGAGAGAAAAAGAAAGTATCTTCAGCCTAACATTTAACAGCTTTTTATTTGCTTATGTGTCACAATATGACTAAAACTCTCTTAAAAGTTTTGTGCTATAGAAGAAATTCGACGAAACTCAAGTTAAATCCATTAACTGGGTGACTTACTGTTGAGCTGCAGGATTGAGTCGTACACCTTGCACTGGATTTGGCCTGTGCTCTGGAAAGCACAGGACATCCACAGTCCTTCGTACATGGCTATCGCCGTGATGATGTTGTCCCCAACATAAGCAGACATCTTCCACTGGGGCAAAATTGTGCCAATTATCAGTCCAATGACACCCAGAAGGGCCAGGGCGAATCCCAAAATCTGCAGACCCGAGTTGGCCATTTTCTCCTTCTTCGACCTGGCGGCGAATCAACAAAGACGACGTCCACCTGCTGTGAAGGTACGAATCCCTCTCCTCACTATCTCACGGGGTTTAGTTAAGTTTGCTTTGTTGAATGACAAAGTTAACTCCTCTGTTATTATATATTTATGTTTTCCTTAGCTTTCTGTAAATGGGTTGGCAGACAGCGGTGTTGTTTCAGTATTTAAAGTCTGTCGGAGATTCCTCACGCACCTGTTCCTCTGCCGCACCTTATCTGGGGAGGGAGCAGCGGGAACGAGCTTTTTAAGGCGGTTTCTACTGCAGGTGGGCGGGGACGCGCACGTAGTTTCGACTCATCAGCGTCGCAGCAAACACCTGAAGTTTCATGATGTAAGTGGTTTCCTGGAATAGACCCCTGATACCATAAATAGAAAAATATGTATAGTCTGGTTTGTGATGATTTGGTTTGTATATTTTAATACAATAAACAATAAAAGAGAAAAACATCCTAAGTTAATATTGCACATGTGAAATGTATAATGAACCAACGATTTTTTTTGTTTGTTTTTTAAAGTCATATTATTTGATATTAGTGGACACCTTAAGAGCCAGCAGTAGTCATAATACTATGTCTAACCGCATCTAGTCTAACTATCAGAGGCTTGATAAGCAAAAACACAATATTTTACATTTTTATCCATCAGAATAATTACACATCAAATACAGCTAAACAATTTGACACAGCAGATGAATGAATGACTTCATTTCGAACCAAAGTTTAAAACAATATTGTGATAACAAAAAAACGCAGGAAAAAACAAAAACAGAAATGTTCAAAAAGGAGTAGGTAGAAGTAAAACTATGCATATAAGGCCAATGTATTAGGTCAGAATTATAATTCCAGCCTCCTACAAAATGGAGAAGTCGAATGTACCATCCAAAATCGAATGTACCATCCAAAATCGAATGTACCATCCAAAATGGGAAGTTGCATTAACATAAGTGGAAACTGAGTGGAATACTGAGGTCTACAATCAGGACACATGGGGCCAAATCGGACATTACTCTGTGTAATGTGATCACAAGCCATTTCACCAGCTTTTTTGTACTCATTTGAACTACTAAGTGGAGGGAGATTTAAGATAAAACAGTCTTAATAGTTTTTGATTATTGTATTGAACAATCAGCATCTAAACATGGCAACATAAGCTGGAGTATCCACTACCAGCATGGATCAGGCCTTTTACAAAACAAGGAAGTCTTTTTTTAATTTCTTGCCAGACACATTATCTCTTAGATATTATATTACATAGCACAATACCACATTCTCTCACACGTATAATTTTGCTGGCTGTGTAGTTTATCAACACGTCTATGTGTGTTGGCCATCATGTGCTTAAGTAATAGGACATATTTAGTGGCCCTCTATACACTGCTCTGACAGGAGGGTGTGCTTTATCTGACATAGGTCAGCAGAATTGAATTGAATTACACTCTGTGATGGAGGAGGTACATTTTGAAACCAGGAAAATCCAGAAAAGGCAGCAGGAGTGGCTTGCCGGCACTGAGACACAGTTCAGAGTCTAAACATTAACCCAGATCGATGGGGTAAAATGACAGTTGTGTCGGTATTGACACTGTGCATTGATGGATCCTGTTGTTATTATGATTTCATATTAAACATCCAGTTTCTTTCAGTGAAGCTATCACCAGTTGTTACTGGTGATTTCTTGTTACCACACCGTTTAGCCAGTAAATACTCTCTACTTTTAAACTGTGATACTAGTGTGATGAAATGGTTGCTGGAGTTTTAACATGGCCCTAGGCAATCAGGGATAATGCTTGCTCTATCCCAGAAGTGGTTGTCATCCACAGGCTCACTTTAGGGGTGTGTCCTGCTATCCCCATTATTGTTTATTCTGTATGCAAATGATTGTAGGAGTAACTGCAATGACAGGCATCTCCTGTCAGAGTCTGCTCCAGGATGAATGGCGTGACTTCTGAGGTTAAATGTTCACAAAATTAAAAATACAGCCGTAGACTTTAGACATAACTCCCACTCAATCTTCCCAACCATTATTAAGGGCTCACTTGTTGAGACGGTTAAGTGCAAGAAGTACCTGGGAAAAGTGATCAACAAGAACTTGAACTATGACCTTAACAAAATGAATGGATGGATGGGTGGTTTTGTCACTGACAGGCTCAGGTTTTTATTGTGAGTGTCTTACAACATGACAGGATGGACCCTACAGAGAAGTGAAATGTTTTTCTATACCTTTTGCTTGTTTCTGTCAGCTTTGTGTCTGAGTCTCACTCAAGGCAAAGTCTCGTTCTAAAATCTCATGAGAGTAGACTTATTACAGGAAGAACAGAGTAGAAATGCAATTGAGAGTTGGGGAGAGGGGTGCAGGTAATAGTTTGCTATGTTGGAGTAAAGAAAGTTTTTTCAGAGCAAGATTTCTCCTTTAGTGAGACACCAAACAGACCAGAACAAGCAAAAGATACTTTTTTAACAATTTAAAAAAAAATGTTGTTCCCACTACTTACTTACTGGTAAAATAAAGTTCTCCCTTAACGTTTTGTTTGATTTCCTTGTATGAGAACTTTACCAGTCATTTGTTCAACATTGTTTAAGTAGCCAGCAAAACAATTGGCACACAGCAGCCCTCCTTGGCAGAGAGGCTATCTATGACAGACAAGTTTTTGCAGAAGAAATGATTGATCTCAGCTTGCTTTGACCACCCACTCCACAGGAATTTGTTCCTCTCCCTTCTGGGTGAAGATAAAGCCCCTCGAGGGTGAAAAGCAGTAGGTTTGAATTTTCCTCTGCTCCAAGAACAGTAATAAATGCGCTTAATTTGCACCACACCTATTCTAACAAACAGATACATCTTGGCTGTTTGCTGTACCTGTTGTGATTAACACAGGCACAGATTTCGGGGGGGTAGGTGCAAGAGACATGTCCTCCTCAGAGTGAAATTAAAGACATTTCCACAATAATTTGATGCAGAAAAGGCACAAATTGGTGCAGAAGAAATACCACAAATAAGGAAATTAAGTTTTTGACATTAAAAATAATGTCCTGAGGGCGTACAACTAAACTTCCTGTTTCAAATGTTTCAACTTTCTCCTCAAGGGTCAATAAAGATTTGAACTTAAGGTATGAGTCAGGTTTTCTGATATTCTGCAGAGTCTGGTTTAGCTGATACCTGAAACTGTGTTGACTGAAGAGTTAGACTGGAGAATGTATGACTGAGGTGTTCGCTGTAAAGAATGAGATAGACCACAGTATCCTTGATCACGATACTTTCCAGTAGATCTTCTCACTCAGGTCAGGAGAATGTGTTTGTACCAGTCAGCTCCCACTGACTGTATTTATTATTTGTAATGCTCACTTCCCCATTAGACATTTTTATGGACTAGTGCGGTTAAAAAAAAAAAACAAAAAAAAAAACAGAACTTCTATTTTCCTGTTCTGTAAATAATATGTGGTTTGTTTCACTGTCAGGTTTGTGCCAACCCTTTTCCATTATTTTAAATTCTTACTTTTCTTATTACTAATCACATGCTCACTTATGGGCACTGCCACAACCACTACAACAAAAACTTTCAGTAGAATCCTTCAGTAGAGTAAACACCTTCCTCCTGACACAGCAAAAGGTGGAGATGTAAGAGGCTGTGAGTTTAATTTTCAGGAGCACTTTGCCCCGAGGGAGAATAGCTTTCAGATGACAGTTTGCTCTCACCAGTTCATTATGACATGAGAGAAAATCCCTGGACTTCAGTGTCACTCTTTAACTGATAGAGGTAAAACCTTGTGATCTTGTGCTCTGGTTTTTCCTGGATAGTTGGATTTTCAAATTAAATATTTAAATGTTTACAATGGTGACATTTTAAATGTAGGTATATTTTAATCTGATTGAATGGTGCCTGTAAGAATCAGTTTCTCTTTGACTTGATTTCTGTTACACAGCTACATTATAGCCTGGCAGTAGCTTCAGAGTTACTCTGGGAGTTGATTCAGTGCCTTTACCAATCAAACAGGTTTTATTTGGCACCTGCTGGTATCTATGCAGTTATTAAAAACACTGAATATGCCACCATGAGCAATCTCCATGTACGAGCGAGCGAAACAAGCACAGGCATGTGAACTTTTTACAAATTTTTACTTGACTGCATAGCATATAAACATATATACAGCAATCTTCAGGGTTCAAAACTACTACGATACTTGCGCAACATCGGTATTTCTTGGATTGATACCCACAGTCACTCTCTGAGTCATCAGTTGCTGCAGGTAAGACACAGGAAGTAGGACCTAAATATTTTTGGCTCGTCACATGTTTATTGACCAGTCAGGTGACTCATCTGTAGAGAAACAGATACAGATACTGCATGAAATAATTTACATGTGTTTATTCTGCTTCTCAGGGTGTGTCCACTGAAGGTCAGCTGTCTCTGTCCTCTTCAGGAATTTATTCACAATGCTCCTAAAGGTAAATTCAAGGTCACTGACACAAAAATCTGAAGTTTTATTAAGGTTTGTACTGTATTGTTGGCTGAGCCAAAACAACAACAACAACAACAACAACAACAACAGAGGAGCAGTTACTGTATATCCATTTCTAAAAAGTACATTTGTTTTAAAGTTGGATCATGTTGGTCTGTGGGCAATGTAATTTCATAGAATTATTCACACTATTAAAGTTGTTCCCTGGCAGCTAATTAGATGAAGCTTAATCTGACTGTTACTGAAGTTATTACCTGCCTGAAAATCTTTCCCCGAAATTCCTTTTATATTTTCAGTCATAATTTTTTTCTGATTAGATGTTTTCCAATTAGGATTTAACCCTGCCTTCTGACAGTTGTGTATTTTGATGCAACAGTAATGACTCATTGTAATCCTTCAACCCTGAGTGTGCATGTTGCACCATGATTCCATGAGAGCAGGCTGTAGGACGAAAGGTTACATGAGGCTAACAAACATAGATTTTAACTGCAATGCTGTCATCTGGTGGTGACTGTGAATATAACACAAAGCTATAGACAGCCATTTTAGCTCCCAGTAACTGGCAGCATGATATTTACACATTCTGTACAAATGGACCATGTCTGAGGGCAATTTCAAGAAGATAATAGCAAAAAAATATGCACTCTTATATTAATAGTGCATAATTATTGTTTGTTTGAGATATTAGATTATAAAAATTTAAATGGACATGCATTGTACTGTAAAGTACAGTAAAACAGAATAATAATAATAAAAGCACCATCAAATCCAAATCAGATTACAGGTTTCTTTGTACAGGAGCAACAAAATAACCAGTGATGCAAAACACAAGGGGTTGTGAGACCACATATGTTATAATGCTTTGAAGACAAAACAATGGAGGTTGTTCCTTTAATTTTATTGTACTTTTCTGTTCTATTTTGAACCATTACTGTCTGTGTTTTACCAATGCTTATGCGTATACAAATGTGATTCAATTTTGAATATTTCCTCTAATCAGAAGTCTCAATTCAAACATGAGAGACACTGGTGGATAAAGCAGTTGTCAGCTGTAAAAAACAAAACAAAACAAAAAACTGTAATGTAAACTGTAAGCTGTGGGACACAATCAACAACAATTGAACAGTTAGAAATGTTTGAATTATATCGTAAATATAGACAGTGCAGGTACGGGGTTGCACTGGAGCATTTGGGGTGTGGGCGCCTGTAGAAAGTGAAGAGTGATTCAGATTGCCACTTCAGAAATGTGACTGTAATAATAACATAAAAAAAACATTAATTTATACAAATCATTTCTTATTTTCTATGGTATTTTTTGTCATGTACAGATAATGAACTAACTGTAATAATTGTGAAATTAACTGACACAGCTACCATGACGTCACCCATTGGTTTGTGGACTCCTGTTTTGGAGCCTGGACTTCAGCATTTCGGCCGTCACCATCTTGGTTTTTTGGAGCCAGAAGTGACCAATTAGGGCAAGAGGGTGGAGCTGTGGAGCAGCTGAGGACACTATCACCAGACAGCCTGTCACTCAAAACAGCCTGCCCTTATTAATGCGTAACTTTAAGACCTAACAAAATGTAAACAGGTATGTTTTACATAAAAACTCAGCAAACAGCTATAGAGATCCAAACTGTTTTTTGTACCAGGCTGTAAACATGTTTATTTCTGCTGTAAAGTTGGATATTGTAACATGGTGGTCTATATAGTGTTGCTTTCGTCAACAAAAAGTATGACTAAATATCGTCGTCAACGAACCTTTATCACGTGATGAAAATGAGAAGAGACGCAATGTAAATGGTGGTCATGTGACGATAACTATAATTAAATATATAACGCAATATTGTTGACGAATAAAAACGAGACTAAATGTGGTTTACAAAAAAAAACCTCTGCTAAAATGTCTCTTCATTTTTGTTGACCAAAACGAGATGAGATGAAATAATGTTATAATGTTTAGTCGTGTTATTATTATTATTTTGCAGTATTTCTGTGTCCTAGGCTGTGCGTCGCACTGCACAGACGGATTACAGCCGTGACGATATACAGTACAACATCACTCGCTCTCATGTGATATTGCTTTTATACAACAGTTCAACAACAGCTTAAACAGCAACGCTGAGTAAGGAAATGTTAACAAAAGGTGATGAAATAAATTATTTAAGTATGTTATGTAGCTCCGCGAAAAAAAAAACATTTCCCCCAGTCTGTTGCCAGGCAACGTGGCACACACACCAGGAACTCACAAGCTACTTTGTATTTTCATCGATCTGCAATTGTGTAACTTCATCTAGTTCGGCTGATGAGACGTTGGCAAACCTGGATGTTGGCACGGCCGGATTCAGCTTCAACTCTCCCTCATCCTCATCAGTACCTCATCAGATGATCATTGATAATTCCTGACCGTGTTCGCTTCATTTTTGCTCCTCTCCAGTTTGTCAAGGTCGGCTGATGTTACACAAACACACCTGGAGGTCTGCACAGAAGGGTCCTGGCTTTCCTTTTCCTCGTCCTCTCCTGATGACCTCTCATAATTTAATTCAAATGTAATTTTGGGGAAAATATCCATCTTCTTGGTGTAACGCTAGTGTCGGTTTGTGTCAATTAATGGCTGTATTTATATTTATTTACACGGCTCTATTAAATGCTGTATTCTGATTGGTCAGTCGCGGCATTCAGAGGTCTGATAATACTGTGTAATGACCGTTGCTATGTAGCCCAGCGTTGCTAGGGACGCTGCCCGAGGAGATTCAGCCGTTGCCGGCAGGGCAGGGTGTGCGTCGGGGTTCTATTCCCCTGTCGGGAGTTATTTTCTCAGTATTCACCAGCTCATTATACATTATCCCTTACTTATAACACCTGTGAGCGGAGTGATTTTACTGTTACAAGTCCCAGTGATGTTATACTCTATATCAGCACTCCCGGAATGCCTCTTGTCCAATCAAATTACTCGGTCGGAACTAACTGTTTTATAAATAAATATATATTTAGCTCTAACTGGGAGCTAATTTAGAAAAGAAAATTCTGGTTTGGTTATTCTATACTAGGTACTTATACTATATTGACTGGGTATAATAGAATTGCATCACTAAAAAGAGACTAAAATACATTTTTCATTGACTAAAACTAGACTAAAATGTCATCAGTTTTCGTCGACTAAAACGAGACGAAAATAGTCATGGATTATTCTGACTAAAATAAGACTAAAATGTTCAGACTTTTAGTTGACTGAAACTTGACTAGACAAAAAAAGAGTATGAACGTGACTAAAACTAATAAAAACTAAAATGGCAGTTTGACACAAAGACTAGACTAAAACTAAAATTAAAACAGGCCGCCAAAAACAACACTAGGTCTATGGGGATTGACTGGCTTCTGGAGCCAGCCTCAAGTGGCCATTAGAAGAACTGCAATTTTTGCACTTCTCCATTGGCTTCATGTTTTCGCTTGGTACAGATATGCAAAGATGATTGCTAAATAATATGTATGTTGATGCTGTCCAATGTAAAGTCTCTATTTGAACATTTAATGACATGATACAAGATTCGATGGCTATTTTAGCAGCAAAATCTGGCACTAGGGCCAGTGAAAATAGCATGCACAGGGGCCTGTCACAATTATGTTACGCCATTGATCTAAATGTACATGTATTTAAAAGTATTCCTTAACTAGAGGAACACATATGTTATCAAGTCTATAATCAACACTGGGGTGGGGGTTGAGGTTACCAAATCTTCCATGGGGTCTGGGGTGCCCCTAGGAAAAAAAAAATCATAATTTAAAAACTCATTTCCTACAATATTATATTATTTACCAAAAGCAAGCACAGCAATACAGTATACTATACAGATATCCAATAAATAAAAGCCATTTCTGTCTTACTAACACATGCAGTGCAACATAAATGATTGATACTTTACACATACTTCACATGGGCTATCTGGCAAATGTAATAAAGACAATAAAGTTAGTTGAATATGCTATGAGCTGTGGTCTGCTGGGGTATGGCAACTCCATTTGGACAAATGCAGAGCTGCAGAATAATACATCATAATTACTGTCTTGTATATTATGTATAATGTCTTGATTACAGCTGCAGCTGTGAAGTGCTTGAAATGATCCTATACTTATTTAGTAGCTAAGCAGAAAAACTGTGATGCTCAGGGCCTCATTCTTCCAATTCGAAAATAACTGCCCTGTAAGGTGCCTTTTATCAAGAATATCCACCAAACAATGAAATCAAATTAGAATGGTATTTGATTGACGACACTCATATACAGTTTTGATTGTTGATTATTTGCATTATTTGCAAGTGCACTGAAAAAAAGGTGGCTTTATTCCTGAAGATTTGCCAAATGATGTTTCACTCTGCACCTATTGTAGAAAATGAAAAAGAGTTTTTAATCATCAAATTAAAAAATCAATGATCATATACATGCTGCTCATTTGCAGGGACTAAGTGTAATTTGGGACTTGACAGCCATTATCCTTTGCTGACATTATGTGACATCTTTGTAAATTATTTTACAGACTCCAGTTATTTCTCTCTTTCTCTCTATCTATCTTTTTATTTAATCAATGAAATAATTACTTATTAAAATTCTTTTTCATCAAAACATTTGTTTTAGTTGTTTCTCTTAGCCTTGAAAATGAACGATGGAATACAAAATGGCTTTTGTTCATCGCAATTATCAGTTGTTTTGATTGGTATTACAATAGTTTTTCATTGACATATTTTGTTTTGTAGCAATTCCATCATTTTGATATTTATTACCTTCACCTCCTCGCACTTCAAGTGACTTTGTCAATCATTTCATGATTATTTACCATCCATCTGATGCAGTGTTATTGACATTAATATCAATGAAAGAGCAGATGATTGTGTGTAGTCAGATAACATTCAGAGCTTGGAAAAACATAATTAAATGCAACGTGTGCATATCAAACCTCCAAGGTTGTGATTTTCCCACATTTGTTCAAATTTAGCATGTACATGCCTATAACGGAAACATGCGCACGCTCAGGGTAATTGGTTCCTCCAGCTATCGTGAGAACTATATTTGGTTTAATGCCTTAATCCTTATTTGCCGCATTAAGAAATATAATGCTCTATTCAGTCTGAGTGCAGACTGCTTCTCTCTGTGTGGGTTTACTGAGAATAATCTTATATAAATGCAAGAGTCATGCTTCCATGAGATTTGAGATGCCCCAGTAAAGCACAGGGAGGATCAGAGGAGGAACAAGGGCTGTCTGACCCTGACTGAGGTCACGTCTCAAAGGGGAGCTCGTTGTGAAAGTCAGTGACAGCCCAGAGCGCGCAATAATCTGCCAGATCAGATGCTGCTCAACTTCAGCTTGTTCTAGAGTTTGACTTGTAGCTTAATTATCCCAGTCTGTGGGACACGAGCCATCATCCATTTACTACGGTTATCACTGAGAGATTGTAATGTCTAATGGACTGCTGGGCTGTGAACTACAAGTAATTGCAGCTATTTATCTATCTGATACCTTTTAAATAATCGTGGTTCTTTAAAAAGACTCCTCAGGAGATCAAACACATGTTTGTTAATCTCGGACCAGATAAACACTGTTTAATGTCTGGGCAGATTTACATTAACCTTTTCATACACCATGCCAATTTCCTTTATACGCTGCATGTATATGTGCCATTTTTGTTGGGGGGGGGTTGCTTGCAGAAATGGGAAGAAGATGATGAGGGAATTGTCAAAGGTCATGAGCCAGATTTGAGTCCACTTTTAAAGATGATGACAAAATTCTATACGATTATGGCCGGAGCAATTAGTTTTACCAAATAAATGTATTAAATGTGATAGTGCAGAGATCAGTGTGGCTGCAGGCTTTATACACTCACTGGCCACTTTATTAGGTACACCTGTTCAACTGCTCATTAATGCATATAGCTATTCAGCCAATCTGCTGAAGTTCAAACCAAGCATCAGAATAAGGAAGAAGGTGATTTAAGTGACTTGTGCATGGCATGGTTGTTGGTGCCAGATGGGCTGGTCTGAGTATTTCCAAAACTGCTGGTCTACTGGGATTTCCACGCACAACCATCTCTAGGGTTTACAGAAGATGGTCTGAAAAAGAAAAAAATATCCAGTGAGCAGCAGTTCTCTGGGCGAAAATGCCTTGTCGATGCCAGCGGTCAGAGGAGAATGGCCAGACTGGTTCAAGATGATAGGAAGGCAACAGTAACTCAGATAACCACTTGTTACACCCAAGGTCTGCAGAAGACCATCTCTGAACCAACAACACGTCGAACCTTGAAGCAGATGTGCTACAGCAACATAACACCACACCGGGTGCCACTCCTGTCAGCTAAGAATAGGAAACTGAGGCTACAATTCACAAGGGCTCACCAAAATTGGACAATAGAAGATTTGAAAAACATTGCCTGGTCTGATGAGTCTCAGTTTCTGCTGCAATATTCAGATGGTAGGGTCAGAATTTGGGGTAAACAACATGAAAGCATGGATCCATCCTGCCTTGTATCAACAGTTCAGGCTGGTGATGGTGGTGTAATGGTGTGGGGGATATTGTCTTGGCACACTTTGGGCCCCTTAGTACCAACTGAACATTGTTTAAATGCCACAGCCTACCTGAGTATTGCTGCTGACTGTGTCCATCCCTTTATGACCACAGTATACCCATCTTCTGATGGCTATTTCCATGTCACAAAGCTCATCTCAAACTGATTTCTTGAACATGACAATGAGTTCACTGTACTCCAGTGGCCTCCACAGTCACCAGATCTCAATCCAATAGAGCACCTTTGGGATGTGGTGGAATGGGAGATTCACATCATGGCACATCTGCAGCAACTGTGTGATGCTATCATGTCAATCTCTGAGGAATGTTTCCAGCACCTTGTTGAATCTATGCCACCAAGAATTAAGGGAGTTGTGAAGGCAAAGGGAGTTCCGGCATGCCACTAGCAAGGTGTATCTAATAAAGTGGTGGGTAAGTGTAATTTATAGTGAATGCCCAACTCTCTGTCAGCAAGCCTGTGTAAGTTTGTCTCTAAAGAGGCAAGTTTGGTTTTTATAGGGTTTTACATTTGTTTATCCAGCTTACCAAAAGTCAGACTAGTTCATGGATGCCATTTTCAATGTTGCTGCTTGACACTCACAAACATTCTAAAATAAACCCCCACTGTTCCACAAATAGTGGTATGCAGTACACTACACTCATCACACATAAATATCCCAGTAAGACGGAGGAAGGCAATAAAACAGGGGTCTTCCATCATTTCCTTGGTTCGAGCATGCTAATCCTCTGAACAGAAATACAAGGCATTGCATACAAGTACCCAGTACTCCCATTCTGTCTGTAACTTTAAGTGTTTTTTAGGCTTTGCTGTGAAAACAGAAATGAGTGTATTAATACCAGGACAGGATATAGCCTTTCTGGGACTGAGGTTGAATTTGGTCCTGTTCTCAGCCTGTCTGTCACCCGACAGAGCGAACGCATTCAAATCCACTCTGGCACAATTTGTCAGGGGAAAATGGGTCACATAAGGTCTGTGTCTCAGGCCATTTGGGTTGATGGTGTCTGCACTGCTGGTGGTGAGACTGGGGAGGCTGTAAATGAAAGATTTCCGATGTCGGGTGGCTTTTTGAAAGCTTGCGTCATCTTTCGCTCTTTCCTCTGTCCTCACCTTTCCTGCTCCCTTCGCCTGTACACTTAACTCTCCTTAATTGTTATCTTCTTTCTCCTAATGTGTCCATCCCTGAAGGCTTCTGTCCTCTTCCAGTCCTATGTTTGATCCATGCCCCTACTCTGTCCATGAAGGTAAACAAACTCTAAATAAAACTATATTAAGTATCAATTAAATTTAACATATTATATCAAAGCAAGGCAGGGTCTCAAATAATGGCTGGGGGCGTGGTCACCACAATCAAATAAAGGCCAACCCAAATAAGGACAAGGGGCAATAAAGAGTGGGTAAACTCCAGGTGCTTGTCATATAATGTACATGCCAACTTTGCATAATGTACATTTCCATCACTTTAATAAATTCAACAATAAAATAATACTATTTTCAGCATTTTGTTGGTGTAGATTACTAATCCAAGTGTTATTATCCTATTTCAGTCACTGTGGGTCTACGATTGATAAAGAAGCAGAGTGTTGGATTTAGGGGGATCTGTAAGTAGAATTCTAAATAATATTCATATTTATGTTTTTACCAAAGGGTCCCTTCCACAGAGCCCACCATCTTTCTACAGTAGCCCAGAATAGGCAAACCAAATACTGGCTACCTGAAGGCCATCGTAGGTCCTACAACACACTTGGAAAGGCAGGGGTGAGGGATAAGGTATTCACTTGATTGTAATCTGCAACCTCACCGCTAAATGCCACTAAATCCTACACACTGGCCCTTTAAGTCCGAGCCAAACTGAATTTTGTGGTCATATAGCTCACAAGTGCCACAAGATACCAAAAACTAGATTTGAAGGAGGCTATCATATGGGAATTGTGCAAGTAATTGAATTTTCCTCAGTTATTTGAAATGGATACAGGAAATTATTGAGTTTGCATTAACAACATATGGCCATGGGATCAAGCCCCTGGGAACAGCGCCAGGCTTTAAAGCCAATTTGACAAAGTTGCCAAACTGTGGAATTATAACGTCAGGATCTGTCACAGGATCTCATGGGGCTCAAAAATACTTTTTCCATAGACTTACATGGTGAAAGAGAAATTTGTAAATTATTAGAAACCTTTTTTTTTTAGCGTCACAACGCCTGATTCATTTCATTAGCGGGATTTGATCCATTCGGGTTTATAACATCCAGAAAGTCTACAGGAACTGCATGATTAAATCATTTTATCCTTGTTCAAGTTAATGGAGGGCTACACTGGAAGTTTTAGCTGCTCATGCGAGGAAAGTCTCGAGTGCGCTTGCTCAGTGATGTGGAAGATTCGGGTTGGCCTATTATACCCAGAAAGTTGAACTTTTTGGCATCATGCACATGTGCCAAGAAATGAATGGGGCCCCGCCTCCAATGCTGTATCCAGTTTTCTTTATACATCCATGCATTGGACTCTACAAACATTAAACCTAGATAGGCTGGGTTTTGAAGGACGCAGCAGTGCAAGCTTTGGCAATCTCTGTGAGTGACCATCGTAGCCCATAATCTGATTGCGCACTCATACTTTAATGACCTTTGTGCACCTTTATAAAAATGCAGAACAAAAATCCTGAATTATTTGACAAATTATGGGCTAGTTTTATTTAGAAGCTTGAAAATTAGGCAGTTAGACTGTATAATATATAGCCTACAAAAGTATGACAGCATATAGAATAAACTATTCATGTTTTCCTATAACTTGTACATTTGCTCTCACACCTGTGGACATGGAAATTGATAGTCTGCCTTGTATGCCCATTTGGGCATCTATTGATGATAAGATACTACACTGATATCAGAATGCAGAATCCCATCTAAGTGGATTTTCCTAATTGGACATAATTTAGTCCATCTAATGTCAATATTTTTTGGGCACTATTCAGTTTTAACATGAAGAGCTACTAGAATGTGGCTCATATAGACATCGCTGCTGAGTGGGTAACACCTCTGACACACCCATCAAAGTCAGGTGCAGTTGGCAGGCCAACCAAACCCAGTCGGGAAAAGGACGCAACAGAATTGACTTTTTTCCTCCATTTTTAAGAAAGTAAAGAGTCAACAGACAGCTCCAACAATTGCCCACGACTGAGGAGGATTTTGAAAACAAAACTTTTGAGGACAACAGTGCAGGGACAAGGAGTCGTATACATCACACAGTGCAATAATTTCGGAGCTGCTACTAGCTTAATTTAGCTAGCCCTGCTAACAGCAACCCTGAAGAAGGACTCCACTGACCCGTGAGGCCAGCTTCAAGACGTACACCCTTGTGGGCGCTTATTTTGAGATGTATGACTGTTGCGAATGTTTCTGCACAGAAGAATACAACATTAAGGTATGCATTTTTTAATTAGACTGATAGTCTGGTAGCTTTGTCAGCTTGATATGGTTTGGGTTCAGTTTACTAAATGTCATGTCCAGAATTGCAGGTGCCAGTTAACTGTAATTCAGGTTAGACAGAGGTGGTTGGTTTGGATGGTGAAACATACTTTGCTTCAAAGTTTTCTGAGAAACTCACAGTGCTCTATCCCCTTTGACGTTCCTCTGCAGCTGATATTTTCTGTCTTTTACTGATAAACTCTGATGCAAGCAGGTGTTGATGAGTGAAAGTTTGCATACACACACTGCAGTTATCTGATACTAACGTTACTGTATGTGCTTTTGGATTAGACATGTAGATGTAGATACTTGTGTTTTTTTTCTTAGGAAACAGCATGAATGTCATAACATTGTTGAATGTTGCAGGGCATCCACTGTGCATGGATACAGAGGCCTCTGTAATCTGTGGTTAATCACAGCGTCACCTCATTTATCCAACTGAGATGAGCTGAGATTAAGTAAGCATTAGTAAAGCTCAGGTTCGTGTGAGTCTGCTGTAGTTGTATGTCAAAGTCATTCACAGGTTGCACATGGTTAAGCACTTATTTATATTTTGAAAATATATATATTGTATTTACAGTATGTGGGCCCACACAGTCATTTGGTTGTATTGTATTTTTATTAGTGGTAAAACGTTATGAGTTTACATACAATATCAAGGAATTAGTTATGGTGTTGCTGTTAGCTATTAGTGTTATAAATGTAGCCAGCTAATTTGACTTACAGTTTCAATAAGGGAGCTGTGCACACATCGGTGTGTTCACTGAAAGATTATGAATCAGTTTATCATTTTAATTAATGTGACAGAAGCAGTGAGTACAGGCCTCTTGTCCAGTTTTTGTGAAACATTTGTAACCTCACTTTTCAGTAAAGGTATGCCATTTTTGGAATAACAGTAATGTACTTAGATCTATCACTAAGTGACTTAATTGACAGGCGTAATTTAGGCCATATGCTCTTGTTAAAGAGATATATAAAGTTCTCTCTCAAGCTGACCCTCCCAATTACCAAGCTCTCTCATAGCTACTGCAGTCAAATTTTCTGAGACCAGCACTGCTAAACTTACTATTTGACCATCTTTAAAACTGCCCACACAAACATGAAAGAGCACAATTTATTTGTCTTTAATGTGCTGGAGCACAATTCAGCATGCCCTTTAAAGGTAGAGGAAGAAAAGACAAAACTGGGGCAGGTCAGCTGGTTCAGCCTGCTACCAACCTATGACACCATCTCTCAGCTCAACTGGGTCCTCCAGTCAGCAAAAGCATAAAGCTCACTAGGCGACTGCAAGTACAAATAGAGTGAACCCAAATATGTTGGCCCAGTGTCATAGAAATATGCTAAATGGGCATGAAGTCTTACAAATGCATTATGAAGTGGGCATGAAATGTGTTAAATGTCATGCTGGAAACATGAAAACAATAGCAATGCCATTGAGGATCTTCTGTTGTGGTGGACACACAAATTTATTATGAAGAGTGAGAAAGTCTGCGTAGGGTGTGTGGTGGAAGGGTCCAACAACCATGGACTTTTAACTAGGAAACTGCTGTTTGTGTCCTGTGGGAAAACAAAAGTCAACATAGTTACCTGACTTAAAGGACTTGGCATAACTACCTTAAAACTTAAATTAAAAGCCTAGTCCCAATTAAACGCCCGGTCCCTTTTACTAGCCCAGTGTGGCTACACATTTTGACAAATAAATGCCTGTCTCAATTAGAAGCCTGGTCTGGTTGCCAAGCAGTTCTTTTTTAAAATAGAAGTTCTTCAGATGAATAAAACCAGGTTCTGGGCTACCTCAAATTGTGTGTCCATTCCTTGATTACCCTGTGAGTTATTCATACTCCTTCAGTTTGTAAGGGTCCTCAGATCAAAAGAATCAGAAGGGTTTTACATAAAAATGAATCTAAGTTGTGAGTATTGTTTTAACAGGACAAAGTGGTGTTGTGTCAGTGTGCCAGCTGCCCTAATCCTCGAGTGTTGTAACTCTGATGCGCTGTCTGTCAGAGCTAAATCAACTCATAATTGATATATTATCTGAAGCTTAATTTCTATACAAGTAATATTCATACTGGTTTAGATAAACAATTTGATTGTATTTTCTGATCTGTGCTTAGCAACAGTTTTGTGTGAAAGGAATTAAAAGCCTGTCCCACATAGATGCCTTTCCCAAAGGCCTGTAGATTTCAGTGACAAGCAAATAATAGCCCGGGCTATTAATTGAAGTTTTAAGGTATGTAAAGTACAACAAAGGTACACTACGTGACTACACAAAGTATATGAGTTTTGTCACTTACATCCCATATGTAGTTATTTTAACCAAAGCCACAATCTTTTCCTAAACATAATCAAATAGCCTACTTTTTTGATCTCTGAACCTAACCAAGTGTTTTTCTTTCCTTAAATCTAACCAAACTTCAACTGTTTCACAATGGAACAGTGATTATTATTAGACTTTGCATTGGCATAATTTTTGCAACATATCCACATTCAATGGTTTATTGTAGGGATGCACCGAATATTCGGTAACCGAATATATTCGGCCAAATATTGCCAAAAAACACACATTCGGTATTCGGTGGAATAAGTGAAAAGCAAGGCCGAATAATAGTGGCATGTTTTGATGACGCAATTAAACAGCGTGCGGTGACGGATGGAGTAAAATCAAAGATACTGGATTAAAATGTCGGCAATGCTGCGATATTTCAAAGTGTTGGAGAGTGATAGAAGAAAAGCGAAAGAAAGAAAAGTTTGCAAAGAATGTAATACTGAACTATCTAGAGTAGTGTTGCAGGGTATACTGGTACCAATGGTAGACTGCGGTACTAAAACACAGTGATTTGTTTTCCACAGAGCTCTACAGTGCAAGCATTTTACTCACATTTGCGACTAAAAATAGTTTTGTGTGAGCAAAAGAAATCATTCAGAAGCATGCTGTGCGAGTACAGATTTCAACCAGCAGCAGAAACGAAAGGCGAATCCTGCCAGTTGCGGGTTGAATGGGGATCACAGACACACACAGGAATGTATTCCTGTCAAATACGGCGGCCATAGTGCTCCGTGGCGCAAGATAACGGCTTACCGGCGACGGAGAAGCCCGCCTCCAGGTCCAATAATTTCCTCTTCTTGGTGTCACGACTGCCCAAAAGTACCTGGACAGCCGAGCCGTGGCGGCACACAGGTATGTGACGTGTCAAAGGAGAAACGGGCCGTTCACATTTCTCTCTTTGTGGCAGGTAACGGTCCACAAACCTCACCGCACTTAAGGGACTGTTCTTAACTTGTCAGGGGAGGAGGGTGGCTGGTTGATTTTTATTTTATTTATTTATTTTATTTCGATCCCCGCTATGTTAATCACTTATTGATGCTGTTTTTGAAGTATGAATAAGTCAATAAGTAATTTATTCCATTGAAATATCATTGATGTATTATAGAAAAGTGATTTATCTTTTCATAAATGACAAAAGGCACATCTGAATTTAACACTAACACTAATTGGGAGGGGGTTCATCTGCAAAAACGAATGAAAAACTAAACAACGGTATTCGGTACTCGGTATTCAGCCAAGCATTTAATTTTATTTGGCTTTGGCTTCGGCCACAAATTTTCATTTCGGTGCATCCCTAGTTTATTGATTATTTTAACTGAAACCATAATCTTTTCCTAAGTTTAACAAAGACATTTTTTGTTCTCTGAACCTAATCCAGTGTTTTTCTTTCCCTAAACCTAACCACACTTTGACTTTTCAAAACAAAACTGTGACCATTCATAATAGACTTTGCATTGACATTATTTTTTGCAATGTATTCTCATACAACGGTTGGTATAATATCCTATGAATTAGTGCCCTATGAATGGTGTTACATACTTAGCATAAAGTAACTGTGGTTAGGTTTAGGAAATGAAACATGGATGGGCGTCGTAGGTTTAGGCAGGTAAAGTTACTGTGGTTAAGGTTGGGGGAAAAATGGTAATAATGTACCTTTAAAAGACTCAAAGTTCACATTTTTCAGAACAACCGTCACCCAGGAAAAGTCCCTTTTTTTGTGACCTATCTATCAACCAAGCCTTTCTCTTTAAGGGACCGCTTCCTTCTTTATTCCTGTAAGTGCATTGGTCACATGATCACAGTCTTCAATACGCTGGCCATATCTGGCTCATCATTACATAGGATATGTATGAATTTTGCTGCATTACCATATTTAAAGGAAATGGGAAGAAGAAGACAAGATATCAAAGGGCACTGCTTACAATCATACAAATATATGTTATTTTATTGAATAATATTCCAGAATAAGACATCTCCTTTCAATTCATGTAGGAGTTATTGTAGAAATGTAGACAGGTCTGATGACAAACATGGAGAGAGGGTGATTAGAGGGCTTGTGTCTGTAGATACTGAGGGGGAGTCATCCCTAATGAGCCAAAGAACAGTTATGATGCATGCTTGGCAAAAAAATCCCACGTCAGTCTAGCAGTTATTATTGCAGACCACTGATCGCCTCTGTAGCCTGCAAATCCTGATTGTTGTTTGTTAGCCTGTTGAGTTTGTTTCCCTTCCTTGAGTGCAGGCTGGTAGTTCTCATTGCATATTGCTGGTCTTTGTTTCTGTTTGCTACTTCCTGAAGTGGTCAAAAAGCCAGTACGTTCCTGCCACTTGCTTTGGCTCTGATTGTAAGGAGTCCAACATGTGTCTAAATCCCTGGTAACACGTGGGAGGTGCCTGAGGATTCAGGCCTTCTCTCTGTGGCTAATCAGTGCCAAGGCCCATTTTTATGTATGGCTTTTTTTTGTTCTTTTTCATTTTTTTTATTGTCAGTTTTTTCGGAAGACAAGAAGATTGGAGTTAAACCAAGAGTCCATAAGAGTAGGAGAGAGAGGTTGTGGGAACTTCCTGGAAGACTTGCGTGACCGTAACTCTGAGACCCCCAAGGTCATTGTTGTGTATGACAGGACACATGTTGGCTTCAGGAGTTTTTATCCTGCTGTTTTCACTTGAATACATTGCCTCTTTCACAAACACACAACTCAGTCGCACAGTGGGATTCCGTTTGGGTGAAGTTCACTCAAGGGACACATCAGTGTGGATACAACACTGCCGAGCAAAGACAAAAACACACCAAATAGGGAAGAACATTTGGAGAGCAACAACAATTATTCCTCCTTCTGAGGAGTTTGCATTAGAAAGGAAACATGACAAGGTAGAACAACTGAAAGACAGTTGATAAAAAAAACCCATCAACACCAGTTATTTAAGTACATATCTGAAAAGAATAGACCTGACATAGTACATCAGATGTACACTAGTATTACTGACATAACATACATGTGAACTGGCATTCCATACATTTAGGCCATCTGGACAGGTTTTGTTGTGAAGAAGCATGCTGCCTTATTGTATAAAGATCAAGGGGAACATTTTACATCTTTAACATTTTTAGCATTCCTCAAAGAGGCCACTTACTTCAACAGGATGAATATGATGCTGCAGCAGCAAGAATGCTCGAAAAGTACAAAATAAATGGCTTCTAGGTTGTGCCCTTTGATACCAAAACTTATTTAATTCAAAATATTTAAACACAGTGTTGCAGCCAAGGCTTAACAGTATTAAAGTATCAGTATATGCTTTTAACATTTAATACTTAGGAACAATGAATATGGCACACCTCCATTTTGTATGGAGCTAAACAGTGATATTTTTTATCTTGTGGGAACAAGTTATTATCCAGTGGGAACAAGTAATTATCCCGTGTCCACAAATTAATTATCTTGTGGAAACAAGTTATCATCTTGTGTAAACAAGTAGCCTAATTATTTTGTGCCCACAAGATAATTAACTTGTGTGCACAAATACAGATATTACCTTTTGAGACTTTGGGGACTCCACAATTTTGTATAAATTCAAAACTGATGTATCTTTTATTTTTGATGGGGTTAGGATAATTGCCACTAACTGTTAAAAAAAATTGTTCTGTAATAAAACGATTTTTGCAAAAGAAAAACAAAAAACTCAACTGTAATTCATATAGCAGCGTTAAACAGGTTTACCTGTCAAATTTATTGTATGAAATACTGTTGTGTACTAACAGTATCTAGCTGTGAAATTTTAGTTGTTTTAAATAAAACGATTTAGTAGGAGAGCACCAATCCAATGTAAGGAGCTGTTGCAGTTTGGAAATGTTGCACATAAAGCATAACAAAGAAGCTAGTATGCGTGTGTTATCATCACATTACAGCATGATGTGAACAACTGAGCCTCATCATAAATTGTGGGGAATCAAACAGTAGAGCAGTACACTGTTAAATTCTGTGTGAAAATGTGAGCATTATATCTCATCACAATGAATCAGTTTTGAGTGTCATTAGATTGATGTTTGGAAATTACGCCTACAAACCATACAGTGTTTCTTTGTGTCCCTCATTAACACTGTTACCTTTTAGCAACCAACTGCTCCCATTAGAGGGAGCTAGTTATACACATTTTCCCTATTAAGTCACAAATTGCATGGTACACATTTCAGTATGCATGACTAGAACATGTTGGCAGCTGTATTTGGGACAATTTATCGTCACTGAACTGAAAAATAACTGCAAACACACAATTTGAGAATAAAACATTGGAATGAACTTTGATTTTGGACAGTGGTGAGCTTCTGGTTTGATCAAGGGTCTGCGTTTAAGTTGGATCATTCTGAGGATTTTTGGATAATTCTCAAAAGGACCAGAGCATGTTTTGCAATTTCTGCATTTTTGCTACTTCTGATAAAAAAAAAAAAAAAAAAAGACACAAATAAAATCCCACACACAGACTTTGTAAAATCTTTAAATCAAAAGATGCATAGCTCAGAGTGGTCTCATGTATGCTAGTTTAACATGGTATTGTTACACTGCATTCAGTGTGATTAAAACGCCTTGTTGGTTCTTTATAATACACTTCAAATCAAATAATACCAAGGGTTGTTCCATAAAGTTTCCCTGGATGTGCAGTGCAATAAAAGCTTTAAATCTCTACTGCACTAAACAAACATTGGTGATAACTTAGCTGCAGTTCATATTCATTATTGCCTGTTATTCCCACTAACTTTTATAAAGTCAGGGGACTCCCTGTTTGTTTGTTTGTTGGAATCTCTTAAGAACCTCTTAAGACAGCAAGTTCACTTTTAAATGCTTCCAGCAATGCCCAGTGCTCGTAAGGCGCTACGTTCCTCCAGTTCTCCAATGACCTTGTCTTTTAGTGGGCCAAGTTTAGGGACGGGGTTTATGTTATGCACCTGCAGTTATGTGTCTCAAATGATACTATGACTTCTGATACTCACACAAAACTGTTTGTCTGGCCCAGTGCAGAGGCCCTGAGGAAAACCCCCGTCTGTAGTTGTCCGACTGGGCTCTTTGTTGAGTTTACAGGTAGAAATCTAACAACAGCTCAGTTCATTATGAACTAATGGATTTTGCTGTCTCTGGCAGACCTTGGGGAAATAGTTTTTTGCACCCATCGCAGGGTGGCTGTTCTCTCGTTTGTGTTTTATTGAGTCTATCGATCACTGTTTCAGTCTCATGCCCTTTCTTTTTCTCCTTGCCTCTCTGTCTTGTCTTACCTTACTCTTAATCATAGATGCACACACACACACACACACACACACGGACTTCATAAACATATTGTAAGTATACACCTACACAGGCAACACAGTGTTGAAAAGAAAGTTAATGGGCTGTAGATCCTGTAGGCTGTGGTTAAAGAGAGGTGTGGGATTACAACTTTAAGTCTCTGATGCGTGGGCACACAAACTATAGCGGTATTTTTATTTTCCATGGTACCACCTCGCTGTTTGCTCGTCAAGATAAATTCACAGTGGAATAACACAACACTTTCTAAAGCCTTCAAACAACAATAACAAAAACAGTACCTCTTTTACTCTATGACTAACATATTCTATCAACGTCACATGGCCATTTTCTCCCATAACTTTTACATTCAAGAGCAGAACTACTTTCACTTAATAGCTGCATGACCAAAATCCTACTTTCTGTTGCCTTCATTGCACTTACTTGTCTCTGAACCTCGCAAGATCCTTTACTTCGCATTCATCGTAAAAAGCACTGCTCTCTTTGAGTCTTATATTCTACTTCGTCGTTCAAATTCGACATCAGACTACTTCACATTCTCTGTTCATGTCTGTCTACTTGCAGTATCACCATCGGACAACTTACTGTGGCATTCTTCAGTATTAAGGTAGTAAGGACTGGTTGCTTTTTTTGAAGGAAATCTATGAAGGATGTGCATCTCTTTGATGTTTAATATGATAAAGTTGTATCTTTGGACAAGAGGAACTTTATTGTGGTTCTAAGAACCTAGCTGTAAGAACATTGTAAAAACTAAGAACGATCAAAATACTTAGACACCGTTTTGAGGGATGTTAAGCTCCGATTTCAGAGTAGATACTCTACCAGCCCAAGAGGAACCAGTGATTGGTCCAGACATAAGTGTACTTCGTTTGGTCAAGCTCCGCCAATGCAGCACTGGCAAACGCTATGTATTTTTTTAATTAGCTGTTTAAACAACAAAAACACAAACAATAGCTAGTGAAGAATAAAATATAAGAAAAAACACAGACAAATGGACCGATAGTGAATTCCAGGCTTTACTGGGGATGTATGTGATATAGGAAATGTTTTCATTTTGATTCCTCCAAAGTGACAGTATTTGGCGTTGCATAGGCAAACAGAGAAAGGTATGTAGTTCTTGAGGAACCTGCCCAGTGGCCAGTTCCCCTTAGGGAGTCTCCAGAACGTTGTGGTGCGAAAAAACCTAATTAGTCAAAAAGTCAATAAATAGAAAAATAATTGGCAGCTATTTTGATAATTAATCATTTTTATTGATTTTCAAGCAAAAATGCCCTAAATTGCTGGTGCCAACTTCAGGAATGTCATAATTTGATACTTTTCTCTTTTGTATAATTGTAAACTGGTTTATCTATGGGATTTGGACTCTTAGGTGTCAAAAAATATATTTTAAGATGTCCTTCTATGATGTGGGACACTATAATAGACATTTGTCACAAATCAATAATCAAGAAAATTATTAGCAGATAATGAAGAATTGATCATTAAAGGAATTTTTAGTTGCAGCCATACTGTATAGACTAACAGAAAAAAATACATCAATCAATCATGTCTCATTTTGGCATGCAAGATTCCTTTGTTGTCACTCAGTCACTGCTTTGCACCTCCAAGTGCTTTCCTTTTATAGAACGGATTGAAATGTGAACTGGCATGAAGAAGCTTCCAGATGGAATACACAAATATTGAAAACAGTATGAGTCCATACAGCTAAAATAAGCCTATAGGACTGCATACTACCTGCTGTGCAAACACTTTGATATCATACAGTAGTTTGAAACTATTCAAGGCTGTACCAAAGTCACCAGGGAGATGGAGCACTGGCTCGTCAAAAATAGAAATTTGTAGGTCTGCAATGCAAAATACACTAACAAGGACAAAATATCCAAATTTGTACAGAATGATATTCCCCCTGGAAAAACCCAGAAAATTAAGACTTAATGAAGAAATGCAAAGCTCTCCAACTAATTTCCTTCATAGACCCCCCCGTCATAAATAGCATGCAGTGCCTTACATGCCTCTTTGTCTTACATTAATTATCATATCCACATGCCTCATAAAACCCTGCCAAGAATCTTGCTTACTTTGCTGCAGAATTTCCTTATCAACATTCCTCAAGAATACACCTGCTAATCCTTCACTCTTTCTAAATAACTGCCTCTATGCGCTGACCTCTTTACAATTCAGCACGCTATTTCAGACTTTTCAGACTCTCACCCTCAATGCAGCACATTCGTAAAGCCTCCGTTTCACATTCTGTAACCCCCTATCTTCACATTCGAACCTCCTAGAGATTATCTGCGATTGTTAGCGACCATATAGGCTAATGAGCATTTTTATAGTTTGCCTTCAACGTCTCCTGGTGTTGCTCTTCCTGACATAACAAGGGACTCACTGCTGTCTGTGTGTGTTGGTGGTATCCATGCAAATTCACTTTGACTGAACATTGTGGTGACATTTTTACCCCTCAGTGGGTTTCCAGAGCAGACAGCACCCAACAGCAGCCGGCGTTGACGTGACAACAACCAATACCCTGACAGTTCCTATTTAGAGGCCTCAACTTCTATCAGGTTATCACATATTTTTCTCAAATTCTATCTGATTGAGAGACACAGTGCACACCAAAATGTTATTTGATTGCACCTAATGAAATTATTAAATTAATGAATTTCTATGAATTTGGTTGCCATTAGGTTGCCCAAAGATCCTCAGTGATCACTGAAAATGCTATGCAAACGGATGTTCCCCTAAGTATCACCTATACACAGACACAGACGGATCAAAGACACAGTGTCATGCCCTGTCTGAAGGACATGGTGGAGGTTACCCACAGTATCTCTATCTATCCTCTGTACTGGCATTCAGTCACACACAGAATCTCCATACTGTAAAAGACGTCCACACACAGGGGTTAAAACACAATCACACCAAAACATTCGCTCAGACAACTCCATTTTTGAGGGCGATTTCTTCCAAGGTGATTTGATAAAGCTAGTGAGTGGATAAGCTGCCAGACATCCTCGGAATAACAAGTGCTCCAGCTCAGAGGCTCCTCTGGCTTTGATGTTGAGCTTCAAACCTGGCTTTTGCTGACAGCAGATGCTGAGTGAAGTACACACACTACAGCTCCTTTTTTCAGGTGACTGAGTTCAGATCCACCATGGATTTAAAACATGACCCAGTTGTTAATTTGTAGCCTTTGAGGAGCTAGTGCAATAAGAAGTGGTCACCTGGTTGAGAAGTGGGGGCTGGAAAGAGAGTTGTGCTCATGCTCTCACTCATTCACTCTTGTTTTTTCTTTTTCTTCACTGAGATTTATCTTGTGGCTTGTTGGTACAATATTGCTCAGGAGTTTAAGAGTCTGGAATAAAAACTATAGTAATGTATGCTCTGTTCTATGGCTCATCTTCCCTGGAAGAATAGTGGATTTATTTAATTTTTACATGACACTTCAAGCTGCTCCTTTCTTGTGAGCTTAATATATGTTTTGTCATACACATCTTCTGGAAATTCTGAAATCCTGAGCGTGCAACACGGTCTCACAGAAAAATGTGAAATTGACCAATTAACCTATTGACAATGTAGGTGGCACAAAATGTGTCAAAATTGTGTGTTGGCAACTCTAAAATGATGCCAATGTTAAGTGTATTATGAACACAGTTTCGTTGTGAAACATCATTTGCTAGGTGTAGGGAAAGAAGGACACCTGGTTAGATTTAGTGAGCACTGGTTAAGTTTGGGAAAAGATTGTGGTTTCAGTAAACTTACATGGGTATGTAAAGTACCTACATTAAGTACTTTGCATAGTTACATTAACACCGTAAAGTCATGGAACTACGAGGACTTTTTGTTTCACAAGTGACACTGACAGTGGTTTCCTAGATGAAAGTCCATGTTTGTTTGACCCATCCCCCATTCCTCCCACCCACCCTATGCTGATTTTTTTCGCTCTGTTTACTTAATTTGTGTGTCCACCACAACAAAAGATCCTTATTGATTGCAGCATGTGATGGCATGTACTTTACGCTCCCCACATAATGTGTTGATAAGACTTTGAGTCCATTTCACGTATTTCTATGAGACCGTGCTGGATCTTGTCATTATTATACTGCTTACCATTACTTTTAATATTGTCATCACTGCCTTGCTATTGTTTTACTCTGTTTTGAGCAACATTATCATCTGTGTCACCCGTGTCCATTTCATCTGAGCTGTATTCCATTTTTTATCACAAGATTGGTTGATATATTCAAACAAAAACAAAAAACGTAATAAGTGCCGTTAGTTTTAACGTGATAAACTCCTCTTAAAAAGTAGCTGTTTTTTTTTTTTTTGCCCACACACTTTCTCGTCCCCTCCTCTGCCTCAGCTGACCTGACCTGAACCAGGATCCCTGCAGATATCTTTCCTCTGTGAGCTGTTTCATCTCACTTTGAGCTTTTAGTTGACCTTGGTGATTAGCTTAGCTGGTCGGCAGATGGTGGGTGGAAAGCTGGCTGAGCCACACTGCCACCAACTTTAGGGCTCAAGAGGGGGCCCATGGGTGAAGATTATGATACAGAGTCAGCGCTGGAAAATGCATGAGTGGTGAATATACAGTACAATGGAGCAGACGGTTGGTAGGCATGTGAGAAAAGATGAAATTGTCAGTGGGACAAAGAAGCTTGAGCATGACAGAGAAATGAAGGAGACTGTGCATTAGGAAGTCACAGGGGTGCAGAGAAAGAGACAAACAGTGGGAGAAGGGAGGTGGGGTGGGGGGGTGGGAGTAGTTCTGGCTCAGGCCCTGGGCTTCTTTTCTGTGGTGACAGGTGAGGGGGGGGACTCCTCTCTCAGGCCTTCTTGGCTGCTGATGGACTGCTGACCCTTTATCCCTCAGCATCTTGCAGTGCACTTCTGGAATTTGGTGGCCAGTGAGGGGCCATTCCCTCAGCCACCCTCAGTGCATAATGGGCGGCTGTATTCCCAGTGTCACTGCTGCCCTTTGTCCCACCCTCTGTCTCCTGTGCTACGAGGCATCAGCCTTGGGAGCTTCTTTCCGTCCATTCTTTAGGGACGGCGAGTCTGACGTCTTCACTGTCTTCCGAGGAGGACTCACTGGTTCACTGGCGAGCTCGTGAAGCGATGGCTCCTTATACATCGCAACTGTGAGACAAAGATAGAAGCTGTTGGTTAATAATAAAGGATGTCATTAATAAATAAGAAACTGGTCTGAATTGTGCTAAAGTGACACAAAGGACACAAACCCTCTATAACTTTAGGCAGGAAGTGTGCAGCTCCTTTGGTCTTCTTTACTCGGTTGCCCTTCATGACCTGCCCATCACGGTTGATACCGATATACCAGGAGCGGCCAGACTGGGTCTGGCGATAGAGCATGGAGGAGTATGTGACGTAGTAGTTCTCAAACACACTCTCCTTGAACTTACACTCTGGAGTGAAGTGCTCCTGAAAAGAAATATGCAAAGGGGAAGAGGTACATTCACATTAGCACTCAAAAAAATGTGCAAGTGTAGCTCTACGCTAACTTTCTTCCAAGGAGTAGTTGTGCTCCAACATGAAAAACATTAGGAGAATAAAAAGGAATTTATGAGCATGGTGTGTGTGCTCCTTCTCCTGGTGTGCAATTATGATGATGAAACCAGTGGAGGACTATGAAAGTAACATGAGTGGTGGAAGAAGTATTCAGATCTCTTACTTAAGTAAATGTAAATAGTCTGTTATAAGTAAAATTCTTGCGTTCAAAATCTCACAGGAAAAGTACAAAAGTATTAGCGTCAAGTTAATGTTGCAGCTGTAAAAGTGGGGCTCATCTTAACTACTTAGTGTACTTTATTAGAGCTTGACAATAGAGTTTTGTCTTAATTTATAATGTTACATCATAATGTAGGCTATTTGTTCATTTTATTTTGCATAATTAGCTTGAATATGCAAAGTAACTAGTAACTAAATGTTAATGTTAGCCGCCTCAGTTAATGGGTAGTACGAAGCCTTGTGAACCGTGCAAATCCCCCTTACAGGATTCCTCCTCCTCCTCATCTCTGTTTTGCTCATAATAAAAATGAGTGGGCTTTATTTTTAGCGATGTCTGCGCATATGACACTAACTTATAGCCTATCATACCGCAACTTTTTTCAGCGTTGTTCACCTTTCTCTCGCTTGATTGCATCATCATAGAACAACTGGTGCATTGCAGCTTGTAGATTTGTGGGACTTGTAGTTTTTGAACGAATAACAGCAGAGGTAAAAAAAAAGGTTGTAATCTTTATTTGCAAACTGTATTTTTTTCAGTTTCCGCTTTTTTATTTTTAGGGGTGAGTGCGAGTGAAATACTGAAATGCCATGAGAAAACTGTAACCTTTTTATGAGCCTTTGAACATGAACTCCATTACATGTAAGCACACACACATGCACAAAAAAGACGAAGACAAAAACAACAACATGGAAACAAGAAGTGGAATACATTAATTAGGTGACTGTTTCCTGAGGGAAAGGATGGGTAGAATTTTATGTGAACTTGAGTTTCTTTGAAAGCATGAACATCCTGGTCCTTTGGGAACATCAAGACAAGGATGCATACTATATGTGGAGAAATAGCATTAACATCTCTGCTATACATAACTTTCCCAAAGGAAAAGAGCAGAGTAGATGAAAAGCACCGAAACACTGATACCTTCACCAATACAGTAACAAATTCAGTTACACACATTAAATACTGTACATTGACATGATTAATTCTGACATCAAACTGCAGTGACATCCTCAGAGGCATCCAAAGTTCAGAAAGCTTTTCTAGCCTGTTTTGCCTAATGAACAAGATCCTAATTAATGGGGTAGGTCTTTTATAGAAGTGCATTTTTCTATTTTTTGCCTTATTGAGCCTTTTTGGATCCCATAGACATCCATTTATTGAACTCACCATTCAACATAATTTAAACTTTAAACACAGCCATAGGAGGCATTAGCACAGTGGTTCCCAACATGGGAATAGGACAGAAGAATTTCTTTTTTTTTTTTTTTTTTTTTGGGGGGCTTTCCTTAAAACGTCGTGAAATATCTAATAGTTTTATATGTTTGAACCTGAAACAATTTTGCAAATGATACAAGTGAAGTTCAGAGGGTGACAGAAAAGAAGATGTTCTTTAAACTGGCCAACAGTGCAAAACCCAAGCATATTCAATTTACCGTTACAGAAGACTAAGATAACCAGCAAGTATTTTCATTCAAGAAGACAGAACCAGTGACTTTTAAGCATTTTCAACCTGGTCTCACTCTTAGTGTGTCAAACACTGATACAAGATCAGTGACGTTACGGGTCAGATACCGACACACTGAGGCATCCTTTTGCAGCCGTATGAGAAGCACTGGGGGGCATACTGTGACGCTCCAAGAAACTGCTGTAGTATAAAGAGCAATAAAGTCTGTATAGGGTGGACAGGAGGGGAGGTGGATGGGTCAAACAAACTCCAGACTTTCACCTTGGAGACCTGCTGTTTGTGTCCTGTATGAAACCAAAAGTCAGCGGAGTTGTTTTAATAATGATGATATAGTGTGCTAGTATACCTAGACGTATGTCACTTGGTAAATTATGTCATGTAGTGTAACATTATGTTAGTAACAAATGTACTTATTTTAAGCGAAATCTTATTGATTTTCTAAACCTAAACCCTGTACTTTTGTTGACTGAACCTAAGGAAGTAAACCTAAAAACTTTTTTTTTTACCTTTGTTCCAAGTTTTTAAAAAAACAAAAAAACAGATTGTATGCATTTAATACGAGTAAGCTGTACATGTTAAAACTGTGATAATCTTTTATATTATGAAAAGACACAATGCATGTAAGGAGCATAAATGGACATGCCGTCCCTGAGCGTCCAAAACTGATGCTGGAAGGGCATCTAGAGCTTCATAGTTTGACCTTTAGGACCACTGAACAAGCATATTTGACAAGTTGGGAGTGAGAATGTGTTGATTTGTGTTTCAAAGAATCATTTGCACGATTATTCAGTTATCAAAGCTGTTGCTGATTTAGTCAATCAGTAGTCAAACTGCTCGCAACCCCTTCATTTCCCCAAAAGAGCATTATCCCTGTAATGAAGGCTACTCTCATATAATGTCAGTTGCTAAATCTGAATAGACATTACAAAATCAAATTAGCGAAACTTGGATCAAATCCAATGATATAGCCAGTCGTAAATGATCATGTTCCAGCAGCACTCTTCCCACCCTCCTGTCCTCAACATAAGGACTACTGAACCCTGCATAATGTTGACTGGTGATATTAACCAATAGCGACAGATATACATCTCTCTTAGTCTCCATCAGGGTCTTGACAGGGTCCTCCCCTGTCAGAGTGCAAAGCCAATCTGCTAGATTGATTAAGTGAGAGCAGCAGGGCAGAAATGGCTGAGTGGAGAATTTCTCAGAGACTCAGGACGACAGAAGAGGGCCAAAGGATCACAACTTGGCATAGATGAGCTTTAATAAAGAGCCAAAAGTAGATTGAGAAGGTATAAGAGACCTCCAGTTTCACACTTATCACAGATCATCACCTTTCTCCTTCACAGGGAGGCATCATCCTTTAGCTGAGAAGGCAATTCAGGATTTTGTGCCCTTTCTCCAACCACTCCTGTCCTGCTGCTCCACTACAGTTTATACTCTTTTAAGTTCTGTTTTCTTACCCTAAAAAACAAACACCTACCCTTAACCCAACAAACTCTCTCACTACCGTCATCACCACATCGCAGAGCTATTTTAAGATCCTCTGACAGGTTTGATATCTTATGCTGTGCTAACACAAAGAGGATGGGATCGATAGATGATCTGCTTCATTCATTATTAATCAGGCCAGAGAGCAAGAGGGGTGGGAAGTGCGGGAGACAGAAGGGGAAAGGTAGGAGAGACAGGAAAGAGAGCAGAAGATCGGAGAGGACAGAGGGGTTGCTGGGTAATAGAGGAGATTAAGAAGAGAGAGACCTGCTTCTTTGCATCTCCCTCAGGACCAAAGCAGGAGCGCTGGGCTGACAAGGGCTTTAGTCGCCAGCACCCAATGATCTGACACTCACGTCCCTATGGAAAAGAACCCAATGATCCAACAAAATACCCTTCAGCTCAACCTCAGGAATGACACCAGTGATAACCCCTCTCTCAAGTCATACTATAATTACCTAAATTAAATTAACTTAAATTAGCCTAATGATAGAACCCACATTTTCTGTATTTCATTCAAGTAATCTCCAAAGGATTGGAGGAAAAAAAGTACACTGAGAGAGCAGACAACTGAACTGACAACTGAAAACTAGAATAGCCGCTTTGTGGTTGTATGCCTCCGCCAAGCAGTCAAGTTGTAGTTTACATCCATGTCTGTCCAGAGTCATGCGTACTCATGACAGTTGACAATGCTTCAAATATGGATGTTGTTGCTCAAGGTGACCAACCAAGATTAGTGTCACCAATTCAGTATCTGACCAAATGTCTCCCCTTCTGCTGAGTTTTGGTGTTGAGTTATAGCCAGAAAAGTGTTTTTGTAGAACATTATGATGCCACAGTGAAGCTGACCTTTGATCTTTTGGATATGAAATTTCATCTCTTTATTTTAACCTATAAGACATTTGTGTGAAATTTTGTCATGACTAGCACATGAATTCTTGAGTTGTGGCCGAAAACATGTTTGTTGAGATCACAGTGACCTTAGACTTTTGACCACCAAAATCTAATCGGTTCATCCTTGAGTCCGAGTGGAGGTAGGTGCCAAATTTAAAGAAATTCCCCCAGGGCATTCCTGAGATATCACGTTCATGAGAATATGATAGACTCATGGCCACAGTGACCTTTGACCACAGAAATTTAATCAGTTCATCCTTGAGTCTGAGTGGACGTTTGTGCCAAATTTAAAGAAATTCCCTCAAATTGTTTCTGAGATATCATGTTCATGAGAACGGGACAGACATGAAGTCACAGTGACCTTGACCTTTAGCCACTAAAATCTAAGTAGCTCATCCTTGAGTCGAAATGCAGGTTTGTGCCAAATTTGAGGAAATTCCCTCAAGATGTATTTGAGATATCACGTTTACAAGAATGGGATGGATGGATGGGCATCCCAGAAATATAATGCCTTGAGCCACAGCTGTCGCTAGCGTGAAGGCAAAAAAAAATCTGACAGGCCTGTTAGCTGGTTTTTCCATGATAACCTGCCACAAGAGCCAAGATGCCTGTCCCTAACTGATACAAATATGCTGCTGTAATTATCTCCATCTCTGAAACTCACCTTGAGGTAACCTCTACCAGAACTATAGAGACATCCGGGGTGTACTGACTGAAGATATCACTCAAACCACCAGATTTACCTGCTCAGATGAATAATTGTTAAAGATGTGTTGAGGACGGCACATTTTTAAGAGTGATGGGGGAGTATTTCCATCTAAATGGTGTGGTGCTCGGACTAGAAATTAAATAAAAACCTCTTTCTTCAACGGCGACTCATTTAGAGACTTGGGTAGCTTCTCTACCATGTGTCTCAAGCCAAAAATGAATTTAAATGAAAGCAGACGAGAAAGGTAATATGTTGCATCCGTGCTGAGAATCCCCAAGATGGGAAGAACCTTTTTATGATGCAGAGCAGCGTCCCTCCCCCCCAACCCTCCACCCACACACACACCACCTCCTTCCTCATCCCTCGTGTCTGATTACATCTATTCTACCTGCTTCAGGAAGCATAACTCTCCATGCCACCATACACTGGGATTGCACTCGCCACCAAATAAGGACAGTGAAGTACTAATAATACACAGTCAAAGGGCAGAGTTCCTTAAGTCAGACTAACCTCTTTCTCTGCTTTTAATTAGGATGTAGGAACAGCCATGAAAGTTATGACTATAAAGAATCCATGCATAATATTTAGTATCTTGTTTACTCTCATTTCATCGTGCATGCACAAGCGTGAAATAAGAACTAATGCCCCTGAAAATGTAGCTCTACTTCTGAAATTCAAAACACGTTTTAGCATTTCTGACGTGCAATTATTTGCAATCCCCTGTTTAGACAGCAGGGGTCACATGTCACACAGGCTTCCTGCATCTATTGACTGTCCCATCAGCTCCCAGGGTAATCTATGGGCAGCTGTGAAATCTGCCCAGCTGCAGTAATCCCACCGTACTGCATTACTCCTGCAGCACATATGACGTGAAATGTAAAGCTCATTCACAACAGTCCTCTGTTAGACACATGCATCATCCGTGCCAGTGTGTGCAATGCAGAATGCCACCGGCAGGGCATGTTGCTGATGTTGTTGTCACACCAGATGTAGATGCACTATGACACGCCACATTACATAAGTCATTAGGGCATAGACGTGCTTATTAAGTGGGGTTTACAGAGGATGAGACTGGCAGTTAATACTGTCTAGAAAAACACATGTATGGTCTGTGTGTAATGCTTTGTAATAGCTCATAGAGGCACAATTCTTGCATGGCAAGAGCAGAGTGGATAGTACTTTGCAGGGACTCGTGCCTCTGCATTGTTGACTGACAGCTGGAAGGCCCGTGTCAATATAATGTAGCTGAGAGACGAGTGGTGGGTGACCGTCCCTCTTCGACCCTCAGTGACAGAGGTGACCGCCTGCTGCCTTTATCACCTTGCTTTTAATTTTCATGGTAAGATGGGACCCAAAAAGTGTTGGTTGATTGTGTATCATTGTCATCATACCCTGGAAAATTGCAAGGACTCCGTTCTAATATATCCTCAAGAGAGTTTTGGAAGGAGAGCACCGGTACAAGGTATATCATGAGTCAATCAGAAAGAATAGGTTTTGCCTTCCCTAAGTGCTCTTAATTGGCCACCTGGCAAAATGTCTGTCCTTATCATTGCATTTCTGCATTTCATCTCACTACTCTTGCTCTGGCCAATTATCCTCTCAACTACTTTTTCTAATGTCCACAGTTTATCTTGTCCTGTGATAAGAGCGATGCTATCTCGCTGCTGGTGTTGTCCTGCATCTCAATGCAATCCTTCCATGAAAAGAATAGAAAGGACATAGGTCTCACTCTCATTCTCTTTCTTTATCCTTCTCCTGTCCTTTGTCTATCTGTCTTTCTCACTCTTGCTATCACACACTTGTATCACAAGGCTGAACAGGTCACAAACAATGGTGTTTATTGTGCTGTTGCTGTATTTCTGTTATATAAGGCCCATATGCTCTGTTATTGTTTGCTGTCCTAGGTGAAAGCTGACAACTGTGAGAACAATGTGGTGAAGTAATCGGTCAGTCCAAATTGGTGGTCCTAGTTTTCACTATAAGACGCGTTCACAGCGGTTGATTTAGAGTTTTAGTAACCAAAGTCTCTCACAATGTGACTGCTGCTGAAACTCATAAAAACCATCCAATCTGAATAGGGAATGCTGGTATTAGCACCAAAGCATGATTTTTGATTTGCTGTGTGAGGGCAAGATGGATGACACGAGTTATTATAGTGAAAAAGTAGCAGTGTTTGACAGCTCCAGATCTTGAACACTGTATCAGGTGCATGGTTGTGGCAAGGTTTAAAACTTACAGAACACTGGCACTCACAGATAACAGCATTATTTATAGTGGGCTAAAACGAATGCGTTTCAGCCATAGATTGTTTAAAGATAATGGACGTAGCCATCATGATGTTACTCACGCCAGAAATTGCCAAATTTGGATGACTGGGAAGAGCTGTGTAGGAGCAATGGGTAGACCTGACTCATAGTGGTAAAGGCAGACTAGCAGATGGCCTGTCACTCAAAGCGGCTTTGCCCTTAATTAAGCATAAACTTAATCCTTAATAATATTTAAACTGGTGAGTTATATAAAAAAATATTGTATGAGAAACCAACCCAGAAACAGTAATAGAGGAGGTGTGACTCAAAATGTAAATGGCCCAGTTGTTCAAAATTTAATTTGGATCAAAATTATCCAGATTTGGAAATCTCATGTTTTGCTATTTGCTATTATCCATCCTGTTTGACATTGCACATCCAAATATTCAGTCAAAGATTGGACTAGTCCATTGTTGATCTGACTCTCATGAGTCAGAGCATCAGGCCCTTTCTTGTGTTGTGTGTGGGTCTTTTTTGCAACCACTGACCCTCTTCCCAAAAACTGTGAATCAGAAGCAAGCTCAGCCTGACAGTTTTCCAACCTCTTACTAAAAACTGATGAACAAAGCAGTGAAAAGGTGACTTCTAAGAATGAAACTCCTCAGGCCCCTCTTTGTACACATTTTTACAAGATATGTAGATTTTCTAACTGCAGATTCAAACATGCTTGCAGCAAATGTGAAGACAGCCAACCAAGATCTACGTGTCTGTCCTGCTCTATGAAAAAGAAGTGGATAAACCATTTACACCTTTCAGCATCATAAAGCTTTCAAATTCAACAATCAAATTGTTGTTTTGTGAATTACTGGATTAATGGCTTGGTTAAAGGTTCTCTTGCTGGCTTAGATTTTCGTCCAAAAGTATCCCATGTCTGTAATAACCTCCAATCTGATTTTAAAGTACCAGAAACACTGAACAAGTTATTAGCTAAACAGGTCAAGGAGGGCTACACGATTGGGCCTTTTCCAAATTACACATAAATCCCATCGGCATGGCAATTCAAAAATATTCAGAGAAAAAGGAATGATAATGGACTTGTCTGCCCCCTCATACCTCTCACACCATTTTCTCTATTCTATTCAATTGTCCATATTGCAATCCATTTCATCAAGCAAGCCAGGACAGGTGCATGGTTAGAGAAGGCCAATATAGCATGCCTTCAGAGCCACTCCATCCAATGCAGTGGCACCTTTTTGGCATCAGATGACAAAATTAAGTATGTTTTTTGGTCAGATCAACCTTCGGCTGTCATAGCAGCCCCTGCATTTTCAAACCCCTGTCAGAAGCGCTTTGTGGCATACTGTTGAATAACTGCTATTTATCCCTCACCCATTAGATGATTTCCTAGTAGTGGATTCTCCTCAGTCCCCACTAGATCGATGCATTAGCGGGCTGAAAGAGGTTTTTAAGCAATTGGGTGCTCCTCTGTCTGCAGGGAAAACCCAAGGGCCACTGCAAGTCCTCATGTCAACAGCAACCTCATGCAAGCATCACTGCCTCTTGAAAAGTTATTTCTTAAAGTCATAAAAAGGCACTGGATTTGGCATCTAAACATGAATTGCTGTCTTTATTAGGCCACCTTAACTTCGCCATAAATATTATTCCCCAGGGCCGATTTTTCATATGTGATTTGTTGGACCTTTCAAAAGCAGTGGATAGACTACACAATCTTGTTGCTTTACATGGCGGATGTAGATGTAAAAGATTTTGGTCATTGCTGTATGAAAATTGGGACAGCCTATATTTTTGGTGCAATGATATTGCACAAACATCAGTCATCCTAAAATTATTTTTGCCATGCAGCTCTTTCTATTTGTTTTGGAGGATCTATAACAATCAATGGTTTGCTGACGTTTGGCATACAGAATTGCTTGCTCTTCCCACAGATTCACAGTCTACCACACCTTTAGAATTAAATACTACTGTTATTACATGCATTTTCTGGGGCAACCTATGGTCTAGAAAACAAATCGTAGTTTTCTGTGAGAACGAGAATAAAAGTACGCTCTTTCATTTCCTTTATTCACAGATTTGTCTGACGACTTATGTGGTCATATGTCACAGGCAATTTCACTCTCTGCACAGCACATCTACCCAGCCTGGATTATAAAATTGCTGACTCCTTGTCAAGATTTAAATTCCTAGGAATTTAAACTCTTTTGCCCCCATGCTGTGCCTCAAAGCCTGCATTGCCCAGTCTTCACCCAAACTGTCATGGACTAGAAGGTGCTCTTCAGTCCTACATGAACTGGCAGCATGGTCCTAGTTCCTGTCATTATGATTTGTGCTTTTATTTTCTACAGTTTCAAATCTTGAAAAATGTGTTGTTCCTCCATCAAAGCATTCTTAGCAGGTATTCTGTCTCATTATATGTGCAGTTCCTTCAGTATGTAGCCTGCTTGGGAACCCTTCCATTCACCTCCTCTTTAGTGGTCTAAAAAAAGAGCATCCAGGGGGCAATGATAAGCACCTCCCCTTCTCCTTACCTCTATACAAAAATGGTGTCTCACCTAAGGCAGCGCTGTTTTGGATCATATGCAGATTTTTTCTTCACTGCATTTTATGGGTTCCTCAGGTGTGGTGAACACACAACTACCTCAGACTCTTTCGATCCTTTGCAGGATCTTACCATTTTGGATGTCACTGTAGATCCGCACGTGTACTCCATCTATCTTAAACATTCTAAAACAGACAGGGACAGGGCCTGAATTTTAGTGCAGGATTGTGGGTATTGCACATAATTTCATTGAATCACACAAATATAGTACTTAAAATGCTGGAAATACTTGCAAACATTTACAGTGATATGATATAGGCTAATATTTAGCCAACATTTGCACTGGTGCTGAATGCGGCAGGACTGGGTGGAATGCCACATCAGATAGACCAACTTCTGCCCAGGTTTTAATGTTTTGAACTTGAAGGCATGCAAATAAAGACTGCAGGCTAAAACACATATCTACATCACCTGAAGTGGTCCCACCCAGGGAACCCGCTCAGAAAAATGCACCAGAACCCAAAAGCACTAGCACAAGGGGCAGTGCCAGTGATGTTACATTGAATACATTAATCTTCAAGATTCTCAGATGGGTAACGGTAATGTTATTAAAGTGAAGCAGCAGTCCAAAGACATGTTACAGGCTAACTGTGCTGCACAGGCAGACGGTGCTGCTACTCTTATCAGCTGATGTTACAAAAAGTCAACTTTAAGGCGCTATTCAGATGGCTTTTGTCTTACAGCAGGGAAAGGGAAGGAATGGAGCATGGAGGCAAGTAAGAAGGAGCCAACAAAAGAAAGTCTAACAATGCTGATGTAGCTCGAAGAGATGACCACTAGAGAGAAGGAGAAAGAGACAAGAAATTACAGCAATATCCACATTATTCCTAGCCCCCATGATACCTTGCATGAATTTTGTGTGCAACTTCTGACGTTGGACCGAAATCGGTGATTTCTAATGGTAACAGTTTGTTTACAGTACTCTATTCTTCTTTCCAAGAGCAATTGGGAAATAAAACATGGAACACACCACCTGTTACAGCTTACCCATTTTTTTACTTCTGATGTATTAAAAACTGTTTTTGAGCAAAACATGATGCTGAATTTAGCAACAGACTTCAGTAATAGAAATATATAGTAGTAAAAATAAGAAAAGAAGTAAGTAAGTAAAGTGTGAAGTCAAGAAATAACTTTCGGCATTCATTTTTTCTATGATATACAGAAAGTACGGTAAATCAGTAACGCATTCCCAGCCTTAATAACTAAATACATATTTCAAGGTATGTTGCTGAGTTTATTTTATAACGAGCAATATTCTAATGTAGGTTGAGAATTAAGTCAGACAGGGAAAGACAAGGATATCATGTACTGACATTGAGTGATGGACCTGTCAGTCTAGGTCTCATTCTCTTGTGCAAATTCTGATTTAATACTTTTTCGCTATGTCTCGTGAAACTCTTGTGGTTTTATTTCTCAAATCAATGGTACCTTTGGCAACAGGAACAATCCCTGTAAATTTTTTTGCACACAGTTGCTGAAGACAAACATTTAACTTAGCCTGGTTATAAGTCGTTAGAGACATGGACAGTGCAACAGGTACCAGAGCTGCACAAAGACATTTTAGAGGTTAATATTAGTTAAATATTTGTTAAAAAATAAATCAGTATTTGCCAAACTGAAGGCAAATTACCTCTTAAGAACCCGCATTGGCGGTTAGCCACCAAGACTAGCCACTGGGACAAAACGCAGGCAGTCTATCGGACAAACTAGCTTAGCTGCTACTTCCACTATCTCACTGGAAGTTGCGCACATAATCTTTTCTACTGTAGTGCCCTCAGGAATAAGGTGGATTCTTAGTAAATCCCAAGGAGAGCAACAAAATGCAGTCTGAGGTAAAATAGGAGTAGTGTAGTGAGTGTAGTTAAGCTCACAAAGTATATCCTTGGGATGTGTGCAGTTTGTTTACTAGTCAATTAAACGTTGCTGTCCTCGCGAGTCTGCACCAGAAATACTGGTTGGTTAAACTTATCATTAAGACACCCAGAGGACAATTGGAGAAGTTTGGAGAGCATGTGAGACTAACTAACATCTCTGATCTTAGTCCAATCAGATACTTATATGTAGAGTAAGTTGATTAAATGTGACTGAATTACTGAAGCCACAGCTGTAGCTTACTGAATCTGACACACCTTATTTTCAAGAGCTACCTGATCTATATACTGATGGTCCTGATTCAAAACCATTAAGCTTGTAAGTTTAAATTACTGATCTGACATACATGAAAGAGTAACTGGAGATTGCAACTCCTGAAATTGGGGTGACATGATAGTTTGGAGAGAAGACATGTCCATTTAGGTTTGTACTGTAACAGAATGGGGGATCTTCCCTCACACAATCCTGTGGCACAGTGATCAGGCACAGTGATTAGCTGCACAGAGTGGGTTTTAGTTTGGCCTGCCATCGAGTTACTCACACAATTAACTTAAGTTAGTGACAGATATGACCTGCTGCTGGGGATGTCTGTAATTTAAAACAGTGAAATTGACGGATAACAGTGGCTAAAAAAGAGAAGCTGCTACCTGAATGTTCAGTACACTGCTCTGTGCTAATGACAGAAAGAAGAGATAGAAGATTCTTTAGGGTCTGAGTTAAGTGAATCTTTGTATTTTTGTAACCTCTGTCTGAACTTAGAGTCATTCACCAGTGCGGACAGATAATTTTTCACATCACACACTATAATTTTCACGTGATATGAAGCTGAATGCTCACACTGTAGAGCTTTGGTAAGGGAGGACAGCACTGCAACACCAGCTGGCTGAGGTAAACAAAACACAATACAGTGCAGTAAAAAAGGATTGGAATTTGATCGGATTTATTTTGGCCTATACTGATCCTTTAAAATATGTCTGGATCAGGGATATCTCTAAATCTAGGCAGTCATCATCCAATCTGATGTGCCTCAAGATTGATATTGTACAGCCTGACATGGACTGCAACAAAGATTTTATAATGTACAGTACAGGCCAAAAGTTTGGACACACCTTCTCATTCAATGCGTTTTCTGTATTTTCATGACTATTTACATTGTAGATTCTCACTGAAGGCATCAAAACTATGAATGAACACATGTGGAGTTATGTACTTAACAAAAAAAGGTGAAATAACTGAAAACATGTTTTATATTCTAGTTTCTTCAAAATAGCCACCCTTTGCTCTGATTACTGCTTTGCACACTCTTGGCATTCTCTCCATCAGCTTCAAGAGGTAGTCACCTGAAATGGTTTCCACTTCACAGGTGTGCCTTATCAGGGTTAATTAGTGGAATTTCTTGCTTTATCAATGGGGTTGGGACCATCAGTTGTGTTGTGCAGAAGTCAGGTTAATACACAGCTGACAGCCCTATTGGACAACTGTTAAAATTCATATTATGGCAAGAACCAATCAGCTAACTAAAGAAAAACGAGTGGCCATCATTACTTTAAGAAATGAAGGTCAGTCAGTCCGGAAAATTGCAAAAACTTTAAATGTGTCCCCAAGTGGAGTCGCAAAAACCATCAAGCGCTACAACGAAACTGGCACACATGAGGACCGACCCAGGAAAGGAAGACCAAGAGTCACCTCTGCTTCTGAGGATAAGTTCATCCGAGTCACCAGCCTCAGAAATGGCAAGTTAACAGCAGCTCAGATCAGAGACCAGATGAATGCCACACAGAGTTCTAGCAGCAGACCCATCTCTAGAACAACTGTTAAGAGGAGACTGCGCGAATCAGGCCTTCATGGTCAAAATGCTGCTAGGAAACCACTGCTAAGGAGAGGCAACAAGCAGAAGAGATTTGTTTGGGCCAAGAAACACAAGGAATGGACATTAGACCAGTGGAAATCTGTGCTTTGGTCTGATGAGTCCAAATTTGAGATCTTTGGTTCCAACCGCCGTGTCTTTGTGAGACGCAGAAAAGGTGAACGGATGGATTCCACATGCCTGGTTCCCACTGTGAAGCATGGAGGAGGAGGTGTGATGGTGTGGGGGTGTTTTGCTGGTGACACTGTTGGGGATTTATTCAAAATTGAAGGCACACTGAACCAGCATGGCTACCACAGCATCCTGCAGCGACATGCCATCCCATCCGGTTTGCGTTTAGTTGGACGATCATTTATTTTTCAACAGGACAGTGACCCCAAACACACCTCCAGGCTGTGTAAGGGCTATTTGACCAAGAAGGAGAGTGATGGAGTGCTGCGGCAGATGACCTGGCCTCCACAGTCACCGGACCTGAACCCAATCGAGATGGTTTGGGGTGAGCTGGACCGCAGAGTGAAGGCAAAGGGGCCAACAAGTGCTAAACACCTCTGGGAACTCCTTCAAGACTGTTGGAAAACCATTTCAGGTGACTACCTCTTGAAGCTCATCGAGAGAATGCCAAGAGTGTGCAAAGCAGTAATCAGAGCAAAGGGTGGCTGTTTTGAAGAAACTAGAATATAAAACATGTTTTCAGTTATTTCACCTTTTTTTGTTAAGTACATAACTCCACATGTGTTCATTCATAGTTTTGATGCCTTCAGTGAGAATCTACAATGTAAATAGTCATGAAAATACAGAAAACGCATTGAATGAGAAGGTGTGTCCAAACTTTTGGCCTGTACTGTATATATTACATTTGTCAGGGATTATGTAAAAACAAAACAAAAACATTAATCACACACAAGGAGTGGATATGTTTTGTACCACATTTAGCATCTAGCTAATTTCCATTTGCAGTCCCTGGGGACTTTTTTTTTTTTTAAGATATTTTTTTGGGCATTTTTGCCTTTAATGGACAGGACAGGTAAGTGTGAAGGGGGGCAGAGAGAGTGTTTAAATCTTGATTGGCGCAAAAACTGTTTCTGTAAGACAGCCTCCCCTTTCTCCCTCTCTCTTTCTCTCTCTCTCTCTCTTTCTCTGTCTATGAGTTTTCCAGAGCACATAGATTATAAAATGGGGCATGTATGAGCCAAGATCTATTTTTGTATCAGGATCAGCCATTTCCTGTTGTCACCTACAGGTGGTGAGGCCCTGAGATTTATGTGTAAGTCAGGGCAGCAGTGGACTTTGTCTGCCCTACAATCTGACCACTATATGTGTTTGCACATGAGTGACACATTCAAAGGGAAAATGACGAGTTATTCACAGGAAAACAACATAATTACCACCATTAAGCAGCAGTATATGCCAGAGGATAAGGAAATAGCTGGAAGGAAGTGACTTGTCACTATGTCAGTCACCACGGCTCCTCTGAGAGTGACAGTGATGAACTTATTTATCGTAAATGAAAACATTCCTCGTCTGTGTCACGCACTCTCTGCACGCTTTTAAATGTAAAAGCAAGTATGAACATGCTGTCAGAGCACACAGATATGTATGAAGGGCCATATCATGCCACCTGCACTCTCTCCTACACCGGCAAATTAGCACATCAGATACACTATAGAGAACAATATGCGGTCATAAAATCAAGCATGTATGATATTACACAGGAGGACAGCTGTTCTGTTGTGAAGCACCTATGCAAACTCATTCATGTAAGCGTGTGTGTGTGTCTGTGTGTGTGCGTGTGTGTGTGTGTGTGCGTGTTGGAGAGGAAATTCTCTGAAAGAGGTCAGTGTGGGATGCAGTACAGCTATTGACTGCTGCTGAGGAAATCCCTTCTTCTCTCTGTTCACACAGGCAAGGCACCAAAGTCTAATAATGCATGTTAATCAGAGCTTAGTAAGAAGAACCAGCACACAGATGACCACTTAAGAGAAACAGCATATTTATAGAGTGGCACTGACATTTACATTTTACATTAGAGTCCAGCAAACTGTGCAGTAATAGCATTCTCTTATATTTTGATTTATTTATTTAAAGTATGTACACTCTAAAATATTCAACTGTACCTTTACAGTTAATTATTGTTCATTTTTACAGTAAATTGTTGTGAAATGATAGTTGTATACTGTGATCTCACTATATTTATGCCTGCATATTATTGTGCTTTAGCAGTATGCTCCTGTAAAATTACTACATTTAACTGTAACCTCACAATAAAAGGCCCATTACATTACTGTGATATAACAGTGTGTTCCTGTGAATTACTGAATTTAACTGTAATGTCACATTTTTGTATATTTGATTACTGTGATTTAGCAATATGCTCCTGTAGAATTACTGTATTTCACTGTAATCTCACAATTTAACTCATAAATTATTGTGATTTAGCAGAATGCCTTTGTAAAATAACCATATTTAACTGTAACCTCAAAATTAAAGCCCATTACATTACTGATAACAGTACATTCTTGTAAATGACTGAATTTAACTGTAACTTCACAGTTTATGAACATTTATCTCCATGATTTTCACAATTAAATTCTGAATTTGGTTAAATACCATAGTAAAAGCCTATGAGGTATATAGTATACTACATGTACTGGTTGTGTGTGTGTGTGAGGGGTCAAACGTATCAGCGAACACACACACACACTGCATTCACTGCGTACTTGATACGTGTAAATTGCGTGTGCAACCATCACAGTGTACTTGCTTCGTGTGCACTGCGCGTGTATTCACCGTGTACTTGTTACACATGCAATGCGCGTGCAATGCCTGCACACGCCTAGACGTGTGGTTATTAGACGTGTGTGCATAGACACGTCATGTAATCACAGGGGTCAGTAGTGTCAGCTGTTGAAGCAACAACCCGTCGTGTTACGGATGTGTGACACGTAGCATCGCTATGCTAACTAGCTTGCTATACTAATCAGACGTGCGTGCGTAGACACGTCATGTAATCAGGGGGGTCAAAAGTGTCAGCTGTTGAAGCAACAACCTGTCGTGTTACGGATGTGTGACACGTAGCATCGCTGTGCTAACTCTGCTAATCAGACGTGCATGCGTAGACACGTCATGTAATCAGGGGGGTCAAAAGTGTCAGCTGTTGAAGCAACAACGCGTCGTGTTACAGACGTGTGACACGTAGCATCGCTATGCTAACTAGCTTGCTGTGCTAATCAGACATGCGTGCGTAGACATGTCATGTAATCAGAGGGGTCAAAAGTGTCAGCTGTTGAAGCAACATCGTGTCGTGTTATGGACGTGTGACACGTAGCATCGCTATGCTAACTCTGCTTATCAGACGTGCCTATGTAGACACGTCATGTATCACAGGGGTCAAAAGTGTCAACTCTTGAAGCAACAACACGTCGTGTTACGGACGTGTGACACGTAGCATCGCTATGCTAACTCTGCTAATCAGACGTGCGTGCGTAGACACGTCATGTAATCAGAGGGGTCAAAAGTGTCAGCTGTTGAAGCAACATCGCGTCGTGTTACGGACGTGTGACACGTAGCATCGCTATGCTAACTCTACTAATCGAACGTGCGTGCGTAGACACGCAGGTGTAGTGTATGTGTAGCGTTTGTAACGTGCTGTGCACGCGTACTGATAAGACGTGTGAGCGCGTCGTGTGAGTGGAGCGCACAACGCCTGCGCGTCATGTAGCGGGCGGGTGTGTAACACTCGTGTCTCCATAGTAACCCTATGTAAAATGTAGGCGTGCGCTCACGCGGTTTGATTAGATCTGATGTGTCCTAAGTAGGCGCAAGTGACGCGTTGTAGTGTGGTTGGGTGAAATGTTTGACCCCTCATAGTGTGTGTCTTTCTGTCTGTCTGTCTGTCTGTCTGTCTGTGTCTGGGTATGTGTGTGCCTGTGGGTGGTTGAGTGTACTTGTTTGTGTTTGCAAAGGGACAACTAAGCAAGGACACAATGGAAATGAGTGTGAAAAAATGTACACATTCCCACTTCTTATGCTGTAGGTAAACTGCAGGTTGGGATATTAACATATACTGCTTTCTGAACCTGGTCATTGTTTTTTTGATGGCAACAGGTGTGTAACTATATTGGTTTTATGCTGTTATCTTATACATAGTGGGGTAGTGGTAGCTGGTGAGGTGGGTGTACTACTAGGTAGATGGGTAGGGTATGAAGGTGGAAGTGGATATGCTCTTCTTTACATTTCTGTGGCTTTTTGGTTGATAGATGGGTTTACTGAAAGTGTCCAGAAAAAGAGGTGGATATACCCTCCACCATTCTTGAAACCCATCAGCTGTATTCGGCGTCTGACTTCCGGCAGAAGGCGATATAGCCTCTGGGGGCAGCCCCCCGATTTTTTGTCATTCTGGTTTGATTTGGGCGGAGGAGGTGAATTTTCGTTTCCGACTTCCGTATATATATAAGTAAATATGCTGAACCATTGTGATGGATTCAGAGTTTGCAGTGACGCCAATTGTGTTCCACCTTGTTAGTTCACCGCACGGAGCGTTTAACCTGGGAACCACTGCAGCTGGCTCAAACGTGATTGATCAATATCACGGGGACTACGAACAGCCTAGCACCGGAAACCAGGGCTCTTCCGCTCTTCTTCTGGAGGCAAGATCTCCGGGGTTTGCCTACAGACTCTACATTCACTGAATGTAGAGTCTGTATATAGACTATATACTAACCCTCCACTACACCACTGACTGGATAGATAGCAATAGCAGTCAGTAAATAGCCAAAATTTCCCATAATCACTGTATTATGTAGCATGTAGCTATGGTTAAGGAACACTGATAGGCAATGTTAAGAGTGCTGTCCAGGGTGCTGACCAGACCACACACTCCTAAAATGATACTAACGCTGTGCGCGGTGCTGATCAAACTACCCAACTTGAAAGCTCCACTAGCTGCCAAGATCGGCTTGAGTGCTTCCTTTTTAAAATGTTTAATGTTTTGCATGATCTGAAGTGTTTTGACCATATTATCAAGCTAGAGCAATGTTACAAGCACTGTCCAAGGTACTGATTTGACAGCACACTGGGATGAGCACTATCCAGTGAGCACACCAGTGTTCTCACGAGAATTGCAGCTTGTCGCTAAAAGTTGAAACTGACTGTCCACCAAGATAATGCCTGCTGCTGATATAGCAGCCTATCTCTTGATATTAAGTTCTATATTTTGTGTAGTAGTAAGTTTACCGAATACATATATTTTCAGTTTATTCTTAATGAAGTCATGGCTTAATGCAGCCATTGGTTTAAACCCCTCTGATACTTACTAAGGAAAGAATCGAAATGATACTTTAGAGCTAATAATGTGTTTTGCCGAATGGACAAAATTAGACACAACAAATTGTTATACCAACACTCTATCATGGGTATTGCACTTTAAAGAGTTCCTCCTACTACAGCTTCACATATTTATGTTTCCTGGTCACCTGTAACTGGTTTAATCTTACTGTAATGAATCAACCAGACAATTTTTGACCTGCAACCGATTGCATTTTAATCTTTGTCATCTCAGACAATCAGTGATTCAAAGTCTCACGCATTTCATGTATTAGTTGATTACTCACTGCATAGTTTGTTCACAGTCATTTTGTCAACATGCTTGTAAGTAGTCCGGCTTGATAAGCTTAAAAGCACCTGGCATGTTGGTAACATTTGGAATATATTTTAAAAGTGAGTGAAACTGGAAAAAATAGTGAAAGTGTAAAGGGTTATGGAGATCTAAAAGGTCAAAAAAGACTGATCTAAACAACAAAACATCAACAGCGTAACATGCATGCTTGCCATGTTCCCACCTGCCCTGCACCCGAAATCCATCGACAGTTCCTGCACTCAACAGACCCCCGGGCCCAGGGCCCGGTTGTTTCAGAAGTAATCTGATCGAATTTCAGTCTAATTGGATCAAAACTTAAAAATGGGTCGTTCCAAAGAAATAAAAGGATTCTAAAGGATTCTGAAACTGATCCAATTTTGCTTTGAAAAAAAAATAAATAAATAAAACAAGCACGAAAGTAAAATGGATTAGCTGATCCTGGATCGCAAAACATGGGAATAACTGGGCCCTGATTTGTCAAACAATAGTTTTACATTTACTCTCAATTCCTCCCTCACTGTCTTTCCAAAGTATTCTTACAGGTTGTCACCCTATCCCCCCCGCAGCAGCAATCAATAACTGGGTTGAAGTGTATACATGCAACAGTATCCTAGTTTCTTGCGAAGTTATCCAGCTAGCATATTCAGGTTTCAGGGCTTATCTTAGTTTCTGAAAAGGAGATGTGGTGTTTACATGCGCAAATACATAAATGGGATACTCCAAAAACCAAACAGGTAATTCATGTCCATGTAAACACACCCAGTGTCTTACCTTATTCTCTCAAACAATCATACACACTTATACACATTAGCATAGTGAAAGTTTTGACAGTAAACATGATAGTCTGTAGTTTTTGAATGTAAACTGTAACTTTGTAGCAGATATTTTATGTTTCACAACCACTAACACTATTTTAGCTACTGCCAGTTAGCCTACTAGCTAACTACACTTAGCATTCTTATACATCTCCTAGTTGTTGATTTTGGTGCACAGCAGACTTCTGATCTGAGTCCAACTGAGGCTCAAACATCTATGACTGAATCTCTCCAGTCTCTAACGGTAACGCCAGCCATCTTAATGCGCACTACTCTTTCACTGGTCTTACCAGATCTGTCTCTGCACTATGCCAGCAAGCGGAAAGCGAAACCTACTGCAAGCAGTGGTGGTGGGCAGGATGGAGGCCAGATCCAGAACTTCTCAAGGGAGAAAGAGCTGATGTGCTTTCAGCCCCATTTTAGAGTTTTTATTTATTTTTTTATATTGAAAAATCATGTTTAACAAAATAATAATTAATTGATTAGTATATTTACATACTTCTGGAGGGGGGCCCATGCAGAGCAGGACATGAAAGCTTATATCTCAATCTGAACATTTACAGTAAAAAGACAAAACCAGAGCAATTATAATTGGGGTGTCACAGCAACATATTTTTTATAATATAGTTGAGATATGTGATCAAATGAAAATTAGCTTTTTTATTGTACACATGACTGTGGGGCATACTTACCGAGGTGTAGAGGTATCCTTCACTATTCATGGCAAGGTATAATCCTGTCTTTGCCCCCTGGATTGCCACAATCCGCAGTCCCACCGGAATTAAGTTGAACTGTGCTGAATTGGGGAATAAAGTAGGAAAGAAAGGGCACGACAAAGGGACAGAGAAAAAAGAGAAAGTCAGGGAAGATTGTGAAATCAAGCTACAATACTGTGTAGCAACAGAATCTGCTTTTCTCTTTTCATTGTATTAGGCTGAGTGGCTGCAGTGTCACTGCTGCATGCTATATCTCTCTCAAGCCAAAATGCTTCTTAAAGTTTATGTTTTTAAATAAAACTAAGTCACCTTCACTTTGCTTTACACTGCCTGTAAAGCTGGATGATAATGGAGATGTTCTGCCACACCGAATGGAGCTTAGAGCAAAGACAGTGACGTCTAGGAGAGGTAGATACATTATCTGGGCTGGTTAAACTAAACCTGTTAACAAAAGAGTCAGTTCATCAAGATATAATGTAAGCTGTTGAATAAATACAGTTTTCAGTTTTTAAAAACTGCCGCATTCAAACTGCAGTCTAAAAAAGGGCACATGTCTGAGTCTGGAAGGTCAAATAGGCAAATACAAAGAAATGATACTTGGAAGAGAACTCTGATCTGAAAACCACAAGTAGATTGCTAAAGGTCAGGATGAACATTCGGCGGCAGACTGTCACTTAGAAGCACTTTAAACTCAGACAGCTGCTTTGTGTGGTTTGTGAACTTCAGACATTGTCACAAATCGAATCAGAATCAGTATCTGGGATTTGAAACACAATATAAATGGCTTGTAAGGACGAACACATATGCTAAGCATGTCTGCATGTGAGCAAGGACACATTAAATGACCACAGTTTGGCAGTATGATGTGATGGGGCTTCCTATTAAAAGACAAACATGACCATACAAATTGGAACAAATTTGACACATGAGCTGACAGGATCCTAACTTCTGCCTCGACTCCTCAGCCACAGGGCCCATATAGCAAAGTGTGACACCTACTGTGGTTCTATTTAGCTCAGGGTGTAAAGTGGAGTATTAACTTTGCCAAAGCTTGAGATTTGCCTCCTAATAAGGGTATCAGCTGTTCCGTATTTCAGCTCTATGAAGGTGAAAAACTGCATGGGCCAGATGCATAAAACTGCGTACATACAATGACAGAAATGTACATATGCATTTTTTTGTCAGATATATATTATAAAGCCACACGTACCCCAGGTTCTATTTCATAAATCTCAATCATTGTGAAGCACAGCGCACATGCACAAGCCTCATTTCCAGTACCACAGTTCACCAAAATGGATGTAGAAACAACCTTAAACACCATTTGCATATTGATAGCTGTGCCTGCCTCACCACTCATTAGATCTGTCAATGAGAGATACTGCAGGGCAGAATTGTAATTTCACTGATCCTGTTGCATCGGCGAGGTCCTCCAATGTTCCCAGATCAGCTGTCATTATGCACAGCTGTGGATAGTTGTGGCACCACTAATTCATCATGTTTCTGCAAACCATCACCGCGGTAAAGTCTCACTCATTATGATTATTAAACATCATAAGGATGATCAATGAAACATTCATAGCACTCACATTGAAACTGACTTAAAGAAGTGCAGCACAATTCAGGATCAAATGAAACGATCATTAACGGACTGACTCCTATGTAAATAAGACGGATGGTAAATCATAAATAATTTAGAATGAGGTTCATTAATGCGCCTGTGATTGACACACAGAACGCTGTGAAGACTGATAAGTTAAAGTGGCAAAAAAGTCACTCAAGTCTGAAGAAGGTGTGAGGTATGCACATTCTCACTGTACATACTTGCTTTATAAATACCAGTTAATGTATAGAAAAAGGCATACACATGTTTTTTTTGTGTATGTGCATAGTTTATACATCTGGCCTCTGCATTTAGCACAGTATGGCTTCTACCCAGTTCTTCTAACTGGTCCTGGAGACTTGACTGTGACTGATTTGTTTGAAATTACACAACACGACTACAAGCAAAGACATGTAGGCTATCAACAGAAACACACACTCACAAAATGAGCTGCTTTCATCCCTTGTGCTGTCCATGGTGCCATCAGGCTGCATCTGCAGGTAGTATCCATGTTGGCTGTATAGCCGAGTAACAATGCCTTTTAGCTGTGGCTCTGCAAGGGAACACAGAAAACAACATCGTATTAGTCAGGTGCTACTGCCAGAGATCGAGGACAGAAATGACATTCTCTGATTTACAAAACCTGGAAAAGGAAAGGGTTACTCAAATATGTCATGCTTGAAGACACCAGTCACAGAGGCTTAAGTTAACAAGCACACGTTAGCATGCTAACACACTAAACTAAGATGGTGACAATGTTAAACATTATACCTGCTGAACATCAGCATATTAAGATTGTCATTCTACCAAGTGCTGCCTTATAGAGTCGCTAACAGGGCTTTATATTCACATCATACCATCATGCAAAGTCAAACTGGTCGATTACATACAAGACCTGGGAACTACAGTGTCAGTGTAAGGTGTGGTTATATTTAATATTTCTCTGCTCTTTTTTTCAGTACAGAAATAACAAAAGCATTTAAAAAATCAAAGTCACATGAAAGGCCTGTTAGGCGTCAGTGAGAGGTCTTAAGGGGGTTTTACTAAGAGGGAAGATGCCTGGCAGAACAGATGATGATTGATCCCTGTTATCTTTACCATAGACCTATCCGACCTTCAAATACTTCACAATACTACAAGAAAAATAAAGAAAAATAAAGCTATGTTTTATGGAAAGGCTGATCTATAGTTGTGCGTAGGCTCTACTCAAAGCTGTAGCATACACAAGTGGCCTACACCTTTGTGAGCATTTCTACTCCTGCGGTGGTGTGCCTGTGTCACTCTGCAATTACACCTCCAAAACACCAAATGGTGGTGGGATTTGTATGCCACCATGCTGACTTTCTGTGAAGTGCAGAGAGTTTGATTGATTCAAAACACACAGCTTTACAGTGACAGCATATAACAAAAATACAAAAAATGTCTCCATTATAACTCACAAGGTTCACAAATACAACATGCTAACGTTATAAGTATAAACATAGGATATTTTACAGTGAATAAATTAACCAGTCAGCTAACGGACTTTTACTTCATATAAAGCTGGAAACAACCACAACATTCAACAAGGTAAGGTTTCAAAATTTGACTCCATTCGACTTTGCTCTGCTCATATGAAGCAGGGATAAATTACACACAAGATTTAAAATGCTTCATTGTCTTTGTAATTTAATTGTTTCTTATCGGTGAAGTAAAAGTAAACAGAAGCTTCATTTCCACTGAGGGAAATGGTTTTCAGTTAAGGAAAATAAACAGAAGGTCTGCGTCACCGAGATGTGTAGTTACATTTCTTGACAGGTGTAGGTCAGGCTACAGCGTATGCATTTATGCATAGTCTGTGCCATAGGTACGATGTCGATTCAACACAGAAGTATAAACACAGTATTAGACTTTTTATTACAGTATTAGATTTCTCTGTAGAGCATGGAAATGTAAAAAAAAAAAAAAAAAAAAAATTAGAACAAGAGTTAAGTATTCAATTACAATTTCTTAGTTTTTAGTGAATTGGCCAAGGTACATTTCTGGTCTAATTCACCTAACACTGGGGATGCATAACATTCTGTAGCAGCTAGTAATTCAATGAATAAAATGCATCTATAACTTAAGCTTAAGCATCAGTCCACTGGCTTGCTACCAGTGGTATTTTTAGCAAGAGGCTGGGGCCATCAGAGGATGAAGTCAAGTGAGAGAGTTAGTCTGTCTCCCGCTAAATAAAAGATATATAATCAAGGGGGCTGGGTGGTGGAGGAGAGGGTGGAGGGCGAATAGAGAGATTGAATGTTTAATGAGTGGAGTCCCTGCAGCCTACTTTGCGTTCATTTAAGAAACAGACAGAATCTTTGCAGCAGCTCTTAGACATCACTAGAGCCCCCCCCACCACCCCCACCACCCCCACCCCTCCCCCTCAATTACACGAGTTATAGAAATCTCTAAGTTGTCTCCTGTGCTCAGGACCTCGCTGCCTCGGCCAGGAGGCTACTCCATCCTGCAGGTCCCCTCACTCTGTTTAAAGCTCAGTCATTTAGTCTCAACTGACCAGTCTCCTCCAATGCAGCTTTAATACGGGAGATGAAACATGGATGAAGGAGCAGTTCATAACAGAGCCTCTGGAGGACTGAGGCACCTCTGGGAGTTCCCCCTCTGCTAAACTTCGCCCATGCCCTCACACACACTCCCCAGGGAGGGGCCTAGGGCACTGCGCAATCTGCCTGTCTTCTTCAGACTGGCACAGGGAGCAGGAGAGTGGCAGAGGATACAGGGATGAGATCTGTAGGACTATTTCCCAAAGGAAGTGTGCCAGGGTTGAGGCATCAGTGAAACTGTGACCTACTCCCATTGTTACATGCAAGCATCTGCAGCAGTCCCCATCCTCTCTCTTTCAAAGCTGCTTGTCAAAACATTTCAGTATCTCTACTCCTGCACTTTCTTCTTCTTTCTCCCCTTTTTACATTCTGTGTCCTTTGAGTTATGTACGCTTTCATCCCACCTAATAACATCATACATCATCCAATCAGAGCAGGGACGCTGTTCATTACTTGTCCCCACAGATGCAAAACAGAGAGATGAGAGAGAGAGAGAGAGAGAGAGAAAGAAAGGGAGATGGGAGGATCAGGGAGGACAGAAGTGAGCAGTGGGATGGCAGGGGAACAGAGTGAATGAGATGACACTGTCATTTCAGTCATTTCATTAAGAGTGACGGCTGTATGTGAGCGAGAAAAAAACACACATTTAGGCACAACTTCAATAGACAGCTTGTGCAATATGGCTGCAATCAAAACTCCCATGCCTGGTGTCAGGGGCACTAAAACTAATGTTTCAGTTAGCAGAGCTGGCTCCAACTTCGGAATCCTCGTCCCAAAGCACAATAAATTCTGATCCAGTGTAATGAAAGCTCCCAGCAAAAACTATAACGGTTGTATTTTACTGCAGCTGCATGATAGATTCATAGATGATAACACAAAACAGCTCCCGTGGACACTCACCACCTTATTACCATACAAATATTGCAACATTGGACTATTAGGCCCAAAGTCATATTTTAAAACTGTTGTGCTCTAGAAGTCAGTGTGCCTTTATTCTGTTATTGTGGGAATTTGAAACTAAAGGGAAAACTATGAAAGTAGCTCAGTGGCCCATGAAGCCAAAAAAGCTCTATTTCCGCGGTATGAAATCATTGATCGGCACTGCTTCCACATAGAGCAGGCATGCCAGAGACTTACAACTGCCAAGCCAGCCAATTTCTTATAGGCATCTCTTTCCTAATGTTTCCTAATGAAAGTCTACTGAAAGTAGTCTTTTGGAACCCATTGGCATTACATGACCGACTCCAAAACTTGCAGTTGGCCACTGTGAAAATTGTCTTAAAAGCCCGGCATACTTCCTGGGGGCCTGGTGGGGATGCCAGGATCTGGAGCGAGCTGTGGGCCCAGGAGAAGGAAGTTCTCTGTTTAGTATGCAGATTATAGGTATACTAATTTATTATATATTATATTCTACCTTCATATCAACATACACAGCTAGATTTGCTCGTATAGAACCAATAGCACATTTACAAGTAATCTTTAGCTTTCTTTACTTTAATTTCTTAAAACATGTACAAGAGAAGATTAATGATATCCCAACCATTCTACTGTGTCTGATTTAATAATAATAATAAAAAAAACATCTTGGTTTTTGTTATAAGGGGCCAGGTCCACAGGATTATGATTTTATGTCAGAAATACCTGGAAGACCTATTAGTAGATACAGCAAACATACGTCCACACTGTTAACAGTATAGAGTATGAGAGACTGAGAGCATGCAACTAAGAGTAGTAGTCGTAAACATACTACTACTTGCTCTGAGACAATAAGGGAGGCTGAACTTCCCCTAAAGTTTCATAGAAGAAATGGTCAAATATGCACTATTGAATTTACATTAAAATAAGAATTTACATTGCATTAAATGTGCGCTAGGATGCGTTTAACATCATGACTATGATGTTCAAACGTCAGCTGTTTATCACCAGTTTTCAAACGCAACCTCCCTGTCATACATTCTCGTGTCAGCATGGTGGATGCGGAGCCTCCAAGCATTCCTATGAGACAGGGCTGAGCAGGTTTTTTTTCATGCAGCAAAGCGAGATGGTCATTGGATAAATGCGACAAAATCGTCACTTCCAGGGAGACTCAGCTTCCCTGGGACCTAATGGAGCAGTAGGCGGGAGAGGACGCTCGGTGTATACATGATGATTGGAGGAACTGTCTAAAAGGCTGAACCCCTTTGTGATTGACAGCGCTTTGGAAATACACACCAGCACCGGCGAGTGGAGTCTTCTGACAGAGTGCCGTCCAGAGTTCCTTATTTCCATAAGCGATATAGCTCATTTTCACCGTTTGTACAGTACAGTTCAGGTGTTTAAACCCATCTGAAAATCTTTGAGGTGTGTTTTGCTGTGGTTCGGCATGAGTGTGGTTGAAAAACGGCTTCAATTAAATGTTCCTTTTATAAGTTACTGCCTCGCTACAATATGACAAATTTTATGATGTAAACTTAAAGTGAGCTTCCCCTGTTTGAAAGACCAGCAGCTGCCACTGGAACTACTGTTAGTAAGCAAGTATTTTACAGTGTCAACCAGTAACAGTGTTAGAGGCAAGTTTACACACTCCCTGACACTCATTCATATCTCTTTAATTCTGTCTCTCTCCACCACTGCTGCATCTGCTGAAGCCTCTCCAAGCTGATATAAAGGCAGCACTTTAAACAGCTCTAAATCACAGTCTCTGTTGGTGATGGTGGAGACTCGAGGGGGACTGAAGTCTCTGTTACTACTTTCATTTTTAGCCAATTAGAAAGGCGCTTTGAATTGATTGAGTTAAACAAAAACTGTTACCTGCCTGTGTAGACATAAAAACATCGGTTACATAACTGACTTATGAATTCTGTGTGACTGCCAGATGTTATATCTTGGCATTAAAATGGGTGGGAGTAGGAGGTGAATGTGGCAGTGCCTCATAGTTTGGGGGCAGAGTGTCCCAGGGCACGTTACAGAATTTACACTGATTTTTGGGTTCTAGAAGACAGAAATATTGTATTTTCTCAGGAAGATGGATAGTTACCTTTGTTGCAATGAACTCTATAAAATGGGTCCAGGATTAGTGCCAAGTTACCCTTTACAGTTATTATTTTTTCCTTTCATGTATGTTTGCATCTACTGTGAACTTGTAAAGCTTTTTGCTTGCTATTGGCTCTGATATTTGAGTGCAGCAACAACGCTTTTAACATGCAAATGAACAAAACTGTGCATAACTGATTCGACTCAGTGTCATCAAATAGCAGAGATGCACTCCATCCCCATGCGTATTCTGCCAACTGCTTCCCTCTCACTGTCCTGACAGCATCTGTGTCTGTATAATGTGCACACACACAAACACACACACCTGTTCTGCCATTGAGACTATGATTGATACAGCTTACCATGCTTCCCTTAGATTCATCACAAATTGTAAAGTCTTGACTCACTACTGTGAGCTTTACTCCTGGAATACTATACATACAAGGCAATTCTCGGGCCTCTCCCAACCTGTCTATGTGTTTCTGTTTCACAGAAAAGTGCTTGACAGTGCTCTTTGTGGTCACAGGACTTTTTTTTTAAGTTGTTGGCACATGTTCATACAGACAGTGGTAAAGAGTCTTTTAGGTATTTCTCACCATCAGACTGGAATACATTGCAGAATTTTTTTAAAAATCTCTATGATCTGATTTCTGTTTTTTTTTTTAAATGCGTTTTGAAATACCTGGAGTCAGTATCGTTGGGGTGTCAGTGGGATCTGTGTGTACCTAAATATTCTCTGCTCCTTCACAAAATGTACAGGTTTTACTCATTTTGACAATATTAAATGTAAAATCATCAAAAATGTTTTTGATTTTGATGTGGAATGTTTTATACTAGGTGCATGAATAATATGTCATATATGATATCTTCATATATGGCTCTTGGCACAGCTTTTTTACGCCTACGTGCCAGTGATAGCCGTTGCCAGAGGCATTATTTTTTCGGGTTGTCCTTCCGTCCATCTGTCCATCCGTCCGTCTGTCAGTCCGATCCATTCTTCTAATGGTTCATGGTATCTCAAGAACGCCTTGGGAATTTCTTCAGATTTGGCTTAAACATCAAGTTGGACTCAAGGACGAACTGATTAGATTTTTGTGGCCAAAGGTCAAGGTCACTGTGACCTCGTCCATCTCATTCTCCTGAACACGATATCTCAAGAACACCTTGAGTGAATTTCTTCAAATTTGTCACAAACATCCACTTGGACTCAACAATAAACTGATTATATTTTTGTGGCCAAAGGTCAAAGGTCACTGTCACCTCATGTTTGTCTTTTTCTCAAGGTAAGCAATATCACAGGAGGGCCATGAGGGAATTTCTTCAGATTTGGCGCAAACATTCACTTGAACTCAAGGATACATTTTTTAGGGTTTGGTGGTCAGAGGTCAAGGTCACTGTGACCTCAGATAACATGTTTTTGGCCCAAACTAAATAATTTATATGCAAATTCGGACAAAATTTGTACATAGATATAGATATCTAACAGAATAGAATGATGACGTGATGACATTTTAGAACCAAAATGTCAAAGGTCAACTTCACTGTGACATCATAATGTTCTGCAAAAACATTTTTTTCTGCCATTATTCAACACCATAACTCAGAAACACAAGGGGAGACATTTGATGCTGAATCGGTGACACCAATCTTGGGTGTACACCTTGAAACTGTGCTGATTGTACTGTATAGATCTTCTGTACTGTTGGTTGAAGATGTGTGTAAAACAACCATGTTTTAGAATATGTAGCTTCTTTGCAGCAACATCCATAGCCTGTTTGTAGTATTTTGAACTGTCAAGGCTACATATAAGTCTGGACATGAATGTAAACTGTAACTGCAGCTTTATTGGCTCGTGGAGGCATACAACAACAAGGTGGCAATTCTAATTTTTACCTTTCAATCTGCAGCAGGAGATAAGCTAAAAGATTACTTAAGGAATTTAATATTGAACTTCAATAAAGTTAGGCAATTTGCAGATTTGAAAAGATAAGATCGAAGCAGCAGGAGCTAGGAAACTAGATATCCCCCAGTGCAACTGGATTGCATCTTTCATGGGACCTCCCCTGCCTCCTGATACTGCCACAACTTCAGTTTGCAGTTATCAAGCCCAAGCTGACCTCACCAAGGTTATTTTTTTTTAAAAACTTCAGGGAGCTCCCTCCAGAGCCACAGAAGACATTATACAAGTGTTTTCCCAGGCTGAGTAGACCTCCTTGTGAGGGCTAAACTCAACTTCATGTGAAAAATCACTGGAGTGCCCCTTTAAACTTAACGGTTTGTGTCCAAGCCACATAAGAGTGAGCACACATTAGCAGGCAAGCCAACTTTTTTCCTCTTCATAAGCCTTGGGGAAGTACACTGACAGATAGTGACACACTCTGACAGCACTCTACCTCTGGTTGGATTAGCAAAGCACACAGAGTTGTTTACATGAGCAAAAAGCCTGTGTTTGTATCACGAGGATGCGTAGTGTGCACATGTACTCTCTACTGCTCCACAGGGGTAAACAGTGAAGTTGATAACTCGGAGAGCTACTGACTCAAAGGTCATGTTTGGAGATTTTGGTATGTTAGGGCATACTTGTATTCAAACAGTAAGGGTATATTTTATATGGCAGGGTGCCAAAAGCATTCCTGGTTTTATAAGACCATAATCCAAACAAATCTAATGTTTGAAGTAAAGCATCTTATAATGCAGTGGTGGAAAGTACCTTCGTACATTTACTTAAGTACTGCACTTAAAAGTTCTCTATGTGACATCCAGAGCATTAATATAGCGGCAAACCACTATTTGCTACTTAAAGATATAGTGGAGTAATGAGGTACTGAGCATGAAGTCACGCTACGTCCGTGTGTGTTGTAATCTGAGGTTCTCTGTAGTTTGTTTTGTTAAGGAGGTCCTGACACATATGCATGTTAGTGTATGTTAGTGCACGTGTGTATCCCACTGGGAGGCTCTTCACACTGCTCCCATAAAACTGTTACTCCTGATAGTGAGACAGCGTTGTCACAAAAGCATAGTGCCCATCCTCAGGTTCCCCCCTGGTTAACATCATTGGCTCTGTCAGTGCTGTTGCTGTTGTTTAGCAGCGTCTATGGAGTTAGCACCATTAGCTGCTACCTGCTGGCTCAGCAACCTCCATATTGAGAACTGTGTCCAGCTCCTTTTTAAAGGACTAGTGTGTAGGACTCTGTGGCATCTAGTGGTAAGGTTGCAGATTGCAACCAACTTAACTACAATAGCCAATCTGGCAATGCATGCCCTTTTTCAGCTTCCATATGAGATCACCTAGATTAAGAAGCCGTAGATTACATAGATTTTGCAGAAACCAGAGTTGCAGACAGCAGTATGAATGACTAGTCAGCCGCTGCTAACACTAGCTCAGTAGTCAGTAGCCTATTGAAAATAAACAATGGAGCAACAGGAACTTGAGCTAGTCCCATCTTCATAAAAGGCAAGCCTTCTGGCACACTTTTAATTCTACAATTTCCTGGGAAAGAAGGAGCTGACATAATTCATTCAACATACAGAAACACTACTCTGGCTAGCATCATGCACAGTCATCCAGAGTTGAAAGAAGTGAAACATGTTCACAACAGCTGAGCCAACAGTTGAGCAACGCACTGCACCATTTTAACAAACTCTCAGCCAATTCTGAAGGGCCAAAAAAAAAAAAAACTAGATCCTTCGCCTGCTTCATTTCCAAAGACATGCGCCCCTGCAATGCAGTCAACAGTGAAGGCTGTAGGTTTGTTATCCAGACAATTGAGTTAAAGTATGTCAAACCATCCCGTCATTTACTAACTGAGAGAACGATACATAGGCTTTACCAAGAGACAAAGGTAAAGCTCAGGGAAGCCTTGGCCAAAGCCACCAGAATAGCTCTTACCTGTGATCTGTGGACCTCAAGATCAACTCAGTCAAACCTACACTAACACTTCTATTTTTATTTCTGTAACTGGAAGCATTTTTGTTTTTTGTAAAACCTAAACTTGTTATTCTTACAGTTATGGATAATTGAGAAATACTAAAAAGTTATGGAAGTGTAGCATTATTAAATGCTACCTATTCTCTAAGGTCTGCCTTTGCGTTTACATTATTGCAATCAGTTGATAATATAGTTTTAAATGTATAAACTTCCTAGTCTTATCCATAAACCCCCTGATCTTATCCAGACTCTACTCTGGATTCATGCCAGAATTTGTTGCACTGTCTTTCTTGGCGCACAGCAAACTACATTAGATTCGGAAATTAGCACCCCTATCTACTGAATTGATTGATTGAATCAATTTTTAATTTGAATTGTGACCCCAGAAATTGAAATGGAATCCAATCGAGTCATGAGATACCGAAAGATTCACACTCCTACTCCCAAACTGGAGCTGGAGTCCCTTGTCACTTTTCAGATACAAGTTGTTAGCAGTCAATTAGTACCACCTTTTAACTGATTCAACTGTTGAAAGTACACAGAAAAACTCGAATGTTTTACAAAAAAAGCAAAGATAAGTGAAAAGTCCCAAAAATTAATTCAAATTCATGTACCAGAATTCCTAGGTCAGGAGCTAGTGGCCTAACCTACTGAACTGTATCTAAAGTATTTAAAACTAGCTCCGGCTCAACCAGGTACAGTAAAATGCTACTTACACATTGTTGCATCAGTATTACCAATAATAATTCCAATAATAACAATAATTCCAATAATACCATATGTAATAATATATATTTATTTGTGATAGTTAAAATATATTTAGCTGGCAGTACTTTGGTACTTTTACATAAATAAGATTTTGAATGCAGGTCTTTTAGTTAAGTAAAGGTAAGAGTATTTTTACATGAATGTATTGGTACTTTCACTTAAGTAATGGACCTGAATATTTCCACCACTGTTATAATGCACCAACAAGTAGTCCCACGCAGTGTTGAGCTGGGTTGCAACTCAATTACTGTCATAATTGAGTAATCTAGAGACTATTTTCTCGATTAATGCAACATGACACATTCAGATTGTTTGTTTTATCTGACCTAGAGATGCTCAAATTACCATCAGGACATGGAAGCAGATTGTTTTTTGCTTGATAAACGACTGAAACAGTTTAACTGTTATAGGAATAGTTGCAGGTTTTCTGTTGAACTGTGATTAATCAACTCATTTCAGCTCTAGTGCATGTCTTATATTAAATACTCCACAGAATCCTGGTGATTTGATGTGTATGTGACACAAAAATGTGAGCATGAAGTCCCCCTGAGGGTTTGAAACTAAGCCATAGTTCAGACAAGCTTTTTTTTTCCTTAAAAATAAAAAATGCATCCAAGGACTGATGACCAAACAGTGAGTAGGATGACATTAAAAGTGTGGCGGAAAATTAAACTTGTTGTCTCGAGGGTGGAGGATGGGATGTTTAACTTCAACTCAGATGAACAGGCTTAGATTCCCAGCTTCTGCAAAGTTTTCTCCTATGAGCAAACAGAGTATTACATTTTGATTATGACCATACAGCAAATGGATCTACACAAAAACTGCTCTCTTGAGCCAACTGAGACTGCTCATAATGATGATTAATTTTATCATATGTATCCTATCTGCTGTGAGGTGCATCCCTGTTCTGTAGTTAAAAGAACAGCAGGGACTACACATTATCTTTCAGGGTGAGCACACCTACATCTGCCCAGCAGAACTTTTCCTAGTTATGCCAGAAACACAACCTGCAGCCTTGACAGTCCTGGGTATTTCCTGTGGAGAGGAGGTGTGCGACTACATTCATCACTCCTGGGACACGTGTGGGCTTGAGTGACAGAAAACATTCGCTGATCCAGGTCAGTGGAGTGTGGGTCAAAGAGAGCTCCCTGTCTGTTTATGTACATCAGCGGACAGGTGTTGTCAGCGCACCCGACAACATGTTGACTCATCAGCAGGCCCATTTCCAACTGACCTCTCCGCACATGAGCGAAAATATGACTTGCAGTTGACAAGCGGAAAAGCAGAGCATGCCTTAAGGGATGTGGCTTTAAAAGAAAACTGTATATGCACTCTAAGTTAAATTTTACTCTGCCAGTGCTTAAAAATGCTTGCATTATCACATTTTATTGCAGGCAACGTTTGTGTTACTGTTAATCTAATTCTATGTAATTACATAAGTGACACGACGTACATCTTAAAGTGAAATTCACATAGTTTAAGCATAAATTGAATGGATTTCCCAGTTGACTGAAATGTTTTCCCGTTGTTCTATTATGTTGGGAGAGAAAGATTTAATGTACAACTTTCAGACAGAGGTAAACAGATTATTAAGTAAGTTGCACAAGTTTTGTAAAAGCAGGAGAGATTATAGCCATAATAGCATTTTGTTTATTAAATTGGGTTCGCCTCTAATCCCAGCAGTAACCCGTCTACACAGGGATGCCCCTCATCAATTTACATTCAGCACTGATAATCATTTTAAAAATCACCTGGGGGAGACTGGAGCCTGGTGTTACAGTACAACCATAAACACAGCAATTATGCGTGTGTCTGTATAAATGAGGTCAATGCACATAAGAACCCAAGGTAATCACTTCATGCATCGCGGCTGCCATCAAGGACACTTAACCCCTCTGCAGCAATGTAATTGCTCTGAAAAATAAGCAGTGGTTGTGGTTTATCGCTAATCAGCGTGGTGTATAGCTCGGTGTTGGTTATCATTACACTAATGTATTTATCTGGCTTGATTTGAGCTCAGTATGTCGCTCGTTGATCTCCCTCTCGCCGAGCTCCTCTTGATAAGGTTGGAGGTAATTACTAGGGCCTGCATGACTGAGCAGCCAAGGGCATTTCTTCTTCTGCTCTGACCGCACCAAACAACAGGGGTTTTCCTTGGCTTATATTTTCAGGACTCCCTGACACTCCCCTCCCTTATCATCGTGCTCTCTTTCTATAGCTCTCACTCTTTGTGTATGCATGCATGCATGCATACAGTACATTTGTGATTGTATAAAAGCACGTGTGCTGCATATATGCAAGAAAGAGGGAGTCTGTCTCTTGTGTAGTATTTGATTCTGCTTCTAATAAAAGGAGAACGTGGTTCTTCCTTTTTTTTTTCATTTCTAAACTGGGCCATGAGCTACGGTGCTGCTAGTACTGTAATTATCAACCTTGTGGGAAGATAGAGGGGGAGAGAAGGAGAGGAGCAAGGCAGGAATCAAGTCGTGAAAGCTAGTTAACAACACGGAAGCGAGACTGAGGAATGGTCTGTGTTTGTCCAGAAATAAAAGAGGGAAGGATAGCGAGTGCAAGAGAAAAGGGCAGTGATGGGAAGGGATACCAGGATACAAAGTGTGACGCAGAAATGAGGGGTAGAGAGAGGAGATGGGGGAAGACAGGTTGAAAAAGGATGTTGTAGAGGCAGAAGAAGAGGGATAGCTGGACCAGGGCGAGGTTAAAAGAAGGAATAGGAATGAATGAGGTATATCACATCATCCGTAGCTCCAACAATGGCCTCTTGATTTAAATTCAAGGCTCCATAAATCATTTTATGTGACAGTGGCAGCAGTTCACATAAGTGAGACACAGTTATTGCTGCTTATTAATGGTGCTGACAAGAGCATGTCAAACACGAGCAAGAGCATATAGGACTCACGCTGCTTCCCTGACACACATTCAGTATTCACATATGTGCCTCATTAGCATTCTGACAGGTACATATCAGCGAGAGCTAACAACATGCTTAACACAAGGGACTCAGTGCTGCATACTGCAGCCTCACAGCTTAATCAATAACATTATAGCACCAAATTTGATTTCTTCAGATTAAAATATCCAAGAGCAAGACCACTGAACCTAACAGCTACCCAACACAACACACCTCACCTATCCTTTCCCCCCCATGGACCTTCCAGCAAGGACACAAATAAACACTTTAATAGAACAGAACAAACAAACAAACATTCCTCTGCACTCCCACAGGCGTCCAGGCCTCTGTCAGATCGTGTGATGATCACACGCGTAAACAAACAACTAAGCTAAACAGCACAGTGACGGACAACAAAGGATTCAGAATTTGAACTTGCATTGATTTGCTTGCTGAAACACTTTGATATAGTTCTTACATGGTGCGCTTTTTTTCCCACGCAGAAGAAGAAAACAATGAGTAGAGACGCTGAGGAGCAGTTCTACATGGGAGGAAAAAATTCATTGTAGATTTCAGCAAAACTCTGTCTGAGATTAAGTTTAGCTTACACAGTTTTTGATACTCTCATAAATAGGCATGAAGAAATGACTGTACAGGACACATATGCAAACATGGATGCCAGTGAGCAAAGCACAATATAGATGTTGTATCAAACACAACAGGTTTACAGAATTTTTTACATGTAACATGATGTTTGGGTAGCATTGATATTTTCAAAATCATGCACTGAGCTTTATACAGAATTACATTCCACAGTCTGTTCTCCAACAGATTAGTCACCGTCCCTCCCTGTTTTCTGAATCAGGAGTGAATGGTGTATCCTTTGGGGCAGCGGAGGGATGCACCCAGCACTGAAAGGTTGGTCAGCGGTGTGCAAGCTGGTCTGGTGCCAGTCTCAAGTACTCTCTTTGCTCCGTTCTGTCGACCTGTTACTGTAAGTGGGGCTCTGCTATTGATCTAATGATTCTGATCTCTAAAGGTCATCGCATGTAAAAGTGAAAGATCTATATTAGCTGCAGTTTCTCATTGTTGTTTGTCCCACAACTGAACTGCATTTTTCCAGGCTTACCAGTGAGCACTTACACATGTGCATGAGTATGGCACTAACTCCATTCAAGCAAAGATTGAAACAGAATTATTTAGCGGATTGTATTGTTTTCTTTAATTTGAATTGTGTAATACCTGGCCACAGGCTTTAAATGAAAAGGGGGCAGTATTTCACCTCCAAGCCAAATACTAACAGCAGGTCAAGAATACCTACAATTTGCTGAAACTCTGAGATCCGGTCAAAATACACTTATTTTGTGATTTTCATGTGTGGCAGTTTGTAAACACCCACCAACACTACATTTTTTTGGTACGGTTTGTGTTGTCTTTAATTGCACTGTTTGCGCTTCGTGTGTCTTTCAGCTTTACGACAGTCTTTGTCTAAAAACAAATGATTTGGGATAAAGTGTTTATTTTGGCTTTGGCCAAGGCCTGGATTCAGACGGTTAAGGATGACGGGCTTCAATAAACAATAAGACTGCAAGCTAGCCTGGCCTAGCTACCTTATCTTGGCTGTTGTCAATTAAGGAAGAGGAAATTGAGGATGTAAAAAGATCTCTTAAGTTTGTTAGGAGAGATCCCAGGTATCTGAAACCAACAAAAATTATTTAACTATACTAGACACGACTTCTTTGTCCTCTCTTATTGGACTGAGGGTAGACGGGTTGCAACAGTGACTCACTATTGCTCCTAGTGGTACAAGAGGTATTACAATACAGGACGGGCTGGGGGTAGCTGGTTTGCACGCTCATTTCAGTAGATATCTCTGCAACGTAATATACAGATATCTTTGACATAACAGCCAATTTTGCCATTGTTTAGCCATTAAATGGCCATTATCAGTGGTGATAAGCATGGTAGATATCAACCCGTCCTCACTCCAAAGTCGTCGAAAACCAGCTCTTGGTCAGTGACTTCTGTTGATACACACTGATGAAAAAAGCTGTCCTTTCATGTAGTGCTGCACGATTAATCTAATCGCAATCGCAATCGCAATCGCGATGTCAGGCTGTGCGATTACATAACCGCATAAAAGGCTGCGATTTGCGATTTAATGTAGGCTAAATAAATGTTAACGTGTGTGCCTGTGAACGTGACTGCCTCTCCTGTAGTGTGTGGAGTTTGTTGACATCACGCCTACAAGCTATCCTGGTGCGTGCAGCCAGCGTGCAGCAGTGACCAACAAAGATGCTGAAGAAGAGTATGAGCACGACCATGAACAGGCTGAGTTGGTGGTGAAAAAAACGAATGAAATGTCTATTACATTGCGATAATTTGGATTCAGGTACGGCGACGTTGAACAGAAAGACGTGCTGTGTAAGTGTAAAAGTTAAAGTCGCCACGTCCCGCGGCAACACGACCAATCTATATCAACACTTGAGACAGCACAGCACAGGGAATAGTAGGAAGAGTGCATGCGAGAGAAAGCCGAGCCATGTAACGTTAAAGACAAAGAGACAACTGAAAGCCGCCAGAGCCTCATAAAACAACATCCAAGCACAGTTAAGCAAACATTTGTAAGTGTCACAGGGAAATCATGGACTCCGTAACAAATGAAAAATTGAGCAACTTTGCTCGGGTTCAGCCCACTTGACATGCTGCTGTGTTGTGCTATGGCGCTGGAATTTGTCATTTACGTGACAACGCCTGAACGCAACACAGGCTCGCTCCGCTGTGTGTACAGTTTATGATTATGTTTATTTTATTTAAGAGGGAGCAGTGCACATTAATTAACATGATCACTTAAGTCACGTAAATGTGCCAAATTTAGCTATACAGGCTAATTTTCATCTGCAGATGTGCTGCGCTGCTGTGTGAGCAGCGTGTTTGACTGTGCTCAGTCTGTTGATGGTCATTGACACACTGTCTGTCCATAACAATAACTATGTCAGGTCAGTGCCCCCCTATTATAATATAGGGGAAACACTGAATCAAGCAAAAAGACTCATGATACCATTTATTTATTATATTTTATTGCAATTATATTGTAATCGCAGTCGCAATCGCAAATCGCAATATTGTCCACCATAATCGCAATCGCACATTTTTATCAAATCGTGCAGTACTACTTTCATGTCGGCATGATACGTGGCCAGTCACTGTTATTGTCTAACAGTGCTTGGCTGCGTCAGAAAGATACATGTCAGGACCACAACAAAGGTTAAGGTGGCGAAAGTTAGAGTAGGGCAGGTGGAGGGTTGGTGGATGAACCTAACAAACACCAACTTTCACCTGGGAGGCTGGTGTTTGCTTCCCGTGTGATTGTAAAGCCAAACCCTTCTCTCTTTTCCTGAACCCAATCACATGCTTTTATTGCCTAAAGTCAACCATGTGTGTGTGTAGGCAAAACCTAACCATGTGCTTTTGTTGTTGAGGGAAAAAAAAGCTCAATTTGCGGTGTTACCGACGTAATGTGTTTATTTTGAAAGAGACTGTATGCAAAATGTACATTACATGTAAAAAATGGAGGGTTAGGGTAAGAGTCCCATGGGAAACCAATATTTATGCACAACCATGAACATCTTCTGACCCCAACCACGTCGTATTGGCACCTAAACCTAAGGAAAGTGAAACCTAATGAACTGGTAACAGCCATTGAATGGGCTGATAATGGCCTTTTGAACCTACCAGTAGGTGTAGCGGGCCCCTAATGACGCTAATGACAATGAGGCTTATAACAACAGATGACCGCCATTAAATGGGCTGATCCCAATCAAGTGCACATCAAAGTTTTTACATCTTTATATTCTGTTGATAATATTAGTTCTTTTTTTTAATGTTTTAAAGTAAAATTCATATCCTACACCTCTAAGTTCACTGTGCTACAACTAATTGGTTCCTACAAGTTTAGGTTAGGGGAAGCCCCAGTTTACAGGTTACTAAGTTCCCATGGTGGCAAAGAGTTATATGTGATAACAAAATAAAAATACTGCTGTTATTATACAGTAGGGCTTATTATTTGGGAACAGAGGAATTTCAAATGTGGTATTATGTATCTTGATCTCTCTTGCAAAAGAATATCTTGATCTCTAGGAGATGACCTGATTAACTGAGGTTACGTATATGATAGGCACTTGAATTGCCAAACTGGTTATGGGCAATTACACTGATAAACTGGTTTCTGCCAATGTGAACACTTTTAATCTGGTATTTCAATAAAATGTAATAATAATAATTTGATTTTCATAGTAACTTCTTAATTTGCATACTGTCTGTGTATGTATACACATATACACATCTTTTTGGTATAAAGTACTTCCTAATTCTCTTGCAGTACATCTCCCATTCATGCCCTTCCTCCTCTCACTTCCTCTGCCTCTCCTTCTCCTTGTCTTCTCATCATTACCTCTATAGGTGTCCTCCATCCTCACTGTCTTTCTCTTGTTAGGGGTAAATTCAATCTGTCCTTGTCAGCTTTAATCAAAGCACCCACAGATTCAATTTAGCAGGTATGTGTGGGAGGTTAAGGTGGTACCTTCAGGATGACAGGAAACAAAAGGGGGGGGGGGGGTTGTACACACATCCCTCTGCCTCTTCACTTTGAATAAGACTTAAGGCCATTGTCATCAGCCTCTCTACAGCTCAATATCTTTTCACAAGCCAAGTCTAAACTCTAACTGCAATAATACTCAGAAAAAGTCGCTGATCCCCCTGATCCCCTCATGTCCACAGACTTGATTTGCTGAGTGTCTAAAGAGTGTCTGCAATCCAGAGACATAAAGTTAGATAAACCTTCAAAATTGAAAGAAACACATGAATAAATCCCTTAATCTCTAATGGGCTTTTACTTAATATAAAACAAGCTAGAAGATTAGAGCTTAAAACTTTGTTGTTTCATGGTAGTTTAATCTGATGTGTACATCTTGGAGAAAGTTTAAGGGATTAACTAGATCACCTACTTCATGAACAGCTGCGTCCCCATACCCCTCATTTGACACTATTTAGTACCAGATCCTGTTTTTAAGTTCCCTCTGATGAAAAAAGGGTTGGTTAAGGTCAGAAATCCACAGACACTGCATGACTTTAACAGCAATCAGCCACTAATCTTCTGCTTGTCTTGTCTAGATGCAGACAAACAGCAAGCTGTTGTTTATTGTAAGTCTCTCAAATTTAGATTAGGGTTCACGATGTTACTAAACTGTGGTGAAACATTGTAATTCATAGAAGAGGGCAGGCATTTCCCAAATTTTACCTCAACCTAAACTTTAGAACAAGCACCCTGCTTTTGTTTATGGTGCTTTAAGTGTGTTTGCTGTCAGTCCATATGCAGTCCAGCAAAGCTGCATCATACAGTTTACTGTTCAGTTTGTCAGTTTCAATTAAATCCAAGGCAATCACTGTAAAGTAATTTAACTGCATCTAAGCACTAATATTTCAGAAAAAGTTAAGGGATTATTGTGATGCTGTTTACCATGAAATTTTAGGCTACAATAATCATAGCATGAAAACTGAGAAGGGTCCAACAGCAGACACACACCTCGCTGCACTTACACTACTCACAGTCCTTCCCAAATATATTTTTTTTCGAGGAAACTGGTACTAGCCAATCAGAGGGACGGTAGGGTGGTGTCATGTGCTTAGCTAACGTTAGCTGAGCTGCTCATGGCAATAAGCTGGGGGAGGGCCATGAGGAGAGTGGGAGGGCAATGAGGTGCACCGGGGTTGCCACCAGATATACTCGTGAAAATTTGATGTCAGTATACTCAACATACCCATGTGTTTCTAATGAATGTATCTACCAAGTTGCAAAATTTTGTCCCCACCAAAGCATGATATATTTAACACTGCGTGAGTGTGAGCCGCAGCAGTTGAGCAAGGTAGCCATAACCCACTGCTCACACAGGCAGTGTGGCCTGGGCTTATCAACATGTGGTTTCTGTCAGTAGTAGTCACTTAAACTTTCTGCAGTACCGCTAATGTTACAGCATACGTCACCTAATATTGTTATTTGGTCATTTTGAATTTTCCGTTTACTTAAACCACCATGCACGAGTGAGTAAATTCCTTAAACCAACGTTACAGTCTGTATGTTACTGTTTCAGTTATTTTCCTCACCCCACACTGATGCAAAAATACATTAGCTAATGCTTTTCTAAGCTACATGTTACCCGAGTGATGAAAAAAATCCATGTTATAACCAGTTTAAGTTTTAAGTCAACTACAGTAAAATATTGATCCTCCAGTTCAGGGAAAGGGCTGCTGTGATATACAGTGAATAAATAAATGTACATGTCACAGCAGGCCTTTTGAATTTGAGCTCCAGAATTTTTCTGATCGGGCATCTGACAAATAGGGTCTATCTTTATTATCATTTTTTAATATGCTGCTGTTGTCATTATTTTTAAGAGAAGATGATTGAATAAGATTATTTAAATATCAGTGAGACATGTTTTTGATGTTAATTTGTGGTAAACCAAAACCAGACTCATTTCTTCAGTCAAAGGGCTTTTTTGTTACCTGAAAGCCCCTAAAAACTATTCTGTGACATGAAATCCTTATTTTTAAGTAAGCAACAAGCAAAGTTACCATTTAGTAAAAACGTTTTTTTGTACTTTTTTTTAAATTATTTTTCTTATGATCTGCTTCATCAGGACTGTATGGTTGTGGTTTGATCTGATTTGATTGACAGTCAGTACGGTTACATGCACATTTAAGTGGAGCTATGGTTATAGCCCGAATAGGCCATTTAACTGGACTGCTGTCCTTGTCCCAGTATACAAGCACGGGAGTAGGATTGATTTACTGACCGAAGAATGTCTGGCTCCGCTACAATTGGTGGCGAATGCTCCCTTTAAGCATGTTAGTATTTGACCTTTATCTGGTTGACCTAATACGTCATTCTGTGTTTTCCTCCCATCCATGTTTTTTGAAATGTTTAACTCTTTCAGCTGACACAGCACGAACTGTGTCTCTTTGTCCGTCCAAAATGCACGGCTGTGGATTTGGCCATGTTGTTACCGGCCTTTGTTCTGTTACGCATTTAATGCTATTTGACTTCCGTGTTGAAGCCTGGGGCGGATACTGTGGCACATGCGCAGAGTGCCTAGGCCAGTTTGGGTCCAATTGACTGAATACGTGCAAGAGTAATTCGACTCTCAATCACATTATCTAGATGTGTTAGTCTGACTTTCAGAAATTCAGCCTAATATTATTTCAGTCAGACTAACATGTTTACATTTATTCTAAAAGTTCAGTGTTAGTCGGACTAACACATTACATTGGTTTTTTTCCAATGTCATGTAAACATACTGGCAGGCAAACATTAGCAGCAGTCCACTGATTCATCACATTATGATAAAACATTTTAGTATACCATGATTGGTGCATGGAAGTATGTGACATCACCTTCATCCAAATGAGCCCTGCCCACTCCAAACCAGTTTGCAATGCTCAGGCAAAATAATAGAAAATATAGACATCTCTTATATGAAATAACAAAGTTTTCTAATGTTGGCAGAAAATCATGTATTCATAAAGAGATCATTACTCACAATAAGAATCTGATTGAGAAAATGTGCTTTGAGGCCTTAACCCTAACCACAAAGTCCTTAGCTTCCCATGACCACCTACCTAAGGTATGCATGCGGTAGAGAACATAGCACTAAACTAAGCTCAAAAACACACTCAAAATTTATCTGGCATAACAATTACATATAAATGTAATTTCCAGGAGGCGGGGTTCTCCTCTGATCACTGACCCACCCACCCAACTTGAATCAACGAAAACACCTGCACACTCATGAAACTGAAGAGAAATGCTCAGTTTTCAATTAAAAACAACCTGCTTTTAGCCAGATTATTACACAGGAGAGGAACGTTATCAGTGGCAGTTCATATCCAGCCCCATGGCTTCTCTTCTCATGTTCTCCACATGCTGCCTCTACGACAGTCTGATTCACAGCTCTTTTCAGTCCCACCCACCTCCCCTTTAATCTCCACTGTTACATCTCCCTACCTCTCTTCCTGTATTTTCGATTACCTCTTTATCTGTGTCTGCCCCCACAATTGCCTCCCACCTCCAACTTTTTGATACGATTTCACTGTTATCTCAACTTTTGTCTTTAAACCTCTGTTTACCTCCACATAGTCGCCCTGCCTTTCTGCCTCTCTCTCTGTCTCTCTCTCTCTGACCCCTGTCACAGTCAGTAAAGTTCTGATGAGAAGCTACCTAACACTGCATTGTCTGATCAGGTGTTGTTGAGTAAGCGAGTTTGCGGCCCCGATCTCTTGAGGTCAGCTTAATGCTATCCTCTGCTGGATCTCTCCTTGTAACCTGGTCTGCCGCCCGCCAGCTGGGGCCTACACTTGTGCTCCAACTGTCGACTGGCCCCTCGGATGCTTACTCCTACAACATACTACAGTGTGCCACCATGCCAAACAGCCCACACAATGCTACAAGATGTCTAGGTCTGCACTATATTTGCATCCATTAGTTTCTAATGACTCAGCTAATAGTGTTGCTATTTGTGATGCATATTTGGATTTCTGTGGTAATAGTACTAGTGACATTTCTCTTCTACCAGTGATGTTAAAAAGATTCTTTCTTTGTATCACATATGTGGGTAATTTTGGATCTAAACGTCTGCTTATCATTTCCACGCACATGCTTAACGCTAAGACTGTGTGCTCATTTGATCTAACTTAGAGAAAGATACCAAAGGGCAAGCAGCTCGATATCCCTCCCTTTCAAGTCAGATTCCACCTTGAACAAACTAAGAGGGTGATTATTGATTATTTGCTATACATTAATGAGCTGAATTGATCTGAAAAGAGGGCAGCGGTGCAGATCACTGACTGTAGGAGGGTTATTCATTGGTCAGGACAACACTTGAAGGGGTTACCTGTGTAGTAAAGCACGGTACAGGACACCTAGAGGGTAATGAGGGAAAAGGCATGTAAATTAAGGCAGATTCTGGAGTTTGTTATGGATCTAATCCAGTGTGAGCTCTGTGCCAACCACATGTATTAACAGCAAGGTTTATGTCCATCCCTATCATTTTAGTAGCCCGTTGCTTTATGGCAGTAATAAATATAGCAGCTGGTGTGATGCTAATGTGACAGCTGAGAAAAACTCTGATTAAAAAAAAAAAAAAAACACAGCTTGTAGAGAAGCTACAGAATCCTGTGATGGCTGTGCTGTGTGGAGAAAATGTCCAATTTCTATTCTAAATTGAAAATCGATCAAAAAGAGCTTTCGATTTTCAGTCAATTTCAGACCAGTGATTCTCCTACCATTTATTTCTCTCTATCCCTGCCTGTTTGAGTAAGTCCGAAGCCTTCAGCTGTTTTTTCGAGACACAGTGGCCACATCTGGGGTCACAAATAATGGAAAAACCGGAAACCGGAAAACTGTCCTGCTTCCCTAAACTTATGGACATCCCCGCAAGTTATGTGAAGAACCGAATCAGTTAGGAAAGTTAAGCTTCTGTTGTAAAGTTATCCTCTGCCATCTAGTGGCTCTTCTTTGTGTTTTTGTGTTTAACAGTTTGTTTCCAATTGACTAGTGAAAAAAGTTATTGTTATCAATTGTGATTAAATTGTTTAAATTTTACTGTAAGGCCTTATTGTGGCACATTCTCAAAAAAATATGGCAGTTATATCACAATTAATGCTATGTATAATTGTTACAAATTAAGACTCGGTAGTCTAACAGTGGAATAGCTGTAAGAACTGAAAAATTGAAAAAGTGGAAAAAAATTGAATCAAATCGTTACCTTAAAATTGAAAGTCAAATTGAATCGTGGATTTGGAGAATTGGACAACCTTAATATATGTATTTCCTAGTAACAAGGTATTAACTCGTAGAAATGACATCCTATTGCCATCCTGTGCGCATGTTACAAAAGATAGGGACTTGTGTTGCATAAATGTGGAAGCATAGTTATTAATCTCTAATAGGGCTGCAACTAACGATTATTATCATTGTCGACTAATCTGTTGATTATTTCTTCGATTAGTCGACTAATCATTTTATCGAAAAATGTGTTAAAATGTTGAAAAATGTCTGTCTCTCCCAAACCCCAAAATTATGTCATCTAATGTCTTGTTTCGTACTCACGCCAAAGGGTTTTAGTTCACCGTCATGGGAGAGTGTGTAAAGCTGCCAATATCTGAACGTAAGAAGCTGCAATAAGAGTATTTTGGGGTACTTTTATAGTACTTTTCTATGAAAAATCACTCAAACCGATTAGTCGACTACTATAATAGTCACTGATTATTTTAATAGTCGATTAGTCATCGATTAGTCCACTAATTGTTGCAGCCCTAATCTCTAAGCCTTTTTTAGACCCACATAAGTATATATATACAATATATATATATACTTATATATATACAGTACAGGCCAAAAGTTTGGACACACCTTCTCATTCAATGCGTTTTCTTTATTTTCATGACTATTTACATTGTAGATTCTCACTGAAGGCATCAAAACTATGAATGAACACATGTGGAGTTATGTACTTAACAAAAAAAGGTGAAATAACTGAAAACATGTTTTATATTCTAGTTTCTTCAAAATAGCCACCCTTTGCTCTGATTACTGCTTTGCACACTCTTGGCATTCTCTCCATGAGCTTCAAGAGGTAGTCACCTGAAATGGTTTCCACTTCACAGGTGTGCCTTATCAGGGTTAATTAGTGGAATTTCTTGCTTTATCAATGGGGTTGGGACCATCAGTTGTGTTGTGCAGAAGTCAGGTTAATACACAGCCGACAGCCCTATTGGACAACTGTTAAAATTCATATTATGGCAAGAACCAATCAGCTAACTAAAGAAAAACCAGTGGCCATCATTACTTTAAGAAATGAAGGTCAGTCAGTCCGGAAAATTGCAAAAACTTTAAATGTGTCCCCAAATGGAGTCGCAAAAACCATCAAGCGCTACAACGAAACTGGCACACATGAGGACCGACCCAGGAAAGGAAGACCAAGAGTCACCTCTGCTTCTGAGGATAAGTTCATCCGAGTCACCAGCCTCAGAAATGGCAAGTTAACAGCAGCTCAGATCAGAGACCAGATGAATGCCACACAGAGTTCTAGCAGCAGACCCATCTCTAGAACAACTGTTAAGAGGAGACTGCGCGAATCAGGCCTTCATGGTCAAATAGCTGCTAGGAAACCACTGCTAAGGAGAGGCAACAAGCAGAAGAGATTTGTTTGGGCCAAGAAACACAAGGAATGGACATTAGACCAGTGGAAATCTGTGCTTTGGTCTGATGAGTCCAAATTTGAGATCTTTGGTTCCAACCGCCGTGTCTTTGTGAGACGCAGAAAAGGTGAACGGATGGATTCCACATGCCTGGTTCCCACTGTGAAGCATGGAGGAGGAGGTGTGATGGTGTGGGGGTGTTTTGCTGGTGACACTGTTGGGGATTTATTCAAAATTGAAGGCACACTGAACCAGCATGGCTACCACAGCATCCTGCAGCGACATGCCATCCCATCCGGTTTGCGTTTAGTTGGACCATCATTTATTTTTCAACAGGACAATGACCCCAAACACACCTCCAGGCTGTGTAAGGGCTATTTGACCAAGAAAGAGAGTGATGGAGTGCTGCGGCAGATGACCTGGCCTCCACAGTCACCGGACCTGAACCCAATCGAGATGGTTTGGGGTGAGCTGGACCGCAGAGTGAAGGCAAAGGGGCCAACAAGTGCTAAACACCTCTGGGAACTCCTTCAAGACTGTTGGAAAACCATTTCAGGTGACTACCTCTTGAAGCTCATGGAGAGAATGCCAAGAGTGTGCAAAGTAGTAATCAGAGCAAAGGGTGGCTATTTTGAAGAAACTAGAATATAAAACATGTTTTCAGTTATTTCACCTTTTTTTGTTAAGTACATAACTCCACATGTGTTCATTCATAGTTTTGATGCCTTCAGTGAGAATCTACAATGTAAATAGTCATGAAAATACAGAAAACGCATTGAATGAGAAGGTGTGTCCAAACTTTTGGCCTGTACTGTATATATATACAATATCTGGTTAAAATCCCAAAGTCCTACAGACAGTTTTGTAAAAAGGTCAGTAGCTTAAATGAAGATGATTTTTCCCCTCTCAATTTGAAACACAAAGAGAAACACTTGTTAGCTGTGTTTTAATAGTAGCAGGTATTATTTCCAAAGCCTGTGGGTGGCAATGTAAGTAGGTCTACATCTACAGGGCTAGCAGGTTGGTATATTGCAAAAGGTCCGACAGTAACGGTTTAACTCCCCCCTGTGGACAAAGTGCTGCCTGCTAAGCATAAATGAGCAGATTTATGAGTTGATGAGTAAGTTGGTAGGCCTACCCTGCTTGGCAAATGTAATACACGTAATTATCTAATTATCTAAACAACTTTTGGATACATTATATCAAACTGTACAGACATTCATGGTCCCCAGAGGATGTAGCACAATGGCTCTGGTGATGCCCACACCTCACCACTACCACCAACAACCACCTGGTTTTAGTGAAATTTCTGGACAACTATTGTAAAGATTGCCTGGAGTTTGTTAGACTATATATGCTGCCCAGAGGATGAATCCTAATAACTTTGGTGATCCTCTGACTTTTTACCTGGTGCCATCATGAGTTTGCAGTTTTAATTCATCCAGTACTTAAGTTGATGACCACATACCTGCTAGATTACAAGGGATGCACCAAGTTATGGCCTCACTGATGATTATACTCTGTTTTGACATAAAATTAGATATGTCCATTTCAAACTTTCAGACACCCTCATACTTTAATGTGTCCTCTATGATGGCATGAATACAGCCAACAGATGGCACTAGACTATTGTAGACGGCAGTGGTCTGTATGGCCATTATATACATACAACCCAACATGGATATTTTTTTTCCACTATATAACTAATTCATTTTGAGCCACCATTTTAAAAATGTCTTCATTATGTCCTACCATCCTATCTCTCTTGAAAATATGCTACACTGCCTCCACAATCTTGTCCTTATCCATAAGCTCTCAGAAAACGTGCACAAATACAGACGAAATAAATGCAAAGTGGGGACAGAAGGCTCCATCCGCCTCCGTCTCCATTTCTAAAGTTGAGCATAAATGAGCCCTGAGGAGTTTTGTAGGTTTTTAAATGTTACTACATATTATTTGCACTTTATTTTTCTTAAATCTAGACAATGGGAAAACCTATATTTTTGATATCTGCTTAGCGTCTGGGCCCTTATGATCTAGCTTCAGATAGCTTATCAGGTTGTCCTTTTTCACATCTCCATCATGTCTTACGGGTTGTGTTCGCATTTTACCTACTTTTTTGTGGATAAACTGAAACTGAAAGGTAATGCCATGTTACACAGCCAAATTGAATTTCAGAACAAAGGAAGACATGGATAATAATCTCCTAATGATCATAACTGTTACTTGAGGTGAGCGTGGAGCCTTTTCATTTATGTCCACAATCCGCCCCTTTGCAATTACAACACCAGATGAACATCTGGTATTATTATATAAACAACTAACAGCCAGTTTCATAAAAAGCAGGGACTGGTAGAGCAGATACAAAATAATGGTTCCAGTACACCTTTTCTGAGATATAGCTGTATTATTACAGGATGTTGTCATTGACCTGGATGTTTCTATACTACTGAAATGTTTTATGGCTTTAATAATAGAAGGACTTAAATGTATTGAGCCAGTACCAACAACTCTTTAGATGTCTATTACCTAATGGTACCACAGATGGAACTAGATAAGCAAGACTTAAAGTATTTCATCACCAGACAAATTTCAGGTGAAGCTTTCTGCAATTCCCATAATAAATATTGTACAGTATCCTATCTACAGTACATCAGTCTTTATACCATGTGATGGACTTCAAAGTTTTTGAATCACAATTCTGTTTGAAGCATAGTAGACATATGTGAACACAGTGGTGCAGAATGAAATGAAAGTCCTCATCAAGCACAAAGCTCTGCTCATCACTCATCATTCTCACGTTCAATCTGCTTAGATGCAGTCTTTAGCTCCGGGGTTGGGGGGGTGGAGGGTGTGTGTGTGTGTGTGCGCGTGGCGGGGGGGGCTGACACTCTAAATTCACAGTTTCTTCCCCAATCAGCCATGAAAGTATGTGGCCTCTTTATGAAGGATGTTTGTTCAGCGACATTTCTGTAATATGCATAATTTAACTTAAGCATACTACACTCGCTAATTGTGCATGAATAAGGCAAAACATTTCTCAGTTATGAATTAAATAATTCAGCAGTCTACCAGTCACACCAAAGCAGTAAAGAATACTGCACAAATAAATTAAGATATTACATTACTCTCTCTGCTGAATTAATGCAATAGTGCATTTAGGGAAAGGAATACACCAGGGTTTACATATTAAGAAATTAAACAAAAAATTACTTTCCATTAAATGTTAAACAGGCATTTTATCATTTATGAATAGTAATATGAAGCAATAATGTCACAACACACACCGCATCCACAAGCACAGCATCAGATTGTATACTTTTAAATGGGCTAATTTGTGTTGTGGCACATGTTTCTTTTTCATTGACAAAAGAGAAGGTGATGTTGGCAACACATCACATAATTCTCCATTCAGAGCCTCAGTGTTGAAGTTGTGCTTACAAAGAGAAATTACATCAGAGAAGCTGACAGAGTTACCCAGCACAGGAACATTCTTACCCACATTGGTTGTGTGGCTGGTGTGGATGTCAGGACAGCACTACTGCAAGACTGAAGTTGATGTGACACTGTGCGGTAGCCCAGTCCTCTAGAATTAGCTTTTTAAAATTGTAATGTTTATGATAGAAACTGGACAGGTTAATTGGTGACTCTAAATTGCCCGTAGGTGTGAATGTGAGTGTGAATGGTTGTCTGTCTCTATGTGTCAGCCCTGCGATAGTCTGGCGACCTGTCCAGAGTGTACCCCGCCTCTCGCCCCATGTCAGCTAGGATAGGCTCCAGCCCCCATCAAGAGGATAAGCGGTTAGAAAATGGATGGATGGATGGATGATAGAAACTGCAAAATTTTTGTGTTATTATTTAAAGCACAAATGTTTCATATAGTCACAAAACAATACTCAAACAAGTGATTGATCCAAACAACACCCATCCATCCAAAGAGATATGTTATATCCCAGTGTTTCTAAACACTTTCCAAATAAAAATCTTGATCGCACAATTAATTTTCCTCTTCCACCCACATTTTGTGCTTGTGTGAGTGTGCTGGTGCAGATGTGTGTGTCACTCACTGAATGCTCCTTGAATTTTAATTTATAGGATCAAAACAAAAATCTTAACTTCTACTCAAACTAGTCAGCCTGACGTTAGGTGTGTGCATGTACATCTGTTAGCGTTTCTTCAGCAATTTCCAATAATTTCTTCCCATTGCAAGAGACAACTGTTTGTTGTGCAACTGTATGCATTATACATGTACATGGTAATTTGTAGCTAAAAGGTGTACAGATGAAGTGGCTTTGAGTTTGACAATCTGCAGATGTGCACAAAACCAGAGAGAGTGCTTACACTGCATAAAACTGTAATGATGATTTTGAGCTAATTTCCCAATTTATTGTTCCTGCAGGTCTCTACGTAATTATATGTTTGGGAACGCTAAAGCTCCATTAGGTGAGTGGAAACTCATTCCAGCTGCATTTATTCAACAGCTTGTTTAATTTTCACTCTGCAGAGCTTAGGGCAGCAGCCACCATTGGTCAGTGTATCAAACAAGTGAAGCTCTAAGAGGTGGCTGCCCTGAAAACAACTGCTACTATGAAACCATTAGATTTTAAGTTAATGGCTTTTAATTGTCAATCTATGGTAAACAGATTGAGCATAATAACTAACTGTCACGCTGTATGATTCCTTGTTCCTAATGGAAAGATATTTTGATACAATGTTGATCTGTAGTTTCAAAAGAGATGAAAGAGAACTGAATAATATAATAAAACCTCTCTGGCAGGTTTTTGATCAACTAAATGAACAAAAGTAAAAATTTGAAAACTCGAACCAGAATTTTAAATATTGGATTTTGTGATATAAGCTTAATTTTGTATTTGATTAATTGTAAAAATGTAAAACTCCTCAGCTCTTTTTACTTGTTTCATAAAAATTGTATCATTTTTGAGCCCACTGTGTCAACATATGGGGGAGAAAAAGAACAAGCGGAAAAACATGAAAACAATAGCAGTGACTCACCCGGTCTTTTCTCATTTCGACCTTTTCGACCCCCGCATAGTCGTACTTTGGAGATCAGCACCAGGATCTGTTTCTGGCACAAGGACTTGTTGCTCTTAGGACAGGGCTTGCGCTTGTTGGCTACCGGTCGGTTGGTTTGGTCGTCCTTGACCGCCCGTTTCTGTCTAATGAGAGAGCTGGCGAGAGCTGCCATCTTCCCCCCCTCTCACCTTTGGGAGGGGGGTGTCTTCCTTCCCAGTACCCCCTTTGCTGGTTTGGCTTTTGCTTTTCCTCAGAAAAAAACTAGAGTGGGACAAACGGTGTAGAGAAGCCCCCACAGGGGAGACAGGGGTGTCTAAGTGGGTTAACAGGGAAGAGTTTAGTTTGAGGGTTCCCTTGGAGAGGGAAGAACTGGAAGAGATGCAAGTTCACCTGCAGTCCAAAGTAAAGCCTCCACGCTGACCGAAAAATAAAAATCTGACACTAACAGAGCACACGAAAAAGTGCCACAGTCACATTTTCAGTTTTGAAAATAACAGGTTAAAATGACTGACTTTTAAAAAGGTGAAGATGGAGACATAGATCTACCCCTCTTCCCCACTCATCTTTCACATTCAAATAGCCAATTTCAAAATCTTATATTGCAAAATAACTAACCTACTTTGACTAGACAACACCAAAGAGAAAGAGCTCAATTTATTTTACATATAAAAACACTTTTACTGAAGAAAAGTGGAATCATTTTGAATGCTAGGAAGCTTGTAAAAGCGCAAGAAAGATCAAACTGTTTGTCAGCATTTGTGCAGTCCACGGAGGTCCAACTTTGCCTCCCATTTAAACCTGGCAGCATGGAATAATGAGCCGAGAGTCCAAGCGGTAATCCAGATGACTTAAATCCAGAGGTAGAACAGCAGGCGGGATGTTGGTGGTCGTTGTGGGAATGAAACCGGGAACGGAGCAGAGACATGGACACAGACAGACAGAGATTCCTCTTCTGCCTCCGATGGCACGCTCCTTTCCCACAGTCCTCACCGAACCTCCCCCTCCCTCCTCCTCATCCCCCTCCTCCCCCTCCTCCCCCCTCCCTCTCCTCCTCCTCCTCCTCCCATCCAAAGTCAGCGAGTGGTTGTGAGAGTATGTGTGCGTGAATTCCAGCAGCCACCATCAGTAGAGGTGACATTCATGAGAGAGAGGGGGGAGAGAGAGCAAAAAAGAGCGAGGGAGACAGGAGGGAGGGAGGGAGGCAGATGCTGTGATGTGTGAGAGTGAGCTTGACTGGGAGAGGGAATGGGCGAGAGATGGGCAACAGCCACTTCACAAAAATCACTGCTCGCAGGGGCTGCAATTTTTTTATTTTACAGCAATGTCCCCTTAACAAAAAAAACAAACAAAAAAAAAAAAACTCAATCATTCTGACTGCTGCGCTGAAACAGAGAGACAGAGGGAGAAAGAGAGAGAGTGCTTAAGGTGCAGATTGTGACAGTTCTCTGTCTCCTCGAGAGGAACAGCATCACCATGTGTTACCTTCCTGTCACATGCATCCACACACACACACACACACACACGCACGCATGCACACAGAGCACATCAGCATATTTTTGTAGTAGAGTCTCCCCTGCTGAATAATTGTCTGTCTCTAGTCAGTATTCTTCTTCATCTTCCTCCCTGACATCGCTCACACAGTAGTAACCTCCACAGTCTGTCTGTGATTTGTTTCCTTGAGCTCTACATATGAAATGGAGGCAAAATATAAATAAAAAAATAAAGTGACTTTGTTCCCTGAAACTGGTATTTAGTGTCTGACATATCTGACTGCTGGCTTACGCTAACCCTGACAGAAACATGAGCTTGGACAGATTGAGTTAGACAGCTAACCCTGCCAAAACACACACACACACACACACACACACACACACACATGCTCTCCCACAGCCCCACCCCCCACCTGCAGAATACCCACACAAAAACAACAAACGCACATATATTGCGGATTGCGTTCACGCAGCTCCCTCATTTGTTCTACTTGCATTTAGACACAAATGCAAGGGCTGACATAAGAGATTTCTCTAATAATTTGGAACAAAACAAACTTCCAAAAGTATCAGTAGAGAACACAAATCATGCTGACATACTTTTGCATGCAATAGCGGGTTCTGGTAAATGACAATGCCCTGCAGTCAAGCATTTCTCATCTTGTTGAGTTGCAACAAAAACAAGGATTGTGCTTACTGTTTTCATTCTGCAAAACAACCCGATATAAGATAATCAGCATATTTTGGGGTAATGAAATATCAGGCAAGTCTATTCAAATATTTACATAGATTTCATTAAAATTATTTTTTTTTTTAAAGGATGCTCATGAGCTCTGCTTTTCAGCCTGTGCAAAATTTATGTAACACGAAAAAACATCAGCCTCTGCCATCGTTTAACCTCATCCTATTTGCAGATGGGCTGATGTCAGTCAACAAGGCAAATATTGGCTAAAACCGATATGCGGCCGATAAGTATAGAGCTTAAATTTGAGGTGAGAGTTCAAGGGACCCCTTTGATAATAGCCGTGACAGTTGTGCCCTTACCAAAATTTAGTCTAAATATGGAGTGCTATCTACCCCCCTCCCCATCAAGCTATGCCATCATGGTTGGTACCAATGGATGTCTTAGGTTATCTAGTTTCATTCGATACCACTAGCTTAAAAAATGAGCATGCCACAGCATCTTAAAGACAGAATTATCAGCCTCCAATTATTTTCACCAGGGGGGCCAGTTGGAGGGCCAGCAATTTTAATAGGTGGGTCATGGCCCCACCTGGCCTCCCTTGGGAGTGCCACTGCACCTTCAGTGTCAAAGTAAACTGATGTATCCATTAGCTTGATAAACTGGAGCCATAATGTGGGAGGCCCATTTACTGTCAAAACTATCATGATTATGACTACATAAATCTGCATTTCAACTGAATATAAAACACTGAACGTCTCCAGTCCGGCCCCTCAGACTCCATCCCAATAAATTAACTTATCTGAGAGCTAATCAATCCAATTTTATTTGTCATGGCACCTCTTTTAAAAGTCAATTGCCGGGGAAACCAGCAGCGGAAGCAACTTGAAAATGCAAGGTCGATTCAAATCATTTCTAACAATGCCAAGCAAGGTCACTGTCTGTCAGGGCTTGATTGACAGGTGACAGCGGATGTTTGGTCTCCACGGAGGGACGAGGGCATGGCCGGGGTGGAGGGGAGGAAACCGCAGATGAGATAATGCAGTTTGTATTGACAAGGAAACAGAAAAGATATTTTTCTCCTTTTCTAATGATTCAGTACATGCTTGTTGCATTTCTCAACCATCCTCAACAATGCGCTCGTCTTCTTACTCTGAGTTAAGAATCAATCTCCTAATGGACATCACATTACAAACATTGCCAAAGGTTGTTCTCCTTTTCACTTTCTCCATCACAAGTACATGCCAAGTTACACCAAAAGAAAGCTAAGTGGGGATTCTCAGGACATTAGACAGTTTCAAGGTTAACAAGTGTTTCCATCATTATAATGAAACTTCATGCCAAAAAACTAAGTGGACTCATTAAGAGTAAAACCACTTTTCATATCTTTCAAAGAGCTATCACCTGTACGAACACACCCTAACTAACAACTAAACATCCATTATGTCAGGGCTCTAGGTTACAGTCATTAGTTATTTCCAGTTTATTACCATATAAATATTAGTCTTTAATCTTTCTCATATATAATTTGTGCACAGTTAGGACTCTTTTCAACAAGGTTTTTTAAATTCACATCTAATCACATTCAGGATTTACTGTGCGTGCTAACCCAGCCCTACTGTCATTACTGAAGCTTCTTTGGTAAAGTGGAGCAAAAACAATCTGCATAAATCAAAATGAAAGTAAGGAAATTAAAAATAGCAAATAAGCATTCTGCCACGCGTGAATTCTCATCATCTGAATAATGCACAGGGGGATTAAATGCAGATGTTTTTGCTAAAAACAATCCATGCCACAATCCCTGCATGCATATCAATTTTCGTAGAAGCCGAGGGTATTAACAGCATATCCTCTTTCAAAGTGCTTTAGGTTGAGTTGTTTTTCCCAGTATAACGGTTCCCACGTGATGGCGCTTTCAATGTTACCTAACGAAGACTTCTATAATCTTTAGCCTTCTGGATGGGATGAATAGATACCATACATATGTTTGGGAGCTTTGCTGGAGGGATGTTTCTCAATCCATCCCAGTGGTGGCAAGTTACCAACTGCATTTACAAAAGTTGGCATATTTTCACTTTATGCTTTTTCATACTTCTGTTCCGTTCTTAACTAATCTACAAAGTTTAAACACAGAAGACACTTGTGTATTTGTTTTTTTTGTTGGTTCTTTTCTCACTGGTTGAAATTAGGTAACATAAAGGTGATGTCACATACTTCTGTGCACCAATCAGGATTTAGCAACATTTCAATCAAAATATGATGACTGTTGTTGGTTTGTTTGCTAATGTCATCAGGCCACAGTCCATTGCGTCTGATTAAAGGTCCAGTGTGTTGGAGGGGGATCGATTGGCAGAAATTAAGTATGATATTCATGACTGTGTTTTCATTAGCGTATAATCACCCGACAATGAGAATGGTACTTTTGTTACCTTACAAAAACCCACTTATAATTACAGATGGAGTGGGCCCTCTTCCATGGAGTCTGACATGTTGTTTCTACAGTAGCCCAGAACAGACAAACCAAACAAACAATTGATAGGGCCACTGATATTTATGTGTTGACCACCATATTTCAGTTGGTTGCAATCAGCAACCTCACCGCTATGCCACTAAATCCTACACACTAGACTAGTGGTTTTCAAATGTTTTGTGCCCAAGGCATACTCGAGGGCAAGCCAAAATCTCAACGCACACATGTATTTATATCTGTGCAAAATAGTGCACATTCTTATAACATTTGTTTTCACTCTTATTACAACATAAGACAATAGAAATAAGAAAAAATAAGAAGGGTAGCTTTCGTGATGCTGTCTACTGACTAGGTAGATATTGACTTAAATACATGTCGCTGCTGATTGGGTAACACCTTTGACACACCTACCAAATAAGAGAAAGCGTACCTGAAACCCTGTTACAAACGGTTTTACACCGTTTCAAAGAAACATATCGCTCAACCCGCAAACTGTAGCAAAAGGTTGCACAACTTTTTGAGATTGAACATGCTCCAGTTGCTCCCAACCTCTTACCATTGTGACCTCTTGGAATAAGGCAGTTTTAAGGCTGGTCAGTTCCACAAAACAGATTCCCCCTTCAAACATCTTACATAGTTTCATTAAAATAAGTATTTGAAGCCCTGAGATGTAAAATTGTAAGCTATTTTACAAATATGCCAAAAATTCTTTTCCATTAATCATATCATGACCCCTCAGATTTATGATGATGGCCTTTGGAGGTGGTCCGACCCCTAGGTTGGGAAAACTAGGTTGGGAAACTACCTGATGTAAGTAAAAACTAGCTTCACCTTGACCTTCACCTTGACAATAAAATAAAATGTGTATATAATACTGTAACACTTCAATTAAAAGCCTAGTCCCAATTAAACACCTAGTCTCTTTTACTGGCCTGATGTGGCTACACATTTTGACAAATAAAGGCCTGTCTCAATTAGACGCCTGGTCTGGTTGCCGAGAAGTTCATTTTTATAGAAGTTTTGGGTGTATAAAACTGGATTACAAATATAATATAAATGTTTAAGCTTTTGTCAATATGGAGATGCTATACATTGTTAGCTTGGTTGATTTCATTTTACTCAAACCATAAGCACCAGAAAAGACCTTAAGTCATTCAGATACTGGCATGACGAAAAAACAAGCAGTGAATCCCTTGATCTGAAGCAGTCATAAAGTCAGAATATGTGTCCATTCCTCGATTGTCTGGTAAGTTATTTATATTCCTATAGTCCGTAAGGGTTCACCAATCAAAAGAATCAAAAGTGTTTTTCATAAAAATTAATCTAAGAGCATTGTTTTAACAGGATAAAGTGGTGTTGTGTCAGTATTCTGGGTGCCGTTATCCTCAGGTGCCGTGAACAAGTGTTATAACATAACACATAATTGATATGTTATTCGAAGCCTACTTTTTATGCAAGTAATAATCATACCATTTCTTGTAAAAGAAATTAAAGGCTTGTCCCATATAAACGCCTGTCCCGAATATAAGCCTGTTGAGTTCAGTGATTTAAGCAAATAGTAGCCTGTGCTTCTAATTTAAGTTTTGCCTTTTCTGCCAGATGATTACTTTTATTTTTGATACTTCTGGTCTTAATACAAATGTATTTTTATATCTGTAGGACTTTGATTGCAGGACGTTTACTTGTAATGGAGTATTTTTACGTTGCTGTATCACTACTTTTACTTAAGTAAAGGACCTGAGTACATCTTTACCCAATGATTTACCTGTCATCACTATCATAGCTTGAATACCCTGTGACTTCATTGCTGGATAACCTAATTTGTTACTGCAAGTGTCACAAATATGTCTAACTGTAAGTTTTCTTTGATAGTTAATTAACTGTTAGTGGGTTTTGGACTGTTGTTTGGGCTCTGTAAAATTTGTGGAAAACATTTCTCACTATCGTTTGGTTTGTATTAAAAAATGATCAAGTAAAAACTGGATAAACATGATTAATCATGCACACAATTACCTTTGTATGTAAAAATTGACATAAATCATCAATGAAAATAATCATTACTTTTAGCTCTTGTTCTATTTATTCAACTTCACCATGTCACTACAGGCAGTAATGTAGGCTGTATGATTTCTGTAAGGTACCCTTTCAATTAGGTCCAGTGTACTGATGTATCCTGAGTAGTTTGAGTTCAGACTTTCCGACATGTTTACGTAAATACACACAAACACACACACACACACAAAGCCAGAAAGAGTTAAGCACATCAAAACAATTGGCCTAGTTCTGTCTCTTTCTCCCTGTTCTCTTTATCACTCTCTCTCTCCTTCAGTCCCTTCTCAGCTCATCACGCTGTCCACAGATGACAGGAGGTATTCTTCGTTAATCCCCCTCCATTATGCGACCATGCGGAATCTGAGGCCTGCTTCTTGCATACAGAAATAATATTTCCAATGTCCATGACCCATGGGTGAGTTGCTCATTAACTTTGAGCAGCACATATCATTCTCAGTTTCATTCTTTATTTAGCCCTGTTCAGATCAGTCTCTGGTAATTAGGTTTTAATCGTGAGAATTACTTGAGTGAGAGAGATGCAGATTCTTTTTTTTTCTGTATACATCATCTCATGATTTTGACTGCTGTGATTTGGGCTTTTTTTCCTTTCTTTCCACAAGGCGTGTCTGAAATGCTTTGCTTTAAAGTAATGCCAATTATGCTGGATTTTCTAAATGAATGCAGTGCTCAACATACAGTATGCATGATTGTTTTACATTTTATGTTGTCCAGCTGTGTTGGTGAAGCAAAGCACAAACAGTAATCTATTAGTAAGTTGCTCATTTTATAATACCACGTGTTCCAACTTTACATTTTTACATCACCGTGGTTAACATGCTTATGTTTAGGCACAAAAACAACTGAGTTACAGTTGGGGAAGGTTTGGGGGGTTTTTTTGGCTAAAAATACCCACTTTTAGTGGCACAGTCCTAGTGGGAAACACAGCACCGTCTTGGTCAAAAAAATAAAATAAAATAAGGTTTTCGTGGCACTGTCCCCCCTGGAAACACAGCCATGGATTGTTAAAAAACATCCACATTTGATAGCTAAATGCCGCAGGTAAAATGGCGACGGGTCGCTAAAACACAACAGGCTTTGCTGTCTGTTGGTCTTTAACAGTGGTCTGCAGCTTGACAGGCATCTCATCTAGATGCCACACCATCCACCATCCCCTCCACCTCCTGATGACAAAGTCAACTTACATAATACTCACTCTTGTCACATTGGACAGGTTTATATGATACGTATTAAACATACAAATATAGCATATTTTATTCTGGGGGTGACGAGGCTGAAAACAGGACAGTGACAGTTCAGCCGCCACCGGTGTGGGGTTGTACATTAAAAAATAATAGGGGCAGGAACACTGCACAGTGCTTTCTGTCCCTTCTGTATATAAGGTACAATTGCGGAACGGCAGGACAGAGTAGTCTCGCCTTAAAGGGACATTGTGTAACATTTTCAGTTGTGTATTGGCAAAAATTGATGCCTGCATTCATAAATATGTCCTCATTGGTTTACTATTACCTACCTTAGCACCTTAAAAGGACAATTTCGCATTTGTCTGTACATTGTGCGGGTAAGTCGTCCGGGGGGTTCCATAACGTTTCGACATCTTGAAAATACATCCACCAGCAAGGGACATACAGCCCCGCCTTCGGCGTCTTTGTTGAGAGCCAGGCCAGCGCTGCGTGACTGAGAGTCCCACTCTTTGAGCATAATGCAGGATCATTCATATGCAGCATCACGGGAGACGGAATGCTCGTCGCCAAGAGAGCACAAAAGGGAATCAAAAAGGCAACGTGACCGGCGAATTCAAAAAACGAGGGTCAACATCAGGGTAGCCTTTTCCAGGTGGAAAGAGCTGCTGAAGGAGAAAGGAAATGCAATCCCAGTACAGTGATGCGAGGAGAGGGATGAGGTGTGTGAGGTTGACCCACTTGTCAGTTGTCAAAAGACATGATGTGATTGGTTTGTTTCGATTTACACCTGCCCCAACAGTCCTACGTTGTAAACACAGCCAGCATGGTGAGGAGGGGGTTTGTCAATTCGTGTTGCGTGTGCGTCTGTGTAGGAGCCTGAATGAATACTCCATGAAGTATCGGATGACATGGTTTCATCAACGTTATCATAGCTTTTTGGTACACAGCAGCTACCGTTGTTGCAATACGCGTTTGAAACAGTGAGGCGCTAGAGTGCGCTATCTGTTTGAATGCAATATATGATTTCACCGTTAGATGGGAGAAATTCCTACACACTGTGGCTTTGAATTGAATTTCCCCTCAGGGGGATTAATAAGGTACGTAAAATTAAGAAACCTCATTCATTCATCTGTTTTATAGAGCAGTCACCAAAAACAGACTTCAGATTGTTGCCTTGGATACCTGTACAACCATTTGATCTGAAATTGATATTAAAAGATTAACTTTTATGAAGTTATGCTGTATCAGTAAACCATAAGAATTAAGAAACAGGAATATGAACTCAACTCTTCCTCACATTGTTTGTAATTGGGATGCTATCTTTTCTCATTGCCTTTATCTTCACTGTTACCAGAGGTAAAATCTCAGCAGGTGAATTTGCAGGATTAAACTTGCCTCAGTCAGAGTGAGTAAAGAATGCTTGATGAAAGCAGATTTTGAAAGGCTTCAGTGTTAGCTCTGTTTAAAGCCCACTGTCACCCCGGCTGGTTCAACCATCACTGCGTTAACCCCCTTTACTCTTTCCTGTGTGATCCCCTTCACTGCTTGCAGCTAGAGGAAGACATGGAGTGCTTTTAAATTCATTTTATTTGACCCTTGTCTTCACAAGCACCCTAAAAATCATTAAACTTTCCATGTCTGTCTGTCACAATCTGGAGAAACATCATTTCTGGTGTACATATTATGCTCAGCACACTAAACACCTTCTGTTTAAAAAAACTAGAAAATGAGAATATTTTAAATAAACATATTGCACTTACGGTGCTTGTTATAGTTTTTCTCACACTGTAACTGGGCCTATTATTAACTAAATATCCCAAACGCCATCTAACAGAGTTGATGGCTGTGGATGCGCTGCGTTTGGTTGAAAGGAGTAATAAAGTTTGCTGTACTTTTTTGGACTTCAGACCCTCTGTGTTGTGCAAAATGTGACTTATTGATGCCTTTATTCCTGCTGGGAAAGATCAGGAAAAACTACCTCAGTAAGGATCAGGTGATATTCCAAGGCATTGATGAAGTCAGCAATTAACTGCTGCATTTTTTAGTCTAATAATGTGTCAAGTATTTGAGTACAGTTATGTATTACAGCAGTATACTGTAGTACAGGTTAAATGATGGCCTTCTTTTGAGTATTTTAGCAGTGTATTTCAGAGTAGTCTGAAACAGCGAGGAAGGAACTGGACTATGTGGGACGCCATCAGCGACCAAGGGGTCCTCCACCGCCACAGGCTGTTCTTCTATGAAAAGCAATGCATCCAAATTCCTACATATCCTGCATATTTTGAAAGGCTGCAATGATGTGACCAGTGCACTGCGGCAATAAACAAGGAAACAGTCCTTGGAGGCAGGTTGGGATGATGGATGGGTCACAAAAAAAAAAAGGACTTTCGCCCAGAATCCTCCCCTGGAGTAGCCTGAGTGTCAGACTGAAGCTCCCAGAACCTTCAGTCTGACATCGCCTCCATTGATGGCGATTTATAAAGGGGGGGAATTTGATTTTTCCCTAACCAATCAGTAGAGATCAACGACTCACCCAGAATCTGATGTCATTAGTATCCACGCATCGGGGGTGCCGAAAACAAGCGAGCATTGCCCGTTTAAAATGTCTCCATCGTCGTGCACGCCCAGCTGCAGCGCCGTTAAATCCAGTTTAGCAGCTTCCTTAATTTGGTCCACCATTAACGCGAGTAGTGGCGAAATACCTCGATAGCGTCGTTAATGTGGTCTGTAGGATCTGTAGCGGTTGCCATTGTTGCTATCCTCACCAGTTACCCACCAGCGTACAGCTTGACATCAGCATGGTGCTGATTGGCTATTCGCTAGACCCGCCCCTACCCCCGGCGTTCATTGGTCCGTCCATCGTTTGGACGAGATAAATCGCAAATTCATTGCAGTATGCCAGACCGGAGATGCAAGCCTATTCAGTTGAGTGGGTGGGGTCTATGGTCTGGAACCAGGCTACCCCTGGAGTCGTGCATTCAGATTTGTGTGAACTTTGATTGAACCTTTAACATTTCAAGGTACGTCCTCTTTTCCTTAACCTAACTTCAGCAACTTGATTTGCCTAAACGTAACTGCAGTAACTTTTATTGTCTAAACCTGGGGGCAACCTGCGGCCTGGGAACCACATGCAGCTCTTTAGCCCTTCTCCAGCTCCAACTGGTCTCCTGAGAGAAAGTCCTGTGTTTTGTGACCCATCTGCCAACTTAGTATAGGGCTGTAGTCTCCTGGTCAACTAGTCGATTATTTGGTCGCTATGCTCTCGTCCGACCAAATTCTCATTGGTCGAATAATCGCTGTGTTACTTTCATAAGGAGAAAAGTGCTACATCAATAGCTTTCCAGGATTAATCCATTATTTCCTGCGGCAGGGGGACAGGCTAAGTAACCTGCTAAAATGGAGGTGTTTTCAAAACACCCCGTTGTTGACAGAAAGTTGGACTCGTCCACCCTCATGCTCAGCATCGCGGTGACGCAGACCTTCTGTCTGTTTCTGTAAGCTGAAACCATCTCCCTCAGTGGAAACGAAGCTTGTATTTACTTGTATTTCACAGATAAGAGACAATAAGCCTCCACTAAAATAGCATTTTAAGTTGTGTGTGTGATTTATCCTTCAGGGATTTATACTTCGGGATTTACCCTGGCTTCATATGAGCAGAGGAAATCTCCGCTCGTCGCTAGGCTAACTTAGACAATGTAAAATGCCTTAGGCTGGCGCTAATAGTGTTAGCATGTTGTATTTGCTTGGAAAACGTGTTTAGTATCAGACAGTTGTTTTGTCGGTGAATGTTGTGAGTTGTAATGGAGCCAAATTATGTGCCGTTACCTTTGTTAAGTGTTGCTGTTGTCCCTGAATATGAGAAGAGGAAAAGATCGTTAGACGCTAGGCTAATTTATACAATGTAAAATGCCATAGACTTGTGCTAATAACGTTAGCATATTGTGTTGGTGGGGGAAATTTGTCCAGATAAACACAAGTGTTTGTCTCTCAGTTCTGCGATTTATAGTGAAGCCAATTTGCATACTTGTGTTTGAAATTGTCTCTATTAAGCCATGTTTAATGTGTGTTTTGAATCAACTATATAAATAAAGTTTGATTTGAACTAAACTTTACAGCACTTAACACAGTCCTCCACCGCTGACTAGTGTTTTGGAGGTGTAACTGCAGAGTGACACAGACACACCACCACAGAAGTAAAAAAACGTGCAGATTTTTTTTTCTTCGACTTAATTAAAAGAAAAAATTTAAGCATATTTTGAGACTGTGGTTACTGGGTCGCCAAAAATACAGTAAATAAACTGAGTGCTTTTAAACACACAGCACTCTTGTTGAGGGAACAAATATTACTAATTTATTTAGTTATAATTAAGTTTCACAGACCCTGGTGGTCGACTTTAGTCGACCAAGATTTTCTTTGGTTGACTACAGCCCTACACCCTAGACTGCCTTCTTACACAAACTTTCAAACTTTCTACTACTTCCTTACTCCCATCAGTGCATTACTCACATAATTGCAGCCCTCCTGATTACATAGTTTATACACAAAATACTGGCTCATGATTATATGTTATATATGAATTATGTTGCAATAAATTCGTAGCTACAGGTACAACAGCCTGAACCGTAAATGCAATTATTTATTGCAGTCACAGGTTTTTACTGTAATTATTTAAATTGATCTCATCAGTGTGTAATGGCTATTTTGTGGTGTATGTGTATTTGATGGCTTTTGTGTGATGTTTGGAGTTTGTGGTGATGAGGGTGTAGTTATGCATTTGTGTTTAGTTTTGGGAAATGGAGCATCATTTTAAGAAATGTGTCTTGGCAATCAAAAACCTGTACAGAAAGATTAGCATTATGGAGTTTCTCACAACTGTGCCAAGTTTCAGTCCACCAGCCTGACTTAACACTGTGGTGGTCTGGATGGAGTAAATTATTGCATTCTTTTTGCTCTAAAAGTAATTGTCTGTCACTCAGTATTTAAGAGTGTTTAATGATGTCTAATAATGACCATTTTTGAAGAACAAGAAATAAAACTGCCTCTGATCTTCCAAATGTTTCATCTGTGCTGTTGAAAGCCACTGGATGCATGTAGAAGACAAGTTTAATATGTAGTCAGATAAAATAGTAATGTTTAGTGTGATTAATACAAGCCTGGGATGATCTCTGCTGTTCGGTTCCTAATCTCTTCTTCCCTGCTCTGCAATCTTCATCCCTCATTTCTATGAAATGAATGAAAACAGAAATAGGCCTGTGTCACTTTAGGATGACCTTTCATTTCATGGATTACGAATGGAAATAAAATGTTTTGGTTCAGATGACTCCTGATTTATCTAGCTGGAACTGAATCTCATCATCCCTACAAAACTGTTCTCAGTAAACACAAACACCGCAGAAACGTGGGAATCAAAGTGTGTTTATGTATGTGTGTACAGTGCACACAAATGTATGGTAATAGTGCCGTTTCTTTTTTTCATCATGATCTATTCATGCATATATGAAGGGGATCCGCAGAGAATCAAAGTTAAGCAGGAATGCAGAAACATCATCGTTTTATGCCAGCAAAATGAGGTCACATAAGTGGGTTTTGAGATTGGCTGTGTATTCAATATAAATATTGATTTTGTGTTTCTGGAGGTCTCTCAAGTGTTCCATCAGTCTTTTGGCATTTCACTACTTGACACGTACTGCAGATTATCACAAGAACTCATTCAGAAAAAAAACATTTAGGATTTCTTTCATTCTCCTGTAACTGATAATGACAAACCATGCCAGAATTAATAAACATGTGAAAAACAACAATTACTGTATGTGCATGCTTGCTAGTTATACACACAGGCTGATCTAGCATTACTCCATTTTGGGGTGAGCGTCTGATGTAGAAGGCAGCGTGGATGGTGGAGGAGAAGGTAAAAGCTGGCATGTCCTTGGGGTTATCAAATAGGCACATCCCATCGCAGATGTTCTGCTGAATTAGGATCATAACACCTCTAGAAGGCTCAAAACTAACTCCTGGCACATAAAGCAACCCACCTGCTCTCAGCACTGAGCACTTCCTGTGGATTTTTACTGTTATTTTACAAATCTGTCGTATAACAATCTAGAGTCTGGAGTAGTTATGTTACAAAGTGAGGATAGCTTAGCTCAATTCATGCTCAGTTCCTCTCAAATGTGGGGACAGACACCTTCAGTGCTTTGTACTCATTAGCCTAGCATTAACAGTTTTTAAACAAAGGCTTTCATGACAAATCCATGACAAGATTCTGCAGCTTAGTGAGTCAGTGAAACAGCAAGCAGGCAAACCAAGAAGCACAAACAAACCCCGCCTCCACACATCAGATCAATGGGGAAAAACATTCTAAGAGATGTTTGTGTCTTCACAGATATACTCCTCAGAGTACAAGTAATATTTAAAAAATTGAAATTAATTTTTGTTTGTACAAAATGCTTTTTGTTAGCCGTGCTAGGTGTATCTGTTATGTGGTGTGGAGCAGGTGGACCCAAATGCAGGACACAGCAGACTACAGGAGCTCAAACAGATCACTCTTTATTCCAAGGAAACAGAAAATGAACATCACACAACCAAATCAAGGATCCAGCAAAGACTTAACTGAAAACCAGGACTGAAAAACAACTAGTCTGACAAGGGGATGAGATGCAGATGGAGAAAAAGGGTAGAGGAGCTCAGGTGAGGGGAATAAGGTGATGAGGCAAAAGAATAGGTAGAACTGCTGGGAAAAAACCCAATAAGCAAAATCTTATGGATAAGACTACAAACAAAAAACCCGGGATCATGACAGTATGCTATGGATGGTAATGTCAGTCTGTTGGTCGGTCGACTACTTTGGTCCTGACTGTAATTTCTCTAACTATGAGATGGGTTGCCATTGCATTTTGCACATTCAACATTCTTGTCCTCCAGAGGATGAATCCTACAGGCTTTGTTGATCGTCTGACTCTTCCTCTAGTACCATCATCAGATTGACAGTTGTGGGTTTGTGTAAAAGGTCTCAACAACTATTAGACAGATTTCCACAAATCTAGTACAGACATCCATGCCCTCCTGGATGAATTGTAATAACTTTGGTGATCTCCTGACTTTTCATTTAGCACCAACATCAGGTCAAAACTTTGATTTGTCAGGTCACCTGATAGCTCACCTGTTAGAGCGGGCGCCCCATGTACAATGGTTATGTCCTTGCCGCAGCGGCTGCAGGCTTGATTCCAACCTGCAGCCCTTTGCTGCATGTTAACCCCCTTCTCTCCCCCCCTTTACTCCTAAAAACCTGTCCAATAAAATAGAATAAAAAATACTAAATTGTCCAAAACTATGGTTTATGACAAAATATTGACAAAATGAATGGCATGACCTCCAGCCTCAGTTGTACTTTTCGTTAGTATTAAATAATTTAAAGTTATGTGGTGGCTGCAAGGTTGGGCTTGGGCACCAAAACTACTGAGTTTGGCTTCGAAAAATATTGTGGTTTGCATTAAAATAACTACATTTGTTACGTAAGGGATGGCATGGTTGGGTTTAAGCACCAAAACTACTTGGATAGGTTTAGAAAAAGATTGTGTTTTCAGTTCATATAACTAGGTTTTTTACGTTAAGTGGATGTAAGTATTGATGTAAGTATATCACATAACATGGTAAAACTATGTAAAGGACACAAGGATGTAAAGTTAAAAGAAGTCAGCATTGACTTTTCGTTTCACATGTGACATGAGTGGTCTCCCAGGTGAAAGTCCTTACTTGTTTGACCCATCCACCACCCCAACCTCCTGCTGAAATGTTTTGACCTTTATATTTCCTATAAGGTCATAATTTTAACCACGGCCCATTGCACAATGTTGTTGAACCAGGAGATTTGTGTGCCCACCATGACCATGAAAGGATCCTAACTTCCCACTGGCACCATTTCCATGAAGCCAGGGTGTTAACACATTATGCCACTGCATATATTTCAGTGAGACCAGGTTGAGCAAATGTTAGTATGCTAACACGCTAAACAATGCCTGCAATTGAAGCATCTCTGTGTGATTTCCCCATCAAGTTTAGCTCTGTTCTGCCATTACTTGGTTAAACCAACATTAACTAACCTATTTCAGCACAACCATTCCACAATCAGCTGCAGCATATCTTGCTTTGGGTTTCTTTTTTCACCTCTGATCTCAAGGTGTCCAGCTCGTCTGTGTCATCGATACTGCTGACATGGGCTTCTGTTTATGGTCACTATAGTCTATTTCCAGCTTTCTCTCTCATCTGTCACACATATCAGGTGGTCACAGCAGCCATCGAATAAATCCACTTAAAGCTTTCGATACTCGTGTAATTATTTCTAGTGCTGCTTCTGATGTCCCTAGGGTGGAGTGAGAGGAAAGTGAGGGTCGTGAAAGCATGTTATTATTTAGTTTTAAACCTTTATGTGCTCAGGGTAGTTTCACAGAGAGCGGGGTGCTCTTTTTTAGGATCACCCTGCTCATACTCAATCAGTTCAGCACATTTACACCTGGAGGCTGCCCACTCTAACCAGTCTGATCCAGACTGCTGGCCAGTGAGCACTGTGCAGCCTCACTGGAGCAGCTGGGGGTTAAGGGCTTTGCTCAAGGGTAGCTCAGTGGTTATAATGTGATAGGGACAAGCGCTGTGTTTTCATTTTCACCACCAGGGTCTGTGACACTTAATTATAACTAAATAAATTAGTAATATTTGTTCCCTCAACAAGAGTGCTGTGTGTTTAAAAGCACTCAGTTTATTTACTGTATTTTTGGCGACCCAGTAACCACAGTCTCAAAATATGCTTAAATTTTTTCTTTTAATTAAATATATATTTAGAGCTTTATATAAAAGCATTAGTGGTTGTGAGGCTTAGCGCAGTGGGCATTTTTAGCCAGATTACAGCTGCATTGAGACAACACATGCATGATTATTGTGCAGCAGAGAGCTGTCAACAGATTGAGAGCTCAAGAACTTCCATGAAACAAGCATGACCTTTACAGATGTGAAGAGATCATGAGACTGAGGCAATGAAAGGAAGAGATAAAACTTAGAGGAGAATGGGTGTGGTTGACCTTTAAAAGACAAGATAATCATCTAGAGGATGGATGGCAACAGTTTATTAAATTAGACTGACAGCATCGCAGTTCTCAGGTGTCTCAATAAACATGATCTTTCATTTTTTTTGTAGCAGTATTTTTATGTGGGTTGGTAATTTAGGACTTCTGCGCAATACCCAACATTTATTACAGACTGTGGGACCTAGAAGCACACTTCACATGATACATTGCAAAGTCAGCACTATTGCATATGGATTTCTTCAGAGGTGTATGATTGAGGGTCATCAGGGAAAACAATGTGGTAGGAAATTCCAGTTGAAAAATATGGCAGACCAATGTTTTTGGTAGTGGCAGAAGCAACACTACGTGTGTTAAAATTGAATTACGACACACACAGCTGAAATACAGTGTAACACATGGTTAATGTTGTGAAATGGGCACAGTTAGGTTTTGGTAACGAAAGTAGGTTTTGAAAAAAGATCATGTTTTGGGTTAAAATAAGTATGTTTTGTAATGTAACAATAAGGTAAAGTTATGTACATATATCTTGTGAGTGAGGTCAGTCTACAATGACAATGACGTATGTAAATTACATGATGTCATGTCAAAACAACGTTGACTTTTGGTTTCACATGGGACACACAGCAGTCTTCTGGGTGAAAGTTTTGTTTTGTTTGACCAGTCCATCTCCCCTCCCTCCCACCCTATGTGGACTTTTGTTTGAGTTCTCAACAGGACGAAAAAACAGCCTGAGCCCTACCTGACCTGGCCAATCAGCGCACATTTTCAGCCTGAACCCGGTCCGGCCTGATGGGCTTTTCGGAACCTGTCAGACTCGGGTTGAGATTGAGAACTCTGACTTTCTTGCTTTTTATATTACGTCAGTTGCTCTCAGCATCAAGTATTGCGGCGGATAGGGTTACATTGGAGTTAGTTGAAAGCCTGATGCAGCTCATAAAGATGCTAAAGGGTGCTTTTTAGGCACCAAATATGAGTGTTTTTTAGTACCCTGTCATTGTTTTTCCAGCAGGGATAGTGCCACAAAAAGCAGTTCCTTTTTTTACAGAGGCATCACTGCTTTTCCAGCAGGGATTGTGCCTCCAGAACCAGGTATTTTAAAGAGACTCTCACTTCGGCTTGTTCATTTTGTTCTAAAAACCCTAAACCCCCTCTAAATGTGTTAACCACAGTGTTGTTGAAACTTTAAGTTTTAATGTATCTGCTACAAAATAATGTAACATAGGATCCATGGTTTGCAGAAACCTACACGGCCAACATTTTTCTGGCAACTGGGTTGCAACTTCAATGCCAAACAGTAGTGCCTTTAAAGGACTTGTGATAACATGAGAGCGCTGGAAGAAGCAGCAGCTAACTATCAGTTTCTCTTGACTTTAAGCAGGTCATCAATGCAGAGGTCATTCCAATCAAACCAGTCTTAATTGCATCTCTTGGTGAATCCCAAAGACTCCTCTGCAGCATGGTAGATAGCTGAGCTGAGAGTTCCACATTTCACTGCTACCCTTCATAAGAGAGTACTCTTTGATGTTGTAGAGCTCCACTGCAAGACAGCCTTTGAACCAGTGGGAAACTGCAGTGGATTAATGGATATTGCAGTCAAGTCTCTTGCTGGGGGCTTGCTTGTGCTATTGTGAGCAGACCATGCAGATCTTTGTTATTATCAACTTACCACAAGTCATGCCCTGCATATGGCCCAGTGAGAGGCGAAGCCATGAGCTCTCATGTTTGTTTTTTGGATGTAAAAGAAGGGTTGTTATGACAAGGCCATGCTCAGGGCAACTGTAAGGAGGGAGACATTGTTATCCATGTTTCAGACCCCATGATAGAGTGTATTGCCAGAGTCCATGTGGGCACTGGCGTTGTAACAAGGCCTGTAACAGCTGTCGTAAATTGTAAGTAAACTGCAGTTTGTTAATGTCCAGTGCTTGACAGTATCAGATCATAGACACAATCTGTCTCTTTGTTACTGTCTTTCAGGTTGAGTCTATTGATTTTTCTGTTGTGCTTTGGAAAATCTAACACTCACTTTGCATGAAAAACACACATACACCAAAGATGCATGAATGTTCAAACACAAGTCGGCTGGCATATGATAATTCATCACCTGCTGTGATATAAAGACGCACACATGCACTGTCACGCATGCACGCACGCACGCACACACACACACACACACACACACAGACCCAGACAGCGGTAAAAATAGTTTCCTGTTTGCTCTGTCAGATCCACTGAACAAGCACTGTCCCACCTGTGAAGCCCAATTAAATGACATGCACAGCGAAACCTAATAATTGCCACTGCAAATAAGCAAAGTAAATTTCCCCTAAAATATTAAGTGGCAAATCTCAGGGAAAACATTATTTGGTTGTGCCACTATGGGCTTTTTTTGTGGGCCTTAAGCTTGCATGGTTTGTGAAGTCAGAAATATTTCTGATCAGAAAATAAGTGCAGGGGTTATTTTAGTTCAGTTTTTCTCTCAGTGCTCACCATTCATGCACCAGAGATTTGCACTGCACAGAAGTACTGTGGAGTTAGTTTAATTTAGTGGTCAGAGCAGGCTGTTTATCTCACGTGAGCCAACTTTAAATCCGGCTTAAGGTGCATTGAGGTACAAGCCAGAGCACAAATTGAACTCGACTGTATGTGTATGTGTGTGTGTGTATTTGATAGGGGGCCTGTGCCAAGCCCTGTCATGTAATTTAAATTGAACTAAGGAAATACATTGTGCATGAGTCAGTCCTAGGTCTGCAGAGGAGCTTAGGTAAAGCCAAAAAAATGTCAGGCCAAGGAAGAGAAAGCACAATATGTTTCAATAAACAAGTGATTTGTAATTATTTCAGCTACATGTGCTGTTTTTCATGCAACATAAGAAAAATGAGCAGTATAAAACAGAGACAATGACATGTTCTGCCTTCACCTCACAGAGGGCAAGAGCTTATCCCAGCATGCACTGGGCAGGTTGGCAGTCCGTCACAAGGCTAACACAGATTAACACGGTCACAGTCACGTTCTCACCTCTGAAGAAACAGCACCTTCACGCTGTGAGGCAGCAGAGCAAGTCTCTGACCCACTGCGATGTTCCAAATTGTTTAAAATGCAGCTTAATTAACAACTGTGCTGTGTAACCTAATGGCAAATACAGGTAGTATGCTTCTGTGGCCACACTGTATCTGTCAGTAGGATTTTCCCCCCAGTCATCCTCCAGCAGAAATACAGAAATTGACACAAATTCTTAACAGTGCATTACGTGGTAGTGGGCATGAAAGGTGATGAAGTTACATGTTGGCAACACAAGAACAATGCCAATGCAAGGGATGTCAACAAGTCCCCAGGAACAGTGCCAGAATTTGAAGCCGATTTGACATAGTGGCCAAAAGTAGAATTACACCATCCAAATCCATCAAGTGATGCCAAGTTATGACTTTTTCTCGTGGACTTATTTTGGAAAGACGTCTGAATCAGTGGATACATTTTTCAGGGCATCACAACCCTGGTGAAATGACTTGTTTCACTATTGGGAATTGATCAGTTAAGTCTGATAACACTTCGAAAGTCGAGAAGAGCTGCATGATTAAATTACTGTATGCTCATTCAAATTATTGGAGCGCTCAATCGGAAGTTAGCTGCTCAGCCACACTCAGCTACCATAAGTTTCTAGTTCCCTTGCTCATAATGTGGATGATGCCGGTAACTTCACTCTGTGGAAATAGAGCTTGTATGGCTTCATTTGCCACTGAGCAACTTTCGTAGGAATGAATGGGGGCCCGCCTCCAATGCTGTATCCAGGTCTCTTTTATACACCCACGGATTTTGACTAGTCGATTAAATGCTGCTACCCTTGCTGGTCAGCATCAGAAATACCAGTATGTCAAACTTATTATTATTTAAGCAATATTGTTAATCAAATATGATGAATGATTTTGAATGGCTTGTGTAATATATGCAATATTTTTTCGGATAATATTTAACCTTAAAGATTAAATTCTGATGCTGAGGGTTTACTCACTTTTGGGCTAGTCGACTAGTCTAAGTTTAAACTTCTGTTTAAACGTCAGTGGAGGTAGTCTTTAGGAACAACAGTGTAAACACAAAAAAACAACAAAGTCTATGTAGGGTGGACAGGATGTGTGTTAGCTGGGTCAAACATACATGGACTTTCAACCAGGAGGCTCATGTTGGTGTCCCTTGTGAAACCAAAAGTCAACATGGTGTGGTTATGTGACTTTACATACCAAGTAAAATACTTAATGTAAGTCCATTCATCCATCCATTTTCATCCGCTTATCTGGGGCTAGGTCGCAGGGGCAGCAGACCAAGCAAAGCACCCCAGACATCCCTCTCCCCAAAATTCCAGCTACCCCTGGGGGACCCAAAGGTGTTCCCAGGCTAGATGAGATATGTAATCCTTCCAGTGTGTCCTACCTGTGGGACGTGCCTGAACAGCCTGATCAGTTGCACGAACCACCTCAGTTGACCCTTTTCCGCACAAAGAAGCTGGGCTCTGCTTCGAGCTCCATCCAGATGTCTGCGCTCCTCAACCTATCTCTAAGGCTAAGCCCAGCCACCCCACGGAGGAAACTCATTTTGGCCGCTTGTATCCGTGATCTCATTATTTTGGTCACTACCCAAAGTTCATGATCACAGGTGAGGGTTGGGACGTAGATGATCCAGTAAATCGAAAGCTTTGCCTTCCGGCTCAGTGCCCTCTTCGCCATGACTGAGGGAGCTTGAGTTGGACTGGCATATGTAATACGTAATTACACAAAGTTTTGTCACTTACGTCCTATATATGGTTATTGAAACCAAAACCACAATCTCTACATAAACTTAACTAAGTAATTTTTGGCTCTCTAAACCTACCCAAGAGTTTTTATTTCCCTAAATCTAACAAACTTGGATCATTAAAGAACATTAAACATGTTAACACATGTTTATTTAAAGCACCTTATAAAAGAGGTCCTGTTCATTTCATGTATTCCTGCGAGACAGTGTTGTATAATCACTCATTATGTAGGCTATTTGTTAGGCCTAAATGTGACACTGGATATTTGAGATCATGCAGTGAACTAATGTATGGTGTCTAATACTCATGCTCTGGTAATCAGCCTTTGGATTTGCATCCATGCCACCACAGGCCAGGTGCCTTTCAGCCAAAACTGTGGTTTAATCCACCAACTCTGTCCTCTCAATTCCTGTGGAGGACAGCCAAATCCTTGTTTACCCCCAACCCTCATCTGTCCTCATCACCACATTAAGCCTGTCTCTCAACAGAAGCCCTGACACTGCCTGCAATTAAAATATTAATATGATACCTTTTACTCCCACCATTTGATATGCAGAAATATCCCCACAGATGCTTCTCTCTCACACTGGCATAAGTGCACGTGTGGTGAGTGCAGAGGGTGCAGATGTGCTCTTGTGCGCGCATGTACAAACACACGGACACATACACTGACATACACACACATGTTTGCAGACCAAGTGGATATTTATGTCAGAGTTTATCAGATGAGACCAGAGCGTGGGTTTGAGTCCTCTGATTGTCTCTCATGGACACTTGAATCCTCTGTATGTAAAGCTGATGTATTAGTTCTTTGTGCTCTTGCATGGCCTTTTATCTTTTTAAGATTATATTTTAAGGTGAGCACCATTTACATATCACACAATCAGCAGAGCGATTACTACACATAATACATAGAGGTTTCTAAAAGGGGAATGGGACAAATTTAAACCAGCCTTTGCACACCCAGTCCATATTCTTCGTACAAAATCATTGTATATTTAAAAATAAATATGACCTCACATTGTGTCAATTATTTGTATTCATCAGCTCCAAAATTTTCGTCTGTCATTAAAGTTTTTAGAAAGGGTTGGGTTTTCTGCATTTTTCACATCTGTCAAAAGTCTTCAAAGAGTCGTTCGACACAGAAGCAGTGAAGAAAATGTTCCAAAACATATTTCAACAAGGTAAAAGTGGGCAAATGGGAATTTATTGAAACACTGTCCTTCTTGAAATCATCTACAACAAAGATAAGGTAATGTTAGCCTATCCAGAAATGCACAACAGCAGTGTTGACACTTTCAGCAGAGTGCGATAATAAATGCACAGTATGATTTCAAAACTCAGTTAGCCACAGTGCCAAATGCAAGACGCAGGCAGAGAATGGCAGCAGCCTAGGTGACTCCAGCGGAGTGGAGCAAGGGTACCTCTAAGTTTTGCAACAAATAGTATAACAAAACACATCAGATTCACATCAGCACATCAGATGATTTTTGTTGGATGGCAGATTTAAAAAATGCATATGAAAAATACGGACTTGCTGTGCAAAGGCCTTGACAGAGCTCCAGCTTTTTTTGAGTCTGTGAGAGTATTTTTTACAACTACCTGCTCGTGTGCGGCCCCCAAATTTGCAGGTGTTTTTGGTATGTTGTTAAACGAGGGAGCAAGTCCGCCAGTGTTGGTCAATGTGTGTAAGAGGAAGAAAGTCAGTAAGTGATTGGTTAACTGCGAAGATCATGTCATCACTCATCAGTAGGCTTGTTAGAGAATAACTGCGCCTCGCCTGGAAAGTGGGCGAGAGCAGGCGGCCGCAGCAGGAGGTGGTGACAACAAGCTGCGGTCAAGTCGGAGGCTGAATCCAAATGTCCACCCTCCGGACTCACAGACTGAGTCCTTGTGGACTTGTTGAACGTAGTGTGACAAATTTACTGTCATCACGTTAAGTTTGCGAGGGCACAGACTGCAAGCGGCCCTCAAGACTTTTTACCCATTTCCATGGAAACGTTCAACTATTGCTGCTGTCATATTCGTACATATGTCATATAAGTTAATTGATAGTGCTTACTCATCTGTTCCTGCAGATAACCAGATGTGAATCTCATATATAGCCTTTTTTGTGACTGAACAAAAATGTATTTATACATTTTATGTAATAGGCTACAAATGATCAAAAACAGAAATGTTTGTTAATAGGGACAGGACTATAACTCAATAAATTGTGTATTACTGACATTAGAAACCTTCTTTTGTTGGTTTTTTAGCCTATTACGCTGCACAGCCTGATAGGCCACAATAATTTAATGCATTTTCAGTCCCTCTACAGCCTATACTTCTACATATTTCTGTATCTACACAATTCAACTAACATTTTAATAGACTTAACTTAGTTAAGTCTATTAAAATTAGGGATGCACCGAATATTCGGTAACCGAATATATTCGGCCGAATATTGCAAAAAACCACACATTCGGTATTCGGTGGAATAAGTTAAAAGCAAGGCCGAATAATAGCGGTGTGTTTTGATAACGCAATCAAACAGCGTGCTGTGACGGGCGGATTAAAATGACGGCAGTGTGGCGGTCCGTCCGTCATCACACTCGCATGTGTGACTAAAAATAGTTTTGAGCGAGCAAAATAGGCTTAAATCATTCAGCATGCTGTGCGAGCAGCCTACAGATTTCAACCACCAGCAGAAACGAAAGGCGAATCCCACCGATTGTGGGTTGAATGGGGGTCACAGACACAGACACTAATGTATTCCTGTCAAATACGGCGGCCATCGGCTTACCAGTGAGGAGAAGTCAGCTCCAATAATATCCTCTTCTTGGCGTCATGACTGCCCAGAAGTACCTGAACAGCCGAGCCAGCCGAACACAGGTATGTGACGTGTCAGAGCATAAACGAGCTGTTCACGGCCCACAAACCTCAGCGCACTTTAGGGACTGTTCTTTACTTATGAAGGGACTTGTCAGGGGAGGAGGGTGGCTGGTTGATTCTTATTTTATTTATTTATTTTATTTTGATCCCCCCTATGTTCATCACTGATTGATGCTGTTTTTGAAGTATGAATAGGTCAATAAGTAATTTATTCCATTGAAATATCATTGATGTATTATAGAAAAGTGATTTATCTTTTTATAAATGACAAAAGGCACATCTGCCTCATTTTCGCTGTGGTATCGTGATACTACTCAGAACCATGATATTTTCATTGGTATCGTACAGTGGGATCCAATTTTGGTACCGTGACAACACTAATCTGGAGGGGGTTCATCTGCAAAACTAATGAAAAACTAAACAACGATATTCGATATTCAGTACTCGGTATTCGGCCAAGCGTTTAATATTATTCGGCTTCGGCTTCGGCCACAAATTTTCATTTTGGTGCATCCCTAATTAAAATGTTATATAAAAAATATTATATAAAAATTATATATAAATATGTAAAATAGTTATTGATAGTTAACTATCAATAACTATTTTACATATTTATATATAATTTCTTTTTTTTTTGCAGCTGAAAGACCCACAACGTCATGTTTGTATTGCAATGAATTTGGAATTCAGCAAAAAAGTCCACTTGAGGCCCCTGTGGACTGGCACTCCCAGACTTTTTGGGAACGCCCCCGCAAGTCTACAAGTCTGCAAGTGTGGTAAAGTCCTGACATTTGGATTCAGCTGCACAGTTACCTGACAGTTTCCAGCAACCTTCAGTTCGTGCAGGAAGTCACAGAAACACAATATGATGATGATGTCCGAGATGATGTAGATTCATTAAAATATTATCAGACCCATATATCAGTTAGCTCTGAGTCTCCAATTGTTTTAATTATGATAGGTTTTTTTTTTCTTTTTCAAGATTATTTGTTGGGCATTTTTGCCTTTAATGGCTAGGACAGTATGGCTTGAGAGAGAAAGGGGATGACATACAACAAAGGGCTGCAGGCTGGAATCAAACCTGGGCTGCTTAACAAAGCCTTTGTACATGGGCCACCTGTTCTATCCACTAAGCCACCGACACCCCATGATAGATCAATTCATTAAAATGCTTTACAGGCTTTCTGTAATTTATGTTCATGGTTCAGCGTCCATTTCATGGTGGTGCAGTGGCTAGCATTGTTGACTCACCATTGTCAGAACCCATCGGCTGTATTCGGCGTCTGACTTCCTACAGACCGAAAACTGTTTTTTTTTGGTACCAGGTTGTAAACATGTTTCTGCTGTAAAGTCCGGCATTCTAACATGGCGATTGACTCATTTTTGGAACCAGCCTCAAGTGGCCAATCACGGAACTGCATTTTATGGCACCTCCCCATTGGTTTCTTTTTTTCCAGCCCCGGAGGTTGCCACCTGCTCTGTAACAACGTCACCTGACTTCTTCCTGTGCTCGTGTCATAAGCACTACAGTTTCAAGAGGGCTTTGTCACGTGTATGTGAACATGTCACTTTGGGGCATTTGCAACAACTGATGCTGTTTGTTTTTCTTGGGAGGACAGTCTCTGTTTGTCATTCCCATCTGTGGGATAGAAGCTTTTATTTGAGGAACAGCACATATTGTAGCTCTTGCTTTAAAATTGAGCACTAAAAATTTACATCCTGGTAATACCAGGGTGTAATAACCCACTGAATCTGCCTCTGAAGTAGACCTCATAAGCTTTTGGCAATATGCAGTATAAATTGAGATGAATCTCAAGTCACAAATTGCTGGAAAGAGGAGCCATAAAATGCATTACTCTCAAGTCTGTACAGTAGACTTTATGTACCTAAAGAGAGGAAGCCCAAGCTCCATTAACACTGGCAGTGAATTAAAACCTGGTTTGCGTCTTACAAATGTGTGTAAACATATAGTGCCATAAGGTGCTCTAAGATATGGCCTCAGTTTGTTCTTTTCATAACTACAGTTGACTGTTTTTATTATTAACATTTAATACTGCAATGCTTTTATTGGATCGTATGGGAACATTCTGGTCTGAGAGGGCTTCTTTGTCTAATTACTGCCCTTGTTTTCGGACGACAGCCCATCTAGTGCGTCATGGCTTAAGGAATAATTTGTCACACCCCACTAGGAGTCTGTTTTCTTCTCCCCCAAGCTTTCAGTCTCTGTCTTTTTCTCTCCGTCTGTCTAATATATGCGTCATCCACTGTGTGTCTCATTTTATTGCCTCTTTGTGTTGACAAGTCTGAGACGTCACTAGTTTCATGCTAATGAACATTTCAAATTCACCAATTAGTTTATATTTGATTTGTCTCGAAACGTTTGGGAGTAAAATGCACAGAACTATATCCTCACCTCAGAAAATGTCGACTTCTTGTTCTGCACTGTAGTTAACAATGTAGTGGGGAGAAAATGTTGCACCATAGACTGTGATAGTCTCTGCTAGAGCTGATCAAATGGGAATAATACAGGAAAGGGAGCAGAAAGTAGGAGGGATTGGAGAAGGAGCAGAGTGAGAGGGATGACGCAAGCAGAGAGCAGAGTGGAAGTCTGAGAGGAGCAAGAGAGTAAAGTTGATAGAGAATGAAAAACAGATAATATATTACCCCCTTGACTCTTATTCCACTGGCTAAATAAACTCCTGAGTGATAGATATTTTTGAGCAGTAGAGGATACTGTTTTACTTACCTGTAGCTACAGTGTGTGATTTCACAGATGTTCACAGGTCTTCAATAAGACATTGTATTAAAACGGTAATTAAAGCGCTTCATACAGTAACCCAGTGTTTTTCATACATTGATTTATTCAGTCTTATTTCCTTGTAGAGTTTCCCTCAGCTCATTGGCTCAGCCCCTCTTTGCACTGCTCCCCGTCTCTTTCTGGTTATCGGACCACATGAGAGAAACAATTAGCTAGCTAGCCACCCCATGGTCCCTTTACCTCACTCCTTGCTGTTGTGGACTGCTGGAAGAAGATTTGGCAGCAGCTCGGTAGACAGACCTTTGGTTTGAATTCAGCCAGCGTAAAACCCCCAGTGGCATGTGTCACAGTGGGCTAGTGGCCAGCAGTGCCAGGTCTGACCATAGACTGTATAATAGATTGACAACATGAGAGCACCCCCCGAAAGTGAAGTCAAAACATCTAGATTGCCCTCTGGTGGCTGGCTATCCAGCCACTTCCATGTTAGCGGACATGGGCCAAATTAAAAACCCAAAGTAACTCACAAATTTTTCTAAGATAGCTCCTGTCATTTTAGGTAGTTCTTATCACGCTGATATATGTTGAAAGGTTTGGATTTCTGATAAGTTTGATTATGACTGGTTATTTGATGCGATATAAGGGGTTTGATGTCATAATTAACAGCTATGTATGCCAATTAGTGTGCTTGCAATCAATGGCTTTTCCTTGCAGTTGTATTGATGGGAACTTGATACTCTCTACTGCGCAGACTCTGGCTCCAAATGATGTAACCAGCGCAAGATGACAGTGGCTGTATCTGGGATATTTTGGCTTCATTTTTGTACTGTAGAAGTGGACAGAGATGTGTCGGCCATCTTTATATGCATTTTATTTCTCTAACCTGGGTGACAGCAGCAATAGAAGGTTTGCTAATCCTGGCATTCGGAGCTGGGGTTGCTGCTGACTAAGGGACCATCTCCAGAGATGCTGGCCGCTCGTCTCCTAGCCAAGTGGTCTGTAGCAGTGGGAAGTGAGGCGGAGGACATACTGTGATCCGAGGCTCTAGCTAACATTAGCCACATAAATTTAAACTTGAAGCCGCAGCCATGAGCCTTTGGCTTAGCAGAAGGCTAAACTATCAGGATTTTCTCTCCATATCTGAAACACTTTGCTGAAACTGACACCTGGTTTTAATGGATTTATTTTCAGACTCTCTTTCAGACTGTCTTTTAGACTCTCTTTTTGATAAGTCCGTCTTGCTTTTTTGGGTTACTTTGCAATGTAGGCATTTGCTGCCAATGCTGGAATAGAACTTTTTCTCCGGGATTCGCTCCCATTGAATCAAAAGTCTGGTGTTCTCTCAGTCCACTTGAATTATAGTAAACTCAAAGTATGTAATGCATGAAGCCAACATTTTAAACTGCCTATTCCAACTTTAATTACTTAATGTTTTTTTCACATTATTGTTTGATTTTCATTCGTTGAAGAAAAATGTAATATAATTTGTCATAGTGCTTGTAATCAAAGGTTACATTTTATTAAGTGAAAATAAAATAAAATCTTTTGCCTTGAAAAGGTCGTCAACAAATATTTTTAGTTGTAATGATTGAAATAAACACTGATTTAACAAACAAACTGAATGAATAAATCAAACCACTTGTGTAACAGCAGTAACCAAACGCGTGTCTTAAAAAAGCACATAAAGTAAAAAGGAGACAAAAATGTAAATCAGCCATTCACTGACCATTGTAATCTGCCCCAAAAACCTGGACAGCACTTCCTCCATTTTAATTTTCTCCCCAGAAACTATTAATACTCTCCCTGTGTTAATGGAGATTAATGGGTACGGGCAACAAACAGACATTGTAGAGCAAAAGAGAAGCCATCATGAGTGTTAGTGGAGGGGGGTGCCGGCACCCTGTGAGTGGGTTGAAACAAGGACGTAGTGAAAGATGGATAGATTTCATTAGGCAGCGAAAAGGAAACACTAAGTTCTGAGGTGAAAAACACCTTCCCCCTTAGAGCAAGGTGTTCTCCAAATAATTACATTTTATCATCCCTTCTCAGTGTGAGAGGTTGAGCATCATTTTGTGGAGTAAGGCGCAATAGAGGTTGACAAAAAGTCTCTTTGTTTTACATGAAATGAGAGAAAAAGAACAGAAGTAGCCAAAAGGTAAAGAATCTCCTGGAATTGTATTGTTTTCAGTTCACATAAAGCTGGTTGTTTGAGGCTGTTGAAGCATCTAAGACGGTGCTAAATGGCTGAGATGCTATGTGAGGCTAATTGACTGCAAACAGGCTCTCCCGCAGGCTGGACAACGTCAGACCAGCGGAAGCAGCGTTTGAGTGACGGGGCCCGGAATGGTGTGCTCAGTGGGCAGCTTTGGGGACACGGGAGAGGACAGGGCTGTGCTTATATAACTTGAGCTGTGGAAGATCGGGGCATCTGAGCCTGAGTCCACACACCACAGCCTGGAGAGGAGAGACACAGACAGTGTTTTGTGAGGGTGGGGGATGGGTGGCGGTAGATGAGGGGGTACAGCAGAGAACATTCCAGGAAACTCAGAGGCATAATCTTCTTATCCATGGCAGATTGGTTCAGTGTGTGATGTGCAGCGTGTGCACGTGAACGTGCGTGTGTGCATCCGTGTTTGGTTATATGTTTGTGCATGAGTTTGTCCTCCTTCACATCACCTCATACTTCACATGCTTCCTTTCCTTCCGTGTATTTGACCCTAACCTTCTCCGTCCTTCCCTGTACACTCTCTCCATTTCATCACACACACACCGGATCAAGATCCGCTCATCTGCTTTTCGTCCTCATTAGTGCCTCTTTTTCCTCTGTGTTGGTTTGTTCTTTCCCTGCGATCAGAAGATGAAAGTGACCCAATGTGGAAGGCAGAGCGAAGGGAGACTGCTGGTGTTCCTCTGCCCCTGGCCACGGTGGGGATTCGTGTGAGAAGCAGGAGGGGGTGGGGGGTGCTGTGGACCAGATTCTGCTGATTGTAGGAAATTATATCCTCTAATTTCACCTGCACCTCCAAGAGACAAAGGCCTCAGGGAGAGAATAGGATAAGGAAGTATTTCACAGAGTGATAAGAAGAAAACAGAGAGAGAGAGAGGGATGAAAGAGGGAGAGAAGATGGACATAGGGGGCATGAGAGAGGGTGTAACACTAGAACAAGGTTTGGTCTGAAGCCAGCCAGGGAAGACAGAGAAAGAGCAGAGGACAGAAAGAAGAGAGAGGCAGCCACTGAGAAGAAAAGTGGTTCTGCTAAACCAAACCATGTCCTTAAGGATCACCCATCCAGCTTTAGCACACATGCACGCACACAAGCACACACACACACACACACACACACACACCCATGCACATACACACTTTTACCCACCTATACCCCCACTTTTCATCTTAACACCTTACTAAAGCACCATTTGCCTTGCCGGTCCCTGTGTATCCTCCCATCTTCCGTTTTGATCCTGGTTTCCCTCTCCTCCTTGATAGTCTTACTCACAGACCGTGAAGACCGTGACTATCTCCCACTGACAGAGCCGCTACAGGATTAGAGGAAGAGGAAGAAAGCGGAGTGCAGTCAGCCAGCACCTCCTGCTGTACATGAAACGCAACTGACTCGCAGGTCTGCTGCATCCTTGAAAAACACAGCAAGGGCATTTCTGGATTCAGACACCGCCTCATTCTTCCATTCACCTATGGTTTAAACAATATGGGAAAATAAATTCAGTGCGTTTTGATTTAAGACTGAAGCAATGTAAAAAAGACCATAAGAAATACAAAAGTTATTCACTGTGCATAACAAATTGTAGTTCTATTTATCATCTGCATTATGATAAACCCTGAAAATGTTATTCTGTCTCAGGGAATGCTCACATCTGATGGGTGAGCCCTGAGTGCAGGTTGAGTTGGCTTTGATGTGTTATCTATTGATATCATAGGAGATTATTTGTGGTATAATCACATTCAATGTATGCATGTATCTAAAGAGTTTAACACCTCAAAGCTGTTGATTAGCCCATTGAGTCACTTTTCTAGCTGTACATTTCTCAAGATTTGCTTGTTTTCTCTTCTATGTCACTCTACATTGAATCTCTTCAGGTTTTGGGCTGTTGGTTGGACAAAATGACAATTCTAATATATGATGTTGAGCTCTGTGAACTTGTGATGGGCATGTTTTCTAGATTTTATAGACTTAATGATGACTCACTAATGAAAATGAACATCATCCTTTTTTTGTTATGAAAAGACAAATAAAGGACAAATAGTGACATAAAACCACTCATCCACCATTCAGTGTGGAAATACAGTATTAACCGAGGCAAGGAGAGCAAAACGTTTAATTAAAATGTGCCATCTACTTTACTAAATCAATGGATGACCCATATGCCCTGTCCCATCTGTGTTATACTAATACAGCTATTAAAAATAACACATTGCTCCTCCCAGATCATCATATTGTAGTGTAATTTCAGTATCCGTATTTAATCCAGTCAGAATGGATTTCATCTGATTTAAGAGGTCTTTGGCAAATTTGGATACAATGAAGAAAACTGGGACATGGCGGTACATGCAGTACCCTCTGTGTTTCACAATTCTGATTCCAACAGCAGCCTCAAGTCGAGCTCCTCGAAACTAGACAGTTAGACAGTGTTTTTTTTTTTTTCATCAGAAGATTGAGACAGCGCAGCCTTCTCTCCAATATTTAATGCTCTTTGAGATCCTTCAAATGTTCCATTCACAAAAGCTCTCATGACTGTTGAACTTTTCATGTGTTGTACATTAATGTGAAAAACATACTGACACAAATGGTCAAACATTTACTACTGATCCTTTTTTTATTACAGCGTCCTTGTTGGACCTCTGTTATTAGTCGGGAGTTTGTGGGAGTGAGCAGTATGAGCCAGTGCTAAGTAATTCAGAGAGAGGAGAGTGTTCGAGAGGAGACAGAGAATGAGAAGCTGAACGACAGAGTGAGCTTGGCAAAGCTACAGCGTTTTACTGCAGAGGTTTTAAATCCTTTAACATGATTTCCCTCATCCTATTAAAGACATAGCTATGGATAGGGAGACTGTAAAGAGTTACATACAGGAGGGAGGGGGACTGAGTGAGAAGGAGAGAAAGGGAAGGCGAGAGGGAGAGAGATTAAACGGGTGTTAAATATAGGGAACAAATCATCATTCCAGTCCCATTTCTATCTGCAATCAGGCTGCTAAATGTTCTCTCTGTCATCTCTTGTAGATTGGGCTGGATGACCTTTCAATATTTGCTCTCCTCGAATATCATTCCTTATTCTTCACGTGGACGTCTCCCTTTGGTTCGGCTTTAGTTAAAATGTGCCTTTAGCATTTTTTGAAAGGCACCAATGGTGGATTTCTTCACTGCAAGCTACCTAAAAAAAGATTCATGGCAAGCAAAGTCAAGATTTTTGGGTGCAGAAACTCAGTAGTAGTACTGCATTGGCTCTATATTAGCACATGTACATGAGTGACAGCATTTTGGCATTTGTATTGCTTTAAATAAAAATGGCACAATAGCTGAGAGTTGTGTCAAACTCATGGGAAAAATTGTTTAAGAAAGTTGCAATGCCACCTGTTTCCAGGTATCCAAATATTTTGAACTGCTATATTAATTATTGCAGTTGTAAATATGTATGTATAATATTTTTAGTATAACAATACATGTATCAAACGACACTGTGACAATGTGTGATCGCTGGTAGTGATGAACCTACAAAGAATCATCAGCTGAATCTGCAGCTCCCCTCGGATTTACAAAGATTTATAGTGAGTTTCAACTCAATATTTAGCTGAACAGCCCATAACTTTACTAACTTTACATAACTGTTCAGTCATTTCAGTTGCCAAAGGAAAATGTTGGCATTATATGTTTCTGAAAACCATATATATGTTACATATATGTTTCATATGCATCATATCAGTGTTTCTAAAGTGATGTGTGAAGTGATGACGCCATGCTAAAGACCACTGTTTGAGCCCAACAAAAACAAAACCGCTTGATTTTAACTAAGTCATCACTGTGTTTCCAGCGGCTTTTTAGCCACCAAACGTGGGTGCAACTGTCACTTTTTTTCTAGCGGGGATAGTGCAACAAAAAGTGTGATTCTTTTACTGACACATGGCTGCATTTCCAAACAGGATAGTGCCACTAAAAGTGGTTGTTTTTAAGAGACATCGATGGCTTCCCCAGCCGTGATTTTGCCCCCAAAACTTACGCCAAAACATAATCTTTTCTTAACCATAACCAAGTGTTTTTGGGCCTAAACCCAACCACATGTTAACCATAGCATTGTTCAAATATAAGGAAACATGAAGTTTCAATGTATCCGCTATTAAATATATGTAACATATCCAGGATTTTCAGAAAAGTACAATGTCAAGATTTTTTCTGGTGATTGGGTTGGTTCAGCACCTAACAGCTTACAGACAAGGTTAGTGACTTGCCGGTGAACATAGTGGTGCATTTATCTGCTAAAGAGACAGATATTTTTCAAGGGTTAATGGAAACCAAAAACGAGGCTATGGCTAAAATATATCAGTTTTCTGTTTACAGTTTCTTTCCACTGTCATTGCATCATAGTATATTTGCAGGTTTGAGTGCCAGATTTATAGATTATACTTTGTACAATAAAGCACATGACAGTATAATAATGGATATACTGGTAAAAATGATACTTGGGTTGCTGGAAAGCAGGACAGAGCAGCTAAACCTATACTCTGACAGCTTTGGACCGGGTTCCACACAGTGTTGATATACTACACAGTGAATGTGTTGTAAACGGGGATTTTTATAACATGACCTATAGCTTCACAAACTATTATTGTTGGTTAATGATATGCTCCTTGGCCTTAGACGCATTGCTACTGTAGATAGTAAGCTGGCATGCAAACAATTACAGCTTATATTAGAGCACACAAAACACTCACACAAATGAACAGCCCCTATTTAAACACCAATGCAGGGGCCTTGATAAGTGATAATGACAGAGTTTTTTTGCTGTTGATAATTTCATCATCATGATACATTAGAAAATAGTGGACTTTGCTGCATGGACATAATTTACAATGGGGGACAAAGGTACATGTTCCCTGCACATTTATTGTAAAAGTTATGGTTGAATTTTAACATAATATGGAGAAAAATGGGATACTGCATGCACCAGGACCACACAAAAGCAATGCCCCAAGCTGCCAGTCCCCTCTCCAACTCCCTTCCACTCTCTCATAGACTGTATACAAATAATGGACATAGCCAATGTTACATCACCCATCTCTTTGGGGACTACTGTTTTGAACCCTCAAGTTTGGCATTTCAACCTTCGCCATCTTTTGGAGCCAAAAGTGACCATATTTGGACAAGGGGGTGGAGCTGTGGAGGAACGAGTGTCACAGTGTGCAGTTCTGACCTGCCATACATGCCACTCTTTCAGTTAACTCAGTAAATATTCACTCACCCCACTTCTCCACTACACCTACCTGCCAGCCTATCACCTGTCCACACATCTTCTTCTGCTGGTCCACCACACCCACCTCATCAAGCCAACTGCTCTCGACTGTGCCTCATCACTCCCCACCGCTATAAATACTCAAGCTTCACAGATTCTTGTTGCCAGATGGTTCTTTGTCATTCAATGCAAGACTTTCCAGTGTGTTCCTAGACTGTTTTCTTGTTGCTGACCTCACCTGCCTCTGGCTCTCCTGCCTCGCCTGCTCCCTGGTAAACCACTCAGCCTTCTGTCCATGACCAAGTTCTGTGCTTCAACATTCCTGGTTTCTGTTAGCCAGTTCCCCATGGCTGAGTGGAGGGACTGCCAGTTAGCTCTACACTGTGAGTGTATCTGTTCTGCTGCCTGTGAATTCCTGTGCTGTGGACTACCTCGTCACATGGCTGCACATTCTGTTTTTGTGCGCGCGCCCCGGCATCCTTGATTCCTTTTCCTAATGTGTACGCCTGGTTTTGGATCCTCTGCTCGTCTAACATCGCCTCCCGTCTGCTCCATCACTGTACCGCTGCACACTACTGAACTGTTTGTGTGTGTCCAGTGGACACCTCTCCTTCTCTCTGCTTTGGCGTGGCTCGCCAAAGCTCCTTGACTAAACCTGTGCCCCAGGGAACCCAGTGCCTAGGAATTAATCTTGCTCTCGCTGTTTCACTTGCCTGCTCTGTGTGTTGCAAGTGGTTTCATTAAAGACTATTACAAACTTCTGTTTGTGGTGCTGCGATTGGTTTCAAATCACACCCTGTGACAGCAAGGGGTGGATCTGTACTGTGGATCGGTACTTCTGTGTTGGCTTAATTTTTTTGCCCCATAGGTTGCCAATTGGCCTTTCCTCACATGCTCCCATTCAAAACCATTCTAACAGCCAGCAGCTACATGTTAACATGAAATGTTAACAATTTCCAAATTGTTCAAATTACAGAAGACAGACATAAGAGTTGTTTTTTTTTTTAAAGCATGTGAATGATGTCCCAAGAAACTATTTTATATATCTATTTTAAGTTAGCTAACATTGTGTTAGAAATATTCATAGTAAGATCATGTTGGATTATCTATCACTTTGTAAACATATTTAAGTAAGTTATCCACATAAAATGGCATTGTTGAAATGTTGTTGTTTTTTATGTTATTTCAAATGAGCACAGTCAATCTAACATTGTGTCTACTATGTCTGTATCTCAGTGGGAACAGCTGCTCCAACAGGTGATAGGTAGGGAGTATGGACTGCATGTAGAAAGTGGAGAGGTGGGTTGATTATAGATAATAGAATGACACAATAATGTACTAGAGCTCTTGGTACAGATGGGTGACAACTTAAAACCAATTTGACACGTCTTAGTATGGAATCAGGCCAACACGAGCCTCCAGAACAACTTTAGTGCTCCTTGCCAGGTCTGGATGAACACCATTCCTCCACCATGTATTTCCTTATTTAAATATACAGCTATTATTTATCAGGTAATCTCATTGCAATCAAGATTGCAAGAGAGACCTCGGTACAGCAGACAGAAAGAAACACACATAGCCAGACATAACAAAAGGACATTTCAGTTAGGACCACTTTTGCCAAAGAAAACTATTTCCATTGAGGTATTATATTTGGTGGTATGGCTCTGTTCTGGGGCCTCTGCCTTTCCCTAAAGCCTAAGTATGAGAGCCTGAGGCAGAGGAAGCAAACCTCCATGCCCTTCCATGCACCTACATGGACAGTCTAAGGCAGGAGAGCAGCAGCAAAGACCCCCCAGGCACAGAACAGAGCCAACATCAATGACAAACAGAAATGACATTGATAAGTCACACACAAAATGAAAAGGAGGAGCTGGGGGTGGAGGTAGGTTGCAAAGCAACTTGCAGAGGAAGCAGCAACAGTTCGCAGGCCAAAGCAGTTTAAATAGAGCAGCTTGAGTGAGATTTACCAATTGGTTGCATTGAAGGGAATCGTGATCCATCAGCTGACTCCTCCTCATCAATCAGCTGTTCCATCAGTTGTTTGGGCAGCTTGAGATCAGCTGATGTAGCTGGGATGTGAGCTGACCTTGACATTGTGTCCATCGTGTCAAATGTGTCTGTGGTTGTCGTAGTGACAACAGCTGTTTTCAACCAGGAAGAGAATATGTAGCTGTCCTTGCGAATGCCTCCTTGTTCAGTTTTTCATTACAATGTCAAAACCTGCCTGATTCATCTTTGGACTCTTGTTAGAGGAAACCAGTCACGTACTTAAACTCAGTCGCATTTTGAATCGAACTTGTTGTGATTGATATTGTGATATGTTAATAACAGGAAGAGAGCAAGTTGCTTTTCCTGGAATTTAACTTATTTCTCTGAATTAACATTTTAATCCTTGAAGCCTGTTTGAATAAACTTAGTACACACATGAACTATTCAGCCCTTTAAATGTATTTTTTTTTTTTTTTACAGGATTCGTACTCACTACATTTTAAGAAAATAAATGAAAGACAGATAATTATGTATTTATGTCACCATGTCCACGCACCTATTCACTCATATACCCTAAGAATCTGACAACATACAGCCAGCTATGTCTTTAAAACAGGGGGTAGCCTTGTGGCCACACTGTCCATGTACTTAAGAACATTTTAGTATTTTACTTGCTCTCCAACATAGAAAGCAGCTGTATAAAACCAGTTAATTCAAAATATAATGTTAATTGTAGTGCTGCAGATCAATAAAGCCAATATTTATGTAATCACATGGAAATAGTTTATTTCATATAAGGCAGCAGCTGTTCAACAGATTTTTCTCTAAGATGAATTATCTTTTGTTGTAGCCATAAGGCAATTTAAAACATCCAAAAGTCCAAAGGTCTGAGGCCACATTAAAAATATCTTTTGTATAAACCTGGAAATAATCAGAAGATTTTTGGATTCAGAAACATTAAAAAAACACAGGGTGTGTCAAACATGTGAAATGAAGTAACAAATAAGATCCTGCAGCACAACCAACTTTGTGGCACAGACCAACTTAACTCCTTTGTACAAAAAGTCTGATGTCATTGAGTTGTGTGTATTTTTATTTGAAGCGTGTGTTCAGATGACACTGAATTTGATCTACTCATCTGAGGCCCATTCATGTAACTCAGCTTGCATTCACCCGTTATAAATGTGGCTATGCCTCAAGTTTCCAGCAGCTCAGTGCTTAACATTGTGATAGTGGAAACATGGCATCAGAACTGAGTGAAAGTGTCAAAAGTCAAATTAATATTCTAAGACAAGAAGGGCTTTCTCAGTGTCAAATCATGGCTACATTTAAGGTTTCTAAGGTGGCAGTGCATGAAACTCTAAAACGCTTTTACTTGATTACCAGCCTTGTGTTTGTCATATTTAACAAAAGATAATTTATCTGTTGAACAGCTGCTGCTTTGCTTGAAATAAACTATGACTGATCCGTAACAATACAATTAATGTTATGTTTTGAATTAACTGACTTAAAGAGCCGCAAGATTAAATTATTTTATCCCCATTTAAGTTAGCAGGTTGCTAAACCGGAAGGTAGCGGCATGACTCACGAAAGTTTGTAGTGGGCTTGTGTTGTGGGCATAGTGATGTGGAAGATCAAACTAATGATGCCAAAGAGTTTATTGTTCTTCATGTGCCACTGAGCAACTTTCACAAATTAATGGTTACGGGGCTCCACGTCCAACGCTGTATACAGTTCTCTTTATGCATCTATTGGTCAAACAACACATTGAGAATGGAGAGGAAAGGAAACAGATCAGGGGTTTCATTAAATATGAATGGGAATTCATTTTTCAGAGTATTCCACCACATTAATGCAGCACAAGGCTGCAGAGGTAATTAGGATATCTGCTACTTGCCCTCAAAGAACTGTTGTTTAGTAACATCTCTGTAACATCATATTGAGCTCACATAGCCCACCTGCATACAAGTGAGATGCTGAATCAGTGCATTAAAATGAATATTTTACTATAGTAAACTCATACATGATGACTGGTAATGCATTAAAGAGAAGTTTTGTGGGGCGGGCAGCACTAGCCATCAATGGATGTACTTTACAAATAGTCATGGAGAAACTGACAGTCTAATTTGCAAAAGTATCAAACCTCAAAATGGTCAATACTTGGGCCGTAACGGTACATGTATTTGTGTCAAACCGTTCGGTACGCGACTTCCGGTTCGGCACGACCCTGTACCGAATTATTGGGCGCAGCCGAACCATTTAAAATATCTAGTTCCCCGACGGACATAATTGAGTGACGGACCGAGTCCGACCGTAAATCTCCGCTTTCACTTTGTGCAGCGCATTCTCGCATTTTGACAACATGGCAAGTGAGTCTGACGAACCTGAAGACCCACCCGCAAACCTTAAGTCCTCCGTTTGGGAGCACTTTGGTTTCAGGGTAAAATACAAAGATGGAAATAAACAAGTTGACAAGACAAAAGCAGTGTGCCAACACTGCAGAACAGCGGTCGGGTATGTACTTGGAAACACGTCTAACATGCTAACGCATCTAAAGCAACACCACCCGAGTTTGAACGTTAACCGGCACGACTAGAAAAAGCAATCTGGTGCAAACTACAATATCATCGTCGTTTAAAAAGAAAGAGCGTTTCCCTGACCATCGCACTAAAGAATTAATCAACACCATTGGAGCTGAGTAAAATTGTTTAAGCTGCACTTTAGATATAAGCATGTTTTGTTTACTGCACTTTAACAAAGTGGGAAAGCTAAGTAAGTTCCTAGTAAAACTGAATCTGAGCAGGCTTTAAAGCTGACCAGCTGCACTATACTTTCTATTTTAATTGAGTAAAACTGTTAAAGCAGAAATGTATATTTATATTTTTCATTCAAAAAATGTGTTAAAAGCAGGAGCAGGATTTTATTTTTCACTTTTATATTTCTATTTTCATTCAAACAATGTGAAAAAGCAGGATTATATATATTTGTTTCATTCAAAAATTGTGTAAAAAGAGTTAACTGCTGTGTTGGTATGTTTTAATAAGGTTACCAATAAGTAAAAGATATTTAATAGCTGTCTATTTTTTTCATTACTGTACCAAAAAAAATGAACCGTGACTTGTGTACCGAGGTATGTACCAAACCGAGATTTTTGTGTACCATTACACCCCTAGTCAATACATTTATCAACACAAAGGAACAAATATTGTGAAAAGAATCTATCCAGTCATCACTACTCTCTCTATAACAGCTATCAGTATGAGGACCTTATCATAGGTTTTTTTTTCTAAGGCAGTAAAGCAGTTAAATGGATGGGAGTGGGCTCTGCAAATTAAAGGACTTGTGAAATTGGTATTTTGTATTTTAACTCTGCAGTTGTATAAATCTGTATAACATGGTGAGGTGGAGAAGCTACTTGTACATTGCTGGTGTAGATGTATCTTGAAGTGAATAATACACCATGTGCATGGTGCTTTGTTGCACACTTTTTGGGTGTCTGAGCTTATCTGCTGCTTGTAGAAGAAAAGAGAAGATTGTAGTGCATATTTATGTAGGAATGCAGTTTTTTTTTCTATTATTGTTTTTATATTAAGAATTACTTATGTATTGTTATTTATGCATTTTTATATTATTATTTTATTTAGTTATTGTGGGTGTTCCCCTCTTATGTATGTACATATATTTGATTTATTAACACTCAGTGACACTGTTTATGTTTAAAAAAAAAAAAATATTAAAAAAAAAATAATTATAAATTTAAAAAAAAAGTAAAATGATCTCTGGATTCACACTGTTAGCTTCCCTTCACTGATTAATCATCTGTAGATGTAGTTAAAAAAAAAAAGGTAAAAAAAGAAAACAAATAAATGTATGTACAGTACAGGCCAAAAGTTTGGACACACCTTCTCATTCAATGCGTTTTCTTTATTTTCATGACTATTTACATTGTAGATTCTCACTGAAGGCATCAAAACTATGAATGAACACATGTGGAGTTATGTACTTAACAAAAAAAGGTGAAATAACTGAAAACATGTTTTATATTCTAGTTTCTTCAAAATAGCCACCCTTTGCTCTGATTACTGCTTTGCACACTCTTGGCATTCTCTCCATGGGCTTCAAGAGGTAGTCACCTGAAATGGTTTTCCAACAGTCTTGAAGGAGTTCCCAGAGGTGTTTAGCACTTGTTGGCCCCTTTGCCTTCACTCTGCGGTCCAGCTCACCCCAAACCATCTCGATTGGGTTCAGGTCCGGTGACTGTGGAGGCCAGGTCATCTGCTGCAGCACTCCATCACTCTCCTTCTTGGTCAAATAGCCCTTACACAGCCTGGAGGTGTGTTTGGGGTCATTGTCCTGTTGAAAAATAAATGATCGTCCAACTAAACACAAACCGGATGGGATGGCATGTCGCTGCAGGATGCTGTGGTAGCCATGCTGGTTCAGTGTGCCTTCCATTTTGAATAAATCCCCAACAGTGTCACCAGCAAAACACCCCCACACCATCACACCTCCTCCTCCATGCTTCACAGTGGGAACCAGGCATGTGGAATCCATCCATTCACCTTTTCTGCGTCTCACAAAGACACGGCGGTTGGAACCAAAGATCTCAAATTTGGACTCATCAGACCAAAGCACAGATTTCCACTGGTCTAATGTCCATTCCTTGTGTTTCTTGGCCCAAACAAATCTCTTCTGCTTGTTGCCTCTCCTTAGCAGTGGTTTCCTAGCAGCTATTTGACCATGAAGGCCTGATTGGCGCAGTCTCCTCTTAACAGTTGTTCTAGAGATGGGTCTGCTGCTAGAACTCTGTGTGGCATTCATCTGGTCTCTGATCTGAGCTGCTGTTAACTTGTGATTTCTGAGGCTGGTGACTCGGATGAACTTATCCTCAGAAGCAGAGGTGACTCTTGGTCTTCCTTTCCTGGGTCGGTCCTCATGTGTGCCAGTTTCGTTGTAGCGCTTGATGGTTTTTGCGACTCCACTTGGGGACACATTTAAAGTTTTTGCAATTTTCCGGACTGACTGACCTTCATTTCTTAAAGTAATGATGGCCACTGGTTTTTCTTTAGTTAGCTGATTGGTTCTTGCCATAATATGAATTTTAACAGTTGTCCAATAGGGCTGTCGGCTGTGTATTAACCTGACTTCTGCACAACACAACTGATGGTCCCAACCCCATTGATAAAGCAAGAAATTCCACTAATTAACCCTGATAAGGCACACCTGTGAAGTGGAAACCATTTCAGGTGACTACCTCTTGAAGCTCATGGAGAGAATGCCAAGAGTGTGCAAAGCAGTAATCAGAGCAAAGGGTGGCTATTTTGAAGAAACTAGAATATTAACATGTTTTCAGTTATTTCACCTTTTTTTGTTAAGTACATAACTCCACGTGTTCATTCATAGTTTTGATGCCTTCAGTGAGTATCTACAATGTAAATAGTCATGAAAATAAAGAAAACGCATTGAATGAGAAGGTGTGTCCAAACTTTTGGCCTGTACTGTATTCATTAAAATGTTTCTGATGATGTCTTTTTATCCAATGTTTAGTCGATCACTGCCAGAATATCTGTGATTCTTTAGCTTGCTACTGTAGATGTTAGTCTCTCTTTAACTTTGTTGTAACTCAAAGTGCTCGTGATTGAGTTTGCTGGACACGCAGATGTCATCATGGCAGCTTGAACCCTGGTGGTCAAGTGGTGGTAAAGACTGTCCTACTATACAATCGCTGTATGAGCTGTTTTTAAGAGCCTGGGACCAATAATGTACAATTTAGAGGTCTGCAGAGTTTGCAAAGGAAATAAAATATAAAAACTAAGAAAAACAACCCTCTGTGTCATGCTCAAAATTGCGCACTCAACCGTAGGAAGCATTACAATGACACTTTGTATTCAACTCATTCTTACGACCTTTAAAGGTTATAGTCCCTTGTTTTGTTTTTTTGTTTTTTTCAAAAACAGTTGATGTCATCTTTAATTGTGTCCAAGAGCAAAACTCATACAGAACAATAATCTAAAACATCAGTGCTGCTTTGAGCACCCACAGATGCAATATTAACTTTTACCCAGCAGAGTGAGCTGTTCTCCAACAACTGAACAGTGGAAATGCATCATCTCTTCATGAATGCATCTCTGAACTAAATCCTGTGAACCCCCCCTCAGTTTCTTGTGTGTTGCCTCAATGAACAGATTTGTTTCCTTCAGTTACACAGCAACTTTGTTTCCCAATTGTCTTTTACTGTCTGTATCTATACTGGTTTACTGGGTGCAAACCTAATTTACAGTACATTGATTTTGTCATCATCTTGCCTTCAGCTCTATACTTCCATTGTGTTTCCATGTCAGAAGCAGATTTATACAGCCCAGTGTTCTTTTACATTTTCTCCATTTTGCATTATTTTTGTCTAATTATAAAGACGATAACAGTTTGAGTTCAAACAAGGTGGTTGGATTTAAGTTAATAGTGAGCTTTAGAACCAAGATTTGTTAACATTCTAAGATGAATACTAACATTTGACGACATTATAGCCTCCACTGCCTCTCATTCTCCTTTGTGGAAACTGACAGTGGAAATATTAGCAGTGCTGTACCCTGGATGTAAAACTGACTTTTCATATTAGCTTTTCAGAACAACAGTGAAGTATACACAGTGCAAAGGCATTCAAGCAGGCCCTCTGCCTCATCCATTCTTCTACCTCCTCCTGCATTTCAACTCCTATGACCAAAGGGCACCGGAGCAGCATGCACAACCTTGATTTAGGAAACAATAAGCTTATATCACACTGCTGAATGCAAGCCAAACCAGCCTACAGTTCATTTCAGCAGTGCAAAGTTTCACTATTCTCCCATCTAGTCAAGTGATGATGAAAAGCTCGATCTTGTGATGCAATCTCACAAAAAAAGAAAAAAAAACCACACAGGTTATGACAGAAAAACTCCAGGGCCAGTCCAGGCAGATACAGCTTTTTTGTTAATAGTCAGTAAGCAGATGATTGTCCTACAGCTGTTGGCGCTTTAATTTCCTCCCTAACCTATGGTAAGTGCTCAGAGCTCCAGATACCTTAGCACCTACAATATCTCCACTCTCATTTAATGACACCTGAGATTTGACCCCTACACAAAGACTATTGATGAACGGTTTTCCTCCATACTGACCCATTATATAATAGTCGTGCTAACTAGCATGTGGCTTTTGAGTGAGATTCTGCTCTTTCACAACAAGGCTTTTCTATCCTTTTATCACTACGGTCAGTTACTCATCAAAATTGGTGCATGTTGGACACAGTGGTATCTTTTTTATTAGCTGTACATTTTCTGGCTTTGTGAAGCTTGTCAGAAAGAAGGTTTGATTTAAAGAAAGTTTCTGCGACACAACATTTGATCTCAAACTTGTTGGAGTTAATCACATAGTTATTAGAAAGTAAAGTTGTTTTCCAAATCATTTTACTGAAAATAGTTGTTGCTTGGTTAAGTATAATCTGTAAAACACTTTTGTTATTGTACATCTGTGTTGAGCACATTTTAGTATTGCTTTTCTTTTAATGAATTAAGAATAATTTACCTGAAAGCTGGGGTAGTAGGCAGAAATCTGAAAGAGAAAAAGAAACAGCAGAACTTGAAAATACATTCTCCTCCTGCAACTCTCTCCTCTGTGTCCTAAGCTCCTCCCACCAGATGACCACGGGCAGTGTTTTGCGAAGGGCATTTACTCAGCCCCACTCTCTTTCTGTTTGTCAGATGACAGATGAGACAAGAATTGGCTTGCTAGCCACCCCGCCATCCCTCCGCCTCTCTCCCCGCCACTGTGGACTGCTTCCCTGAGAAAAGAGCCGGCAGCATCTTGGGGTACAGACCTTTGGTAAGCAGCTGTAGCAGCTTGAAGTTAGCCAGGGCAAACCCCCTAGCACCAGGTGTCACAGCAGGCTGGTGGCCAATGGCAGCATTAGGTCTAACCTGTGTGATGGCAGCAACAGAAAGTTTGCCAATCTGGTGGGGGGTCCCGGCTGGCTGGTCCTCTGGAGCTTGGATTTACACTGGCTGGATTCAGGTTGCTGTGGCTGCTGACTTGGGTCAGTCTCTGGAGCAGCTACCCACTCTCCTCCAGGTGAGGTGGTCTGTAGCAGCGGAGAGTGAAGTGGAAAACACACTGTGATCTGAGGCTCTGGCTAACGTTAGCTATATAAATGAGAACTTGGAGCCACAGAGAGTGTTAAGCTCCAGTTAGCAGGAGACTTAACTATTAGCAACATTTTCTTTCCATCTTTAAAACGCATTTCCAATACTGAGACTTTTTATTTTGTTTACTATCAGATTTTCTTTCACACACTCTTTTTGATAAGTCTGTCTTCCTTTTGACATTATTTGACCATCTGATATTTTGTATGTAATTTTATGAGAAATTTGTTGGTAAATCTGACACTGAATTACAGCTTTACAGAGCAGAAAATCAATGCTTTGTACTTTAGGTTCAATCAATCAATAACTATAAAAATCATAGTAAACTCTGGTATCCATTTATCCATCCATCCATCCATCCATCCATCCATCGATTCATCCATTTTCTGCTGTACATTGTTTTTTGAGTTGTTTGGGAAGCGGGTGTCCTTCTCCCCAGCCACATCCTCTGCTTACTGGGACATCCTGAGGCATTCCCACGCCAAATGGGAGATTTCATCCCTCTAGCGTGCTCTCGGTCTGCCCCGGCTCACCTCACAGTTGGACATGCCCGGAGGACATCCAGAGAGGTGTCCTGGGGGCAACCCCATCAGATGGCTGAACCACCTCCACAGGCTTCATTCGGCACAAAGCCACATTGGCTCTGAGCTCTTCCTGTATGCCTGAGCTCTTCACATTGTTCCCACGAGTCAGTGACACTGTGAAAGGAGCCAGTTTTGGCCACACACATCCTCAGTTTCATCACCTCACTCATGACCATAGGTGATTGCTGCAATGTTGGAAAGTGGATCGATGACTGGTAAATTGAGAGTGTCACCTTCACACACAGCTTCCCCCCTTCACTACCCCGGTTCGATAATGCCTGCATCACTGTAGATGTCACACCAATCTGCCTGTGGATCTCAAGCTCCATGTTCCCCTCTGTGGTGAGCAAGACCCCTGAGCTCCCACCATTTTCCATCAGGGTTACCATGGTCACAGTCCAATCAAACTAACATTGATTTTGTTAAGTTTAAAGCAATAAATTGGAATTCTGCTAGAATCAATATTGGTTTATTTACAGTGGATTAAATTACGCTAGCTGTAATGTAAATTAAATGTATGTTAGCTAACTAATGTCCTATAAAGGAATTGAGCAAAATATTGCAAGAAGATAACCAGAAGACTGGATGGACGCAACGCAAATGACGCAAAATATGCAAATTAAGCTGCATGAATGAAGCGAGTAGCGCAATTTCACATCATATGCTTATTTGCAAGAGTTGAAAGACCTGAACTTCAGCAACCAATTCGTGCCATAATAACCAATCAGAATTGAGATCCTCTGGGGAAGTATGATGCTGAGGATGTACCGGTGGAAGTTCAGACATTGATTCAGCAATTTCACAAATGTATGACATGAGGTAAACATGCATATGAAGCGAGTCAACACAAAATATTGTAGCATTCAAACCCGTGTGAGTAACCCGACTTGAAAATTCACATAGCCTTTGGTCTGAACACAACATAAAGCAACAAAACGCATTACAAAAATATCAATTACCAATTTATTTAAATCTCTTTGGGGACTGTCACTGACAACTACGCATTGAAATGACTACATGGCAAAGAGACTCTTTATAGAATGCTTCAGGGATGATGTGTTTCTGTAGGCCAATGCGAAAGTTAGCGCTGCCCTGGTTCCCTCATCAAAAGCCAATGAGAATTTTTCCATTAAATTTTGGATTATTGCCGAAAATAAGCTCTGTGGCAAACAAATCTTTATGATACTTCACAAATGAACACCACTTTTATGATTTTTGAAACCCAATGCAGTCGGCAGAAGTAAAAAGCTAATGTTAGGCTATAAACGAACTACACCGCGGTCACATAACTTAACATGCCTACCACAACAAGACTGTAAAGCGTGATGATGTTCTGTAGTCTCAAGTTGCCACTTGTATGCAACTGCATTCTTTAGGACACATTAAAGCTTCAAAAATCACGAGTGAGGTATTTACTGATGTGTTTTATGTTGAACAAAACATGAAAGTCTCTTCAGCTTGTGTTAATCACAAACCTTATTTCAGGCATCTAAACAAAAACCCATTAAAAAAACTCATAGACTTCATGACGAAGAAATGTGAAGTGCAAAAATGCTACCTTATTTCTGGGATTAATGACTTATTTCTGTAGCACTCTATTAGCCTAATTCCCTCTATACGTTTGGACAGCACTTCAATATGGGAAACTCACTAGTGGACTATATCTTGAGTAGGGAAAGATTTCAGACTCAGCTATTGATGGTATCTACCCACAACAGTCGAGCAAGGGCTTCTCCAGCGGTAAGGCACCACTGCTTGGACAAACCACACCATGATACTGGAACCAGTAGTAATACTGTAAAGTTTCAACTAATAGCCTGGGCTATTGTTTGCTTGAATCACTGAAATTAACAAGCCTATATATGGGACAGGCGTCAGATCAGGAAATACAATCAAACTGGTTATATAAACCAATGTGGCTATTACTTGTCTAAAAATTAGGCTTCAGATGATATATTTATTCTGAAACATTCATTTGATCTAATTCAGACTGATAGGGCATCAGAAAAAGACTGAGTTAAGGCACTTGAGGATTACGGCACCCGGCGCACCGACACACCACTTTACCCTGTTAAACAATACCTACAACTTGGATTCATTTTTGTGAAAAATCTTTTTGATTCTTTTGATCTGAGGACCCTTACGAACTAAAGAAATATGAATAACTCACAGGGTAATCAAGGAATGGACACATAATTTGAGGTAGCCTACAACTTGGTTTTATACATCCAAAGAACTTATATATATATATATATATATATATATATATATATATATATATATATATATATATATACATATATATATATTTTAAAAAAAAAATGAAGTGCTTGGCAACCAGACCAGGCGTCTAATTGAGACAGTGTTAATTTGTCAAAATGTGTAGCCACACCAGGCTAGTAAAAGGGACTGGGCATTTAATTGAAGTTTTACGGTAATACTGGCAATTTGTCAGTTTAGGTAAGTTTGATGATTACATTTTGAACACATCTGAATATTAGAGTGGATCCCCAATATATCACTGCCTCAGTTAGATGGACAGAACTCAAAATGATGATGTTGCTTCATGTCTGCGAGATGTGTAAATAATGGACAGCTGTTTGATTGTATGTCAGTGCTGCGTTTACAGCTTGTTTTTGCTGCCCCCAAGTGGCCAAATCAGTTAATGCAGGTTTAAGTGAAAGTGTAGCTACACTGTAGAACACTGTCTCCGTTTTTCCCCTAAAATGTATCACCAAATTCCTTTCCAGGAACAGTCTTGTATATTCACAGTTAAATGCCATACTTTAAAGGAAATCCGTGGGAAATATGGGACCTGTAAATAGACATTTTACATGCAGTATATATAAATATATATCATAAATGGCTATTCTATCATTGGTGGTAGTATTTGGATCTTTAAACATTATTATTTCACTACAGAAAAAAAAAAACAATCTGACGTCAGCCATGGTGCAGATCCTCATCTAAAAACAATCAAAGCAAATCTCTCCGCTGTATTTCAAATGCAGTTTTGTTTTCTCTCACATGACGATTTCAGCAGAGCGAGCGCCTGTTCATTGAATTATGCGTCGCACCTCCTCGTCATGACAACTAGCAGTGAGATTGAAATATTGCAAGTGGTGTCCTGTGAGCGAGAGAGGCGACGGAACCGCACTGAGAGAGAGACAGAGAGAGGGAGAGTGACTGTTGAAGCTGTGGGATCCTCTTCAGTGCAGGCATCGGGCTGCAAAATTATATCACTGCATCCTAATATTTAAAGCACTTATGGTGCCATTCTAAAAGCATGAAGGCTAAACGGAAGATCCCTGCGCTGTGTCTCAGTCTGAGCCTGTGTTTTCTGTGAAGAACATCAGAAACCAAGTGAAACCAAGAGAGAGAGCACCACGCAAGCGCGTAAAGAAGAGATTGGACACCTGATTTTTTTCTGTGTGTGGGGTGTCTTTAGAGCGCTATTTCACATTTTAAGGCAAAACAATGTTTTGAAGGCCCTCGCGGTGCCGCGGGGCAGATACCGTGGATTATTATCAGCATGGACAAATGGGGAAAAGAGGACAGATCACTGCGTTGACTTTTGAGGCAACGCGCAGAGTCTTGATGCTATAGCGTTACGCATTTATTTTACTGTGAGCGCTTTTTTTTCTCCCCCCTCCTGTTTGAATCACACTCGCTGCTGCATCTCAACATTATAAAAGTCAAATATCTGTGGATAAGGAACAGAGCAGGGTGTTGTCAGAGAGGGATGAGAGGAGGAGGGGGCAGTATGAGGTGTGCTTTTTTTGGAAAAGCCGGAGAAAGACGGACACCGAGAAGGTGTACTGATGTGCGAAAGCCTGCGACGCGTTACCCTCCTGAGAAATAATTGCGATCAGGGAAGAAATGGCCTAGTTAAAAGATCATCGACACGCTGGCAGAGGATAGAAAAGAAGAATCGTGTTTAGATGGACGGGCCATCATCATCGTCATCATCATAATTCCAGTGCTCGCATCGAGTCTTTTAGGTAAGCCATATGTCCACCGCTACCTCCTAAACGTGACTGGAGATTTTTTCTGTCTATCATGGGTTTTATGTGTGCGCAATCTGTACGCTTTGGTGACTTCGCACATTGCGCACGTTATCCATCTTGACGCACTGTCACAATTGGGGAATGAGATTTCAATGTAAATCCTCATGCCACTTTGTTGCTATAGCACATATTTTCTTCCTTTTCAGCGGGAGCCTTCGATTGGCCTTGCCTGTTGATAAGCTGTCACATCTTAACATGATCAGTCCACTTTGTGCCTTCCACATCAGCATTGTGTCGTTTTAACCCTGCTGCTAACAAGATGATATTCATGTGATTTAATTGGAATCAACTCATCATGTAGGCAATCAGCCTACATGGGCTGTCAATCAGCCCGGCTGCTCTCCTCTGTTGGGCTCCAGCAGTGTCCTATAGATGATTGTGATAATGCTTTTATTCCATTTATTGATGTCTGTGTTACGGCTTAATTAGACACACATGCTGCTGTGCTGCAATAATCTCAACCAATGTGTGTGACAGGCCTTGAACTCAGAAGATGTCCTCTCTCATGAACAAACCCACAACACACTCCGAGACACACACACAGTATGCACTCACACAGACACACTAAAGCCTGTGCCCTAGAAGATGCAGATAGGATTGTGAATTAAATGCACACACTCTGATGATCCAGGGAAAGGCTCCATTAATATTCAGTGGTGGTTGGGCAGTGCTCAGTTAATGGCAGACAACAGGACCTCTGTTCTGACAGGTCATGGATGAGAAATGGTATATTTTCATTTTTAGGGAATAAATGTGTTTTTTTTCCACTGATTCGGTGCCTCTAGCTATAGAGGAGTGACATTTAAAATCCATCAGAAAACCAATAAAGGGATTTTGTAGCTTTTTTAGCTGAATTTGGTATTACACTTGTTCATGTACTGTTGGAATAGCTGTGATTGCTTTCTTAAGCCTGCGTCATGTCAACCTGGTTACTGGCATTTGGACACTTACTCAGATAGAACAGAACATGGCTGAAGATTTTGAGGACTTGCATGGGCTTCACATATGTCGTACATTTGCCTCATTCAGTGCATTTTTAATTTAAATGTTGTTATTACTTTTAAGAGAAAAGTACATGGTGTATAGTTCACAGATTTGGTAGACATGTAGGCCTACCCAGGATCCCAAAATTGTCTCTTGAGAAACATTCAAAACTTGTATTCCTTCCAAACTTTGATTATCTATTTCTGTAATGGATCCATTTTGTCTCTACTTATTCTCTCAGCAAGTGGACCTGGAAGATTTGGTGGCAAATTAGGGTGATCCTTTGCTGTACTGAAGGATGAAGTGCAGTAACATCATACACTTACTGTAATCAGCCCCCAAAAAAAGTTTCTATAAATGTAACTTTTAAACCTGCCAGCAGTTTTTTTAATGTCTAAAAAGAAATACTGTGATGGCTGTTGTACCATTTCCAGATTACTGTATCCAATAAACTACTGTAAAGGGCCAATAGATCTGATATAACAGTGAGCACAATGTTGTTTGGTTTCCAGAAAGACATTAGAGAGGACAAATGGAGGCAAAAAGAAAGGATAGTGGCTTAATGGATTGAATGACAAACTGAAGTGGAGATGTACAATTCAAAGTAAAACATGTTTGGTGTGTATGTAAATGATGTATATTTAGGTGAGCAAGGTGAAGTTTCGGAGAGTCGTTCAATGGGATATTGTTTCTTATACAAACAGGATCAAAAACAGATTTCTTGAAGGAGGAGGGTTGATGTCAAGTTATTTTATATACAGTAGCTATAAAGCTGTTTTTGAGAGACAGAGAGGCCTTGTCAAACATCTGTGTCTGTTTCCCTGACCACAGCCCAGCATTTAAGAAGGAGAGTCAGATCACTTTACCTTGGCATTGTCTTAACTTTTAGGTTATTGTAATTCTTGGTTAATTGTATTTTGGCCAAAGCTTTTGAATTGATTACCTCATCAAGTCAAATAACTAATTAAAACCAAACTTATCAGAAACATGAACATTTGAACATATACAAGCCAATCGCCAGAAAAAATGTTGGCATTGTATGTTTCTGCAAACCACAGATACATTTCATTTGTACATTATTTTGTAGCAGATATATTGAAGCTTGTAACAATGCTGTGATTGATGTGTATTTAGGTTTAGGCACCAAAACTACATGGTTATGGTTAGATAAACTTCATATTTGGGCTTTAAAAAAATGTTTGATGGCTCACCTTTGATGTTTGTTAGTCTCAAACAGTGGTCTACAGTGGGCAGGACTATTGCCTAGGTGTCACACTATGTACCATCCCCTTCACCTCCTGATGACATAGTCCGCTCATACACTAGTGTGATATGATAAACTTAGAAAAGACAAAAATACAGAAAAATGCAATGCCAACATGTTTCTCTGATTACTATGCAGACATATATCAGCGTGATAAGACAGAAAATGACAGATACCATATTTGGGAAACATTTATTTGAAGTGTACTTTGATTTTTTTAGATTAGTCCATGTCACATCTGCTGACATTGCAAGGTTTATTGCCTATAGAGCAGCCAGCCACCAAGAGCACGATCAAGATCTTTTGGTGTCACTTTTGGGGAGCTGTCATGTCGTCCATCTTTATGTAGCCAGTTATGCAAGTAAAAACAAATAAAACACTTGTATTCCTCATAAAGACTTTGGTATGTGACATGTCAAATTTTCATCCGCATCATCTCTTTTAGCTGCGAGCTGATGGTTCAGTGCATGGCTGTGGATTGAAGTGCACTCAAAACAATGCATGGGTAATATGTAGAACATGAATTTGGCAGTTGGTGAAATAGCCCATTAGTCTGCTCTCTGATGCTGCAGTGCTGTGCGGATTAATTCAGTTTTTTCATTTAAATAACAAAATTTGCTGTTCCACTCGTCAACAAGCCCTGCTATGCCACAATAGACTTACTGTATGTAGCAGGCCACTGGTGTTGCTTGCACTAAAGCAGCCATAGGTGTAATGTTAGTGCAGGTGTGTGTTTACCTGGGGAATGATTTACCTGTAGCACCACCTACGCGCGGGAACTGATGTCACTTCCGGTTAGAAAGTAAACAGTTGTGAGCACCTGAAACTGTCCGTGCATTACTTGTTAGATTAAGCCTAACTACACACACAGTTTTAATAAGACATGGTGTCAGAATTCCTCCGGGAAGGCGAACGGCTGGACTACTGATCGGTTCGTGGTTGCTGGAGAGAACTCACGCTGCGTGCCCGACTCGGCGCCTATGGCACTGGCTAAGCTAACAAGCTAGCGGAAGCTAGCTCGCGTCCCTCATCCAGCGGTATAGAGCGCTTCCAGGTTGCACCGCCGCCAAAATTCGACTTCACAAAGCCGGAAGAATGGCCGAAGTGGTTTCGCTGCTTTGAACGGTTTTGAATAGCATTGGGGCTCAAGCTACAGCCGAATGACAACCAAGTGAACACACTAATTTATACGATGGGAGAGGATGGCGGAGGATGTGCTCACTTCACTGAACCTGTCAGATGAGGAGGCGAGTGAGTACGATGCTTTGAAAGCCAAATTGGATGCACACTTTGTAGTGAGAAGAAATGTCATTTTCAAACGTGCAAAGTTTAACCAAAGGCAGCAAGAAATGGGAGAGACCGCAGGCGGTTTCATCACAGCATTATATGCCTTGGCAGAACATTGTGGCTACAGTGCGTTACACAGCGAAATGATACGGGACTGACTTGTTGTTGGAATCAGAGATAAAAGACTCTCGGAGCAGCTTCAAATGGATCCGGAGTTAACTTTGGAGAAAGCTGTCACACATATTTGCCAGAGTGAGCTTGTGAAAAAACAGCAAGACCTCCTTAAAAACAACTTCAAGTCGGAAAATCCCTGTAATGTGGACAGTGTTAAAGCAAGTGTGCAGCTGTTCAAGTCGATTAAAGCCGTGCAACGGAGACACCCACCTAAGGGACAAAATGTGAAACGTGACAATGACATTTAACAGTGCAACAGGTGTGGTTAAAACACCCTCTCACAGCAAGAATCAGTGCCTGGCCAGGGAGGTACTCTGCAATATGTGCAAAAAAAAAGGGTCACCATGCTAGAGTGTGCCGGTCTGGTGCAGTTGGTGAAATCCACGTCGCAGGTGCCGATGGTGCCGATGAGGGCGACGTTGCATTTCTGGGCTCGGTTACCTCGGAAGAGACGGATGATGCTTAGATTGCCACGGTAAGAGTGATTGACCTTGACTGCCTGCTCAAAATAGATACAGGGGCAGATGTCACTGTGCTGCCAGACAGTGTGTATCACTCCTTGACACAGAGACCCCAGTTGCAACCCACAAAGCTAAAACTGTTTGGTGCAGGGATGTCCTCTCTTGTAGTAAAAGGGAAATTTACAGCTAACCTGAATACAGCTAAGAAAACGACAGTTCAGTCAGTGTATGTAATGGCAGATGTGATACAGGGGCTGCTTAGCCGTCCAGCAAGTGTTGCTCTGGGATTGGTGGCAAGAGTTGAGACAGTGTCGTTTGAGCTTAAAGCTGACGCCAAGCCCTTTGCCATGTCAACCCCCCGACGTGTTCCACTTCCCCTGCTACCAAAAGTAAAAAAAAGATTTGGCCCGCATGGAGGAGCTCAGAGTAATTTCCAAGGTGGAACAGCCTACAGACTGGTGCGCGGGGATGGAGAAGAGGTTCGCATATGTGTGGACCTTACAAAACTAAACAACTCTGTCAAAAGAGAGCACCACATGCTGCCATCAGTGGAACACACCCTTGGACAACTAGAAGGAGCCAAGATATTCTCAAAGCTCGATGCTAACTCAGGCTTTTGGCAAATCTCGCTGTCAAAGGAGTCAGCTCTTCTCACAATGTTCATTACACCGTTTGGATGATATTGCTCCAACAGACTTTGTTTTGGCATCTCTCAGCACCAGAGCACTTTCAAAAATGGATGTCTCAGCTCCTAGTGGGTCTGGATGGAGTAGTTTGTCAGATGGACGATATCCTGGTTTATGCAGAGACACAGGCTCAGCATGATGCACGACTGGTGGCTGTACTGGAGCAGCTGGTACGGGCTGGTGTGACATTAAAGCGGGAAAAGTGTGAATTCTCCAAGACCTCCATCAAGTTTCTGGGTCAAATCATTAACAGGACAGGGGTGAAAGCAGACCCGGAGAAGGTGAGGGCTGTGAGCAACATGGATGAGCCAACGGATGTGAGTGGGGTGAGACGGTTCTTGGGAATGGTCAACCATTTGGGAAAATACCTCCCCCACCTGGCAGAGAAACCACAGCCACTGAGAGAGCTGCTGAGTAAGAAGAACATGTGGTGTTGGGGTGCCGCACAACAAACGGCTTTTGACAGGATTAAGAAAGAGCTGAGCCAACCACCAAATTTGACACTTTATAACCCCAAAGCACAGACATCAGTCTCAGCTGATGCATCCTCCTACGGAATGGGAGCAGTGTTGCTCCAGAGACAAGAGGGGGGCACAATAAAACCTGTTGTCTTCGCCTCAAGAGCACTGACCCCCACGGAACAACAGTATGCACAAATAGAAAAAGAGGCATTAGCCATAACCTGTGCATGTGAGAGGTTTTAAGACTTTCTTATTGGCATTGAGTTACATGTGGAAACTGATCACAAACCTCTAGTGCCACTTTTGGGGTCAAAGAACCTGGATGAGCTGCCGCCACGGGTGCAAAGACTGAAAATGAGACTGATGAGGTACTCTTTCTCCATATCACACATTCCAGGCAAAAACATAGCGACTGCTGACGTGCTGTCCAGAGCACCGGAAAGAGCCATGGGTGACAAGAGTCTGGAAAAGGAGATTGATTTATATGCACATCAAGTGATGTCTTGTTTTCCAGCAACAGAGTAAAGACTGCAACAAATCAGGGAACATCAGGACCAACGATGGTGTACTGAAACAGGTGAAACAGTACTGCCTGCATGGCTGGCCTGGACAACACACTATATCAGGACAATGCTCTCCTTACCATCAGCATGCTGGTGACCTCACTGTGGACAGTGGCCTCCTGTTGAAAGGTACATGCATAATGATTCCAAAATCACTAGAAAGACGTTTTGGAACGACTACACACAGGTCACCAGGGCATCGCGAAATTCAGAGAAAGAGCAAAGCAGTCTGTATGGTGGCCAGGCCTGAGTACACAACTGCAACAGCTGGTGGAGGACTGTGAAATCTGTGCTAAAGAGAGACAGAACCACAGAGAAACACTCATGCCAACTGAGTTTCCAACAAGACCATGGGAGTTAGTGGGTACAGATCTTTTCGACTGGAGTCAAAGCCAGTACTTGGTTGTAGTTGATTATTTTTCCAGATACATAAAGATAGCCAAACTCACCTCTGCCACAGCGACTGCAGTGATAGACCAGTTAAGGCAATATTCGCACGCCATGGCATACCAGCAGAGGTTCGGTCAGACAGTGGACCTCAATTCTCTGCAGACCACTTTCGACAGTTTGCTTCAGAGTGGGGCTTCACTCACACCACCTCAAGCCCAAGGTTTCCTCAGAGCAATGGTGAGGCTGAACGAGCAGTGAGGACAATCAAGTGTCTCCTACAGAAAGAGAGGGACCCCTATCTGGCTCTCATGGCATATCATGCCACTCCCCTTGCCAACGGCCACAGCCCTGCAGAGCTCCTTATGGGGAGAAAACTAAGTACCACTGCACCTGTCCTCCCATCTAGCCTTAACCCAGGCTGGACAAACGTTGCAAAACTGAGAGAGAGAGAACAGAGGGAGAGAGAGGAACAGATGAAGGGGTTCAACAACAGACACAGAGCTTGCAATCTCGCCGGACTGTATCCAGGAGACCATGTTTGGATCACTGACACGAAAGAGAAAGGGACTGTATCAGCTAGGGCAGATACACCACGGTCTTACCTCTTTCAGACCCCCAGGGGGCTCCTGCGTCGCAACCGGAGCCATCTTGTCACTCTTCCTGGATCCCAAGCTGAATCTGCAGAACTCTCAAATCCTGCTCTGTCAGTGGACATCAACCCTGTCCAGGATCCTGCTACACAACCTTCTACACCTCCAAACAACCAAGCTGCTGAGAAGCAGTATCCAACCAGAGCGAGAAATCCCCCGAGGTACCTTCAGGACTTTGATTTAGGTAGTAGGTACTCTCGAGCGTCTGAGTGACCAGCCCAGGGCAGAATAATCCCCTCACTAAGCTGAAGGAATGGGTAGTCCACCTCACCTTCATAGTCAAAATGTTGAGTGAAAAAAAAAAGAGTTCATTGCATGTAAAAGTGAATGCAGCATTTGTTAGAGCTGTAGAAATGTGAGTAAGTTAATACAAATACGTTTATTGGGTTTGTTGTACAGTTCAAGGTAAAGCTTGGAATAATTTCTGTTTAGTTTGAGCCAGAGTGATAAGGCTGTGAAAAGACTGATAGTGGATTCCAGTTAGTGGTATGCAAAGTAATAAAATCGTTATGACATTATTAGTAATAATGTAGTCTCTATATACAGACTCTACATTCAGTGAATGTAGAGTCTGTAGGCAAACCCCGGAGATCTTGCCTCCGGAAGAAGAGCGGAAGAGCCCTGGTTTCCAGTGCTAGGCTGTTTGTAGTCCGCGTGATATTGATCAATCACGTCTGAGCCGGCTGCAGTTGTTGCCAGGTTAAACGTTCTGTGCGGTGAACTAACGAGGCGGAACATAATTGGCGTCACTGCAAACTCTGAATCCATCGCAATGGTTCAGCATATTTACTTATATATAAACGGAAGTCGGAATCGGAAATTCGCCTCCTCCGCCCAAATCAAACCAGAATGCCAAAAAAACGGGGGTCTGCCCCCAGAGGCTGTATCGCCGTCTGCCGGAAGTCAGACGCCAAATACAGCCGATGGGTTCCGAGAATGGTAATAATGTACTCAGAAGGGGGGATGTAATCTTAGTGCAGGTGTGTGTTTACCTGGGGAATGATTTACCTGTAGCACCGCCTACGTGCGGGAACTGATGTCACTTCGGGTTAGAAAGTAAACAGTTGTGAGCACCTGAAACTGTCTTTGCATTACTTGTTAGATTAAGCCTAACTACACACACAGTATTAACAAGACAATAGGATGCGCTTTATAAAATGTGGGTGGTAAGAGATGGTAACCTGATGTGTCATTTGTTTCTTCCATTTCAGTGTGGCCCTCTGAGTAGAAAGAAAAGTATGATTAATGGGTGTTTTTATTGGGCTTAAGTTCTATAATCTGCACAGAAAGATGCATGGAAAAAACTGTTTTATCAAAGGCAGCTATGATTTTATTGTAATTTATTCCAGTTGTGCCGACATGTTTTACCTCAGCTTGTTTATGTCTCTATTTTTGCTTAATCTTTGTGGTTTTACATTTTAAATGTAATTTTTTGAGTACTGTAGATACCACTGTCTCAGTCTGTACAAAATATCCTACCACCAGAGAATCTTAAAAAAAAAAAAAAAAAAAAAGGCTGTGTCCAAGTGTATGTCCTCATTAACATCTCTTACCAAAAACATTGTAAGCTGTACAGTTTCATTAAGTGGCCATGACATCAAGAGGCTGCATTGAAAAAAAAATTAAGAGATGAGTGGTCACGCACATTCACAGTTTGAAAAGTGCAAAAATATTATGTATTCTCTTATAATTATATATTCTCATATAACACAGTTGCACTCAAAGTGCCTTTGCCATATGATTTTAATGTAAGAACAGCAGATCCAGGCTGTGACTCAGAAAGGAGGTTGGAGAGATTTTCTTTGCAGGTATCACTGGTAGAGTCAGTGTGGTATTTTAAACCAGCAGATCATTTGGTGTAGTAGTGATCCAGTGGCGATGTCCACTTTATGGCTAAACATTTAAATTTTTTAACATTGGAATGGAAATCTAAGTGATAATTTGATGGGTATGGGAGCAGGGGTTAGGTATTTAAACTGAGGGCCCATTATTAAATAATTTATAGTGATTGCTGTTTATAAAATAGTAATGCCGTTGTATCAATTTGTCATCATGCTTCTATACCATCTTTTGCTGGTGTTGCATCTGAGGTTCCCCCTCTCATTTTTGTTTTTCATGTCAAACACTATGAACTGTGGGTCAGTCCCTGAAGGGGAGTCTGCAGGAGTGTGCTCTCAAAAAAAGTGTGTTTCAAGAGCCCAAGAAGTCCACAGGAGAGCCCTCTTGTTCTTGCCACTTTTTTTTTTTTTTTTTTTTTTTTTTTTAAATTTGGGACTACCCTGAGTTCTCAGATATGTATCAAGAACATTGTTCAAAATCTGAAATGTCTGTTGGACAGAAAGTTTGGACATTGGACATAAAGCTGCACATATATAGTTTAGCACAGAAACAGACACATTAACATGAGACATCAGGTGTGACTTTTTTTTCTTTTTTTAATTTGTGCAGCTATGACGAAGCTGAAGCCCCAAACAGCATGAAAATTCAGCACATACAAATATTTGACCAGCTTCAGCCCAATCTGCAGAATAAATATTGGCATTGTATGTTTTTGCAAACCACATAAATGTTACATATGCACATTATTTTGTTGTGAATACGTTTAAACTTTATCTTCCTTTACGTTTCAACCACACTGTGGTTAAAGTGCGGTTAGGTTTAGGCACAAAAACCTTTGTCATGGTATTTGTCAGGTATTGGCTTAAAATACCCAGTTTTGGTGACACAGTCCCACAGCAATGTCTCGTTAAATAATAATCACTTTTTGTGGCGCTATCCCAGCTAGAAACCCAGCAATGTCTCAGTAAAAAAAACAAAAAAACAAATGCTTTTCATGGCACTGTCCTGGCTGGAAACATAGCAATGTCTTAGTAAAAAACAACTGCTTTTAGTGGCACTATGCCAGCTGGAAACACAGTGATGTCTCGTAAAAAACACACACCTTTCATGCTGCTGTCCTGGCTGGAAATGCAGGGATGTCTCAATAACAAACAACCACTTTTTGTTGGGCTATCCCAGCTAGAGACCTAGCAATGCCTCAGTAAAAAACAACCACTTTTCATGGCACAGTCCCAGCTGGAAACACAGTGATGACATGCTAAGGAACAACTGGTTTTGTTGCTTGTTGGTCTTGAACACTGGTCTGTATAAGTCTTACCTACTGCAGGTGTCACACCTTCCACCATCCCCTCAACCCTCAACCTCCCAATGACATATTCAGCTGATATACTGCATCACTTAAGAAATGTTGGTACGCACACAAGTACAAATATGTATCCATGGTTTGACGAAACTTAGAATGCCAACATTTTCATCTGGAGACTGGGCTGCCAGCTTGGAGGCATGGCAGCTGCTACTGTCCATACATCCTCTTGTCATATGACAGGCCTACTTTCTCACCAAGCTACAGCATCTTTCAATGAAACTGTATTCAGGGTTAATGGTGAAGCAACTGTAATGGAAGCTTAGAGATTTTAATTTCAGTGTGAAGATGTCTAGTCAAAGAATAGGGGGGTTAAAATGACCCAGCTCAATGTCACGTCACGGCTAAGGAAGAGAAAAACAGGAGAATAGCTTGACCTGACCCATTATCAGTGAGCAAAGTAAAGCTGGAGAAAAGGCTGTGCAAATGCCATGGTAACCATCTTGTGTAACCTCCTTTGAACAATATCACATAACAGTCATCCATGAGATAAGCCTGGATAAGTGCCGTCTTGTCTTGCAAAATCTGGAAAGAATATCACACCAAGCTCCATCAAAATATCTGGTAATTTAATGTCTTTTATTAGCAGCAGAGACGCCAGCCCATTAAAAGTGTTCATGTGCCCTTTCCTGAACTGCAAAGTTTCACTGTTCAATTCATCAGATATGATCCATTAAGCAGCTGTAACTCTTAGTTCTCTGATATGTTTTAGTTAGTGATACACAAGCTCGAGCTGGCATTCAAATACGGCATGCACGCTTTAAAAAAAGAAATGTCTTTCAAGCAGTGGTCGTTTATCACTGAACTATACTGATCATAATTCACCTTGCTTATGACACAGCACACACATTAAGCAGCTGGTGCTCTTTAGAAAGGTGTGGGCAGTGTTGACGTGAATTGGACAGATGTGCAGTTTGAAATGTAGCCTATATGATGTATTGGAGAGGCAGCCCATTTATTATTAATTAAATGTCATAGTTTCTACAGCTTCAGATGGGAATATAATAGCCGGTTAATGTTGCAGTATGAAGTTAGCTAATGCTAGTTTCATTGGCTTTGGATACAGTGAGGAACTTTAAAGCCTAATGAGATGTGGTGCTAAAGGAAATGTTAATAACCATGCCCCCACCTACTCTCGAGCCCTAGTGCAGAAGTGAAGTGGAAAAAAACACCAGAGTATTTCCTTCCTCTCTGGTGCTCGGCAGTGTACCCAATTCCTCGTGGAAACCCAGTGTAGCTACTGTGATATGAAGTTGAAGACATAATTAAAGACAAAAAATGAGTGAAGATTGACGTACATTCATTGAAGACAAAAACAGAGAGGGTGTGTGGTGTAGTCACTGATTCTCTGAATTTTCTCAATCATTATCAACATAAATCAAAAGGCATCATTGCTTGGGAGTAGGATGTTAGACAACATAATCCACAGACATTTTAGGACAAAATAAACAAATCTCTCAGTAACACCGGGGCCTGAAAGAGATTTTCAAATACTACCTAACATTGGAAAATGGTGGGTATTTTATGGTCTATTAATGTTTTTTTTGTTTTGTTTTTTTTTAATCTTGTTCTATTTCAGCAGAAAGGTGCCAAGCTAGGCTGCAAATTTTACTGGTGTGGGGACTGATTCTTTTCACAGTATCTGTTCCTTCAAGCTGACACACGAGAATGTATTGAACCGCTTGAACCTTTTGAGTTTTGATACATTTTTGCAAAATCTGGTGTTAGTTTCTCCATGACACTCATATTACCTGCACATTTGACCACTAGTGCTGCCTCACACAACTTCTTTTCAATGCACTGCCAGTTTACATTAATTAAGATGAAATATTCATTTTATTGCATTCATACGTAGGGAGGCTATAAGCTCAGTACAATGTTACAGAAATGTCACTGACCTACGATTTGTCATACTTTTAGGGACAAGGAGCAGGCGTCCCACATACGTCAGCAGCCTTGTGCTGCATTCATGTGGTGTCATAATAAACTGAAAAATGAGTTCCCAATTATATTTCATGGCTCACCTGATCCGTTTCCTTTGCTCTTCCTTAGCAATTTGTTGTTTAAAGGGCTGTGAGCAATAAAATACAACATATCATCGTAGTAATGACCATGTTGTTTCCACATTACAACTTAAAGCTCATGAACACACTGAAGCCAGAAGAACAACCATCTGAGGAGCATGTGAATGCACCATGGCCTTGGCTGGTGAAAGTCTCAACTCAAGTCTAATTTAATCAGTCCTCCCTCATTCATTCGGTGCTGTTGCTGCACTGTTATTAACAGCGAGTGGGAAAAGTTGGCAATTTATGGGCAGTCAGATGTTAGACAGGCTGGCCTGGTACTACCAGACCAGACCCGGCTGCAGAAACAAATTAAAGGGGGGGCACTAAATTTTTTTAGGGGGGCAAACTTTTTCAAACTACTTCAGGCTGAACAATGGCTCTGTGACCACTCCTACAGTGCTGAGAAATATTATTTTCCCTCACCAAAAAGGGGCAGTTCATCCCAAAATCTAAAAAAACAAACAAAAAACAATATTGTAGTGCTCTGTCCATTTATTCAACTCAAAAGTCAAGCATTTCTGGAGACATAAGCACTGATGTCAAGCTGAACACTGAAGTAAACATTCAAACTAGGAGAGGTAGCTACAGCAGCTAGGGAGCACAAGGAGCAGAACAAATCAGTGTTACCCTTCTGCCTTTAAGTACCCTAAGTGGGTGTATCTGTAAGATGTGTGTGTGTGTGTGTGTGTGTGTGTGTGTGTGTTTCCAGTTAAAGTCAATGGTGCTGCTGCTTCCTGCTCCCCCCCGTTCGCGTTGTCACTTCTCGTCATTATATTTTTTTGGAAATAATTCCGGATATCCATAGCTCGCGCCTCGCGGCGATATTAATTATCGATGCTGTCCATGAATGAATGAGTCAGCACCCGCCCCCCTCTGTCTGTAATTGGCTGAAAGTTGACTTCATTTGTTGGTTGGATTGGTTGAACTGTATGATCGTCAAAACGAGATAGGAATAAGAGAGAGTTGGCCACTCTGAGTTAAAAAACAAAACCCCCCAAAAATAAACAGCTTCCAGTCGAGGGCGGGCACAGCTGACTCTGTGGGCGGGCACTGCCCCCCAATGCCCGCCCATGCCGCCGGGTCTGTACCAGACACTGAAAAGAGTCTTTTACAAAGATTCATTCGTTCATTTTCACCAATCACTCGCAGCTGATTACAGTCACAGTATGTAATGACAGAATTACACCATGTTGTCCAAAGTAGAGAAATCACCCTGAGAACCACAGGCAGCTCTTTATAGACCAGTTTTTAGTGGAAACAGTGCACCAGTAGGTTATTTTAAGGCTTCCAACAGACATGGTTAGTGGACAGTAATAAAAGGCACATCATTGTGTAGAAAATGAGATATTAAACAGGAAAAAATATCAACAGCAAGCTTTGACACATCACTGCAAAAGGCAACACCACAAACTGACGCAAAACGCATTTTAATATAAAAATTACAACCTTTTCTGTTGTTGTTTTTATTTAATTAAAATATTTGGTGTTCCAAATTAAACTATGTACTGTACTTGACCTTTAATTAACCAAGCGTCAAAGTAGCTGCTCTGTTGAAGCCCTGTGCAAAAAACAGGCATCCCACAAGGGTTTTCGCCTCAAATGGTGAACAACAGACATTTTATGGGTTGTGGCTACTGTCTGGGTGAACTGTGATGTGTGATTACAGAGTATAGTTAATGTCACACGGTGTGGATTTTGATGTTAGTGTATGAACGATTGTTGGTTTGTTAACAGTTTCAAATCAGAAGGTCAGTGGTTCATACCTTATCTTGTAGATGTCAAAAGTTCTGATGACTCAAGGTCCCCGCCATAGTCTTCTGAATAGACCATCATTGTCAGCTTTATTCAAATAAACTGAGCTCCATGTCCTTCCACTCCCAAACTGTGGAAATAGCAGGGTTCATGTGCTCTAAAAAGGCCAAGACCACTAGTTTGAAGGCAATAAATCTTAATGTTAGTGGAGCTAAATAAAACTTAGGTGCAGAGCCAGATTGAAACTGGTTAACCTGGACAATAGGGAGGACACTTGGTCCCATACCATCTTAAAGATAAAAAAGACATTTTTCCTAAACCTTCAAACTGGCTGTATATCCTATGACCTGTTGAACAAAATCAATTTCTTTTTGCACATGAAATTAGAATTCAACATGAAAAGTGTTATATGTTATTATATCAGGGAGGCAGCATGAGAATTGTGCTGTAGTGGCACTGCATAAAATATGAAATTTCAGAAATGATTTTCAGCATTGTTGAACAAGACAGACCAAGGCAGGTTACTAGAATAGAATTTAAAAGGAAAAAAAATGAATGAAAAAAAAATCAATTTTCTTCAGAAAATCTGATTTTCAGACCTAATGGTGACAAAGTGAATTGTTTTGGAAATGGTGGGGGCCTGGAGTCGTTTTTTTGGTATAGCATGTATAGCCAGCCAGCCAACTGGGGATGAGCCACCAACAGGTTAGGGGTTTACACTGACCAGACAGATGTCCTTAAACTACAGGCACCTCTTGCTCTTATGCACTAGTGCCATATTAAATGTAGACTGAAGGCCTGATCAAACCAGGAAGGGGTAGAGCGTAATTCATCTGTGCGTCTTTGTGTGCCTGTAGAAGCTTGGTGACAGGGACTACACTCCCTGGCTTACTTGGTAAACTGCTGTAGCCAGCAAGTTAACCACCAACACGCTGTCACAATAATTCTGAGAGCCTCTTTTCATTTTCCCTGTGCTGGGCTGTTTACTCATGAATAATGGCTTTTGCTTGAATACAGTGTAAAATCTTTATTGGATTTTTGTTGTGTCTGCTGTATTTAGAAATGAGGTTGCTTCGACCAAGATTCTTGGGGCCGATCAGCGATCGCTGGAGGCAGTATTGGCTGATACCGATCACAGGGTCTATGTGAAGCTTTCTATTTATCATGTAGCTTTTTTTTAAGTTTGTGTAACTATTCTTAGCAACACTGTATAATAAGTGTTTAAATAATAGATGAGTACGTATCATTAATTGACATCTGTTTATTTATTGGCAGGCAACATGTGCAACATGTTCCACGCTCTCTTACAGACAAAACTTAAACCAGAGAATTTAGAGCTTAACAAATGTAGCCTCCCTGTGGAATAAAAATAAATTAGCATAAAAAGTTAATTTGCCCAACACACAAGTTAGAACAAAAAAAACACGTATACTAGTAAACTGTCCTCATTTACAGGATAAACAAACACACACAACAGCATATAACCGACACTCATGTTAAAAACACACATGCGCTTTCTTTCTCTCTATCTCTCTCTCACAGAGACACACACACACACACACACATTCATTTATGTAGAGAAATTTCATGTTTTGCATCATCTGATTTGCTCTTCTGATTGGCCTTTGTAAAGATCACGACTCAAACTATTTAAGATGAATATGGGTTGATAACAATCAGTGGCTGGTGGCTCCGAGCACCCTTACTCATTATTGTATAGTAATAAACTTCACAGTGTTCTCAAGCTATATTTCTACATTATATCCATCAGTCTGTTGAATCACTTGAACTTGGTGTGAATCAAAATCAGCAGTAGTTAAGTCGAGTATGTAACCAAGGGTTTGCACTGTGGACTACTAGGACCACCAGTCTGTGCAGTGCTCTTAAAAAATATCAGGCACTTCAGTCAGACACTTACATCAAAGGAGTCAGGGTGAATTATTGCAAATAGATGTCCAGATGCACTTGGTGGAAAATGCTCTGCATTGACTGTGCTCAACAGATGAATCTAAGCAGCATGGGTGAGTCCGTGTGGCGTATGACCCGTAACTGAAGCAGTGACATGAATAATCACAGGAGGGAGACTGTAAACTTGTCAGATTATAAAGATCCCTAATTACCTAGTTTTAATCTGATAGGTGATTGTAAGAGTCAGCTGATACTGATCATCTGATGGCATGCAGGAACCCAGGGCCCGACCTGAACCAACATGATGCTACGTTCATCAGCAGTAGAACAGGAGTCTATGTTCTGAACACAACTGTGCAGCAACTAAAATTCTGGCAATTTATTAAGAATCCTTCCATCTTCCTTTAGTATTGTATTTTGGCCTCTTTTTATTCAGTTGTCAGGCTTGATGTGGCTGCATTATGTCTAATTTTACTTTGAGGTTTCAGTGTCAGCTTATATAGACAATTGGTGCAAATAGCATGCTGCCATCCATTTTTTTCGAGAAATATTTTACCCAGCACATTGTATTTATACTGTCAAACAGACAATTTACAGCTCATTGAATTAAAGAACAGGGGAAAAAATCAAATATCATGCAAACACTATTATGAAGAAATCATACATTTAATCAAAATTTAGCAAGCTACTGAGTCTTGTATGTTTTGGAATGACTTGTCCATTTTAAAAGTCAGTACTTGCACTGAAACCTAAATTACATCCCGCATCTTTTATGCAGCTGACCTTAGAGCAGTACCTTGGAGTACAGGAAACCTCTCAACACTTTGGGCATACAAATCATTTCGGCAGAATACATCACATACACTGAGTCTCAGTGCTCTACTTAAGCTAACTTACGCATCATCACTGCAGCCAGCTCATCTGTCAAGGTACACTTTCCACTGAACGTGACAGTCCTCTTAAAGCAACGTTTAAATTTCAGCAGTCGTTTTGTGTTGTGGCAGCTTGAATAGCATGGCAAAGTAAACTATACGTATTTACTCAAATGAATGATGATCCCAAGTCAAAATTCCCCCAGTGTGAGACAATAAAGCAGGCTTATGCTCCAGGACGTGTTGCTGAACTCTTCTGGCTAGAAAAAGAAGCCAGTCTGTTTTCCCCTCCTGGAACAGATGAGCAGTGTGTAGCTCTAGGACCAGCTGCATGACTTGTAGATGATTGAATTGCCCATTATTATGATTGTCTGTGGTCAGTCGTATTGCACCTGCTATCTCCAACACATATAGCATACAAATGTCTTTAGGTTTCCATTTATGATTGATGCTCTATTTCAAAATCTGCAAGGCTCCCCCTATGGTGTGTATCTAGATAGTAGTGCTCCCCAAAAATCTTAAAAATCCTGGAGTGGCAATTTTATCAGGGTGGCCAAGGCCAAGGCATTTAGATTCCCAATTACCAGCAACAGCTCCTTCCTTATCTGGTCTATACAGTGTCTCCTCCTATATGAAGTCAAAAGGGCCTTTATTATGGTTGTAGACAAACTATTATCATATTGATTTGCCTTGTGTATCCATTGATTTATGCCAGAGTGTGATAACACGTGATCTACAGTATGTAATGCATCCCAAATAGTATCAGATGCCCCAGCCTCTTTTGCCATTAATACTTGCACGTTTTCAGAAATTATGGATGCAAACAAACAGTATGATAATTTCCTGAAGATGTAAAGGAAAGTACATTGCAAATAGGGACCAAGGTCAGAAACATCAATATTTGACGATCGTGCAAAACTCTTCAGGGACGTTTTTTTTTTTTTTTAAATCCAATGTCAGCATGTTAAAAAAATTCCTACAATATCAGCACACAGTATTTACTGTAGTTAAGAACAGGAAAAGACCATGCAATTAGGACATCCAGTGCATTAATATAGCAGCAAACCTCTATTTGCTATTTACATATAGTAAGGTACCTCTGTGTGTGTTGATCTGAGCATCTCTGTTGTTTTTTTGTAATGAGTTGGTCTGGCTGTGCATGCATGTTTTTGCATGTGTGTTTCTCACTGGCTAGCTTATTACCACCACTTTGCACTGTGCTCTTACAGCGGTTACCACTGATATCAGGACGGCATCATCGTGGAAGTGTAAGACCCACCCTCTGGATCCCCCCCTGGCTAATACTGTTAACTCTATTAGCACTGTTGCCATTGTTTAGTGCTGTTTATGGAATTAGCACTGTTAGCTGCTAGCTGCCAGCTCAGCCACATCCATGTTGAGAACGGTGTACAGACAACTCATACACTTTCACAACACATTCTCATCCCCACTTGTCAAATGCTGCCATTTTGTCAGTGGATGTTCACGTCTGTATATCACACACTAGGTGTCTTCCTGCATCTGTTGTTGGTGTTCCATTCATACCATCATCCATACCGTCTAGACTGCCATCCTGCCCTCTAGGTACTTTCATATATTCTTATTGGTGGTGTAAACTGACGCACCTTTTGCGGCAGTATGATACGCAGCTGAGCAATGTCAGTTTATAACACTGCATGGCAGCGTATCATACCACCCTGAGAGGTGCCTTTTTTGTGTCAGTGTCTGAGGCCAAAATCACTGACATAGCAGCGTTATTTGGTGAATTGGGAATGAGGACAGGCTGGTGTTCACATGGAGCCCCTTTAAGATTTCAGTCCTGGCTGATTTGTCAACAGCCATGTTCCCTTACTACCTGCATTATCTTAAACTGATCCACTGCCAAAAATTGAATTTCATAGATGCAGTTTTAATGAATGATTACTGTTAGCACTGACCATGGTGACAGAAACATGGCGTTTCCTGTTTAGGAAAGCAGTGGGATGCTCCGTTTGCAATAGCAAACAGAATCTTTAGCGGCAGATATTAATCCAGAGCGTCTCTCTGCCTTGCTCTCTCTCTGTTTATATCATGAGACTATGTCTGTGGGAGTGTGAGCTCCGCACCTGGGACAGAGTCACACCATGACCAGGCTAACTGTTAGCATCACAGATCTAACATTACCCAATGGTTATTGATGGGTTTAACGACAGAGCTGAGCTGTTGAAAAAATCGCCCAAAAACCTGCAACATGCAGAGCAATTTTTTAGAAAAGCTGCCGTGCAATCAGGCATTTCAGGCTGCAACAATTCCAAATACAGCCCGCAAAATCCTGGAGGGATTGGATGTTGCTAATCAGATCAGTGTACCCCTAAATCCTAAGCCTCTAAACAATTGTGTTTAAAACATCACAGTTTCCTTGTTTTTTTTTTCCAAAGTTCATCAAAATGTCAGGGATGTCAAACTATGGCCTCTTTCCCTTTTTTGAACAAGCACAACAAAAATGTTAATTTGTTATTCTTGGGATCCCCTGTTGACATTGCGGGAGTAGCTGCATTTACACATATAGAGCTCCTCTGGTTTATTTTCAGAGAAAAAGGGTGGTGTGTTGCCAAAGAGCTGAAACACTATGCAGGTTATCCCAGCCCTTCTGAAAACATTTAAATTATTAATTTGTTTGGATACTCAGAACGCAGCTGGACTACAGTGCATTACCACAGCAATCAGGGAGCTGGGTTTTAGCAGCAGTGAAGGACAAAAACTAAACAAACAAAAACATGGAAACCAAACGGATGCTGGACACTTAAAGAACAAAGAGCAATAAATCAGGAAAAGGGAGATATTGGTGTAATCATATCAGAAATAACTCAGAGCATCTGCAGTCCAAAGGCTAAAATTAATGACGTTCAACATTCTACTTCCCCTTAGAATTCTTTCAACTCAGTGGAGCTCATTCATTGTACCTCTTAACTGTCTCTCTGTAGAACAGCAGTCAGACTTTACATGGAGGGATTTCATTATTGGATCTAGTTTGTGATATACGCAATGTTCTAGTGTGGAGTCTTTCCCGAGGAAGGACTGGGCAATAGTGACAAAACAGATATTATTATATCTCACCAAATACATCAATAGTATGATGATACTTAGTAAAGATAAATAAGTGTTGTAGACTGTCAGGTGACCCTAAAACACGACACAATGGACTTTTATTTTTAGAACTTTTAACATAAATAAACTCTGAAAATCTGTCTACATATATGGAAAACACAACATGTAAAATCATTCCAGATGTGCAATGGTACCAACCCCTGAAAGTGATGTAATAATGTGAATGGGATTTTCCTATTTTATTCATCATTTTGCAAATGATCTTCTTGTAATTACATTATATTTGGACAAACACTTATATAAACTATGTTTATATTCAGTGATAACATCTCGATATTTTTTATGATATGTTGCAATATATGGAATTTTCATATTTTTCTTAAGTAACAATTCTTTCTTCAATTCATCCCACTGTACAAAAATGAAGCCAAAATACTCTGGATGCAGGCGCTGCCATCTTGCACTGATGATGTCATCTGGGGCCAGAGTCTGCGCTGTAGCAATCTCTGCATTATCAAGTTCCCGACTGAGACACACAGCTGTCAATCATGAAGTCAGATCCCCTTTGTATAGCATCAAATAAGTATTAACCAATAATACCGATAACCAATAACCAAACTTATCGAGAAAAATGTGCTTGAAAAATGCTTAAACATACATTAGTGTGATGGGATCTACCTAAAATGACAGAAACTGTCTTGCTGAATTTGGAGGAAACACAGCTCCTATATGACATTTTAGAGGACTTTAGTTGTAAATTCTACATCGTACTGTCCCGATATTATCTGAGTGACACTCTGAGGTGGTGTAATGTTATTTTGAAGTCAGATTGGACTTTGGAAGTGTATTCTTTATTATTAAATTTAACTTTCACTAATGTGAAATTGCTATTCACGTTTTTATGGAGGGTCGCTTTTATTTATAAGGCAGTTCTTAAACACTCTAACCATAATGCCTATACACGTACTGCAAAACATTATGGAGGCTGGCTTGACTGTAGTGGTCTGCACTGTGTGGTGCTTTAAGTGATGGAACAGATTCAAGTACTGCTAATAGCGTTGTTTTGTGGCATATTTTTCAAAGGATAGTAGTCTGTTCTGCATTACTAACATTTGCAGGAAATATCCCCTAATGATGTTATGATCATCTACCATATCGCACATAAAGGGACATTTGACTATATTGAATATATTGGATACATTGTCCACCCATAATTCACTATTCAGTATTTTATATTATACATTATAAAACATATGACCTCTCTCAAATTATTCATCTGTACTTCATTCTTCACAACACAACAAACATCATCTCTGATGTAAGTACTCATTATTCAGTATAGTGTGATATGCAGTACTGTACAGCACAAACCTGCCCTGCATTATGAAGGGGTTTGTTGGCAATGGTTTGAATAGGGTAATGATTATAGGAGCCAAGGTGATGGCTGCTATAATCATTACTGTTGCCAAGGTGATGGTTCTCAAATAGCAAAAAGGTTGTTTGTGTGAGTTGGAAGATAATTTCAGAAGATTGCTTGTGATTAATTTCAGTGAAATTGTATTATTATTCTTAGCCAAATGTAATAAACTTATAAAATAAGGAGTGATGTTTTTGTCGATGTTGTAGTGAACACCAGTAAAAGACAGTTTATTGCATGGAACACCAATTTGAGATATGATTGCCATATTTTAATATACTATATCTAGATTAATTAAATATGCTTATTAGGAATGCAGATTCAAGCAGTTTCTTTCAGCATTATCTGGACTTATCTGACTAATAAATAGTCAACTCAACATTAAAATATCAAGTTCACTTTTTTTCCATTACAGTGTTTGCACAGTACTGGTGTTCATTATTACAGCAATATCCAGGTAAATTAAGTATGTGAGCATTAAATTAAATATATATAATTCACATTCCAAAAAAAAAAAAAAAAAAAATGCGTTGACTTTAAGGGACAGTTCACTCCAAAATCAACGCTCAGCTTGTCAGGCTCTAAGCACCAAAAAAATGTCATGGCCTGGTTACTCAAGATAATCCACAGACCTTGTCGTAAGCAGTTTCATGTGAGAACTATTTTCTTCCTACTGAACTACACCTGCCAACCTTATCCCTGTGTAGATGGAAGTGTTTATCTACTGCTAGCTCACTGAGCACCACTGAGCTAGCTAATGTTACAGCTCAGCCAAGGAGGACACCATTCATGTTCACATCTCTCGCTTTCATGAGCACAAGCCTCTTGTCCATGAGTAGTTACACGCTTCCTTCTGTGCGATGATACATTTGCGGGTGTAGTTTGGTAGAGAGAAAATAGTTCCTACATGAAACTGCTTACAACAAGGTCTGTGGAATATCTTGAGTAACCAGGCCATGATTTGTGAAAAGGGGCATTGCTGATGAGTTTTTCAAATACATTTTTAAGCACTTTCAGCACCACAAGCTGAGTGCCATCTAGTTCCATTATATTAGAGAGAAGGCAGGCATCTCTACAGCCAATATCTCCAATACTTGGCAACTCACAGTAAAACAATCTAGACTTATGTACAGCATTACGGGTAACAGGAAAAATGTTTGTTTTTGACTTGGGGGGTGAACTGTCCTTTTTGAAATGGTGATGCTCCAGCTCCCATTTGTCGCTATTCAATAAATGACCAGGCAACTTCAAAACCCTAAATATAGCGAATACTCCTGCACAACTCCCTTGCTAGCCAGATCTAAAGAAAGTCCAATCCATCCTCTTCTATCAAAAAAGGGCTGTAGAGTAAAGTAACTATTACCAAGTAAACAGAGAATAGATAAAACAAATCTCTCCATAACAGACTTCAGTCTTGCTAATATATTTTATATGCATACCTTAGCTACATGATCAGGGTGAGTCGTGTGCTCCAATTGCGTAGCTTCAAATTTTTCTCAACTCAGATTATCGTTCCCTTAGTTTTACTCGTCCAGCTATCTCCCTTTAAACATCATTCCCACCTCTGTCATCGTCCAAGAACCTTAACAGATACATCCAAAGCTGCACTGCAGTCTTTTTGTCTCATTCCATCTACATATCGCTCAGTGTCACTAATATATACTGTATGTTCCCACCTTTCTGTTGCAATTCATGCCACTTCATCTTAAATCTCACACTTCTCCAGCACAGCCCTTATCTGCCCACACTGGTGCAGTATCCAGACTGCAGCTGCTCTTCTCTATCCCCCCACTGACTGCACACTCTGGGTATTATTGTGTAAATGTGCTGTACGGTGTCAACCATGTGTGCCTTTTCCAGCCTAGTATATCTTTGTACTCACATGATCTTATGTAAGAATCAAACAGGTGTGGCTGACGTGTGTCTCTCAGCCACTCACTCTCAGGGTGCTCCTCAAAGCATATTGCACTGGCCACTGAGGATTGGGGGATAATGGGTAACAAAATACCTTATTGCAACATGTTTTGTAAGTGGATACTAATGGTCTTTTTTTATGCAAAAGATGAAATGAAAACATCCTGAAACAATCACATTTCAGATGTAATTTAGAGAACATAACTGGCTGGACTTGTTTTGATTACATGATAGGAACAATGCAAGGACATGCTTGTTAGTGTGACAGCAGAGATTGCAGTAATAGTTCAATTAAGCATACGCACAATTCAAATTAACATGATTTCACCCAGCAGGGGTACGTTTGATTAGACTGGGAGCAGTTTACATAGAGAGGAAATACTTAGAAATGTCAGGCCATTTTCTGTCTTTTTTTTTAATGTTTTTTTGTTGTTGTTTCTTCGAGTGTATTTCCTCACAAGAAATCTCGATAGAAACCTCATTATTCATGGTGTTAGCTAAAAATCACTTAAAAATGTTGAGCTTTAGTTACCACTCATCTTTCTGTCATCCCTGTAAACACATACTCCGAATCCCCCACACCCCCACCTCGTATCCCTTTTGACACAATCAATCAATCAATTTTATTTATAAAGCCCAATATCACAAATCACAATTTGCCTCACAGGGCTTTACAGCATACGACATCCCTCTGTCCTTTGGACCCTCACAGCTGATCAGGAAAAACTCCCCAAAAACCCCTTTAACGGGGAAAAAACGGTAGAAACGTCAGGAAGAGCAACTGAGGAGGGATCCCTCTTCCATCCCCATCCCAGACGTGCAATAGATGTTGTACAGAACAGATCAGCATAATAAATTAACAGTAATCCGTATGACACAATGAGACAGAAAAAGAGAGAGAGAGAGAGAGAGAGAGAGAGAGATGCAGGACAGACAGTAATGACAGTAGCTTACAACAACATTAATGAAAGTAATAATATTATAGTTATAGTTCTGGCTACTGTGGTACAATATGTTGAAAGTATATATTAATATCTGGCAGTATACATGTGTGACAATAATCATATGTGTATAATAACAGTAGAAGTATGACTAATGACTAATGATAACAGCAGCAGCAGGAGGCATCTGGCAGGACCACGGCAGCAGCACAACCACACACGTCACACTATCCAAGCACCGCAGTGATTTGAGTTAACCTGAGAGACAGTGGAGCACAAAGGCTCCGGAGAAGAAGCCGAGTTAGTGACATCCAGAATGGCCGAGTTAGCAAGATGCAGTAATAGGATACGAGAGAGAGAGAGAGAGAGAGAAGGAGAGAAGGTGCCCAGTGTATTATAGGGGGTCCTCCGACAGACTAGGCCTAAGTCAGCTTAACTAGGGGCTGGTACAGGGCAAGCCTGAGCCGGCCCTAACTATAAGCTTTATCAAATAAGAACAAACAAGAACACATTTAAAAGGATAGTTCAGATTTTTTGAAGTGGAGTTGTATGAGGTACTTAACCATAGCCAGTGTATTACATACAACAAATGACAGTCGACACGACCCTGGTTCAGAGAGGTGGGAGGAGTGCTGAAATAGATGCTAAGCAATGTACTGCTGTGGATGGGGGCCGGCACCAAAATGTAATAAAGCTACCTAAAAAAGTCCCACCTAAAAAAATTTGTAACAGATTAAGTTTACGCTCTATTGAGGGTATTTTCACCGCTTTACCTTTCCGTCAGACAGCCTGTTCCAACAGGAAAGACATTGATGGCCTAAAATTCTCTTCAAAGCCACCAGACAAAAACAGTAATTGCAGCTCACTGAACACAGTAGCTGTTGGTCTACCACTCCCTTGATCAGCTAGCCTGTGTTATTGAGTGATTTGGTGAATCCAAACTAGGGCTGGATTAAAATATCGATTCATCAGGTTTAAATTGATCTTCATTTGAATGACCCAATATCGATTCATAAAATCCGAGATCGATCTTTTCATTTGCGCTTCTTCCCACGGATATGTGAAGCTTTAACCCTGTTAATCTCACAAGCAGCAGTGCTAAATTATTAACGATCAGAGTATTGAGAAGCTCTGACATTACCTGCTCTTTTATCTGCAACTGTTGGCTTACTGTTTTTATGTTTTGGTGTAATTTTAGCTGACGACAGCTACACTTGTTACACTAAGTGCAATAAACCTCCACTAAGAAAAAGTCAATACTTTATCAAAACACAGTATTGTTACCTGCAGGCAGTGAATCTCCTTAGCAGCAGAGGGTGGAGCAGGATGGACAGGAGGACTTATACTGACTGATGTCTGTGGTCTTTCATCTTTCTAAACTTCACTTAGTATTGTGATCTCAGGTATATGATTTATTTTATTGACAATGTAGTTTTGTTTCCAGTGAGATATTGAGTTTATATTGTGACTTTGCTGTTTTAATATAACTGTTGCTGCTCTAGAAACAACATTTAGTTTAAAATATTGTTTAATTCATGTTATAATATTGTTCTTTTTTTTTTAAATAATGCCTTTTAAAATGTACAGTATTAGCTCTCTGAGAATCTCTTTCACATACTAGCAAAAATTGGTATTGTAACTGAACTTAAAATCACCCCAATTGAATCTGCATTGAATCAAATCAAATCAGAAATTGAATTGAATCGTGATCTTGTGAATTTTCAACCAACACCAAATTCCTGTGTGTTTCAAACCAAGTAACACACTCAGGCAAAAACTGGTACACCCCAAAGACAGGGTACCACACACTCAAAAAAGCAACTTGGTATATGCTGTCCAATGCAGTGAGGAATGCAAGGACTCATACATTGGTGAAACCAAACAACCATTAAACAAGCGCATGGCTCAACACACAAGGGCAAACTCCTCAGGTCCAGTTTCTGCTGTTTATTTACATCTAAAGGAGAAGGCTCACTCCTTTGAGGACAGCAATGTGAAAATCTTGGACAGAGAGGACAGATGGTTCGAAAGAGGGGTGAAAGAATCCATCTACGTTAAAATAGAGAAACCGTCTCTAAACAGGGGAGGTGGCCTGAGACACTACCTATCCCCCATTTACAATGCGGCCCTTGCTGCTGTACCTAAGAGATTGAACAACAAAGACTGCCCGAAACTAACCTCAAGTGGCTCAAAGAAACACAACGACAGTCGTTCACTGGTAACCACACATCACGCCTAACGACTGTTGCTCACCAGTGGCCCCACCCACTCCTAACGACCGTCGTTCACTAGTGTGACTCACCTGACCCAAACAATGGTCCAGTGAAACTCCACTAACGAAGTATTGTCTTATGAGGGTGGTGGGTGTACACCTCCACAGAGGTTAAAAACCTGAGTCTTACTCCACTGTTTGTCAGACTAGTGAGGACTAGTCAGACTGATGCGTTGAGAACTGATGAAGCCGCTTGGATAAGAGGCGAAACGTCTTCTAGACAAAATCAAAGTCCAGTTGCCTACGATTTAATTGTTGCCAGAAAGGATCTTGTGAATTGAAATTGAAATGATTCAGGAAATCAGTGGCGATATCCAGCCCTTATCCAAACCAACCCTTTAAAACACCAAAGTCACACAGTAACACAAACAAATTAACTGATCGAGGCAGCAGTAGACCAGCAACTTCTGTGTTCAGCGACGTTAAATCACTGTTTTTCTCAATGGAATCTGGCTTTGAAGAAAGCAATGTGACGGCTTTAGTTCCCTGTCGGGTATCACTGTCTGACAGAAAGTTAAAGTGGTGAAAATACTCGCGTAGCGTAGTCTTAAACTGATGTTGATTGTTTTAGGTGGGACTTTTTTTAAGTGGCTAAAATACATTTTATTGTTAACCCCTCTTGCAGCAGTACACTGCTCAGCTTCTGTGTCAGTACTCCTGGCTGCTTCTCCAAACTGGAGGCATGCCTGCTGCTAGTTACTGTAGGTAATACACTGACTATGGATAACTACCTCATACAACCCCACTTCAAAACATCCAAACTATCCCTTTAAGAAAAGAAGAGAACAGCTGATATCAGAGCATTTTAACCAGGTTATTCTCACAATTCTTCTGTTGACATAGATAGAAAAGTGTAAATAAGACAACTGCAACCTCTTGATTAATGTCTTAATTAGTATGCATGGCTATTAGTGCAGACATAAATGTACCCATTATCATGTAGGGTTGTCATTTGCCCCTTAAATCAATGTTGATGATTTATTTGACAGAAAATAGCTTCATTACCTGACACACCGTTGGTAGGAGATTTGTCATTTGCTTTTCCACTCTGTATCCAAAATGGGTTATATTTCAACAGTAAGTTGATATTAATACTATAACCTGGTAGTTTCTCTGCTCTATGAAACTATAAACTAAACTTAAAACTATGAAACTATTTCATTAAATCCATTAAAGCCCTGCAGTAACTTAGAGAATATTAAAAAAAATACAAAAAAAAATCTAGCATAACGTACTGTACTGGTTCAGATAAGTCAAGATTATTGCCTCCTTGAAATCTTTTCTTTGAGATCTTTTTTTCTGGCTGTGGCTTATTAAACCAAAGCAAACAGCCAAGCTACTTCTCTCTTTTGACACCGCTGAAATTGAATTGGTTTGAAATGAGTTGCGAGGGAAACTCGATCGCAGAATTGCTGTTTGAAAATATGTACAGCGCAATAAAAAAATATTGGCACAGTGACATTTTTTTGATTTGACTCCAGCACATTTGATGGGAAATGAAACAATGGCTGTGAGTGCTGACTTTCAGCTTCAGGGACAGGGTTGCTCGTAGCCCATTTTTATACATAGCATACCAATTGTAGTACAATGCAGCAGGACATTGATCCTGAACATGGAGACAGAGCTACAGAGGAGTTTTTTTGTGCCAAACATTGGTCAGACTTTGACAGGTGAAAGCCACTGAAACAAGCAAGATGGGAAGGTAGCTCCAAAGGTGCCATTTTACTTTTTCTTTTTGCATATTTCAAAGAATTACATTTTGCTCTCATGCCATTGTTCCTACCGTAGAAATGAGGTCATTGATGGAAAAGTCCTAAATATTGCACCAAATCCTTTGCATATGCTGTAAGTAGGTCTATAGCTCAGATTTTGCCACAAGCAGCATTAAAATTAATCTTTAATTAAATGCAATCAAACATGCTATCCTCCATAAATGAAGTACATATATTTCATTGGAGTTTAAAGCATCTTCACAAACTATGGTGGAGCTTTAAGACAGGAGATTACAGGATGAGCTGTAACTTGACATTCAGCAAACCACTTAACCACACATGTCACCCCTGCTTCCTGTACCTGACTCTGTTTTAGCCATGACAGCTTTTCCCTCTGCCTCTCCTGCCATTTGTCTCTACTCCTCCTTGCCTTTTTAAGCCATCCTCTTCTCCTTCCTTCTTTTGACCTCTCACTCTTTTCACACATCCTCACTCTACACTTACTCCTCCTCTTCCTGTCATCAAAAACCTTCTTCAGTTTTGCTGTGAGCAGGTTGAGCTTACAACTTCCAAAATGTATTAGAATTGTCTTATGGCTACAGGCAAATGTTGCTAAATAACCTTAGACAAAATTTGAACAAAGTACCTACTTAAATATCACCCTCTGTGGTACATCTTTAGGAAAGCAGAGATTTTATGTGATGGTATAAATCCAAACGAATGAGGGTTTAAAAACAAAAAACAAATTATATGTTGAAGTAAGACAATGGAAAATAGCATTGTTGACCATAAAGGCACATTGTTAAAGGGGTATTTTTCAACCTGAACCCTATTTTTCCATGTGTTTGTGTCTCAGGCCCCATGCACCAAAGCATTTTTTTCTCAGCTGAAAACGCCAGGAAGCGCCCAGCTTGGAGCGCTTGATAGAGCTTCAGAGGCACAGCACTTTTTCAGCTGAGACATATGGTTGCGTCTGGTTGCTATGATACGGAATATCGGTGGGAGTAAAAATGTCGGCGCAAAGTAGGGTACTTGCACTGGAATGAGGGATAGGGTGAAGCATGCAGAGAGAGAGGACTGACCCGCCAATCTGTGTGGGTTCATGACAGGAAACTTATATATACAGAGTTTTAACATGTTTCTCCTCTATTGTTGTTGTTGTTCAGCACCAGTACATGTAAGATGTAATGGTTAGTCTTTGTGGTATTTGTCCCTGATTCAGCAGCTGGATAATCAGTAACAAGCGCAGTGTTTTACCCAAAGTTAAACAATTTTCAACTCTGTACACACAGAAAAAAATGCCAATTGACAAAATATGATGGCCTCATGCTTTTGTGGGCACCACCTCTTAATGACTTGTGGGAACAACAATTTTTGAAGCACTGACAGGGAGTGCTGCAGCCGGCAGAGGCAAAACAGGCTGCAATGTAACCACTGGGGGCAGGCTCGCCATGTCTATTGAGCTTCATTTAATGTACTTTTCGGTCATTAGCAAGCTCAGATTGTATTGTGAGTGTCTGACAATATTATGGAAAGGACCCCATACAGAAATGGCATGTTTGTCTGTATGTATTATCTATTTTTCATACCTATGACCTGGAACAGGTCAACAAGAGGTGACTTGTTGCAGGAGAGAAATGGTGCAAATGTGACTGAGAGTTGGAGAAAGGTAATTTTGTTGGAGTACAGAGAGCATATCTTACTCTCATCTGTACAATTTTGAATGTCATGGCTAAATATTTAGATGGTTTCAACAATGTGGAAAAATCAGCGAGATTTCAGAACGAGACCTCTCCTTTAGTGAGACCTGGAAACAAAATGGGCCGGAACAAGCAAAAGGTATGGAAAAACATTTAATTTCTCTGTAGGTTCCTTATTATAATGTTGTGAGACACTTATAATAACAAGCCGAGCCTGTTGGTAGCAAAAATAAGCACTTTTAATAGATGGAAATTGACAGGCGCACCTGCCCCAAGTGGTTACATGGCAGCCTGTTTCACCACTGCTACAGTGCTCTCTCTCAATACTGGAACAATTTCAAAAATAGTTTGCCCCATGAGTCGCTTAGACATAAAATCATGGGAAAATAGTTCCCCCCAGGGTGTATCCTTAAATACTCCTTATCCTTAAATGATTTCACTAAACCTTCAGATTTCAAGTTCTGTAATTTATTTCTTGAATGTCAGTCTCAGTGCATTTAGTAGCATATACTGCACATTTACAGGCAGTCCTTTGCTCAACAGTGAGTTTGGGACATTTGTCTTTAGGCATTATTGGAATGTTATTGTATTATTAGTGTTATGTAAAGTTGCCTATCCTCGTGGCTTTTATAGTGTTTTATTTCACCAACTCACTTCAAGTCTAATCAAGATGGTTTTTTTCCTTATATAAAGGGACAGGGATCTGCTTGTCAGTTGGATTTGGCTGTCACAGCCGGTTATGAATTAGTCAGACTTGCACATTGCCAGCAAAATGTTCATAACACATCCACATCAAGAACATGAGACACACATTGACAGTGTATTACTCGGGAGTCCTCAGACAAATGTGATACTTTTGAAAACACCAAGCAGGGTGTTGTTAACCAATGCACCAGCATATCTCGTTTAAACCAGAGGCTAAAGCATGATGTAAACCTGTGAGATATTGTGGGATTCTAGCTTGCTGTCATAACTTCTCAATGATCAAATTTAAAGTAGGCTAAAGCAACGTCTGGCCTGTGGCTACATTCAGACGTTTTGGTTTCCTGGCAGCCCGCGATCCTCAGGCTCTTTTGACTCTTTCTCAGTCTTGAGTCAAGAATAAAGCTGATTGCACTTCTGCTAGGGGGGTTTAGCGTTGAACGTGCCTGCCTGAGGAACGTAAGCTAGTTAATTCAATGTTATCCAGTAAATCTCCTTTTAAATCGTACCCCTCTAGACATGCTTTTATGTATTGTCTTCATCTTTGTAACCACCTTTTCTGTTTCCTCTATTTTATTTTTGTGTAGTGTAGATTTGGAGGAAAAAAATTATCAGCATCATTATTATCATTTGCATTTTTGCATTTAACAGTGTATCAGTGAGACAGGGTGATCATGTTAACATGGTTAAGCTGCCTTCTCTATTTAACTTAGTGGGCCATTCTATTCTTAAATTAGCTTTAGGCTCGAGGCAAAGCAGCTGTCAGACTGCTCCCTCAAACTGTGTGTATCGCCCACAGACACCTATACACACGCTAACACAGCTAGCATTTCACCTAGATCATCGCTAATTAGTGTATCGCCAGATTGTACACACTACTTGGCTTCAGTATGACACATTCTCCCACTCACGACTACCAAACACACTCAAGGAAATGGATAAATAAAAAGTAACAGCCCCCCAGGGGCAGCAGTCCTCATCTATACCAAATTTCTGAGAATGTCTTGGTATCTTCCTCTGTCTGTGTGCTGGTGAGGAGAGGTGGAAGATAAAGGGTTTTCCATGTGATCTACAGGTGTTAAGCAGAAAGAACAGTGGTGACCAACAGCAACATATTGATTTTCTGGTCCAGTGGTGACAGAGGGCCTTTTGTCTAACATCTCCTATCTGCTCCTACTGCCTGATGCTGCTGCTGCTTTAATAACCTGCATCGATGCTTCATTAAGGCCCCTTTAATTGACTTCTACTTGATCATTTGTGAACTTTTTTTATCCTAACTTGTGTTTTCATGTTGTTAATTACTGGGGTGAATCCATGCAGCAGTGTAGTGAAAGATTATAATGGCATTTAATTTGTTTTGACCTGTGTTTTAAATTGAACTCGAGGCCTCTGCTGCTCAGTGAGGATCTGTCCAGCCTTTATCCCTTCTGAATGAGACATTTGCTGTCATTTCATGGGTTAATGGGAGTTATAATAAGTGTAAAGTGATATTTCCTTGTGGATATTCCCACAATTTTTCTGGCTGCAGTGTGATATGGATGGGAAAGCAGTGGCAGATGGAGCAGCCATGGTATCTGATTGAGCTGCTCTTTGAGTCTGGAGGGCTTATGGCAAATAGAATAAATTTTGGGATGAAGCTGAAGGCCTTCATCAGTGCTAACGACACAGTGGTTCTCCACAATTATGGGGTCGCCATGAAATTAACACAGTGACAAGAATTCACAAGCTAAAACATTCATTTTCTCATACAGATTAAAGGGGAAACGTCAATGTTTTTGAAACTGGACCCATTTTTAAATTTTTTTTATGTTGACAGTATAAGTGACTAATGGAGACAACAATTTTTGAAATTGGTCCAGTATTGAGAGAGACCCCTGCAGCTGCAAACAGTCTGCCATGTAATCCCTACAGGTAATTGTGCGCAGTCAATTTACATCAATTAAAAGTGCTTGTTTTGGCAGGCTCAAATTGCTGTTAGAAGTGTCTGATAACATTACACAAAGGACCCTACAGAGGAAAAAAAAACATTTTTCCCTACCATTCACTGGTCTGTTTGTTACTGTGTGAAACCAAGTCTCGCTGAAGGACAAGTCTCATTCTGAAATCTCGCAAACGTTTCCACATTGCTGAAATCAGCTAAATAGTCAGCCATGACACTGAACATCTTGTAGAACACTAAGTTATGTATTCTGTACTCCAAAACAAACACTCTTCCCAGCCCTCCTCTCCCCAACTTTCGTGATTGTTTCCACCGTTGGTTTTCCTGCAACAAGTTGTCTCTTGCAAGATTTCAAAACAAGACTGCTCCTTGTGCGAGACTTGGTCACAATAATAAAGAGACCAGCGAAAGGCATGGAAAAACATTTAATTTCTCGAGCAGCATCCTTTCCATAATGTTGTCAGACACTTCTAATAACAATCTGATCCTGTCAGTGGCAAAAAGAAGCACTTTTAATGGACATAAACTAAACTGATGGTGCACAATTGTCTCTTTACTGGATCATTTTCAAAATTGTTGTGACCTACACACAAAACATGGGCTATTTAGCATTAATGAGCAGTAAACAAACATTTGATTAGTGATTCATAACACACTATAATGTTTTAGTAAGCAGATGTAAGTGCTCGTTAATGCCTTAATCAAACACTGTAACTCCACCTGTGGACACCCATAAGCGGAGGCTGCTGTATAGACCAACAATGAGTATATAATATAGCAAAATATACTTGTAATGATATAAAGTGAGAATTACAGTTGAATACTTATTAATAGATATGTAAAAATACCCATATATCTGTCTACAACTACAGTATTGTTTTTTTATAAATCCTTTATTACATGTCTGTGTACCATTTAGAAATGCTATCATTGAAATATTTATTGATTGACTGTTACATATTGATTGCTACAATTGTTTGAATATAGTGCCACTGCCTGCTTTGGAGTTTTACATTAACGCACATCTTCATGACTATAACTCAGTATATTGCACTTCTTTTTATACTTCGAACTGTAAACCTCTGCACATTTTGCACATTTCTGCACAAACTAAAATCTGCTCTATTCTTTCATTTTAATTTAGATAGTGCATATTGTGCATATTTTATACTATCTTTTTCATATTTTTAGTATAACTTTAATCTATATTTATGTCTCTTAATTTTTTTCAGTGCTTGTTTTTTATTTGTAAATTTCATGTTTTTTTACCATGTTAATCTTATACACCAATACACTGAAGCAAATTCCTCATGAGAACCTACTTGGCAACAAACTGGATTCTGATTCTGCTAGATAGGCGGACTCAATATAAATTGTTACCAGATTAACCTTTATTTAGATATTGCTGTCTACAACAGATTTGTCATGGAGAGATTTAACAAGAAATAAGGATGGGAAAGGACAAGGAGATAGGGATCAAGTAAAAATAAATATACATAAAAGCTTTAAGGAAAGAAATGCATGAAGCATATTCAGTTTGTCTGTGTGTCACACAGACTTACTGACACTGCACTTTAGGGGAATGTATAACTAAGACAAAATAATACTAAAAGTGAGACTTGTCGCTACAGAATTTTGTCGTTAAAGTAAGCAAAAATTTACCTTGGAACAAACAATTTTGCAATTTTCTTAAAATGTTATATTTATCCTGAGGGTACCAATAAAGCAAAGACCATTTGATGATTAAAATTGAAAGCATGAAAGTGCTCACAATTGGTATGGTTGTTGATTGTCCTGAGGGTGGAGCCAAAGCAAACCTCATGTAGTGTCCCAGAATGTGAAGAGTTAATACTCTAAAACATTAAGTTTTATTTTTAATGGTTATCTGCTCATTAATTGTTGAGTACAATGAATATTTGTTCCAAATTTAGTGGATACTCTGCCAAAGGGTTTTAAGATAACATTTGGTGCACCTAAATGCTGATCAAATGGAAATGTTTGCCCGGTAGTAGAGCAAGGTAAAAGGTCAGGGGGTCATGAGGATCTTTAGAAATCATCCTCTGGGGACAATTAATATTCAGTTTAAATTTCATGACGGCCCATCAAGTAGTTCCTGAAATATCTTGCTTTGGCACTATGAGTTTGTCTAGGAAATATATCAAATTATTTCAAATGTTTGTGCAAATGGTAAGAATAGAAGCATTACAATATGCACAAAAAGGTTATTTTCAGTCAGAAAGTAGTATCTGGCTACATTATTTGCCAGGAGTCACCACAGTCCTGTAAACTGGGACATGAATGGGATGTTTGTTTTATTATAGGACGGCCCTGACTCAAGGTATCTCCCGACTCCAGATAGCTAGCTTGCTCTGGCTATCACCCAGTAAATCTAACAGTCGTATTAGTCGACTGAACAGTGTGTGATTTCACTTTGTTCAGTCTGTTCTGACCTGCTGGGTAGCCAAGGCTACCTGGCCAGCTGTCTGAAGATACCAGGCTGATGTCTCGTCAAGAGACACAAACAGCAGGAGCAGGTGAATCAGACTGTTTTACTCTATCTGTGCTGAAACTGATTATTAAAGTTGATGTCCGTGCTCTGTCTAGTTAAAGCATCTGGCACTGACAGTTCATGGCTGTATTGGATAATTTTTTAATTTGCATGAAAATGACAGGCTTGCAGATGGTGCAGGTATTTTATTATTCTCAACTATCTCACACATCAAGTCCTAGACATCGACATCACAGTATTCTGGACACTTGACCTTTAAATGTAAATTATTTGAATTAATACCTCCAGGTCATAAATCAAACACATATCTGTGTCATCAATTTTCCTACACTATGTCTTTTGATCATCCAAGAAGGATCTACTTCAACTGAAGGAAATCAGGGTGAGTTTACAATGTACGCCTGCAACCAGAAGCTGTTACCAGAATCTCTGGGGTGGGGAGGGAACTGTGTCAGCAAAATACAATTTTCATGGGGATTTTAGTCATGATGAAGCTCAACAAAAACAAAAGAAAATCTTAAATGGCAATAAGTTTAAGGTCCTACCTTTTATAAAGTTATTTCACCTTAAATTATAAACCTTAGAAGTTTAAAAGTAATGGTACTCTGTCAGACATGACAGATCACTGTGAAAAAATGGAGAATAACTATATCTGTGTTTTGAAATAAAAATTAGACTGTATTCAGTGACATTTTATTAAAAGATATAATGCTTTCAGAGCATTAGAAATGCCTGCTGTCTGGTATATCGTGACTTTAAAATGGCACATATCCGAAATGTCAGGAGTGTTCACTGTAGTCCAGAAACTGTGTCACTTGGTAGTTCTTTCATGTCACTAGTTCGCCAGTTAGCCCATTAACAACAAATCCAGTGTTGAAAGAACAGAGTATATTTACCTTGCAGCAGTGAATAATAACACAAGCCGTCAGGAACAGTTTCTGCTGAAGAGCTCAATGGCTAAAGAAAAATAATCTAACCTTTTGTAACAAGTTTGTTTTGGTCTCACTCCTTGACTTTAGCTCTTTGTTTACTTTCCTCACTTCCTTTTCTCTTCGCATGTGCTGAGCTGAACTACCAATCAGAGTGATGTCATTCACAGTCGGGCTTCGCCGTCTCTGACACTGATTCGACATGCTGAATTGGCTGAAAGAAAGCTGACAAGGACTGACGAGGGCCAGCGGTGCAGGACACACCGCAAATACTAGGGCAACAGATGCTCAACAATGGCCCAACATTGACCAGCAACTGACCATCAGCTAAGTGTGTCAGGGCCTTTAGATAATTGGTTCAATCCAATTCCGAGCAATTAAGCTTGTATGTACATGAATTAAGGCAGCAAAGAAAATGTAATGGAGTGAGTGTCTTAAATACACTTAGTCTACGTTATAGCCAGTGATGTTCAAATCAACTGACTGACCACCATCTTACGGCTCAGTCACTACTGATATTTACTTAATGACTTAAAGCCAAAAAATGAATTCCTTAAAGTTTTTCTTGCAGCAAAGAACAAAACATACTTATATGTTTCCAGTGTTGGGTATATCCTCCCAGCACGTAATTATGACTGGGTGAGGGTAAAAATTCTTGTCGACCTGCCTGTTATGTTATTATGTTACAGACATTCTTATCAACTACATGAGGATACAGCTTTCGTGATGCTGTTGAAGCCAGCTGTGATTTTTCATCTTCACAACTTGAAAGAATATGTGGCAAAATGAATATGTATCTTTCCAGAAGGTTCAACAGTGATCCTATTACAATAATCCTAATATGGTTTAAAGCTCGATTGACATAAAGTCTACCGAATCTCTGCCTATTACCCTCGGCAGCCCTCCCCTCGTCTTCAGGGGCTTCTGTCTTCATTATGTGACTTTTGAAGACAAAAATCTTTCAGGGGTTCAACTGTTTTCTCCTGTTAAAAGACACTTTTTTTAAATCAGTTAGGCAGTTAGTGGTGTCATCTCTACTCAATACATTAAGAGGTTGTGATCAAAAATTAACTGATGCCTGCACAGGGTGGCTTTTATTTGTGTCTAGTTGGATCCCAAAGCAAATGAATGAATCCTTTATGACAAGAACAGAAACAGCCCTCTCAGTAATGAATTTTTAAATGAACTAATTTACCTGATGCTGTAGGACTGTCAAATATTTCGCCTCTGCCCTGTTGCCTTGGCATCATCTGTGCATCATAAAGTTGTTACAGATTACAATGGAGTGGAAGTGACTTTTCTAGTGGTGGCTTCTGAGTATATGAATTATGATATAATGCTTCACTTACCAGGAGTGGCAGCCATTTCTTCCCTCATCTCCTATTCCTGTTTCACCCAGTTCACCCTGGCAGTCTTTACATTGAGGCGGATTATGGACAGCTTCAATGTCTAGTGTGAAAAGAGGATGAGGCCCTTTGGCTGAGCCTATATATGCAGCCTGACAAGTCTAATCTTGGCTCCAGTCCTTCTGAAGACGACTTATTCATCGTGCCCAGTCCATTAGAGATTTAAGGGAACATTAAGGCCTCTAAACATCTCTTTTAATCAAAAACGCATGGTTGTTTTCGCTATACCTGCAAAATTGGAACATTCCCTTAATCTTCTTCACACCTTACTAAAGTAGATGTAATGCCCCTATATTCGTGATGCCCATTGGCAGCTCTACCTTACATTTTACATGCTGCAGAGCAGCTGTGGCCGTGTCTGCTGCATGTCTGCTCATTCAAAGTCAAACCTTTTCAGCTCTTAAACATATTCTACTCTTCTATTGAGCTAGTGAAGTCATAGCAATTTATTTTGTACATGCTAATCTTATTCATTGCCCCATGATACCTTGTGTGAATTATGAGCACAACATCTGATTATTCCTTTGCTGAACCTAGTGTCTACAAACTTACTAGTATGGTAAATTGTAAATGGATTAAATAGCGCCTCTCTAGTCTTTACCTAGCGTAAGTGTACAAACTTACTAGTATGGTAAATGGACTTGAATAGCGCCTCTCTATTCTTCCGACTAGTCAAAGCATTTTCACACTCCATGTCACATTTAACCATTCACACACACATCAACACACTGGTGGCTGAGGCTACCGTACAAGGTGCTACCTGCTCAACTTGAAACTCCTAGACCGATGGAGCAGCCACTGGGAGCAATTTGGTGTTCAGTATTTTGCCCAAGGATAATTCGACATGCGGACTGGAGGGTGTGCAATGCCTGCACACTTACTCCATCTTGTACATGATATGTCAACATGGAAACATGACTAAACGTCAATGTGTAACGAGGTCGGAGTGAGAATGTGTTGCACTGTGATGTTCACTCCAAGTTCAAAGATTAGTATTATTTTATGCTCTTTTTTAATGAAAAAAAAAAACGTTTATGAGATTTGTGTAAATCTACATGTAATTTATATCCCTGTCTCAACGCTTTAAGCCTGTGATCTGTAATAGCCAAAAGTCTTTATCAAAGCTGTTTTTCCTTGTTCCTTGTTTTTCCTTCCTTCCTTGAAAAGTGGCCTTAAGGGCCTTTGCCAGAAAGTCAGGTGACATGGTATAAAGAGTAACAGATCCCAAGAAAATAGGAAGTTGTTGTGAATAAATGGATAAAGCACAGGACTTTCACCCAGGAGACCAGGTTCAGGTGTCCTGTGGGTCAGTGTTTATTATTTGGTTCTGTTTACGTCATATTTTGACATTGCTATGACACTCAAGGAGGATGTCCAGCTGACGTCAGCAGAACTTTAGTTTTGGAACTATTTTTGAGCCATAACAGGACATCTTGAATAGATGCTTAAACAACGGTCATAAAACATCTCAATGTTTGCTGCGTTATGAATTTGAATTTTAATTCATAAGAGGAGGAATATGGTATTTCCTCTTTTAAAAGTTACATCATCTTGCTTTAACAAAACACACCCAGCTTTGTTACTATGAAGGTATCCCTTAAGCCTTAAAAGCTTTTGAGAGTGTTTATCACTTCACCCTTGGTAGCAGTGAAAACAATAAAGTAGCCAAATATGCAACTGTATGTTATCCACGGCCACTTCTTCAGGTTGTTCTCCCGTCCACCACCAATAAAGGCAGAGGTATGATCAGATTATTCAGCTTTAGGTGTGACAGGCTGCATTCCCACATCAGGTATTGCTCCAGAATCTCTAAGAAGACACCTGTAGTATAGGCTAACTCTCACAGATGCTGTTTCAGTGAAAAACAATACCTGGAAGTCATGCTCATAATTCAAGCAAGGTATCAGGGGGTGAGGAATAATGTAGATTTGCTTTCAAAGTCATTGCATACAAACTCTGAGTGCCACTACTGATGTCTCTGGCAAAGGGAGTTATCTTTTCCATCAGATATCAATGCATAGGGACAATGGATAGCTGTATCAAGGCATTTGCCAGAGAATTCAACAAACAGCCATCAGAGCTTTGTTTTGTTCTTTTAAATTAATCATTTTTTCTTAGCTAAGTGACAGTAGATCACAGATGAGCAAGTTTAGTCAAAACCTCAGCACTCTGTTTCTGGCTTGCTAAGCTCCTTGTCATCCACAGATGTTGACTAGCAGAGGAGAACAGCTTGACAGCTCAAGTAATGCATGTAGTTTTAACACTCAAAGTGGAAACAAAGCAATATAAAATCCAAAGGCAAGCGTTTTCCCCAACACCACCATTCTGTGAAAGTTTTCACAAACCACTCTGACCATTCCATTTTAAAAATACCCATAAAAGTGTCCCACTGGCAGAGACATTACCTTCTTAAACAGCTTCAGCTGACAGGACTACCTATTATATAACAACAGCCTAAAACAGCCCTGTGATTTGTGTGTCAATTTAGCCCATTTTATGCGTGAAGATGCAAGCTCAATGCCATTTCAGCTCACGGATGGTTGACATGAACAGATGTTAGGGATGTTCGGCTACCACCATTTGCAAGTCACATGTAAGAGGTTGAGAACAGACCAATTTGTGCTTACTGTTGCGTCTCCACTCACATGCAACATCTGATGCCTCATCGGATTTTACGCATGTGTTTGTACGTCATTGCTAGTGCAAGCATTACATAGAACAGTCTGACAGGCTGCAAACACTTGACCCTCACCTATAAGCAATCTCAGTCAGTAAGGACATACCACTGTGTGCATCGTTGAAGCTACTGTGCATATTGAGGGTGCTCTGACCTTGGGCCTGCCCTATATGTTCAGTCCCATTATCCGACAGAATACAAGCACAGATGCCTGTTTTGAAATCCACAGGGGTATGTAACCATAGCAAATGTAAGCAGTGAGCAGTGACAGCAACTCTGTGATTTTAAACCACAGGCTTCATACAGTATTCTGTATTGTGTAGACTGTATAATTATTGATGTGTGTGTGGTTGTACTTACAGTACTTCAGTCTGCGTCTGCATTGTTTTCAGTCTTCCTCTTTCACTTACTAACTTCCAAAACATTCCTCCTACTATTGTGTGTTTTGTAGCTGGAAGATTAATACCATTGTCATATCTGTCTATTGAATATGAAGCCACAGCCAGCAGCCTGTTACCTTATCTTAGCATAAATACTGGAAAACGGGAAAATAGTGAGCATAGCTCTGTCCGAAGGTAACTAAACCCATTAACCAGCTTCTCTAAAGCTCACTCATTAACATGCTATATCTCTTCACTTTAATCTATACAAAAACATTACTGTAAAAACTACAATTTTTGGTTTTATGTTGGGGGGGTTATGTGTGGACCTTTGTCTTGGCCAAGAGCAGTGACTTCCTGGAGTCTCAACTGGTTGCCTGGTAACCTCATGGTGATAACTAGCCCAGCAAAGAACTAGGAAATGGGAATCACAGAGCATTCTGGGGCCGCGCCACCATCTTGTGAGAATAAGCATCCATAGCTAGGGTAGCATGGATGTATTAAGAGACCTGGATACAGCATTGAATGCAGGACCCGTTCATTCCTATGAAAGTTGCTAAGTGGCTCATGAAGCCAAAAAAGCTATTTCCATGATATGAAATTACCTGGATGATCAGCACTGCTTCCACATTATTGGGCCCATAGAACAAGCGCACTAGAGACCTCCACCAGCCGAGCCGGCTACTTACAGTTTAGTGATGGAAAGTGATTAACAGTACATTAAAGGGATTCTTAAATGTAGTAATGACAGAAGCTTGTGTTAGGCTACTACAAGAGTTTCCTCATTTTGTTTCTGTCAATTTGTTTTAAGATTTGTAAATGTTTGCTTTGATTACATTCAAATTACGGGATTATGCCAAAAACACACCAGGCAGCTGTGAAGCTCATCACAATGATCACATTTTCTGCAGTCAGGAGGCATTTCATTTGTTTCGGGCAGGGAGAAATTCTTTGTAACATGGGTCAACCATGGATGTACTAAGAGACCTGGATACAGCATTGAAGATGGGACCCCGTTCAGTCCTAAGAAAGTTGCTCAGTGGCACATGAAGCAAAAAAAGCTCTATTTCCAATGTATAAATTTATCTGGATGATCGGTGCATTATTGGACCCATAGAGCAGGCGCACTAGACTTAAACTGGCTACTTCTTGTTTAGCATTCCGCTAACTTCAATGGGGATGAAATGATTTAATCTTATGGCTCTTCTGGACTTTCCAAATATTATCGGACTGAATGGATTAAATCCTGATAATGGAACAAGTCATTTGGCGAGGTTGCTGCTGTAAACAGTATGTACTTATTTACTGACAGCTCTTTTCCAATGTAAGTCTATGGGAAAAAGACTCTGGGCCCAATGTGACAAACCTGGGAAATGTAATTCCACTGTTTGGCCACTACGAAAATTGGATTGAAAGCTTGGCGCACTTCCTGGGGGCCTGTAAGTTAGCTGTTGATCCAATCATCTGTCATCTGTCAATCGCTCATCATCAGCAATGTATTGTATGCAGAAAAGACAAATGCCCTGATAAAAAAAAAGCTCTTAACAGATGCAAAGGAGCAATATATGACAGAACTGAAGATAGTTAATGGTATCAATCCTTATGAATTATGAGGTATAGAAAGGACCGTTTCAGCTTGCCATCCATTAACGCTACCATCCTTGATGTCTGTTTTTGTGTTAATGGGTACACCTGTCAGCAGTTCAAAAACTTTAAATCTTTGGAGGCCTTGTCCAATATACAGACCTATGGGTACAGGACCTTCAGATCTACAAGCCAAATGCCAACTGCACAATCATCTTGACAAAGATAAGCTAGCTAATGTTCTGCTTAGTGAATGCCAACAAAACCTCGGCTAATGAAACATAAATAATCTACCGGTAGGCTATCTAGAAAAATGAAGTGTTTTGTGCAAGTTCAGCACTTCTTTTTGACACTTACACTAAACAGACATTCTCACCATTAGCCTTAAAAAAATGGCTGACCTGCTGTTAGTGATGATGCATACCCATTCCCTATAGTCCCCATCACAACCCCCATAAAACCACACCTTGTCTCTCTTCCACTTTAGTTTCAGAACAGTATATATATTCTGTGGCTGGTATGCAGATTTTGTTACCTTTTGACAGCCATGCTCTCTGTTTCCACTTTATATTTTAACAGACAGAGTGATATAAATCATGATTTAACACTCAGCAAGAAAGCAAGTAAGCGCATGTCCCAAAATAATGAACTATTCCTTTAAATGCACTTGGCAGGATAAATAAAGCAAAAATTAAATGAGCAGTTTGAAAAAATAAACACATCTCCCTCTTTTTTTTTTTTTTTTTTCAAATAAGTCTAGTGGCTTCTCTAATTCACGCAGTCTTACCTTCTCACAATGAGTCTTTTACTACAACGTGTAGAGAGTCATGTACTGTGTATAATTCACATTAATCTTTTTCTAAGTTGGATTTTCAGCTTGACTTTGTATGCACACTAACTTTCTTGATGAGAACTCAGGGTTTCCTTACACATCTTACCTCCTCCTCAGAATGTGTCATAAGAGTTGTCATAAGATGGAGTCACTCAAAGGGCTTTAATGAAGTGAATATTTTTCCAGACAACTTGTTCCTGTTGTGTCCTTATGAAGCCAAGTACAGCTCACATCACTAACTTTGAACATCCTGTAATGCTGCACGCCATCTTTCAGCTGTATTTTTGTATGTCATCCCTTGTGTCTGCTGGCTGGCAGTGGAGTGTGGATATTGCAGAGTTGAGGTGAAGGGATGAGGTGGAATTCAACCAACAGTTTGCGCCACATAAAGCCTTTATCACACCTAAATGGCTCCGTCTCCCAAAGCCAGAGTGAGATAAGCACTGCCCATTCATCTGTAATGATGTGGAAGCAAGAACCAACTGAACTGAGTTGAGAGGGAAAGGCTAACTCTGACACAGTGAGGACAGTTGAAAAGGGTGCAGGGCCAATGGGGTTCACCGTGTTCACTCAGAATGATGTGTCAACATGCTTTTATTTATTTTGTGTTCTCTGTGGATTCATCTTGATTACAAGACATGTCTTACACTTCAAAGTACTGTAATTATCTGCCAGACAAAAAAGTGAAGCTGGGGCCGCATTACGCCACAGTTATTGATAGAGTTTGGACTACAAATGACATTTTTGCAACCCAACCGAATATTCTTAGACAGTTAACTCTGCCTTCAGATGCTCATTGGAAGCTTCTGTTTGCAAACAATAATTTAAAATGCACTGAGGGGAACCATAAGAACTAGGAACAATCTTAGTTCTTAGAACACCATTTTGAAGGACTTTTTTTAGCTCATACTTCTGAGTAGGTGCTCTCCCAACACAAGAGGAACCATTAGTAAAGTAAATGTATGGTGCATGGCCCAAATGTAAGTGTATGTTAATTGGTTGAACACAGGCAATGCAGCACCGGCAACCACCATTTTTCAAAACGTGTTAGACATGTAGACGAGGCAACACAAAACACAAGCAAGAGCTCATAACCAAAACAGTTTTGACTCCTCAAAGCCAGAGTGACTGCTGGCCGGCTTGCAGTACATCACTTCAGCATTCCTGTGGGTGGTGCAAACCTAAATAGAAGATCTTGATGGAATTCAGTCCTTGGACAAACTCCATACCTCTCAGGTAGTCCTTAAAACGGCTTAGTCAGAAAACGCCTTTACCGTGTGGCAGAGAAGCACCGCACTTTCAATCAGCTCCACTGTAAACCCATCTGTGTCATGATTCATTACAACGTAGTATAATTTTCACACAGGACACAAACACCTGTCTCCTGTCTCAAGTCCTGTGCTTGTTGAATCCATCCACATCTTCTCTGACCCGCTCTTGGTGACAAAATAATAGTCACTGTTGAGTTATTAACTCCACCCACAGTCTTTTTCTCAGGATTAGTTTTTGGGGGCATTTTGCCTTCACTTAATAGTGAAAACTGAGGACAAACAGGAAAGGTGGGTGAGCGAGAGAGGGTATGACATATACAAAAAGAGCCTGGGCTGGAGTCGAACCTGGGCAGCTGGGATAAAGACTGAGCCCTAATGATCCTCTCAACAATCTTTTTCTAACTCTAACAAGTATTTCTGTTGCTCAAACCTGACCACTGACCCATTCTTAGTTATGTGAGTTGACTCACATGACTTACCCTCAACCACCTTTGCGTCAAGATCTGGTGATCCCCTTTGCAACAAGATACAATACAAAGAGCTGCCTAGCGTCATCGAAGTGACACACAGGGCCTCAGCCCAAGCATCAAAATATAATGAGTAGGGATGAGATCACATTGCGAGAGTGATGTGATCACAAGTTCACAACTCTAAATGCAGCAGTGTTTGCACCCAAAATACATTAGGTAAGCATTAGACAAGCTGTTTTTGTAGATGCGATATATATGGTTATTTGCATATTCTGTGAGGACGTGAAATGTGACAAAATTGATTTTGAGACATATGTCCTTGGTGAAATGCAGACATAGACTGGATATGAGACTTTGATCCTAGACAGGGCCTTTAGGAAATCAAAAATCTGGCCTGACTAACCAACAGCAAGCTACTTATCAGGAAAAGGGGTGATCAAATACAGCGTACAAATGTCACTAAAACTATGTGTCGGGATTGATCTTACATTGGCAGAAAAGAAAATGCACAAGCCCATCTATGGTATTTGTTGGTCAAGTAGCAAAAAGCTTGCTGACTAACATGACAGTTGAAGAACAGGTAAACAAATAAAAAAAAAGGTGGCATGGTGGTCCAATGGTCAGCATTGTCACCTCACAGCAAGAAGGTTCCTGGTTCAAACCCGGGGTGGAGGGTTTGAATCTTGGGGTGGGGGAGCCCTTCTGCGTGGAGTTTGCATGTTCTCCCTGTGTTAGTGGGGATTTCCTCCAGCTACTCCAGCTTCCTCCCACCAACCAAAGACATGCAGGTTGGGTTAATTGGTGACTCTAAATTTCCCATAGGTGTGAATGTGAGCGTGTTGGCCCTGTGATAGTCTGGTAACCTGTCCAGGGTGTATCCTGCCTCTTTTCCTCTCAGCCCCCCCATGACCCCTGACAGGATAAGTGGTGGAAAATGAATGAATGAACAAATAAGTAAACTGTAAAGACACAAATGGATACAGTAATGTTGTTGTGGTGAACACAGAAGATGCATGATGGTGCCATATTTTTTGGTGGTTTCACATTTAATGAAGATTTATAACTCCTTTTTTACACACCATCTCCGCTACACTACTTTATTAGCAGCAGTGATTGTTGCTCATTGTTTGCTTCATTTTAACAACTGGTTCTGTGCCTGAAGTCTGTATAGTTGGCTCTTTGTAGATGCATCATTATTGGTAGGGCAAGTCCAGCATGCTGTCACAAAGGAATTAATTTTAGTAAGACAACTTTAAAGTGCTTAAATTCTCACTGACACCAGTTTTTTCAGGTTAAATCAATTATCTTCAAGAACACTAAATCACACGACATAATGGTGTCTGTTGTGGTAGAGAGAAAAGCAAACTTTAGCCTCAGGGTAGTATAAATGTACTACAAAGTAGTCATCTGCAGTCAAGTGTCATTATTCCTTCTTTTTTAAGCTAACAGTCACTTCATCTTAGGTAAAATCAGCTTACCCATATTGTCCTCTCGGGCCTTTTTAAACACACTGACAGGACCTACAGAGCACGCCTATTCCCACACACTGACTCAAACCTGCAACCTGTCTGTGTCTTCCAGGTGTAATTGGCTTGCTGACTGCAGCTCTGGACCCATCAGGAGTTCCAAAGAGGAAGACGGATGAGACCACAGAGTCTACCTGAGAATGCTACCTGTCCCTCTCCCTCACCATGTCACCCTAGGAAAACTATTAAACTGTCCCCATCCACAAATCCTCTTTTTTCCTTTGTTATTTCCCATAACCCACTGAGTTTGTGATCCCTCTTTACACCCAGCTGAAGTCCTAGTGATATGGCTAAAAGAGCCTTTATTTTGGACATGTTGTTTTTTCCTCTCAGTGCTGCCAGCCACCAAGGCTATGGTGGGAAGCGTCATTATACTTCTCAGCAGGTTGCCAATCACTGTCTGCTGTGGCTCTTGGGACTGGTGCTACACCTTACCCTTTCCTCATGTCAACGGGTTGACCTTAAACACCCCATAGTGTCCACAGGCTATGGAAAGGTGCGTGGTATCAGGAAGGAGCTCAATAATGAGATCTTGGGCCCTGTGGAACAGTACTTAGGTGTGCCATATGCCACCGCACCTATTGGTGAGCGCCGGTTCCAGCCCCCTGAAGCTCCAGGTTCCTGGCAAGAGATCCGCAATGCCACCCATTTTGCGCCAGTGTGTCCCCAGAATGTGCACGGGGTTTTACCTGAGATCATGCTACCAGTGTGGTTCACAGACAACCTGGATGCTGCAGCGACCTATGTTCAGAACCAGAGTGAGGACTGCCTTTACCTCAACATCTATGTACCCACTGAAGATGGTGAGTGAGACAAACCTCTCATATTAGATATAGGAGGAAATGAAGTTAGTCTTGGCCCGTTAAACTGTGCATTTAGAGTGGGTTGGAAAAAGATGAGTGTAGGAGTGAAATCCCAGGTTTGCCTGAAAAGATTAGTTTGTGTAACAACTGTTTCAGAGTGTAAGAACAGCTTGTACTTTCCTAATAATTTTAAATTTTCATACTTATGTAAGTGCACCAGGATTCCCTGAAATAGTGTCATTCTGATCAAGTAGTAAGGATTATATACAGCTAAAGAAGAGCTCTTAACGTGAAACAAAAGACACACCAGGATATTACCAAATATATTCTCTGATAATCTCCTGGTCTTGTATTAATGTCAGTTTCAATTAGTATTTGTTCCTCAATTACTATTATCTAATTGTGCTCTAGAGTTAGGCCTACATACTGCAGCATAGCCACATCTGCAATCTTTCTTGTGCTAAGCAATACTTAGACACTTCACTTTTATTTCTCATGTTTAATTAATTTTAACATTTTATCAGATATTCAAAATTCATACTGAACATGCTCAGCTGACTAGCTGCTTTTTGTTCCAGTTAGCCACATCTAGCTTGCATTAATTTGCATAAACCATGCATGAACATTTATATCTTTATAATACTAATTTTGTCAGCTGTCTTACTTTAACCTTTTACTTGAGTAGTGCAGAGTAAGTTGCGTGTGTTTTGAGTGACTGAACTAAGTGAACAACTGATATTATAAAATACACAGTGACTCACTGACACCACTGATATTTTTTTTACTTCAACTAGTAGAAGAGGAAAATGTCTTTGAGTCCCTGCATTGAGGAAGTTTTAAGAAAACTGTGAAGGCATTGTTTTTTTTCTCTTTTGTTTCTGATATTCTATTCATTTCTTTTTTTTTAAATGTGTCAAAGTGTTTATCATGAAGAAAATTCATCAAACATAACAACAAAGACAACCTTGTTTCTTATATTCTTGTATTGTATTGTATTGTATTGTTTCTAGACAGCTGTTGTAGTTTTCCAGTAGAGAGCCTGCAGTAACTTGATAGCAATGCTAACACTAACATAAATGCAACACAGTTATTAAGCATTTAATGGTCTATAAAGTCACGGATCGAGTTGGTCAATTAACAAACCTAAAAAAAGGGAACTATTTTTTCAGCTGCATTACATCTGTTCTGTACTTTTTAGTGGCCATGCTAGCTTGTCCATTTCTACTGTAAGAAATTTAAAACTGTCAGAGAAAACTTGCATAACTGTCCTTAAAAAAATTGTCAAAACTTTCTATAAAAGAGCAAAACATAGTAAATATTGTTTATCAATCTACTGCATTTGTTTTTCTTTCACCTTTATTTAGTTTTGACAAATCAGTAACTTACATTTAACGCTGAACTAGCAGCAACGAAGCGCAGCCTACGGTAAGCTGTCATGCAGTGTCTATGAAAAACTGTGGCCGCCACTCCAAGCTGCAGCCTTTTGGGTCATCAGCAAAGTGCGGCCAAACTGAAAGTTGGATGTAGTTTAACTTTTAGCAACAAAGTCCGACCAGAGAATAACTGCAGCCATTCAGTGAACAGAGTTGTGTGACATGTTGACCTTAGGCCTCCAGGAAGTGCAACTGGCTTTCGTAGTGGCCAAACAGTGGAATTACAATTCCCGAGCCCATCACATGATGCCATCAGCCCCAAAAAGTCTTTTTCCCATTGACTTACATTGGAAAAGAGATGTCTGTAAATCCATAGATAAATTCTTTTGGGCATCACAACACCTGCAAACTAATTCGTTTCACTATCGGGATTTAATCTATTTGGTCTGACAACATTTGTAAAGTCTAGAAGAGCCCTAAGATTAAATCTTTTTATCCCAATTCAAGTTAGTGGAATGCTAAACCAGAAGTAGCCAGCTTAAGTCTAGTGTGCCTGCTCTAATGGGTCCAGTGATGCTGAGGAAGCATCAATCATCTGGAAAATTTTATACAGCAAAATAGAGCTTTTTTGGCTTCACACGACTGAGCAAATTTCATAGGACTAAACGGGGTCCCACCTTCAATGATGTATCCAGGTCTCTTAGTACATCCATGGTTGACCTATCTTACAAAGAATTTCTCCCTGCTCGAAACAAATGAACATGCCTCCTGACTGCAGAAAATGTGATTATGCAGAAAAATGTGATTACCAGCTGCCTGGTGTATTTTTGGCATAATCCTGTAATTTGAATGTAATCAAAGCAAACATTTACAAATCTTAAAACAAAGTGACAGAAACAAACTGGGGAAACTCTTGTAGGAGCCTAACACAAGCTTCCGTCATTACTACATTTAAGAATCCCATTAATATACTGTTAATCACTTTCCAATTTCTATGTTACAGTTGTTAAATTGCAAATTTTCTCATATTTTCTGAGGGTCTGTCATACAAAAGACTTCCACTACACTGCTGGTCATGTGACCCTAACCTTGGTAGTTGTAGAAGTACAATTAAGAGCGGATAAAAAAGGCATGGTTTATTTTTAAAGGTCAACAAGGAAGCTGGAATAACCTGCACATTTTTGTCATTTCACTTAGCTGAAGGACTCGCATTCACACTGACATACATTGCATTATTGTTAAATTCTGAACTGCCATCACTCACAAAAAGGATTTGAACTATTTCCAAACTATTACCATTTGCAGTGTGCTGGTTTGTACTGAACTAATCGACAAAGAGCTGTAATGTAAAGCATGTGGTTTTAAACCTCAGTGACCATTTTGTTGGTATGCTGATGCCAGTTTAATGGTTTGACTTGAGTAAGGCTATTTTACTTGCTGTGGATACTGTGGTTGGGCTTGGGATGCTGTTGTAGCAGCAAGGTTAAGAGAAGATACAACAATACAATACATTGCCAAATAGAACCTTTTTTAGGCCTCCTGGGGTAAAATTAGCCAAAGACTGGAGATCACTTTGAGGCAAAACCTCCACCTCTCAATGAGCTATCTGGGTGTACTTCTTGCATTAATGATCCAGTGGAGAGCGTTTGAGAAAGCAGATGTGCAGGTGAAAGAACAACGGATCAAAGTGTTATTTTGGAGGCAAAGCATATGCCACTGACAATAGTAAGCAAGGCTAATGATAAAATGCTTTTGAAAAAAGGCCGCAATTAATAGACTCACCTGAGAGTTGTGTGAGAGTATGCAAAAACACATAGTTATGCATTACTGCTCTTATACTATATGAAGCCTAACACTAGGATTAGTCCAGAGTGGTGCACAGCATTGTTGTATTTTAACACTAAAGCTGAAACCATAACCGACTTAGCTCGATTGTGTGAGTGTTGCAGATAATTTATTTTGTCGGTGAATGCGCCAAAGCCCAACAAAAAGATGGAAACAGATTAATTGCTAGTGGAAAATATCAAGTATTACTACAGTACAAAGTGAGACCAGAGCACCGGAGATGCTGTGATGAGGAGATGAGAAACAGAGATTGAAAAAATAACTCATTTTAACTGCTCTTAACATAGGAGAGTGTACATACATGTGTAGAATGAAAGCTCTGTGTGTATGCTGTACAATACATATGTCACATACTCACCGAGAGGATGATGTAGAATCTCCTGCGTTATTCCCAGAGGACAAGGTGTGCAAATGAGTGAGACTGATTTAACATGTAGCCCTGTCTGCTTGTCAGAATCTGTCACTTATTGTCAGGGGTCACTGCTTACACAAGGCTGATTCTGTCCCCAAGGATATGTTTTACCCTGTGTGTGAGAGAGAAATAGAGGAGGAGACTGAAGTGCCCCTGAAATCAAACACAACACATTTTACATGTAACTGCTGTCACACTCTTGCAAATATAGTTTATATGGTGTCAGACCAGCATTTAGGTCAAGAGTGCCAGCTTTAAAGCCCTTATTTTTATTAGTAGTTACTATGATACCTAGTTTTTATGACTAGATAGACAACAATCAAAGTTAAAGTTAGGGGGGAAACTCCTGAGGCATTGTTTATTAGGAGTTAGCTCGTCTGCTTCATCAGGACTATGTGATGTGTGGTTTGATTGACAGTGTTCTATTCATTTATTAGCATAAATTAAGCATAGATTACACAGTCTTCTTACTGGAGGTGCAACTGGTCATTTCCTCAGCTATCTTGAAGGGTCTGTACATCACCCATCCTGATGGTATAAAATGTGCCAAGAAGTATCAGGATTTCCCATCTGCCTTCAAATAGTTTGCTAAGCATTCATGTTTTTAACCACATTTGTGACATACTGTATATCTCTAGGGTTGGCAATGACTGTTCAGAAATATCTCAACAACTGTTAAATGGATTGTTATGACATTTTGTAAAGTCACTCGTGGTCCCCAGATGATTAATCCCTGTTTGGTGATCTTCTGACTTTTTTGTCAGGTGTCCCCAGCATGTTGACATTTTAGTTTTTTTGTGTGTTTTCCAAGCACTTTATGATGAATTGCCCTAAAATTCTGTATAAACAGATTAAACATGGTTCCCAAGTGCTGTATCCTATTGAGCATTGTGATCCCCTGACTTTTCCTCTAGTGCCACAACATGGTGACATTTGTGGTTTTCAGTGAGATAACAACTATTGGGTGGAGATTTCCTACAGAGATCCATGCCACTCTCAAGATTGATTGCCTTCAGCTCGGTATTAATGTTTTTAGACACACTCGTGACATATCTCTAGGATTGGCAATGACCATACTGAAATATCTCAACAACTGTTCAACTGTCGTGAAATTCTGTATAAACACTCATAATCCCTAGAAGATTAATCCCACTGGTGATCCCCTGACTTTTCCCTGAGCGTTCCCAGCATGTTGACATTTTAGATTTTTAGTAAAGTGTTTCAGCCACTGTAGAATGGACTGCCATGAAATTCTTTACAGACAATCATTCTGTTGACCGTTGTGATCCCCTGAATTTCATCTAGTGCCACAATGAAGCGACTTCTGTGGTTTTGAGTGTGATTTTTCAACAGGTATTAGGTGGATTGCCCAAAGACCCGTGCTCTACTTTGGTGGTCTCTGACTTTTAATTCAACACTGTAAAAAATTTGGATAGTCCCATATTTTGGTTTATTGCCGCTAAAACTAATGACATCCCCATTATTGTTAGTTGTACTTTGGTGCTAAGTAGCAATTGTCAGGATGCTAAAATGCTAAACCAAGACGGTGAACATGGTAAAAATTAGCCTATACCTTCTTAACATCAGCATGTTAGCATTATCAGTGAGTGCATATTAACATGCTGATGTTAGCATTTAGCTCAAAGCAGTGTGGCTGTAGACTCTTAGTAGTGTTTCAGCTAGACCAAGCTGTTTAAGATAGTAGGCTAGTTTGCTAACTTTGTACCACTTAATAATGGTCAAGCATGTTTGAAGGGAGGATGTCAGTGCTGTGTCGTGCTGTGTTTGGCAGCTAGCAGTTGCAGGGTGGCTGTAGGTGGGCAGAAATGAATTGGCAGCACAGAATCACACGCAGCTTGGATCAAAATGTTTCAGTTCCAAATCTGGCTCGAACAACTTCATTTTGTTACATTTAATCTCCATAGTACAATGTTATGTATTATCTTCCGATTCCACCTTAACACGTGTGCCTATCTGATATACCTGTTTCAGACGTGAAAGACTTTCACCGGACATGTTCACTGTGTTATTCTTCGGACAAAGGAAAATTCACAGCTCTCTTTTCAATCTGCATCTGTTCACCCCTCCTGCTCTCTCCTCCCTGAAATCATCCCTGCGTCTCCTCCTCTCCCCTCTCCTCCATCTTTATGCAGATGGCAGTAGAAGGGGTCACTGTTCTGAATGCAAATGAGCTTCATGCCCTTCCCCACCAGGCCACTATAGCTTGCTACTTCTTCAACGTAAATGAAATTCAAATAACTCCATAGAAAAATGTAAATAACACGAATGTTCTTGTGGCTTGAACAGTGAGTTTTACTCTCTTCCTTATCTCTCTCCTGCTTCCTACCTCCTTTTACAGTGTTCTGCCCTAACTCTCCTGTGTGGCCAGGCTGCCAGGCAAGAGCACTGTCTCACTGCATTCCTGTTTCCTCAAGACACTCCTCAGCCATGGGCCTAAGATCCTTCATTTTTATTGCCGCTAGAGCAGGCATTTACCGTGCTCTTTATTAAAAAACATATTTCAGGAGGCAGGACAGTGGAGGCAAGGATGGAGCTGGAGGTTTGGGGCACAGTAGAAGCAATGGAGAGCAGAAGGATAGGACTGCATGTGCTGCTGCCTGGATGCAGGGGGGTTGAACTGAAGCTGTAGCTGACACCTTGTCAAGCAGACAGGCCACCATAGACATGACATACTGCAGCTTCATCCCGTTTTGCACTGAGGAAATGGGGAGGGACGGGAGACAGCTTGTGCTCTGGCCACTAGCTCACTGAACCGAACAGAAATGCTGTTGACTGAGAGATGGAGCCGCATTAGGTCAAACAGTACTGGGACAACCCAAGCCAAATGCTCTTGCGTAGGCCAATGCATTTCAGTGACCAGTGGCCCATTACATCATGTGACAGTCAACCTACCGGCAGGCTTCTCTACTGAGGCAGAAGGGATGGATGATTTTAAAAAAGTGTGTATGTTTCCCTTTGGCTACATCCTACTTTGATAATGATTCTTTTAAGTTAGTTATAATCTCACATTTGAAGCTTTGCTGCTTTTCTCAATTTTTTTATCATCGTAAACTGAATACCCTTGGTTTTTATAGCCATACTAGCAGCGCGGCTCTTGGGATGGTAATATTGGCTCGTTGGCTGGACAAGACAGAGATATCTCAATGACTATGGGAAGGATAACCACAAAATTTTGTACAGACATTCATGGTCTCCAGAGGTGATCCTCTGATTTTTCCCACCCACATGATGACATCTCAACAACTATTGGACAGATTGACGTTTGGTACACACATTCATGGTGCCCAGAGGATTAAACAGTAATAATTTGGGTGATCCTTTTAGTTTTACTGTGGTGCCACCAGCAGGCGAAAGATTTCACATATTCTGTAAAATATTTTAACATCTACCAGATTGACAAATTGTGTACAGACTTTTGTGGTCCACAGAGAATCAGTCCTAGTGACTTCAGTGATCTCCTGATACTTTATCTAACAGTATCATCAGGTCAAAATTTTAGGCCACATTTACACTAAAGGGTTGTCCAGTGGTGTGGTAGTGTCAGTAAATGGCCCATTTATGGGGAAGTGGACAGTGGAGACCAACTATAAAAAGCCAATCTCCCTATCTTGGCGACTATTTGTCATCAGTAAGTTTGTTTATCTTGGCTCGAATATCTGGAGAATTCCTTTTGGTTATCATTACTGCAGTATCCTTACTGCCACAAAAGACACACATGTATACTCACACACTCACACAAAGCAAGTGCTCTCCTTTGCAGGATAGTACATACATACATACAGTACAGGCCAAAAGTTTGGACACACCTTCTCATTCAATGCGTTTTCTTTATTTTCATGACTATTTACATTGTAGATTCTCACTGAAGGCATCAAAACTATGAATGAACACATGTGGAGTTATGTACTTAACAAAAAAAGGTGAAATAACTGAAAACATGTTTTATATTCTAGTTTCTTCAAAATAGCCACCCTTTGCTCTGATTACTGCTTTGCACACTCTTGGCATTCTCTCCATGAGCTTCAAGAGGTAGTCACCTGAAATGGTTTCCACTTCACAGGTGTGCCTTATCAGGGTTAATTAGTGGAATTTCTTGCTTTATCAATGGGGTTGGGACCATCAGTTGTGTTGTGCAGAAGTCAGGTTAATACACAGCTGACAGCCCTATTGGACAACTGTTAAAATTCATATTATGGCAAGAACCAATCAGCTAACTAAAGAAAAACGAGTGGCCATCATTACTTTAAGAAATGAAGGTCAGTCAGTCCGGAAAATTGCAAAAACTTTAAATGTGTCCCCAAGTGGAGTCGCAAAAACCATCAAGCGCTACAACCAAACTGGCACACATGAGGACCGACCCAGGAAAGGAAGACCAAGAGTCACCTCTGCTTCTGAGGATAAGTTCATCCGAGTCACCAGCCTCAGAAATGGCAAGTTAACAGCAGCTCAGATCAGAGACCAGATGAATGCCACACAGAGTTCTAGCAGCAGACCCATCTCTAGAACAACTGTTAAGAGGAGACTGCGCCAATCAGGCCTTCATGGTCAAATAGCTGCTAGGAAACCACTGCTAAGGAGAGGCAACAAGCAGAAGAGATTTGTTTGGGCCAAGAAACACAAGGAATGGACATTAGACCAGTGGAAATCTGTGCTTTGGTCTGATGAGTCCAAATTTGAGATCTTTGGTTCCAACCGCCGTGACTTTGTGAGACGCAGAAAAGATGAGCGGATGGATTCCACATGCCTGGTTCCCACTGTGAAGCATGGAGGAGGAGGTGTGATGGTGTGGGGGTGTTTTGCTGGTGACACTGTTGGGGATTTATTCAAAATTGAAGGCACACTGAACCAGCATGGCTACCACAGCATCCTGCAGCGACATGCCATCCCATCCGGTTTGCGTTTAGTTGGACCATCATTTATTTTTCAACAGGACAATGACCCCAAACACACCTCCAGGCTGTGTAAGGGCTATTTGACCAAGAAGGAGAGTGATGGAGTGCTGCGGCAGATGACCTGGCCTCCACAGTCACCGGACCTGAACCCAATCGAGATGGTTTGGGGTGAGCTGGACCGCAGAGTGAAGGCAAAGGGGCCAACAAGTGCTAAACACCTCTGGGAACTCCTTCAAGACTGTTGGAAAACCATTTCAGGTGACTACCTCTTGAAGCTCATGGAGAGAATGCCAAGAGTGTGCAAAGCAGTAATCAGAGCAAAGGGTGGCTATTTTGAAGAAACTAGAATATAAAACATGTTTTCAGTTATTTCACCTTTTTTTGTTAAGTACATAACTCCACATGTTTTCATTCATAGTTTTGATGCGTTCAGTGAGAATCTACAATGTAAATAGTCATGAAAATAAAGAAAACGCATTGAATGAGAAGGTGTGTCCAAACTTTTGGCCTGTACTGTACATACATGCAAATTCATACTATGATATTTCATTTACTCACTGTGGTGTACAATGATAGATAGACTGTAGGCCTATTACTTGTTTCCGTGGACTGTGGGCATCTTCCAGTCTGCCGGTTATGCGATTGGTCACCACAGCTTGATGTCAGGTTTCTCCAAAATTTGATTCTTTTTCACCTTTCTGTTGGGGCCGCTGTGATTTTTTTCACCATCCCCTGCAGCCCCACCACCACAGCCCATAGTCATCCAAACATTCAAATGAATGGGAGGACTGGAGTTTTTGCCCCAATGTCTGATTAGGTGTGAATGCAGCCTTAATTTGTCCAATGATTTTGTTTTTGACATTCCCATCAGCCTCAGCATTACCTATACACTAAACTAAAATTGTGAACATGGCAAATGTTATACTGCTGTGTTAAATGTTAACATTGTTCACATTTTTGTGCTACAAATGTCAGTGTGAGCATGTTAGCATGCTGATGTTAGCATTTACCTCAAAGCAGTTCTAAACAGTCCTAAATACCACAGTACTTTTTTTTTTTTGTCATTTTCTCAGTTTTTTAGTTTTAAACTTCTGTTTAGGTGAGGTACCCTTGTGAAGTCTTAAGGTGAAGTCTGATGACTGCCAATTTGAGCAGAGCTTATCCTCATGTATAGGTTAGGTCTTTATTGGGCATTAGAGAGCGAATGAAATCAGAGTAGTCTCCATTAAGCGGCGAGGTGTGGTTTTAGAGTGGTGCTAAGTAGTGGGGAAGTGCTGACAAGACGGAGGACTTATGTGCCTTTCTATCCATTACCAGTCTGTCTACCTGTCTGCTCTGTAGCTCAGGAACAACTACTGTACCATCTCCCTCCATTGCAGGAAGTGCTCTTTGGATCAGGCGCCTGGTGGTATTCGGAGGATGCAGCAAATCCATTCAGCATTGATCCTTTTTCCATTTAGACGGAAGATAAACATTTTATATCAGGAAACCATATTCATATGGAGGGCTGGGTGAAAATGCAGTGGTGGAGTGCAGTGATGCTCTGTGTCTCCTTTGTCAATAGACGCAAAGCACTGTGAAAAGGATATATGCCGTCACTTCTCTGTGAGGTTTTCAGCAGAATGGTAAAAACAGACATGTCAGCAGCACTCCAGCAGAGTGATAAACCCCTTGGCAATGTAACATAAAGTATTCTTTAAAATGAGAAACTGCAACGCCTTCCCACAGGAGACCAGGGGATGTGCTGATGGGTGGGTCCGAGGAGGACAGCAACAGATGATAAGGACGCTGTTAACATGCTTTGTGTGGCCTGTGTATGTTTAATGTGTGTGTGTGTGTGTTTGTGTGTGTGTGAACGTGAGTGTGTTTTAATGGCTTTCTCTAAGACGTGCGTATGTAGACAGTGACTGAGAACGACACAAAACACAGAGGTAATTGCGGGCTGATGGAAAAGCTCCACTGACAGAAACCAAGAAAAAACAAATTAATGGGATCCTTATCAGTTGAGACTTACAGAGGTTGACGCGCCAGGGCGTTGGTTGGTCACTGTGATAAATGCTTGTTATTGGCTGTGCCCTATGGAGCATTTAACTGGCGTTACCATTAAAGCTTAATGTGGTGCTCCTCTTTGACCTTGGCGAGGGGAATCCTGTCACAAGCCTCTGCGGGAGGTGTAAATATCAAAAGCGGCTCCCCTTTTGCTAATTTGGTAGGAAAGACTCACATTTCAGCTGATATGCCAGCATTTCTCTGAGCACAATGTGCGTACACGGTCACATGTATTCAGGATGAGTATCTGTGCTTGCCCTCGTGTGTCTTCAGTGTTATGTTTTGACAGTCTCTCTGGATCGTGCAGGGACTTTTTGCCTTAGGACTGCAACACTGTCCTGAGCTGGAGCAGGATGCTGAGAATCTTGGCGTTCCGTTGCCTTTTCGGACCAAAATGAGTGATGGCTTGATTCTGCTCATTGATTTTTCTTTACAAAGCAGCAGCATGTCAGGACTGATAGGGAGAAGGGTTGAGGAGAAGTGGCCTCTAGGGTCATTTACGAGGCAGTGCGTGACTAGATCCTAAGCAGTTAAAACAGATGAGTTTGGGGTTATCTTCTGAGGAAACGGTGTGTAATCCTTGTAAACATTTTGTCTTCAGCTGCACATAACCCCTAAAAAGTAACAGAGCGTAACATCTCATACTTTTGCTATTTTTCTCTTAATCTTCTCTTGTTTTTCTGTAAATGCAACCTTTTTGAATTTTGTCTTTTGTCCCCCTCCAACCCCCCCACCCCTTTTTCTGAACCTTAGGTCCGCTCACAAAAAAACATGATGAGTCTACAATGAACAGACCGAGGGATGAAGGTATTTTAATTGCATGCTCCATTTTCCAGGCTCTGTGGGGAATGTTGTGTTTGTATCTGTTTTAATAATCACCTCAGACTCATCACACTATGTGCACATTATGTTGTCCATTGTTAAATGTTTTTATTAGCACACAAATCTGCCAGTCCTTCTCACAGGCACACTTTGAGCTAAAATGCATAAAGACCTACATATAAAGCAGTTGTTCTTCATCCCCCCCCGTCACAAATGCTGCTTTTTGGGTACTTGCACAGGCAGCTAATTTACTTTCCTTTCTCGGTTGCGATGTGGTTGATCAACCACATGCTGATGCTCTGACTATCCTGTGTGATGCATCACTGAAAATCAATATTCAGTCCCTTTTTTCACCTGCGCTTTTATTCTTGCACTAAACACCTTATGAAATGGTCTGCTGAATTATCGTCCTTCATAAAGTTATTGGGCTTCTTCATCTTTTAAGAAGGAAAAAAAGGATTTCGGCAGATTTCTGTACATTTTCAAGTTCACTGCAGTCAAATGGAGATGCTCTCACTACCCTTTACTGATGCAGCCAAAATCCATGCAGACAGTGTATGCAACTGTTTCTACACACGTGCCCAGACATACTGTATATTACATAGCATTATGCACACATAGAGTGCATTGCATTCTCATCCATGCGTTGTGTGTCTACTCGAGCGCAGTGCATGTGCAGATGTATGCCTGAGTGCATGTGCTCTAATTTGTGCCAGCGTGTGTGGGGTTTTTTTTTTTTTTTATTTTGGGCTCTGTGCTATTTGGGTATTGAATTCTCTCTCCCTTGCATTTCTAATTGCTATGGTTTAAAAAGAGACAGATGTAGCTAATCCAATTGTGTGGTTTCTTAACGGTGAAAACAGAAGGAAGGATTCATGCAGGATTGCCTAGGAGAGGAGCAGAATGATAGAATAGAGATGAAAGAAAAGGAAAAGCTGAGCACTGCGAGAGCACAGGGGAGGGCAATGAGGGGGAGAGAAGGGAAAAAATAGTGATAATGAAGACAAGTGCATGATGAAATGACATTTACAAAGCTTTGAAAGTGAGAGAGATGTAGAGAAAGAGAGATCGAGAGGGGTGGATGAGTAGGAGACTGGTAGAGCTTGACATTTATGCAGACACCTGATGGATCTTGACAGGATCAGGAGGGCTCGGGCAGGGCTGAATTCCTCACTTAATTGCTCAGGTTTGGATCGGACACAGGTTCCCAAACATTGTTGGGAAAACTATTATTAGCATCTTGTTTTTGAAAGTTATTTGCAAGAGACTGCATTGCTCGGGCGTGGGTTTGGATGCAAAAAATATATTCATGTGCTGAGTCAGGCTTAAACTTTTACGCCCAAATCAATTGAGATTTCCATAAGAGAATGAATGAGAGAGGAGCAGAATAATGGAAAAGCAGAAAGTAGGCAGTTTCTATTGGGAGGTAAGACATTACATTTAGAATAGAAGTGAGGTGGGGGTGGATATTGAGGAGGATAGTATCAAGTAAGGTGGAAAAGAGAGGAGTGAATAATGTGCCAGTGTTTTGGAGGCAGGCAGGAAAGACAGTAAGCTCCTTGTTGGCCATATAAGCCTTGGATTTGGGCTGAGTGAAACAGTTTCACCCTGTGACCCTGCACCCCTAATCACCCCACTGTTTGTGCTGAGGCCCCTCAGATCATTGTACCATGTCCCTAACTTCAACACACATCCAACTCTGTGTCCATGTTTTTTACCTGGCAGTCTTTTATTATACTTTGGTGCACAGAAGTGGTTATCTCATGCAAATGGGTGTCATATCCTCACGTTTTTATATCACCAGAGGTCGCTTAGCCAGAGAAATGCCTTCTCACCAAAAAACCAATACCATGTGTCCTGTTTTTTAACAATTATATAAGCTTACCTGACGATAGTTTAAAGCCCCCCAAAAATGTTGTCAGAATAAAGTGCATACAAGTGATAAGATATAAACTGCTAGAAGTTTTTTTCTTTTACATTACGTGGACCTTATATCCACCTTTCATTAAGGCATTGTAGGTATGCATGAGCTTTTTATCTTTTATTCCAAAATGAATGAATTTTTATTTCCTTTTTTCGGCTTACTTCAGGCCTCTATTGGGCTTAGCAAATATTTCAGTTACAACTTTTAACTTTCCCAAGGTTTCGAAGGGTCTTACTTATTAGGAAAAAAACTCTCTTTTACTTCACAAAAACTGAAAGTATAACAGAAATAATTAGTTTTGGAGTAAAAGAACACAGGTTATTTTTACGAGTTATGCACTTCATACTAGAGTTATGAAGTTTGAATCACAAATTTGAGGACTTGAGATTTGCTTGATTAACAGGGAGAAATGACTCAACTTGTTATTTATGACTTGAGACTTTACATAGACTTGATACCAAAGGTTTGGTCTTAAGTCACATGACTTGGACTCGAGTCAGACACAGATTTGATGACTTTAGACTCAAAACAGACTTGCAACTCGACTTAGACTTTCAACACCAGTGGCTCATAACCTTACTTGGACTTGGACTTTAAACTTAAAAATGTTAAATGCCTTTCCTCAAGCCCAAAGATGAAAAAGTATGTTATTTAAAACAGTGGTCGAATTATTAATTTTTAACAAGGGGGATGCAATGTAGCTTTGATTTTTTTGCGTGCACACATCATGCCCACAACGACTTTCATAAAATGTACACCACCCAAAGGACATTATTGCAGGTCGCCTTAACCTTAAAGGAGCAATAAGCGAAATTCATCATTTCTAGATTGAAGGAATTAAAAAATTGCTATGTGAAGAACTAGAGGTGTAATTTCATCTGGAGTGTGGCATGACCTCACACACCCTCTCTCCAGCCCATTGTTTACAAGCCGCTCCGTCTGTGCGTTCATGTACATTCATGTGGGAACACCCCCCCCCCCCCAGAGCCCTTGGCCCTCCCTCCCTATAAAAGACATTACAAAAGACATTACCTCTAAAGAAACAAGAATCCAAGCTTCTCACCTGTTCTTTTCGTTTTAAAATAATCACGGTCAAGGTCAAACTTTATTTTAGTTTGGTCATGCTGCCAATGAATGCATCAGCTGAGTGTGTGAGTGAGTGTGCGCGCAGCTATAACATGCTCCCGTCTCGCGCGGATGTGTTTTTTGGTTCCACCAAGCGCAAGCGGTTTCAACTCTCTACTATGGGGACGCACGTCTTCCAGCATAATAAAATAAACTCAGTTGCGGGATTTAGCTCGCAACACAGCTCCACCTGCACACACAGATTCTAGATTGACAAGGGGGATGGACCACTGATTTAAAAAGAGTACCATGAACAAATTTATTTCCTTTCATCATCTGAATATATTAACATTAAGGCAATAAATTCCCAGCAAGGCAACACTTATTTCTCCAATACTTATTTAACAAATAAATACAAATTTTGACAAGCATTCATGATTTTAGTAAACTGATTATTTTTTACTCTATTGCTAAATTTGCATTACATTTGGTGAAGAATGCATTATGACTTGTTTAGGATTTGCATTTCCCAGATATTGAGACGTTTTGTCTTCAAGACATGATTGAGTGATTTCTAATGCAATGCGTGCAAATCTGGCAACCTACAACAACATGGCTGACCAGCAGGCCAACACACAAAGCAGCTATCATAGAAGGGGCTAGTCCAAAAATAATAAACAGCGGTATCTAAGATCTGCAGCTCAAAAATCAGAAACAAGGCCATCATAAAATCCAACTTCATCTGTTACCATAAAATCTATAAGGGAAAGTAGATGAATGTGTGTTTTTAGCTAGCTTATGCGCTTATCTGCTTGTCAGACATTAGCTAGAAATCTAATGTTGGACCAGATCATCAGAATTTCATTTGACTTGACTTGTCTGAAAACATTCACTCAACTTGACTTACCTGATTCTCATTACAGTAACTTGCACATGTGTGACTTATTCCCATCTCTGCTTCATACAGTAACCTTAATGTAATGTGCAATAACACTGTATGATTACTGTGAACTTTATGTATTCTCAGAGATAAAACAACTTAAATGCACTGGAGCTCTATGGCAACCTCAACTGAGCTGTATTGCTAAAAGCTAACACAGTTGGTTGATCTATCAAAATTGCAAGGTGCTTGATTTTTACTGTCCGGTACAGCGATAAATACCCATTTCACTTAAACAAAAAAAGGAAAAAAAAAAATCCCCACTATCATGTTTTAGCCTTCCAGACAAACCAATGAAAGAAAGCGTCACAGGGAAAATACAGTACAGGCCAAAAGTTTGGACGCACCTTCTCATTCAATGCGTTTTCTTTATTTTCATGACTATTTACATTGTAGATTCTCACTGAAGGCATCAAAACTATGAATGAACACATGTGGAGTTATGTACTTAACAAAAAAAGGTGAAATAACTGAAAACATGTTTTATATTCTAGTTTCTTCAAAATAGCCACCCTTTGCTCTGATTACTGCTTTGCACACTCTTGGCATTCTCTCCATGAGCTTCAAGAGGTAGTCACCTGAAATGGTTTTCCAACAGTCTTGAAGGAGTTCCCAGAGGTGTTTAGCACTTGTTGGCCCCTTTGCCTTCACTCTGCGGTCCAGCTCACCCCAAACCATCTCCATTGGGTTCAGGTCCGGTGACTGTGGAGGCCAGGTCATCTGCCGCAGCACTCCATCACTCTCCTTCTTGGTCAAATAGCCCTTACACAGCCTGGAGGTGTGTTTGGGGTCATTGTCCTGTTGAAAAATAAATGATGGTCCAACTAAACGCAAACCGGATGGGATGGCATGTCGCTGCAGGATGTTGTGGTAGCCATGCTGGTTCAGTGTGCCTTCAATTTTGAATAAATCCCCAACAGTGTCACCAGCAAAACACCCCCACACCATCACACCTCCTCCTCCATGCTTCACAGTGGGAACCAGGCATGTGGAATCCATCCGTTCACCTTTTCTGCGTCTCACAAAGACACGGCGGTTGGAACCAAAGATCTCAAATTTGGACTCATAAGACCAGAGCACAGATTTCCACTGGTCTAATGTCCATTCCTTGTGTTTCTTGGCCCAAACAAATCTCTTCTGCTTGTTGCCTCTCCTTAGCAGTGGTTTCCTAGCAGCTATTTGACCATGAAGGCCTGATTGGCGCAGTCTCCTCTTAACAGTTGTTCTAGAGATGGGTCTGCTGCTAGAACTCTGTGTGGCATTCATCTGGTCTCTGATCTGAGCTGCTGTTAACTTGCGATTTCTGAGGCTGGTGACTCGGATGAACTTATCCTCAGAAGCAGAGGTGACTCTTGGTCTTCCTTTCCTGGGTCGGTCCTCATGTGTGCCAGTTTGGTTGTAGCGCTTGATGGTTTTTGCGACTCCACTTGGGGACACATTTAAAGTTTTTGCAATTTTCCGGACTGACTGACCTTCATTTCTTAAAGTAATGATGGCCACTTGTTTTTCTTTAGTTAGCTGATTGGTTCTTGCCATAATATGAATTTTAACAGTTGTCCAATAGGGCTGTCGGCTGTGTATTAACCTGACTTCTGCACAACACAACTGATGGTCCCAACCCCATTGATAAAGCAAGAAATTCCACTAATTAACCCTGATAAGGCACACCTGTGAAGTGGAAACCATTTCAGGTGACTACCTCTTGAAGCTCATGGAGAGAATGCCAAGAGTGTGCAAAGCAGTAATCAGAGCAAAGGGTGGCTATTTTGAAGAAACTAGAATATAAAACATGTTTTCAGTTATTTCACCTTTTTTTGTTAAGTACATAACTCCACATGTGTTCATTCATAGTTTTGATGCCTTCAGTGAGAATCTACAATGTAAATAGTCATGAAAATAAAGAAAACGCATTGAATGAGAAGGTGTGTCCAAACTTTTGGCCTGTACTGTACGTATATTATTATTATATTTGGAGCTAAATGATTTGCCTGGGGCACGTCATGTATCAATGATACTCATCACCTGGAGAGGCTCGAGGAAAATATACATTTCTTCCCTGTTCCAAAACCAAAATCAAACCCTGAAAATTGTAGGGTTAGCTAGCTAGCTACTGAAGATATAACCTACTGAATGTATACACATGCTGCTTTTGCTTTTTAATTATTATAAGACCGAAAAAAGACTGACCCTGCTGTACAGGAACCAGTGAAGGGAAGCAGGGAAACTTTGCCTTTATTCAACAGCTGTGTGTCATTGCATTGTGCACAGATGAGCATTGCTTGACTTCCCTTGGAGATCTCTGCCCGTCCAGTGGCGGAGGTCCAGGTGCTGACAGCAGCACGGGGGCGAAGCCAAACACCGTTCATCTGCACACACTGCGATGCCACACAGCTGATTCAATATCGGCAAAGTTTCACTTTATATTCATTGTCTTCGGTGGCGATCAGCAGTGATGTGGTGGTTCTCTTTTACACTGTGATCTGTAGCCTATTGTTCAGCTTTAGCCTCTAACTATCTTTGTATTTTTAACCTGTTGTTGCTGCTGAGTCAGTTTGACATCCTGGATATATCCTTCGAGCACATTTCCAGACCCCTGTCTGCTTCTCTCTGGAATCACTATTTTATTTCCAAAAATATGATAATACATCTTCAGGGAGTGCAGTTAGTTACAGTGTGGGCTCCACGCTTACTCCAACAGCTTGTCAGACCATCACAAAGGGGCGGGGCTTAGCGGAAGGTCAGTTACACCAAGTACAGCTGCACACGTGCATTGTTAAGAGTGGCTGTGATCAAGTCACCTGCTTCACATCCAAAACATGGCTGACATCAATTTATTTGTCACGAGAAATCAGTAAAATGTAACCCAATCAGTTCTTATAGTTTGCACATTAAAAGAAGACATTTGATGTTTTACTGGTTTGCATCAAATATGTGTACATTAGATAACTGCATAAACACAGCAGGAAGACTGTAATTTAAAAGTAAAGAAAAAACTGATTGGCCTTGTAAAATGGCAGCTACATGTCATGGCCAAGTTCCTTTTCTCTCAGGATTTAATTTTTATGGTGAGTGTTACTGTGGGGCCTGCTGATATGTCACTCCTCTATACTGTCCTGGTAATGCCGGGATAATTGAACTTGTTTACATATCCTCTGGGAAATCAGCCCAGCTACAGAATACACCAGAGAAGAGAGGAAAAAAGAGCAGCGCGTCAGAGTGTACGACTGAAAATCTTTATTTTTAGCCAGTCTGCTTGTGTCATACGTGTGATCCATAAAAGATCTCTGCATGTGTGGAGCCATATGTGCCGTTTTTTCCGTATTCATTTGTGGGTATGCGCGTGTGTGTGTGTGTGTGTGTGTGCGACTGTGAGTGACGCACCCAAGTGCATGTGTAACCTGAGATTCAGGTGGTGATGCAGGCGGGTGTGCAAATACGTGAGTAGAATTTGTTACCACGGCAACAGGCATTCAGTGAGTCGGTGCAATGGAATGGCTGGTGCAGTTCTATTAGCGAGAAGCAGTTTCCATAGCGACTCAACATCGCAGCTGCCTATGCAAGAGTTTGTGTGTGTGTGTGTGTGTGTGTGTGTGTGTGTCTCTGTATGAATACGGTGTGAATCCTGTGTGAATTTGAGTGTTCATTAGCGTACCTCACTATGTATGACTTCCTTTGTAACGTTTCTTATTTTTTCATGCTTGCTACCATGTTTTTTCGGTGTGAACCTCCCATGCATGTCTCTACCCCCGTCAGTTCTTTCACACTGCCCTATTTTCATCTCCTTCCTCTCCCTGTCTTACCCCCCTTTATCTCTCTTTCTCTCCTCCTATCCCTCTCTCCCTCTCTCTCCCATCTCTGAGTGCTGAAGCTCATCAGGGTAAACAGATGCTGTGGCTGTTATTTATGTTTCCACTTGGTCTGGCTTTCATACAAATTATCCACAGGCCCTGCACAGTGCAGACGCTCAGCCTAACTGGGCTGCACTGGCAGCTCTCTCAGCCTTATCCACACTCAGACACTCAGACCATACCACAGACGCTGTGAGAGGTGGGGGGGGTTCAGGAGGGGGGTGGGCACACGGGCTGACAGAGTGAACCATAGCAACACACTGATGGGCACAAAGACACCAATAACAGAGAGGGCATCAGAACTGGCTGCACCATTTGCTCCACACATGGAGGGGAATAAGAGTTTGGGAAGGTACCATCAGTGCACAGGACAGGGGAAACACACATCACAGCATGAAATATAGAGAATAAGCCCAGTGGGGCAGACATGAAATAGTTGCTGCCAACTTAAGGGCAGTCCACTGAAAATGTTTCATACTTAGAACCTTTATATTTGTTTTTTCAAGTGAATCACTGGCTGTAGAAGGTTAGAAAAAGCTGCCTATGGATCTTTTCACTTCAAAGGTTGTTGGAAATATACTAATCTAGAGCTGTCGGTGCAAAGTGAGGGAACTACCTGTTGCCTGTGGACACTTAAACTCAATAGAAACTCCTAAAAAGTGTGAGTCTGTGGTTAAGAATATTACTAAAAATAATAAACACCAATGTTTGCCCATGTTGTGCAGATATTCGGGATCGTCGCAAGAAGCCAGTGATGCTGTTCATCCATGGAGGCTCCTACATGGAGGGCTCAGGGAACATGTTTGATGGCAGCGTCCTTGCTGCCTATGGAAACGTCATCGTGGTCACCATGAACTATCGACTCGGCGTGCTCGGTAAGTTTGGTGTGTCGCTATCAGGCATGGATGCAGCTGATGTAAATGTTTACAGTCTTTGTTTGACATGTGTCATCTCACGTTGATTGTTCTCTGTGTGACAGAGGGCTGATGTCTATTTATATATATGCTTTAGAAATGAACTCCAGACAGTGCCTGGAGAATCAGGTCTAAACATTATCTGGAGTTTCCTTTTAACACATGCAGCACACAACCGAAGATTGTGTTGTGTCAGAAGTGGTACCTACTGGAAACACTGCAATGGTTCAGACAAGGGGTGACGCCTGGGTAGAGCATGCATAGGCAGGAGAGGACACAGATTACACCGCAGTCTAGTAGTCGGTTTGTGATTGGTCATCAACAATGGCGTCTCTTGCCGTTCTTTGGCTTTGTCTGATGATTTTGGCTTCAGCCTTTGGATGTTTGTTTTCTACCTGTTTTGCACAATCCGCACGATAGAAACTTCATCAACACGCCCACTTGCTCTCTGTGAATTCTTCAAACAATTGCCTGCTCTATCCACACATAACATAACACATGGGCTCAATTGCACATTACACAAACTTTGTACTAGGAAGCTTACTCTGTAAGAGTAACTGATTCAGACGTTTGCATTCTTACACAGAGCTCCCTCGGGTAATGTCCAGATAATTTCATGTTTGCAGTGCATGTTTGAAAGGAGCTGTAGAAATACAGCTAAAAAACGAGGACAACAAAGCTGAATAAAAGTGAACATAAACATTTAGCTATTCACTTCCCTCATGATAAAGGGACTGAGCAAATCCATGTGCTGTGCGCAGCTCCACAATGGCATGAGATTTTACCCATTTTAAATAGGCTGTATGTGTGCATATAGCAAGACAACAACAACATCAACGCATTTGTTACTTTGCAAATAGAAGTGATGAATGCCTATAGAACGGGGGAGAGAGATGCAATGCCAGGTGTGATGAGACAGACAGAGCTGTCCACTTATGATCCAGTCACCCAAGAGGCATGTTGTAAACAGGCTCTTAGCTAATAGGCATATGAATGTCACTTTACACCTGTAATGGCATATATTGTAAAGATTCTACTTGAGCTTTTGACAGAAAACAGCCACTCATTGTAAATTATTTCAGCAGTGTTGACATGATACAGCAGAAAGAACATCTAAGGGAAAGTGCAGGTAGCGTGCAGAAAAGATAGAAAGGTATAAATAGTGAGGATTTCAAGAGAGCTTCTGTATATGACGATCGAACACATTAAAGTAAAAGAAAATAGAATTAAAAAGAACTAAAGCAGGTGACATATTGCCCCCTTGTGTTTTAATTCTTATAATTTATCTTTTTCTGATGGCGGATGAATTTTCTGAAGGAAATTTATATCATGTTTCAGACTTTGTTGATGGAGTTGCAAATAAAAGTAGCTTTGCTTGTCTACAACATACAGTATGATGCAGTAAAAACCCTCTCAACAAAACATTTTGTGCCAATAAAGTACATATACACATGTTCTGTGTGCTCCTAAATCTGAGACCCAAACCTTGGCCTTCCCTACGAGGGTCTCTACAAATGCTCTTAAATTTTGATATGGGTTTGCCAAAGCACCAATTTTAACGAGTGCATGGGACACACCCAGCCAACCATGGTGTTACAGTCAATTAATCAGTCAATGATTTAGTGTATTTGTCAGTGATGTATTGTGGAAACAAAGTTCAGTGTACAGTTGGCAGTCTGTAATTTTAAGGTCGCTGCCCCATATGATACTGGAAAGCAGTAAGTTTAAGAAAGTACACATTGATAGAATTCTCTGTTATGTGAGGCAGACGAGCACAAATTAAAACTTAAATAAAGCACTGATGGTTTCTAAAAGTTCCATGAATATGCATGTCATCTATTGTCAGGGTTATTCTGTGATCAGACAAGTGGTATATCAGACAGAGGAGATTAATATAATATGCAAAAAGAGGGAGAGAAGGACGATGGCATCAGAAAATGAAATAAGGTGAGCAAATCAAATGTATGTGCATGTTAGTTTAGTTTTGTCTCATTTTCTCATTTAGATGTAATCCATTTTATCATGACCGCATCGATGGTCATGATAAAAGTGCAGACTTTAAGCTGGGGTAGGCAGTTTCATTTTGGAATTGTTGGAGAAAAAAACCCATAATGACTTTTGAACATAGCATAATTTAAAGAACTCTTGACTTATGCACCTCCTCCTGGTTTTGTTTTCAGGCTTTGGAAAATCTAGCCCATGACGGGAGACTTAGGCCGCGTTTATACGACAACGATTTCAACTGAAAACAGTAAACTTTAGTTGCGTTTTGGCTGATCCTTTACACGACAGCTGCATTTTGGGTGCCTGAAAACCAGTGGCAGCTGCTGGTCTTTCAAGGAGGGGAAGCTTATTTTCGGCCTACATCATAAAATGTGTCCGTTTATTTATACGTAAATTCTACCCTCTGGGGCTGCTGCGTGAGGCTAGTGTGACCGCCTGTGAGTGCTTTGGGACGGTGGAGGGGCTCACAGCAGCACCCGCTGCTCGTTGGGGACAGTAACTGCAGAGCGACAGAAGTCAGAGTCTCCAAACACGAGTACAGTCTCCAGTAACACCAGAAAAAGATGCTAGATTTGTCGCTAGTCATTTTTAACAAAGAAAAAGTCACTCAGGGGCGTCGGTGGCTTAGTGGTAGAGCAGGCGCCCCATGTACAAGGCTGTTGCCGCAGCGGCCCAGGTTCGACTCCAGCCTGTGGCCCTTTGCTACATGTCACTCCCTCTCTCTCTCCCCCTTTCACACTTGTCTGTCCTATCCATTAAAGGCTAAAAATGCCCAAAAAAAAAAAATCTTTAAAAAAGAAAAGCCGCTGTCAACTCGAGTCATTTTCGAGTTATCTTCACTCCGTTATACACGTTCACTTGGCTGTTCACCAGTTACCATGTCGCGTCAATGTATGTATGTGTGTGGAGGAGTTCAGCGCCGGCACAAAAGAACCGATACTGTTAGCGCTGATCAATACTACGGTCTTTGATAATTTAGCACTGGGGCTAATTCAGTACCGGGTTTTGGTACCCATTCTTAATCAAAACACAAACGAAGTGGTGCCTGTAGAAGTGAAATAAAGTTTGCAGCAGCTGCCTGTACTAGGAAATGCGTAACGCTGTGCGTTTGTTCCACTGATCAGCGTTCTTCGGCACACCGCCCCGCCCCTCAAGAATTCCGGGTAATCTGAAAAGTCCTGCCCCCCTACTAGGTACTTCTTCCAGGGTAAATTTGGGGTTGAGGGAAAGTTTTTACCCGGGTAATTTCGGTGGAAACCCACAGAGGTTTTTCAAAATCCTGGGTAAATGAGAAAAGTTCCTGCAGTGGAAAAGGGGCTAACGACAATAATAGGACGTGGCCTACGACACCACGCATTACCCATGTACAAAGCAGTCTTTTGATCCCTTCCCAGACGACTTCACACTTATTCACACCTGGTCCCATCTAACCCTAACGACAGACATGATGGCCAGGTGGGTCAAGACTCACATGTGACCTTAACAGCTCTGAAACTAAGAGCTCACATGGGATCTCAATGACTCTGTAAGGGTCCACACCCACACAGAGTTTAAAGCCTGTGACTCCGCACCAGTCATTTGAAACTGTAGAAGCTTCTTGGATGAGAGATGAAATGTCTTCAAGAAATGCAAGCAAGTCCAGTTGCCTACGATATTGTCCTTATTACTACCATGACCTGGATGACGAGAATGGATAATGAGAATCTTCACCGACAATGTCTTTCTGCTGACTTTCTGCTAGAGGCTTACGACTTTTGCTAATTTATGTTTATGTGTTTAATGTTAGCTAACACCTCGAATCAGTGTGTCTTCCCCCTCACTCCCCGCCACTGTGGATGACCTCGTTGGGAGGAGAGCAAGCAGCAGCCCTGGAGACTGATCCCCAGTCAGTGGCAGCAGCAACTGAAACTCTGTCAGCACCAGAGGACCAGACAGCCATGACTCTTTTAGCTAACTTTCTGTTGCCATCACACAGGTTAGACCCAGCACTGCTGCTGGCCACCAGGCAGCTGTGACTGCTCAATTTGAGTTGCCACAGCCACTGACCAAAGGTCAGTCCCCGGAGCTGCTCTCCGCCCTCCCCTTGGTGAAGCAGTCCACAGCAGCGGGAAGCGAGGTGGAGAGACAGTGGGGTGTGGTAGCTAGCTAATTCTTGTCTCATTTGTGGTCTGATAAAGAGAGAGAGAGCTCTTAAATGAAACAGGATTAATTAACTCAATGTATGGGTTATTGTATGAAACACATACATATGCCCCCTTGACCCTCACACTCCATTCACAGCTCTGTCAGTGCTTCAGTGTCACTCTGTCTGCCCCCAACTTTCTATCTAATTTGACTGTAATTCAGAAATCATAGAACTGGAGTTGCATCTGTTATTCTCATGACATTCACATTCTCTTGTAGTTTGGGGCTTGGTGTCCCGGGAATATCATGGATTTTTCACAGTTTTTTGGGGTCTGTAGAGGGAAGAATTACTGGATTTTCTCTACAAGAAGGAAAATACATCTACTGTTGTAATGAACACTATAGAATGGGTTCAGAATCAATAGATGGTGTAATAAAGTGACCGTACACAGAATTATTTAACTAAAAAAAGTGGATTTAGTGTTAAGTAACTCTGTAAAATGCTTTCAGGTAAAATTAGGTCCTGGCCTTTAAGACTCATCTTTAAGACTTGACCCAGCTGAACCCAACTGTTACTGCTAAATTCAGAACCTGAGCCTGACCTCTGACTCAAACCTATATTTTTGCTTTATTACATCCACTGTTGTGCTAATGCAGTGCAGTGCCTACACTCTGGGTAGCAGAAGCCTAATGCACACCTGATGTTGCAGACTGTATTACATTGTGTTACATTATGTTATAGTGTTTGACCTGAAAATGTGTATGTACAATAACAGTTTCTGTGTGTGTGTGTGTGTGTGTGTGTGTGTGTACCCCCAGCCCTCGTGTTGGTGGATATCAGAGGAGTCAAGTATTTACATTAGCCGTCATCTTTTGGTGGTGTTTGCACACAGACTATCTGACGCTGGCATTGTGGTTGCCAGGTTGGGTAATCAGATCTTGTTTATTGCATCACGCCTGTTTCAACATATCAGAATAATGATAAACAGAGAAATGGGAGTAGTTTAGGATGCCATCCAAGAGTTGCAGTGAGTATTAACAGAGGGTAACATGATCCAGAGCATTATTGAGAGTGAGAGAGAGGGGACAAGGACAAACGGAGAGTCAGTGAAATGAGGAGCCGGACCTGCAGTTTTATCCTGCTTCATTTCAGCTTGTTATGAGGTCGTTTTCACAGCTGGCAGACAAATCGTGACCGTTAACAAATTGGGTGTGAGATTCAGTTCACAAGTTGAAATCAGGTTTGTTGAATGTGGTTTTAAATTACACATTGCTCGAAATGCTCTTCTGTGGCATCTCTGTTTCCTTGCTTCACAGACATCACGACCTGGTCGATTTACATTAACGTTGTTGTGATTCATGTTGGAGATGTTTGGAGTGCACTCATGCATTGTACAGTATCTTAACTGCACACACAATCCTTCAAATACATACAAAATACATACACATAGAAGCGGAGAGCGATCCTGCTGAGTGATTATGAGGGATGACGCAGTGTCCTCGATTCCTTTAACATTGTTGAAAATTTTGGTATGTGGGCGAATGTGTGCTCTCTCTCTCTCTTTCTCTCCCTCTCTCTTTCAGATATGCTTTAAATGGGTTACTGTACTAAGGAGATTATCTGAGTGTGTGTGTGTATGTGTGTGTGTGTGTGTGTGTTTGTATGTTTGTGTATCATGAGCATGCATGTTTGCCCATGTGCACATGGATATCTCCTTGTGCATGTGAGAGCATGTAAGTGTGTGTGTGTTTGTGTGTGTGCGTGTGCTACTTGGTTGCGTGCCGTGCGTAAAATATATATATGAATAATGCACCATCCATCTGAATTTTTAATAGCACTCCTCTCCGACACTGAATTTGAGTGAAAGTGAGAAACACAAGCATACCGTATTTTAATAGTTTTATGTTCTAATCTTATGTATTATCCTGTACTTACACACAGGGGAGCTTACACATGCCATCCTCATTTCATACAATGCCTGCGCCTTTAAGAGAGTGATAGGGAGTCAGGAATAAGGGAAGAAGAGAGAGCAGGGAATAGAGACAGATGAGCGAGGGAGAATCATAGAGAGACAGTGAGGGAAAAGGAAACAGAAGGGGGGAGATGGGAACAGTCTAAAAATAAACCGTCAGAAATGCTTTTTTAAATCTGCAGTGATGCAAAGTATTCATTCAAATAAATGCTCCTGCAGTGTGACCACAGCACCCATGTGGTTTAACGCCTTGTGCTTTCACCTCACGACGACACATACTCATGTCATTTTCCAGCAAGTGATTTACTTTTCTTATTAATTTATGATTCGCCCTGTCTGTCGTTGTGGAGTAAAATGGGTGAATGAGGAGAAAATGTCTGCTGCACACAGCCTGGTTCGGAGGTTTGGTGACAGTTGAGATTCCAGATTGCTCCTCGGCTCACCTTCTCCTACCTTCCTCCTGCTCCAGGCCCACAGAGCCTTCTGATTTGTGTTGCATAGCCATCTGTTCAGACTAATTAACTAATTAACTAATTAATGAACTCTGGGGAAAGGCCCACCATCGTGGGCTCTGAGAGTGAGAACATTTTTCACCTCAGGAAGAGAGATGAAACGCTTCTTCTGGAGATGTTTCTTTGCACCTTCTACTCAGTTTCAGCTTTTGACTTGTAAGTAAGAGCAACCTATTTAGTAGGGCTAGGACAATATGCGTATTTCTCAGTTAAATACTTGGGTGATTTGATATGTTTTGCAAATTTGTACTTTTTGCAATTTTTTAGAGACTGTATGTCATGAGGCATATGACCAAAAAATGGAAATAAAATGCACATCACATGTTCGTCACGTTTGTTACTTTTACTGCATTGAAAAGTGGTAAATAAAACGTGCATACACAAGAGAATTAATTAAAAAATATACACATTTTAAGTAAACTTAAACTGTTGATTTAATTTTGGTGGCCACCACAATATCAACATTGACTGCCAGGTATTGATTTTATTATTATGTGATTATTATTTTTTTTTACATTTAAATTGGGTAAAATCAACTGTCATTGTAGAGATGCGTGCAGCTTAATGATTTACTCAGCCCTTCCTTCCTCAGCTGTTCTTGCTCTCCATTTATCAAACCACAAATAGACTACTACACTACGGACTACTTGACTTCACCGCAGCCCTGGAGAGAGACCCTCAGTCAGCCACTGAAACAACTCAAATTCAATCAGCTCAAACTCCAGCGCCTGCAATCACACAAGGGCTATGTAAAGGCAGCAACAGAAAGTTTGCTGATTTGACGAGGAGTCAGACGTTGCAGTATCAGACCCCCAGCGCTGGTGTTTGTATTGGCTGAAGTCGAGTTGCTACAGCTGCTGACTGAATGTCTGTGTCTTCCGAAAGTCCGCCATTTTCTGCTTTCTCACTTTTTTTTTAATGGTTATGACATCACATTACTCATCCAGCAATAATGGTGCTAATTTCTTTCCACCCCTGCATTTCAATTATATTGATTCAGGCATTAAAGGTACACTATGCAGGAATTGTCAGTTAAAGCTGCTACAAGGAACTTTTAACTGGATATGCAAAAGTCTCTCGTTTCTGCTAGGCAAGGCAAGGCAAGGCAATTTTATTTATATAGCACCATTCATACACAAGGCAATTCAATGTGCTTTACAAGAGAAATACGTTAAGATAAAACATTAAAGGAACAATAGATCATTAAAAACAAGCTAATGTCTGTGCGTGACCTACAACAGCAAATGAGACCATCGGTGTGAAGATAAGCTATTTCTATATAGTGTATATCCATACCTTTAGGAAACTGTCTCCGGGTCCGCCCCAGGTCGCTTCCAGGACGAAATGATTTCCGGCACTCAGATGGCACACGTCATCTTACTCAGCTGCTTACATTTATAAATAATCGCTATTCCTCCTACTCGACCCGACATCCGCGGGGAGTTAAAATAGCAGCAATCATCAGGTAAAAGTTCTGTGAAAGCACTGGACTCACCAACAGTCAGCCACGTCCCAGTCAGCCACGTCTCAGTCACACAGAGAAAATCCAATCCTCGGGAAGTCAGGAAATCCTTCAGGATAAATGTTTTGTTTGCTAGCGATCTAGCATTTACCAGCCCAATCCTGGCAGGAGCCGTCGGGTCCACAGCGTTAGCTGTCCAGGGAGCCACACACAGAGGCCGCAGGTTGCGCAGATTCACCCTGCGCCACCGGAGAGGTGGAGCTGGGGCGCGGCAGAGGTGAGCTGGGATCCCCGAAAGGAGCGGGGGCAAAGTTTTCCCGTCTTGTTGTTTCATTCATCCCCAAAACAAACACATGCGCAAGCCAGGTAAGCGTCTTTATGACAATACGCGCTAGAGCTCATGGGAAATGTAGGCTTCATTCCGGCAAAACACTACCGCTTTTGTCCACAGGGTCGCCAAAATCAACTCAAAATGAAAGTTCCATGTAGGGGTTTTAACATTTGTACACAGTATTGCTAGCAAAATTAAAAACCAACCCCAAATTCACTTTTGTTTATATTTGCATTTGTTCTGCAATATGTCTGCAATTTTTGTAGCTTCCTCTTGGATGCATGCTGCTCAGCACCTGGTCGCTACCTTTTATAAAGTCCCGACCTTAGGGTGCCCATTAGCTCATCTGGTAGAGCAGGCACCCCATGTACAAAGGCTTTGTCCTTGCTACAACAACCACAGGTCTGATTCCAATCTATAGCCCTTTGCTGCATGTCATCCCCCCCTCGCTAAAACAACTGTCCTATCAATTAAATACAGCACAGAAGAAAATAAGAAAATACAGGCAGAGGCTGCACCTAAATTCACTGCCACACACTAAGAGTGGGTCATAGGTTACGACTGAGAGGGAATACTGTTATGTTAGTCTATATGTTATTTGTGTTGTCAGAAAGAAATTGCAATACTTAAGTGAATTAATTTTTTCCCACCCCTAGTATGTAGTAGTAAGTACCACTACATTTAATGACCACAGGTTTTACACTGAGTAAAAGGAGTCATGAATTTAACATTTAATTAATTTTTATCCTGCCAAAATGTACTTTTGATATTTACAGTTGTGTTGGGTGACACTGTGTGACTCAACATAATTCAGTTACTCATAACTTTTTTCTCAAAGAGATAAAAACAGGATTTGGATAAGTTCAAAACAAACTAGTAATTTTGCTGTAAATGTTCTGAAAATTAGTCATCTATTGTCCATGCTAACATCCAAACAGATCGATACTGGTGGTCTTATTGATTCTTGGTCTGTTGATTAGATTTTTTCAACCACTGTAACCCCTTGGAGGATCAACAAGCTGTAAACACAACACTGACATATAATCAGTTTTTAAGGTGAATGTGTTCGCTAATAGCTGCCTATTGGCACATCCAGCCAGACACTGAGCGATGCTGTCATTTATTTGGATGAGCACTGATTCACGAGGCAACTTTAGCACTCACAGCACTGAGCACCTCTTAAAGTTTTTATGGCTAATCTGTTATTTGCTTTTTTATACATCCAGCAGAGACAGAGCAACGTTAGCAATCATTCAGAATTGTGTTTGTGACCATATGAAAAATCTGTTTTAAGCTCTGTTTTGGTCTCTACCAAATATGTTGCTCTTTAGCTGCTAAATGTTCCACTATGTTCACCAGCTAGTAGTTAGTCTGTCAGTTAGTGCTGGATAGGAAGAATAAAGGAAATTCATCAGACCATTGAAAACAGCTGCCTGCTGCTGCTTTAAATAGTGAGACTGAACCAGAACAATAAAGCTGCTGGCTGCAAAACCAAAACAATGAGCTGAAAAATGCTAAAATGGTTCAGTATAGGGAAGGGAATTACAAAGCCTGGTGACAATTCTTTGTGGGTTTATTACTACAGGCCACCTCTTTTACATTAAACAGAGGCATTTCATACATTGTCGATACAAAAATATTGATTACCATTACCATACCATTTAAACGATCATATATATCCAGTTTATAGTGCTGAATAATGGTATTAAATTTGAGTGAAGTTAAGTCTTATTTGTGTGTGAATTTTACCTCGCATCTGTTATCTTCAACAGTTTTATCTGACATTTGTGGTAAAGAAATGTAACCAGAATTAACACGGTCTGTAATATGTATACTTAATACTGGTAGTGTTCATAATGATAATCACAGTTTTATATTTTAGTGCTATTCTTAAAATTACAAAGTGCAGAGAAAAATACATTCACTTCAGCTTGTTGTACTGTGTCGAGTTAGTTTGGCCATCAAGTACAGGTCGATTGATTGAAAATGATGTATCCAAAGATAATGTGCTCATGTACCCTGTTTGTGACACACTAGCAAACACCATTTTATCCTCTAGTTAATAAACATAATTTATATATATCAAATAAGCCCATGCACATGAAACCATCTTTAGCCAAAGTCAAGTCAAACAGTATCCACAAATACTACTTAGCCCAGAGAGCTTTGGGAATCATTTCAAACTGTGTTGCCTCAAAAACATCCCTTTAAATATGACATAACACTATTTTTAGCCAGCATAGATTTTGCTGTCAATTAATTTCAGCCTGGTGCCTTCTCACAACTCAGCTGTCCCTAAATACAAATGAAACACACCTCCCACTCTCCGCTCGGAGACACAATCTTCCCACTCTGCAAGCAATCGTTAACTCTTCTTTCTCTTCTTTTTCCTCCTCCTCCTTGCACATACCTGCATATCCCTCTGGTTCCCATTATTCATAAATATATATCAGACACTCTTGCTCAACACAGTATCATACATGCATACAAACACTTACAATGCTCAAACAAAGACAACTAAAAATCTGTACTACTCAAATCACAACATCTGTTTTACACATTTTATGTTATTATCTGTATATCTTGTTACACCTTTGTCTAATTTGTCACTTCAAAAAATTCACTTGTTTCCCGACATTTTGCCTGCATAACTGTGATGACAGCATAAAAAACATAATCATGCAAGCCAAGATTTTGGGAGTTAAATTTAAACATATGAAACAATGTATTTCCTTTGCAGAATTGGCTACAATATGCTTCATACTTTGTCAGCTATCTTGGCATTATTGCAAGTGTGATTGTGTAGACTGTGATGAGGGGGTGTGATGATAAATGTGATGGTAAAATTGTGTATGTTGGAGGCCAAGAACAGTTGCTTCCATCATATAGGCAAAGTTCACATTGAGCACTAATGACTTATAGGTATGTTGACTGAAGCTGACACAAATCTGCCTCCCAGGCTGGCAGCCAGCTGCACAGCTGGACCAATCAAATACAAGGAAGATAATTAATGCACCTAGTCATACTCGATGCTCGACATCTAACACACCACAGAAAGTGTCAAAATCAGACTCATAAGGTCAAGGTCTTCAAGATACTAGAGTACCTCTAATATCAACTATACTTAGGAATTATAGAAAAAAAAGACTCCATGAAACTCCAGAGTTCACCTTCGAAGAGTCACTTTTTTCAGTTTTTATTCATTATCAAAGTAATTCAGTAATAGCTGTTTGTACATCCATTGGGAAAATTGCAACAAGGAACTGCTAGCAGCTAATTCGGCATACTTTTAATGATGCCACTTTGCCCAAATTTTGAACAAATATAGGCAAAAAAATTGGACTTAAGTTCCAAGCCACACACTGGAAAATCCTTCCTCACCAGTAACTTTAATAATGTATTACCAGTATCAGTGCAATTTTTGTACAATTAGGTACACTTTGCAAAGAGTTATGGAACATTAACTGTAACGTGACAATTTGAATGCATACATGCAACAGCACATGTAAATAATTGGTACATATCAATTATTAAAACAGCTTAATGTCTGTACCTTTAGCCTTGTCATTCTAAACTCTGTCTGCAAACAAGGCTCTGTTTCAAGGGTTTTAATTCATTTAATTCGATCAGTTTTAAATTCTCACTGACTGAGATTTTCATCTGTGATAAGTTGTTTCTGAAATGGAATTTTCTTTAAAAAGCTTTGAAACGTCTTTGTGTCAGAGTGATGTTTGAAGCGTTGCTTTTCAAATTTGCATGACAGCCTGGTTTTGCTGCACAGCTTGGCACCATTTGAATGGACCTTTGAGAATAAAAATTGAGTGAGATAAGTAAGGTAATAAATACAATGACATTGGAAGCCTATGGGTGGTGTGCTGAAACGACATTAGTTCAGCGGGAGAAAGCCCAATTACAATATAATTTCATTTCTGGGTATACTTGACATACAGAGTGATACATAATTGAAATGGACTTGCCAGCAGGTCTTCAGATTTAACTTCCAGTGCCAACAAGGAGACTTAACAGGTTTGTGTAAAAATGCTGATAATCCAACAAGCATGTGCAAGAGGTGAAGTTCAGCAGTAGATGTTTGATTCAAAGAATGGAAATGATCAGACAACTTTTTATGAAAAAAAAAAAAGCAGCCTCAAGGGGGTGCAATGCTTTAGACTTTTAAGCCCTGTTCCCACCGAGCAGTACGGTACAGTCAGTTCAGTTTGGTACGCTTTTTTCCATTTCCACTGTGAACATACAAAAGTTGTGGAAAATAGCGGACGGTTGCCCTGCTCAGGGCTGAGTTGGGCTGGTTTCGAGGCAGAAACCACTGTTCATACCATGGAGAGTTAAAATGTTTTGCTGCCTCTTGCAGCAGCTGGAGTTGGAGTAAAAAATAACTCAATTCACTAGGATGACTGCCGGCAACTTTTAAGGTGTAACATTAGTTTGTAATGTTACTCAATTCGTGATGAATCAATCAACACACCTTAAATATTTTATATGACAACTTTGACCATTACTTAAGTTTTTATATGACAGACACTTTCAGTAATGAGTGGATCTTCAAGTGTTTTTATATATATTAATTTCAGCTGTGTTATTTGAACTGCATATATCCTAATCCTCCTTTGAAGAAGAAAAAAAGTGTCACGGAGGATCCGGCTATGGCAACACTAAACCCCGAGCTTGCCTCAGAGGGACATAATGCACAAAGTCGCTATCTTTAAATATCCCATGTAGACAGACTCTCACTGCAGCCTGTTTTATTTAGTTCTGAAAAATGACGGCATGCAGCTTCGTTCTGTGGACGATAAACTAGGTGTAGACTTCCATCTGTGTCACCGGTAATGAGGAAATACAGTGAGTGCTGGACGGAACAGTGAGTGACAACAACCCCGCTGTTTGCAGTGGAAACGCTAGGGTCTAGGCACTGCAATAAATGCAGTTCCTTTAATGTCCACTTGAGGTTGGCTCCAAGAGCCAGCAGAAAAAAAACATTATAACAGTCTAGTACAACAAAAGGAAAAGGTTTTTAGTCTCTAAAGCTTTCCCCATCTGTGACAACTGCACATGCGTGAATTTTTATATTACTCAGCCTTTGAATATTGTTAAGGCTTAAAGTTATGCATAATTAGGGGCATGACCGCTTTGAGTGACAGGTGGGTGCTGTCAGTTTACAAGTCGCTACCATGGTGCTGGTTAGGTAACATAATCATGGCGTAACCCCAGATTCACAGAGTAGGCTATAGCAACTTGGTTTCACTGCCAATTCATCAAACACAGACGCTTGGTCAGAAGCTCTTGGTGTTAGAAACACAGAGGCACCCTTTAGCATTGGTGAGAGACTCAACATGGGGAAATATGTTTTGACAATTTGGGCAACTTTTGTGGTATGAAGAGCTAGGGTGGGTGGGGAAGGAGGTGGATGGGTCAAACAAACTCTGGACTTTCACTCAGTAGCCTGCTGTTCGTTTGCTGTGTGAAACCAAAAGTCGAGTGGAGTGATTTTAATAAAAACGTATGTCATGTGACATATGCACGTGACGTTACATAATGTTAATAACAAACGGAAGTTAGGCCAAACCATGGTGGGTTTTTTTTCTAAATCTAACCATGTGCTTTTGTTGCCTAAACCTAAGGAAGTAAATCTGAAAACAAAGGTTTTTTTTATCTACATTCTAATTTTATTTTTAAAAGAAACTCTATACATTTAATGAGCAGAAGCTGTACATTTACTGTGACAACAGAAGTTTATTTTGAAAAGATACAATGCATGTAATAAGCATTAATTGACATGTTGTCCCTGAATGTCCAAAACTCAGGCTGGAGGGGTACTTACCATAGTTGCACGTGTAGGGCCACTGACCAAGCATCGGTAGTGAGAATGTGTTGGCTATAGGCGTAGCCGTAGCTATTTCACTGTCTTTTCATTTCATGAAAGTTAATTGTATTGTTTTGGTTGCCTAAAAATAGTCTTGTTCATTGTTTTGTTGTACTAAAAAGCCCTCCAAGGAGTTGGATGTTCAGTTTTTTCCTGTAAATACTTTGTTTTAATGGTTCCAAGACTGTTTTTGGCCAGCAAAAATTAGCATTAGCATTGTCCCAGTTTACCATAGCTGTAAATGCACCTACCTAAACAAGCTAGCAGCTAGCAATAGGGTTAGCTCAATCATCTCATCCAGATCTGGACCTCTGGCTCCAAAAATCCAATATGGCGATGGCCAAAATACCAAACCGGAGGCTTCAAAATGGCGGTCCACAAACCAGTGTGTAATGTCACAGTGGCTACGTCCATTATTTGTGTACAGTTTATAGTTCACATAGAATCTTGTGAGAATGTGACATTATGCAGCACATTGTGTAAAGATACCTGTGACAAGATTTACTACCTTGTCACATCAGAGTCAGTACATTTTCTGACAGAAGAACTTTTGAAAACCTTTCAATATTTAATGTTATCTGTGCTGCATACGGTACAGAGAAAGGTCATGTCAGTTCTGCCTGTAATAATTATCCACAGTTACTTTCATCCACAGTAGATAATCCCCAAGGTTGCTGCACAATACTGAAAAATCAAATCCACTTTATTTATTTTTTTCATCATCAAAACAGATTCTTTAGTCTTCACTGTGCCCGACATTCACCATCTGCTAAGGTTTTTATTTCCTATTTTGTAATAGTGCTTCTACTTTTGCTTGATTAATTCTGTGACTCATAGGCACATTGCTTTGTTTCCTCTCTTCAGTCCCTTTTTCTGTGTGTATAAAAAGGCAAAATCTTCCCTCTGATTTTTGACATCTCTAATCATCTCCTGTGTGACGTCACAGGGAAATTATATAATATGCCCTTCAATATATTCCTTTCACCTCTCTGTCATGTGGGATCTGACAGTAGCTTTGGGCAATATTCAGTTTAATACCTGTCTTGTGTCTCTTTTTTTTTTTTATCCCTTTCTCCTTCCCGACTTCCCCCCATCCCCACCCCCTCCCTCTCCTCTTGTTCTCTCTTCTCTGTTCACAGAAATATGTTCAGTGACCCACTGCAGTCATTCTGTTCAGTCCTGAAAATTACTCTGCAGATGCATGTACCCATCTCAGTAGTCAAACAGTCAGATGACTGACCGCACTTCAGTTCTGGACTGTGGATTTGTGAGCGGTGCAGTCTTTTACAGAGCTGGTCAAGAACAGAGGATGAACTGAATAAAGCTTTTCAGTACAGTAAATAAACTGCACAAAATACTGCAAGCATCCTTTGATGTGGAGCTGCTGGCCCTCTTTTGGCCTCTCTTGTCTTAAAATGTATCCTTCAGATACATGTCTATACTCTATACTAATACAGCTTCCTGTTGCAGATGCAATACAGTATCAATAAGGGGTAATGGCTTTTACCATGACTCATCTCATCAGTGTACATTAGAGAAACACTAAGTGCTCCTACCATTGTTTGCATTCAGTGCATTATGCTTTCATTATTTCATAAGATACACTTTTTTTGAAAGATTTTTCTAACAATGACGGGAAAGCTTTATGAGAGGAAGCAGCACTTATTATCAGATGGTCCTGAGGGACTTTTTATGGGACACGCTGTATGATAAAATATACTGTAAATATTTCTGTTTTAAATTTCCCTCCATCAGTCACTCACCACTCTTCTGTTTTCTTTCATCCACTCATTTCCCTGTCTCCAGCCTGTATCTTTACTTAGAGGTTGATGACTCTCCTCACAGCTCCTTAGCCGTTACCTAAAGCAAGTGTTGAATATGCATGAGTTCAGCCTCATAAACTGCTGCTCTCAGCGCTAAAGTCAGTAGGAAGCCCAACTCAGCAGATGGGGGGAGGGGGAGGGATCAGAAAGAAAACTTACTGAAAGAGAAGAAGAGGGAACTTGTTTGACTTATCTTCAATGGTGGAAGATAAACCAAATTTCCTCTCTTCATGTTGTCCTTGCAGAGAGAGCGACAGGAGGTGCTAGCTTGAGCTAGCGTGCTAGTTCATGCTCTCAACTGCGCGTGTGCATTAACTTTGTTTTTGTGTGCGCATGCATGCGGCTGTTTGTGTACTTGAATATGGAAGGGCTTGAATGTGTGTATGCAAGTGCTTTTTGTGAGTGTCCGTCCATATCATTTCGCCTGAAGCACTGGACAGTTGCCAGGCAACTGTGGCAGGCGGCTCAGCAATCGGCCGGGCAGCCACGGAGCAGACACTTTCCACATGCCTATGGTTTTGATAAGTGGCACAGGTCAGTGCTGATATGTTACCAGATCAGAGTTGCATCAAGCTAAGAGCCAGTCAATTGCTGGGATGATCTAAGGTTAATACAATTACACAATAACATGCAAACTATATCTGCATTACTGGGAGTGATCCTTTCAAGGTAATATTTCTGTTGCAGCACTGATATGATTTAAAGTAACACGATTTCAATGTTTTTGATAAACCAACACTAATCACTATATGATGGAAGCTGAGTGTAGCTTTGGTTTCTTAAAAATGTGGTCATCCTGTTATCTCTAGATCACATTTTAATCAAACTGTGGTTCCTCATGATCATTATCTCATTGTAATTAGGTAAGAGGAAGATTATTGTCTCCTTAAGACTGGGTCACTGTTAGTGGTTGCATATTTTGCAACTAGCAGTCTTACTTAAAGGTATAGTATGCAGGATTGTTTCTGTTTGCAAACATGCTCGCGAGTAAAAGCCAGCTCCAGACTCACTCTTGCAATATTTGCGTTTTTTTCTGAGCTGTTTCCCTTGGATGCCTGCTGCAAACGGTCTGGCACCTAGTGGCTACCTTTTAATACGGCCCCAACCTCACCTGAACGCTGTGGGGGTACACGCCCATAAACTTACCAAACACAGAAAATGAGAAGAAAATGAGAAAAGGGTAGAGTCTTGGCAGAAAAATACATTGCCACACATTTCTAGTGGGTCATAAGTGATGATTTAGAGGGATTACTTCTGTATGAGTCTATACATTGTTTTCTCTTTTTTTAGAAAAATCCTGCATAGCATATCTTTAAGTATTCATTTGTTATCCATAGATATATTTCTATTTCAAGGCACATTTATTTTGCAGCCTTGTGTCATTTTTATCCTTATTGTGTTTTAATGTAATATTTTTGCTCATTAAATGTGAGAAATGACTACAGGTTAAACTGGAGATCGTCTTGCAGTGGGGTCACTCTAGCTGCCATATAGCAGTCTGTGACTGAAAATGAATGTCAGTCAGGGGTGTGAAGTAGAGAGGCAATGGCCCATTATGTACTTTCTACACCCCTACTTCCAGCCCCTGGTTTGGACCATACCCATCTATGAACTTGGCCTTCATTGTGATCTGAACTGAAAACCAGTAAAGTTTTGTGACCGCTCCTTGCACTGTTGCAACACTATTGCTTTGAGAAAATCTGTCCACAAACAGACATACATATCAACACTTGCTAAATTACTCAAACCAGCTGCTGTGGGAGTTCTCTCTACAATTGGTGTCACGTGGACGACATTTCACCATGATGACACACTCACACACAGACTCACAAGGTGAAAAAAATATCAGCCATTACAACAATGTCATGGCTCGTAGATATTTTACAAAATGTGCTTAGCTAAAACAGCTGACCAGGTTTGAACGTATCTTAAATAATCTGAATGTGACACCAGGCATCCTATACTCTACCTCTATGAAAAAATATATATACATACATGAGCATTTATTGTTCATTTATTTCTTAGTGGCTTGTGTTCATAAGCACAATAAATGTGAACCACAGCAAATCACAAAAAGCAAAGAATTTGGATGACACTCTGTGATATGAATCATAATGAATCCAGGAGAACCCACCGAAAACACTCGAGGCACGCTGAGTGTTGTTAACTATAGTGTAAGTACAGTGGAGAGGGTGGAGTGACATGTGTGTGTCACCCTGATTATTGTAGAGAGGTCAATTTGGCAGGTTATCATCACCACCATCATCATCATCATCATCATCACTGCTGCTACCATCATCATCATCATCACTTACATTATAATCATCTACAATAAAGCTTAATTTGTTGTTCAACACACTCCAAAACATGCTGACTTTCCTCTTTTACCATCTGTCTCTGTGTACTCCCTATACTGTACTTTATGGCTGTCCCACTCGCTCCAACTGCCCTTTAGAATTATGCTGCTTAGTTCAGTCACTTGTGTCTTTTTTAATTCCCACACAAGGAAACTTGCTGAATTAGAATCATTTGTACAGCCTTCACCGAAAACACTCAAACATGGGCTTAAGCCAGAGAGACACATCATTACGAATATAGTTTATGTGGGCGCACTGACTGTGACACCAGGACCTTGTGTATAATGATATATGGTGTGTATACTGCACACATTATTATTCAGACACACCTATTTAGCTGACAGATAGCATGATAGCACTTTATAGAGCTGTACATCTTGACATGTAAATGACATAACTATTAAAACTCACTTTGAGCTGCTGCTCTGTCAGAGATACAACGAAGGATAACAAGCAATCACTGTAGCTAAACTTATACCTGAGTAGATATGTGTCCTCTTCAGAGTGCCTGGGATTGCCATTGAACAGCATTCAAATCCATTGCAGGAGTGGCGGACTCCACCACTGACTATGTAGACATCTATATAGATCTATATAGAGAGAGTAAAAACTGAGTGTAAAAACATTTGAAGGCTAATTAACAGTCATAAATTGTCAGAAATTGGGTTTGATATGATTAAAGGGGATAGCATTTCTGTGTGTTTGCATGTTCTCCCCCTGTCAGCTTGAGCTTTCTGCAGGTACTCCGGCTTCCTCCCACAGTCCAAAGACATGCAGGTTAGGTTAATCGGTGACTCTTAATTAGTTGAAGGTGTGAATGTGGGCGTGAATGGTTGTTTGTCACTTGTCAGCCCTGTGATAGTCTGGCAACCTGTCCAGGGTGTACCCCACCTGTTATCCAGTGTCAGCTGGGATAGGCTCCACTGCCCACACGACCCCCAACAGGATAAGTGATAATGGAAAATGAATGATGACGAGGGTTATAATAAGGCCTATCATTACGTTATCGACTTATCGTATGATATATGGACATAACCTCAATAATTTTTCTGACCTAATATTGCCATTTTTGTTTATTTACATAAAAATGTCACCAACATTTTAGCCTACCAAATGTTAGAATAAAAAGCAGGGTTTTCCCAACCATTACGAGATTTGGGTACAGCAGCTCTCTCTTTTAGTGTTTCCAACCCCATCTCCTTCTGCAAGAAAAATAAAGTAATGACAAAGACAACACTGTGTAGCCAACCCGTAGCTTGCAGCTGCACTTTTGGAGTCTAAAAGTCAGTCCTGATAGTCGTTCGCTGTCCAACCCCTGGCAATGAGCCAAAAGTCATTTGTTTGTAGTTGTACCCTCCAACAACTTCATCTTCCACTCGGTAAACACACCAGGAAACCACCCAGTTCCCAGGGCGTCCAACCGTGGTAGCTGACTGCTGCACACCGGTCGGATTATGGAGGTAACTGCGGTGTTCACAGAGTTTTGCTAGGCTTGTCTTTTAGTCAGGCATCACATGTTTGTTTTTTGGGGTTGGACAATTTTTTTCTTGAGACTAAATAAGTCTTGTCTTCCCCTATATAGGTACTATAATTTTATATATACTTTCTTGTATATATTAATAGGTGTTAAATACTTTTTAAAAAAAATATATGTTAAAAAAAGTTCAGATTTCATTTCAGTGTCTGAATATTCTTAAGAATTAAAAGTTGACTGATCTATAAAAAGTGTGTTTTTGCATTATCATTATTATTATTATTATTATTATTATTATTATTATTATTATTATTATCAGCGGCATAAAATGATCCCAAAATAACAATTATATATTTTATTGCATTTCTGGGACAATATATTGTCAAACAGCAGGCTTAATTTTATCTTTAAAAGGTGGTAATATGTCATTATGTCAGTTTCCAGCTTTTCTGGGGTGGCAGTAGCTCATTCCATAGGGACTTGGGTTAGGAACCAGAGGGTTGCTAATTTAAGTCCCTGTCTGAACCAAATATGGAGCATTGACTGGTAGCTGGAGAGGTGCCAGTTTGCCTCCTGGGCACTGCCGAGGTGCCCCTGAGCAAGGCTCCAAACCCCCAACTGCTCGGAGCACCTGTCCATGGGCAGCCCCCTCACTCTGACACCTCTCCATTTAGCACATTCATAGGTCCTGTTTGTGCATGGGTGTGTATGTCGGGCCTGTGTGTATATGACAATAGAGCAAAAAAATTTGGGGGATTTCCCCTCAGGGATAAAAAAAGTATATCTTCTTCTTCTTTCAGGTTGAACTAAGGAAAAACCAAAGTACTAGTATCTATGGGCACTAAAATTCTGTTCATGCACAAAAGGTGTCGCAAAAAATTTAAAGAATCAAATAATATTTAGAACTAAGCATCACTGTTGATATGAAAAACTAAAGAGATGAGTTTGTGTTATTTTGTTTTTCCATCATGTCCTCTGCCCCAACAGCCACTAATCTGAGGAGTATGCAGTTTACTGAAATCATTCGGGGTATTGAAGTCAGTCATACCATCAAAAATTTGAAAGGCTTGTGCTTTATTGCACTGTGAAATATCCTGGTACTATCTGAAACACATGTAATGTACTGTAATTCACTGTCATAAGAACAAAGAATGGTGTGAGTGTGTGTGTGCCTGTGTGTGTGACATTTTGTTCAGTTTATTTTATCTTGTTGTGGGTGTGCACCTACTGTGTAAATGTGTGTCCTGGAACTAGGTGAAACATGCCTTCTGTTGCTCTTCTCCTCTCTCTGCTGACAAGTTCTCTTAACTGTGTTGTATTTCCAGCGTGGGTATTAAAAATTAGTAATTTGGCAAGCTTTCTCTGTAAAATCTCCTCAGACTTGCAGTGAGTTGGAGGCTGAGAAGTTCCTGACAATGACAGGATGCCATCTTCTGTTTATGCGGGATATTTTTTTAAAGCAGTAAACGCACAGCATTATGTTACCCTGTGCTCCTGCATTTCTGCCCTTTCTGCACATAATCTGTACTTTCTTTCTCCTTTCCTCTCTGTGTTTGTTGTAATTTACCCTGCAGGGTTTCTGAGCACAGGGGACCAGTCTGCTAAGGGGAACTATGGCTTGTTGGACCAGATCCAGGCCCTGCGCTGGCTCAATGAAAACATTGGCCACTTTGGAGGAGACCCAGAGAGAATCACCATCTTTGGCTCAGGAGCTGGTGCCGCCTGTGTGAACCTCCTCATCCTCTCCCACCACTCTGAGGGTGAGGTTCTTTCAGTGTCATTGTCACATTAGCAGTCATATACCCTGCGAGGGTATTAACATTTCAGGACAGTGTGAGTAGTGTATTTCTTCACAGAGCATGTTGGTAATTTCAATGAACACCCTAAAACAGATTAAAAAAAATACATGGCAATAATATTCCCCCAAGTGAAGGGATGCAATATCCAGAAATGAGTCATCCACTATTTGCAACAATATTGTGTAGACATGTTTTTCAATAAATATGCAAAAACTGCAAAGATTGAGTAATTTGACAGAAAACTAGACTGTCAATCTGGACAGCGCAAGAGTCAACAGATGGATGAAAACAGGAGGTTATTTGCCATGAAACCATTACTCACCTTGGGACACAAGCTCTGGAATAATCCCAAATAATGTCAACCCACAAGGGACTGAGATCACCGAACTGTACTGACAAACTGTCCTTCTCTAATAAAAACTAATCCTGTCTGAACACGGCATTGGGAATAGATATACAATACATATATATTACTCTTATATCTATAAATGTAACTACTTGTATATGTACAGTACAGGCCAAAAGTTTGGACACACCTTCTCATTCAATGCGTTTTCTTTATTTTCATGACTATTTACATTGTAGATTCTCACTGAAGGCATCAAAACTATGAATGAACACATGTGGAGTTATGTACTTAACAAAAAAAGGTGAAATAGCTGAAAACATGTTTTATATTCTAGTTTCTTCAAAATAGCCACCCTTTGCTCTGATTACTGCTTTGCACACTCTTGGCATTCTCTGCATGAGCTTCAAGAGGTAGTCACCTGAAATGGTTTTCCAACAGTCTTGAAGGAGTTCCCAGAGGTGTTTAGCACTTGTTGGCCCCTTTGCCTTCACTCTGCGGTCCAGCTCACCCCAAACCATCTCGATTGGGTTCAGGTCCGGTGACTGTGGAGGCCAGGTCATCTGCCGCAGCACTCCATCACTCTCCTTCTTGGTCAAATAGCCCTTACACAGCCTGGAGGTGTGTTTGGGGTCATTGTCCTGTTGAAAAATAAATGATCGTCCAACTAAACGCAAACCGGATGGGATGGCATGTCGCTGCAGGATGCTGTGGTAGCCATGCTGGTTCAGTGTGCCTTCAATTTTGAATAAATCCCCAACAGTGTCACCAGCAAAACACCCCCACACCATCACACCTCCTCCTCCATGCTTCACAGTGGGAACCAGGCATGTGGAATCCATCCGTTCACCTTTTCTGCGTCTCACAAAGACACGGCGGTTGGAACCAAAGATCTCAAATTTGGACTCATCAGACCAAAGCACAGATTTCCACTGGTCTAATGTCCATTCCTTGTGTTTCTTGGCCCAAACAAATCTCTTCTGCTTGTTGCCTCTCCTTAGCAGTGGTTTCCTAGCAGCTATTTGACCATGAAGGCCTGATTGGCGCAGTCTCCTCTTAACAGTTGTTCTAGAGATGGGTCTGCTGCTAGAACTCTGTGTGGCATTCATCTGGTCTCTGATCTGAGCTGCTGTTAACTTGCCATTTCTGAGGCTGGTGACTCGGATGAACTTATCCTCAGAAGCAGAGGTGACTCTTGGTCTTCCTTTCCTGGGTCGGTCCTCATGTGTGCCAGTTTCGTTGTAGCGCTTGATGGTTTTTGCGACTCCACTTGGGGACACATTTAAAGTTTTTGCAATTTTCCGGACTGACTGACCTTCATTTCTTAAAGTAATGATGGCCACTGGTTTTTCTTTAGTTAGCTGATTGGTTCTTGCCATAATATGAATTTTAACAGTTGTCCAATAGGGCTGTCGGCTGTGTATTAACCTGACTTCTGCACAACACAACTGATGGTCCCAACCCCATTGATAAAGCAAGAAATTCCACTAATTAACCCTGATAAGGCACACCTGTGAAGTGGAAACCATTTCAGGTGACTACCTCTTGAAGCTCATGGAGAGAATGCCAAGAGTGTGCAAAGCAGTAATCAGAGCAAAGGGTGGCTGTTTTGAAGAAACTAGAATATAAAACATGTTTTCAGTTATTTCACCTTTTTTGTTAAGTACATAACTCCACATGTGTTCATTCATAGTTGATGCCTTCAGTGAGAATCTACAATGTAAATAGTCATGAAAATAAAGAAAACGCATTAAATGAGAAGGTGTGTCCAAACTTTTGGCCTGTACTGTATAACTTAAGGTTCAATTAAACATCATGACTTCTACCCATATTTATGATTGTATACATCATCATATTAATGACATTCATGTGATATTTTTACATTGTTTGAGAATGATACTTTGGCGATTGTAAGCAGACACATTAATAACATGTCTCAGTGCAGACTGGACTAAAAAGAGTGTGGTCTTTGCCAGTTTTGCCATGATTTTTTAAACCACGGCATCCCTCTATTGACCGAATTACCATGATGTTACGCTAACAACAACAATCACTTCCAGGTAGAAGGAGATATGTCCAATAAAACTGGCAAACTTGTATATTTCTGTTGTTACTTTCAGCTGTAACGTTAACAAATATAGTTTAATACAGTGGTCTGACATTTTTGCTGTGGTTTTATGGTCTCTGTTGCTTTTCCAAATCTGCTGTCACGGAAGCTAACCAATGTACTGCTGTGGATGGGGATGCAACAAAACATATTTTGCCACCTAAAAAAATCAATATTAGTTTTAATGTACACTATATTTTAATATTTTCTCTGCTTTACCTTACACACTTACCAATCGAAGCAGCGGTAGACCAGAAACTCAGTGTTCTGCCAACTAAAATAATTGTTTTTGTCAGTGGAGTCTAGTGGCTTTCATATAATGATATCCATTCCTCGCCATGAAAGGCTGTATGACAGCAGGGTAAAGCAGTGAAAATATTCGAAATATGGCCACAGTCATTATTTCTGACCACTTTGCATTGGAAAATATATTGTTTTACTGTGACAATCTGCAACTGATGGAAGCCCTTACCAGTTGCATCACAACTGCATATAAACAGGTTTTTTTTCCGCAGTTTTGATACATTTGAAGGCATCGTTAATATATTAGTTCATGTAAATGTAACCTCACTATGTTATGTGATGACGTGTTATCGAAAATGTACAGTAAAAAAAATTCACACAGGTCTCACAGCACCTTTAGCCCGTCCTGAAAGCACCACCTCAGGAACCACTGCGGTATTCTTATATTAAGGACTGTGCTGTTTCGTTTGTTTGTTTTTGAATGGTAGATCTCTGAAATACCCACCAGATGTTTGATAACTAATCCTCTGATGTGAGTAGAGCTCACAAGGTGAATGGCACTTCATACTTTACCAAGAATTCAGATTATGTTATTACTGAAATGTTAACCTGCACGCTGACAAACTGACCTTGGGCAGATAAAAACATACATATGAAGGAGATTCTCAGAATGCTGAGTGTGTGCATAAGAACACACATATCTTTTTGTCTTTCTCGAGTCAGGAAACATTCAGAAGGACATGGAAATACATTTCAATAATTTTTTAGTATCAGACAAGTTGTTAGTTGCTGTCAAGTGGCCAGCTAATGTTGGCCGTATTGCATGCTGTCCATAGACAAAGACAAATACTCACACATGCAGACTAGAATACATATATATATATATATATATACAGTACAGGCCAAAAGTTTGGACACACCTTCTCATTCAATGCGTTTTCTTTATTTTCATGACTATTTACATTGTAGATTCTCACTGAAGGCATCAAAACTATGAATGAACACATGTGGAGTTATGTACTTAAGAAAAAAAGGTGAAATAACTGAAAACATGTTTTATATTCTAGTTTCTTCAAAATAGCCACCCTTTGCTCTGATTACTGCTTTGCACACTCTTGGCATTCTCTCCATGAGCTTCAAGAGGTAGTCACCTGAAATGGTTTCCACTTCACAGGTGTGCCTTATCAGGGTTAATTAGTGGAATTTCTTGCTTTATCAATGGGGTTGGGACCATCAGTTGTGTTGTGCACAAGTCAGGTTAATACACAGCCGACAGCTCTATTGGACAACTGTTAAAATTCATATTATGGCAAGAACCAATCAGCTAACTAAAGAAAAACGAGTGGCCATCATTACTTTAAGAAATGAAGGTCAGTCAGTCCGGAAAATTGCAAAAACTTTAAATGTGTCCCCAAGTGGAGTCGCAAAAACCATCAAGCGCTACAACGAAACTGGCACACATGAGGACCGACCCAGGAAAGGAAGACCAAGAGTCACCTCTGCTTCTGAGGATAAGTTCATCCGAGTCACCAGCCTCAGAAATGGCAAGTTAACAGCAGCTCAGATCAGAGACCAGATGAATGCCACACAGAGTTCTAGCAGCAGACCCATCTCTAGAACAACTGTTAAGAGGAGACTGCGCCAATCAGGCCTTCATGGTCAAATAGCTGCTAGGAAACCACTGCTAAGGAGAGGCAACAAGCAGAAGAGATTTGTTTGGGCCAAGAAACACAAGGAATGGACATTAGACCAGTGGAAATCTGTGCTTTGGTCTGATGAGTCCAAATTTGAAATCTTTGGTTCCAACCGCCGTGTCTTTGTGAGACGCAGAAAAGGTGAACGGATGGATTCCACATGCCTGGTTCCCACTGTGAAGCATGGAGGAGGAGGTGTGATGGTGTGGGGGTGTTTTGCTGGTGACACTGTTGGGGATTTATTCAAAACTGAAGGCACACTGAACCAGCATGGCTACCACAGCATCCTGCAGCGACATGCCATCCCATCCGGTTTGCGTTTAGTTGGACGATCATTTATTTTTCAACAGGACAATGACCCCAAACACACCTCCAGGCTGTGTAAGGGCTATTTGACCAAGAAGGAGAGTGATGGAGTGCTGCGGCAGATGACCTGGCCTCCACAGTCACCGGACCTGAACCCAATGGAGATGGTTTGGGGTGAGCTGGACCGCAGAGTGAAGGCAAAGGGGCCAACAAGTGCTAAACACCTCTGGGAACTCCTTCAAGACTGTTGGAAAACCATTTCAGGTGACTACCTCTTGAAGCTCATGGAGAGAATGCCAAGAGTGTGCAAAGCAGTAATCAGAGCAAAGGGTGGCTATTTTGAAGAAACTAGAATATAAAACATGTTTTCAGTTATTTCACCTTTTTTTGTTAAGTACATAACTCCACATGTGTTCATTCATAGTTTTGATGCCTTCAGTGAGAATCTACAATGTAAATAGTCATGAAAATAAAGAAAACGCATTGAATGAGAAGGTGTGTCCAAACTTTTGGCCTGTACTGTATATATATATATATATATATATATATATATGTGTATATGGCTCTTTCACTTGCCTATTTGTTGTTTTGCTACAAAATTCCCTTAAGAAACAGATAGTTCTGGATCCTTTGTTTGGTGAATGTTGAACTATTTTGGCCAAAAGTATGCATAGTTTTGGTGTCATGTCAAAAAAAAAATGAAGATTGAATATTCAAGATACGAGTTTTTTTATGCAGAGATTTTCAGCAAAAAATCCTCCTCTACTCCATTTTGAAGTCTTGGCTGTAACACCACAAAGTGCAGAAAAAGTTGGTGGGTGAATGTTTTTAAAGGTACCGCTTGTGTGTGTGTGTGTGTGTGTGTGTGTGTGTGTGTGTGCACGTGTGCAGAGGAGAGATGAGATGAGGAGTAGAGCTGGAGCTGCAGCTGAGAGGCTTCTTAATTGATTTCACAGGGAGAGGAGCGGGGGTGGGGCACATGCAGAATATGGGGGGGCTTAATTATTAATGACAGAATCTGCAGATAAAACAGAGGGACAGCAAGCCACTTTACATAACAGTGCAGCGGTGCAACAGTGCGAGCAGTTTTCTTTCTCTCTCTGTCTCTCTTTGGCGTTTTATCCAACACGGCCATCGAGCCCAGCGCTGTGCTTGGAGATGCCACCATCTTTCTTGCAGCTGTCTCTCGATGTGTATAATGGAAGCACTTTATTTTGTTAGCCTAATGTTCGTAAAGATTTTCTCCGGCTATGAAAAGCAGCAGAATATCTACTTCATCTTGCTTCCTATGTAATATTCTACAATTGCCCCTCCTCCAACATATGCATTATTAAAAGCAATCACACCATAAGGCCTTGAAAGCTCCATCAGCTGCTAGCAAAAGCCTGTCAGAGGGGGAAAACAGTACTGAACTGAGAGAGAAAAAGTGATTTCCTTTTAAAGCTCTATCTTCTGTTTGTGATCCTCTTTTGTGTAGGCCTGTTTCAGAGGGCCATCGCTCAGAGTGGCTCAGCCATCTCCAGCTGGGCAGTCAACTACCGACCAATGATGTACACCAAGATCCTGGCAAGGAAGGTCGGCTGCACTCTAGGGGACATGGCCGAGCTGGTGGACTGCCTAAGGAGGAAGAGTTTCCGGGAGCTAGTGGACCAAGACATCCAGCCTGCACGCTACCACATCGCCTTCGGGCCTGTGGTAGATGGGGACGTTGTGCCCGATGACCCTGAGATCCTTATGCAGCAGGTCAGAGCTGATGTCAGCGGACGTCATCTAGTGAACGCTCCCATTGTTTCTCTCCATTGTTTACTTTGCATTTGGTGGGTGAATTTGACCCCAGCAACACTGCTGCATTCTGTACTGTCATGTCATGCTGTGTGTGTTTATGGTGACACCAGGGTGAGTTCCTGAACTACGACATACTGCTGGGTGTCAACCAGGGAGAGGGCCTCAAATTTGTGGATGACAGTGAAGGAGAAGACGGAATATCAGCAGCCTCGTTCGACTACACTATCTCCAACTTTGTGGACAATCTGTATGGATACCCTGATGGTTAGACCCTGTCCTACTTTACCTTAAAACGAGTCATTAGTTTGAAGCTCACATCTGTACCTTTCCACATGTTGTCGTGTTCTGCAGCATTTAGACATACTTTAAATGATGCTCAGACTACAACAAAGATGGCAGAGTAAAGAACTCAGATCCTTTATTTAAGCAATAGTAGCACTGCCAGCACTGTAAAAAATACTCAGTATAGATAAAAGCTGTGTAGTGAAAATTCTATTTAAATAAAAATACGTAAGTATTATTAGTCCAATGTACTCAGTTTATAAAATAATATAATTACCAGCGACGCAAATGTGAATATTAACAGTTATTGTTTTAGTTTGGGGTCGTGGTGGAGCTAGTCTTTACTATTTTACATACATAGTTTAATCTATTTAATATATTGTCTCTTGTAAGGTCGAAATATACACAAACAAATTACATTTTCGTTATTGTTTCATGCATACAACAATGCCCAGCCCACATGAGCTTACACTGGGTTTACATATGTTTTATATGTTAAAGCTACATTCACTAAAATTTTAGCAAATATGACATAAAGGGGTTTTTTTTATAATGCTGCATTCCATTTTCCTATGAAGTCAGTGGTCAGAAGTGGGAATGGTGTCACACCTGAGATGATTACATTCCAGTACAAGTTGAAAAATCGAAATGTTGTTAGCAATCCCACTTCTAGCCAGGTTAGCATTACCAATACCAGTTGGTAAACAATGCATTACGCTATATTTTCCGCATACAAACACTGTAGCAACATGTCCACAGATGGAAGTTGGATAGCACTCTGTGTATGACTGTTTTGTACTGAAGTACAGCCTTTGAGTAAATGTACTTTTCAACACCACTGCAGGTAGAGGGGCACGTAACCAATGGGGGTAGCCAAGTCAGCGCTACAACTAGCAAGCTATGCTGCTAGCATGTTTACTGCCAGCTGTGCACGGCATTTTTTTATTTTTATAATGGATTTATATCAGTTGGAACTGATATTTAATGGTATATTTTTTTGCTACAGTAGCATTGAGACGTTTCCTCTTCATTATCTAAAGCTTTTCCAGCCAGATGTTCTAAACAGAGCTGTTGGATGCTTCTTGCTGAGCTACAGACCCACACTTAAAAGAATCTGAGGGGAAATTAGGGGATGGTATAGGTGTAATACAGAAAACCTCTTAAAGTTTGGTTAACTATACAGTTTTCATTCAGGTCACAGTTATAAAGTACTGCTCCGTCAAAATAAATGGATATCAATGAATAAAGAAACGCAGCTGGATCCTTTGCTGTAGAGTTGATTAATTTTTTAGGGACAGTTGTGTTATGCACTTCTTCATGGATTAACTTAGCTGAAAGGAGACAAGCTAGCAAAGCATCCAAAAGTTAGCCAGCTGACGCATTCATCTTTCTTCACCAGCCACGAGACTGTTGTCTTGCAGTTGTGGTCCCTGGTTGTCACATTGTTCCGTATCTGTGAACAGTTGTTTAGTTTTTTATTTAGTCATTTATTTGCTGTAATGAGACTAAACACTAAAGCAGCACAGGATAATAGATTTTGCCATTTAAATAAACAGTAAATTTTGTTAGGATACTTCCTGTGCGATGGCTCTGGTTGGACTTTATTGGCACAGTTGAAGCAGTAAGACTGAAGTGCAGCACTGAGACAGGGAGTCAGGAGAAAATCTAACAACACACTGTGGAGCTGACATAGATTTGCAACATCTTAAACCAAGTTACAGATTTCAGCCTTAAATCATTTTCACCTAACGCAGCAGATAACCACACACTTTACACATTCTCACATTCCTTTTTATTTCTTCCAAGGTAAAGACATCCTGAGGGAGACCATAAAGTTCATGTACACAGACTGGGCTGACAGGGACAACAGTGACATGCGGAGGAAGACCCTGCTGGCTTTGTTCACAGACCATCAGTGGGTGGCCCCGGCTGTCGCCACTGCCAAACTGCACGCTGAGTTCCAGTCGCCTGTCTATTTCTATACCTTCCACCACCACTGTCAGACCGAGGCAAGGCCAGACTGGGCAGATGCAGCCCATGGAGATGAGATCCCCTATGTGTTTGGGATTCCCATGGTGGGAGCCACTGACCTGTTTCCCTGTAACTTCTCCAAGAATGATGTAATGCTCAGTGCAGTAGTCATGACATACTGGACCAACTTTGCCAAGACAGGGTTAGTATCATGCCAAATTAAAGAATTACTTTCTGATATTAGGTGAATTTATCTTATTTAAATGTCAAGTAATTGAAAGTATGTGCAGTAGAAAGTATTCAAAGGGGACCTATTATGCTTTTCTGTCTTTTGTTTCAAACACGTTTCAAATAATTAGGCAACTGTCTGTAGAAATAATCCTTGTGAGCAAATACCTAAGATTTCCTACCATTCTGAACACTCTTGTTTCCAACAGTTTTTGGAAACTGGCTACAGTATGACGTCATAGTCTGCCAGATTCCTGTATGGTCATCTTCTGCAGGCACACTACTGCAAGTGTTTACATTACGTAGCCTACACTGCTAAATGACGCTACATGCTAACGTCAGGAAAACATGTGAACTTGGTTGCTGATGTTGTAAGTTTATCCCTGGTTTTTGATCATATACATACCAACCAATGGTGAGCAGCACCATTGATAGTTAGCATACCAACTGGCACATAAAGCTGCCTAACATGACCTCAATCCCTGTTTTTTAAATATCAAATTACTAGTTATAACCAAACTTACCAGAAAAATGAACAAACATCAGTGTGATAAGAACTACCTAAGATGACAGAAACCATCTTTGGGAAAACTTTATTTGATGTGTACTTTGAGGGAGCTGAGTTTATCACCTATACTGCAGCCAGCCACCAGGGGGTAATTGAGATATTTTGGCTTCACTTTTGGGGAGCTGTTATGTCATCCATCTTTATATACAGTCTGTGGTGCAGAGACACCAGGAAACGCTAACTAGTCACAGCAGACTGGGCTTTTTTGGGAGGAGGGCTTTAAGAGACAGACGCTAAAATGGAAAATTTTATTGTCTGAAGGACTGAGTCCCTCTAGCCTTCTCGTGAAGTCTCACCAGTGCCCAGTTGTGGGCACACTTTTTGTCTGCTAAAGGTGAATATATATTAAGTGATTAGATTTGGATATATATTCTCTTGGATGAGAAAATCTGTTAAATATGTTGTGGGCCTAAATATCTGGGTTGGGACTAAATGGCACCATGACATGCAGCACCGGCTCTTTCAAAGGCGTTGTTTCTGCTTAAATCCAAACCAGATTTCTAAACAGTTGCTCACTTTAAATAACAAATCAGCTCCTGTTTTTTGGTAGCAACACAGGTAACGTTTGGTTAAAAACTTAGTTGTGATTGATAATTCTGCTTTTTCTCCCCCCCCAGGGATCCTAACCTACCAGTTCCTCAGGACACCACGTTCATCCACACCAAGCCTAACCGCTTTGAGGAGGTCATCTGGACCAAGTTCAGCTCCAAAGACAAGCAGTATTTGCATATCGGCCTGAAGCCTCGTGTCAGAGACAACTACCGGGCCAACAAGGTGGCCTTCTGGCTGGAGCTGGTGCCACATCTCCACAGCCTCCACAAGGAAATCATTAGCTCCATCACAACTCTACTGCCGCCCAGAGGCACCAACCGCTGGACCGGCGGAGGCGGCGGTGGTGGCACCCGTTCCACGCGACCTGCAATCTCCACCTACCCGCCTGATCCTGAGCCCGATGGTTCAGAGAGACCCCGCTATACTCCCTTCCCTGATCAGACAAGGGACTACTCTACCGAGCTGAGTGTGACAGTAGCTGTGGGCGCCTCGCTTCTTTTCCTCAATGTGCTGGCCTTTGCCGCACTTTACTACAAACGGGATAAGCGCCATGAACTCATGCAGAGACGCCACCGCCGACTGTCCCCGCAGCGCGGCACAACGATGGGCATGGGTGTTGGCATGGGAGTAGTAGGGGCCCCACCGCACAATGACCTGGCGCTGAGTCAGGAGGAGGAGCTAATGTCTCTGCAGATGAAGCAGCAGAGAGTGGAGCTGGAGCACGGCACACCCCTCCCTTCCCGCGGCGTCCACGGCGACCTGGAACCCCTGCGGCCTCCCGTGTGCCCACCCGACTACACGCTGGCCCTGCGGCGGGCACCGGAGGATGTGCCACTGATGACAGCCAATACCATTACCATGATCCCCAGCACCATCAGCAGCATGCAGCCCCTCCACCCTTTCAACACTTACCCCCCTGTCCCAGCCCCGTCCACTACACCTGTCCCCAGCCACAGCAACAATGCCCTGCCACACCAACACTCTACCACCCGTGTATAGGACCAGGCACAACCTCTGCTACCCGACTCTGGGCTTACAGAGACGCACCACACAAACTGCTCCATACAAACTCCACCTTCATCACCCTCTATTCTTCTTCTTTACTATATCTTTGTCTTTTCTCATTAAGCCCTCAAATAAAGCTGCAGTTTGGAAGATTTTAAGCAGTGAAATACCTCTAAAATGTGATCATAAATCAAGGGGGAGTTGATTAAAAAAGATCCTTTGCCAAAAGCCTGTCATCACAGGTACATACTGCTTTGCCCCATTAGAGCTCTCTCAGTATCTCGTGCTTAGGTGAGCCACCAAACGCAGCTTTAAGCTCGTAGCTCTCTTCAGAGAGGCATGGAGCTAATCACACTCAGTCAGACATCTTATGTGTAACTTGGTTGTTTTGCGCATGTGTTGTTGTGTCAGTGTAAAACTATGTTTGACATTGAATACATATATTCATTTTCATTAATTTAGTGAAAAGATAACACAGTAGCAGCTTTGAATGCGGCAGCATATGCCCCGACAAGCTGTCTGTCATAAAGCGGTGATTTCTTGAAACTTACAAACTGCAGCTTTAAAGGCCCAATCTGGAAGTGAAATTTGGCACCCTGTGTTGAGCACGATGTCCCAACAGCTGTCTCTGTGTTTCTGTATTGTACTTTTGTTTAGTGTGAAATGTGTTGACAGCAGAGTGGAAGTACAAGGATGAGCTATTTGACATTTAAACATGAGTTTTTCAGACATTTTAAAACTTTATTTCTTCTGTTTGCAAATTTATGCGCCTGTTTTCAGTTCTGATGTGACCTAAATGCCATCTAAAGTAAAATGCTTTTTAAAAATTCTGTATACTCACAAACGCTGCTTTCAAAACATTTCCAGATTGGGGCTTCGACTGTTGGGCGGTACAGGAAATAACTGAATCATACTCAGTCTGTGGGATGCAACCTGGAATCCAGGCTGCCCATTAGAACTCGCTGCATCTCCGCCACACAGGCTCTATGTCCATCACTTTATTTGTTTCTCACTCATTATCCCTCTGTCTGTACCCTCATCTCAGCCCATTTAACTGCTTGTCTCTTTCCACTGCCTCACACTCTTTCTCTCTCTGCATCTGCCCTTGTAGCTCTTTTTATTAAACCATTGACATCATCCATCTCCATCTCCACTTCTCTCCTCTTTCTCGCAATCACTTCTAGACTCTTTTTTTCCTTTTGGAGTCTTTTATACAAAAACACAAATGTAAATGATGTATTATTAATAAATTGTAAGGACATGAATGAAAAAAAAAAAGATACTCTGATATCTCGTTTTTACCAGCATTCTTGGTGCCAAGTACTGTGATAAAGCTCCTCTTTCACTGGCGTCCAGTGGAGCGCCTGGAGAGGTCCATCCTGACTGTAACTTACAAAAGGAATTACCATCATAAAAAGTGCCAACCCCTTCCATCTTTCTTTTTCTTTTTGATCCACACACTTTTTTTTTAATTACACTCAATGTTGCACTGTGGCTGGTCTCTTCCTCAAAAGGGAAATCAGATTCAATATATCCTCGTTTAAAAAAAAAAGAATATAAAGTTTATTAACTACTTTGCTGTCTGAGATATTTGCATGATTTTTTTTTAATTTTTTTTTTTTTTATAAAGAGTGTGGACCGAGAAGTTTGTTTGCCATTTTGATGATTTGCCTTGTTCTTCATTGATTTTTTATTATTTTATTTTGAGAATCATTTTCATTTTCTATTTTAATATCAGCTGCACTTTGTGGTACTTCAAACAGGTATTAAAGTATTAAGAGATGAATATTGTGTAAAACTATGATTATAACAAAGAGAGTAAATATTTCCTCTTTATTTTTTTCATTTCCTAACACTGAGGCTGTGCCACAAAACTACCAGAAAAACTGATGAAAGCCTTTTTTCTTTCCTCCCTCTTTTTGCTCTGTTTATCTTTTGCAACTGTCAACTTTGCAGTCACTGTCTCTCAATCTCACCTGAAGATAGCACTTTTTTAAGTTACGGGAGAAAAAAAAAAGAAGCAACTACTTTACATGAATAGTCTAAATAAGGTTTCTGTCTGTGACTGACATTAACCACACGCTTCAAAGACTGCCTGACAGTTATCTTTTCGTCTGCTCTTTTGTTGTTTCATGATTCTCCCTTCTGCGAGGCGGGAGAAAGGAGAAGATATATTTATGACGGTCAAAAGGTGAGAAAGCCTTGTTTCACATCTTTCGCACAACTGAACACGAGAGACGGGTCACACTCTGGACAATTCTGAAAAAAAAAATCCCCAGTGACGTTAGGACAACACTGGACACACGCTGGCAGTGATTCAATGGTGATAGCTCATCAGCTACGGTATGATCTGTCGATGCACAGAGGATGCATTCTAAAAACCTGATTTAAAAAAAATCTTTAATGACAGACATTACTCACACACCATATACCACAAAAGAAAGGTGAGTGGGATTAATTTCCCCCCTGTCCTTGTTATGTTCTGTATCCTGTCTGCTTAGGATAACAACACTCTGGAGCCTGACTGCCATCCCTCACACTGGACTGGAGCGAGCTGCGAGGACAAAAAGAACAAAAACCAACACATGAAACAAACTGTACATTTTTTAAGTGTAAGAGAACAAACTGGAATTTGTAAATATTATGTTTGTTGTTTGGTTTTGAGTGATTGGCCGGTTCTTTTCTTTGTGACAGCAGGTGCAAGTTTAGGTGACTTAACATGATTTTAGCACTCAAGCATATGTTTGATTCTCCTTTATTTCCTAGGTCTCAAGGGCAAATTCCAGTAGGTTATGGGCACATGAATACATCTGTTGGCATACGTGAATCATTAAAAAAATAAAAATCACAGCATGGTTGAGGTTAACTTTAACACGAAAAGGAATGCTTACGGCTCAGGTTAGCCTACAGTAGATATCGTAGTGATAAAAATGTTCTTACTGCATATATGGCTGTCTAAAGCATAACGTACACACCAGGCACTATCCCATCAATCATGAAGGCAGCTGTAGAGCGAATGAGTCCTTTCATTGGTTAAAAAGCCAAAGAACAGAGGCAGAGAAAAGACGAAGGAACAGGAAATAGGGATGCTTCAAGAAAGAAAAACAAGACATGGCGGATGTTTCAAATGTGCTCAAAACAAACCACAAATCAAGGAATTTTACTTGTGATGCTGTTGGATTTATTGTTAGTGTCTTACACGGTCTTGAGCATTGTCTTATAGTATAACCCAGAATTTGGAGGTTGTGATATCCTTTGTACTCCTTTGGTCTTATTTCAGACACTAATCATCACCTTTTGCAATTTTGTCTGCACATTTATTATTGACCCAGCTGTTTGATGTGAGTTTCAGTTGCCCGCACTCCCAAAACAGCATTACAAAGACAATTATTTTATTTTATTTATTTTTTTTTTTTTTCGGAAACAAGTGTTGGACAGCCAACAGATAATGGAAGCACACTCACCAAGTTTACATGTTTACACTACAGTTTTGATGTTGGCTTAAGGTAAGGAAAAAATATATATAAAAATAATAAAAAAGCATTACAAGGTTCCAAATATCTTCTTATTACAACATTTATTGCTGGAATGGTAAAGTGAAGGCTTGCACCTGTTTGTCTGTTTCATTTAGTCTGATTCAGTAACCTGCTTGAAGCTCAAGATACTGTGAGAGAGCATAATGACCAGAAGGAGTTGAAAGAATTAAAGTTAATATTTCTATTTCAAATAGAGGCTATTACACACTGTATGTTGTGTATCTGAACTGGAAAACATTAAAAAGACATTCTTAAACAAACACTTTGCAATTATTGTTGTCGCATTGTCAGAGATGCAATATAGAACCTGTATTACATTTCCTTCCCACTTGGGGGCAGAAGAACCACACAACAAGTAGGCACACACAATTCGGAGCACTTTTTGTTGTTATGGCTAACAGTGTTGCCAACTTGGCAACTTTCTTGCTAGATTAAGTCACTTTTCAGACCCTCTTACCGACTATTCCTAAAAAGCAGCTAGCAAAAATTTGAGCTACTTATTTCGACCATCAGGGAAGAAGTGAGAGAATATATATACAGTTGCATGCATAAGTTTGGGCACCCCTGGTCAAAATTTTGCTTACTGTGAATAACTAAGGAAGTAAAAGATGACCTGATTTAAAAATGTTAATAATGACACATTTCTTCAATATTTTAAGCAAGATTACTTTTTTATTTCAGTCTTTTACAGTTTCAAAATAACATAAAAGGAAAAAGGCCTAAAGCAAAAGTTTGGGCAGCCTGCATGGTCAGTACTTAGTAGCGCCCCCCTTTGGCAAGTCTCACAGCTTCTTAACGCTTTTTGTATCCAGCTAAGAGTTTTTCAATTCTTGTTTGAGGGATTTTCACCCATTCTTAATTGCAAAAAGCTTCTAGCTCTGTGAGATTGTTGAGCCAACTTGCATGCTCTGCTTTTTGAAGTCTATCCACAAAAATTTTATGATGTTTAGGTCAGGGGACTGTGAGGGCCATGGTAAAACCTTCAGCTTGCTCCTCTTGAGGTAGTCCACTGTAGATTTTGAGGTGTGTTTAGAATCATTGTCCCGTTGTATATATTATTATATATTATATATTATTTATAAAAAAGTGACCACCAACAGAGGTCCAGGCTAAGCCCAGAATGTTCTCATATCCTAGAAACGCCTCTGCGTACACCTGACTTGTACCGCGCTGCTGTAACTGGATTTGTCTCTTAGGAAGAAAGTGAGGACAGCAAGGTGTAAAACAGACATTTCATTTATTATACTGATAAATAATGTTTGTTTATTCACTGCCACCCTCATTTTGCATAGGTAGCCCCCAGTCAAAGCAGGTTGAGTATCCCTGACACTAAAAGCTGTGTAGCTCTGTAGAGTTGGCTGGTTATTTTTTTGCATCTGTCACTGCGAGCGACTCCTCTCACATGCTGTTATTTGACAGACTGACAGTATTTAAAATATTGATCATTGGCGCTTGACAGGAGTGATGTTTTTATTATTATGATTATTTTATTTTATTGAGATGAAAGTGATGTGACTGCTTAGAGACAGAACCATGGTGTTTGTTTCTGTATTAGTGGGTAAGTTAAGGCTTTGAGGAAATCCTAAAAAGGTGACTTTTTCAAGTAGGCTGTGGTTGTTGCTTTTTAGCATATAGCTAGCACTTCCTATAAAATGTATCCTCCTAATGCTCAGCTTCACATGATTTCATTTTCTAATTCACACAGACTTGAGTTGTGACTTTCACTCCATGAGGTCTTCAAGTTATTCAGAGGATTTGAATTTCAAAGCTTAAAATAACAGCACAAGTTCTATGAAGGGAACTGTCCTCTGATCTGTGTTTACTCAGCTGCTGTACACAATAAATCAATATTATGGCAAATATACTGGAGCAGACTGATGCACTGTTGCTGTTGGATGAAGCATTTGTGCTAATGCACAGCTTTCCATTCATACAAGCCCTGATGTGGAAATAATTGAATATTTATTTTTGGCCACAGATAGGGCTACATTCTGTGTTATCACTCCTGAGTAAACACATTCTGCTGTCTGAATGTTGCACCCTTCTCTTCCTCTACAATGTCACGGTCAGCACTCTAATCAATCAATCTTTTTTTTAACCCTCTATCACATCTTCTGCATTCTTAGTATCACCAATAGACTGCAGTTACAGTTTTAGTAATTTTTATTTATTTAAGTTTTTATTTAAATTAAAAATTTAGATTTTTATTTTTTTTATTTATTTTGATTATCGTACAAAAATTCCTTACGGAAGAGAGGGAAAAGCAAAATCTGACCTTGCACAAGTTTACAATGCAACCCTCTTTTTTTCCCACAGTATTTCTATTTGAATTTTCTATGCCGTAAAATATAGCTTTTTACATTCATATAATACATTACATAACATTGTCAGTAAATGGTAATCTTTAGAAATATGGAGTATTTTAACTGCAGTCAATGCAAAATGTGACAAGTGTAACATAGACAAGGACAATTCATACAAGCTTAGAAACTGCATTGTTAGATATTCACTTGATTATCTGATAAATCTAAGTCCGCAACATAATTTGTGAAGGGCCTCCATATATTCTCAAATGTATGCTGTTGATATAAATATGTAAGTTATCCTTTCTAATGGAAGGCTGGATAAAATCCGTCTTATCCATTGAATAGTGCTTAGTCTGTGAATGTTTTTCCATAAACTTGCAATCCTTTTTTTTGGCGTAAAGCAAGCTGAGGTCTATACAGTAAATGCTTTCAAATTATCATCTTGATTATAACTCTTACCTCTTCCCAGAATTTTTAATCTTTCTGCACTGCCAAATAAAGTGAAACAATGTTCCTCTGTTTTCTGTAGGCCTACATGTTGTGCCTATGTCTGGTTTGTTTTTGTTATAATGATATAATTCCACAGGTGTCACACGTGTTCACATTAACCATTTATATTGTGTGAATTTAAGGCTTGTATTTATATACTTAGTATAAGCATCAGCCCACGTTGTATCCTAAGCTTCATCCGAAGTTTCAGATTGCAGGTTTTCCCTCCAGGTATTTAACTTGTACTGTGAATTTTTGGTTTAGTAAGATGTCAGCAAATTATAAAACTCTGAAATGGCCTTTTCTCAAGCTATCCTTTCTCGTCATTCTTTTCAAAGATGAGTGTGGGGGTCTGGTCTATTTATTATTTTGATTTACTTTAACAAGGCTTCTTAGCTGAAAGGTATTTACAGAAATGTTTTCTATCGAGCTTGTAATACCACCTCAGCTTATCAAAAGACAATGCATCCATTTTCAAAAACTTTTCTGTTTTTTTGAGTTTTTCATGTCTGAAATATTAAATCCTTACTTTTGGTTTAGAATTACTGGCTTGAGTTATTGCTGCAATAAGAAGCCAGTTATTAGATCCCACTGTGTCTAATAACTCTTGTGGTTGATGTGCACTGTCCAAATCATGTTTGTTATAAGTTCAGCAGATTCATCATAAACAGATAGCACAGTTGTTTAGATGACTGATGTTTACATTAATTTCATAGCATTGTTCTTTTGTGCTTAACCTAATTACAGATAATGATGCTCTGTTGGTCTCTCTGTGAGCAGTGAAGGTACTCTTCCTCTGTCACTAGATGGCAGTGTGCAGCTATGATGGATAGAAAAGGCCTGCTGCCTCAGAAAATGACTGAAAGTAAACCAGGCTCTTTTAAGAAGAAGAAAAAAACTCCCTTACTTTCATTTTGGAATGATGGCTGATGATGCTTTAACAGCTCAAAAGCTCAAAAAGTGTCTTCATCTTCAGAACTGCAAACAGAAACGTCGCTCTCAAAACCTTTAAAGAAGATATCTTCGCCATCACATGAAACCAAGAACCACTTTTTAAATTATGACAAGTCAAATATGCCTTTATGATATGATATTCACAGAGGTAATATTTGAACATTTTTCATGTTTCATTGGATACCCAAATATTATTCTCATTATTCTTGTCTTTTAAATGATAAAAGTAAGATGGTAAGTTTGCAAGGGTTTTTAAGTCCTGCTGGTTTTCTAAAAGTTAAAGAACTCTGCAACGAGTTACGCAGCTGCCCATGGATTTTTTATTATATTCAAAAGACTTTTATGACTAGTAGATTTACTAAATGATTAAAGACACTAAAACCCATCAGACAGCCATAAAAGTCAAATCCAATTTTCATAACTGACCCAACATTCAAACTCATATGCTCAAGAGTATCATGAAAGGAAGCTTACCACAGCTCTACAGCGACATTTCATATGAATTTAAAGTAAATAATAGCCTGAATAACACAATCACAACACAGACCAGTAAATGAAGATATTTTATTAAATTAGCTGATTTGCATAACCTCCAACACAGCAGTATTATAATGTTATCCCTCTTCCAACAAAAGAGTTCTCCTGTAAAATGTGTCATGCTTTTATTTTTGATAATGAAATGAAATGATAATCAAAGACAACATTCTTACAATAAAGTTTTTAAGAGTATTACCAATTCTGTTTTTCCAAAAAAAATAACTGAGCTACAAGAGGGATTTCAGATTAACACTACAGAGAATCAGTATCTAATTTTTTTTCAGTCCAGTCCTCAGAAGAAAATGTTGCCATTGTATGTTTCTGCAAATCACGTGTTACATTTGTACGTTTCTAAAGCAACACTCTGATTACATGTATATAAGCTGAGTTTCGGTCATCAGGCTGCAGACCATTGCTCAAGACCAACAAACAACAAAACTGGTCACTTTTTAGGGAGACATTGGTGCCAACAAAACCGGGTATTTTAAGTCAAAACATCTTTTCCTCTTTGCCTAAACCTAAACACGTTAACCACAGCACTGTTGAAAGTAAAAAGTTGAAAGAAAGGAAAGTTTCAATGTGTCTACTACATCAGTGGGCCCCAAGTGGTGGCTCGCGGTCCAAAAGTAGGTCGCAGATCTATTCTGAATGGACCACATGTGACTCTGAAACATGTCAAGTTTGTACAAACACACTTGATTTTTAACTACAGTGAATTTCTGGCACAGAGCTTTTATTCTGAAGTGCTGTTTCCTGCTGTAGAATGAGTGATTAATGGTTAACCGCTTAACAGAGACAGCATACGAGCTCAATGACATGGCCAAACGCAAGTATGGCCCTAAATGTATTAAACTGTGTGGACCTTGAACTAATGACGAAGGAGAAATCTGGACCCCAGGGCTGCACCAGTTGGGAACCACTGTACTACATAAAAATGTACACATAAATGTACAGTAATATTTGGCTACATAACCATAGTTTGCAGAAATGTACAATACTAACATTTATTCTGGCGATTGGGCTGATTTTTGCATCACTCTTAAGCACAAAAAAAGCACAGATGTCTACCATTATCTACGTTAACTTGAACCTAAGTAGAAACCCATGTGCACACAGAAGGTAGGATGAGCTATCAGATAGTATGTTGGAGGTAAAGAGGGAGGGGTGAGGGAGAGACGCAGTTGTCATAAAAGAGCTGAAGGTTCTGGTCAACATCAAGATTATTTTTCAGAAAGATCTCAAGCTCCAGCACTGGCATCTCGTTCACACTGTTGCCCTCTCTGGCATTTTTGGCCAAGGCTCCATAAGACGGGAAGCGGATGCGAACATCGTGGGGTGCATTCCGGTCGTAGTCAGTGCAGCAGTAAGCGGACCACACATCTTCGGGGATGGCCACGCGGTCTTGGTTGTTTCTGCGGATCATGTTGCCCCTGGTGGTCACTCCGGTCACGATGTAGGCCGTGCCCCGGCAGAAGTTGTTGAGGCGGACCCGGATCCGCTCCTCATACTCACGCCAAGGCCCGATGTTGAACTCGCGTATCTCTGGGACCACGTTGGTTAGAGTGTAGGTGGCAGCACGGTCGTGTGGCGTGGACTGGTGCTGGTCCGGGTTCAGGTGACCTCTCTCATACAAGACCACATCAGAGTAGTCATCCAGGACTGCCTGGCTGTCCTCAAACTTCATGTGGAGGTAGCCAGTAGGGAAGGGCTGCATGTTTCCATTCCCATCAACTTCTGCCAGCTGGGGAGACAAAAGAGCATGTAGAGTAGAGTTCTTTTTATATACTGGGAAACAATACAAAGCCAATAATGTCTGTGAGGCCTCTTTGTATCTGGAGTAGACCTATCGGCTATTTCAGTAGCTGGCATCCTCTTTGAAAGAGAGTTTATAGTTTTTTGTGAGCTACCTGGTTAAACAATGGTTAAAAATGAATAGGAGATCCTTTATGAATGAAGCATTTTTTACAAACAAACCTGAACTACTACACAAAGACAAGTCTCTGACCTGTGGCTCATACATCCAGGGGTAGTCCACACGTCTGTCTCCTTCTGTTTTCTTGAAAGTATAAGCTGAGTAAACTGGAATCCGCTTCTGGGGGTCGTACAGGGTCACATAGCGAGGTCTGTCAGCGTAACGTTGGCAGATCCTCTTCAGTTTGGTGTCGGTGAACCCGCGTGGTGGTGTCCCCATGTACAGGGAGTCCTTGCATCTCTCTACGTGATTAAAATCTAGAACAACTGTTGCTGACATTAGAGGCAAAAAACAGCCCAGCAAAGGAACAAAAAGGGAAGCTGGTGACAAATTCATGGTCTGATCTGTCTCCTCAGTGTGTGCTATATTGAGGCTTCTGGAAAGCAATGGCAGAGAGGGTTTGCAGTTATGATTATGACAAATCAGATATGCAAAGCAAGAGTGCGAGCAAGACTGGCCTCATGACACATGTGGGCGTGGATGTTCAGGTCATTGCTTTAACCTAGGAATCTGGTGAATGCTGTGTTAAATGTTAGTTGTTCTTTTTCTTTTTAAGTTAAGCTACTGTAACAAACTTATGGATCCAGTGAGGTTGCGTCCATCATCTCCTCTGGCCTTAAGTGACAGGTTTGTCCGCAGTGAGTTCTTAATGAGGTTATGGTTTGACCTTTGAGATAGAGGCCATTCTATTATACTAATGGTGGCATCAAATGATGAGGCAACACGTTACTGGATCATTGAGTCCCCAGGGGGTGCAGACAATGCTGTCAAATGTCAAATTTTCAGCATGTCATTACATACATTACATATTCACCTTAATGCCTCGAGTTATTCAGGACCAGCAAACCTAATCTGAAAAACTTGTGAAGGCTTTAATTTGAAGGCTTTAAATCCAAACCACCTGCCAAAATAATTTCCCCCTGCAAAAACATTTTGGCCTTGCAGGATCCCTTTGTTTCCTGCTCACAACTCACTCTCAAAGAGTTAGGTGATGTAATACAGGGACACTGAAATGGGACATTCAGAGACGTGCTATCAATGTCATAGTAAAATGCAAAACTGTCTAATCTGTTTTAGCAATGAACAAAAGGTCCTCAGTGAGCAGTATGCTTCAGAGGTACTATGCTGCTCGGCATGAATGGTGAAGATAAAGTTTAACTACGCCACAGCGACAGAGACCAAACATGCACAGTAATCAAAGACAAAGCTGAATTGTATATAAACCAAATGTGAAGATAATGATGAATTTCAATAAGCAAAATAAGAAAATAACCCAGTGCTCCATTGAAACTGAAGAAACTTCATCTCCCATGAAGTAGAATGAGTTATTTCATAGCAAATGGCTCAATGTTCTGCCAAAATGGGTGCTTGACTTATTCTGGCAGCTCACTGTGTACAGAGCAATTAATCCATCTGAAAGTCTCTTCCTGTCTGCAAAGTGTTTTTTGTCTTGAGTCCTTCGTGACAGCTTGGACACATTATGCAAATTCTTTATCTTTATGGGTGCACAGTTTTCTTTCTCCAGTGCTGCAGGGGACACTTGGATGTTTTCTTTGCAAGTATCATTTGATAACAACATGCCATGTGGCTCGGTGGTTGCACTGACAGAGGGGTCACTGACTGATCCACTCATCAGCCACGTGTCCTGACACTGTCCTTGAGGTCATTACACATGCCCTGGGATTATCATCTCAGTTAGTGATGCCCAACCAGGGTTTCTCAAACCCTACAGGGGCACGTCTTCACATGCTAGGGGGTAGGTGGAAAGATTGTAGAGTAGCTCAAGTAATAACGAGGGCAAAAAGGGAGAGGAAGGGAAGAGAAAAAGAAATATGCTTATTTGCGTCATATTGAATACCTGAACACCCCGGAGTACTCATTCACACTTAGCTGAAATTAATGACTAAACACTTGAATAGCCGCCCAATCACCAGAATAAAATGTTAGCATTGTGCATTTCTGCAAACCATGGATACATTACACATTTTTATGCTTTATAATATCATATCAACATTTCTGAAGTAAGGTAGTTTATGAGCTGACTGTCACCAGTAGGTGGAGGGGATGGTGGATGGCATGTCACCTATAGGCAAAACACCTACCAAGCTGCAGACCAACAAACAACACAAGCGGTTGGTTTTGAGTGAGTCATCAGTGTGTTTTCTGCCAGGAAAGTGCCACTAAAAGCTTTTGTTTTTACAGAGACATCGATGCATTTCTAGCTTGGACTGTGCCATCAAAACAAGATCTGCTCCTGACCACGGCAAGTGTTTTTTGTGCCTAAACCTAAGTACATGTTAACCACAGTGTTGTTGAACTGTGAGGAAACACAGAAGTTTCAACATATCCACTATAATATACAAATTTAACGGATCTGTGGTTTGCCAATATGCACAATGCCAACATTTATTCTGGCAATCAGATTAGAAATAGCTTGCCAAAAGCAGGTGATAAACTACAATCACATCACACTAGTTTTAGCCTCTTTAAATTGGCTACCTGTCTGTTTAAGATTGATTGTAAGATCTTATTAATTACCTTTAAGGCTCTTTACGGCCTGGCTGTAATTTATATTTCAGACCTTTCATCCCTTATGAAACTTTGCAAGGTTTGCGATCCTTGGACAGTGGTCTTTTTGTCTGTTCCAGAGTCCTGGCTAAAGACTAAAGGGGACTGAGCCTTTGCAAGCAGCACCCTGATGCTCTGAACAGCCTGTCAGAGGAAATAGGATTGTCTCACTCATTGTTTTCATTTAAGTCAGTCCTACAAACATACTTTGATCAGAAAGCATATCCTGATTTCATATGAGCTGTCTGCCTATTTTATTGCTATCTTATTGATTTTTTTTATTTCTTGTTCATTTTTCTTGGTTTAAGATTTGGCCTTCTTGTGGTTTATCTTTTATCTTGGTGACACTATGACATTTTGGTTCATTTTAGTGTGTTTAATTTTACTGTAAAGCACTGTTTTGAAAGGTGCTATATATAAGTATCATAACAATATCCACTTCTATAATCAATAGAGTTACATAACAACTTGATGGACGGTGTTAATGAAGGAGCATGTGAGCTCATGTAACAGGGCTGTGTCAGAAGAGACTGGGAACCACCTTTCTAAATATCTGAAATATAAAGGAAATAAACTGTGCTGCATATCAATGGATGGGCTGTCTGGTGCTGAGCTACAGTATACTGCCCTCTTCTCAAGTCGCTCTTATGCAAATGGAAACTGTTTGTCAGATTAGCTGGAGCAACAATCCCTCACTGCCCTAATAAGTCAATTTGAGTGACTGAGTGTGGTTATTCATCGAGGGACCAGCTTGCCTCTCTGATCTAATCCTGAGTTATGACAATCATAACTTATGTAGCTGGGGCTGATGATGCAGTTATGTGAACAGACATTTTTCAGCTGTCAGCATTTTTACCAATTAGAATTATAAATTCAGACCAAGTGCAGTCACGGTTCAGCTGCTCTCCGCTGCTTCATCAGTGGAGGAGGGAGAGCATTTTGCTGCTGCTGTGTTTAATGTTAGCACTACCTTAGAAGAAAATGTAATTACTGGTCACGATTTGTTCAAACAGTGGTTATCAATGTGAGTCATGGGGGCAGCACTTTAGGGTATGATTTTAAATATGAGACAAAAATCATACCCTCATCTGTTTATTTGTTTCTCTGAGTAAATTTCTATAATCCTCAATACAAAGTTCTTTATAAACATTGTTATAATATATCCCACAATTCCATGTTTTTCAGACTGGAGTGGAAAAGTCAAATTTAATGACCTGTCAGTTCAAAGACACGTCCAGCTGACCTGGAATAAGTCCATTAGACATGTAAGTATGTTTTAGGCTGTTAGATGATTTAATGACAAATTAATGAAATTATTAATTGACCCTGCTAAGTAGCTAGTGATTGTAAAAATGATAATATGACAATTGAATATAATTCACACTCAAGATATTTTACCAATTCTACTGCATTTTTCAGCACCCACATGGCTGCCAGCTGCCATATGGATACTTCACGTACTGCACGTGCACAAAATCCAGGAAGTCATCATGCAGTAATACATGTCGCCCACTTAGAGGCAGTGTAGGCTTGATTGTTGCTTGTTTCCATTCCCTCTTCCTTGATGATAAATGCATAAAAATACAGATAAAACTCAAAAAAAAAAAAAAAATCCAACAACAGCATTTGTCGTGTTTGTTGACTAAGAATTGTGATACACACCATAACTGTCATTTTTAATGTTTTTTTTAGCATGAATCTTTTTGTTGTTATGTCAGAGAGATCCTCTTCACTGACAGGTGTACAGTGAGGTTATACAGTATTGTGTTGTTTCTGCTATGTAGGTTAAAGTAATATCTTTCAGTTTTGAAAATTCTGCTCAGTGTTTCTCAGAATTTAACATGAATCATTTTATGAATTTGTATTAAATATATTATGTAACTTTTTCACATTAAAATGCCTAAAAACAACTAAACTAATATCATATATTTTGTTGTATTTTTATATGATCTGAAATGTTTCCAACAGTGCTTAAACCCAGAGAAATCTGTCATTTTAATCAAGGACACGGTCTGTGTCATTTGGTCACTGTCGCCTGTCAGTGGCTTCATATCCACTTTGCGCATGCATCAGGGTTGTGGTTGTATGAAAGAAGCTGTCATAAAATTACTTTTTATCCAGTTTCAAGCCACATTTTTATGATAAACATTTTAGATCTTGGTCACTTTTTACTAGCCTATATATTTTAATGGGATGAAGGATTTTAAGTCGGACATCTGGAAGTTATTATCAGAGAAACACAGAGCTAACATTATAGAAGCAACTCAGCTCAAGCCCCTGCTGTTCCGAACAACAGCATCAGAGAAACACTGATCTATAACATGAAACTGCTTTTTTCAGTGTTTTAGTGGGTTAAATCACCTGGTCTATTTGTTTTGGAGAAGAAGAGACCTCTGCAGATAATTCGGCTACCAGTAAAAACCTCCTGGACAATGAACACTGAAGGAATCCTAAACTCAGTTGGAAACTGACTGCAATGAAAGAATTGCTCTGTCTTTTGGCATTGTGTTGACGGAGCAATCCCTAACAGCAGAAAATTATATATTATACATTTAAAGGAGCAGTGTGTAGGATTTAGTGGCATCTAATGGTGAGGTTTGCAGAATACAACCTGCTGAAACTTCTCCCATGTGCCAAGCATTAACTCCTGTTTCTACCTGGCGTGAAATTATGTGCAGAGATCTCTTCCTCTCCAAAACAAACAGAATTAAAATTAATTCATTAAAACTAGCAAAAACACTGAATAAAGCAGTTTAATGGCTAATAACTACGGTTCCTGACATAAAAATGCAAATGGCCCTATTTTGAGTCAGTGTTTGGTTTGTCTGTTCCAGGCTACTGTAGAAACATGGCGGTGCAACATGGCAAACTCTGTGTACAAGGACCCATTTACTACCCAACATTTGTATGTGGAGTTCATGTGGGCTGTAAATGTACTGAAAATGGGCCCTGTATAAGACTGTCCACGGGTTTCACATTGGCCCCATGCCAATTCCCCACATTGGTGGGGAATTGGAAAGATGCACATTTTGGGCCCATTCCCACTTGGTACCCAGGTAGCCCTCGCATAACCCATGTGAGGGCCCACTTGTGTAACCCCACCCATATAGTGCCCATTTTTCAGCCCATTTACCACCCACATGGGCCCCATATAGGCCTACAAATGTTGGCTGGGTATGTAAATATAAGCAAGTTAATCTAAAATATAACAACTGTTATTTTCAGGTAATCATACACTAAAGAAAGCATATTTAGTCTGCCTAGGTAACCCCCTGAATCCTACACTCTTAAGTCGACTAAATTTTATCTTCTAGTTTTGGGCCGCTGGGTTTTTCCTTTTCCTTTCTTAATGTTTATGTTGCCTTGTGTCAATCAGTTTAACATATGGTTTTATCAGTGCTGTATTTTGTCAGAATATGAGTCAATTATTGGTTAAACAAAAACACATTTGTTACTTATTCAATTGTTGTTACATTACATTTGTGTTTAACGATATAACTTTTGCTTAAATTCACATTAGTATTATATCTATAACTGCTTCCTAAGTCCATGGGTGGCATTTTGTAAAACATTTGCTGTATCATTACATGACAGCTTTTTGTTTTTTCCCTAGTAACTTTCCAGACAGACCAGATGCTTCCTTCACACTGAGCTACAGGAGACAGTTTGTGGGCCTTCACTGAGCCACCAGGGGGCTCAATTTAGCAGCTATTCCAGCCTATGAAGCTGTCCCTTCTTAGTTCTGCACCAAAGCCTTCTGATTGGCCCAAATACCCACATGGCTCGCGCATTGACCAATAGCGTTTGGGTTGATCGGGGGCTGTTGCTAAGGCACTTGAGAGGTAAAAAACCTGTCAGCGGGCTGCTTCCACCATTTCACTCTCACACTCGTCTGGCTCCTCATCAGCGCTGCCTCCGTCTCTACCTCTCAGCGTGCACTCAGGCATCGGCAGCTCTGCCTGCTTTTTATTGGTCGCTGATGGGTGGAGAAAAAAAAGCAGAGGGGGTGAGTGGAGGGGGTTTTGCATCGCGAGCCACAAAGTGTAGGCCCTCCCTCATGAACCTGGAGCCGTAGCCCCACCTCCCCCCTGCTTCTCCTGTCACTTGACATTTGAGCTCAGCCAACACTCGCAGCCCTTCTGTCACAATTTCACTCAAATTCATCCAACGACACCTGGGCAAACAGCTCCAGCATGAGCCACAAAAAGTGGGATATACCATTGTTCATATATTTGAATTTGATGTGTTATGATCTAGTGACCCTTTAGGGACTGTTAGTTACTAGAGGGAAGGAGGTGGTGCAAAACAGCAAAGGCACTCCAAATCATTTTTTAAACATTAGGAAGAGACATGTGTTTTTGATTTGGCATAGGGAGGGGGCGTTCAACTTTAAATGGGTGTATTTTGTATTTATTTTAAACATCATCAGAACACTAAAACCCTCAAGTGGGTTTTAAAGGTATGTTTTCTTTAAAAATCCCCCAAGTCACACCATTTATCATGGCAAGAAATGGTGAAATATGGTTATTTATGGTGAAAGGAGGGTCATAAAATACATGTAGCTACGGGGAGGATCATGATTTAAGAAAGAAACATCACACTCCAGCCACCCCTACTCTGATAAGTAAAGTACAGTCCCTTAATGAAGCCATTAATATCCTATTTTTTCTATATGAGGAAAATGTGTCAACCACTCTGCAAAAAAACATGTCTGTATGAGCTCCAGAAGATTATTTTTACAGCTGTGGAGAAATTTCAAATACCTCCTCTACTGTACTGGCCACGTTCCAACTCTCACTTGCACTCTCTCACACACACACACACACACACACACACACACACACATTGTATAGGCAATACACACACCTACACACACAGAGGAAGAGGGAAATAAAGAGCCCCTCCAATGCCTCTGTCTGCTGTTTCTCCTCTCGTCCTGCCTCTTTCAGCTCGATGCAAAATGTGATAGATAAGATCCCCCCTCTCATTGGCTGGCGACCGTGATTGGCAGCTCTTGGGCCCGCCCCCGTCGCTCTCGGTACATGGATCGGTCTGCTCGGAGAGCCCAAGCATCAGAGAGTGGAGTGGAAACAGGAAGAGGAGGAGAGGGGAAGAAAGAAGACAGAGGAGAGGATCGAGGTGGAGAGGAGTGAAAGGGAGGAAAAGGGGAGCAGAGGGGGTGTGTGGACCAAAGAGAGAGAAGACAGAAAAAGAAAAAGGTAAAAGAACAGAGGAGCAGCTGTATGTGCTATTTGCTTATGGCTGAGTGTAAATACAATACATGCATTGTGCTGTGTGGAAGAAGTGGGAGCTGGTATTGCTGTTTCTCTTGTGTGTGTGTGTGTGTGTGTGTGTGTGTGTGTGTGTGTGTGCGTGCGTGCGTGTGTGTGCGTGTGCGTGTGCATTTGTGTGTATTCTCTGTGTGTCATTGTTCTGAACAATCTGTCTTGGCAGAACATACTGCAGTGTGTGTGTGTGTGTGTCTGCAGACTGCTGCACATTCATGCATGAAGCTCACACGCACACACACACATATATGCACACGTACAGTGCTCACGTGCAGACACAGTGCAGGAGCAGAAATGTGAAATGATGAATGTAGTGAAGGGAGACTGTTGCGGTTACACTCAGCTCTGTGGAACATTTAACTGTTGAATATCAGTGTGTGTGTGTGTGTGTGTGTGTGTGTGTGTGTGTGTGTGTGTGTATGTGGGAGGTGTACAGTAGTAAAGAGGCTACAGTGTCACCAAGTGTGATGATTAATGTTCATTTACAGTCATGTCTAAACTGTGTCACAGAAGTACTCGGCTCCGCTGAAAGTTCAGCTCAGACCTGCTGAGCGCTTTTGGCTTTGTTGGGTTTTTATCAAATAATTGTGTCAAATATTTTACACACTTTTGTTTAAAATAGAATAAACAAAGGTAACAGGGGTTACTGTCCAAAGTACACCATGAACCCAATGTATGCTTCCAGTCTATGTGATTGCCGGCTTAGGTAACCACCTGGATGTGCGATTCTAGGTTACCATTCCTCGCACCAGCCAGCTGTCTGACACTCACTCGCACATGTGCATCCAGTGCCGTTTTCAAACCTGTTAACCTGCCTCATTGTCTTTGTTCAGAAAAAGCTGTACAGTTTTTGCATTGTTTGCAAAAGACACCCCTCTTTCTTGTTCTTGACCTTGCCTTGGTACATTCCAGTACCCCTCAGAGGGGCTGTGCTTTATGGAGCATACACCAGGAGAAGCTGCTGTTACAGAGAGGGAGAAGGGGATAGAGCCGAGGGAAGCGGGGCTGCGGGGATGTTATTTTTAGAAATGTGATTGATATTCGGCTCATACTGTACGTTCTGTCTCTGTGATCGTGACGCTATTTTCAGGCCTGAATCCAATAAAATCATATATGTGCATGTGCTCAGGGAGAGCTGTCTGTCCAGTGTCTGTCTGTCTGTCTGTCTGTCTGTCTGTGTTGTCTGTCTGTCTGTCTGTCTGCACGTTGTCTCCATCTGTTCTCTCTCCATGTCTCTGCTCCTGGTGTTTGCTAGGAGCCACCAGAGACAGGCCTGGTCTGCTGCAGCCCATCCTTCCTTTTATGGTATAGGATCACTATCCTTACTACTTACACACACACACACACACACACACACACACATGCACGCAGAAAGTCTCAGCAAGAGATGCACATCTGCAGTGGTTCACTGCAGCTAGCAAGCAGCAGAGTGTGAGGTATGCAAGAATGTGACACACTGTTGGTTCGTCCAAATGAGGACACAAATTGGAGTGTATTTGCAGCAGTGTTCTACTAAACAGTGAATATTTTCATTCAGCAGATAGGGCAGCTAAAGGTTGCAGACATCTGAAGAGAGAACAGAGGATAGAAATGTGGAAGTATACATTCAATCCTATGGACTTCCACCATTTCACCCCCCTCTCACACTCACATGCAATCGCTCCCCTCCTTGCTGGAGGCCTTGCTCCCAGCTCTGGACTAAATGATATCATCGGTTGCCAGGGATACAAGGGACACAGCATGTAGAGAAAAGGGAGGGTGAGGCATAGGCAGAGCCATACACATAGCCTGAAAGAGAAAGGAAGAGGCTGGGATATTGGGTATCAAGGAAGAAAAGGAGCCTTGTTGAAACAAGTAGTGAAGGTAGCAAAGGGCAGGGCCATGAAGAGGAAAGACGGGAAAAAAGAAAGCCTGTCAGCCTGTCAGAGGTTACTGGCCCATCCTTCCTCTCCCATCTCATTTCATTCTCCTCCTTTGTCTCCAGAGGGTCAGGTTTGCAACAGTGCAAATGTGTGTGAAAGCAAGTGTTGTAGGAAATGAGAGACAATAGATAGAAAGGAAGAGAATGGCACTAATGGAGGAGAGATGCTGCCCTCGATTTGAGACAATAAAACCTTCCTGTCTTGTACATCTGTGCACCAACTGACTATGGCATTTCCTCACTCCCACTACTATGTGTGTCTGTGTGTTTGCCAGCTAGTGGAGGATGTCTATTTAAAGGGATCGGAGACCGCACGGGTCTGCTGTTCTGCTATTCCTGACTGACAGCATCATCGAATTTGGACCAGATTCTGTCCCCTCCCCCTTTTCTTTCAGTGCTTGTTGCAAGGTAAGACTGGTGACAGAGATGCACGTGCACAAACGCACACACAAGTACATGTCTCAAATCTACACTTAGCAGAAAGGATTGTTGGGATTGTGAGAGGTTAGACAGCCAAATAGAGGGTTTCAGCAGAGACATGGATGGATGCATGGCTATCCGTCTGTGGTGACAGAGAGATGACTGGGGTTTCCTTGGTGACAACAAGAGGGGGGGAGGAAGCAGACTGAAGGGTGCAGACAGGAAGTTTAACCCACCAGCAGGTGTCAACTGATTACCCACTAGTATAACGCATTTAAGGGGACCTATTTTGTGCCTTACATATAGTGTCACAGTAAAGAATGATAATTTTTAATGTGGCCAAAGTTTACTTAAACGTGTATAGAAGTATCCCTTCTGAGCAAAAAGCTCAGGTTTCCTCCTGTTCTGAACACTATGTTCCAACAGTTTTTTGTACTCTGGCTACAGTATGACATCATAGTGTGCCGGATTTCTCCACATGGTCATCTGTTCCAGGCATGCTACTGCACGCAAGTGTTTACATTATGTAGCCTACACTGCTACAGGAGGCTACATGCTAACATCAAGTAAAAAATGTAAACTTGGTTGCTGATATTGTAAAATCCTCCCTGATTTTGGATCATATACCTGTTGGAATATGCTCGTTTGTGCTTTGAAGCTTTTATTAAAGATTTTCCACAGCATTAAGTGCATCCACAGGTGTTTTTGAACAAACGAGCATGCATCACACTGCTTAGCAAGAGCATCATTCTCGTCACACAGAAAATAGCGCTAACAAAATAGCGGGTGACATGGCAAGCTGTTGTGCTGCACAGATTGAAAAAATAAACTGATTGGCAAAAGAATGATTGACCCACACTTTAAGGAAATGATGTGTAGTTGCTTTTGGGTAAAATACAGGCAGCGCTAACGACGATACTATTTGAACCTTGTCTGTAACATTACACAAGAAAATATAGCTGTGAAAAGGTAGAACTGGACACCAGGATTAGATGATCGTATTTGCAGTACACATTTTATTTCAGGTAAGTTACATCAGCCAACAAATTAATAAGAATTAACTCACATTAAAGTGATTTTTTACTTTAAAGGGAAAATTTAAGATGTTTTACATCTATAACGTTAGTTGGCTGCAGACATTTTAAGCGAGCTAGTGTTGCCAGATAGCTGTCTAACGATAAGTTATGTAATGGCTTCCTATAAAATTTAACATTAGTGAGATCCACAGACTAAGCTGGCCAGGTTGTGCATACTAATGTAAGACATTATTAAAATTATTGCACAGTTTTCTGGCAACTTTAACCAGCTTAACATTTTTGCATCCAGCTTTACTCAACAACACAGACCAATGTCATTGATAAAGACATCTCAAATTTTCACTTTAAAGAAAATGATTGATGTTGATTGTGGTTCATTTGCAAGCTGACGTTACTTGCAATGAAATGTGTATGTTACCGCAAATACAATCATCAGCTCTCAGTGTCCAGGTTTTTCTTTTCACAGCTGATACCCATGTGTATTTTCTTTCATGGTGATGTTTAGGAGGACATCTGTGCCACAGTATTCTGCTACCCATCTCCCATCTATTTGTACACTGTATTAGCACACAAGATTGCACGATGGTTACAGTGCTGATCTTGTATTTGTTTGTGTTCTGAGCAGGTTCAAATAGTATTGTCCTTTGTGCTGCCTTTGTTTTTTGCCCAACAGCAACTATGTGTCGTCACTGTGACATCAGCTCAGTTGCTCCTATTTCCTGTCTGCAAATACACTGCTAATGTACATGTAGCTACTTGCTAACTTCAGGGAAACATGTAAACTTAGTTGGCGCTGTTGAGAATTTCTTCACAATTTTGGATCATATTCCTGCTGGAACATGTCCAGTTGTGTTTAGAAGCTTTTATTTGGATTTTTTCTTGATAGAAAGTTGCGCTATTCTCCGTTACAGTTACTCCCCTGCTGCAAGTACACTGCAAATGTAGATTTAGCTACATGCTAGCATTGGGGATTTGAAAGGGGTTTTGAAAAGACAGGTGCTAAAACAGAGGGACTCACAAAGGGCCAATGCTGGTGTAGCACAGATAGTATGAGGAAAATAAAGTGTTTTTTGACCATTAAAGCCTGTGAACATGTTCTACTAGAAACCTTAAAAACAGAACCTGAAAATGAGCATAAAGGGTCCTCTTCTTTTCTCATTTTGCAAAGCATCATGCAAAAACAAAGCCAAGGACAAAATTGTAACATTGTCACATTTAACACACTTTTAAACACACTCTTATACTATACTTTTTGCATTGCATGTTTTTCTCTTAAACTTACCTCACTGCGAAGCAGAGTGTAAACCCAACGACAGCAACTTAACCCCTTTTGCACATGACATCATTTGGCCTCAGAGCTAAATTCCAGATGTCTCAAATTAACCCTGCACAGATGGATTTAATATAGGAAGCACAGAGCCATTGTTGTGTGGAGTCAAATTTAAGCTGCTGCTGACTGAAAGCTCCCCCTACAACACCGTACTGTACTGTACTAACAGTGTGTCCCAGCAGTGTGCAACAGGGAGGGTCCACAGCAGATGGTTTATCCACTGTCTGTGTAATGTTGCTCAAATACCAGCAGGCTCAGGGTTAAAACCTGATAAAGCGCCTTTATTTGTCGAAGAGATGGGAAAATTGCAACACTTGTGTCTGAAAATGTTGTAACACAAACAGTGAAACAAGAATTAAGCACCCAGTGACGGTGATGTGACACAAGAGGTGCCATTCTGGGCCACAAACAGGCGAGTCTTAGCATAAAGTTACACAATCAAGATCCCAAGCAAAGAAAGCTTTGATGCAAATGATGAAGAGGTTATTTCAGTTAGCGGAGAAGCTCAGAAAGCTGGTCTGTCAAAAAGCAGATTTTAGTGGAACAGGAGGTGATGTGAGGATTAGTGTGGATATAACCAGACATATAACCAGACATGCTGTGTCCATTGTACAGCTTTATCTAGCAACTAGTGGTATACAGTGCATGTTAGGATAAAGGCATGCAGTCATCGTTTATCTTAGCGGTGAACATTGTATGTACATAAAGGCCTTTTGTGTCTTCTTTCTACTCTGAAAATAAATTGACTTTAAAAGGCCTAAAGCCACAGCAGTCTGGCTTCAGTTGCTCTAGCAACTGCTAGGAAATGGACTCTTGAAGAGGCTGCTCACTTAGCTCACTCAGCGCTCACAGAAAGGTTGTTACACATCTGCTTACTACAGTCTTACTACCAAAAAAGCTGTATGGAACAAACTTGTAAAATGCACCACAAAGGGAAGTGGTAAAATGTTGCACAGCAGCTCGTCATAGTATTTATAAATAGCTGTCGGAAATGCATATAGAGGTGCAACCTATCAGTAGTGCAGCAATGCTCTCTTCAGCATGCATAGTTGATCTTTACAAGGTCAGCTCATTTCAACACATCATCAAACTCTGCTGAAGTGTTTGGTAGCAGCAGTGGAGACAGTATGACCTTTTTTTCTGCCCCATGGTCAAATAAATGACTATATTCAACAGTTTTATTTTAATCAAAGGGAAAAAAAAACAATAAAAATGGAAATATGCAGAATATCTAGAGGAGAATAAGGGTTAGAAATTGCGATTGGACAGTAAGTGAATGACTTGAAATTCTGTTGAGACACAAGCAGCCAAACACCTGACCTCCAGAGCTCACTGTGCCTGTGGAAGTTGAGGCGAATGAAAAGAAGAAGCAAAGGTCTACTGAACCAGCAGAGGATGATGATGAACTGTGAGACAGGGTGGAAGATGGGTACTGTTGCTTTGAGTCCTGTCAGAGAAATAAAGAATCAGGGCTTTTAGTGTAGGCTGAGGAAAATACTACAACAGCCTGCCCTGTTTTTGCCTCTCTGCTTTTCTTTGTTCTGAAAGTGGGGTTGCCATGGCCTTTCGTCTTAGTGCCATGTTTTTTTTTGTATCATTGGATGGCCATTAGCTGTGGTGTCTGCTGGGCAGCAGTGATTAGAGAGAGGCTGAATGCACAATGCAGCTCTGGCTAACTGATGATAGGACCGCTGAACAGATACAGTGCAGCAGAAAATACAGCATGAGGAAACAAAATGTACTAGATACACTAAATGACACTTGGTGCCAGAACAAAAGCAATGGTTGTATAGACATTGATGTTTCTCTGCTGTCAGGTGTGAAGTGGAGGGCCTCCGAAACACAGACCAAGACTGGTAACCACTGTTTCTATCTCTGTACTTTGTGGATGTGTGTGAGTGTGCATGTGTGTATTTATGGCTGTTTACATGCAAACATGCACAGCCACAGTAGCATTTTATAGTATCACAGTAGTACTTACTGCCTTAAAGCATTTGTGTAAAGGTGTAGGTTATTATCAGCTGCACTGAGTGTGAGAACAAAGCTCAGCCGTTAGTTCAGATGTCACGCTTTGTAGTGTCACCAACCTCCAAATATATCTATGTGTGAGTGTAGTATTTTTCGCCAGTGTTCAGCTGCTGCTGGAACTGGGTTTTACTCTACTGGATTACCAACTCAATTACCAGAATGGATGTTGGCATTGTACATTTCCGCAAACCACAGATGCGTTAGATTTGTCATCCATTATGCAGGGGATACATTGAATCTTTATATGTCTGTCCGTTTCTAAAATGCTGTAGTTATGGTTATGTTTAGGCATGAAAACGACAGCACTATTCCAGCACTATTCCACCAGCAAATGCAGCAATGTTTCAGTAAAAAATACCCACTCATTTTGTTGCACTATTCCTGCTAGTAAAACAGCAACAGATCATTAAAAAACCAACCAGTTTTGTTGTTAGATATTCTTGAATAGTGGTCTGCAGCTTGGTGGGCATTTCACCAAGGTGTCACACCATCCACCGTCCAAGTCAGCTCACAGACATGTAATCAGAACGTCACTTAAGAAACGTTGACATGATACGAATGAAACATACAAATGTAACACATTTGTGATTTGCAGAAATGTGCAATGGCAACATTTTCCTCTGGTGACTGGGCTGTGATTACAGCGTAAACCTGTAGGCCTTTTTCAAATAATAAATGAGTGAATAAAGCAGTCCTCTTAATAAGCATTAAGGAACTAAAGCTTCAGTGGAGAACGCTGGTCATTGCCATTACATAAGCTAAGATGGGAGTGGTTGACATTGGCATGACATATCATATTTATTCATTTGTTCATTAATTTATTTATTTACCTAAAATCATAACACCATACGCAATAAACATCATTTGTGTTTCAGGCTGCATGTATCACCCAGCAGAGCTGTACTCTGGCCGTAACACATGGGACTCCTATCCAGCTGGAGGACCTAACAGAGGACAATGGGCTCCTGTAAATGGTCACCCCTGGAGCCACACAGAAAGGTCAGCAGCGCCGTCACAACACTCACACACACTTAGTGTTTCTATAGTGTTATCTTTAAGTTCTAAAAGAACAGTGGTATATTCACAGGAGTACACATGTCATTTCACATGCAGTGGATATAACCTCTTATGTACTAACTGTACTATATAGTTTTCCTTTATTCACTGATCATACATCATGATTTTTATTCGTGAACACCAGCCAAGACCTCCAATAAGACTACACCAAGCTTCAGAGGAGTCAAAGTGGATATTGTTGGCTGTAACTCTTTAGAGAGCAGATACACTAGAAATGCCTTTAAAGCCTAGAGTGTTGGGGGAAAGAGTTGTCCGAAGCCTTCCTGACAATAATTGAAAGTCGGTGGGATTGGATAGTGGCACAACTTGAGGCTTGAACTTCCCCAGCAAGGGTCACTGCAGCAGGTGGGACTTCAGACTTTGTTGTCTGGGCTGATTCGAGATAAGCACCACTTTAAGGGACTGACTGATTAACTGAACTGTGATGAGCATATTCATGAAAAGCTCTTACTCCAGCTGCAGCTGTGAGCGGGAGCCCATCTGCAGTTTAAACAAGAAGGACTCTGCTGAATGAAACTATAAGTTCTTCAGCTGAGAGAAGCCTCAATCTGACTATTCAGCTGCAGCAGCTGAGCGTGGCTCTGATGAATATGATTGTGTCTGCAGCTATGTGGTTTGGCAATAGTAATAATTGTGAGTCTGATAAAGAGGTGTGACACGAACACTAAACTGTAAACAATAAATTATATTTAAAAAATATGGCACTGACAGGTTTTGTCCTGAGCAACTTGCACTTAAAAATGTAATGTTCAAAAAACAGTACCAAAAAGTAATCCAATCCAGCTGAAAAATAAAGTCACAATCCTCCTTTCAAGGTTAAATTCAAGACTTCACTAAGCATGTTTTGATTTTAAAGGAATACTTCATCCTCAAAATGATCATTTATACATAAAAAACTTAATACATGTTATCTTGAATTCATGGGGAAAACTTGCACTTGCCTGCACAGTGAACAGAGAATCCAAAAAAGCTGAGCGTTCCTGATGAATTGAAGTAAACGGGGTCCACATTAACAACAGCAAAACTAAATCAAAACATCCATGTACAAAGTCTCACACAGCTCGTACAGTGTAATCCAAGTCTTATTTATCCAGTCATACCCTCAGTACTTCCCAGGCACATGCATATTGGCTAAAACCTTAGTAATGAAAACAATAGATGAATAAAGAGAACTAGATTCCTGTTCATTTCTATGAAAGTGGCTCAGTGGCACATGAAGCCAAAATGGTTCAACTGCCCCTTATAAAATGGAAATAACTCAAAAAAAGTGAAATTAGTTATTTTGCACAGGTTGTAATCCTCAAAAAAAATTATCCACTGAATTACAGACAGTTTTTTGTCTATTGTAAGTCAATAGGAAAGGGTTTTTTGGGGCCACAGGGCATCACCTTGGATTATACTGCATGGGTTGTGTGAGAGTTTGTAAGCAGATGTTTTGATTTAGTTTTGCTGTTGTTAAATGTATTTGATATGGTAACAATGACAATATAATAGTCTGCATGGGGTTATGTGATCCTTCAACCAAAAACGCTTTAATATCCAGCTATGCAAATAACTAAGTTAATTGCTACAAAAGAGACTGTTTTTACCTCATAAGAAATAAAATGAACACCACTAATAAGAAATGCTCCTGAAGTAACATCTCATTTATACGTGCTGTAATCATCAACAGAGAATACCATGACATTTAAGGGAAGTGTGCACATATAAAGCAAACACTGGCAAAGAGAAGTCTGGTTCACCTGGTTTAACCTGACTTGTAGCCATATGCTCTTATGGGCTGTATGTTTTAAACTCTCAGCTGCATCATAGCCTTGAGACACTATAGAGTTTCTGTATGTTTTTGTCACAACAGATGCCAAGGAGGGCGCAATCAATCACATCATCCACCATCAAATCGTCTTTATAATAGGTGAGTAAAACAGTAGAAATATCATTTTGCAACTTATTTATTGAATTTATTTTCTTTATTTTCAGATTTTTTTTTAGCCAGCTTTGCTAGTTCTGATTCCATCATGGATATGAATATTTACTTGGTGTGTAAAGTCCAATTTGTACCTGTCATGCTATGGCATCATTGTTTTGAACAGTTCTCGATAGTTGTTGCTTAGTTCAGTTGGTCTGTTTCTCAGGGGGGAGAGAACAGTCAACCATGTCCAGGATAAGGGGATCTCTAAGGGGCACAGACAGCCTCTACGTCTCTGGGATAGTAAAGAGCAGCCGTTTGAGGCCCAGAACTGGCACCACAACTCCACACGCTCATTCCACAACCGAGCTGGCACCAACAACGGCTATCTAACAGGACCAGGGGAGCGCTATGGAAACTGGGACAACAATGTCAGCAGCTCTGTGGTGAGACCTGCTGATCTGAAGCAATGTTACTTCCAAAGGAGTTCATATTGTTGATGGAACTAGAGATGTGTCATCATTTGATTCTTTATGTCCTTTTTTCTCTTTTTTGTCTGTTAGCGTGGGGGTCTACGACTGCATCGCAACAACAGAGACCTCCAGTCCCCGCCGGAGAGATGGGCCCCCTCAGACTACCGCAGGAGCTTTCCTAACAGAATGATAAACAACAGACAAGGGGCCTGGAAACGGTCAGCCCTCCACCAGCGGCGGGACCAACTGCACCAGCACAGTCCACCTCCACCCCCTAGGGAAGAGTGTCTAGCCAAGAGAAGAAGAGACTCTGGCCCTGATCAGGTAAAGTTTGTTGACTCTGATTCCTTTGTTAAATACAGCCTGTTTATCTGGCCCTTCATTTCTGTGCAATAGCACCACCCGTTGGTAAAATCCCATCTAGTGTGACAGGATGTTTCTGCTTCTCTGTTCAGTCATCTCATCCTGGATCAAGGCATTTACCTTTACTTGCCCACGCCCAATCACCACCTCGCCACCACCGCTGCAACCAAGACGACTGGAAGCCTCTTAATGACAGGGCGGGTCATTGCCACCACTCTGACCACAGGACCTCAACAACACAGCAACAGGTGAGCTTCTATAATCAGCACCAAAATAATTAATCTGATCAAACATTTGGTTCACCGTTGATTTCCATCCCTGGTTATGACATTTGTAGGAGACCTCTAAACTGCGAGCTGGAGGACATGGCTTCAGTAACAGTCACCTAGCGGCTCTAAACCAGAGTTGTGGCAGCAGACCGCAGCATCATGGAAGCAGGGGGAAGGTCGACCGGAAAATCTCGTCTTCACCAGCAGACCACAACCGTGTGCCTTACAGCCACCAAAACCATCATTACCACAATCAACGGCACACAGGCCATCCTAGGGCCCTACAGCACAACCTTCCGCTACACTCTCATGAGGAAAAGGACTCATGGAGCCATCACCACAAACAAAGCACAGTAAGAAGCAAACATTTAAATAGCATAAATATGATCAGTGTGTGATATTCTGTATCCAAATCAATATGGCCTAAATAATCAAGTGCACTGAACAAAAATTTGTAGATCAGAGAACTATTTTATGCAGACAAAAGACTTACTGCTCTCAAATTTTGTTCACAAATTTGTCACAGCATCATTACTACACAGGTGTGCCTCGGGATGGTCACAATAAAAGGCCACTCTAAAATGTGCAGTTTGATTACACTATACAATGCCACAGATGTCACAAGTTTTGAGGGAACATGTCATTGGCATGCTGACTGCCGGAATGTCCACTAGAGCAGTTGTCCATGAACTGAATGTTCCTTTCACTACCATAATGATATCTTCAATGTCATTTCTGAGAATTTGGCTGTACGTCCAGCCAGTCTGGATGTACCCCCCCATTCCGTGGTTGTGCCTTATATTCTTAATGGTGAGGCTGCATAACGTAGCAATATTCCCACCTTGAACAGACAGTGTAAAAGTGGCTATTGTGACAATTCAAAGGCACACCTGTGCAGCAATGCTTATTCAGCATCTTGATATACCACACCTGTCAGGTGGATGGATTACGTATGTTGGAGAAGGAGAAGTGCTCACTGACACAGATTTTAACAAATTTGTGAACAAAGTTTGAGAGAGATGTATCTATTGAGTGCGGTTCTCAGAGCAAAAAATAAAAGTGTTGCATTTAAATTTTAGTACAGTGTATATGGAGATAAAAAACTTAAAAGCTGTTTATGCCAAGCCTAAGTTGCTACTATTATTATTTTTATCAATGTTAGTGTAACAGTACATGTAATTGAGCGTCCTATCCCTGAGCAAAAGTCTAAACAGTTGTAATGCTAACTCTGCAGGAACCTCAGCGCACTCATCAAAGGGACACTTCAAGAGATCAAGCCCACTCCAAGTCATCTGGTGCAGACTCTCCTCCCTACTCGTCCCTCCTCTGCAGTCCTAAAGATGGAGGTTCTACTGCCAGCAGTCCACGTGCTCCTTCCAGTCCCTCTTCATACACAGCAGCCAGTGGCAGAAAAGATCCATCAATCATTCATCAGTGCAGCCCTGGCCTCAGTGGACAGCAGAAACTCCAGGGAAGCCCTAATCACACCCCAAGGCCTTCGTCTCTCACATCTCACGCTGGTTCAAAATCAAGGTTTTCGGATATCAAATATAGAAAGATCTCACAGCCCCTCTGCTCACGACAGTCTCCCCACAGCAGGTCAAGAGTAAACAAGCCTGAGAAGGAAATGGAGGAACACAAAAAAACTGATAAGGTGGTGAAAAAGGAGAGAGAGAGAAAGGGAGAAGTTCAGAAGGCAAACAGAAAGGGTGATGAGAGAAAGAGGCGGAAGAAAAAAGAGGAAAAAAAGTTGGCCGAGAAGAAAAAGAAGAGGGATAAAGCAGCAAAGAGGGAAAGGAAGTTAGGTTTGAAAAAAAGAGTAACTGAAAATGAACCATTTACTTCCATCCCTACTTTGAACTCTCCAGGAGAAGCCAGAATGAGTACAACTCTATTTGCAGAGAATCAAGACCAGTCACCACACAAACACAAGCACAGAGACAGGGGCGAACGAGTGGAGAGGACACACAGGCCATCCACAAACACTCCTCGTCCCGGCTGCTCGTCACTGCAGCCATCCTCGAAATCTGAAAATCACAAAATGCCCAAGAAGAACAGCAGTCCTTCCAGACTTCCCGTCAGGGAAGAGCTAGTACAGTCTCTTGCCAGTAACACCAGCCCTCACCAGACCAGCAGAAGGCCCACCATCGTGTCATCCCAATCAGATGATCATCCAAAAGCCAAGCCCAATGACACACTCCCCTCTGTTTTATTTAAAGCCTTAGCCCCTCTCAGTAGAGCATGTTCTATTAGCTTACAGCAGCCCATCTATAGCAAAGAAGGCGGGCAGGGAGGGATTCTCAATGCCCCAGATCTACAGCCTGTGGCTGTGATGGGAAATTTGAGAGAAATGGGAGACAACCTTGCAAATACTCCTCCTGTTCTCAGCTGGCAGGGCTCTCCAGTATCATCTGTGGGAGAAGATGAAGAGGAGCTAGAAAAAGGAGTGATAAGTAGACCTGTCCTCCAGCCGAGCCCCACCCAGTGCTTTTCTCCTCCTCCTGTCGACAGCGAGAGCATTGATGATATGAAAAAGGAGCCTTGTGAAGGCGCACTGGCTGATTATTCACACAATGGTGCATCTGAACTCTGCAATCTGCCTCTTGCAACAGAACAAGTTATGGAGGAAGAAAAGGAAGAAGAGTTGGAAAGCAATGGAAAAACTGGCTCTCCTCTCCGAGAGCTTCGCCACCATAAAACCGGTTTGGACGACGTCTTCAAGAGCCTTGCCACCTTTCTTGGGGGCCAAAGGATCACATGTCGAGGCGGTCCATTTGGGGGGCCTCCTGCTGGCACCACCAGAGGAGTAAAGTACTCTTCTTCTCTTGAATTGGGGCCAGAAATTCATGAGCATCAGGATTTCTCTCCCAAATCAGACCCTGCAGCATCCTCCAAACCCAGTAATCAGTCATCACCTCACACTACCTCAGACACACTTTTGACATCCCCCAGTCCAACTCATCTGAAGGAGCCTGTCACAGACACCCTGGCACAGGAGAAGCCTGACGAAGTTGAGAACGACATGAAAGAGAACCCAGTGGGTAAGAATATGGAGATTCTTCCTGAGAGGACAGAATCACCATTTTTGGATGGGTCACTGAGTGCAAAGCTGAGAGTGACCGCAACACATACAGCCACTTTCACCAGCCTCATTACTGTCTCTACCAAGGAGGAGAGAGGACACAGTGAAGAGACAGCAAGCATACAGACAGACAGAAAGAGAAAACAAAAGGCTAAGGATGGAGGGAGAGAGGGAGAGATCAAAATTAAGATAAGGGCAGAAAAAGGCAGTGTCATCTGTTCTAAAAACAAAGGGGATTTGGAAGAAAGGGATGTTTCATCCTCAGTGCACGTCATCTCCAGGAAGTCACCCAAACCTTTCAACGATAGTACGAAGGGCCAGATTCCTCAGGGAAATCAAACCCCACGTGGCAAACACATCCTTAAAGAAACTGCGGATCTAGGGAATGCTGAGGTAAAGATAACAATGGAGAAGAAGGAAGATGTCAGTGAATTAGAACATAAGATATCCTCAGCAGCCGCAAACACAAATTCCAAGACCTCAAGCTCAGCGCCCACTGTAACAATCAATACATCCAAGTTATGTGTGTCTACACCAGCAAGTAAGCCTCCCTGCTCATCACCCCCAGTTGATCCGCTGAAACTGAAAGCATTGTCCATGGGCTTGTCTAAGGAACTGAAGATCCTTTTGATTAAAGTGGAGAGTGCTGGAAGACAAACATTCAACATATCAGAGGTGGAGGAGCAAAGAATCCCTCTATCCAAGATCAGTATCGACAACACAGGCGCTCAAGTGGTCAGATCTTGCAAGTGAGTGCTCTGACAACGATACTGCTAGTCTGGGCGTGTCATTAAACTGTTTTGGTTCTCCATCTAAATTGTTCCTCTTCATGAGTTTTATCTTTTATTGCTCTGTCATCTTTTCCAGGGGGACGAGGGTGAAGGGGAAATTCAAGGAGTCGTTCCTGCTGCCTGCCTTCTCTGTTAAACCGAACATTGCCACAGAGATCCCAATTCCTCGAGAGAGGCTTAACCCTCCTACGCCAAGCATCTACGTGAGTCCGCACAAATTAGAATAGTCAATATGATCCAGCCCACTGAGAAATATCATCAGGTACTGAATCCTTAAACTATGTTTTTAGCCACGCTGGGGCAAACCAGGCCCAGAAGAAAATGCTGGCATTGTACGTTTCTGCAATCCACAGATCCATTAAATTTGTACATTGCTGTACATTTCATTTGTATCACATCAACGTTTCTAAAATGTTGGAATATATGAGCTGCTCACTTGGTCATCTGGAGTTGGAGGGGAGGGTGGAGGCATGTCATCTACAGACCAGTGTTCAAGACTGCGTCTGCTGCCGACATTATGCCACCAAAAGCGAGTATTTTAAGCCAAGACAGAATCTTTTCCAAATCATGAGTTAACCACAATATTGTTGAAATATAAATAAAACGTAAAGTTTTAACATGTCCTCTACATAGCAACGTACAAATGTAGCATATTTGTGGTCTGCAGAAACTTACAATGCAAACATTTACTCTGGTGATTGTCTTGGCTATTGCCATGGTTCTAGGGATAGAAACATCAACCTGTAGGTCATCCATCACACTGCTCCAAATTGAAATATCTCAATGTCTGTCTGATAAATTGGCAGAAAATTTTGTACAGACATTCATGTTCCCCTCAAGATGAATTGTAAGGACCTCGGTGATCATTTGACTTTTCATCTGCTGCAACACGTTTAATTAGCTGAACCTTTTATGACTAAAAGCTCGCAAAACTTGACACATGGCATTCCTGTCAGCCTCAGCTGTACTTATAAGTGCCATAAAAGGAGTCATAAAAGTGCACATTTTTGCATTCATCACACCCTGCTTCACACTAATACACACATACAGACTAACACATGCAACATTTAAAGGGACAGTTGACCCCCAAATCAAAAATACATATTTTCCTCGTACCTGTAGTGCTGTTTATCACTCTTAAACTCTTAACTGTTTTGGTGTGAGTTGTAGGGTGTTTGAGATTCCGACCGTAGAGATGTCTGACTTCTCTCAAATATAATGTAACTGGATGGCACTCAGCTTGTGGGGCTTAAAGCACCAAAAAAAAATAAAAAAAAAATTGAAAAACTCAATAGCAATGTCTCTTTCTGACCCAGTTACTCAGAATAATCCACAGACTGTATTGAGCAGTTTCATTTTGGAGCTATTTTATTTCCACTGAAGTACAACCATCAGCCATACTGCCACACAGAAGGAAGCGTGCATCTACTCATTGACGTAAGGCTCGTGCTCATGACAGAGATGTAAACAATAATGGCGTCCTCCTCGACTGAGCTGTAATATTAGCTAGCTCAGTGGAGCTAACAGTAGATGCATGTTTCCTTCTGAGTGCTGATGTGGTTAGCGGTTGTAGTTCAGTGGACAGAAACTAGTTCCTATATGAAAGTGCTCACAACAAGGTCTGAAGATGGTGAACATTATAAAACATATAACGTCAGCATTGTCATTGTGAGCATGTTAGCATGCTGACGTTAGCATTTAACATTTAGCTCAAGGCACCATTCTGCCTGAGAACAGCCATTACAGTACATTCAGTGCATTATTTGAAATCTCTCAAATTTCTTTTTAGATTGTTTTCCCGATGGCAGCAGAGAGAGCTGCCTGTTCATACCTTATTTCAAGAGATCTACTGTACACGTTACCTACCTACTGTCAGTATTTACTATTTGTTTTCAGCACAAATGTATTCCATTGCTCATACGTTATGTGATTCTGCATTCCCTCTGCAGTTGGAAAGCAAGAGGGACGCCTTCTCTCCAGTTCTACTTCAGTTCTGCACTGATCCCAAAAATGCAGTTACTGTCATCAGAGGCCTTGCTGGCTCCCTTCGTCTGAGTAACTTTACACATCACACTTATTACAGCTAATTGACCCCACTCCAGTTACTGTATTGAGCCCAACAGAGCTGATCAGATTCCATTCACACTGAATGAGTTTTTGGTCATTAGTAACACATTGCCATTAATTAGGGCCTTTTGTTCATTGTTTCGTGAAAATTGTCATGCAAGAAGCAGAGAAAGAGAAAACACTGATAGGGAAGGGGGCACTGTGGGGTTTATTTTACACGGAATAGATATTTTACACTTGGGATTTTAGACATGAGAAATTTGGAGTCATTTCTATAATAGGCTCTCCTGCTCTTTCTCCACCTTGTATAGATGCTTCATTTTTCACAGTCTTTGTGAGAACAATCTGTAAATACAGTGCCACATCCTCATAGTCACACTTGTGTCTTATAATCCATACATGAATGCAGACCAGGTATGCTCAACCATGACATGATGGCTGGGCCACTGGTCAGCTGTACTAGGTACTGTACTATCGAATATCGTTGCTTTGAATGTTTTTGCATATTTCAGTGTATGTTTTACAATCGTTCGGTATAGGTACACAAATTTCTATACCTACATCTCCTTAGTTGTATGAAGTAAGTAAAGTTTAGAGTCAGAAAGTAAATTAACTAACGCAACATAAGTGGAATTACAACTATTTGAAGGGGTTTAAAAATCCCAATGCCTTGAGAAACCTAAAATAAAAAATAATCCAAAAATTAAAAGAATTAACAAGTGTTTTTAAATTTGTATTCATGTAATAATTATCTCTTCTTTCTGCTTTCATTTCCCAATGTGAGACCTTGGCCTGTTTTCCACCAAATCCCTGGTGGAAGCCAATGCAGAGCATGCAGTGGAAGTGAGGACTCAGGTTCAGCAGCCCGCTGATGAGAACTGGGATCCCAGTGGTTCGGCACAGACATGGCCCTGCGAGAGCAGCCGCTCACACACCACCATTGCCAAATACGCCCAGTACCAGGCCTCCAGCTTCCAGGAGAGTCTACAGGTAGACATTTTCCCTCATGGCAAACACGTGTAAACAGATGGTTTATTGTTTAGTGGATATGGATATGATTAAAGGCAATATTAATTGACTTACATCAGCCTGTATTGCAACTACTATCTTGCAACTATCTTTAAAATTGAATCAAAAACTGGGCCTTCACCATTCAAGAACCACACATACGAACAGATTTGTTCTTAAGTGGCAAGTAAAAGAGAAGTACGAGAGATTTGTGTCACTCCACAATTTTTTCGTACTCAGAATTTTCTACTATACTAGGTACAAATTGATCCGCCATTGCACCAGCAATGTAACATCACCTACTGGAGTCTTTAATATGCTCCCATTTAATATCTCCATGTTTGTCAAATCCACCTTGACGGCCTCTCATATTGTTTTTTAGCATTTAACTTTGTCAAATATTTTGTCATTATTTCTGTCTGAGGACGGCTATGATTTGGTCGGATGAAGATAATCAAAGCCATGCTGATATTTAGTACAACAGCATGACCTTGAGTGTGATACTGCTTTTATACTTTTTTTTAATGCTCTACAAGCTGTTACGAGCTGTCTTCAAGCTACCATTTATCAGCAGTAAAAAGCAGCAACAGGTTATGATTTGTTTGTTTATCTGATTATTTATTTGGCTCTGCCAACACAAATAGTGCGGCAACTGGACCGGGACTGGACTGTTGCCAAGGAACACACAAAACACTCTTGCACACTAGCTTACTATTTTGTATGTGTCTACACTTTACCACAGATCAGCTACTCTGTATCATGTAGGCTATATGTGTGTGTCTTCATTTATTTAGCAACCAGTTCATACACTTGCTGCATCTTTAACCACCTGAAAAACACAAGACTGAGCCCTGGGCACTATTCTCATTATTCAGGCGTCTTTCCATCCCTCTGACCATTCGTTATTTAACTCAAATGTTATTTGCGGTAATATACTTCATTTTGCAGTGTAAAATTAAAACCCTTAATGTCAGCTAATTAACATAATTAATGTCTCAGAACTCCTGTGAAGCAGAGTGTTACATGCATAGCTAAAGGTCCCAGTGCTGTTATATTGTATATCAGCACTCATGGAACGCCTCCTGTCCACTCAGAATGCTCAGTCGGGACTAACTGTTATATTAAAGAGCACAACATACAGTACGGGGATTGAGAGAACAGTTGCCAGGTTGTCACTGGGAACCATTTTCAGAAAATGGCAATCAATTCTGTCCAGTAGTTGCAGCAATAGAGAAAAGCACACACAGTACAGTTACTATAATTGACACATATAGTCTCACAGTTAGTTCAGCCCTTTGCACCACAGTTCTGCTCATTTCAAACTGTTTCCATAGAATAGCAAAGGAAGCACTCTTGTCTTTGTATTTAAACTGCCAAAGTAATGTCTTTGTTGGTTAGCTGTTAAGTGTATGAACTAATGAAGTGCACACATGCTGCAGGTAAATAGTAATATATTTCACATAATCTTTGTCCAAGGTTAAACTTGACAGTGACCAGTGTATGTATTCAAACTGTTGGCCAACCTGTCAGCTGAGCTCATGTAGATGTGTTGCAGGAGGAGAAGGAGAGCGAGAATGAAGAGGAAGGAGAGCACCCCAAGTCTTCAGACACATCAGCCGCCACAAAAGCTGCTCTGGCATTATCCGGTAAAGGCAGTCCTGCCTCGATTAAAGCCAATCCTGCTACCAACTTCAGCAAAGGCCAACCTTTTCATGCCAACAGGTTAGCACAAAACTTGCATCTGTTTGTATGAAGAATTCACTGTTGCTGTGTTAACAATACTTAACTCAGACTTTGTTCATTTTCCACAGCTCAGAGCAGAAATCATGCGGGAAGATCATTAAATTTGGGACCAATATTGATCTCTCCGACCCTAAAAGGTGAGATTGTGTGGTCAAATTCTGCCCAATTAAACTGAGCTCACTGAGGGTTCTTGTTGTATCACATTACCTGCTGTGTGTTTTTACAAGGTGGAAGCCCCAGCTGCAAGAGCTGCTGAAGCTGCCAGCTTTCATGCGAGTGGAATCCAGCAACAACATGCTTAGTCACGTCGGTCACACCATCCTGGGCATGAACACCGTCCAGCTCTACATGAAGGTGCCAGGCAGCCGCACGCCAGGTCAGTGTTTGTCTGACAACACAATTAAGCACAAGTAAATCTCTGATTGATGTTTCAAGTTAAAGACTAAACTGACTGTCTGCACCTTTCATCAGGTCATCAAGAGAACAACAATTTCTGCTCAGTCAACATCAATATCGGGCCTGGTGACTGTGAGTGGTTCGCTGTCCATGAGCACTACTGGGGGGCTATCAACACCTTTTGTGAGAAGTGAGTGAAGAGGCTGTTAGATTTAAAAACAGATGTAGCAATCAGCCACAATATCTGTGCATCCTAAACTGCATTGCTGCAAATTGTCTCCCCCAGGCATGGAGTTGACTACCTTACAGGGTCCTGGTGGCCGGTCCTGGAAGATCTGTACAGCTCCAACATTCCTGTGTACCGCTTCATTCAGAGGCCGGGAGATCTGGTGTGGATTAATGCGGGGACTGTGCACTGGGTCCAGGCGGTGGGCTGGTGCAACAACATCGCCTGGAATGTAGGACCACTCAACTGTAAGTTATTACGAGGACCAAAAAATGAGAAAATAGCTCAAAGCTTAAAGAAGTATTTCACTGCTGGAAAGATGGTCCTTTCATAAAACTGGCTGTCTATGCAGTAAAAAGGCACAAACACTTTTGAAATTGGGGCTATATAACAAGAGAAAACAGAGGATAAAGGCTGTGGCATTTGCTTTTACTCAAGAGGTAGAAAACCTACAACTATCAGAATGTACTGTGCCGCAATGGACCAAAAACGCTCCCACTGGTGGGTGATTTAATACGCGTTGCCCATCCAATGACACTGTGGCGGCGGGATGGTACCAAGTAGTTCTAGATGTGGCTGCAGACACACTATGGTTAGGGTTAGGTAAAGATGTCTGGAGGGCTGTCTTGTAGTAACGTGACTGTGTTGTGTAGTGAAGTGAGTAGTTAGCAAGCATCCAGACCCTCCTCTAATAAATGGTCTGGTAGTTCACTTGGGTCTCCAGGAAGTGCGCCAGACTTTGAAGCCAATTTGACATAGTGGCTTAACATTGTAACTAAAACTTCCAGGTCCATCACGTGATGCCATTGGGCCCCAAAAGACTTTTTCCCCATATGCCTAATCACATTGCACAAGAGATGTCTGTTAATCAGTGGATACATTTTTTCAAACAGTGAACTAAAATATGTTTCTGAAGACAGTTTAGGTAATGCAGTAACAGAATCTTGGTTTATATTTGACCAGCACTGCCTAGTTTTACTGTTTGATCTCAGTTTAAGAGAGAAAGCAAATCGAGAGAGAGGGGTTATGCTCTCTTTATTCTCTCTCATAATCCTTGGGTCTGTGGTGGCGGGCATACAAAAATGCAGAAGTACAATTTGTAGTTCGAGCAACAGCCCTAGCTAGAGCCAGCGAAAATGTGCCAAAGGACACAAATGAGCAGTGAGATCTGGGCACCGGGAAGATGAAGGGAAGTTTAAATTAACATAGCTCATTTACACATTATACCACCATTGTTATGACACAAAGCTGGTTTAAAATCAGCAAAGTATCCCCAGTCAGGTGTTGTTCTTTGTGTCAAATTACAACTTAAACACGCTGTTTAATTTGCCTGCTCTCAGGTTCACCACTGTTTGTGTTTTTTTCTCACCCAGCGTACCAATATCAACTCGCCCTGGAGCGCTATGAGTGGAACGAGGTGAAGAAAGTTAAGTCAATAGTTCCCATGATCCATGTTTCCTGGAATGTGGCTCGCACCATCAAGATCACTGACCAGGATACCTACAAGATGATCAAGTGAGATGTCTCTTCATGCGTGTCCCCATGTGTTTGTGTGTGTTTGTTTACATCTTTCACTAACTCTTCCTCTGTCTCCTTCAGACACTGCCTGATGCAGTCCATCAAGCACATCCAGATTCTGAGAGACCAGCTGGTGGCTGCAGGGAAGAAGATCTGTTACCAGAGTCGTGTGAAGGACGAGCCAGCCTATTACTGCAACGAGTGTGACGTGAGTCCCTCTTCCCCTGGCCTCGCTGTCTGTCCATACAGAAAAATATGTGTAAGTGGTGATAACTTACAGACATGTGAACACTGTGTGTGTGCAGGTGGAGGTGTTTGACCTGCTGTTTGTGACCAGTGAGAACAGCAGTAAGAAGTGCTACGTGGTGCACTGTGAGGACTGTGCCCGAGCTAAGAACCCAACACTGGTTGGAGTAGTGGTGCTGGAACAGTATCGGATGGAGGAGCTGATGAGAACGTACGACACCTTCACACTGGTCAGTCTCACTTTCTAATCTTGTAAACCAACAGTACTTTTGAGAAAGGGTCTGAGGCTAGACCAGGCACACACAAGTGCCCTTCACTGCAGTGTGCAATTCCACTCAACGTGGGTGGAGTCAAACATTTGAAACCGCCCATATTGAGTGCTACCGTTCTCATCTGACTTACTTAATGGCACCACCTGACAGCTGAGAAAGATCTCTTGGTTCTCTGGTGGACGAGCAGAGCACAGCCTGGAGCAGTGGGGCGAGCTAGAGGCTTTAACCAGGGCTGGAGAGGCAGTAATAGCAGGTAAAAGGAGAGCCAGGGCCTACAGGACATGTTAGAGAACCCGACACAGGGCAGGAGGTCTCAGGGTTCTTTGCCCGCAGCCAAGTGCCTGCTCTCAGCTGTCCTCCATTGTCCACACACCCCTGAACTTGCCTCCAACATGTTCCAAGGGCCCTGGCTAGTCTCCCCTCCGCCTGGCTCTATCATACAGCCCCTAAGAAGCCTCCAGCAATCCCCACTGACCCATGCTGTGCTCAGCTCCTCCACAGAACCAGAGGGAGGGCAGGAAGTTGGTGGATTTCTTGCACACAGCCCAGGGCCCTCTGTTGGCTTTTCTCCAATGTTGCAATACCCCTGTATGTGGAGCTGTGGACTCTTTTTGGGGGGGAGTGGCTTCATAGGTCCTGACTTGGCAAGAAAAGCAGTGGGACCCATAAAAATGCAGAAATTCAAATTTGTCAAATTCAGTGCTTCATATTGCTATTTTCCAAGCTGTCATATTTTTCAGAGACAGACCGTACTGCACCCCATAGTCCCTCCCCCTCACTTCCTCCTGTAAAACTACTTAGCTAGGAGAAGAGCAGAAACTTGCTCTGGAGCAACTTGAATTCAGCCAGTACAAACCCTGACTCCCTGCCAGATCAGCAAACTTTCTGTTGCTGCTGTTACACAGGTTAGACCCTGCACTGCACTGTGATCGTGGAACTGGTTTAGGGGCCATTTAACTGCCTGGGAAATGCGAGGTCAGGCGCTGGGTGCTACTCCTGTGCCTTTTTTGTTCCAGCTTTCAAGAGCATGGCAGCAGGTTGTGTCTGAGGTTGCCAAGCAACCTTAACAAGCACTGTATCATCGCCTGTTTACCTGAAAGTTTTCCAGGTGCTGTTTATAAGAGCAGATGCAAAGCACTTACAGCTGGCATTTAGGCATACCTGCCACGCATCTACATTGAAAATATTGAATTTGAGGGCGCAAAAAACATGCCATGTGTATGGCCCCTTAGCGGGTTAGCACTGGCTGAGTTTGAGCTGCTACAGTAGATCCATCTACTCTCTTCACGGCAAAGTAGTTTCAGAGGCAGGGAGTGAGGCGACGCTCAACGTGTGTTTAACTGCACCACCTTGAGCATCACCTAAAAGTGCATACTACAGTAGGGGCTTCTTGGTACAAACAGGATTATATATTACCTTATACATATATTGTTGCTTTTCTACAGTGTAAAGGTGAAGGGCTGCAAGCACAATGAAAAACCAGATATGCCAAAAACTCAGATGAGTTAAAGAACAGTGATTTTGCATGTTTTACTCCACTATCTAGAATTTGTTTGTACTTTATATTGCTGTTGACTTTTTCCAAACTGAGCCATAACATTTGACTTCCTCTGCCAAGTAACCCATTGGTTCAAGTCATGTCAGTATAAAAAAAAGAAAATCAGCTTTAAGGGTCTTGAAGTTTGCTTGCAATTGGAGATCCACTACAGTGAATACCCATATGTTAATTTGTTGTGTCCCCCCTGACATTATTATGACTTTGTTCAGCTGCAAGCAGGGATTGTTTTTCATTTAAAGTTATTGTGCTTTTAGATAAGTTTTGTTAAGGATAGGTTGACATGTTTTAAGTCTACCTTAAAGCAGATTGAAACAGTTTTGGGCAGTGTAATAATGCCTCCTGTCTATAGTGGTGGAGAAGAGATCTAATTCTAATGGAAGTGACGGGGGACAAAATCTATAGTACCCAAATGAATCCTAAAGGTCAGCTGAAGCTACCATAAAGCTTCAGCGATCTCAGGTAAACAAATCAAGTGCTTGTGTTCCAAAGTTACAGTCTTTTCAGTATGGAATTCATTCTTGGTGTTAATTCAGACTGTTTTTTTGTGCTGACACCACTTACATTAGAATCTCAATAGGAAGGGATTACTTTTCCGCCAGTACTGATAACAGCAGACTGTCTCAGTGTATATATAGAAGAGGCATGAGAGTCTTTTTTTACGGCAGACTTGAAAAAAAGTGAACTATCCTTTTATGAGATCTAAGATTTGAGAGTGTGTTTCCAAACAGCAACGATTTCAATTCAAGACACTACATTTCGTCCTTTAACAATACACAAGTCGGCCTGAGCCTCTGCTCACAGCTGCATTTTCAGACAACCATAACCTAACTTTCACGAAGCAGTATTAAATCTAAACTAAATGTTTGCTGTGGTGGAGCACATCTCAAGCAGATTTTCATCCCACTTTACCCCTTCAGTTCATGTGTAGTTAACATGCTGGAACATGCAAAACCACTAGTGTGCTTCCTTACCCGATAGCTGCAGCAACATCTTTTATATGTGACATTATCAGTTTTTATCATCCATTATAACGCTATCTGTTGTAGTGTATAGAATAGTATGTGGAAAAATATGATTTTTAGGTGGTGTTCACTTGTGCTGGAGCCTTTTGACATGCAAATACTTGATACCTTCCCCCAAAGATTTAAAAGTATGTTCTTTAAAAAGTGTGCCACAAATTATTTTATTTCTCTTCATTTCCTAAATCAACAAACATTGATGCAATTAATTCCCAATGAGTCGACACATAGTTCCCCAGATGATCTACCTTGTTTGAACCAATCCAACAGCATCCAGTCAAGTTGTAGGAGAGAACCAATGATAAGTTACTGAGTACCAGTTAAAAAAACTTATAACAAAGAAAATGTACAAATACAAAAACCATACCGTGATTAGAAAAAAAACAAAAACAAAAACAAAAACAATTTGCAGTATGTAAGACCTGTGGATCAAAAATGACAGATGCAACAGCTTCCAACTTTGTTCCAAATTGTAAGTTTCACAAAGAACGTTTAGTCAAGGCTAATATTAACATAGCAAACAAATGCATAGCTAACTTTATTACTCTTATGTCAAAATGCCGTTACATTTGGTAAAGAGTGTGTCAGGACTTGTTTGGGACTTGAAACTCAAAGTTTAAGACTTGGGATATGTCAGTCTTAACTTGGGACTTGACTCAGGACTTGTCAGTCTTGACTTGGGCCTTGACTCGGGACTTTTCTTTTCTTGACTTGGGACTTGACTTGGAACTTGTCGCTCTTGATTTGAGACTTCACATGGGACTTGTCAGTCTTGACTTGGACTTACCTCCGGGCTTGCCTTTCTTGACTTGGGCTTTGACTCAGACCTTACCTTTCTTGACTTGGGGCTTGTCAGTCTTGACTTGTGACTTGCCAAACCATGACTTGGTCCCACTTCTGGTATTTTGTATATATTAGATATTTGTAGATGTGGTGTTTAAATTGTTTCACCTGCAGACACACACAGTTTTCCAAGATGCCAACTGAACTCTGTCTCTTCCTCTTTTTCCTCCCCTCTAGGCTCCATCACCCTTTTCAAAGTGAGGACTCGTCCCTGGTGTCTTTCAGCCATAACCAAAACTCTAATGGCAGCACAAATGTTGTCTTCAAGGCAATCTATTCCTGCAAACACTCTCTGAATCAGCCAATCACGTTTACTCAGTATTGTTTACATCACACAATAAGGTATGGATACTCAGCCAATCCAACTATAGCTCACTGTCTTCCCCATACCAGCTGCTGATTGGACGTGTGTTTTGAAATAGAATGACTAGACTGGTACTTCACACGAAAAGCATTTCAGACATGTACAAAAAAAAATGTGAGCACTGCTAGCACTGAAAATCAGGTTATATGTTCAACGGACACTGCTGTGATTCAAAAGCGTCAAGTAGCCGGTTCTGTGTGTAAATTCAGGTACTTTTATGCAAATTCAGTAGAACTTTTTTACACCAATCTAGTTATTCTATATGTCCATGAATTTGCTGTGATTCTGTTGTACCAGCAGGGGAATCGCTTCACAGGAGAAGTAGCTGATTGTCACATTTGGCATCGTATTGGTTCCTGTTTTTTTTTTTTTTTGGTATTCAGGTAAACTCTGACATTTGTAATTCCTGTCTGTATACTCTCTGAGGTGCTATTCCAATCTAATTTATTCTCGTTCGATACTTAAAGAAAGTTTTACCAGCCTAGAAGTACACCACATTGGCCTTGCAAACTGTATTTAGAGGAGAGGTAATTAGAGGATTAAACACACAAATAAGGATTTATGTATGTATTAAAAAACAAATCAAAAACTTTTATCAGTTTCTCTAAAATACGGGTTTACTAGAGGACTAATATGGTTTCATTCTTTGTTGGAAATCAACTATGTAGATGAATAATTAGATTTTTTTGTTTTTTCACAAGTCCAGCTAAATAGTCGTCAGTGTGGTTTCTATGATACGCACGGAAAACAGACATAATGTCGTTTTTATTTTTGGAATGGGAGAACAATCCCAGTTTTATACCTCTTTTGTTGCTATGTTCTTGTTTCTAGATGACAGAGAAAATAAATAACTGTAAATTGTGAATGAATTTATAGAAATACACAGTGGTGTGCGTAGACGGGGTACAGAGGGGCCGAAGTTACCATTTAATGTTATTGTTAATGAGGTGCCAATTACAGTCTGTAAAACGTAATATGTCCAAAGAGACACACAATCATAATCTTTTAATGCAAAAGCCAATGAGGCCAAATAGATAATCAGACTGAATGGCACCTCAGTGTTTTCATTTTGCCCCAAACATCCATCCTGATGAGCAGTGGCGCCCCCAAGGGGGGGAGTGGGGGGGGCTTTGGCCTCCACTGGCAAATACAATGGGAGGCCGACATTACTGTCTGAGGCACTCTGATTTTTATGCTAGTGTGACAGTAATGGTATCTTGTGAAACTAGACAACCTAAGGCATCCATTGATACCAACCATGTCAGCATAGTTTGTCGAGAAGAAGGGTAAATAATGCTCGAGATTTAGGCTAGATTTTGGCCAAGGAACAACTGGCATGGCCATTTTTGAAATGGGTCCCTTGAACTGTCAACTTCAGATCTAAATGAAAATGGGTTATTGGGTACTGGAAAAAGTAATATTATTACTGCCCAACACTGACTTTGACATTGTTTTCAAATTGAGTATATACTTCAACAGCATAACATACCTGAATACCTGAAATTCAATTTTGGATTTTGGTTTTGGTTTGCCACCTCAAGATTTTCAATGGCCCCATATGGCCACCCGTAGAAAAAAATTCTGGGGACGCCACTGCTGATGAGGCACCATGCACTGCAAGAGGGGTTTAATATACTGTATTTCTAATTTACCTTGCTAAAGAGCACATGAATTGAGTCATGACAAGAGAAGTTTTTATTTTTATTTTCCCAACATTTAGACAGTCCTTCACAATAAAGGGTCTCATTTCGCTAAGGCTACACGACCTTTGGCTTCATATGTTAAAACTTTACTTCCTACGTAACATTTGATTATCACTTACTGCAGCGGACTGTATTCACATGCAGTGAGTTGGTTGGGCCTATCCTCTATCATTTGAATAGAGGTTCAGCATTACCGCTGTATAATCAAATAATTAAACTTTCCACAAATGACGACTATCCACTTTCAGCCCCACCCTCTGTGCACACCATTTACTGTACATAATGTATCTGTTTTCAGGTTTACTAGGACAGTTGCGTAGTTTTGTTCTCAATCAAAAATCTAATTTGTATATGGTCAGATTTGTCCACCTCAGTCATTTGTTTTCGTTGTTGCTGTATTATAATACACCCTAAAAAATATCCTGTTTCACTCTAGTTTAAATTACTGCAATGGGAACTTCTTCCCACTTTTATACCTCTTTTTGTTGTCAGTTTCTGTTTTTTGGATTACAGAGAAAATGGAAAATTGTAAATTGTGACATTATTTATACTGTACATGGTTGTTTTCTTATATATTTATTGCATATCAAAGGGTACTTCACTTGATAAGGGGCTACAAGGTATTTTAAAAATGTAGTTTGGTCATAATATGTGGATAGGGGAAGTGCAATCAGGGGGCAGTTTAATTTTCATGGTGCTAGACCCCTCCTTGCCTCAGTGCCCCCTCATTAAACAGCATATAATGATGTATGAACATACAGTATGTCAGTGATACAACTCAAACCAACCAGTTGGTGCTTAGAACCATTTCAACACAGTTTGCTGGTAACAGAAATGGAATGATGTCTTTGTACTGTATCTAACAGATCTTACAGGATCTTTTAAAAACGTTTTTTCCATTGTATGAAATTCATAATCTTGTGAGGCATTAGTGGTTTTATGATGAGCATTAGCAGTAGTTGTAATTCTTGACACTTTTGCAGAGACTTTTAGGGATGTGACTTTTAATGACGTCGAGGTTTCGGTTTTTTTGTGTGTGTGTCTTGTCCTCATTATTGGTATTATTTGAAGGAAGTAATGATGCTCTTTTTACTCTTGACTTGTTTGATTTATGCTGCACTTATTGTTTTCAAAAAGAACTCACATAGAAGAAAACCTGAGCCAGACCTGTCTTAAATCCCTCTGTGATTTTTCTGTGATATATTGTATTGTTGTTCGAGAAAATAAAATGTTTTGATAAATTATTCAACAACGAGTCTTAGCCTTTGGTTTCCTCTCTGCAGTCTCATTAGTTGCCTTCTGGTGTTTAGAGTTTGATTGATTCAGTCCTATTGCAGGTATTCAGGCATGTTCTCTCTGTATGTCCAAAGTGATAGAACGGATACGAGTTGTAGCTGTTATCAGCTCTTGAGAACGAAGAATGGAATGCGAGAAAAATGTCTTTCTTTTCACTGTATCACTGGAAAAACCTTTAGGCTACTGCATGATTCAGTACAATTTTACATGTTTTCTAAGAAAGCTGTATTCAGTTCCAACTAAGTACTTGATAGGCAGTGTCTTCCAGGTTAAATCAGGTTTGATACTGTTATGATTAACTCAGTTTAAATATAAAACCATTATTTGAGTCATCTATCTTGCAGAGAGGCAGATTTATGAAGACATAGGTTTATTATGTGGCCCTTATAAGGCCCTTATTTCAGCTATGCTAGCAGCATGGCGTTTTGGCCAGCTGGGGACTGGCCAAAACTTAAACATCTCAACAACTATAGGATGGATTGCCATTAAATTTGGCCCGAATATCCATAGATCCCAGAGAATGAATCCTTTGACTTTGGTAATCCCCTAACCTTTCTCTTTCACTGACTTTAAATGTAGCACCATCATCTGGTCAGAATTTCAATTTTAAAATTGAGTGGCAAGTGCTGCAGCAATGAGGCCTAAAAACCCAGATATGAGTTTGCATTTTTGTATTCCTGCTTTTCTCATTTCGAAGACAATGAGTTTTTTTGAATGGGCTTTTGGGGAGATGCCTGAAATAAGGTCTGTGGTTAACACAAGCTTTAGATTTTCATGTTTTGCTCTACGACAGTAAATACCCTGCTTGTGAATTTTGAAGCCTTTCGGTGTCTTTAAAATGGCAGTTGCTAACAAATGGCTTAATGAGACCACAGTACGTACCCTGAACACAACTTGACAGCCTTGTTGTGGTGGCGACGTTATGTCATGTAACCGTGGTGTACTTTGTTTATAGCCTAACATTAGCATTTTACCTCTGGGGATTACATTTAAACTTCAAAATCATAAAAGTGGTGTTAATTAAAGAAGATTATCCTGCCCAACAAAGATAGTATTCAGTGGGAAAACCTGACAGGCTTTTTAATGAGGGAACAAGTGAAACGCTAACTTCCTCGTTGGCCTACAAAAAAAAAAAGGTCATCCCTGCAGCAGTCTTTTACCATCAGCCTCAGCTGTACCTTGCTAATTTGCTATCGTTAACATGCTTACACACTAAACTAAAATGGTGATCATGGTTAATGCACCTGCTTAGCATTAGTACGTTAGCATTTAGCTCATAGCACTAGGCTCCTGTGCCTAAGTACAGCCTCACAGAGCTGCTAGCATGGCTGTAGACAATTAGTCTTGTTGTAGTCGGCATACTGAAAAGTGTGTCACCATACAACAGCGAGCCTTGCATACTTTACACCTGTATTGTGCACAAGCTCTGTGTAATAAAGTGGGTTTCCACAAACACTGCCAACTACACCACTGATCATGGATGAGAGGCTCGTGCTCATGACAGCATGAGTGGCATCCTTGGCTAAGATCTAACGTTAGCTAGCTCAGAGGTACAAGGTGAGCTAGCAATGAATGCATGCTTCCCTCTGCGCGGTGATACAATTGGTGGGTGTAGAAAAAAAATAGTTCCTACATGAAACTGCTCACAACAGGTCTGATTGTCTTGTGTAACCAGGTCATGATTTCTGGGAAGAGACATTGCTGTTTAAATTTTCATATGTATTTTTTGGGGGGCGCTTTTAGCACATAAAGCTATGTAGTGCCTTCTAGTTCCATTATACTGGAGAGAGGGCAGACATCTCTACGTCCAATATCTCTGACACTTGATAACTCACACCAAAACAATCAAGACTGATAAGAAAGCTCTGATTTGGGGAGGAACTGTCCTTTTAATCTTATTATTGTCATATAAATCTAACAGTGCAAATACATGCGTAGGCGTACTGGGTGAGTCATAGTGAGCTGACGGTTCGTGGCTCCTTGCTCTCATAGTTCAAACACTGATATGTTGCAGCTGCCCTTCAGTCCTAGTTTGCAGCTGATGGCCACTGGGTGGTTCCACTGGACCAGTTTGTTTAAAGCTCCACAGTTGATTTTGAGGGAGGAAAGAGCAAAATTAATTTATTTTTCCCTCCAAAATTTCACTGATATAATTTTGTCAAAGCTACAGCCTCTCCATTTAGTTTGGAAATATAGTAATCCAAGTAACAGAAAGTTATGTAAATAATGATATTATCAAACTCATGAAATCTCTGTTTTTCTTTTTCCTTTTTTTTGGTAGAAGTGTGGCCTAGATTATATGAACAAGCTGTACAGACAGCTAATATACTGTCAATGATATAAATCAGGGTATAAACTAAAATAACATGACACATGACATGTATTTTTTACCATTTTAAAACAACAGATAGCAACAATAGTCAGGGCCACACATGGAATCAGACTGTCTTGATTCCTTTCTATGAGCATAATAGAGGTTTTTCTTTCTGGTTGCTATTTTTGCCATTTTGTTTCTACAGTCTCCAGGGTTAAAGGACACAAGATTACTAAAACTGCAGATGCAGGGACATGTCATGGAACGTGGACACAGAGGCGGATATCCCGGTTCCAAGGACAGGAAGAGTGCTCTTCCTCTACCAACCCCCCCAGACTTTGACATACGCATATAAACAGTACACTCTGTGGCATTGTTAATGACAAAACCACCCAGTGTTCCTGCATTTTTTTAGCCAGTACATTCACAGACTCTTTGTTCATTTTTCCTCGTAGCTGGTAAAATGCCCTTATTCTCTCCAGGGAGTACCCCCTACCCTACCCCTGTGAAGAAATAAACAAAATGATGAGAAAAAATGAGACTTCATATCAAAATACCAATTTCACCCTTTGAACTGAGCCCCTCTGGTTTCTTATCAGTCCCATGGCAGCCTCTTTTCTCCACCAAATTAGTCAGTGCCCACCCCCCTCTACCCCACCCCCTTCCTCATTTCCTTGTGTTTTCTGAGAGCCAAGCTCTGTTTTTTGTCAAAAAGGTCAAGGGCCAATCTTCTGTCATTCCAGCCTCTGAGACAATCTAGAGAAACTCTGCCTTGGCCCTCACCTTTTTGTTTCAGAGCTCTGTGCTTTTGGAGTAGTCTAAAAGTGCTGTCTCAGCCCAGTCAGCAGAAGGAAATGTTGACATTGTACATTGCAGCAAACCAGAGATATATTTCATTATGTATCTATGTTTCACATCAACATTTCTAAAGTGACATGGCTGATTTTGCCATCAATAGGTGGAGGGGACGGTGGATGACGTGTCACCTAGGCGAGACACCTGTCAGGTTGCAGACCCCTTCAGACCACTGTTCAAGGCCAACAAACAAAAGAAAAGGGTGCTTTTCAGTGACCCCATGAAAGGCAGTTCTTTTTACTGAGGCATCGCTGTGATTCCTTCTAGGCTAGTGCCACAAAAAGCAGTTGTTTATTTTACTGAGACACTGCTGTGTCTTCAGCCAGGATAGTGCCACAAAAGCTATTGTTTTTTTACCACTACATCACTGCATTTCTTGCCAGGAGGGCATCAGGACAAAGCTGCATTTCCTGACAGGTAGGCACCACAAAAAGAGATTGTTTTTTTAGCAAGACATGGTTGCGTAATGTAATAGGGTAATAGTTTTTAATGGCTGCATTTCCAGCCTGAATAGTGCCATGAAAAGCAATTGTTTTTACTGAGACATTTCTGTGTTTACTGTCGGGATAGTGCTAATAAAGGACATCTGTGCGTTCCCAGCCTGAATAGTGCCATGAAAAGTGCTGTCACATAATAGGATACTGGTTTTTCCTGAGACGTACCTGCATTTCCAGCCTGAAGTGCAAAAGTGCTTGTTTTTTATTGAGATTCTGCTGCGTTTCCTGACAGGATAGCACCACAAAAAGTGCTTGTCTTTTAATAAGACATCGTTGCATTACCAGCCAGGTTAGTGCCATGAAGTTGGATTATTTTTTCCTGGGACATCACTGCATTTCCTGCCAGAATAGTGCCAGGAAAACCAAGTATTTTAAGCCAAACCATGATCTCTTCCTAACCCTAACAAAGTGGCTTTTATTAATTTTGTTAATCACAGCATTATTGAAATGTAAAGACACATAAAGTTGTATCATATCTGCTACATACAACATAATAATGTCTCAGTGCTCACAACCTCAGCACAGTATAGTATGGCCTACATCTTATGTAACAGTCCAACTAAAGACACAACAATGATTTACTGGTAGTTTATGAGTTTTTATTCAGCATGAAAGTCAATATAAAAGCAGTTCTGTTGTTTCGAGTTTTGAAACCCACCTTATCAGTATTTGACAGTGGAGTAGAGAGAGTGTTCAGTGCGGGTGTAAAGTGTTGTGTATTGGGCAGCATACCCTGACTCCTCTAATCTATCCAAATAAACACTCTTCCTCCCTCCCCCTGAATCGAGGGGTTATCACAGAAACCCTCAGCTGCTCCCCTGCCCAGACACTAACAGCAGCCTTTAACACAGCCCAGCCTGCTTTCTGGGCATTTGCATCAGAGGCAACACAGGATACGCACTCACACACACTCGCACACACTCACAACCACTCAATCATATCTCAAACTGGAGTCGAGTGAGGAAACAGAATGTCAGGGAAGGAAGCGCTGAAGCCAGTGGGAAAGCAGAATTTGCCTCAAGTCTGTTCAGCTCTTTTCTGACCCACTCTACAGGAGGTCTGAGGAGGAAGTTTGGATTTATAAAAGTTCTTAAATATCTGATGATATTTTTGGAAATAGTCCAACATACAAGAGGATTTTAGATTTAGTTAGGTAGTAGAAAATCCACTTGGATACCGCTTTCAAGATCTGGATTTTCAAACAGAAAAGACATATATCAGGAGGAAATTCTTGAAATTCTCTTTGTCTCTGACCGCTCACCGCTCTCCAGGTCTTTCACAGTGCCATCATCTGCTGCCACAGTCAAGCTTCAGGAGGAGGTTTACCACACAGTGAGTACAAAAAACCCTATCACTATTTCTTTTTTAATGAAACCACGCTGGAAAAAATAGTAAAATGTTAATCCTGATCCCAACATGGGGCTCAGTTTAATCGGATGAATGCAGTGCATCATTCTAATGAAACTATCTAATTACGTTTCTTCACTAATTTGATTCCCATGGTTCTGAAGAGTTAGTTTGATTTCTGAAGTGGATCAATCTAAAAATAAGGAGGCTGTATTGATGACATCATCAAAAGGCAAGTGTTTGAGCTGCCCTATGATTGACTGGAGACAGACTTTACAAACACTCACAAACAGGACCCCTTGAAAATGAAAGCAAATCAAAAAAGGTTCCTCTGCTACAGGATTGTTGGAAAAGCTATAAAAGTCTGAATTTTCAGATTTTTATTGCTATGTGTCCAATCAAACAAGCTGCATCACAGCATCACAAACAAATGAGCTGATGACGGAAGGGGCGTACGAATTTGGTGAACTGTAATTTATTTAAAATGATGCTGACAGACAGAACAAAACTAAAATATTGCTTGTAAGCCCATGTGTTCACATGATTCTTGGCATAATAATAGTAGCTGCTAACACACTTGAGCGCAGAGGGAAATGGTGAACTCGTCCCTGTCATTTTCTCATCACTGAGTTTACAAAATAAAAGTGAAAAGAGACATGAAAATAAAAGCTTGCACTCCATCTACAATTAATGTGTAAGCAAAGTTGTACATGGCATTTGTTCTTTCAGAATTAAAGTCATAATATTGTTCTGACACGCTGATTAGTGATCCGTGGGGTTTTTCAGAATTTTCCAGCTGTTCCTAGCTCATTGTTCTGGGCCGTGGTTATCCTTGAGTTTGGAGGTGTGGTCAGTGGAGCCCATTTCCTCGCACTTAGGGCTGTGCAGTTATCTGTGTTGACTTTCCACACCTTTCACCACATTATGGAACCCATTACTTAATGGATTAACATTCTTTGGCTTTCCATGATTTTAGTGGATTTACTGAAGAATTCACGGCATACATGGAAGAGATTTTAGCACAACAGAAAAAACAGTTTGATATCATTTTTCAACAGACACTTAAAATACTTGGCACACTCTGATAAATAAGCTTCATCTCAATATTGTAAGACACAAATTCAGTTTAAGCAGATTTTCAGTTCTATCAGCAGGGTTACATTCAAACCACTAGGTACATTAATGGAATCACTGGACTGAAACTATTTCTCTTTCTTGCAGCACTGACCACAAGAAAGATGAGTCTGTCACGGAATGGGACGCTGGAGAAGACAATGTCCGAGCAGGGCCACTCTGAGCTGGGCTCCCCCTCCAGAGCGGGGTCAGGGGTCGTTGTGCCGCCTCCATACTCAATGGGTGGCAGCGAAGCTGCTGCTGAACCCCCACTGGAGTTAAGGGGCTCTCTAGACTGCTGGGCATGCTCTGTGCTGGTCACTGCACAGAATATGATCATAGCACTGATCAACGGTGGGCTGGCCACCATCATTTTTGGCATCATCCTCACCCCTGCTCTCGCCATGATCATATTCGGCTTCCTTTGCCACTCCACGGTAACAATCCCTTGTTGAAATCTTTTTTTTGACTGATTGACAGAAGTATGAGAGGTTCCAAGAAATCTTTTGTAGTAACAGGAAATGATATCGACTGTCAATCAAACTGTGGTTTTCAATCAAACTACACACAGAGAAACAAAAATGTTTTTCCAGATATTTGATACTGTTTCCCAAAATCTTACTGGATTTTCCTGGAGCTTAATTTTAATTTTTTGCAGCTGTGACTAAACTGCTCAAGTTCCTTTGTGCAATGCGCTGTGGGACAGCACTGTAACCTAACAGCACACTAAAGAAATCCAGCATATGCCGTGCATACTGACTTTGCATATACTAAATAAGTCATTTCTCCAATGGGAACATACTGAAGAACTTGAGGTTGCTGTGCATGTGTGTGTGAATGTCCTCTAAACAAACTCCTTGCATCCATGCTATTACTGATCCATTCCCTCCTCCTGTTCTCCAGGTGCAGCCCCATGGAACGTCCCTGTATTGCTCAGACATACTGGATGATGCCGGCTGTGTGGCTCTGCTGGTCGTGGGCTTCCTGCTGCTCACCCCTCTGCTAGTCCTGGCACTCGCCGCCTTCTGTCGCCTAGCCCGACATCTCCAGCTGGGAATGTGTTTCATCCCTTACAGCCGCGCCGTCTACAAGAACCTGCCCGCTTCACGCCAACGGAGAGGTGATTCAGGAGGCTGTTGTGGAGGGCAGGGAGGTGGAGAGAGAGAGGGGAAGGGGAGCGTGTGGGTGTAGGAGAGGAGGATTGTATTTGGTGTAATATGTATCTCTGTTTATTGATGAGAGTTGGGTTGTTGGAGTTTGGCTCTAATGCAAATTGCCACTGTATTTCTATTTCTATTTCTATTGCTAAAGCCATTGTAAAAAGCCATCATATGTCATCATTTATAGTGATTGTTTGTACGTCAGTATTGCTTTTTTTTATACAAGTTCAATATATTGAATGTATTTTATACCTTTTTACAATAAAGTGTCACTCAACCTGCCGAGCTTTATGTTTGACATCTGCAAGCTGAAACAGGACAAACTGTGAACTTTATTCAAAGGGGAACTACACATTTTCAAAACTCAAACATGTCCTATGCTCTTAGATAGTCCAAAAATATTTGAACAACTCTCTCCCAAATCCAGAATCTCACTCAATCATCACTCAAATGTGATGTCATAAGTTATAAAGTTTGGAGCTGCTTTGAAGACAATACATGCTAGATGCAAACATGCTATAGGTGACACTGAGAGCACCTAGGGGAATGTTCTCAGTATAGATTGAATCACAATGTTTATTCACAACATCTTCCAGGCAGAAAATCCTTGTGTCAGGTAAAGAAAAATCAAACAGCCCAGAGCAAATGCTGCCCTGATTAGTTGCTGGTCTACTGTGGCCTTGATTGGTTAGTGTGTAAGGTGAAGCAGAGTGAATGTTCACATATATATATATATATATATATATATATATATATATATATATATATATATATATATAGCATAAACTTAGACTGGTATTGATTTTTTAACACAGCTAAAATACATTTGGCACAGCAGCACAGCAGAAACATCAGACAGGTTGGACCACAGTGTTTAACTATATATCTTCAAAAGTTAGAGCTGAAAATGACAACAGAATTAGATAAGTCTGCTGATGTTATGTATCTCTGCGATTGAAATCATTTGTTTTTCTACCTAGAAGTGATTGTTGTTAGTGTGAAGTCAGGATGATATGGTCTATATGGGTAGATTTTCTGTTTCCAGAACACCACAATACAATAAAGCTCAGGGTATAAACAAGAAAAACATTCTGTGATCCATAAAATCAGTCTCCCATTTATTGTCTATGGAGCAGCTCCAGACTTTATACCCTATGGCATTACAAGTTTGAGACTTACTTCTCTGGTTCCTGGCTTTGAGAGTAGCTCATGTTCACAACTGTTGATTGGACTTTTCTAGGCTGTGGAAATAAAATATTGGAATCCTTAATTTGGGTGATGTTCCCCTTTAATAGAAGGAGGTGAAGTTTAAAGTCTAAAGTGCATTTTATGTCCCATGCAAACTTTCAGAGGCAACATTATTGTAAGTGTGTGGATTTGGATTGCAGTGATCAAAGTCATCAGGATGTAAAGGCAAAGCATGTTTCTTCTTGTTCTGCTGTTCCACAGACCTTCATGGGACAATGTTTTTCAGCTGTTCTCCAGCTGCCAAACACATGTTGCCTGTAGTGTCCAAACTAGTTACAAGCTACAGTCAGTCTTCAAGGCGTAGGCCTGGGCAGTATTTATTTGCTACGCTACGAAAGGCAACCACGCACCAACCATCTGTATTAATCATAAGCTAATGTAATCATTATAATAAATAAACAAATAGCCATTATTATTACAACGAGCTATAGTATTACGATGTACCACAGTTCTGTGTTTGAGCAAGTAGTGGTACAGTACCCCAGCAGTAGCTGTTGCTCATCTGCTGTGGGTAGATACAATCAATTAAAAACACTGTACTGTGTCTCTATTTAATTACTTTCAAGTCTATTAAAAACATGGCAAACTACAATGTAATATGATTGTTATGTAGGCTATCACTGTTAACTGTGAGAGTTTTTTTTAAGTGTTGTATGTCATAAGACATGTCATAAAAAAGTCATAAAAATGTCAGAGTATATGTCACATAAAAGTCATAAAAAAGTCATGGGCCCTGATTTATTAAATGAACATACAACAGAAATCTGGTACTTGTTATTTCCATGCAATGCTCAGCATTTATCAGTATGCATATAAGCAGAGGCTACGATCAAATCTCCATCAGGTCTCAGCTGCCGTACACAAGTTTGAGTCAGCATGGACTTACGGTGCAGCAGTAAATCTGGCTGAGGTGGAGAATTGATATTAGACCATATTCTGACAGGCATCTAAGTGTTTGCAGCCACATATTTATCACCTGAAAAGTGTATGACCACCACATGGACGCTGTCTATCACAGCTGGCAGTTGCCTGGCTCTGTGGGACTGATTCCAGGCTGACTAAAGGATGAACACTGCTGGTGCCTGCCCCTAATTTATTTAAAACTTATTAAGCACTGACAAAGCAAAGCATGTTTAGATCAATTATCATTAAAACATCAATAAAAAGAAATAATTAAACCTGCAACAGTGTAAATATTTAAATACAAGTAACCTATGGGCTGTGCGTCTGTGTCTCCTCAGCTACTTTTTACACCTGAAATGGAAGCAGACCCAACATGCCACAAGCTTCTCACTCTGGGTCAATTATAAGCTTTTATATGAATATGCTATTAAAGCAAAATACTATTATATAATATAGGCTATTTTATTAATATATGTAGGTTATAGGTTGGTACATATCATGGATGTGTAAATTAAATATTCAAACCTCAGCTGCAGTTTGATGTCCACTGCAACGCTGCTCACCACAGCAGTGATTTCTTTCCATACTACATTTTTCTGACTTCCTTCAGGCTGCCAAATAGAACCAGTTGGTTAAATTGGACCTGGGATGTCAGCCTTTCCATTTCTAGCTCAAAGAAATGCCTCTTCTCGGCCATAATTGAAGCCTCTCCATGTCGTAAATTCTCCGGGCAAGGCCTCTGAACCCAGAATATATTGGGGCGGGATATGTAAATGATAATTGTTTCCAGCTGACACATTTATCAATGCCCCATCACTCCTGTGCTGTTATCAGTGAGATAAGAACTCATGAATCACATGGGAACCCTATCCCAAGAAGATTTCTGCACTCATATTTGCGCTGGTACATTAGATTGATAATAGAAGGCCATACTGTGTGCACTTTTACCCTGTGGCCTTCAATCATATGCTGGCCCCTTTGAATGGCACTCAGTTATCAAAACTTTGAGAACCCTAGCCTAATCTTTTTTTCCCCTTAGATCCCTCTGGAGGGTTGGGTTGCAGAAGGTGTTGATTGAAAATCCTCCACCCACCCCCATTGTGAAATAGTCTAGGTGATTATGTTCCTGGCATACGCAGTAGGTACATATGCTATCTGGTTCATAGGTTATCATCTCTGTACTCACATTGGCCATTTGAGTTCTTCTTAAAAGCAGCAAGCTCACTGTGTATGTATTAGCAAAGACATCACAGGGTCTTGCGCATAATTCATTCTGACTTTTACACTTCATCTGTTAATTGATATGTTCTTAACGTTGTTTGAATTAGTAGTTTGTTTAAATACCTAAAAATATGTTCATATTTGTTTATAAGTATTAATACATCTCAATACATTTCAAGTCAGACCAAATAACTGATGTTCGTATCAAAGAATGACTTAAAACAAAGGAGTCTAAATTTATTTTTGACCTTCATCTACCTCTATTGGAGACTGACAGGAACTGCAGATTTTTGCCCTTTCTAAAAAACTGTACATTGACTCAGAGGGTAAATGCAGGCTCTATATCAATGGCATCAAGCAAAGCAGGAAATCTTGACTTTGAACCTACTTCATAAAAATGCCTTCAGTCTGTGGTATCTCCAGATGACTTTCACTAATTAATCATTGTTGTGTGTGCTGGAGTCTGGCCCTTTGTGTTTGTTCAGCAGATACGTGTTAAGCGTGATTAATCTACATATTTTTGAAATAATATTCACATGTGTGTATTGACACAGTATTTGACATCTTTGTTTATCCAATTAGGTGTATCTTTATAATAAAAGATTCACATAATTTGATATTATTTATAGCTGGAATAGTATTGCTAATTAGCAGTAGAGCAATAAGTAAAATGCAGGACTTGTAACTGTTTTACTTTGTAGTATTCAGGTTTTAATTTTTCTTTCAGTGTGGACATTCACAATCAGTTCATTTATGTATTCATTTTCTTCATCTGCTTATTTTTTTCTGAATGACATAGAGCTGATCCCAGACCATCCTGAACAGGTCATCAGGTCACAATAGATATCAAATAAAGGACAGCTCTGGAAGTTGAGATCTAATAACACAATGTCATCATAGGAAATTTTAGACATTTCACTGTTCTCATTTTACCTCTAACTACATGAGCATAATAATAAAAAAAAAAAAAAACTCAAGCAAACAATCTCGGGTCATTATTCTCCATGTAAGACTTGACCACTTGATGACTAATGGTCAACTCATGCCACAGGATTGTATATATCCGCCTGCTTTGGAAGAAGTTAGTTAGAGTTAGCAATAGGCTTGCATGCTATTGCCGATCATATCCACTGGGTGGAATCAGAGGCACTGTTGGAGAGAAAGCCAGAGCTGAATAAGAACCAAGAACACAGTCACACCATTTGAAAGAGATATAAAACCTTTATTCGTATATAAATTATAAACATTGGGTTTGGCAGATGTTTGAATAAAAGCATTTGCATTCCTTTAAATTGGTGGGTAAAGCTGTAATTATGTTTTCATGTAATATTGTGCTTTAATAGATCTGCATTTCACATTGTAATGTCTGGATTTTTGGGTTTGATATGTCATCTGAATTTCCCGTCCTTCACAGTGTGAGGCTAACAGGGTTGGTTCTGGATATTCGTTAATAACCTGTGATGTGGGGCTTTGTATGGAGCTGTGAATGCACCGGGTGCCAGGGTACCACGTCCTTCGTCATCCACCTGACCCATGATAATGTAGTTGGCACCTAGCAGAAAGGAAAAAGGGACCAGAAAGATCAGTATTATATTTGTGAGTAAATGTAAATGGCAATCTGTGATGTATGTGTGTGTGTAAATACCTCTGCGGAGTAATGGGCACTTCTTGCACTGTGACACCAGCTTAACTGACATGGTCTCTCCCACTTGTGTGATTGTTAGTCGACCTGCCTTGTAGGCCTTGATGAGGGAGATACTAATATGGAGAGTGCCGCGGGGCCCGGGGCTCAGAGAAGACACCTTCCCAGTTAACACTGGAAAAAGGAGAGCTCGGTCAGAACACACATCTGATTGGTCACTTGTATATGTAAACGGTTGGAAACATACCAAATTCACTGGCACAGAAACTGGTCTTGATGGTTCCATCTCTTTTACAGGCTTTGGCACAAAGAGGATTTTGAGCGACTGAAAACATAAAACATAAAATGTACATTAGATATACATCTTCTGCGCACTGAAACACAAGCACAGCATGCACATAATTTCACCCACCAGGCCTCTTTCCGTTTGGTCTTGTGACAGGCGGCCTCCTGTCCTGCCCTGTGGTACCCTGTCCACGGCCTCTTGTGGGTTTAAGTGGTTTGGGGTTCTGGGTGGGCTCAGGTGGCACATATCTAGCAGTGGGAGTAGGTGGCTTTGCAGTGACAGCAGGACGTTTAGGTGCAACAGGTTTGACTGCAGGTTTTGGAGGAATGGACCTCGTACCGGCTCCTGAGTTGACTGTTGGTATCTCAGTACCATGTGGGACGCTGCTATAGTGGGCGAGGAATCCATCAGATGTCACACTGAGGTCAGACACAAATTGGACCAGAAGCACGTTGCCACTGGTTATGATGGGCCTGGACAAGAGACAAATTGAAAAAGATTTGGAAAGTTTAGAGTAGTTGATTTAAAATAACTTTGAAGGCCAACAAAGAGCTTTAGAGATTTCTGTCACTTACTGTGGGGCCCGATCACCACAGTATTTTCCAATCAGCCGTGAATCATCTCTCTCTCCGCCGTTAAAGAATGCCACATAGTCAAACCGACAATAGGTGTCAGCCTCCAAGACGAACTTATCAAACTTCACCTGGATTACCTGGTATCAAAACGGAAACAGGAATATGATGATAAATTAACAAGTAACTTAAAGAGATAGTTTGAATTTTTGGAGATGGGTTTGTATGAGGTACTTCTCCATAGCTAAAGTATTCCATACAGTAGATGTCAGTCAACACCCCCCCAAGTCTGACAAAGCAGGCTGGAGCCCAACACTTAAGGCAAGATATGAAATAATGTGGATGGGGGCCAGCAACAAAACATATTTTACCTAAAAAAAAATTATACCAGATTAAGTGTACACTATATTGAGAGTATTCTCACAGCTTTATCTTTTCATCAGGCTACCTGTGCCAACAGGAAATCCGTAACCACTTCCCCATCTCTGCTCTTTTCAAAGCCACCAGACTCCGTTAACAGAAACAGTAATTTTAGCTTGCTGGTCACGGGAGCTGCTGGTCTAACAATGCTTTGATCAGTTAGTTATTTTGTGTTATTGTGTGACTTTGGTGAATCTGAACTAACCTTTTAAATGCCAACGTCACACAATAACGCAAACAAAATAACTGTTTGAGGCAGTGGTAGATCAACAAACATCTCCTGTGTTCAGCAATGTTAAAACATTGTTTTTCTCAATGGAGTCTGGCTTTGAAGACAGCAATATAACGGCTTAATTTTCCCATTGGAAGTCACTGTCTGACGATAACGTAAAGCAGTGAAAATATTCTAAAAAAAAAAATAGCGTACACTTAAAGTAATATTGATATTTTTAGGTGGGATTTTTTTTAAAGTGGCAACATATTTTGTTGCTGTCCCCACCACATCAGTACATTGCTTAGCTTCCATGTCGGGCTCCAGCCTGACTCTCCAAATTGGGGGCGTGCTGACTGAAATCTACTGTATGTAATATACTGTCTATAGATAGGTATACCGTACAACCCCACTTCAAAAAATCTGAACAATCCCTTTAAAGAGCTGTTTTCCATGTCAGGTTTGTGAAGACTTTGGAAAATAAAATGGTTCCATGCTGGGTGATCAGTGTGCTGCTGACCATATCAGGCTCCACAGTGATAAGCCATGAGCAGCTGGTCCCTGGAGGGTATTTCTTGTCGGGCCAGTTGGGCGTCATGATCTCTCCCTGGGACTTTGTTATCTTCCCCCCGCAGAACTGCTCGTCTGAAACAAGTTGTATACACTTCATGAGAATAATGACGAAAGATAACAGTAGAAAATACTCTTAGAAGTACACAAAGCACTGATTTTATTCACTAACTTTTTCTTGATAACTTTTTGACTTTTAAGATTGGAATCGATGAACATGAGTCACGCTTATCTGGAAGTTAAAGTTCTTAGTTGCATAATGAAGAGCTGGTATTTTTAATCCAGTTGTTGATGTTGGCAGAGTCAGAAGTGTCCAGAAGTGAAATAAACTGTTCAAGCTCAGGGGCATAGCATGGAACTTGAGGCCCTGTGTGGGCCCCGTCCCCCCGGCTTATTACATCTGTTTTTACTTGTACAAGTAACTTGGTCTTTTCTTTCTTTATCATTTTTGGGCATTTTATGCTTTTATTAGAGCAGATAGTAAAAAGATACGGTAGATGTGAGGGGAGAGGGGTGGAATGTTGTGGTTAATGGTTGACACATGAACCATAAGTAACCAGGGTGCCCCCACGTATAAATAACTTAATAACAACCATACCCATGTATCTGCAGTGATTATTGGGCTTATCAGTTATGATCTTGTACCACTTTTAAGGAAATATTACTCAAATATATCTGTGTTATTTCCCTCATGGTTGGTAGAGCTTTAATATGCCCTGGGCAAATAATATAGGAGGTAGAAAAAAAGCTATATTTTTTGGGCTTGGCAGTGAGAAAGAGTGTGTGTTTCATGATAAGAGACAACTGAACAAGATTTCACTGTAGTCTTGTTTTACAGTAACAAGTTAAGTTATGCTAGCTTTATTAATGGTTCATAAGTAATTCATTTATAGGTAAGTTATAGATCAAATTTTGGGTTGCAAAATTGTAAAAAAATCCATGAGTATTTACCCCTCCTAGTTGATAGTAATGGAGTTATATAATTTATAGCTTGTTGCTATGCCCATGGCTGGACATATTCGTAGGCATGATATAAAAATTAATAGATAAATAAATAAATATTGTGACCACATACCATCTACATACGGTTTGGCTCCGCTGAAATAGGCCACAAACCCTCTGCCCTGTGTCTCTCCATCAGACGCCATCTCTAACATCATGGTGTTTGTGGTAGATATAAGGGCACCAGGCCGGAAAGTTCCACAAAAGCGGCCTAGTTTTTGTACCAAGTTGGAGTGGCCGTTGTAAACATCCAAATAATCGTAGCGACATTGTGAGTCAGCCTCCAGGTCAAAAATGCGGAAAGAGAGCATGACCACGTTTCCCTCTGGGACCTGGAAACCAGAGAGGTTGAATATGAGTCAGACACTGAAACACTGAGTGAGAAAGGCGTCAGCGTTTAGACATGCTGCAGCTGGTAAGTGACTCACAGTAATACGCCAGGTACATTTGCTGTTGGGTTTGTAGAAGCTTGGGAACCCCTCACTGCCGACAAAGCCTGACTCTGAGACCAGGTCTCCTCCACAGTAGAACACAGGCCTGTGATGAAGGAGATAGACAGTGGGGGAAATATTAGTATTGGACAGTATTAATGGCATTGTAGGTCTTGAAGACATTGAACTATATTCATACAGGTCCACTGAGAGTTGCTCAACTCCTTCAAATACAACTATTGTGACTGACTTCCTTTAGCAGTCTTTCTCTTAACTCTGACTACTGCAGGACACTGAGGTATTGTGGAACTTACTGGAAAAACTGTACTGTAGGCTAAACAAGAATTTTCATTGTCTGGCCATCAGACCACAAGGTATTACTCAACAGGGAGTATTGTGGCATAAAATTTCTCTGATTAAAATCTGACCTAAGATGACCTAACAAAGCTAGCAAAAACAAAAGGTTGTGCCACCAGCAAGTTATCTGTGTCAACACATAAGCTCTGTTGCAAGAACATGTTTAGATGAACATGATTTATTAACAAAGAGACCCTTGTTTCCTCATGCTTAGTTATGAAATATTACAGCCTTAAAATAGATGTGAGGCCTCACTTACTTTGAAAAGTCAAGTGCTGAAAATGGTTGTTATGTGGGAGCCCCTAAAGTCTATTAAATAAATAACCTGCATAAGCAATTTTGAAATTAAAAGTCATATGAATAAATACATTAATGACAGTTTTTAATTGATTTTTAATAATTTGTGTGTAATATTACTAATACATTTGTGAAATAATTTTCCAAACTTAACTCATGATTATAAAATGTTATGTTGGCATTAAGGGTGCATTTGGATATAGTCACTCAAAGACGTTAACAAATTCAGAGCGTTGTTGGAATGTAGAGTTCGGTTATTTAGAGCACCACACTAATGGAGCAGCAGAGCACACTCTGTTGGGGAGATGGAGCAACAGAGCATCAAGTGAAGTAAATGTGTGATTAACTTAACTGTTTTTTAATTAATGTAGAAATAGAAAGTTTTCTTTCTTTGAACAACAGCGCTCTTACTTTAGTGAAGAGTGTGTGCCAGAAAGGATTTATGAATGCACCCTAGAATAACTGAGTTTTACAGTTGAATTTAAAGCTAACTGTTGAGGCAGGGCTGTGTGCTTGGTTTATTGCTCAGCATCAAAGCAAAGAGACAGTGTTAATTGCAGCAGCCAACATTAGCTGGTTTATTCAAAGTTTCCTCAGCAGCTTTTTGATTCTAAACAGACTCAAGACTCTGAGATGAACATAAGACAGTCTTTCTCTGTGGTCACTCATCCAACAAGAGCACACTAACACTGCTAACACTGCTAACTCTGCTTACACTGGCTCCTTACCTTGATACTGAGTAACACTTTAAGATCACAAGCTGGGCTAGCTAGTTAGCTGGCTAGCACGTTCAGCCTCATTGAGCTAAAGCTTAAAAGCTAAAGACATTTAGTTAATCTGTCTGTGTACAGTTTTTATTTCCAGTAGCAGTGTCCACTTGGTTAATTTAGAATAACATTAGCATTATGGTCGCTCTAACATTAGCCAACAGGAGCTAACTGGCTAAATTTGGTGTCAACAGAGTTCGCTGGCTCAAAAGACTGAGGGGGCTGTGAAAAATTGTGAGGAGGCATTTGATTTTCATAGAATAAAACTCATTGATTTAACCATGCAGGCTGAAAACAGCCCAGAGTATTAACATTTCTAGTGTTTTTTGGTGATTTTTAAAGTTTTGACTACAAAAAAAATCTAAGGTAAGACATAATTTGTAGCTGTAAATGTATCAAGGGGGAATTTTGTTCGACGGTTTACGCTGTGAGTCCTTGACAGATATATACTGCTGAAATCTGTGTTGTCTGTGGATTTGTTTGAGGTGTCATTTATGTAGACAGAAATAAAAGCTAATGGGAGATAATGTAATGTGGGCATGCACCATGATCTGACAGAACATTCATTTTGCCCATCTGCTTTCTAAATTGGGTCTTGTTTGACTACTGTTTTAGGTAGAAATTGTTACGTTATGCGTCGTGACTGTCCCCAGGTGTTTCAATGCCCTGTGATGCATTTGCTAATGAAGGAGTTATCCCGTCCCCACAGGTGGGGGCTCTGCGGATAACATGGCAGAGGCAGGAGATAGGCTAGCGTTAAGTGAGATCACGGTGACTTTATAAAATGAGATAAAATTGGGGAGAAAAAAAGGCCATTATGAAATAAAACTTTGAAAAAGGGCAGTTTGAAGTTTATGTCTATAATGATATTCAATTGCTTTCCAAGAAAAAATGAATGATGAAATAACATTTCATAATCACCCCTAATGACTCGTGGTTTAACAATGTCTTCAGTCATTTATAACTGATGGTTTCTTTACACAATTTATTCATGGGATTATTTATTCAACATATTCTTTATTTATCTAATATTGAATATTTTGGGGTCCCACAGTTATTAAATGACAACACAGTAGTAAAAGTGTTTCAGCCGATATAGGCCTAACACTCGTGAGATAGTGTTTGTATTTGAGTTCATTTAAAGATTATAGTTGATTTTAAAGCGTAAAGGTTCTGGTTGCAGAATCATCATTAACCTGTTAAATATGAAATTTTACCAAAGCTTACAACTGATGATTATCACATGGTGTCATGGACATTAAAATCATTCTGGATGGGTGCCATGTTTACAGTGTGAGGGCGCTTCTGTGCTAGTCACAGTATTGAAGGAAGAAAAAACATTTTGCAGATAGCTGACAGACACATTTAACAGCTGTCAGACTACTCCAACAAAGTTATTTTGTTACTTTATGTCATAAATTTTGTTGCTTTCCAAACACTCAGAGCTCACTGAATGTCAGAACTTGTTTTGCAGAAGGGAAAATTTCCTATTTGTGGCTCTTGCCGGCAGGAATAGGACTACATAAGACCCATTTGTATACTTGTGATCCAAGAAGAATATGCCTGTTATTATGAAGTTACTAATTTTTGGCATGTTACAGGCATTTACAGTTTGTGGTGCAGAGAGTTGTTGTTTTGGCTCAACTGTGAAAATTATGTTGTTTACATTATTCATAGAAGTAAGAAAGTAAGAAAAACATTTTAGCCACCCCCCATTCTGAAGAAGTAAACATATACTTAGATGCAATGGAAAAACAGTTTCCCACAAACTTCGCGCTTAGAAAGCAGAACCCCAACAAAGTCCGACGTTTGCTGATTAGAGCCAAGATGGCCAGACCCAGAGCCAAGTTGTTCTGATTCGACCCCACAGGCAGAACCAAAAGCATTAACATCTGTGGCGGCTCAGCCACTGCAGACTCAGCACGCCTCACATCATGAGCCAAAAACCAACAGGACAACTCTGTGCCCAATCAAACAGCGCACTGGAAAGAATTCACTTACAGAGACAGGAAAGAATTCTGAGTATTTTTAGTTCTTAAGTTACAGATCTTATGGGCTCAATTAGTTGATTTTTTGTTAAAACCAAGAATTACAGCCTCACTTACAGTATCACAGAAGTCATATAAATCAGGATTATACTTAAATTCACTGAGTCACTGTCAAGTACAGACATTCTCCTTACCTTGTGAAGTTGCTCTGCTGAGCGTTCGTCCATCCTAGACTCAAAGACAGGACCAAGAAGAGACCCCAGATGCAGTCCACAAGCATCATGATGCAGCACACACACAAGAAGAAGGAGACTGTTGCAGAAAAGGGAGATGGCAGCAGGAGGCAAGAGGTGAAAGACAGTGGGGGAGGCCGCTCGCTCAGGATGGGCGGAGAGTCTGAATTAGTGGGGAGGAACTGGGGGTCGAGAATGGATGAAGAGACGGACAGAGATGCTGAAACAACACCAGCAGCGACAAAGAGCCATGGGGGGGGGGGGGGGGGGGGGGCTGACGTTAGTGGGGAAGGAGGAGGGCAAAGGCTCTAATTAGAGCCAGATGTTTGTGAGCGCTAGGAAAGAGGTGCAGGGGAGAGTCGTGTCAGAAGTTGTGGCTGAGGCTTTGTGGACACTCAGAGAGGAGTGTAGCTTTTTGCAGCAGATGTTTTTGGGTCTTTACATGGTTGGAACTTAAGTTAAAGAAGCTTGAAATTTGGTTTGGCTGGCTGTTAAATCCGTTTACATTCATACGCTGATCATTATGTAGGGTGCACAGGTGGGTCCAGAGCCTGAGGCACTATGAGCTGTAGCACTCAACTGGAAGGGCCATAAATCTTTACATTCCAATACAACATCTGAGACCTGTAATTTACTGAACAGAATCATTACTTAATAAAATTATTACCTTCAGCCAAGTAGATTAAACAGCATATATACAGGATGTAAAAGGAGCTCCAGTAGGATTTAGATAAAGAAATCTCATAAAACTAATGATCTCTTCCTTTTACCATATTTCCCTAAGCCCCAGGGGCTCCTTCGGCTCCAAAACATCTGAGCCAGAGAGTGTCTATTTGCCCCTGCAATCCACCAAGGGAAGAATAACACTCAAGAGGGGGGAGTTATCTTCCTCCGTTGAGATTCACTGAAGAGCAAACCCTCTGGCCTACATTACTAAGGCCTGTGGAGGGGATACTGTTTCAATTATGCTATAAAATGAGCTACTTTAACAGCCTACAGAGCTAAAACACCTTGATCAAAGTGTGGAGCAGGCAGGATGGACAGCTAATAAAAGCACAAAGCAGCAAGACAGAGCAACTGTGTCTCCAGGTACATGTGGCATATGATTTTTAGCAGCTTTTCTACACTGAGACTGAGATGCTCTTATTGAGCTGGAGAAATGAGCATTCCCTGGTCCTGCTGCGCTGTGTTTGTGTTAACCCAAAGTCCCGATAAGAGGCAGCAGAAGCAGGAATGCAGTGACGTGCGGAGTCTGCTGGGGAGCGGACAGCGTCTGAGTGTGCACAACTGTGGAGCCACTGCCATTATGTGTGGGAGTAACAGTGACCTTTACACTCAGCAGGAATCCAAGCCGAGGGTGTAGGTTTCTGCAGTGACTCCTGATGAGCCCTTCGCACTGGACGAGCATTCCTTTTGGAGAGTCAAAGGGAACAGCAGTGTGGGAGTGGATGACTGTTGTAAGAGGGGAGACGGATGGGTAGGGAGAGGAGGGGTTGGAGAAAACAGAAAAATGGAAAACAAACTTAAAACGATCTGACAGAGAGACAGTTAAACGGAGTGAAAAGCTGTTTTTCGTGCTCCCTGGTGTTAGGTCATGTTAAAGCTTCTCTGAGCCAACAGATGACTGTAATCTACAAACTCACCCTGCAAATTACTCTCCTATTATGTCCAAGATTATCAGATTGATGAAACCACTATTCATTGTGAAACTGCACTGGAGAGGTGGAAAACAGAATATGTTAAGCTGTGTGAATCCAATTGGAAAGGTGACGGACTGAAACTGGTGATTTCATTACAATCACAGACCCATGTGCTCTCTGTAATTGTGGTTCCTCTCATATTCACTCTCTGCAGTTTAAAAAAAGATCAGTCCTCCAATTATACAGTGCAGTACTTGAGCAAATATCATGTGACCTCAGCAATAAATAGAAACACATGCAAAGAGGTAAAGATTTTACAAGAAATGAAGTTCTCAGTGGTAATCAGAGACATCCTACAAGAGCTTTACAGATGGAGCCAGGCACCAGAAAATTCCAAACTGTATAAACATCAACATTTGTCAGCAGTTTCTACCATGTGAGTTGTCTCAGAAAGCTCATCTGCTTCTCTTAGATTTAAAGAGGGAAGGAATTAAAGCATAATAGCTTTTTCCTGGAATACGCTTCACTGTGCAAGCCATGAGGAAGTGTGATATTGTGCGCTCAGTGTACAGACAACGTGCTAAAAAGCTCATAGCACCTCATCTGGCATTAACAGGATGTTAGATTGAAGTGAAATCTTGTAATAAGGACCCTAAAACACGCTGCAGATGCACGTTTGTCTAACAGCAGCTAAAATGAAGTGTACACTGTCACACTTGAAGCTGTGAGCCTTCCCTCCCTTTGCATGGCAACTGTTCAGGACACACATCATCATTTGCCAGTAAGTACAACGATGGTAATGACAATAGCATAGCTGGGAAAGTAAATCCCTTTTACAGTGGAAACAGCAATGGACACAAATATGCTGTGTATTGTCAAAAATAAAAAGCACAGTGGAAATTTTAGACATCCTCATAGTCATGCATGACCTCACTAACTCTAAGGATGACTAACTTGCCGGAAAAACTGTGGTCAAAGAAAATGATAGATGTATGTTTGCTACTTGAAAATACAAATGAAAGCAACATGATAAGACCTTCCCCCACTCTTTTTACTGTATACCAAGTATAGAGTATATTTCCAACATAACTAATAATAATAGTAGCAACTGAACTAACATCTCAACTGCTATATGTTGTCACGAAAAGTAAAAATCCAGATTTGGATTTCCACACTTTGCAGCATTTTCTGTTCACTTTTCATCTTTAGCACAAAACTACAGGGCTAACAATTGTGGATGGATTACTGAATGGGCAAAGTCCTAGGGGCCCAAAGTGTCAGGGGCCGCCTGACCTTCACCTATAAATGTTACTCAAATATACAGGTACCGACAAGGAAGAGACTCAAAACCCAAAACCTGACCTAAAAAACACACAAAACGATTACAAAGAGACACGAACAACTGCAAGAACACACAAAATGACTCCAAAGAGACACAAAATGATTACAGAGAAACAAAACAATTGTAAAAAGACACAAAATGAAACCAAAGAGAAACAAAACAACCACAAAGAGACAGAAAACGATTAGAAAGAGACGCAAAATGATCACAAAGAGACACAAAACGATTAGAAAGAGACACAAAATGATCACAAAGAGACACAAAATGGCTCCAAAGAGACACAAAACAACATCAGAGACACAAAATAACCACAGAGACACAAAACGATTACAAAGAGACACAAAATGACCACAGAGACAAAAAACAATGAGAAGACACAAAACAATTACAGAGACACAATACAATCACAAGAAGACACAAAATGACTACAGAGACAGCAAAAAGAGAGAGACAAAACATCCACATTATCTGTGTGTCTTGCTCCTATTTAAGAGAGGTGGAGGGGCCTTTTTGATAGCCATGGCCAGGGACCAATTGTCTCTTGATCTGCCCATGATAACAATTTTAGATTGTTTTTTATTATGTGTTATATATAGAGAAATGTCTTTTTAACATAATAACTTTATTCACACATCAAGAATTAAATGTTGATATGCAGTGCTGATATGTGATAGTGTCTGTGTGATATAAAGTTTTATGGTAAATGCTAGAATGTCAAAAGGTCATGACACTAACACTTGTAGTAACCTATATAAAACAACTTTATTGTAAGACCAGTGCATTTCAGCTTGTGGCCTCATTGTTCTATCTACTGCAAGTGTTGCTGGTGTTTTGACCTCTCCACACTTCCCTCCCTTCCCCAAGCATCTTGGGTGTAGGTGAACTTGTGCCAGTAACCTCCACTCTGCTTCTAGAATGTTCCTCTTCGCACGGAGAGTTGTGATTGGCCCGTCGTGGTCAGGAGTGCCAATCACAGCATGGAAGGGCGGGACTAGGCGAAACACTGTCCTTCAGTGAGGACAACGTAGCAGCTATCCATTTTTGTGTGAGTCGGTCCATAATGTGTACATGACCATAGTGTTGTGACGGTGACGCCTGGTGGTGAAAAGGTGGAACTACAACTTTGGGTGCAGAGCTGCTGTGTCAGAGGTGGGTTCACTCACTGTATTCATTAACAGTCCCTGTGCGGTGTTATTATTTTTTACGGACAAAGCTTTCCCCCTTAAATATGGTTCTATATGTCCACTAATTGTAATGTGATACAACCAGAGCAGACACAGTCAGTCAAACAGCGGTGCTATCTTAGTAGACTTCGGCTAATGTCACTTAGTGTTACCCAGCGGGCCGGTGTGCTGTGGACCGACCAGTGATTTGATTTGAAGCTGGTGTTGTCATTCAGTCAGTCGTGGGCGCAGGGAAAATATATATTGCGCTGACCAAGCAACTAAAAAAAGAAGATAAGAGAAATGCCAGCGCTGCAATGTGTCAGCTGTCCTTCACCAAGCACGAAAAATAATAATGCTCTAAATAAACCCTTCCCTTCCGTGTTCACTAGCGTGTTTGAGAGCTAGCTTAGGTACCCTGTGTGTGGCATTCCATACAGTGCATATCACTACAGCTTTTACTATGCCTAGTGATTGACTAGTAATGGTAGGAACCAGGACACTGCTCCATTACTCTGCATGAGAGGAAATGTTAGGATAACAACTATCCCTTCAGTATTTTCAACTTAAATGTTCTGCATGGGCCACTACAGAGGGTTAATAATGTTTCACAGTGATGTGTGGTTAAAGTGCACATACATTTGTGTGCTTCAGTTTGTAAACTTAAAGTGATAGTTCACCACAAAATCAAAATTGCGTATTTTTCCTCTCACTTGTGCTTTGAATCAGTCTAGATAGTTTTGGTGTGAGTTGACAACTGTTGGAGATAAAAGCCATAGAGATGTCTGCTTTCTCTACAATATAATGGAACTACATGGCACTCAGCTTGTGGTGCTCAAAGTGGCAAAGAAATACATCTGACAAACTCAACAGCAATGTCTCTTACCAGGTTACTCAAGATAATCCACAGACCTTACTGTGAGCAGTTTAGGGTAGGAACTATTTTCTTTCTACCGAACTACGCCTGCCAACAGTATCACTGCACAGAGGCAATCTACTGCTAGTTCACCTGGTGCCACTGAGCCAGCTAATGTTACAGCTCAGCTGAGGAGGATGCTATAATGTTTACATCTCATGTTGTCACAAGTATGACCCTCTCAACCATGAGTAGATGCACAATTTTTGGGTGTACTTCAGTGAAAAGAAAATAGTTCCTACATGAAACTGCTCACAACAGAGTCTGTGGATTATCCTGAGTAGCCAGGTCATGATTTCTGGAAAGAGACATTGTGGTTGAGTTTTTAAAATGTATTTCTTTGCTGCTTTCAGCACCACACACTGAGAACATCTGGTTTCATTATATTAGGGAGAAGGCAGACATCTCTAAGGCCGATATCTCCAACACTCAGCAACTCACACTAAAACAATCACGACTGCTAAACAGCACTACAATTCAGAGGAAAAATATGTATTTTTGATTTTAGGGTGAACTGTCCCTTTAATGGTGCCTGTGTCAGTCTGTGTGTTAGTGTGAAGCAGGATGTGATGAATGCAGACATGAGCACTTTTATGGCTCCAGGTCTCCATGTATTTTCAATACACACTTACATGTAATCAGGACAAACTGAAGAAAGAAGTTTATCTTTGTATTGATAATAAATTTATGCTTATTCATACAGGTCAGATAAGGTCCCAGAATTGCGGTCAAAATTGCATCTGCCCATTGTTGCACACCCACAAAGCACATGAAGCACACACAAAAGTACAAGTTGTCATAGATACTGTTTTTCCAATATACATATATTTCATGATGTTCATCAATATAATAAGACATTGATAGATTTACACTACAATTATTTTATGTACTTTAGTTTTTCATTCAGTCTCCTCTCCTTTATGTTGAATCAATCTTGTTTAGTTTCTAATCCCATACCAAATGACAGCACAATAAATCTATCAATAAATAAAAGCAAAGAAAAAGAAGAAGAAGAAAAAAAAAGAGATAAAACTGAGCACATTGCCCATAATCCTCCAGTCCTGTCCCTCCTGTAAGGCCAGACGACAAGGGGCAATATGGGCCTTCATCCCAGAAACTCTAGTCCCAAAAAGAATCGAAATCTTTCCTCAAAAATAAACAGATTTAAACAAAAAAATATATCTTGTAGATACAAACGGCAATCTGATGTAAACTGTAGAATCATTCTAAGCATCCTGGACAATTGAAGGTAAAAATACTTTTTTTCTCAATAACTTCCCATTTTCTTTACCTTTACCCATCAGTGCTTACATAAAAACAATTCAGTGACATCGGGAATTATTACTAAATTGATGCAAATGAAAAAAACAAAGCAATATTTGGTTCAAAAATAAAACATACATTAAGCAGAATATTGTACAATTAGAGTCATCCAGTGAACATTCAGAGACTCAAAAGGTTCCCTCCTTTTGCTGCATTCAGTGCATTTTGGGGGGTGACAGTAAACGTTGGGGAACATTTCCCGCTCTGTACATTTTACATGACGCTTTGTCAAAGGATTAGATCTTCTGTTGGTTTCTTCTTTCTGCTTGTTTCCTTCCAAGGTTGAATTGTAAGTCCATGAGTTATAATTCAAACCTGGAAGAGGGTCTGAGTATATCGTCACGTCAGCAACATTTGGATCACCCCCCCAAATGACCCGAACACAGCAAGTTGAGATCGCTGAACAATTCTTGAGGCTGACACAAAACAATATTCTCCACCAAATCATGTTCCCATCCCACCACAATGAATGAATCACAACAGAAAAAGTGCCACGGTGTTAAAATATATACGCACGTCTTTTCATACAGACAGTAAAGCAAACAGGAAAAGAGAGCACTCACTTCATTTTCACTATTGTGACCAAATTGGCCGAGCGCTCACAACAGTTGGATAACACAGAAGTCCTACCCCAATCAGTAGTGTTATTTCACTTGGGCCCACTGTGTGGTTAACTCCTGTAGGATGGCTAAAAGGACCAGGTTTGTCACCCTATAATGATTTCCTATTGCCAAAAAACCCAATTTTACACTTTGCTAATATAGTTTTGTCCTCGTATATATTTTGGTGAGTTGCTAATATGTTAAACCTGAGGATATAGGACCCCCTACCCCCCAAAACACCCCCATATTACAACACCAAACAATGCAGATTTTTTATAACATTTTCTAGGTTTATTTTTTAACAGCTATAGTTAGTTTTCTTTTCATTTTAGAACTTGGCAGCACTATGGAGACAAAAAAAGAAGAGTTGTGCTATTATTAGTTATAGGATCATGTGTCCACAAACTTGTTCCAGATTAAAGAGGCTCTTCAGACCTGGATACACGTGGTGGGGCAGACTGTATTTGAGATTTGAAGCATGCGGCCCTTATGTTTTGGTTTAACTTGCATATGTTAGAATGGCACACTCACAAGCCAAACTGACACACCGTATAAATAGCGTGTGATAGTTGAAAGGTCCTGTTATCTGTTGGTAAATAGGGTAAGGGTATAAGCTATTTAAAACAGACTCGGATAGTTTGGGTAACCTGTTTCTCTCCACTTGTTTTTGATGGCAATTGGCAGCATAAGCATGGAATTCTGGTCTTTGGTTAATCTTCTGCAGTTTACTTTTGCTCTGTTTGGAGGAGAAAAAACATGGGAAGGGGAGGAAGAGGGTTTGTTAGGTTAGGGTCCTTCCTAATAGAACCGGACGGCAGATCTGTAACCCGTCTGCTTGTGTACTTCAGTGGTCAAGGAAACAACGTGCCCTCGCTGAGATTTAAGCGGCCTAATCTGTCGGGATAAACTAGGGATATTCCCAACACAGAGCTATTCTAGCACACATACAAACATTGATGCACCTGCACTCACACACCCACACGCACACACACACAAACACACTGTAGATCTCTGAATCAGTGAGTTGAGCAAAAGGGGGGCAGGTTGGTCTACTCAGTTGGTGGGGAAGATAAAAAGTCATGTTGAAGAGAGGAAAGGCTACTAAGGCTTTACACACACTTGTTCTGAAATATTGGTGGCTTTGTGGTCTTTGTATTTCCACTGATAGTAGCCTTCTGTAAGATCTGAATTTAGGATTGTTAGTGACATTAGTGGCAGCAGAGCATGAGCTAAGCTGCTTCCTGTTCAGCATTTATTAACGCAGACCTGCACACAAGCTGAACAACTTCAGAGCTTAGATTTGCCACAAGCAAATAAAGACCTTCCATGGTTGAAAGTAAAACTGTTTCAGATTGAGGAATTTTAGGTTTACATCATCTCATGTCCATGTGTACAAGGCCTTAGTTTGACAGAGCATTAAAAAACAAGTGCATCATATTGCCCTGCTCTCCTGCTCATGAAGTAGCCAAAAGGTTTAGTACACACTGGAGCAGATGCCAGACACATGTAAAAGAATGTTTTAAGAGCAAACCAGTGAGGGCACCAATGAAAGAAACAACTGCAATAAGAATCGAAGCCTCTCCCTTGTTGCTTGGCAGTGTATAACGCACAGAGCTGAATTACAAAAAACACAGCAGACAGAGGTAAAGAGGAGCTTGCTGCGGTCAGCAGCAAATAGCACTGATTGCCCACTTCCTCTTTACCTGTCTGTTTCACACAAAAATATACTATAATAAAAAATAGAATCTATTATATTTAAAAAAGAAAAAAGGCCTTAACTATAGGGAGAAACACTGAGACAGAACCACTGCGCTAGCAAAACACTCTTCTTAGGAGTGCTACTATTTTTATTTTTTTAAAATAATTGCTTTCCTGTTGCTAACGTTTGACTGTAGCCTACCCCAAAGTTGCTGACCTAAAACTCAACTGTGAATTTGACATTTTCCTCATTAGCCTCGGTCCCTGTTCCTGGATTTGCAAATAAGGCTGAATTGTCTCTCTTTTTATGTGCTCTTCATGTGGAGAGGTTTTGCTGCACGAGGATCTCCTTTGGCCAGGCTATTGACCAGCCAGACAGCGCCATCAAAAACAAGGTTATTTGTGCATTTTAAACAGATTCCTTTTCTGCAGTCAGCCACTCCCTTCACACAGATGTAAGGGTGTGTTTGACTGGAAGTATTCTACAGTAACTAACAGAAGTGACTAAGGCTTTTCAGTGTCCATGTAGGCCATAGGCCAGTAAGAATTAACTTTTGCTTTATGTAAATTAATCAGTTTATGCGACGGCCCCATTTTATCACCTGACATTAGAAGTATTTTCAAAGCCATATCCACAGTTTGACATCGATGACATCTCCACAGCATACTTTAAGTGTAATGTTAAGATAACATCACCCCTATTACAAAAGAAAAGAATTTGGACAGATTGAAAATCTAATCCTGTCTATCCAAAACTTACCCTTACAGCTATTTACTAGAACTATTTTCTCCTATGGTTTGTATGACCGACGGTTTCGACACAAGTTTCATCGCATGTATTTTTTTTTAAGATACTTACACTTACATGTGCTACGGTAAGACCATTTGCACTAGACTGCAATGAAGGAATGTTTTCGAAATAAGACACTACGTAATATTTAAATAAAAAAGAAACATCTACAGACATTGGTCCAACTGTACTATGGCAGTTTATAAATCATCAGAAGAAATTGAGGTGTTCAAGCATGCTAACAGACAGAAGAGGGTTAGGGTGTTGATGATGAAAGTTATTAGAGGGGTGAAATGGAGAAAGAGAAATGACACAGATACTGGGAGGATCAGATGGAAAGGACTGGGGATGATGAGTACTGGGGGTTAGTTAAACAATTCATGCATTATTTGAATGTTTGATCAATATCAGAAAGCCGGCAAAGAGGCTAAGACTTGAGTTCTTTGATGGCATCAAGTTATAGAAATCTGAAGCTGGAGTAAGAGTTACCTGGGGAATTCTCAAGGGCAGTTTTGTGATAGCTCAAATTTTTGTAACTTGATGATATTTTCTCAGTACAAGTGTTAGTTCTCTGGCTTATTTTGGACTCTCTTTGTGGGCATGAGTAACACAGATGAACTCAAAAATCAAATGGTATTTCCATAGTGAAATGGAGACTGTCTCCACTGTGCAAAAATACACCAAAAAGAGAGAGTTAGCAGGGGATGGACGGATGATGATAACATGCAAAATACACACTTTGATTAATAGGCAGTAGTTAACGCTGAAGCATACGTAAAATTAATACAAAAATTAAAAAATACAAAATGCACACACACACGCACACACACCTACAAAACAGTATATATCAGAATAAAACTCTACAAAGAACTATATATATCAGTTATGTAACAATTATCGCCAATCGTTGTTTCCTTTTCTGTTGTTGCATCGTCACAAGTGTTTGGTTCTCAGTATGGCAGGTTAGAAAAGCCAAGAGTACCCAGAAAGGAGACAGGGCCACACACTCACAGGACAAATATTGACAGGGGTCCAGAGGCGAAGTGGTGGAAGTGGGGGAGCCATGGGGCCCTGAAGGTTTAGGGGTGTTATATCGAGGCTAATCGGGAGATATATATAGTAAATTATTTATCATGGTTAATTTTGTAATCAATTTGAGGGTTTTTTTTCTGTAGCAAGGAAGGATTAGACTGGGGTAGGAGCAACTCTTCTTAGGTGCTGAAGTACACTGTAGAAAGAAAGAAAGAAAGAAAGTCTCATTTATAATGTTTAAAGTATTGCACAAGTGATTAAACCACAACCCAATCGCCAGAATAAATGTTGGCATTGCACACTTCTGCAAAGTAGTCAGGTCCTTTACTTAAGTAAATATACTAATACCGTACTGTAAGTATTATTAGCCAAGTGTACTTGAAGTATTAAAAGAACTCATTGTGGTAGGGGTGTGTCATTTCTTATTGTCCACAATAATACTGATATAATTTTTAATATCATATGAAATATTCACATCATGATAATCACAACATTTCGACTTGTTAACACAGTGACATCATACTGTTATGCACAGCAACAAAAGCATGGCTGAAAGTGAAAATATTACAGAAGAGGAGCAGCTTCAGTAGTGTGGAATAAACTGTGGCGTCATGAGGCCTGGACATCTTAAATCTCTTATGAACAGTCGCAGACTTCTCAGACTCTTTTAGTGAGTTATCGCTCAGAGGGAACTCATTCAGTGGCTCCTCCAGCAGCAGCACAGCATCTCTCCCTCTCCTGTCTCGCTGTGCGCACACGGGAGTCAGTGTCATCGAGTGATTTTGTCATAAACCTCTAGTAATGTAAACCTACGCGACAAACTACATATATGTGAATGTAAGATAAGATAAGATAAACCATTATTACTGTTCAGCTGAATTGCTGCTACTCAAAGTTCCTCGAGTCTGTACAAGTATTGGTAAGACTGCCTTTTGTTATGATGCCCCTAGCTCTTGGAGCGCACTACAACACATCCTGAAATTAGACACACTCCCTTCACTCACAGAGTTTAGGACCTTAATCATAGATAACTGTGTTTCTAATTGTAATTGTTTCAGATGACTGTCTTTCTTGTTAAATGTATATTGTTGTGTGTAATCACTGTCAATATTTTAATGGCTTGTCAACTTGACGGCATTGAAAATGAGGGTAACCTCATTATATATATATATATATATATATATATATATATATATATATATATATATATATATATATATGGGAGCTGTTTAATCTGTGGTAGATTTTATTTTGTTGAACTGTAAATACTGTATACAGAATCTTAATCTCACTCTGAGTTGCTGTTGCTGTTCACAAACTAAAGAAATTAGAGGTTTATTTTGTTTGTTTTGTTTTTAGTGAATATTTGAGGGCAAATTATTAGACTGACATGTACAATTTTATCACTAATTTTGTTGCAATTTTATGTTTTTAAATTAATAATAGATTTTTTTTAACTAATCTGTCATATTGTTAAGAATATCATTATTGCAAAAATACTCTGAAATATGGTGACATTATTTTAGGTCCATATTGCTCACCCCTACTCTGCAGTAAAATAGTTCCTGTCAATGTTTTGCTATTCTGTTCAATGTTTTTGGATTAATATTCCTGCTGCATTAATGTGTATGTTGGATTTTACTGCTGTAGATGTTTAAGGTTGCTCTAATTTAAACTCTATACACTGTTGGGTAGTTACATCTACAGAAATGCATCATATTCTACAACTTCATCATATGTTTGTAGCGTGGCTGTCCTGTGAGAACCACGTATTTCTACAAAGTCAACTTTTCACGATGTCAGAAAAACAGCCTTGCTTTCAGCTTTGTGATAGTATATTTTCCAAGTGATCCAAGAGGGTTTTTAAAGAGTTATTTTAGCTAAAGAGGAGGATTCTCTCAACCCAGAAAGGGACACTTAATCCTCCAAACTAACAAAATAATTAAAACTCACCAAGTAGTGGAGTAAAAAATATAGTCTTTACCTCTGAGATGTGGTGGAGTAGGAGTATAAAGTTAAATGTACTTAGCTACATCGCTGCCATTACACGTTAGTTTGCACAAAAAACATTTGATTATGGTTACAAACAGATCGTGTTTTAGTTTGTTTGTTTGAAATATCCAGTTTCGGGGGCGCAACAATGAAAATGCAGCAATGTCTTAGAAAAAAACAACCGCCTTTTGTGGCACTATTCCTAAAAATACCAACAAGTTGCTAAAAACATCCATGTTTGGAGCCTTACAACCCGCTGGAAACAAAGCAATGACTCACTAAAACACAACTGGTTTGTTGTTTGTTGGTCTCGAATGTTGGTATTTGCAGGTTGGCAGATGACCCAACCACCTAGGTGACCTAGGTGACACGCCATCCACCATTCTCTCCACCTCCTGATGACAAAGGTAGCTCATATACTACGTCACTCTAGAGATGTTGCTTTTACACATATGAAACATGCAAAAGTGTTGCATTTGTTGTTTGTAGAAGTGTGTAATGCCAACATTTTATTTGGGCGACTGGGTTGCAAACTAACACCTGCCAACAACTTTCATAGACATTAAATTAATTTTTCATTCAGGAATATGCCTCATAGTATACCGTATATTTATAGAACGTGTGAAAGACTGTTTAAGTCCATTCAGATGACAATGACAAATCAATGTGCGCAAAAAGGTTAGAAGGATTCTTACCAATAATGACGATGAGGACAATCACGCATATCACACCCAGGATAATCATCATCTGAAGGCAGGAGATATTAAGAAAAAACAGTCATTAGAAAAGCAGCAAAAAAAAAAAATCATTTTTACAATTTTGCCACACTTTCAGTATTTGTAAATCAAAATCACACCAACGTTTCACCTGCTCCTGTCTGTAATATTAGTCATGTTTTTTTTCATTTGTCAGTAAACAGGGAAGTTAAGACTGCCTTTATACACACATTTGCTATTCAAGTAAGCACGTCTGCATGTCCTCACCTTGGCATTCTTCCACCAGTATTTATTCTTCAGTTTTGCAGCGCTGGTCTCAAACTGAGAGGCTCCAGCCTGCAGGGCATCAGCCCTATCGTCCAGTTCTGACAGCTTCTGATCACGCTCCAGAACCTTATCCACATTTACACGCATGATATCCACCACCTTGGGAAAGACACGCAAAGCAATGTAATCAGCTATCAGGACAGAATGGCTCTGTATGAGGGTCCCACAGGACCTGCTGGATAAGGATCACAATTAAAAGTTGTTTAGGTTACACGTCAAATTATGGTATCAGGCTTTACAGAAATGAGTCAAAGCCACCCCAAACAATGATTTGTGTTTTACGTGAGTGAACAGAGAAGACTGACTTGTCAGTAAGTGACCAACGAACAATGCTAAAACCCGAAATGTCTATATCTGAGCTTGACAACACGACCTTGGGTTTGCAGAGAGGTGTGTACTCACCTCATCCACTTGTGCCTGTGTCTGCTGCAGACGACGGTTGCTGGTGAGGTTGGGGGGCTGGTTCCCTCCCTCTGGTGCAGGGGCTCCAGCTGGGGCAGACCTAATGATAAAATCAGAACAAATATTTAGTAACTATACAGTAAACAGCATTACCATCTAGAAAAAGTAAAGAAAGCTTTGAAAACACAGTAGCAACCTCCCACCCCCCATGACAGAAGCACTCTATTTAATACAAAATACACATACTACAGGATTTCTGTTTTAAAGGTATACTATACAAAAAAAGCAACCAGTGTATTGACATATATAGAAATAATCCACGTTAAGAAGTGTGTTGCAGTGTATTTATCTGCAGAGACTCTGCCCTGTGCCTATATTTTCTTATTTTCTTCTTATTGTCTGTGTTAGAGATGTTAATGGGTGTGTACTCCCACAGTGCTCAGGTGAGGTCAAAAAGGTAGCGACCAGGTACAGGAACAGGCAGCAGGCATCCGAGAGACACAAGGCCGAAACACAAATGTAGGGAGGTGAAATGCCAAACCAGAGTAAATCTGGAGTTGGTTTTTACTTCCACCTTCACTGTGAGCATGTTTACAAGCAGTAACTGACAATCATACATAGTATAAGAATAACTATAAGAATAATCAATGTTCTCCATTTGCATAAAACAGGAAAAAAAGAAAGTAGTTTGACTTGAAAAATAATTCAAGAAGTAAGAGAATAGCATCGCTATCAGTTAAAGATTGTACATTTTAATATTTAAACCTATTTTAAATATGTAATGTTGTAACTGATTACCAGAAAGTCAATTTAATTTGTTGCAATGTTAAATTACGTGTCTAACTCCGCCTATCTCAGTTATCTGAGCTGAGAGATAACAGCAATGTCATGGAGACACTGCTGGTACTGTGCTATGCTGATGGAGGGTATTGAAATCCAAGTTAAAATCAGATGTAGGCTAATCTGGAAGATTTGGAAGATTCACTATGTTTCCCGAAAATTAACATTTCCATATGATACAGCTGGAAAGTGCAGATAACTACCTTCTATTAGTGCTGCCATGATACTGGACTACTAACTGTGATACAATACCTTGAAAAATATTGATATTCAATACCACCACAGAATAAAATTGACATTAAGGGCATACAATTTATTGTTTTTATTTTAACATATATATAATGAGGCTATAACATTTTAACTTTTGTTTCCTCGGTTATTAGCAGTGAACAGCAGAATGACTGTATAAGCGTTAACACTAAGAGAGAGTGAGAAAGCACAGCTGGTAGCGGTGTACAGCAAAAAATAAGTATTAGACCGATATTCCCAATCGATGTGTATCAATAACTCTATATTTTAGACATCACTACCTTCTATCACAAAGAGAATAAACTACTGACCGTTTTGCACATGTCAAGTTGATTTGTTATGTCACGTTATATTGCGACCTACATGGACCTATTCTTTTGGACGCACTGTGCAACAATAATGACCTCAGGGAGAGATGGGCAGTTTAAGTAAGAGTGTCGTTTACCACTGAAAAGTGAAAGCTCTGTCTCATCTTCATGTTCATATACACACTTCTACTTCTGCTATTTACAGAGAAATACACCAGAACTATTAAACATGTATATGGTCATTTGTGAATGTTTACTGAATATTACAAATCACTTCTTTCTTTCTTTTTTCTTTCTTTCTTTCTTTCTTTCTTTCTTTTTTTTGTTGCAAGTTGAATGCTAATCCTGCTCCATCACGCCCTGCATGTTGTTGATTGTATGAATCTTACATGACAGATGAACAAAACCTGCAGTGAGTGACAGCATTAGGGCACACAGCAAAAACTATGTAGCAACTATATATCTCATACAGGCTTGAGTGATGCAAAGCTCATCAGAAACATGAAGCACAACTTAATGTAAAAGTTCAGCCACAGCCTGCCTAAATAAACAGAACTGTCAGAATTTCCAAATCCTAATTCTAAAGGCTATATGTTTGAATCATTAAAAAGGAAAAAGCATACTAGAAATTAACTTAGTGCATTTCCTTCTAAAATGTTGAGCATTGTTTAATTTGAAAAATTTGGAGTCCAGTAAAGTGAATAATCTGACCCTGCATAATCATTGAGATGCAGAACAGACAGCAGGCACAACAACTACACAAAGCAAGCACAAAAACAGTGTGACTGATGAACCACAATCATAAAGGGACAACAAGCTGGTTCAAAGTCTTTTAAATGAAATATGATTCTCTTAACATACTAACATCAGTTTATCTTCAATTATAATATGAACCCATATCAATTCAAAGTCTTAACACAGTCTCAACATTGAATCATAAGGATTCTGCAACTTGGTTTAGCAGCCCATACATTAAAAAACACATGCTTAAAAAGCTATTTAAATTTTGCATGTAGTGTGGAGAGGCTCAGCATGCTTAATTAAGCATGCTTTATTTCTATCCATAAATCTGGAGAAATCAATACATTTAGACAGTGACAGTGTCTAAAATGAAAAAGAGGAATTGACTAAGCTTGTAGTATCTTCTGACAGAGTTACCGTAGTATAACTCAGCCACTGTGTGAGGCAGAACTCTGTATAAAGGTCACCTTTACACGCTCTCACATCACTAATCCTTTAACAACAACAAATCCTTTTGAATAGTTGGTCCTTATGGTGCTGGTGGTCCCTGTCAGCTGCCAGCCAGCCCTCATAGAAACAGCCAATATAAAACATCCAAGGCTATATATATGATGGTGGATTATTACCATGTATCTCGAACAGAGATATTTATGATATAAACACTGTAGTCTCAAGAAATAAAACAGTATATATTGTTTTATTTCATGAGACTACAGTGATTATCCTTCTACATTTACAGCTTATTTACAAATCAGAGCTGTGTTAATATTTAACTATGTGACGTCTTTGTCATTACTGTATGCTTTTTCACACTTTCCAGTGACGACTATCAGCACAGAGGTGTAATGTGTGCTGAGGTTTCTGCTAACGTCATCTCTGAACTGGCACTGTGACCCCAAACAATGAGGAAAGGTTGTGCAGCGAACAGATTTCTCCCCACCCTCCACATCATATGAATACAGCCCACTACGTTTGATGGAGGAGCAAACTGGAAGTTCCACACACAGGTGGGATCACTGTTGCTAACAGATAATCTTCCCCTTTAATTAAAAATGATAAACTGAATTTGGTTACTACATGCTCCACTAGTTATGGCACATGGCGTGGTGATATCTCCACCTGTTTACTGATAGATTGATTGATTTCATTGATGCAGTCAGTAGAAACTGGTGGCAAATGTAAACTGGCGAACCTATTTCACTTGTCTCAAAATCTCAAAAAAGACACCACTTTTTGACAATAGCTCTTTACCTGCTGATGAATTGTGGAGTTAACAGGATGCAGAGACCACACTAGGCCTGGGCGATGTGGAGAAAATCAAACATCACAACATTTTTGACCAAATACTTCAATAATATTGTAGGCTTGAGTATTGGTACTTTCACAAAATATTTCCACAATGACATGACGAAGTGGGTAAAGGGTTACCAACAAATAACTGAACTGCTAGAACAGTCTAATAACATAAGAAAACTGCATCACTTAACAACACTTAAAATATTATGATATCCAAAATCTTAGACGATGTCTAGTCTCATATTATGATATCGATATAAGATTGATATACTGCTCAGCCCTCGACCACACACATTAGTTTCACCCTATTCTCACAACATAACAAGGAGAAACAACAGAACTGAGGTAACAAGAATTCACTTTTCAATCAAACATCAGAAATAACAATTATCTAATAAAGGCAGCTAGCCTAACATGCTGGATTGGTGAGGCTTCACGTCCCCTCTCTCTACAGTGCACTGCTAATGTCAGTTTTGCCATGAAAGCTAAATATGTTCAACCCTCCTCCAATACAGAGATTATAAAAATAGTCTCGCCATGTGGTTTCCAAAGACAGCTTCTGCCACATTGAGAGGTCTGTGCAGAGGTCCCTGATGAAATGATGAATCATTTAGATAATAACCTTACACGTGTATGTACCCTAAAAGTAGATAGATAGGTTACATTTTAATTAAACTATATACTAGGCTGCTATTAAAGAAAATATATAAAACTAATGGATTTCTGTTTGTTTGGTCAGTGTGGTGAATAAGCACACTGTCTGACTTTGAGCACTGGAGAACGACATTTCAGCACTGGACAGCGCCACAGCGGCCCAGACCAGAAACTGTCTGATCCCGTTTGATGTTACTGAAGTGGAACCTGACCCACAGCACTACCTCCTTTCATTTCTCACCGTATACACGGACACAGCAGGCCTACATAACGTCCTGAAAGACATCACGTTTCACCACAGCACGACGGGCCTGTAAATACAATGGCAGCCTACCACACATCGAGGGCGGGGAGGCTCCTTCATGGGGAGGGGGTGGTGGATTTTAAGCACTTGGATGACAATTATAACCAAACGTTGGTGACAAATGTAGCTTAAAGCCCACAGAGGGAGTGTTAACAAACATGTCGCCATGGCTCAATGACATGTGTGTTGGCAGCAGCGTTTTAACTGCCTGCTATGCAAAAACTGACAGACGAGGTTGTCACGGCTATCTTTCCTTAGCGTACCCTCAGGAAAGATAAAGGGTAACCTTTTATATATGTGTATATCGGAAACAGAAAGGGACAAATAGGACACAGGGGGAGAGCCATTTTCCTGGGTTCATTTGCCCCTCAAGTCTCACACAGCTTGAAATATGGTGAGATATATAGCTGTCCGCCCTCGCACGACCATCGACGACATACAGTAGGAGGCTAGGCTATCCCCACCCCCCGCTATGGGTTGCAAATATCACGTAAACTAGGCCTAAGCCTACCTCAGAGCTAATAATATCATCGTCTGTAAGAAGGTCTGTGGTGTATTCGTCGAATAATGTCGACGCTTTAAATGTCCAACAGTGTGCCCTTGCTGTTTCTTCAAGTGTTGTCACCTGTGGTTCAGCGACACAAAAATGAAGGCCTGTAAATGTTCGCTGAGGACAAAAAAGGCTTTATTATACAATATGTTTCCTTCATGTGGTTTTAATTAGCCTGTGGGTAATCGCACAGACGGTGTCCTTTTCAAATCAAACCAGTCCAAACTGGAAAAAATGCGTGCGTGTTGGCTCCGGTGGAAAGCACCAGACGACTAAATAAAAGAGGCACGCGATAAACATGGAGCTCGTTTACCGTGTAAAAGCCGAAAATACGGCTAATAATGTATTTAAAAGAGATAAACCCTCCGTCTGCTCCAAGGTTAGGCCGACGCGGTAGCCTCTACGTTAACGTTTGTGCCATATTAACAGAGAAATAAGAGCTGTAAAATAAAATTTAAAAGCAGTGTATATCAGTGATATACTGCCTAACGTGACTTCAGTGAAATAATCTCAGTATTTGATGGCAAAGACACACAAGAGAGCATTCAGACACCATTAATCCCAGACAGCCTGCCAACATCAGTCCTGAGGACGAAATTGGAGTTCATTAATAAATCAGGATTTTAAATAAGGAGCTTTAACGGTGCTGTACTCACATTTTCCTGGTAGTATCGGCTGGACAGCTGTGCTGAGATCCGGACTGGAAATGTTAGCGCGTACTAAGTGGCTGGCAGATGGATGTGGATTGCCTTCTGCGCTCCTCTCTACCCTCTGGCACCCTTTGGTTGCTTATTGTGGCGTTTCCCTGCCTATATAGCCTAGGAGGAGCACTGGCTTGTATCTGCCACACCGAGATGTGTCCCCTCGCTACAAAACCTGTTCTTCTCCTCCTTTTTCTACGGTGATGCGGCACCTGCAGGCTAATACCGGAGCCCGGCGCTGTCAGAGTCCGTGCGGTAATGAAGGAGTAATAAACAGCCGCCTGGATTAGGTGGACAAAGATGGCTCGGTGACGTCAATCGCGGCGAGTTTCATGTTGAAATGGGTGACCGGAGACTTCAAACACACTGTTTTAAAGCCCAGGACAGCCTCTTTTTCACATATAGATGCTGGTTTTGGGACTCTATGCGTATTTCCTTTACAGGCAGTACATGTCATGGTCATGCTTGGGTTTAAAGCTTCAGTAAAGAAGCTTATTTTGATTGCAAGTCTGTGTGTCAACAAAATGGCGTTCCTCGAAAGGGGGTGTGGCGAGCTTCGCAGTAGGTGTCTGATTATCATTCATAGTAAATATGGACAGGGATGTAGTGGAGGGTAAACCCACCTGAGAGCATTTGACCAGCCTTTTGTTTGGGGAACAAGGTTTTACTATTGTTTCAGGATGACACTAATCTGCATCACATTCAGTATGGTGCTCTATTTTACAAATCTGATATAATTAATGTGAGGATAGGGGCTTCTAAGGCATATGTTCTCAAGCTTGGCCCCTGGGGCCCTTGGGAGGCTACCTCCTGAAGGGAAGATTCTGGCTAGCAAAGTAAAAACAAAAAATCCAAATCATTACAAAATGACCAACGGATAGATATATACTTTTTTTAATCATATGATTCATACATACCATAAAAATTGTTTTTAAAATGATTAAGACAAGATAACATAACATAACATAGAACTTTACATATCCTGCTGTGCAGCAGTTGCAATACAAAGTTAGAGGACTGCAGATACAAATCACGTAATATGCAAAGATTAAAACAAACTAGAAAAGTAATGTATAGCAGATATAGAATACAATATATAAAAAATGCAAAACTAAATATAAACTAGATATCAGAAAGGTGCAAAATATAACAAAAAAACAAAACAAAACAAAACAAAATCAAAGTAAGTATATCATGACCCATAACATCATTTTAGCTTTCTCTGTTAACAGCTGTTTAAGCCAATAAGGAAATATATTCAAATGTGATTGAATTTTTCCAGATTTTTAAGTGTTAATTAAATTTCCATTTAATTGAACTCTTTTTTTTCCATCCTGATGTTGGTCTTGAATCTATTATTTTTTACAAATAATGTCAGGAAGACAAGAGTGAATGACGATAATGTTTTTAAGAGGTAGAATTTTTTTGAAACCCAAAAAGTGGAAGCAAATGTCACTTAATACAGGGTCTGATCAATAATCAGTAAATGAATAGGCTTCAGTGGGGTTTATCTTTGATTCAGTTTCATGTGAAAAAGCTTCACTAACACATCTGCAACAAGAATGAATAATAAGCTTTACAGCTCCTTGACTTGTTTATAGTCCCGAGGGCAGCTTCTGTCCTATTGGTGTAGATTTTCATAACAGAGTTTTGAATGCATCAAATACTGTGTCTCTCATTTTAAAAAAAAAGTTGCAGTATAATCCTGCTGATGTTTGAAGAGATATTGTTAATGTTTGTTTTGAGCGTCTCAGTGTTGACTGTTTTGCTGGTAACTGACACCGGAGGAATCCCTTGTCAGATTTAATCCAATCACTCAAACATCCAGTTACATATTCATCCTACTAAACCTCACTTGACCTCACTTGACACATGAATTGGCTTTCTGCGCAGCATTAGTCCCGTAGGCGCAAGTAAATTACGCAGGCTAAATCTCATGTGAGTGTGTAAATCCACTTTCAGTCTCATCACTGAAAAACTCCTGCTGGATCAAAATTCTTTTTATATGTTTTCTGGAATTGTTCCTTCTTTCTCGGAAAATATAATCTCTTGTTTTATTTCATTATTTTGGATAGTCAAACCAATGTTTTTTGATTGCTGTAGTAACACTAATGAACCGAATGCATGAAGTTTTGTGAGGTTAATGTCACTGCCAAGGAAACCATTAGAGTGTAGCCTCATGACATAACAGAGGCTTCTGCAGAAATGTGATGGTGACTGAGGGAGAGGTGACGTGATTTTACTCATGAGGATTTGGACCTTCTGCTAAAGAGAAATTGTGAAGAAGAATAAGACAAAATATAAAGATATGGTAAAGAGTCAGCTCTGTTCTGTTAATGCTAGGGAAGCCTGGAATGGACTAAATGTTTTGATGGGTAGGGAGGGGAAAAACAAAAAGTCCCATTGTATTAATGTGTAGCTTTTCCTAATGACCTGCAAATCCACTGGCCAACTTCTGTGTGGAGTTTCTATGTTCTCAACAGCATGGGTTTAGGCTTCCTCCCACAGTCCAAAGACATGCAGGTTAATTGGTGACTTTAAATTGTTGACCATAGGTGTGAATATGAGCATGAATGTCTCCATGTCTCTATGTGTCAGCCCCGTAAAAGTCTGGCAACCTTTCCAGGCTGTACCCCGCCTCTCATCCAGTGTCAGATGGGATCGGCTCCAGGCCCCCTGTGACCCTTATGTGGGTAAACAGTTACAGAAAATGGGCCGATGGATGGATGAGGCACATTGGATAAAATGACAGATTGGGCCTTTCAAAGAAGCAGCACCAAACTGAACATCTTTATGCAGAATCTTTTCCTACAAACATAAACAGAAGCATTAAGTGGCATTTACTGTGGCTATAGATTAAATAACTAGACATTTCTGAAGGGACACAGCAACATTGCATGTTCAGAGTAGCATTAGAAAGTAAAATCAGACAGGAGAACTCGTGAAAACACCACATATTTCTGATATGACTGTATAATCCATACTGTATGATTACATATCTTCACTGCAACTGATGTAATTTACACATGTTGTATGATGGATCATGTTGCTACAGAGCTCATGAAATTGTCATCTGAACACTGTATGTGCAAACTATGTATGCCTATTTTCCAAAAAGTAAATAACTTCAGTCTTTCATCACAAACGAGAGAAGACCTGAAAATATTCACACAATTATCTCAAGTTCAATTCAGATTTACACAACATGTGTAGTAGGGGGGTCCCTGTCCTGTCTCTCTTTCAGTTAAGGGGTCCTTGGCCTGAGAAACAATGCAGACCCCTGTTGAAGCTCATAGGGTGATGTTAATTTGGTGCAGCCCACATGGTGGTGCCATAGGACAACTTTGTTTTATGGCTAACATCCCTAAAAAATAAGTGCAGAGACAGTTGCACTTATGTTTTTGTGGGAAACTATAATTTCATGCTAAGTAAAGAGTTTCTTATATTGTATTTTTGGCATCCTTTCAATTATCCTGCAAAATTTTGATACTGACTTTTAAAAAGTCTATATATATAAAACTTAAATTCGTAGGTCTTATTGACACACAGTTTTCCTCATGATTCCTTTTTCTGAGCTGATGATAATAATCAAATGTGTAGATCAGGGAAGAATTATCACAATGTGCGACTGTATGCCTTGTCACTGCCCATTTGTTTATAGCCCATCTAAGGTTTCAGTACACCACACCAAAAATGCTTAGTTGCTCTATGATGTTCTCACTTCCACCACTCAATGTGCCTGTTCTGTTGATGCATTTTTTGCTTATTCAACTCATATGCTTATTTTGATATATTGTATTCAAAATGGATATTAAAGAGAGGGAATGTGTAACGGTTAAATGATTTACATGGTTGTGCACTTGACAGAATGAGGCGATATTCCTCATGATATATTTTGATTTCATTAACCACATAATTCCATCAAGGCACCCAGGACACTGTGCAGTACTGTGAACAAATTCATTGTCATGTATAACCTGCAACAATGTCTCTCACACTGTGGATGAGGGAAGAATTGTAATGTGTGGGAGATACAGGTACATTATTTGTATTGTACAGCTCAGATACAGAAAGTCTTGATCTATAATTAATAAAAGCCTTGAGCCGAGACTTCTTCTGAATAAAGTGAGGTAGATATGAACAATAAAACATAAATCTGCTGCTGTTTTCCTTCAGGACCTTAGAGAACAGGTTTTCACATGAAACACAGTCATCGAAGCAGTTGCAACAGAGCTGGGAATTTTATTTTTTTGTTTAAAAGTGCCTTTACAGTACCCCATGAGGTATACAATTTTGATGAGATGACACAGATGAGGTTGTCTATGACTGACTGAAAGATTTGGGGTAGAGGATGATGTATGGAGTTAAATATATTGCAAGAACAAACAGTTTCAGAATCTCAATTTCATGGCACAATCTAATGACAACAGAAAAACACACAATGAATCCCGAGATAATGCTTTACATGATAAAATCCTGTCATTTCAAAGAGAGGATTTCATTCACAGTTGTGGTCCTATTTTGCATTAGCTCACATTCCAACAATCACAGAAGGTGTGCGGCACCAAAACGATCCCTTAGCCCCTCAAAAGCCTCAAGCACAAATGTCGAAACAACCAAATAACACACCGTCGGTGAGGTTCTCAACTTTCTAAAATAAAGTCTTCTACATATTGCTCATTTTTTGGATGCATTTGTGCAAAATATCTCAGTGACAATTAACATGAACCAAAAGTAAACCCATACACACCTGGGACATTACTAACTTGTTTTGTGTAAGGAGTGATATTGCACTGCTTTTTAACAAACAGAAAGGTATTACACTAGGGGCCTGTCAGTACACCCATGATACAGGCACCCACTGTGGGGTGGAGCTGGCATGCTCCATGGCCTCCTCCACACCTTTCACACTTTCATCCACATCGTTGTTGACAAGAACCACATCAAAGAAGTGTCTATATGTGGCTAAAATGGCGTCCGACTCTTTCTGGATCATCTGCAGGTTTTCCGTCTATAAGAGAGAAGACACAAAGGGTCAGCAGGTGTTGGCTGATGGAGATTTTTTTATTTATTCCAATAAAAATGTACTACCTGGGGAGCCGTGCTGGTCGGAGCAATGAACACCACGAGAGGTGCAAAGTCAGCTGTTCGCAGGAGTTTCAAGGTCTGCATTAATTGCGGAAGAAAAGAAGAATTGCATTAGAGTGATTAATGACAGATACAGTTTGTACAAGGATAAAATTACCACCTTCTCCCCTAGGAGAGCATCTTTATCTCTTTTTCTAAATAGAGTGAGACAGATACTTTTGTTATGTCCCTGTATGCAGTCTGTAGTATACAGTATATTAGTGGACAAGTGGTAGCAGCTCAGTGTAGGCGAATAAACCTTTTACTTCACCAAAGACAGAGAATACAGTCTTAGAACAAGACGTGCTAACTACAACCATACAGTGTTCTTTGGCTTGGCACCATATGAACCCTTTTTGGTTTATGGTAGAACCCTTTATATAAGGTTTATCTGGAACCTTTTCAGAGAGCTCTACCTAGACACCAACATAAAGCATTCTACCTAGAACCATCTGTTGCCCATTTCCACCAACATGGAAATGGTTCCGTTCCCGTTTCTGCACCTGATTTTGAACCATTCAGATTTCGACAAAAAAGTTCAAGAACCAGAGCTAATTTGGTGGAGAAGAGGCAAGAGAAAGGTTTAACCAGGAACCCTTACAGGTGCTGGTCATATAATTAGAATATCATGAAAAAGTTGATTTATTTCAGTAATTCCATTCAAAAAGTGAAACTTGTATAATGTATACATTCATTCCACACAGACTGATATATTTCAAGTGTTTATTTCTTTTAATTTTGATGATTATAACTGACAACTAATGGAAACCCCAAATTCAGTATCTCAGAATATTGTGAAAAGGTGCCACACTCTAATCAGCTAATTAACTCAAAACACCTGCAAAGGCCTTTAAATGGTCTCTCAGTCTAGTTCTGTAGGCTACACAATCATGGGGAAGACTGCTGACTTGACAGTTGTCCAAAAGACGACCATTGACACCTTGCACAAGGAGGGCAAGACACAAAAGGTCATTGCTAAAGAGGCTGGCTGTTCACAGAGCTCTGTGTCCAAGCACATTAATAGAGAGGTGAAGGGAAGGAAAAGATGTGGTAGAAAAAAGTGTACAAGCAATAGGGATAACCGCACCCTGGAGAGGATTGTGAAACAAAACCCATTCAAAAATGTGGGGGACATTCACAAAGAATGGACTGCAGCTGGAGTCAGTGCTTCAAGAACCACCACGCACTGACGTATGCAAGACATGGGTTTCAGCTGTCGCATTCCTTGTGTCAAGCCACTCTTGAACAAGAGACAGCGTCAGAAGCGTCTTGCCTGGGCTAAAGACAAAAAGGACTGGACTGCTGCTGAGTGGTCCAAAGTTATGTTCTCTGATGAAAGTAAATTTTGCATTTCCTTTGGAAATCAAGGTCCCAGAGTCTGGAGGAAGAGAGGAGAGGCACAGAATCCACGTTGCTTGAGGTCCAGTGTAAAATTTCCACAGTCAGTGATGGTTTGGGGTGCCATGTCATCTGCTGGTGTTGGTCCACTGTGTTTTCTGAGGTCCAAGGTCAATGCAGCCGTCTACCAGGAAGTTTTAGAGCACTTCATGCTTCCCTCTGCTGACCAACTTTATGGAGATGCAGATTTCATTTTCCAACAGGACTTGGCACCTTCACACAGTGCCAAAGCTACCAGTACCTGGTTTAAGGACCATGGTGTCCCTGTTCTTGATTGGCCAGCAAACTAGCCTGACCTTAACCCCATAGAAAATCTATGGGGTATTGTGAAGAGGAAGATGCGACACGCCAGACCCAACAATGCAGAAGAGCTGAAGGCCACTATCAGAGCAACCTGGGCTCTCATACCACCTGAGCAGTGCCACAGACTGATCGACTCCATGCCACGCCGCATTGCTGCAGTAATTCAGGCAAAAGGAGCCCCAACTAAGTATTGAGTGCTGTACATGCTCATACTTTTCATGTTCATACTTTTCAGTTGGCCAACATTTCTAAAAATCCTTTTTTTGTATTGGTCTTCAGTAATATTCTAATTTTCTGAGATACTGAATTTGGGATTTTCATTAGTTGTCAGTTATAATCATCAAAATTGAAAGAAAAAAACATTTGAAATATATCAGTCTGTGTGTAATGAATGAATATAATATACAAGTTTCACTTTTTGAATGGAATTACTGAAATAAATCAACTTTTTGATGATATTCTAATTATATGACCAGCACCTGTATATGGTCTAATGGTTCCACCTATAACTCTCTGGGGGTTCTATCCAAAACAAATCCACCTTTTAAGGGTGCAAACCCTGTTATATTCCAAGGGTTTCATCTACAACCCACCCAGGAGGTTTCCAAGAACCCTTTAACATTCCGCTTATTATGTTTTTCATTTAACAAGTTAAGCTTGGGTCAAGGGAACCGCATCCAGCAGCCTTGGGTTTAATGAGGCTCTCAAAGGGCCAGGGCTGATGTGCCTCAGCGCAACCCGAACCAAACACGGTTCATGATCACATTTTTAGGAGGCGAAAGTATGGTGCAATCACTGCCACTACAGTCTTTACTATTTCAATGGTGCAATGGATCTCAACTCTACCAAGATGCTCAGTGGCAGAGAGGACACTATCTCCACCTATTAACCAATTAACAGAGTGTCTTTTCAATGCAGGTACGCAGTTAACTATTATTGTATGGCATGAAATGATGGTTAAGATATCGACTACAACAAAACACAAGAAAAAAAAGAACTGATTGATGGGATTCCAGATACCCGATGAAAATTAGCCTCTCTGCTATTTTGGGTGCATTTTACATTTTTTTTTAAAAATGTTGATTGATGTACATTGTCCCTTTTCAAATAAACAAATAAACTAAACCTAACCTCTACATTTAAAAATACCATTTGAAACAATTTGAATATTTGAAGGCAATGATCCTTTCAACAATCCATGAACAACTCTTCCTTCAAAAGAGGGTTCTTCAGATGAAAAGGTCCTTAATGGAAAATTTAGTCTTACAATGAACTCTTGAATAACCCTTTAAAAACAGGGTTCTTTAGAAGACAATGGTTCTGGGTAGAACCTCAGCCCTTCATGAAAAAAGCTTTTGAAACCCTTATTTCTAAGAGTGTGGGTCTGATTTTGATTTATGAATTCACATTGCTTATTTATGCATTCATTTTCACTGAAAGAAGTAAGATTAAACACATCCATCATTCCCCTTGCTGTTAACAGCCACAGCAGCAAAAAAGAGCTGCTGCTCAGGTTTATGTAGGTTAATCTTAACATTTAAAATACTTTCAAACAGCTCATAGAGTCATAAAAAGCCACCCTCAAATAATCACACAATTTCCATCAATCACAACTGGTCCTTTCACATCACCTCTCCAGAACAACCTGTGAATGCTAACCTGTGGTTCTACATCCAGCAGAGCAATTTTGCCCTGGTCGTGGATCTTCTGGATGGTCTCAATTTTGGTACCGAACATATACCCCTGGAAGCTGCCGTACTCCAACAGCTCATTCCCAGAGATGAACTTGGTCATGGCCTCATTGGAGACAAAGAAATATTCCTGTCCATTCTCCTCCTCCTTACGCTGGGGTCTGGTGGTGTCTGTGTAGAGTGTTAAAGACTTAGCAAAGGGACAATCCAGAAAATGTGGTCGGTGTATAAATGGAATAAGTGTCTGCATCTACTCACGTGGTGCAGGGTAGGAGAACTTCTCAGGGTATCTGGTCAGTAGTGCACTTTTAATATGGCTCCTTCCCACGCCAGGTGCACCTAAACACAGCAAAATTTTGATTTTCTAAGGACTTTTTAATCAGGCATTAACCTTTATGTCTGAATATCTGGTTGTAGGAAAACACCCAGAATTAAACTACCTTTAAATTTACAAGATTTGTAGCATGTTTGTGAGAACGTGCATTAGTATGGATGATCAGAAATGCCTTATTATACCTTTAGCTGATACCACTATAAATAATGTAACTGAGCTTACCAATAAGCACCAGTGTTTTCCTTGTGAAAGCAGGCAGCCGGACAACCTCTTCATAAGAAATCACATCCAGCTGGTCAAAAACTGCAACAGAAGGGATTTTGTTTTGGACAAACCTGTATAACAGTGCAACTGAGAATAAAAACATCCAGGAAACATGATTCCAGTGGCACTCACTCGAGCTGTGTTTAGCCAGGTACTTGTCTTTGCACTTCTTTTTCTTTCCAAATGGGCTGCAGGACTGACTGCCCTCTCTGGCCTTGCTTTTACTTGCCACCCTCCTGACAAAGAGATTAAGGTTAAGACTTTGTCCATACTGATGATGATGCAGATAATTTTGTGTCAATATTTGGCAAGTCATGGTACATGTGACCTCATACTGCAGGATTCTTTGTCAGATACTATGACAGAGCTGTTTACCATTCTTGGAGCTCTGGGGAGGGAATCAGACCAGCAAAGTCAGAAGCGCTGCTCTCCACTCTGCCCTGCCACCAGTTGGGATCCTGCTTGTTGATGATCTGAATGATGTCATTAGTTTGAAACTTCAGACCTGCCTCTTTGCATGGGATGAGGTCATCCTTGATGGGGTCATAGTCAAACTGGGCCCTCATGTACATCTGTAGATTAACAGTAAATATGCTGTATTCACTTTTTGGGAACAGAAGGAGCTCATAAACACTACGGTATGTATTTGGTGGTACTGAATGTTAATTACAATCTGAAGACTTTACCAGCGTGTTCAATCTCCCATTGTAACAGTCTCTGATGTGCGTTTATTTATTGCTGCTGAGGACAAACTTTTTAAAAGTATCTTTCAGCTACTCTTGGACTTCGAAACACAGAAAACCTTCTACACTTTCTCTGAGCTCTATGAGGACATTTCTTCTGCTTTCAATTAATCCGTTCTGAGATATTTGTCACAAATGACGTACTGCTGCACCTGATGCTTGCTGAGCATGACTGCCATTGTTTTTAAGTGTATGAATACATGAATAGTTGTTATAAAAGAAACAGATATTTTGCAGTTCAGTAATATACTGAAAAAACACTTTAATCAGTCTAATGTTAGACAGTCATTGTTTACGCTGTGGGGTTTAAAGGAACAGTTCACCCCTAAATCAAAAATACATATCTTCCTCTTACCTGTAGTGTTATTTATAAGTCGAGATTGCTTTGGTGCGAGTTGTCGACTGTTGGATATATTGGCCTTAGAGGTATCTGCCATCTCTCCAGTATAATGGAACTAGATGGCACTCGGCTTGTGGTGCTCAAAGCGCCAAAAAAGTACATTTGAAAAACTCAACAGCAATGCCTCTTTCCAGAAATTATGACCCAGTTATAATGACCCATAATCAAAAGACCTTGTTCTCAGCAGTTCTATGTAGGAACTATTTTCTTTTTACTGAGCTACATCTGCCAACTGTATCACCCAACAGAAGGAAGTGTGTATCTACTCATGGCCAAGAGGCTCGTGCTCGTGACAGAGTGAGATGTAACATTAATGGCATCCTCCTCAGCTGAACTGTAGCGTTAGCTAGGTCAGTGGTGTTCTGGTGGTGAGCTAGCAGTAGATGCTCGCTTCCTTCAGCATGGTAATGCATTAAGCAGGTGTAGCTCGGTAGAAAGAAAGTAGTTCCTAAATGACACTGCTAACAACAAGGCAAGTGGATTACCTTGAGTAACTGGGTCATGATTTCTTGAAAGAGACATTGCTGTTGAGTTTTTTTTTAAAATGTAGGCTACTTTTTTGGCTCTTGGAGCACCACAAGCCAAGTGCCATCTAGTTCCATTATACTGGAGAGAAGGCGGACATCTCTACAGCAGATATCTCCAACACTCCTCAATCAAACCAAAAATAGATAGACAAATTACACTTTACAGGCAAAAGGAAAAACATGTATTTTTGATTTGGGGTGAACTGTCCCTTTAAGTAAGCTCATGCAAAGCTTGAAATTAAATATTCAACATTTTGCTCTTCTTCAATATTTAGGCCATAAAGAAGTGGTACATCTCGAGTATATGTTCAAAATCTTAACCTCAGCTCTACCATGATTGCTCTTAAGTGCACTGCCATAAGTAGCAGTACATCATAAGCTGTCAACAGCTTGCTGACAACTGCAGTGAACAAAACATACTCATGTTGCTGTAATGAGAGACGATCATTACGAACATGTATGAACCATCAACTGTCGGATTTCAGGGATCTACAGTTCTTGTCCATACATCCAAATTCTAAAGAATAAATACTCACATTGAGAATGTCTAACACAAAGTTAAATGGGAAATTCACCCTTTAATAGAATTTACATGTTCATGATATGATCTTAGACAGCTCAATTCATGTTGTGAAAATGAATTATTTTCTCCCAGGTCCAGGCCTTAAGTCTAATTTATCAAATGATCAATTGTCGTCCTGTAGCTGACCTGCAGAAAACACATAACAGCTGATGCTACATATCTTCAGAACTTCTTATAGAACAGATCTCTGGAAAATCCCCACAGATCACTAATTCGGTGTCCAATTAACATCCAGTTGAGAAGCTGCTCACATTTGGTTTTACGCCAGATTTGTTCTCTCATCTTCTAAAAGAGATCACTTTATGTACAAACCTTGCCTGAACTGTCAAAGATCACAGCAGGAACACATGTAAATTCTCCTCAGGGTAAAATGTTACTATTGTTAGTAGAGGTCATGAACATTAGTGGTTTCCCCCAGATACTCCAGTGGTTGTTGTACAAAAACAATTTAATATACCCATTGTGTAGTAAGGGTATACTGGAGTACTCTGGGTCACCAAAAATGATGCTCTATGAGCATTAAACAATGAAGAGCATATTAACTACACCTACATATTAATGGACTATAAGCTTTTCAGTAGACTGCCATCACTGACCACAGCAAAGTCGGAACTTAATGCAGTGATAGACTGTATTGAGACAGGAGTCACATCACTGAATGTAATGTACTTTTTCTTTGTGTTCAAAAAAGACTATTGTTTTATGTTGTAAAATGGAGGCAGCAGCCATTTTTCATCTATAGCAAGCACATGAAAATACTGCTGGAGAGAATGTGATGAGTTGTGGCCAGTAGATGGCAGAATGAAACACACTACCAAAGTGGTTCAAGTCAAACTAGCAAAACTAATCTGGATTTAAATTTACTTGATAGTCACCTGAGTTGTTCATTGACTAACAGAAGATTCACCTAATAAAGAACAAAATGCTTTTAAGGAGTAAATTGTGGAGGAAAAACTTAAAGAAATGCAATGCAAACCCATCTTTGTAGATTACACCTCTACAGGTTACCACTGGATTTGAACGTAAAGCTTATTTGGTTTACTCGTGCACATGCGTGTGATACACAAAACAAAATTCACCCCAATACCACAGCTGAGTGCACATTGTGCCAGTCATGTTATTACCTCACAGACGCGGGATCGACTCTGCATGTTGGGAATAATCTTCATTGTGACGACTCCGTTTGTTTCTTTCTGCAAGGAAAGATGACACAGCTTTACTCATATCTAGTTGCATAGGTGTGATATTTACATAAAGATTTGCTTTGACCTCAGTGTCAAAATCAAATTCTAAGTGATTAGGTGTGAACTTACCAGGATCTTTTGTAGCTGATCTACAGTTTGGTTTAGCACACTTTTCCCATTGATTTCTGCTATTTCGTCCCCTTCATGTAAGGATCCTGGAAAGAGGAAGAAAACCAGGATAAGTGGAGTTATTTCACAAATGCTCCTCTGTGTTCCAGCTCAGGTTCTATTTTGCAGTTATTGTAGTGCTAAAATGTTCTTGCAGCTACTGAAGTAACTTTTATTCTCCTAAGAGAGAATCTAAAGACAAGAAAATAGCAACTGGTGAAAATGAATCTTTTGAACAGGTCTTTTTAGTGTCCAGTATGTAGGTCAGCTTGTCAAATGTCCAAGTGCTCGCCCACTCACTATTATAATAGAGAACTGCTCACGCTGCCTGCTATGATGAGTGAACAAAAAGTGACTGAAGCAGACTCAAGTGGAGCCCTCTACCAGTCAAGGCCAGTGGTGCATTTTTGTTACTTCTTGGTTGGTTGTTTTTCTGACTTTGTTGTGTTCATGAGCATTCAGTTGTAATGTGGAAACAACATGCTACAGAGAAGATGTGTTGTATTCTATTGCTCAGAGTGTTTAAACAACATGTAAATGATGAAGAGCAAAGGAAACGGAACAAGTGAACCATGAAATATGATTAGAAAGTCATTTTTAAGATTATTCCAACACCACATGAATGCAGCTCCTCAAAGAACGACACATTGTTGTTTAGTGACATTTCTGTAACATCGTATAGAGCTTACAGAGCCTATCCGGATACAAGTAGGATGCTGAATCAGTGTATTAAAATGTATAATATCAAGTGGCAATCTGAATCTCAAATCATAACAGAGTCATGTGAACAATATACTTATCATATCCTTGTAATAGTTCATCATTTTACAGCTTATCTTATGTATGGCCTGAGACAATTATGTGTTGACCACCTCCTGTATACACAGATGCTAATGCTAAGCTTGATTTGCTGTGACTGCATTGGATAAACCGTTGACCTTTTGGGCAGAGAGCTTTCTTTCCAACATACACCAGGTCAGCACACTCACAATAACACTCAAATCAGATCAATATGTGATTACTGACCTTGTCTGTGGATCATGCCCCCGTGCAGTATCCTGGCTACAGTGCACCTTTGTTTGTCGTTAAGCTTCAGAGTGACCCCCTGCAGACAGAGACCATAGTCAGCAACACAAATACACACAATTCAACAACATTGTGTGTATGGAGGCAGATACTCGTACCAGTGGTTCTGAAGAATTCTTTTCAAATTCGACTTCCTTCATCCTGGTCAGCTCTGAGCCGTTCATGTGTCCAGCACTGCCATTGCTGTAAACCTCAGCCCCCTTATTCTCGTAGGTTTGCATAGCAGCCTGTCAAAAAAAAACAAAAAAAAAACACAAAATGAAATCAACTCTGAAAACATCCCTTTATGCAAATCATTTAACTCCAGATTTACAGTCAGTGCACCTGGACATGTCAGGTCATTATCACACTGGTATTTCCAATCACTGCAGTGTAAGCTCTCTGCTAACGTGTGCCAACAGCTATGTTTCATTTGCAGTTTCAACATATGTTCAAGGTTGAAAATTAACCCGGTGTTATAACACCTCATTAGTCACGTCCAGTGATCTGGTCCACCTGGTTCATGTGGTCATGGATACCAGCAGTCTCATCAGGTGATCACATCAAAGACAGGCGTTAATGTAAGGAAACCAGCTCTTCACAGTATGGAGCGTGAATGGATTTTCAAATGTTACATAGACATCAAAGACGCAACCAGAGGCTGACTCTGTGGAGTCGCACTCTGCTTTTACACTTAACCCAAAGACAGAAAATGCATATCCCTGGAAAATTTCCTGGCTATTTCCATAGTGTCAACAAAGATGGTCTCTGTTGCAGATCACTGTCGAAGAGGAAATATATGTGTGAGGAAAAGCTCCTCTTCCATCATTGAGAAATCACATTAAATATATAACACACCCTATAAGGATTCCTTCGGAGTAAACTGGCATTATGTGGCTAGTACCCATGTGTAATATAGAACAAGTACTGCACAATATCAAAAGGTCCATAAATTAGTCACCAAAGTGACATCAGAGACACAATTACTTGCATCAGCACAAATTTTCAGCACTGCTTCAGCAAAAAACTATATTATCTATCTTCCTGCATCAGCACTACAATAAACCCATAAATGTCATTATCACCCTCTTGCCTATCACCTCGGCCCTAAAATACTGTATGTACTGTCACAGCAGTTTGGTGTGTCACACAGGCAGGAGTTTATACTCCCTTTATTTCTCTTATGAATTCCTTTCAAGCCTCTTTTAATTAAAAATATGTATTCTTGGTAACATTATCTTCAATATGTAGCTCGTGTGTCAGTGTTCACATTATTTTGGCTCCTTAATAAAAAAACGTAATAATCATTGAGTAAACAGTGCTCAGCTGCAGCAGCAGTGAAAGCCAAGCAGTCGCTTTTCTGTGCAACATGATAGTTATTTACCAGCCTTGGGCTGTTATGTGTCAGGACTGTACAGAGCCAGGGGGGGGGGGTGGATGGGATCCCATGGTGAACAGATGAAATTATACATCCTCTGAGAAAGGAATCTGTGCAGCAATGTTGCTCCAGATAAAATCACCACATGCAAATTTGTTCTTAAACACACCACACACTGATTTTGATCTCTGAGCTCTGACAGGTGTTTTTACTTGTTACGCCTGATGGCATAAACTTTATTTTCAGTTAGAGCTGCTCCAACAGCCCAGTCGCCAGAAAAAAAAGTTGTATATTTCTGCAATATCATAAAAACATTTCTAAAGTGACATAGTTTATGAGCTGATTTTGTCATTGGGTGGAGGGGATGGTGGATGGTGTGTCACCTTGGTGAGATGCCTGCAAAGTTGCAGACCACTGTTCAAGACCAACAAACAGCAAAACTGATTGTGTTTTAGTGAGTTATTGCTGTTTTTCTGGCAGCTTTTTAGCCTGTGTGTTTTTTTAAGCAACCTCTCTGCTGGTTTTCCACTGGGGCATGAAAAGCAGTTGTTTTTTTACAGCGACATTGCTGCTTTTCTAGGCTGAATTGTGCCCCCAAAACCAAGTACTTTAAGCCAAAACATGATCTATTCCAAACCATAACCAAGTGTTTTTTTAACATAATAATATACAAATGTAATGTATCCATGGTTTGCAGAAACGTACGATGCAAATATTTTCTGGTGATCAGATTGGCTCCTAAGACAATGTGAAAGAAACTTTAGGAATCCATTTATTTGTGATTGTATGACTACTGTAAATTGACTGGATAAAAGTGTGTTGAAGTACCAGAGACTGCACCAGCTGGGCGATCTTATAATGACGCTTACTGTTTTTCCCAGTTTAGAGAACCTTCTTTAAGGGCCCTGTAGAGGCAGGACTAACTGTGAAATCTATCTTAACAAATATAGGGTAATTCTCCTCAAGGCACAGAGCTGACTTTATTCCCTCTCAACAAAGTGCTGACCCTCAGACTGAGCAGGAAGGAAACTGACATAAGTTAAATCTATAGGCTCCAGCACAAAACCTGCAGCTATCTGAAGAATATAACAGATTTCTCACACACAGCAGGCCATAGAGGTGACATGTCTGTCCACTGAATGCTGAAACAGTCACGTGATTAGATTTGGATTGGCACTGAGAGCCTTTTTTAATTAAATACGTCTCATCAGGATCTTGACAATGAGCTTTATCACTCACACTATCAGAGTGTAATGACATTAATTATTAAAGGCATTCATCTGGATTATCACAACAGGTTCCAATCACTGGTAACAGTCAACACATGTTATTATAACCAAGGTCAGGAAGCCCTTTCAGACATGTGAATGCCAGTCTTGGGTGTGGACAAGCAACAGGATAAACAGGATAAGCAGGAGAAGTAGAGATAATGTGGTTAATTAATCTCAGAGGACATCTGTACCGTTACGGCAGTTTAGCAAGAAAGATCATGTGTAAAAAAACAACAACAATACCACACTTATCAACGTAGCTTATATAATGCTAAACTGTAAACTGTACATGTGTGCCATGGACGTAGTGCAAGTAGTGAAAATTTTGCAACCTTTACTGTAAGATTACAGTATGATTATTGATCAGATGGTTTAAAAGAGGACAAAAGGTGTATGAGTCCAGGATGAGGGTGTTTGGATTAGTCTTTAGTAGGTTGGGAGGGAGTGAGTGAGAGGCTACATGACCCCCTAACATCTCTCCTGTGGCAGCCATTGTGACAAACACCCAAGAGAAAGCCATTGTCGTCTCATCTAAAGGTGAATTAGGTTTATTTGAAGAAGATCAAACAGTGAGTGCATTTCAGTGAGCCAATCTCCAATAAGATAATGCACTGTGATTGTCCTATTGTCCTGTCTGCTTTTTTGTACCACACAGCACCATGATCTAATAAGGCTGATTACATTATAATACAATCTGTCTCTTTCCTCATCTGTTCCTTCTCCTGAGATGATTTTGCCCAGAAATATTAATAATTCATCCTTTCCCCCAGTTGGATTTAGGGTGGGTCTCCTGCCAAAAGGCTAAGAGGCATCGATCTCTTGAAAGAACACAGTAGGAGATCAATATTTGACCTATATGGGACTGGAAGAATTTGGATAGAGTATACAGAAATAGCTGGAAGGGCTGCTGAAGAAGTAATACCTCCAGTCGTCCATCTCATGATAGATTTTAGCTGCTTTAAGCCAGACTTGCATATACTTGTTTGGGTCTCAGCATGACAGAGAGTGACAAGGGGTTGTTCTAGAGTTGAAATGCATGAGAGACTTTCTATGTAGAGGCAGGGCACAGTAGGTATGTGGAGTAGACAACACCACTGAGCTGGAACAGCAGAACTCACTTTACATAATCAATCTCAAGAACCCAGAACATACAGTACATAAGCTAGGTGTTGGGTAAAATATACACTCATGTATCACAATAGGAGCTGCATTACACACTGCAGCCTGCACTGTGAGATAATGAACCGTGTGACCCCACTTCAAGACACTGATTTCACAAATGGCACCGAGCAGAAGACTGTAACTCAAGGCTATTGAGCTGCAAACTGCTGATGTCAGGAAAGGAGTTTCCTCCTTTGGCCGTTTCCTTCAGCAGCTCAGTGCTGACTTTTCAATTTCAGAGAAGTACTTTAGGACAAAGAGTTCCCTTGGCGTTACTGGCTGCCAGAGTCGAGGCCTGGGGCTTGTCAAGTGCTTAATTTTCCCAATCACTGAAAAATTGCAGCTGTTTTAAGTACTTTGTGGTCACACATATCAGGTGTTGTCCGGCTTTAAGTCAATGGTTTTGCAACATAATCCGGCCTTCACTTGAGAACAAGTTTATACTTAAAATAACCTGGTACATTGTGATGGAGTAAACAACCTTGCTGGCCTCAGCTGACTGTTGACACTGATTCATCAGCAGCACTCATAGCTGCAGGCTAAGTTACACAGCATAGTTAAAAACTAAATTTCCCATCTGTTTATCTTCTTTTATATTGCATGACATTAATCCAGAAACTACAGATGTTTCTCTAAGATGACTTTACTGTCACAGTTAAACATGACTTTATAATGGAGTGTGTGCCACTGTCTTACAGGCTCATTGTCCTGTAATCACAGCAAGACATTTAAACAGCCTGACACGTGATGAAGACCGGAATTTGTCAGATGATTCCTACAAGTAGTTTTGGGAGGAATGGAGAAGTGAAATTGCCAATGTAATGTCTAATGGGACTTAACTAAGGCTGACTGAGCAGTAGTGAGCAATGCAGTGGTTATTGACACAGACCTGCTGATCTGTGAAGCAACATCTATACGTATAATTCTTTGTTAAGAGATCAACACATTTAGTTGCTGTAAGTTGTGTCGTCAGATCACAACTGGGTCTATTTTTAAAGATCTTGTCGAGGGACAAACAACGGTCATGTGTCCCACCTCTGCTTCCGGGAAGCAAACACCAAGATGTTGGGGGCAAAAATAAAAAATAAAATAAAAAAGACGGTTAAAACGACACCTTACCTTGTCTGTCTTTGGTTTGTTTTGAAGGAGATGCTCCAGGTAGAGGTCGGAGAGGGCTGTCCGGACGCTGTTCACCGACTCCAGTTTGACTGCGGGTTCGTTTTTATTGGATTTTAACGTCATCTTTCCGTTAGCTAGAAAAAAAGCTGTGAACCCGGTGAGTCCCGGCTCAAGGTCCGCAAGTGGCTAGTCACAAAATGTTGCGAGAGAGGAAACTGCTGATAAGGAGGCCTGACGGTGTGATAAATCACTCTAAGGGATAAAAGTCCAAGGTTTTGATCAGCAGCAGATGAGGTTCATGAGATATCTGCTGCGGGGAGCGCTGACAAAGCAAGTAAACATGCAGCTGAGTGCTGCTCAGAGGGGCAGGCTTATGACGCCTTAAATCACCTACTGTAAGCTCGGAGATCCTAGAACTCGAGCTGCCTATACTGCCTATTAATGTCCCCACACGGAAATTAAAGCACAATAGACCACGTGACAGGTTTATTTTTGTAACATACATGATAGGCCAGCCCAGAGGCATAAGGTAGTAACAACGAGCCTCAGTGCCCCAAATTAGGGATTACTCATTTGATTGTATAACTTATTTATAGCTCTTGTAGGGTAAGCATATATTCTGTAACATAATTTGTAGTAGTTATAGATTGTTACTGGTTATTTATAACAACAAAAAAAGAAAGAAAAACATAATGGAGATGGGTTTGCCTTTTCAAAGGCATAAATAGCAAATAGTTAACGGAGTTTTGCTTTGAGCACAGGCATATTTCTAAGGCAGCCATCTAAATTACTCACAAGGACCTGTTTTTTTTTTGCCTAACATACAGTTGGAGGGCCCACTCTCTTTATGGGCCCCCACACCCCATGGGCCCCAGTGCAACCACTCTGCCTGCACTGTCTATATTTACACGGCCTGGACTAGCCAATATACTGCTGTGTTTATATTATAGCATTATGTTCTTAATAGAGAATGTCTACCTGACATCATGATACATTTCTGGGACAGGGGTACCATCTTGTGAGGATTGCACTGCGTTACCTGTGCGCACTACATACTTATTACTTTGTATTTATCCATGCAGTAATTAAAGTCTAAAGTAACAGCCAGCAGATGGCTATATGATTCAGCTTATTTACATGTCTGCTATAAAAACAGGAATCTAGGGAGGGAGGGACTTGTGGTTTTGAGAATGCAAAGTCAAAGTCACACTGTGTTTGTATGTGGGGCCCATGTGGGTAGTAAATGGGCTCAAAAATGGGCTGTGTGCAGCTGGCCACAGGGTGGACAATGGCCCCATATCAATTGCCCAAATGGGAGGATTTACCCAGGTGGGTTCCAGATAAGATGCCCATTTTAGGTCCGTGCCTATTTGGTATCCAGGTAGCCCTTGCAGAACCCATGTGGGCAATTGGCATCAGGGCCAATGTGGAACCAGTGGACAACCCCATACAGGGCCCATTTTTCAGCTCATTTACCACCCACATGGGCCCCATGTATAAATGTTGGCTGGTATATTTTGACAAAAGTCATGAGTGGGGGGGCATTAGGCTTTTGCAATGATGCCTTTCTGCCCTCATTATAAGTGGTAACCTCAGGAGTTGGGACGGCAGGCATAGCAACAAGCCATAATTGTATGCCAGTTGGTATTGTCTGAATTTACAGTCATGGGGGACACAGAAAACACTTGATTGGATGCAAAATTAGTGTACACCTCCAAGGATGAGTCATCAACATTTTCTATTGTTTCCAGGAAATGACAAACTCTAAAATACCATTAAGAACACCAGCAAAATATTTTTTGTTATTGTTGGGCCAGATACTGGCATAGAGGTGAGGATCAGTGACGTGAAAAACAAAAACAGAAAACAGAAAACAAAAAAAAACAACAACAAAAAAAAACTTTGATTTTATGACGTCTTTAAACATCTAGTCTTAGAAATAGTCTATTGGAACCACATTTATACATTACTGTTTGGTTGCCTTGCTTTGTTTTAGTCTTTTTTTTTACTCTATTATTTCACGTTTTACTATTTTCAAATAAATAATGTCCTCCAGTGAAACTTTACCCTTATCTCATTTTCATAAAGTATGAGAGCTGACAAGGCATGATGGAGGAATTCAGTAATCATAGATAAGAGAAGTGTCGCTACCGTGTTGTAGGACCCCTAAACTAAACACTCTGGTAAACATTCCACCTTCATATGTCACATTTCAAGCAGTTAATGGACACCAGACGTAAATACTCAAATGTCCGACAGCACTTGAATGCGGCATTACCGCATCATGCTACAAGGAAGCGAATAATAACGGAGAGCTACGAATGGTGATCCCAGCAGCTGACTTGTAGAGATGTCTGTTAGAAAACAACGCGCCAGGCTGCAGTATCTTTGTATGGCTGCTAATTAATAATCAGCATTGTGAGAACTTCGGTCACGTGATTTGTTGAGCTAAATGGCAAATTAAATCCCTAAAACATCTGGGCTGGGGGCCATAATATATATTTCCCATGTATGTGTATCTCATGTGGCCTAATGATGTGTACAGATGCAATATTAAAAAGCAACACTTTATTTGATGACAAGGGCTGAGTGTTAGTATAGATACATCTTTAAATATAAAACCCTGGTGATTATCCCTGATGCATTTACACAGCCTGCACTATAGGCTCCTAACATCACAAAAGACTGGTTTTCAAATTGATTATGCTCACAGAAAATGCCTTTCATGCATTTCCAGAAAAGTGTCTGGTAAAGGACACTCTTTACTTAGACTATATAGTGTATGACCATATTGACAAAGCACTTGTGTCTGTTTAACAGTTTTATAAAAATGGTTACTTCATAACAAATCATGATAAGATATTGTTACAGTTCAAACTGCTTGGATACTCCATCATGATTCATGTATAATATACTGTCGTTCTTCCATTAGACTAACTGTTTTTTGTTTTTTTGGGATACCCCAGTGTGCAGTAGGGTGGAGGTTATTCTGTACAGACAGCTGGGCCCCATTGCTCTTCATTGTGGAGCACATCAAAACAGACCGTCCACTGGGGAAGAAGAAAAGAGGTATTCAGCCAGGTGATGAGTGTCTGCTCTCTGATAAGCAGCCAATTTCCAGAGGGGACTCCAGAGGGAGCCAGCATGCATCATTTGTAACAGCCATCCATCCACCACTAACATGTCTGGCTCCTCGTGAATAATGTTAACAAGGCTTTGGCTTCACTTCTGCCTCTCATTCATCTCGCTGTCAGGTAGAGAACGCCTTTCATGCTGTCAGGTGAGCAAGACACACAACTTCTGACAGTTTCACCTGATTTATCTTCTAATACGCTGCCCTGTGCTCCAGCCTGCACGATGGGTGAGTGAGTGACCCTCAAGTTAGGCTACTTTTTTGTCTTGTTGCATTCCTAATGTGAAACCTAAAAACACTCTTGTGTCATAAAACATTAACCTTCAGAGAAAAGAGCAAAGGTGCTATTTCACACAGAAAATGTCATATGTTTAATGAGTGCTATTATGACCCGCTTTCATACAAGTCATTTTGAGATGTCACAAGAGAAAGCACAGGTGTAACTAATACAGTGAATAATGGCTGTATTCCATTATAGCTGCTTCAGTTTTAGGGTCCTGTTATTGTGAATGCTGGCTCACTGGTACACAGAACCATCACTGATGTTATTACTTACACCCGTGCTGGTGCTGCTATGACAAGTCAAGATGTCTGCTGTGAAGAAGATCTATTGTGTAGGCTGATGTCGGTGGGTATCGTTGATGATTCCCTGAGGGAAACCCCAGTCATCTGATTGCTCACCTGCCTACACATCTGCCACCTGCTATCAGCCACTCTTCTCATCTAATCTCATGCCTGCCTGCTTGTTTCTTTGTTGCTGACTATAAGCTTGAGTTTAGACCAAACAAAGACTGGTTTATCCTCTTCTGCTTTGTCTGTTGAGTCTGCCTGAGCTCCATTGTCTAAGCCAAAAGGCACAACTTTAATATGCCACACACATTGTGCACACAGATGTTTTTACTTATTTTGTCTGATTAGACTTCCTCAATGGGTTGTGTGGGCAAGTACACATGCATTGTTATACTGACAGGTGTTCCTATTATTTTTGTCTAAATAACAGCTCTTACCGTAGTATAACACAATACAGCTCAACAGCACCACAAACTGCAGTGTCCGAACTGACCATACAGTTGAGTCATTGGGCCATGTACAGTTGGGGGTCAGTTTGGCACCATGGAAACAACCACATGGATGTTTGGAGCACACACACATGGGAGAGGTTCATAGAATTTTCTTTTGAGAGGGGTCTCAAATATATAAATATCAAGTTAGTGCTTGGTAGGCATTGATTTCTCATAAGTGAGAGACATCTGAAGACAATACTAGCACACCTTGCAGTTTTACTGCCTCACTCCCCACCACTAGGAAACTACCTTGCCAGGAGGAGAGTGGGCAGGAGCTCCAAAGATGTACCTTCAGTTTGCAACTGTAGCAATTCAAATACAGCCAGCACATAACCCAGCGCTGGGGGTCACACCTGTGAAAATGGTGGTATTAAGATGCAACCTATGGGTAACAATGACAGGCGAAGCTGAATATAGCAAAGGCGAAAACCTAGATTGAAGATATATTAATCATGACCTAAGGCATCCATCGGTACCAACCATGTCATGCTATGTTGTTGGGAAGAAGCTAAATATTGCTCCAAAATTAGGCTAAATTTTGGCTGGAGAAAAAGGGGCTTTAGTTATTGGCACGGTGGTGCAGTGGTTAGTTCTGTAGCACTGCAGTAAGAGGGTTTAAGGGTTGAAACCTGCTGGCCAGCAGGGGCCCTTCTGTCTGGAGTTTGCATGTTCTCCTTGTCTCAGCATGGTTTTGCTCCTGGTTTTCTGGGTTCCTCCCACAGTCCAAAGACGCGCAGGTTAGGTTAATTGGTGACTTTAAATTGTCCACAGGTGTGACTGTGATCATGAAGGTTGTCTGTCTCTATGAGTCAGCCCTGTGATAGTCTGGCGACCTGTCTGGGGTGTACCCCGCCTCTCACCCAGTGTCAGCTGGGATAGGCTCCAGCCCTCCCGCAACCCTGAATAGGATAAGTGGTTGCGGATTATGAATGGATGAATGAATAAAAAAAGGGGGCTTTGCCATTTTCAACACAGCTGCCCTGTGTGGGCTACCACAGCAGTCAAAAAGTCTTCAATGCACAGCAAGAGGATGTGTTGGCTGGTTACTTCAGTGAGGCAACAGACTTGTTTTTTGGACTAACTCCATGTGAGGCACTAATCTCTGACAGGTACAGCTTCGAAATGTAGACTAAAGGAAAAGCTCAGTGTATATGATTTTAATGTGTAGGGTATGTTTTGTAATTGAGTAACTTTTGATTCTTCTTAATTTACAACTTACCTCAGCAGTGGGGCAGGTTGTAACAGTGGAGCCTCTTGTATTATACATCCGATTATTGTTTGGTAATTTAATATATGTTTTAATTCAAATTTCATTCAAATATATTTAAAAAAATAATACTAACATGAATACAACATATTATAAACCAACACGTTCTCGCTCTGACCTTGTCACTTATCACTGCTTGGTCGTGGACTTTCCACATCGAAATATGACGTGCAAAGTAGCCTGGGTGCGTCTGTTGTGAATGCTTTGGATCGCCGTGTGAACTTCAGCCTGTTACGTTCATTGTGTCTTTTCAACATACACTTCTGTTTTCACAGGAAATGTACAGTTAGCACACAGTCTCTTTCAAAATAAACGTACTATGTCGGTACAGCAATGTGAATTGATGTTTTTTCCTTTGACAAAAAATGCAAGTGGTTGTGTTTCGAAAAAAAATAAAATAACAGGGTTTAGATTTACAGCCATATGGGAAGGGAACACCAGCCTCCCAGGTGAAAGTCAGTGATTGTTGGACCCCCCCCCCCACCTGCCCTAGTTAGAGTTTTGGCCTCTTTACCTTATGTTGTTGTCTGGCTGCCTGTATACCCTGACACACTGTTACACACTGATAGCGCCCGGCTGTGTATCATGCCAACGTGAAAAGACAGCTTTTTATCGTCTGTGTCTGATGTGGACGTCATGCCCAAATGCTGATATTTGACAACATTTGAGTGGAACCAGGCTGTAGTTAGCAAAAATAAATTGGCCTATTCTTAAAAAATAAATAATTTAATAATAATAATTTACTGTTACCCATAAATCCTTGCACAAACATGTTAGCTAGCGAACACCAATAGTAGGCTAAGTTAACAGTTAACTGTTAGCTAACAGTAAACAGTTAGCTAACAGTTACAATAAGCGAGAGCAAGAGACTCTAAAATACCGTCCACCTCAGAAACAAATGACAATGATGTATTTTAATAGCTTTGTATTGTATGCACCTTAAAAGTGTAACGTTATGACAATCAGGGCTGCACATGGGCTGCACAATTTAACATGCAACTCAATTGAATTTCCCCTCGGGGATTAATAAAGTATATAAAATAAAAATAAATAAATAAATAAATTTTATACTGCGTATGTAGAAGGGGGTCCCTGCTTCATCTCTCTTTCAGCTAAGGGGTCCTTAGTCTGATAAACTTTGCACAGCTCTGTACAAGACAAATAAGGGTATTCTGTATCAAAATTTTGGAGCTTTAACACAATAAATCATGAATCACACAAACAAAAATATGAGCATATTCAATAACCTCACTCTTTTGGCGCGTTCAAGCACAACACTGCACATGAGCCTATAAAGGTCACGTGAAAAATTAATTTGAGTTTACAGTCAGAATTCTAAGAATAAAGTCACAATTCATTTTAAACTCACAACTCAAATAACGGTTTCACGTATGGCCCTAATCCTCTTCCGTATGAGCGCGTGGTCAGACCTGCACTGAGGATGATGGGAAGTTGAGTATTTCAGAGTAAGGTGTGGCTTTGTGGAGTTTTATTTGTCTCTCTCATGTACACACATTCCTCGCAGTAAACTATCTGTCTAGTGGCGGGAAATCCGTCATTTAAAGAATTTTCACAAATTTAACTGTGACCTCGGTGGCAAATTAAAAACCGCTCCGTTAATCTTATTAAACCCCAGTGGCAGTTCAGTCAGCCTCCGCCCCCGGCAGACCTCTGTATAACGTTCTCTCATTTTTCTCTTTTCTTTTCACCAGAAGTTTCCCCCGCCCTTTCCTCGTGCGTCATTCGATACTTATCAGGGTCCTCATTGGCCAGTTTCAGGGATTCCTCCTCTTCTATTGGCTCTCTAATACGTCAATCACGGTCATTTGCATGACTGGTGTGGGAGTTCCCTGGAGTTGGAGATGGAAGGGGAAAGGCTTCTACCAAGCGGAATGAAGGTAAGAAAGATTTTATATTTCCTTCTCCTACTAAAGTAGAAAGAGGACTGAACCGTTACGTGCCTGAAAAAGATAATTATTCTCAAGCTTTATGTGGTTTATAAAAGTGGGACATAACGTGTCGACACAATTCGGCGGAGAAAAAATGACTTAAAGTCAACATGAGTCTTGATGAATTTTTTATATGCATTTAACGTTACAAAAGCACGAGAAGGCGCTGACATCTGAACGACTTCAGAAGCCTGTTTTTATCCCTCTGATTTAAAAAATGGCTCCTTGTGTTTTGGGTTCAACACGAGGGTTTATTATTTAACTATATCAACAGTATTTTGGCTTGCAGTTGTAGAAACAGGATGCTACTTGATGAACAGCATTGTGTCCGAGCGTGTGTGTGTGCCTTATCTGTGTGCTCTCTATAGGCTATTCCAGGACAGAGACAATTTAAAAAAAATGTGCTACAATAGATATCCTGTTTAAAACAGTATCCTGTATCCTAATTACTCAAGTTGGTCTGGATTTAGAGCCTCCCATAGCTCTGTCTCTGTTGCTATGGAAACCCCCAACCCCGTCCCTCTCCGTCTATATTTATAGTAGCCTATATTTGTCAGAGGTACGACTAAATGTAAAAAAAAAAAAAAAACCTCCCTGCAATATTTCAGGGAGCAGTGACATGCATTAATCAAAACTATCTGTTTCCCAGGTGATACATGCCAGGCAGACCAAAATTGGGGTCATTCAGTTACCCCAAATAATAGCCTAACAAAGATCTTAATAAATAAGAACAGAGTGGAGCAGATGCAAAAATGTGAGAGAAAGAAAAAATGACACACAAGCATGTCTCACGGATCTGAAAAAAAAATTAGGCCACATAATCTGAAAACTTCATTATGGGAAGATTTGTAAGTAAAAGCCACCTGTCTAGTCAGTCTGAAGTGGATTTGTGCAAGACGTGTTACATTTTGACTCAGCTGATGATTCACTCTGTTCAAAATTAAATTCAAGAGACTTGATGTTTCTTGTGAATGGTCCCAATTTAAAGGACTATACTGGTGTTTTTTACATGGTTGCTTACATGTCTACTAGCAGGAATGATGCTGAAGTGGTATTAGTTTACATCGCTGCAGAATTTTCCTTTAGGAGACCTGACAAACAGCAGCTGGGGCCAGAATGTAATCCAGGGATATTCAACTTACTTTGCCTGGGAGCCAAATTTGGAAAATTTTGGAAGGCCAGGGACCAGTTAATAAACAAATATTCAAAATAATAATCAGTATATGTAATACGTGAATTGCCTGTTATAAATTTGCCGTACTCACTCATCTTTAACATGAGGCAAATCCAGTCACAGCAGCCATGCACAGGCCAGCTGTATGCAGGGACATTTCCAGGATATGACGCTATTTAGGGCTTTTTTTTATTTACTATGGAACCTTGTTGACATTCAAAGTACAAAAAAGTGTGAATCAGTTGGTTTTTAATGTAAATTTGAAAATGGGTGGCGGGCCACCCGGCACCATATCAAAGGCCATATCTGACTCTCAGGCTATAAATTAAGTGTCTGATGTAATCTGTTCTGAAACTGGAGACAGGTCAAGTGTTTGACGGCAGTCAGGATACATTTTCTACCATGAGCATATGAGCTGTTTGAGCCACCATATGATCACAGAAACACTTAAACTGTTTTGTGTATTAATCCTGTGCTAATCAGCACTGTTTAGCCTTTGTGCCAGTGTCTTGCGTTTTTCAGTCAAGACTTGTTCTCAAGGTTTCTGGGTGTTGTTATGACATTATCCAATAATAACTGTACAAAGTGTAATACTATTTAATGTGCGTGCAGGCTGATGGTTCACAAATTTTGCAGTTTCATTTTCATCATTGAAGTTGATTTTATGTATTTAGCTCATTATCACAAATTTGACAATCTGTACAGCATACAACATCCTCATTCCTCCAACCCTAAATTCAGATAACAGAAAACTCCCCTAAAATAGAAAAAAAATGAAAAAAAAACTTTTGGAAGGGAGGGATTTTTCCTCCAAGATGGACAGACATGCGATAGATGCTATTTTTACAGAGTAGACCAACATAGCAAAATTCCAATAGTCATCTGTGTCATTGCTTTATTTATCACTTTACAGTGAAACTTTGCATTAGTAGCCAAACTATGACCTCCATAAAGCCACTGAAAGCTACAAACACTTGTATTTTAGCATCCTGCTGAAATGACCTTAGTTTACAATAATCTAATTTTCGTCATAAAATATAAAAGAAAAGTCGTTGTCATGAGAGACTGGTCAAAAACTGTGAAACTCTCGATACTTCAAAAATGATATCTAAGTTGTAAAAGAAAACCATTCCTGACAGTAGTACATGAGACAGATAATCTGTGTTGCTCCTCTTTCTCGTAGTGCTTTAAATGCTGCTTGCAGGACCCACCATGGCTGAACAAACAACCAGTCAGTACCAAGGAGTCTCTAAAGCAGCTGTCCATTATGATTACTGTTGCTCGTGAACTGCGGTCAGACTTTCAAACTAGCTGATCAAACGTGAGTCTAGATTCTGTCACTGCATTGACTATTTCTGACCTCAAATGTTTTCAGAAACATATTTTAGCGTACTGTTAAGCTGCTCTGACCGATGGGTGATGCTTTGTTTTGGCTAGACTGTTTCCAACACAGTCACCGGTTCTAAACAGTACACTGAAATATGTTTCTGTTGCTGCCTAGTTTGACAGTTTGACAGCAGTTCATGAGCAGTAATTGATGTGATTGAGATCTACCTTCCCAGCTCTAATTGGTTGTTTCATTTACCTGCACTGGATTCTTGCAAATGCCATTAGAATCCCTAAGAGGAGGAAGAAAATGATTTTTTTCCACAGATTATCTGTCTCATGTACTACTGTTGGGACCATTATAGCAAATATGACAAGAACCTATTTTTATAAGTGTTACTAAAGCTTTAACCCCAACACGCTTTTTTTGTGGGAAGGCGGGGGTTTGGGCTGTTGGTGTAAGCCAAATTTAAAATGACAGCTATTACACTTGAACATGAATATCAGCTTATATGTCTGGGCAAGTTAGGCTGTTTAGATGCCAGGAAATGTATTATTACTGTATCCAAGTGGAGATGGTGAAAATGTCTCTTCTTGTGGAGGATGTATCACCCTGCTGGACAGTGATCCAGTCCCTTTGTTAAATAATTCTGTCAGTCATGGTGTCTAATGCAGTGCTGTGTTCTCCCTGCAGGTCTGCTGTCTTTTGGAGTGTGAGTAACAGGGCAGAAGCATGGCTGCTGGTGAGAACAAAACACACACACACACACACACACACACACACACACACACATCCATTGGCTCAGATTATTAATATTTGTATATTTGGTTTTTGTCAAACAGGTCAACCTCTTCTCAAACACACACACAGCTGTTGCTGTCCATCAGTCTTCCTGTCTGGCTGTCTGCCTCTTCCTCTAACATCACCAACAGAAGCAGCTCCTCTGTGTGTATCACTTAGTGGGAGCAGGTTTTTAGTGGTGGATCTGGTCATTATGTCATTTGTAGTATCCAGTAAACAAAAATACCATTACCTGTCACAACCTGATTCAGGGCCAGATTTACCAATTGCCACTAATCTGATGCTTTCCACAGCTATAGTTCGACATGTAATGGCTGGTAGGGTCAGGTATCAGTCCTTGATACCTTTAAGGTATTGACCAAAATAACCCAGTAACAAGTAGTGTTGAAACTCCAGTCAAACAACACCTGCATTTGATCCTTTTTGCACCAGCAAACAGCAGCTAACATCCAACACTGTGCCATTAAAGGGTTCCAACAAACTCACACCAACACTCAACTCATTAACAATGGTTAACAACAGGCATCCGTGGCTTATTAGATAGAGCAGGCATTCCATGTAGGATGCGGCATGGAATTTCCTTTTGCTGGTTTATTATGTTTGGCCTGATGAAGTCAAAAAATTCTGAACCTCTGTGCTAGAATTGGGCCAACTCGGTTTGTTTGACCTTCTTGCTAAATGTGTTACAGCTATTCTCACTTTAAATTTATTGGATTCAGACAATTGACTCATTAGAAGTCTGGATATAAATTAATTCGGAATCTGAAGTAATGTCCTTTAAACTCAAGTGTTCATAATAAACAGTTTTCTTGTCATTTGAAGAGTTGACTGTGAAAAATGAGCATAAACCTATATGTTTAGTTAGCAGTGGAAACAAGCTGTAAACACAAAGCTGACATCACTTTTAAGCTAATATTGGGAAGTGTTGGTAAACAGCTGCCTATTTACACATCCAGCAGTTAAGGAGCATCATAAGAATTCATTTGGAGCAGTGTGTGTTCACCAAAAATGTACTCTTCTTTTAGCTCCTATTTTTGGTCTTCACCAGTGCCTGGGGGAATATCTGTCCATTTAGCTGCTAAATGCTCTACTAACAGCTCGTCTTTAAGTCTGTCTGCATGCTGTTTGGTGCTGAGAAGGTAGTGCACAGTGGGTTTTGTCTTTGAAACCAGCTGCCTGCTACTTGATGAAAGCAGTAGGACTGAACCAACTACTAAAGTTGTGGGCTGCAAAATCAAAAGAATGAGCTGAAAGAGGCAAAGAAAATCTGTAGAGCTGAGAGGCACTGAAGAATTGGTGATAATTCTGTGTGGGTTCGTCACGATGATCACTATGATAACATTTGTGGGTTGGCTGAGGACGTGGATTGATGGAGAGCAGTACAAGAGAATATCACCACTCTGTCAAAAAGTGGTAACTCGCTCCATTTGAGATAAATGTGTGGGAGCTCTGAAAGGTACAGGGGTGAAAAAAAACAGTTTTTCTATGTAAATAAGTCTTACATGCTGTTGAGTAACATAAATGAACTTTGGATTTTGTCTCATGTCTGTGTTGCAGCATTCCTGGATGGTAAGGATGCTCACTCCATCCTGAAGCGTTTCCCTCGAGCCAATGGCTTTCTTGAGGAGTTGAGACAGGGGAACATCGAGAGGGAGTGTGGTGAGGAGAGCTGCAGCTTCGAAGAGGCCAATGAAGTGTTTGAGAACAAAGAGAGAACGGTGAGCCAGCGCACAGCAAGCGTGTGCACCAACTCCTCCAGCAATTATGCTAATGTATTTGAACAGTGATGGCTGGAGTAGAGACAGCATCTACGTAACAGAACTATTACCATTTTGTCAGATAACTGTAGAAATGAAAGCCCTTCAATAGCCACTGTGTTTACATGAACACTGCACACGTGTTGCACGATTAATCCAAATGTAATCATCAACTCAATTCAGGCCTCTTTGTGATCTGTTTTTTACAGTAACAATGACTATGCCATGTTTATATCAATAAATGACGTACCACGTTACAAGGAAGGACACTGATTTAAAAAATCTAATGTGTGTGAGAGACAGCAAAGTAAAATGCAGTGAAAGAACAAGCTTTTAAGGAAGAACAAAAATGTATTAGAGCAGGAAACACAGTAAAAGCGAGGAAGAATGATGTTTATCTATCTGCCCTGACTTCTAACAGAAATGCTCTGCTGTAAAGACTTGCACAGTCTGCTGTATGGCAGCGGATTCATAGATAATGACAGTCAAAAGCAAATGTACAACCACATACAACATCACAAAAAGGCTGGGAAAGCCTAATCATAAAATCCCTTCCGCCCGACCATTTAATCATCCACAGTGGGAGCATTAAAAGATTTTAAGACCTATTACCTAAGTCAGCCGAAGATATGGCTCTGGTCAACACAGCACAAAAAGAGATGTTTTGCTAGACAAGTGTTATTTAATGCCTCCTCGCAACTGTTCTTATTGTGCTACCTGCTCTAATGTCAATGAATCATTTTTATTTGTCACATGAAATCACATAGGGTACCTTCTTCCCGACCTCAACTGAGAGAACAGGCAGATATCTGGGTGGCTGAGATCTTTAATGATTCTCCTGGGCTTTTTCTTGCAGTGTCTGGTGTAAACATCATTAATGTGGCGCAGAGCAGTACCTATTTTATGTTCAGCTGAACGAAGCACTCTTTGCAGGGCCTTGTGGTCCTGTTCAGTGCTGTTTCCATACCAGGCAATGATGTCCCCTGTTAGGACTTCTGATGGTGCAGGAGTAGAAATTCCTCACTATTTTAGGGGATACCTGGAATTTCCTCAAGCGCCTGAGGTGAAACAGTCTCTACCTTGCCTTACTTATTCTTAAGACAGTATGCAGCACCCAGGTCAGGCTCTTGGTGATGTAGACACCAAGGTACTTGAAGTCCACCCTCTCTACTAATTACCCATTAATATTAAAAGGGTCGTAGTTCCTTCCCTGCTTCTTTGAAAAGTCCACCATCATCTCCTTAATTTTGTTGACAATCAGGAGAAGGTTGTTGTCCTGACACCAGCGGGTGTCAGACAGACCTTTCCAACAGGAACTGAGCTAAAGTCTCTGCTCTCTTCAAAGCCAGACAACAACAACAGTAATTTTACCTTACTGAACATGGAAGCTGCTGATAAACCACTGCCTCGATCAGTTAGTCAGCTTGTGTTAATATGTGACTTTGTTGTTTTAAAGGGTTAGTTCAGGTTCACCAAAGGGATGAAAAACTGATACAAATGGTCATTTGGCGAGTGAAGTATACCTTTAAGATTAGACTGATTGAAGTCTCCGGGGCAGCCTCTGTATTTGCTTATGGTGGAATGTAGACCACTGTAATATTGACCAATGTCAGTTGCCTTGGTAGAAATTGCAGTCTGCATTTGGTTGTCAATATCTCCAGGTCAGGTGAGCAGGAATGGGATAGCATTTTATATTTAACTGTCACACCACTTTTTGTCACCATGAAGCACACGCCTCCTCCTCTTTTCCTGCCAGAGCCCTCTGTTCTGTCAGATCAGCATATAGAAAAAGAGTTACCTGGTTGAATGTTGCTGTCTGGTGTTCCAGGTTTTAGGCAAGTTAAATGAAACAAAGGATTTACTGTTCCTGATATCCAGTTGGGAACTGATGCCGGCACAGAGGTCATCCAGTTTATTATCTAATGCCTGTACATCAGCTAAAAGCTTGGTAGAGAGGATCCATGTGGCCAGGATCGCAGCCGGTGTTTAATTCCTCTACACTTGTCTCGTTGCCTTCTCCGATGTAGAGATGAATGCAGAAATGAACACAGACATAACCCCTTTTTAAGTAGGAATTGTGCAAATTTGCAGGAAAGCCCAATCAGTCTTCCTTCAGCAAAATCGGGGGGTGCAGCGAAATGCTGCTTGCCTACTTTTGTTTATACAGAATGTGCCTTTTTCGGGGCACTGGGGGGGCGTGAGTAAGTAACAAAACATGTAGCTCAGTGTGTGACGTAAACAATGACGTACTCCGAGGGAAGCCGCGGCTGGTCAGTCCTTCTGCGATTCTCTCAAAAGTTGGCCCGTCCTTCACCGTTCCTGTCATTGGACCGGTAATGGCCTCTTCATTTGCGAGGGCAAGGAGGGCGCGCAATTCTTTGTCTCCCCAGTTGCTCATCTTTACAGTGTCTGTCAGGTTTGCGTTTCCCTCTTGCTACTAGCTGCTCATTCCTGCTATCAGCTGTTTTAGTCCACCGCCAGTGGATCGCACGTGCGGCGTCATCAACAGCTCCTCCCACAAGTCATCAACAGCCCCTCCTGTGGCGGAAGGGTGCCTCGTTCTTTTTAAACCAAAAAGGTTCCGCCAATATTACTACCCTACAAGGCGGAAAATTAGGCACCTCGGATCAACTCGCCAATCCAGCTCTGTGTGTCTAAATGCTTGCAGCTTGCCGGCAAAACGGCCCAACATTCGCCGAAAATCTGGCAGTGTAAAAGGGGCCATAGTCTTGCTTTTCTGTGTGGTTAGGGTCATAGCTGGTGCCTATCTTCTCCGCTTTTTCCTTTGCGTTAACTCTGATGTTTACATTGAAAACCTTGACTGGCCAGGTAGCAGAATTGGCAGGAGGAGAATTTTCAAAGTGGTTTTGAAGTTGACCATTTCCCTATCCTATCCTAGCTAGCTCCCACCAGACCCAGGTGATAGGCAGTGCAGTAAACTGAAGAGTAGCAAAATTAACCTATAGACTGATATGTAACCAATCAAAAATGTTCTTGGCGGTTAACTATCGAATGCTTTTGACTGGTTAATGGTTAACCGTTGATATTCCTAATCCCATGCCAATGTTGGATGCAAATTTGTAATGCAATGCTTTATTAAGCACCCCTCTGGTTATTGTAAAGTCCATGTATACATGCTGATCAGTAATAAAAATCTCCCCTATTCTGACTTTAGTGTCAGTTTCAGTTTTATCCTTAGTTTAAATTGAGCAAACATCTTAAAATCTACCCAGGAAGTAAACATGTATAATTTCTCCTTTGTGCTTTCTAGATGGAGTTTTGGAAAACTCGCAGCGTCTACACGGTGAGCAGCAACAGCGAGGGACGCTCTGAGCGTGCCGACACCGTCTACATGGTGGTACCTCTGCTGGGAGTGGCCCTGCTCATCATCATCGGCCTCTTCCTCCTTTGGAGGTGCCAGCTTCAGAAGGCCACTCGTCGACGCCCCGCCTACACCCAAAACCGCTACTTGGCCAACAACCGCAACACCCGCAGTCTGCCACGAATTCTGGTTCACCGGGAAGCACATAGTGAAAGCTCACACCAGGAGTCCAGTTCACGTCCCACTGTGGTGGTGAGCGGTGCTGAGAGAGGAGCAGGTTCCCAGTCGGACTCTCGTGGCCTCCACCAGCAGAACACTTGTGCCCTTTATGTCCAGGACTCCTCTATGTCAGTGGCCTCACGGTTGTCTGGCGCAACACCACCTCCATCTTATGAAGAGGTGACAGGACACCTGGAAAGCAGTGGTGACGAGACCTCAGCACCTTCATACAGCGACCCTCCACCCAAATATGAGGAGATTATAAAGGAGAAATGAAACCAAGGCAACAATAATGCTGCCATGGCTGTTGCTCCCCTGCTGTGTCTGAAGGAGGTCAGCGCTGCCAGAAGAGCAGCTTCTGCCTCAGTTGGTGCTGCTGGCTGTGGGTTGCTGTAACCCATGTTGTAATTCCCACTTTTCTGCACCATACCTTTGTTTCACTCATAGGTGCAACCTAAAGCCAGTCACTGCCATGATTATATGTGCCACCCAGGATTATTGTTCATAGTTGACCCTAAACACCTAATCAGATATTTTATTTCCTTGTCTTCATTTTGCTTTGGCAAACTGAATGGCAGACTGTGTTCCTGGTGCAGGTGCAGTGAGATACTTGGAGAGGGTCTGGCAAGCAGGATGCTCACTGATCCATCTTTGGCCCTTGTAGCAGGCCAGAAAAGCGGACAGGACAATTTGAGGTGGCAATGAAGCTCCATGCTGCAGCTGGGCTTTTACACTTGCAGAGCAGTCACTGTGACTGTAAGGTTTCCTTGGCAGTGTGCATATATGACTTTAAACTGTATATTCACAGTCAGTAGTGGAAGTATTTGACCTTGAGTCACAGCTGTCGTTTAGTTGGATATTCTCATGGTTTATTGTTTTAGATCATTTACAAGTTTGGTTTTTGCAGATAAAATAAAAAAGTGACTCTCGTGTGAAGGCGAGATTAAAAAGCACTTCTCATCCTTAAAGGAAAGACCCATAAGATACATCTTCTAATGCTAAATCCCTATTCCACTTTAGATCATTCAGCTACCAACAAGACTGAGCTCATTTACTTTCCTAATACTTGCACTATTGACTATCTTGATCATTGCAAGGTTTTCTGACCACCTCCACACACCAGCTGTTGTTCACTGCTGTGAGAGGAAATCCCTGCAGTTGTGCTTCCTTCTCACAACCTCACCATCACTACGACTACAAATGTGTGTAGACTGATGCTATGAGTTCTTAGTAATCATTTCACCAGCGCTGTGCCATATAGAGGCAGGTTTATTTGTTGCCAAATGTTCATTGTCTTAACACTTAACCATACCTGCTACCTTACTGTGACCACCGGTGTTAATATTTGACCAAACATTTATGGTGGGAGCTTTGTATTGACAAATTTAATGGAGGGTTGTTGTTTTGAGTCAACCCTCTCAATTCTTGCATATTTGTTGTGATTGCAGTATGGGTTAGGATTGCTGAAAAGTTTAGTTGACACCAGTTTTGATAGGTCATTAATGAAGCAAAATTTCCAACACATGCTTATTCCAGTCTCTCCAAAGGCTGGATTTGCTGCTTTACTCTGTTTTATATCTTCAAAAATTGAATATCTTTGGGGTTTTGGACTGTTTGATTCATATGATAATTCATAATGAAAATAACCAAGGCAAGGGTGAATACATCATTCAGCCCCACAAAGCTGAACAGCAGTAGAGAATCAAACTCCTGCTTACCATGAAAACATGAGTGGACCTCAGAGGTACTCTGACACAATGAGAAGAATCACTATCTTATTATGACAGTCACAAAACTTTCATCCTCTAAATCCCTGAGCTTCTCTGTAAATGACTGTCCTGGTAGTTCAGACATATACAGCCCTAATTCTGTGTATGTGCTATGTGCATTTAAATTCATGTACTGTATGTGTGTAGATGCACGCATGCACATTCACGCACGCTCACAAAGAGCACAATCAGCAGTCCCAGCTCTGTTACACTCCACTGTACGATGAGTCAGTTGAGCACCTTTGTTGCAGTTGCTGAGTGGATTGAACTGTGTTTGCCTCAGTCCTGATATTATAAAATTACCTTGTTTATAGTTGTTATGTTTCACAGTTTATTGGATTTCTTTTAGGGGTTCAAGCCCAAAAGTCCACCTGACTAGATTTTCTGCCATTTTGGGCATCTCCTCCCAGGTTAGATTTGTACTAAATTTTTTATGGATCATTATTGGACCGAGCTTATCAATTTTTTAAAAAGCTTATTGATATCACATTTTGTTCTGAAGATTTAGACCAATGAACTGTAAAGGGGTGTGGCTTAGCACATAAACAGACCTAACTCCACAGTCATTGGGCAAGTCGTCACGAAACTTGCATGATATAGGCTCGGACATACTTTCTGCATTGAATATCCACGGAGAGGTGCGGTCACACCGACACGAACTAAATTCTATCTTTAGTGAAACTGACAATCTACTTCAGCCCCCGGTGGTAAACAGAAAGGCTGGGAGGGGAGCTTACCCTCCTCTTGCAGACGATGCCAGGTGAAAGTGAAACTAAGTGATGCTGCTGGGTCTGGAGTGAATATCTGTCAGATATCTAACTTGAAACTAACTTCATTGTGGTTGGCTTGAAAGCAGTGTTTTGGACTGGACTGGACTGTTGAGCAAGAGATTGGAGCATGAGCAGTTGCCGTGCTTACTATGCCTACAGTCCTCGTGGTCACAACAAATGGGCTGCATTTGAACATCCCCACAGGGGTCTGCATGGACCCTCGTGAACTAGGGTTGATGACGAGATTTACATCACATGGACCAAAGCTTATCTCCAGGGACACACATGTGGAAACTGTGAATTGGCCTTATGTCCACATAAGTACCTTAAACATACGCCGAAAGTTACATTCAAATTGACCACTAGAGGGCGCCACAACTACAAAAAATGGGTGTGGCGTAACACAAATCAGGCCACAAATCAGAAATTGTTTGTCTAATCATTGCAAAACTCTCAGGATATGTTACATAACAATGTTTAAACACATGTGTAAAATATTTTTGAAATCGCCCAATAGGGGATGCCACCGGTTCCAAACAGTGCATTGGTCTGGCGCAACATTGGATCATAAATCAATGACAGTTTATCCAAACATCATCCTCGGTGGATATTTTTAATTAAGCTGTTGAAGCATGTCCCTGAAATGTTTTTGCAGTTGCTCAATAGGGGATGACAGTGTTGCCAAAGAAGAGCGTGGCCCAGCACAGATTTGTTTGTAAATGAATGAGCGTTTGTCTGATGGTCATAAAACCTGTTAGCTTTCTTTAATGCAGGTTTCAGAAACTGTCAAACTTTGCAGCTTTTAACCTCTAACGGTCCATGTTGGCTTGAACCCTGAAGTCGCCGGTTGCGGCTGTATTTTGTTTTTGCAGTTAGTGTAACAGTATAGTTGTGTGGACAACAGATACAATCAAAGTAAATAACTGTAAATAATAATGTTACAAAGTCTGAAGACACGGTCTCACCATCACTGGAGACATGACAGTCTGTAATGCTGACAGATGTTTAGAGCTGCACTGGGATGAGATGCAGATATTTAAAGTTATAAATGTTTGACGTACTCCTTCCTGATTATAAATCTTTTAACATGAGGAAAACTGGTGAAGAGTGGATGTGGTGTTTGGTTGCTGCCTGTCAGGAGACACATTGGATAAATACTAAAAGGTCTCAGTCAGAGGGGAGGGTTTGTCTTGTGTGATTAACATTGTTCAAGAACCATGCAAGTTTTTTCCTGCAGTGTTTACAAAATTTAAATAATGTGTTCTTTAGATTTTTGCAGGCCATTTTCACATTCAAGCTGAACAGTTTTAGATTTTTTGATGTTTTTTTGATTTCACACTGTATTTTTTTTGCAACACTGAATTTTTTGACGCTAACACTTTTTCAGATCTTCAAAACTGTATTTTGTTTCTAGTTTGATGGATTGATCAAGACTTTTTTTGCTTTGGATAAATAATGATATAAGACATCAATGAGGTTTGTTAAATATGGAGGAGAGCGGAATATAATTTGACCTGTAGCCGAACAGTTTACAGAATAACAGCCGCTCCTGGTATGTGTATCTGCAGCAGCATCAGTGTAGGCTACGTCTCCTGTCTGTTCATATTCAGTCGTATTCTCTAACATTCTCAAGGGTCCGAAGTCTTAATTAACTCCGCCCGCTGATAGAAACCAATACATGCAGGGAGCGGTAAGAAAAAAAAACATAAAAAATCTAAAACAGCAGCATGGTTTGCAAAATGGTTAGCCATGATGAAAAGTACACATGATTAGGCCTCATTCATAAATCATGAGAGGCAGTATGGTATAATTTTGCATACAAATGTAAAATGCTCCTGTTGCAGCTTTAAATATTACTGATGTGTGAAAAATGGATGTATATGACTGAAAAACAAATGATGCTCTACAGCAGGATTAGTTGTGTTTACGCTGTATTTGCAAGGCACCAACACTGCCATGGTTTCTAGATGGTTCCCTATTCTTCACATTGACTAAGAGTCACATGTTCAGTCTGTGCTTCAGTGACAAGGAGTGTTCATATTTTGCCGGTGATGTTTACATTATAGTGACATGTTAGTGGAGTTTTACCTCACCGAGTCTGATAAGGTGCACTTACAGCTTTCTGCCAGTGGCTTATTTTTGTATCCTATTGTACGCTAAGTTATTCACTGCCTTTTTCTACAGACTGCAACTCTTTCACATGGGCCTTTGTTTTAACACATTCCAAAACCAAGTATTCACTGTTTCAAATATAATAAATGAGTGATTGATTCTGTATGTTTCACTTAAAACTGATTTTTTCTTTCTACCAAAATGGATGTATTATATATTTAAATATAACTGTACTGCTCTCGTATACTTTCACTTGGCCTTTTTTTAAAAACTTAAATTAATTTTTTAGATATTTTTCAGCCAAAGCTGTGTGGATGAAATTTTGTACTTCATCCACCTTTACAAGCAGCCAACTTTGTGCTGTCTGTGCAGGTCTAGCCAGACCGCATCACCAGCTTCAGTACAGATTCTAGTGTGACCAGCGAAGAACACCATCTTGTTATATCCCCCCCTGCACTGCTGATTTACTGTCACTCTAAGCGCAAGAGGGATTTTTTTTAAAATCTAGGTGTACAAATGCAGCATATAATGCAGCATGATGCTCCTGGGGGGTTTACCACTGTATAGTTTACTGCACCGCAAGCTAGTTTAGCTGCAACAAAGAACCAGTATGTGTGAAAGTGTCAGGACTCTGGCACCGCCAAGTATGTAGGAACCTCACAAAAAGATCAACGTGACTGGGATCCAACCAGTGACTTTTCTGTCAGTCAAACCACTGTAACACCCTGCTTTGCTCTAATATGTCAAAGTGGGCAGCCTGTAGCGTCGTCACAAAAAGCTTCACACCATGCACATGTGGCTCATAAATGCTACCCAAATCCTGCAATCAATACTAACAAAGTGAAGGTTTTTAACTTTAAGATTTTTGTCAAGACTGACTAAGAGTTAAAGCTAAAAAAAAAAAGTCCAGAAATAGGCTCTGCCAGAAGAGGGGATTCCTGCAGGGCAAAAGATGCAAGGCAACACAATGAATGTTATATTCTACATATAAACTTTGTACCGAGGGGAATATATTCTGATGTAACCCCTTTGTAAACACCAAAAATTCGATTAGTGACTGTAGTTTACATGTTTGCTAGGTAACTATCAGATTATAGTTACATTTATTTTGTAATTTAATTACATGTAACTCATTTCTCCCTGACACTGGTTCTATTGCAGTGCATACAGTGACATCCAAAAGATGTTTCTTTAATTTTGGCCACCCTAAAGTTAACATCAGAGCTTTAACACTGGAAAATTTGTACACCTAGCTGAAAAAATGTAAGATGGACAGATTTTGGCTGAGGAATATTTCTTACTTACCTTTCAAAATGGTAAAATATGATTAATGTTCCTGGTAAGATTGGTTTATTATGTGTAGTGTATTTGTATAATTACTGGTTAATTATGTACACGGTGTAATGACAACAAGAAAGTAAAATAGATTGTTGGGTTTATTCCAGCACTCAATTTGTTAAAAGTATTGTTTTCTGTGTGTGTGTGTGTGTGTGTGTGTGTGTGTGTGTGTGTGTGTGTGTGTGTGTGTGTGAGTGAGTGAGTGAGTGAGTGAGTGAGTGAGTGAGTGAGTGAGAGAGAGAGAGAGAGAGAGAATGAGGATGGGTGCACACTGGAGACACTCTGTGTCCATGTTTCTTTGGATGTGTGATGTGTGAGCTGACATGTGCCCTGTAGTCTTCCTTTATATTCTGGACATATCTACTGTTTCTTATTGTATTTCAGGAGAAATCCTCAGTGCTTTTCACAGTCACTTACTGTAGACCTTTAATTTTGTGGTTCCTTCTTCCTGATTGTTACTCTAAGTCTAAAGCCACCAGTTTCTCACCTTTGCTCACAAAGCAAAATGAATCAATATGTGTGTACAGGTTTATGAGAGTTTGTGTGTGTGTGCGTGCTGCTGTCAGGGAAGTGTCAGGATGTTTAATGTCATTGTTTTCCACTTGTACGTGGTCGAAGCTTTCTCTGATAAACTGATCAAGTACCAGTCCCTGGTTACAAACATCACTGAGCTAAGATATAAATGTGTTTGTCAGCCTTGGACACGTTCACAAACTGACTGTTGGTGGGTTATGATTGGCTGGCTTACAACGAAGAGCTGGACAGCTGGGGAAGCTCTAATCCATCTCAGCTGTAACGGGTACAGTAGCTGTGTGGTGCAGGCAGCGTTTTCTTTCCTCTTGAGTGTCAGAGAATGTAGAAGACCTCTGTTTATATTGCACATTGTTCAACTGTCTCCATGCTAAAAACACGTCCACCTCCACATGAAAGTCTTTCTCATTCAGTGATCTCCATTATTATATTCAGTGTTCATATGTAATGTATCCATATTGTATTGGTGCATATAAATAAAGGATACCTACAGTTGATGTTTGATATAATATTTTAACAGTGTGGGGATTTTATTTTACATTCTGTTAAAAAAAAGAAGAAAAAAAACAATTCACTATAATCTGTTTGTGTTGCAGGTAATGATAAATATAATTATAGTGATAAAGGTCCACCACAGACACGACCACAAGGAATAAAGAGCAAACAAGCCTCATCTGTAACTGCATGTCCTCTTCAGGGTCATTGGGTGGCTGCAGCCTATCTCAGCTGACACTGTGTGAGAGGCGGGGTTCACTATGGATAGGTCGCCAGATCATCACAAGGCTGACACAGACAAACATTTATGCCAACAATCACACCTACAGTGTCTTTGGACGGTGAGAGGAAGCTGAAGACCCAGGAGAAAACCCACACTGACACGAAGAGAACACGCAAACTCCACAAAGAAGAGCCCAAGCCACCAAGCAGGCTCAAACCTGGAACCCTCTTGCTGTGAGGCAACAGTGCTCCCCACTGCACCATCATGCCACCCTCAAAAAATAATAAATCAGTGATTAAATGATGAATGCCGTGTTGACAATCTGTTTTAAAAAGATGAGTTTTGAGTTACTTGTTGAAGACAGAAATATTGGTGCAGTCATGTAAGTGGTTGGGGAGAAAGTTCAACAGGAAGGAGATAGGTATGGAAAGAGCCCTGCCACCCAAGGTCCAGTGCTGGATCAGGAGCCGGGAAGCAAAAACTGTGGCTGTGGTTTTTGTTTCTGGACATGTTGCTGCACTATGTAGAGGAATTAGAAAATGTAGGAGATGTTGGAAGGAAAATTGTTGTGAGGAGGAGTACAAAGAAGACGCAGAACTAGCACAGTTCCTGAAACCATGATGTGAGATCAGCACAGAGTCCAAAGAGAATAAAGGAAGTGAAAGTAAGAACGATCAGAGCAGAAAAAAACATATTTAACTTATACAGGTAGATTATCTTCTTTTCACACATATCTAATCTAAGTAGCTATTGAACAATGTTTTTGTTAGGGTAGGTCATCACAAGTGAGAAGCCTAATTTATCAGACTATTTTTTTGTTTTTATAATATTTTTGGGGGCATTTTAGGCTTTAATTGACAGGACAGCTAAGCGTGAAGGGGGGAGAGAGAGGGACTGTCTCGCAAACTGTCAGAGTCTGTTTGTTACTGTCCCGTTAAGTGGAAGTCTGATTGTGAAATATCATGAGATGTCACGAGATGTCACTTTTAACTACCTTGCATTGACACCTGTCCGCTTGCCGAGTACTGGACCAATAACAAATACTGTTGTTCACATCAGTCTCTTTGACCAGTTTACATGGGGAAATAGGGTCCACGTTGACAAATAAAAAAAAAGTTATCCTTTAATTATGCAATACTGTGTAATAACTGGTGCAATAATTCCTGTGCCACAGTGCTCTGGGCAACAACTGTGCAATATTCTTCAGTATACTAATTTATTCTCACCAACACCTCTTGAATGTATATTTTAACATGTAATGCACATACTGTACATGTTTCTTACTTTTATTCTATTGAAATATGTATTGTATCCAATATTGTGGCAAATATACATATTTTTATATTTCTTAAACTTAACATACCGGTTTATCTAAGTGTCTGAGAATCTGAGTGTCAATAGAAAATGAGGAGGGAAATACTGATCTGTTTTGATTTTCCTAATGATACAGTCAGCTTATAATGCATCCTATTGTTTAGGTATAGAATATTAATCTCAGGAAGTTTTCAACATGCTGTTTTTTGGAGGTACCCTGGGAATTGAGGATATTTTGAGTCGTGATGTCAATTACAGTACAAAATATATATGCTGTGTGTTTTAAAGCATCATTTTATTCATTGATATGAGTTAACTATTCATGCAAATAATTAAACTCATGTTTTTGTTGAAAAAAGGTCTGATAAGTCCATTTACTGTCATTGCCACTTTTTGATATATGAGTGCATTTAGAATTTAATCTTCAATTGCATTATATTTTTTGTTTTTGGAGTATAATTTTGTTCTGGTCCTGAAGAGATGCTGCTGGAAGCTGGCCGGAAATTCTTGGACATTGTGGACATATCTGGAGAAGATCTAGATATAACAGTGAGGGAAGGATTTGTAACAACTCAGACAGTTGGGTCTGGGTGATAGTGTGGACAGTGTTGTTAATGGAATCACTGAATGTTACAGTAGCTCCATAACACTGAGGGGACACTTGAAGTTTGCGCTGTGAAACTGTTACCTTCCAGTAGGTGGCGGTAATGTAACTATATGGATGACAACCGCCATTAAACGCCAGAGAAGACGAAGAAGAAGAGTCGCGAACACTACGCTTTTATTTTGAAGGATCTTGACCTAATTGTGACCGGTGAGACCGGAGGTACAGAAATAACCGGCGGAGAGTAGAGGCATGTTAGCGAAGCATATCCTCCCAGCTACTCTGACACAGTGACCAAGTCTTGTCAAGGTTTGTCACTCCATATCGATTTACTTTACCTCTTACGAAGTTTTAAACATACTTATTCATGACAACGTTACTTGCCTGTGTTCTGTCGTAACTTGTGAGGTTTGACCTCCTGTTAGCTATCCTCTGCAACAGGTTGATGGCTAACTAGCGTTAACGTTAGATAAGTTAGCTAAACTAATCAGCTGTATTAGGTGATATTAGCATCAGCTGCGTTTCTACGTGTAAACAGAGCTGTTGCGCGAATTAGAAATGTCGCATTGGGCGGTAACTTACATTCCCAGTGATTAAGAAACGCTGTTAGTGACGTTCTCATGAACTTTTGGCTAAAATAACGTAACGCCAGTAACTTTGTAAAGCCACAGTGATAACGTGTGTTTCTTGAGTAAGAAAAGTTAAAGAGAACATGAACTGTCATATTTGAATGTTTTTTTAAGTGACGTCATTGTGACGCTGCTGTGTATAATGGTATAAAGATGTCTGCTGTGGTTGCATCGCAGTTAGCTGGTGGAATATAAGAATGTTTCCCAGTCATGTTTAGCAAAGTTCCTATGAAACTACTTTAAATTCACCACTGTCATCATCTAATGTACAGTGAAGAAATGTTTTAATATCATTCCGTAACACACATGTATAGGGGAGACTGGGGTTGGTTGGCACCTAGTTATTCACTGGTCCTTTGGAGGTCACAGAAACATAGATCAAAATGTTTGTTTTCTTCCCCTGCACTGTTGAAACATCTGACAGTAACTTTTTTTGGTGAGGGTGAGATTTCAGTTTTGTAGTAGCAACAGTTTAAAAAAGTGGTTTGTGGACTAAAAATATTACAGAACTGTGACTGTGAGATTTTGAAAATGATCTTAAAGTCTGTGATGAGTGATGGCTAACACTGCTTGGCATCACAAAGTGGGTCAAATCTGAGCAGGATTGTAAAAGAAGATTAAAAGATTAAAGATTAAAAATTAGAATTAATTAAAATAAAATTAGTTGTTATTATTTTGAATGGTCAATGGCAAAAGTAATTATAGATTTCTATTAAGAAATTGCTTGAAATTGTTTTTTTGAAATGGGCAGATATTTAATTAAATGTTCATGTTTTTTTCAGTAACTGCAGCATTTTAACACAGCACCAACCGACCCCACAACGTGCACCTACCAACCCCCCAACATGACTTTAATCACAAATCACCTAATTATAGAAAACATTTGTGACCATAAAACAAATGTATCTTTAGCTGAGACCTTAAACTTGTATTTGCTGCTGGTTATAATATTCTAAGATAAATTATGACAGAGAAATCCTGCACAGTGAAAAGTGTGCCAACTCACCTGGTCTCCCCTACTGCACAAAGAGCTGTTTGTGGGTTTATAGCCAGATTCTAATTATGTAACATTATAGCCCGTCCTTTTCTTCTGTGGTCTCTTTAACAACCTGGATGTGCGTTTAACAGTTGATTGAGCTGTGTTTACAACCAGCCTAATCTTCCTATCTGTCCAATCCAATTTATTTCAGTACAGCAGACAACACACTTAAATTAACATCCGCAGAGTTACTTATGCAAGTGCATTGGGAATCTTTAGTGTCTCAATGTCCCTTAGTCAGTTACTAAAAGCATTTGTTAAAACAACATAAAACCCAAACAAGCAATATGCTTTATAATGCGTGTGAAAGACACTCAAGATTTCCTGCAAAGTAAATGAGAAATTTTATTTTTGGACAGGTGTTTTCACATGATGATGGCGTTCACTTTGTACCCAAGCGAGATGTCCCAGGTCCCTGGACGGGATCCAGTGCTCATAGAGAGCATCAACAAAAACATGCGTGTCCCAGAACGCCTGAGCGTTACCCCGGGGCAGCAGTGGCAGGAGGAGGGTGGAGAGGAGGCCATGAGGAGGCCACAGGAGCCTCCACCTGCTTACACCATGCACGTCCCTGATAGGCTGACATATACAGGTAGGTTCTGACTTCTCTCAGTATTTTAAAACTGGTGTGCAGAGCAAGGTTTCCTGTCCCCTTGTCCTGGACAAATAGGAGAAATTCCAGTCAAATACTATCTGTGTTTATTGAGCTTGAACAATGATAAGCAGACTTTATAAATAATTACGTCATTAATAGTAGTTTTTATTCAAAAGTAGGTTACTTTTGCTTATATATAAAATTCCAAATAAAAGTCCTGTCAATAGACTCACATACATTAAACACTATATTAGAAATTTAACAAATAAATATTACACTAGCCTATGTTCCTTGGGGCAACAGCAACACATAAACACAAAGAATTTCCTTCAGCTTTACATCATGTCCTTACATCAGACGCTCTCTGTCAACACTGAATCTGTTCTATATGCACTTCTGTAACATCAGGTAAACAAAGCATGTGCCTATCAGCTGTGTACTCAAGATCAGACTTAGTGCAGTTACATTTATGGTGCAAAGGAAATGCATCAACTATTCTGCAACCAAAACAGGAAGAGGATAGTGCTTTTGCTTTCCTCTGGAGCTATTGTTAGCTACCCCCTGTTACCGAAGAGTATCAATGTAAGTTCATTGCAGTTATCTCCAAGTAGCAGAAATAGTGGGCAGTGGAACAACCAAAAAAGCAACACTTTGCTACCTTAAAAGGTGACGATAAATGTTTTCTTTCTTTTTTAAACATTTGTTTTAATGTGTCCCCTACAGAAGCCCCTGATATGAGCCCCAGACCTCTGTTCACTCAGTCCAAACCAACCATCTGTGGCCCTCTGGGTGCTGAACCGTGCTGGGAGAGTCCTTCAGGAGAGGTCTTCTTCAGAGACGTGCTGCAGGTAGCTAGTTTTCACTCAGTCACATTTGAATATGAGTTCCTCTGTAATGATTCCAGGTAAAGTGGTTTCTGCTATGAGTGAGGAAAATGCAAAAAGAAATTGTAGGTCTTTATTCCAACAAAATGAATTGCTCTAGTAAAATGTAAATGGCTGCATTTACAGTATATAGTGCTTTCATCCTAAGCACTTTACAATTTGCCTTCCATTCACACAATCACACGCACTCTCCAATGGCAGCGAGCTATCATGCAAAGTGCTTGCTAACTCTTTGATAAGTGGACGACCTGCTCTTCCTTCTGAGCTACGGCTACCCTAAGACATTGTGCATGGTGTTTGAAAATAAAATGGCTTATTCATTCACAGATTCAAGAGAAAAAATATTGAAAACAGAAACAACAAAACAGTTGTCTTTAATTAATTTTCCCTGTACTCTGAGCTTAATGTCTCCATATAATGTGGGTCCCTCTTCTGAGAAACCTTTTGGAAAAGGACTGTTCTTACATGCACAGAATGCTGCTTGTCTCTCTGCCATTCTCCCGCCCACACTTGCTGTGAAACTAGAGGCCACATCTTATTTTCTGCTTTATATTATTAATTATAAAGAGCAGGTGTTACTTCTTTTAAATGCTACAGATATATCACAGCTGTTAAGACATTTCCCTGTCTGATGCCCCTTCCTGTATGACAGAGTCCCATACGGAGATCTTACAGTGACCAAAGCTTTGGCAGAACGCCGCCTGGCACACCGACCCAGCTCAAACAGGCACTGGCACTGCCCAGACACCCGTCCAGCTCGTAAGTACTCTAAGCTTACTTATACACTTTGTGTCAGTGGTAGACCATAGTACCAGAGATTTTTTAGTGTAGATAACATTGTTAGTGTTATAACTATACAGGAACAGAACCCTATAAATAGTCAGATTCATGGACTACATAACTGTTAGCTGTGAGTTTAAATTAAGTGAGGCTCCTGGAGTGATACAGTAACCAGAAGACCGAATCAGAATCAAAAAGCCTATTGGCTTTTAACCATTTGTATCATGTCAGTGAACCTCAGCTTTATTGCAGTTTATATGGGACAGACAGGGAAGATGAGAGAGATAGCGAGGCTGTATTTCTGGAGGACAAAGATCCAGGTCCAGACATTTAGAGCTGCTTGTTGGAAAACAGTCAAACAGAGAGGTTACAGATGCAGCGGATTTCAGAAAGTTAACAGTGTTCTCATCGGCGGGACAAACAAGGACTGTAGTAGTAGGATTAATAGATTCATTGAGACTGAAACTGACCCACTGGAAGGATAATGGTAACAGATAAAAGCAAATGAGGAATAAACAGCTCACTGAAAGTTGAGACAAAAAGATGAGTTTTTGGATTTAAAGGCCTCAACAGTGTCAGACTATCTAATAACAGCAGGGCGGTTATTTTGGGGGAAAGGGGAACGAAAGGAAAGGGCCCTGCAGCCACCTGACTACTTTTTAAATCTGGCAACGGACAGTGCTCTGATAAGGAAGAGCATGGGATAGAATATTAGGTTTTAGAAGATCAGATCAATTTCGTAAACCGTCAGAAGAACCTTTAGAGTCTGATCTGAAATGGATAAGGCGCCAATGATAGGAAGCTAAAGTTGGTGTAACATGGTTGAATTTTCTAGATTCTAGCTGCAGTATTCTGAACCAGTCAAAGATTTAAAGTACCAGCATCCAGCATGTGGCATAAAGGTCTCTGCATCAGCCAAGGATGGGAAAAATCTAATTTTAGCTATGTTTGGCAACAACTGAGTAAGGTCAGGTTCTATTTTCAGTTTTAGTGTGAATTCTGTAATAACAATAATAATAATAATAATAATAATAATAACAGTAAGTCACACTTGTGAAGCACTTTTAGGAGTCCTCAAAAACGCTTTAGAGTAAGACTAAAAAACACAGTACTTTCCATTGTGCAACTCAGTAGTATCTATCAATAGACTGTCTCTGCCTTGTCAAAGCACACGCCTTTCAAACTCCACGTCCCCAGTTTATAACACAGGCTTTTTCTTAAAAATGTGAACTGTCAATCTAAATTTGAGATGATGTTAATGACATTCAGGGAATATATTCTCAGACTTGACAAAAACTTCTCCAAAGCCACCAAAGACCTGTTTTCACAGGTTGAGTTGTACCCATTATGACAGAAACTGATATTCATGTGAAAACTAGGTAACACTTTACTTGAAGGTATCTACATAAGGGTGACATGACACTGTCATAACTATGACATGACACGGCCATGAACCTGTCATGAACATTATGTACATATCATAACGTTTATGACTGCTGTCATTAAGTGTCATTCGGTTTTTGTAATGACAAGTTAACATTGGGTGGGTTGTCATGATTATGATAACTTGACATTAATCAAAGTGACATTATCAGAAGTTGTCTTTGTCATGACAAGTTGACATTAAATTTGTTTGGGATGTCCTTATAATGACAACTTGACATCAACATAAAGATATCTTCTGGTAATGTCATCCTGGTTAATGTCAAGTTGTCATAATCAAGACAACCCAAACAATGTCAACTTGTCATGACAGAAAACGAATGACACTCAATGACAGCAGTCATAAACGTTTATGACATGTAAATAATGTTTATGACAAGTTCATGAATGTTGGCGTTGAAAGTTTGGTCAGACTCTTGGGCTTCTTTAGGGCTGCAACCTGTCATTCTTTTCAGTATCAAGACACATTGAGCAACAGAGTGAATTTTGTTGAATGGAAAAAAGCTTACAACATGTTTAACTTAGATAACAAAAAGATGTTTGGCATTGTTATGGACTAAACGCCAGTATCCCCAGATATCAAATGTTCAGATGATATCTGTTGATATCTGTTGTAGAGGTCAATTCTAAAACTGAAAGGCATCACATAAAGGGGAGAGGTTTGATGTGTGTTCACCTTCAGGTATTTGACTGTGTCTTGGTGATCTGCAGTTTGTTTTAAATGTCAGAACTCATTTTGAAATCTTAAGCAGCTACAGTGGCTGATGAGCAGCAGTTCTTTGTGCTGTATACCATCAGCTTATACCTCCCACATAGTAATTTTTGCCCCTTCTCTCCATGTCCCAAACTGTCAACCCTCCTATTCTGTTCTTCTCTCCACCTTTCCTTTTACTTCTCTCTTCCTCTTTTCTATACTGCTCCCCCACCCGTCTGATCCCTGCTATCCCTCCCTTCATTGCTCACTTATTCTCTTCCTTGTCTCTTGTTGTCAACATCATCCACTGCTCATATTGGCATGCTTTCCCTCCTCCCCACCTCACTTAACTTCTCCGCACTGGCTTTAGTCGAGGTTCAGGCCATCAACTCCAGCAATGCTCCACTCCTTCTCCTTCCACGCAGACCACTGACCATCAGGCCCAGGCTCTCCCTGACACCCCCCCCAGCCTCCTGTCTCCACACTCCATGCTGCAGACAGCCAAGCAGCTGGGCCTGAAGGCCTCACAGCGCCTACTGCAGACAGTCAGCCAGAAGTACAGGTCTGACTCATATGTCAATGAGCCCCTCACTTTTGCTGTCGAGTGTTTGCACTTTGAGTCCAAAAAGACCAAACTTTTTATTAAACGGCGTAATCTAACATCAAAATATGTAACAGGAGGCTAGCAGCTAACTGTGCTAACTCCATTAAAAGCATTAATAACGGCAACAGTATTGACAGAGCTAACACTGTTAACCTGATGGGAAACTGGAGGGTGGGTTAGTGCCACCGCTATCCCGTCAGCGGTTACTGCTCTATCTAATTGCTAGCCAGTTGGATACACACAGGGCGTCACATACACGAACATGCATGTATGGCTGGACCTCAACCACCACATAATGCTGTGAAAGTCACATAAGAACCTTTAAAATAATTAAACAGCATAAACACGACTCTTTGTCGTGTCAGTGAGAGGTGCAAAAAGGCACACGTGAATTATATATTAAAATAATTTAGCCTAACCCAAAAACTCACAGTCATGATGTCCCAGATTTATGGATCTGTGGGACATATTGTCCAACTGTTCCAGGTCATTTAACAGGCTGGGATGGCACAGATAAAAGTTTATAGTTTCAACGTTTGTCCTATTCAGAAGGAAACAAAATGTAGACTGATCACAAACTGAAATTAACTTGACGACATGAGTGAAACATTTAACACCAATTCTTGAGAAATGGGACAAATCATGTCCTACCAAACAAATACCTTAAAATTATAACTTATTAACATGCTAATTTCGTTTCTGGGATGACACATTAGTTTGAAAGGATTTATATATGTGCAATGAATATGATTTGTAAAATATTTGATCAGCTTTCATTTTTTAACTTCGAAACTCACCCTGTGCCAGAAAACGGCTTCGCCCCAGACAAGAATTCACAAATTAAAACTATTAAAAAATGTGTTAAAAGCCTTCAAAATCTGAAACTAACAGTACATACTGATAACATCAGTTTAAACATGTACTGCTATAATCATCTTTGTTTTAAAGTACATCTTTTTGTGAAAATGTTGGCCCTAAATGTGTCCCAGATTCTTGTCAACTCCATCAGATTTTTACAAAAACATAATTTAATCAGGCATAAAAGTGGTTAGCCACATCCTAAGGACCCATGTCTCACTTCCTGGTTTCCAAAAAGGTGTAAATACTGTTAAAGCACTGCTGAGCTCTCTATTTTTTTGATTAATTCATTCAATAATATTGCAATCAGTTATGTTTCATCCATACAGTAACAGTTCAACTCTGTAGCCCTCCTAAATCCAAACTAAAGAAGAATTATGGTTTAAATATAAGTATTTAGAATAGCATTAAGAGAACTCTTTGCAACTTTGAAAAATAAAATGGCTACTCCCTACGACTGCTGTGAAATTAATAAATATTTAACTTTCTATCAACTCCATAAGACATCAGCTCTGTCATATCTTACATCTGACACCCATTACGTTTCATAATCAAGAAAACCTAAATCACTGGTTGGCCTGTTACAAGGTTTATTAGTCAAGACTTTGATCTTTTAAAATATGTTTTCCCAGCCTAATTGAAGAGTAAAAACCAAAAACAGTAAGGTTTTGTCCCGATTCTCAAGAATGACTGTTGAGTAGCTCCACACTCCAAGGACACAAATGTTTTTTCCCAAGAGAAACAATTTTAAAAAGCCATTATTTAATGTTTGCGCTCTCTTTTGTCATTAAGTGAGTTCTCCCCTCCCTCCTGCTTCCATCTTTGTTTGGCTTTAACTTTTTAAGTTGTACATGTGTTCTCTTTCGTGGCTTCTTACTAGCTTCCTGTCACTTCTTCAACTCTCAGTTTCATGTTCTTACTCATACATTTCCTTGGCTAACATCTCTGAAACACTTTCTCCCTTTGAATTTTGGCAAAGATCCACAGTCACAGCTTTCACCCCTACGGTGGATTTAGAGTTCTTGCATGGGGAGATGTTTGGCTGCTGATGAATAACTTACTCAAAAATCTGTAATATTTTCTGCTGCTGTCTCTGTTAACTAACCAGCAAGTGCAAATGGAAAAAAACAACATGCACCTGCTTTGCTGTAACATGCGTTTCATGTGGCTCAGTGGTAGGGCTGAACAATGAATCAAATTCAAATGCAATTTTGAAACTGCAACAGCTGCTGTTAATTAAAATAAACAAAATCTAACCAACCAGAGGGTCAGAAACACCCAAATGCCAAGTGTGAAAATGGTCAAGGGCTTGGTTGAAGTGCAGTCTACTTGTTTACACATTACTTGTTGTAAGCAGTAGGTGATATGAGGGGGAACACCATCCCCCTGTTAGCAAAATAACCAAAATGCGTCCTCGTTAACCTGCCATCCCTCTTGAGTTTTGCTAAGTGATAATGCAGTTGGTTATGCAGGGTACGGAAGCATAGGCTATTAACTACGGGATGATTCCTTGTTGCTAAATTAGTGCTACGAGGCTGCATCTGTTAAAATAGAAATGCTCTGTCAAAATACAATAATTTATCGATGACAGGTCTGGGTTTGGATAGGATGCCGCAGCCAGGGGATTGAGAGCTATGGCAGGTGAACAAATGGGTTGCATTTTTGTCATTTCGCTGTCAACTCTCAAACTGCCTCCTGTATATCGGGCAGAAACTGCTATAGAGTGATGTTTTGCTTTTGTATGGTGAAAAATAGAGAAGGAACCTTTTAAAAAAATCTTAAACTGAATCGTAGTTGCAATATTTGTCTAAAAAAAATTGCATTTAGATTATTTTGCCATAACATTCAGCCCTATGCAGTGGTGACAACAGATGTTTGTAAGGGATAAACTCTGCGACCCTGTCTGCTATACTAACCAATATCTGCTTCACGGACTGATGCGTCTGTACTCACTGCTGGTAGCTTTTACCTCCCGCTCTCATCGTGCGCCTCATGCTTTGCTCTCAGCTAATATCGCCCCTCACTAGCTGCTAAATCTGTGCACGGTCCCAACTGGTTACATGTCATGTTGTTGGAGACCCACAGCAGACTGCAGTTTCTCTGTCTATCTTATCGAACTAAAGATTTCCCAGCCAAGAGAAGCTGCCACCAGCGAGAGTCGTGACCAAGGTCCCTGCATCAGCACTTGTGGAGCACAGCAGCAAAAGGTGACTGAAAGGAAAACTGTGTGATTATGTGTCAAAACTAACCTCACGTTTGTGCCGTAATATACTTAGCGTTTAGCGTTGGGTACAGTATGTGGGATCGTACTGTTGTGGAGCCACATGACTGAGTCACTTTGTGAAGAAACTTCTTGTCTGGTGACAACTAGTTGAAACTTTCAGCAGTACATCCACTTGTAATATCTGGATTAAAATTAATTAAGTCAAGTGAAGTAACACCTTGATAGCCAGCAAAGATAAATGATTTATTTAAGGTGACATGCAAAAAGCACTTTTTAATGGTTTTTCAACATAACTATGTCTCCCCGGGGTGTATAAAGACACTGCTCCTCCTGCCCCACCCATCAGAAAACATGTATAATAGATTTCCTCGCAATCACAGACATGGCAACAAGACACAAGCAAAGCATGCTGTTTGTTCTGTTGTTGCTGCAAGAACAAACAGAAAAGCTTTCATGTACTCCCATTGTCTGAGGATGTGAAGACTCAGTGGATTCACTTTATTTTTGACTGAAATGTCCCCACAAACTCAACGAGGGTCAGTGCACAGCAAGAAAAACTGAAGCTCAATGATGGATCGATACCAGCTGTTTGTGACTCAACTTCAAACTTGGAAGCTGTAAGTTTTTCCATTTTTATATTGTTGTACAATTTATTCTGCAGGCCAGCCTGTTGAAGTTAGCATTAGCATTTTGTGCTGCTAGCTTTGATTGTAGGCCCACAGATTGGATCCATGTTGCAGTAACAGGTAGTAATACAGAGAGAGACTGTGGGAACATTAAACCTCATTTGAAGCCAGTTAAATAGCAACAGTATGGATGGATGTAGGTAACTATTTTTCATGTTACCTTTTGTGGAACATTTTGTGGGACTTTCTAGTCTTAGTAGCTACTATTGTAGCTTTTTAGGTCCAGGGTAATATATAAAAGAATACTGTTAGCAGCTCCAGGTCTCTCCTGTCACAGTCGTGTATTCTCCATGTGTTTCAAACAACTCTGAGTCTCACTTGCCCAGGGAGCTTATATTGAATTTACAAGGATTTGATCACAACACAAATTTCACTCGAAGTCAAATGTTCTGTGTAATTACACTGAACAAAAATATAAACGCAACACTTTTGTTTTTGCTCCCATTTTTCATGAGCTGAACTCAAAGATCTAAAACATTTTCTATATATACAAAAGACCATTTCCCTCAAATATTGTTCACAAATCTGTCTAAATCTGTGTTAGTAAGTATTTCTCCTTTGCCGAGATAATCCATCCCACCTCACAGGTGTGGCATATCAAGATGCTGATTAGACAGCATGAATATTGCACAGGTGTGCCTTAGGCTGGCCACAATAAAAGGCCACTCTGAAATGTTCAGTTTTATCACACAGCACAATGCCACAGATGTCGCAAGTTTTGAGGGAGCGTGCAATTGGCATGCTGACTGCAGGAATGTCCACCAGAGCTGTTGCCTGTGAATTGAATATTCATTTCTCTACTATAAGCTGTCTCCAAAGGCGTTTCAGACAGTTTGGCAGTACATCCAATCGGCCTCACAACCACAGATCACGTGTAACCACATCAGCCCAGGACCTCCACATCCAGCATGTTCACCTCCAAGATCGTCTGAGACCAGCGACCCGGACAGCTGCTGCAACAATTGGTTTGCATAACCAAAGAATTTCTGCACAAACTGTCTGAAACCGTCTCAGGGAAGCTCATCTGCATGCTCGTCGTCCTCATCGGGGTCTCGATCTGACTGCAGTTTGTCGTCGTAACCGACTTGAGTGGGCAAATGCTCACATTCGATGGCGTCTGGCACGTTGGAGAGGTGTTCTCTTCACGGATGAATCCCGGTTTTCACTGTTCAGGGCAGATGACAGACAGCGTGTGTGGCGTCGTGTGGGTGAGCGGTTTGCTGATGTCAACGTTGTGGATCGAGTGGCCCATGGTGGCGATGGGGTTATGGTATGGGCAGGCGTATGTTATGGACAACGAACACAGGTGCATTTTATTGATGGCATTTTGAATGCACAGAGATACCGTGACGAGATCCTGAGGCCCACTGTTGTGCCATTCATCCACGACCATCACCTCATGTTGCAGCATGATAATGCACGGCCCCATGTTGCAAGGATCTGTACACAATTCCTGGAAGCTGAAAACATCCCAGTTCTTGCATGGCCAGCATACTCACCGGACATGTCACCCATTGAGCATGTTTGGGATGCTCTGGATCGGCGTATACGACAGTGTGTTCCAGTTCCTGCCAATATCCAGCAACTTCGCACAGCCATTGAAGAGGAGTGGACCAACATTCCACAGGCCACAATCAACAACCTGATCAACTCTATGCGAAGGAGATGTGTTGCACTGCGTGAGGCAAATGGTGGTCACACCAGATACTGACTGGTTTTCTGACTCCCCCAGACCCCCCCAATAAAGCAAAACTGCACATTTCAGAGTGGCTTTTTATTGTGGCCAGCCTAAGGCACACCTGTGCAATATTCATGCTGTCTAATCAGCATCTTGATATGCCACACCTGTGAGGTGGGATGGATTATCTCAGCAAAGGAGAAATGCTCACTAACACAGATTTAGACAGATTTGTGAACAATATTTGAGGGAAATGGTCTTTTGTGTGTATAGAAAATGTTTTAGATCTTTGAGTTCAGCTCATGAAAAATGGGAGCAAAAACAAAAGTGTTGCATTTATATTTTTGTTCAGTGTAGTTTCTCTCTCCATAAAACTGATTTATTATATCTTGCATTGTAGCTATTGCCACAACTACAGACTGTAACTTTTCCTGTTCCTGTAATCACCTTAAAATTGGTACTTTAATCACCACACACCACACATGCCTTTTGTTTATTCAAAGCCAAATGTATCTGCAGTTGGACTTTGTTGGCCCTGACAAAATGTTACAGTGTAAAGTAACACTGAATCTGACGTGTTTTACAGATCATCTGTTTGACCTGGTGCACTGTCCTGGAGCATGTATTTGATGAGGTGTTCATTCAGGTGGGCAAGTGTCATGGTTTAATCAAGAAGACGACACAGCGGGCAGCAGCATCAGTAAAGTCTCAGTATCCACAGGAAGAAGTGTCAGGATGAACACTGTGATCTCTGTGAGCTCCATTACCT